>NC_141685.1:332595974-335588150 GCF_964263255.1 Lissotriton vulgaris
GTCTGCGGGTGGCGTTCTTGTGGGCTACATGGCTTTCCGGTGTTCGTTCATGGAGCCAGTTCTTCTCTAGCTTTCAGCAGGTTTGCTTGGAGGTCTGGAGGTCTCCAGTGAACCAGCTGGCTTTCTTGCTGGTGTGGCTGTTGGAGGGTTTCTTGGGCAGGTGAGGGTGTTGGCGCAGTCGTCGATCCACTGTCTGAGGTTACGGGTGGGTGTTGTGACGAGTTGTCTGAGTCTGAGGTTGGCGAAGTTGGCGATCAGGGCGGAAGAGTTGGAGTCGTTGTTGTTCTCGAGGTGGAAGTTCAGGTCCCCGAGGAGGATGTAGTCCGTGGAGGCGAGGGCATATGTGCTGACGAAGTCGGCAATGGAGTCGCTGAACTGTGGTAGGGGTCTGCTGTGGCTCTGTAGATGAGGGTTCCTCTGAGGGTGGTGTTAGGGACCGGTGTGGATCTGGAAGTGCAGGTGTTCAACGGTGCTGAGGGTGTCATCGGTGTTAGTCGAGACTTTGAGGATGTTCCTGTGGACAATGGCCATTCCTCCTCCTACTCTGTTGGTGCGGTCCTGGCGAGTGATCTTGTAGCCTTCCGGGATGGCTATGGCGAGGGGTTCAGCCAGGCCTCTGTCAGGAATGCGACGTCTGGGGTGTTGGAGTCGAGAAGGTCCCAGAGTTCAGCGGCATGTTTGCAGGCAGAGCGGGTGTTGAGAAGGATGCATCTGTGGGGGTTGGGTTCTTATGTAGGTCGGTTGGCGGGCAGGCTGCTGTTGAAGCTGCAGTTCCGGCAGGAGAAGGGTCCATGGGTGCGCATCTTGGCGGCCAGGAAACAGGAGTGTGATCGTTTGATGTTGAGTGCGTGGAGGGTGCTTGCATCGTAGCGGCGTCAGGTGTGGTGGTGTTCACGGGGGCAAGGGGTTCTGGCGCTGGGCGCGGTCCAGGCACGGACGGGCGCAGACAGGCTTGCCTTAGGTGCGCCCGCTGCACGCTGCCACATAGCGGGTGGCATATATGGGGAGGTGGGACGGAGGAGCTGCTGGGAGGAGGGAGCGGCGGGATTGGGTTGGGTTTGCGAATGGTCAAGCGGGGGCGGGGCGGCAGGGACGGCGCAGTGGGGAAAAATACGGGTGTGGAGCGGTGGGGAACACAGAGGGACAGGCGCACAAAATCACAGGGGGAAAAACTAAGCGAAGTTAAGGCAAGGCTAAACACAGGGCACAGAATGAGAAAAAGGGCACAAATGAAATACAGGGCGCAGAACAGAGGGAGGCATACAGGTGGCAATGAGGAGACAAAAGACAGTACAGGCAGTACAGACCAAGTCCAGTGAGCAAGCCTCGAACTCGTGACCGGCAGCAGTGGAGAGCTGGGGGAGGTGCTCACAGCATATACATTTTGTGTTCAATTTTTTTATACACATTTACATGCATATTGTGGATCACATCTTTTAACACAAAGTTTTTATAGTTTTCATTTCATATGTTTCTCCTTTTTTATTTTTATATAAAAAGTATTACAAATAATTATTAATTTATTTGATAGTATTGCTTGATATGCAATGACATTTTTTTAACACATTTGTTAAACAGTTTTCACATACGTTTGCAATTCTAAACATTTTGTATATTTAAAAAAACAAATCATCATGTGCAATTATTTATTTCATTGGTTAGTAGAGGAAGAAAGTTGTTTTTTATTTCCATTGTTCATTTTAAAAACATTTTTATAATTTGCTTTATTTTGTGTCTGTTTTCATCACTTTTGGAAGCCGCAAACCGCGCAGGTTAACGGTTCCTCGCTGCTGTTCTCCTGTAAAGGTACACGGAATTTCGATCCATTTTCTATAGTTACTATGTTCATAGGAGTTTGTTAGTATGGGTAATATTTTTATATTTATGTGTTTTTTAGCATATAGTTAGTGTGGAGCTTGCAAGGTTTGTGAAATGCTTTGTCCATCTAGCTTAAGGTCATTACTCCTTCATCCAGCCAGCCCTGAACTGACTCCTCCATTCAAAATGTATTAATTTGTACATTCATTCACTCACCCAACTCCACACATAAGCTTGGTAGTGAATGAATAATCCATTTCACTTATAAAATAACTAGACTGTTGGCTGGGCCAGTGTGTGTTATCTTTAATAGGATGTTTTCCACAATAGCCATTGGTCGAAAGGTCTACCTACGGACCCTCAAGAAGAATTACATCATGTAATACTTTAAACTTTTGGCAGCATTGACTGGAGGGAGCTAGGGAAGAAAGGTGAGGGATTGATAAAGGGAGGATGGGCCGGGGCAATTTGTCAAGGGTGTCTTTATAAGGAGGGAGTGTCCTAAAGAATTACAGGGCTGAAGAATTTAGTAAAATAGTGGAACTCTTTTCGGTGTTTCTATTTATGGGTATGGTTTATTTATGATTTAGGAATTATTTTTACCATGTAGGTAATGCCTCAGAGAAGCCTGAGAGCATTAAAGATAACCGAATACTTATTCCTCATTCACATTTTTAATGGTCTTATGCTTGCAATGTTTATTTTGTCATATTTTCTACATAGTTTCATTTCCAGTCTCGTTTTAGATGATTTTGAATATGATGTAATTAAAACAATGTATTTTACTTGAGAAGCAAAACACAAGTAAAATACAATGTGGTCTTAGTCAGACGTCAGTTGCGTAAACCACCTGCATATCCCCTGGCAATGGTCTAATGAGTTATCAGTGACAACACTGAGTGTTAGAAGCTGGAATTCCTGTGTGCACCGTTGTTGTCAAGTGCGCGACTTGGACTTCCCCGCTCCTACATTAGGCCAAGAAAGGACACCCTCCGAGACAGCCCTGCTCACCCCCTTAGTAGCTTGACACAAGCAGCCAGACCTATCTCCAAGGCATGAGTGTTCAGTATGTTCAACCATGCCCACAGCAATCCCAATGATGTCACCACAAATGGACTTCACACAAGTTTGTATAAAACGAGTATACTTTATATAGAAAGATATACAAAATGACCACACAATACAACTCCCACATATACACACTGGGTAATAGTGTTTCCGGTGGGTTGGGCGGTTCTAATGCGCAACCACCGCTTCTAACCAACAGTTACGCTGACTTTTAACAGTTCTCAACAGCTTAGGTACGTCGTATCACTAGATTTACACACGTTGCAAAATACAAGGAATACTTCACTACTTAACGATGGGTTCCTGTACAGTACCACAGTGAAACAATGCAATGCCCACACCCCACAGGCGCTCCAACACCTGCAGCCGCACCAAGACACGCAACCTGAGCTTCAGTCTTGATTCGCTTTCTGTGCCCTTGATCATCTCAGGCACCCCTTCGGAGGTCTCAAGCTGGCACAACACGGTCCCACCACAACAATACTTGAGACTTCCTGGAAACGTTTATGTTCCTGTGTTTCTGAACAGGAAGCCAGCTCACCTCGGGCCCTTGGGGTACAGGACACAGCACACAGCAAAGTCCTGCTCAGGAAGAAGGGGGACTTTAGTTTATCAGAGAGGGGTTGGCAAAGAGAAAAGCACACTCGTACCAATTTGTAGAAATTTCTTTTGTATTTCAAGTAAGACAGATAATACTGTAGTTATATCACCGACATATATACAACATAGAAAGTGCAATGTGTCCCCAGTGATATTGTGAGCGAAAAACATCAGAACATAAAACAGTAAGTGGTCTATACAAATTTCAGCTATAGATATTTACAAAAAAGGAAAATGACCAAACGCGATGATAAAGACAATTTGTAATCAGTGACTATCTACAATCATAGACACTGTGTTTATAAGGTTCATTTCCTATGGCGTCGACGGCGTTTCGACCCGTTGGATGAGGGTCTCGTCAGGACTAGGCCATGAGGGACATCTCGTGGTGCGTTTCATTTCATTGCGCAACCCATGCGTGAAGAAGTAATTTAAGTTGACTTACAGTAAACCCAGCCGGGCACACTGTAGATGGAATGAGTGGTAATCCTATATTGAGGAGTAGCGGTCAATGCCGTCAATGCGAGGGATAAACAGGGAAATACCTGCTCGCTGAATGCATGAGCTCAATCGCGTGTCTCCGGACGTCTGTGTGGTAACAGAGTTCTCACAGACGTGCCCGGCTGGGTTCACTGTAAGTCAACTTAAATTACTTCTTCACGCATGGGTTACGCAATGAAATGAAACGCACCACGAGATGTCCCTCACTGCCTAGTCCTGACGAGACCCTCATCCAACGGGTCGAAACGCCGTCGACGCCATAGGAAATTAACCTTATAAACACAGTGTCTATGATTGTAGATAGTCACTGATTATAAATTGTCTTTATCATCGCGTTTGGTCATTTTCCTTTTTTGTAAATATCTTTAGCTGAAATTTGTATAGACCACTTACTGTTTTATGTTCTGTGTTTTTTCGCTCACAATATCACTGGGGACACATTGCACTTTCTATTTTGCATATATGTCGCTGATATAACTACAATATTATCTGTCTTACTTGAAATACAAAAGAAATTTCTACAAATTGGTACGAGTGTGCTTTTCTCTTTACCAACCCCTCTCTGATAAACTAAATTGCTATTTAGCTTTTGTACTGAATGTAAATTTTACAAGTACTTATGCCACAGGAACCACTGTTCTTTGGATAAACACATTACCCTGGTTCCGTCGTGAGTAGGGTCTCCCTTGCTCTCTTTTCTCGCAGGAAGAAGGGGGAGCACGACCCACTGCAGCGCCCCTTCAGTCTTCTGTCAAAACCTACAAACTTCCCACAAGCCGCAGATCACGAAGCAAAGGTTAAGCGTCTCCCACAGCCTATTCAGCAACTCTTCCTGAGGCAGAGGTTTTCTTCATGATCGCGGACAGGTCAAAGCCGCCAGAGGCTCGACCAGTCCACGGCGCCTTCAAAGCGCTCCCAGCACTTCTCTGAATGATACCGAGACCGCTCTCGATGACATCATTAACATGACAAAAACCAATGTCTTGGGGTTACAGTTCTTCCAGTTAAATCCCTCACTGTCTTTGAAGTTCCTTGTGCTCAGGGGTCACCGACCCCTCCCTAAATCCGTCTTGCATATCTACCCCCCAGTGTCACAGTCCTCTCTTTGGTACTGGGGGCCTGGATCTTTAATCACTCAGAGGGAGATGGGTCTATTGTTTTATGGCTCTGAACCAGGCCTCTTCACCTCTCAAAGCCTCTACTTCTCCCCGCTCCATGTGCAGGGCAGTCTGGCGCCATCTCCACCTTCCCCTGAGGTTCTACTTCCTTCAGCCTTCCAGATCCAGGCAGGCAATTCACATACTCCTGAGACTTGCAAAAAGGTCTAAAGCACAAACTCAGCTATTTTCTTAAACAGAGTTTTCTGGACACACAGCGGCAAAACCATCTACCCAAAAAGATGCGTTATGACGCTGTGAGTTCATACATACCAAACTTCACAGTTCCATTTCCAATTCTTGGGAAACTAGGCTAAAAATACTACACCCAGCCTCCCCCATTCTGTCCTATATGCAAAAGGGAAAGTAAGGCCTGACAAGTGGTAGCACTTTGGAGGACAACATGCTAATTTAGGACAATGGGCGCAGGCCCTACACTGAAGACCTGTTTTCCCTCTCTGCACATTTCTTTAGTACTAGCTCTGGCACACACACCGCACATCACTTAGGGATCTTGCTAGTAAGGCAAACATACCAATCAGAGACAACCAAACACCACTACAATATTTACAGGAAACATCTGTACTTGCACACTGATAAGTAGCGGCAAGTACCTACAGCATCTAACTTCACAGCTCTCTGACAGGAAAACGGTCTAGGTGAAAAGCAAAAAATGTAAGTGAACTTGAGCCAACAAGGCCAAGTCCAACACTGAGTATAGTATTGTGCGGTGTTTTTTTATTATTATACTCCAATGATTGGCATGGCATTTGCATTACCCCCTACTGTGTGCATCTGTTTGGACTGAGTTTTCAACACTGGGTGCTTTTTCCCTGAAATCCATGTTAACTGTGCTAGGTTGTCATACAAAAGGAACATGCTATTCTTTTCAAATTTCCTTCATCAGGCATGCTACTATCTCACTGAGTGTCTTGTTATTTTTAGGTCGAGCATAGGCAGCGAATGCACTACTCTGCGAGGCATGCTGTATTCAGGTATGGTCTTGAAGCTCTGCCCAATCTCCACCCATTTTTTCAATTGGCTGCTGTGACTGTCCTTTTGCAAATGTTGCCCTTTGATTTGTTGACAGGCTTATTAGTCCCTTCTTAGTACCTCCCTGTCTTCTTTTGTAACCTCTCTTCAGGACTGGACCTTCTATGTGTGTCCTTACTGCAGAGCTTGCATTAGCCATTCAGGAGAACTCTATGCAAATAATTGGTTTGTTTTGGGTTTTACATTAAATCATGGCGGAGCTCGCCCAACTCGTTTTTTTAACATTAAATCATGGTGGCTACGCGTCCCGTGTGCAGCTCACCCAACTTGTAAACATTACATCATGCCAGCCGCAAGACTTGAGAGGAGAAGGAATGTTGAGATTCCGTCCCTGTTGTGAATCCTTACTCAGGACCAACTGCTGCCGCTCACGGAGTCACATCGCTGCTTTTTTTCACTTTCCGTCTTGAAAAAATCTTGCAACACTTTATTAATTTTGCACATCTCTATGGTATCCATTCTTTTGAACATAAATTTCAGTAGCTGGGATTGCGCCCTTTCAACGACAGTCCACTTGCGTTCTCAAGTGGATTTCTTCCATAAAGGTGCATTCTTTTTGTCGTTTCGCAGGCGAACTGTGTAGTCAACGATGCCACGAGAAGAAAGAATCCTGTACTGTTGTCAATGATACAAACAAGCTTGCAGCCATGCAAAAACACCCAGCGTAGGCAGAGGACTCTCTATTTTGAAGCTACAATTTATGTTTAGCTTTCTTCCGTATGGTTCTCAGGTCAGTTGCAAGTACATGGGGGAAGAATCCGGGATCCTGCATGCCGTCCCCGCCCACCACCACCAGGCCATCTACCCTACGTCCATCACCAGCTCAGGGATCACTCCCAGCCCAAGATCCCCGCCCGTGAGTGCAACAGCACCCTGAAGGCCTGGCTGAACGACGGCGAGAAGATCATGCTCTGTAAATATGTAATATTTAATGGCCCAACCCTAATTGCTTCTTAAAATGTAATCTTGAGTGAATTTGCAACTTGTATATATTTACCTTTAACCACTAGTATCTGTAGTAGATTTTTGTACTTACTACCATTCCTATGTGAGTTTAGAGTTTATCTGTTTGTATCTTTTATATTATTCATGTACTCTGATGTCCTTCTGCAACTAGTTCTATTGTAAAGTGCTCTGACACCTTTGGGTAAAGTTTGCGCTATATAAAAATGCATAAATAAAATAAAGAAATCCCTGGGAGGCTCCACCCCATCCTCCTCATCCCTGCTGTACACTGTATTTTAATTTACTGTTGCCTGAATATATTTCCATCACTCTGCTTCCTTCACATACCAGAAACATACACAAGGAGATGCTGGACGGAGCGCTGAAACTTTTCAGACACTCACTGATCTGGGTTGAATGTATCATGGTTCTTTAGCTCACATCGCAACCCCAGTTAAGACCCAGCCATATGCAAATCAGTCTTGACCCTGTCCCTCATGGGAACAGTCCAGCCTGAATGCCATGTAAGCATGGGCGAATTTTGCGAATCTCGCGTTCGCGAATTTTGCGGATTTGCGAACTCGCAATCCGCAAAATCCGCGAATACTCGCAAATTTTTTTTTTGTGTTCGCGCAGGTTTCTGCCAGTTCGCGAGGGTTTTGTACAATTTCGCAAACGCGAACTTACCTGTCGGGTCGCAAGTTTTGCGAACTTGTTGTTTCTACGTGTCCAGCCTGTTTGTGACACTCTTCTTCATCACTGCCACTTTCTGTCACCACTGCCACTCTCTGACTACTCATGCCACCCTCTGGCCCACCCATGCCACCCTCTGTTTCATCACAGCACCCTCTGGTTGTCCAGTGTACATTATTGTGGCAAAGCAAAGCACACCTTCCCTGCCTCAAGTGACCTGAATTAATTTGGGGCTGATTAATGTGTCACAGAATATTTTTTTAGCTGGCACCTGCTTCCTTAGTGCTTCCTGATTAGTGATCTTTTGCACTTGCTAAGTGCTTTCATTGTTGCAAAATTAGTTACAACACCTGCCCTGCCCCAACTGACAATAATGAATTAGGGGCTGATTAATGTGTCACTGGATTTGAACTTCCAGCCTGGCTCTTGCTTGTCTGCTTTAGCTGTAATTCAGGACCTTTGTGTAACTATTCTGAGGGTCAGAGCAGGGTCACATAATAGTTGCAAGTAGGCAACTGAACTCTGGAGGGGCCCCTCAGGAAGCACTACAGGAAATGGCTACTAATGATGAGCTTGAACTTTTGAACCTGGTAAGTAGTTTCAGTTTTGCTAAGATCGTATTTCTGCAATTTAGCGCTTATTCGCGGGGCGCGAAGTTGAACTGGGAAGCCGCGAACTCACGCGAACAGTGCGAGCAAGCCATAAAATCCGCTGCTCGCGGATTTGCGGATTTTGCGGGAAATTCGCGAATCTCGCGGATTGCGAATTTACCGAAAATCCGCAAAATCCGCGAGCGTAACGGATTTTCCGCCCATGCTTAATGCCATGCCCGGTCTTCCATGGACAGGAAACAATCATCCTGGACCGGTTTCGGGGTAACACTCCTCATCAGCCAGACTAGGCCGAATCCAGTGGCAAAGTGAGCAAGGGATCCACGTCTGGGCATACCCTCCTAACTTAGGGCGAACAAAGCTAACACAAGGAGATGACAGACAGAGCACTAAAACATTTCAGACACTCACCCCCAGTCACAGGTCTGGGTTGAATCCATCATCATTCTTTAGCTCACTCAGTCACCCCAGTTCAGACAAAGCTATATACAAATCAGTCTTGACCCTGTGCCTCATGGGAACAGTCCAGACCGAACTGCCAAGCCAGGTCTTCCCTGGACCAGACACAATCATCCTGGCTGCCTGTAGGTGTTTTAGTTTGTCCGTGGAAGCCTACTACTGTCATGCTGTGCGGCTGCATAATTATTTTGTGTACCGTAGCATGTGCATCACCAAAGTAATGAATATTGACTTTGCCCATGAGTTTTTTTGCCTACGAATCGCAGGACCCAATGTACTAAGATTAGGTCCCAAAGAGTTTTTTTTTTAAACACCGACTAGTTTGCGACTTTGACTTCATTTTGAGCTACGACCGATACCCTAATCAGTAGCATAAAAAAACACATTCGTAGTAGGTCGCAAAAACTCCCACCTCATTCATGTTTTGTTATGTTAAACATTTCTTCTACAGCGCACGTACACCATGCGGTTTCATGGCGCTAACTCTAGGGTGTGCCGGGACCATTGGATGAAGTTAATCGTGAGCCTGCATAAACAGCCATGTCTTGAGCATTTTCCTGAAGCTTAGCAGATTGGTGCATGACCGAATCTCCAGTGGGAAGGAATTCTACAGTCAAGGGGCCAGGGATGCGAACCTTCAGCCTCCCTGACGTTTAAGCTTAAAAGCTGGGGTGGTCAATAGCTGGAGGTGGACTGAGCGAAGGTTGCAGAATGGAGTTTACCTTGATAAGAGGTAGTTAATAAATTTGGGGCTTCGCTGTGAAGAGACTTGAAAATGAGACATCCTGTCTTGAAGGCTGTACGTTGGGGAATGGGGAGCCAGTGTAGTTTTTTTAAAAGAGGTCTGGTGGATTGCCATCTGGGTTGCTGGTGGATCAGTCTTGCAGCTTGGCTCTCGATCATCTGAAGCCGTTTGATTAAAAAAAGTGGCATGCCTAGGTATGTAGAGTTTGCATAGTCTAAGTGTAATAGCACCTTTGCTATCATGACCTGTATCAGTGCTGTATGAGTGAGCAGGCGGCTGATCTTTTGAATTTTGCATAATTGAAAGAAACAGGTCGAGATGAACGCCCCAACTTGTGTTCTTAAAGATAAGTCGTTGTTTATAGTGACCCCTTGGCTTTTGACAGAAGTAGAGGGTTCGGGGGGGAACCGAGTTCCTCAGGCCAGAAATGCGGGCCCCAGAGGGTCTGGCTGTTCCCTGTCAGGACTAGTTCAGTCTTGCCTGGATTGAGTTTTAAAGGATTTTGGTCCATCCAGTGGCGAAAATGGAGCATGGTAGCCTGGAATTCCAGGACTGAGTTGGGGGAGTTATCTATGGTGAATATTAACTGCAGGTCGTCAGCATAATTGAAGGTGGTCACTTTCCGTTCCCTCAGAGACTGAATCAGAGGTAAAAGGTACAGGTTAAACCGTTCGTGCTATATAAAACTATATATATATATATATATATATATATATATATATATATATATATATATATATATACATATATATATATATATATATATATATATATATATATATATATATATATATATATATAGTGGGTTAGTGATGATCCCTGTGGGACCCCGCGCGTAGTTGTTAGCTTGGGTGCAGTGAATGAGGCTAGGCGCACCGCTTGGGTACACTCCTTGAGAAAAGACCCAATCCAGCTGATGGCTGAGCCCTGGATGCCGGCTTGCCTGTCACGGTCCATCAAGATTACATGATCGACTGTGTCAGATGCGGCTGAGAGGTCTAAAAGCACCAGGGCTTGAGGGGTGCCTTTGTCGGCTTTTCCTCGTAGGGCATCCAGTACAGCTAGAATCACTGTCTCCATAGAGTGGACGGGATCCCACCTGGTGAGAGTCTAGATATTCAGAGTGTTCCATGAAATTGGACAGGCACTTCTCCACCTGGGCTTCTAGAACATTGGCCAGGTATGGGAGGAGGGAGATGGGCCAGTAGTTAGATATGTTCTGGGGGTCTGCTCCCGTTTTTTTTTAGGATGCGGACCACAATTACGTCCTTGAATGCTTTGGGGACTTGGCCCTGCGAGCAGGATTCATTCAAGAGGGTCATGATCTTATGTGGTAGGGCGGAAAGGGAGTCTTTTAAAATATTAGAGGGACAACAATCCATGGGGTAGCCAGATTTGACTCTGGACAGTAAGTCCAGGAGGGACTCTGTTTATTAATGGAATGGAAGTGATCCAAGGGGGACTGATTCCTTACCATGGCCGATGGAGTCTCCATGGGGCTATAAGTTGGAATACTAGCTTTATGTTAGAGATTTTTTTCCATGAAGTAGTTATTTAGAGAGTCACGTAGTTCTTGGGTTGGTGTGGGTTTAGGTAGAACTCTCTCAGCATTGGATAGTTTGATCTGTTGTTGGAGTTTAAAATTCGAGCGGAGAAGTGGTTGGCCTTGGCTTACATAATGGCTTTTTTGTATTCTTTCCGTGCCTTTGAGTAAAGGTGTTTTTCTTCAAGGGAGTAGCTTCGTCTCCATTTACTTTCTTTTCGGCGGAGGGCCAATTTTTGGTCTCTTAGTTCATTAGAGAATAATTTCTGTGCATTATAATAGCAAGCTCGTTTGAGTTTTTTGAGCGGTGCATGTTTGTCGCTGGCCGCACGGAGCCAGGCTGGGATATTTGCTTCAAGGAGATCCACATCAGGGTCAAAGGCAGGGGTAGAGCTATCCAGGCAGTCCTGAAATTCCAGTTTATTGAGGGCACTCCATTTCCTAATCATGCCACCCTCTGACTGCTGTGGGGGACTTACTACTAATAGGAATTGTTGAGGTGAATTTCATTAGGTGATGATCAGACCATATGCATGGTAGGTATGTGGGCGCGAACACCATGAGGTTTGTGGTCCATACTTGGTTCAGAATGTGTCCTTTAATGTGAGTAGCTGAGGATATGCGATGAGTAAAATTTAGGTTGGTTAGAAGTTCAGTCAGTCCGGCAGAGTAAGGCCCACCTTGTGCATCGTTGCACCAGTAATTTAGGGCACCTATTAACAACAGTTTAGCAGAGTCCGTAGCAAGATTAGCTAGTTGTTCACTCAGCGAGAGGGGAAAAATGGCATGTGCTGAGGTGGCCTGTTAAAAGGACACGGATGAGTGGCCCAGAGCTAGATTCAAGTTTGATGACCATATTATCTACTGCGGGGAGACTTATACTCATACTTATCATCCTGGTGGCATTTTAAGGCCTACTGTGGACACATGCGAATGTCGTGACTGCAGTTATATATTACATATCAAAATATAACGAAGAGGAAGGCACCCTTTTTACTCCCCTTTGTGATTCAACATGGGTTGCAGACTGCACAATGAGATTCGAAAATACTTTTCAGATTCACAATACAATTTTTGTACACTGCAAAATGCTATGTTGTGGTTACATAGCCTATGGTTTTGCCAATCACAAGCTTTGGGCCATAAAATACTTTAGTAAATTAGCCTGTAAATGCCCGATTACAATCTCGGCAGAAAAGGATGGGGTATTCACTGCACCTTGTAAATATCAACAATACCCCAGCATGCAGGGTTTACATGTTGTTGTAAATACCGCATAGCTCTGTGAGGGTAAAGTTTAGCCAGTAGATGGTTCTCCTTTTTAACATTGCCTCAAAAAACTGGAGGATGTTCAATTTCCACCCACCTCTAATGCATTGATTACAATATAAGTGGTAAATGTGGAACCTCCGCATTAATAAGGTCATACCCAACTTAGTCAAAATGTATCAATCTGGTTTCGTGAAAGGTTGTTCAATTACAGATAATTCATGTACCCTTCTTAACATCATACACTCAGCCTCGAAATCTGAATACCCTATTGCAGCTATCACTTTAGATACCGACATCCAGACGGCTGGTGACGAGGGCCTGGGTGACCGTCTTCCTGGTTTTGGTGGGGATCCATCAGAAGATCTTTCGGAGCATGCACAGGGTGTTGAAGCAGGAGGACGAGACGGCGTGGACTTGCTTGGTCATCGTGAGGGAGGAGTCCAGGATGAAACCCAGGTTGCGTGCATGGTCCGTTGGCTTGGGTGCGGTGCCCAGGGCAGGGGGCCATCAGGAGTCGTCCCAGGTGGAGGGCGATGGTCCGAGGATGAGGACTTCCTTCTTGTCTGAGTTCAGTTTCAGGCGGCTGATCTTCATCCATTCCGCGATGTCTTTCATTCCTTCCTGGAGGCTGGCTTTGGCGGTGGCGGGGTCGTTGGTGAGGGAGAGGATCAGCTGGGTGTCCTCAGCGTAGGAGATGATGTTGAGGTTGTGTTGGCGTTAGATGGCTGCGAGAGGGCTCATGTAGACGTTGAAGAGGGTGGGGCTGAGTGAAAATCCTTGCGCAACGCCGCAGATGACTTTTGTGGTCGCGGATCGGAACGGGGGAGGCGGACTCTCTGGGTTCTTCCGGCGAGGGACGAGATGATCCATTCCAGGGCCGCTCCTTTGATTCCGGTGTTGCTGAGTCGCTGTGTCAGGGTGCGGTGGCATACGGTGTCGAAGGCTGCTGAAAGGTCTAGGAGGATGATGGCAGCAGTTTCCCCGTTGTCGAGCAGGGATCTGATGTCGTCGGTAGCTGTGATGAGGGTGGTCTCGGTGCTGTGGTTTGCTCGGAAACCGGACTGAGCGCGGTCGAGGGATCCGTTGGTCTCAAGGAAGGCGGAGAGTTGTCTGTTGACGGTCTTCTCGATGACTTTGGCAGGAAAAGGGAGGAGCGAGATGGGGCGGAAGTTCTTGAGGTCCGTGGGGTCCACGGTGGGTTTCTTCAGGAGGGCGTTCAGCTCGGCATGTTTCTAGCTCTCCGGGAAGGTGGCTGATGCGAAGGAGCTGTTGATGATGTTCCGGAGCTGGGGTGCGATGATGGAGTCAGTCTTGTTGAAAATGTGGTGTGGGCAGGGGTCGGTAGGGGAGCAGGAGTGGCTGGTGTTCATCAGGCAGGTGGTGTCTTCGGTGCTGACAGGGGTCCAGGTGCAGAGGGTGGTGGTGGGCGGCACTGGTTCAGTGGTTGGGTGCGTGGTCAGTGCGCCGAAGCTGTTGTGTATGTCGGCGATCTTGTGGTGAAAGAACGAGGCGAGTGAGTCGCAGAAGTCTTGTGAGGGTGTGATGTCGTTGGTGCTGGCGCTGGGGTTGGAGAGCTCTTTAACGATGCTGAAGAGTTCCTTGCTGTTGTGGGTTTTGTTGTCCAGTCGTTCTTTGAATGTTGTCCTCTTGGTGGTGTGGATCAGCTGGTGGTGTTTGTGGGTGGCGTTCTTGAGGGCTGTCATGTTTTCTGCTGTCTGGTCGTGGCGCCAGGCTTTCTCGAGGGTGCGTCAGATTTTCTTGGAGTTTTTGAGGTCGTTGGTGAACCACGAGGCTTTCCTGCTGCCGGGTCTGCTGGGAGGATTCTTCAGTGGAGCGCGGTCGTCGGCGCAGTCGGTGATCCACTGTGTGAGGTTGCGGGCTGCTTCGTTGGGGTCCGTCGTGTTGGTAGGCGGGTTCGGCTGAGGGCAGTGGTGAGCTGGTCGGCGGTGATCTTGCTCCAGCTTCTGCGGGGAACCTGTTGCGGGTGGTGGTGGGTCGTGGTTCTCCTGAAGTTGAAGTGGACGCAGCTGTGATCTGTCCAGTGTAGTCCAGTGGAGTGGCTGAAAAAGATATGCTTGCTGGAGAAGACGGGGTCAAGCGTGTGGCCAGCGTAGTGGGTGGGGGTGTTGATCAGTTGCTTGAGTCCGAGGTTAGTGAGGTTGTCCAGCAGGGCGGCGGTGTTGAAGTCCTTGTTGTTCTCTAGGTGGAAGTTGAGGTCTCCTAGGAGGATGTAGTCTGAGGAGGTGAGGGCGTGCTGACTGATGAAGTCTGCGATGGCTTCGCTGAATTGTGTGCGTGGTCCCGGGGGTCTTTAGATGAGGGTTCCTCTGAGGGTGGTCTTGGGGTCGGTGTGTATCTGGAAGTGAAGGTGCTCAGCTGCGGAAAGGGTGTCTTCGGAGTTGGTCGTGATGCAGATGGTGTTTCTGTGGACGATGGTGATGCCTCCTCCGGTTTGGTTGCTCCGGGTGATCTTGTAGCCCTCCGGGATGGCTATGGCGATGTCGGGGGCTGAGGAGGCGTTCATCCAGGTTTCCGTGAGGAAGGCGACGTCTGGTGATGTTGTGTCGAGGAGGTTCCAGAGTTCGACGGCGTGCCTGTGGACGGAGCGAGTGTTGAGCAGGATGCACTTGAGGTGGTTGTTGCTGGTGCTCGGCTTTGGGGGTGCGGTGTAGGTTTGGAGGCAGGTGAATTTGCAGGCTTGGCAGGTGAAGGGTCCGTGGGTAAGTTTTGGGGCGGCTCGGTAGCAGGCGGGGTTCCGGCCGTCGTTGAGTGCGTGGAGGGTGGCGGCGTTGTAGGTCCTTCGGGTGGGCTGCCATCGTCGGGGACCAGGGGTCCTGGCGCTGTGCGCGGTCCAGGCGCGGACGGGCGCAGACGGGCTTGCCTTTGGCGCACAATCGGCGCCCGCTGCGCGTGTTCGCTGCGCGTACGCGCGGTCCTCGCCATAAATGGCGAAGTGGGAGGGAGGAGCAGCTGGGAGGCGGGAGCAGGGCGGCGAATCGGAGGGGGGGGAGAGGGCACAGAGGAGAAGAAGGGGCGATGCCGCAGGGGTGCAGCTGCGGGGAGCTGGGGTGTCACCAAGCAGGAGAGGCGGTCGCGAAGGGCGGCGAGGGGGCACAGAATACAAGCGGTGGAACAAAAATACAAATGCAGGGCACAGAACCAACAGTAGGAATGACACAGAATAAACACAAGGGACGCTCGCGAAGGGCGGCGGAGGGCAGAATACAAGCAGTGGTACAACAACACCAATACTGGGCACTGAAGAAGATTACTGGGCACAGCATAAGCAAACACCGTAGGAGGACAACAACTTAACAGGAAAGCGGCGAACTCGGGCAGCAGCAGTGAACACTCACGGGG
The DNA here is from genome assembly GCF_964263255.1 of Lissotriton vulgaris. Lineage (NCBI taxonomy): Eukaryota > Metazoa > Chordata > Amphibia > Caudata > Salamandridae > Lissotriton > Lissotriton vulgaris. Next base: position 332,611,800 of record NC_141685.1, read on the forward strand.
GGCCGCGTGGTGCGTGGAGTGACCACCCTGCGAACAGGGTCAGAGGTCAATGATGTTGGCGGACCTACATATACAGCAAGCATGGAGGTGTAATTTCAGTTTAATAAGGGGTCGCCAACTTTGCAGCTTTTAGAGAGGGTGTTTTGATAGCAAGGAGACCAGTGAATGTGACTGTTCCATATTTCAAACGAGCTGTAACCAGACTTGTATCGCGTATGTTAGTTATCAACTGTTTTCAGTTGCATTAGTTAGTGGAATGTTCTGTTACACATGTTCCATATGCGTTTTTACTCATTAAAGGACGGAGGGACTTAGCATTGTGAATTTTAGTGGATCTTAGGCTAGCGTTAAATTATTTTGGTTGCCCGTAAAAATCAATGAGATGTGCTGGTGAAGAATCCACATTATTTCTATTTCTTTGTTTTGGGTTGCAGCCTTTGATGAAGTCTATTGACAATTTTTATTTTCATGAGGATCTGCATTTTTTTCAGTGTAGCAGTGGTAGGACAATAAGAGGGTGTTTAAGAAGTACACTACTATTGACCCTGGTAATAATGGTTAAAAAAAAGTATATGAGCCACATCAGTACACCTCCTAAAATGTAAAAGCGAGTGGATGTAGCACTTTGTAGTAAGCCGTGATCAACAGTATCAAAGGCCAAAGACAGGTCCAACAGGATTCCAGAATATGCTTCATCTTAGTCCATTATCTAATATGCTTCATTAATAATTTTGAGCATTGCAGTTTCAGTGCTATGCCCCGCAGCAAGATTGAAAATTGTTCCATAGTCCATATTTGTCAATGCATTGGGAAAGTTGTTTTGGTATAATAATTTCCATAAGTTTCACAATGGAGAGGCCATTGATAGGGCAATACCTTTCATTGCTGTCTTGGTCGCTTGAGAGATTTTGAAGATGGGATGTATGGCATACGTCTTTAGGAAAGTGAGAACCAACCCTTGAGCAAAGGTGGCGATCAGGATCTTATTAGAGAATTGAAGGAGAGATTTGCTAGGTTAGAGGTTAAGGGAATAGTAGGAAGGTTTAGTGCAGATGTTTTTTTCAATAGTCTGAGGCGACTAAGTTAAAGGAGGTCCAACTATCAGAGAATATTTTGTCTCGGAATGTCAATGTAAGGTTAGAGTTACTTGTGGTGGAAACTATTGATTTATGGATACTCTCGATCTTTTATTTCGGAAACGTTATCAAATTCTGAGACGCACTCAACTGAGATTTAGTTATATTTGGAATGGTTACTGATTTGAGCTTTGAAAATATTTAAGAGATTCAGCTATCGATTTTATTTGTTCACAAATGAGGCTGTAGTGTGTAGAATGTTACATTTCCTTCTGAGGTGTTGTAATGTTTGATTTAGAAGTTAGCATTTGGTTGTTTTGCTTTAGATAGGTGACGGTCGAGATTGCAGAACTTCAAGAGTCAAGGGCTATATTTTTGGTGTTCCTGTTCGATTCTTATTCAGTGTTAAGATGAGATTGATGTATTACTTTAAGAGTGTTGATAAAGAAAAGGCGAAAGAACTAGACCAAACATTTTGAGGTCATCCACTATGTGGAGAGTGACCCATGAATGTAGTTCGGTGTAACTGATAAAATGCATACATGCCAAAAAATTTGAAGGGTGAAGGAGGAGAATTTGAAAACAAAATTTGGGGATATGTATTTCCCCATTGACTTCTATTGAAGCAGAGGTCATTTCAGGCGGAAGACAGCAAGAATAAAGCCAGTTTGGGCTTTAAATAAAAAATTGGAAGTCACTTACCTGAATCGCTTCTATTGCCATGTTTGCAAATGATTGAGCCTAAATCCCTTCAGGGGACTTGTAGTGGTTCTCCCACAGAAAATAGGAGGTAAAATAACATATTTGTCAGAATTTTACATAACAGTTACCTAAGAAAACCATAAATTCTTTAGCAACATGCATGAAATATCCTAATATTTCAAAATATTCTAATATTTTCATGGTGCACCAGCAAAGCCTGGCCTTCTCAAGAGTATTGTGGGTTCACTTGTCCCAAGAAATGTTTGCAAAAATGGTGAAACTATTTGGCATGTGCAGCACAACTTTCCCCATAAAAGGTCTTCATATTCTTTTTGAAATCACAGGTCCGAAACGCAATTTTACATTGGCTATCCTTTGTTACAGTATCTTCCTTTACTTACATTCAAGTCCTTTCTTTTATAATCCTTTCCCTTCAAAGTAGATTCACATACATTTGTTTTGACTCAGAGTGTGATTCTGAGGGACACGGAGGGGTGGGGGGGGGACAGAACTACGCATCTCTCACACTCTCGAGTCGAACAGAGGACTACACACACTCAAGTGGGAGTGAAATAAGTTCATTTTAGAAAAACAAACCAAATTCCGCAAACGAAGGTCTTTCATTTTCATGAAACACATTATGTTTGTCCTGAAATGCCAGCTTTTCATTTTTTCTAAATACATTTCTGGAGCCCATACATCAGTTTTTCATTATTATCAAACATTTACATGAACTAATGCCACATATCAATAGATCCTATCCACATGGGCCCCTGGAATTGCAACCTTGCATGTATAAAAAGCTTATGGACCAAATGTAAACCTGCGATTGGTTTGACCGTCTACAGTCCGGCCACTGGAATTATGCTGCAGGGAAGGACTAAATGATGCAGCACGAAAAGGAAAATGATGCAACATAAAAAGGCACCTTTCGCGGCTTCATTACTTAATGATTGTGTAATGTTTACGTTAATACTGTCTGGGCAAAGGTTTCCCCTAAATAGTACCAGTTTAACAACAACAAACAGCAATAAGCAAGTGTAAGATGACCAGCTATTCTTTACGAAGGGTCTTCTACAGCACAGCAACATGTCACTGTGCTGCTTGACAAAAACGTTTTGTAAACATCTGAAGACAATGCAGATGAGGGATTATGCGGTGAATGTTCGAAATCTGTGATTATGCAAAAAAAAAATACAACGGTAAAAATCTGCATAATTACAGTGGCCCTGCCTATCGTGCCAAAGCTTGATTTACATCCTTGATTTGTAGTGACATCACTGAACCTGCCGCTGCAAGCTACAAGTTTCTCATTATTCTTCATGAGTCCATAAAACTTTCTCTCTCTCAATGGTCGGCCTGCCCCTCAGGTAATCAGGCAGTGCCAGATGGGCTGATCTCACAGATCAGTGTGTGAGCAGGGCCGGAGTGGGATCCGCAACCGGCCCTGGCAAGTTGCTCAGCCAGCCCCTCACCACTCAGGAAGGGGGGGGGGGGGGGGGGGGAGGAGGGGGCGGTGGAGGTGCCGCCGAGCTCTCTGCCGATTTCGGTACAGGGCCGATTTTGCAGGTATGCCACAAAAACGGCCTTGTTCGCCCTCAGTTGGCCGGGTATGCTCAGACGTGAGTCCCTTGCTCACTTGCCCACTGGATTCAAGACAGCCTGGCTGATGAGGATTATGAATCCGAAACCGGTCCCAGGATGCTTGTTTCCGGTCCAGGGAAGACATGGCTTGGCAGTTCGGGCTGGACTGTTCCCATGAGGCACAGGGTCAGACTGATTTGCATATGGCCATGTCTGAACTGGGGTGGCTGAGTGAGTTAAAGAATGGTAAAGGATTAAACCCAGATCAGTTGACTGGGGGTGAGTGTTTGATTTGCTCAAACGCTCCGTCCATCATCCTCTTTTGTTTCGCTTTGTTCGCCCTAAGTTGGCAGGGTATGCTCAGACGTGAGTCCCTTGCTCACTTGGCCACAGGATTCAAGACAGCCTGGCTGATGAGGATTATGAATCCGAAACCGGTCCCAGGATGCTTGTTTCCGGTCCAGGGAAGACATGGCTTGGCAGTTCGGGCTGGACTGTTCCCATGAGGCACAGGTCAGACTGATTTCAATATGGCCATGTCTGAACTGGGGTGGCTGAGTGAGCTAAAGAATGGTAATGGATTAAACCCAGATCAGTTGACTGGGGGTGAGTATTTGATTTGCTCAAACGCTCCGTCCATCATCCCCTTTTGTTTCGCTCTGTTCCAAAAACGGCACCCAGGGTACACCCAAAACCGGCCCCCACCCGTGCGGCGCACCGGGGAATTGCCCGGTGCCCGCTATGGCCAGTCCGGCCCTGTGTGTGAGCCCTTTTTTTTTAAGTTTGTGGACAAGTTTTATGGCAAGGTGGGACTTTTTTTTGTTGATTTATCTGATATTAAAACAAACCTTGCCTGCAGCAAACACAAATGTATGCAGTCTCCTATACCAGGCAAAAGACTCAGATGGTGCGCCTTTATAAAAGTTCAAAACTGGCCTGATTTGCAAACGTGGCCGACTATTTTAGCTAGCTGGTTCGCTACTGGGGGCCATTTTTAGGTCTTGCCTGCCGTTGCAGCGCGCATGCGCTGCTTGCTCTGTGAGACATATTGTTAGAGAGGAGATTTCAGAAGGGGGCTCCAAGCCCCGCCCCTCATTTTCTTTGGATGGCATCATCGTTCATGGTAAACGGTGGCCTCCGATTGAAAATGAGGCTTCTTTGTTATTGCCTTTCTCCTTTTGAGACGGCCCATCCGGACTGGATCGTTTGCTTCACAGCTGTCGTGATGCAATTTCTTATCTAAACGAGGTGTGTTATATAAACAAGCCGTGAATCAAAGGATCCAGTCCGGATCGGCTGTCCCAAAAGGAGACAGGGCGGTAACAAAGAAGCACTGACAGAACTATCTTGCAGAAGCTCCTTGAGACTAACGGGCGTGCACGCCTGCCTCATACTCCCCTTGCGTCCAAACCGCCTCCCCCCTCGAGGGCCCCCCTCTTCCAAAGGTGACAGTCTGCTCTGCCCCCACCTGTGCAAATTAACTTTGGCCTCCCTCACATCTTTCACCCATCATACCGCCAGACACCGCCTTCCGCCCCCTTTGGCCTGCCCGCCAAGCGCTACCGTAGTCCCCGCCGTTGTTCGCAAGGACACAGCAATTTCTGCAGCTGGCCTCGGAACGACAAGAACAACAGAGTGGACTCCTGGTACCCCACATGGCCCAAAACGGAATGTTGAATGTACACACAAAAGCAAGGGAGATGCAAATGAGCCACACTCAGCAAAATCATCATGTGAGTTGAATTTCAAAACAACAATCAGTCTGATGTACTTCAATGCCTCTTCCCCAGCTGGCCAACTTAGTGCCCCCTGCCCCCCCACTCCTCCTCGCACTTTCGTTTCCCTCTAACCTTAATGAGTGTGCATGCAACTGTCCCAGGACTACCCATTTCCTGACGCCGCTGCCTGACCTGCAAGGTAACACCTGGGCCGGGCCTCGAGTGCTGCCGCACTGTACCGCCCAGCCGAACTGCATGTCACTCTCTTCCCAACTGTCCCAGCTCCCCATGCTATGCCTTATGCCCTGCCAGCCTTAAAGGTGACTATCTGCTCCGCACCACCTGCGCAACACCCCTGCCCCCTGCATTCCCAACCACACCCGCACACCCTCCACGTCCATATGCTGTTTCTTACTCCTGTCCCGCAACACAGGACCATAGCAATTGCCCCATGCATCCCCACTGCCTTGCACCACAAGCGCGCCCACCCCTTCCCGAAGGTGCCCGTCCGCTCCCTAACCACCCGCACAAACCACCTCAAGCCTCCCCTGCATTCCACCTGCACCACGCTCCTTTTTCCCTCCCTGGCCAGCTCTCCTAAGCACCACAATAGGCACCATGGTTATGTGGAACCTTGCCCCATTGTTCCCCCGCCCAACGCATCACCGTTCCCGCCATGCCACGACGACCCCCCCTCCAACAATCCGATGGCACTGCATCCTCGGTACAGTCCTTCCCGCGTCCCACCATGTTCTGCTACGGGCACCTCGTCACACAGCCCCAAAACACCAGCTGGCAAACCAAGCATTATGCCCAGTAACAATTCAGCACGGCGGCACACCATCCACTTGGAAACGCTACGCTGCAAGCCAAAAGCGCTTCATACGTGCCTCCCACATCAACACGCCACCACAATTGCAGGCACGTGGGGGCACTGCTCTAATCGATGAATGGCCAAATCTCCCGTAGGTTGGCCCAGGCCAGCCGAGCATCAATTAGGCTGACCCAGCCATTATCCCTGTCGATTGCTGCTCGCCGTAACTTCGGTGGTAGAGCCCCAATGTACCAGAGACTAATTTGATAGTGGCATTGTAGAGCCTCCCCTAACTTCCGGTCTCCTTGTAATAGTAACCCCCGAGGACGGTGCAGTCTATCTTCAGGTACCAGGCATCATCCCTCCAATCCACCTTCCCCCCTGCTGGCTGTGAACCAAACAAGGGCGGGGGAGTCAGTCTGTGCCCACATGTGCGCCCCCCAGTGTTTCTCTCACCTTGCCGGACTGGTGCCTCTCCCCCTCCCCATGGCGCCACCGTGTGCAAAGGAATCTTGCTGTGTAAAGAATGGCGCCAACCCATGCTTTCCGGTTGCTGCACCCTATAATACATGGAGGCTGGTGCCGCAACTCCCCTGCCCCCCCTTTCCAGATGCGGGGGACCGCCTAATGGATCCTGACCGGCCAGATTCCATTCTTATCTTGCAAAACCTCCTTCATAGCAACCTGGCTCCCCGCCATAGCCTTGTAATTAGACCATAACTGCCCTGTCTTAAGCTGGCGAAATGAGGGCCCCTATGCTTCTTCCCCCCGTTACCCCCACTCCCTCGCTCCGTCTCCCTCCAACCCGCCCCCAACACTGAAGTGCCTTATGCTGCCCATGCTGCGTCACCCCCGCCTGGCTGATGAGGATTATGAATCCAAAACCGGTCCCAGGATGCTTGTTTCCGGTCCAGGAAAGACATGGCTTGGCAGTTCGGGCTGGACTGCTCCCATGAGGCACAGGGTCAGACTGATTTGCATATAGCCATGTCTGAACTGGGGTGGCAGAGTGGGCTAAAGAACGGTGGTGGATTAAACCCAGATCTTTTGACTGGGGGTGAGTGTTTGATTGGCTCAAACACTCTGTCCATTATCCCCTTTTGTATCGCTTTGTTCGCCCTACGTTGGCAGGGTATGCTCAGACGTGAGTCCCTTGCTCACTTGGCCACTGGATTCAAGATAGCCTGGCTGATTTGGATTATGAATCCGAAACCGGTCCCAGGATGTTTGTTTCCGGTCCAGGGAAGACATGGCTTTGCAGTTTGGGCTGGAAAGTTCCCATGAGGCACAGGGTCAGACGGATTTGCATATGGCCATGTCTGAACTGGGGTGGCTGAGTGAGCTAAAGAATGGTGATGGATTAAACCCAGATCAGTTGACTGGGGGTGAGTGTTTGATTGGCTCAAACGCTCCGTCCATCATCCCCTTTTGTATCGCTTTGTTCGCCCTAAGTTGGCAGGGTATGCTCAGACGTGAGTCCTTTGCTCACTTGGCCTCTGGATTCAAGATAGCCTGGCTGATGAGGATTATGAATCCGAAACCGGTCCCAGGATGCTTGTTTCCGGTCCAGGGAAGACATGGCTTGGCAGTTCGGACTGGACTGTTCCCATGAGGCACAGGGTCAGACGGATTTGCATATGGCCATGTCTGAACTGGGGTGGCTGAGTGAGCTAAAGAATGGTGATGGATTAAACCCATATCAGTTGACTGGGGGTGAGTGTTTGATTGGCTCAAACACTCCGTCCATTATCCCCTTTTGTATCGCTTTGTTCGCCCTACGTTGGCAGGGTATGCTCAGACGTGAGTCCCTTGCTCACTTGGCCACTGGATTCAAGATAGCCTGGCTGATTTGGATTATGAATCCGAAACCGGTCCCAGGATGTTTGTTTCCGGTCCAGGGAAGACATGGCTTTGCAGTTTGGGCTGGACTGTTCCCATGAGGCACAGGGTCAGACGGATTTGCATATGGCCATGTCTGAACTGGGGTGGCTGAGTGAGCTAAAGAATGGTGATGGATTAAACCCAGATCAGTTGACTGGGGGTGAGTGTTTGATTGGCTCAAACGCTCCGTCCATCATCCCCTTTTGTATCGCTTTGTTCGCCCTAAGTTGGCAGGGTATGCTCAGACGTGAGTCCTTTGCTCACTTGGCCTCTGGATTCAAGATAGCCTGGCTGATGAGGATTATGAATCCGAAACCGGTCCCAGGATGCTTGTTTCCGGTCCAGGGAAGACATGGCTTGGCAGTTCGGACTGGACTGTTCCCATGAGGCACAGGGTCAGACGGATTTGCATATGGCCATGTCTGAACTGGGGTGGCTGAGTGAGCTAAAGAATGGTGATGGATTAAACCCAGATCAGTTGACTGGGGGTGAGTGTTTGATTGGCTCAAACGCTCCGTCCATCATCCTCTTTTGTATCACTTTGTTCACCCTAAGTTGGCAGGGTATGCTCAGACGTGTGTCCCGTGCTCACTTGGCCACTGGATTCAAGATAGCCTGACTGATGAGGATTATGAAATGGTCCCAGGATGCTTTTTTCCGGTCCAGGGAAGACATGGCTTGGCAGTTCGGGCTGGACTGTTCCCATGAGGCACAGGGTGAGACGGATTTGCATATGGCCATGTCTGAACTGGGGTGGCTGAGTGAGCTAAAGAATGGTGATGGATTAAACCCAGATCAGTTGACTGGGGGTGAGTGTTTAATGGGCCCAAATGCTCCGTCCATCATCCTCTTTTGTATCGCTTTGTTCGCCCTAAATTGGCAGGGTATGCTCAGACGTGTGTCCCTTGCTCACTTGGCCACTGGATTCAAGATAGCCTGGCTGATGAGGATTATGAATCCGAAACCGGTCCCAGGATGCTTGTTTCCGGTCCAGGGAAGACATGGCTTGGCAGTTCGGGCTGGACTGTTCCCACGAGGCACAGGGTCAGACGGATGTCTGAACTGGGGTGGCTGAGTGAGCTAAAGAATGGTGATGGATTAAACCCAGATCAGTTGACTGGGGGTGAGTGTTTGATTGGCTCAAATGCTCCGTCCATCATCCCCTTTTGTATCGCGTCACCCCCGGAGCAACACCTTCCCTGCGGCACTCTGGGAGACACATCACCGCCCAGGCTCACAGGATGTTGAGCCACACCGCGATTCAGACTCCACTCCCTTGCTCCAAAGCAGGCCGGTCCAAGCCTCGCCCGACAGCTCCCCTTTCTACCCTTCCATCCACTGCTATTGTCCTGCACAACAACCCTGCGCTCCTAAGCCCACCCCACAACCTGAACAAAATGGGCCTCCTGCATCCCCTCTCACCGCTGCCCACTTCGATACTCAATGAATAACCCGGAGGCCAAAAACACCGCCTGTGGTCGCCTGAGGATATTGACCCATTTGCCCAGGATCACCGCATGTCAAGCCGAATTCCTCTCGGTCGCCCTGCCCATAAGGTCACAATGCTCCCCCCTTTGGTCTCCACCACTGCCCACTGTGGTCCAGTTGGGCCCCATGACTGCTCGCAAACCTACACCGAGCCTACCGCTTCCCGAAATGCCCCCCACATCCCCTACAAGCGCCACCCCTACCCTCAAGCCCCCCTCCCCCATGCTGCACTGGGCAACGACCATTAACTCCCCCAATATCCACATTGGTGCCCCCCTTAGACATCCACGGGCACTTCACCGCTCGGCACCATCCTCATCCTCTGCCCCGCCGTATATCCCGCGCGTCGCTGCATATTAGCGGCCAAAACCCTGCACCCATCCCTCTCCAACAAATGGCACCCGAATCCCTGCTGTGCCACTACAACCACGCTGACCATTTGCAGCCACCCTGAACCCAGCCCACCCCCAAAACAACACCCATCCCCATGCACTTCCCCAAATTGACTGCAAACAAGGCGCAGGACACGTTGTTGCCTCTCTTAATGTAGCCCTCATTCCCACTCATACTTCCACCAGTGTCTGCAGTGCTACAAAATGACTGAATTTCCACCTGGTCGTTTTTCATTATTATTAGGTCAAGTCAAGTCAAGTCAAAATCACTTTATTCGATTAATAAATATCATTAAAGTATACTATACAATAATAAATAATGCCAAATTTACATCAATTTACAATAAAAATAGGTTAAAAATGGTTTCCACATTAAAATCAATTCATCACTTCATTGTTACTAAATAAGTCATATACTATGGCACTATTGTATCGTTTCCACCAGTCTAACTTTCCTGCAGCGAATAGATTCCACAAGGAAATTTGCAACACCAAACATAATCACGGGGAGTTCCATTAATTGCAGGTAAAGTAGAGCTGGCTTAGTTTGTAAGTATCCCTTATCTTTTATAAGTGGAAGAATAAACTTTTTCCTACCTACACTGTAAAAGGGACAAAAGAATGTAAAGTGCATTGTGTCTTGGGGTGAATGGCTGTCACACTTACAGGGGGCAGCGTCCTCAGCCTACACCACCCTTTAGGATCAGATAAAAACAAATGGATTTGATTAAATCGGAATTTCGTTATCAGCCATCGATGGAAAGGGACCGTTATGGTAGTAAGGTATGGTTGAATGGATAAAGACGAGATTAATAAATAATGTGCCCTAACCGCAGGTTTACTTAGTTGCACAGATTCCCGCTCCTGCTCTCTAAACTTAGTGAAATTAACTTTGACCCATTTTAAATCAGCTTTTAACAGACCCTCTGGGTTTGTAAAGATCTCCGGGCGCCCCAATTCCCTGGAAGTTGTTTTAATAAAAGACAGCCACTGGATTTCCTTTGCTTTCTCTAGTTTCATGCAGTCCCTTATAATCTCGTGATTCAGAGTAAGTTTTGGATTCAACCATATTTTTATCCATAGTAAAATAGGGGCTATACTAATTATGTCTGAGATATAGCCCATCCTTAGCTCTTGATGAACCGCAAAGGTAGCTGTTGATTGGGGGAGAGCTAAGAGGGCACGAAGGAATTTATTTTCCTCTTTCTGGATAGGCTCAGGTTGTTTATACCCCCATATGGCAGCCCCATATCTTGCAATTGAGATGGACTTTGCTTTGTATATGGATAAAATTGTTTCACACGGTTTCCCCCCTAACGGCTTGGCAAAGCCTAATATTGCAGCAGAAGATCTTCTCACTGCATTAACTTTAGCAGTAAGTTGTGGGACCCAAGTACCTCTGTTGTCGAACACAACTCCCAGGTACGTAAATACTTTCACTCTGGAGATCGCACATTCAATCATTACAATAAAAGGTTTTGGTGCTGTACTTACTCGTACCCAGTGCCATAACATGTGATTTTCCATTATTAATTACTTGGGCCAGGGATTTCATAAATTCACCAAAGGAATTTAGTAGTCTTTGTAACCCAAGAGGTGTCCGTGCCAATAAAACGGCATCATCCGCGTATAGGAGTACTGGGATGGGCGTACCTCCCATACGCGGAATATCAGGGGATGCCTTTACCAGTGAGTCTTCAAGGGAATTAATATATAAGGTAAATAGCATAGGGGCCAAAATGCACCCTTGGCGCACCCCTCTGCCTGACTTGAACCCAGCCGTGCATTTCCCCTCATGTGTCATTCTTATTGACGCGTACAGATCCCTGTGTAGCTCAGCCAAAGAATACACCGATGGACGGTCAAACCCTAGGTCCAGGAGTATGGTCCACAGCCTTGACCTATTAACTAAGTCAAAGGCCGTGGACAAATCCATGAAACCCAGGTAGATTGATCCTTAGGCTGTCACCGTGTATTTGTTTATGATTAAATGTAAATTGAGGCACTGATCCTCCGTGCCTCTTCCAGCTCTAAAACCATATTGGGCGTTTGATAAAATATCTTTCTTTACAACCCAGTCTGTTATTTTGGCTAAGATGACTTTCCCTAAAATTTTGATTGAAGAATCTAATAGGGATATGGGCCTATAACACCTAGGGTCCCCTCTTTGGCCCTTTTTAAATACAGGAATGATAGTTGAACAGAACCATGTTGCTGGGAACCCAGTTACTGCTGATATGTTAAAAACATTCGTTAGTGTTTTGGCCCAATATTTGGGATTAGCCTTATACAAATCGGCAGGCACACCATCGGGGCTAGGGGCCTTATGACCAGCTGTACCCTCTATCGCCTTCTCTACCTCTTCAATAGAGAATGACAGTGGCCGCCAGGTCGGGTTAATGGGATGGACCTCAAAGATTTAGAGCTCTAGATTACTACCATAGATTGTTTCAAAATGGTTTAGCCAGTCCTTTTCTGAGATATTGATTTCTAACATGCCATTCTCTGCGCCAGTAAACAGCGGATTATTAACTATGGCCCAAAATTTGGAACTATCCCTCATTGTTGCCTTATCCATCAGCGCTGCCCAAGCGTCCCTTTTGATTTCATTTTTGCGAGCCTGCACTCTGGATTTGTAAGCTTTCCTTAACTGCGTAACTTGTAATTTGTCCCTGGGTATCTTTTTGAGGGCCTGCATAAGCAGGTTATGAGCTCTAGAACAATTTCGGTCAAACCAGCCCTTTACAGGAGTTAATTTGGCTATTAACTGTGAGTTATTTTGCCACTTGGAGACAAATTGCTTCATAAGAAGCAATTACGCCCCCCCTGGCTTAAGGGATCAGAGCATAGGTCAAGTTCAACACCAACTTTCGACCTAATAATATTAAAAAATTATTCGGGGATTACTTTGTTCCACTTTAACCTCCTCCCTTGATCTTTAGGTTTAACCTCAATTACGGCTTTTGTGGTGGTCATTTTATTGAAAACGGAAATACCATTATCCATCTCCAACACCACTGGATTATGGTCGCTGAACATAGAGGGTACGGCATTATAAAAAGTTACATATGTTAAGAGACCCGGGGAAATGAATATATAATCTATTATTGATTCACTCTCCTTGGCTCTGTACGTCACCACCCGGTCATTCCTACCAAAGAACCCAGGTTCATACAGATCAGTGTTCGAAAGGAGATCCTCCAGAGCTTCCCCCTTCGAGGTATGTTCAAAATGTTGGGGGGATGAGTTAAGAGGGCCTTCACTATCTTCGTACTGACAATTTAAGTAACACAAATGGACATTAAAATCACCCATCAAAATATAGTAACAAAAGTGGTTTGACTTTCCTTATATGATTGTAAAAATGTTGCCAATGAAAGGAGATGCTCATTTGGACACTCTCCTACCATGGAGTTATAAAAGTTGATAAGTAAAAGAGTGGTGCTATTTGTCAGACTAACTTCCACTATCTGGTAATTAGGGGAGGTAGAATCTAACATTTTAGCTGAACCTGCTATGTTTATCGAAACCAAAAGCATCAAACTCCCTCTATCTCTCCCTGCCGCCAAGCGACAGGCATGAACAACGTATGATGTGTAATCTGTGACCCAGAACTTACACTCTCTATCCCAGGTCTCTTGAAAGGCTACAATGTCATACTGTTTCACAAAGTTTAACCAAACATCGTCATCCCTTTTTGTACGTAGCCCTGCAATGTTCCAGCTTAACACTTTTACCATCTCCCTCAGCCCCTCAAAATAACTCGCTTTGTTCTGGGATGTATTTAGGAGCAAGTTGTCGAGCCAGCCAGTCAATCCATCTCTTCCACCTGGGACAGAGGGGAGGATCGGTTTTGTAAAACCAGCACCTCCCTGGATTCCTTTCTGGATACATTATGGGGCTTAGGTAATAACCCCGTTTTATGGGTTATCCAGCTAGGTAGTTGATCTCTAACCGGTTGCACTGGGATGTTTGGGGCAGACCACTTTAAATCACTCCTACTCCAAACCTGTTGTGCTTTCTGCTGTATGTAACTAGTGTTGGAACGAGGGTAAAAGAAACCCAGAGGGAGTGCTCTTATGCCACCATCCTCATTATTTATGTTTGAGGCGTCCCAAAGAAGGCGAGATGCCTCAGCAGGGTTATTGAAATTTACGATGAGGCAATCCCCCTTCAGGTATTTTTTTGTGTGACCCAGCCACCCCACCCGTCTGCCCATTATAATACTAGAGGAGATCTTTTTATCTCCAGTGCAGTTGTCATTACACCACTTCTTAATATTTGTTAACAGAGATTCTGAAGTTTCTACCACACTCTCTTCCAATGGGGGGACATTAACTAGTATTACGGCTAGGGGGGAGGCTTCGGGGGGGAGATTAATAGTAGGTTGGTATGCCGGGACTTTTACCTTCGTGGTATCCTTCCCGTTCTTCATGGCCCTCATTTGGGAAGTGGGGCTCTTAGGGCATGAGTCCAACAGCGGTCCCTTGGTGCCATTGCCTTCCCGAGGCAATACTAATTTACTAGGGAATGTGGCTGGACTTTGGCTCTTAATAGAAGATGGCAATACACTCTTGACCCCCCTCCCATGTTCTCGGCCTTTTTGGGCCCCAGTTAATGGCTGAGGGGAGCATTCAGTCAGATTATGGGGTTGATCTTTTGCTAACAGAAAAGCATTCAGGCGCTCGCATTTTTTTAAGATCCCTGCTACACATTCATTCAGAGTTTGGATGATATCTTTAGCAATCAGTGTCAATGCGGATTCTAGTTTCTCTGAGAAAATGTTCTCCACCATATCCTTAATAGTTCCTTCAAGGTGGGCCAGTGTTATCGGACCTTTTTCCACCTGGGTATTGATCAGCCGCTTTTTGTATTGTCTCTTATCATGTTTCTTTACTGGCTCATCCCCTAAGGACCCACTCAAGGTTGCAGAATCAGTACAGTTGTCAGTATCAGGGTCAGAATCCGGAGGGGTAATAGAGTCAGATAGTATAGTGGTCTTGGGGGCTCGATTACAATCAGCGGCTCCAGGGGCACGTGCCTGGTTGATATACTGACATTTGGCGTCAGCTCCTGTATTAGAGATTTGTTACTGTCCAGACCCAGTTCACGTTCTGTATTTTCCGTATTTAAGATCCCTAAGGAGGAAGTCAGGTAGGAGATAATACTAGCAGAATTACGTGGAACGTTAGCCTTTACACTCCCACCATTCAAAGATGCTTGCAATTTCCGCTTACCCATGTTGCTCCGAACACAGGGGGGTGGCCCGTCCCGTCCCTCGCCGTCCCCGGACGGCCACAGACGGTCCGCCCTTTGCCCGGGCTTCGCCGGGCTCGACCTGCGCGCGTCCCGGGACGCGGTCGAAGAGGCAGTGTTTATCAGCGCTTCCGGGCGCGGAAGTGGTCGTGGGTGGGCGTGTTGGTCCCGCTAGGAGTTCCAGGGACTGTAGTTCCCCCACAACTGCGGCCGCTAGAAGGTGGTGTTTCGCGGCGGCAGGAGGGAACAAAGATGCCCGTGCAAGCAGCAAGGTGCTACCCCCAGGTTCCACACCGGTCAGCCGTCAGTTGTTCTGCTTCCCCCCATTATTAGGTGCTAATGCCATAGGATAAAGCATTTGAGGCGTGTCCTTAAGGATGGGCGTCCCCACCCCCACCTTTTTGCAAACATGAAGAGTGTGAGTCAGGATGAATAAAATCCAGCCTGACAGAAGCTTCATGTTTGGGCCAGGCAGTCAGGTGCTGTGCATGCGCTAAATGCACAGTCGCCTGGTTGCCTGAGCCAAAGTCTGCCAGGCTTAAGATTTCACAGCACTATGAAAAGCGCTCAGAGGTCTTCCTCCTCATGATGAAGGGGGGTGACATAGATGGCCTGGATGCTTCCATTTTAAGCCTTAAGTGCCCAGGCCTGACTGTTCATCAGTGATGCCTCGTCAAAGAGTGGGATGGGGTCAGCAGTTTCACAGACCCTATTATACTTTGTGACGAGTATACGGACTGCTTCCTCCTCTCCCTGATTGAGGCATAACAAGATCAACCAATGAAAGGAGGCGGCAGTCAAAATCCTCCAGGTACCACCAAGGCTTCCTTCCCGCCATTTGATGACGGCACCACGGTTTGGGGTATTAACATTTTTAATGCATTTGAATAATGTGATAAAAATGTTTTTAAATAAAAGCCAGTACTATTTACAATACAAAACTCACACTAGTACAAATGCAATGCAATAGATTTCGCAATTACAACAAAGTGAGCTATTGCCATTTTGCATTACACTATTTGATTAACACCTTCGCTGCTGGCGCCTTTCCGCCGCTGTGCGGTAAACAAACGGACAGGGCGGGGCCGTGACGAACCCCAGCCGTCATCAGCACACGAGCCCCCGCGGAGCGTGACGGCTGGGGTTAGTCACCAGCATACAAGGGGTTAATGCTTCACGAAGGGGGAAAAAAACCAATAACATTTATAACGCCAATAGCTAAAAACAATGTCATTGCGAGACCCAATGCATTGTAAATGCTTGTTATTTTAGTGCCTGGGCCTATTTTTTGTCCCAGTCTGACCCAACTCACCTCAGCTGGTATGGTACTAGAATATAAGTAATGCAATGTAGTACATAATTGCAAATGTACACCATATCGAGCAATATGCTTGCTAACAATATTTAGGGCACGATATGTATGTCAGACAATACTTTTGTTATCGATATTCTGACCTACAACTTCTCACCTCTTGCTTTGCTTGTCTAAGTCTGCAAATGATGTGCGGGCCACATACACCATTACATTTTACTTAGGCAAATTCTTACGAAAGGATAATTTGTGACATCACAGTAAAATAAAAACAACTTATGTTCATAAATAGTGCTTCATACTACAATTCTGCCATTTCGTAGCACTGTAAATGGCAGTTGTTGCTATTACCTATATTAGGGTCGTCAATGTTCATGACCTGTGAAGGATGGAAGGCTGAGTTTTCCTTGCCGGTATTTAAAATTGTGACCTTCAGATCACTGACAGCCAGCCTTCAAATCAATGAGCCACACTGTCCTGCACGTTCTGATCTATTTGTCTGTGAAATCACATTGAACGGCTGTGGAGAAAACCACCCCTTTTTGATACACATCTCCAATTCTATACATTAAAAGCACATTTTAAGATGGCGCACACTGCTAGGAAAATGTGACCATTGTCTTTCAGCGGGACATAGTAGCATAGTGCACACCTAGAAGCAGCCTCATGCTGCCTTAACGTTTATAGCAGAAATAAAAAATTAGTAATACATATAAATGTGATCCTTACTACAATAATGCATTCACAGCACAGCGATAAATACTTACTATGAAAGCAATGTTTCACTAAATACACACACTGGACAGGGTAAAAAAAACAGCAACAATGGCAGAGTGCATTTTATAAGGAGAACAGAGGATTACAATTGGAATGAGTTGAAAGAGGCATCACGTGCTGTGTTTATTAAAGTGAGTTTTCATGAGAAACAACTCCAGAATGTCAGAACAGTGTCTAAATTTAAACACCTTTGTTTAGGGCTGAACTTCTATTCAGAGCATGTCACTCACAATGCAATATTCGATCTGCAGAAAAGCCCTGGTACCCCCCAAAGCATTTATAAATAGCCCGCTAATCTCCCATGAGCCGCTACTAAGTGAGTCTGTTCCTCCCTAAAACTTCCTGTCGGGCAGAAGAGTTGGGCGAAAAGGCTTCGCGTTTCCTGGATGAAACGTAAACATTAACATAACAGAAACCCGCGGCAGTCGTGACTGCGTACAGGAAAAACAACCCTCTGGAGACACGAGGCCGCGGCCAGTTTTCAGTTTCATAAATCCATCACTGCAACAAACGAAAGCTTGTCTGTTCGGCTCCATTTTTTAACCTAAACACTTTCTGACACGTGCAGCAACACTGGGCACGTGATCTCTCTCCTATCAAAGCATACTACCTACCTTAACTCATGTCATAAGGTGCACTGCCCAGCCTCCCCAACTCACGAGCTCTGTGAGCCATCCCGGCCTTCGGCATGGAGGGGCAGGACATTAATGAGTGTGAAGACAGAAGAGCAGGAGGACCCCACCTGCAAAGCTTGTTGTTAAGGTCCTTATAGGGTGTCCAGATCTTGAAAACCAAAAACCGGGAAAGTTTGCAAAAAATAGGACTACAATTTTATATCAACGGTGCTGCGCAGAATGACAGCTCTTATCAACAAAGTAACAAAGCACTAAGAAAATAAATAAAATGTAATTTCGAAAATGAGCATCCTACCTGTTATTTGAATTGCTTACTTATATCAGCTGCTAACTAGCACAACTTTAGAACACCTTATAAGTGCTTCACACTGGTTTCAGTCGAACTCCTCTAATAACCGGAACATAAGCCACAATTGCTGAAATCTGCAAGGACAGCTGGTGAAAACCCGGGACTGTCCGGGGAATCCCGGGACGCATGGTCACCCTAGCTCCTTAAAATATGAAACCATGGGCCAGATGTACCATCCTCGTTGGCAAAGCCGCGACCGTATTACGGAAAGTGCTCTAGGGATGCAACAGACATGTGCTTACACTTTGTGTACCCCAAGACACTTTGGTATTACAGAAGGTGCTGTAGACGCTTGTGCGGCCCCTTGTGTAATACTGATAACACTTGGGCACATGTAGCACCAGTGCTATTGTGAGAGTCCCCATCAGTGGTGGCTGCCACCAATCGAACCTGGTAGGGTGGTGCAGGCACGGGGGCTGTAGAGGGGCAATGGGGGGCGAGAAATAAAATTAAAAAATCACTTACCTGGCGCTTCGCTCCGGTCTCGTTACTCCTGCAACTCCCTTTCTCCAGAAGTGGATGGGCCTGAAAGCACAGGATCCCCAACCAATCCAGATGAGGCTCTCATAGTATGAGACCACCACCAGGATTGGTCTGAGCTGCCTCGTTTGCTGCTCAGACAGTGCATTGGAGACTATGGCATTTCTCACAGCAACACAGCTGGGTTGGAAAAACATAAATGCGGATGTATGTTAGGCCGGCCGGTCAAACAGACATGCGCATTTATAAGTGCCCACCTCTCCTGCCTACCATGGCCCGGCCTGGTCCCGCCCACGTAAGCAGAGCAGAAAAAAAAAATGATAATAATGTTTTATTATAATTTGCCCCAGTGAGTGCTCATCAACCAGGTATAGCTTGGTCCCTGTGACACATTGTGCACAGGACCCACGTCTGGGCATACTCGACTGACTTGGGCGACACACTAAAGTATACAAACAAAAGTGATGGATGAAATGTGTCAATTAATCTCAGCCACTGGTAATTACTTGGTCTGCATCTTCATCCATCGTTATTTGGTACACCATGTCACCTAAGTTGGGACTAAGCCATAGGCAAATCAATCTTTACCCTGCTCCAATGGGAACAGTGATGCCGGAACTGCCAGGCCAGGTTTATATCTGGATCCAAACTAAGGTGAAATGGTGGGCACAATATCAATGAATTGGGAAGCGGCCGGAGAAATTACCAATGGCTGAGATTAATTGAAGCATTATAGCCATCACTTTTTTGTATACTTTAGTGTATCACATTAAGTGGGAAAGGTATGTCGAGATATTTCTCCTTTTTTAAAGTGCAGGCAAGTTGCCACATGCACATCGAATCATGGATCGCCTTTGCAGCAGCCGTTCCATAATTCACTTAATGACCTGCCTTGAGGGCAGTACGGGTTTGCGGCTGCCAAGAGGGCGGTGCATTCATCATAATAGGACGCACATTTTGTGTTTGCACTCAGTGCACCTGTTTAAAGTTGCGCCGTGGAGCAAACAGGGAAAGTATGCCCTATTTGTAATACAGGCCCAGGACTCTAATACAAAGTACTCCTTCCTTCTTATTGGGTACAGGTAATAGGGCACACACATTTATGCAGAGTATACATCAAGGAAATGGGGACGGGGAGCTGTAGGAGGCTTGCTTAGTATTTGGTGAACAGTTATTTAAGTGAAGCACCTTGCACTAATCTAGACAATCCTTATGGTGATTTTAGTGGCCTTACACAACCATAGAAAGCTCTCTAAGTGGTAGATGTGGAGAGCAGCCTTCAGGCTTACCTTGAAGGGGTGTTAAGCAGCTTGTTTTAGCGGGTCTAATCATTTAGTGAAGGTTAAATGAAAAAGAAACACACAGAGTATATTATTACACAACACTCACTAACCCATTGGTATATCTCCTACCTTGAGTCATAAACACAAATCCACAAGAATTCTTAATTTGCAAGTAAGTATGTAAGCACAATACACAATGGTCCCCAGGGGGAGACCAAACCATATACTAAAAAAGTGGAACGTGAACTGCGACAGAAGTCGGTATTTGGACCAGGAGACTCAGAAGAGCTGGGGACACAAGGAACTACACAGGAACCCCACAGAGGCTGTGTGCAGAGTGGAAACACAGCCACGTACTCAATAGAAGACAATAGGAAATTTGCGGTTGCAGTTTTGAAGATGGAGGACCATTCTCAGTGGACATTTGAGAAACCCTGTGGGAGACAGATGGTTAGAGAGTCAACCCACCCGGGGATACCCCAGGAACCACGATACCTACACGAGGGAAGCCGGGCGCATAGGTGCGAAGTGACGTCGGACTCTACATTAGACCACAATGGAGGATTTCATAAAGATGCTGCTGGCGAAGACGATGGAATCCAAGTATGGATTTTTGTAAAGAATAACCTGCAAGCAGAGGAGACAGAGTTTGTGCCTCTCAGAGGTGACCAGGAGGCACAGAAGAGCAATGCCCACCAATGTCAGAAGTTGCAGAAGTGAGGACGGAGACCTTGTTGCTGCAGCTGTGAGGACCAGGCAACGCCGAGGAAGACCAGGAGTCGTGCACAAGCTGTTGTGAACCAGGGTGTCAGAGTCCGGCAGGAGCACCAACAAGCCTTAGCAGCTGCAACAGGCATGGAACGATAAGAAGGAGGAATGTTGGGACCAGCATGGTCCAGGGGACTCACCACAAGCAGGAGAGTCAGAGTAGGCCCCGAGCAATCAGGGGAGCCCACTGAAGCAGGAGAAAACCCTCGAGAGGACCCACAGCCCAATGGCACAAGAGAACCTCGAACAGCTCAGCAAAGATAAAAGCCCAAGGTGCAGAGAATGCGGTGAGGGAGGAAGAGGTGCTGGCAACTGGAGCTTCTTGTTGTTCGAAGATCTCTGGAGTGCAGAGCTGTGAGAAGTTGGCCTGATGTATGATGTCCACAATTCTGTGGGCACCCTGTATCAGTCCAAACAATCCCTTATGGTGGTGGTTTTAAAGTCAACCTTATAGACAAGCTATCCTAGGGGTAGCATGGACTAAGCAGTCTTAGGCTAAACTCAAGAGGGCATGTGAAGCCAGCTGTTTTACCATATGCAATCCTGTAATATCAAATGAAAGGACACCACACAAATTATATATTATAAAAATATATGTATTTATTACTAGAATAATCCCCTGTACTCTTTATGAGTATAGAGGCACAAGCGTTTAAACAAAAGCACAGTTAAACATTCAAAAGTTGCACAATCTTGGATAGGCCCGGTGGCCACTCAAACCATATACTAAAATAGTGGTATAAGTACCACCTCTCGAACAATGGTAAGGCCTAGGGCGTTGTGAATCGCTGGGACTACTCGGGACTAGCAGTGATGAAGCCGGGAGAGGCCCACGGGACACGGGTGAAGTGCCTAAAGCACACGCATGCACCAATGCAAAGTCAATGGTGCGTAAAAGTTAAAGAGTTACTGTTTTGGAAGTCTTCCGACTGGAATAGAATTACCCCACTTTAAACTAGGACACTAGAGGTGTAAACCACTACAGGAGCGACGGTGTTAGTTCATTACCTCACCCACAGGAAGCGGGTGCATAGGTGCCAAGGTGTGTCGGGTTTCGTCGTGGAGATCTATGGAGCCTGGAGATGAAGATGCTGCAGGCGGCCTGCAGAGAAGAGTCCGGTTGTATCCAAGGGTGGATCGAAGATGTAGAGTACCTGAAAGCAGAGGGGACAGAGTCTGGGTCACTAGCCAGTGACCAGGATGGAACCAGGAAGGAACCAGGCGATGTCGGGCGCAATCAGGTGGTTGTCATGAAGCTTGTCTCCGCTGCCACGTGGACTCTGGGGCATCGACGATGACCAGAAGTGGATCACAAGCTGCCCCACAAAGACTCTCGCTGACGGCGGTGTCGGCTTCCGGATCGGAGTTAACAGGCCTTGGCAAATGCAACCCACGCAGGATTTGAAGATTTCTTCTTACTCGGACCAGCAAGGTCTGAGCTGTGGCTCCTTTTCAGCGGAGCGAGGGCCAGTCTGGAGCAATCAGACTAGCAGAGTAGTTTTGTAGGTTTGTCGGTTCTGGGGCCACTAGCCAATGGGCAAGTGACCAGACCAACACGTCAAGCAGGAAAACGCAAAAGGGCCCCACACAGCACTCAATGAGTGTGGAGGGCAGATCTTCAGTGCACAATCTGCTCGGGGCTGGGGCTTCTCAAACCCCAATGCACAGCTTCAAGGGTGCCTCGGGAGCTGCACGGTCAGCAATTCGCAGCCTTTTCAAGATGGTCGGCTCCACGCTTCACGTCACCTCCACGGGTCTCAGATTCGCTGGGACTGTGGATCAGGCTGTTAGAAGTCAGGGAAGCGGGGTCTTGTTGATCTCTGTTGCTCGAGTTCTGGCGGGAACTGCAACAAAGCAAACCGTTGGGCGCTGGATGGTGGCTGTTTGCACAGGGTGGTCACTCCTTGACCACAAGGGAGATTCTTCAGACTTCCACATCAAATGGGATGTCAAAGGGTCCAGAGTTCTGTATCAAAGTTTCATTCAGGATAATCTAATGCTCCTGGGCACAGCTCCTACCTTTATTCCAAATCAAGGGGCTGGATTACCTGCTAGGTCCCTCCTATGGGTGGGACCCAGGAAGGGGGTGGTTACACCCCTTTCCCTTTGTCCAGTTTCGCGCCAGAGCTGGGGCTCCAGTGCCCCAGCACCGGTTTGAACTGGACTATGAATGGGAAGCCTTGTGCTCCCCAGGCAGTGTCTAGTTTCATTCAACCCTCCCTGCTACAATCCAGTATCTCCTGTCTGGGGTGGTGTAACACCTCCCTGTGACAGGATACCAATTGTCCAGGCCTCCCCTGCCGGAGTTTCAGTCAGCAGCAGGAGGCCAGACTCGTGTCGGTGGCAGCAGCTTCCATTTTGTGATGCTGGGGCTTTGATTAGATTTAACCGCGTTTAAGTAAAGTAACATGTCTTCTCCCTTTAGAAGGGTGGAATGCTACCCCCATCGCCAGGACTGGCGAGGGGTTAGTATTCCAAAGCGTATGACACCTTACACGACATGTTTTGATAAAGCCAAACTAAAGTCAGCAAGTAACCGCGAGGATTATAATGCACTTAAGAGTATATGGTATGGCAATATCCCAGAACAGCTAAGGGAGTTGGTCCCGACAGCTGCAGACAGGCTCAGCTCATGCTAGAGCACCATCTCACATAAAACCAAGCACTCTGCCTCCAGGATTGTTAAGGCCTGCCATAGGAGTGACTTATAGGTATATATGTGTCTAGATATAGGTTTAGATATAGGTATACTATATCTAAGCAAGGGGTGATTACACAACCTTGCCCCAGCTGAGTGATCAGCCAGTTGTGTCAGTTTGGATAGCCAGCCAGGGGTGGCAAAATATATGCTGCAGCCCCTGGTAGGCCTTGGATACACCTATGCCCTGGGTACCTATAGTACACTGTACAGGGGCTGATAAGGTGAACCAATGTCCAATTGGGTATGTACCTAGGGTACATGGAGTCCATTTTACAGAGAGAACAGATAGCCTGGGACCCTGATTAGCAGGATCCCAGGCCAACTAAGTTCGAAAACCAGCTAAACACTAGGCAAAAAATCAGGGGTAACCATAGTCAGGTATCTACCTTCCTACATAACCCCCCCCCTCCCAAACGAAAGGAGCTAAGGCTATCCTTGACCAGGTAAGCCTATATTGCCTAAGTGGCCATATAAGGAAGTACCCGCACTAGCATGGTTACCCCCGGTCTCATGGTTCACTAAGCAATCCCTCACCCTAGGGGTATCAGAGGGTCTCCACCATAGGGAATCACTACCTGTGGTGTGTTTCGGCAAAGTAAAGGGCTGGTGTGGGAATGGAGTATTGAAGTGAGGCTCCACTAATGTAGGGCTCAGCTTCCTCCAATCACTATCCACCATGGATGCCTTTCTTTCCATGACTGAGTTGCACTGTGCTCTCAGGGTCAACCTCTGGCTACCTAAAGCTGGAGGCTGGGTCCCTTTTCTTGGCTTACTGGAGGGACAGCTCAGGTTTGGGGCCTTTGGGTTCCAGGTTTGGCTGTGCCCAACAGAATCCATCCGGGAGAGGCTCCTAACTAAGTTTAAGGGAGTTCCCTCAGGAGTTTTTAACTTTTTCACCTTGCTAGGGCTGCTAGCTTTGGTGCCCCTAATCTGCTGATGGGGTGGTTCTTTTGGACAGGGGGCCCTTTGGGGTCCACCACTGGCCCCCCTGACCTCTACACCCCTGGGCTGACTGAGGCAGGGTAGAGAGGGGCAGGTTGCCTGCTATAGACTGGGTCCCACCTGGGAAGGGTCCATCGACATCAGGGGCTCTGTCAGGCTAGGCCTAACCACCTCTGGGGCAGTTCCTTCACCAGGGGTAAGATCAGTTCCCTGAGGAGGCTGATCCTTTCCTAAAGTCTGGTGGGAGGGAGATGTCTCTTCCTCCTCAATGCTCTCTGTTTGTGTGGAGTGATCCATAGTTTCAGGCTTCACAACACATGAATCAGTTTGAGTTTGGGCTGTGGCCATCACAGCCCCACCAACCTTTTCAGGAAGGGACTCAGTTTGGGTATAGGCTGTTACCATCACAGCCCTGCTAACCTGTTCAGGGAAGGAATCTGTTTGAGATTGGGCTGAGACTGGCACAGCCCTCCTGACCTGTTCAGGGTGGACATCTTGGATGGGGGCTGTGGCCATCACAGCTCCACTAACCTTTCCATTTACCATTTTAGAATGGGTTTCTTGCTCTACCTCTGCCCAGGCTGAGATCTCTAAATCATTCCCCAGTAGACACTCTACAGGCAAGTTTGATGACACTGCCACTCTCTTGGGGCCAGTGACACCTCCCCAGCTGAGATTTACCACTGCCATGGGATGATCTTTCTGCACTCCATCAACGTTGATCACCTGGCATGTGGCTCCAGGTAAAAGTTGCCTTGAGGGGACTAGACTCTCAGTCACCATGGTGATGCTAGCCCCTGTGTCTCTATAGGCCTCAACTTTTAGACCATTGATGAGGGGCTCCTGTCTGTACTTGTCCAAAGTGTTGGGACAAGCAGTGAAGTTGGCAACGCCCATGCCATTTTCACAGACAAGAGTATCTGTGGTAGGGGACCTGGTTAGGCCAGAGTCCACCTGAGTTCCCCAAGTATACCCAACCAAATTCTTGGGGGCACTCCCACTACCTGGGGGATTACTACTAGTAGTAACAGGAGGTGTTGGAGTATTACCTGGAGGAATATTCTCCTTATTGTTGGCCTTAGGGCAACTGCTGTCAGTCTTCCAATGGCCAGGCTTTTTACAAGTATGACAATAAGGCTTTTTCTGGGTAGAGGAAGTGTCTTGGGACCCACCCCCATCCTTGGAGTTTTGGGGCCCTGGGGAAGTTTTGTCTTTAGATTTATCCCCACCTTTTTCTTGAGGCTTGGTAGACTCCTTCTTCTGGTCATTACCCTGATTTCTAGGCCTAATCCTGGTACTGACCCATTTGTCTGCCCTCTTACCCAATTCTTGTGGAGAGGTCAGATCTGAGTCCACCAGGTGCTGGTGTAAAAGCTGGGTTTGACAATTACTAAGGATCTGCTCCCTCATAATCAAATTATACAATCCTGTATAGTCATGTACTTTGCTGCCATGCAACCAACCTTCCAGAGCCTTAGTAGCACAATCTACAAAATCAGTCCAGTCCTGAGTCTGTGTCTTCTGGGTATCTCTGAACATTAACCTGTACTGTTCAGTGGTTAAGCCAAACCCATCAATTAGAGCACTCTTCAGGACAGTGTAGTTTTTAGCATCCTCAGGTCTAACAGTGAGGAGATTATCTCTCCCTTTCTCAGAAAAGGAGAGCCATAAAATTGCAGCCCACTGGTCTTGAGGAACCTGCTGTACCATGCAGGCTCTCTCAAGAGCAGTTATCCATTTGTGGATGTCATCCCCATCTCTGTAGGGGGGCACAATCTTGCTCAGGTTTCTATGATCATAGAACCTGTCTTTATCTCTAGGGATAATGTTGCTGCCACCAGTGGAATCTAATCCACTTAATTTTTGCCCCCTTGCTAAGGCAAGTTTAGCTTGGGCCAGGGCTACCTCTTCCTTCTCTATCTGGAGCTGGACAGCTCTCATCCAAGCCTCATGTTCTCTTCTCTGGGGGGGAAGTCATTCCCCTTTGAGATCCCCTTGAGGCATTAGAATGATTAGAGTCCCTGGAGGGAGATCTAACCCTTCTATTGCCATAGTTAAGTCTACTATTGGGCCTGGACAGGTGGACACCTTCTCCATTCCCATGTAGGCCTAAGTTGGCCTGGTCCAAGATTCTAACTTGAACCTAGTCACCCCCCCCGCCTTGGTCATCTGACTAATCTCCATCCTCATCCTCGTCTACCTCTTCAGGATCAACTTCTGGGACATCAATGTTATCAGGGGGCTTTCCCTCTCCTACCTTACTTGGAGGACCTGTAGCAGATTCCTTCTCAAGGTCAGCTTTCTCTAGGATTGCTATAAGGTTAGGGATGGTGGGGTTGTGACCCCTTTTCAGCCCCCTTGAAGTGCATGGGGCACTCAAGTCCTTGTGGCTGAGTTTTTCACAACTGGATGGTGCCTTTGGCTGGTCACCGAAAGGTAGAGAGCTTGATGCTTCACCTGTGCCAGGCATGACTAGTGAGGTGTAAGTGGTGCACTTACTTACACTAAATGTTTTACTACTGGAACCTTGCTAGTGAGTTGAAGTCAGGGTGTGCTACTCCCTTTAGTCTACAACTACTAAGTTCAGTAGAACTTAAGTATGCTAAGCTTTTGTTTTATATGTACCTATAGTAATTAATGCGATCTTTCAAATGATA
The DNA here is from genome assembly GCF_964263255.1 of Lissotriton vulgaris. Classification (NCBI taxonomy): domain Eukaryota; kingdom Metazoa; phylum Chordata; class Amphibia; order Caudata; family Salamandridae; genus Lissotriton; species Lissotriton vulgaris. The sequence continues at coordinate 332,638,615 of NC_141685.1, forward strand.
TAAAGATTGCAATGGTAGAACAACAGCAAGCTCAAATCCCAACCGCTGCACACCAATGTGAGAAGTTGGCCTGTTGTATGATGTCCACAATTCTGTGGACACCCTGTACCAGTCCAAACAATCCCTTATGGTGGTGGTTGTAAAGTCAACCTTATAGACAAGCTATCCTAGGGGTAGCATGGACTAAGCAGTCTTAGGCTAAACTCAAGAGGGCATGTGAAGTCAGCTGTTTTACCATATGCAATCCTGTAATATCAAATGAAAGGACACCACACAAATTATATATTATAAAAATATATGTATTTATTACTAGAATAATCCCCTGTACTCTTTATGAGTATAGAGGCACAAGCGTTTAAACAAAAGCACAGTTAAACATTCAAAAGTTGCACAATCTTGGATAGGCCCGGTGGCCACTCAAACCATATACTAAAATAGTGGTATAAGTACCACCTCTCGAACAATGGTAAGGCCTAGGGCATTGTGAATCGCTGGGACTACTCGGGTCTAGCAGTGATGAAGTCGGGAGAGGCCCACGGGACACGGGTGCAGTGCCTAAAGCACACGCATGCACCAATACAAAGTCAATGGCGCGAAAAAGTTAAAGAGTTACTGTTTTGGAAGTCTTCCGACTGGAATAGAATTACCCCACTTTAAACGAGGACACTAGAGGTGTAAACCACTACAGGAGCGATGGTGTTAGTTCGTTACCTCACCCACAGGAAGCGGGTGCATAGGTGCCAAGGCGTGTCGGGTTTAGTCATGGAGATCTATGGAGCCTGGAGATGAAGATGCTGCAGGCGGCCAGGAGAGAAGAGTCCGGTTGGATCCATGGGTGGATCGAAGATGTAGAGTACCTGAAAGCAGAGGGGACAGAGTCTGGGTCACTAGCCAGTGACCAGGATGGAACCAGGAAGGAACCAGGCGATGTCGGGCGCAATCAGGTGGTTGTCATGAAGCTTGTCTCCGCTGCCACGTGGACTCTGGGGCATCGACGATGACCAGAAGTGGATCACAAGCTGCCCCACAAAGGCTCTCGCTGACGGCGGTGTCGCCTTCCGGATCGGAGTTAACAGGCCTTGGCAAATGCAACCCACGCAGGATTTGAAGATTTCTTCTTACTCGGACCAGCAAGGTCTGAGCGGTGGCTCCTTTTCAGCGGAGCGTGGGCCAGTCTGGAGCAATCAGACTAGCAGAGTAGTTTTGTAGGTTTGTCGGTTCTGGGGCCACTAGCCAACGGGCAAGTGACCAGACCAACACGTCAAGCAGGAAAACGCAAAAGGGCCCCACGCAGCACTCAATGAGTGTGGAGGGGAGATCTTCGGTGCACAATCTGCTCGGGGCTGGGGCTTCTCAAACCCCAATGCACAGCTTCGAGGGTGCCTCGGGAGCTGCACGGTCAGCACTTTGCAGTCTTTTCAAGATGGTCGGCTACACGCTTCACGTCGCCTCCGCGGGTCTCAGATTCGCTGGGAATATGGATCAGGCTGTTAGAAGTCAGGGAAGCGGGGTCTTGTCGATCTCTGTTGCTCGAGTTCCAGCGGGAACTGCAACAAAGCAAACCGTTGGGCGCTGGATGGTGGCTGTTTGCACAGGGTGGTCACTCCTTGACCACAAGGGAGATTCTTCAGACTTCCACGTCAAATGGGGTGTGAAGGGTCCAGAGTTCTGTATCAAAGTTTCATTCAGGATAATCTAATGCTCCTGGGCACAGCTCCTACCTTTATTCCAAATCAAGGGGCTGGATTACCTGCTAGGTCCCTCCTATGGGTGGGACCCAGGAAGGGGGTGGTTACACCCCTTTCCCTTTGTCCAGTTTCGGGCCAGAGCTGGGGCTTGAGTGCCCCAGCACCGGTTTGAACTGGACTATGCATGGGAAGCCTTGTGCTCCCCAGGCAGTGTCTAGTTTCATTCAACCCTCCCTGCTACAATCCACTATCTCCTGTCTGGGGTGGTGTAACACCTCCCTGTGACAGGATACCAATTGTCCAGGCCTCCCCTGCAGGAGTTTCGGTCAGCAGCAGGAGGCCAGACTCGTGTCGGTGGCAGCAGCATCCATTTTGTGATGCTAGGGCTTTGGTTAGATTTAACTGCGTTTAAGTAAAGTAACATGTCTTCTCCCTCTAGAAGGGTGGAATGCTACCCCCGTTGCCAGGACTGGCGAGGGGGTAGTATTCCAAAGCGTATGACACCTTACACGACATGTTTTGATAAAGCCAAACCAAAGTTAGCAAGTAACCGCAAGGATTATAATGCACTTAAGAGTATATGGTATGGCAATATCCCAGAACAGCTAAGGGAGTTGGTCCCGACAGCTGCAGACAGGCTCAGTTCATGCTAGAGCACCATCTCAGATAAAACCAAGCACTCTGCCTCCTGGATTGTTAAGGCCTGCCATGGGAGTGACTTATAGGTATATATGTGTCCAGATATAGGTTTAGATATAGGTATACTATATCTAAGCAAGGGGTGATTACACAACCTTGCCCCAGCTGAGTGATCAGCCAGTTGTGTCAGTTTGGATAGCCAGCCAGAGGTGGCAAAATATATGCCTTGGATACACCTATGCCCTGGGTACCTATAGTACACTGTACAGGGGCTGATAAGGTGAACCAATGTCCAATTGGGTATGTACCTAGGGTACATGGAGTCCATTTTACAGAGAGAGCAGATAGCCTGGGACCCTGATTTGCAGGATCCCAGGCCAACTAAGTCGAAAACCAGCTTAACACTAAGCAGAAAATCTGGGGTAACCATAGTCAGGTATCCACCTTCCTACAAGAGCCAACACGCCTTGGCAACTGCAAGTCAACGCAGTGCACAGGGGTTGGGTCCCAGCAGTTTGGACGAGTGAAACTGGCCTCAAAATTGCTGAGAGGACAGGTCAGGCCTCGAGGGAGTTGTAGAACCACCACCTGTGTTGCTGAGCCTTTGGAAGTCCGTGGGACGTCAGGAGCAGCAGACCGGTCAGCTTCATTGTGGCGCCTGCAGATTAACAGGAGTGATTCCTTCACTCCAAGAGAGATTAATTCAAGTTTCTTTGATGCCCACAGGTCTTTTGAAGAGCCTGAATAAAGCAGAGACACAGATGACGAAAAAGACTTGCAGAACAGTGAGACCAGGTGCAGCGGGAGTCTTCTGTGAGGCAGTCTCGGTACCAGGCGAAGTCCAAGTGTCCAGATGGTCGAAGAGTGACGTGGTTTCAGGCTTGAGTCTAGTCCCACAACAAATCTGATGACACACCCACAGGTAAGCCCTTTTATACCCAAAGAAAGGGGCTATGAGGACTCAAGGGTCCCTCCCAGAGGAAGGGCCGGACAGAGTGGAGGATAGTCCCATGTCCTTTGTCCATGTCATGCCAGAGCGGGAGCCAATGCTCCCAGACCTGTTCCTACTAGAGTATGCAAGGAGGGCACTAAATATGCCCTTCAAAGCAGTCTGGTGGTGCTGGCAAGTGCCCCCATCCCCGTCCAATACACCAAGTCCTGTGTGGAAGGGGGTCACACCTCCCTGTGACAGGAAACGTATTGTTCTACCTTCCCCTGCTTGAGCTCAGCTCAATAGCAGGAGTGCAGAATCATGTCTGGGGTCGGCAGCATCACTAGCTTACTGGCAGACCCTCGAAGGCTGTTACTGTGGGCTTCTTGGAGGAGCCCCCCAGTGCATGGTTTCATACCTCTAAAAACCAGTAACGGTGTTGAGGTATGATTCCACCATACCCAGGTTTGGCACTGCCGCTATTTATTTAGCCATCGCGTAATGACGGATGGCCATTATATGTATCAAAATGCCTGACCGCACTTACAAAGCCTAGAGAATCAACTCCAGGGTTTGTAGGGGTGTTCTGCTCACGCATTGGCACCCACACACTTATAACCCACACACTTATAACCCTCACCCTGCCCTCAGGATTGAAAGGCCTGCCTTAGGAGTGATATCGTTTTTAAGTGTAGTGACCTCAGATATAAGAAAACTTATATCTGTCGTAAGTGGTGCTAGCACTAGCTTATACAGGCTACAATGGCAGGCCTGATGAGTGGTTTCTCATGGGTGGCACAATACATGCTGTATCCCATGGGAGACCCCTGGTGTACCTATGTCCTGGGTACCTCTGTACCATATTCTAGGGACTTATAAAAGTACACCAGTAGCCAATTGAGGAGGTACAGAAGTACTTACCATGTGAAATGTATTGAGGAAACACAGTGACTGGGGTCCTGATTAGGGATTACCTGCAACTGTAGTTCTCCAGTATTGGAAGCTTTCATAGATTCACATACATTTAGGTGAGATGGCAAAAGAGGCGTAACCTTGCTAGGAGATGTGATCTCAGGTGTAATTCTCCTCTTCCTAGTGTTTTCTGTCCTGTCCGGTGTTTTTTCCCTCGTCGACGAGATCGCCAACGACACTGTTGTCGAATCTGCAGTCGCAGCGGTAGCTTGGAAACCATCAATGATGGTCTAACCGCCGTCAACGATGTCATCAGAGTCGTCGGTGACCCGGCCTTCGTCGTCACTGTCGTCGACATCGTAATTGTCGTCGATGATACCAGCATCAAAATCTTCGACGACAGTGACTAAACCTTCATCGATGGTGACAAACCCTCATCGACGGAGTTCCCAACTCCGCCGTGGATGCTGAGGTTTTCTCTGGCAGCAGGCGAACCTCAATCTTCATAGACGACGACAGAGGTGGTTTCTTAGTCGATGGTACTATCGACGATGAAAATTTCATAGACGTTTTTACTTCAGGAGGTACTGAAGTGGCTTGGGTGTCTTAGGCGGCTCAGAACTTTTTTGCTGTTTTATCCCCCAAAGCATGTCCCTTCCTCTTCTTTTCATGTCTTTGAAGAGATTTTGAGGGACTGCGCCCATGAGACCATTGAGTCAGCTTTTTAAGGGCTTTTCCTGGACACTCCTCAGAAGAATGGGCGTGTGGAGACCTTCTCTTCTTATGGGACCTTCTGGATGAGGAAGACGATGCCCCATCGTTATCACTGGAAATTACCTCCTTTCTGGCTTTTAGCTTCTGAAGCCATATCAATAGGCATCCCTCACGGTCCTTCAAGGTTTTACTAGAAAAGGTACGACATACCTTGCAGTCCTTTGCTTGATGGTCTGGATAGAGGCCATAAATACAGTCTTCATGAGGGTCATCAGTATGAAGCCTTTTCTTAGAGCAGGTAGTACAGGCTCCAAACAGATCCTTTTTCTCCTTCACTGACATAATAAAATCAGAGTGAAGACAAACCATCACTGAAGATGGATCCTGTAGATGAAAATCTAACATGAAGCTAAGAATACTGTCAAAAATCACTAATTAACAAGAGAAAACTGAGCAGCGCTCAGAGGAGACTCCCTAGCACAACGTGCAGTAGAAAATCCGAAGGTCTAAGGTTCTCTCAGGAGTGTTCTAGAGGTTGAAGGGTCTTGATTGATTCAAGGATTATTTTTACTCTCTTTTGCTAGCGGGAGTTATGGGTTACAAAACTGAAATGGGGGTAGACCTTTTTTTCTGCTTTGTATTGATTTGAGCATTGCTTAGACTCCCATCTCGACGACAGGGAATGATTCAAGCATGTGAATCTATGAAAGTTCCAATACTGGAGTAAAAATTTACTGACCCCAGCAAAAAGTGGGGGTAACCATGAAAACAGATCGTACTTTGCTACCTGAGGCACTATTTTTATAACAAAAAATATTTTTCTTCAGGCCACAGTCTTTATCATGAACCAATAGTTTGGCAAGCAGCATTTGTATTTTACTTATTCCTTTAGTGTCTGACTACAAATGGCTAGTGAGAAACTACTATAGTATCATGGTTTTACTAGTAGAGTCAAAAGGAAATGATGCCCACTTCCTGGAATTAATGTCATTTTGGTATTGATGTATTGGCCATAAACGTACATTCTTTCTTATCGAGATCACCTAGAGTGATTTGTATTTTTTTCAATATTGATAAACATGTTTTTGCTTAAAAAATACTCAATGGGATGATGTGCAAAAACAATACAATCACAATGTTAATTTGTCCAATACTCTCCACAATGACTAACTAACATGCACTGGAATATAGCAGATAAAACTAATTTCTCATGCTGTAAACAACTTTTCCATGCAATAGGCAGAAAGACACACCCCTGATATGGTGTACTGTTAGAAATGGGGTTTCTGGTTGGCAAAGGTATGCACTCTGTCCAAGAAGGAACCACCACTCTAATCAAGGTGAACTAGATACAAACTAAAATATAACCTGTACTCACCCTCAGGTAGCTTGGCAAAGAGCAGTCAGGCATATCTAAGAAGGCAATGTGTAAAGTGTTTGTGCAAAACAAACAAACACACACACAATGAAAAAACCACAAACATGCTCCACATAGGTTTGGAAATATAGATAATATTTGTATGAGTAAAACAAGACCAAAACGACAAACATCCAATAAGAAGAACCAGAGTTATGAAATTTGAAAGAATAAATCACAATATTGTGCTGAGGATCATAAAACACCAACCAGTGACATCTGGTTGTGCTAGACCGGGGTAAATCCAAAGTTCAGGCTGATCGCAATAGAATGGAGGCCGGCTACAGGACTTAAGCAGGTACTGCTGAAAAAGTACCTTGGATAGAGGAAGTGTCAAAGTCGAAAACATGATGAAAGGAGCAGAGGAGGCGTTGCGTTGCTGTCGATCCCCTGGATGGAGGCGACTCACCGGTTCTTATCCACGTAGTCAGCGAGACTTCATGATGAACCTCTATGCGATGAAGGCGAGGCCCCGCAGTCCGTCGAGTTGCTCAGTCCATTGAAGCAATGTCGTTGAGCAGTAGCTGTGTCAGCATCGAAGAGAGATGTATCGGTTCCTATCAACACAAAGTCATTGATACAAGGATTCTGCCTGATCAGCACAGAAAAGTCACTTCCAAGGGCCCAGTCATGGATGGCCCTGAGACTTCAGAACAGGGGGCAAGCCAGAAACCCCTTGGAGTCGCTCTGGGTTCAAGTGAGATGGGTCCAGTCCTTTTCCTCTGCAGAGTAGAGGGCAGCAGGCAACAAGCAGCACAGCAGAACAGAAAAGCAGTTAATCCAGAGCAGTAGTCCGGCAGTCCTTCTTCCTGGCAGAATTCTTCACCGGTCCAGTAGTGTACTACTTTGGTGGGGTCGAGACCCAGTTGTGCCTTTGTAGTGGGGGTGACTTAAAAGAAGGGTCTTTGAAGTGCATATAAGCCCTTTCTTCCCATCCCTGGCTCCATACATTAGGCGGTAATCAGCCCTTTGTGTGGGGACAGGACACCACCAAGTCAGTTGCAAGTGTCAGCTCTTCCCTCCTTTCCTGCCCATGAAGGGCCATCAAAATGCAGATGAGTGCTTAGACACACCTACCCTTCCTATGTTTGCTTCTGTCCAAAGGGAATGCGCAAAGTGAGCTGTCAGCTACCCCAGAAGTGTATTGGGGACAGGCTGAAGGCATACAGAGCAGTTAGAGCAGAGAAATGCCCACTTTCCGAAAGTGGCATTTAGAAAATAGTAATGTTAAATACAACTTTACTAGTAAAGAGGATTTATCATTACCATTTCACGCTATAAAAAATGACAGCATTGTGACAAGTCTGGGAGCAGAGAACCAGAACCTAATGAGAAGTCAGTCAGTCAGTCAAAATACACTTTATTCGATTTTTGTTAAAATCATAAAAGGCAAGAGAAATACATACATTATAAACATTTTAAAAATACCCACAATTCATTTTGTTTTTACACAGTGTCAGTAAAAGAGTCACTTAATTAATCACCATGATATACAGTTCTAGGGATTCTTTTGTTTCTTCCTCTGTATGCGGCTGTTAGAAAACTTGCTACACAGAAAGTGACGTGTGCATCCGGTAATCTTTGAAGATAAAGCAAGGCTGGTCTCACTTGTATAAAGCCAAGAATTTTCAGGAGGGGAATTAGATATTTTCTCCTCTCCGTGTTATGAAATGCACAAAAAAACAGAAAATGGAGAGTGTCCTGATTAGAAAACTGGTCACACTCACAGGGTGGTGCATGCTCCGGTTTACCCCACGTAGGGAAGGTGCCTAGTGAATAGTGGATCAGGTTCATTCTAAATCTGGTTAACAAAAATCTGTGCAAGGGTTTAGAAACATATTGCAGGTATGGTTCCATCGAGGGGGAAGAGGACAAAACCAAGTGTGCTCTTACTAGAGGTTTGTTAACTTCAGACTCCTCTCTCTCTAAGCGTGTCCTCCCCTGGAATTCCTTCTTAATCCATGCAATATCTGCTTTCCTAATTATTGACGGTGTTGTATATAGGTCAGGTCTCCCGAGGGCAGTAAATGATGACTTTATGTATCTTAACCAGGGTATGTTCATTGCCCCCTCCCTTGCAGTCACATCTTTAAGAATTGTATGGTTTAAAGACAACTCAGTATTTAACCAGGTATTGGCCCAAAAAAGTAAAGGGGCCAATTTCAATCCGTCTATAATATAAGGTAGGCCAACTTCTTCATGTAAGGAGTAGGTAGGTGTGGAGTTTGGAACCGACAAGATTCTTCTAATAAGCTTATTCTCTACCCTCTGCATGCTGTCCAGGTTGGTATAACCCCACAATGCTGCACCATATGAGGCTATAGAAATGCATTTACTTTTGTAAACTTTTAACACAGCTTCCATTGGTTTAGCCCCTAGTCTTTTAGTGAAATCCATCAGGGCTGCTGTGGACCGGGCTAAAGAAATATGCTTGGCCTTAATTTGCGGGACCCAGGAGCCCTTCTCATCAAACAGGACCCCTAAGTATGGAAAAACAGGGACCCTGGAGAGAACCTCGCCTTTACAGAAAAAGGTTTTTGTGTGTGATTTATTTTTCTGCGGACCCACGATCATTGTGTGCGATTTGGTCACATTGATTTTTAGATCTAATTTAGCCATGAAGGAACCAAAAAGCTCCAAAAGGGTCTGTAGACCAATGCCCGTGCGGGCGATGAGAACAGCATCATCCGCATATAGAAGAGCCGGAATCTGCTTCCCACCTACCCGCGGGACATCAGCGTTGCCTGCTAACAAGGACTTCCCTAGATCATTAATGTAAATGGTGAATAAAAGTGGGGCCAAAATGCAGCCTTGGCGAACACCCTTATTTGACCTAAAGCTGTCAGAGCATCGCCCTTCCCTGGTTACCCGGACCTTCGCAGTAAGTCCTTGGTGCAAACTTGCTATGAGGGCCACCAAGGAATCCTCGATACCAAGCTCACGGAGTGTAGCCCAGAGCTTGGCCCTATTAACCAAGTCGAAGGCCGAGGAGAGGTCCATAAAGGCTAAATATAGTGAACCCTCCCCGGCCACCGTGTACTTAGATATTAGGAGATGTAAATTTGAGCATTGCTCTAAGGTTCCCCGTTTTTCCCTAAAGCCATATTGAATCTCTGCGAGGCCCCCACATAGCTCCAGGTTTGTTCTCAGTTTAGTCAATAGTACTCTGCCCAGGATCTTAAAGGCAGAGTCTATTAAAGAAATTGGGCGGTAGCATCCCGGATTCTCCCTATCTCCTTTTTTAAAAATGGGTACTATGACAGATGTATTCCAGGTTTCTGGAAAACATCCATCATTTGTTGCCCTAAAAACATTTGTGAGGACTTTAGACCAGGTGGTTGGGGCGTATATAAAAAAGTCTACCGGGACTCCATCTGGGCCCGGAGCCTTATTCTTCGTGGAGTCCATTATAGCTTTATATACCTCCTCCTCGCAGAATTCTACTGCCGCAGGCCCCCTGGTCAGTCCTATGTCATTTCCGTTCACAGGGTCATTACCGCCGTATATGTTTTTAAAATGATCAACCCATTTCTCATCACTGATAATGCAGTCCGAGATTGTGTTAATCTCCCCAGAGAAGAATTGGTTATTTATAATGTCCCAGAATCTCTTACTATTACGTAGTATATCCACGTCAAGCAAGTCATTCCAGGCATTTTTTTTAATTGTGTTTTTCCTATTTTTAATAGCCAATTTATACTCCCGTCTTAATTTAGAGATTAAGGTTTTATCCCTCGGCTTTGTTTTGAGTGCATTTTTCAGGTCTTTATGGGCTTTAGAACAATTTCTGTCAAACCATTTATGAGGCTTGGGTGGCAAATTGGGTTTGGGAGCTGTAAGTTCCTTAGCTGTTTGTGAGCAAATAGAGTTAAAAGCTAAAACAATCTCTTTACTAGTGGCATTTTGGTCTAGACAAATGCACATGGGTTCCTCTATCTTTGGGCACAAGGAAGCCATAAAGGTTTCCTGGACCACCTTACCCCACTTAAGCCGTCTGCCCTGGTCGCTGGGCACCGTCGATGTGCAAGCCCTAGGAAAACCCAGGTGTTTGCTCCATAAGTCACTCCAGTGAACCTGTGCAGAAACTGGGTTGTGGTCACTATGTGGGGAGGCAGTTACCTCATATATCCCCATCTTAGAGGTTAAACCCTGAGAAACAAAAATGAAATCTATCACAGACCCACTTTCAGACCCTTTGTAAGTGGGCAAAGATTCGTCACTACCAGTGCTGAGGGGTTCAAACATATTAAGGCTAGCAAGGAAAAATTCGAGCGCCTCCCCCGCTTTGGTGTGAGCGAAGTGCAGATTGCCATTTTCAGTCTGACCCTCCAGGTTGCCTAGGTTACATTTTAAGACACATTTTTGAATGTTAAAATCACCTAAAATTATGAAATCGAAATTAGTGCAAGATTTATGACTGTAATCGTTAAGAACATTTTCCAAGTGGTCCACATGGGCTGAGTCTGTATGTCTAACCCAGGAATTATAAAAATTTGAGACCACTAGGACCCGCCCTGGTGAGATGATCCACTCTACCATTAAAATATTTGGGGAGCCAGACTCTAGTTGTTTCAACGTCCCTGCCAGTTTAAGTGAAAAGAGGAGAACTAGTCCACCCTTAGCTCTTCCTGCACTACTTGGGGTTGCAGGTATAGTAAAACTTGTGAACCCATCCAACCAGAAAGTTGATGAGGTGTCCCATGTTTCTTGGAGGGCAATTACATGGTTACTGGCTATGAAGTCTATCCATGTGGGATCTAATCTTTTAGCTCTAATGCCCGCCACGTTCCAGCTAAGGAACCGACATGGAGTGAGTTCCACCTCCCCTAAAGAAGCTAAAGGCGGTGTCTGAGTATATGTTGGTTGTTTATTAACTACAAGCCTAGGGTCCTCCGCCCTAACTATTTGGGTTTGCAGGGACGAATGTCTTTGCCCCTCTGGTGTTTCTGCCTGGGCACCCTTTTCTGTGATCTCCTTAGGGGCCTTATCTGTTTGTCAATCCACCCCCTCTAGGCCGTTTAAACAATTAAACCGGTTATAAATTGGGAGAAAAGGTGCCGGTCTACCCAAAAGTGGCCAGGGATGAGAAGCCTGGTGACGCCCACTTCTTCTGACTCTCTCCCATCTATCATGATTTGGGGGTGGGTGGTGTGGGCCTGGGGTAATAGGGAAGAAGAAAGACACACGGAGGGTATGGATGGTAGATTCCCTTGATATATTTTCCCCTTGGCATATATGCGACACCGTACCCTTGTCCCTGAAACTCACCAGAACACAGTCCCCAGTGATGGATTTCCGGGTTCTCCCCACCCATGGGACCCTTCTTACCATTATAATCTCATTGTTAAGATGTCTCGGGAGGGGTCTATTTTTATTTAACCATTTAATAACCCTAGTTTTTAGGGCACAAAAATCCTCTACTTCTCCTTCATCAAGTGGCGGGACCCCTGCCATAACTACTGTAAGGTCATTAGTCTCGGGGGGTAGGTTAGGGCGACGGGGTCTTACGGGGGGCATTTTTTGGTGGTCCGGAATGTTATTGTCTATCGTATGTGCCTGCGGTACTGATACAAGGGGGGGGTTAAGCGTGTTAGCATGAAGTGAATTGGTAGCTACAGGGTTTGATTTTAGAGGTTTTTGGGGGACTACCCCGTTTACAGCCTGAGATGGAACTGGCGCTGGGTTAGCTACCCTGTGTTTTGACCCTTGCGAGGCGACAGGGGTGGTGATGGGTGCTAAATCGCTTTCCTGTCGACCACCGCGAGTTTTCAGACTTCCCAATGTGGCCTCTAGTATGGTTAGTCTGATCTCGATCTTTTTTACGCTTTCGCTGATCGGGAGTAACAGCGACCTTAGGAGAAATTCCAAGTTTCCCAGTGGCACAACAGAGAGGGGGACATTAACACTACTAGTTCCTGCATCTTTGCTCAAGGCGGGAACTATAACTTCCTGCACATTAGATTTAGGGTGTGACTCTACCAGTGGTTTTACTGTGGGTACAGAATGTTTTAGGGGCTTGCCAAAGTCTAGGTGTAGAGTCTTGGGTTTACTACCACCCTGCACTCCCTTTGCCCTTCTCCTGCGTTTTTTTGGGGGGGGTCCCGGGATTACTTGTGTGGTGACTACTTTCAGTTTGGGATGCCTATCTTTATGGGCTGTGGGCGGTTGTGAAGTTAAATCCATAATCCCCCTAACGGGACTGGAGCTAATAGGTAGAGCTGTGTTCGTAATTTCAGCTGGGGAGGTGTTCATAACCTCCCTTAACAGGAGTGGAACATCCTCAATTCGAGTTAACTCCTGCCTTAATGTAATAGATTGTTCTCCCATGGGGGTGTTTTTCAGGTTGTCCACTGATCGTCTCCGTTCCGCCCTTAACCTTGACAAATTTCCCTCTTTGTCCACCTCCCCCACAGCCCGTGCAAAATAGTTTTCAAGAGTCCCGCTTTTCACTCCACCCGGCTTCTGAGGGGTACTCTCCCTTATCGGTGAGGGCATGATTAAGCTCCGGGAGGGTCAGTCAAATATGCCTCCCAGGGCGGGTGCCACAGAATAATAAGTCCGGTAAGTACCTGCGCAGTATGGGAAACCAAGAAAGTGGGCCCAGCCCGGCCTACTCCGGCCTATGACGGCCTTGGACGGTCCCGCCCTTGTCCCGGGCTTCTCCCGGCGCCCTCCCGCGCGCTCCCGCGCCGCGGGGGAGGCTGCACCTAATATAGGGAGTGGGTGCTTATGGGGCGTGTCCAGCAGGGAGAGGGAGAGCGTCCAGGTGCAGGGAATGATGGCAGCACAGGGACTCCTGGGCAATGGAGTCCCTGATCCTCACCTGGCGCTCGCAGCCCTCTTCCCGAGTTTCCAGCGGCTCCCCTTGTCCACACGCAGTAATGGTGCGCCCAGGCACACAGGCGAAGCGGGACCCGCGGAGCGGGTACCGCGAGGTAAATCAGCTGGACAAAGCAGACAAATCCAAACAGGACGGACCTCGCAGGGCAGAGCTCGCACTCCCCAAACAGTCAGTGTCTCCCAAAGAGCTCAAGGCGAGCAGGCTCTTTACAGCGGAGCTTAGGGGGCGTGTCCAGCAGGGAGAGGGAGAGCGTCCAGGTGCAGGGAATGATGGCAGCACAGGGACTCCTGGGCAATGGAGTCCCTGATCCTCACCTGGCGCTCGCAGCCCTCTTCCCGAGTTTCCAGCGGCTCCCCTTGTCCACACGCAGTAATGGTGCGCCCAGGCACACAGGCGAAGCGGGACCCGCGGAGCGGGTACCGCGAGGTAAATCAGCTGGACAAAGCAGACAAATCCAAACAGGACGGACCTCGCAGGGCAGAGCTCGCACTCCCCAAACAGTCAGTGTCTCCCAAAGAGCTCAAGGCGAGCAGGCTCTTTACAGCGGAGCTTAGGGGGCGTGTCCAGCAGGGAGAGGGAGAGCGTCCAGGTGCAGGGAATGATGGCAGCACAGGGACTCCTGGGCAATGGAGTCCCTGATCCTCACCTGGCGCTCGCAGCCCTCTTCCCGAGTTTCCAGCGGCTCCCCTTGTCCACACGCAGTAATGGTGCGCCCAGGCACACAGGCGAAGCGGGACCCGCGGAGCGGGTACCGCGAGGTAAATCAGCTGGACAAAGCAGACAAATCCAAACAGGACGGACCTCGCAGGGCAGAGCTCGCACTCCCCAAACAGTCAGTGTCTCCCAAAGAGCTCAAGGCGAGCAGGCTCTTTACAGCGGAGCTTAGGGGGCGTGTCCAGCAGGGAGAGGGAGAGCGTCCAGGTGCAGGGAATGATGGCAGCACAGGGACTCCTGGGCAATGGAGTCCCTGATCCTCACCTGGCGCTCGCAGCCCTCTTCCCGAGTTTCCAGCGGCTCCCCTTGTCCACACGCAGTAATGGTGCGCCCAGGCACACAGGCGAAGCGGGACCCGCGGAGCGGGTACCGCGAGGTAAATCAGCTGGACAAAGCAGACAAATCCAAACAGGACGGACCTCGCAGGGCAGAGCTCGCACTCCCCAAACAGTCAGTGTCTCCCAAAGAGCTCAAGGCGAGCAGGCTCTTTACAGCGGAGCTTAGGGGGCGTGTCCAGCAGGGAGAGGGAGAGCGTCCAGGTGCAGGGAATGATGGCAGCACAGGGACTCCTGGGCAATGGAGTCCCTGATCCTCACCTGGCGCTCGCAGCCCTCTTCCCGAGTTTCCAGCGGCTCCCCTTGTCCACACGCAGTAATGGTGCGCCCAGGCACACAGGCGAAGCGGGACCCGCGGAGCAGGTACCGCGAGGTAAATCAGCTGGACAAAGCAGACAAATCCAAACAGGACGGACCTCGCAGGGCAGAGCTCGCACTCCCCAAACAGTCAGTGTCTCCCAAAGAGCTCAAGGCGAGCAGGCTCTTTACAGCGGAGCTTAGGGGGCGTGTCCAGCAGGGAGAGGGAGAGCGTCCAGGTGCAGGGAATGATGGCAGCACAGGGACTCCTGGGCAATGGAGTCCCTGATCCTCACCTGGCGCTCGCAGCCCTCTTCCCGAGTTTCCAGCGGCTCCCCTTGTCCACACGCAGTAATGGTGCGCCCAGGCACACAGGCGAAGCGGGACCCGCGGAGCGGGTACCGCGAGGTAAATCAGCTGGACAAAGCAGACAAATCCAAACAGGACGGACCTCGCAGGGCAGAGCTCGCACTCCCCAAACAGTCAGTGTCTCCCAGATTAATGAGAAGTCTAATCTGAAAGAAGACACATCACACAATACAAATGTGAAACATTAAGACTTTGTCTATAAGGTGTCCCAATTGCCTAAATTACAGTCAATTAAGACATTCAGTATATTTGTTAGGAGAGCTCAATCATTAGCATTCACTCCATCCTGGGTCCCTGTCCTGTCAAGTATAAGATCAAATGCCAGATGTCCAGTCACCTCAAATTAATACTTTTCCTTTCCCAAATTCTATTAATAATGTAGATACTCCGGAAAAGAATCGATACCTGGTATATTGTGCACATAGGCAGATCCAGAATCAATCTGGAGCCCACAGCTTCAAATTTCATAAATACATACCTGCCTTCTCTGTCAGCTCTGGTGTTGAGAATCCTCTTCAGTAACTACTTTCTAATAACAATAAAAAAGTGGCCACATCACATTTCTTCGTATAATTGTTTGCAACATCCTTTTAGCCATTTAACAGGGTGAGTCCTGCGCAACTTCCACACCTAGTCCTGCTTCAGCTAGCTAGAATCAGCTGGGAACCAGTGGATATCTTTTATAATTACAAGGAGTAGCTATCTGGAAGTAAAATAACCCAGTACTTTATTCCTATGTACTGGCTTCAGGTAATGAAGATTGAAGGATTATAGTTCCCCACATTGTACAAAACCTTATCTCTTTTCCTTCCTACTTACTCCCACAATGTCTGTCCCTGGAGACGGTGCTGCATATACAGTGGAAGAAGATCAGAAAGTTGAGCTTAACATTACAGAAAATTGAAAACATGCATTGACGATTAAATTATTACAATACAGCCTCCCAGCAACAGGTGGTAGTGTTACCTTCGTGACTGAGACACACAAGGCATTCAGAACAGAGGCATTCTATTCTTGGGTCGAATTCCCGCTTGCAGATTCAAGAACACATTTGTTTCATACTTACATTGAAGTTGAGACACGTGAAGAATACTTTCCATATGTGGACGTAGAAGAAGACCCGTTAACATACCAAGAGCAAATTAATTGGTTTAAAGGTACCGTCCCGACACCACAACAAATGTGAGACTGGTCCGCTCAGCAAAGAAGGAACGACCTGCCGGTCCTATCTGCTTACACACCACATCCAGAGATGAATACATTATGAGCAACAGAATTACATACACTTTACGGAGACATAGTAAAATTATATGAAAACCTTACATAGTTCGAGATGCAAACACTTACAATTCAACCTGCGAGGATTACTCAAGCTGGTCAAGCTGGTGATATCAGTCCACAGATGCTGAATGCAATTATGGGAAGAATGTCCACTAAACGTGAGCAAATGCCGTTCTGGATAGCACAGAAAATAGCACAGCTTGAAGCAGTATTTCCCCATACAGGCCCTGTTAGACCTGGCATCCTTGGCATGGTTTCCCTCTATCTTTTTGCCTCTTCCTCCTGTATCTTTGATGCTGGGCTGGATTTCGTTTTTGCTGGTTTAGATGCTTTGGGCACTTTGCCACTGCTGATCAGTGTCAAAGTGCAAGTGCTCCCTGTATACATTGTTACTGTAATTGGTTACCCATGATTGACATATTTGTATCACCAAGAAGTCCCTAGTAAAGTGCACTGGGTGTGCTAGGGCTAGTGATCCAATTGCTACTAGTGGGCCTGCAGCACTGATTGTGCCACCCACATGAGTAGCCCTAAAATGGTGTCTCAGGCCTGCCACCACAGTGCCTGTGTGCAGTCTGTGAACTGCCATGTCCTCCTGGTCAGTGTCCCCACTGATCAGCCCTAACCCTTCCCTTTCTGTACACATTGGTCTGTACACATTGGTTCACTATTGGATGGCTATCTTGCCCATAGGCTATCATGGGGAATGCTGGCTACAGTGGCTATCAGCATATCTTCCCATAGGAGCAAGATAGGACATAAAAGTCTGGTATCCCTGAACTCAGAATTTAATAACACATCTTCTAGGAAAGGTTGTTTTTAAATCCTGTGTTTGAGAACAGCACTTTTAGAAAGTGGCTGTTCTCTTGTCTGACCTTTCTGTGTGCCTTGGCCTGTTTGTGAATTGACTGTCTGGTTTGTGAGTGACACAGGCTGGGTGGCTCCCAGAGGCTGAGTGGGCCATCCCTGGGCTGTATAGCTCCATCTGCATCTACAGTGGTCGGAGGGGGTAGCACTTGGGCCTTAATAGGGCTGTGCCTGCCTTCCACAATGCTGGCTCCACCTCCTGCTGGGCGGCTGATGACCCTGCCCCACACTCTGAAATGAAAGGAGAGGCCAGGAAAACAAAGTGCTCAAGAAACACCCAGAACTGGTTCAGACCGGGCTCAGAGCCCTCCTTCACGAAGGGAACAAAGACTTTTAAAGGTATAAGTACAGGACCCCTGACTACAGAAAATTAGATCATCCTGGAATCAAGAAGGAATCTCTGCCAAGGAGAAAGCTGGAAGACTGAAGAAGGAAGACTGTCCTGCTGTTGCTTTGCTGCCAAGGAGAAAGGAAGTACTTTGTTGTTGCTTTGTCCCCTTGCTTGAAGAGATCTCCAAGGGCCTGTTGTGAGCTGGCCTCCTGTTAAGAAGTCCCAGGAATAAAAGGACTTCACCCTCAGCTTTCCCTGAACTCTGCTGAGAGAGTTCTGCCGATCCTGAGTGCTGAATCCGACTGAGGGGCATCTGGAAGTTGTGGCCTGCTGTTTGGAAAGCTGGAAAACAAGAAACTAAGACAATCTGCAAATGTTCACGCATCGCTCGCTTGCGGAGCGCATCCCCGTCAGTGCGAGGAAATTCCAGCTGCCGCTCCAAGAACCGACACATCCTTCGCTTGCGGAAGGCATCGCTCCGGTGCGGGAAAAGTACCATCGCTGCGAGTATCATCGCAGAGCCTGTCATCGCGGTGTGAGATCGCCACACCGCTTGCTTGCGTACCGCATCACGTTGCTGCGAACATTATCGCAGAGCCATCACATCGAGGGGCCGCGAGAGGAGAAGATCAACACTGCGCCGCGCATTGCCACCGCACCTCACATCGTCGCCGTCCCGAAAATCGTCACATTGTGCCTTTGCGAGACGCTCGCTACGGAACCTACGCACCGGAATCCATACATGGTATCGCCTCCCTCCCCATACAGACCGGATTCGTCGCAAAACGCCCGCTGCGTCCAGTTGGCTGTCGCATCGCCTCCCCAGGGTGTCAGGAGTGACGCATCGCTTGTTTTCCACTGCACTAGCTTCTGTTTTGGAACTTTGTCGCATCTAAAGGTACTGTTGGATAAACTTGACACAACTGTGAACTATTCTAATGCAACTGCGGATTATTTTGAAGCAACCACTAAGAACTCTTTTAAAACCATATCTTGAACTCTGTATGTTGGATTTTTGTCGTTTTGGTCTTGTTTAGTTTAGATTAAATACTTCTATTTTTCTAAATTGTTGTGGAGTCCATTTGTGGTGATTTCACTGTGTTACTGTGAGTGTTGGTACAAATACTTAGTACATTGCCTTTGATAAGCCTGTCTGCTCATGCCAAGCTACCAAGGGGGTGAGCAGGAGTTATCTAAAGAGTGGTTCCTCCTTACCCTGACTTGAAGCAAGGGTCCCTATTTGGACAGTGGTACCTACCTCTGCCAACTAGAGACCCCCAGTTCTAACATTGTTGGTCAGCGGTGGGATTTTGAACTTGTATATGTACTAGACCCACAGAGATTGGTGTACATCACTACTGAGGGCAGACCACTACGCCACCGCATACTACATTTTGGTTTTTTATTCTATTTTTGAATAACTCTTCATAGCATCATGTCTCTGAATGGGAAGGCACCAAGTGTGAAGGCAGAATTGGACTTTTGCATTGAGGATTTGTATTCCTACAAAGTTTAGTAGCTCAGACAATTCTGCAAAAAGTTTGATTTCCCCACCAAGAGTGGCTACCGGAAGGAGGAGCTACAGAGAATCTTGAAGGCCCACTGGGAGGCACAAGAAGGAAATGATGCAAGTGGAGGAAATGGTTTTCAACCCCAAGATCTGTCTGTGAGCAGACCAGGCTCAAGGCCTGGCAACAATCATTCCAATAGGGGTTTCACTCCAGAAGAGTTAGAGGAAAAGCAAAGAGTGGGGAATCATGAGTTGGAGCTTATGAAATTGAAATGGAGAAAGAGGCAGAGGAGAGCAAGAATGCTCGTGCCCTAGAAGAAAGGAAATTGCTTTTAGCTCATGAATTGAGCCTGAGAGAGCTTGGTGATGAAGGCCAAGCAGGTGGATTCCAGTTCAAATGGTGGCAGCGCACAGCCAGTGCAGGGGGGTAAAGTATATATTCCCAAGGATTTGGTACAGAATTACAATAGGAGTGAAGATATCTATGCCTGGTTTACCTCGCATGAGATTGCATTGAGAATGACTGAGGTGCTTGAACAGCATTGGGGGGCGGGCCTGTGGAAACATTTTGTGGCTTCTGGGAGGAGTGCTCTAGAGCCCTTAGAATTAGCAGATACCATGACCTATCCCAATATGAAGGAGGCCCTATGTCTCAGGTATGGACTTACTCCAGAGCAGTACAGACTGCAGTTTAGGAACTCCAGAAATAAAGAGTCTGAGACTTGGATGGAGTGTGTGAATCTGAATTCACGTGCACTGGAAGGTTGGATGAAGGGCAGCAAAGTAACTGATTATAAGGGGTTGTTGCATTTAATTAGTTGGGAGCACTTGAGTAGTCTATGTGTTCCAGAGCTGCGCCAGCAAGCTGACAGACCCCATTGAGCTTGCTAAGGAGGCGGACAGCTGGACCCGTACCAGGGTCCACAGAGGAATTGTGGGTACCACAGCCAAAGGTGGGCAGGGTTCCCAGCAGAAGAGTGTGAGGCCAAGGGTAACCAAAAGGAGTTCTCTCAAGGGCCCCAAAACATTTCTCAGGGAAAGGAGTCCCAACCCCCCAAACCATAGCCAACCTGGCCCCCTAAGGGCAGGTGGGACAACAGGGACAACCGGGGTCCCCCTACTTGCTATCACTGCAGAGAGGTGGGCCACTTTTCCTCTGGGTGTCCCAAGAAAAATCCAGAACCCACTGGTGCTCCCACCCCGGGTTTAGCGAGTGTAGCTTTGGGAGGGGATTTGATTTCCAATGGGAAGGAGGGACTAGCAGTAATGACTCTGGTCTCTTTCGGAGACCAAGAGATGGTCCAGGACACCCCTCTTCCCCAGAACACTAAGAAATACGGGCAGTGAGTTACCATCAATGGGAAGAGGATGGAGGCTCTGAGAGACACAGGAGCCAGCGTGACATCTGCGAGGTGTCAGTGGGTGTCTGAAGAGCAGGTCATTCCCAATGTACTCCGCCCAGTAGTTGCAGCTGACAGCTCAGTGCGCCTCTGCAAAGTGGTGTGGGTTCCCTATGAGTGGAGGGGGTCTCAGGTCTCTTGGAGGTTGTTGTAAGTCAAGCCCAGCCTGTAGAATGTCTGCTAGGCAATGACCTGGAGAGTTCCCCATGGAAGGAGGTGGAACACCAGGCTCATCTGGAGATGTTGGGTGTGCCTGCGTGGATCTGGGTGCCCAAGCGGGCTATGGCAGCCAGTAGGGGTGATGGTAGGGCAGACCTGGAGCCTGAAACAGTGGCCCAGGAGACTGCCAAGAAGAGCAAGGGCAGGGGGCATGGGAAACCAGCCCCAGCCATTCCCACGGTCCAGGAAGGAGCAGAACCGGAGGGGGATGCCCTGGAACCTACATGGGAGCAGGTGGCCGAACTGGGGGAATCTACCTGAGCTGACCCATTGGCAGCAAGAAGGTGGGCCCTCCATGGAGGATTTCGCAAGGTGCAGAAGGAGTGCCCTTCTCTCATTGGTGTGCAGCAACAGGCTGCAGACCAGCAGCAGGTGGAGAGTCCAAGGATCATCTCATTTACTGGGAAGATGAGTTGTTGTATAGTGAGCCTAAGTTCACTGAGCCCGGTGCAGTCCAGGTGCTGGTGGTACCCGAGCGCTTCAGGAACTAACTAATGGGTCTGGCTCATGAAGTGCCTCTCGCATGACATCTGGGGCAAGACAAGACCTTCCAAAGGCTTGTCACCCACTTCTACTGGCCCCAGATGAAGAAGCACGTCAGTACCTTTTGTAGATCTTGCCAAACATGTCAGGCCAGTGGCAAGAGCGGAGGGAAGTGCAAGGCACCCCTCCAACCCTTTCCTGTGGTGAGCACCCCTTTCGAGCGGGTGGGCATCGACATCGTGGGGCCCCTGGAACCCAAGACAGCCTTAGGCAACAGGTTCATCCTGGTCTTGGTGGACCATGCTACCTGGGACCCGGAAACTGTCCTTCAGGACAAGCACTGTCCCCGTTGTGGGTCGTGCATTGATGGGGATTTACATTGTGGGGTTCCCCAGAGAGGTGGTCTCTGACCGGGGTACTAACTTCTTCTCTAGGTACATGAAGTCTCTGTGGGATGAGTGTAGGGTAACTTATAAGTTCACCCTCAAGGAAATGGGTTGGTTGAAAAGTTCAACCGCACCCTGAAAGGTATGATTATGGGCCTAGCGGAGCCCATGAGACGGAAGTGGGATGTCTCTCTACCATGCCTGTTGTTTGCCTACAGGGAGGTGCCTCAGAAGTCCTTAGGGTTCAGTCCCTTTGAACTTCTGTATGGTCACCCTGTTAGAGGACCTCTCACACTGGTGAAGAAGGGGTGGGAGAAATCCCGTGGGAAAACCCCCCAGGATGTGTTCAGCTAGGTGCTGGCCTTCCGCAACCAGACACAACGCTTCAGGAAACTCGCTCAGAAGAACCTAGAACCTAGCCAGGAAGAAATTAAAAGATGGTAGGGCCAGGATACCACTCTGGTCGAATTTCAACCTGGGCAGAAAGTGTCGGTGATGGCGCCAGTGGAGCCTTATGCGCTCCAAGACAAGTGGACTGGGCCATATGAGGTGGTGGAGCGCAAGAGCGAAGTAACCTATCTGGTTAACTTGAAGACTCCCACGCAGCCCCTGAGAGTCTTGCATGTGAACTGCCTCAAACCCCACATTGAGAGGTCTGAAGTGACAATGCTCCTGGCTACAGATGCTGGAATGGAGGAGGAAAGTGACCCTCTTCCTGACCTCCTGGCAGCCAAGGAGCAAGACGGGCCAGTGGCTGGTGTGGTTCTCTCGACCACCCTGACCCCAGAGCAGCAGAGGGACTGTCGCCAAGTGTTAGGTCAGTTTGCCTCCCTGTTCTCCCTGACCCCAGGTGTCACCAATTGGTGCGTCCATGATGTGGACAATGGAGATAGTTTACCTGTGAAACAGAAATTTTACAGGGTAGCCGATAAGGTCAGGACCAGCATCAAGGAAGACGTTTCGAAGATGTTGGCGCTAGGGGTGATTGAGCCCTCCAGCAGCCCCTGTGCTAGCCCAGTGGTCTTAGTGCCAAAAGCTGCTGCGCCCGGTGCCACTCCAGAACTCCTGTTTTGTGTGGACTATGATGGGCTCAATGCGGTCACGAAGACTAACGCACACCCTATCCCCAGAGCTAATGAGCTTGTGGATCGGTTGGAAGCTGCCCAGTACCTCAGTACGTTTGATTTAACTTCTGGGTACTTAACTGAGGGGGCCAAAGAGAGGTCTGCGTTCTCAACGCCAGAGGGGCACTTCCAGTTCCGAGTCATGCCCTTTGGGTTGAAGAACGCCCCAGCCACATTCCAGAGACTGGTTAACCAGGTACTGACCGGGCTGGAGGAATTCAGTGCTGCATACCTGGATGACATTGCGGTGTTCAGCTCCACATGGGAGAAACACTTGCCTTCAACACTTCACCTCTGTGAAGTGTTGAAGGCTCTGCAAAGGGCAGGCCTCACTATCAAGGCCAGCAAGTGCCAGGTAGGGCAGGGATCTGCGGTGTATAAGTATGGGCGGAGAATCCGTTCCGCTCGCGGATTTTGCGGATTTTCGGTAAATTCGCAATCCGCAAGATTCGCGAATTTCCCGCAAAATCCGCGAGCAGCGGATTTTATGGCTTGCTCGCACTGTTCGCGTGAGTTCGCGGCTTCCCAGTTCAACTTCGCGCCCCGCGAATAAGCGCTAAATTGCAGAAATACGATCTTAGCAAAACTGAAACTACTTACCAGGTTCAAAAGTTCAAGCTCATCATTAGTAGCCATTTCCTGTAGTGCTTCCTGAGGGGCCCCTCCAGAGTTCAGTTGCCTACTTGCAACTATTATGTGATCCTGCTCTGACCCTCAGAATAGTTACACATATGCCACAAAGGTCTTGAATTACAGCTAAGGGAGACAAGCAGGAGCCAGGCTGGAAGTTCAAATCCAGTGACACATTAATCAGCCCCTAATTCATTATTGTCAGTTGGGGCAGGGCAGGTGTTGTAACTAATTTTGCAACAATGAAAGCACTTAGCAAGTGCAAAAGATCACTAATCAGGAAGCACTAAGGAAGCAGGTGCCAGCTAAAAAAATATTCTGTGACACATTAATCAGCCCCAAATTAATTCAGGTCACTTGAGGCAGGGAAGGTGTGCTTTGCTTTGCCACAATAATGTACACTGGACAACCAGAGGGTGCTGTGATGAAACAGAGGGTGGCATGGGTGGGCCAGAGGGTGGCATGAGTAGTCAGAGAGCGGCAGTGGTGACAGAGAGTGGCAGTGATGAAGAAGAGTGTCCCAAACATGCTGGACACGTAGAAACAACAAGTTCGCAAAACTTGCGACCTGACAGGTAAGTTCGCGTTTGCGAAATTGTACAAAACCCTTGCGAACTGGCAGAAACCCGCGCGAACACAAAAAAAAAAATCCGCAAATTCGCGAGAATTCGCAGATTTTGCGGATTGCGAGTTCGCAAATCCGCAAAATTCGCGAACGCGAGATTCGCAAAATTCGCCCATGCTTAGTGGTGTATTTGGGACACCAGGTGGAGAGCGGCCAGGTGGCACCCCTACAGGTAAAGAGTGATACCATTCTGGCTTGGGAGCCCCCTAAGACCCTGACAGAGGTGAGAGCCTTTTTAGGTCTTACCGGGTATTACCGACGGTTTGTCATGGGATATGGCACCATTGTTGCCCCCTTGACGGAGCTGACTTCAAAGAAGCAGCCCAGGAGAGTGAATTGGACCGAAGCCTGCAAATCTGCTTTTGATGCCTGAAGACTGCCATGGGCACAGCACCGGTGCTCAAGGCACCTGATTTCTCCAGTGAGTTTATAGTGAAAACAGACACTTCAGAGCATGGTGTGGGAGCAGTACTCTCACAGATCAATGACGAGGGCTAGGACCAACCTGTAGCTTTCATTAGTAGGAGGCTACTCCCCAGGGAACAGAGATGGAGTGCAACTGAAAGGGAAGCTTTTGCTGTGGTCTGGGCTCTGAAGAAGCTGAGGTCCTACCTGTTTGGGACTCACTTTCGTGTTCAGACAGACCACAGGCCCCTCAGATGGTTAATGCAGATGAGGGGTGACAACCAAAAACTGTTGAGGTGGTCCATCTCCCTACAGGGAATAGACTTTATGGTGGAACACCGCCCTGGCACTGAACACGTCAATGCTGATGGTCTGTCTAGGTTTTTCTGCCTTAGTGAAGAGAACTCCCAAGAGGGTGGGTAGTTCTCCCCACTTTCAGCTTGAGGGGACACGTGTTAGACCTGGCATCCTTGGCGTGGTTTCCCCCTATCTTTTTGCCTCTACCTCCTGTATTTTTGATGCTGTGCTGGATTTCGTTTTTGCTGGTTTAGATGCTTTATTCTTTATTTATTTATTTTTATTTATTAAAAACTTATAAGGCGCACAGCTGCCCACAGTGGGTTTCCCGGCACCAAGGGATAGACTGGAGAAGAAAAACTACAAGGCTTCAGAGGGGCAGGACAACTAAAAAAGTGCTGATTAGTGTCAAAGTACAAGTGCTCCCTGTATACATTGTTACTGTAATTGGTTATCCATGATTGGCATATTTGTATCGCCAAGAAGTCCCTAGTAAAGTGAACTGGGTGTGCCAGGGCTGGTAATACTAATGCTACTAGTGGGCCTGCAGCACTGATTGTGCCACCCACAAAATGGTGTCTAAGGCCTGCTACTGCTGTGCCTGTGTGCAGTCTGTGAACTGCCATGTCCTCCTGGTCAGTGTCCCCACTGACCAGTCCTAACCCTTCCCTTTCTGTACACATTGGTCACACCTATGGAAGGCCCAAGGTACGCCCTTGGGCAGGGTACAGTGTATGTGAAAGGTAGAGCATGTACTAGTGCAGGTGACATGCTCTGGTAGTGAATTACAGCCATTTTCGTTTTTCACTATTGTAAGGCTATCATGCCTATAGGCTATCATGGGGAATGCTGGCTACAGTGGCTACCAGCATATCTTCCCATAGGAGCAAGATAGGACATAAAAGTCTGGTATCCCTGAACTCAGAATTTAATAACACATGTTTGAGGAATGGTTGTTTTTAAATCCTGTGTTTGAGAACAGCACTTTTAGAAAGTGGCTGTTCTCTTGTCTGATCTTTCTGTGTGCCTTGGCCTGTTGGTGAATTGACTGACTGGTTTGTGAGTGACAGGGGCTGGGTGGCTCCCAGAGGCTGAGTGGGCCATCCCTGGGCTGAATAGCTCCATCTACATCTAGAGTGGCGGGAGGGGGTAGCACCTGGGCCTGAATAGGGCTGTGCCTGCCTTCCACAATGCTGGCTTCACCTCCTGCTGGGCGGCTGACGACCCTGCCCCTCACTCTGAAAGGAATGGAAAACCCAGAAAAACAAAGTGCTCAAGGAACACCCAAAACTGGTTCAGACCGGGCTCAGAGCCCTCCTTAACAAAGGGAACAAAGACTTTTAGGGGTATAAGTAAAGGACCCCTGACTACTGAAAATTAAATAATCCTTGAATCAAGAAGGAACCTCTGCCAAGGATAAAGCTGAGAGACTGAAGAAGGAAGACTGTCCTGCTGTTGCTTTGCTGGACTGACCTGCAGTTGCTTTGCTGCCAAGGAGAGGGGAAGGACTTTGATGTTGCTTTGTCCCCTTGCTTGAAGAGATCTCCAAGGGCCTGTTGTGAGCTGGCCTCCTGTTAAGAAGTCCTAGGAACAAAAGAACTTCACCCAAGCTTTCCCTGAACTCTGCTGAGAGAGTTCTGCCCATCCTTAGAGCTGAATCCGACTGAGGGGCATCTAGAAATTGTGGCCTGCTGTTTGGAAAGCTGGAGAACAAGAAACTAAGACCATCTGCAAATGTTTGCGCATCGCTCGCTTGCGAAGCGCATCCCCGTCAGTGCGAGGAAATTCCCGCCGCCGCGAAGATCGAGATCGCCGCAGCGCCTGTTGCCGCTGCAAGAACCGACGCATCCTTTGCTTGCGGAACGCATCGCTCCGAGTATCGTCCCAGAGCTTGTCGTCGCGGGGTGAGATCGCCGCACCGCTTGCTTGCGGACCGCATCTCGTCGCCATCGCATTGATGGGACGCAAGAGGAGAAGTTCGCCGCTGCACCGCCGCACCTGAGATCGTCACCGTCCCGAAGATCGTCGCATCGTGTCTTTGTGAGACGCTCCCTACGGAACCTACGCACCGGAATCCATACAAGGTATTGCCTCCCTCTCCATACAGACGGGATTCGTTGCAACACGCCCGCTGCATCCAGCGGGGCTGTCACGTCGCGTCCGGAGTGATGCATCGCTTGTTTTCCACAGCATCAGCTTCTGTTTTGGCCCTTTGTCGCATCTAAAGGTACTGTTGACTAAACGTGACGCAACAGTGAACTATTCTAACGCAACTGTGGATTATTTTGACGCAACCACTAAGAACTCTTTAAAACCCATATCTTGAACTGTGTATGTTGGATTTTTGTCTTTTCGGTCTTGTTTAGTTTAGATTAAATACTTCTATTTTTCTAAATTGTTGTGGAGTCCATTTGTGGTGTTTTCACTGTGTTACTGTGAGTGTTGGTAGAAATACTTGGCACATTGCCTTTGATAAGCCTGTCTGCTCATGCCAAGCTACCAAGGGGGTGAGCAGGGGTTATCTAAAGAGTGGTTCCTCCTTACCCTGACTAGAAGCAAGGGTCCCTATTTGGACAGTGGTACCTACCTCTGCCAACCAGAGACCTCCAGTTCTAACAGGTCCGCAGGAAAAACACAGAATAATAACAATTTGCTTGTCAATGGGAATAGCTCCCCAGATAGAGGATTGTACACCTTGGGGTACAGTTTTTGCTGCTGTTGATACCAGAAGTCCTGGTACCCTCTCAATAGCAGTTATACCAGATGTATTGAAACAAATACAACATGAGTATGGGGCAGAACCTGCCCTGGACTTGGGGATGAAACTGATAGGCAATTGTGTTAAGGTATCAGCAATTATGTTAGGTAACATAAAAGGGGAAGCAGCAGTGATGGCTAGAAGCCCATGACTGAGGGACATCACGCATGCACAACAGGAGCGAGAACTACCTAGGATTATCTGAGAAACCTATACTTTGCTGGGTAGAGATAACTTGGGGGCTAGACCTAGGAAACCACAAATAACAGGCAAACCTGAAAAGGGAAACTCGAAGCAAGCACCGGATTCATCTAAAAAGAAATGGGATAACAAATAATCAATTCACAAATCCAAATAGCCTTAAAACACAAATTATGGAACATCGTAGACACTGTATAAACAGAGATCCTTCCTACTCCCTAGCGTCACATGAATGTACTACAGGGAAGAATAAAGCCAATCTTAAATTCCACGCTATAGGTCTGGCTCTCCCTAATACGAGAGGAGGAAATAGAGTATTATTCCTCCAAAGGTTAGAGGCCAAATTGATCTGCGAATTGCAAGCAGTTAATTAAGGACTTCATTTAGATAATGAATTTCATCATTTCTTGTAGATGGTCCAGGACTGTTGTGTGACTTATTGGCATGTGGAAGGTGACAAGAATCTTTGGACACTCAATTGAATAATGAAGAGTGAGGGATGGGGACCATTAGAAAAGATGGGGCACTGAGGGACAATCAATCTAGACAGTGTTGCTCAATTTTGGGAAGACGGGTATATACTGACCCGTATAGAAAAACAAATAATGAGATGGTAACAGTGACTCGTAGTATATAGGATCAATTAGTTAGACAGATGTAAACAATTAAGTTTTTTTTCACTCTGGACAAGTTTGCTCAATTTTGGGAGGACAGATATATACTGGCCCATATAGAAATAACAATGAGATGGTAGCAGTGACCCTTGATAAATAGTGTCCAATAGATACACAGATGTAAAAAATTAAGTTTTTTTCTGTCAAAGCATAGTCGCAGCATAGCAAGAGACCAATGCTGTTGACAGCTTGGAGTTTTTCCCCTTTTCTTTACTTGTGAAGGGAATGTGGAAATGTGGATTTTTTTTACAGCTTTGGGATGTTCCTGTACGCGTGTTAGGAGAATGTGGAAATACAATACGGAATTTATATACCGACGGTGAGGCATAGCAATGATAAATAATTAAAAGTGGCTATAAATGGATGATGCATACATGTGGAGTAAAGGAATGATCTTGCGTTTTGGTGGATAAGATGCAAAAAAGCGGTATGAGTCGATAAACGTGGTACATAGGAAGTGTGGTGCAGGCCAAAAAATGCATGCAGGATGTTGGCTTTACTAAGGGGTCTAGTTGAATATCAAGCGCGCGTCACTAGACATTGTGGGCAGGAAACACGTGTTTTTTGGTTAGTCAACACAGGCGCAGCAATATGCTGTGGTGACAGTGATGCCAGAGAGGGCTAGATCACACCCAATTGGGCTATATTTTTCCAGTTGTGCGGTAAAAATTTGGTTTGTGCTAGTTGCCAGATTATAAATATATACATATACAGAGCTCCAGCAAAGTAGCATTTTAAAGCGCTTTATTAGACAAATATTTACTTGGTAGCCTGCTGCAAAATCAATTCCAATGCATTCACCGCCTGCTTGACCCTGTCCCTGCCCCTCCCCCTTAAAGTAGCAATAATGGGCTACTTCTGCCTACTTTTTGGTTGGCTTTGGGCTAGAGAATGGTTAAAAAATCTGGCAGCATTGTGTGGTGACAGTCTAGTTGTTAAAGCAGGATGAGCATGTGGGGTATTTAAGCCAGCCCCAAAAACAATGGCAGTTTGGCAAATCTAGTCAGACCGCGTGGACGTATTTTCTATAGGCGAACACAGGTAAACAGCTAAGAACTAATGCGCATATTTTAGACAGGATCATCGTACTCTAAATGAATGCGTATTTTCAAAGTTTGTGAACCGCACTTTCAATGACTGAATATGGGCAAACAGTCAAGAATTAATGCACATATTTGAAAGAAAGTTTAGGTTGGTTAACCGTATTCCTAATGGGTGCGTATATTTATTTGTGAACCGAACTGTTAATGCCCAAATATGAGTATAGACATTAAAAAAACTTTTTCACCGTACGACTAAGTAATAAAGAAGTACGGCTCATTGTCGCATATGAGGGGCCCACAACACTGTAATGTAAACATATCCTTGTCCGTTGAATACAAATTGAGACTGGAGAAGGTCTCAGTTTCAGTGATTGAGACTCTCCTGTGCACACTGATGTGTGGGAAAATGAAGGATGCCTCTATAAGAGGCTTGGCAATACGTTACATACCTGAAGGGATAGTCAGTATCATGGAATCGTTCCCTTTTCAAATTTGTTCTAAAAAAGATTGAATACAGAATAGTATGTGTTCCGTAAAACACGCCATGCACATGAACTCTTGTTACTATTGAGGAGATACAACTATACACTTTCTATTCCTCATATACCGCAAAACGATTGGGTACAGTCAAAGGAAACGGTCCTGCTAATACCGCATAGAGGCTTTAATTTTTATCGTCTTGCAGCACATCATAGAGGTATGTGTATTCAAATATGTATTGCTTCCCTTTTGGCATTTTGATAGGAATAGTCACAGTTGTGTTACACTTGGTCCATATGGTGTTTAAATGGACAGTTTTGTATCTTATATCTGTAGAGACTAGAGAAAGCTTACTCATGTGTGTCTTGACAAGAATGGTCACCAGCATATAATAGGTGGTGTAAACGCTTTGAAATTAGTCAGTGGTGTAATTTACATCTGGGGACATTTGAGTGAATCTTGGGAAAACTTAACTATGCTGAAATTGTGGAATAATCTGAAGCCACTGTCAAATATAGAAAGTAGGTGATAGTATTTACTTTGGTTCTTGCTTTTTTGGTTTACAGGATCCATAGACTGAAAGCATGTCTGTATAAGGAACAATTTTTCTTTTTTAAGGATTGAAGATAAATACATAATTGTCTAGAGTGTAAGGATATGAGATAAATAAACTCTGTTGTAAACATTATTATAGCTGGGGTGTGAGATTCAAAGTGTGATGTTTGTTGCACACTATTATGTTCTCTCAAACAATTTCCAGTGTTTGTCAAAGGTAGTAAAGATATAGGGACAACATTGAATTGCACCGGGTGCAGAGCCCTGAATAGGATAATCTTAGCCCTCACATACAGTGGGTTGGTGGACAAAGATATGGGGCCCTGTAATGTGGTCCTGAACAGTTGAACAATAAGGTAGCAATTTAGTTATTTTATGATTTAACAACTCAAATTCAGGAGAAATTACCACTCTGATCTGCTATGGGTGAGGGTGTTTGAAAATCGTAATGGAAATGTGACAATGCATAATAAATTGACTCCTTCATTTCTGTTTTGTCAATGATCCAAAAATAATAGAAAAAAGTTTTGAAAATTAATAGTAATATAAAATAAATTAGAGAAAGAATCATGAAACAAATGAGGCATTTTGTAAATAGTGAAATGTGAAGTGGAACATAATTTTAACAGCTTCCTTCATATTGCATAAATGTGTAAATAGATGAAATGTAAGAAATACTGTAAGAATGAATAAGTAATGTAAGTTATGTTTGTATATTTGCAGCCCTGAAGAAGCCCGTAACTGGACGAAACCCATTTGCCTTGTAGAAATTATTTTCCTCAACCAGAAGATGTTTGAATAAAGAATTGCAAAAACTAAGAAAATTACCACTCGATTCATCTATTCGTGATCTAATAGGAATTTGCCAGTACTCAAGTTTTTATTCAAAGTTCCCTCTCTATTGTGTTCCAAAAACCTTGTATTATTTATGGCTTAAATTGGTGGCCAGCCATTTGAGAAGGGCAACAATTGATTTTTGTATTTAGACTGATATAACACAGGATAGTGCAACAAACAGGTCTCCTAGCCACCATTACGTGTTCGGTCAGATTGACAAACCCATTGGACCTCAGCGCAGTGTGGGTTACCTCTTTAGGGGTGTGCCTGTAACTGCTCTGATAATACATTTTTGGTGCCATTGTGATGCTGTGTCATCTGGTTCAGTGGTACAAGAATGTCTGGAGGTGTCCTCTACTATTATCTACCGAGAGTGAAGAGTCACAGCTAGGTCCTTGGTTCACCTGTTTTACGGCCAAACAGCTCACACTTGATGTCCTGTTAGTGCAGCCTTGGTCTAAATGCCAAATCCTTTTTTCCATGTGAGGTTAGTTTTAAAAGGATAATCTATTGGTGCATGGACATGTATTCTTCAAACAAGAAGACCCTTTTCTTCTTTAAAAGCAACGATGCCGGTTTGGCCTTCTAATATCCCAAAAAGGACATTAATGTTGACTTTGGTTTAGTCGTACTAGGCTGATGATTGGGTTTGACCCTGTGTGCTCCATGAAATTCTACATGGTTTCAAAAGCTGAGTTCAGTATTTGTCTTAGAAGTTATGCCAAGAACCCAATCACCTCATTCAGCTCCGTTATCAAGCACCTCACAAAAGCAAGAGGGGGGCCTGCTAAGTTGTCTTGCTCTACCTTCAAAGTGACTCTTGTCCAGGGTATCTGTTTAGGAAGCACCCTTTAATTCAAGAGTCATTGATACAAGCATTTCTCAGTCCTTAACTGTCTTAGAAGAAATAGTCTTACATATTTCTTAGGTGGTGTCAAGGATGCAGACAGTCCTACCCCTGGGAGTTTCCATTGAAATCATAAGCATCCCGGACACATGTGAGATACCAGAGCACTTCTTTAACAAAATGTAATACACAGAACAATTGTTTGACGGCTTTTTGCAGACAATATCAGCCAATTTTAATTTATTTTCTTTTAAAAAAACGCAACCAATACTAATTTTGGAAATTAGCTATATTAGTAAAAGTAACAAGAAAAATAATTCCACAAATCCTTTGTAAAGTAAAAAAGAGAGGACTTCAAGGCAATGTAGGTAAATATAATGCAGCCCAGAAATGCTAGAAGATGGGAGCTCCGCCTTCAAGGAATCATGCTCCACCAGTATCCCGTCATGACGTCACTAGCAGTTGGCTAATTTAATTTTTAAGGAGACTTGGGGTCCTGCTTTCTGGGCTATCCTCTTGCAGAAGGAAAGTTGCTAATATTTTAATGTTGATTCCCCAGAATGAGAACTAAGATTACAAGTAAGGAAAAGTTATTAACCTGTAATAATAGTTCTTTAAAATTGGTATTCCCTCTTAATTAATGAAAGAGAAGCTAGCACCACATATGTGCAAGATTCCAGAACAGGTGCTAAAAAGCAACATTTCCTGTTTTTATCCCACGAGTCAAAATGTTCAATCAGCAGTATATTTGGCTGAGTAAGACCACTAAACTTAGTGAAAACTACATAAAATAAAAACAGTAAATAGTGTCCCAATATAAAAACAATACCAGAGTAAAATTCAAACCTGCTAGTTTAAGAATGCTGGAAAGCTACACTATCCCATCGTGCCCAGAAAGGTGTCAGACAGGTCATTTTTTTGAGTATTGGGAGGATAAACATGTACAATAACCGGTTTAAAATCCATGGCCGCAAAAGCGGGAAGGTGGATTGTGATTTTATGAATTCAGAGGAAATACACATGGTAAAGAACTAGGCTACAACTAAGTAACCTTTCCTTCCTCAACACAGCATTTCCTCTGACATTCATCAAATGTGGAATAAAACAGTAAGCTAACCCAACCTAAACAAAACATGATCAGGGCAACAGAGCCAAACCTTTACGCAAATATGTTGCGAATAAAAAGCCTATCCCACCAAAGTCTCCATGCTGGAGTCAGAGCCTGTGCAACAATATCAAAGGTATGGCTGATTTCCCAGTGCCCGCCTTACAAATGCCTGGAAGGGGGAAATTCCTCATCACAAGCTGCAGTATTAGCCTTTCCCCTTGTGGAATGGACCCTAAGTTTAGCATGTAAGGCTCTTTTAGCTTTGTCATAACAGTATCGATGCAAGAAACTATCCAACTGGCTATGATTTGATTAGAGGAGACTAAACCTGTTTTACAACACCATAATTGAAACAAGAATTGGCATAGCCAATAGGTCTCGCCTTTGGGACCTTATAAGGGTTCAGCTAGAGGAAGGAAGACTGTATAAGTTTTGAGACACAGCCTCCGATGGGGTCACAGCAGCAGGCGGGACAACAGCAGCTGCATCTGTGGGTAATAGCGGGTGAAAGTGTGTAAAACATTGAGTATATTGACACGCAAGGGTTGGTTTCTTAAAATAAATCCTATGCTGTACCCAAAGCATGAAAGGCTGTGCACACCGCAACCAATGTAATGGAGTTGAGTTTGCTGACCTTTCCAGGATGGAAGGCAGAGTGGCCTAAAAGAGAAGTAATCATGGGGCCGGTATGCGATGTATTTAAGTATATGACACGTAAGGGGGTGTTTAAAAAAAAAAATAGACTCTACCCTGTTCCGATAGCATCAAAGGCTGTACACGCCGCACCCCCGGATTATGAGAGACCATTTGAAAACAAGTGGTAATTACGGGCTGTACCCAACAATAAATAAGCATCCCTACAATGTTAGGCATGTGTGGAGTACACAATAGCGGATACCGGACATTCTACAACATAAAAGTGAGCGGCTTCTAACCATGTTCACTTCTGGGTCAGAGCATCAAAGGCTGTGCACACCACACCCAATATAATGGGTCTGAGTTTGCCGACCTTACTGTAGTGCCGTGGCACTGGGGGAGTGAATGACTAGGTCGCAGAGTGGGGCCTAACTAATTACAATGAAGACAGGTAGACACTAGCTGGCAGTTAGGGCCGAAGACCCCGACTGGTCTTGCGCCCATTTATTTAAACCCAGGGGCTGACCCGCCCCTGAGGTGTGTGCGTGCGTGCGTGCAAGGACGGGCCGGGTGGCTCCGTTACTACATCTCTCCAAACTCACAGATCAATAGTCCCAGTCATGAGAGTTTCTTGAGGGGACCCAGACTCCATGTATAGTCCCTGAGTCGCTGGCTGGGAGTCGGGTTGGGCCTGAGATGGTATCTTTGGCTCCGTTGACTCTCCGCCACTCCGTCGCCCCTGGACTGCTCTACGGGGTCTTGTGTTTCTCTTGGGGTACCTTCCATGGTCTTGTTTCTCTCTGGCTCAGGTCTCGGCGGGGATGCTTCCCCTCCGCACTGGCTTGTCGGCATCTCGTTGTCTGCATGATCACCGCCCTCATGCTCCGCGTCCTCGGGTGTTTGACTTGCATCTTCACGCCCCCTGGGGACGCGTTTGAACCATGACATGTTCCGTGTCACTGCTCTCATGCCTCGGGTTGCGGATATCATGGTGCCTTGGACATTACCAATCTCTCACACTTCGGGCTCATATGTATTTGAGCTTATATAGCGCACAGCTACCCGCAGTGGGTTTCCCGGCGCTTGCTTAGGGAACCCGTCCTGGTATTCCCCTGTGAGATAACCCTCGCAGGGTATCCACAAGGTGAAAGCCAGGCATCCCGCCGCGAGGGGCCATTGTGGAGATTAAGCAAGCTATTGCCCAGAGTCCCAGAGTGTGAACCCGTGAGTCGAGAAGGCACCGGAGCGAGAATTATCGAGTCCATGGAATTTTTTTGAGCCCAAGACCCGCAGAGGCGGGGAATTGAACCCTGGTTCAGGGCCGATCTCAGCTTCCGGGTCTGCCGCCTCTTACCCCTGAGCCACACTTCTCCACATAGGCGGTGTCATACTTCCAATTCTGATGTCTGTGCTTGAGGACAACTTTCGTCACTCACCATCAGGGACCTGGGTTGGGCTCACCGAGCCAGACTAGCTTTTTCATTGGTGCGCCTCCTCCTGTTTTGAGTGGCATTCTGGTCTAGTTCTGGCGGGCACCAGAAGGGGTCATTCGGCGCACCCAGTCTCTTGGCACTTTCTTGAACAGCAGATGTGCCGGGGCACATCGGGTGGTGGAGTGAGGAGTTTGCCGGTATGCCGGTACGCACATGAATGACGCGGCCAGACTTATCTACAATAAACCGAGAAGGACACCGGCCACCCGCCTCCTCCGGGAGCTACACTGGTTGCCAGTGAATCAACGAGCTAAGTTCAAGGGCCTTTGCATCACACAGAAAGCCTTATATGGGCAAGCCCCGAAATACATTAAAAAACGACTTGTCCCATATGCCCCTAGCAGGAACCTACGCTCAGCTAACGCCGCCCTATTGATCTGCCCTAGGATCAAACGATCCACTATTGGTGGTCGGACATTCTCCCACACAATGCCCAAAGCCTGGAACGAACTGCCTGAAAATCTGCGCAAGGAAACCAGACTCCTGCCTTTCAGGAAAAAGCTAAAAACCGTGCTCTTTCAAGAGGCATGGGGTAACATCTAGTCTGCTTCCCCCTGCCAGTACTCACTCGCCTGTCAAGCGCTTAGAGATAAGGCGCTCTACAAGTCGAAAATACAAATACAAATACAAATACAAATACACACAAGAACTGGGACAGACATTGTTCTGCTTCTTCTCCCTTTTCCACTCCTATCTGGAGCGCTCGGTTCAAAGTCCTCATGAACCTCTCGACCTCCCCGTTCGCCTGAGGCCATTGCGGGGTGATTTTCCTGTGGTGTATGCCTCTTGCTACCAGGTAGGTCTGGAAGTCTTTTCCTTGAAAGGGTGGACCGTTGTCCGACCTTATCTCCTCGGGTAGGCCCATCATGGCGAAAACCCACTCCAGTGCTCTCTTCACGTGCGTGAACGCGGTGGAGGGCACCACCTCCACCACCGGGAAGCGCAAGTGTGAGTCTATTACCACAAGTTTGTGGTGCACATCCGGGAAGGACCCTAAATCTATGCGGAGTTTCGACCACGGCTCATGACAAGGGTCTTCTGTGATCACGGGATGAGGGGCTGGGTCCTGGCCAGTGATTGTACACGAATGACAGTTGCGGATTTCCTCTTCCACCGCGGAGTCCATGCTGGGGAACCATACTTTACTGCGCAGCCACGCCTTCGACGCACCCTTGTGACCTTGGTGGGCAAAACGCACTACTTCTTTCTCCAGACTGGACGGAATCACGATTGCCGTGCCGCGGAGGACTACCCCATGGGGCCCTACACTGAGTTCACTCTGGGCCCTCCATATTTGTTGTCTAAACTATTGTTCCGTGGCTGTGAGGGCGCTGACTCCATCTAGGAAGTGCTTCTAGTTGCGATTAGTTAGTGTGGCTTTCACCCGGTTGAGACACTCTTCTTCGTTCGTGGTCTTTCCAATGGCATCTAGAGTGAGGGCGGCGGGGCACGCCTCCTGCGACAGCATCTTCACAAATTCTTCGACTTACTCTGTGTCTTCCATCACCTGATCATTGGCAGCCGCGCCAGGGTGCAGAGACAGGAAATCCGCCGTGTTATCAGCTCCGGGACGGTAAATGACCTCGAAGCGATATGTCTGCAGCTGTACAGCCCACCTTTCAAAGCGGGGAAGAGCAAGCCTGGCCGTCCCCGCGAACAGCGGCACCAGGGGCTTGTGGTCCGTGACAACCTTAAACTCGTGGCCATACAAGGATAAGTGGAAATGCTGGCACGCCCATTTAATGGCCAGAGCCTCCTGTTCGATCTGTGCATATCTCATCTCAGACTGGCATAGGCGGTGGGCACCCATTCGTGGGCTTCCGTCTCCTGCATAAGGACAGCCCCGAGTCCAACAGGGCTTGCGCCAACAACTACTTCCGTGCACCGGTGCGGCCTGTAGTATGCCATGACTTTGTCGTCAATCAACGCGTCCTTGACTGCCATGAATGCTTCATCTTCCTTCGCAGACCATGCCCATGGTTGTCCTGCCTTGGTCAGCATCCGTAGAGGTTCCGAGAGGGATGCCAAGCTAGGGATGAAGCGGCCACAGTACGTGGCCATCCCTAAAAAGCTCCTGACCTCAGTTGCGGACGTTGGTTTTGGCACCGACCTGATTGCTTCTGCCTTTTTCGGGTCCACCTGGAGTACATCCCTCGAGAAGATATACCCGAAGAATTCCACCGATTCCTGGTAGAAGGAGCACTTGGCTCGATGTAGGGTGAGACCGTGATCAGCCAGGCGTTGTAGGGTGGCGCAAAGGTGTACGTGGTGTTCTTCGAGCATCTTCGAGAAGACCAGGATGTCGTCACTTAGGTTTATGACTCCCGACAATCCCGACAGTGTCTCTCTCATGGCGTTTTGAAAAACTTCTGCGGCCGACTAGAAGCCAAAGCTTAACCGTTTGTACCTCCGAAGGCCGACGTGCGTAGAAAATGTGGTTATGTTGCGGCTATCCGGGTGTAGCTCGAGCTGGTGGTACACGGCATTCAGGTCCAGTTTTGAGAACCAGCGGGCTCCGTTCAGGTCTGCTACGATGTCGTCCATCGTGGGCGTCAGGTGCCTCTCCCTTTTAACCGCTTTATTGAGTAGGCGCATGTCCATGCATAGGCGTATGGCACCAGGTTGTTTGGGTTTTGGGGCAACCACGAGAGGCGAAACCCAGGGTGTCGGGCCTGACACCTTCTCTATGACCCAACTCCTCGAGCTTCCGCAACTCCTCCTCCACTTGCGGTCGCAGGTGAAACGGCACCCGTCTGTGTCTCAGCGCCATTGGCCTCACTGTGTGGTCGACGTGTAGCTTGAAGGTCTTTCCTTTTAGGCGGCCGAGTCCTTGAAATAGTGCAGGGAAGTCCTTCAGCATCGCGTCTGCGTGCAGCTCATGCACCTGTCGTGCAAAGAACACTAGTTGGAGATCTTCGGCTGTATGGCAGCTGAGCAGCGTGCCACGATTTCCTCCAGTTACGTGGAATCTTGTCTTCACCTCCTGGTCATTGCAGGCGACCACTACTTCTGTTACCCCTCGCAGGGGAAGCTGGTCATTGCTGTCGTAGGTATAGATCTTGGCTTTTGACGGTGCCAGGGGCGGGCGTGGAGACAGTTTCTCGTACTGGATGCTGTCCATAACGTTCACCGATGCCCCGTGTCGATCAGAGCCTGTACTGGGGAGCCCGCTATGTTGATATCACAACTGGGATGCGGCCCTCTCCTAGAGCCTTCTCTTCCTACGAAAGACACAAAGAAAACAGTCATCGTCATCCTCCAGGAGGAACGCCGACAGCGAGACATCACTGCAGGGTCCAGGATCTTCAAGTGACAGTTGGCGCACTGCATGGGTGGGGCTCTCACGCTCGGGCCGGGTCACCGACCTCCGCTGTTGCGGCACACTTTTGAGAAGTGGTTGGGCTTCCCACAGTTTGAGCATGTCTTGCCTTTCGCGAAACATCTCCCACCCGCTGGGTGGTCCATCCCGCAGTTTCCACATGCGGCGTGTAGCGCCGACGTCGTGCTCCCTCTCTGTGTCTTTGGCCGCCGGCGGATCACATCTACTTGTTCTTCTTTGATGGTCAGGGGCCTTGCAGTCGCTCCGGGCCGGTTCAAGTCGGCCTGCATTTCGTCGGCCCTCGCATTGGGGAGCTTGCGCGATCTTGCAAGAATGAGGATCTCATCTAGGGAGATGCGCGGCTGTCTGAGTATGAGGCATCTGAGTTGCCACGATCTGCAACTTTGGATAAGTTGTGCACGTATTTCAAGTCTCTGGTCAAGTAGTTCGCAAGCCGTCGCAAGCTTCCTCAATCTCGCATAAAACAGGACTATGAATTCAGTCTCTCCTTGGCGCGCTTGGCGTAGCTTAAACCATTCGTGATCAGGGTTGACATGGGGGTCAAAATAGCGATTCAGCTCAGTGACCGCGGTGTCGTAGTCCTCAGCTTCTCCTCTGTCTGGCAGTGTCTCTAATAACTCGTAGAGCTCATCCCCACCATAGCACATCAGCAGTGAGCGCTTGACTCTCCCGTCTGTCTCCCTGACCCCCACGAAGTAATGGTCTAAGCGACCGATCACAGGCGCCACCGAGCCGCCGCTGTAAAGGGGTCGGAGAGCTCGCTGAAGGGTGGGAGAGGGGCTGCCAGGCCATGACCGGGAGGGGCCGGCGCGTTGGTTACTGCAGCAACCGGGGCATTCACGCCGATCTGAGGTGGTACGACATTCTGGGGCCCAGTAGGTTGTGGGGCCTGCGTCGCCGCTGCTGCCGCAACTCCAGTGGCTGCTGGCTGCGTGCTCATTCTGCTTGGTGTCCAGGCATGTGGCTGATCACTGTTTCAGTGAAATGCGCCTCTTCTTGTCTATTCTGCAGGCGTAGCACTTCCCTGGGGTTTGTGCGCTTTAGGCCACGTGGCGCGACGGCGTATATTGATCCTGGTAAGTGCCGGTAGCTGGTCGTGGCCCACAGGTACTGGGTGTGGCAGTGGAACGGGGCTATGAGTTGGGCCTTCTGGCGCTGCTGTGAAGTGCGCACTGCCCCTGCTGCTGGGCACTGAAGCGTGTGCTGCGGCGAGGGACGTCTCGATGAGGCGCATACCTTCCGGCGCGAGGGTCTCAAATTCCTCAGGCGCTTTAGTGTAGGCCTGATCTCACCCTGGGGCCGGATGCGCAGCCTGCGTCCCCCACGTGACGCGGGAGCCGATCCTGTGCCCCCCCCACCTCCTTCCCCCCAAAGGAATGCGGGCCTACGCGCACTCTGGGCTAGCGGCGTTGGCAGACCGCCCTTTATGTGCGGCGGGCCCGGCAGGGCGTTTCTTTAAAGCTGCGGGGGCTGGGCAAAGGGCCGCAACGCACTCGGAGGATTCTCCCTGCGGGGTGGCTCACCTGAGCGCCACGGCCTGGCGCGAAGACAGCGCCATGATAGGTCGGCTGCGTGTGTGCCGGCCGAGTGATGAGGCAGCGGTGTGGGCACCCTCGACGATCAGCAGCACCCCACGGGCTCAAGCATGACAGGGGCGAGACCTGCAGGCACAGGACGAGCATGGCGGTGCACGTCCGCGGGGGCGAGGCGTGGGAACAGACCCGCCTCGTCGCCAGTGTAGTGCCGTGGCACTGGGGGAGTGAATGACCTAGTGACCTAGGCTGCAGAGTGGGGCCTAATTAATTACAATGAAGACACGTAAACACTAGCTGGCAGTTAGGGCCGAAGATTCCGAGTGGTCT
Organism: Lissotriton vulgaris; assembly: GCF_964263255.1. Lineage (NCBI taxonomy): Eukaryota > Metazoa > Chordata > Amphibia > Caudata > Salamandridae > Lissotriton > Lissotriton vulgaris. The sequence continues at coordinate 332,678,864 of NC_141685.1, forward strand.
CGCGCCCATTTATTTATACCCAGGGGCTGACCCGCCCGGAGGTGTATGCGTGCGTGTAAGGACGGGCCGGATGGCTCTGTTACTACACTTACAAGGATGGAAGGCAGAGTGGCCTAACTGAGAAGTCATCCTGTAGCCGACATGGTATTTATTTATTTGTATAAAATACTAGCAGCCCGCCCCAGCGTTGCCTGGAGCAGAAAGGGGCAGGGGGCAGTACACCCGCTCCCGCCCGACCCCCTCCCGCACCGACTCCCTCCCGCCCGACTCACTTGCGCCCCCCTCCCGCCCCGACTCACTCGCGCTCCGACATTTTCATTTACTGCTGCCTCCTTCTTGCCTCCCCCTGCATCACACAGTCTCACTTTCTCTTTCCTTACCTGTGCTGCCGCTCCTCACTGCACAGCCGCTCGTCACTGCACCGCCCTCCTCCTTCGTCATCACGCACGTCGCGTAGTGGCCAGCGCTAGGTCCCGGCCGGCGCTACTTTCTGGGGACTACTTTGTTTACAAACGTAATTTTTTTTATTTACTTTTTTATTTTTATTTATATAGCCTATGTCCATCTACACACCCTGACATTTTCATAGATGTATCAGGTGTGTAGATTGGCGCTGTGGTTCCCGAGTTTACCTGGCCAAAAGGTGCAAGTTCTCTCTTTATAATAGTAGTATAGATTCGCCGACAGCTATGACACACTTTGGGCCCCGCTAATTGTTTACAGAAGAGGATCGGGTTAAAAAGGAGGTGCACTTCGGCACAGCCAGTGGTAGGAAACTTTGGGCAAGCAGACCCCCGCGGAGGAGAGCACAACCACCCGCATCAGAGCAGCAGGCACGACAACAGCAGCTGCACTATAGGGTTATAGCGGGTGAAAGTATGTAAAACAGTGAAAAACGAGGGCCGAGTCCAGCTTGTACACGGAGCAATACTGTGTATGGTCACAATGCGCTTATGCACATATCACAGATAGAGTACCATTCTAAAGTGCACATATATTTGCTCGTTGGACATGTTCATTATGAAAAGGTACATAGACCCAGTGCGCTTCACCAACATGATCAACATATTTGTGTGAATGGCTACATAAAGCATAACCACAGTGCTTTCTGCAGGGCCAAGTATCATTAAACTGTGCACAAAAAAAACTGTATTTGAAGGTTAATTCTTTGCAATGTGCACATCATATAGTGTTTGTTAATGCAGCATATACGTTATTTTATTAAACAGATGCGAAACGCAGATTGTGCTTAAAGGGAGCTTATAAAAGATGGAAGAAAACATACTGCATATGTATAATTACAAAAGAAGTGACAATAAAAAATAGACATACCTACGACGTTACAGAACATTACACACTAAGTAATGTACAAACTGAATTGAGAAAGCAAACAAAGGTCCTTTTAAGACTGTATAAGTGTTGAGACACAGCCTCTGAGGGGGTCACAGCAGCAGGCAGGACAACAGCAGCTGCACTTTTGGGTTATAGTGGGTGAAAGTGTGTAAAACACTGACTATATTAACAAGAAAGAGTTTGTTTCTTGAAATAAATCCTATGCTGTACCCAGAGCATGAAAGGCTGTGTACGCCGCAACCATTGTAATGGGGTTGAGTTTGCCGATCTTGCAAGGATGGAAGGCAGAATGGCCTAAATGAGAAGCAATCCTGTGGCCGGTATGAGATTTATTTGTTTAATATATTCAGCAACAGTTATAACAAGCAGCATAAAGCCTGGCTCTGGGCCCCGCTGATTGTTTTTAGAAGCAGGTCATTTTAATAATGAGGCGCACTTCTCCTCAACTAGTGGTAGGAAACGCTGTGCAGGCAGTCTCCGGGGGACGACAGCCCTCAGGATTATCAAACACCATTTGAAAACAATGGCCGAATACCGGCTGTACATATTAATAGATAAGCATACCTACAATGTTAGGCATGTGTTGTGTACACAATAGCTAATAGTTGACAAAAAACAACATAAAAGCGTATAAACCCAAAGAGAAAGAAAAGACGAAAACATAGCGAGTGTTGCAAGCGCACTGTAACAAATGTACTCAGAGAGGCCCCGGTTGGAAACACAAAGCGAGAGACAAGACTGCGAGTAGTGCGCGCGCACTGTAAGGAATGCAGCAGACAGCCTGCACGCCGCTGCTCACTCCCGCAAGCCAATCGGTGTGGGAGCGAGTATTTGCTAAAGAGGTGGGACATACGCCTGCATTTAGCCAATTGCAGGCTACGAAAAATAATAGACACAGGCAACAACCAATGTAATGCGCGGGGGAAGTCCTAGCCGCCCAGAGAAGTTTGGAGTGCTCACAAGAAGCCTCCCATAGACCAGCACATGTGCGCTGTGTTAGGCCCGACCTGAAAACGTTGTTTGACTTTACAAAACTCATCAGCCTTTCTACATAATACAGTGATGCCCTTTTCATCAAGTGTATGTAACAGCCTATCTGTTGGAGACGTTGGCTTTGAGGAGAAAAGTAGGGAAAGAACACGTCTAATAACTGTGGCAATCAGAAACAACGTTTGGAAGAAAAGAATGAGGTGTTTTTAATAGAACTTTATCATGATAAAAAAACATGTAGGGTTCATCAGTACAAAACTTGAACCTCACTCACCTTTCATGCAGATGGAACTGCCACTAAAAACAACATTCTACAAATTGTGCTTGAAATCAGCCCTTTGCTCAAACGGAGGTCCCATCAATTTGGATAGGACGACAGACAATTGCTAGAGAGGGAAGAAGGAGGCCTATCTGGGGGAAAACACATTCTTAAGACTGGTCAGGTAATCCTTAATGAATTGAATAGTGAGAAAAGATGTCAGAGAAGCAGTAACGGCAACAAAATGCCCTGTAATAGAACAGAACACCAAACCAGTGTTTGCCAGATAAAGAATAGAAGGCAACACGGTCTCTTCCTGGTATGTTCTTGGATCCGCTAATCTGATGACAATCGATATGCAGAATTTATTCCATTTGAATGCATTTGGCCATGCAGTGTCCATATTGTAGGATCTCAAGAGTCATGTAATCAAGCTAAGCAACGGAAGCTGGGAAAGAAGATTTTCCCCGACATCTTGGACAGGACATCTAACCGCATCCTAATTCTTTAATGTGGCAGAATGGGCATCTTAGAGTGGGTACCAACACTGGAAAGGCTAATCTGGGGCATTGGGATTAATCTTTGAACGGATAAATCTAAACTTGATTAACCAGCAAAAAAAGAAGGATCAGAGCAATAGCAGAGAAATTCTCTCAACTAACTTGTTGAAAGTTTATTCCCCAGTGACCAAGGTTCTCGAAGGCTGGAGAGGCAAAGAGGGGATTTTGTGTTTTTTTCTGTATCAAACAAGTCTGTTTTTGGATGCCCTTAGTAGGAGATGTTTGGTAACACCACATTGTTTAGAACACAATGAGTTGTTGCAACTAATATCAACCCAATGTGTTTCCTTTTGCGTTTTGAGGTACTGGAAGATCCATTTTAGTCAGGAAACTGCCTCTGGGAAGCAACCAGTGCCAATGGGCCTCTTGGGAGAGCACTCTTGATACAGCACACACCCCTGCTTGCCCAGATAATACAAAGTTAAAATATATTCCACCTGTAGGAGAAAATGTCCCAGCCTGATCACAGGGAAGAAAGATTTCAGAGCAAGATAAAATGCCCTCGGCTCAAGTTAAGTTGATGTGGTATCCCTTCTTTTTCTTTATTGAGGACCACAGACCTTCAGTGGTAAGACGGCCTTTAGAAGCATCACAGACTTCTAAAGAGGCGTGAGTCACCACCGTTTCTGAAAGCATAAAGGGATGGAGTGGTAGTTCAACCAGAAGATTTGCAAGATTAAAGGGCTTGAAACAAAAGCTACTCCAATTCCATGATCTATCTCATCAGTATTCTTCCAAACACTCCTAGAGTTACTGTATGTCTCAACTCATACAAGGGAGATGCACAAACCATGTATCTCAGAAAAGATAGCACCTGATGAATAGAAGTAGACTGTACTGTACGAAGATGCAGACATTTTTGTTGTAGAAAAAATCTAAAGAACGATCGGTTTCTTTTTCCATGTTTAGGACAGCTCCAAAGGTTAGAATTGTTTGTGTAGGAAATAATGCCAGCTTCTTGATATTCAGTTTAATTACCTTAAAACGTAGATCTGCTACCATCTTACAGCACTGAAGGAGCTTGGAACGATAACATGCTTTAATTAACCAATCATTGAGATACAAATAAAAACGTAACTCATGAATAGGTATGCCGGTACTACTTCCACAACTTTTGAAAAAACAATGGGGGCTTACTTCAGTCCAAACAAACGAATTTTGTATTGATAGGGATTTTTGCCAATATTAAATCTTGAAAATAAAACCAATATCTGTGACTTGTGCATGTGGGTACACAAAAATAAGAGCCCTGAAGAAACGGATACATTTGATGAAGAGCCAGCATTCTCAATTTCTCTTCATTTGTTTACCTTTTTAAAGAACCAAAGAAAAATGGAAATTTTGCTTGAGACTTTCCTTCTAGATGAAGGAATAACGGAACTGTAACCCTTTGATCCATTGATGTCTTGGCATAGATTCTGTCGTGCCTTTCTTCAAGAGTAACCAGCTGGTCCAACATTGAAGGATTCAAACCACTGGGGGCAATAGGAAAGGGAGAGCTTAAAAATTTGATTTTGAAGATATTTTGCAGAAAATAGAGCGTCCACATTTATTTCATGCATTTTCTGCCGGGCAAACAATAGTACGAAATTATCACTGGTAACAGAAAGATAGTCAACTTTTAGGTCTTGCCTGAGCCAGCGCATGCGCTGCAGGACATTTAGTAAGGGGGTTTTCAAAGTGCTACCAGAGGCTTTTCTTGGCCTCAAGCTTGCAGTTACGCGTGCAGCCGCCATGTGGGTTTGTCAAGGCTCATTAAGCCTTGCGTGTCTCTCTCTGCCTTGCCTGCCCTTCAATTCCCTCCCCCTACCACAGATCGCGTCACTCTAATGGCCTCCACTCCCCCATCTCTACTGTAGCAGGACTCGCCGTTTTTGCAGCAAATCTATACTTACAAGAATCACCGTTTAGCTATGCACATGGTTCTCAGTCTTCCTTTAAAATATTCCCGTCAGTCTCCCTTTAAAATATTCCCGATGGTGCGATTTAAGGTAAGAGCTCCTGTCTGAAACTGACAGTGCTTTGCTAATCCACCCTGCCGTTCTCACTCCCCCCGCCCTCGCACGTTTTACCACGCTGCCGCGCTCACTCCCCCCGCGCGTTTCACCACGATTCAATTTAGACACCAAAATGAACACAATCGGATGAGAATAACAGGAGTAATGGATTTTAGAAGGAAAAATAAATCAGTACAACTCACTACATCAAAACTTTAAAATTGCGGTCAATAGAGAAAAGCACTAGGAACAATCGCACACGTTACTACTTGTGTAACGATATATCTGTAAGAGACATTAGTTAGTGATAGATTCCTTACCTTAGAATATCCCCAGGCGTCAGACTGGATCCGGAAAGTTTTGCGTAGCAGTACCCTTGCGCGTCGGGTAGGCAACGTCTGCGGCTCCGCGTCCGTCGTCGGCGTCGTCGTGGGCGCCGTGATGACGTCGTCAGAGTACTTAGACGCCGCCTCCGCGTGCTGACGTCAGCTTTTCCGCGCCAGAAGCGCAGAGCCATGACAAAAACCGACACTGGTGCCAAGAAACTAGGGCCCTGAAAGGGGATGACCTTAACCCTAGATATCGGTTCGCAGAACGGGGAGGATGGGTGGGTCGGTAAGGAATCTATCACTAACTAATGTCTCTTACAGATATATAGTTACACAAGTAGTAACTTGTGTCTCTGAAAGAGACACGTTAGTGATAGATTCCTTACCTTAGAATAGATACCCCAGCAATACCATCCCCGTGGTGGTGGGTCTGCGAACCAATATTTACACCAGAAAGTCCTGGAGAACGGAACGGCCAAAGTAGCCGTCCCTCCGGACTTGACTGTCCAGGCAGTAGTGCCTAGCAAACGTGTGCAACGAGGCCCACGTAGCTGCCTGGCAAATGTCCTGCAAGGGCACACCTCGGCCCAAGGCAGTTGTAGTGGCCGTGGCTCGAGTGGAATGAGCCCTCAGCCCAACAGGGGGTTCCTTCTTAGCCAAGGAGTAACACGCCTGGATGCACATGATAATCCATCGAGAGATGGTCCTCTTGTGCACCGCTTTCCCTTACTTAGCGCCCGCTTACCCAACAAAGAGTTGATCATCCACCCGGAACTGGCGTGTGCGATCCAGATAGAATGAGAGCGCACGTTTTGGGTCCAGACGGTGGAGCCTCTCCTCCTCTCTCGAGGGGTGCGGAGGCGGAAAGAAGGTGGGCATTGTGATGGACTGCCCAATGTGGAAGGCCGTGACCACCTTAGGCAAGAAGGAGGGCCTAGTCCTCAAAACAACCTTGTCCGGATGGACTCAAAGGAAAGGAGGCTTACAAGAGAGAGCCTGGAGCTCACTCACTCTCCTGGTAGAGGTGATGGCTACCAGGAAGGCAGTCTTCAAAGAAAGAAGGCGAAGCGGACAGTTATGAAGTGGCTCAAAGGGAGCGCACATCAGAAATGTTAGAACCAGGTTCAAGTCCCACTGAGGCATCACGAAGGGAACAGGAGGAAAGGTATGAGTGATGCCCTTCAGGAATCTGTTTACTATGGGGGACTTGAACAAAGAAGGTTGGTCAGGCAGCCTCAGAAAGGCTGAAAGAGCCGAAAGATAGCCCTTGATAGTGCCCAGAGCAGAGCCCTGCTGGGCAAGAGAAAGAAGGAAGAGAAGAACCTCAGAGAGAGGGGCATTGAGGGGATCCACAGCCTTTGCTGTGCACCACGCCACAAATCTGTTCCACCTGCAGGCGTATCCGTCTTTGTGGAGGGACGCCTGGCTGCCAGAATGATGTTGCAAACTTCAGGAGGCAAGTCAAATGGCCTCAACTGTCGCCGCTCAATCTCCATGCATGGAGGTGGAGACTGGACAGGTTCGGGTGGAGGAGCGTCCCCTGCTGCTGCGACAGAAGGTCCTCCTGAAGAGGCAGACGAACCGGGGGATCGACTGACATACTGAGTAGCTCGGGATACCAGTACCTTCGTGCCCAGTCCGGAGCCACATGGATGACTTGTGCCCGGTCGCGCTTGATCTTCTTCAGCACTCTGGGCAGAAGTGGTATAGGCGGAAAGGCGTACAACAGACCGCAGCTCCACTCGCGACGAAAAGCGTCTCCGAGCGAGTGCCGCCTTGGAAATTCCAACGCGCAGAACTGATAACATTGCGCGTTCTCTTCGGTGGCGAATAGATCTAACCAAGGCTCTCCCCATCGCAGAAAGAGGCCTTGCGCCACGTCCGAGTTCAGACGCCATTCGTGATCCATCGAGCACCGACGGCTGAGTTCGTCCGCCCTGGCGTTCAGAGAACCTGCCAGGTGTTGAACCACCAGAGTCACGCCCTGATGTTCCAGCCAATGCCAGAGATGCAGAGCCTCCTGGCAAAGGGTCCACGACCCCACTCCGCCCTGTTTGTTGCAGTACCACATGGCGGTGGTGTTGTCCGTGAACACCTGCAATGCACTCCCTCGGACAGACGGGAGGAATGCTTTCAGTGCCAGACGAATCGCCCGCAGCTCCAACAGATTGATATGGAGCCGGGACTCCGCCGGAGACCAGAGTCCTCTGATCTCCGCCTCTCCCAAGTGGCCTCCCCAGCCCTGGAGGGACGCGTCCGTCACAACTACGTGCTCCGGTTGGGGAAGGGAGAGGGATCTGCCGTTGACCCAATCACGGTCCGTGAGCCACCACTGCAGCTGTCTTGCAGTGCCCTCCGAGATCAGGACATGGTCGGACAGGTTGCCCCGGTGCTGGGCCCACTGAAACTTCAGGTCCCACTGCAGAGCCCGCATCCGCCACCGCGCGTGATGCACCAGAAGGATGCAGGAGGCCATCAGCCCCAGAAGCCGCAGCGTCAACCTGACTGAAACCCGGGATAACGGCCGGAAGATCGGAATCAGAGCCTGTATATCCCGGACCCGCTGTTCGGGCGGGTAAACCCGAAACTGCGCCGAGTCGAGAACCGCTCCGATGAAAAGGTGGTTCTGAGAGGGGCACAGGTGTGCCTTCGGCACATTGATGGAAAATCCCAGCCGGTGCAGGAGATCCGCCGTAGTCTGGAGGTGGCTGACGACTGCCTGGGGCGAGCCCGCCTTCAACAATCAGTCGTCTAGGTAGGGGAAGACTGAAACCCCCAACCTGCGCAGATGAGCTGCGACCACCGCCATCACCTTCGTGAACACCCGTGGGGCGCTGGTAAGGCCGAAGGGGAGCACGGTAAACTGAAAGTGCTCGAGGCCTACCGTGAACCACAGGTAACACCGGTGGGCCGGCAGGACGGGGATGTGGAAATACGCGTCCTGCAAGTCCAACGCTACCATCCAGTCTCCTGGGTCTAGGGCAGCCAAGACCTGAGCCAGTGTCAGCATTTTGAACTTCTCCTTCCGCAGGAAGCCGTTGACGTTCCTCAGATCCAAGATAGGGCGTAGGCCCCCTTTGCCCTTCTTGGGTACCAGGAAGTAATGGGAGTAGCAACCACGACCTACTTCTGGCCCAGGAACGCGCTCGATGGCCCCCTTGGCCAAGAGGGCCGAAACTTCCTCATGCAGGAGCCGCAAGTGATCCCCCGATACGCGGTGGTGTTGCGGTGGCATGGCTTGAGGGGTCGTCTCGAAGGGGAGGGAGTAGTCCCTCCGGACAGGTGGGTGCTGCAGATCGTCCGAAGTGACTGTGCGCCAGTGAGAGTGGTGATGGCGAACACTGCCTCCCACTGGCGTCACATGGGCCGAAAAGCACGGACTAGGAGGGTTTAGAGGCGGATGCTGCGGGGGCAGGTGTGGACTGGCTCCGCCTGTTTCCCCGACCGCCTCCACGGCGGTTTCCACGGCCGCCGCCGCGCTGGACGACAGTTTGCAGCGAGTGGCTGGCGGCACGTGTGGGGGCGCCCCTTCCTTCGCCACGAAAGGAGCGAAAGGCACCCATTTGCTGGCGCGGGGCCGAGAGGCCCAAGGACTTGGCCGTAGCCCTGGAGTCCTTAAAGTGCTCAAGCGCGTGGTCTGCCTTGTCGCCAAAGAGGCGACGGCCATCGAACGGCATGTCCATGAGTGTATTCTGGACGTCTGCCGAGAAGTTGGCGGATCTCAGCCAGGCGTGGCGTCGTATCGCCACCGTCGTAGCCATCACTCTGCCCAGCGAGTCAGTAGTATCCAGTCCGCACCTGATTGAATACTTTGCTGCGTCCCGGCCCTCCACTAGGGCTTGGCTGAGTTTGGCCCGTACCTCCAACGGACACTCTGGCAGCACTTCCGCCACCGTTTCCCACAGAGAGTGGGTGTAACGGCCCAAGAGGCATGCGGTGTTGGAAGACCGCATTCCCAAGCTAAGGGACGAGAACACCTTCTTGCCATAGGCCTCGTACCTCTTGGATTCCCGATCGGGGGGAGCCGTCGGGAATGCGGTCTGGGAGTTAGAGGCCTGGATAACCAGACTCTCGGGGGTGGGGTGGGTGGACAGGAAACATGGGTTGCCCGGGGCCGGGCGGTGGCGTCTGGCCACGTTCCTATCTACAGGCGAACCTGTAGCGGGCCTGGACCAAGTGTCCAAAAGAACGTCCGTCAAGGCCTCATTAAACGGCAGCAGAGGCTCCATGGAGCATGACTGCGGCTTAAGGACCTCAGTGAGGAGGTTAGTCCTCACGGCCGCGACGGGGAGCTCAAGGCCCAAGGCCTTAGCAGCCCTCATCAACACCACACCATAAGTAGCACCCTCCTCCGAAGCCACGGTAGGAGGGGAGACAAATCCAGTGTCTGGAGAGGTGTCCAGGCCACTGGCCTCCCCAAGGTCTCCTGTCCAGTCCATGTTAGACTGACACTCCCTGGTCAGAGGGTCTTCAGACCCCTCCCAATTCTCCCCTTCCCCCATCTCCTGATCCTCAGGGTCGTAAGTGAATGGGGTCGGTTCATAGAAACAAAAATCTCCAAACGGCGTCGAGATCGGCGTCGATAAGCGTCGTCGGAACCGATTGAGAGGAGGCATCGGGGACGGTGCCGTCCGAGGACGACGCCGGAGGGGACACCACACGTCCCGACGCCGGGGGGGTCGTAAGGTCCACCGGTGACGATCCATCGCCAGAGGAGGGTCCAGCGGCACCCTGCAGCGCCGGCGGTGTCGGGATCGTGGAGCCCTGCGGCGCCGGGCCCGAAGGCGCCGGCGGCGTCGAGGCCGAAGCACCCGACGGCGTCGGGGTCGTAGCCCCCGACCCACTAGGGCCCCCAGACGGGTTCACTGGGCCCGAAGGCGCCGCGGAACCCGTCGGAGGAGAAAGGGACCTCATGGCCATGAGGAAACGCTCGATCTCCTCCGGCGTCGCATTCAGCCCAGGGACCGGGGGGTATGGGGCCGAACCCCGAGGAGCCGCGTGGGCGGTGTCACCCGAACCCCCGGCCGCGTCGGGGGAGTCAGAAGAGCGATGATGTCTCTTCGACTTCTTATGTTTCTTACCTGACGACTTGGACCCGGAGGAGTGGCGCCGACTCCCGGAGCTGTGACGGCTCCGTCCGCGTGACCTGTCCCTGGGACCGGGACCGGGACCTCACACGGCGCGGGGCCGACTGGCGGATCTCGAGTCGCCTGCGGGACCGCTCCCGCCTGGCCTTCCTCGAAAGGGCCCGACAGTCGGAGCAGGCCTCGTCGTCATGGTCAACGCCCAAACACATCAGGCACAAGCGGTGGGGATCCGTGACCGACATGGTACGGTCGCACTCGTCGCAATGCTTGAAGCCGGGCATCCCTAACGGCACCGTCGGAGTCGTAAAGACTTCGAAATGGATCAAAAAAGATCACAAAAGTTTAGTCAAAAAGTGACTAGGGAACTGCTCTTTCCAGATCTGCGCTGGCTGGCGCGGAAAAATGAACTGACGTCAGCACGCGGAGGCGGCGTCTAAGTACTCCGACGACGTCATCACGACGCCCACGACGGACGCGGAGCCGCAGACGACGCCTACCCACGTGCAAGGGTACTGTTACGCAAAACTTTACGGATCCAGTCTGACGCCTGGGGATATTCTAAGGTAAGGAATCTATCACTAACGTGTCTCTTTCAGATGCTGATTTTACGGCCTAGGCAGTGCTGGTGGAGAAACGGATGCAAAATCTCGATAACAGGGCTACTGAGGCGGCATGCTGAAGATGCTACGGGGTTCCCTTAAGTCACACCGTTGAACAAAGTTAGTGGTAGCTGGACTGGCCATTAACAAGCCTTGGCGACTGCAAGCTCAGCTTGGAGTTATGTTGACGTCCTGGAGTCCGGGTGAAAGTGGTAGCCACCTAAAATTTTCTGGACGTCAGGACTACATTTCCCATAATGCACTAGACTATTTACTTTTGGTAGATCCCTCGGAAGGAATGATAGCCAGAGATTTTTTGGTTTCTGGAGCGTGTTTTACCTGCAGGTTGCAGGGGACTGGTGCCTCTAGCACAAGGGAGTTCGGGAGTTGCCTTTAGCTCTCAGAGGAGTTCCTTTTTCCTGGGGAACCAGCCTCCGGTCCAGGATGCGGTCATCCAGGATGCTGTCATGCAGTTGCAGGGTGGTTGCAACAAGTGCAGGGTATCGCTCCTTTGCCTCATGCAGGTCCTGAAGTCACAGATTCGGGCCTCTTTTTTGTCATTTGAGACAAGTCAATTCATATCTAAGGTTCTGGTGCTAGGGCTGGCCCTTAAATCCTAGATTTAGGGGCATTAGGGGGTGTGAGTAAGTAGCCAATGGGCTACTAGCCCCAGTGGCTTATTCGCCTCGGAGGTGACCACATCCTGGGACGTGTACCACCGTTTCTACCCAGAACCCCCATGTCTGCCACTTTCAAAAATGGCAGAACTCCTATTTAGCTGTACAGACCAGGTAGCCCACCCCTGGGGTGTGGCTAGCCTTCTGGGGGTGTACACCTCCCATGAACAATGTGCCTGGGGGACGGAGGTTGGCTGTTTCCTCTTCTCGGAAGCAGCCTGGTGTGGTACTTCACTAGCCTTTCCTGTCAGAGAGCGAGGTGTGCACAGGTAGGCCTTTATTTCTGACTCCTGGGAGTATTCACATCTCCTGGCAGTGTTTTGTCGGCAGCTGCTGTTGGCTGTCATCCAGGGCACGTGAAAGGCTGGGGCAACCTCTAAGGTAGGCACCTGGGTGCATGTTACATCAAATGAGACTTTAGAAAAAAGTTGTGTTTGATCAGACAAGTTGTTTAATGCCAAACATGAAATTTCAGGTGGACCATAATGGAGCTGGCAACCTCGGGTACCCTGGTGCCAGCCCATGTCAGCGTATGGCCCCCTGAACACTTATAGTAGTCCCTAATGGAAGGAGGCTACTATAGAGACATAAAAGCTTGAATATTTATGTCCACATCTTTTTATAATGCATCCTGCCTCCTGGGCTCAGGTGGCCTACCTTAGGGGTGACGAACATTAAAAATAGTTCTGCGACTTTGAGGGCAAAATTGAATTGGAGCAGTTTGCACTGGCAGGCCTGCTGTCATCTGTGACACAACCAGTGCTTAAGGCCCTGGTGCCCCTTTAAGGCCCTGGTGCCCCTTTATCCCCCTTATACCCTTGGTACCACTCACTAGGGACTTATAAGGGGGTTAAAGTCCTTGTCAATTGGGTTAACAATTCACATACATCATTGTTAGGGAGAGCACTGGGGCCTGGTTATCAGGCTCCGGTGTTCTTTCAGTCATAACCATCAGCATTGGAGCAAAACTTGTGGGGCTGACCATACAAAATGGCGCTTTCCTGAAACTTTTGTCTCTCAAAGAGCCGCTGCTGGTGTATTTACTCCATATGTTGTGTTTTCCAGAAAGGGATGTGCTAGTGCTGGTTCCCTTGTTGAAGGACCAAAACTGAATGTAAAGTACCTATTTTCTTTTCTCTAGCCCATCTTAGCCTCAGATATCTTTTGGATTCCCTTCTCAACCACAGGTTAAAAAATAGATGGCCTGTTAAATGGTAATTCCACTGTTTTTTGCAGGGCTTGTGGAGTCAACAACATCAGCCTGAAGCCAAGAACTCCGCCACTCAGACTCCATGACAAATTTCTGCAGTATCCAGTGCTACACCTATGAGCCCATCAGAAGGTAATGTCCTTTCCTTAACAACTTCCATTAAGTCTTTTATATTTTTTCCTTTGAGAGAAACTCCATGAATTTGCTAACTGAATCCCAAGGAAAACAGCAGCAGTTGAGAAAAGCAGAAGAACTGGCTGCATTCACAATGCTTACTGGCATCTGGCAATTCCTTCACCTAAAGGTATCCGGTCTTTTGCATTCCTTCTTAGGCCCTCCAAAGAAATTGAGCCAGCAACATTCAGCTTCTTTTTTGCCACCACTACAATGAAAGAGTCTGCTCATAGCAACTTCTTAAGAAATTAAGAGCAACGTCAGTGGTTCTGAACTTATTCAACAAACGTCTCTTCACTGCCCAAACTGAGGAAGACTTTGTGACCGGCCTAACAAGGGCTCCAACAGTCCAGAAACCAGTGTAATAATGAGACGAGCCTAGTGGAGGTCGTCTGGATGGTGTAAAAAATTATAGATGTGCTCACTGCAGGAGAGTTAGTTTGAAAACTGATTTTTTTTTTTGCAGCCTAGTTTAAGAGCTCTTTGACTGTGACAATCAATTGGTAAGATTCTTGAAGGTAGGGCATACAGAAAAGCTAGTCAAAAATTATATCAGCTAGACGATGAGATCGATACAGAGGCAGAATCCGGAGAGTAAGATCTGCAATGTCTTCATCTCCTTCAACTGAGATACTTGACCCTTGACAATGTTCACCAAAAAGCCTTAGATCATCCAGGAGAGCAGATAAACAGGCTCAGGAACCTTTGAAGAACACTGTGGTGGTGGTGGTTGAACACTGTGGAGAAGCTACTGTTGCAGATGTCTGGGACTGATCTTAATGCTCCAGTAACACGGTTACCACCACAGTTCCTGGATCTGGTAGTGAAGGAGATGGTGCGGGAATTCTCTCCAAGATCTTCTGAATGGATGGCAACAGCAAAAGAGGGAGAAATTCTGAAAGACTCACAGTCCCTCAAAACATCAAAATATCCCCAAACATAGGAGGAGGGTGTGTGTATGTCTTTCAAGACCAGGCTTTTAAGTGCTGGTGAAAAATTGTTGATCACTCACCTTTAAGCGTGACAGAGAGGCAAACCCATTCCCCATCTCTCCGCCTCCTATGCAACATTGTTTGACAAATTCGAATCCAGAAGGCACAAAACAATTACACTGTGGTTGTCCTTCCTCAAAACTGTCACCAAAGGCTAGGCGTTTTTCAAAAAGAGCCAGTACAGTGGTAAGTAGCAAACATCTTCAAGGAAACTCGGGGATAAATATTTTTTTACAGCAAAAAAAGGTACGAAGGTGAAAAGTTCATCCATAGATATAGAGTTAAGCCAAAACCACAAAAATGTTGGTTTCAGTAGCCAAAAATTGCTTTAAATAAAGATAGTTTGTGTTCAGGATTTTCCTTACTGAGCAGACAAAACGCAAGTTGCTTAACACCCTGCTTGAGACATAGGGATAGTTCAGCCTTCTTAAAGGAGCAGGATTAAATTTTACTGTGTGTATTGCACAAGTTACTTACCTTCGGTAACCATATATCTGTAAGAAACATTAGTTAGTGATAGATTACTTACCATAGAATTACCCCCAGGCGTCAGACTGGATCCGCTCCAGGCCGTCCTCGCATCTCATCCCCACTCTGTGCCCTGCCAGCCTGTGCCCGACCTCGCTTTGCTTGGTATCGTATTTACTGCCTAATTAAGCATCGTGCCCTGCCAGCCTGTGCCCCGACCTCGCTCTGTTTGGTATCGTATTTACTGCCTAATTAAGCATCTGTTCCAGCCTGAGCCCCGATCTCGCCTTGCATTGCTTTCTGCTGCTGATATCGTATTTGCTGCCTTAATTAAGTTGCTGCCTTAATTTCTGCTGCTGATATCGTATTAGCTGCCTTAATTAAGTTGCTGCCTTAATTTCTGATGCTGATATCGCGTTTACTGCCTTAATTGAGTTGCTGCCTTGGTTTCTGTTGCTGATATCGTATTTGCTGCACTAATTAAGCATTTGTGCCAGCCTGTGCCCCGATCTCGCCCTGGATTGCCTTTTGTTGTTGTTTGGTGCCATTTTGTGTCCCAGCCCATCTCTCCTCCCCGCTCCCTGCCGCTGCTCCCCCGCGGCCCCACCCCCGCTCCCTACAGCATCCTCAAGCAATCCCTTCCCCGCGCGCCACCCCGCACCCGCCTCCCAGCTGCTCCTCCCTTGCTCCGCCCCCCTCCACTCTCCACTTATGGCAGTACAGCATACGCGCAGCGTTCATGCCCAGCAGGCGCGCCCTATGCGCGCCAAAGGTAAGCCCGTCTACGCCCGTCCGCACCTGGACCGCGCCCAGCGCCAGACCCCCTGGACCCAGCAATCACCACTCCACCCGACTAACATACGACGCCGCAACCCTCACTGCACTCAACACCGGCCGCCTCCCCGACTGCCACCAAGCCGCCCCAGGACGTGCCCATGGACCCTTCACCTGCCAATCCTGCAAGTTCTGCTGCATCAGAACCCACACTGCAACCATAAACACCAAACAGAGCCCAAACAACAACCACCTGAAGTGCATCCTGCTCAACACCCGCTCGGTCCACAGACACACCATTGAACTATGGAACCTACTCGACACCACAACTCCGGACGCCGCCTTTCTCATGGAAACCTGGATGAACGCTTCATCAGCGCCCAACATAGCCATAGCCATCCCGGAAGGATACAAGATCATCCGAAGGGACCGCATCAACCAAACAGGAGGAGGCATCGCCATCGTCCACACGAACTCCATCCACATCACGACCAGCTCCGACTAAACCCTCGCAGCTGCCGAACATCTTCACTTCCAGATTCACACCGACCCCAAGACAACACTTAGAGGCACCCTCGTCTACAGACCCCCAGGATCCCGCACACAATTCTGCGAAGACATCACTGACTTTATCATCCCACACGCCCTCCCCTCCGAGGACTACATTCTCCTCGGGGACCTCAATTTCCACCTGGAAAAGAACAACAATAGCAACACCACCACCCTTCTGGACAACCTCGCCAATCTCGGACTCAAACAACTGGTAAACACCTCCACCCACTACGCCGGACACACGCTCAACGCAATCTTCTCCAGCAAACACATCTCCTTCAACCACGACACAGGACTCCACTGGACGGACCACTACTGCGTCCACTTCAGCTTCAGAAAAACCACGACACACCACCACCCACAACAAGTTCCCCGCAGAAACTGGAACAAAATTACCACCGACCAGCTCACCACATCGCTAAACCAAAACCCCCCGCCAGAGTATCGGACCCAAACCATGCAGCCATCAATCTCGCACAATGGATCACCCGCTGCGCCGATGAATTAGCACCCTTGAAAAACCACCACAACAAGCCAGGAAGCAAAAGAGCCACCTGGTTCAATGACGACCTCAAAAACTAAAAAAAAAAATGCCACACCGAGAAAGCCCGGCAAAGAAAAACAACCACAGACAACATGACCACCCTCAAGGACGCCACCCGCAAACGCCGCCAGCTGATCCGATCCACCAAGAAATCAGCATTGAAGGATCGACTCGACAACAACGCCCACAACAGCAAGGAACTCTTCAGCATTGTCAAAGAGCTTACCAACCCCAGCGCCGGCACCAACGACATCACTCCCTCTCAAGACCCCTGCGACTCTCTAGCCTCGTTCTTTCACAGCAAGATCGCTGACATACATAACAGCTTCGGCGAACAACTCACTCCCCTCACCACCGATCTGAAGCCCCCCACCACCACCCTTTGCGCCTGGACCCCGATCAGCACCGAAGACACCATCCGCTTGATGAACTCCATCCACTCCGGATCACCAACCGACCCATGCCCCCATCACATCTTCAACAAGGCCGACTCCATCATCGCACCCCAACTCCGGGATATCATCAACTGCTCCCTCTACAACGCTACCTTCCCAGAAAGCTGGAAACATGCGGAACTCAGTGCCCTCCTGAAGAAACCTACAGCAGACCCCACCGAACTTAAGAACTACCGCCCCATCTCGGTCCTCCCATTCCCTGCCAAAGTTATAGAGAAGACTGTCAACAACCAGCTCGCCGCCTTCCTCGAGTCTAACGGCTCCCTCGACCCCTCACAATCCGGCTTCCGAGCCAAACACAGCACCGAGACCGCCCTCATCGCAGCCACAGACGACCTCCGAACACTACTAGACAACGGGGAAACAGCGGCCCTCATCCTCCTGGACCTCTCCGCAGCATTTGACACGGTCTGCCATAGCACCCTTGTACAACGCCTCAGCAACGTCGGGATACAAGAAAAAGCATTGGACTGGATCATCTTGTTCCTTGCCGGAAGAACCCAGAGAGTCAGCCTCCCCCCCTTCAGATCAGAGGCCACCGAAGTCATCTGTGGAGTACCACAAGGATCATCCCTGAGCCCCTCCTTCTTCAACATCTACATGAGCCCCCTCGCTTCCATCGCACGCCAGCACAACCTTAACATCATCTCCTACGCGGACGACACACAGCTGATCCTCTCCCTCATAAAAGACCCAAACACCGCCAAAACCAACCTACACGAAGGGATGAAAGACGTAGCCGAGTGGATGAAGAACAGCCGCCTAAAACTGAATTCAGACAAGACGGAAGTCCTCATCCTAGGATCATACCCCTCTGCATGGGACGACTCATGGTGGCCACCAGCCCTTGGCAGCGCGCCCAAACCAACGGACCACGCTCGCAACCTGGGATTCATTCTAGACTCCTCCCTTTCAATGACCAGACAAGTCAACGCCGTCTCGTCATCATGCTTCAACATCTTACGCATGCTCCGAAAGATCTTCCGATGGATCCCCACCGAAACAAGAAAGACGGTCACCCAAGCACTTGTCACAAGCCGACTGGACTACGGAAACACCCTATACGCCGGAACCACAGCCAAACAGCAGAAAAAACTCCAACTCAATCAGAACGCCTTCGCCCGACTCATCCTAGACATACCCCGCCACAATCACATCTCCGGTCACCTGAGAGACATTTAAAGGCTGCCCGTCAACAAGAGAATCAAGTTCCGTCTCCTCACCCACGCACACAAGGCCCTCTACGACCTAGGACCCAGTTACCTCAACACGCGCCTGACCTTTTACACCCCACCCGTCAACTACGATCGTCCAATCAAGCCCTCGCCACGATTCCAAGAATCCGAAGAGCCACCATGGGAAGAAGATCATTCCCCTACTTAGCGGCCAAAACCTGGAATTCTCTCCCCACCCACCTCCGCCTTACACAGAACCACCTCTCCTTCAAAAAACAACTCAAAACCTGGCTGTTTGATAAATAGCGAAACCCCCTCCCCCAAGCGCCTTGAGACCCTCTGGGTGAGTAGTGCGCTATACAAATTTTGACTTGACTTACGCCTGTGCGTCGGAATGTGCCGACGGTCTGCTCTGCGTCAGTCGTCGGTGTCGCTGGGATGATGTCGCAGCAAGTACTTAGATGACGCATGCAAGAAACGGACCACTGGTGCAATGAAACAAGGAACCTGAAAGGGGTGACCTTAACCCTAGAAATAGGTTTGCAGAACGGGGAAGATGGGTGAGGTGGTAAGGAATCTATAACTAACTAATGTTTCTTACAGATACCTCGTTACAGAAGGTAAGTAACTTGTGCATCTGAAAGAAACACGTTAGTGATAGATTCCTTACCATAGAATAGATACCCCAGCAATACCTATCCCGGTGGTGGGTCTGCAAACCAAGATCACACCAGAAAGTCGTGGAGAACAGAACGGCCCAAAAAGCCGTCTCTCTGGACTTGGCTGTCCAGGCAATAGTGCTTGGTAAACGTGTGTAGCGAGGCCCACGTAGCTGCCTGATAGATGTCATGCAAGGGAACTCCCTGTCCCAAGGCAGTAGTGGCGGCCGTCACACTGGTAGAATGGGCGCATAGCCCCACTGGAGGCTCCTTTCTAGCCAAAGAATAGCATGGTTTGATGCACAGAACAACTCACAGGGAGATGGTACGCTTGTGCACGGCCCCACCATTCTAGGAGCCAACTTAGCCAACAAAGAGCTGATCATCCACCTAGAACTGTGGAGTGCGGCTCAGATAGAATGAGAGTGCACGTTTTGGGTCCAGACGGTGGCGCCTCTGTTCCTCTTTTGAGGGATGCAGAGGCAGAAAGAAGGTGGCTAAAGTGATGGTCTGCTCGATGTGAAAGGCAGTGACAACCTTTGGAAAAAAAGATGGACGTGTTCTTAGGACAACTTTGTCCGGATGGACAGAAAGAAAAGGAGATTTAGAAGAAAGAGCCTGGAGCTCACTCACTCTTCTGGCAGAGGTGATGGCAACCAGGAAAGCAGTCTTTAAAGTGAGAAGATGAAGAGGACAGATGTGAAGTGGCTCAAAAGGAGCACACATCAGATAGATCAGATCAAGATTCAAGTCAGAGGCATCACGAAAGGGACAGGAGGGAACATGTGCGTAATGCCATTCAAGAATCTATTTACAACAGGGGACTTGAAGTGAGAAGGCTAATCAGGAAGCCTTAAAAAGGCTTAGATGGCCGAAAGATCGCCCTTGATAGTGCCCAGAGCAGAGCCCTGTTGGGCCAAAGAAAGAAGGAACAGAAGAACCTCCGATAGAGGAGCAGAAAGAGGATGCACAGCCTTTGCTGTGCACCATGCACAAATGTGTTCCACCTGCAGGCGTACACCGTTTTAGTTGAGGGGCACCTGGCTATCAAGATGACATCACAGACTTCGGGAGGAAGGTTGAAAGCTGTCAACTGTCGCTGCTCAATCTCCACGCATGGGGGTGGAGGCTGGAAAGGTTCGGCTGGAGGACCGTCCCCTGGTGCTGCGACAGAAGATCCTCCCGAAAAGGCAGTCGGATCGGGGAGTATCTTCGTGCCCAATCCGGAGCCACAAGGTTGATTTGGGCCCGGTCGCGCCTGATCTTCTTCAGCACTCTGGGCAGAAGTGGTATAGGCGGAAAAGCGTACAACAGACCGCAACTCCACTTGTGACGAAAAGAGTCGCCAAGCGAGGGCTGCCTTGGAAATTCCAAGGTGCAGAACTGCTGACATTGAGCGTTCCTTTCGGTGGCGAATAGATCTAACCAAGGCTATCCCCACTGCTGAAAGAGTCCTTGTGCCATGTCAGAGTGTAGACGCCATTCGTGAGCCATCATGCACAGACGGCTGAGTTAGTCCGCCCTGGCGTTCAGAGAACCTGCCAGGTGTTGAACCACCAAGGAAATGCCCTGATGTTCCAGCTATGTCAGGAGGCGCAGAGCCTCCTGACAAAGGGTCCACAAACCCACCCCGCCCTGTTTGTTGCAGTACCACATGGCAGTGGTGTTGTCCGTGAACACCTGCACCACACGTACCCGGACAGAGGGAAGGAATGCCTTCAGTGCAAGTCGGATCGCCCGAAACTCCAAAAGGTTGATGTGGAGCACCGACTCCGCCGGGACCGGAGTCCGCTGATCTCCGCCTCTCCCATGTGGCCACCCCATCCCAGGAGGGACGCATCTGTCACCACTGTGTGCTCCAATTGGGGAAAGGAGAGGTATCTGCTATGGACCAAATCGCGATTCGTGAGCCACCACTGCAATTTTCGTACAGTGCCCTCCGAGAACTGGACGTGATCGGACAGGTTGCCCTGATGCTGTGCCCACTGGGACTTCAGGTCCCACTGCATAGCCCGCATTTGCCATCTGGCATGATCTACCAACAGGATGCAGGAGGCCATCAGGCCCAGCAGCCGGAGGGTCACCCTCACCCAAACCCGGGATAGAGGCTGAACGATCGGAATCATAGGCTGAAAGATCGGAATCATAGAGTGAATATCCCAGACTCATTGCTCGGGAGGATTAACCCGAAACTGCATCGAGTCCAGAACCGCCCAATGAAAGGGAGCTTCTGGGAGGGAATCAGGTGCGACTTCGTCATGTTGATGGAGAACCACAGCAATTGCAGGAGGTCGGCCTTAGTCTGGAGATGGGAGACGACTGTCTGGGGTGAGCCCGCCTTCCGCAAAAAGTCATTGAGATGGGGGAAGACTGGAACCCCTCATCTGGCAGATGGGTGGCGACCACCGCCATCACTTTCGTAAAGACCTGAGGGGCACGGTGAGCTGAAAATGCTATTAGCCTACAGAGAACTGCAGCTAATGCCAGTGGGCCGGCAGGACGGGGATGTGGAAATATGGGTCCTGCAAGTCCAACGCTACCATGCAGTCTCCAGGGTCGAGAGCAGATAAGACCTGAGTCAGTGTCAACATCTTCCGGAGGAAGCGGTTGTCGTTCCTGAGGTCCAAGATAGGACGCAGGCCCTTGTCCTTCTTGGGTACCAGAAAGTAGTGGGAATAGCAACCACGACCTACTTCTGGCACAGGAATGGATCGATGACCCCCTTGCCAAGAGGGCACGTAACTTCCCCTTGTAGAAGTTGCAGATGATCCCCAGACATGAGGTGGTATTGGAGTGGCATGGTTGGAGGGATAGACTCAAAGGGGAGGGAGTAGCCCCTTTGGACAATTTGCAGCACCCACCTGTCCGAAGTGATGGTGCGCCAGTGGGGGAGGTGATGGCGAATCCTGTCTCCCACTGGTGTCTGATGGGCGTGAAAGCTTGGACTAGAAAGGTTTTGAGGCGGAGGTTGCGGGGGTGGAGGTTGACCCGTTCGCTGGCCTCCTGCCCCGCCATGGCGGGGCCCACGTCCGCCTCAAGGTTAGTTCTGCGGCTTGTGGCTTAACGAACGTGTAGGCGCACCCCTTCCGTGGCCACAAAAGGGCCGATAAGTCAAAGTGGCCTTGCGCGATGTGGAAATGCCCAAGGACCTGGCCGTAGCCCGGGAGTCCTTAAAGCGCATATTCTGCTTTGTCGCCAAAAAGGCGACTGCCATCAAAGAGCATGTCCATAAGGGTGTTTTGGACATCCCCCAAAAAGCCAGGGGACCACAGCCAGGCGTGGCGGCGGAACGCCACCGTCGTGGAAATCGCTCTGCCTAGCGAGTCGGCAGTGTACAGTCCACACCATATGGTGAACTTCGCTGCATCCCACCCCACAGCAATAGCCTGGGAGAGCACTGTCCGGGCCTCTTCCGGACACTGAGGCAGCACTCGCACAACCATATCCCAGACAGAGTGGGAATAACGGCTGAAGAGGCATGCAGTGATCACCGATCGCAGAGCTAAGCTGGCAGATGAAGTTTCTTACCAAACTGCTCCAGCTTCTTGGATTCCCTCTTCGGATAAGCGGTAGGGAATGCGCTCTGGGAAGTAGAGGCCTGGATAACCAGACTCTCTGGGCTGGGGTGGGTGGACAGAAAAGCAGGATCACCCAGAGCTTGGCTGTGGCGTCTGGCCACGTTCCTATCCACAGGAGCCCCTGTGGTGGGCCTGGACTAAGTGTCCATAAGAACGTCAGTTAGCGCTTGACTCAACGGCAGCAGAGGCTCCGAAGAGCTTACTGCCGACTGGAGCACTTCAATGAGGAGGTTAGTCCTCAGGGCCACCGTAGGGAGTTCAAGGTCAAGGTCAAGGGCCTCGGCTGCGCTAAGCAAAACGACACTATAAGTCGCTCCCTCCAAAGCCACACAAGGAGGAGACAGGAAGCCAAGGGCAGGCGATTAGTCAAAACTACTGGCATTCCCTAACTCTTCTGCCCAGTCCTGATCCAACTCACACAGCTGTGTGAGAGGGTCCTCAGACCCCTCCCAGTCCTCCCCTTCCTCCACGGCCTGAGGAACAGGTTGAAAAGATGGGGGCATCGAACGAAGCCGGACTGGCGCTGTGTTCAGTTTGGGGCTGAAAAAGGGGCCGACGTCGTGCGAACGATCTGACGACGCCACTGGCAGTACCGGGGGAGTCGACGCCGGTGGAGGAGTCGTGAGGTCAACCGGCGTAGACACCGATCCAGGCCTGGATCCAAGGGGGTCCTGCAATGCCGGGACCAAAGTCATCAGCGGTACCGAGGTCGAAGCCACCTGCAGCACAGGGCAAGGACCCGCAGCACACGGCAAGGACCCCTAGTTGGGCCCGCGGGACCCGAAAGGCAAACCGGCCGAGTCTTGCACCCGGGCCGGAGTCGCTACGGACCCGGAAAGGGTGGGTAGGCCGGGGCCAAATGCACATGCTCTGCCAGTGCCGCAGGCGTGGCACCGCCCGCACCCTCAGCCGCATCGCGCGAGGGGTAGTCGGAGACCGATGACGATTCTTTGACTTCTTTTTCTAGTGCCTCGACTTACCCAACTGCGAGGACTTGGAACCCGAAGAATGATGATGGTGGCTCTGCGACCGGTCCCTTGTCTTCTTCCTTGACCAGGATCTGGAACGGCACGGAGCAGACTGCCGGGCTTCTATTAACTTTCAGGACCACTCCCGCAAAGTATTCCGCGCCATGGCTCAACATTCGGAGCACGAGCTGGGGTCATGGTCGCTCTCCTGGCAGTAGAGACACACGTCGTGGGGGACGGTCACTGACATCATGCAGCAACAGGCTCCGCAGGACTTAAAACCGAGCATCCCTACTCGGCACCAGGAGTCGATAGACTCGAAAAATGGAGACAAAAAATCTCAAAAACTGTCAAAAGGTAACTAGGGGTATTTGCTATTCCCGGATCTGCGCTTGCTGGCGCCGAAAAATAAAAAACTGACTTCAGCGCGCGAGGGCGGTGTCTAAGTACCTGCTGTGACGTCATTCCGCCAAGGACACCGCCGACAACAGACGCGGAGCAGACCATCACCACCTTCCGACGCGCAGGTGTACTACTGATGAAAACTTTCTGGATCCAGTCTAACGCCTGGGAGTAATTCTACGGTAAGGAATCTATCACCAACGTGTTTCTTTCAGGTGTTTTTTTACTGGGTCACAGGTTCCTGTTTTTATGTAGATCAAAACATGTTAAGTGGCATTTTACAACCACATTTACAGCTCCTTGAACATTTTGGCTATCTAAATAAAAACATGTTTTTTTTAGCATGTTAACATTTATTAGATTGGTTTCGGAAACATGGAAAATTCACTCATATGTGCAGAGATATTCTAACTTTTGTAAATATAACAGGGAATCTCCTGGTTTGGGAGTAACTTTTCCTTCTCTTTCAGGGAATCTCTAATGATTATCATGTGCACTAAATAGGTGGCAAGCCGATCTTTTGAAATGCAGTGAAAGGCAAAAAACCCTACAACATTTATCCAAAGAGATTTCTAATGGATGTTTTCCCCAATGCGGAATAAGCTCCAGAGCAGGATTCACAAGAGTAGTGTCTTGTAAAGGTATGCACGAACATCCAGATTACAATTTTCAGTTGTACGGGTGTTTCTAAAATTGTAGTAGTAGTGGCTTTACCTCTTTTTGATTGAGCCTTAAGTCTGCCCAGCAAAGACTAGAAAAATACACAACACAATCCATATATCCAATTCCATATAGAAACCCTGCTTGAAAGTGCTTACACCGATCCAAACAGCCTCATAATTCACTAACAAATGATGCTTTCACATAAGAAAATCCTTTGCTTGTGAACCTAAAACTTAAGTATCTAACTTGGGTATTTTAACATCTGATGTGTGCAGTGACCATGCCACTGGACTGAAAGGATTCTGAAAGAAAGTTGGAAGCATTGTGGACTGATTAAAGTGAAAGCCCCAAACCACTTTAGGTAGGAAACCTGGATGTGTACTAATGACCACTTTATTTTTATGGCATATTGTGTAGGGTTCATGCGAACATAGGGCTTGGAACTTTGCAAGCAGAAGTTGTCGCAACCAAGAAAGCAACTTTTCATGAAATATGACAGAGGTAACCTTGTGAAATGGTTCAAATGGAGAGTCCATTAGTTTAGAGAGAAATCAATGAATTTCCCAGAGAGGAAAGATTCTCTTGACTAGTGAAAAAAATGCACTTTAATATCTTCTAATAAGTACTTAAATGTTGTGAATCAAAAAATGGACAAAGGTTCTATAAACCGTGATGGCTAAAAGATGTACCCCAACAGAGGTAAAATGCACAGTGACCACGTAGAACAGAAAAGGCACACTTCTTCAAAGAATTTTGTCGGGTCAATGTTTTACTGACTGCACTATAAGCAGCAGATTTCTTTTAAAATAGTAAGCCACCCTGGTGGAAAGGTGTTTGACGTCTCTCTGAATGTCCATGCAATCTTATTAAAGACTCAAATTACAATATTGGATGAGTTCAGGAAACAAGTGTAACAATGGTAGAATAGGATGAAGAAAATGTCCCTTGAACTTGTCAAGAAGATCCAGTTCGCACAGCCACCTTCTCTGTGCTGTGGGCGTTCTAAAAGATTAACATCTGTGAACCTCCACGGTTTTGGCCCCTTACCTCTCTCCCTGTCCCCTTCTATATTCGCAGACAGTCACCGGAGAACACTGCGCCTTTAAGCCTATAAGACTTCCTGGTCACGTGACGGGATCATCTGACCTGCAGGGGCTTAAGACGGAAAACCCCAAGGACGCAGCGTTCTCGTTTGGACTCTCTGAGGTGGTGGATTCAGCGCGGGAGCAGCGGCGGGTGGAGACCTTTTCAGTTCGTCCTTGGAGCAGCTTGGAAGCTTAGTCCGAAGAAGAGGATCCTGTGACGACCAGCAGAGTGGCCCCGGAACCGGAGACTGCCGGCGGAGAAACAGACGGGCAGCCAGACCCTACCTGGCACTGCGAGGAAGCCCACCACGGCCCTAGAGGGTCGTGGCTGTACAAGGTACGGGGGAGTTTTGGGCAAGTCTGTGGGCGTATGACTGACGGTTCCAATGGAGGGGGTGCCCTAGAGTGACTGCACTGACCAGACCAGCGTTGTTTAAACTCTCTTTGCGCTCCGACTCGTAAAACACTAGTGAAGGATAGTTGGTGATCCCTTGCACTTCCCATGCTCCTTGCATCAAAATCAGAAGGCAAACTACCTTCCTGATGACTCTTGTATTTCTTTCCCCTTCTTTTATGGCATACCAGGCTCCGTGAGAGAAAAAGAAGACCACTCGCCAGACTCCCTCGAGCGGAACAATAAAGAAGGAGCCCGAAGGCGGGAATAAGGACTACAATTCCCAGAAATCCCTATTTTGATCAAAAGAAATAAACTTCCTTACTTTACAACTTACGTACTGTCCTGTTCGGCTTCCCCACCGCCACACACTCTTTCAGAGCAAAGACGATCACTCAGGTATGGGAGTAAGTCAGTTTAACAATGACAGTTCGAATCACTGGAACCGGAGGGAATATACAATTGAATATTCCTGGCCTATCTATCAAAAATGCATCCCTTTCGGACCTTATTAGTAGTAAATGAACACGAGTCTAGGGCATTTCTTGTTTTGGGTATTTGCGAAAAGGTCTAACTGAGGAGCAATCCCATTCACAAGTGATATCTTCTAAACATTTTGATTGGGACTCATTCGTAATTCTTTTGAAAAATTCTGCCAAGTTGTGTCTGAATTTTGCTCTCGTGGGAGATTAACTGCTTTGATTTGAAGAATTCTGGCTAATGCATACTTCCAAATTAACCTGGCCTCTAGTTTACAAACCTCAATCTGGTGCCTCCCTGCTTGTTCAAACAATACATATTTCTTTCTGAACGAGGAAGTTTGTCCTTACATCAGGGAGAAAAGACTTGAGATGACTACTCTGGGTTCTAGTACCCTCATGTAGTAGGTTGTTTTTTTCTAGGAATAAGCTGCTGAACCTGGATATAATCATTAAGCGAGAAACATGTCACTATCATTTGGGTGAGGAAATCCTGATGGAAAGGGATACCCTTCAAAGATTTGTCAGGATCATCAGTAGAATAACAGGTTCACTGCCAGAAGCTTCACTGAATCTTCATATTTGCTTGTGAACTGGGACCACTGGTCTTTGAGACCCTATTGGAGAAGTCTCACAAGGAGCCACGAAAATGCCAGAAGCTATCGAGCCTTGGAGATAGGTGTCTTGTCTGGCTTTTGGGTGCTTCAACATATTTAAATATTTCAGTAGTAAAGGAGACCGTCTTCTCTGAAGGAAAAGCTTTTGCGTTCTGGGCATCTAGAGTGGCCCCTAGACAGTGAATGATGCAAACTTGAGTCTGGATTGACTTGGTGTAACTGACCTGTAATGTTAAGCATTAAAGTGTCTCTCCCATCAGGTTGAAATAAAGATGAGCTTGCTCAGGAGTAGAAGCTTTTGTCATCCAATCATCTAGACAACGATAGATGAAGATCCCCTTTCTCCTCAAATGTGCAACCCCTACTGCCATACCTTTTGAGAAAGTTCGTGGAGCGATTTGCAGCCCAAAAGGAAACACCCTGTATTGGAAATGTTCTGTGCACATCAGAAACCTGATGTTTTGCAGCAATCTGAATGTGAAAAAGGCATCTTCAAGGCATATATCTACTTTCCTCCATGGGGCTGAAGATAGATCTGATGGAGGGCTGAAATACTGAATTTTCTTTTATCCATTTGGTGGCTAGCTCAAGGCAGAGACGGAGACTAAATTTGTGCTATGGCCCTATCTTTCGAAACAAAAACGAGAATACATTGTCTTGACTTTTTGGGAACTGGGAACCTCTCCAGCGGTAATTTTTGCAACCACGTATCCGCCTCCTTCTGAGGTTGCTCCTTATGGGAAATTTACTTTTTCAGAGGTATTGATGTTGGAGGTTTGTGTTTTATCCTAGATTGTGAACACATGGCACACTATTCAGCACTCATCTATCTGTAGTGTTCGTCAGTCACTGTTGTAGAATTTTTATTGTGCCTTCCCCACCACAGAAGCTGCAGGAAAGTCATGCTACTCTTCCTGTCCTGCAGCCACAAAGGAATATAAACTTTTTCTTTTTGACTGACACCGCAGTTAGTGTTATTGCCTCTGTTGTAGCGGTTGTTGAGGACACGGATGGTTTTGAAACCTCTGTGGAGAAAAGATGGCCTTGTGGTCTATAAGAATGCTTCCTTCCTACATTTTTCTTTCTCTGCAGAGCAACAGCTATCAGTCTCAATTTCTGACTTCTTACTATCCATTCCCTCATCTAAATGCAATTCAAAGACTGTTGAGTAAAAGAAGTGAGGTTTAGAATGGTGTTGCTGTGGTTCGGGTTTTTGACCGGCCACATGCAGACAACACCTAATTGCCTCGCGATAGCAAGATCGGTGTGCTAAGACACCAGAAGGCTTTGCTGCAGTACTAATTATTTGATCTGAGGCGGTGATTCCCTCTGAAATAATCTTGTCTTGCTAAAACATTTTACCATCTTTGGAAAGTTTATAAGTGAATCTCTGCGGAGGGTCCCAAATAGATTGTCATGTTTTCCTCTCCAACTTCCTGGATACCAATTATTTGCTGCATCAAAGGCAGACTGGTTTCCGCCCTGGCTGCAGTATGGAGACAGCCCTTTTGCTGGCCACAGAAGGCATGAGAAAGAATTTAGATCGAGCAGGGTCGGCTACTCTCATTCTTCTCGATCTGAGCACAGCATTCGACACTCTCTCATTCAATTTTAACAGACAGGATAAAGGCAAGAGATATCACAAGGAAAGCACTAAAATGGCTAACTACGTTTATATCTAACAGAATTTTCCAAATCAGTGAAGGGCCCTTCCTATCGGAAATCTACAAGTGTGAATGTGGAGTGCCACTGGGCTCGGCGTTGAGCACAACGCTGTTTAACATTTGTTAAGTCCCTTTCAGAAATAATCTGTGACCATATTTTTACTAAGGTTGCCTACGCGGACGACACCAAATCTTCCTCCAACAGATTAAATACATGTTTAGAACAGGTGGTTAGTTGGATGACTGCAAGCGGTCTCAAGTTGAACAAGGACAAATCGGAGGTGATGGTGGTAGGTAACAACCTGTCACTCTGGGAACAACGTACATGGCCTCCTTGTCTGGGACAATCCCCTACTCCTAAACTTGAGGTGAACAACCTGGGGGTCACCCTGGACAAGGATTTGACCGTGATCTCACAGGCCAAGAAGGTGGCAGGCACTTGCTTTGGACTGTTGAGATCACTTAGGAAGACGTTTAGGTAGCTTTCAATGGATTGTCCTAGAACAGAGGTTCAGGGCTTGATTTGGTCAATCCTCGACTATGGCAATTCCTTATACTTGGGCAGTCCAGCATATGTTACAAATAAACTGCAGATCATATAAAATGAAATGTAGCAGCACAAGCTCTTTTGGGTCTGCCCAAGATGAATACAGTACATCCAGCTCTCCTGCAATTGCACTGGCTACCCATCAAGAAACTTACAGAATTTGAAGGCCTTCTGCATTGCCCACAAGATAAAATATTCAGCCAGATCGCATGCATTGCAACACCTTATCACACCTTATTAAGTCCCAAGAGCATTAAGATCGAATGATCTCTCCCTTCTTGCACTAAATAGAGCTAGAGGAGGTTGCTCATTTGGATACGTCACGGCCAAATTATGGAACTCTTTTCCTGAGCAGCTCAAGTCCAACAACTATCTGCTAAGTTTGAGGAAGTTTGAGGAAACAAGTAAAAACTTAGCTTTTCAGATAAAGCCTTAGTTCATAGTTAGACACTGTTACCTACTCCTGATAGCCCCGGGAAGACAGATTTGTGTATCTTTTGCGCTCTATTTAAATCAAATAAAAAATAAAAATTCAAATAAGGTACGTGAAGCAGAAAACGTGCCACACATTTTGCACTCTGCTGAATACAGGCGTTTGCCATATGGGAGAGCCATCAATAAAGTAGACGTTGCAAGACCCTTTCTTGCTGCCAAATTGATGAGAATCTGGGGACAGTCCAACTAGAAAAAATCTTGCTCAGGTGATCATAAAGGACCTACTGCTCACGGAGGAATGTATGATTGATATATATATATCAGTCTGTTTCAAAGGAAGGGTTCTTCCGTGATCCTGCTCCCATCGTCAGGTGGCGCGTTCGTCGGCGAACCAAAAGTGCCGAAAAAGTAATTTTAAATCCACAGGTTGCTCATAAGCATAACGCGCACTCAGTATTTTGTATGCTCAGATCGTTTTATTCCTCAGAATTTTTTTTTTCTGAGGAATAAAATGATCTGAGCATACAAACTACCGAGTGCGCGTTATGCTTACGAGCAACCTGTGGATTTAAAAATATATATATATATATATATTTATTTATTTACCTATTTAGGAGGCAATGGCATGTAGGTTGCGAGACTAGCTACAATATTGTGTACATCAAGTGGGGATTACACATGCATTCACTTCAAACATTTAGGCATAGCAATATTAAGCTATTTGCCCAGGATCACAAAAGGTTGAACCTGGTGTAAAGGCTCGGATTCGATCCTGGGGCCCCAGATTCCAAGATCAGTACCTCTCCCCAATGCTGTAGTCTAAAGAGTTGTAGTATTAACAATCGGAGCAGTTGGAGTAGGTCTTGATGGAGAGTATCTTCGTAAAGAAGGTGAAACAGAAAAAACAATCGCACGGGAGACATCTCAAGACTGAGAGTAAACCCTCGAGTACCCAATCGGAGGTTGCTGGTAGTAAGCTCGATTATTATCTATAAAGAACATAAATTCAAACATTTGCTCGCAGTTGCCCTTTTGGATTTTCAACATAAATGGTCTTAACCTCTTCAACCTCAATTAACTCAAACTTTAACCAGACCTCGATGATAAAAAAGTAGCAACTCTATCTGCCCTAATGGATGATCTTGAAGTTGACAAAGAACGACAATGACCATAATGCCTTGCCCTTTCTGACAAAACGTTTGGGTCTACTCATAATGAAGGATGCAATTAACTCTAGTCTTGTTTTTAAGGGTGGTGTTCTTTGATGCAATGCGGTGAAGGTGTCGAAAGGATGGGTATTCAGCTTACTGCCAAGGACCTTCTTGCCTCTTTCCTGGCCAACAGAACCCAGGCGGTCACCATGGGTTCTTTTCAATCAGCGGATTTGTCGTTGCCGTGTGGGGTCCCTCAAGGCTCATCCCTTAGTCCGACACTATTTAATATCTATGTGTCGGACCTTGCAAGTGTCATCAAAGCACACGGGATGAGCCTCACCTCATACGCTGACGACACCCAGCTGGTTTTGGCCATAAAGGGCGATGGACAGGAGGTGGCAGAAAGATGCCAAAGGGGGATGATTGCTATCGGTGAGTGGATGGCAAGAAATTGCCTGAAGCTCAATTCCGATAAAACTGAGGTGGTCATCTTTGGCAACCTTCTGCCAGCCTGGTCGGCAGCTTGGTGGCCATCGGCTCTTGGTGTCCCTCCTATCCCCACCGCTAAGGTTAGAAACCTAGGAGTGACATTTGATGACAAGCTCTGTTTCATGGCCCATGCAAATAAGGTGGCAGCTAACGCCCATTTTAAGCTCAAAATAATAAAAAAGATCATCCCTTTTTTACCAGATTCAGCAGCCAAGACGTTAGTCACCTCTCTGGTCCTGACATCGTTGGATTACTGCAACGGTCTATTGCTTAATGCACAAAACAGAGTCACAAAAAAGCTTCAGACTGTGCAGAATGCAGCGGCACGCGTGCTATCCAAAAAACCCAAGTTTGCTCCCATCTCGGACACTTTGAAAGATTACCACTGGCTTACCATTCAAAATAGGGCCAAATTCAAAGCACTATGCATAGTCTATAAGACCCTGCAGGATCAAGGACCGCGCTTCCTCAAAAAGTTACTAATTCCTTATAATCCGTCCAGAACACTGCGTTCCTCCTCGCTTAACCAACTTGTGGTTCAACGAAGCAGAACAGTCTCATGGGGTGATCGCCGCTTCTCTATCGCAGCTCCTAAAATCTGGAACTCCTTACCGAACCACATTAAAACAAGTTCCACACTCCTCCAGTTCAGAAAGAAACTGAAGACGTGGTTATTCAACCAGTAAACCCAGCCACCAATCTTCTGATCAGGGATAGACAGCATTGCATACTAGCGCCGAGACGCCTACGGGTAATTGCACGCGCTCTATAAATGCCATTAAATAAATAAATAAATAAATAAATAAAGCTTGGGCTAGGATCTGGCAGACTTGACATTGGGGCAGCACATGCCAACTACCTTGCAAATTTCATATCCTACCTTGGCCAGCAGGGTTGTTTCACGGTTGACATTGCTCCAGGGTGCAGCTTGAGAGGTTTTGCAGGGAATGCAGAATAGGGTTGCAGGGAGATTTTTCACAGATTTTTGTTAGGGAAAGCTGTAGTTAGTGCAGAGTGTCTGCCAGTTTAGAGTCCAGATCCTTTCCTTTTAAATTTAGTTATGATTCAGGCCCAGATATTTCCATGGGAATTTAAATTACGTTATCGTCTGCTACTACTGTGGCACTCCCAATCCATTATGGTGAGATATTGCTACCTATTCTTTCTCGGTTTTCTGTTTTAGGTAAATTGTAACACAGAATAGGCGAGAGCGGGTCAGTCCACTTGATGTGCCGCAACTGCTCTCTCAACATGTTGCTCGCTCCAGAATACTTTAATTTTTTCTATTGCTTCAGCTACAGTATTTGCAGAGCTTTTTTGCGAATTCTTTTTTCCTCCAAGAACTGAAGTGTTCTTCAGTCTGCGACTATTCAACCAATTACCATTCTGGACTTAGTGGGAATAGGAGGAAAGAGGCCTCGTCATCAAACTAAAAGGAATCGAGAAGAATGTCTCAGAAGGCCTGCGCTTAACCAGGGGAGCTTACAGAGATGAGTAGATCAAGCAAAGATAGGAGCCTGTTCTCCATTCTCACTGCATCTTCCAGATAGTGTTTCTTTGTGTTTTTGGTGTTCCTCTTTGCTGTGAAGTCTAATTTTTTCCTTATCCTTCAAGGTTCTTCGTAACATCTTCTGGCCGAATTCATACTCCCTAGTAAACTTAAGCAACAGGAAAGTAAATAATACATAAAGGGTGAGGATTAATGTATTGCTTTTTTCCTGCCTCCGGCTGGACACTCATCAAAAAGTATTTTTTTTTGCTTTTCTTTTTTTAACCAGAAAAAGCTCAAAGCCTTCTCTCTGTCTGTAAAGACATTCAGGGAAATCAAATTAGAATTTTTTTAGGCTCCCATGAAGAAAAAGCCTAAACAGTAGAGTTCTGTGCTTCACGGCCCGGTTAACAGGAGCTGCAAAAAAGAAAAAAAAACTGAAGCGACTGTCAGTAATGATGACATACTGGTGGAGTGCTTATTTAAAGGAGCAATGTTAGTGCCCACCCTATCTGGGCTGCTGCCAATTTAGCAACCTATTCAGCAAGTTTTCTCTTTTTTTAATCATAAAACAGGCTTGTGAAAAAGTTTGTCACTTTTACTAATCTAGTCAGTTTTCTAAATGTATTATCTTTTTAAAAAGAAAAATGCATTACATTTAAATTGTAAAACATGATCCGAGATCCCAAATATAGGGAGGACAATTCAGTGGTTATGATGATCAATGAAATCCCCTGAAGTAATTTTTTTTTTTAAATACAGAAGGTGCAGGCTTTGAGAAACAGTTTCCTTCACAGTGGGATCTGACATTTTGTAGGTCTTTTCAAAAGTCAGTTACTCGCCGAACAAAATCTGGAAAAATGCTGCAAGCAAATCTAAATGTAATAAGCCACAATACAAAAAAATAGATAATTAATGGGTGGGTTGTAGGAAGAAATATGGAGCAGAGCACCTGAGAATTCCCTCACATGAGCTTGGCTAGAAGAAATCTGAGAGTTGAAGCCTCTGATGGGTGTTTTGTGTGTCTTCACCTCTTTGGTCAGAGTAGACGTCACAATATTAGGGGACTAAACTACATGCAGCCTATGGCTTGTTTCGATGTTATTTATTGTCTGCATACACTGCTATGTTTACATTGATTACTGTAGACTTCCACCATGCCAATTCTATGAAGGCATGTGATTCTATGAAAGATCCAATGTTGGAAAAATTATTGCTATCTCAAATCCCTGGGTCTTCAATACCTAGGCAAAGATTGGGTTAAAATCAATTCTGTGCTGTACCATAGGCTGGTCAGCTCCAAAGTTCGTCAAATATATTGGTTTGCTAGATGACTTCTCCACCTTGGAGCAATTCCACAAGTTTGTGGAAGAATGCCCTGATCAACGGTGTCCTGTTTCAGTGGGAAACAGAATGCAAGGCTTATGGAAACGCCCCAAGCAATATTGTTGTTTCTGCTGCTGTACACGCTCATTTAGAAAAAGGTTTGCAGAAGAGCTGAATCTAGACTTTTATGTGGCTTTTACTGGGGCAATATTAAAAAATGAACAGGAAATTATCAACTGGAAATTAGATTTTTCTGCAACCTTCGTGGCTCGTTTCCAGATAGCACAAAGATGGCGGTTGAGCGAAGCCCTGGTAGGACAGGACTGAAATAATAAAATGAAAAACTGAATCATAAAAGGTTATAAGAAATGGAAAAAAATCATTAAAATTTTGCAAACTTTTCAGGACTGCATATACATGATGTGTAGGAAGGAGATTGTACAGTTGTAATTAGAAATGTGTTCCTGGGTAATTTATTTTTTTCAAACTTGTAGATTCTTGTGATTAAAGATGTAAAATGTATTTATAGATCTTTTTCCGAATTTCCTTTGCTAAAGAGACATTTTAATTAAAGTACTTGATGCAGATATCCACTTGCAATAAACAATTGATCACAACTGGTTCTCTGCACAGACAATTATTTCAAATGGGAGCAACAACAGTTCCAACCACACACAACAAATGGGGTAGCCACTTCCGGAAAGAACTTTAGGCTCTGCAAGGGATACTGAAAGCCACACACAAATGCCAGTACTATTCCGTTCACTAGTGGCAAAACAATACAATGAAACCCATAAAGAGGAACCCAAAACAACTTATTTTACACACATTTTTATTAAGCTGTTGCCATAGTAAAATATTAAAGGCTGCCACTGCAAACACATTTCTGTGATTTGTCAATAATTTAGCCACCCATATAAAGTCTCTCAGTTTATAAATTTCTTAATAAAACCTTCACAAAAAACATCACATTAATAGTTTAAATGTTATTCAAAGTCGTTAGGTTGGGCATGTGCACAGAATTAGTTTGGAACTAGTGAAAAGCACAGATGCAAAAACATCACAGTAGAAGCTCGGAGTACTGTGACGTTTGAGGGTGATCAGATGTTTATTTTATGTTGCAGCTGGTTAACGTGATAAACACCGATCAGTGATCATAACCAGTCCCATCATCACAAAGAAAATCATTTCTGCTTTGGCTAATTCATGTTTCCCAAGCCAGGCGATGCGATTGCGGATTGTTTTTCCCCCCAATAGTTTTTAATGAGCAAGTCACACAACACTTGTGCCAACCATAGTTCTTTAGAGTAAACAAACACTACAGACCAAAACACAACACAAAAAAGATAAGTGCAAATGTGTATCCCAAGTTAGGACACCCGATTAGGCTAGCGATCATGATACTAGACAGGAGGTTCTTTTGAAATTCACTGATAAGGAGTTTAGGAAAAAATAACTCAATGTACATTCTAGTTTCTTAGAAAATAAATATCCAAATTCCCATGGTTTTCCATGTAAATGCTGCCAGCAGAACGGCTGCATGTGGTTGAAGTGGGACAGTAATGAAAGTAGAATGCAAATACCTATAAAGAGGCCTACATTTAAAACACGAATGGGACAAAATAACATTTTGAATTGAAATCTTTATCATGCGCCTACTTTTACAAAAGACTGCACCAGCCAGAACACTTTCTCTGCAAAGAGGCAATTTAAAAAAAAAGTGCAAACACTTTAATAAAAGTAAATTATTTGTAAAGGCATTCGATTATTTCTTCTCAAATGAACAGTCTTCACATTAAAAAATTGTAATTTATGAAGCCATGCATAGAAGGTTCCTCTGTAAATGCTGACCAACTCAAAATAACCGTAATGGCTTTTTCACATTCGCAGAAGATCCTTTGTTAGATATACTTCCACAGGAAGAAAAAGGTGTAGCTTTCAGAAAGAGGTTCCTCATTAAAAATATTAAAAACCTGATCATTTAATACATTGCTATTGCAGGAAAATCTTGCTGGATGTTTAGAACAATTTCGGAAGTTGCCGGAGACGGTTCACATCTAGGAAGTCGCCAAGTGATTTAGGGTTTTCTGAGGGCTTTACTTCCATTTGCATTTCCCTTGCATTCTCTTTTTCAGGATGACGGGTGTATTGTGCTTTTGATGTTAAAAGTTTTGGACTATGGGACATCTCTCTGATAACCTGAAATGAGTTTGGATCAGAAGGTTGCAGTACCATCCTGTAAGAGAGGTCGTCTTTGACATTTCTCAAGCTGTTCACATTTACTTTATGTAAGAAGTGAGCAGTGGGTGATTCCATATTGGTGTTCAGTCTTACGTTTGCTTCTTCTGAAGGCACTTTTCTGCAACTAAGTCCTTCAGGATTGGGTCTTGATTTTATATCCAACAAGCTATTATCCCCTCTAGAAGAATCCGAAAGTTCATCCTCATCATCGCTGCTGTCATTACTTTCTATTAACCCATATCTCTTCATATACTTTTTCGTTGCAAAGGACATGTCACTGGGTGAAATTAAACTTAGGCCCACCATGCTCTTTTCAGTATTTGAATTTAAGAGGCTTTGGAAGGACGAGTACTCCAGGGAGATATTCTGGCTGGTCCGACTCTGCGAGAGCTGAGAGAGTTGAGACCCGTTTAGGTATTTCAAAGCGATTGCATTTGCCTCCATGCTCAGATCGACTCCATTCGGGCTGAACCCACTCATTCCAACATTATCAAAGGACAAGTGGTTCAATCTGGGGATCACAGCTTCAGGATTGATGCATGCCAGAACACTAAAACAACAAACAAAAAATTGTTCATCTACTTTGGCAAAAGACCATTTTCATTGCATATTGACATTATCTCAACTTGAATATCTGGGCCAGTAAGCAGTCTATGATACAGTTAGCTCAAAACACCGCTTCAATTCACCACATTATCAATGTCGAACAAATATTTCAAAACTAGGGAAAGAAGAGACATGGAGATTTATGTACCAAAGTGAAGATGTTACTTGCCATTTCAGTTATCTGATGTTGTAAGCATCCATTATATCACCAGTTTTTTCTAGACATTAAGACTCTCGAATTTACAGATTTTCAGAATCAGTCAGTATCCCACACTGCTTTCTTCAGGCATCTCACACACTACCAACAGTACATATTGGTGCTTAAATACAACTTAATTTCAAACCAGACAGCTACAATTCAATTAATTAAAATGAAAGTGAAATAAGATTTTTAACCTGAACAAAAAAGTCACTTAAATCTAGGAATGGTTTTACAGTGCAAAGCTCTTCTAGCATTACATTCTGTGCAGTATTCCACCATCTAATGACTGGGTACAGCGGTGACTTTTTACAAATGGTTTTTTAGGTCGA
Organism: Lissotriton vulgaris; assembly: GCF_964263255.1. Lineage (NCBI taxonomy): Eukaryota > Metazoa > Chordata > Amphibia > Caudata > Salamandridae > Lissotriton > Lissotriton vulgaris. The sequence continues at coordinate 332,716,386 of NC_141685.1, forward strand.
AGGCTAACTGGTTTGCTAACAACATCTTACTGGATCTATCTCTTTTAGGCAGTCGAGCTTGAGTTCGTCCGTTCAGTTGTCCAAACCATATAAACTGTATTCTTGCAACAGTGCTCTTTTTCCGTACACAGGCCTTTAAGTCTTGTACTTATCTGGTCAGATTTGCTGTGCATTCAGAGACAGAGGTCAAATGTCAGGTTCGGTTTTCCAAGGAGCTTGGTGTTTACTCTTCCTTCTCGTACTATCAAACCAAATCGATACACTTGGAGATGGTGACATTTCCAAACATTATCGTTTTGCGCCGTATACTTTCATCAGTAAAACTGTATGCCTGTACAAATGTAATGGTCATTTCAATTGCAGATGTGGTCTGCAATGGCAGTACACTACCACACCATGCATAGTTCACTTTACCCCACTCCACTCTACGCTACTGCACTCTAAGCCTCTCAACTCTACACCACTTTATGCCACTGCACTCTGCTCCACTCTACTCTACTACGCACTACTCTGCAATCTCCTTCCCAGTGGAAAAATAGAAACAGGGTTTCGGAAAGATCAGGATACTAAGTCCTTTTCAAAAACACCTGGAGCAATTGTCACGGACAGGACATGTTGGGATACTGTAGAAGTGTGCTTCCTTTCAGCCTACTTTCCATCTTTCCTATAGGTTTTATGAAATGTTTTCTTGTTTAAAAATGGTTTCATGACATTTCATAGAGATATTTTTTTACACTAAAATGGACTAATTTTTAAAGAAACAAACAGGCCACTATAGCATTAATTAAGGTGTCATTTTTCCATTTTAAAGAATTAAAAAAAACTGGCATTTATAGATAAGAAAAAGTATACATTTTTATTGTGCAACTTGCTCTTGGGTACTACATAGAAGTGGGAATATTCAGAGCTTTTGACTTTCTTGCAGACCCCGTGTGTGGTCAGCATTTCATGAAAAAAAGTACACACTACTAAAAGACATGACGTTCAACCAAGCACATTGCTTATGCTCGTCTTGAGCAGGAATACATTAAACTGCAGGAACATCAAATTTGCATCGATAAGGGTGTGTAAAGCTTTACTCGACAGACTGCATACAAAAGGAATGCATTCATCCCCCTCCAAAAAAATGAACAGCCAAAGATTAATATATAAAACACTGCACAGCCAGATGTGCTAATGTGAAATCCTGACTCTAGGGTCTGTCAAAACTACACAGATGAATATTTAAACAGTATAAAAAAAGGAAGCGTTTGTAAAGTGAAGTATTATTACCATCCCACAGGGCAAAGGTACAGAAATCCATATACCCAACAAAACATATCAGCATATTACCTGGCATTTTCTACTTTATTTGTATTATTCTTCAAGGTATCCGAGGAGTCCAATGTAATGTGCACACCAAGATTCTTTAACTGTTTGAGAGTCGCACTCAGGACATCATTTTGCTCGTATGCTTTCGAATTAGGTTGGGAACTCCTTTTCCTAGCCTTTGTACTGCTTTGCGATGTGCCATGTTCATCTGATGTGTTTGATTTTACTGATGGCTCATCGCACTCTTCAGACGATTTAAGTAAATGGTTGACTTGACCCTGATCACAAAGCAAATTTATGAAAAAACAATGTTAAAATTTGACGTTGGCAAAGTATAGACAATAGTTTCCATTGAACGTTCAGTGAGTTCTAGACCCATGTTCTTCATTTTCAAGCCCTAAAGACGCTTTCAAGCAAACCTTGTAGGTGCAAAGTTCAACAAACATGCATTGGCAAGCAACTTTGATGGACGTCACCAGTCAATGATGTATGAATTAGGCTCAAAGTGCCACTCTAGGCCTACAGTAGAGCTATCCAACGGTGATCTATGCGGTCCAAAGTCCTACCAGTTGTTCTGACATTCAACAAATCAGATATATTTGCATGCAATTCTAAACTGGAACCATTTACAAAGTGTGTGATGATCCTGAAAATAGATTATGGATCCAAAAAGGGCATATTTTACCAAAGCGTTTCAGAATGAAAGCCGAGGCGAGTGTTCAAAATAGAGGCAATAGAAAGTACACTAGCATGCCTAGGGTGAAATAGGAGTATGTTGAAGGCTGCCATGTTTTCTACGGCTGACCTTTCAAATTTAGCATTTTTACTGAAAATCCTACTTTTCAAATGAAGTGTGCATAGATGTTCAGCAACCTGCTGCATAGACAAATTCCACAGGTTATTTCCACTTGATTTAGTTTCTTGATGAACCTTTCCAGGGCTGCCAGCTTGCCTGACAGGCCTGAACCACCCCCTGGTTTTCCCTCAAGACTGGGATTAGAAGTGTAGCATTTACACCCAATGCTCCATCTCAGCGAATGCAACATTGCTGTCATTAGCAATCTGCCTCCATTCAGGGACCACAGAAGAGCCACACTGCTCTTGGGAACTTACTACATCCTCCCTGCCCTACGCCACAAAATGCTTAAAGGCTTTCCAACTCCTTGCTTCGTTTCCTTGTCATTTGCCCCCAAGGATTAATTTCACAGGCCTCTAAAACGACTCTGTGGTATTTCCAGAGAATACTCTCCAGTAGCTCCCATTTTGGCTCTCAATGCAGGAAACTGGGAGCAGCCTTTCCACACACAGCTTGCTACAACATTCAGACTTCCTACAACAAGTCAATTCATCACAATGCTACCTACAACAGACTGTCCATCAGAACTAAAGAGCACAGCTATTGAAAACACTGGAAATTGCCAAATGAAGACAACTATAATGGATCAGTAACAGAACCTCAAAAAGTAAATATCAGAAAAATAGTATTACAATATTTGTATCCTTACCAGTAAATCTTGGTAAAGAATTTGATCGGAAGGAACATTAGCCAAAGTCTGGACTGGCTGCTGAATTTTATTTGCATCATCAATGCATTTATCAACACGTTCGGAGGCCTCAGTTTGTAAACCCTTAATTTCTTCTGATGGGGTATGCTCAGGGAAGACAGAAGAGCGTGGCCCATATGGTAAGTGCTGAGAAACACTGGTTAAAAGAAAAAGCATTCATGAAGGTTAATGAGCTACAGGGATTGACCATACACACTGGTAAAGATTTAAAATAGCATATTTTATAAAACAAATGATAAGTAAGAGAACTTATGACATAGAAAAAAAACATGGTTTAAGAGAGCAATGTATTTTTTTAAACTAATAAATTATAACCATACTATTTCTGCAACTAAAATTTATATTTATTTATAGGAGGTTTTAAAATATCTTTAAAAACACGTTTCAAATCATGGCTATAATGCCCTAGTCAATACAGCAAATAAGATTAAGAGCAATATGTAATTTAATTAAGTATATATATTGTAGGTAGCTGGCTTTCTATGTGGTGTACCTAAAAGAGTTACACTATGTAGAAAGTCTAGACTACCTTTATTGGCTTACAAGGCTTAAATACACAATACCAAATGCTTTCTTTTGTGGTAGATTGGGCAAGCAGTTTAGGCTTAGCAGAGGGTACTGTTAATGCATTTGTTGAACGCACAATAAATACGACACACACAAGAAAAAACACTAGACCAATTTTGAAAAATTACAGGTATTTTTATATATATTTTAACATCAAGAACTTCGCAATTGTACTTTTTGATATAGCTACTTTTACAGGTAAGTAAAAGTGTACCAAAAGCTCGTTTTTACGCGGTAATGCTTTCCTATGCAGAAAGAAACATACTGCGTACAGGTATTTCCAATGATTTTCATGCCCCCCCCCTCCCCCCTCCCTTTAGGACTTAAGTTGCTAGGGGGGCAAGGTTTCAAGTTTACCTGCCCTGGAGTGTCCAGGTGTAGAGGGCTGGACGGGTTGGTAGTCTTGCACGCTAAACCTTAGGAAAGGAGGCAGGGGGATTGAGGGGGGGGGGGGGGTTACACCTAGAGGCAGGCTGCAGAGGTGGGACTTTGGGACAAGTCCGGGAGGTCCCAACGGGAGTCTCGGTTTATGGGGGGTCCTGGGAGCAGGGGAGCACTGTTGTTTTTGTCTTGAACCCAGGCCAAGGAGCTTGGGTGCAGAAGGTTTTGGTCGGCTGGTGCCCATGAGTCAAAGGCACCCAAAGTTCTTGATTAAACCGGCAAAGGGGGGCAAAGCAAGACATCGGGGCCACTCGGTGCTGGCCTCTGCCATGCTGACATTCCTCATCAGCTGGTCGGTCTTTGAGGTGTTGGAGTCCGCACTGGACTAAAACAAGCATTGGTTGCTGAAAGGGGTCCGGTACCCAGTGTATTGATGCAGGGCGGCTCCTGTTGGTCCTAGTGTCTTCACACTTGGTGGGGAGACGGATCTGACCTTTGGGAGCACAGGGACCTCCTCCTAGGTGGCTGTTGCATCAGGAAACTGGTGAACAGCAGAACCGTGAACCTGGCATTGAGGTCGGTGCCTGCGGGTTGCAGGGAAGTGGCATCTCCACTGTAAGGAAGTGCTAAAGGTCCTCCAAGACTTTTGGAGGATGCACAGCTGCAAGACGATTCGGGTTGTCACGATTGTCGGGACAAGAGCAGGTTGGAAGGCAGGGTTTGACGCCAAACAGTCTGCAGTTCTCGGTTCTTCTGTTTTTCTTTGTCTTCTTTGTTCAGTCAGACTAATCAAAGTTCCTGGTGTCAGGGGGCCACCTAAATACTCAATTTAGGGGTGTTAAGAGGACTATAAGGTAGTAGCCAATGGGCTACCTACCTACCCCTGGGGTGAATACATCCCCTATGTCAGTGTTTCACAAACTGGGGTCCGCGGAACCCCAGGGGCCCCTGACACATTCCTAGGGGGTCCCCAGGCAGCAGTTTTAAAAGCACTGCAAAGTTCTGTGTATAATAAGCAGTTTTTGAGCAACAATAATAGTGTCAAGATAACACCAGTGATTAATGCTGGAGAGGGATGAGAGTTTTGTCCATTGGCATCTATGACTTATCTAATGTAGCACAGAGGGTTAATATGCCTACTGCAAAGAAAGTGCACCATGCATTTTAAAAAACAGTATTTTAGGTGCATAGGTCAGTGGGTTACTGCTTTTGTCACAGAGATTCTTTTGTTACCGTGCAGTTCATAAGTTACAATCGTAATCTAGCACAGTGACCTATAAGCTATCATCAAAGAGCTTCTTGCAAACTGCATGGTACAAGTTAGTAACTTATGTTTTTAGGTCTCTGCCTGCCAATGCACTTACGTATTGCTGGCGAGATTATAGTAAGGGCAAAAGAACAGTCTACCAACAGCGGATTATACACAGTTCATGTGAGACAGGCGCGTGCACGAGGCCAGCCACGTCACACCACCATTTGTCTGTGCCTCGCATCAGACTACAAAGGCTGCCGCTCCCCCCATCACACTTCAAAGGCTGCCGCCCCCCGCGTGCACATCGCACACCACCACTCTCCTACTTCCCCTCCCACGGCCGCTCTTCCCATTCACGCGTTCTGCAGGTCACCATTTGCCAGCATGCGGCCGCTAGCGCTTTCATCCTGATCACTCCCCCACTCTCCTACTTCCCCTCCCACCTCCCAAACAGCATCAAGCCGCAAAGACTTGCTGTACTACAGAATTTTTTTTTAACAGGACAGGTTAGTTTGCTAATTTAAAAAAAATGAGTACTTTACTCAGCCCAGTCTAGAAGTATCTTGATTAAGTTCATTGAAGACCCGTGACACAGCATTCTCCGTTCATGACTCAACCCTTTGGAAAACTTGAAGCAGAGATCAGCAACCGATGATCACCCCGATTTCCAAAAACATGGTGAAGATTAGTTTCTCAGTCAGATGTAACCTACATCTTGTTGCCGATTTGAGAAGCATCAGCAAAAAGCACTGTGAGAGCTAATACCTCTGTGCGAGCAAAGCCACGAGGCGAGACATATGGAATGAGCCAATGCTTGATCTTTCCTATTATCAGGCCCTTTCTTTTAAGAGTCACCGTTTGAGGATCGCTTGTGGCATTGGTGAGAGTGCATCCTTGTAACATTTCAGGATATAAGATATTCTATTGAGGTCGCTGTGAGATCCAGAGCTCCCCTCTGGCTCGGTTTGCACGCCCTCCAGCAGTAGCCAGGTAACAGGGGGATAGATAAAGTAAGGCACACACAGGCCTGGCGCATGTAAACCATGCATGTGCAGCTTTAAAGTAACAGCACAGGGGGGCGTGGCCAAGATGGCGGCGGTGTAGGACGTCTTTTTCGGTCCCTCCGCTGCCGCTGCTTTACCGCCTTGAATTAGCCCTGCAGAGGACCCTGCTGCCGTCCCGACACGGAGCGGACAGGTCAGGAGACCGTCCCGCACCCGCGGGTGTGTTTTTAGACGCCTCGGCCCGAGGAAACGGCCGCGACGCTGCCTGTGGCCGGGAACGGAGCGGCGCCTGGAGACTGTGGTGCGCGCGGCCGGTGAGCCGTCTACTGTGGGCCCCGGCTCGGAGGCCTACGCCGGGGCCGCTTCGCGCCGGCCTCCACTACTGCGAGGTCCCCTACGGCGGAGGTCCCCCAGCGCCCTATAGGGGCACCTGACGAGGCAGCCTGGGCTGCGGCTGGTGAGGCAGCGCTGGCAGTGAGGGGGAGATTGCGGACCCGAGCCTGTGCCAGCGTGGAGAGGCCCACGTGGCACCATCTTCTTTCCCTCCCCCCCCCTGACGGGACGGCGGCGCTGAGCGCCTGAAGGACACCCCAAGCTGGACCTGAAGAGACGGCTCTGGCACTGAGGGGGTGCTTCTGTGCCTGGACCCCGGCTGGCGGAGAGAGATCGCGTGGCGCCATTCTGCACCCCCCTCCTGCCCGGACCAGCGGCGGTGGAAGCGCGACCGCAGTGAGTGGGGACAGTGGGCCCTTCCCCCATCTCTGGCGCCCATCGCTTGTCCGGGGCTCACGGGTGGTGAGCCCTTCTGGGGTCTGCGGACTTGGCGCTCTCTGACCCCTGGGCTGAGCTATTGACCGAGCCTCCGGGGGCACCACGTTTACAGCGCCTGCAGCCATCTGGAGCCTACACAGAGGCGCGCTCCTGGCAGTTGGGGACCTGTCGCCGCCATGGCGGCCAACAGAACCAAGAAGGATAAAGAGAGGGAGAAAGCCCTGAAAGAGGCCGCACAGAAAGTCTCCCCGCTGCGGTCGGCGGCGGCGACGGACAGAGCGGCGACACCGGAGGAGGGCGAGGCGCCTGCCACCAAGGCCTTCATGCGAGAACTTTTTGCGTCCATCAAAGAGGACATACAAGAACTTCGGGCGCAGCTCGCCTCGGACCTCCGGGAAGTGCGACGAGACGTCGACGCCATTGGGGAGAGGGTGGCGACCCTCGAGGAGCATGATTTGGACACGGCGGGCGACATCCATAAGCTCCAACAGGAGATCCTTCGCCTTAACACCCAGCATCTCGACCTGCAGACGCACACAGAGGATCTGGAGAATAGATCCAGGCGCAATAACATTCGTATTCGCGCAGTCCCTTGGAAAGGTGAGGGGTCGGACCTGCGCGAGTATGTCGACGGCCTGTTCCGCCACATCCTACAAGAGGAGGAGCTCGGCGAGATCCAACTGGACAGGGTCCACAGAGTCGGCCTGCCCAGAGGCTCCAACGCACCCCCCCCGGACATCCTGGTGTGCGTCCACAACTTTCAACTTAAAGAAAGGATCTTGAGGAAAGCCCGTGACCATGACCCCCTTCTGTTCCGAGACCACCGCCCTGTGCTCTACCAGGACCTGGCGGCCTCCACCCTGGCCAAGCGACGGGGCTTCCGGGAGGTCACAGCTTTTCTGAAGTCGCAAGGAGTCCCCTACTCCTGGGGGCACCCTTTCCGGCTGGTCTTTCGTTGGAAGGGGAAGCTGATACAAGTGCGCTCCGTGGAGGTGGCCCGGGACCTGCTGGGGCTGGAATCGACTGACCCTGCTGCTGCGCAACCGTCGCCCTCTTCAAGAGCTCGCCGTGGTTCCGGGGACTGGCACATCGTGGGCAAGCTTTCCAGGCCGGCGGGCCCAGATCGGTCTGTCAGACTCCAAGAACGTGACGCTGCGGTGGCCTCGGTATCAAAGGTGACCGAGTCGCTCGAGGGGCCCTGAGCGGAGCGGCTGGCCGTTCTCCCTCTGCACCTGTTGAGTGATTGGCAGTGGAGGGACCGACCCACTGGACACTGATGGGTAATGTACTGACACGTCCCCCGTGTATTTTGTCCTGTATCAGGATCTGGGTGGCTGGTGGGAGTAAGTCCATGCCCCCAGCCCTTGGGACTCCGATGACAGACTTTTGTGCCCCTGTAACTGTTCTCTTCTGGGGCCTTGTCGGGATTTGGTTGTTGTTGGGATGGGGGGGCTCCGGGAGGTTGGTTTCGGGAGGGGTTGGGGTAGTTGGGGTGTTGGGGGTGGGAGGGAGGGAGGGGGGCTTCCCGCATCAGCCGCCACTGTCTCTTAGCGGGGCGTTTCTCCTGCCTCTCAGATGGGGAGAGATCTGAAGGTTGTCAGCTTAAATGTCCGGGGTCTCAATAGCCCTGTCAAAAGAGCAGCGATCCTCTCCCTGCTGGAGGGATCGGAGGGCGACATCTGTCTCTTGCAGGAGACTCATCTCCTCGCCAGAGACACGAGGCGGATGAAAGATAAGCGCTTCCCCACTCAACTCTGGTCTTCCTGTGGTACGAAACGGCAGGGTGTGGCGATACTGATTAGCGCGAAAGCACACTGTAAGATATTGTCTCAGGTGGTCGATATAAGGGGGCGCTTTTTGGCGGTCAGGATCCAATGGGGGGACTCCCAATTCACGATAGGCTCTATTTATGCCCCCAATGTGCAACAAGAACCCTTCTTAACTTCAGCGCTTGCGGAGGTGCTAGCCTCTCCTGATCCCTGGGTCCTGGTGGGTGGTGACTTGAACGTGGTGATGGACCCAACGCTTGACAGGTCTGAGGCGCGCTCTCACGCATCTGGCGCGCTTTCCAAAGGGGGTCTGCTTTGGTTGGAAGAGGGAGGGCTCCATGACGTGTGGCGACACCTGCACCCAGATGAGCGCGATTTCACTTATTACTCTGCGGCACACAAATCCTACGCGCGCCTTGACCACTTCCTTGCTTCCACTTCCCTGCTTCCTCAGCTTTCTTCAGCGGAGATCGCGCCGCGCTCCCTCTCGGACCATGCGCTTGTCTCGGTGGTGCTGTCGGTGGGGCCCGGGAAGCCGACGCGCGGAGGCTGGCGGTTGCGCGATTCCTTGCTTAACTCTGCCTCTGTGGTGGAGCGTTTGCAGGACACGATCAAATGCTACTTCGACACTAATGAGACCGATGGGATGCCGCTCGCCTCGATTTGGGAGGCGTTTAAATTGGTGGTGCGGGGTGAATGCATTGCGATCTCAGCTTCCTTGGCGAAGGCGCGCAGGGAGAAGCGGGAGGAGCTTGAGCGGGATGTTCGTGGGTTGGAAGCGATACACAAACGAACTGGGGCACAGAGGGTCTGGAGGGAACTGGAGACGAAGCGGCGTATGCTGAAACACCTTGACCTGGACAGGGCCGAATACGCGCTTCTCCGACTGCGCCACAAATTTTATCTTAGTGGCGACAAAGGGGGCAAGATGCTGGCGCACCGCCTGCGGGCACACGCGCAACAAACGATGGTGTCGTCCGTTAAGGACGAGCATGGGGAAGTACAGGAGGCCGACGCGCACATTGCGGACAGCTTTCAGCGTTTTTACCGCGCTCTCTACACGGCCGAACCCTCGGATTCGGACAGGGTGCTCGAGTATCTGGAGTCCTGCACCATCACCCCCCTGTCCCAGAGTTCAGCTGTAGCCCTAGATGCCGAGATTCGCATAGAGGAGGTCGTCTCGGCAATTGCGCGCTTGAAGGTGGCTAAGTCCCCTGGCCCGGACGGCTTCACAGCTGCCTTCTACAAGAAGTTTTGTGTCACCCTAGCTCCCTTCCTGACGCGCCTCTTTAACTCTTTCCGGGAGTCCGGGACTGTGACGCCGTCCATGGCCGAAGCTGTGGTTACGGTTATTCACAAGGCAGGTAAGGATGCCCAGGAGTGTGGCTCCTATCGGCCCATCTCACTCCTCAACGTTGACATGAAGTTGTTCTCGGGCATCCTAGCCACGCGCCTCAGCCGGTTTATGGACGGTATCATTGAACCCGATCAGGTGGGCTTTGTGCCGACGCGCCAGGGTGGCGAAAACACCAAACGCCTCCTACATCTGATGGACTTGGTCCGCCGTTCACGGACACAAGCATGCCTTCTATCCATCGACGCCGAGAAGGCTTTCGACCGGGTTGACTGGTCATACATGTTTGCTGTCTTGCGTAAATTTGGGCTGGGAGACACGTTTATCAACTGGGTCCGCTGTCTTTATGCCTCCCCGCGGGCAGCTGTCCGAGTCAATGGCTGTAGGTCTGCTTGCTTTCCGATTACTCGAGGGACGAGGCAGGGATGCCCGCTCTCGCCCCTGTTGTTTGCGCTCTATATGGAGCCTTTCGCGCAGCGCCTCCGGGACAACGCAGGCGTCCGAGGGGTGCGCTTTGGGGCTGAGGAACACAAGGTGAGCCTCTACGCGGATGATGTCATCTTATCCATCACGCACCCGCGCTCCTCTCTGAGGCACCTTTCCCGGGAACTGGAAGAGTTCCACTCGGTTTCCGGCTTCAAGGTCAACTTCTCTAAGTCCCAAATACTGAACCTCTCAGTGCCGGAGACGGAGGTCGTCGACCTCAGAGCCGACTTCGCATTCCAGTGGGTTCAGACCGACATCCCATACCTGGGGATCCAACTGGCGCCCACGATCACCCAAACGGTGGCACTCAATTATAGGCTGCTCCTTGACCAGACAGCGAAGTCGGTCTCAGACTGGTCCCGGTTGCAACTGGCCTGGTTTGGCCGCCTCGCCGCGATCAAAATGACGATCCTCCCCCGCATCCTCTACCTGTTCCAGATGCTGCCCTTGCGCCCCCCCCCCGGGGTCCCTCCGTAGGCTTCAGCGGTTGCTGACCACGTTTTTGTGGAACCACAAACGCCCCCGTATCGCTATCGATCGCCTCATGGCGCCGCGAGACGGCGGAGGACTTAACTTCCCGTGCGTGGAGGCGTACTACCAGGCTGCGTGCCTGCGTTTTATTTTGGAATGGAACAGACCCATGTCCAGCAAACATTGGCTTTTTATGGATCAGACTGTGGCCGGCCGCAACATCTGGCGCGAACTGTGGCTCCCGCGCAAACACAGATCCTGGGGCCTTTATTCCTCCCCGGTGACCGCGCCGACCCTTGCAGCGTGGGACCGTCTAGCACTCAGACGCGGCTGGACCACCTTCCCATCTCCGCTGACGCCTATCGTCGACAATCCGGACTTCCCCCCCCGGGTGTGCTTCGCCGGTTTTCCAGCGCTGGAGGGAGCTGGGATGCAAACGGGTGGGTCACCTCTTTCAGCCGGAGGGGCTGATACCATTCGCCACTCTGTGCCGGGAGTATTTCGAGCTAACGGCGGCCGACGCCTTTCACTACGCACAGGTGGCGCACTGGGTGACACTTCCCGATAATGTAGCAGACATGTCTCGGCCAATGACGCCCCTGGAACGCTGGGTGGTCTTCAAGAAGGATGATCGCAAACTTATCTCCGAGTTGTACGCCTTCATTATGAAACGCCATCACCAGCAGCGCTCCAGGGCGCAAGTCCGTTGGGAAACGGAGCTGGGCCGTCCCCTGACGAGTAAGGAGTGGGGCAAGATCTTCTACCGAGCGCACCACACAGCGGCTAATGTAGCGGGCGCGGAAGCGGCCTTTAAAATTGTCACTTATTGGTATCACACACCGGCGAGGCTCCATGGGTGGGACCCCAAGTGCTCGAGTCTTTGCTGGCGGGGCTGCGGCGCTACAGGCACTCTTACCCATCTGCTCTGGCATTGTCCCAAGCTAGTGCGCTACTGGCAAGCAGTTTTAGATGATATAGATAATGCTTTTGGTATCACCTTTCCCAGAGCGCCCGAATTTGTGTTACTGGGCCTGCCCCACCCTAAAGCGTTTCCTCTGCGTTCCCCGCAGGGTAGGCAGATTGCGCTAGCACTCCTGGCGGCACGCTTGGTGATCCTTTCACGGTGGCGCTCGCCGGACGCCCCTGATACTAGAGATTGGATTAGGCGTTTGTGGTTGCTTCTGGGGATGGAGCGCCTTTCCCTATGTGTGGATGGTAAAGGGGACACGTATGCTAAGCTTTGGGCACCCTTCATACACTTGCTGTCTCGGGACCTACGCGAGGTCACATGCCCCAAATTCCTCCAGATTTTGCAGCTTATCCCCTTGGAACCACCCGGGGCTACGACATGATTGTCTCTGGCTTGCTGCAGGGGCGGGCGGGGATCCCTGGACTACTGGGCTCTGTGGATTGAATGAACTGTGCTGATGCGGGGAGGGGGTTTGGGGAGGGGGGGGGGGGAGGGGGGGACAAAAGGGGGGGGGGGAGGAGGGATACTAGAGTGGGTTGGGTGGGGGGAGTTGGCTCGGGTGGGAGGGTTGGGTTTCCTGCGGGTTGTTTCGGTTGTTGGCTTTGATAAAAGGCAGTATCGCCTCCTACATGGACCCACCGCATGGCTGCTAGCCCATCTTCGCCGGGTCGCCCTCCGGGTTGTAGACCCTGTGGCTGTGTTATGTGTACCTTGCCTTCGCTCTGCCGGCCTGAGGATGTAGGCAGCCCAGCTGTGTTTATTCTTGCATTTCTGCCGAATAAAATTGTTTGATTCTAAAGTAACAGCACATACATTGAATGTATGCAAGATATGTGCACATAGGTATCCCACAAGCCGCACTTGAAAACTCAACTGCGTGCCGGGATTCGAACACTGAAAGTGCTACATGCAGCCACAACTCAAACTGTGCACAGAAAAGCTGCATGCGAGCATCACAGGCTTGGCATGCACAGAAAAACAACACCTGTAAATAAAATATAAATGTAAATGTATTGGCATTTATATAGCGCACTACTTACCCGTAGGGTCCCAAGGCGCTTCGACCGCTGCGAAACCCTTCCTGGCTTCCCTGAGAGATGGTCCCTTAATGGGTATCTCCAGGGTGAGACCAGGCATCCCCAGCGGTCTGGTGGGGCCGTTAGTGAAGATGAGGCAAGCTAATGCCCAGAGTTGCCGAGTGTGATCGCTGATCAGAGTGGGCACCGAGGCGAGAGAATTATCGAGTCCGCTGACCCTGGTCCAGAAACCTGCCGCGCCGGGAATCGAACCCTGGTCCCGGGCCGTCCTCTGCTCTCGGGTCTGCCGCCTCTAACCAGTGAGCCACACTACTTCACACACATAACACAATTAAAGGGGCGGAAAGGATATGTCACGATGTGTCAGGAAGTGCCGGTTCTCTCCAATTTATATGCATTGCATTCTAAAACTAAAGAAGTGCAGGACAGTATCTGCCCATTTAAAGCACTGCTTACACCGGACACATTTAGGCGGGAGCTTAGAAAGTGCAGATTCGCGTGAGAAGGAAGTGCAAAGGTTTGCAAATATCGAAAAGAGTGTCACTGTTCACCTAATTTCCATGTCACTTCTGGATCACCAGCCCCTGCACACAAGCCCTAGCCCCGCCGGGGGATGTCGATAGCCACCCTTTTAGGGGCCACTTACAAATGAGTGAAATGTGTAGGTCTAGAAGGGAGCGAGAGTTGCACCGCAGCATGTAAAAAAGGCTTTGTGGATCACTTCTCCGGTCAGGTTTGCACACCAGCTATCCGGCATTTTCCTATTCAAGTAATTTGTGAACAGAACGCGCTTTGTGAATCGTTCTCTTTGTGTGCTAGCGTCTGCCGCCGACACTCGAGGTGATCTTGTGCACCAGCTGTAAATTGGATCGTAGAAACAGGCCCAGATTATCCAACCTGCTTTGTGTCCTTCCTCAGAGCCCCTTCCGTGCAAGCTCATCTCTACAGGGACTGATGCATTTAGTTATTTGGTACATTCACTATGCTTCCTACAGCAACTTCAATCCCCCTTTTCGGGCGCTTCAATAGAACATTCAATCAACCAACCAGGAAAATGTACTCATCATGTTGCCATGTCAGCACAAAGCAAGAACAGGTCTTAACAACGACGAACGTACAATATTATTATCTCCAAACAGCAGGCCAGAAATCAATGCAGTGTACAGCCATTGAGCAACACGAACATCTGATATGATTTCGAATAAAGACATATAAACATGACTTAATAAACAAATACCCCCGACGTGGCTATTCCCTTTATGTAAAGTCCTTCCTTTAGAGAGTTCCAGAACACTTGCATTTTGTATAGAGGTGTGCTAGTGAAAGCGCGAGCTAGATGCCTGGCTGAGCTCGAGGACTTTTAGGACCCACGAGCCCAAAGGGAGCCAAGCGTTCACATGGCTTCAGCCTGCATCCAACACTGAAATTTCATGCAACAAGAATGGCAAAGCATTAACCTTTGATGGTAAAAGGGAGAGAGAAAGAAACCCATCAACTGGCTGAATTGCACTATATGACTCCAGAAAAACGGCATAAATCCCTATTCCTCTGCTTGACAAAATGTGCGATCCTAGGCAAGCACTTTCACTAAGCTTCCTTTTTAGGTCGTGCCTAGACTGTAAGCTAGTCTGTTGAATATATACTTTGTGGGGCTGGACTCCTCCCACTTCTTTGGATTGGTCTGTTCAGTGATCTTGAAAATTCTTGCCTTGATAGTGGAAAATTTGGCTTCCTGGTCCTCCTCTTTTTGAAGCTGTTCACTCCCAATTGCTCAAGGACCCGTCTCCTTTTGCTTTTTAGGTCTCGGCCTAGCGTACACTGTGCAGCAGTGTCGCGCAGCCGAGATTTAATGTCAACAGTATTGGGGGCTTGAACCCACCCCTCTTCTCCATTGGCTGGCTTCCTAAACGGAGGCCAGCCATTGGAGGAGAGGGGCGTCACTCCGATCAAGCCCAGTCTTTTTTCAGATTCGGGGGTGTGTTTTTTATGTTCTTTCTCTGTGACGTCTTCAGTCACTCAAACCTAAAAACACGCCCCGAATCCCAAAATGACTGTTTCTCCGAGGCATTTCTGCCTCGCCTCGGAGAAACGTGGTTGTGTTAGGTTTGTTTCTGCTCTCCCATGGGCTGTTGTCAGAGGTCTCCAGCCGTGGTGCAGTTCTTGCTGCTCCCGAAAAAGGTGCTTCGGTGTAGGCTCCGCTATGAGGCAGTGAGTCTCTTAGCAGCTGACATCACTAGCGGGTGATCTCCACTCCTTCATAGGTGGTGGCCGCCATTTTTAGTGCTCCGCAGCCGCCAGGGTGTACCTCAATCCGACCCTGCTTGGTGAGTCGCGTTGCTCTGTAGGGGTGAGGCGGTGACCGGAGAATGCCCTGATGTCCTCCTCTGGGATTGTCGCAGTCCGTATATCTTCTGGGGCTGCTCTGTCATTCCCCAGTCATGGTCGTCATGTTGCGGGGCTTTGACCCTCTGCTCCCGATTTCTAACTCAGCTTTTCCGAGTGACGGGGTCGTGCCCCATTATCTCTGATGGTTTGTCGCCGTGTCCCCCGAATGCTGAAGGTCGCATCAAGCCGGTTGAAGCAGAATTGATGGCGCTGCTAACCCCGGGATTTTGCCGTGGAGCGGAGGCAAGACACATTTACCGGGCCTCCCAAAACAAAAGCGTCCCTTAGAGGCCCCTTTAACTATGTTCCCGGTGCCCAACCCAGGGTCGCATATCAAAGGTGGAAGAAGATTTGTTGCCTTTGGTATGCAGATTCACTGGCCATCCTGCTGGAGGACGTGATAACGCCTGTCAGATCAGGCATTATTTCTGATCTCCTGAGAGCGTGGGCTGTAACCTGCACGGGGTCAGAAATGCATCTGTGCTGACTTGCTGGATCCATTCAAACAGCACATTAGAAGACTAGTAAGGTTTCAGGGAGCACCTATGAGGTGCCCCCTGGATGCATGTCATAATAAATCTTGAACTGGCATCAATACAGATTTATTAAGACAAGGTGTTTGATACCAAAAATCCGTATTTTCAGTGAAGCCATTCTACAGTTGAGGAACTCGTAATGACGAGTGCCCAGCACATATACTTAAAATTGCTTCCCTGTTCACTTGCAATATCTAGCAATAGAACAAGACATCATGGGGCATATCTGCTGATGCAAATATGTCCTCACAAGTGCTATAATGCACTCTGCCTTAAGGCTCTTAAGGAGTGTAGGAGTGACTTACATATAGTACCTGCAATGTACTTTGGTATTACAAGCAGACAGTCTGCAATGCTGTGTTTTTAGAAGGGCTTGCACCCTTTCATGCATTCTGCAGTGGCAGTCTGCATGTTGTTTTTGCAAGAGTCCCTTAGGTGGTTCCTACGACATGTTGCAGCCCTTAGGCACCCTCTTTAGTACCCTTTCTCTAGGTACCAGGGGTACCATATACTGGGGACTTACAAGGGTGCTAACGTCCTTGCCAATTAGCTTACAATTAGACACTGGAGCCTAGTCAGTAGGCTTCAGTGCAGGGTCAGTCAAAAAACAGAATCTTGCAGTTCATATGAGGGGCAAAAAGGGGGAGGGAGATATGCAAAGAAGTCCAGATTCCTACATATATGAATAGCATTAGCCCAGGGCTTGCCACCTCCTTATAGGCAGACTTTACATAGACTCCAGGTTTACATTTTGCTTAATCCATATTTTTCTGTTTCTATCGCATTTTAATTCATACATACAGAAATCTTTCAATGGAAAATGTTTTCTAATGCTCTCATGTCAAATTTGTTACTTACCAAGTTCGAAAAGTGTATTGCACAAGTAAGTAAAATCGTAGAAATTTAAAAAGGAGAAATAGACTGTTCATGAATGAAAACTATGCTGCATGGGATAACTTTCATTAACAGCCATTTGAACATGTAATTAATCTATTAGCCACAGCCCATTAACTGGGGAGTCACACCACTTAAACAGGCTACAATCACATCTATGCATTTCCTTATTTTCAAGCGTAAAAAAAGATGGTCTTAATGAACAGTTACTTATCTTTGGTAACAGTGTTTGGTAGATACTCTATCCTCACCTTGTAAAAAGTTCCCAGGTTCACCACACTCGATCGAAAACTTTAAAGCAGTACTCCCGAGCATCAGTACGTGACGTTGTGCAGATCCGCACAAGTGACAAACAGAGCCACATATATAACCAAGCGTGCAGACGTTAGTTGCTTTTTTAAGCTTTCCGCACCCCAAGACATAGAGGACATGAGCAGATTATCATAAACCGTGTGCAGATCTCTAGATTGGGAATTTTTGTAGAAAACAAAAAGTTCCGTTCACAGAACGGGAAGGTTGGCAAAGTCAGTGATTAGTCTGCAGTTAAATAGAGCATCCACCAGAAAGACTGATACTTAAGGCAAGTAACTGGTTCTTCTGAGGATTCCTCCTCTCCTGAATATTTAGAAGTACATCCCTAGGTGGATGTCTGCTAATTTGCTCTGACCAGAACAGTTCTGCAGGACCAAGCGAGAAAAATACCTCTCAACGGACTTCACTGTCGAGACAATAGTGGTTTGTGAACTTGTGTACCAATGCCCACTAGGCCCCTTGACAAATATCCAGGAGAGACACACACTGTGTGCTAAGGCAGTGATAACAGCTTTAGCCCTGGTGGAATGAAACCACAAGCCTTCTGGAAGATGCTGCTTCTGTTTTCTCAACTGCTTTTCACTTTGTTCAGGGAAAGGCTCTGAAGAGCTCATTGTACATGTTCTTTGGTACGATCGATGTAAAATCTCAGTGCCTATTTATGTCTCAAAAGAAAGAGTCTCTCTTCCACCTTAGAAGAATGAGGTAAAGCAAAGAATGCCAGAAGGGCGATAGCCTGGCCCACATGAAATGGGTCCTCAATATAAACGTATCGCCAAAAAAACAAAAAAAGTATTAAGTGGGTTGCCTAAAGAGCCTGCAGGTCGCTTACACAGTTAGCCAATGTTATGGAGATGAGCAAAACTATCTTCAACTTCAGAAGTCTCATGGAACAACTGGGCAGTACCACAAAAGGAGTGCACATTAAAAAAGGCGACAGCCAAGCTTAAGTCCCACTTAGGCATCACAAAGGGTTTAAGTGGAAACAAATGTTCAAAAAGTTCAAGAAATCTCATAACAGGTGATTTAAATAGTGAAGGCGGATACAACAACAGCAAAAAAGCAGATGGGTAGTTTAGGAAGCTGGCTCTGTATACACTATACCAAAGTTAGGTGTAGTGTGCACAGAGTCCAGTGGATCCCCAAAGGCTTACAGAGTTTAAAGTAGATAATACCTTACTCTCTATTTGTTGTAGTAGGGGCGAGTAGTAAGGCTTTATCAGGGGGTAGTGTTAAGCATTTATTTTACACACTCAGGCAGGAAATGATTTCATACACTCAAAGACTGAACTCTGACCAATTGTTTTGTATAAAATATTTCTTTATTTTATTTTATTTTGAGAACCAAGCCAGACTTGGTGCAGGTAAGTAAAAACAGTACTTTTCTGATTATACAATTGAATGTAGATACAGGTAGGTCAAATGTTCAGAAACTGTTGAAATTACATTTCAGTTACTTTGCAATTACCTTTTCTACTCAGTGTGATATGCCTAGATATCACACTGGGACATTTCCTAAATAAAAGGTAAGCAAGTCTGTTTTTGTAAACACACAGTGTCTTAAGTACTCAAACAATTTTCAACTTAGGAACCTTTTCACGGAAAAGCAGTTAATGCAGTCCTAAGGGAGGAAATTAAATTATCGGTTTAAAGGTAAGTATTTGGTTGCGTTGGGTTTCTGGGGTTAGAACTTGGGTTCCCCTATGGTCAAGGATGCACTAGGGCAGCCAGGTGCAGAGTGCTGAGGCCCAATGTTATCCAATGGGGTATAGGGGACCTCCGGTTGGTGACTGCTCACGGGCACTCCACTTGGATTTGGGAGCAAAGCTCCTAGGGTTTAGCTCAGGGTAAAGGGGAATCCCTTTAGCACCCACAGTGGCAAAGGAGCAGCCGAGTGCTGATTTCACATTGGGTCTTGCTTTGGAGATTCGTTTGAAAAGAGCTGCCGTTCTTGTTCGTAGGCTGAGGAATCTGCCTTCTACGTTCAGGTCTGCCCCCTAAATATTATATTTAGGGGGCATTTTAGGGGTCTTGAGGTCAGTATCCAATGGGCCACTGACCTTCGAGTGACTACACCCTTGTGGGTGAGCACACCCGTGTGGGGCCACCCCACACCAGTGAGCGGGCACAATCCCCAACACTGATTGGAGTGCCTGCAATCTGCAAGATGGCGGGCACTGAAGAGTGGTTGGTAGAGGTGGGCACACCTGAGCTGCTCTAATTTTTCCCTCCTGTCCGCCCACCGAAAAGGAGGTGAGACAGGAAGGGGTCCTGCTCCTGATAACAGGAGAGGCTGGGGTCATGTTACAAAGGCGGCAAGGCCTTTAAAGCTCCACTGCCAAGGAGGGCTCTTCCTGACCTGGGGGATGTGTGATCACCTCCGCCCAGGAAAGGCTTTGTTTCTGGGCCTATGGAGCAAAGGCTCCCACCCCAGTGGTACAGAAACATGTCTTGGTTGTGGCAGGCTCGTGTTTACCAGTCAGGGAACCCACCAGAGGCTGGTCGTTTTTCAGGGGGCATCTCTAAGATGCCCCCCGAGTGCGTGGTATAATAAATCCCACACTGGCATCAGTGCGGGTTTAT
Source organism: Lissotriton vulgaris (assembly GCF_964263255.1). NCBI lineage: Eukaryota > Metazoa > Chordata > Amphibia > Caudata > Salamandridae > Lissotriton > Lissotriton vulgaris. Next base: position 332,736,034 of record NC_141685.1, read on the forward strand.
TATGCTGAGAAGTTTGCTACCAAACTTCTCAGAATTCAGTAAAGCCATTATGGTGTTGTGGAGTTCTTAATGACAAACTCCCAGAACATATACTCTTTATGGCTTTACTGCACTTACAAGGTCTAATAATCGACTTAGACACAATAGGGGTACAGTGCTCACGCAACTGAACCCTCACCAGTGATATAGTGCACCTACCTAGAGATGTGTCTTAAATTTACCATAGGCAGTGGGTTGCAGGCATGGCACCAAATCACACAGCCTGCAATGGCAGTGTGTGGGAGTGTTATGGTACAGGACCTCTAAGTGTGGCACAATGTGCTGCAGCCATTAGAGGTCTTCCCTGGTCACAGTGCCCGTGGTACCCATGGTTCCTTTTACAAGGGACCTACATGTGGCCAGAGAGGTGTAAACTGGGGGGGGGAAGAGTACAGTTTTGGGAAAGAACACCGGCCCTGGGAACCTGATTGGCAGGGACCCAGGACACATCAAGTCAAAGTGCATCAGAAATCTAGCAAAAAGTGGGGGGTTACAGCAACAGAAACCCACTTACCTACATGTAGCCCATAACAGTGCCCAATAAAACCTTGGCTGGGCTCTGGAAAAAACAAACAAAAAAAGTCACGTAACTTAACTTGAAACGGCTTATTGAGTGCTGCATCAATCCACAAATTGGTCCCAATGACTGGTGTACACTGATTTTGTGGGGCGAGACCTCGCTGCCAGGAATGACAACCTCTGGAGGAAGGTCGAACTGCAGATGCTTAATTTCCAAGCATGTAGATCCTCATTGTGCAGGCCCGGTTGCAACACCCTGCCCAGCCCTGCTGCAGCGACAAAAGATCAACCTAAAGCGGCAGGGTGATTGAAGAATGGACGCTCAGGCCCAAGAATTCCAGGTACTACACTCAGGCCCAATCTGGTGCCATAAGGGGACTTGAGTCAATCGTTGATGACCTTCTTGAGACTCGGGGTCAGAGAGGCAGGGGCAGGAAGGCATACAGGAGCCCTGAGCTCCACTCTGGGGGAAGGTGTCTCCAAAAGAGTTACCTTGGAAACTACAACATGCAAAAGTACGGATATTGCACTTACTCAAAGTGGGGAAAAGACGCTGCGCATACCCTCGGATGCAACTGCTATTTGTGATCTGCTTAGTGCCTGTACCGGAGTCTGTCCACCCTATGTCTAAAGATCATATCAGTTGGTTTAACTACAAGGAAAATAACTTTTTGATCCAGCTAGATCCAGAGGTGTAAATCCTCCTTCCCGGGAACCAGGACCCTAATTCGCTACGCAGTACCACACGGCAGTGGAATTGTCCAAAATTGTCCAAGAACATCTGCAGCAGCCTACCTTTGGTTGTTTATTTATTTGCATAGTTACCAAAAACCGTTGCAATACAATAAGTCAACAATAAAATCATTAATACACAATAATAAAAATACGATGCTGCACGTTCATATCTGGTAATAGGTCCTTTGCAAACTCAAGGCAACTAAAAAAACACAACCCTTCGCAAAACATTCTGTTGTTGCTTCAATGTGGTTAAAGGGACTAACTTTGTCGGTTACAACCAGACTTCACATATGGCTGAATGCCAGGACGGTTACAAAGTGCTCTTAGTGTAAAAAGTGCTTGAGGTTTTTTTAAAATGCTGATCTCATGTATCGGTCCCAGCGCGATTTACTCGGGCTAAGTGAAGTTAATCGGGGCTGAGTTTTGTGTTTTGAACTGCCCCCCACTACAGTGCAGACTGCCTAATAAGTACATTTGGATGAAGTAGATTTGCTGCATGATTGATGGAGAACAATGCTTTAAGGATAAGCAGTTTACAATTTTAAGGATGCACAAATTTATAATTTCCATGGTTAAAAAGTCAATTGAAGCATCTTCTTTTGTTTTCTTTGTGCCTTTGCGAGCATGGGCATTTCGCTTAATAATGTTATGCTTCGATCACCATTTGGAAGTAGTGCGTCGCGAGGCCCAATGCTCACTGCGGGGGAGGTTTAAGATTGTTCCAAAGAAAACTTCCCTTGGTCGAAGACTCATCCGTTATTCTGGCATTTTTTTTCCCCCACCAGTCTCAGAAACCTTACAGACAACAGTTCAACTGTGGGACTCCAGGTGCAAAGCAAGCCAGCATTGCTGGTTTCAGAGTGCGTATCCCTCGTTGGTTTAAATGAGGTTTAAGTAGTTGTATCAGTTCTTACAAAAGATCTTTGCATGTGCATAGGAGGTGCAGCAGGTCTTCTGGTGCTAAGCCACATAAGGAGTAGTTTCTGTCCTGTAACTCCAGTTCTGTAGTAGGGGTATCTCTGTTATAGTCATAATCTAGTGAATAGTCCCGCCCATGTGCGTGGACCCCGGCAATCAAAAATAATCTCTTAAATTGTCAAAATAACGCAGAAACTGCAAAGACACTTAAGAGAGAATTTAAAGACAAATAATGCAGCCTATATCCACAGGCTACACTGTCCAGTACTTCAACTAGAAAATTCCACCAAAAAACACCACACACAACACAGCCTGCCAGTTTCTACCATAGAGAAACTTGCCTCCCCCAGTCAAAGACTCTGGAATGATAGAGAGGAAGGTAGGGACAGACAAGCCCCATAGGCTGCCATTATGTGGCTTAAATAGGATACTGTGCCTTTAAGAGAACTTTCCAGAACTTCTCCCAGTATCCCAGAATGCATAGCAGGTCCCTCTACTTTCAGTTCCTTTTGAAAGCGAAGCACGCCAGACCTGTCGCATTCCTTACATGATGAAATATCTCCACCGGGGAGGAGGGCGGGCGCTTATGACTATAATAGAGATACCCCTACTACAGAACTGGAGTTACAGGACAGAAACTACTCCTTCTGTAGTAGGGGATCTCTGTGTATAGTCATAATCTAGTGAATAGAATGGCAAGCCCATCCCCACACCAAAGCGGCGGTGGAGAATAAACACATAACGCCACTACTGTGCGAACAAATTCCGCAGCGAAGCCTACCCAACCTGAGCGTCTGCCCTGGCGTTAGTATCCAGGCAGTAATGCTTAGCAAAGGTATGAACCGACTTCCAAGTGGCTGCCTTGCAGATTTCAGCAATCGGCACGTTACGGAGCAGAGCCGTCGTGGCAGCTGTGCCCCTGGTGGAATGAGCCTTAGGCTTACCTCCTAAGGTCTTATTAGCCTTTTGATAACACAATTGTATGCAGGACACAATCCACCTAGAGATGGACTGCTTAGAGGTCGCAAGACCCGTCCTGACCGATCCATAATTGATGAACAACTGGTCAGACCTACGAATATCTTTGGTTTTATCCAGATAAAATTTCAACACCCTCCTAACATCCAGGGAATGGAGAGACCTCTCCGCTGGGGATGAAGGGTTCTGAAAAAACGTAGGCAAAGTTATGGTCTGGTTGACATGAAAATCAGAAATAACCTTGGGAAGAAATTTAGGGTGAGTACGCATAACAACCTTAGCAGCATGAAATACAGTATAAGGTTCATTACAACACAACGCCTGAATTTCACTCACCCTGCGGGCCGATGTAATGGCCACGAGGAACGCCGCCTTCCAGGACAGGTGCTGCAACGAAGCCTTATGAATAGGTTCAAAAGGTTCCTTCATCAACCTGGACAGCAACACATTCAATTCCCATGAAGGCGAGGGAAGCCGGACAGGAGGGAATACTTTCTTCAACCCTTCCAGAAAGTCTTTGATCACAGGGATCTGGAAAAAGGAAGTCTGTGAAGGGCATTTCCTGTAGGCAGTCAATGCAGCCAGATGAACCTTAATGGAATGCACATTAAGGCCAGACTGAGCCAAGTGTAAAAGGTAAGGGAGGATGACATCTTCCTTACAGGTCGTAGGGTCATGGTTCTTAGACTGGCACCAGATACAAAACCTCTTCCACTTGTAAGCATAAGAAGTCCGAGTGGAAGGTCTCTTAGACTCCTTCAGTATGTCCATGCAATCATCGGGCAGATTCAGATGGCCATATTGCACTATCTCAGGAGCCATGCCGCCAAACTCAAAGACGAGAGGTTGGGGTGTAACATCCGTCCCCCGAACTTCGTGAGAAGGTCCGGCCTGCACGGCAACCGAATGTGAGGAAGGAGAGACCGGTGAAGTAGGTCCGTGAACCACCACTGCCTGGGCCACTCCGGGGCGATGAGTATCATCCGAGCCCTGGACCGGGCCAGCTTGATGAGCACCGCCGGAATCAGGGGAATGGGAGGAAATGCGTACAGAAAGCTGTTCGTCCAGTCGATCCATAACGCATTCCCCAGCGTCCCTTGCTGGAAGTACCTGGAGGTGAAGTCTCTGCACTTGCTGTTTTCGGCGGAGGCGAACAAATCTACGTCTGGAGTTCCTCACCTTGCGAAGACTTTTCCTAGTACTTCGTCGTTTATGACCCATTCGTGGTTTTCCTGAACCAGTCTGCTCAGTGCGTCCGCCTGAACATTCTGCACACCTGGTAGATGGGTGGCCGTTATCGTCAGTCCTCTGGCTAGGAGCCAGTGCCAGATCGTCTGCGCCTCCTGTGACAGAGTGCGTGATCTCGAGCCCCCCTGCCTGTTGAGGTAATACATCGTGGTGGTATTGTCCGTCTGTACAAGCAGAGAGTTGGTCTGGAAGGAAGGCAGAAAGGCCTTCAGCGCCAAATGAACAGCCCTGAGTTCCAGGAAATTGATGTGATACGTGGCCTCCATCGGCGACTATGTACCTTGAATCTGTAGAGTCCCGGAGTGCGCTCCCCATCCCAGGAGAGAAGCATCCGTCACGACAGTCTGCGTGGGAATGTCCTTGTGAAAGGGAACCCCTCTGAGGAGATTCTCCGCCGAACACCACCACTTCAGAGACTGAAGAGCATACAGCGACAGTCGAATCTTGTCGTCCCAAGATCCATTCCTCTGATCCCACTGGTCCTCCAAGCACTCCTGCAGCGGTCTCATGTGCAGCCGTGCGTGTGGCGTCAGGAAGATACAAGAGGCCATCGATCCCAGTAGAGAAGATACCGTCCTCACTGTTGTAGATGGAGTTGTCATAAGAGCCTGAGCCTTCCGAAGGAGTGATAATCGTCGCTCTTTCGAAGGAGACACGCTTGCTGACAGCGTATCGATGGAGGCCCCCCAAGTACTGTATGCATTGGACCGGAGTCGGGACAGACTTGGCCATGTTGATGTGCAGCCCCAGTTTGTTCAAAAGAACGCATGTCTTCTGGAAGTGTGCTCGCGCTTCCGCGAAGGAGGATGCCTTGATCAACCAATCGTCCAAGTACGGGTAGACGAACACCTTGTTCTTCCTCAGGTGTGCTGCTACCACGGCCATGCTCTTCGAGAATGTTCTCGGCGCAGACTTCAGTCCGAATGGGAGTACTGTGTATTGATAGTGATTGGTGCCGACTTGGAACCGCAGGAACTTCCTGTGTTTGTGTGCAATGGGCACATGGAAGTAAGCATCCTGTAGGTCTATAGCGCATAGCCAGTCTCCCCGTTGCAACTGAGGGTAAATCTGATGCAACGACAGCATGCAAAACTTTTCCCTGCGAATCCATTTGTTTGCCTGCCGCAAGTCCAGAATGGGCCTGAACTCGTTCTTGTCCTTCTTGCGAACCAGAAAGAACCTGGAGTACAGTCCTCTTCCTCTCTGAGACAGAGGTACGTCTTCTATCGCCCTTTCCCTCAACAGGATATCCGCTTCCGCCTGAAGCTCGCGCAGCTGAAACTGCGAGCTGACCGGGGGAATTGCTGGAGGAGGGCTGGTGAACCGCAGACTGTATCCATTGCAAACAATATTCAGCACCCACTTGTCCTGAGTAATTTTTCTCCACTCTGCCAGAAAAAATTGAATGCTTTCCCCTACCGGAGTGGGTAACAGATCCGGGGGAAGTAGGTTCCTAGGGCCTAGACCCAGCCTGGCCCTTGGGCGCCGGGGCTGACTGCTGGCCTCCCCTGCCCTTCTGGCGCTTCTGGAACGGTTTACGGAACTGGTGTTGCTGTTGCGATTGCCCCAAAGCCTGGCCCCGCCGTTGGAAAGGGCGGTACGTCTTCTTGGTCTCTTTAGGCTTCTCCAAGCCCACAGCCGTTAGCGTCTCGGCCTCCGCCTTCATGCGGGCCATCTCATCGTCCACGTGCTTGCCGAAGAGGGTCTCACCAGAGAATGGTAGGTTGGCCACCCTCTGCTGTGCGTCCGGTTTCAGGGACGTAAGCCGGAGCCATGCGTGGCGTCGTTGGTTGACTCCATGGCAAAATCCGTGAGCAGCCAACAGGGAAGTCCGCTGCAGCGCTAATAATCTGGTTCGCCACCAGCATCCCCTCACTCAGCACTTCCATGAAGTCCTCACGCTTCTCCCGAGGTAAATGTTCTGCAAACCTCTCGAGGGAGTCCCAGAGGGCGCGGTCGTATTGGCCCAACAGCGCCGTGGCGCAGCTTTCATGGAGGTAGCGGAGGTTCCACAGACTTTCCTCCCCGCCGAATCCATCCACCTGGACTCCTTATCCGGGGGGACCGTGGAGGACGGAGTGGTGGCATGCTGCTTGCGGGCCGCCGTCACAATGACAGAGTCAGGAGGGGGTTCCGTTCTCAGGAAGGCCGGATCCGAATCCGGAGCCCGGTATTTCTTCAGCAACCTCGATGGAGCCGCCCTCGTCACCGCAGGGGTGAGAAACAGGGCCATAGCCGGTTCCTCCAGGCCCGGCACCAAAGGCAGGAGAGGACGAGACCGGTGTTTTTGATGTAAAGTCTCAAAAATGACTGACGTCTTCGGAGTAGGCACCGTCAGGGATATGCCCAGCTTCGCAGCGCCCCTTAAAAGGACGTCATGGAACGCCACCAGGTCATCTATCGGGGATACTCTCGTGTCCGGTGACCCCGATAGGGTAGGAGAATAATCCCTGGTCCCAGAGGACCTCGTGTGTGAGCGAGATTCGCGCCTCCTATGGCAGCGTCTCGACCTCGTGGATTATCTGTGTCGCGACCTCTCCCTTCTCCTAGAGCGAGACCTGCCCGCCCGCGGCCACTCCGTCGGTTTACGTGGAGGGGTCTTCCTCGGCTCCTCAAGGGGTTTCGGTTTAGGGGTCCCCTTCGGAGGAACAGGCAGAGACGGCAGGGAAGTGGACCTCGGCGGAGGAACCTTCGGTTGCGGGGTGGGCCCGTGCGGAGGGACCGGAGGTGGTGGAGGGTCTCCTGAAGGGAGTGGAGGTTTGGGTGGAGGATCCTCCTTAGGAACCGGAGGAGGAGTCGGAGTCCTAGGCCGAGAAGGTGTGTACACTTCTGAGTACACCGAGCCCGGTGACCCCTTAGGCGAAGGGTGCGGAGAGCCAGCCCCATCGGCAGGTGACCGCTTCCTCTTGCGTCCTCCACTTGAAGCAGCGTGACTTCTGGGACTAGAATCCTTCTTGCGCCGTTTTGGAGAGGCTGACCGACTCTTAGACGCTGACCGCTGTCTGCTCGATGCAGAGCGTCGCTTTTCTGGCGTCGAACGACGCTTCCTCGACTCCGGCGCCGACCCTCTTGTCCTCGGCGTCGAACGTCGACGTCGACCTCTTCTTCCGCGACGTCGTACGCCGCCTCCTCGACGTCGAGCGTTCCGTCTTCGACGCCGAACGTCGCCGTCTCCTTGATGCGCTCGACGTCGAGGAGCCCCTCGACGTCGACCGGTGCTTCGACGACGATCGACGGTGTCGCCTCGACGGCGAGCGTCGATGTCGCCTCGACGGCGAGCGTCGGTGTCGCCTCGACGGCGAGCGTCGGTGTCGCCTTGACGGCGAGCGTCGATGCTGGTCACTCCGCCTTCGGCGTCGGTAGGAAGACCTCGACGTCGACGATGACGTCGACGGTGGCTTCGACGGCGACTTCTCCATGATCTTCGACGTCGAGCCGTCACGTCTTCTCGACCCGGAGCCCCGGGGAGAAGGAGAGCACACCGCCGTCATCCCTCTCGACGTTGTCGTCGAAGCAATCGACGCCGACGGAGACCGGGGCCGTTTGCTGGACTTCCTGCCCCTGGGGAGCCCCCCTGAGGCCTCAGCAGAGGCAGAGGGAGCCTTCCCAGCCTGCCTCGACCCACCTGCAGCCTGCAGACGCCTCTCCTCAAGGCCAGAAAGCCTGATCTTCAGCCTGTCCCTCAGAGTCCTAGCAGAAAACTGCTGGCAGATGACACAATCCTCAGGGACATGATCTTCAGGGAGGCACACGATGCAGACATCATGGGGATCAGTCTTGGCCTTCTTCCTCCCACATGCTGGGCACTTATCAAAAAGGCCAGGCATTTTAGAGCCCTAAAACGCCTAAAACAGCACAAACAGGAGAAAGAGAAACACCAAGAAGTAAACTACAACACTTTTAGAACTCAAAAGTGCCAAAATATCCAATAAACCCTTGACAAAGGGAGAGCTCAATGCCAGGGTCCTGTAAGCAGGAGCCGGAAAAAAGAACTGGAAGTAGAGGGACCTGCTATGCATTCTGGGATACTGGGAGAAGTTCTGGAAAGTTCTCTTAAAGGCACAGTATCCTATTTAAGCCGCATAATGGCAGCCTATGGGGCTTGTCTGTCCCTACCTTCCTCTCTATCATTCCAGAGTCTTTGACTGGGGGAGGCAAATTTCTCTATGGTAGAAACTGGCAGGCTGTGTTTTGTGTGGTGTTTTTTGGTGGAATTTTCTAGTTGAAGTACTGGACAGTGTAGCCTGTGGATATAGGCTGCATTATTTGTCTTTAAATTCTCTCTTAAGTGTCTTTGCAGTTTCTGCGTTATTTTGACAATTTAAGAGATTATTTTTGATTGCCGGGGTCCACGCACATGGGCGGGACTATTCACTAGATTATGACTATAACAGAGATACCCCTACTACAGAACTGGAGTTACAGGACAGAAACTACTCCTTATGTGGCTTAGCACCAGAAGACCTGCTGCACCTCCTATGCACATGCAAAGATCTTTTGTAAGAACTGATACAACTACTAAAACCTCATTTAAACCAACGAGGGATACGCACTCTGAAACCAGCAAAGCTGGCTTGCTTTGCACCTGGAGTCCCACAGTTGAACTGTTGTCTGTAAGGTTTCTGAGACTGGTGGGGGGAAAAAAATGCCAGAATAACGGATGAGTCTTCGACCAAGGGAAGTTTTCTTTGGAACAATCTTAAACCTCCCCCGCAGTGAGCATTGGGCCTCACGACGCACTACTTCCAAATGGTGATCGAAGCATAACATTATTAAGCGAAATGCCCATGCTCGCAAAGGCACAAAGAAAACAAAAGAAGATGCTTCAATTGACTTTTTAACCATGGAAATTATAAATTTGTGCATCCTTAAAATTGTAAACTGCTTATCCTTAAAGCATTGTTCTCCATCAATCATGCAGCAAATCTACTTCATCCAAATGTACTTATTAGGCAGTCTGCATTGTAGTGGGGGGCAGTTCAAAACACAAAACTCAGCCCCGATTAACTTCACTTAGCCCGAGTAAATCGCGCTGGGACCGATACACGAGATCAGCATTTTAAAAAAACCTCAAGCACTTTTTACACTAAGAGCACTTTGTAACCGTCCTGGCATTCAGCCATATGTGAAGTCTGGTTGCAACCGACAACGTTAGTCCCTTTAACCACATTGAAGCAACAACAGAATGTTTTGCGAAGGGTTGTGTTTTTTTAGTTGCCTTGAGTTTGCAAAGGACCTATTACCAGATATGAACGTGCAGCATCGTATTTTTATTATTGTGTATTAATGATTTTATTGGTTGACTTATTGTATTGCAACGGTTTTTGGTAACTATGCAAAAAAATAAACAACCAAAGGTAGGCTGCTGCAGATGTTCTTGGACAATTTTGGACAATTCCACTGCCCTAAAACGCATAAAACAGCACAAACAGGAGAAAGAGAAACACCAAGAAGTAAACTGCAACACTTTTAGAACTCAAAAGTGCCAAAATATCCAATAAACCCTTGAAAAAGGGAGAGCTCAATGCCAGGGTCCTGTAAGCAGGAGCCGGAAAAAAGAACTGGAAGTAGAGGGACCTGCTATGCATTCTGGGATACTGGGAGAAGTTCTGGAAAGTTCTCTTAAAGGCACAGTATCCTGTTTAAGCCACATAATGGCAGCCTACGGGCTTGTCTGTCCCTACCTTCCTCTCTATCATTCCAGAGTCTTTGACTGGGGGAGGCAAGTTTCTCTATGGTAGAAACTGGCAGGCTGTGTTGTGTGTGGTGTTTTTTGGTGGAATTTTCTAGTTGAAGTACTGGACAGTGTAGCCTGTGGATATAGGCTGCATTATTTGTCTTTAAATTCTCTCTTAAGTGTCTTTGCAGTTTCTGCATTATTTTGACAATTTAAGAGATTATTTTTGATTGCCGGGGTCCATGCACATGGGCGGGACTATTCACTAGATTATGACTATACACAGAGATCCCCTACTACAGAAGTGGCACCAGCCCTCACTGGCTCAAAGCCGCTTTTTCTTTGAGCCAGTGAGGGAGGCACTGTATGCAGGGTAAAAGGCCTAGTCGGTGCTTCCAGAACTTAATTTTGGTGGCTTTGGCATACCCCAGGTCAAAGTATTTCTGAGAAGAGGGGCTGTGTAGGTGCTCAGAGTCATCCAACCGTGAGCCCTTTTTGAGAGGGAAACCTTGTCCTCAATCCATGAAAGATCCTTGACTGTTTTCATTTCCAGTTTTTTCTAATGTAGTATTACTGGTAGGTGTGTCCCAGAGCAGGGTTGAAGCAGGTGATGCAGCTTGCCAGTCAGTGTAGCTCTTTCCACAAGTATTGGTTGAAAGTTCCTGGTGCGGCTTTCAGGACTTTGTCCCAATTGATAATATAGGCCCCTTGTCTTGCCAGGGACTGTTTCTGGAGATCAAATTCTAGCCTAATCTGTGCGGGCGAGGTTTATTTGGGCAGGCAGAGAATGATCCTGTACACTGTTGTGATTGTGTTGTCCAGTACTTTTGAATCCCTGCCCCTCTGTGCTTCGGTGCCATAGGCAATTGTTGGTAGGAGTTTGGCACTTATCACTTGAGCCAAGGGCAGTTTTGATGGGCCTCTCAGTTTGGAGTTAAGGTCCTTTAATGAGACTGCCAGGGCGAGGCCATTGTGTCTGATGCAGTTTTTCTGGGCAGTGAAGTGACCTCCTTTGTCAATAATCACGCATAGATAGTTATATTCTGGTGCAGATTCAATGTGCGTGCTGCCCCAAAACCAAGTAGGGGATTTCTTTAGGTTTTTCCTGATCGTTATAGTCCTTCTTTTCTCCAGGTTGATGGATAGGCTGTTGGTTTCAGAGAAACCCTGCGTGGTGGTGAGGAGATGTTGTAGGCCCACCTGAATGTGGCTGAACAGAACTATGTTGTCTGTGTACAGGAGGCATGGTGGTACTAAGCCTCCTAATCTTGGTGCGTGTGAATTGCAGGCAGTCAGTGCCGGGACGAGGTCTGCTAAGAACAGGTTGCACAGGGTAGGGGCTAAAACACATCCCTGTTTAAGCCCCTTCTCAGTTGGTATGCGCCTTGACAGAAAGGATCCATCGCCCAGCTTTATCTGGATCCATGGGTCTGTGTGCAGATTGATTATCAAATTCAACAGTCTGTGGTATGCCCCAGCTCGCCAGTTCAGCCCACAGTTTGTTGAGATTTACATGTTATAGGCGGCCCTGTAGTCAATGAAGCATAAGTGTAATGGCATTTTTGTTGATTCCGCCTTGTCGATTAGCATTGCCATGGCTAGGATATTTGTTGCTGTTCCGAAAGATTTTGCAAAGCCAGTCTGGCTTAGCAGAATAACTGATTTCTCGCGGGCAAGCCTGGAGCTCTTCTAATAGTGTGGTCGCAAATATTTTACCTTGTTGTCCAGGAGAGCCACGGACTGGTCTCCTGACTTGAAGATTGGGGAGATTATTGAGCCTCTCCAGGAGCGTGGACGTAAGCCCAGTAGTCTTATTTCGGTGAAGAGATGTTCAAGGGACTTGGCCCAGAGGTCTGCATCTTGTTTATACAGAACCGGTGGAATTTCGTTGGGGCCCGGGGCCCCCTCTCTTCTTCCCTTTCCAATTTGCAGCTTGATTGTCCTAATTTTGCTGCTTGAGGGTGCAAACATTGGCAGGTTCCCCCCTGATGCTTGGGGTCTGAGGCACTACATTTAGCCTGGTGGATCTCCGTTTGCACACTACTTCCTGAGTGGATTGTGGGTTTTGTTCCTGTGGCCAGGGGTTAGTTTTCTTGATGGAAATGGACCCTGAGGTAGTTTACCCAGTCTTCTTCTGAGATATTGAATGATATTCCCTCGTATGAGGGGCGGACAAAGAGGTTTGTTCACCAGAATCTTGTGCGATCATTCTGTTTGGTATCGGCGTGTAGTTTCGCCCAGAGCTCATCTTCTATGGATCTGTTGACTTCCCATTGTTGTCTCCTTAACTGCACCGTTTGCTGTCGTAGCAGTGCTGAGTGCTTTTAGTCAGTTTGATTGTATCAGCGGTATCTCAGCGTGCAATTGATTGAGGTTTTGATGAGTTTGGTTTCAGTTTTTTGTGATTTTGACATGTGCTTCATGCTACTGTGGCTTTGTGGTGCCCTTGTTTTAATCAGGCCGGAATAGGATTTTGCCATTGTTGTGATGAAGTTCTCCCCTTTCTCAATTTCGCTCGATTCAGCCTGTGACACAAAGTGGAGTGTTGTGCTTTGCAATAGACACCTGCCTGCTGCATGTGCGAACTTGATTCTTCTATAATTTGTTGTAAACTGACCCTTGGAGGGTCCGAGATCAATCGAACATAGGCATGTTTGAACGTAATTTCTTGAGGGCGGTGATCGCTGTCCGCTTTATCGCCCAGCTGGAATGAGGCGATTTTGGTTGAATAGAGATAAGGAGAGTAAAGTGTAGTCTAGTATAGTGATTACTGTTGACGAATAGTGAGTGATTGCAGGAGGGTTATCGCCGGCAAATCTGCAGTTGATCGCCCTGACGTTGAGGTGTTCAAGGTCCTCAAGTAGGCGCTTACCGGGCGCCTGGTGGGGTTTTTCACTGCCGTGGAATGTTCGAGATCGAGTTTTGAAAGCACACTTCATCGTCTACCAAGGAGCCAGTTAGATTAAGATGTAGGTCCCCAGGAAGAATAATGTCTGTTGTTGCCCCTTTGCTTATGCATGTCTCCAGGAAATTGCTCAGATGCTTTGCTGCCTTGGCTTTCCTTTTTGGGTGTACATAAACTTTTATTATTATGATGTACTCCTTTTTCCCGGTTTTGTAGACTTCTGAAGATGCAGCTTTCTGAGAGTATTTTTGTGCGGTGGATGACGTTCTCCATGTAGTCTTTGTTTCTACACCCTCCAAGGAGTCTTCACGTCGGACGAATTCTATTGAGACCAGATCCGAAGTAGTTACATCTGTCAGAGTTGATATGTGAGACAGCAGGCGGAGAATGTTCTCTCGATTTTGGATGTGGACCTTTTGATGTATATTCAGGTATGAACTTGAGGGTGTTGGCTTCCCTGCCTGAGTTTCCAGTCGAGGTAGTTTTGTGTTTTTTTGAGGACTGAAAGTTAATCTCATTAGCAGATGCTCCCTATGAAGCCAGGTGCCTGATGTCTGCCATGCTTTTTTGATTATTTAGGTTGGATTCGGTTTCAAGTGGTTGCCAATGTTTCCCAGCCAGAGGGTTCCCAAGCTGTTCGGATCTTGCTTTGGTAGGGCTGGAACCTTCGACCTCCCTTGAATGCTTGGTTGTGTGATGAAGCAGTTGGAGTTTTACTTATACTTATACTTATACTTGCTCATTGTGGGGAAACAAACTCACCTATGGGGCGATAACTGGTGGCCGCACGAGCTTGGTCCTACCCCTACCCCCGTCACTGAGGTAAAAAATCTTGGGGTATGGTTTGATTCCCAACTGAGCTTCTCTATCCACACCAAAAAGATTGCTGCATCGTGTTTTGGGATTCTGCGTCAGCTTCGATCCACCTTTAAATTCTTCGACGCTCCCACTAGACAACTCATTGTACAAGCCATGATTTTGTCTAAGCTAGACTATGCCAGTTCTCTTCTTCTTGGAGTTAATCAGGCTGAACTCTCCCGTCTCCAACGCGTCCAGAACGCTGCCGCCAGGGCTCTGGTTGGCTTACCCAAATTCTGTTCAGCCAGAAAAACCATTCACAAACTCCACTGGCTCCCGGTTGCTCAGAGAATAATGTTCAAATCTCTCTGTCTGTCGTTTAAAATCCTCAAACACTCACCCCCTCAGATTCTGTAGCATCTCATTTCCCCTTACGTTCCAGCACGCTCTCTGAGGTCCTCTGGTCTCCACCTAGCCATAGTGCCTCGCTTTAAGAGATCCAGGACTGGCGGCCGCTCTTTTAGAGTTCTTGCCGCCAAGCTATGGAATTCCCTTCCTGCCCACATACGTGCTATTGATGGGCTCTTCTCTTTCAGGAAGGCCGTTAAAACCTTTCTCTTCCCCCTAGCTCCTTAGTGCTGTTGTGTTGTGGTTCTGTTAGACTACCTGTCCGGCTCTCTGTTCTGTTCAAGCGCCAGGACGCCCCTTTGCTGGGGCATCTGTGCGCTCAATAAATCCGGATAACAGAACATAACATAACATAACTTGTGAGGTAGGTTTTACTTGTCTTGCTGTAGTTTGGCTCCCCGGAATCTGAGAGTAAGTGGTTGTGTCTACTTGGGCTTGTCGTAGTTGCCTGGGGTGCATTTGCAGCTCGGGAGTTAGAAAGTGTTGTTAATAAGTTGCTAGATTACGGATCTAGTAAATTTGTTTCAGCCAGTGTGCGGTTAGTGGTATTTCCTGCTGGATCTTCATCTCTTCGGAGGTTGTTGATGTTGCTATTAAAGTGGAAAGGTTTTATATCTCCCTTCACGCACTTCATGGGTAGCTGCAACATTCCCTCACAGAGCATGTCTCCGATGTAGTTTTGGTTAGATCCCATTTCGACATCTATGGGGTGACTGTCTCCCTTCGGGTGTAGTTGTAGTTTCTTGCGTTGTCTGGTCTGACGTCGGAGATGATAGTGGTCTAAATAGACGCAGCAAGCCTTCCTAATTTGGGCCCGGTTTTTGGTTTCGGGCTTTTCTCCTTTGGGCAGGTCTTTGCCTTGCGTTTTGTTTTATTATCCTGTAGGTGGCTAAGGAAAGAACCTGCAGGTTGGTTAAGTGTTGTTGCTTTTTTGTGGCCCACTTTATTACATTATGTTTGGCTGGAGTATCGGTGGAGTAGGGTGTTTCTTCCTGGGCTGTAGCCTGGTGTGTTGCCATGGTTTCTTGTGTCGCTGTAATGGGTTTGTCTTCTGGAGGCAGCGTGTTTGGGCAATGGGATGCTCTTTTGGGTTGTGTGGACAGGTTGCTCAGCATGGAGGGGAGAGAGGCTAGTTTGTCACCAATAGGGTTGAATCCACAGCTTAATTTGTAGGCTTGTGTGATCTTGTGTGTTTTGAAGAAGAGTATTTAAAGCTCTTAGCTTCCAGTCATAGCTACCATGAAAACTGCCATGGTGTTCAGTAAGGTTAGCTGCGTGTCCGTTTTGTCCGATTGATATGAAGGACCTCCACCAGGAGTTGCACTGTATTTAGCAGGCTAGTCCAGGCTCTTCCAGGGTCTGTTTTGTGCACCTCCTCGGATGGTCTTCCTGATCCTGTGTCGGTTATTGGGTTGTCCAATGCATGGGTCTCTCCTGCTTCCTGGTGCCCCTGTTATTTTGGCTCACCTGGGGAGTTGCTGTTATGTTTAGCTGGGGAGTCCCGAGTGTAGGTCACCAGCAGGTTCTCCCATTCTTTCATGCTGAGGTACGAGAGCGGTTCTGGGTCCTAGGGCTTGCGTCTTTGGGAAAAACAAAGGTTAGCGGTACAGCGAGGAAGCAGTCACCCGGGGCACACCAGCGGCGAACCCTCGGCAGCGGCGGTAAAGTGGGGCAGAGTCTCAGGAGAAGCTGTGCGGCGTGGGGAGTGACCTAATGTCAGGTCACACTCACCTTCGCTGCGCGGCCTCCGTAAGAGGCCAAGTGAGAGGGAGGAGCAGCTGGGAGGCGGGAGCGGGGCGGCCAATGGGCGAGGCACGGGACAGCAGAAGGCAAAAGGGGGCGGGCTGCAGGGCGCAAAGGAACGCCTAAGACACAGGAAACAGCCTAAATAAGAACAATGCACAAAATAAAGAAATAATGTACAGTGGGAAAAACAAAGGTTAGCAGTACAGCGAGGAAGCAGTCCCCCCGGGCACACCAGCGGCGATAAAGTGGGGCAGAGTCTCAGGAGGAGCCGTGCGGCGTGGGGATTGACCTGAGGTACTTCCATGTAATCATCACATTGTAATCAGTGTGAGCACATAGCCTCCTAGAACGTGGACATTTTGGGCTGGAATACTCAAGTGGGTGAACATTCACACACTTGTGGGTATTCACAAACATTTGACATACATAGTTACACTGTGGATATAGTGATAGATTGCAAGGATGTAGTTATTTTCAGATTAATAGCTTTTTGGGGCTTAGTGAGACACCTTGGAGGAGGACTCCAAGGATAGTGAGGAGCAACTATCGGATGGCGATGTATAGGTCAGAGCAGGTGGCGGGATATAAATACATTGGCTATGTTTGCACTTAAATAAAACTCTGACTCCCCTGTAGTGCTCCACAACTATACTTTTCATCATGATATAACCCATGTTTGACTGTGCTGCTCTTGTAATGCAACCTTCGGTTATGTTGCTGCTTTGTTGTATGTTTTCCGTTTATAAGATGACAAAGGGTTTGAAAAAATAAGTTATCAGATGTAAGAATGTAGATGAAACATTTCCCTATCATGAAAACAAATATTCTATTAAGTTCATCTCTACTTACACAAGTTAGATTGACACTTCTGAAAATACACAAGCTAGTTTTCTTTAAAGATGGAGCTTCCCAATATTATGTGGAAATTCCATAAAACTCTCGGATATACTCCAAACCTAGGCATAAGGCTGCAATAGAACGTATTCATTGTTTTATTTGATTAATTCTTAACAGTTGCAACTTCATTTTTGTAGCTAAACCTATGCCAAGAACTAGTATATAGCGGCAGAACAGTGACACCCTGGCTAGCTAAATAATTATTAGACAAATTTGCAATTATAGCTATGGATTACATGCCTAATTCCAGGAGCAGTCAAGTGTAGGAAAGTGCCCCTTTTTGCATGGTTCCTCCATGACTTTTTTTCCAGATATCTGATGCAGTTTGGCTGAGTGTGCCCTGGGTCCCTGCCAATCAGGTTCACAGGGCATGTGTTCTTTCCCTAACCTGTACCATTGTTTCCACAATTGTCAAAACTATGGAATACCTTTAATTTCGCTTGTAAGGGATACCTATGGTACCAAGGGCATGGTAGCATGGGGAAGGCCTCCAAGGGCTGGAGCATGTGTTATGCCACCCTCAGAGACCTCTCATTACAAATATGCCCTACTGCCATTGCATCCTGCATGTTTTGGTGCCCCTAAAAGTGTAGAGTCGACACGGCACACATCCTGGTTTACTAGTTTGGGATTGATGCGCAGCTTTGTATTGTTTGAGCAATTTCCTTTATGTTTTATAGGTTTGAAGGTGCTTCTGTTGGGTGACGCTCTCCGTGCCGTGGCGTCTTTGAATAACACGCTGAATGTGTAGCCAATGGGTCATTGGTTACATCCCCTCCAGGCACACTAATGTAGGTTCCACTTAAGTGAAGACTCCAAGCATTCCTTGATTCTATATTTTTATTAATTATTCTTATGATTTTTTGCGATTATTTTGATCATAATCCTCTTTTCATCATGTTCATATAATCATTTTAGATACATTTTACTTTTAGAGCTCCAATGCATTTCGGGCATTACAGTTATTCTTTACGTTCTCAACAGATTGGCTCCCTGAGGAAGGGCAAGAAATGCCCGAAATGCATTGGAGCTCTAAAAGTAAAATGTATCTAAAATGATTATATGAACATGATGAAAAGAGGATTATGATCATAAGAATAATTAATAAAAACATAGAATCAAGGAATGCTTGGAGTCTTCACTTAAGAGGAACCTACATTAGTGTGCCTGGAGGGGATGTAACCAATGACCCATTGGCTACACATTCAGGGTGACACATCCTGGTTTGCAATGCCTGCTAGCACTTCATGAGGCCTAGATAAGTCACCCTTAAGGCAGGGAGCACTATACCCCATGTGAGGGCCGATCTGCATATACAGACAGACTCCTATAAAATCTAAGGCCATTCTTATCTACTATAAGTGCACAGTAAAACTATACTGCGTGTATTGTCCAGAAACTTGTCATTAGGAGTTTCCTAGCATCATTACTGCTTTATGGACTCCTGGGATGTTTGGTTTCAAACATCTCAGAATAATAAACATGCACTGATTCCAGTGGAAGAGCAATCTGTGGCAATGGCCTTGCCACCTTTGAAACGCGACCCCCAGCCACTCCTGCTAGCAGGAACAGGTTCCCTTCCTCTCTTAATAAACAGAATTGTATTAAGCGCAGAGCTACCCCCAGCGCTCTTCACTCCCTTTTCAGTGGCAAGACAGGCAGGAATATCAGGAAAGCCCAGAAGGTGTGCCCACCTCTGCTAACCTCACCCCTCAAGTGGGGGAGGCAAGGTGAAGCCCACTCTTCAGTTCCTGACTCCTAAAGAAGGGTGGCGATGTCGACGCAGTAGAAGATGCAGGGACCCCAGCTCTACTGGCCTGCCTGCACCTTCAGGAAACCCCTGCAGCATGATGGCTTCCAGCCTAAAGACCAGTGACCTCCAAAAGCCCTGGGAGGACTGGTCAGCTTCGAAAAAGACCCAGGACTGGTCAGCTTCGAAAAAGACCCAAGACTGCCAAAAAGAACTCCAGCGTTACCTCTGCACCAAACATTCACAGCCTGGGTCCAGAAGAAGTTGGCCAGAGGTCCCGGGTCTGAATCCATTGAGGGGTGACATCTCCCAGCCTTCTTGGCGACACCTGCAGCCTCTGCACCAAGACCCCCCCCCCTCGACAGCGACCTGCGTGGTAGGGAGGAACGAGACATCTGAAGAAACACTGCATACTCTGGCCCTGCGTTGTGGGGACCAGAACCAACAATGTCCCAACGTCGCCTGGCATCTCAACTTCGTCCCCTGGCTGCTGGTTCCGTCGAAGAGACCCCCTGGTCTGAGCCTGCAGACTAAAACAGGAACCGACTATGTCATTAGGGTAACATTGGCCGCCTGACGCTGTGTGAGCCGCCTGCACCCGGCCACCCCTGTGAGGCTGGCGTAGTAATTTTAGTGCTGCCTTGGGTCCCCCTTTGTACTTTCCTCAACTTCTAAAGAATGACTTCCAAGGCTGCTTTACCTGCCTGTGAGCAGCCCCCAACTGTTGTGCCCCTAGTCCCCATTGACTAGCATTGGCACCCCTGCCCTCTGCACCGAGACGCCCTAGTACTGCTAGTGGTGCACCTTGAGTGCAGAATTGAACTTTGGGAAACCTTGGTTCTACCCCCTAAAGGGCCACTCCAGAAGTCATTGTACATACCTGCAATTACTAACTTCGTTTTCCCATAGGATTGCGTAGTGTGGCCTTTTACTGAAAAATGGTCTAAGTTTTGGCTCTGCCTTCCATAGCAACAAAGTAACAGTGTCTACAAGTGAACTGTCCTGCTTTCTAATGTACTGCAGCACCTAAACTGTATTGTTTTGCACTAAGCTGAGAAACGCAACTGAGGAGTAATTAGAAATAATCAGAAATAGTTTCAAGTAATCCAAAAAGTTTACAACTTATTTTCTATACTAGTAACTTGTATGCTTATACAAAACCAGTACACACCATATTGAGAAAAGTTGTATTGCTTTTAATGTATCACTTACCTGCAACTAAGTAATTCTGGGTTCTATTAAAATAACAAAGTAACAACTTTTTATACAAATAGTTGGTCTGAATAAGGTCTTTAAGTTTGTGGCATCATTTCTTGCCTGAGTGTGTACAATAAATGCTTAACACTACACTCTGATAAGCCTGACTGCTCAACCACACTGCCACAAAAGAGAGTAAGGTATTATCTACTTTAGCCTCTGCTATACCTTTAGGGACTCACTGGACTGTGCACACGATACCTTACTTTGGTATAGTGTATACAAGTATGAGCAAATGAGTACCCCACTTTCAGGAGCTAGCTGTCAAAATGGTCACATAATAATAAACCGTGGCTGAGAGAGGCACTTTCTAACAACCAGTACACAATACATAAAAAAGGTTCCCTTGTGAGCAGCAGAGAAAAATCAACTTGTGGTCTTGGCAAGAATACAAACGTAGAAACTTTATTCAAAATAGCTAGTGCTGTAAAATTACCACAAAAACGGCCAACGCTATTCTTTCGATCTCACATACCTTTTTCAGGGCTGTAAATCTTAACAGTTGACTACAATTTAATAATTAAAAAGATGACAATATATTCATCACTATGAAAGCTCATTTTGTCAAATGTCAACTTAAAAAAAAAAAACAAAGAAATATTGGTCAATTGGAACTTTTTCAAATTAAATACTTGAAAAAATATCCATGATGTCAAACTTTAGGACATAATTCCTAAGTGAATTCAATGATAGATTGAGGGCGAGTGTACATTGGGATTAAGCACTTACCTGTAATCCTAGTTCTCTTCCAGCGGTATCCTCATCAAAGTCATAAGCACTAGAATATTCTCGCCCATGCGCGGGACCCCGGAAACACAATCATATATGTGCCCCACATATCTCTATCTATATCTATCTATATCTATTTATCTATATCTATTTATCTATCTATATCTATTTATCTATCTATATCTATATCTATCTATCTAGATCTATCTCTATATAGCTATCTACATCTATATATATCTATACTAATATAATAAAGAGAGCCCAAACCTTTAAGGCTGGTAATCTCAGGAACCACAGCACCAATCACAACACCCAATACAGCGTTGGAAAGGGCAGTTGCAGCAGAAGGACATAGGCTATGCAGACGCCCACCATATACATTTAAAAGGTAAAAGAACAGTGCCAGCAAATTAGTCCCTTGTGGGCGTGTCTGCATTGTGATGTGAGCGTGTGCTGGGGGTGTGTGGTACATTCCGCCCTTCATGCCATGTCTCATAACGTATGTTGTGGGCCTGTCCTGGGGGCGTGTGCGGGGCACGGGATTACGGCTACAAAAAAAAAGCGAGCATTGTGCCCATATTTCATTGTTTTTTCTTCCCAGGTTCTGTACATTCCAGCTCCGGTTGTCCACCCTGCTCCCACTAAATATCCCTGCACCCCATAATCATAACCCACCCGTACTCCTTAAAATACCCCAACACCCTTAACCGCATGCGCGCTAGCGGGTTTTCCCGCTGTGCGCTGAAATTTGAAAATCGCGGGTAACGTGACAAAGCCAGCTCGTCATCCGCGTAGCGCAGGTAACGCCCATGACGAGCTGGCTTTGTCATCCGCGTCGAAGGGGTTAAACACTAACCCATCTTAACCCTATAAATATACCCTGTACCCCAAAAGCCAAACCTATCCCTAAACCCTAAAAATACCCCTGAACCCCAAAACCCAAACCTAGCCCTGAACCCTAAAAATACCCCTGTACCCCAAAACCCACACCTAGCCCTGAACCCTAAAATACCCCTGTAGCCCAAAACCTAGCCCTGAACCCTTAAAATACCCCGGTACCCCAAAACCCAAACCTAGCCCTGAACCCTAAAAATGCCCCTGTACCCCCAAACCTAGCCCTGAACCCTAAACATAACCCTGTACCACGAAACCCAAACCTACCCCTGAACCCTAAAACACGCCTGTACCCCAAAAGCCAAACCTAGCCATGAACCCTAAAAATACCCCTGTACCCCAAAACCCATACCTATCCCTATCCCTAAAACTACCCCTGTACCCCAAAACCCATACCTATCCCTAAAACTACCCCTGTACCCCATAACCGAAAACTATATCTGAACCCTTAAAATACCCAAACACCCCAAAACATATACCTCAGTACCCCAAAGCATATACCCCTATACCCATACTTACCTTATCCAAACATTTTTTTAAAAACATGCTTTTACCATTCATGCATTAACAACGAATTTCGTTGTAAATGTATGCGTGGTAAAAGCATATAAAATGTAATGCCATGCGTTATAATGGCATTGCGTGCGGAGTCATGGTACTTTCGTAATGAAAGTATGCAGAGTGATGGTATGCAGAAAGAAAGTTGCGGAATATTGGGTGTTTACCCTCCCCCGGTAAGTACATTGGTGGCACGGCGGCCCACATCTCCAGCAACATACTCATTTTTTCACCACCCATATGAAAAAAGCACAGGTCTCTCTAAATAATGGCCAGCACTGACATACACTTTTAGACACATCTCCCGCCACAAGTTCTAGAATTGCGAACTTTAGAGCTGGGGAGCTATGTTCGAATCTCGGCATCAGCTCAACATCCTGTGATTCCAGGCAAAACGCTTTGTCTCCCCGTGTCTACCACAAATCAATGTTTTCTTCTGTAATGTAAATTGTGCTCATGCCATGTTGTCGAGTTCGCGCTATATAATATTGCAAGGAAAAATAAAGTAGGGAAACTCTAGTTCACACATTACTGAAAGTGCACTCTTAAGTGCATCAGCAGTGCACTGTGAATCGGAGCGTTTCACAGGCCTGTCACAGATAAGAAATGCTATCAAAACGAAATCCTACAAAACAATATACTACTGGCCGGCAGCAATTCATACCCGGATAACGTCGGGACAGGCTGCTAGTATATATATATATGCGCGAAACCTCCAAAACGCCACCTCCAATCACAACTCGGATCAGCGAAGCAAGCAGGAGACTGGCCACCAAGTCGAATTACAGGTTCTATATTGCATTTCAGCTGGATAAAAGGGCAAGACGCGTTTCGAGCTTGGACAGCCCTTGTTCACATGCAAATGACCAAATGTAACTTTTTTCTTTTTATAATGCTTAGTGACCCGCCTGCATCCCGCCTCCAATCTGGTCATGTGACCATAAAGATAGAAAACATACTGTGCATAGGACTTCTGTGTGCAAAATACGCAGATATCAATGTAAAATGCGCCACATGAAAATAAACATATTGACAATCTAGTAAAAAACATTCTTGTTTTACCGATTCATTTGTTATAGCAGGATAAATCCTTTCTTTTCTGTTATCTATAACATAACGTCATATTTCAGTGTAATACATAGTAAATGTTATGTTATCAGCGGAGAATAATAGCAAGAAATGGCAGGGAAACTTATAGTGCTGCTAATGGTGACACCCGGTCGATGCCTAAAGTGCGAGAAGTTATATGACACGTACAAACAGTCGGGATAAAGTGCTGCAGTGCATGATAAATCAACCTGTAACTGTAATGCATAAATGATATCTTAACAATTGGGATTAAACAAGACCTCTTTTTGTTAGAAAAAAAGTTAATTAAAACATTACATATTGGTTTAATAATTTATCATGGTTAAAAGTGAATAAAACACCCTGTGTATAAAAAAGTGATAGCAAGGATCTGATAAAAAAACAGAATATTGGATATATATGCACACGTATGTACACATGAAGAAGCTGGAGAACTGATGGATACATTACAATGGCAGGGAGCCTGACTAGCCATTGTGGAGCACAAAAACCATCTAAAGGGTCAAGAAATATGTCACAGGTAATCATCCCCACAGGCAACAGGGAACCTGACTACCTGGGGGCTATGGGTGCATGCTTGGGGAGTCAATACCAGAGCCCAGACAGAACATATTACAAGAAGATATGCAAGTCCTCAGTGTTATTCAGTCCGTTGGGCCACTTGCTGTCGAACTCAAGGATCATGTTAGACTCATATTGTCTCAGTTTGAGCTCTCTATTGCCTCCTATTAGTAGTTTAGGTATCGCTGCCACTACATAGTAAGTTAAGCAATTCACATCCTTATTGTGTTTGCTTTGAAAATGGCGAGCCACCGGATATGAGGGGTCGCTATGAAGGATGGCTCGGAGGGGTTGTAAAATCCAGGACGTAGACGGCGAATTCTGTTTTACAGGTGTGATTGCCTGTGATGGGAATTTCAGTGCAACTGAAAGGGGTGCGGTAATGAGTTTCTTTCACACCAAACTTGCAGGCCCTACAACTAGATCATTTGCGAAACCCAGCTGCAGGTTGCATCCAATTCGCCTTATGTTTGAGTTCAGGACTGCTTTGATCCAGACTTGCCCCCATACTGCGAGCTCTGCGAAACGTCACTAATGGTTTATTCGGTAGCATGCACCCTAATATATTGTCTGTGAGAACAATAGACCAATTCTTGTTAATGATCTGTCTGATCTTAGTTTCTTGATCACTGAAGGCTGTTATAAATCTAGGACAATTATTTTGTAACTCATCTACAGCAGGGGTAGACACTACAGCCTGGCTGCTAGTAGTGTCAGTGGGGAAAAGGCTGGCCCTCGTTCTAAATTGGCTTTGACCAATGCCTGCTCAAACATAGTGTCTGAATAGCCTCGAATTTTCAGCCGGTCTCGTAGTTCCCCCACACATCTATCAAAGTCGTCAGTGGAACTACATATTCTTTTGAGCCGTAAAATTTCACCAAAAGGAATGCTGTTAATAGTATGTTTGGGGTGGAGACTGGAGGCGTGCAAGGTGGCGTTACCTGCAGTAGGCTTTCTATGCAGTGTAGTCTGTACTCTATTGTAATCGTCAATATAGATTTTGACATCAAGAAATTCAACCTGCTTAGCACTGATATGAGATGTAAACTTCAGGTTAAGGGAGTTGTTGTTGATTTCTTCAATGAAGGCAGATGCTTCTTTCTCGTCTCCCTGCCACACCATAAAAATATCATCTATATATCGCAGGTATTTGATGATCTTTCCCTTCACCCACACCTGGTGCGTTGCGTTGAGAACCCGCTCCTCCCACCAGCCCATGTGTAAACACGCGTAGCTGGGGGAGAAGCAGGCTCCCATCGCAACGCCCCTCAGTTGCCTCCACACCTCTTTTCCGAATACAAAATAGTTATTATATAAACACCATTCCATTAAACTCAATACAGCCTTATTATGCTCATAACATTCCACAGGTCTGAGACTTAGAAAGTGTCCTGCTGCCTTAAGACCACAGTTATGGGCTATACTTGTATAAAGGGACTCAACGTCCAAAGTTATTAGCAACATATCGTCCTGCCACTCAAGGTCTTCTATCTTTTTCAAAAAGTCACTCGTATCACAAACAAAGCTGGGCAGGTTGCTTACCAGGTCTTGAAGGAAAAAGTCAATATATTGCCCAACTTTTTCTCCCATGCTGTTGATCGCTGAGATAATCGGTCTACCGAGTTTGGGCATAGTTCCTTTATGGACCTTCGGTATTAGGTAAAAAGCTGGAAGGACTGGGAATTCGTTATACATGAATTTATATTCATCTCCAGAAATGAGGCCATCTTAATAGGAGCTTATTCAAGTTTTCATTGGCCTTGAAATATTCTTTGTTGCTCGATTTAATATAGCAAGCATTGTCGCTTAATGGTCTGTAAGCTTCAGTGGTGTAAGTGTGGAGAAGTGTGGCTCAATGATTAGAGCGGCAGACCCTGATGCAGAGGTCTAGCCCGGGACCAGGGTTCAATTCCCCGCCTCGGCGGGTCTTGGGCTCAAGAAAAAATTCCACGGACCTGATAATTCTCGCCTCGGTGCCTATTCCAATCATGGAGTCCCACTCTGCAACTCTGGGCAATAGCTTGCTTAATCTCCACAACGGCCCACACAACGCTAAGGATGCCTGGCCTCCACCTTGGGGGTGCCCAGGAGTGGACGCCTCACAGGGAAAGCCAGGATGGGTTCCACAGCGGTATTCATACAAGCGCCTTGAGACCCTTGCGGGTGAGTAGTGCGCTATACAAGTAACAATTTACAATCAGATTTGGGCCATATAACGATGTTTCCACCTTTGTCTGCCGTTTTCACCACAATTTCAGGGTTGTTGCTTAACTTTTTCATTAATGCGTGGTAGTTGGCCCGCATTTGATTAAATGTATGCCTTTTGTGGTTGTTTGTTTTTATGTACAGCTGTTTAATTTCAGACGTAATGCAGTCATGAAATGTGTCCAAAGCATCTTTGGCCATAAGTGGGACAAAATCAGATTTACCTTTAAAAGGAGTCGCGCCTGCTCCCTTTTGTGCCATATTAATTTTGTTGAGTCTTCTTTGAGTACTGAGATCAGAGTCAATCCCATAGGTTGCGAATTGGTTGCCTGATTAAGATCATGCATATCTAAGAGTACAGGGACATCCGCCGCCAATATTTGTTTCTCTTCATTAGAGGTACTTAGATTGGATGAGGTACTTCTATCGGAATTAGACTTCAGTTGTTGTAGGGCCAAATTTTTTTAAGTTTGAGCTTCCGGATGAAACAATATACATTGACTCTTGTAGAGGCATATTTAAATGGTTGCTCAGGACAAAAGTTCAGATCGAGAGCTAGGAGTTGCTGTTCAGCTTTAGTTAATGTGACGTCAGAGAGATTTATAATAGATTTTTCATTTACTACTTCCTCTTCTGCCAAGGTTGTTTTGTCTTCTTTTTTTGTATATTTGCAGGTTGTTCGTTATTTGTTGAATCATAACTCGATTCGCTGGTGAGTGAAACAGAGCTCAAACTGGAAATTTCATCCTCTTTGTTACCAGTTTCTCTTGCTGCAGCTTGAGGAGGCTTTTGTTCGTTTCCCTGGTCGCTATATTGTTGGCATTTGGTGTCATTATATTTTCGTGCAAATGTGAAGATTTGGCCATTTGTATAGTCGGCTTGGTCGCGTGCAAATTTACTCACTTTCCTTGGACAGATAACCTACCGGTGGTAGATTTTTCAGTGCCAAGCCCGACGCTGAGGTAGAAGGGTGAGGGATCTTGCGTCTGGATGGAGATCTAGCCCTCTTGGAGCCCTTCTTCATCCGTGACCTGCCTCTGGAAGACTTTTCTGCCAGTCCATAAAGACAGATTCTTTCTCTGTCCTTTAAAGTCCTTTTGGACATGGTCTGACAATGAGGACAAGCCTTACGGTCATGGTCCTTAGGCAAACAAAGAATACAGACTTCATGAGAGTCTGACCTGGCCTTTTTACCACAAGAAGGGCAGGGGTCAAAAAGGGATGGCAATTTGAGTAGAAAGAAATGCCCAAAACTGTCAAAAAAAAACAGAACCTTACATCAGAAGATGGAAGACGTCGAAGTAAGTCAAAAAATTTCAAAAAAGTGAAGATTATTTCTGACTAAAATCAGAAAGAAGTAGAGGTGTGTAACCAGGACCCTTCCTGAAGGAGCCGGAAAGAACAACTGACCTAACTGTCACCCCTGAGGCATGATGGGAAGCTGGGGGTCATGACTGCCTTAAAAGGCACGGTGCCAGTTTAGCTCTATGTTGCTATGAGTTAGCATTTGAGTCTTTTTAGACTATGTTTCCGCAATGCAGCCTGGGAGCTGTATATGCTTTCAGTCTTATGTGAGAGTTTCTTCTGACTGATATGCATTAAAACACTCAAAACATGTGTTGCTGTTGTTTTTCCCTGTTTCGAATGCAACAGCAAACGAACTCAACTCCAGCCGCAGTACCACCAAGAAACAGGAGACCCAGATTTCTGTGAGTGATTTTTATTCCGCAACAGACAGCATAACGTTTCGGCCTACAAGAGGCCTTGGATATATATATATATATATATATATATATATATATATATATATATATATATATATATATATATATATATATATATATATATATATATATATTTGAATTCTTCGTAGCTCACTTCATCGGAGCCACGTTGAGGGAAGGCAGGCGATTAGCTGGTGCAGTAACCGTGAGTTATAGACCATTGAGAGAAGCAGTTGTTCTCTGGACTATTGGCGCATTGATTACAGAGTTTTCCTACTGAACCCCTGATATTGATTCCTTAGGTTTTCTGATTAGAAAGGAAGGATCCCCCAATATACGCTAAGGCTCATGAAGTCCTGTATTTGGGAACTTTAAGTAAGATTTTATTCCTTTATGTTTGCTCTCCTTCCATCTGAGCAGAGAGTATTTTTGTTGTTGTGTGTGTCCATGTGTCTGTAGTGTCCTTTTTCTTTTTCCTTTCCAGGGTCCCATTATTTTTGGTTCAACCTGATGTTTTTTCAGAGAAGCTTGATTCTTCTCCTTTAACTTGTGAATTATAGATCTGTATGTTTATCTATGATTTTGTCTCCACAGGTTCTCACGCCAATTGGGCGTAACGACATTCACTAACATTTAACATTGTTAGGAACATTACACATTGTGGTGATTTTTATTGACACTTTTACATTTTACATGTGAGTAAGACGAGGGTAAGTGCATTAACCATTGTCCTGAAGAAGGGGGCTTTGACCTCCGAAACATGTTGACTTTTTGATACAGTGGTCTGGATACCCTAATATGTATCTATTTAAACCACGCCCTGCACTTTTATTTTAATAATACCAGCCGGGGATTTAATAAAGTATTTTTTTTTCCCACGTGCCAGGTATTTTTTAACCACTCACTTTTTTCACCTCACCTCACTCACACCTTTGTATAAAAAACACACCCCCCCACACATAGTTCACTTCAAGTGCTCCTGCGTATCCGCGAGTCGTAGCACGCCGCATCCCGTAGAGGGGTGCGAAGGCCCCGATGATGAAGCATGACACCAAGGGGCCTGTTGGTGTGTGAGGGGCATTTAAACAACACTGTGTGTTCCCCATCACTCTAGGGATCACTATCACTCTGAGTGGATTCCACTTTGTTTATCCCTATGTTGGTATTGCCACTGCTGTTTTTTCTGGCCTTGTTGCGCATGGGTGTCGCTTTGGTGGGATTGTTGTAAGGACTGATGCGACGTTCCCGGTTGGTTTCCCCCTCTCCCGTGTGGTCTCCGTGACGGGGTCCCTCTCTTCGCTCCCCTGAATTGCAAGGCCCCCATGGATCTTGCGGTGTCATTATCCTTTTTGAGCTGTGAGAGCTTGTCGACCACTGGTGCTCCGAACAGTGTTTCACCGTTGAACGGGGTGTTCAGGATGTTGTGTTGCACCTCCGGTTTAAAGCCTCATATTCTGAGCCAGGCTTGTCTTCTTTCTGTGATGCCCAGCATCATAACCCTGTTGGCCGTGTCTGCCCTGTCCAGTGCTGTTTTTAGGCAAGAGTTTGGCAAGTTCTTCCCCTCCTCTACCAGGTGCGAAGCCCTTTGTTGGTATTCCTGAGGGAGGTGTTTCACCAACTGCCCCAGTTCCTCCATGATTTGATAAAGGTGTCTGGTGAGCAGTGCGTTGGAATTAGCCAACATAGCCAGCATAGCGGCATTCCTTTCGATTTTTCTTCCTGTTAGGTCCATCCTTCTGCTCTCTTTGTCAGGGGGTGGACCTGAAGTAGTTGGCACATTGGCCCTTCTTCTTGCTGTTGCAGTGATGGAGTCAGCAGCGACTGTCCCCTGTATGTAGGGTGGGTCCTTTGAGGAGTGCTTGTATTTTTTCTTCGTCCTTGGCGTGATGGGTTTACAAGTAGCAGGCTCCTTGAATGCCTCTCTACCTTGCCCTTTGATGCTTTCAAGCATTAGTAGATACTGGCTCCTAGTGTGCATTGGGAGTAGTGTTTCTACTAGGAAATCCCCTTTCGGCACCTCCTCCTCGAGCTTGACTCTGAACACTGTTGCTGCGGTCTTGATGCATTCATTGTAAAGTCCAATGTCGTCCGATGGCGAGGGCCTCGCTGGATATGTGTCCACTCCCTCTTCTGGACTCTCAGCTTCGATGTCCTGCCACTCTACCTCCTGTGTATCCAAGTATGTCGATTCTTGGTAAGCCCTCTGGTCGTCATCTCCCTCCTCTTCGTAATAGGGGGTATCATCTTCCTGATATGCCAGATCTTCCAAGCTCTCCGACGCAGATTCTACCTCGAATTCTTCCTCTACTTCCTCGACCAAATGTCTACTGGTGACTTGGGCCTCGAAGGAATTGTGTAAGATTTCATTTTTTCTTCGTAATCTTTCTTTCGCTGCAGGATGTTCTCCATCTCTGCTTCGAGTCTCCTCTTCTTTCTTTAAAACTCCGCCGCCTGTTCGGCGTCGAGTGTTTGTGCCGCTCTCTTTGGTGCGCTAGATGGCGTTGAGATGGTTTTCGTCGTCGAGACTGGTTTCGGCGGCAAGGCTGTTTTCGGCATAGAGACTGGTCTTGCGTCTTTCGTCGTCTACTTCGAAGATGTTTTCGGAGTCGAGCGCTCCTTTTCTTGGACGCTTTTCGACGACTTTGGTTGGTCGCTGTCCCTCTGCGCCAGGGAGTCCTTCTGTGAGGATCCGCTGGGCCTGGATGTTGCTGCGGACGCCGAAGTTCTCGGCGTCGGCGCTTTCTGGGTCTTGCCCTCGTTTTTACGAGAGTCTTGGGAAGACTGTCGAGAGTCTTTCGGGCCTTTTTGGGGCGTTGAGTCTCCTACCTTTTCTGTAGTCTTCTTATTATCGGTCTCTGCGACCGTGTAGCCGATGTCTTCTTCGGCGACGTAATCCTCCTCGTCGGTCGAGAGTCCCAGGTCTGGAAGGGACGGTGGTTGGCCCTTGCCCTGCATGGTGTAGTTTGCTATTCTTTGCCTCTCTCTCACTTGAAGAGTCTTCGGCGTGAATGCGGAGCAGGCGTTGCAGTCCTTGCTTACGTGGTCGACCGGCAGGCAGAGGTTACAGACTGGATGTTGGTCCTTCTGTGCGTACTTATGATGACAGTTGCGGCAGAATTTGGTGTGTTGTCCATATCTTGCGTTCAGGGGGCTCCCTGATTGCACATTCTCCTCTGGACGTCGAACTGTGTTGAAATCTTTTCTTTCTTCGTCGTCCTTTCGATGGTGTAGTCTTCCTTCGTGTTCTCCAATGTTTTTCTCTCCATAAACTTGAGTCTTGCTTCTTCTCTCCTAATCTCTGGAGCCCTCTCGGGAACGATCCAGACCCAAAGGTGGAAAAAAGAATCTGAAGATGGCGCCCAAGGGTGGGAGCTTCCGCAGGAAGCATGCCGACGTCACAGGAAGGACACCAAAAGGTGGGCCGTCAACGCCCACCTGGGCTACGAAAAAAAAAAAAACCAAACAAAAGACTACAATTCCGGACCCAACCACTAGACCGCGGAATAATGCACAGCATAGTGAATCCAGAAAGATTCACGCTGCAAAACCTCCAGTATGCACCAGGGGGCTGCGTTGCAGAGAGGTGTAATGAGGCCACGCCCCTTTTTACACCTCTCTGCAACGTAGCCCCCTGGCGAGTTTGCACAGGGGGAACTAATTCCCCTTGCATAATGGGGGTCCCTGGGGGCCAACTAGCCCACCAGGAACCTCCAGTATGCACCAGGGGGCTGTGTTGCAGACAGGTGTAATGAGGCCAACCCCCTTTTTACACCTCTCTGCAACGTAGCCCCTGGCACATTTGCAGAGGAGGAACTAACTCTCCTTGCATACTGGGGGTCCCTCGGGGACAACAAGCCCACCAGGAACCTCCAGGGGGCTGCATTGCAGAGAGGTGTAATGAGGCCACTCCCCTTTTTACACCTCTCTGCAACGCAGCCCCCTGGCACGTTTGCAGAGGGGGAACTAATTCCCCTTGCATACTGGAGGTCCCTGGGGGTCAGAGTACAGTACAGAGTACAGTAAAGAGTACCGTACAGAGTAATGTACTTCGTACCCCGTGATTTAAAAAAAAAAAAAAACATTTTTGGGCCTTGGGGGTCCTTGTGGGACCCCCTGAGGAGGCCTAGGGGGGTCAGGGTGTTTCTACCCTGCCCCCTTTGCGCGTTTGTTTCACTGCTTTCTTGTGCCTCGGTTCTACCGAGGCACAAGATGGCTGCCAACATTTCCTGGTTTGGAGTGTTGACAGCCAATTAGCATGAAGCTCGTTCTCGGGAAGGTACAGAGTACAGTACTTCATCTACAGATATATCTATGATTTTACTTTCAATTTTCTCAGGAACTACTGAACGGATTTACACCATTTAAAAAAAAGGGTAATCTGCGAACCGAACTTTACCTTTTTGCCAAATTTGGTGTAATTCCGTTCAGCCATTCGGGCTATTGCTTTGGCTAAATGTCCCTATGGAAAATTGCATGGGGAAAACACTGTGGACCTGGGGTTACCGGTCCACCTGGCTCAAGTGGTAAGGCCTATCTCTAAGGCAATTTGTTGCATTTGCGTCACGCTTAATACAATAGCCCAGCGTACTTCCACTAAAAACAAATCACACCACACCTTGTTAGAAAAATATGGAATGCTTTATAAAATTCTTTAGTTTAGCTTACTCCTTTAGCAGTGTAAAATTTTAACACATTAAGATAAGAGCCCAGCAGGAACCCTGGTTCCTCAATCTTCCCGTAGATAATTCACAGTTCCAATAAATTAGACAGCAAAATTATTACTTTTTCATAGTGAATCAAGTATGCACATCCCTTGGATCATGACACAGAATTACAACCTTCTTCTAGTAAAGCGGGTATTTGCAGTAATAAGACAACGATCAGACTCGGGTATCCCCAGTGGACAGGAATAGGCATTAATTTTGGCCAGTATTCATACACTCTGTCTAGTACATACAACCTTCTGGCCTCTGAATGGCCTTAGTAAGGATCCAGCAGGGGTTTTATGCTTGGCAGGACCCGGAATGTGTGGTGTAATTTGATCAGTTAAAGTTCTCCTGGTTCTTGTCCCGGCTTCTACCAGGGAACAGGAAGTTAAGCCATTCACTAGGCCCTGTAGTATTTTCCCTGAGTCTGTGTCCCGCACCAGCCTCAATTCCCCTGATTACTTGTAGGCTCGAGGCTTTTAGTATCAGTCAACCGGCAACTTGGAGAGCTCACTTCCTCACCGGTAGGTCTCCGGTGAGAATATCTGCCCTCACGCCAGAAAGGCAGGCCTTCACCCTCTACCTGTTCTGGGGAGCAGACACTACTGTGGGAGAACCCAGGCACGGCTGCCGAGGCTCTCAGATCTCTTCAGGCTGCTCCTCCTCAGCTCCGCTGCAGATACGCCTCACCAGCTAAGGCGCCGAACCCTCCACTGGGCCTGCGCGGTCAGAAGAACACCACAGCGCAGCGCCACCTCTTCTGTGATGCCGCGCCTCCCCCTGCTGACCTGCGCAGGAGGAAGGCGTCTCGCTATCGCGCTGCTCCTTCAATGAGGCTGACAAGCCCTCACTGGGTCTGCGTGTAAGAAGGGACGCCTCAAGGCCGCTCCGCCCCTTTTGAAACTGACGAGCTGGGTCGGCGCTAGGGTCGGGACACCTCGATGTCGCACCGCTGCTTCAACCGCAATCACCTCCGCGAGGGCGGCGGTACAAGCGGCACAATTTCCCCCCCTCCGGCTTCTTACTTTGGGAGGGAGTCCCACTTCCCACACGGGGCACTTCCCGGATCAATGTCTCAAGTCAGGCGACCTCTACCTACCGGCAGACCACGACACAGCTGAGATGGGACAGGCCAGCACAGGAGTGAGACCACTAGAGAACAGGGGGGGAATCAAGATCTCCCAGTCTCCACTTGACCCCCAGAACTATCCAGTGGCCTCGGGGCAGCTCTCACCCTCAAAGATCAACAAGCATTGGAAATGCAATAGGTCTCGCAGTAGGAAAGTTTGAACTATAGGTGTTATTTATTTTTTTGTTTTTTATTTATGTGTTGTTTTTTCTAAATAGCTAAATTAATAGCTTTCTTCTTTACAAAGCCAATAGTTATAATTTTTGTAAATGTGACACCTCTAGCATTTGTAAAGCAACATGTTTTGTATTAACGGGACTTATATGTGACTTATATGTATTGATATAAAAAAAATCAATGGCTTTAAAAAACAATTAATAATTAATACGTAAATAAAATGGATTTTATTTTATATTGCCAATAGCTTAAAGTTTATTAAATATATTTAGTGAAGATGCTGTGGTTGCGCTGAGTGAGGGTGAGTGAGGGTGAGGGTGAGTGAGGGGTTGAGGGCGAGTGAGGGGTTGAGGGTGGGTGAGGGGTTGAGGGTGAGGGGTTGAGGGTGAGTGAGGGTGAGGGGTTGAGGGTGAGTGAGGGTGAGGGGTTGAGGGTGAGTGAGGGTGAGGGGTTGAGGGTGAGTGGTTGAGGGTGAGTGGTTGAGGGTGAGTGGTTGAGGGTGAGTGGTTGAGGGTGAGTGGTTGAGGGTGAGTGGTTGAGGGTGAGTGGTTGAGGGTGAGTGGTTGAGGGTGAGTGGTTGAGGGTGAGTGGTTGAGGGTGAGTGGTTGAGGGTGAGTGGTTGAGGGTGAGTGGTTGAGGGTGAGTGGTTGAGGGTGAGTGGTTGAGGGTGAGTGGTTGAGGGTGAGTGGTTGAGGGTGAGTGGTTGAGGGTGAGTGGTTGAGGGTGAGTGGTTGAGGGTGAGTGGTTGAGGGTGAGTGGTTGAGGGTGAGTGGTTGAGGGTGAGTGGTTGAGGGTGAGTGGTTGAGGGTGAGTGGTTGAGGGTGAGTGGTTGAGGGTGAGTGGTTGAGGGTGAGTGGTTGAGGGTGAGTGGTTGAGGGTGAGTGGTTGAGGGTGAGTGGTTGAGGGTGAGTGGTTGAGGGTGAGTGGTTGAGGGTGAGTGGTTGAGGGTGAGTGGTTGAGGGTGAGTGGTTGAGGGTGAGTGGTTGAGGGTGAGTGGTTGAGGGTGAGTGGTTGAGGGTGAGTGGTTGAGGGTGAGTGGTTGAGGGTGAGTGGTTGAGGGTGAGTGGTTGAGGGTGAGTGGTTGAGGGTGAGTGGTTGAGGGTGAGTGGTTGAGGGTGAGTGGTTGAGGGTGAGTGGTTGAGGGTGAGTGAGGGTGAGTGAGGGTGAGTGAGGGTGAGTGAGGGTGAGTGGTGGTGAGGGTGAGTGAGGGTGAGTGAGGGTGAGTGAGGGTGAGTGAGGGTGAGTGAGGGTGAGTGAGGGTGAGTGAGGGTGAGTGAGGGTGAGTGAGGGTGAGTGAGGGTGAGTGAGGGTGAGTGAGGGTGAGGGGGTGAGGGGTTGAGGGTGAGTGAGGGTGAGGGTGAGAGGTTGAGGGTGAGTGAGGGTGAGGTGTTGAGGGTGAGTGAGGGTGAGGGTGAGGGGTTGAGGGTGAGTGAGGGTGAGGTGTTGAGGGTGAGTGAGGGTGAGGGTGAGTGAGGGTGAGGTGTTGAGGGTGAGTGAGGGTGAGGGTGAGGCGTTGAGGGTGAGTGAGGGTGAGTGAGAGTGAGGGTGAGGGGTTGAGGGTGAGTGAGGGGTTGAGGGTGAGTGAGGGGTTGAGGGGGAGGGTTCGAGGGTGAGGGGTTGAGGGTGAGTGAGGGTGAGGGGTTGAGGGTGAGTCAGGGTGAGGGGTTGAGGGTGAATGAGGGTGAGTGAGGGTGAGTGAGGGGTTGAGGGTGAGGGGTTGAGGGTGAGTGAGGATGAGGGGTTGAGGGTGAGTGAGGTTGGGGGTGAGTGAGGGTGAGGGTGAGTGAGGGTGAGTGAGGGTGAGTGAGGGTGGGTGAGGGTGAGTGAGGGTGGGTGAGTGAGGGTGAGTGAGGGTGGGTGAGTGAGGGTGAGTGAGGGGTTGAGGGTGAATGAGGGTGAGTGTGGGTGAGTGAGGGTGAGTGAGGGTGAGTGAGGGTGAGGGATTGAGGGTGAGGGATTGAGGGTGAGGGGTTGAGGGTGAGGGGTTGAGGGTGAGTGAGGGTGAGGGATTGAGGGTGAGGGGTTGAGGGTGAGGGGGGGGTGAGTGAGGGTGAGGGTGAGGGGTTGAGGGTGAGTGAGGGTGAGGGGTTGAGGGTGAGTGAGGATGAGGGGTTGAGGGTGGGTGAGGGTGAGTGAGGGTGAGGGTGAGTGAGGGTGAGGGATTGAGGGTGAGGGATTGAGGGTGAGGGGTTGAGGGTGAGGGGTTGAGGGTGAGTGAGGGTGAAGGGTTGAGGGTGAGGGATTGAGGGTGAGGGATTGAGGGTGAGGGGTTGAGGGTGAGGGGGGGGTGAGTGAGGGTGAGTGAGGGTGAGTGTGAGTGAAGGTGGGTGAGGGTGAGGCGTTGAGGGTGAGTGAGGGTGAGGGGTTGAGGGTGAGTGAGGGTGAGGGTGAGGGTGAGTGAGGGTGAGGGGTTGAGGGTGAGTGAGGGTGAGTTAGGGTGAGGGGTTGAGGGTGGGTGAGGGTGAGTGAGGGTGAGGGGTTGAGGGTGAGTGAGGATGAGTGAGGGTGAGTGAGGGGTTGAGGGTGAGGGGTTGAGTGAGGGTGAGGGGTTGAGTGAGGGTGAGGGGTTGAGGGTGAGTGAGGGTGAGTGAGGGTGAGGGTGAGTGAGGGTGAGTGAGGGTGAGGGTGAGTGAGGGTGAGTGAGGGTGAGGGGTTGAGGGTGAGTGAGGGTGAGGGTGAGGGTGAGTGAGGGTGAGTGAGGGTGAGGGGTTGAGGGTGAGTGAGGGTGAGGGTGAGGGGTTGAGGGTGAGTGAGGGTGAGGGAGGGTGTAGGTTGCAGTACTGCGGAAGAGCGGTGCGCATTGATAGGTCACGAGACCTAAAGAGAGCCTCTAAGAATGAAAACAAGTGTCAGAATAGCCAGCCAAGTAAGAACTATCCACTCTAGAATGAGCTGTGCCTGTCAGCGATGTAGAACTGGCAGGCAATTACATGAGTAAGGTAACTTGACCGTGCTGCAGGTCGAAGAAATCGATAATGATTCAGTGGCTCAGGAACTCGTGACTGCCACTTGAAGAAATATGCTCCAGCTGCGAGGATAAATAGATAAGATTATGTGGCCTAAGAACTCGTGACTGCCTTTGAAGAAATCTGAAAAACAGAGCTCCCGCTGTGTGCAGAACACCGCTCTGCACGTGTAAAAACTCAGTCCCAGAAGGAAGACAGCGGGTAGAACGTTCGCTGAGGCCCAACAGCTGAGCGCACACTAGGCGGGAGGCCGCCGAACGCTCTGGCAAGAGAGTTCCCGCTGAGAGGAATCACTGTGTGGAGATGTGAGCTGGGGGATGGGGCGGAGCGGGTAAAAAAAAAAAAAAAGACGGAGGGAAGGCAGATAAGGGGAGGGGGGAGGAGAAATGCGACACTGCGGGCAGGGGAGGGTTAGGCAGCCATCTGTCCAAAACCACTGGCTACAACTGACGGAAGCGGCACCAGGGGGAGAATGTCGCTTCAATTGCAATCACTAGGCAAGGTGAGTTCAGATAACATCACAACTCCAGGGTGAGAGCGTCGCTACAAATAGTAATCGCTGGGCAGACGAGGCAATTCAATACCAGGGCGCTCACGAAACACTCCGACAGAACAGTTGAGGGAAACGCGCTGTAGATACAGCACTGCGTGAAAGGTAGCGATAAACAATGCCCAAGATAAAAACCAGGATTAAAGGACGTTTACTAACAAGTATGATCCAGTGAAGCTTCTCAGTTGTAACGAAACATATCTGGTCAAGTGGGAAATCAAACAATGGGTCCGGGCAGATGTCGAACATTCTGTTTACGGGTGTTAAAGGTGCTTCAGAGAGTAAGCATGTAATATCAAGAGCTTCAATTTAAAGGGAAATATTTCTACATAGTATTTGAACTTGAAATGTAATTTTTAAATTAGCTTCCCGTTGATCTTGCTGAAATACCCTAGCAATGAGTATAATGAAGCTTCAGTGAATAAGATAATATATTCCAATCTATGGGAGGTGTGGCAGGCAGGAGAAAGTCAGGAGAGGGAGGAGAGGGAGGAGGGGGAACTGCTTGCGAAATGAAATTAAAAGCGGCCGGGCGGGAAATGCTCTTGGTAGCATTCGTTTGTAATACAGCAAATAAGTAATCCTTTCCTTTGTTGTAAACAAGGAGCAGCGAGATCTTCAAGATAAAAACCAGGATTAAAGGACGTTTACTAACAAGTATGATCCAGTGAAGCTTCTCAGTTGTAACGAAACATATCTGGTCAAGTGGGAAATCAAACAATGGGTCCGGGCAGATGTCGAACATTCTGTTTACGGGTGTTAAAGGTGCTTCAGAGAGTAAGCATGTAATATCAAGAGCTTTAATCCTTTCCTTTGCACGGCGGGCAGGGGAGGGGGCGGAGCGGGGAGAGGGAACAGACGGAGGGAAGGCAGATAAGGGGAGGGGGGAGGAGAAATGCGACACGGCGGGCAGGGGAGGGGGCGGAGCGGGGGCCTGGAGTGCGGCTGAGGGAACTGATGTGCACGCGCTTTTAAGCTCAATGCGCATGCGCATTGAGCTTAAAAGTCACGGGCACTGCAAGGAATCGCCACGATTCCTTGCAAGTTGGTTAAAGAGTGGATAAGCCCCCATAATCTCGCTTGCACGATGCGCATGCGCATCAACAGGCGAGACCTAAAAAGGGGCCACAATACCCCCTCAGCACAGGCCCCAGCAATTATTTAGATCAACTTGGTGCAAGGGACAGTTCCTCCTCTCGCGTGGAGACACCAAGGCGGGGCTCATCATGTAACTTTCCTAGGCAAGGTCAGGTCTACGGGTAGAGGGGTGATGACAGCGGTAAGGAAGCAACCCTCAAGAGAAGTCAACCCTCTCAGTGCCCTATCCCCCTGACACCACAGCCTGCACTCCTGCTAGCCCTATGATGCTCAAAATGGCCGCCCAGGTTCTGACCTTATATACCCTAGGCCCCGGTCACTAGAATGGGCCGGAAGGTTCTAGATCTCTTCCAATATTAACCTATGGCCCTAACTATGAGGTAAAACGTTGACAGTTGACAGGCCACCATTTTGTGTTAAGCACCCATTCTCCCTCCATTTTACAAGGGCCCCTGCGCTGCATTACTAAAAAGTCATAATGAGGCGCCCAGAGACCTAGGGTCAACATCAGAGAAAAAAAATATATATAGTGGACACACAAGAAAAATATAGGAGGCAGAAAGGGGATAAAAGATAGGAGGGACCACCCAAAGGGCTGACAGGTCTAACAAACACGTTTTGGGATCCCCCTTTCTTCTCAACCCCCGCTTCACAAATCACTCCCAAACTTTCAGGGAAGGAGCGGAGCAGGCCATTTTCTTGGAGAATTTCACGTGTATTCGTCGACCGGCGCCAAAGTTATTTCAAATCGAATGTTGAGGATTTCCTATGGAAACTAGGTCCTAACTATAACTACCTACTGGTGACCGCCAGGAGATTATATATATATATATATATATATATATATATATATATATATATATATATATATATATATATATATATATATATATATATATATATATATATATATATATATATATATATATATATATATATATATATATATATATATATATATATATATATATATATATATATATATATATATATATATATATATATATATATATATATATATATATATATATATATATATATATATATATATATATATATATATATATATATATATATATATATATATATATATATATATATATATATATATATATATATATATATATATATATATATATATATATATATATATATATATATATATATATATTCCTTAGGAGAAGAAATCAGAGGCCAGAGGGGATTTCAGGGCTGACAGCACACTTTATTCAAATGATCCCAGTGGCGGCGAATGCATTTCGGCAAAACAGCCTTCCTCAGCGCCCAGCACTATAGCGAGTCCTTCACCTCTTAGCTCCGTCCTGTGTGAAATACATGCTTGCACCCAAAACTCCTTCCCCTAATGCTGTCAGCACACCTGTGATAGTTTGTGATCTGTATATAGAACTTCAAATCCCAGAATGCACTGTATCGGCCAGACTGAGTAGGTGGCGTAGGAGAGTGAATAGAGACAGTAGGTCTGTGCAAGCCTGCAGGTGAGTGATGAAGGGAGCCTCAGATCAAGAAAAAGTCCACGGCTGCTGCCCTGAGCCCCCTCGTACTGCTGCAGCCGTTCCGCTCAGGTTCGCAATGGGTATGTGCTGTCAAATGGAGACATTGCGCCCAATAGAGATAAAATACCTCAGTCCTCCCATGCTAGCCTGTGGTTCCTGGCGGTCTCCGGATATATCGATTCCTCGATCTCGATAACGCTGGAAACAGCGGGTGCCAGTGTAAATCCAGGACACTTGGTGTAGCAGGGCCTGCTGTGCTGCGCCCCTGGCAGGCGCAGTATATATGAAGATAAATTCCTTAGGAGAAGAAATCAGAGGCCAGAGGGGATTTCAGGGCTGACAGCACGTTTTATTCATATGATCCCAGTGGTGGCGAATGCATTTCGGCAAAACAGCCTTCCTCAGCGCCCAGCACTGTAGCGAGTCCTTCACCTCTTAGCTCCGTCCCGTGTGAAATACGTGCTTGCACCCAAAACTCCTCCCCCTAATGCTGTCGGCACACCTGTGATGGTTCATGATCTGTATATAGAACTTCAAATCCCAGAATGCACTGTATCGACCAGACTAAGTAGGTGTATATATATATGGGGCACATAAACGATTGTGTTTCCGGGGTCCTGCGCATGGGCGGGAATACTCTAGTGCTTATGACTATTTATGAGGATCCCTTGGAAGAGAATTCATGTTATTTGAATTCTTTTTTAGATTTCATTACACAATTCATGAACATGTAAATCCTATCTGAGGGGATTTAGTTAAATTTCATTTAGTATAGTGTGGACGCTGCTTATATCATAGTTTAAACGGGCTTGCAATTTTGAACCTTACTTTTAACTTTGTTCACATGACACGATCCATATATGATCCTGTGTCCAACATTGATACAGCCTTTGCATAGTGTAGGAAGCTGGCACTTTGTGAAATACCACTAGCTGGCACTTTGTGAAATACCACTACGGGGTTATATCGTGTGAAGAGTCCAGTGATTCCCCCAGAAGTGTACAGGGCTCCATGTAAAGCCAAAGTGCTCCATTTGTGGTAGTGTGGTCGGGCAGCCTAAGGCCTAACACAGAGACATCAAGACATTTTGTTATACACAGTCACTAATAAACGACACACTGCTCAAAAAGGAGATCCACACCAATTTTATAAAACTAAGGTTCTTTCAATATTTAGTTTAAGACCAAGATGTAAGTTGAAAGGCGAGTATGTATTTAAATAAAAATAATTTTCTCTTAAAAAAGTGGACACTGCAATTTTTCAAGTTTAGCAATGTTAACCTATGGGAGGAAGACAAGAATGCAGTTTTGAAGGTAAGCACGTGACTCACAGATCCAGTCTTGGGTTGGGCACACAATGTAGCCAATGCAGACTATGGGTTATCGAAGTTGCAGTAAGTAAAGCGTTGTCAGGTGTTGATCTCCAGGAGTTAAGGTAAGGACAGGGAGGGCTACAAGGCAGTACCAAACGTACTCCCTCAGCGGCACAGGGGCGGCCGGGTGTAGAGTGCCAACACGGCGTTGGGCACCCAATACAAAATAATGGGGGAGATCGGTTTTTGAAAAGGACTTTTTGGAAACTTTTATTAAACCCATTGCATCCACCACAGTAATCTTTAAATGAGTTTGTAAAAATATTATAAAGACATTCCAAATTGACTGATGTGGATGCATCTACATTTGCAGCAGTTATCGAACCAAAGAAAGCATTGGCAAAGCCAATAGGTTTCACAGCTGAGACCCATTAGCTCTGCAAATACTTGTTTAGAGAAGCTTCTTCCAGTCCTTTTTGTCAGCGGAGGCAATTCCCATCCGAGTATCTGGGCATTCAAACAAAAGATAAATTACGAGTAAGAAAAGAAAAAAACCTGCACACCACCCTCAGCAAATGCTGTTCCACCTCAGATGATAAAGATAGACATGTTAAAGTTTCAATCATTAAGTAGCCACCGTTTTCTGGACAAAGGAGTGGGATAGTATGACAGACTAGCCTCTATAACTTGTAAAAAAGGGAATTTTTCCAAAGACCAGATCATACCTGAGCGAATCAGAAGAGTGACCGGGTTCATCCTCTACATCCTGGGTGCTTTCTGCGAAGCTACAAATGTCAACAGCTTTAAATGAAGAAGATATGGTGGCATGACTAATATTTTCCCCAAGGTTGACTGAAACAGTGAGGTCATCTGCATTATCGACATTTTGCTTTTCAGGCGATGCAGAATCTTCCTGATCAATGCATGGAGAGTTCCAAAAGAGACTGGCACCTTTTAGAGAAGCACATTTTCTGTTACCAAAAATCAAAATAAACAAACCAGTAACTA
Source organism: Lissotriton vulgaris (assembly GCF_964263255.1). NCBI lineage: Eukaryota > Metazoa > Chordata > Amphibia > Caudata > Salamandridae > Lissotriton > Lissotriton vulgaris. The sequence goes on from NC_141685.1 coordinate 332,778,132, forward strand.
ACATCAAATGCTATTTTCCTATCATGTGAACAATAATTGATTTGGCATATTATCTACTTCATGACTGTCAATGATCAATATCATTGACAGATGCTGACTTTTGGGAGCTCAAATTCACCTAGTCACTGCAGATCATAGTCACTGCAGATCAAAAAGAAGAAACTGCAATGGTGGAAACATATACATTTCATCTGCAGGCACTGCAAATGTGTCCCAGCCATTTATAAAGCCTAGATTTGGCTTCAGAGTGAGTGCTTATGAAGACAAATAAGGAATTTATAATTAAGATGGCACAAAGATTTACTCACTCTCTTCAGAGCATTAAATCCTCAAAGGTATTTTGGACAAACAATTCTAATACATCATAATCACTAAAATATGATCTTCAAAGAAAACACTTCATTTATATACAATATTGATGACATCAGGTACACGCATATGTTTTTACGAACATGTATCTTCTTTTCTAGAAAAGTTTCAGTTAAACTGCACTTAAAGAGCAATTGTTTTTCCCACTGGAGGAAACATAGCGTTTATTTCCAAACATTTTTGTTTCAAAATGTACATTATGCTACTTATCATCCAGAACAAAGGCCAAGAATTTAATAGAAAAAATCCATAAGCATACTGCTGGCATTCTCTACAAAACCTGAAATCGATATGAACCTATGGCAGCATTAACAATACACAACACATTTATTTTTGTACATTTCGAATAGCAAAAAATCTTTTCCGCATTCTGATAGACAAGTTTTTGCTAATCCTAACAAACATTCTAACTTGGTCATGAATTTTGGGTTTATGGAGATTATTTGTTGTTGTAGTTTGAAGGGAGCCCTTCAGCCTAAACTTCACAACATAACTGGCTGGGTGGGAGGGGGTAATGTCCAATTTCAAGAAGGTACAAGTTACTAGTGACTTTTTCTGATAGTCCTAAATCGCCTTCTACAGACTACTTGAATGCCCAGGCCCAACAACTGTAGTATGGATCGCATTTCCCCCAAAAGAAAACCCATTGTAAACAATAGCTAGTTGCGCGCATTAGGAACCCCTCCTCATCCACAGTCATGCTCCTTCCCAGCACAACAAATTGGTTTCCACACTTGTGAATTTCTATTAAGAGAAAGGCAGGTGTGATAATAGATTTGAGTAGAATAGGCAGGTAGGTAGGTCAGTTGAAGGAAGGGGTTGATGGAGTGAGGAGGTATGAGAACAAGCAAAAGAGTCACTCTGGTAAGTAACTTGAACCTGCATCCCTTCCTCCAAATTCTGCAATGTTACACAAAGATTGAAGTGTAGGGTATTTTCATGAGTGAGACTCAAATACGGCTACCAGATAGGAGATGCACAGTTATGTTCCATGTTCTTTTCCTTTATTTGTGTTAGCAGTGCTTTTCATTGTTTCTGTAAAAATATTGTCCTAAATTGCATGTTAAAATAGGATACAGATTTTGAACCTATAGTTTTGCATATAGTTTGAATCAGCAAACCTTATTATAGAACAAAAAATATGAGTGAAATATGTAACTGCACTTGTGTAGCATACTTTGAGTCTACTGGTTGAGGGTGGAGCAAGCCTCACTCAGGAAAGAACAATAATTCTTGGCGGAGTGACCATAAAACTTCACTAAATTAACGTGTGCTTAAGCATCTTGAAGCTTGGCACAAAAGCCGTCGGGATTAACTTAGAGGCAATGTAAAAAAGAACATATGCAGCACACAAACTATCAAAAGTGAAAACACAACACAATACAAAATCCAAATAAATTGGGAAAACTAGATTACCTTTTAACAAATACAATGATAAAAGAACAATATTAATCCAGTTGCGCCATAGATTTTGACATTAAAGTTTTAAGTTAGAGTCGAACAAGCTACTTATCTTCGGTAAAGCATTATCTGGTAGAGACTATCTAGCTGCAGATTCCTCACCTTGGAATTTCACACACGTCAGGCTGGATCCTGAAACGTTTGCTGAACAGTACCCCTTGCAAGAGTTATCGGTTAACTCAGGTTGGCACCACGTGATGGCGTCAGTTACGATGTCGCAGTCACCTATATATACACACACCGAGGCGCGCGGACGTCAGTACTTTTATTTTTTTCTACACCAAAGTAACTGACGAGAACGTGTGCAAAACTAGGGTCCTGAAAGGGGAGCAACCTTAGTCCTAACCAAATCGGTCCGCAAAGCAGAGAGGCATGAGTGGGCCTGTAAGGAATCTGCAGCTAGATAGAGTCTCTAGCAGATAATGCATTATCGAACTAAGTATCTTGCTCATCTGATAGAGACTTCTAGCTGCATATTCCTCACCTTTGAATTAGTTACCCAAGCCATACCATACCATACCAGTGGTGGGTTGTAGATCAATACCTTACAGTAGGAAGTCGTGCAGGACCGAACAGGCAAAATGCCCGTCCCTGCGGACCAGACTGTCCAGGCAGTAGTGCTTGGCAAACGTGTACAAAGATGCCAACGTTGCTACCGGACAGATGTCCTGGACTGAGACACCCCGAGCCAAGGCCCTAGTCGCAGTCTTTCCCCTGGTGGAATGGGCCCCTAATCCCATAGGGGATGCTTCCTAGCCAGGGCATAGCAGATCATAATACAGAGAACTAAATACGAGATACGGTCCTTTCCTGCACTGCTCTTCCCTTCTTAGCTCCCATGTACCCCACAAAGAGTTGGTTGTTCATCCAGAACTTTTTTGTGCGGTCAAGGTAGAACGACAACGCTCATTAAGTCCAGGAAGTGGACACATTCCTCTTCCTTAGAGGGATGCGGGAGAGCAAAATAGGAGGGCAGCGTGATAGACTGACACAGATGTAATGGGGTCACCACCTTTGGCAAGAACGAAGCACGGGTGCAGAGCACCACTTAGTCTGGAAAGGGCATCATGTAGGGAGGCGTTCAAGACAGCGCCAGCAACTCACTCACCCTCCGAGCAGATGTAATCGCCACTAAAAAGGCTGTCTTGATGGTAAGCAGCCAGAAGGGACAGCTCTGTAAATGCTAAAAGGGTGCACACATATGATAAGTGAGGACCAAATGGCGTTGACGGAAACTAGTGAGCCAGCCCCATCAAAAACCTATTTACAATTGGAGACGTAAAGAGACGGTTGGTCTGGCAGCCGCTAAAGAGCAGACAGAGCAAAAAGATAACCCTTGAAAGTTTCGAAAATAGAGTCCTGCTGGGCAAGGGTTAGAATAAATAGAAGAGCAGTGGAAAGAGGGTAAATAGACTTTTCTGCATAGTATAATACAAGTTTCTGCCAACAGCGGGCATATACCGTCTTAGTGGATGGACGCCTGGCCTCCAAAATAAAGTTGCATACTTCGGAAGGAAGGTCAGAAGCCATCAACTGCAGCTGCTCAATCTCCACGCGTGGAGGTGAAGAGTTGACAGGTTCTGGTGGAGAACCCTACCCTGCTGCTGCAACAAAATATCCTCCTGAAGGGGTAGCCTGATCGGAGGATCAATGCTCATTTTAAGATGATCCTTGTCTAGTCGGGAGCCACAAGAATGACTTGGGCCCGGTCACTCCTAATCTTCATCAGAACGCTAGGCAAGATTGGTATGGGCGGAAAGGCCTGCAGCAGGCCTGAGCTCCACTTGTGACGAAAAGCGTGCCCGAGCAATAGCCGCCTTGGAAACTCAAACATGAAGTAATGCGGACACTGCGCGTTTTCTTCAGAGGCGAACAGATCTAACCAAGGTTCTCCCCACTGCTGAAAGAGACCTTGCGCCACCTTCATTTGGAGACGCCATTCGTGATCTACTAATCATTGACGGCTGAGTTCATCAGCCCTGGCGTTCAGAGAACCTGCCAGGTGTTGAACCACCAGGGTTATGCCCTGCTGTTCCGGCTATGCCTAGAGACGCAGGGCTTCTCGACAAAGGGTCCACGATCCCACCCCGCATTGCTTGTTGTAGTACCACATGGCGGTGGTGTTGTCCATGAACACCTGCTCCAACGTTCCCTTGACAGAGGGAAGAAATGCTTTCAATGCCAATCAAATCATGCCAAGCTCCAACAAACTGATGTGGAGCCCAGACTCCGCCGGAGAACAGTGTCCCTAGATGGTCGCCTCATCCCATAAGTGACATCTGTCATGACCAAGATCTGGTTGGGGAAGGGAGAGGGCTCTGCCGTGGACTCAATCGTGGTTCGTCAACCACCACTGCAGATCTCTCGCAGTTCTTTCCAAGGTCTTAACCACATCAGTGAGATTTCCCTAAACTCAGGTCCCACTGCAGAGCCTGCATACGCCACCAAGCATGCTTTACCCACAGTAAGCTGGAGGCTTGGAGGCCCAACAGAGTCACTGTCACTGAAATCCAGGATAGAGGCTGAAACATCGGAATCACAACTTGAATAACCCGGACTCGCTTCTCAGTAGGATAGTCACGAAACTGCACTGTGTCCAGAACAGCTGAGATGAAGGGGAGCGTCTATGTGACTTCAGCATGTTTATAGAGAACCCCAGTGAATGAAGGAGGTCTGCTGTAGTCTGAAGGTGGAAAGACGACAGCCTGGGGCAAGCTTGCATTCAACAGCCAGTCGTAGGGGAAAACCGACAGCCCTAACTTGCGCGGATGAGCTGCGACCACCGCCATCACCTTGGTGAACACTGAGGGGTACTGGTAAGGCTGAAGGGGAGCACGGTAAACAAAGTGCTCATAGCCTACTTTGAACCATAAGTAACGCCTGTAGCCCGGCAGGATGGGCATGTGAAAATACGCATTCTGCAGTTCCAACACTGCCATTCAGTCTTCTTGGTCTGAGGCAGACAAGACGTAAGCTAAAGTAAGCATCTTAAACTTCTCCTTTTTGAGGAAGAGATTGACGGTCCTAAGACATAAAATGGGCTGCAACCCTTTGTTTTTCTTCGGAATCAAAAAGTAGCTGTAATAACAGCCACTGCCCGCTTCTGAACCCAGGACCTTCTATATAGCTCCTTTAGTCAGGAGAGCTGTAACTTCCTCCTGGATCAATTTCAAGTGATCCTCTGCCAGCATTTCTTGAGTTGGCAGAATGTGAAGTGGAAAAGAAAGGAAAGGCATAGAATAGCCCTCCTGAATGATCTGCAAGACCCACTTGTCTGATGTTATGCACCTCCAGCGGGGGAGATGATGATGGATTCTCCCACCAACTGGAGTGGTGTTGTCTTGCAGCGTCCGACTAGGAGTGCTTAGAGGCTGCGGATGGCAGGGTGGGCGAAGATTTTTGGCTTACATTCCTTGATCCCAATAAACCACGTCCACGTCCTCACAACTTGGGCAGTCTGTGCAGGACGGTGGTTGGGATAGGGCTGACACGGATGGAAACCCTTCAGTTGCCACAAAAGGGGCGAAAGCTAGACTGGCCACAAGGTGTAGTAGAGAGGCCAGGATCTGGGGTAGCTCTAGGGTTCTTGAACTTCACTAGGTCCGAGTCTGCCTTCTCCCAAAAAGACAGGATCCATCAAAGGGCATGTCTGTCAAATTTGCCTGGACATCGCCCAAGAAGCCAGGTATGGCGCCTCAATGCCACTGTCGAGAAAACTAATCAGTCATGTCAAGGCCACACCTTATGGTGAATCTCTCCGGTCCTTAACCGCCCGAGAGAGCACAGCCCGGGCTCCTCCGGGACTCGTGGCAGGACTTGCGCAACCGTCTCCCAAAGGGAGTGAGAGAAACAGCCCAATAAGCATGCATTATTCACTGACCGCAAAGCCAAAAAAAAACTCATCTTTCCAAGTGAACCCAGCCTCTTGGATTCCCCATCCGGAGGGGCGGAAGGGATTGCGCCTTGGGATGTAGAATCTTGCACCACTAAGCTTTCAGGGGTAGGGTGCTGGCTGAGGAATTTTGGGTCGCCCGGAGTCGGGCGATGGCAGTGTGCAATTGTCCTATTCACAGGAGCCCCTGTGCTAGGCTTGGACCATGTGCCTAAAAGGACATCAGTTAGAGCTTCTTTGAATGGCAAAAGGGGTTCAGAAGTGGAAGCCCCAGGTTGAAGCATTTCAGTCTGGAGATTAGACCTGACCTACATGGAGGGCAACTCTAGTCCAAGGAACTCAGCTGCCCTCTTAACCACCAAGGCATAAGATGTTCCCTCCTCAGTAGCCACAGTTGGGGGGAGAGAGCATGCCAGTATCTGGGGAAGTGTCCAGTCCACTGGCCTAAGTTCCCCATACTAATCCATCTGCTCTGCAGCAACATCCTGCTGTTCCAAAGGGTTAAGATTGGGAGGGGAAGGCCCTCTCTTACCTCGGCCCATGCCTCTGGAATGAACTCCCCGACTCTCTTAGACTTTGTCCAGAACACAAAATTTAGGAAATTGCTAAAGACTTTTTTGTTTCACACTGATTAGGCATGCTAGTGTCCTCAACCCTCCTCCGAGCCCGCTTAAGCGCAGAGATACTCCTTTGGGAGTCAATTCAAGCGCTAAATAAACATATAAATAAATAAAGGGTCCAAAGACCCTTCCTATTCCTCTTCATAGCCTAAAACATCTTCAAAGTGTTCAGGCGACAACATAGAACCACTAGGTTCAATCGTTGTCAGAATCACTCCGGCGCAGTTTTGTCAGGGATAAGGATGGGGCTGGCACCGGGGGAGGTTGTGGAAACACGACGGGTGTTGTACTGGATTGATTCCCTGAAACTCCTCCGGCACAGAAGCCGGAGTCAAATCCTTTGTATCTAATGAGTCCCCCTCTAACTCCGTGGGGCCCGAAGGCTCACCAGAGGGGTTCGCCCGCTTAAAAACACAGTACTTGGCCTCGTGAAGTTCATTTACTTGAGTGGGGGTCGCTCTGGCTCCGAGAAAGGGAGAGAGGTGCAAAATCGACACTGGCTTAGCAGAAATGTGCCTAGAGCGTCGGTGCTCCTTACCTCTTTCGTCAACAGACGACAGTCGAGGCGAAGATGAAGTCTGCTTGGACTTCTTCTGCCTCTTCCCCAAGTGTCTTGAAGACATTGAGTGGGATGTAGAGGACTTCGGGCTCTGGGAACAGTCCGGCAACCACCTCTTATTCGATCGATACCTCCATGGAGTCTCTCTGGACGGTGTCGACTGCCAGGAGCAAAGAGCTTCATAGCCGCTCCCGCAAGGCCTTCGGAGCCATACTACGACTGTCCGAGCACTACTTTGAATCATGGTCGCGCTCAAGACACCAGAGACAGACGAGGTGGGGGTCGGTAACTGACATCATGTGGTGATAGGCACTGCACGGTTTGAATCCTGTCTTCCTCGAAGATATCCTCTCACAAGTTGAACTTTTTTTCAAGTCCAAAAAAGGCGTGTTGTTGGACCCGGCCCTTTTGGCAGATTCACCCCGAAACTTTTTGCTTTTGCCTAGCCTGTTTCTGTAGCCTGGTGTTGGTGATTTTAGGTCTCTACGCACTTTTTCACTGTGGTCCAGTGTAAAGTGCGTGCGCTCTCTGTGTGTGTGCTGAGAGGGACCTGCCCTCCCTTAGAAATGCATGGGGAATATGTGTGATCATGGTAGTTCCTGATGTGTGGGGAGTGCAGGGTCGAGTTTGGTATGTGCAAACTCGTGAGATTGAATGCTGCGCAATGATGTATGCGGCATGATTGTGTCTAGTGTGGAAGTGCCACTTCTAGAAGTTGGCATGTTTGTGTAATTTGTGTCTGGCGTGTGATTGGCTGGAACTGGCTGGTGAGCCTGGCTCCAGGAGTCAGGATGGGTCTGCCACGGTGGTGAATGGAGAGATTAGCATGCTGATGTGAGGTAGGGGTACACCTGGGACCTGAAACGGGCTGGTCCTTCCCTCCACAATGCTGGCTCCACCCCCTGTGGTGCCTCTGATGTCCCTAGCCTTGCCAGTGAAAGGAGTTCCCCATAACCAGTTGTAGCTGGTTCCCACATTTCCTGCACCCTGCTAGACAAAGGATCTGCTGTATAAATGAGGGGCTGTGACCCCATGTCAGTGTTCTTGTTTTTCCTAACTAGAATCTACCAGGGGCGTGCTGCTGCATGGGCCCAGGGGAAGGCTTGCCTCCCTGGGTCCTGCCCAGCCCCTGGACTGCTGATGGACCTGGATGCCTGGAGGATCTTTTTGCATGGGGTCCCCTTTGCTCCACTTTGCAGGGGTCATCTCTGGGGACTTTTGGGGCTGTCTATGCCCCCAGCGCATTGAGAGCGCTTCTATTTTTATTTGCCTTCACAGCGCTGGGCTGCAATACTTCTTAAAGGGGTTCCCCCGTGATTAGTATGTATGTATAACACACTTGTAAAGCGCTTGCTGTCACCCAACGGGCATCCTGGCGCTGAGATCTAACAGGTCCTGAAGCACAATCAAGAGAAGGGTCAGAGAGTGATTATCCTAGCCTGGGGAATAAATGAGTTTTAAAAAGTTTTTTAAAAGAAAGGAGGTCTCCCACGCATCTAAGCGATAGTGGCAAGTCGTTCCACAATTTAGATGCCGTGAAACCAAAAGAGCGGCCACCCATACGCTTTCTCCGGAACTTAGGAACAACCGCCAAATAGGCGGAAGCAGACCGGAGAGCTCTTGCGGGGGTGTACCATGTGAACATCTCCTGCAGGGGCAACGGTCCAGAGTCATGTAGAGCCCGGAAGACCAAACAAAGCGCCTTAAATTCAATCCGTTGAGGGATAGGGAGCCAGTGTAAATCTCTGAGAGCTGCAGAGGAGGAGTCAGAGCGGCGGCGGGAGAGTGCTAACTTAGCCGCAAAGTTCTGCACTCTTTGCAGCTTACCTATCGCCGTGGCAGGTGCCCCCAGAAGTAGTGCATTGCAGTAATCCAGTCTGCTAAGGATAATGCTGCGCACTACTTCTGGTCTGGCATTAACAGGGAGCAAAGGAAGAATCTTCCTGAGAGAGCGCAGAAGGCCCATGCAAGTGGATACTGTTTTATCAATGAAACCGTCCAGTTGAAGACTTGGTTCCATTGTCACTCCTAGATTCCGAACCGAGGTTGCTACTGCCGCCGTGCCCTGAAAGGAGGAAGGCCAAAAATCTTGTGGCAAAGATCGAGGGACCCGGTCCACTGAGCAGTGTAACACCTCTGTCTTAGTGCTGTTTAATTGCAGCGAGTTGTTGCTCAGCCATGTTGCCGTGGTGACCATGCAATGGTGAAAGGTCTCCAATGACACCGCATTCTCCCCTTCAAAGGAGAAGATGAGCTGGGTGTCATCAGCGTAGTTGGTGACTGAAATGCCAAATGTTTTTATTAACTTGATCAGGGGGCGGAGGTATAGATTAAAAAGGATGGGGCTGATGGCCGAGCCCTGGGGTACTCCCTGACCAACCCTCTTAACGATGGATTTATAGGGGGGGAGGGCAACCACCTGATGTCTATTGGCCAGGTATGAAACCAGCCAATCCCGGGCGGTACCCGTCACCCCCACCTCCTCCAATCTCCTGGTCAAGATGGCGTGGCTGACCGTATCGAACGCTGCCGACATGTCGAGCAGCACTAAAAAGGCTGCTCGTCCATGGTCGGCACGCGAACGAAGGTCGCTCAAGACAGTCACCAATGCTGTTTCGGTTCCATGCGCTGGTCTAAAACCGAACTGCGCCGCATCCAGACACTCGTTACCTTCCAAAAAACTGGACAGGTGTCTTGTGACCAGTTTTTCCAAGATCTTGATCGGAAAGGGAAGTAACGATATAGGTCTGTAGTTGGCGGGACAGAGGGGATCCAATGATTCTTTCTTCAGTAAAGGGGAAACCACTGCTAGTTTCCAGCTTTCCGGGACCTGGGCCGAGCTAAGAGTGCAGCGCAGGTGCCCACCCCGCTTATGGGACGTTAGTTTATATTTTAGCAGGTGCCCACCCTGCATGATGGCCGCCGTGCCGATGTGCATTTAATTCAGGGCGGGTGCCCACCCCGCAATCTTTCTGAGGGAGAAGCATGCTCCTGGCCGCTACAGCGCGACCAGGAAGTCAGGCACAGTGAGAGAGACGTGGGCGGGGCCTGTAGTGTAACAGGAAGTTCCGCCCGCCGTCTGAAGTCACCCGGGGCAGGAGAGGAAGCTTGCGAGAGAGGAGGTCGGGAGCCCACCCCGCCTCCTCGAGTCCCGGTGAAGAGCCCCGGTGCAGAGATGGGGGACTGGGTGAAGGGGCAGGCGTGAGCATGTGGACGCGGGGCTACCATGCAGAGAGAGCCCCGCAGGTATGGAGAAGACGGCCCGCCAGGGAACGCCCGGTGAGTGTCGAAGGGCAGAGGGGGGGAAGCTCCGGGGGTGCATCATGGTGCCTTGGAGGCACGGGACAGAGTTTCTAGTGAGCAGCCCCGCCGGGCAGAGGTCTGCTTCCACGTGATGTGCAGTATGTAGAGTTTGCGAAGCTCCGTGGGGTCACGCTGATTTTAGGAGCCCGTGCGCTCCCCGATGGCAGAGGTGCATTCAGGGCGGCCCGGATGGCAGTGGGCTGCCCCAACGTTTTTATTAGTGATTTCCAGAGCCCGTGTGGCTCCACCAAGGGGACATTTATTTCTAAAAGGGGCCAAAGTGGCCATGGGGCAGTTCCAGGCCCCACCATTGCTCCCCGAAGCCGCATGTGGCTCCAGCATTTAGCGCAGTGTTGTTCTAGGGCTAGGGAGAGCCCATGCTGCAGTTTTACTGATGTCTCAGCTGCCCAGTAATTAGTGGGCAGCTGCACCATTTAGGCGCCATTTGAGTAAAAGTCCTTGTGAGGGACGGAGATGGCACAGAGGTGCCAGGCCTTCCACAGGCACTGCGCAGCACTTAGTGCCAGCTGCAGCGTTTAGGCCCTTGGGATTGTCATCAGCTGCCCAGCAATTAGTGGGCAGCTGCAACGTTTAGGTTTGCGCCGGTGGCGCACCCCTGACTGGCGCTGCCTGGCAGCGCGCCCTGACATTCTGGACACAGGGCATTTGAGCCCTCCTTGAGATGGCCAATTGGCCAGGGGGCTGGTATGTGATATTTGCGCAATGTGATGTTACTATGCTTATGATGGTAATTGCCTAATGTAATTTATAGGCTAAGTGATGAGGTGCTAGGAAATGTAATGCATTTAGTATGTTTTACGCACCCTGTATTGATACCTCTAGAGATGGTTTTTGCTGTGGAGGTTTGTGTTAGTGAGATTGTGTTTCACTATGAGTTACGCCCCTAAATGTGAGGCAGAGTCTAATGTGTTTAGACTAGTGAGAGATTGCCTACTGTAGTTATACTGTTTAGGCCTAAATGTGATTGCTGCGTAATGTGCTTTGCCTTTATGCTTTTGTTATACTTCTAAAGGTGCTCATGCTTAGAAGTTTGCTTTGCCTAGTATGTTATACTAGAGAGGTTATGTGTCCATGCGTGATCTAGGCCTCTGGTTATTAGAATTGCGTAGTGTGTACCTACCTGTTACCAGTGGTTACTGGTTGTGGTTTTTAATTTTTATTTGGTGTTACAGCTATTCTAAGTGCTAGTTCTACTAAGTGCTGATTCTGACAGTGGCCTACGTGGTCCTGTCCTGGTGTAAATAATCCCTTGTGAATATTGCCCGTGCCAGTTGGCACAATGTATATTGTGTGATAACTATCTGATGTGTTATTTTCATATAACCTTGTGTGGAGTTCCTTTCGTGGTGTGCCTAGGATGTTGTTGCTGTTGTGTGCAAATGTTTTACGCATTGCCTCCGGGATAAGCCTGTCTGCTCGTGCCAAGCTACCAAAGGGGTGAGCAGGGGTTATCTTGGCGTGTGACTCCCTTGCCCTGACTAGAATGGAGGTTTCTGCCTGACTTTGGCGTAAGCCTTAGCCTACCAGAAATCCCAGTTCTAACACGTGTCAAAAAGCGACAGAAGGGTAGGTCTTCACGGATTGGAGCTTAACTTAAAAAAACTGACGTCTACACGCTCGGGTGGCACCTATAAAGGTGACTGGGACATCTTAACTGACGCTGGCGACGTCTCGTGGAGCTGACTGAAGCCACTCAACGGCGCACGTGAAGGGGTATTGCTCAGCAAAAGTTTCTGGATCCAGCCTGATGCCTTGGAAATTCAAAGGTAAGGCATATGCAGCTAGAAGTATATCAGATTAAAAGTACAAAGCGCCAACTGAAGGTTTCTGGATGCGCTGGAACGGGTCAAATTCGAAGCAAACTGAAATAGAGCACAGGCAGGCAAAAGACCATGTTCGGCCCACTGGGAGTTGTACTTTAGGTCCTATGTGCGGGTCTATACCGCACTGCTTTGTGTCACTCTGCATTAGTTCGATTAAGCTTTCAGCTGTGCGGCGAGGCTTTGCCTCGCCAGACGTTAGATCAAATGATGCTTTCAGCTGTGTGGAGAGGCTTTGTAGGGCTTCACCTTGGATTTGATGGAACCTTCAGTCCTCTCTGGTGCTAGCCAAGGGTCAAGGACTTGGAGGGTACCTCTTGGGGATGAGGACACATAGCAGAGGCCAGTACTGGGGCTCAGGAAGTTCAGTTGTAGCAGATTATCTGGGCAAGGAGGCCCTCTGAACCTGGATTTGTCCCTGTAGCTCGAAAAGGATTTCAGCCAACAGACTCTTGCTGTCACTATGGGTAGCCTGGGATCTTCCATTTCTGACAGCAAGGCAGTCCTTCAAACAGCAGGGCAGTACTTTAACAACTTCCACAGGTCCAGGAGTGTTCTGATAAGTTGCTCTAGAGGTCCAGTGTTTATATCTGGTTGACTCCCTACTCTACACCCACATCTGGTCTGGAAAGTTCTTCCTATTCCCCTGTCAAGGTGACAAAAGGCAGGGCAGGGCAAGTGTGATGTTCCTTTGTGTTTGTGGAGGAGGCGAAGCACGGTGAAGTGTAAATGAGAATGGGTAAGTGGCCCTTCCCTCGTCACCCTGTTAAAATGACCCATCCTGTCCACCCCTAATCCCCCTTTGTGTCAGTGTCGAAGTAATACAAAAACCCTCAAAAGCGGAGCCATTCAACACATGACCAGGACACAGTCAAAAGGCACGAATCAGTTGGGACAAGAAAATTCCAACTTTCTAAAAGTGGCCTTTTCAGAAATGTGGAGTGATGAGGTTACCAGTTTTGGGTCAATTGTCCTTTGTCGGTTATAAATCTGTCAGGAGAGTGGAGAGATTCAAGCATTCATCATCAAGTAATCTTTCCTTTGGTCTGCAAAGGAGAACTTAATCTTGAGAACCAACACAAAGTTTTGTCCAAGTTTCCTATTGACTTTCATTAAATTGAACCAGTCATTATTTAATCTTTCTTCCCAAATCTATCTATGTCAGCAGAGCATTACATTCATTAGACCTTTGTAAATGACAAAATGAAAGATAAACAAACATCGACTCAGCTGTTTGTGCCTTATGGACAGCCACAGCCAGGTCATACCCTGTCCAAGTAAAGGATACCTCGTTGGCTCTCAGCTTGTGTTTCCTTCTGTCATGCCAAGGACAAGCGTCCCCTCCGGTGGAGAGTGAGGGCGCATTTCACCAGGAGCATGGCATCAAATGAGACACACTATGCTGGGGTATCCTTAAAAGACATCTGCCGTACAGCCATGTGGAAGAGCCGGCACTCATTCATGAAGCAATACGTGGACGTAGAAGCTGATGTAGCAGTGGAACAGGCAATCTAGAGAAACCTGTTTCGGTAAAGGCGAGCCTGCTTCCCACTTTTTAATTGTCCTAAATTGTGTGCCGCTTGCTATTCGGATTCAAACATGCGAATATATAAAAGATCCAATTTTGGAGAATTAATGAGTTACTTACTGTTCTCCAATATTAATATCTTTAATATATTCACATGCGACCCTCTCCTTGTCTCCCCATTCCGAGGAGCATCCAAACATTTTATCACTGTTGTGCTTTGAAATCTGAGCTATGGTGGCCTCTGGAGGCAAGGGAGAGTAGGTGAGCATAAGTTTCCACCTCATTGGCTGGAGTTTGGGTGTTTTCATAATGAGGTCAATGTGCTACTAAATGTACAATGTTGTTTCAGGCCTATGGCTTTTCTACAGAGTAAACTGATATTTTAATGTTCCAGGGATTCCCAACCTGACGATGGGGAATGATTCATGCATGTGAATATATAAAAGATCCAATTTTTAAGAACTGAGAATTTCATAAGTCAAACGCAGGGCACTGGGCCGCTTCAATGAAAAGCACAAAAACATGACAGAGGTATACATGCAGGTGGGTGCCTATAAACTCTGTTGGCGTCACACCAGATGTGGAGTTGTGACTGAGGTTGCATTTCACCTTGTGGCAGAGCTGTAAAGTCATAGCTGGGAAATAAGTTTTCCAAACCACTCCGAGGCCCAGGAGGAGTATTCACAGGATGGTAATATCCTGCAAGATATATCTTGCAGAAATTGTTTACCTGACAGATCTATGTAAAAAGGGAATCCTAAGGAGATTTAAAATAGGTTGCCGTCCAAAGCAATGGAGCTCAGTAGCAATGTCTAAGCTCCTGAATTTTTCAAACCGATTTGTGGAGACACCAGAATCCCTTTCGATGATACAGCTAGAAAAATGTACTACCCATTTGGTGACAGCTGTTGAAAGAGTTCCAAGGAATCAGATAACATTGGAATAAGTTACATTTGGACTACATTTTGGACTTTTCTGTGACCTTGATCCACCTGAAAATTGAGGTGTAGACCGTCAATTGTAGTTATTATAGTCAAACAAAAAAAGACATATAGAAATAAAAAATAATTTTAAAAAAACACATTAAGCATAAAAGCATCTGGCTGTTAAGCTCAAACTGCAGAATCGAAATAAAACGATGAAACATTTACCTGTGCTTACTGCAATGCTAACACTTTTTGTCATTTGCAGCCCCGCAGTAGACTGCGTTTCCATGGCAATAAATTCCACTTGTCTCTGTGCTGGTGTATTGGTGCTTGTGGAAGAGGATTGCAGAGCTTGTGCCTCTAGCAAACGCTGAATCTGAATAAATGCAAAAGGAAATTGTGAACATTGTACGTAATTTAATCACCAGATGTATTTCCATTAGTGAGGCATACGATAATGAGAGTTTAGCCTTAATATGCAGTATTTTATACAATGATTCTGGGCTACTAGTTAGAGCTCTCCTAATTACAACAGATGGTGCCATGTTCAGTTCTAATAGGAAACTGACCAGGTTCCTGTAGACTCTGTCGTAAGATGTCCCACACAAGGGTTTACCCACTCCCGTATCCAGACACTAAAGAATGCTCTGCTTTTGAGTTGATGCATATTATTGACAGCAATAATTAGGATTATTGACTGAAGTGCCATTGCTACTATGTGGGTAGAGTACATAATTCCTACCACTACATCAAGTGTTCTGAACCTTTAACACTACACAAATTCTACAAGTAATTTACTCAATGTAGTGAGAGGCACAGCTCGTCCTGCAGATTTCCTTTCCTCTGAGTGCCCAAAGTTAGAGCGGGCAGGTGGGGGACACTGGGTCAGTTTAAATGTGGCGAGGGTGGTTTGAGAGGCATGAGGGGATGGAGTTGGAAAGGGGGTGAATGTAGCAATCTGGCTCTTTGTACGATATATCATGAATCTGATATACTGTGTAAAGAGTCCAGGGGTTCCCTTATGAATGGACAGGGGCTAGCTCTGCAATTCCCAAGTGCTCTATTAGGGGTAACGTGGTCCAGCAGCCTTAGGCTTAACACAGAGGAGTGCAAGACATTTGCAACTACGCACAATGATCAATGACACACACAACTCAAGAAGAAGAACTACACCTATTTATAAAAAACATGTGCAATGCAATCGGTCTTGCATTTGTGAAAGTTAAAGCGATTGGCGTTCTAAATGATATTGTTTTTTAATTCTGTTTTTTGTTTGTAGTGGATGTACGTTTGTAGTGGAAGTATGTGGTTTAAATTGTAATTCTTAGTTGTGGAATTGTGTGGTGATAGGGTATTTGTGTATTGGAATAAGTGGTATGATGAATCGAAAGGGGTGAGAGGTTTGTAAAATAGATAGAAAGTAATATTGAGAGTGATAGGTTGTTTGTCTGCAGTTCGTTCACCACTTCATACACAGTAGTAGAAAGAGCGTGTGAGAAAGAAAGAATGAAGGGGAGAGAAGGTTACAGATGCATAAAGAGGCTGAGCTTGTATACGCACAAGACACTGAAAGAAGTGGAGGAATGTGTGTTTGCGGTTTGGATTTTTTAAAACTTTATGGTAAAAAACTGCTGAAAGCCTTGTAGAGAAGCAATAGGAGAAATGCTGGATCAGGTGTTTGTGCAAAATGGAATTATGTGGATTGTAATTATGTGGTATTAAGTTAGTGGACTTAAGTGTAGTGGTATTTTGTGTCGAGGAGCGGCATGTATTGAGTGGAATTATGTGGTGTGGTGTTGAATTATATGACATGTAGAATTTTGTGGGGTGAATTGGATGTGTGTGGTGTGTGGAAATTTGTGCTGTGGAATGGAATTGTGGGGAGTTAAATTGTGTTGCATTGAATTGTGTGGCATTGAGTGAAATTATGTTGAGAGGAATTATGTTGCATAATCTACAGCGTATTTATGTGGAGTGCTGCTATGTGGCATGAAGTACATATATGTGTGGTGTAATTATGTGATTTGGAGTGCAATCATGTTGAATGGTATTGTGTGGTGTCACGCATAATTTTACACCCTGTTGAAACATCTTTTCTACCACCTACCAAACTTGCATTGCTGCTGTGCTGTAGCAGTTTTATGTGTGGGCAGCTGCAGTGCAGCGCTGCAGACGTTTTATGTGCAGGAAGTTTTCACTGCTGCTGAGCCGTACCGATTTTGTGAGTCAGCAGCTGCACTGCAGCAGTTTTATGTGCCGTTCTGTTGGTCGCTGTTTTCTCCCCGTTCCACCGCAGCGTGTGGAGGGAGTTCAAACGCATACTGGTACTCCTCACTTCTGGTGGCATGCCTAGACGTGGCCATCTTGGCTGTGTGTCGGTCTAGTCTTCCCCTGACTGGTTGACATTTAACTATAAAAAAGGGATAGAGCCAACGAGCAGCGGGCGCGCCGCTGTCGCTCCCAAGGCGTGCCTTAGGCAAGACCGTCTGCGCCCAACAGGGACCAGGAGCCATGAACCCATGTCCAAACAGGGCACTTAGGCCATGCTACTCCATTAGCCAATTAATGGCTTACCTTAATCCACCGCTCCCAGACTGCACCCTATTACATCTTGAGGAGGGAGGGCAAAAATGTTCATGCTGTGGCTTCTCTTTCAATATTACCCCGGGCTCAGTGGTCATCAAACACAAAACTCACCCCCGTAACTATGTTGCACTAGATGACAAATAATTTTTTCCTTAGAACTAACTGTCGCTCCCTTCCCAAGCATTAAGCTGACATTTTTGATCTTTTGGTCAATTATCAATCAGAAGCCATATTTCTTACGGAGACATGGCTGCATGAAAGCTCCGGCCCTGATGTTGCGGCTGCTCTGCCGCCCAACTACGCCACAGTTAGGAAAGATAGGAGCCCCAAAATAGGTGGGGGCATTGCCATCATATTTAGGAAAGACTACCAGTGTAAATTTGAAGACTTACCACTTAGGAATAGTGAGGCAGCATTATTTAAGTTGGCCGTAACCCCGAAGTTTACCTTCTCTGGGATACTATTGTACCGCCCCCCCAGGCCCTCCCGCGCCCTTGGCCTCCTTGTTTCCTGGTCTGATAACCCCTTTGCTTAGGAGTACTGGTAATTTCTCTATTTTGGATGATCTTAACTTGCACCTGGAGGATCTGACATGTAATATTAGTGCTACTCTTATTTCTGATTTAGCAGCTTGAACATTGATTTACATAATTCTGGCCCCACACATGTGGCGGGCCATTTATTAGATCTCATCTTTTCCAGCTTATCTAGCATTCACTGCTCTCAAGAACTTCTTTTATGCTGGTCTGACCACTTTATTACGGGCTTTCATCTGGAATCTCCAGCAAGTTCTGGGACTGCTACCCACATCATTAGGAAACCAACAAGGAACTGGAAAAAGCTAGATGTGATCATGTTGAATAAGATTTTATCCTCTAACACGCCAGTTTCTAAACAAATGGTGTGCACTCACTGGGGTATCATACAAAAGTGGCTTCTCAATGCAATTGATACCTGCCTCCCTCTATCCCTAAAAAGCGTTAACAATCATCGTCCTCCAGCGCCCTGGTTCACTGAAAACTCAAAATAGGGAAGGCCAAACGTAAGGCGCTGGAAACGCACTGGAGGAGGAACTGTGGACTCCAAAACTTCATGTAAAAGGGGAGAAAAAGGAATATCAATCTTTGCAGATCTGCTCGTGTGAAGCATGGATCGCCAACTATTTCTGGTGCTCTGAACTTCTCCAAAACAATATTCATTGTGGTCAAGGAGATTTCAGGCTCCGAAACTCAATTAGGCCCCCTTCACTAAACAACCGTCAATGCCAAGATCTGGCTAATGTCTTTCTCCAGAAAGTAGAGAAAATATACTCGGAAATATTGAGCTTACAGCACAACAGTCCCTCTTCACTGCAAACTACAAATCCACCACAGTCAGCATTTACACTGTTTTCAGTTGACAATACCCACCTTGACCAGGATAGGGAGCCTTATATACCCATAAACAAACTGGCATTTTGGCCTCTATTAAACAGACTCTTTAAAATGTCTCCTAGACAGCGTTAAATCAGGATAATCCAGGTACCCACTCCTATCTCTGTGCTCAAGCAGCTGGAGCCGCCATCTTTGCTTGTTATTATGGACCCTCTGAATGCCTCCTTACAGGAAGCTAAAGTTCCACCAGAGTGGATGCATGCTATGGTGCACCCCCTTCCGAAGAAGGCCAACGCGGATCCTGATTTGCCTTCTAATTACCGGCCTATTTCTTTGTTACCAGCCTTTTCCAAGATTTTAGAAAAGCACATCGATGCACAGCTGTCCAGCTTTGTTGAACACAAAGGGGGTGGTGATGGACGAAGCATCTGAATCAATCAAACACTCACACCCAGTCAAAAGATCTGGGTTTAATCCATCACCGTCCTTTAGCCCATTCTGCCACCCCAGTTCAGACATGGCCATATGCAAATCAGTCTGACCCTGTGCCTCATGGGAACAGTCCAGTCCGAACTGCCAAGCCATGCCTTCCCTGGACCGAAAACAAGCTTCCTAGGACCGGTTTCTGGCATTACAGCTGTCTTCAGCCAGGCTTGCTTGAATCCAGTGGCAAAGTGTGCAAGGGACTCACGTCTGAGCATACCCTGCAAACTTATGGCGAACAAAGCGGTACAAAAAGGGGGTGGTGATAGACAGAGCATCTGAACCAATCAAATACTCACACCCAGTCAACAGATCTGGGTTTAATCCATCACCGTTATTTAGCCCACTCTGCCACCCCAGTTCAGACATGGCCATATGCAAATCAGTCTGACCCTGTGCCTCATGGGAACAGTCCAGCCCGAACTGCCAAGCCATGCCTTCCCTGGACCGGAAACAAGCATCCTAGGACCGCTTTCTGGCATTACAGCTGTCTTCAGCCAGGCTGAAGACTTTGTAGAGTCACAAAAATTCCAACACCCATCTCAATCGGGCATCAGAGCTGGTTTTTCAAATGAAACAAGGCTCCTTGGGGTTACGGAAAGACTGCATCGTCATCTGGATGCTGGAGACACAGTGGTCCTTATACTGCTTGATCTGAGCGCAGCACTCGACATGGTGTCCCACACCGTGTTAGTGGAAACCTTAAGATCATTGGACATCTGTAGCTCAGCCCTAGATTGGCTTATTTCTTTTCTTGCCGATCAGACCTTCCAAGTCGTCTCTCCCACTTGCAGCTCTGATACCCATCTCTGTATGTCAAACCTTTGGCTGATGTTGCTTAAGATGCTGGGCTGTCCCTATTCTCTTACGCAGACGATTCCCAGATTATCTTCTCTCTGTCAGTGGAGAGCACGGCTCTTCCCTCCTCCAGTTGGGCTTGGGTAAAATTGCCCCATGGATGCAGGAAACTACCTTAAACTCAACGGAGAGAAGACCGAAGTTCTGGTCTTCAGAAAAAATAAGGAACTCTGCCACCTCCCCTCCCCACATTGGCCTAGCGAGATGGGTGTACTTCCTCAGCCCTCCCGCCAAGTTCGTAACTTGGGCGTCATTATTGATGATTCACGGACTGTGCAAAATCAAGCTGTTAAGGTAGCTGCCACATGTTTTACCATTCTGAATTAGCTAAAAAAAGGTCATTTGGATGCTGTCGGAGCCTGCCCAGAGAACAGTAGTCCAGGCACTTGTCACCTCAAGACTGGACTACGGTAACATTCTTTACCTGGGGGCCAATAAGGAGGAGACTCGTATGCTGCAGATGGTTCAGAACTCGCTGCAAGACTACTTTGCCGTATTCCCAGAGCTATCTCTGTTTCCGGTCACCAGCATGACCTGCACTGGCTAAGGGTTGAGAACCGTATTAAGTTCAAAGCCTTGAACTACATGTTCAAAATCAAAACAGTTGTGGCCCCTCAGTATCTGCAGTCTCTAGTTAGTCCCTATGTGCCTCCTCGCTGCCTTCGCTCATCTACCCAAGGGAAATTCATTGTGCCTAGAGTCAAACTTTCCCAGATGGGTGGACGATCGTTTGCATACCTCGTCCCTCCCTATGAAACTACCTCGCCACCCCAATTCGAAATGAAACGGTGTATGTCCAATTCCGCAAATCCTTAAAAACCTGGCTTTTTAACCAATAATCATTAAGCTGCTATTCATTCCTCGATCTGGCCGGCGCCAGGAAACCCTTTTTGGGTAGCTGTTGCGCCTTACAAATTAAATGAATAATAAAAATAATAATAATGTGCTGGAAGCTTGCACTGCGGCTGAGCTGTAGTGATTTATGTACGGGAAGCTTGCACTACTGCAGAGCTGTAGTGATTTATGTGCAGGAAGCTTGTAGTACTACTGAGCTGTAGTGGTTTATGTGCGGGAGCTGCATTGAATGTGCATTTGCAAAACATGATGGTGAGAGGAATTCTAGGAGCTAGAATAACTGTGCACCATGGAATTTAGGTTGTCATTAGGCGCAACATGGAGTGAACCGACATGCAGTTGAAAGTATCAGGGTGAGGGGGCAATGAGTAACACCAAGTGCAGCCTTGGTTAGGGAGTGAATTTGGCTCTGGTGAAAACTGCAGCAGTACATAGAGAGATTAACCTCCAGTGCTCTTAAGAGAGCAGTTCGCTTGTCAGCAAGTCATGTAAATCGCATCTATGCAGCAGAGTAATAGAAAGGAGAGCAGGCAAGATGGCATAGCTTCAATGTAACCATCCAAAGCATCCAAGGACCGGTTTCTGGATTTAGGCCCAGATCTTTTTACTGGGGTGAATGTAAGAGATTGTTCTGCATTCTGTCCATCAACTGTGTTTTTTGCAATTTTCACCCCGAGTGGGCTGGGTATGCTCAAACGTGAGTCCCAGGCTCTCCACATCACTGGAGTCAAGCTATCCAGGCTGAAGAAGGCTGATAGCCAGAAACCGGTCCTTGGATGCCTGATTCCGGTCTAGGAAAGACATGGCTTGGTAGTTCGGGCTGGACTGTTCCCATGAGGCACAGGGTCAAGGATGATTTGCATATAGCCATTGTCTGACCTAGGGTGGTGTGGAGTGCAAAAAAACGATGGATTTAGGCCCAGATCTTTGTACTAGGGTGAATGTAAGACATTGTTCTGCATTCTGTCCATCAACTGTGTTTTTTGCAATTTTCACCCCGAGTGGGCTGGGTATGCTCAGACGCGAGTCCCAGGCTCTCCACACCACTGGAGTCAAGCTATCCAGGCTGAAGAAGGCTGATAGCCAGAAACCGGTTCTTGGATGCTTGATTCCGGTCTCGGAAAGACATGGCTTGGTAGTTCGGGCTGGACTGTTCCCATGAGGCACAGGGTCAAGGCTGATTTGCATATAGCCATTGTCTGACCTAGGGTGGTGTGGAGTGCAAAAGAACGATGGATTTAGGCTCAGATCTTTGTACTGGGGTGAATGTAAGACATTGTTCTGCATTCTGTCCATCAACTGTGTTTTTTGCAAACATTCTAATGATGACATGCAGATGCACACAACTCTATACATAGGCTTCAGGGCACTCACTCATTCATTCATTAGATCTTTATTTCGGCACAACTGCCATACTGCACTCACTCAAGTACACATTAATTGACTATGGCAGACTATCCTAAGACAACTAGCTTCATTTGTTAGCTTTTGTGTGCTGCAGCAGCATGGCGACGTCCCATACCAATAAAACAAATAATTTTAAAGAAACACACAATGGAGATCCTCACACAAGTACTGGCTCACTCTTCTCTGCACCATTCCTGGTGAGCGGATGGCTGGCTTCCGGGCAACTCCAGCAAGTTCACAGTTCAACATTAATGAGGGTATGCGGTGAACTGCTTAGTCAAAAATTAAAGGAGGCTGTTATAATGAAGCAAGTCAGCAGGGTTTTGTTGAATGAAGCTTTATTGTGACAGCCCCATACACGTCTGCACAGCCCAGCAGCAGGCAAGCAACTGTCAAGTCAACGTTCTCATAACGGCAATAACGTTGTACAGTGGAATGTGGAGTGTGGGGGGAACCAATGGGGAGGAAAAGGTATGAACACGTAACGCCTGCTCTAGTGCAGGTGAGTCACAAGTCAGTTACTATCGCGTGCCGTGTTCATTGCATGCGGCAGCAGCTGTGATTACAACAGAGGCCAGTAGTGACACATGCAGCAATAATGCCGGTGGTAATGGAGAACCTCCCATTATCGTTTAACAGGGGAGTCGGAGCCTTACTTGAGACTCTGGCGTTACCAACTCCCTCCGCAGCCTCCATATCTTCTGGGTGACGGTCCCCTGAGGTTATGATGCGAGTCGGGTGGCCCTTTGTAACGTGCCATTTGTACACAAAGTTGCACCTATGTATAACGGCTACATCCACGCATCCAGAAAAGGGAAAGGTAGAGGGACAGGTTCTCGAATTGCATGCACTCTTACTGAGCAGCACACAAGAGCAGAGAAGCAACTGAAACCAAATTAAAAAAAACTCAAATTACACGAACAATGTGATGTGCGCGTTAGTTGGTAGTAGGTGTGTGGCTGTTTATCCGCATCGCTGCAGCGGTTATTTTTCCGCTACGCGGCTTTTTTCTAAAAGCCGCGTTAGATGAAGAGCTCAGCTCATCATCCGCACACGACCACCGTGGCTGATGACGAGCTCAGCATCGAAGGGGTTAAGGTAACATAGTGGAAGTGGATTCTGAAATGTTGCTAATAACTGCTAAACGATGTGCCAGATGATGATGATGATGAGGGGACGGGTGGGGGATTTAGGGGGGGGGGGGGGGGGGGGATGACCGATACGGCAAGTTGCAATGCAACGGTAACTCCAGCAGGTGTGTGGAGAGCTCACAAAAATGAGTGATGTGGCCAGAAGGGACAGATAGACAAAAGGGGAGAGATGAGAGCAGCAACCATGGAGGAAACAAGTAACAGTGTGCAGGACGGATGGAAGAAACTAGGAGAGAGCGGAACAGAAAAGTAGTGCACTGAAAATAAACATATGGCCAATATTAGTGAATGGAACCATGTAGCAGTGACAGTCTGCAGGGGGGAACAAAACAGTCAAAAGGCGGGACAAATGTATACTATTCACATATGAAAACGAAGGAATTTGTAAAAGGCAGACAACGGAACTAATAGAAAGCGTTGGGCGCTTACAAAGTACCTAGAACTGAATACCACATGTCTCTGAAACAGTGCATGCCCTGCCTAGGCAAGACCTAAAAATAGCAAGTATCTTTATACATGTTTGGGCTTCAGAGAAAATCGACCTTAGGGGTGGCATTACTGGCCAATTTTCCCGCCTGTCCAGGTGCCAAAGGGGCCCTGGACAAAAGAGTCGGCTTCCTATCATGGGAAGAGCCAGATTCGCATTTCAAAGGTGGCTTGTCACCCAAAGAAGGCTAATCAGCAGGTCATCCTCTTTCCGGACAGTCTTTTGTTCTGGGTTTCCTTAGAGCAGATGTTCTCCCCTTAGGCAGTCAGAACAGTGTCTTGGTGGCATGCTGGCAGAAACCGGTCAGCAAGGACACCAGAGGCTGGTAGGTTTTCAGGGGGCACCTCTAAGGTGCCTTTTGGGTGCATGTATTGGCATATCCAACTCTGGCATCAGTGTGTGTTTACCGATACAAGATGTCTTTTTTTTTTTTTTTTAACAGAGTTTTATATAGCGCGAACTTGACCCGGTATCGGGTATCCGAGCGCTTTACATAGTACCAGTTGCGTTACATGAGAGCACATTCATTTTTGTTTGGCACTTGGAGATTCAGTGATTTGCCCAGAATCACAGGATGTTCAGCGTCATTGTCGAGAATTGAACCTGGTTCCCCAGATTCGATGTCGACCGCCCTAGCTGTTAAGCCAACTCCTCTCCCCCAATCTGATACCAAACATTCCTATTTTAAAAGAAGCCATTATGTAGCTAGGGAACTCGTTTTCATCAGTGTCTAGAAAATGTTGCAAAATGTCCTCTCTGGTCAATTGTACTAGAAGTAATAGGAATGACCAGCACAGGGACATATCTGCTCACATAGGTATGCGCTCACATGTAATATTCACCACCCTGCCTTAGGTCTGTTGCACAAGTTACTACTTGTGTAACGATATATCTGTAAGAGACATTAGTTAGTGATAGATTCCTTACCTTAGAATATCCCCAGGCGTCAGACTGGATCCGGAAATTTTTGCGTAGCAATACCCCTGCGCGCTGGTAGGCGTCGTCTGCGGCTCCGCGTCCGTCGTCGGCGTCGTGAGCGCCGGGATGACGTCATCGGAGTATATAGACGGCGCCCATGCGCGCTGACGTCAGTTCTGATAACACAGCTTTTCCGCGCCAGATACGCAGAGCCATGATAGAACTAACACTGGTGCCATTGAAACTAGGGCCCTGAAAGGGGATGACCTTAACCCTAAATATCGGTTCGCAGAACGGGGAGGATGGGAGGGCGGTAAGGAATCTATCACTAACTAATGTCTCTTACAGATATATCGTTACACAAGTAGTAACTTGTGCATCTGAAAGAGACACGTTAGTGATAGATTCCTTACCTTAGAATAGATACCCCAGCAATACCAACCCCGGTGGTGGGTCTGCGAACCAATATCACACCAGAA
Source organism: Lissotriton vulgaris (assembly GCF_964263255.1). NCBI lineage: Eukaryota > Metazoa > Chordata > Amphibia > Caudata > Salamandridae > Lissotriton > Lissotriton vulgaris. The sequence goes on from NC_141685.1 coordinate 332,803,228, forward strand.
AGTCCTGGAGGACGGAACGGCCAAAGAAGCCATCCCTCCGGACTTGACTGTCCAGGCAGTAGTGTCTTGCGAACGTGTGCAGCGAGGCCCACGTGGCTGCCTGACAGATGTCCTGCAGGGGGACACCGCGGCCCAGGGCAGTTGTCGTCGCCGTGGCCCGAGTGGAGTGAGCCCGCAGTCCAGCCGGGGGCTCCTTCCTCGCCATGGAGTAGCATGCTTGGATGCACAAGATGATCCACCTGGAGATGGTCCTCTTGTGTACAGCCTTTCCCTTCTTCGCGCCCACGTAACCAACGAAGAGTTGGTCATCCACCCGGAATTGGCGAGTGCGGTCCAGGTAGTAGGAGAGCGCACGTTTTGGATCCAGACAGTGGAGCCTCTCTTCCTCTTTCGAGGGATGCGGAGGCGGAAAGAAGGTGGGCAAGGTGATGGACTGCCCGATGTGGAAGGCCGTGACAACCTTGGGCAGAAAGGAAGGTCGTGTACGCAACACCACCTTATCAGGATGAACAGACAGGAAAGGCGGAGAAGAAGAAAGAGCCTGGAGCTCACTCACCCTCCTGGCAGAGGTGATGGCAACCAGGAAGGCCGTCTTCAGCGTAAGGAGACGAAGAGGACAGTTATGAAGTGGCTCAAAGGGAGCACACATCAGAAAGGTGAGAACAAGGTTCAAGTCCCACTGGGGCATCACGAAGGGAACAGGAGGGAACATGTGTGTGATGCCCTTCAGAAATCTACTCACTATAGGGGACTTGAACAAAGAAGGCTGATCTGGTAGCCTCAAGAAGGCCGAAAGAGCAGAGAGGTACCCTTTAAGAGTGCCCAGAGCAGAGCCCTGCTGGGCAAGGGAAAGAAGAAAGAGCAGCACTTCCGAAAGGGGTGCAGAGAGGGGATCCACAGCCTTTGCTGCGCACCATGCCACAAATCTATTCCACCGGCAGGCGTATACCGACTTAGTGGAGGGACGCCTGGCTGCCAGAATGATGTCACAGACTTCGGGAGGCAAGTCAAATGGCCTCAACTGCCGCCGCTCAATCTCCAAGCTTGTAGGTGGAGACTGGACAGGTTCGGGTGCAGGACCGTCCCCTGCTGCTGCGACAGAAGGTCCTCCCGAAGAGGCAGACGAATCGGGGGAATCGACTGACATGCTGAGTAGCTCGGGATACCAGTATCTTCGAGCCCAGTCCGGAGCCACAAGGATAACTTGGGCCCGGTCGCGCTTGATCTTCTTCAGCACTCTGGGCAGAAGTGGTATAGGCGGAAAGGCGTACAACAGGCCGCAGCTCCACTCGCGACGAAAAGCGTCTCCGAGCGAGTGCCGCCTTGGAAACTCCAACGCGCAGAACTGCTGACATTGCGCGTTCTCTTCTGTGGCGAATAGATCTAACCAAGGCTCTCCCCACTGTCGAAAGAGACCTTGCGCCACGTCCGAGTTCAGACGCCATTCGTGATCCATCATGCACCGGCGGCTGAGTTCGTCCGCCCTGGCATTCAGAGAACCTGCCAGGTGTTGAACCACCCGAGTCACGCCCTGATGTTCCAGCCACTGCCAGAGGCGCAGAGCCTCCTGGCAAAGGGTCCACGACCCCACACCGCCCTGTTTGTTGCAGTACCACATGGCGGTGGTGTTGTCGGTGAACACTTGCACCACGCTCCCCCTGACAGAGGGGAGGAATGCCTTCAGTGCAAGACGAATCGCCCGCAGCTCCAGAAGGTTGATGTGGAGCCGGGACTCCGCCGGAGACCAGAGGCCTCTGATCTCCGCCTCTCCCATGTGGCCTCCCCAGCCCTGGAGGGACGCGTCCGTCACAACTACGTGCTCCGGCTGGGGTAGAGAGAGGGGTCTGCCACTGACCCAGTCGCGGTCCGTGAGCCACCACTGCAGTTGTTTCGCAGTGCCCTCCGAGATCAGGACATGATCGGACAGGTTGCCCTGATGCTGGGCCCACTGAAACTTCAGGTCCCACTGCAGAGCCCGCATCCGCCACCTGGCGTGACGCACCAGAAGGATGCAGGAGGCCATCAGTCCCAGAAGCCGCAGCGTCAACCTGACCGAGACCCGGGATAACGGCCCGAAGATAGGAATCAGAGCCTGAATATCCCGAACCCGCTGCTCGGGTGGGTAAACCCGAAACTGCGCCGAGTCGAGAACCGCTCCGATGAAAAGGAGCTTCTGAGAGGGACACAGGTGTGACTTCGGCACATTGATGGAGAACCCCAGCAAGTGCAGGAGGTCGGCCGTAGTCTGGAGGTGGCTGACGACTGTCTGGGGCGAGCCCGCCTTCAACAACCAGTCGTCGAGGTAGGGGAAGACTGACACCCCTTGCCTGCGCAGATGGGCTGCGACCACCGCCATCACCTTCGTGAACACCCGTGGGGCGCTGGTAAGGCCGAAGGGGAGCACGGTAAACTGAAAGTGCTCGTGGCCTACCGTGAACCGCAGGTAACGCCGGTGGGCCGGCAGGACGGGGATGTGGAAATAGGCGTCCTGCAAGTCCAACGCTACCATCCAGTCTCCTGGGTCCAGGGCAGCCAGGACCTGAGCCAAAGTGAGCATCTTGAACTTCTCCGTACGGAGGAAGCCGTTGACGTTCCGCAGATCCAAGATAGGGCGTAGGCCCCCTTTGCCCTTCTTGGGTACCAGAAAGTAGTGGGAGTAACAGCCACGTCCTACTTCTGGCCCAGGAACGCGCTCGATGGCCCCCTTGGCCAAGAGGGCCGAAACTTCCTCTTGCAGAAGTCGCAAGTGATCCCCCGACACACGGTGGCATTGAGGTGGCATGGATGGAGGGGAAGACTCGAAGGGGAGGGAGAAACCCCTTCGGACAATTTGCAGCACCCACCTGTCCGAAGTGACTGTATGCCAGTGGGGGAGGTGATGGCGAACCCTGCCTCCCACAGGCGTCACATGGGCCTGAAAACTCGGACTAGGAAGGTTTTGAGGCGGGGGCTGCTGAGGGAGGTGTGGACTGGCCTCGCCGCTGGCCCCGACCACCGCCACGGCGGTTCCCACGGCCGCCACCGCGTTGCTGAACATTCTGCGGCGCGTGGCTGACGGTCGGTGGTGGGGCGCCCCTTCCGTGGCCACGAAAGGAGCGAAAGGCACCCGATTGCTGGCGTGGGGCCGCAAGGCCCAAGGACTTGGCCGTGGCCCTGGAGTCCTTAAAACGTTCCAGCGCATGGTCTGCCTTGTCGCCGAAGAGGCGACGGCCATCAAACGGCATGTCCAGGAGAGTGGCCTGGACATCGGCCGAGAAGTTGGCGGACCTCAACCAGGCGTGGCGTCGAACCGCCACCGTCGTTGCCATCGCCCTGCCCAGTGAGTCCGTGGTATCCAGCCCACACCGGATGGAAAAGCGTGCCGCATCTCGGCCGTCCGCAAGGGTTTGGCTGAGTTTAGCCCTGACCTCCTCAGAGCATTGTGGCAGCACCTCCGCAACCGTGTCCCACAGAGTGTGGGTGTAGCGGCCCAAGAGACAGTTGGTGTTCACTGACCGGAGCCCTAGGCTCACAGACGAGAAGACCTTCTTCCCGAACTGCTCAAATCTCTTGGATTCCCTGTCGGGCGGGGCCGACGGGAATGCGGACTGGGAGTTGGAGGCCTGGATGACCAGGCTCTCGGGGGTGGGGTGGGTGGACAAAAAGCAAGGGTCGCCCGGTGCCGGGCGGTAGCGTCTGGCCACGTTCCTATCCACAGGGGGACCTGTGGCGGGCTTGGACCAAGTGCCCAGCAGAACGTCACACAAGGCCTCATTGAACGGCAGAAGGGGCTCCGCGGAGCCGGACTGCTGTTTGAGTACCTCAGTGAGGAGATTAGTCCTCACGGCCGCGACGGGGAGCTCAAGGTTTAGGGCCTTAGCTGCCTTCGTCAACACTACACTGTAAGCAGAACCCGCCTCCGAAGCCACAGTCGGGGGCGACGTAAATCCAGTGTCTGGCGATGTGTCAATACCACTGGCCTCCCCAAGCTCATATGTCCAGTCCTGATGAGACTGGCAATCACGTGCCAGAGGGTCCTCGGACCCCTCCCACTGCTCCTCGTCACCCAGCTCCTGGAGACCAGGATTAACAGCCAGGGCCTCCTCGTGGAGATAGAATTCTCCGACGGCCGACGGAATCGGCGCCCAGCGGCGCCCCTCCGACGCCTGAGGCGGACCGTAGGAAGCATTGGGGTCGGCAACCACTACGGCTGCCGGGGACGACACCTGAAGGGACGTCGCCGGTGAGGTCGCAGGGTCGACCGGCGAGGTCCCGGATCCGGAGCCGGATCCAGCGCGGCGCCGGGACCGAAGTCGCCAGCGGCGCCGGGGCCGAAGCACCCGACGTCGTCGGGGCCGAAGCGCCCGACCCGGAAGGACCTCCAGACGGAGCCGATCGGCCCGAAGGCACCACGGGAACCGACTGAGGGAGGGCCCTCATGGCCATGAGGTACCTCTCGACCTCCTCCTGCGACGCGCCGTGCCCAGGGACCCGAAGGTGTGGGGCAGGCGGCGACGCTTGCGACTCCCGCGGAGCCGCGTGGGCGGTGTCGCCCGAATCCCCGGCCGCATCGTGCGAGCGACGGGGCGGGTCGGAGGACCGATGGTGTCGCTCCGACCTCTCATGCCTCTTACCTGAGGACTTGGAACCAGACGATCGGTGACCACTCCCGGAACGTCGATGACTCCGACCTCGCGACCTGTCCCTCGACCTCCCGTGGGACCGGGACCGGGACCTGGAGCGGCGCGGGCCGACTGCCTCAGCTCGAGACGCTTGCAGGACCGCTCCCGCCTAGCCTTCGACGTCAGGGCCCGGCAGTCGTCACAGGTTCGATCGTCGTGGTCGAGGCCTAAGCACTTCAGGCACCGGCGATGGGGGTCCGTGACCGACATGAGTCGGCCGCACTTCGAGCAAGGCTTGAACCCGGGCATCCCTGGCACCGATAGTCGAGAATCGACTAAGTAGAGGATCAAAAAGATCAAAAAAGTTTTCAGTCAAAAAGTGACTGGGGGTAGAGCTTCTTCCGGATCTGCGCTAGCTGGCGCGGAAAAAATAAGAACTGACGTCAGCGCGCATGGGCGCCGTCTATATACTCCGATGACGTCATCCCGGCGCTCACGACGCCGACGACGGACGCGGAGCCGCAGACGACGCCTACCAGCGCGCAGGGGTATTGCTACGCAAAAATTTCCGGATCCAGTCTGACGCCTGGGGATATTCTAAGGTAAGGAATCTATCACTAACGTGTCTCTTTCAGATAAATATTACATGCAGTGGTAGGGGACATAGCACACAGGAATGAGGCCATCTGCATTGGAATGGTCAGTCCAGGGTTGTGTTCCACTCCCATGTAGGGAGAGGGACCATCTTAACAGTTTGAGGTTTTCACCTTTCTTTTGCATTAGCCATCTCGGAGACCTGTGTTCAGTTTGAACAATGAAGTGAGAGCCAAACTAGTATGGCCTCTGCTTCTTCAGGGACCAAACCACAGCAAATGCTAAATTATAAAGCCCATCATAATCAAGCACATTGTAAGCTTGTCTGCAAAATCAATCCAGGCTGAATGAGTTTATTTGAGTCTCCCTGAACATGATTCTGAATTTGTCAGTGGGGACTCCAAATCCTCAATCAGGGTGCCCATCATGATTTCATAAGAGAATGTATCTCATTCATTCAGTGTCTGGAGCCTATCCCTACACTTTCCTGAGAACAGCTCCCAAAGAAGAGAGCTCCAATACTTCTTGTTTAGCGGGCTCATTTTATAGGCCTTCTCAAAGGCTGTAAACCATTTGGTGACATCATTACCCTCTGAATATTTTGAAACAGTCCCTTTGGGTATTTTAGAGTTAAATCCTTCTTCCCTATTTATAATGATGCTGCCACTAGAGATGGGTCCTAGGTGCAGCGCAGCTCTTTCCTTTTTCTATAATAAGGAATTTAGCCTCTAATGCTATCCTCTTGGCTAGTTTCTGAAGATCTGCATCTTCAGTGTCTACTTTTTCTGGGACTCTACTAGGAGTGCTCCCACTGACATTACTGTCTGAAGGGGTAGTGATGGAGTCAGTCATCCACCACTTGCTCCTCTTCACTGACCCCAGTGGGGGAACCTATACTTGTAATATTCACCACCCTCCCTTAGGGCTATTAGGCCTGCTGTAGGGGTGATTTACAAATATTACATGCAGTTGTTAGGGACATGTAATGTTTTCACTTTTGTTGGAACAAAGACACGCACCCTGCGGTGGCAGCCTTGCATGTGCTTGGCGAGTGGTCCTTCAGAGTGGCATAATAAGTGCTGCTGCCTCTAGGGACCTTTTTGGTACCTCAGGCCCTAGGTACCAGGGTACCATTTACTAGTGAATGACAGAGGATGCTGAAGGTTTTGCCAATTAGGGGAACAATTGTACAGTTTTGGGAACAAGCTCTGGCACTGTGGACCTGGTCAGCAGGAACCCATTGCACTTTCCGCCAAAATCACATCATTTACCAGGCAAAAGGTGGAGGTGACCATGTCAGAAAGAGCTACTTTTCTACATTGAACAGGAACATGAAATACATTGCCAATTCCCCACAACAAGCACTCTCAATTTTCAGTTGCAGAAGGAAATCATTTAGTAGACTATACCCTGGTTGGTGTGGGGGGAGCGAGAAAGAGAGAGAGAGAGAAAGAGAAAGAGAGAGAGAGAAAGAGGAAGAAAGAGAGAAAGAGGAAGAAAGAGACAGAAAGAGGAAGAAAGGGGGAGAAAGAGAAAAAGAAACTCCAATTGACAAAACACATTGATCAGTTTGACCTCCTCAACCCTCATCAATCAGGCTTCCGAGCAGGGCACAGTACTGAAACTGCTATGATATACATAATTGATGACGCCCTCCAAATCCTAGATCAAAACGACATCTGCCTCCCTCATTCTTCTTTATCTCTCCTCAGCATTTGACACAGTCAAATATGAGAACTTACTCGAGCTGTTAAACACCAGAATGGGTCTATCTGGGACTGTTCTCAAGTGGTTCACTTCCTTTCTGCATAACCGGTCTCAGAAATTCAAGAGCAACAACTTGATGTCCCCACCAGTGCCTGTAACATTAGGCGTCCCACAAGGATCTTCCCTATCCCCAACATTGTTCAACCTGGTCATGGAACCGCTCACCACCTTGCTACAAGCATCTAATGTACACTTTCACATGTACGCCGACGACACCCAACTATATCTCAAATTACAATCCCCCAAAGACATCAAACTTCTGAACTCAACGCTCAGAAACACCCAATCATGGCTTGCTGATAATCACCTCAAACTCAATGCTCTGAAAACTGAGTTCCATCTGATCTCACCTCCCGCGAAAATCTCCACCACTCAAACTTGGCTTAAGCACCTAACTGCACTCAATGTCCAACCTACCATCGTGGACTCAGCGAAATCTTTAGGCAGAACACTGGACGCCAATCTCAACATGCAGCAGCATATCAGCAAGGCAACTAAGGGAGCTAATTTCCAAATCAACACCTTGAGGAAACTTAAACCCTTCCTCCCAGCCAAGGACTTCCAAACTGCAGTACAAGCCCTAGTCGTTCCTCGATTAGACTACGGTAGCGTCGCCCTCTGCGGACTCCCCCCTATCTACAACTGCACCCCTGAGAGCCTCTTTGAACCCTGCAGCGAGACTCATCACTGGATTAAAAAAACACTCGCATATTTCACCTGACCTAAAATCCCTGAACTGGCTGCCTTTTGAAGCCGGAATACATCTGAAAATAGCCTGCATGACACACAGGGCTGTACACCACAACTCACCCGGCTACCTCACTCAGAAGCTGACAATATCTGGTGGCTCAAGAACCACTAGAAGTACAAAGAATCTTCTTCTGAAACCTAGTAGATTCCAGAAGGAAAAAACATATAAACGCTCCTTTTCAGGAATGGCAACCAGGATCTGGAATTCACTCCCTCCAGAAAACAGGCTTATCTCCTCCACTACATTTTTTAAGAAAGAAGTAAAAGCTATCCTCATGGCTAAATTCACCTGAACTTTTACTTTGGATCTATTTGAGACTCTGCACCTATTTGTACTATTTGTTTATCTGATTGTCTATTTGTATTATTGGTTTAGCTGATTGACTATGCTCCCTCACGTACCTACCCTATTTTGCTACTCTTTTATTACCTACAACTATTCTTTGCTCAAAAGTCTGTTAATCATTCTCTTGTTTTCTTACCCCTTGTTTTTGTAAAGCGCTCTGATATCTGCAAAGATCTTGTTCGCGCTACATAAAGCTGTCTAAATAAATAAATAAGAAAGAGAGAGAGAGAGAGAAAGAAAGAGAAAGAGAGAGAGAGAGAGAGAACGCGCTTTGCTGAAATTGGCTGGAAGAATGATATTAGGCCCCATAAGACCTTGTATCAGCAGACCATCATCTGTTGCTCCACATGTAGGTTTTGTGTCAGAGGTATTTCTCTCGAATCAGGAGAAGGGTAAACTTTGTGTGTCTGAGCATAAAGTTCTAAGGCATAAAGCCTGCCAACAAAATAAGAATAGACTTCAATTAAGGGTGAGGTCTTGCCTGCTAGGGCGGTGCAGTCAGACAGAAGCATCATTGGTAAGCTAGTGGTGCAGGAAAGGTAAAAACCTACTCTCCGACACCGCAGATTGGCTGCTATCAGCCACATGTATGTAAAATTGGGGTAAAATGTACAACACTCCCCAAAGTACTTGGAAACAAGTCAGAGCCTTAAGTAAACACCTTGGTGTGGTTCGTCTTCAGCACTGACAGCCTCACAGACTTGCAAAGCAATTTGAGTATTTCTGTCTGCTGAACCCAGCTGGTGCTAAGCTGTGGCAGATTTCGATGGCGGTTTGGGAACTAATTCTACTGCATGTCCACAGAAGAGAATATCCAGATCCCAGCAATCATGCTGGGAAGAAATCTGTATTTCCCTATGTCCCAAACCCCGGTATGAGAATGTGAGGGGAAGGCAGAATCTGGTGCATTGAGCATGATCTTCATCCTTATTAGCCAAACAGCCTTGGTCCTCATGTTGTTGGCATCTTATAGACTGTTGATGTCTGTTGATGTCTGTGCTAGGAAAGACAATTTGAGGAGTAGCTCAGTAGATCAGCTTCTTTTCTACACAATGAATTAACACATTTGCTTGTGTGACAGAGCAGTATTAGTTCCTCTAAAACCATTTGCTTGAATTTCCAATTCGTAGGCACACTATCATGACAACTTGAGCATTTATTATAAGGCCTAAACATTCATTGTAAAAAGAACAATTGATGGACAGAATAAAGAACTATGTCATACATACAGTACAGAGACCAGGACCTAAATCTATTGTTTTTTTCCTCACCATGCCATTCCAGTTTGGACCCAGCCAAATGCAAAGCAGTCTTGACCCTGCACCCAATAGGAACAGTCCAGCTGGAACTGCCAAGCAAGATCTTCCCTGGACTGGAAACAACCATCCTAGGACAGGTTTTGGGGTTTCATCCCTCATCAGCCAGGATAGCTTGCCTCCAGGGGCATGGAGAGCATGGGGCCCACGTCTGGGCATACCCGTCCCACTCAGGGTGACAAATTCAAAAACAACAATTGATGGACAGAATACAAAACAATGTTATACATTCACCCCAGTACAGCGATCTGGGCCTAAATCCACTTTTTTTGCTCACCATGCCGTTCCAATTTGGATCCAGCCATATGCAAATTAGTCTTGACCCTGCGCCCAATGAGAACAGTCCAGCCGAACTGCCAAGCAAGATCCTCCCTGGACAGGAAACAAGCATCCTAGGACCGTTTTGGGGGTTTAACCCCACATCAGCCAGGATAGCTTGATGCATGGAGAGCACGGGACCCACGTCTGGGCATATCCATTCCACTCAGGGTGACAAATGCACAGGATACAAGCTATCCTGGCTGATGAGGGGTGAAACTCCGAAACCTGTCTAGGATGCGTGTTTCTGGTCCTGGAAGGACCTGGCTTGGCAGTTCGGGCTGGACTGTTCCCATGAGGCTTAGGGTCAAGACTGATTTGCATATGGCCATGTCCGAACTGGGGTGGCATGGTGAGCAAAAGAATGATGGATTTAACCCAGATCTCTTGACTGAGGGTGAATGTTTTCATTTGTTCTGCATTCAGTCCATCAATTGTGTGTTTTTGCTTTATTGCCCTAAGTGCGGCGGGTATGCCCAGACAATGTCCTGGGTTCACTGTGCCACTGGATTCAAGCTATCCTAGCTGATGAGGGGTGAAACCCCGAAACAGGTCCTAGGATGCTGGTTTCCGGGCCAGGGAGGACCGGACTTGGCAGTTCAGGCTGGACTGTTACCATGAGGCACAGTGTCAAGACTTATTTGCATATGGCCAGGTTTAAACTGGGGTGGCATGGTGAGCAAATGAATGATGGGTTTACCCTAAATCTCTTCACTGGGGCTGAATGTTTTGATTTGTTCTGCATTCCGTCCATCAATTGTGTCTCTTTTCCTAAACATCCATTATGCAAATGTTGCCGTTCGTTATTTGTCCGTATGGTGACACAGTTATCACAAGAGGATAAACAAAGACAGCCTGGCTGAGGCCTCTGCACGGAAGCATAGATGGGATAATTATATAGAAACACACGTTTAACGTGTCTAAATCAGAAGTACACTCTGCTGTCACTGCGAGGTCGCTGTTAGTCAGTCTCAGCCCAGCTGATTCCAGTTTTCTCTCTGTGAGGAGGGATGTCCAATGTGTGACCAAGACGGGGACCTGAACACATTCATCCACAGGTAATGGAGAGGTAGATCATCCAGTAGGTGTGTTTGACAGCTCACCCACCCTAGGAAACTAGGTTAGGGAGCGCATAATAAGAGTACACTACACACAGTATTTATAAGCAGCATACATATACTGCTTTAGCACAATTGAGTAATTGTTTATCCTTTTCACTGTTCTCATACTGCTAATCACTTTCACCAGCTTCTATCTATTAATCATTGCAGTGCATATATTCCACACAAGAATCACAATGGTTCAATTAAGCTCTCTCTGGGTATGCATGAGTGACTGAGCGAAAGGTTCTTGATCGGTTACCGCGATATCTTGAGGAGTCAGGGTTGCCATGTTCTGAGGTTATGTTTAAAAGAAGGGGCCAGCAAGGGATTTTGTTTGAAAATGATCAATTACAGCAAAAAAGGGACTCCAGTTGAATGGGGTACCCACACTATCATTAGTTAGTGGCTGGATATAATTTCTCTAATACAGATAAATTAAGTTACCACACTAACACAATGAATTGAAAAAATACAACACAGATCGCTCTAATGGTATGACCATTTTTTTAACAATCACCCGGTACCATTATAACTTCTGGTCTGTCCACTCCTCACTGATCCTTAGCATAATCTTTGGGCCATAACGATGTTAGCTTTGTTTTGTCAAGACAAGCCCATTTACTTTTAATAATTAGGAATAGAAAGCTGCTTAGGCTATAATAAGATCGATCTTTTCCAAACATACAGGTCGTGACTCTTCACCGGCTGCCACTGAAGCCAACCCTTGATACCTGCATGATTCTGCTGTGTATCAGATTTGTAAGCACAAAGGTATTACTCTCCATAAAATTGGTTCACTGCTCTAGATGAAATAATCAGTTTACAATACAGTTAACCTGCCATCCTTGTTTTACAGCAATTCTGTTGCCCTAAACTTCTGACCTGACAATTGGCAGAGTTTCCCTGTTGCTTCCATTAACTTCACCAAGCATCTGACCATTCTTGGAGGTGTATGTTGTTTTACCTCAATTCATGTGAGTTTCATTCACAACCAACTATATTTAAAAGCTAGTTATCTGTCATGAAATGTTGACTTAACTTGAAATTAAGTCGCCACACCGACTTAACACATTTTTAAAAATGTGTTTTTTGTATTTCATTACTAAAAGTGTTATAAAAGTGTTTTTTTCACTCTATTCTTTAGGAACAGACATGCATTTAATTTATATGTCTTAACACAACCAGGTTGCAACGCTTTGTCATTCTGTTACAGTTTCCTCTAGGGTCATCAATTACAAATGCATAAAATCTTTGTCCTGATGATGGTCTTATGAAACGACTTCCCAAAAGACCGAAACGTCGACTACCAAGTCTAATCCTGCTTACTACTTATCACTTATCATTTATTTTCTTGTATTGATTTGAAATCATTGTGTTACTATTTACCAGAAGCATAGACTTATCTTATGATGTTTGATTGGAGCATATAAGATACTCCTTCCATGTCCTAAATGCATCTCTTTGTACCCTATTTTTAACATTGACTGAATTCTCCTTTTCTAAAGAAAATAATAATCTTTTGAATCAACAACCTGGTTATTGTATTTTTTCAATTCATTGTGTTAGTGTGGTAACTTCATTGATCTGTATTCAAGAAATTATATCCAGCCACTAACTAATGATAGTGTGGGTACCCCATTCAACCGGAGTCCCTTTTTTGCTGTAATTGATAATTTTCAAACAAAATCCCTTGCTGGCCCCTTCTTTTAAACATACTATCTGCCCAAGCCAGCAAGGGTACATTGGGTTGCTCACCCCTTTTTATAAAACTATGTTCTGAGGTTGTCACATCCAATTGTTACCCTCTTAGGTTTAGGGGTACTTATCAAGGCACTGTAAGCTAGCATGACTAAAGGCCAACATATGCAAAAGGGGTGCATAGAATCGGTCTGGTACCAAACCCAACATTTATGTTGTCCAACAAATAAACAGTTCCCACTGAGAAAGTGGATGCCGTACGACAGTTCAGAACAACAAGCTGAAGAACGATCTCAGAAGCCAGCCACTCCAAAGGAATAGTGCTGTTGCAGCCATCTGCTAATAACGAATGTTGGATGGGTGGAGAAAGGAACAGACGAGAGCCAGGTGCTTGCCCCGAATCATGCTCCCTTCCCCACACTCAACAATGACAATAAATCCCATATTACACATTGTGCATATGCGTATATACTAACTATGTGTAACAAATGCAGATTGAGACATTTAGTATCACAGTGCAAAGTAGTTCAAATCTCAATGTTTTGTCAGAGGTGCGTCTGCTGCATCTTCTACATCATCCTCTAGATCACCAGTGCTCATACTATGGACTTATGCAAGTAGATTGCACTCACATTCTTAAAAACTTGTTTATAGCTAATGCAATTGAAATAAAAGAATATGACAGACCAGGTAATGGACGTGTACAGTGTAATATGCTATTTATTATCACTGCTGAGGGAGGCTAGGGGCATTAGGACATATTTAAGCTCTTACTAGTCATGGCCTTTGCCAGATGTAACATTGGTAATAAACAGTATACATGCACAGAAAGTGCCCTCGGAGCACATTTGTACAAGTTAAATGTTTAGAAGTATTAATTAAGATGCTACGATGCAGAAGTTGGTCCTCTGCCAAAATAGTAAAATAAGAGGGGTCTGTTGTCAGCACTAATCTGTCACTGTGGAAAACCAACTATGGTTCATTTGCGTGAACAGCTTAAAGCTCATCAAACCTCATTGCAGATGAGATTGGCATAAAGAAAACGAAAACATCCCTCTGCCTTCTATGTGAGAGAATGGTATTTATTTATTTATTCAAAGTTTTATATAGCGCGAACAAGATCTTTGCAGATATCAGAGCGCTTTACAGAGACAGGGGTAGGGGCAACAGGAGGGTGATTAAATATACTATTGGGTACAATAAAGTAGCATAATAGGATAGCAATCATGTACAGATATAATACCAGTAAACGACCAAGTAACTAATAATACAAAAACGGTGCAGCGTCTATGTTCAGCAACAGTAGAGATCAGGTGAACTAGGCCATAAGGATGGCTTTTACATATTTCTTAAAAATTGCAGTAACCAGGGGTAGGGGCAACAAGAAGGTGATTAGACCAACTATTTTCTGCAATCAACAAGGATTCTCCGAATAGGTCCGTTATTCAAGTTAAGAGGCCATCTAAAGTGGCTTAATAAAAGGCTAAGATTTTCAAGAGGCCAATGATAAAAACAGAGACGGTTTACATATTGATATCTGGTGAGGTTTCTTTTGCCTCCACATATCAAAACAATATTTGATTATGCAGGACTCAAGGAGGCAAATGTTAGATTTTCAGCAATAGAAAGGAGAGTTGACAATTATCCCTAAGTTTTGGTTATATTAGGTCAGGTGTCGAAAAATCATAAAAATGTTACTAGACCTGCAAGTCTAGTGACTTGAATTATCTACTTGAGCTAACTTTAATGTGCTTGACCCATAAGCTGGTCCAAATTGAGTGATTATAGGCAAATATTTTATTTCATTGAGTCACCTTTCTCTTCATTATTAAATATTTCAAATATGTGAGTAAGTTCATCTTATCTGCTGAACAAAAACTCTTGTTTGATTTAATAGACTAAACATTTGCAACATGTATAATAAAATTTGGCCACATAACAGGTACACAACTCCTCACTTGCTTCTTGGTTCATCAACATCATTTGAGTGATTATAGGCAAATATTTTATTTCATTGAGTCACCTTTCTCTTCATTATTAAATATTTCAAATATGTGAGTAAGTTCATCTTATCTGCTGAACAAAAACTCTTGTTTGATTTAATAGACTAAACATTTGCACCATGTATAATAAAATTTGGCCACATAACAGGTACACAACTCCTCACTTGCTTCTTGGTTCATCAACATCATTCTTATCAGGGCGGGGGCATGAATATTTCTAAGTTAATGTTCATGTTCAAAAACTCACTTTCAATAGATATACGTCTAAAGCATGATGCGGTAGAGCACTTTCATTTACAGCCAGCACATTTCTATTATAATGGCCTCAAAGCTTCCCACTGATAAACAGCTTTACTGATAAAACTAATTAGCATTCAAATGATAATGGGAAATTGGATTTCAGCCAATATTTATCATCTGCAAATCACCAAGTAAACATTCTGATTTGTATTGATCCTATTAAAATATTTATTTGTATCAGACGTAAGAAATAAAAAAAATGCTTTCACAACTACTGAAATGCATTTTGAAAAATGTGTACAGTTCATTAACGATATATTTATATGTTTTAAAACTCACATTAATATCCACTTTACTTTCTCTAACTGCAAAGTTAAAGGATTTTGTAAACACAATCTCCAGGACAAAACTAGGAACAATCAGCAAGAAGACATAAGCCAACATCTGACCTCAGTCTTTGAACGCACAGCATATGTTACAGAATTTAAAGGCACCTCTATTGTTCTTTCCCTTTCTTAATTATAAGAACACCTGCTCTTTGTCAGCAGGAGTCTCCCTCCAGACCAAGACAGTAGTCTCTAAAAATAGCTCACATTGATAACATCTGACTCTCAATAGTAAGCGGGCGAGTAAATTTCTTGAGTTGTGTAGAAGCAATCGTCTACTTGGGAAAGATATTATGGTGTGGGGGAAAAATGAAAATAAAAAGAATCTGGGCACAAAAACAAAACTTTTCAGAACTTATAGTTCATTTGGGCCCCAGTGGGCCCCACCAACACTTATTATTATGGATTCTTTTGGTCCCCTCCAGAAGGTGCCAGTTGGGAGGCACAAGTAGATATTTAAGCACAGTTTGAATAGATTACTAGAACAGCAGGAAGATTCTCTGGTAGTCCGGGGGCTGCTTCCACACCACTAATGCGCTATGTTTCCATTAGCCCTGTACCTGCGTGTATATATTTGCATAGGTGACCAAGACGCACTCTTTTAGTGCACATATAAATATAGAGAAGCATTTGTTTACTACATCATTCAGCTTCTTAACACCATCGCTGCTTTGAGATCTCCCCTCCTGTTCTGAAGGTCAATGGAAACGGGTGTGGTCATGACAAGCTCAGCTCGTCATGAGTGTAGCTCAATTTTGCCTCATGACGAGCTGAGCTCGTCGTGAGCATGGAAGGGGTTAAAACAATGGCCATTAGGAACTGTCTTGTTAGATCTGTTAGCCTTAAGGTGGTCTTCCCCCAAATATTTTGCCTTCCTCCTTCATTTTTTGCTGATCTCGTTTTTGCTCGACTTAGGGCTCTGCGTTCTTTACCACTGCTAACCGGTGCTAAAGTTAGTGGGGTACCTCCTTAAAACATAGTAATATTAGCTTAACCCCATTTGGCATATTTAATTTACTTATAAGTCACTAGAAAAGTGGCATACATACCCATGGCATATAAATTACATGCGATTAGTGGGACTGTAGCAGCAATAGTGCCACCCACTTGAGTAGCCGTTTAAGCAGGTGCCAGGCCTGCCATTTTCATCCATGTGTGCAGTTTAAACTGACATTTTGACAGCTAGACTGAGTCTCTCTGGCTCGGGGTGTAGTACTTCTCCGTTTTGCATGGAGAGTAGGTCCTTTCTTTTCCCGAACTTGTGGGGTGGTCCCTGTGCCATTTCCATTATTTGTGAGTACCAGGTCTGCCTCGGCCACTGTGGTGCCACCAGGATCAGTGTCATGTTGCTGGGTACCTTGTGTATCAGTGGTATCGGGGGAAAAGCGTAGGCAAATGTTTTTGACCAGCTTATTTATAGGGCATTCCCCTGGGATTGTTCTTCTGGTTGCCTGGATGCGAAGTGTCGGCATTTCGCATTCTGGTGTGTTGCAAATCGGTCTATTGTTGTTGTTCCCCACCTCCGGAATAGCCTTTGCGTTTCCTGTGCATTAAGCTCCCACTCGTGGGATGCTGATGTCTGTCTGCTGAGCCTGTCTGCTTCCACATTGTCCTTTCCTGGTAGTTGTATAGCTAGTAGGTCTATTTTGAGTGGGATGGCCCACCTCCATATTTCCTGCGCTAGGTTGGATAGTGCGACTGATTGTGTTCCTCCCTATTTGTTGATGTAGAACATCCTTGTTGTGTTGTCTGTTTGTATCAACACTCTCTGGTTGTACAGTTGTTTCTGGAAGGCCTTCAGGGCGAGGAGCACGGTCTTTAGTTCCAGGTAGTTCATGTGTCTGATCGCATCTGCTGGAGTCCACAGACCCCCTCACCTTGAGCTTGTTCATGTGTGCTCCCCATCCCGTCTGGGGTGAGTCTGTGGTGATGGTCACCGTTGGGGTTTGTAGTGTTAAAGGCTTACCCCTTTGTTATGTTCTTCTTGTTCCATTACGTTATCTCCTCCTGCACTGCGTGCGTCACAACCACTAGATCTTCCCAACTTCCTGTAGCTTGTGACCATTGTTGTTGCAGCCATCCCTGGAATGGTCTCATGTGGAGCCGTATATTGGGGACCAGGTGTATGCAGCACGCCATTATCCCCATGATGTTGCTCGCTGTCCTCCCTGTCAGAGCTCGCCCCTTTTGGTAGTGGCGGGTCTCCTTCAGCAGGGCAAGTGTTCTCTTGTCGCTGGGCAACACCTTGCTCTGTATGGTGTTGATCTGTGCGCCTAGGCAGGTTTTCACTTGCTCTGGTTCCTTTGGGGATTTCCCCCAGTGTATGGAGAATCCCAGGTCTGTCAGCGTATCTGTGATTCGCCATGCGTGTTCCTTGTATGTCCTGTGGGAACTTGCTTTTATTAGCCAGTCGTCGAGGTAAGGGTATACGTGAATCCCTTCCCTCCGTAGGTGTGCTGCCACGGCAGCGAGACATTTGGTGAAGACCCTTGGTGCGGATTTTAGTCCGAAGGTTAGGGCTGTGAACTGGTAAGTGTGCTTTGTTGATAGCAAATCTTAGATGTTTGTGCTGCCTGTTCACTGGAACGTGTAGGTAGGCATCTTTGAGGTCTATGGTGAACATGAAGTCTCCGTCCCTAATCTGAGGAATGATCTCTTGTAGGGACGTCATTTTGAATCTTTCTCTTTATGTATTGGCTTAGGAACCTTAGATACAGGATCGGTCTTAGGGTTTCGTTCACTTTTGTCACTAGGAAATAGTTTGAGTACACCCCCTTGTTCCTTTCTCTGAATAGTACTGTTCGATGGCCTCCTTTTGGAAGAGTTCTTGTGTTTCCTCTAGGAGTAGCGCTAGTTTTGCCGAGTGCCCCTTTCTTTTTGGTTTTCTGTTTGGTGGCTTCTTTTCCAGTTCTATGCAGTATCCGAACTGTATGATGTTGAGTATCCATTTGTCTGTAGTTATTTTCTTCCATTCCTGGATGAAATGTTTTAGCCTGACTCCTACTGTGTTACATGTTCATTGATGTTTAGTCCATGTAACCCTCTTTTGTTGACCTTGTTGTGCCCCACCCGTCGTGTGGGTGGGCACGCTTGGTTTGACGGAGTCACTTTGAGATGGGTTGCTGGCCCCCTCTTCTTGTTTGCCCTCGTGCATTCGCCCTCCCGCGAAAGGACTGGCCTCGAGTTTGGTACTGCCAGGTTTGTTTTTGCTGGCACTGCTGAGCTTGATTGTGGCTCTGGTAGGTCTGCTGGAATGTCGGATATGAGGTTCCCGGCTGGTTTCCCCCTCTTCCGTTTGGTCTCCATGCCGGGGTACCCCTTCTCATTCCCCCTATGGACCTTGCAGTCTCATTTTCTTTTTTGAGCTGGGTGAGTTTCTCATCCACCGGTGCCCCGAACAGGGTTTCTCCATTGAAGGGTGTGCTCAGAATGTTGTTTTGTACTTCCGGCTTGAAGCCTGAGATCCTCAGCCAGGCCAGCCTTCTTTCTGTGACTCCTATCAGCATGAGCCTGCTGGATGTGACAGCCCCATCCAAAGCTGATTTTAGACATGAATTTGCTATATTCTTGCCTTCCTCCACCAGGTGTAATGCTCTTTGTTGGTATTGCTCAGGGAGGTGTTTGAGCAGCTGTCCGACCTCGTCCCGGTGTTGGTATGAGTGTCTGTTTAGTAGGGCATTAGAGTTTGCAATGCGCCAGTGTACTGTTGCATTCCTCTCTATCTCCCTTCCAGTGAGGTCCATCCTCCCGCTTTCTTTGTCGGTGGTTGTTGGAACGTTTGCCTTCTTCCTGGCTGTTGTTGCAATAATGCAATCAGCCGTGACGGATCCCTGGATGTAGGGAGGATCTGTAGAGGAGTGTTTATATTTCTTCTCTGTCCTAGGTGTGACAGACCTGCAGGTCGCTGGGTCTTTGAATGCCTCCCTTCCTGGTCCAGGACACTTTGAAGCATGGGGAGGAATTGACTCCTTGTTTGAGTGGGGAGCAGGGTCTCTAAGAGGAAGCAGGCCTTTGGTTTTTCTTCCTCCAGTTTCACTCCATAAGCCGTTGCCGCGTTCTTGACGACCATGTTGTAGACCCCAATGTCATCTGGCGGCGAAGGCCTCGAAGGGTAAGATTCCACGGCCTCTTCTGAGCTTTCGGCGTCGAGGTCCTGCCAATCCAGGTCCTGTGCCATCGAGGAATGCGAGCTGAAACTCGTCCGCTGGTCTTCCTCGCCTTCCTCATCATAGTATAGGCCCTCTTTCTCTTTGTGTTCCTAGGGCTCGGGAGTTTTCAGCACCCCTTCGGCGTCGAACTCCTCTTCTTCGATTTCGACGATTGTCGACGGTGGTTTCGACGGAATCGTGAACCTTTTCGTCGCACTCTCTTTTCCTTTGCAGGATGTTATCCATTTCAGCCTCAAGCCTTTGTTTTTTCTTTCCATTTCGGCGGCCTGTTCGGTGTGGAGTGTTTCGGCCGATCTCTTCGACGTAGTCGTCGAAGTAGCCTTCGGATCCTTTTCCTTCGGAGTCGAGCGGTCCTTTTCGGGAACGTGCTTAGAAGACCTTGGCTTTTCGCCTGTTTTCGCCGACTGGGAGTCCTTTTCTAAGGTTCCGCTGGGCTGTTTGTCCCTGGTTGCAACTGCGGCCGTCGAGATTTTTGGCGCCAGTGCTCCTTTCGTAGGCTTCGTCTCTGTTTTTCGAGAGTCTGTTGAGGATTTAGGGGTCGACGTGTCTCCTACCTCTTTTGATGTTTTTTTTATCGGTCTCTACGAACATGTAGTCATCTGGTCCCTCTGCGATGTTGTCCTCTTCGTCGCTGGAGAGGCCCAGGTTCCAAAGCGACGGAGGTTTACTCTTCTCTGTCTCTCTCTAACCCCGAGAGCCTTCGGGGTGAAAACGGAACAGGCGTTGCAATCCTTGCTTTTGTGGTCGACCGGTAGGCAGAGGTTGTAAACCGGGTGCTGGTCCTTCTGCGCATATTTGTGGTGGCAGTTCCAGCATAATTTAAAGGGTGTTTTGTCCATTTTCTACGATCAGGAGGTCCCCTGTGTGCGCATTCTCCGTCGGACGTCGAAATTCTCGAAGTTCTCCTCCTTCTCCAATCTTTTTCGTGTAGAAATCGGTCTTTTCTCTCTTCTTTCCTCTAAAAACTCTGGAGCCTCTTGGTGACGATCTAGACCCAACTGGAGAAAAAAGAATCTGAAGATGGCGCACAAAAGGTGGGAGCTTCCACAGGAAGCATGCAGACGTCACAGGAAGTACACCAAAGGGTGGCACGTCGACGCCCACTTGGGCTACAAAAAAAAAAAAAAAAACTACGATTCCGGACCCAACCACTAGACCGCGGAATAATGCACAGCATAGTGAATCCAGAAAGATTCACGCTACAAAACCTTTAGTACCCAGTAAGTCTCTAGTAAATGGTAGCCCTGGTGCCTAAGGTACTAAAGAGGGTTCTTAAGGGCAGCAGCACAATATGTGCCACCCTAGGGAACCCTTCACCAAGCAGATGCTGGGCTGCTATAGCTTGGTGCAGACAAAAATGAAAAAGCGACATGCCCACATCCCTGTGTGCCATGTCCCTTAATACTGCATGTAATATTTCTAAGTCACCCTAACAGGCCTGACGGCCCTAAGGCAGGGTGCTGAACATTACATATGAGAACACACCTGAATGAGCAGATATGCCCCTGTGCTGGTCAGTCCTATTAATGCCAGTAAAAGTGGCCAGGGAAGCCATTTTAAAACATCTGCTGGAGACTGGTGAAAACATGTACCCCAGCTACATAATGGCTTCACTGACGATACGATTGGGATATTTACTATCACAAATCTCATATTGATTAACAAACACTGATTGCAGTGATGGATTTACCAATACATGCACCCAGAGGGCACCTTTGAAAACCTACCTGGCTCTGGTGTGCTCTCTGACTGGTTTCTGCCAGTCTGCCACCCTCAAGGTACCGAATGCACTTTGGCATGACTCCTTGTGAACTTCCAGACATTTCCTGCACTCTATGTTGAGCTACCCCCTCAACCGCGAGTGTTGCAGGATGGCGAAACCAGACACCACAAAGAACCTCTGCACCCAGACGGCCTATCCCAAGAAGAGGACTAAAGGTGTCCCCAACATCTCAAGAACCAAAGCCAATCGCTGGTTTCACCCGACTGGTGTCCCAGTCCCCTACTGAAGCCTCTTCCTACCACGACCATTCTCTATTGGATAACATTGGGCACCCAATGCAGTTTTGCACCTCTGCACCCAGCCGCCCTAGAGCCGCTGGTGGTGTTCTGTTGGTGCTGCCTTGGACCTTGCCCACACTCACCTTAACTCCTGGAGAAGGGTCCTGTAAGTTGCTGACAAGAACCAGTAACAACATAAGATTATCCTCCCATAGGCTAACATTGCAGAACTCAGAAATTGCACTGTGTCGACGTGTTGAACTGAAAAATATTCCTATTTAAAAAGGTACTTACCTGAACGATTTTCTTCTGATGCTTAAATATATATGGAGATACTTTCCATTTTTATAAATGGGTTGGATCTTCTTCTTAAGTCGTGTGTCTCACGTCTTGCACCACTCTGTGTTAAACCTAAGGCGGCTTGACCACACTACCCATAATAGAATACCTTGAGATTGCCGTAGCAAGCCCCCTGCCTGTTCATAAGGGAATACCTGGACTGGGAGCAGTTGAAAAGCAATCGTAATGCAAGATATGTGAGGGAAAGGTGAAGGAGGGCATGCCAGAAGATGAAAATAACACCACTGAAGGAACACTTTAAATCGGTATACAAATGTTTCTGATTTTTTATCACCATGCAAGGAATCAAGCAATACACCAGGGTTTATCATTTTTGAAAGCATGCAAGACACTGGCAAATGGGTAGGCATTAACCACCAAATCAACAGTACCCATAAAAGAAAATTAATTAGCTGTAATTTAGTTGGTTTATCTAATTTCTATTGGCAGGTGAAAGGCCAAACAGTTCACAAACCTGAGCTTGAAGCAATTTCAGTTGCCGGTCTTGTTCTGCAAGGAGTCTGTACGCATCCGGAGGTAATCCCATCATTCCATTTCCCAATACTGCAGGTAAGGAAGACTGCATACAAGCAGAATGAGCTGCACAAGATGCACTACAAGGGCCTGCCTGTGAAGAATGCATTCTCCTAGGTGAAATTAAATTAGTAGTAGCATAACAGTTTTCCCTTTTGCTTTGATGGCCTGGGTTAGTTGGGCTGCTTGTAACACACACAGGGCTGCAGCAAACATTAGGATATGCAAAATTTTGAGGAAGCACAGAATATGAAGTTTCGGCAGGGACATCAGAATGGATTTCAGGTGTACTGCTGGAGCCCATATTATCCACACTGTGCCACATATTTGATGGGCAATATTGAATATGTCCATTTAGATAACAGCCACAGGCGCTGATAGGAGAGGAGCATGGTCTATCTGTTGGTCTTTGCCCATTTTGGAGTGTTACATGAGAGGGAGGCGCAAAAACTGCCTGCCTAGAATGCGGGGAGGATCTTCTTATTGGGGGTGGCCCTCGCCTAGGAGTGGCAGTGTCTATGGTAGGACCATGGTGCTGAGATTGCATTCTTTGTTGAAGTACTGAAGCGTCTGGTGAAACTCCACTCCTAGGAGTTGAAGGTGAGGAAGACGACGAAGAAGAAGAGGAGGATCTGCAGCTTTTCCTTGTTGTTGGGCCACTTTTCCTCATGGTGGATTGTTGAGAAGATGGTGTTTCCAAACTCGATTGATTGGACAGTCTCCTCACTGAATGCTCTTTAATATGTGGGACAAAGTTTTGCTGATCAATATCGAAGCATTGATTTTGATTGTGCACATTTCCAAGTGGGTATGAGTTTCTAACAGGCACAGAATGGGGTGAAAGTGGATTTCCACTGCTTACATTCACTGCATGCTTGGACCTGGCTTTAGACTCCACAAAACTACCATCAAAAACAATAGAAAGTTCTGGAACCGAAGGGTGAATTCTTGAAACCTAAGAGAAAAGAGATATTTAAGAAAGCTTTAAATAGATTTTTAAGCATTCTAGCTGCCACTGGTTAGAAAAATTAGGTTATCAAAAGGTAGAATATATTATTTCTGCATGTACAGGCTTGAGGAGCAGGTTTTTCAATACACACTGTTAAATTAATAGTAGTAGTTACCACAAAATAAGTCCAAGCAACAATTGTGTGACTTTTAAAAAAAACATACTTCAATTTTCCAAACCAGACATTAGATGGCGCAATTGTCTGCAAACACCATTCAAGCCACATGTATTTAAAAGAAAGCAGGAAAGTTTTCCTATTCTAGACTATAGGACTTTGGAAAACCGACTATGGCATTTAAATTCTGGAATATCCCCAGATCCCTTATTTATTTATTTTAAAGGTTTTATATAGCGCTGGCTAGACCCGGAGGTATCAGAGCGCTTTACATGAGCATCAGATCATAGTTACAGGTTACATCGTTACACAGTTATTAGAGCATGGCAACATAGTTACTTGTAAGGTCAAGATAAACAATAAGCACAAATATGAAAGGGGAAAAGCAAGCAGGGGGAAAGATTCAGGGGAGGGGGAAGGAGCTGGTTAAGTAGATAGGTAATGAAGGGGGGAAAGAGGAGGGGAGGGTGAAGGACAACACCAGGAAAGAGGAGGGGAAGGGCGACGGGGACACAAACCGGTAGACGAGTCAAAGCAACGTCCAAACTCCAGTAAGCTGTGATCCCAGGGGAAGTGGTATCACTTCCCTATCTCTGTTGCGGGAGGCTCCCTTTACTCAGTGGACTCTCTCAGAGGGGTCTCTGAGACTCCAAGGCCTACATACTGGATCCTTCCCCAAAAAGGGGAGAGGGAGTGCTTTGGCAAGGGGTGCCATACCATACCTCAGCTGTGAGTTGGTTTGTTTTTTCGGCTTTAAAAAAACTAGCAGGCTGATATTGGGTGGAAAAATAAATGTTCCAACAGTTTTACCTCATGTGACATCTAAAGACGCCTGCCCAATTCATGGTCTTTTGTGTTAAGGTTTTCTTCCATCAGCCTCTGTCTGGCAGGTTTACTGGCAACATAAGTTGGGACATTACAAAATGTCAAGTAGTGGTTACTAATCTGGTGCTTCCAGGTATGTGCCGAGAAAAGCGGCGGGACGAATGCCACTGTTAACCCCTTAAGCGCTGCCGTCGGCCAACAGTCGTCGCGAGCACTACCTTGCCAGTGCTGCGCACGACCGTTGGCCGACGGGTCAGCGCTCGTTATTCGAACGTTCAGCACTGGGTGCTGAACGTTCGACGCAGCTAAGAGGTTAAGGACAAAACTATTTGTACATGATGTTCGAGTGCGGGCTAGTTCACAGTGTGTTATTTCTTCAATTTGTGCTTTCCAGCATTTATTGGGAATCCTCAATTTGTGGCTGCAAAAGCGCTCAAAGGATCAACCAGTGCTTTTTTTAATATACATTGTGATGGCGGACATGTAACTCAAGTGAAGAAGAAATGCTCAGTTTTCAATGGCCATGAATTACTGTCCAATGGGCAGGTGAACTCTTATTTAATGAGATACGACCTCAAACCAGTTTTTTTATTTTCAGAATGGAAAAAGGTGAATGTGCCAAAACGCTACTTCTGATCGCAGATATTAAGAATACTTCCGATATATCTGGACATAAAGCAGCCTATCACCATCTAACAAGCTCTCTAAATAGCACGCAGAGCTTTATAAAGGTATGTAACCTAGGATTTGGCTCTAGGTCCGTCAACCATACTTTGAAATCATAATAGCCTATATACTAAATTAATCCTTGCATTCTTTTAGATCCGATCGACTTTGTGCATTCGGTCTGTACCAGTGTCCATCCTTGAGAATTAGCTCACTCCATTTGATGCACCATAGTGAGTATAACATAGACAGTGGATACAAAGTATGTCGTTTACAAATCTGTACTTGTATTTAATTGATGTGGATCTACTTGAATATTCTGAGACCGCTGTTTATCAAGCGACATCATATACAATGAAAGTCTAGTTCGAAACTACCATAACTCCAAAACATAGCTCTACCTATGAAAATAGAGTACGATTTCTTTACCAAATGTCAAGAATCCTTGTATGAATTCTAACTAGTTTTCGTCTAAATAATGTGAGCCCTCCGCTAATTAACTTTGGAGAAATTAGTCTGATAAGAGAAGTTTCCAACCCAAGAAACAGTTCTTTTTGGTTGAATATTATTTACACACAGCATGATTGTGTTATATGTAAATAACTAACTAATGGATGATGCTATTTTGACTTTCTGTAAATAGATCTAATTGTACATAATTGTTTTTGTATAGGGGTTTTTTACCTTATGAAAAGCTTAGTCCTGATGATGGTCTGACAGATGAAAACATACAAGACCGAAACGTCGACCTAATACATCAACTCCTCAACATTGTTTGTACTGAAGGACACCATGATACATTTATGATTTTGGTTTTCCTCTGTTATCGTTGGAGCTGATGCACTGTTATGAATTGACCTGTTGACACAGATATAGTCTGGCATGGGGGACAATGGACTGTCTACCAACACTAGGTCTTTTAGTTGTCCCAGAGCCTGGTTCCATTGCCGTGCTAGGCATTCCTGTAATGGACGCATTTGTAGTCTGGCATGGGGGACAATGAATATGCAGGAGGCCATCATGCCTATGAGCTGCATAAAGACTTGAGCTGGCAGAGAGTGTTGTGGCTGGAATTTGCGAATGAGTGTCTGCATACTGGCTATCCTTGTTGAGTTTGGATACGCCTTTGCCACCGAGGTGTTTATGGTGGCTCCCAGGTACTGCTGTATGCGGGACGGTTGCAATGTGATTTTGTGTAGTTGATTGAGAATCCCAAGCTGTGTAACAGCTGGATTGTTTGAGAAGTGTGTGCTGCGCATTGTTGGTACGATTTTGCTTGTATAAGCCAATCGTCCAGGTAAGGGTACACATGGAGGTGCTGCCTCCTGAGATGTGCTGCCACGGTCGCTAAGCATTTTATAAACACTCTTGGAGCCGTGGTAACCCCGAAAGGCAAAACCTTGAATTGGTAGTGTTGACCTTCTATTATGAACCTGAGGTATTTTCTGTGGGCTGGATGGATGGGTATGTGGAAATACGCATCGTTGAGGTCTAGTGTTGCTAGGAAATCCCCCTGTTGTAGCAACGGGAGCACTTGTTGTAATGTGATCATATGAAAGTGCTCAGACAGTATGTATTGATTTAGGGGTCTGAGGTCCAATATTGGCCTGAGAGAGCCGTCCTTCTTGGGAAAAAGTACACTCCCTTCTCTTGATGTTGGAAAGGGACTTGCTCTATGGTCCCCTTTTCTAGCATGCAGTTCACCTCTTGTTGTAATAGGGTGATGTGTTCTGTGGACATTGGACGATGTTTTGGTGGTATGTTTGGTGGTGTAGAAGTCAGTTCTAGGCAGTAGCCAGACTGGATAATTTCTCTCACCCACCTGTCTGTGGTAATTGTGTTCCAGACGGGTAGGAACTGTTGTAGTCTGCCTCCGACCGGTGTTATGTGGTCTGGAGGTAGTGTGATAGAGTCACTGTTTTGAGGCAGCGGAGGCTCTGGTGTTATTGCCTCCACGTCCTCTTCCTTTGATATTGTTACCTCTGTAGCCTCCTCTGGTGGTGTTTTTAGCAAGGGAACTTTGTGCGTTACCTTTATATGAGGCCGTTGTTTGTGAGGTATGTCCTCGTGTGTTTGCCCTGTATGAGGAGCGACGAAAGGAGCCTCTTTGTTGCTGAAATTGCAATGCCCCCATAGATTTTGCTGTCTCTGTGTCCTTTTTCATTTTATCCAAAATGGTGTTGACAGCAGGGCCAAACTGAAAGTCCTGGTTAACAGGCTGGTTAAGGATAGTGGACTGTATCTCATTTTTAAAACCAGAAATACGCAGCCACGCACTTCTGCGGAGTAGAACGCTAGTGTTGATTGACCTAGCTGCAGTGTCTGCTGCGTCAAGAGTGCATTTGATGGAGGCGTTTGTTATGAATTTTCCCTCCTGTATGAGATCTTGGGCTTGTGCTTTGAAAGGCTCAGGTAGGTGTTGTATTAGGGAGTCTAGCTGGTCGTAATGCGCCCTGTCGCACCGAGCCAGTAGAGCTAGTGTATTAGCTATCCTCCATGAGTTGGAGGCTTGTGCCGCTACTCTTTTCCCTGATGCCTCTAGTATCTTTGACTCTTTGTCTGGGGGAGGTGCCTTCCTGGTTGTTTAGGAGTTGGCCCTTTTACGTGCTTTGGCCACTACCAGTGAATCAAGTGGTAACTGCCCTCTGATGCAAGTAGGGTATGTAGGGGCTGACCTATGCTTTTTTTCTATTCTGGGGTTAATTACCCGTGCCCTGGCTGTGTCCTTGAATATGTCAGGTGCATGTTTCAGAACTCCCTTCTACATGGGAAGTGTTTTGACACTTTTCTCTGATGTAGGGAAGGTGTCAAAGAAGTCTTCCTCAACAGGGTCATTATGCATATCCACGTTGTGGAACTGTGCAGCCCTGTCTATAAGCTGATTAAACACTACTGTGTCGTCAGTAGGAGACGGTTTAGTAGGATAAGAAGACATGTCAGGGATGGGATGGGTGTTATAAGGGTCAGTTGGCTCTTCCCATGGTTACTCTTGTTGGTCAGGATCCTGTGGGAAGTCATATTGAGGCTGTGGCTCATCCCCTATGTCACCTTCATTGTCCCCGTGTTGAGAAGGAGAATAAGGAGTGTATGGATTAAAAGGAGTAGTAGGCATGAAAGGTTGAAAAGGAATGAAGGGTCTAGAGGGAGAAGTCCCAAAGCCCTTTTTCTTCATTGGAATAGGGGACTGAGGTTCAAAGTCCAAAGGCCTCTTTTTCCTATGCAGGATTGTAACTTTACCAGTCTGTGGGTCAATACATTTTTTTGCCTGGTTGTCAGAGGGATCTGGGTGGAAGAGTTCTTCCTCAATAGTCCTGGGTTACGCCTTAGGCTTTGGTTTGTAGACGACTTCAGGTTTAGGAACCGCCTTTTTCGGCTCAGGGCCTTTTTTCAGGTCGACTGTCTTTCGAGTCGACGCGTTTTTTGTGCTCCGTAGGCTTCTTCAGAGAAGTGTTGTCTCCCAAGTCGATGTTTTTGTTGGTATCGACTGGAGTCTTTTGTTTTTTCGGCTGAGCGTCTTTTCCTGAGTCGATTGGCTTCTTTGGATCGACTGGTGTCTTCGGATCTGGTGTTTTTGGTTTGAGAGGACGTTCTGGCTTGGACGCGTGCTTCGGTACGGCGCCTTTTGTCGGGTCGACGTTTTTTGGTGCCGAAGGCTTGTTTGGGTCGACTACCTTCTTTGGTTCGGCGCCCTTGGATTGTGTGGCCTTGTTCGGTTCGACAACGTGTTTTGGGTCGACAATTTTGGGCTGTGCGGCCTTCTTGGGGTCGACAGTCTTTTTCGGCTCGACGCTCTTTGGCTGTACGGCCGCTTTCGGATCTACGCCCTTCGGGTCGGCGACCTTCTTTGGCTCTGAAACCTTCTTCGGGACGATGTTACTGGGCCCTGGGGCTTCTCAAAGTTTCGGTTTCGGAGCCAAGCCGGATGGCGGGGCAATCAAAACTTTATGATCGTGGCTAAGGCCTTTCGGCGATGCTTTGACCGGAGCCGTTGTTATTGGGGTAGATGGTGTCGGGGGCTGGGTACTCACGATTTGCCCCGGTGGGATCTCGTCATCGGAGTCCGAGTAGTCCTCCACGGTGACGATCTCTAGGTCTGAGTCCAGCGCCTCTTGTAGTTCCTGGTCGTCATCGAAGATGTTGTCCGGGTCTGGTGCCTGTCGCTGCATTTTTTGCCTGGCTGCACGTCGGTTCCGAATAGTTTTCTTGGATCGAAACTGTGCACAGGCTGGACAGCTTTCCTCCTTATGGTCTGGGGAAAGGCACTTTTTGCATACTGAGTGCTTATCAGTATGTGGGAACTTGGCGTGGCATTGCAGGCACCTTTTAAATGGGCTTCTTTCCATCGACGGTCGGCTCACGTGGCGTCGAAAAGGCCCAACGGCCCGCGTCGACGACCGCTTGGAGATGGAAGCTGGATAGAGTAGAGCGGTACCGATCGAGAACAATACTGTCGAATCGAAGGCCTTTTGGCCTTTAGAAAATTTTGTTTTCGCTTCTGAAGTTTGAGTATAGGAGTTAGCATCTGAACCCAATGGCGGAAAAAAACAATCTGAGGATGGAGAAGATGCCCATGCGCACTGTAGTCCAAGGGAGAAGTCACCTATCTCGTGATACTTCAAAAACTCTTCCAAGACAACAAGTGCAATCATCCGGACCCAACACTAGGCGGCGATCTATGCACAAGATATGAATTCAGCAGCCCACATGCCTCGAACACATTGGTTCTGTTCACATGGTTAATATTAGTGTTCATGGGGCTTCCAGCTGTCCCGTGCTTGGACACCGGGGGAGTTAACAGAGGCTGGCAAAGTGAAGAGTCAGGGAGCTGGTCAATGGACAGAGGCCGGGCTTGCAGCAGGTAAATCGTGTGTCAGAGAGGCAGTGTATTGTCAGAAACACCTCACAAACCAAATGCTGTTCAGGTCTCCTGCTCAGTACCCTTACTGTGAGACTGGTGGCGCTGCTTGAAAGACTGGGTTCCTCACTCCTTAAAATGTAAACTGAAAGGCAGCAGCACCCTAGTAGCAGAGTTACGGTGCATGGAAGGGAGTGCTGCATGGGGCTACAGCACCGATGCCCCTGACGCACTGTACAGCCCGGGTGGCCCTTGTTGGCATATGTCCACTCACCAGCCCGCTCCCGATCACGGGGGTCTTCCAGTTGGCTCAGGCTCGTAGGCGGTTTACGGGTAGGGGGAGGTAAACCACCAAAGAGTAGGGAAGCCCGCCTGCAGACGGAAAACGGTATGGCCTGCATGTAAGTTCTGTGCCAGTGGTGAGGTGCCGGCAGTACCTCTTAACATGAAGGGTGGAATCCAGTGTCCTATCTGGGCCACGCTGTTGCCTCCAGGTTGGGTGCTCTCCCCAGCGTGGCTGAGCAGCAGTGCTGATATAATTATTTAAATTGCTTCACCCAGCAGTTACTGGTGTGCCCATGACTACGGTTGGAAACTAGGGACCCGGCAGGTTCGGTACAATCAGGGCATCGGAAGTCACATCATCTCTCTCTTTCCCTCCTATTGTGGGAGATCTGCCCTGTCCTTATGATAGTTTATTAGTACAATTTTTTGTGTTATTGTTACTCGAGATGCGTGAGATTTGACGTCTCTGCTAGACATGACACCTTCAGTGCTTAGCTGACCTGACATGTAAGTACAAGAGCAAACTTGTCCGCATCTCCGTTGTTTCAGTTTCTTGTTGCTTTGGTTTTTGCACTCCCGGAAGCGGGATCTCTGAATGTCCTCTAATATTACTTTGCATCAACCCTGCCAAGGTCCACCACCTGGCTGTTGCCATTCATTCCTGACAGAGTGCTTCACGGTTCCTTTCAAAAAAGTTAGGCAGCCTAATTTGTTGTGGTTTGTTTCAGAAGGCTATCAGCTGGTTGTCATAAACAAACGTAATACATATTACTATGTCTGACAGATAAAATTTGCCCTCGTATTATTGAAAAACCCTTTTTCCATATTTTCTGGATTTTTTTTTATTTATGTCTATTTCTGAGGGGGAAACTGTCAAAGTGCGAACAGTAATTGCTGTTGACAGGAGCGCAAGTGGACTGTATGGGACATAGCTACAATGAGTTAATTTTTACTTTGCACAATGGACATTTCTGATATATGACTCATCAGGATGGTTTGAACTATGAATAATATATAGTATTACAGTGAGAAAGGATTCCGTTAAAGGGATGCTGCACCTTAATTATTACCTTGTGTAAATTAAATCCTTGATTAAGTAACAACCATGACAGTAGTATACCCTAGGTGCAATGGTATTGAACTATGGACAACTAAGCTTATGAATGTAAAAAATGTAGATTGTTGCCCAAATAATTAGCCTTAGCGTATGAGCAAAGGTTTTATCCATGATTATTATTTACTATCAGGATGACAGAGGATCCTATTAAGGTATGTTGGACTTTATAGACTATTTTGAAAAAATAGAATTGTGGTTTAAGCAACAGTGTAAATAGGAAATGTTGGGTGTAAGTGCAATAAGATCTACGAAATTTAATAACTGTAGATTGGTACCTTTATAACTAGTTCCTACCTAAAAGCTTTTAATACATCATGAAGGTTCTAACCGTTTATGACAACGTGTTATATGGCAATTTATTTCTGTCGTAGTGGAAGTTTTAATTAACTGAACAATAAATAAAGTATTATATTCTTCTTCACTCTTCCATTGCACTGAACAAAGGCAGTAAGCAAGCCTGAACCTCCCCACCTTTGTGCTGGAGGTTGCTTTCACATATTCTTTTTTTTAAACACGCTGGGGACCTTACACCAGGTTTCGGAATAGACTTATACTCATGGGTTGTACCGTAAAAATTTCATGAGTTTCAAAAGTTTTTTTTTTTTTTTTAAATAAATGTAAACGTAAAACATCTTATTTTCTTAAGTGAACACATATGTGCAACATATGTATGGTTGTGCCTCCATCTGTAATCAACATTCATATAACGTGAAATTATGTATTAGACAGCAGATAGGAGTGCACGTCAAAATAGGTTTAGGATCTTTGGCTTGTATAATGCATATCAGTATTGTGCCACTGACATTTCTTCTGTGGGATTCAAGCCAATTGACTGCTTGCATTGTAGGGTAGGCTGTCATAACCCAACCATGCCACAATGACGCCAATCTAGACTCGACTGGTCCTGGTTTGAAAGTTTTTTCCAGGGCTGATTTTGGTTTCTGGTCTGGAACTACTAGTACGGGAGTAAGATTGCCACTGTTGCATAAAAATTATACAGACTATGCTCGATTAATCTATGCTGTTCAATTTACAGTATTTACAGTTCCACATTCTATCACACCCTGTGAAACATAGATAGGGAAACACAGGTGCCGATAAGTACATTTAGTGTGAAACACGCATTTTAGCACCTGTGAATTTCCTACACCCTTACTTTGTATTCCTGACATTCTCTAGATCTCCCCCTTGCATTCTCTCTTTTATCGTTTTTCTCTCAATTGATTTTATCCTGTTTTCATCTCTTAAATTTCTTTTAACTCCCCTCACTTAGCCCTCCATTTGTCCTCCTGTTTTTCTCCTTTTTCTTTTCCTCACTTCCTTCTCCCCTTCTTATCTCTTACAAATTCTCATATTTTCTTTACCTTCACCATATTCTGTTTCTCACACATGTCCTTTTCTCTGCTTCTGGTTATTACTTGTTTGTGATATCTTGCCATCTTCTTTTCCTCCTTCCTCTTCTGTTCATTTTAAGTATGTCTGGACAACGCAGCTGTCTACAACACATATTGTTATTATTCTTATTATAATATACGTGGAGTGGGCTTTGGCTCCACTAAAAGTTCTATCAGTCTCATTCCATGTTCTTGCCATTTTTGGTGCATCGTTCCGCCTTCCAGGAAGTGCAGTATTTGGAATGCATGAAGGACTTTTTTTTTTTTAACATCAGAAAAGTACACTCAATTATCACATTGTTTGTCACATTAAATTCTTAATCACTGATTTTGCCACCAACATCAGTAGCCCCTTAACCATGTCTCAACAGTGCAAGCTTCCTTCACCTAGAAAAGGTACAGCCCGGCAGCAGCAGTGCAAGCTTCCTTCACCTAGAACAGGTGCAGCGTGGCAGCAGCAGGTCACGCTTCCTTCACCTAGAACAGGTGCAGCGTGGCAGCAGCCCAAGCTTCCTTCACCTAGAACAGGTATAGCCTGGCAGCAGTGCAAGCTTTCTTCACTTAGAACAGGAACAGAGATGTTTGGAGGCCACGCTCCCCTTTCTCCACCACTCTGCACATGCGACTGCTACGTTATTGTTGGAATTCACAGAAACAAAACATAGGTTTCAGGGACTTTTTAGTTAGTTAGAGATTTCACTCGTACAAAAACCATAGAAATTCGGCTGTTATAGTTAGTAGACCTAACTACAACTCACGCCCGCAATGCACTGCTGATGACGTCACATATTACATCACCCATGACATGCTCAGTGACATCACTGATGAAATCATCCACGTGATCTGATGCACCTTCTCATACATTAATAAAACCTTTCATACACCCACTCAAAAATACAGACCACCAATATCGAAACCAGACAGACCAATAGCAGTTAGTACATAACTGCTCAGTGATTCATACGCCTACACACACATACACTCACTAACCCATACAGTCACTCATAAACACAGTCATTCATCTATACAGCCACTGATATATCCACTCAAACACCCACATAGACACGCACACACTGCCACTCACCCAAAGAGTTACTCATACACCTAGTCAGTCATGCAAAGAAACTATCACACACCCATTTACTTGCTTATACAGTCATAAACACACACACCACTGCACTTATTTATACAGATACTAACACATACTTACTGTCTTAAACAATCACTCATAGAAACGCACATCTTTTTCCTCCTGCTCCCTTCGTAATGCCTCAGTGGGACTTTAACTTGATTCTTACATATCTTATGTGCGCTCCCTTTGAGCCGCTACATAAATGTCCTCTCAGACTTCTCACTGCCTTTCTGGTGGCCATCACCTCTGCACGCAGGGTGAGAAAGCTACAAGGACTTTCTTCCAAGCCTCCCTTTCTGGCTGTCCATCCGAACAAGGTTGTCCTTCGAACTAGACCTTCCTTTCTTCCCAAGGTGGTTCCTTCTTTCCACAGTGGCCAAACCATCACTTTGCCCACCATCTTTTCGCCTCCGCATCCTTTGAAGCAGGAAGAGAGGCTACACCGTCAGAAATCAAAACGTGCGATTTCCTTCTACTTGGATTACACCAAACATTTCCAGGTGGACGACCAGCTCTTTGTTGGTTACGTGGGTACTAAGAAAGGTCGGGTCATGAACAAACAGACCATCTCCAGGTGGATCGTTCTGTGCATCAAAGCAGGCTATTCTTTGGCAAAGAAGGAGCCTCCAGTGGGGCTGTGCACCCATTCCACCAGGGCGACGGCAGCTACTACTGCTTTGGGACGAGGAGTTCCCTTAAATGACATCTGTCAGGCAGCTACGTGGGCATTGTTGCACACGTTCACCGAACCCTACTGCCTGGACAGCCAAGTCCGGAGAGACCGCTTCTTTGGCCATTCTATTCTCCAGGACTTTCTGGTGTGATCTTAGTTTGCAGACCCACCACCGGGGTTGGTATTGCTGGAGTATCTATTCTCAGATAAGAAATATATAACTAACTGGTTCTTAAAGATGAACAAGTTACTTACCTTCGGTAACGATATATCTGTAACAAACATAGGTTAGTTATAGATTCCTTACTGCGCCAACCAACCCTCCCCATTCTGCAAACAGACTTCTAGGGTTAAGGAATTCCTTTCAGGGCCCTAGATTTGTGCACCAGTGGTCAGTGTCTTGCATGGCTCTGCGCTTCTGGCGTGGAAAGTGGTGTACAGAACTGACGTCCGCGCGTGAGGGTGGCATCTATGTAGCTACTGCGACAACATCTCGGCGACACCGACGACGAATGCGGAGTCGACTGACGCCACCTTCCGACACACAGGGGTACTGCTGATGAAAAATCTTTCCAGATACAGTCTGACGCCTGGGGGTAATTCTAAGGTAAGAAATCTATAACTAACTGTTTCTTTCAGACACAAGTGTACCAACAATCTATAGGCAATCTGTGTGTTGCCTGATCAAGACTAAGTCATCTGTCTTGTGTGCCTAGCATTTAAGTTGAACAAAACCCTTTGATACCTTAGGGCGCAACTGTGGGCGCTCACCATACAGTGGGAAGACCTCTTGGGAACACCGGACCTCTTCGAGGAAAAGAAGGGAGCCACCCTCAGTGCCCACAAAGAGGATGAACCATTGGGCTGACCCTCGCTCAAAGACTTAACAGCCCACAGTCGTGCAGAGAATCAGACGACGATCAAGAGGTGGTGCCGGTGTTGAAGACTGGCCCTCAGATAAATACTAATCAGAGAACTGTGAGTAAAATGGCCCATGAAAAGCACAAGATCGCATGTTCAAAGAAAAACAACTTGCAAACATGTGAGCCCACAACTAGATTGCAGGAGTATGAGGTAAGCATGTGCATCTACAACTACACAAACAACGAATACTATACACATACATAAACACATACACACAAAATATACGGATAAGAATTCTTTCTAATTTGGCCAATTTAACAGACTGCATGTTCGGTCATTCTGAAATTCTAGAGAGTTGCATGCAACTCTCTTGCTTCGAACTCAGTTGCCCCTACCAAGAGTGCCTATATTACACACTATAAAGCATTTCGAACTCCTGAAAACAAAACTATTTAAACAGTTTGCATGTTGCTTACAATGTGGCAGCCTTAAACCTTAGAGTTCCCCTGTATTAGAAGTGGCAAATCATTACCTGTTGGTTTGACGGGTGAGGGCTAGGTGTTGGTCGCGGGGAAAAGTCTTCATCTTCTACTCCAGAGTCATGATCACTTGCTGATAGTTTGTTTGGAGAGGATCTCTGATTGAGCCTAAAGATTCAGAACAGATTTAAAACCAACATCATGGACTACAATATGATTTCACAGCAATGCTAAGCAAATCCCAGGAACGTTTGTTTTCTAGTTAGTCTAAACACCTTCGCACCAAGTAATAATAGTGACCTTACACAGGACATCATAAAGGACATCAATGATATTACATATCACCTCACCATTTACACCAATACTACCACTGAAGCCACTGAACACCCCTTCAACCCACAGTTTACTAGCTTCACCGTTTGGCCATACAGTGAATAAACGTCTTGGCCTTCAACTAGCCAGAAGCTCAACACCACTTATCCTGTGGACAGGCATTGTGCCCAGAACTACACTACACAGTCTGTAAAGCATGGTCATTGGCGATGGTCATTATAAATAGAACAACATAAAAGGACCGTACCAACACATTATTTAATTGTATGCTTGTTTTGAAACAAGACTGTTTTACTCTACAAGTCAAAAGATGCATCATAATTTGAGGCTTCAGTGAGGTCACGTATGAGGTCAGTTGTAATCTAATTTCACTAATGTATTTGAGAGGAGACCACTATGTGCAAGGTTCTGAGAGGTACACTGAAAGGGAGTTAGTATTGCATAGATTAACGTAACTGACAAATTTCAACGATTTGTTTTAACTTGTAATACCTACCCTTTGACTTGGGATTTATAGAAGTTAGGTTTTCAGAGCTTTTTCTTCTGCTCATGTCAGACCCCTGGCCTTACATCTAATGCCACAGCTCTGAGGACCTTTGATCTGTAGCACAGTGCGTGGCTTTCGCCCATGGCTTGGAATCAATATGCCACACTTCAGGGACCTGCTGTTCGCAGATCAAGCCACATCTGCGCCCTCATTTTGAGTGCACTATACCCACACTAATACCTGCTATGCAACCCTTTCGCTAGACCTAGGAAGTACAATACAAATAGGTTTACTCACACCCCATGCCCAGTACCAGTCTCCTATCAATGACGCTGCATATAGCAGGGCTAGGCATGTCATGATACCCTTGGCAGTGACCTATGCCTAGCACCATTACCCGGAACCACAGAACGGATCACACTCACTGAAGCCGGAGCTTAGATCTCCTACCGTCATGGACGCACCTGTCCGGTGCAAACGTATCTCCCTACTCGGAGACTTGAGGAGATGTTGGCATTTACTCTCCAGATTTTCTATCCTTGATCGTTCACCCACTTGACCGCAACCGGGTCGGAATTATCACCGGTTCGTCGATTTCTTGCCTTCCACTTAAACCAACAGATTCACCTTTGTACCAAAAAATCCTGTGGACTACTCTATATCCTGGAGGATCTATACACACCTTCAGTTCATTGAGAGACATATAAACCCCCAGACCACCCCTAAGATGGAAATTGTATCTTTTTGGTCCTGAAGAAGGTGATATTAATTTGTGTTTCACCGAAACGTACGTAGGCCAGTGACATGCATCTGTGAGCCCTACTCAAGAACCAAGCCAAAAGAAGAACTAGCCGTAACTAAATTGATGGACTTGTGTTTTGTTTTCGAACTGTGGAATCTTTTGACAAAATACAAACTGAATCAA
The DNA here is from genome assembly GCF_964263255.1 of Lissotriton vulgaris. Taxonomy (NCBI): domain Eukaryota; kingdom Metazoa; phylum Chordata; class Amphibia; order Caudata; family Salamandridae; genus Lissotriton; species Lissotriton vulgaris. The sequence goes on from NC_141685.1 coordinate 332,840,552, forward strand.
CGAGTAGGATCATTGCTCAGATGTGTTTTTATTGTGAACTTGCTTGTGTGGTATGTTAGTTGGGATGTATGAGTAGAATGAAAGGTGAGAATGGAAGAATGATGGAGTCAATTTTTGGGGGTTGCTAAAATACAAATCACTGCTTAGAAAATTCAAATAATGTCTTTTTCGAGGGGCGTGGCTTCGAGGGCGAAGATGGCGGACGCGGCTCTGTAGAGCTCCTGCCAGCCCGTTCTTTATCCGCTAACTTATCCTGGCCCTACCTCTTCTTCCCCCATCTCTGCTAGTGCAGGAGTTTACTGGAGTCCAGAGGATCCCGGTGGTGTGCTTCTTCGAGCTCCGGGCGCCCGCTGGCGCGACCATCGAGGGCCGTTCATTCTGGGCCTACTTGCCGCGTGGCGAGCCGGGGCCTCGATTTTTCATCCGCCCGCTGGTGGCGCCACGAGGCCGGCTGGGTCTCAGTCATCTTGGCCCGCGCTGTCGGGGCGGAGTCACTGGAGCCGGAGTCAGGGGCTCGTGACCGTGCCCGCTGGAGAGAGGGTCCCGGCACGTCGATGGTGGGGACCTACAGCATATCCTGATCGCCCCGTCTTGTCTCTAGCGGGGCTGAGGCGTGCCCGGAGACGGAGGATCCGGCGTTGGGCCCTGGCCTGGTGGCCCCGGCGCCTCGGTGGAAGGAGGAGCCCTCCCTCGCTCCAGGGTCTGCATTCTCTCCCGACGACGTGGGACGGCCTGCACCTGTATCCGTCCCTCCGGCTGCCTGCTTCTGCGAGATGACCCGTAGCGGATTCTTTCCATCGGTCCGCCCCATCGGCGGCCATGACGAGGGGCAGAGGCGGCCTCAACGCGGCCACAACGGGACCCATCGACAAATTTACCGGCCTGGGGAATGGTGCTGGAGCGGCCGGGGGGAGTCAGACGGCCGGCCCGGACAATGCAGCGTTGCTCACGGCCATCACGCAATCCCGGGACATGTTGGACGCGAAGATCGGCGCGGTGGGCGCCGACGTGATGTTGCTGCGCCAAGACCTCCGCAATGCGGTGGCCCGCATCACAGAGACAGAAACCCGGGTCACGACGGTGGAAGGCGATGTTGATGCCCTGAAGAAGAGGGTCGCCGATCTGGAACAGACGCAGCGTGGCCTAGCGCTCCGGGTGGAGGACGCCGAAGGGCGGGCACGGCGAAATAACCTCCGCTTTGTGGGCTTTCCGGAGGGATGCGAGAAGGGGCCTATGGACGTCTTCCTTTCCCGGTGGCTGGAGAGTTGGCTGCCCCCGGACGTCCTATCAAACTGTTTCGTGGTGGAACGAGCCCACCGGGCCCTGACGCAGAAGCCTCCGGCTGGAGAGCGGCCTCGCCCGATCATAGCCCGGATCCTGAACTACCACGACAGAGAGGTCATCCTCCGGGAGGCGAGGCTCAAGGACACCCTGCTGTTCGATAATTGCAAAATCATGATTTTCCCTGACTATACAAAGTTGGTTCAACAGCAGCGACACTCCTTTCTGGCGGCCAAGGCCAGGCTCCGGGGCCTGAAACTCCAGTACTCCCTGCTGTACCCGGCCCGCCTTCGGGTCATCTACAACTCAAGGACACACTTCTTTGATACCCCGGAGGCCGTCTTTGCTTGGACTGACGAGGCGGTCCGGCTTCGCCCACATGTTCAGCCGGGGCTCCACTCCGGCTCTTCCCGCAGTTCTTCTCAGGAGCGGGGCGAACAGCGGGCCAAAGGGGAGCGGCACCGCAAGTCCCGATCGAGGCGGAGATCCCTGTCTCGGGACCCTCTTTTGGGCGACACGCAGCCGGAGACGGATCATTCTGGCGGGGGGTCGTGACTCCCAACGGCTGACCCTTGATTTCTACTTCTCGTTTGGGGCCACCTGCTGACACGGCGGATTGCTGTTCAACGGTCCAGGCCGGATCTGGCGCAGTATTACTTGGCCTTTACGGGCCTCAGCGGGACTCCTGTGGACCAATGCACTGTATTTGCGATGTTATTGCTGATGCTTATTGATGGGGGGGGGGGCATGTTTGGTGGGCTGCCTCCTGCTGTTGGGGTTGGGGAGGTTCGTGTTTTGGGGTGTGTGCTTGGTTAGTACTTGAGGGTTAAGTGGGATCCATTGGCGTGCCTAACTTTTGGTGCTCTGTTTTGTGCCTAAACTACCGTATGCCGCGACAGGTACTTCATTGTTTCTCGAGGTATTGGGGTGGGGGTGGGGGGGTCTGGGATGGTTTGGTGGGGGGTTGGCAGTGTGGGGGGTGAGGGAATTGGGGTACTGTTCGTTGGGGTGCACGTGATCTTTCTGACCTATGCTACTGTGGGGGTTGGGGCCAGGGCCGGGGGCCGGGGTGAGTGGGGTTTGATGTATCGAGATGATGGCTGACGTCCCTCGCTTGGCGCCTACTGGCGCCGCTCTGCATATTCTTAGCTGGAATGTCCGGGGTCTCTTGGATAAGATAAAACGGGGGGCGGTACTACGCTGGGCCAAAAGGGATCTTGCAGATGTGCTCATGCTCCAAGAAACACACATGCTAGGTACGAAGGCCCTCAGTCTCCAGCGCTTTGGTTTCCATCAGGTGTTCCATGCCGGGTTTGCCAGGGGTTCCAGGGGGGTGGCTATTCTTGTTCATAGGCGCCTGGCGTACACACACGAGCGCCAATGGCTTGACCCTCAGGGGCGCTTTGTGTTCATCCAGGGGAGAGTTGGTGTGGAGCCGGTGGTGTTTGGGTGTGTGTATGCTCCCCCCCCTCTGCATTGGGCTTTGGCTGAACGGTTATTCGCTTTATGGGCTGAACTCCCTGATTCTTTGGCGGTGATTGGCGGCGATTGGAATGATGTTGTGAATGTGGCTGTGGACCGGCAGCGGAGGCTCGGGGTGGCGCCTGTCCCCACTCCTACGCGGTTGGGCGCTATGTTGGATGTACTGGGTTGGGCTGATGTATGGCGGCATTTACACGCGGAGCGCCGCGAGTACACTTACGTCTCAGCGGTTCATGGCTCCCTTTCGCGCCTAGACTATGTCTTCGTCCCACGGGCCTACCTTGCCAGAGTGAAAGGGGCGGCGATACGGCCTCGCGGGCTCTCCGACCATTCCCCGGTGGCGGTCCAGATAGACCTACATAGACCGCGCCAGCCCTTCCGATGGCGGATGTCCACGTGGCATCTGCAGCGACCCGACTACTCCCAGCATATTCGTGGCGCTATTGCCCAGTACTGGCAAGGTAATCTAGATGTGGGGGTGGACGCGGTGACAGTTTGGGAAGCCATGAAACCCACACTGCGGGGTGTCGATCTGGCTTGGTGCGCGTCGGCTCGCCGGGCACGGTTAGAGGGCATAGCCGCGGCGGCGGAACGGGTGGAAGAACTAGAGGCGCGCCACAGAACTGCGGCGGATGACATCTCCCTGCGACAACTCCTGCAGGCGCAGCAAACGCACTCTTCAGTCTTATTGAATGAGGCTCGACAAGCGTGGCTGGCCACCCGTAGCCGGGTATATCAGTGGGGCGACAAATCATGCATGATGCTTCATCGGCTATGTCAACAAACCTTGCAGCCCCTTACGCTCCCAGGCCTTGTGGACGCTGCGGGTGTGGCTATCACGGACCCGGCTACTCTGGCCGCAAGCTTTGCGCATTACTATAGGGGTCAGTACGCCTCCCGGGAGACTCTCGCTCCCGCTGCCATCGCCGACTAGCTTGCCTCGGTCCCCCCAGCTGCGGTGTCTGATGAGGTGCGGGACGCTCTCGACCTCCCCCTGACGGCAGAGGAACTTGGAGACGCGCTGGGTCAATTGAATGTGGGCAAAGCACCTGGACCAAGCGGCTTCCCCAGTGAGTTCTATCGAAAATTCCATCTGCAGCTCGGGCCACATTACCTACGTGCATTGGAGACAGCGCGTGGGCAGGGCCGCCTCCCGCCGGACTGGCGGCATGCCGAGATCGTTGTATTCCAGAAGCCGGGGCGACCCCCGGACCGCCACGACTCCTACCGACCTATCTCCCTTATTAATTTTGAGGCCAAGCTCTTGGCCAAAGCACTCGCGAACCGCCTGCTTCCCCACATCACTGCCCTCGTACATCCTGATCAGGCTGGCTTTATGCCGCGCCGGGCGACGCTGCACAACATTCGGCGGGCGCAGGCGGCGATTGATGCTATCGGTGCTTCAGAGGACCAGGCGGCGTTGTTGCTGGCCGACATAGACAGCGCCTTTGACTCAGTCAGTTGGACCTTCCTATTCACTCTTCTACCGCTGTTGAACCTTGGCCCGATTTTCATCTCCTACGTCCGCTTGCTCTACACCATGGGTACTCACAAACTTTCTCACAGGGGCCAAATTTACAGTGTGGTTTGCGGCCGAGGGCCGCACCGGTGGGGGCGGGGTCAGTGAGAGAGGGGGCGGGGCTAGAGCAAAAAAAAAATTGTGACCATGAGGTTGAACACAGGCCCCTGCAGCAGACGTCTTCGTCCACTGACTCACCAGATCCAGCATACACACATATCTCTCTCTCTCTCTCTCTCTCTCTCTCCCTCTCTCTCTTCCTCTCCCTCCCTCCCTGTCTTTCTCTCCCTCTTCCCTCTCTCCCTCTCCCTCCCTCTGTCTCCCTCCCTCTCTGTCTCCCTCCCTCCCGCCCTCCCTGTCTCCCTTCCTCTCTCTGTCTCCCTCCCTCTCTCTGTCTCCCTCCCTCCCTCTCTCTCCCTTCTTCCCTGTCTCCCTCCCTCCCTGTCTCCCTCCCTGCCTGTCTCCCTCCCTGCCTGTCTCCCTCCCTGTCTCCCTCCCTCTCTGTCTCCCTCCCTCTCTCTGTCTCCCTCCCTCTGTCTCCCTCCCTCTCTGTCTCCCTCCCTCTCTCCCTCCCTCTCTCTGTCTCCCTCCCACTCTCTGTCTCCCTCCCACTCTGTCTCCCTCCCTCTCTGTCTCCCTCCTTCTCTGTCTCCCTCCCTCTCTAACTCCCTCCCCCTCCCCCTCTCTGTCTCCCTCCCCCTCTCTGTCTCCCTCCCTCTCTCTGTCTCCCTCCCTCTCTGTCTCCCTCCCTCTCTGTCCCCTCCCTCCCTGTCTCCCTCCCTCCCCGTCTCCCTCCCTCTATACCTCCCTCTCTGTCTCCCTTCCTCTCTGTCTCCTTCCCTCTCTGTCTCCCTCCTTCCCTTTCTGTCTCCCTCCCTGTCTCCCTCCCTCCATGTCTCCCTGTCTCCCTCCCTCCCTCTATGTCTCCCTCCCTCTCTCTGTCTCCCTCCCTCTCTCTGTCTCCCTCCCTTTCCCTGTCTCCCTCCCTTTCCCTGTCTCCCTCCCTTTCTCTGTCTCCCTCCCTCTCTGTCTCCCTCCCTCCCTGTCTCCCTCCCTCCCCGTCTCCCTCCCTCCATACCTCCCTCTCTGTCTCCCTTCCTCTCTGTCTCCTTCCCTCTCTGTCTCCCTCCTTCCCTTTCTGTCTCCCTCCCTGTCTCCCTCCCTCCATGTCTCCCTGTCTCCCTCCCTCCCTCCCTCCCTCTCTGACTCCCTCCCTCTCTCTGTCTCCCTCCCTCTCTCTGTCTCCCTCCCTCCCTCTCTCTCCTTCCCTGTATCCCTCCCTCCCTCTCTCCCTCCCCCATCTCCCTCCCTCCATACCTCCCTCCCTGTCTCCCTCCCTCTATACCTCTCTGTCTCCCTCCCCGTCTCCCTCCCTTTTTGTCTCCCTCCCTTTCTGTGTCTCCCTCCCTCTCTCTCTTTCTCATCATCCCTCCCTTGGTCTCCCTCCCTCCCTTGGTCTCCCTCCCTCCCTCTGTCGCCCTCCCTCTTCCTTTGTCTCCCTCCTTCTCACCCTCTGTCTCCATCCCTCCCTCTGTCTTCATCCCTGTCTCCATCCCTCCCTCTTCTTCCCTCTGTCTCCCTCCCCCTCCCCCTCTCTCTGTCTTTCTCTCTCTGTCTCCCTCCCTCTGCATCCCTCCGTCTCTCTCTCTCTGTCTCCCTCCCTCCCTCTGTCTCCCTCCCTCCTGCTCTCTGTCTTCCTCCCTTCCTCCTTTTCCTTCCCTCCCTCCCTCCCTCTCTGTCTCCTTCTCTCTGTCTCCCTCTCTCTCGCTGTCTCCCTCCCTCTCTCTCGCTGTCTCCCTCCATCTCTTTCGGTCTCCCTCCCTCTCTCCCTCCCGCTGTCTCCCTACCTCTCTCTCCATTCCTACTTCTGCCTTCCTCCCTCCCCCTTCTCTCCCTCCCCTGACTCGCCCTCCCCCTCCCTCCTTCACTCTCCCCTGACTCTCCCTCTCTCACTCTCCTGACTCTCTCCCTTCCCTGACTCTCTCCCTCCCTCTCCCTCCTTTGCCCTCCCCTGTCTCTCTCCCTCTCTCACCCTCCCCTCACTCTCCATCCCTCCCTCGCCCTGGCTCTCCCTCCCTCGCCTTGGCTCTCCCTCACTCTCCCTCCAGCCTCGCTCTCCCTCCCTCTGTCTCTCCCTCCCTCGCCCTCCCCTGACTCTCCCTCCCTGTCTCTCCCTCGCCCTCCCCTGACTCTCTTCCTACCTCGCCCTCCCCTGATTCTCCCTCTCTCCCCCTCCCTCCCCTGACTCTCTTCCTACCTCGCCCTCCCCTGATTCTCCCTCTCTCCCCCTCCCTCACCCTCCCCTGACTCGCTTCCTACCTCGCCCTCCCCTGATTCTCCCTCTCTCCCCCTCCCTCACCCTCCCCTGACTATCCCTCTCTCTCCCTCCATCGCCCTCCCCTGACTCTCCCTCTCTCCCTCCATCGCCCTCCCCTGACTATCCCTCTCTCTCCCCTCCCTCTCTCTCCCTCCCCTGACTTTCCCTCCCGGGAGCCCGCCAAGCCCCAGCAATGCCTTCTTGGGGGCAAAGGGCAGCAAGGCTGGTAAAATTAAAAATATGCATTTTAGCAACTCTGCAAGTCGTGCTCTGACAGCAATGTAAAGGCTGGTCAGCAGCACACGCACACTCCGGCCACCCACTTTCCCTGTGCCTGTGTCCGGCACCGTGATAAGAAAAAGAGTGTTCAGAGTTGTAGTTGGCAGTTTGGTTCCTGTTGCGAAGCACGTTATTTAAGTAATTCTTTCAAGTGCAGATGTACTTGGCACAACGTTTAACATTTGCTGGTTAAAGACGACATACACTGAAGTTCTTAACAAAAGCACCGTAATAGAAAGGAAATTGTGGCAGACTGGAAGAAGCCTCATTGCACGTACTGCCGTAAACTGCTTTTGGGAACAAGCCTGTAAAACCCTGTCAAGATTTTCCACCAGAGAGCCTGGAAAAAAAGCTAAAACACGCCGTTACCTTACCAGTGCCACGAAATGATTGACATGTCATTAAAAAACAATAACTCTGTGCACCAGACTCGCACTGTTTTCTTGAATGGAGCTACTCCTACCACATCATAGTGCAAAGCAGGGTGTACATGCCTGAGCGGACACAAGTATACCTGGGTGCAGGCTGCTGGTGAAAAGAACGACGGCAATGTGCGAAACATTTTAATTCTTAAATAATACCTGACGGGTGCGTGGTGCCTGCTGGCTCACTGATGGGGCCCCTGGAGCGCAGGGGCACCCCGCAATGTGGGGACTGCGGGGGGGGGGGGGGGGCCTGTGTTATGCCCCTGCCACCCCCTTGTCAGCCCGGGATGAGACAGCTTGCCTGGCGGCGGCGCGCGCACAGCCGCGCCGGAGCATTTCACACGTCTTTAAAGACCATTAACTTTTTAATGAGTCTTTGTTCTGTTTCACCTCTTCTGAGGCCCCTGCAGCTCCACTCTATGGCTGTAATCTCTCAGCCCCCAGAGAGCAGAGCCTCTCCAGGCTGCTGCAGCCGGTGGTGTTTACTGACACTCGAGAATTTTTATATTTTTTTTAAAGTGGCACATGTCTGTAAGGTCCGCGGGCCGCCAAGGAAGGCTTGCCGGGCCGCCACCTGCCCGCGGGCCGTACTATGAGTACCCCTGCTCTACACGGAGGTTACTGCCTCGGTGCGGATCTCGGGGGCGGCCTCGGCACGATTCCCGGTTACCCGGGGCACACGTCAGGGGTGTCCACTCTCTCCCTACCTATTTGCGCTGGCCATGGAGCCGCTGGCTGCTAGGGTCCGCGCTGACGCGCTGTATCGGGGCTTCGTCTGGAGCTCGGACCACACGGACCGCATTGCTTTATATGCGGACGACGTGCTATTCTTTATGACCGACCTTCGAATTACAGGCCCCCGGGTTCTGGAGCTGATGCAGGGCTTCGGCCAGGCGTCGGGACTCTATCTTAACCCGCGCAAATCGACTCTCTGGGTGCTGGGTGATGGCGCGGTGGACCTTCCATGGGCAGCATCCCTTCGGATGGCAGTGGAGGGAGTGAAATACTTGGGAGTTTTTCTCTCTGCCTCGCCTACGGAGGCATGGGGCCGGAACATTCAGCCGGTCTGGGACCGGGTCCAGCTGGACATCAAAACGTGGACACGTATGCCCCTTAACATCTACGGCCGGTCGGCCATTTTCAAAATGGTGGCCTTGCCTCGTCTTCTTTACCAGCTGCAGAATCATCCCTACCCGATTGACCCGCAGTGGTTTCGCAGTGTTGACTCAGTGTTAGGCAGGTTCTTGTGGGCTGGAGGTGCCTCTAGAGTGGCGCTCCGTACGTGCTTCCTCTCTACCTACTGCGGTGGCTTGGCTACCGCGGATATGCTGTCCTACTATCAGGCCTCCCATCTCCTGGTGCTCAATGAGTGGTGGTATGGGGACCGTGGTGACCCGGCCTATGCCCTGGAGCACATTCTGATGGGCGACGCCTCCCTCCACACTCTGCTGTACTCGGCCAGGAGGAGACGATTGCTCCCCCGCGTTACCCAGTTAGTGTTTGCCGTTTGGCGGAGGGCCCTACACCGCATGGGGTGGTGGGGCAAACTTACGGCGGAGACTCCGCTGTGGCGTAACGGCCTGCTGCCGGCGCTGGCGTCGCTGCAGGGCTTTGACGGCTGGGACGCAATCGGGGTTTCGTCCTTGGGGCATGTCCTCTCCGGCACCACTCTTAAATCCTTTCAGGAGCTCAGCACTGAATTCAACATGCCCAGGTCCCAGTTCTTTCGCTACCTCCAATTCCGCCACGCCCTTACTCCTAGCCTGGTAGGGCTGGAGCAGCTCCCAGACTTCAGTCCCATAGAAGCAAAGCTGTTTATGGGTGACTTGGGTGACAAAAAAGTCTCCTAGATCTACCGATCCCTGGTCACGCACTGCTCCCCCTCGCTCTCGACACTGAAGGCCCTATGGGAAGCCGATGTCGGTCCCTTGGACGAAGACGATTGGCGCGAAGCCCTCGAATCCCCCCGGGGGACTGCCATTGCAGTCCGCCTCCGCTTTATTCAATTCAAATATCTGCACCGAGCTTATTTTACGAGGGAGCGACTGTGGCGGGCGGGTCTGATTGCCAACCCGGAGTGTCTGCGGTGTGGTTCAGAGAGGGGCACCCTCCTTCATACTGTATGGTCTTGTGAGCGGTTGACTCGGTTTTGGGCCGGGGTTTGGGATTGCCTGTCTGAGGTGCTGGGATGGGATCTGCCCCGTACGCCCCGGTTGGGCCTTCTGCATGTGTTAGAAAATATTGGGGGCAACATCTACAAGCGCCACCTACTGCTGTTGGGACTGGTGGTGGCAAAGAGGGACCTGGCGCAGGCCTGGAAAAGCGAGCGAGCCCCTCCCCTTAGTGCCTGGAAGGCGGGCCTGGACTTCATCATGGGACTGGAGCAGCCTGTTTTTGAGGCTCGGGGGTGCCCCCGCAAGCATTTCAAAATATGGAAACGGTGGGCGGACTATAGGGGCCTTCCCCTCGACCCTCCTATGGACATGGACGATGCATTGCCTCAGGATGTGGACCCTGCACCTTAGGCCGTTGGCCGGCCCCACCTATGTACATCTTCTATTCTGGTTGCTTAATGATCACATGCACAGGGTTAGGGTGGTATAAGGGGTGGGCAGTAGTTGGGGATTGGGGGGAGTTCTGGGGGGTTGGTGGGTGGATGTGTGTTCTGTGTTTTTTTTAAATTGCTGTACACGAGGGGCTCGATGCTATGCCATAAATGTGCCTTTTCATACTCACTGTTGACAGTCTCCTCCTGATTGTGGAGGGCTGTGCCTGCACTTGATTGAACCTCTAATAAAAATGGTTTTGAAAAAAAAAATAATGTCTTTTTCTAATTGAAACAATGTGATTTTGTATCAAAATGTTTGCTAAAAATGTTTGCTAATAACAATACAAAAAGAGGGTGAATATACAAAAACAAATATAGAAAAATATTTTTCATAAATAAACAAAAATCAAGAGAAACTAAATTTTTGTGTTGAGATTCTATGCTGTAAGGCAATTGTTTTGATTAGAGTCACTACCATTTTAGAAATAAGAGCTCTCTGTAAGGATTTTATTGTCACTAAAAAGGCCGTCTTTATAGTTATCATTTGTAGCATTGCCTTGTGTAGTGGTTCAAAAGGTGCCCTCATCATTTGTGCTAGAACTATGTTCACATTCCAAGCAGGGGCTGGCACCATTTTTTGGTGGTGCGATCCTTTTCGCACCCTAGAGGAACCTTTGTACTACATGAGTAGAGTATACAAGAGGAGAAGCCTTCCCCTGTTTATCCTCTTGTATACTCTACCATTGCAGCTAAATGTACTTTCAGTGATGAAAAACTTAATTTACTTTGTAGTAAATGTGTGAGGTATTTGAGCACTGTTCTCTCCTTTGTAATCGTTCTTGAAAGACTCCTTTGAAAGACACCATTGGGTGTACCTCTTCCATTTTTCTGTATAACATTTTCTTGTTGTTGGTTTCCATTGGGCTTTCCGGTAGTTTGAGATGTGCGAATTCTATGGCCTCAGGAGCAACGCTGCTAGGCCTAGGCTCTCTGGTTCCGGATGAAGCACTTTCCTGCTATGCATTGTTTGCAAATCTATTATTTTTGTAAGTTTGTGTATTGTTCCTTCTGAGATTTCCATTAGTGCAGAGAACCATGTTTGTCTGGCCCATTGTGGAGCAATGAGCATTTGCGGATTACACTGTTCAGTAATGGTATTGGGGGGAAAAGGTTAAGCAAATCTCCCTGACCCTTCTATCCATAGCGTATTTCCTAGGGACTGCTTGCAGGGTCGCCTGGATGAGAAGTTTTGGCATTTTGCATTTTGGGATGTTGCAAATAGGTCTATTTGGGGTGTGCCCCATTTTTTGTTAATGTTAGTAAAATGTATACAGCGCATAAATACTGTCAGGTGTCTTGGCGCTTCCAGTGCTACATACTGTGCTCAGTGCTACTGCTACTAAAAGAGCCAGGTCTTCAGTTTTCTGAACTCAAGAAGGGATTGTTTGCACTTTTGCTTGGTTCTGTTCCCACTCGTGGGATGCTGTTTGTCTGCTCAGCTTGTCGGCTTCTAGATTGTCCTTTTCTGGTAGGTGTATCGCTAAGATGTCTATTTTCCTTGGAATTGCCCTTTTCCAAATCTGCTGTGCTAGTGTGTAAAGCGCGACAGAGTGAGTCCCTCCTTTTTTGTTTGTTTTGTTTATGTAGAACATCGTTGCAGGGTTGCTCGTTTGTACCAACACCCTTTTCCCGTATCGCTGCTTCTGAAAGGCTTTTAAGGCTAAGAACACAGTTTTTAGTTCCAAGATACTGATGCGTTTCACCTCATTCTGTGGTGTCCATAATCCCCTTACTTTGAGATTGTCCATGTGTGCTCTCCATCCCACTAAGGATGCATCTGTTATGGTCATTGTCGGAGTTGGAGGTGTAATAGGTCACTCCATTGCTAGGTTTCCTTTGTTCCACCATGCTATCTCCTGATGAACTCAGTTTGTGACAACGACTAGATCCTCCCAACTCCCTGTAGCTTGTGAGCATTGTGCTTGGAGCCATTCTTGAAATGGTCTCATGTGCAGACGAATATTTGGAACCATCATCCCTAGTAGTCTCCCCACTGTCCTCGCTGTCAGATGATGGCACTTCTGGGACAGATGCGTCTCCTTCAATAGGGAAGATGTCCTCTTCTTGCTGGGGAATGCCTTCCCTAACACAGTGTTTATCTTTGCACCAAGAACACCTTCTTGCATTCCAGCTCCATGGATGATTTTTCGCCGTGTATGGAGAAACCCAGCTGACCTAGTGTCTGTACCGCTTGTTGTATATGCTGTATGAGTTTGCCCTTACTAACCAGTCTAAGTAGGGGTAAACATGGATTCCTTGTCTTCTAAGATGTGCGGTTACCGCTGCCAGGTACTTTGTGAACACCCTTGGTGCTGATTTTAGGCCGAAGGCTAGAACTTTGAATTGGTAGTGTTTGTTGTCTACTACAAATCTTAATAGTTTTGGGTGTTTTCTGTTCATAGGAATGTGCAGGTACGCATCCTTTAAGTCTAATGTTGCCATGTAATCTCCTGTTTGTATCCGAGGAAGCACTTCCTGTAGCGTAGTCATTTTGATTACTGAATCTTGATGAATTTGTTTAGAAACCTTCGGTCTAATATTGGCCTTAGTGTTTCGTGTACTTTTGGAATTAGGAAGTATGTTGAATATACTCCTTTGTCCTTTTCTCTGTGTAGTACATTCTCTATTACCCGTTTTTCCTTTAAATCTTGCACCTCTTTGAGTAGGTGAGATAGTTCTTCTTTGGAATGTTTCCTTTTCTTTGGTGCTTTGTCTGGAAGTGGTTTGCTTAGCTCTATGCAGTATCCGTAATATATTATGTTTAAAATCCACTTGTCTGTGGTTATTTCTTTCCATTTTTTATGGTAAAAATGTAGTCTGCCTCCTGCTGGGGTGGTAAGTTGGAGGATCTGTAAAGTAGTGTCTATGTGTACACTCAGCATTGGGGAGTGCATGGTCTGGTGCTTGAAGTCACTTTGTTGACGATTGTTGTCCTCTCCTTTGTGGCTGTCCTCTACCACCGAAGCCCCCACGAAAGGATGTTCTGCCCCCGTACTTCCAGTTTTGCTGTTGTCCCTGCTGTGTATCCTGGTTTCCTGTTTGGTATGTTTGTTGGAAACCTTGATGAGAGATAGTTGCTTGATGTGTACCTCTACCTGTTGGGTCTCCTTTTTTAAAAATTTTATTTATTATTTTCCAAAAGATATACAAAAATAAAGAGAAGTATACAAATTCAATATACGATGACGTTTCATAAGGTGTCACTCTAGTCTCAATCATTAATTGTACAATCTTTTGAACATACTCAAATTGCACGGTCAAGATAGGGATAAAGGCCCACAGTGGGGAAACATATCTACCATAATCACTTAAGGCAACATTACCACTCAACGTTCCCATCCGTGCATGTACAAAATGCAATTCCCCAGTTCAGCGAGGCGCCTGGACAAAGGGGGGCGGGGAGATCCCACAAAGAGCGCATTGATCAAATGGTCAACATCGGGTACGCCCACATCTCTCAACCAATACCCTCGGGGGCCATCACAGGTGTAGGGGTGTGTTGACTATTCTCAATGGTGCCTGCTATATATGCGCGGTATGGGCCCCAAATGTCGACCGGCCTGGATGTGGCAGGGACCATGTCTGAGTATTCGGTACTGTTAAGATTGCAATGTGCCATGCTCCGGAGCCAGGAGCTGTGTAGCGGGGGTCGTCGGTCGCACCATCTCAGTGCAACTTCTCATTTGGCTAGCAGAAAACTCAGTGCCGCCAGTCTGCGCACTGACTTTGGAAATTCAGCCACGTTTCCCAGGAGCGCGATCTCCGGGATTGGGGCCAAGGTTAAGCGTAGCATGTCAATGAGTGTGCTGTGCACTCGGGACCAATATTCATGCAACTTAGGGCAGGTCCATGAGAGGTGAGCGAAATCTGCGAATGGTCCACCGCATTTGGGACAGGCGTGAGATCTTGATGGGTCTATCCTGTGGAGTCGCGCTGGTGTGAAGTACAGCCTACACAGAAACTTAAAATGAAAAATTTTGTGTTTGCTATTGATAGAGACGTTTTTGGTCGCTCTACAGCACCACTGCCATTGATCATCCGAGATGGTGTACCCCAAATCCGTCTCTCAAGCAGCACGCACTACCTGATCTCACCTGTTGGTCTCCTTGATGGTGTTCCTCTTCGTAGGCATCTGAACTGGAGCGCCCCCATGGATCTTGCAGTTTCATTGTCTTTTTGGAGTTGATGGAGTTTCTCACCCACCACACTCCCAAATTGCTCTCCATTGAAATGTGAGTGGATGATGTTGCTTTGCACCTCAGGCTTGAATCCAGAAATTCGAAGCCATGCATTTCTCCTTTCTGTGATTCCGATCATCATTTGCCTGCTGGATGTTTCAGCAGCACCGAAGGCAGATTTTAAGCAAGTATGTGCCATGTTCTTCCCTTCCTCTACCAGGTGGGTAGCTCGCTTTTGGAATTGTTCAGGGAGGTGTTTCAGCAGCTCTCCTACTTCTTCCCAATGTTGGTAGGCGTGTCATTTCAATAGTGCATTTCAATTGGCTATGCGGCATTGATTGGCTGCACTCCTCTCCACCTTTCTTCCTACCAGGTCCATCTTTTTAATTTCCCTGTCTGGAAGTGGACCTACTGTAGCTGGAACATTATCTATTTTCCTTGCCGTTGATGCAATAATGGAGTCAGCCGGCACTGATCCCCTGATGTATAAGGGGTCTTTAGAAAATTGTTTGTACTTCTTCTCAGCTCTTGGAGTGATAGCTTAGCATGTAGCTGGCTCTTTGAATGCCTCCTTTCGCTGATCCAGTACGGTTGGTCGCATTGGGAGAAATTGGTTTCTTTATTGTGTAGGTATTAGTGTTTCTAATAAAAAACACGACTATGGTTTTTCCTCCTCCAGAGGCACCCAATGCGTGTCTGCTGCCTTCTTTACTACATGCCGATGTCATCTGGAGGTGAAGGCTTAGCAGGATAGGTCTCCACAGCCTCCTCCGGTGATTCAGCGTCAAGATCTTGCAATTGTTGATTCTCCAAGATCGCAGATTCCGCATATGTTTGGTCATCTTCGTCGACATGGTCTCCTTAGAATGACTCTTGTTCGTCTTCCTCCTCGACTGGCTCAGGGGTTGTCGGTGGATTTATGTCCTCGGCGACTGTCTCCCCTGTAGTATATTTTGTTTTCGGCGGGATTTTGAAAAGCTTCAGGCTTTCGTCAAACTCTCTTTTTCTTTGCAGTATATCTGCCATCTCTGCCTTTTCCTCTTCCTTTCTATCTCGGCCGCGTGCGTCTAGGCGTCGAGATTCTCTGCCTTTCGTTTTTGTCCCGTCGACGCCGAAAATGTTTGTCAAGGGTTGCTTGTGTCTCTCTATTTTTTGGCGCAGAAGCATTCTTTTGTCGAGCGGCTTTCGACATTTTTGCCCTCTGAAGGACCTTTGCCATTTTGGAGTCCCTATCAAAGGATTCTATGGTGTGTTTTGGCTTGGGTGCTGACGCAGTCGATGACATTTTCAGCGCTGGGGCTCCCTTAGACAGTTTCAAGCCCGTTTTCTGGGACTCTGGGTTTTTTCAGGGTCGACGACTCCCTTATCTCTTTTGACGTCTTTTTTTCAACGTCCACAGCCAGAATATCTCTTTCCTCGGCGCCCTCTGGCGACATTATCTTCCTCTTTGCTGGAAAGGCCCAGGTCTCACAACGACGGCGGTGGGCCTTCGCCCTGAATGTTGTGATTGGCACGACACTAACTTTCTCTCACCCTCAAAGTCTTTGGGGTGAAGACCGCGTAGGCGTTGCAGTTGTTGCTCTGATGATCCAGCGGCAGGCACAGGTTACAGACTGGGTGCTGATCCTTCTTTGTGTATTTGTGATGACAGTTCTGGCTAAATTTGAACTGTCTTGTCCATTACTGCGTCCAGGGAGCACCCTGCATGCGCATTCTTCGATCATCTAAGATCTCAATTTTCGGCTCCTCGTTGATCTCCTGTTGTTACGGGCAGTCGACAGGACTTCCTCATGTTTTATCTTCGTTATTTCTGCGATTCTTCGCTCCAATCTTGGGAGCTTCTCCGTAACAATCCAGACCCAACAGTGGAAAAAAGAATCTGAAAATGGCTACCAAAGGTGGGAGCTTCCGGAGGAAGCCTGTCGACGTCACAGAAGGACACCAAATGGTACTACGACCTTGACGCCCAGCAAAACAAAAACAACAAAAAAAAGAGAAGAAATACTACAATTTCAGACCCAGCCACGAGATGGCGGAATAATGCACGGCATAGTGAATCCAGAAAGATTCACGCTGCAAAACATTATTAATATTAAACATGAAGTATTAGTAAAGAACAAGTTACTTACCTTCGGTAACGCCTTTTCTGGTGGATACAGTATCTGCCTGTGGATTCCTCACCTTGTGAATATCCCCTTGCGTCAGCAACATTCGGAAATTATTTTTGTAGCTTCGCGCCGACGTGGGCAACGTCACAGAGGCACGACACCGCGCGCCACTCCGCTGACGTCACCGACTCCATAATAGGCCCACGCCGGCGTGATGACGTCAGTTCCACCCTTTTTTCCGTGCCTTCGAGGCACACGGACGGACCAACATCAGTAGAAATCTACACAGTATACATAGTACACAGATGTCAAGATAACACACAGTGTGAAACCAAGCTGAAAAGCAATAGAAATAAAACTTTTCCTTCAACACTAATAAAACATATCTACAACACAGTTACTCAGGTATAGAAGAGTGGACAACGGGGAGGCAGGTGGGTCAGTGAGGAATCCACAGGCAGATACTGTATCCACCAGGAAAGGCGTTACCGAAGGTAAGTAACTTGTTCTTCTGATGGATACATCTGCCAGTGGATTCCTCACCTTGTGAATAGAGTCCCACAGCAGTCCCCACTCTCGGAGGAGGGTGTCCACTCTCCTATACCAGAAAATCCTGGAGGACAGAACGCGCAAAGTGGCCCTCCCTCCTCACTTCGGTATCCAAGCAGTAATGCTTCGCGAAAGTGTGGAGGGAGACCCAAGTTGCCGCTTTACAAATGTCCTCAACAGGTACACCCCTAGAGGAAGCAGAAGTAGAAGACTTTGCCCTAGTAGAGTGGGCTCTAATACCCTCTGGAGGTTCCTTACCAGCCAGGGCGTAGCAGATCTTGATGCATAGAATTATCCATCTTTAAAGTGTGCGCTTGTGCACAGCTCTTCCTTTTCTGCAACCAGCAAATCCAACAAACAGCTGGTCATCAACTCGATAGTCCTTAGTCCTATCAAGCTAAAAGCTCACCGCCCTCTTAGGGTTCAGACGGTGCAGCCGCTCCTCCTCCTTGGAAGGGTGAGTGGGAGGATAGAAGGTAGGAAGGGTAATAGACTGTCCTAGATGGAAGGGAGTTAACACCTTAGGCAGAAAAGCAGCCCTGGTCCTAAGAACCATTTGTTCAGCATGAATGGTCAAGAAAGGGGGCTTTGAACTAAGAGCTTGAAGCTCACTTACCCTCCTTGCCGAGGTAATTGCAACTAGGAAAACAGTCTTAAAAGACAACAACCTCAAGGGACAATTATGTAAAGGTGCGAAAGGAGAACCCATTAGAAAAGTAAGCACCAGATTCAAATCCCATTGAGGCACAATAAAATGAGCAGGAGGAAATATATTTGTAAGGCCCTTCAGAAATCTTAAAACAATAGGAGATTTAAACAAGGACGGCTGATCCGGCAGGGAGAGAAATGCGACAAAGCTGAAAGATAACCTTTCACTGTAGCAAACAGCAAAACCTTGCTGCGCTAAGGAAAGAGCAAATAGGAATATATTTGACAAACGAGCCCTCAAAGGGTCAATGGACTTCTCCCCACACCAAGTCACAAATTTAGACCATCTGTAAGAATAGATTGACTTAGTGGAGTCACGCTTGGCCGACAGAATGACATCCACCACATAATGTGGGAGAGAAAAGGAATTCAGGTTGCCCCGTTCAATCTCCAGGCATGAAGGTGTAAGGTCTGGAGGTGGGGATGTAGAACCTGCCTGGTGGGGATGTAGAACCTGCCCCTCCATCTGTATGTATAGGCATTTATGTATGTATAGGCATTTATATAGCGCACTACTTACCCGGAGGGTCCCAAGGCACTTCGACCACTGCGAAACCCTTCCTGGCTTCCCTGAGAGATGGTCCCTTAATGGGTATCTCCAGGGTGAGACCAGGCATCCCCAGCAGTCTGGTGGGGCCGTTAGTGAAGATGAGGCAAGCTAATGCCCAGAGTTGCCGAGTGTGATCGCTGATCAGAGTGGGCACCGAGGCGAGAGAATTATCGAGTCCGCTGACCCTGGTCCAGAAACCTGCCGCGCCGGGAATCGAACCCTGGTCCCGGGCCGTCCTCTGCTCTCGGGTCTGCCGACTCTAACCAGTGAGCCACACTACTTCACTTCATCTGAGAGAGGAGATCTGCCCTGAAAGGGAGACGGAGCGGCGGACATGAGGAGAGGTGGAGAAGATCTGTGTACCACACCCTTCTTGGCCAATCCAGGGCAACCAATATAACTTGGGCCCTGCCTTGGCGAATCTTCTTCAGAACCAGAGGAATCAAGGGTATGGGAGGAAAGGCGTAAAGGAGTTGCAAGTCCCAACTCAACTGAAACGCGTCCCCCAAGGCTCCATGCATCGGAAACTGGGGGCTGCAGAACGACGGGCAGTGAGAATTCTCTCGAGTGGCGAACAGGTCCCCCACGTCCGAAAGACGTGACGTACCACCTCTGGATGAAGCCTCCACTCGTGGTCGGCTGAGAACTGCCGACAGACTGTCTGCACGTACGTTCAGAACTCCGGCCAGATGATTTGCCATCAGACAAATCTGATGATCCTGAACCCAGGACCAGAGACGCAGAGCCTCTCTGCAGAGACACTGCGACCCTACTCCTCCCTGCTTGTTCACATACCACATCGCGGTGGTGTTGTCCGTCAGGACCTGAACCGACCGCCCGCGAAGGGAAGGGAGAAAGGCCTTGAGCGCCAGACATATAGCCCGCAATTCCAGAAGGTTGATATGAAGCAACCTTTGCATCAGGAGACCAAATACCCTTGATCTCCAGATCCTCCAGATGAGCACCGCACCCTAGAGTGGACGCATCTGTTATCACTGTGGCCACCGCTGGGAGAAGTTGAAAAGGCTTTCCTTGAGACAGATTGCCCTCCACACTCCACCAAAATAGATCCGCTGCAGTTTCTCTGGAGATCCTGACAGACTCCCTGAGATCTCCCTTGTGTTGATACCACTGCCTGAGGAGGCACCACTGGAGTGCCCTCATATGCCAGCGTGCATGGTTGACCAACAGAATGCATGAAGCCATCAGACCAAGCAGACGAAGGACCTTCAGGACTGGAACAACCGCCCCATTGTGAAATAAAGGAATAATTTCCTGTATGTCGCGAATCCTTTGAGGTGGAGTAGTATCCGGTACTGTACCTATGAACAGGTTGCGCTGGGAGGGCAACAGGTGAGATTTGGGTACATTTATTGAAAAATCCAACCTCTACAACAACTGAGTTGTGACTTGCAGATGATGGAGCATGTTCTCTGGAGATTCCGCTTTGATCAGCCAATCGTCCAGATAAGGGAATACCGGAACCCCTGACCTTCTGAGATGTGCAGCCACCACTGCCATCACCTTGGTGAAGACTCGAGGCGCAGTAGTAAGACCAAACAGAAGGACTGCAAACTGGTAGTGCTGCTACCCCATCATTAAACGGAGATACTTCCTGTGCGACTTCAGAATGGGGATGTGGAAATACGCATCCTGCAAGTCGATTGACACCATCCAATCTTCTTCCAGCAGCGCTGAAGGACCTGCGAAAGGGTGAGCATCTTTAACTTCTCCTGCTTCAGGTAAAGGTTCAAGATCCTGAGATCCAGGTTTGGACGAAGTCTGCCATCCTTCTTGGGGATCAGGAAATACCGGGAGTAGCATCCCTGACCCCTCTCCTGCTCTGGAACCACCTCTATCGCACCCTTTCTGAACAGAGCCAGGACTTCTTCCTGCAAGAGCAGTAGGTGGTCCTCCACACAAAAACCTTGGCAAGGAGGGTAATTGGGGGGAAATTCCCTACCCATTCTCCACGAGATTGAGAACCCAAAGATCCGATGTAATCAATTCCCAATCTCGTAGAAAATGGGTAAGCCGGCCCCCCACTGGGCCCACATGATCCGGAATAGCGGATCTAGGACTGCTTTGCTGTGGTGGCAGGGGGTTGGGAAGAGGTAGAGGAGGAGGAGGCTTGACGACCCGTAAGACGAGCTCTTTGCCTGCCTCTGTACGACTTGTACAGCGTATTTTGATGCTGCTGCTGCTGTTTTGGCTGCCTGTAGGTCCGAAAGGAAGACCTGCCAAAACCTCTGAACCTCCTCACCGCAGCACCTCTGGACTGTAGGCCCAAAGATCTCGCTGTCTCTCTGCTGTCCTTGAACCTTTCTAAAGCGGCATCAGCCTTCTTTCCAAACAATCCTGACCCATCAAAGGGCAAATCCATCAAGGCAGAGAATTCAGAGGATTTAAGCCACGCCGCTCTTCTTGTGGCCACTGCAGAACAGAGTCAGCAGTGTCCAGACCACTCTGAATGACCTGTCTAGCGGCAGCCTGAGTGTCAACAATAACCTCTTGAAAATCCTTCCTATCCCCCTCAGGAAGCTGTGGAACCAGCTGTTTAACTGTATCCAACAACGCATGGATATAGCGTCCCATAAGACAAGTAGCATTAGTCGATTTGAGCGCCATGCTTGCAGAGGAAAAGACTTTTTAGCAGCCTGGTCCTGCTCTTTGATTCCTTATCCCCTGGAACCTGTGGGAGAGCGCCCGCAGATTTTTTCGAGCAGGCCGCCTGCACAACCAAGCTCTCTGGTAAGGGGTGTGTGGGTAAAAAAGCCGTAACACCAGGCGCCACCCTGTACCTTCTTGCAACCGGCCTTGAAACAGCAGGGGCTGTTAGCGGCCTTTTCCAAACCTCATAAACAGGCTCTGCCAAAGCATCATCAAAAGGGAGCATAGGCTCGACCACAGAGGTAGGCGAATGAAGGACTTCAGTCAGTATATTAGCTTTATACTCTGCAGTAGGAAGCGTTAAACTCAACAAGTCTGCAGCCTTCCTTATAACCACGTGATAAGGTGTCACATCCTTAGAAGGGGCGTCAGAGACAGAGGTCAAATCCCAATCAGGGGACAGTTCAAGACCACTAGCCTCTCTCAGATCATCAAAAAGATCTTCTGAATCATGCAGCTCACCCTCTTCCATTTCTGCTTCAAGATACCTCTGCTCTTTCAGAAGTCTATGTGCCTCACGCCTCGACCTCTCCTTCATAAATGAAGTTGACGGATCCGGAATCGACTCCGTTGGAGCAGTCGCCGGCGTCGAGCCCGAAGCCGGAGGACCAGACCGCTGAACAAGAGGTCGGATTGGATTCGGCATCGGCGTTGAGGGAGTCTGCTTCGATGGTCTTGGCATCGAAGGCTTTGGCGGCGCCGAGATAAGCAAAGGCGGCGTCGGAGCCGGCATGAATGGCATAAAAGTCTGGGGGATACCCAGATTGTATTCTAAAGGACCCGTGGGACCATCCGGTGCACCAGAGGGGTATATAGCTCTTGAATATACTCCATACATGGCATTCAGGAACTGAGTAGGGTCCTGACCTAGAGAAGGAAAAGCTGGATACGAGCCCACAGGCTGCTCTCGAGGGAGCGGAGTCTTCTCGACTTTGGCCTCCACCTCAGGCAGACACACCGGGGTCGACTAACCCGCAGGCAACAGAGCCTCCTCTTCTCCTCCATCTTCTTCTACTCCTTCACTCTCCTGGTCAGAAGAACGAGTCTGAGCCGGAGAAGGATTCGACATCGGCTTCGGAGAATGAACAGGCGAATTCACAGGCGAAGCCTTGCCATCGGAGACTTGAACATCCGGAGTCGGAGCCTCCACATCCTTGCGAAGCAACTTCACCTGCGACTTCGGTCTCAAGCTCGAGTCCTTCTCAGAGTGATGTCGAGACTCAGGAGATCTCTTCTAGTGCTTCTTCCTTGATGACTTTGAAGCATGCACGGAAGACGAGCGGGACAGAGCGCCCTGGGGAGAGGGACAGAGCGCCCTGGGGAGAGGGACAGAGCGCCCTGGGGAGAGGGACAGAGCGCCCTGGGGAGAGGGACAGAGCGCCCTGGGGAGAGGGACAGAGCGCCCTGGGGAGAGGGACAGAGCGCCCTGGGGAGAGGGACAGAGCGCCCTGGGGAGAGGGACAGAGCGCCCTGGGGAGAGGGACAGAGCGCCGTGGGGAGAGGGAAAGAGCGCCGTGGGGAGAGGGAAAGAGCGCCGTGGGGAGAGGGAAAGAGCGCCGTGGGGAGAGGGAAAGAGCGCCGTGGGGAGAGGGAAAGAGCGCCGTGGGGAGAGGGAAAGAGCGCCGTGGGGAGAGGGAAAGAGCGCCGTGGGCAGAGGGAAAGAGCGCCGTGGGCAGAGGGAAAGAGCGCCGTGGGGAGAGGGAAAGAGCGCCGTGGGGAGAGGGACAGAGCGCCGTGGGGAGAGGGACAGAGCGCCGTGGGGAGAGGGACAGAGCGCCGTGGGGAGAGGGACAGAGCGCCGTGGGGAGAGGGACAGAGCGCCGTGGAGAGAGGGACAGACGCCGTGGGGAGAGGGACAGAGCGCCGTGGGGAGCGGGAAAGAGCGCCGTGGGGAGCGGGACAGTATGCAGAGTCCAGGCAAACCCTAAAGGAATTAGAGGCACAAATGACACTCCAAATGGTCTCTTGTGGTAGTGTGGGTGAGCAGCTCTGCATATCTGAGGGTCGTGCTAAGTATTTATTACACACACAAAGGCAGTAAGTGAAACCACACTCAAAGAAATCCGAAACAAATCTATCAAAATAGCACGTACTTTTATATGCATTTAAACATCAAGATCATCGGAATCGGGCAAGTACATTTCGAGTTATGAATTTTTACAGTTTTAAAAAAATGGACACAGTGCAATTTCTGGATCAGTAATGCTATCCTATGGAGAAAAAACGTACTGCATTCAGTCACTTGTCAGTGACTTACAGGACTTTTCTTTCGGACTTAAGCAGAGTATGGGGCAAGGTCCAAGGCCACACCAACAGATCACCTCGGGAGGCTCTGGGGCACTCGTCTGCAGAGGTGTCAGTGTCAGATGTCCCATTTACTTCAATGGAAGAACAGTCCGGTTACATCTGTGGGACCCGACCGGGGGGCTCAACCCTTGAAATCCACAGACACCCTTGGTCCACTTCTTCTCAAGCCGTGGGGCTCAGGTGCAGTAGTGTCAGAACTAGTGCAGGACGCTCTCGTGGTTGGAGGGGGCCTGCAGAAAGAGGCTGCAGACAGTGACAGGTATTCCAGTCTGGGCAAACCAAAGTGTGGGCTTAGCTCTTGTGACTCCGAGGTCCCTGTTGGCTCCGACAACTCTCTTGCACTCGGTCTCTGGAGTGTGGGTGCATAGGTGCTTTGAGACGTTGGGTGGCAGCGGTCGCAGACTCACTTTTTTGTCTGTTTTCTGCAGGGGGTGGGGGGGGGGGGTGCAAACAGGACAGCTGAGCCGCTCTCCATGTGAGTCTCACTGTTCATGCAGATTGGTCTTCCTCGCCATTGCTATCTGGTCTGGGTACAACAAGCCTTGGCTGCTGAAATGGATTCACTACCCCAGGGATTGGTATTGTGCAGCTCAGGTCTGTCCTGGCGTGCCCATACTTGGTAGGAGGGCGGATTTGACCTGTAGGAGCACTGCTACCTCTTTCTGGGCAGCAACTGTGTCTGTAGACCCAGTTGGCGGCAGGTTGGTGTACTGGGTCTTGCTGCTTTGGTGCCTGCGGCTGCAGGGGAGTAGCTTGTCTACTCCAAAGGGAGTTTCTCTGGCAATTGGCCAAGCACTGGCATCCACCTGGGAGTCTTGGAGTCTGCACAACAGCAGGACGAGTCGGAGCTCCAGGAGCGTTGGGTGCAGCAGGCAGGCTGGCAGGGTTGGTGCCAAGACAGTCGTGCAGCTTGGTTCTAGAGTCAGCAGTCTTCTCAGTCGACTTCTTTTGTGTCCACCAAAATCTATAGTCTTGGTATCAGGGGTTTCCCGAAATACTACATTTAGTGGCGTTAAGGGAAGTGAGGGGTAGTAACCAGTAGGCTACTTACCCTTGGGGTCACTACATCCCTTAGATGACCACTTCCTTTGGGGAGTGGGAATCACCCTGTCCTAGAACTCCTAATTTCACCACACACTATATGTTGGAAGTTCCAAAGTCGTGCTCACGTCAGACTGGGTCGCCCTACAGGTGTGCACAGCCTGGCAGTGCAACACACCTACTACAAGGCTAATTTCCGCCTGTCCAGGTGCAAAAAGGCTCTTGACAAAGGGTGTCAGCTTCCTCTACTGTGAGAGAAGCCAGATTTGCATTCCAACGGCGGTAGGCTCATTGAAGCCCCCCTGTTTTGGAATCTTAACTTACCAGTGTCTGTGAAGACAAGCACCAACCTCTCCTTGATGAATGGAAGGAACACTTTCTGGACCAAATGGGTAATTTGAAGCTCCAAAAGGTTTGCTGCGGAGTAGGTTCTCTGCCAGAGATGACTGGCCACTGAGCCCACCTCTCCTAGGTGACGCCCCCTTCCCCCCCTCAGACCCCAACCCAGAGGTAATCACTTTATTCCAGCAGTGAAGCCTATATGGGAGGAGGTAGAGTGGCGTCCCCTGAGATCTGGACAGAGATGGAAAGGCAGCTCCGATACAGGGCTCACCGAAGTCTGACTTTCCACTTTAGGACCGGCAAACGTATCTGGCATCTGGGTTGAGGATGATGCATGAGGTTAGAGTCAAGAAGCCACAGAGCTGTCCTCACCGTGACCCAGGATTGAGCCTGAAACATCGGGATCATATTCTGAATGTCCCGGACTAGCTATGTAGGTGGAAAGGTAATGAATATAGCAGTGCCTACAGCAGCCTCAATGAAGGAAATACTCTGCGTGGGTATCAGGTGGGACCTTGGTTAATGGATTGAAAACTCCAATGAGGTCAGGAATAATCCTGGCTCGTGGCAGAAATAACGGGTACCTGGAAAGCAGTCTTCATGCCAAGTATCTGAAGTCTGAAGAAATCACAAGAACATGACGAATCAATTAATACCGCACATCAGAGCCAGAAGATTAATTTTGTATGGTCCCTTAAAGAGGTTCTTGGGAAGCAGTCGGTTAAACAGAATACACCTTGCTTATCCTATTCCTAAAATGAGACACAACTGTTTAAAAACACTCCAGTAAGCATGTAGCAGGGCCACCTTTGCAAGATTAAGGAGGTAGGGAAATATTGGGGGTTTAAATATCCATACTTGGCACTGTCCCTTTCTGTGTATTGCACAGTTCAGCTAGTGGTACTGAAGTACACAAGGTGCTGACGGATTAAAAACACAAACAAACGTTTACTTTTTCTCTTGCCATTGTAATTAAGGCATTTAGGAGACCGAACTCAGGCTTTATTTGCAGAACACACTAGGTTATCCAGTGCAATGGAAATTTAAAATCATACAAAATTGAATTTAGTAAAACAAAAAAAACTCAAACAAGCACTGGCACAGTCAACAGGTTTGGCTTTAACAAGATGGTGGTATGGTTATGTTTTCTTTTATTGCAAGCATATGCCACAAAAAAAACAGAAAAATGTACCACTTCCTAAATGTGCTGGCAAGATGCTTGTACTACAATTTCAAATTTATTAAAACTAAATGCAATCACTTTTTAAATATTTTTTAAATATTACAGGTACTTTAAGCAGGCAAGTACACTTAGAACAGGTATCTAAAAACCTTTTTAATTTTAATGAACATCCCACGCAATTATGATTATTGGTGAAGAGAAAAGACACTATGGCTTTGAATTACTGGAACCTGAAGACATACTTTAAACAGACTAGGATGAATTTCTTTTTAAAGGGATTTAAGAATGAAACTGAAGGAAAAAGATAACCCACAAAGCACTAGGTTGCTTCTGTTTGGGAGAACGTATACATGTAATCAGGGAAAATGTTATCACTAATGGTGCAAAAGAACCAATGGCTGAAGTTGGGAATTCCTTGTGCCTCATGCTGTATGCTATAGTGGGAGAATTAAAATGCAAATCCCACTGGAACAGAACGATGGATGAAGAGGGATGGTCCAAAGCCCCCTCTATATATGTATACTTTATTTATGAATTAATTTGGTGAGGCTATCGAAAAAAAAGTGAAGCCGTTTCTATGCCAGTTCTGAAAAGGCTGGCGAGCATATGCATGTAATCTGCAAAAACATGGTACACTTACGTTGGCAGTGAAACCTCCTTGGAAATCCCATTAAAAAAGTCAATTTCTGCACTCTGTGTTGCTGCGCTCAGCTCATATTGGATTGGCGATTTATGGGAAACATCAGCATTCTGAAGAAAAAAAACAGGGTATAAACATGGATACCTATTTATAATAAGAATTTGAATAATTTATAAATTTTCTTTTGTAAATAACAATCTCTAAATTGATCTCGCATCAGACTATTTTCCACTTATACTGGTGCAACAAAAATGTGTACAATTTTTTTCTGAGCCTGACAATCTAAAATGTTAGTCGTAAAATCTGTGGGCTACACGAACAGCACATTTAATGATTATTGACCTTTTGACCTCACTGCAATATAGCATTTTGGAATGATTGGTGGGTTACATGGATTCTTTTAATGATCCCTTTCAAATAACTGGTTAGAAAAGCCACCTAGATGGTCTAAACAGGAAACTAAAATCAGATAAAAAGGAATACTTTCATCTACTTTGGAAGAATAGTGAATGCTTTTTGGTTCCGCACTATTGGAACTATATTGTAGATTTTTTCCCAAAGATTCTTCCTTCACATGGGTGCCATGACAACAGTCGCTGGCCTCCCACTTGACACTATAGAGGCACCATACACAGATTAGAAGACATCACAAAAAAATGTCCCTCCTAAAAATCTTTCAATGGCTTATGGCACTGAAGTAATGAAGAAAAATAGAGGAACGGAGGCTTTCAAGAGACAGTTCCAGCATACATGGCCATGGACAAGTGGAGCAAGAAAGGATATGCGGTTCCTAAAAGGGAAAAGGAGGGACAAAAGAAAAGAGAAGGTCGGGGAGAGGGAAGATGGTGGAACCCCGGTGGGAGAAGGATAAGAAAGGGGAAGGGCTCTAATAAGGAGCAAGGGCCCTCACACACCCAGAGAGGTGTCAGCTTCCTCATAGAGCAGCTCCTCGTTGGGCCGGTGCAACAATGCCCAATGGGCCCCTCAGGGGGGCTCTTTGCCGGAGGTCTTTAAACAAGAATGCCAGGAGGCCCTATGTGTAGGGGTGGAGGGATGTAGAGTGCTGCTTTTATTCGTCAATTGTGACTGGTGCCCTTCAAGAAGATTCATATTGGTTCTTTAATTACTTGCACTACGTCAAGCATTTGGTCAATCACACCAGTCAGTTCTCGAATAAAACAGATCCCGTATGTCCACTGGTGAAAACCTATTCTTCAAATCCGACATTAAGCGATGATGCAAATCATGTACAAGTCTAGTCATCATTGACATCTATGTACTAAATGGATAATTAGAGCTTTATTCTAAATTGAGCACGATATACAAAATTAGGTATGTGTAGATATTTATTGATCTATAGAGCTTGAATGTGGAGGAAAGTGTGGGAATAGGATTAGGTCATTAAAGAATCGTACCTATGGAATGAAATGAGAGGTACTGTATTTTAAGTTGTATATACATAATTAAAAATAAATGTTGATTTTTATCAGCACTAAATGGCAAAAAAATGAGAAAAATATTTACATCGCTAAATAAATAATAAAAATATTTGTACACGGTAATTGCATCTGTTACATATATTGTTGCAGATATTTTAATGGTTCACTTAATATTCTGTTTCCTAAATGTTTTTCACTCAAATAAGATCACATAGTCATCTTTGAGTGTGTTTTACAACTACTAAACAAGCACCCGGTTCCGAAGGAGTAAATCTACGTCTTCTGCACAGAAATCTGTGCAAATAAAAACCGGTACCCCGACATGGAAATCAAAATTAAAAAAACACAGCATTTAAAAAATGCATCATGCACCTACAATAAAACAGACTTACCTTGTACAGATGCAATGACTCACTGCAGTTCAAAAGCTGGAAACTTAACTCTTTATTTCCACTGCAAGGCAGGCATTCATAAAATTCGGGTTCTTTGTGCGTTTGCGAGTAGAGCACGATGAGGAAACTTCCAGTCTCAGAAAGTACCCTAAACCAAAAACAAAAAGATAAAACTCGGGCAAGCTATAAATTACCAGTCATGGAACTAATGTAGGGTATGGGGGCATGTCACACATTAACACACTTTACCACACACACACACACAATGGCTAATACGCAGTCAAGTAGGTGCATACCAGAGGTTTTAGTCTGAATTAAGTGCCCAACACAACTCATGTCTTGGGGCTACTTTTAAAGCAGATATCGCGTTTAGCACCATAATTAGTTTGGGCGTCAAGTGGACAAATGAAGAGAAACCTCTAAATGATGTAGATGATTTAGGCGCCAGCGTTTTTCAATTGGACCTATGTCCTCTGCTTACCCTTTTTCACTAATCTGCTAAAACAGATTGACAGGGGACTTGGTTGTGCTCTTATTATAAAAAGTATGAGATCGAGCAAAATTATTTGCCAAATCGTGAAATATCAGAAGTCGGCCTTTCCTTTTAGACTAAGTACAGAGTGGAATTAGTTTTTCAAAATCAAATAAAAATGCTCTGCATGTGTACTAGAAAAAGTTGGATTTCGAGCACAAACACAAGAAAAATAAGACATTCCCAGGATTACAGCTAAATATGGGATACCCAAAGAGATTATTGGCATTCCCAGAGGTCCCAACAAAGTAATCAATTCTTATTGGCTATAATGGTGGTCAATCTGATTGGATGATGCAGAATATTTTACCAATTCAGGTAGAACACCATTTTAATCAATAAGAATAGGGCCCTGAGTTAGGGCCAATCTCACAGACTGCTGGCAATTAATCAAAATATCCACATCGCAGACTGTCGGTAACCCGAATGTAGGCCCGCAATCTCACAGCAGGCAGCGGCTCACTAAGGTACATCACCCACTGTTCGTGCTTTTTATTTTAGTGCCTGGTAAGCCTTATCCCCAAAAAATCCGACTTACTCTTGGATTTATTTATTTTTAAAGAATTTGTGCCGGGGTCAGAAAAAAAAACCCAGCTTCAGTGTGATGGTGAGCAAAGCAATGTGGTGACACACTTTGGGAATGGCCTACTCTCCCTACTTCCCACACAACAAAAATCTCCACCCTCATGAACAGGTACCACCTGCCAATACATCACGAACCCTCCACACCCAGGTTCTATATGTGTTTTCCAATATTCAAGATTGAAGCAAGGAATGGTTCTGAATTTGGGTAGGATGGAGATGGGTGGCTTTTGTGAAAGATGCAAAACGTGAACTAAGAGCCAAGTTTGCCCTCATAACCACAGAGGTAGTTAACCCTTGCTCTTAATTCCTTCTCCATACAATACCAAACTGCAAATCAGATTTCAAATCCGAAATAATCAAGGATGCGGGAGAGGTACAATATGCTTAACAATTTGCCCAGAGCATTATTAGATTGAATATCTTCCAAGGACACCCTCAGACCGCAGCATGTTCATCGGAGCTTTCTACCTAGCTAATTGCAGAATTTGTAGAGTACATAAATTGACGTTTTCTAGTTATTGGAGAATAGCTTTCAAGATGTAAAAGCAAATATATAGGATACTCCCATAAGAAGTCAAATCTTATGTTTTACAGTATGCTTCAAAAGAAAGTAGTAACACGACTTTCAGGGGGCCACAGTTGGCAGGTAAAATATAAAGCAAATGGGCAACAGACAGATCAGATGACAGAGATGGAAAGCCTATTCCTGAACCAGGAATTGGACCAAGTTAAGCAGAAGGTAATACAACTAGTAGAATCGAGGGGAAAACAAACGTAAAGACTTAGTAATAAGATTTGAAATGAATAACTAGGATGCAAAATAGTCATCATAAAAAGTGCCGAACAGTAACAATTTGCTTCAAGCCAGAAAAGCTGCAAAAAGTTAGGCAAATTGTGTCAAGTGATCTACACATCAGAAACCCAAGATAACCCAGATTTCTCATAAGCTTTTTGCATGGTGCAGCACGAGGATTTTTTTCTTAACATGAAGTAAATTAGGTTCACCTTGGCCAAAAGAACCATAGGCAGGAGACGAGATTGGTGGGGGGTAGTTCCTCACGAGGGACAAACTGACTGGGGTCACGCGCTATTGGTTGTAATTGACCTCCAGGTACACAGACGTGAGGGACTTAGGTTGGTCACTTGCCAGTGTGCCCCTGGGTATTTTATTACAACCCACTTATTAGTATAAATAAGCCCAGGGTCAGTTGTTAGCTCAGTTAGTATAATGTCATCTGCCGGCCTGGACCTACGCCATGAAGTAGTTATATAATATGCCATATTATCGAAGTGCTGGTGCAAATTGGGCAATTGGTAAGCTAAAGATTGTACTGTTGGTTAGTAATGTGGCCTTTAAGTACTTGCCAATGTAAAAAGTCAATACATTTTTTTGTTTTAAAGTAAACAGGATGAACACCCAAACGTCTAATTTAAAATTAAAAATCCCAAACTTAGACCTTAAAAATGTGTTTGCCCAAGCACCATATGGTTTGACAAATTTTACATTGTTTTAGCTCTTTAGGATACTGTGGAATTTCCAAAGACAAAGAACTTAGTGAAAAAATGTTATTTTCACAGAAATGAAATCTTTCAGACTGTGCTGTTCCCATCATCTATGAAACAACCCTAATTTTTAGGACTGGATTTATAGTGTTGCTATCACCAGACCTTATGTGATCAACAGAAAAAAAAGATTTCAGAAATACTACTGAGATAAGGGCTTAAGCTTTGCCCAACTGTTGGTTATCTTGTGAACAGTATTTGATGTACGAGTTACTTACCTTCGGTAACGGTGTATCTGGTAGAGACTTCGTCTAGCCGCAGATTCCTTAACTTAGAGTTAAGCCCAGCCGTCAGACTGGATCCGGAATTCTTTTTTTGCAGCAGCACCTCTGCACGTCGGGGGACAGTACCACACGACCCCGCCCTGACGTCGTCCATGGACGGGACGTCAGCAAGATCATATAAGTCCATCCCGGCGCACTGACGTCAGTTTTTTTCGGAGAAACTTTCCCGCTGCACAACGCGGAGCCACCAACAAAACTGTCAAAGTATGGGAACAGTGTGCAAATAAGGAAAAATCTGTAAAACAAAGAAATCGGATGATGCATAATATCATCATCAAGGACAGTGTCAGACACTGTATACCAAGAAACCAAGAAGTGAAGGCAGAGTATCGCTCTGAGAAACAACCCCGCAAAGCGAAGCAGAGACCCTCCCCAGATGCTAAGTAACAAGTGAAAAATGTCCTGACAGATAACAGAAAGACTGCCATTAGAACGCAGAACTGTGCCGGCCAACAAGGGTGGAGCACAGGAAGAACAACAATCCACTGCGAGATGACTTTATAAGGAATGGCGCTATCCCCTGTAGAGATCGAAGGGCCGAGGCACAGCCCAACAGATTCCAAAGAAGGCGACTGCAGAGGAGAAAAGAGACCCTAAACCACTGGTGAAGGCGGGAGGGAGGGAAAGAACAGGAGAAGACCCCCACAGTGGAAGAACCAGAGTGGAGGAATACAGAGAAAGGGAAAAATAAATCCCCTTTGAAGGAAAAGCACCGCTCCAGTGGAAGAGAAGCAACCTAGAGGGAGGCGGCTGCAGAAGGCAAAGTCTGAGTCCAACTCGAGCACCTTGGATGAAGACCAGTGCCAACTGAAAGGAGGCAAGGTGGAGAACCCCACCTGGAAAGGTCCTCGCAGAACGGGGAGGAAGGGTGGGCGTTAAGGATCTGCGGCTAGACAGCGTAGTAACTCGTACATCTGATAGAGACATCTAGCCGCAGATTCCTTAACTTAGAATAGATACCACAGCCATACCAAGGGAGGAGGTAGGTCTGCGACAGAACAACACAAAGTGCCCGAGAGCACTGAGCCGGCAACAGGGTGACGGACTATGGGGAAGGCTATGGCAGAGCAGCCAATAAGAAGACCAAGCAGCTCGGAAAAGCAAAAGACAATGGGAAGCAAAGGCACCACAAGACGACCTGAAGGGCGCGAGACCACACTCGTGTGAATACGGGATGGCATAACGGCACTAAGCTATATCCCACAACGGAAGAGAGTTCATAATGAAGAAAGAAAGAACTACTACAAGAGCCCAATGGTGCGCTAAGTTGGCACCAACCAAGATCTAGAGGACAATATGGAGTGACAATCAGAGCCTACCTGGGGGGCCTACGCAAGGGAGGCCGGACAGGCAGCAGCCAGGAAGTGAAGGGCAAGATGCAGAAACTGACCAACGGCTCAGAACCACAGGTGTGAAACATAAAACACGCAAAGTGCAATACTAAGTAACAAGAAAGCATAGTTATGAAGAGTACAGGACTGTTCAACAAGGCAACTTGAAAGCCAAGGGGAAGCATGCACCCAAAGAGAGACAGATGTTGGGTGCAGCACCCGGGACAACCCTCAGAAGAGGAAGTGTCCCGCAGGCACACCAGACACTGATAAGGGTGACACCCGAAGGAAAAAAGACATCTGAAGGGTGTGTCATCCGAGGCACCGAAGGAGCCTATAGGAACTGTGAATAAGTGCACGCAAAGCTGTGGAGAACAACATCAGATGCCTGGAATCACCACCTCCAACCGGGAGGAGAAATGCTCCCCCTCAGAAGAGAGGGACTGTTTAGTACATGAACGGGACAGACAAGACCACCAAGAAGATGAGCATGCAGAAGAGCAGGCTATCCCCAGGGAGGGAACCATAGGAACCTTTGTTGCTGAAGCAGCATGAAAAGGCACCAAAGTGTACAATAAAACGTGCAAAGGAAAAACGCCGCCGTGCAGAACGATGGCAAACCTGAGTACAAGGCACCCAACTGCTCCCAGAAAAAGGGGGATATAGGGCCAGACCTTGCAGAGCGAAGATAGGCGGAGGCGTATACAAAGGGTACCGGTGGTCAGCAACATGCGGGTATGTATAGAAGGGATGAGACCAACCCAGTTGCGAGCGCAACAGCAGGACCCCGCCTAAAGCACCGGTGGCAGGGTGGCAGCCTCGGAAGAAGAGTGTTGAAAAAGACTGAAGAGTTCGTAAAAAGAAAAAACCTCTAGAAGAGGAGTATGAGACACACACGCAAGGCGCAAGCAGGGCGAGACATGTGGGAGGCAGTACCAGAAGGCACAATAGAGAAAAACGCCCAAACGGTAAGATAATGACGCCAGGAGACAGGGGAGCCCAAAGGGACCACAACGCCCGCCTGGCGCGGAGCAGAGCTACACAATAGCATACAGGTACCCCACCTGGGGTATATCACGCCCCTAAGAAAAAAACCTCTTAGGGTAAACCACAGTAAGAGGTCAAGACACGAACAACCTGTGGATCACCACTACAGTTGGCTTACTGTAGGCCCAAAAACGCACAGTCCAATTTGTGGACGCTAAATGAAAGTTGCAAAAAGAAAGGAGGGATAACCACCCCAGGATAGGACGACCTGACAAGTACAGGCCTATGGTCAGGGGAGAAAGACCACAAGGAAGAGCGTAACCGCTGAGTCGGCGTGGGTATTAAACAAAAGGACCCCATCAAAAGGCAGGTCAATAAGGCGCTGTAAGAAACTGGCTCTATATATATACTGCACCTGTGAGAAAGTGAAATCTTTCTTGCATAGGTATGCCCCCATTTTTTGCTGAATCGCTGATGTGCTTTGACTGAGTGTGCCCTGGGCTCCTGCCAACCAGGTGCCCAGGGCCTGTGTTCCCAAATATTCTCCGGGAAGACGCCATCCCGCAACCAAGCATGGCGGCGTTGTGCAACAGAACCGGCCATAGCCCGCCCTAAGAAGTCTGCGGTATCCAGGGTCGATCGGATAGTAAATTCTGCCAGATCACGCACCTCGCGATATAATGGAGGAGGTCAACACGAGCAGCCTCAGAGGTGGAAGTGAGAAGTGACTTGGCAAAGTTCCAAAGGGCCGAAGTAGCCCGAGCCAAGACACACACTGTATTGAGGGAGCGAAGAGCCGCACTAGTGGAGGCGAAAATATTACGACCCCACGACTCCAGGCATCTGGACTCCCGGGAGGGAGGAAGTAGCAGCGGAGGCAAGAAAGGAAGGGCAGCTTGCAGAACGAGACCCTGAATGTCTGGTTGGACAAACAAGCAAACCGGATCGTTCAGGGCAGGGCGGTAGTGGTGCATGATGGAATGAGCCACCGGATCACCCGAAGCCGGTCGAGCCCAGGTCCCCAGAAGAGCATCATAAAGGGAGGCTTCAAAAGGCAAAACAGCTCTACATTCCCCGAGCCGTGGTGGAGAACATCCAACAGCGGGTCAACAGGAAGGGGAACTGAAGCGGGCTGGATACGCAGAAAGCGGGCAGCCATGGAAACAACCCTCATAAATGAAACAGCAGCCACAGAAGCCCTCCGAGGAAGGGACAGTAGCTCATCCGTGGGTGAGGGCTGTAAGCAGAGCCGCCCACTCCAAGGGGATTGTCTGCTGAAAGGAGGAGCAGACCAATGTCCAAAGGGAGGAAGCCCCATGGACTAATGAGGGTACTGAAGGGGGCTCTTGAGGAGGTAGAGTCCCCGCCTGAGCCACAAACTCCAAGGGGGGTGGGTGTGGGGAGAGGCAAGGACGGATCCGGCGTTGACTGACGTCGGGGTGATGTTGAACTTCCTCGGGAGAGGAGTCGATGATCCGGCGTCAAGGGGGCGTTAGGGCATCCTCGTCCGGCGCAGACTCGGCCTAAATCACAACAGGCTCCGGTTCCGAAGCAAAAAACAGAGCCGGAGCTGGGGAGGCAAGTCTACGACGCCAGACCAGCGCAGACTAGTCCTCAACCACAACAGGCTCCGACTCCGAAGTAAGGAACAGACTCTGAGCCAGGATGGCAAGTCTATGGCGCCAGATCGGTGCCGGGTCGGCCTCCGAAGAAACACCTGTCCCGAGGGCCGATGGAGACAAGCTGCGAGTACCAGCAACTACCTGCGATGCCACAGAGAGCCCCACAGGACTATGCAGCGTGTTAGGGGTACTATGGGCCGAAGAGGGGGACCCAGCCGGGCTGCGCCCCGACGACGCCATACTTAGAGGCACGGGGCTCAGTCGGCACCGGGGGCCAACCCACCGGCGAGTCCATCGGAGACTGCGCACGCAGAGGGGGTCAGAGGATGCTCCAGGGAGAGGAGGGGACCCAACGGAGGCCTGCAGGGCCACGGCAAAAAACGTCATCTGGGTCCGAGTCACCCCTGCGCCAGGAACTGGTGGATAGGGGAGGGCAGACTCTCAAGGGTGCACGTACGGGCACTAGTGTCCCCTACAGCAGGAGGAAGGGAGGTCGAGGACCTCTGCAACAGGCACCAGGACTTACCAGGAACGGGCAAGCAACGCACACGGGAACCAGGCAGCGACCGCCGCCACAAACGGAACGGAACCCACTGCCACAGGGATCTGCCTCCGATGAGGAGGCCGTGGGCTGTGACGACTCCGACCGGGACAGGCGAGCCAAAAGGTAGCTTCATCTGGCGCTATCGCCGGGACTGTGGCTTGTGTTGTTGGGAGGCGTCGCAATCAGGCTCCACAAGCAGATAAGGTTTGGGTCCTTCGTAGACATTTGCCACGAACAGGAGGCATATGTCTTAAAGCCCGAAGGTATTGCACACTGTTCCAAACGCAAAGCGTCAAAAGGGGCCTGAAAATAGGCCAGAGGAACTGCTTACTCCAGATCCGCATTGTATGCAGGAAAGAAGGAAACTGACGTCAGAGCGCCGGGAGGGACTTATGTGACCTCGCTGACGTCGCGCCCGTAAATGACGTCAGGGCAGGGTCGTATGGCACTGTCTCCCGGCGCGCAGAGGTGTGCTGCAAAAACAAAAATGCAGATCCAGTCTGACGCCTGGGGATAATTCAGCTAGATGGCTCTATCAGATTTAGCAGACATGGTGTGCTTCTACAGGAAAAAAATGCATTTTTTGACTTGTGTGAGAAAGAGTCAATACATCAGAACAGAGTTGGTTATGGTTGCAAGCGAATGCGTTACGAGAAGGATATGTCAAAATCAAAAGATTTAAAGGTGAGAGTCACCCAAGGAGATCAGGAGGTCTGAATGGTAGCAATGGTTCAAATGGTGTCCCACAAACGTGTAATATATGGCCTGCAGGACCAGGAGGAGGTGTTCCAACAAACATGGGCCCCCTTCCTTCGATATCCCTGAATGTCTGCAGACCCTTTCCCCCCTACCTCGCCCCTACCTCGCCCTCTCCTCTTCCAACCACTTCTCCTTCCCAAATGTTCCCCCGTCACATCCCCCCCTTTCCCTCGCTGCTGCGCACCTCCCTATTTGCCCCCATCTCCTTCCCCCTTTAAACTCCCCTACCAACCACCAACTCCAGCCTCTCCTTCCCTCCCTACCCCCCCTGGGCAAGGAGGCATTCCCCTCACTTATCCCTGGCCACCTAGCGTCACCAACCGCCCCCCTACATGTCCCCTCCTCCGTAGGTCCAACCTCGCCTCCTCCTCCAAGACCCACTCTGACTAACTCACCCCGTGATTTTGTATGACGAGAGGTGCTGGTCGCTTCACACAGCATGCTCCCAACCCAGCTTTATCCTAAGAGACGCTTGCCTGCCCCTGTCTCCCCCCGCTTCCTCCTTTGAGTGAAATTGCCACTAGAACATACTGTACAACTCCCTCAGATGGATGTAGATCCCCATCATTGACTGTAATCAATCCCTCTGAACTAGTCTACTACCTATTACAGGTTATAATACTGGCGTCTATCCCCCGCATAATCAACCCTAATGTTCTACTCTATGAACAGAGCCTACCTCCTTGAAGTGGACATGTACCCCATCCCCTCCCCGTCCCTCCCTTTTCTGTTCCTTGTGTACCCCCAATCCCCTCCCTCCCCTTTGATCTATGCAGTTTTCCTTTGTAATAGCACAAATGAACCTGTAACAATAGACCCAAGCGAGTTTTCACGCTGTGAGTTACTTACATTGCTATGTTCTTCTTTAACTTTCAATAAAGAATTACGAAACAAAACATAAAAAGGTGGACTGCTATTACTCTGTATTAAAGTCTGCAGAGTGGTATAGCGTTACATGGACAGATGCCCCCGCCCAGGATATTTGCAGCATTAAAATGGAAATTGTGAAGCATTTTTGCATAAATTCTGTGACTGCAATGTATCACTTTTTCATCATGTTCATCTTTCTGAACATAGCTCAGCACTACTCTACACCAAAATACCTTTTCCAGGCATCCTGCTGCCCCCAACGTTTCTGAAAAGATCCATAGCCTGTCACCACGTCTTACATCCTTCACTCAAGACTCACCACTCAATCTGGTTTCGTACCACAGCAAGGCAACTCTCCTCATTGCTGGCACAGCCCTCATACGCCTGGTTCTCTATGCAGCATTTAACACATTGTCCCACTGCGTCCTCATCCAACACCTATACTGCATCACACACTAATGGATCGGCTCCTTCATGACTGTAATGACCCAGTCAGTCAGCCTTCCATCTTACAACTTGGATACACACAACCTCGTCTGCAGAGCTCCCCAAGGACTTTTCCTGAGCCCGAATCTCTAAAACACAACACATGATCATCCCCTAACCTGCATCATACGCTCTCACAAGATCAATACCTCTCATACGTCAATGACACACAGATAATTCTTTCACTCTCAGACCAGACGCCTAGTTCATGGATCAAGGTCAATGCCTGCATGACTTAAATCACCCACTGGATGAAGACCAACTGTCTGAAGTGGACTACCAACAAGACCAAATATTGTTATCTCGGGAAGAGCACTTAACTGTCAAACTCCACCTGGTGGCCAACAGAGCTGGGACTGGCATACGCACAAAGAACCTCGGGATGGTCATCAACAGCAAATTCGACATGCCCGCCCAAGTCAACACAGACCCCATCTCATACTTTCATACCGTGAAGATACTGAGGAAGACTTTCAAATGTCTCCCAATCATCACCCGGAAAACTGTTGCACACAGAAAACTGTAACACACGCCCTGGTAACAAGCAAACTGGACTACGGGAACACTGTCTAGGTTGAAATCAACAAAAACAATCATTTGCAATGGAATAGGTCTCACCTTTGGGACCTTATAAGGATTTAGTAATGCAGCATATTATGCAACCTCGGAGCATTCAGAGTGCAGAGTCGCATGTGAGCATACAGTGTCTAGTGACTGTGGGCTAATTACTTAAAATACAAGCAGCGATCTCAGGAGAGTGGTGGGGTGGGGTGGAGGGGTAGGAAGAAAAGGCACAGAGCAAGCAGGCTGTCACGAGCAGGAAGCAAGACGCAATTATGAAAATGAAAGCGTGACCTATGATTTGGCCAAATCACTTGAAATACAAGCAACTATCTCGAGGGGTGGTGGGTGTGGGGTGAAGGGGTTGGAAGAGATGGCACAGGGCGAGCAGGAAACAAGACGCAATGGTGAAAATGAAAGCAGTGAGTGGGTGGGGAGAGACAGCACACAATGTGACTGGAACAGCATTTGAGCTTATAAAGGACTCCATTTGGCAACATTTAAAAAACAGCAACAAAGGGTGTGCAGTCAAAGCTGCCGACCGAGGAGTTTGGGTCTTGGCGTCGGCACAACATCTGTAATTTTGGGAAAATAATTTAAAATACAAGCAGCCTTCTCTGAGGGGTGGTGGGGGCGGGGTGAAGGGGTAGGGAGAGACAGCACAGGGGGAGCAGGCTGCTACAAGCAGGAAACAAAACAAGATGGTGAAAATAAAAGTGGGCACATCGTTAAAAGGTGCAAGGCCTCCAATGTAAAACAATTAAACCTGCGATACAAATGCTGGCCCAAAAATGAAGCACAGCGTCCATGAAGCGGGTGCTTTGCAGATGCACAAGCCGAGGGAAACAAGAAAAAAAAAATAGTGCGCACAACGGAACCTATAGAAAAAAACGCACGAACAGGTAAAATGGGGGTAGTCTCCTGGGAGGGTTTGAAACACAAAAAAGACAAGACTAATAAGGCACGCTGACCAACCAAAAGCATGCATTTATGAAGGGCACGAACAGGAACTAAATGAAAAGTTTGGAGGTGCTTCAAGTCACAGTATAATTACAGCACGACTTGCAAAGTAGTGCATGCGCTGCCCGGGTGCAACCTAAAAACTTACCAGAAGGCTGCAGACTATTCAGAACGTGGTGGCCAGAATCACTCAACGACACATGCCACATTCGCATCACACCACACAACACCTGAAGGAGCTCCACTAGCTTTCCGTACACAAACAAACACAATTAAAACTTCTCAACCACACTTTTGAAGATACTACATAACACTGGCCCAGCATACCTCAACATTTGCATTTGCTTCCACAATTCTTCTAGACCCCTTCGCTTGTCTGGACTCCAGCTTGCACACATCCCACATATATGGAAACGAGATTCAGCGGTCAAGCCTTAACCCACATTGCTCCTAAAGTGTGGAACGATCTGCCACTACACATAAGAGCCTCCGCCTCCGTTCTTGAATTCTGCAAAAAGTTTAAGTACTGGCTTTTCAAACAGTCCCACTAAGGCCTAGATTTGGCTAAGCTCACACATGCTCAGTGCCCGGATACCCTCCCAGATGATAGTGTGCTCTACAAATCTACATAACAAGACCCTGTAAGTGTTAGGCATTAATGTGTTGCATTGTTAGAAAATCAGAGCTGTCCAGCCCCGGCTTTCCCCCCCCCCCCCCCGCACTAGCCAAGTGTTTTTCACTTTCCAAATTTACTTACACTGGACCATCATATTTGGTCAAAGGTCAGTCCCTTGATACTCTCAATATGTGTCATTAAATTACACAGTGATCATCCTCGTTGTTCTCTTTGCAGAGGCAGTATTCTGCTTCGCCATCAATTATTTTGTATGCATTCGCAATTTTTTTTTTAACTGTATATCTGAACGTTTATTGGAAAGCATGCATGCATTAAAGTAGGCTTGATTTGTTAATGGTGGCTAGCCCATGATGAAGGCAATCTGAGTGATTAGTTCACTGGTAAATGTTATGTCTGATGCTAGAGCTCTGATCTGTTGTATTATGAAAAGTTATCAAAAAGGCAGTTGGCATCGCTTATTTATTATAAAAAAACTATGTTAAACCCAACAGACCCACACCCAAGTGCTGAGCCCTTCTTCTGGTTATTTGGGGTAGTTCATGCTTAGGCCTCCATAACCTATTGCCCACATAAGGTAACCACCCCAAATTTGTGTCCTTTTGTCCCAGCATCCCGAGGATTCCAAAGGTACCCATGGTTTGTGGATTCCCCTGGAGGGGATAGGGAAAATAGTTAAATATAGCTACATTTTGATTTTGGAGGGGGAAAACAGTGCTCTGGATAAAAGTATCCGTTTTTATTCCTAAAAATGGCATCAACAAACGGTTTCCTATGCTTTGGTTAACATCTTCCCAGCTTTCAGGAACTTGCGGAACTGAATCAAAAATGCTATGTATGAAAAGTAGACAAAAATACAAATTCAGCAAGGGGTCATATGTGTAGATCCCTCAAGGCTATTCCAAAAAAACTAATTGTTAAAATGAAGAAATATTGAAAATGAGTAGCAAAAAACATTTGAAACAATGTTTTCACCTGTAACTTTTTGTCACAATAGCAGATTTACAAAAGCAATGTGCATTAAGTTTAGTACAGTGGGGGCTGGTGACATCTGAAAGTGGTGAGGCGTAAAAGTTAGGGATGAATTATCATGAACTGTATTTACTGTAAATATAAAAGTTAACAGCATCCCCTTATTTTACACTACATCAATAAAATGAAAAACAAAACCAAAAGTGTTAAAATCTATACCTAGATAATAAAGTCAATCAACACATACCATTAAAACATCAACAAAGATAAGAATCACATAAGCAATCAATTAACCAAACAAAAATTCGTGGTGATACATTTCCCCTTCTCTAAACTCCTCTTACACTTACAGCCTGTAACCCCAGGTTTTGCGTTGCTTTGTAACATGTTTACATTTGGTTGTTTTTACACAAGTGTTTTGGGGTACTTACCTTATTTGCAACGTAATCGTGGGTAGGAATGGAACCCTGTGACATACAAATCCCCGCACAGGTGGAGAGTGCATGTCTAGACAAGGGGGGTGAGGGGGTGTGAGGGTGAGAGGGAGTGTGAGGGTGAGAGGGTGTGTGAGGGTGAGAGGGTGTGTGAGGGTGAGAGGGTGGGTGTGAGGGGGTGTGAGGGTGAGAGGGTGTGGGAGGGTGTGTGCGGATGAGAGGGTGAGATGGTAAGCAACGATATATGCTCTGAAAGGTGCTTGTGAATTTCTGAAAGGTAAACACAAGGAAACAGAAACCTTGCACAAATACATATACATTGCACCTATAACTATACACTTGTTTGTGGAGGACGAGAATGGTTTATACTTTACTTTTGTAGAACTGAAAATTAAGGAGCACTGTAGACATCCTACTGATACATGCTCTTAGCAGTATACATACAAGCTGGAAACCGAATACCTTGTACACAGACTTCATTAAACAGGCCTCAAAAACTGATAACGGATATTTTAGAAACAGAAACAGGTCTCCATGAATGTGGGGAAACAAAAGGGGCGAAAATATTGGCCTGCAATTGAGACACTGTAATTTAAAATAAGTAGGGTGTATGAATATTGAGGTGGAGCAGTGTATAAAAAGAGTACAGAGTGCAGCGAAACAGTGGGTGGAGTTTGTATGGAAAAAAAGACATCTGGGGCACGGTGGGGATGCGGAGGAAGGGTCCAGTCGTGCAGATGTGACTGAGTGATGGTTGTGCTGCATAGGGAGTGAAAAGGGGTGCGGTGTGTAGAGCGAATGATGGGGAGCAATGCAAGGGCACCGGTTGAAGCTCAGCAGAGGAAAGGCAGCGCTGGGAGGGGGGCTGGGCAACCATGCCAGCATTCCGATTCACGAGCAGATGGTCCTGTTTATGACCTGCGGAGTGCGTGAAGTAGCTGGTGGATGGCAAATGGAATCAAAACGTCCGCTTTGATGTTCTGGTCCTGTCTTGCTTTGTGAGAGGGGTATGGGGAACGGATTCCTGTGCATGCGCCTGGCTCACATGAACTGTATGCGATCCGCAGTGGGTAGACTTTTGAAAGCAGCTTACTATAATCTCGTAAAAAAAAACAATGCTAACGCATTTCTTCAGCGAGATCTAATAAAAAAGTGCCCATAGTGCGCTTACCCAACAGTCACCTACTCGAACTGGGCTCCTCGTGACTGCAGAGTGCAGACACAGCATGATAAGCACGCACAATCCAAACTGGAAAATGCTGAATTTGGGCCACTCCTCCCACAGACCCCAGCACACCAGTAAGCAACTGTTGCTGCCTGGGTCTCGTGGAAGACGCAGAGGCCACTGCCACAACCTATTATGTCATTCTCAGACGGACTGCCCAGCCCCCTGCCATTGGAATTAATGGGGAGTTTCTGACTCCTCCCAGGGTTATACAAATAACGCCCAAATCAAAAGCTATTCTGGCAGTGATACACAGATCCTGCCCACCTGTGTCTCTTCACTGCTCGGCTGTTTGGCTCCAGGTAGAAGAAATCTTCGCCCAGCCAAAAGCATGTGCAACAGACCCAAGGCCTTCCTCCCCCACCCCCTCAAAAAACGTATTTGCACATGTTTGTCCACCGAGTAGCCAGCAAACTTTATTGCTAGCTGCTCAGTGATCGATCTCACATTTTTGTAATCTCCCAGTGTGGCAGGGTAACACCCATCTCGCCCGTGTGCACCAGCCGCCCCTGTAGACCCTTTTGGTTGCAGGGATTTATAAGGTTTGTAGGTTCTCAAGAACCCAAGATAACCAGAGCAAACAACTGAGCTGCACTGTACAATGGCTCTTCATTTTGTACTGAGTATAGACAGATTCATATGGTGAAATATGTAGAGTGAAAAACAAGTATCAAATAAGCATATGTATTTCTGAAAAGGGCCCAAGATAAGGAGTTAAGGAGCAGTGGTTATTTCTACATCGCTGAATTTGTGGGTACCAGTATTAGCATATGATTTAGAAGGTATTTTTCAGGGAAGCAGCTCTGGTCCGGAGAACCATTTTACCTGCATAAATGGCTGTAAAAGGAGGGTTAGAACTAAGAGCTTGAAGCTCACTTACCATCCTGGCAGAGGTAATAGCAATCAGAAAAATTGTTTTGAAAGTAAGAAGCCTCAACGGACAAACTATGAAGGCGCGAAAGGAGGCCGGATCAGGAAAGTAAGAACCACATTTAAATCCCACTTAAGTATAATATAAGGAGTGGGAGGGACTCTATTAGTGAGGCCCTTAATGAACCACATGACTATGGAAGACTTAAACAACAATGGTTGGTCTGGCAAACAAAGAAAGGTTGATAAAGTCGACAAGTAGCCCATAACAGTCGCCGCAGTACAACCCTGTTGGGCCAATAAAGGGCAAAACTAGAGACATCAGACAAATGAGCCTTCAAAGGATCAATAGACCTCTCTCCAAACCACTTAACAAATCTGGCCCAACTACAGGAATAGACAGATTTGGTGAAGTGTCTTCTGGCTGATAAAATAACATCCACCACAACAGGAGGGAAGAGAGAAAGAGGTCAGGCTGTCCCGTTCAATCTCCAGGAATGAAGGTGCAGGCACTGGAGGTCAGGGTGTAGAACCTGCCCCTGCGACTGAGAGACTAGCTCTGCCGAGAGGGAAACGGAGCGGAGGGTGCGATGAGAGATAAAGGAGGTCTGTGTCCAACACCCTTCTTGGCCAATCCGAAGCAACCAATATGACTTGGGCCCAGTCTTGGCAAATCTTTCTCAGAATTCGAGGAATCAAGGGTATGGGGGGGGAAACACTAAATTAAAAGAAGCCTACTGGCTCATTTTACTTCCACTCTCAAAGCAAGAACTGCAGCACGTCCAGCGTGCTGATCGTCATTAAAATAAAGAACACACAATGACCGACACTCGCACTGGGGAGGTAGTGAGGCTGTTGACCACACTTAAGAGGTTATAATCCTGTGGTATCTGTAATCTTAAAGTTTGCCTGATGTTTGCCTTGTAGGAAA
Source organism: Lissotriton vulgaris (assembly GCF_964263255.1). Lineage (NCBI taxonomy): Eukaryota > Metazoa > Chordata > Amphibia > Caudata > Salamandridae > Lissotriton > Lissotriton vulgaris. The sequence continues at coordinate 332,884,720 of NC_141685.1, forward strand.
GCTTATGCTCAATACAGTAGGTTTAAGATGATTATGAGACAAGCCAATGAGAAGGGCTACAGACCTGGTTGGTCTTTTGGAACAAGCCATTATAGAGGACATTGTTCTGATCTGTTTATTATAAAACATTCAGACAGAAGAAAAAGGCCCGATTTATTGAATATGAAAACCATATGTTAAAGTAAACCAACCTTAAAGAGGGGATTGTTATTGCACTGGGTTAAAGCTGCAGACGTATTTTGAAACATGAAATCTCAGATTATCCAATTAGGCAGAGATATTGGTGTAGATAACTCACTTTTGATACGATCCAGGTGTACAAGATTTATGCTGTAATAATTCTTGTTACCATCTCTTTAGAAGGCCTTACAGGATTAGCCGTGCACTCTGCTTACATCCATTCCAGGATGGGGCAATGGGTCAGCCCACTTCCACCACTGGCTCTCTAGCCATGTAAGTGACTAATTTGACTGAAAACACATGCACATCCACTTGAAAATGAATGAGCTTCAGAGCCAGCGCTGGTTGCTAGTCCTTTATTTACAATTTCTCCTTTTATAGGCTTCCTGTCATTCATTCTCCTTGCCATATACATTTTTTAAAGAGCAAACTGCAACTCCCCACAGTACTTAAGAGTCTCCTTGTTTGCTGCTCACTGTATCAGTAGTGTAAAGCACCACACGGCCACAGCATCTAAACCAGGAAACCATTATGACATGGTACCTTTCATATACTGGATCACGCTTTCACAAATTCAATATGGGTAGTACGCTGGTTCTAAGCGTGGCAGTCATGCAAGAACTTTAAAACAAGATACAATATGCACAAAACCACTGCAAGATGGTCCTTATTCTTACAATTTATATTACAAACGCAGATGAGCTCGTGTGTTTATTTTTATTTATTTTTTACAGATTTATAGAGCGCATGGCTGCCCATGGGCGTCCCAGCGCTGTCAGTGTTTTATTGTCGGTGTGTTAAGTTGTGAACACAAAATTAGTCACAGGCTGGTTAAATGGATGCATGAATACAGAGACGAGCGGCACAGTGCATGAATGATGATTTATTGAGAGCCTAACCTTATTAATGGCTGGAGAGGCACTTTCATTTATAATCTAAAATCAAAGGAAGAGACAGAAGTATTGGAAGGGCATCCCTCAAATTCCGATGGTCGATAAATAATCAAAGAGGAGTGGAGCCATCATAACACCTCTCCTAACCGGGGAACCCTTTAGGATTTTTTAATAGAATTTCATTCCTTGATTATTTAATTTCATTTATGAATTAGAACTATCGACATTGCCATTGCTGGCTTTTTAAAGTCTCAGTAAAGGAGGTTATTCAATAAAGCTCAGGTACCTCGCAGCAAAAACGTGGAACAAAACACCCTACCGATGGTCCTAAGAATAGAACCATGCGAAAGTAGATTCTGCAAACAGCTAAAGACCTGGCTGTTCGTAAAACATAATATTAGGTAAGATCTCGGATAGTCTGTGCAACTCGGTGGCACATGCAGATTGCAGTCACATCTTTTTCAGAGGGCCTGTCGCAGCACGGGGACACACTGGTAGTGTAACCATGCGCTCTATAAATGGATAAATAAATAAACCGTCATTAAATAGGAGCATGGGTTTATTTATAAGCAGGGCATTTTCCATCGGCTGCCAAGTTCGCTAAAGGACAATTTAACTGAGGCACAGATACACCAGGCAACTCCGTGTGTTAAAAGTGAGAGGGTTTCTGCAAAACTGGCGCCCCTTAAGCAGGCAGTTTAACTTGATAATCCTAGAATTACTCTTCGGACGGACCCTCAGCCTTTTAGCTCCTATATACATTTGGTCACAGTTTCAGTTGTTCCAAAATCACATTTTCCAAGTTCTACTAAGATACGGATCTACTTTATCTCTGGTCAGTTTAGAAGTGACTTACTTTATTTAGTGGGATGAACCCGATTGTGTGACGTTATATAAACACTATCACACAAAAATGCTAAAGCAGCCGCGATCTCTCCATTTTCAGACAATTAAATGTGCAGCAGGCAAACAGCTGAAAGAGTTAGTAGGAAGTTGGAATCAAATTAATCATGATATCACATGACAACAAAGGGTAGTGAAATGCTAGCATGTAACCTCTCGGATTTGATGAGCCTTACTACCTTGTCTGTGTTCTATAAAGGTTGATGGGATCTATGCAAACTTTTGCTTCTGATCTCTACCAATCAGCATCAGTGAGAATTTTTTTTTCTTTTAAATTTGTATTTACCTCGTGGCTTTATCTAAAAAAAAAAAAAAAAAAATCACCTTTATTTTTATTAGGGCATGGCATGTTGGTCAAACCCCACACCAACTTCAAGGCCTCTTAAGAATTAAGAAATGTATGTCTATTTCGAAGATATGACGCACACACCATCTTGGGAAGCAGTTGAGGGACTGGTGAATTACAGCTACATTTAATTTTCTTTTAACAACAATATTTTCCATGAATTTTCCTAAAGGCAAGCAAACAATTGTAAGGTACTTTTAAGAACTGTAATTAACATCGTGTGTTGAACGATTTCTCCACGTTTAGTAGTAAAATAGTTCCCTCTTCTGGCACATTAAACAACTGCAGGCGCTTGCGTCAGTGCAGAACATAGGGTTTTGCAAGGATAAGAGAAGTCTACCTACTTACAGGGCCTTATGGGGAGAGTCGGCTTGGCAGTATTGTGGAATAGCGCTACGGAAACCTGCAGTCTGGTTGCAGCGCTGCCGGAGCTCGAAGTCGTGATAAAAACGGTTCATGAAGTCTGTTCTTCAGCCATTTTGCTGCTGCGCTTAGCTGTGATGGGTGGGTGAACAGCACTGCACAACGAGGGCAGCAAGGCGTTGTTTGAGTGGAGGAAGAGGCACACAAGGGAAAGCTAGAAATGAGGTGCTTAATGAAAAAGAAAATAGTTTCCTAAATGTGAGCAGTGGAAGGATGCAAGTCAGCCACTCAAAAGGATCATAAAGAAGTTTTGCTCATGGTGGGGAGAGACAAAAACAAGTGTAGGAAGACCACTGGCAAACGAGAGGCAAAACCAACCAATGCTAAGCAACGGCTGGTTTGTAAGCCTAATGTAAGCTTAAAAGAGATCTTTCACAACCAGGCAGCTCGTGCTCTCTGGTAGGCCATGCCCAGGGCCATGGTATCATGCTGCATGGAGGGTTAAATTATGCGTCAGGGTTGAGTAAATTATGCGGCATGAAAGGATAGTTACTGGCAGTGTTTTGCCAGATTGCTGCCTGACAGATGACCAGCACTGATACACCAGGAGCGAAGGCCATGGTCGCAGCTTTTCCTTGGGTGGAATGGGCCTGTACGCCTTCAGGAGGCTCTCTTTTCACCAAGGGCATAGCAGATCTTGATACAGAAAATGACCCAGAGCGAAATGTTCGGTTTCTGAACTGCCCAACTTTTTTTTACCTCCTACATAGCCATCGAAGTCCACCCAGAACGCTTTGTGTGGTTAAGGTAGAACCACAACGCTCTTTTTGGGTCCAGGCGGTGGAGTTGTTCCTCCTCTTTAGAGGAACGTGGAGGAGCATAAAAGGTGGGCAGGGTGACAGATTGTCCCAAATGGAATAAGGGGGCACCGCTTTAGGTAGGAAAGAGGCACAGGTGAAAGCAGTATCCTGTCTGGAGATACCATAAGATAGGGAGGCTTGGATGATAAAGCCTACAGCTCACTCACCCTCCTGCAGATGTGATTGCCACTAGACATGCTGTCTTGAAGGTAAGCAGCTGAAGGGGACAACCGTGAAGTGAATCAAAGGGAGCACATATGATATAAGTGAGAACCAGGTGCAGATCCCACTGAGATATGATGAAGGGCGAAGGAGGAAACATACATGTACAAGCCTTTTCAGAAACCTATTTTAAATAGGGGACTTAAATAAGGAGAGTTGGTCAGGCAGCCCCAGACCAGCAGATTGCCAAGGAGTTGGTGGCAGATGACTTCTAGCTGCCATTCCCACAGGATCGGAATGCACTACTTTTACGTCCTCGCACAACTTAGGAAGCCTGCGCAGGAAGGTGGCTGGGGCATGGCGGATGCGTTTGAAAGCCTCTTCCAAAGCAGCGAAAGACAGACTGGGAGCGAGGGGTCAATGTGAAACCCAAGGACTTGGTCGTAGCCTGCGAGTCCTTGAAGTGATCCAGCGCCATGTCTGCTTTCTCTCCGAAGAGTTGAGTCCCATCAAAGAGCATCCCCAGAAAAGCCAGATGTTCTCAGCCAGGAATGGCACCATAAGCCACAGTCAGCTAAACCACTCTGTCCAGTGATTAAGTCCTATCCAGACCACACCTAGTGGTGAACTTTGCTGCATTCCTCTCTTCTTTTACTGCTTATGAGAGGATGGCCTGGGCCTTCTCTGGGGCCTGTAGCACCGCTTGTGCAACAGTTTCCTATAGGGTATGGGAGTAAAGGCCCAAAAAGCATAATGTGTTTATGGACTGCAATGCTAGGCGGGTGGTAGAAAACTTCTTCCCATGTGTGTCTAGCCTCTTGGATTCCCGGTCTCAGGGAGTGGCAGGAAACGCGCCATGGGAAGCAGAGTCTTGGAGTACCAGGCTCCCAGGGGTGAGGTGTTGGTTGAGGAAACTAGGATCACCCAGGGCAGGGGAATGGCGGTGGGCAATTGTCCTGTTCAGAGGATCTCCTGTGCTAGGCTTCGACCATGTTCCTAGAAGGACATCAGTCAGATTCCATTAAAGGGCAATAGGGGTTCGGATGAGGAAGGCCTAAGCTGAAGCACTTCGTTCAAGAAGTTAGTCTTGACCACCACATCGGGTAGTTAGAGGTCAAGGACCTTCACTGCCCGCTTCACCCCCATTGTATAAGATGCTCCCTCCTCCATAGCCAAAGTAGGTGGAGAGAGCAAACCAGAATCTGGAGAGGTGTCCAGTCCACTAGCCTTTGCTAGTTACTCATACCAGTCCAAATTCTCACAAGGGGTGTCTGACTGGTGTTCTAAAGGGTCCAGTGAACGCTTTCTATTCTACCCCATGCCTGTCTGCTCTTCAAAAAGCTCAGGCAACAACCTAGAAAGACTAGGCCCTGTTGATACCAGAATCGGCATCGATTGACGCTGTTCCTAGTCGTTAGGGATGAGAATGGGGCTGACGCCACCGGTGGGCGCAGACATCGGCACCAGAGAAGGTTGTATTGGCACGACAGTTGTCGATCCAGAATCGGATTCATGAGACCCCACCGGAGCAGGTGGTGCGGAAACGGATCGGGCCTCCTCCGACCCCGCAGGGCCCAAGGGAGCAGCTATGGGGTCGGCCCTGTAAAATATGCGACGCATGGTCTCGTAAAATTTGTCTCCTGGAAATGGGGGAAGGCACAGAATCAAACCTGATAACGGCTCCGCAGAACCGTACCTGGAACAATGATATTCCCCACTCTCTTGCCAGCTGACAGATTGGATCAATTCAAAGTCCGTCTAGACTTCTTTTTGTGCTTCTTCCCAGAGTGTCCAGAGCATCTGGTGTGCGCCCAAGAAGACTTGGGGCTCTGGAGCAGTCTCGCAACCTTCTCCTGGATTGGGACTGAGACCTCCAAGGAATCACGCTAGAAGGCGTCGACTGCCGGGCCGCAAACAGCTTTAGGGACCACTCCCTCAAAGCCTTTGCGCCATGGCCCAGCAGTCAAATTACGACTTCCAGTCATGGTCGCATTAGAGAAACCGTAAGCACACACAAGGTGCGGGTTGGTAACCGACATGGCACAGTGACAGGCGTCACATGGCTTGAACCCTATGTTTCTAGAAGACCTTCCCTGGACACACTAGAAAAAAATCTTTGACAAACATCGAAAAAAACTGTCAAAAAGACAGAGGGGTAGCTCTTCTCCAGATCAGTGCTAACGAGTGCGGAAAGAAAATAACTAACGTCTGTGAGCCTGGGTGGCAGCTATATAGGTGACCACAATGCCACGTCCAGCGCCAACAATGCCGCCATCGTGTGAAACAGAGCAGAGCCATCCGACGGTGCGCAGGGAGACTGTTCACACAAATATTTACGGATCCAGTCAGATGCCTGGGAAATTCACAGGTAAGGAATCTGCAGCTAGACGTCTCTATCAGATGCCTCGCATGCTGAAAGCAGATTGGAAAAGAAATACTGCATTTTCAATGAAGAAATATTTGAGCATCCTGTAGAAGGCGGATGTAAGGATAAGAACCCAGTGATACAGTGTTGGTGTGATTTACAACTCTCACCATAATACTTATACTAACACATGAATTTTGTAGTATTAAGATGTTGAATTTAAGAGACTGTTTTTGTGTACAGAGAATGAATAACATGTATGATAGTATCTCAGAGAAGGAATGAGCTGCAAGATCTTAAATCATTTTGAAATATAAAATTAATTGTTCAATAAATTGTATTTTTTAGTAATATAAAATGACATTATTGTGAGAATTTTGGTAAGTTAGGTAACTGTAAATTTAGTATGCATAATACTGTTGATCTTGGTATTTTCTGCCCTTTCTGCGAATTTACTGCTTGCTCAATGCAGCAAGTAATAACCCAGACGACGCTACAAGTGATAAACAATATTTTTGGTTTAGGACAGTACACCAGTTTTGCAAAAGAAAGGCAATACAGATTTTAGAAGTGTAAAACAGTTAACACATACTACACAACATTTATAGCCCTTTGTTGAGAAGCAGTTCAAAAGAAAAGCACAGACCATACACAGTATTAGGATCTTGATTTAGAATTAAAACAGAAGCATATTGGATTTTGCACTGTTGATCAAAGTACCGGTTCGACTACAAAATGGGTTTAGATGGAGGTAAAAATCTTTAGCATCATTAGATGAACTTATTAACAACTTTAAAACCACTTGCCTTTCTTGGAGTGCAGAACTGTACAAGTAACGCAGACAACATGCCCACACCTGTGGACTATGGACATGTATAACTCCACTCAACCAACTAGACGGAAAGAAAAAAAAGCAAAAGTCATTAAGTAAAAACAATTCTTGCTCAATGTGTTTACTAATAAACAATTTGACTCTAGCCACACGCTACAATAACCCCTGAAAGGGAGCACTAAGAAAAATATCCTTAGTTGTCCAAATTACAGACGTTTACCCTTTTAAAAGTAGTGTTAAACAACAACGTAAGTGGACCATTTTGACGATAAAATGCATAGGCAAGATCAACATAACTTAATAGTATTCTAATAGCCATTTTCTGAGGAAGTTATGAAATAAAATTTCACCATCAGAGAGTTGCTGTGCAAAAAGGAATGGACTATTTCTGGTGTAAAATGTTTACCATAATGTCTACCACAAAGATCAAAAGTGCATATTACTAAAGTCATCTCAATAAATCACCTTTTAAAAATACCAAAAAAGGTGTAGGAGTATTTCAGCAAAGATAGGAGCTAGCTTGTTTTTTTTTTTTTTTAAACGGGAGGAGGGGAGGGAGGGGGGACACACTTGGTCAGGGAAGGTAGCCTCTTAGGTGCTCCAGGACCAGTAGCTCTTGAAGCTTAAGTAGGCATCGCCAATGCAGGGATGTGGAATTTCACTTTTACTACCTGCACCCTAACACGAAACACCAATTGTTATTTTATTTTTAAAGCATAGATTTACATCCAAGAGCATCCTGGTGTTAGGAGTGATGGGAAAAACCTTGAGGAACAAAAGGAACGACCCTGAATGGACCACCTACTACAAGAGTATGATGAAAACTGGCAACCTGCTAGAATAACTTATCATTTTACCTAAATGACCGAGTCAGAATTTATAGAGGGACCCGGATTATAGCAGCTTTAGGAATTCTTGTAAAAGGCTGGGCAGACAATGCAAACAGCCTTGAACAGAAATCTATTTTTGATCGGCAGCTAGTGGAGAGTGTGGCATGCATCCAAGACATGCACAGACTTCTTCATGCAAAAATCCAAATGCACAGACATGTTCGAGTTCTCTGTAGCTTGGCAATTTGGTAGTCTTGGGAGGCAGAGGTAGAGAGTGTTCCCATAGCCTAGGTGAGAGAATACTGAAGTGTTGCTAAGGTGAGTCGAGCTGTTTGGACAAAGAAATGGAAAACAAAATCCCCAGTGTTCTCAAAAGAGCAAAGCATGACATGTATGTTTTCTGGTATCTGGATTTTGAGGGTTACAAACCCAGATTCTTCTTTTTTACTTCCTTCTGCAGGATCAAAAGTGTGCCCAAGCAGGAAGACCAAATTGTTTTGTTCCAGATTATGGATTGTCCCCAACCAGAAGAATTTTCCTTTTGCATCCATTCAACTTCAGAACATTAGATGCTATCTAATCCTGAACTGCAAGGAGGCAATTCTGAAAGGGTAGCACAGCGTCAGAAGTGGTTTTATAAAACTTAAGAAGGATTTGGGTTGTCAACAGCATGACACCAGCAAACAAGCATTTGAAATGCAATAGGTCTCGCATTAGGAAAGTTTGAGCTATTGGTATTGTAAATGACAATTTTTTTATTTATGTGTCGGTTTTCAAAATAGCGAAATTAATAGCTTTGTCATTTACAATGCCAATAGTTATCACTTTCGCAAATGTGACTCCTATAGCATTTGTAATGCAATATGTGTTGTATTTACGTGACTTAGATGTATTGATATTACAAATAACAATGGCTTTTAATGTTTTTTAATAATTAATACTTAAATAAAAGCTATTGTAATTTATAATGGCAATAGCTTAAACTTTTGTAAATAACTTTTGTGAAGATTATGTTCAGTGTATTTTATTGTGACAAATCCAAGAACAGAAGTGAAATATTAACATCTTTTTCTGACATTTGTAATAAAGCTTGAAACATTGAGAGAACATATTTGAACCAGTTGTTGTTGAATGGTTGCACAGATTGATGCTGTGGTAGCGCTGGGTGATGTTGTGGTGGCGACGAGTGATGCTGTGGCGTTCAGTGATGCTGTGGTAGCTCATAGTGATGTTGTGGCGCCCCTGAGGGATGCTGTGGTGATGTGATAGATAGATAGATAGAGTGAGGGCGATAGATAGATAGAGTGAGGGGCGATAGATAGATAGAGTGAGGGGCGATAGATAGAGTGAGGGGCGATAGATAGATAGAGTGAGGGGCGATAGATAGAGTGAGGGGCGATAGATAGAGTGAGGGGCGATAGATAGAGTGAGGGGCGATAGATAGAGTGAGGGGCGATAGATAGAGTGAGGGGCGATAGATAGATAGAGTGAGGGCGATAGATAGATAGAGTGAGGGCGATAGATAGAGTGAGGGCGATAGATAGATAGAGTGAGGGCGATAGATAGATAGAGTGAGGGCGATAGAGTAATTATGTGGCGTGTAATTATGTGGCACTGAGAGGTATTTGGAGTGTATGTTGCATTGAGCGCAGTGTAAATATGTAGCATATAATTATGTGGCACTGAGTGGGTTTTGGAGTGTATGTTGCGTTGAGTGTAGTGTAATTATGTAGCATATAATTATGTGGCACTGAGTGGTATTGTGTGTTGCATTCAGTAGAGTAATTATGTGGCGTGTAATTATGTGGCACTGAGTGGTATTTGGAGTGTATGTTGCGTTGAGCGCAGTATAAATATGTAGCATATAATTATGTGGCACTGAGTGGGTTTTGGAGTGTATGTTGCGTTGAGTGTAGAGTAATTATGTAGCATATAATTATGTGGCACTGAGTGGTATTGTGTGTTGCATTCAGTAGAGTAATTATGTGGCGTGTAATTATGTGTCACTGAGTGGTATTTGGAGTGTATGTTGCGTTGAGCGCAGTGTAATTATGTGGCACTGAGTGGTATTTGGAGTGTATGTTGCATTGATTACAGTGTAATTATGTGGCACTGAGTGGTATTTGGATTGTATGTTGCATTGAGTGCAGTGTAATTATGTGGTGTGTAACTATGTGGCACTGAGTGGTATTTGGAGTGTATGTTGCATTGAGTGCAGTATAATTATGTGGTGTGTAACTATGTGGCACTGAGTGGTATTTGGAGTGTATGTTGCATTGAGTGCAGTGTGTGTGGCCTAAAGTAGTGTGTGGGCTCAGTGTGTCTGGCCTAAAGTAGTGTGAGTGCGCAGTGTGTGTGGCCTAAAGTAGTGTGAGGGCACAGTGTGTGAGTGCGCAGTGTGTCACTGTGCAGTGTGTGAGTGCGCAGTGTGTCTAAGTGTCAGTATAATGTACATGGTGCTCATGTAAATCACTCCAGTGCCTTCAGATGGGGGGGGGGGACAGGGGTGCAGTGTGTAAGGATGCAATGTGCGAGGGTGCAGTGTGTGTGAGGGTGCAGTGTGTGTGAGGGTGCAGAGTGTGTGAGGGTGCAGAGTGTGTGAGGGCGCAGAGTGTGTGAGGGCGCAGAGTGTGTGAGGGCGCAGAGTGTGTGAGGGTGCAGAGTGTGTGAGGGCGCAGAGTGTGTGGCCTAAAGTAGTGTGAGGGCGCAGTGTGTGTGGCCTAAACTAGTGTGTGGGCTCAGTGTGTGTGGCCTAAAGTAGTGTGAGTGCACAGTGTGTGAGTGCCCAGTGTGTGTGGCCTAAAGTAGTGTGAGGGCACAGTGTGTGAGTGCGCAGTGTGTGAGTGCGCAGTGTGTCTAAGTGTCAGTATAATGTACATGGCGCTCATGTAAATCACTCCAGTGCCTTCAGGTACACGAGTGAGGGCGCAGGACATGGCTGAAGCAGGGGGCTGAGTAAAACAGAGCACGGAAAAGGAAGTGGTGGGTTAAAAAAAAAACATGGCGGCATGCAGGTCAGGAACTGGGTTCAACTCTCGGCGTTGCCTCGGGTCAAGAGCAGCTGGGGTGTTGTCTGTAAACAACAAGCTCTTGCATTGCGCGGAGGGGGGCGGGGAAGCGGATTTCTTTGAAGTGTAAACCAGCAGGAGTGTGGAGAGTGGCTCATAGGCTGTCAAATGGTGTGCGAAGTGCATGCGCCCGCACACATGCACTGCAGGCAATCCGCCTGGAAAAGCCTTTGGGAGCATTTTTTAAAGCCTCTACTTAATATCTCGCCATGCTTTGCTAACACAATGGCTTAGGCGAGACCTAAAAAAAGTTTCTTTGGCAACGGGCAGTGATCCACAAGACCACTGCAAATGGGCTGCATTTTTTACAAAGTTTTCTTTATTGAACTGTGATCCCACACAGGGTGGTCTGTTGACCCCAGCAGGCCACCATCCTTGTGATGGCATCCAATCGTGGAGAAGTGTGGCTCAATGGTTAGAGCGGCAGACCCTGATGCAGAGGTCTAGCCCGGGACCAGGGTTCAATTCCCCGCCTTGGTGGGTCTTGGGCTCAAAATTCCACGGACCTGATCATTCTCGCCTCAGTGCCTATTACAATCATTGAGTCCCACTCTGCAACTCTGGGCAATAGCTTGCTTAATCTCCACAACGGCCCCCACAACGCTAAGGATGCCTAGCCTCCACCTTGGGGGTGCCCAGGAGTGGACGCCTCACAGGGAAAGCCAGGATGGGTTTCACAGCGGTATTCGTACAAGCGCCTTGAGACCCTTGCGGGCGAGTAGTGCGCTATACAAGTATCAATTTACATTACATTTTACATTTACAATCGTAGTGAGTCACAGCTAATAATATTTATGAGATAGTGGGTCGGAATCGACCTACTATGATTTGGATTTTTAAGAACCTACCTATTAGTACATAAATTGGTTCTTAAAAGTCGTTACTGGTTGCAAAAATGTTCACAGCTAGATAGCTATCCTGGCCTCTGTATTTTAAGCAATGGGTGGAACCCGTGGGTGGTTCAGTGCGTTGCTTTTACAATGGGATTGGAAACGTTTCCATTGTGACCTTTCTCCTTGCTCAGAGTTTATAACTATACACATACAATCCGTCATCGCTTCAGCGTGAGATAAGGCGCACTTGAATGACCTTAGAAAACAGAGAGAAGTAGTCACCAGGGGAAAATTACTGCTATCCAAGCCTCAGATAAAATATTTCAGAACTTAATAATGCAAAGTACAAAACAATATTTTTTTTAATGCTCTAAATGTGTTCTTCATGCTGGTTACTCAACAAAAAAAACACTCTTTGTGAGAAAATACCAAGAAAAATAGAATGTTTCTTAATTACTCCCATGTCGGCTTCATTCTTGACTTTTACCCTATGTACTCTTTAGCGCAATATTATCGCTGATAAAATATGCATTTGATAAAATATGCATTTGGTAAAAAAGTCACATTTTCTGTGGCCTTTCAAAAACCCTAATGAGGGAAACGTCTCCGACACGCCAGGCTGCAGCATCCACCATTCAAAGTAAGAAAGAGTGAGTGAGTGTGTTTTTACATATATCGGCATACAATGAACACAGAGAAAACAAAGGGCCGTTGAAGTAACTGGCGGGGCAAACTTCTCCTCTCTTCTGGGAAGAAGTGGAACCTTCCACTGAGAACGGACGGGGCACATTTAGCCCAAGAACAATTAAGATCTGGGAGAGGGGTAGAAAAAGGGGGCCCTCTTCACGTTCTGCTTGGGGGGGGAGGGAGGAAGAGAGAGGGGGGTGGGGTCCCATCAGTTTGCGTTACCCCACCGATTCAAACGCCACTACTGGACAGATTAAACTTGAAATAAATCTCACCAAAGTGGGACTATCTCTTGACATCAATTAAGGGATGAGGGTGAAGGATGGGGCCTAGAAGATGACTGCGACTGTTCAAAGATCATGGGGTGAGATGGTGTGACAGTCCAAAAAAGAACAGGTCCAAAAACAGTGACAGCCCAGGGCAAGTTCCAGTCCTGGCCTGTAGGAGAGAAGTGTAGTATCCAGGCCATAACGAGAGACCAAGGACAAGAGCCATCCTGAAGCCAGTGTGAGTACCATGGAGAGGGCCAACCTGTTAAAGCGTGTTACCCTCTAGGACAGTGCATGTCCTATCAGTGGCGGCTGTTTGTATATTGAAAGTGGTGAGGCGAGTGGGCGAATATTTCGACCAACTTTCAGGCAGAGTTAGAAACCCAAAGCGCTCGATCGTGTCCCGTTATACACGGACCAGATGTCTGCACGTGTAACCAGACCGTCACTAAGTCAATCCAGATTGGTGAACTAGGGAATAGTGGCATCCATGTTTATAGCGCTACAAAGCTCCAGCCTGTAACTGAAAACAGAAAACATGCACAAGATTATTTTAAAATTGTATTAGATACAGTATACAGTTGCCACCAAATGTGCAGGGATTTAGAGTTTAGGGTGAAACAATTGTGTTAAAAAATATCTTTTTTTTTAGTAATACACAATCATACTGCACCTAGTGCAAACCTCTTTTTATGTGTTTCCATTACAAGAACTCAGCTGTTAAAACCCTTACAGTACCTCTCAAAAAGAACACAGTTTAGACACCAGGGAGCCTCAAATGATTTCACCAATTAAAGCCACATACACTGGCTCCCAAGCAGCCTTTAAATCTGCTGGTTAACCAATTACACAGATATACATTTCTTTCGGGTATCAAGCATCCCGGAAAAAGGATGGCGTCTTCTTTTTCTGTCTGACTCTCCCATAGCTCCACAGCTTAGTTGGAATCTCAAGCCTGTAACAAGCCAAGTTTTCATGTGACTTCTGTCTGCCACCCTTCTTCTACCCAGGATGTGGCATTATAGCCAGAGCTGCACCTTTGGAGCTGGGGAATCCGGCTCTAGTCTCGGCATTCCCTCAATAGCAGCCTGTCATCCTGGGCAAATCATGTAATCTGCAAGTGCCTATAAACATGGACTGAGACCTTGTGTAATAATAGAACTTGTGTTTATGTAAAGTGCTCCAATACCATAGGGTCTAGTTTGTGCCACTTAAAAACGGCAGAAAATAGAAAAGTAAAAACCAAGCGTTAAGTGAAATCAGAAAAGCTGGATAAATCGTGGCTTCAAACAGAAAGCAGACATTCTAAACTTAAAATTGTTGCTGGCACTCCCAATCCTGTTTTAACTCACTTATTCAACACTTTTTTATCATGTACACTCACCAGGCCCCTCACCCCCACGGCACTAAATGGCTATTGGAAAAAATATCTCGGCCAGAGTGCCCCTCCTTGGGAGCCCGTCTGGTATTGCAGCGGCGACCCAATGAGAAGCAGCTCAATGATGAAGCATGACACTCATCCGAGTATGTGAGGGCCCTAAAAGCCTCATAACACCCCAGAGACAGTTGTAAACAAGCATTGGAAATGCAATAGGTCTCGCACCATTAGAGTTAGTGCTTTTAGAATTGTTTATGGGTTTTTTTGGTAAATGTTTAGCATTTTTGTTTCCTGTAGCCAATGCTAAAGAATTACAAATAAAAAAAAGCCATAAACATTTCTAAAAGCTCTAACTGAAATTGTCTGAGACCTATTGCACTGTGTGAGGGTGAGGTGTTGAGGGTGAGTGAGGGTGAGGTGTTGAGGGTGAGTGAGGGTGAGTGAGGGTGAGTGAGGGTGAGTGAGGGTGAGTTGTTGAGGGTGAGTGAGGGTGAGGTGTTGAGGGTGAGTGAGGGTGAGTGAGGGTGAGTGAGGGTGAGTGAGGGTGAGTGAGGGTGAGTGAGGGTGAGTGAGGGTGAGTGAGGGTGAGTGAGGGTGAGTGAGGGTGAGTGAGGGTGAGTGAGGGTGAGTGAGGGTGAGTGAGGGTGAGTGAGGGTGAGTGAGGGTGAGTGAGGGTGAGTGAGGGTGAGGGTGAGTGAGGGTGAGGGTGAGTGAGGGTGAGGGTGAGGGTGAGGCGTTGAGGGTGAGGTGTTGAGGGTGAGTGAGGGTGAGGGCGAGTGAGGTGTTGAGGGCGAGTGAGGGTGAGTGAGGGTGAGTGAGGGTGAGTGAGGGTGAGTGAGGGTGAGTGAGGGTGAGTGAGGGTGAGTGAGGGTGAGTGAGGGTGAGTGAGGGTGAGTGAGGGTGAGTGAGGGTGAGTGAGGGTGAGTGAGGGTGAGTGAGGGTGAGTGAGGGTGAGTGAGGGTGAGTGAGGGTGAGTGAGGGTGAGTGAGGGTGAGTGAGGGTGAGTGAGGGTGAGTGAGGGTGAGTGAGGGTGAGTGAGGGTGAGGGTGAGTGAGGGTGAGGGTGAGTGAGGGTGAGGGTGAGGTGTTGAGGGTGAGTGAGGGTGAGGGCGAGTGAGGTGTTGAGGGTGAGTGAGGGTGAGGGTGAGTTAGGGTGAGGTGTTGAGGGTGAGTGAGGGGGAGGGGGAGTAGTTGAGGCTGAGTGAGGGTGAGTGAGAGTGAGGGTGAGTGAGGGTGAGTGAGGGTGAGGGTAAGTGAGGGTGAGGCGTTGAGGGTGAGGTGTTGAGGGTAAGTGAGGGTGAGGCGTTGAGGGTGAGGTGTTGAGGGTGAGTGAGGGTGAGGGTGAGTTAGGGTGAGGTGTTGAGGGTGAGTGAGGGGGAGGGGGAGTAGTTGAGGCTGAGTGAGGGTGAGTGAGAGTGAGGGTGAGTGAGGGTGAGTGAGGGTGAGGGTAAGTGAGGGTGAGGCGTTGAGGGTGAGGTGTTGAGGGTAAGTGAGGGTGAGGTGTTGAGGGTGAGTGAGGGTGAGTGAGGGTGAGTGAGGGTGAGTGAGGGTGAGTGAGGGTGAGTGAGGGTGAGTGAGGGTGGGGGTGAGTGAGGGGTTGAGGTTGAGGGTGAGGTGTTGAAGGTGAGTGAGGGTGGGTGAGTGTGAGTGAGGTGTTGAGGGTGAGTGAGGGTGAGGGTGAGTGAGGGTGCGTGAGGGTGAGGGGGAGTAGTTGAGGCTGAGTGAGGGTGAGTGAGAGTGAGGGTGAGTGAGGGGTTGAGGGTGAGTGAGGGTGAGGGGGTGAGGGTGAGGGGTTGAGGGTGAGTGAGGATGAGTGAGAGTGAGGGTGAGTGAGGGGTTGAGGGTGAGGGGTTGAGGCGAGACCTAAAAACCTGACGATCGTAGGGTTTAGCAAGATTTTGGGGGTGAATGTAAAGAGGCTTGATGTGTGCATAAGTGCCTCTCAGGCAATACTTAGCATGAGCCCCTTCCCCTCCAAGAACACTCCCCCACAGAGTTATTTTAAGTTTGCACAGCTGCATTTCATGTCCAGATGAATACTGAGAATGATAATTTTTCATCACTGAATAGAACTGATGTAGCTTATGAAAATAACACAGTTTAAACAAACTGGAGATATACCAATAAAATACATCTATATTATTATAAATAACACCACTATTGTTTCATGGCGATCATGTCCGTAAAGGAAAGTAATTTGTGTTACAGCATAAGCGTTTAAAGAGTTTGCAATTGTTTCAAGACTATTTCTATACCATTACTGTGCAACGTTTCTCTACACGGACATAACCGCTTTACTCGCCATTAGAAAGTGACACAGACTATAAGGCAATGAAATATCACACAGGAGCACACTGAAAACGTGCAAATGTCACACTTAAGACTGAAAACTTGGCAACTTTGGACAATGCGGGGGTGGGGTGCCGTGCAGACTGAATACCTGTACCAGTCAGATCCTTCAAGACTGACTCTTCGGCTGTTAGCATCAATTTGCAAATCCCCGCCTCAATACCTCAAGTGATTGTAACATTGTTTGGACACGGGAAGTCTTTATGCAATAAAGCTTATTTGATTCTACAGCCACGATTTCTACTGAAGACGGAGGGAAGAGAGGGGAGGGGGGAGGAGAAATGCGACACGGCGGGAAGGGGAGGGGGCGGAGCTGATTGGAATTGAATTGGTTGAAGTGTGAATTTTTTTAAGTGGGTGAGGGAATGTAACACTGGTTTGGCAGGTTTGACCACTGGGACAGAAGCAACATAGCAGGGCTGGTGGAAGCAACACAATTGCAGGTACGGAAGGAACATAGTAGGGAGGGGGAGGGGGGGGTGTTGTAAAGCAAACGGGTGACACTGCATCAGGGTCAGAATGGCCTTATGGGAAAGCACTCAGTGCTTGATGGGCAGCATGACTGATCAGGACGAGGGGCGATTTTTTTTTTAGCTGGTGGTGTGCTTGTTAAATGGCCAAATAGGCTGGGTTTGTAACGCCGATTTCCATGATGTTACTACAAAAATGCTCGCAGCAAACACACATACACAGTCTCCCACACCTTACAAAATACCCATACAGCGTGTCTTTACACGTTCAAAAGTGGCCAGATAGGCAAACATTGGTCACTTTTTTCGCAAATGGAGGCAACTTTATTGTGGTTTCCGAACACTTTTTTGTTCCTGAGTCCGACCCTGGACTACATGCCTTCCATCTCACGGTACCGTACAGTCTAAATTGAGTAATATATTCGTGTAAGGCACGGATTGATGCAAGATGTACTGGCTGTGAGCCTGTTAACAACGCACGAGCTGCCCCTACTGCTGCGCATCTTAACACCAACATCTCTAATAACACCGAGGCATCGATCTTGAAACAGCAGGTGCCGCTGTAACGTACGGTGTACATTATACATCATGCTGTCAGACTTGCTCCTACGAGCAGCCAAGCAGATCAAGGTCCGCAGCTTGAACGCAGAGTCCGAGTTGGAAAAGACAAGCTCACACAAGACGTGTCAGAAGGCGAAGCTTGGCGCAGGACTGCAGTGTCCACTCCGGGATCCACCGCAGAGCTGTGGCGCGTGCTGTAGTGTCACGTGTGCAAACAGTGGTGGTCCTAAAGCCCTGTAATCAGGGCCGAGCTCCACTCCATGCCTGGATCAGGTCATGGTAGATGGGAGCGTGTGGATTTTTTCAAGTCATCAATTGTGTGCCGAAGGGCTCCATTGTAGATGCCCCGTTTAACAAATCTTTCATCGGACTTACACATTTTACTGGAAGCGTGACATTACAAAAACAAGTTGTCGTTTAAGCACGGCGGGCAGGGGAGGGGGCGGAGAGGGGAGAGGTGCGACACGGCAGGCAGGCAGGGGAGGAGAGTAGGAGGAGGAGGGGGGAGGAGAGTAGGGGAGGCACGGCCTAGCGGCAGGCAGGCAGGGAAGGAGAGGAGGAGGGGGGAGGAGAGTAGGGGAGGCACGGCCTAGCGGCCGTGCAATCAAGTAGTGAGGGGGCGGAGCTGGGGGAGGCTGTGAGAGAGAGTAGGCAAGGCAGGCGGCTGGGGGCATGTGCACGCGCATTTAAGCTCAATGCGCATGCGCATTGAGCTTAAATTTCTCGTGCACTGCAAGGAATCGCCACGATTCCTTGCAAGTTGGATAAAGAGTCGATGAGCCCCCATAGTCTCGCTTGCTCGATGCGCATGCGCATCGACAGGCGAGACCTAATAAAGCGCTATCCCCAGGGCATCCTTGGAGACAGCACCAGGGAGACTGCCAGCCCAACTGATGGTGCCAGTACACAGTCACTTCATCTGCAGTGGCACACTTAGCTGGTGTAAAATTCTGTTGCATGAGATTTTTGGCTGAATCGAGTCGTGCATGTGGGTTTTTGAGCACTGGACTTCATGGGTCTGATAGAGCAAAGCTACTACAATTACAGAAAATGCGGTACCCAAAGTCAACGGTAATTCCACAGAGAAAGAATACATTCCATCAAGCAAGCAAGCATTCCTGAACCACATAAACAATCTTCACTAACACACATGGGAGCCGAAGACTGACAGAGATCATTCTATTTGCATGGCCATACACACCTAAGTGTAAAGCTGCAATTCAAACAAACAAATCTCAAGAAATCTGACACGACATAAAGCGCTACAATACCTCATATAGGGTAGTAAACACAATCTAAAGGCAATTACAGTACAATACATATAACACACACACACACACCATAACACGCCGCAGTTGGACAGTCGATTGTAGTTCATGCAGACTACATTATAATTTCCTTATACTTCTTGACACTCTCTCACATAAGACAGACAGCACTGCTGTAGGCCACGCCCATCACCCAGAACTGTACCGCTCCACAGTAATAAAACACCCATCATCAATTGGACAGGCATCGATAACTGAAAAGATCTACCACATGCCGCTGGCCAACGAGGACGGGAATGTAGTCCACCATTGTGGGTTCCAACTATCTGCATTAGTGATTTTTAACCCTTTAACTTCAGAGCAATCCCACTAAATCATGACTGGATTCCGGGGACCCCCACATAACATTATTGAACTCTGGGGACTACCACAGAGTGATTACTGAATGCCAGGGACCCCAGTATAAGCAATTTCAAGGATTCGGACCACAAAGCAATACACAAAAATACAGACACAACAAACATTCATCAAATACAGAGATGATGAAACATTTTACACAGATGAAAAATCTACAGATGAGGAAACATTTATTTAATTCACAAATACAAAAAAATATGTAATTTCAATAGGAAGATTGGAGCTTTTTTACATTCAATTAAGGCCACCACTAGGCGTCGCAGACACCCCCACTCCTCAGAAATTGACCAAAAACTCTACTCCCCGTACACGGGGGTGTTGAGAGCTCCGTACACTCCTGAGGACCAATTCAACTGCACTTGCTGCACAAATAAAAGAAGCCCAGAGTAGCAGACTGAATGACACCTCTGCCTCCCTTACCCCTCTCCCATCATGCCTGACCATGACTCCACTCTTGAAACAGACTCCCTGTGTCTTTTTTTGCATAGTAAAAGCGCCCAAGCCGCGCTTTCCCTTTCATGTAGGCCGCATACCTTTCTTTAGAAGCAGTTTGTGTAAAGAAAGGGGCGCAGCCTCTATGAATGTGTAAGCGCTGCATGGGTGTCAGTAAACAAATTAAATAAATAAGTGCGGACGCTAAATAGGGACCGCGCTGCTAAGATAAATAAATAAGCGCAGTCGCTAAATGCAGACTGCACTGCTTAAATAAATACGTGTGCCCAATAAATGCGGACTGCGCTGCTAAACGAAAGAAGGAAAGAAACACGACTGTAAAGTGGACCGCCTTT
This sequence comes from Lissotriton vulgaris, assembly GCF_964263255.1. Lineage (NCBI taxonomy): Eukaryota > Metazoa > Chordata > Amphibia > Caudata > Salamandridae > Lissotriton > Lissotriton vulgaris. The sequence goes on from NC_141685.1 coordinate 332,904,541, forward strand.
AGTAAACATTAAAATAAAAGCGGGCAGCATGCTGCGAGGTAGTGGGTGCAATAGGGGAAGAGCATTAAATAAAATAGTGCTCACCAACTTATAAAGCAGACCAGGTAACAACACCAGTAAAAGGTCCGGTTATGGGAGGTTACAAATACAGACTAGGCGGTACCAAGGAGGGACTAATAAGCCTAATAATGAATTGGAAGCCAGCGTTTACGAAGGACAATGACGCAAGCCAATTACAAACATGGGCGGAGAGTTGGAAGGGCTTCTATTCCGTACTCCACTACTGCATGCCTCAGGCTCGACCTAAAGAAAGGATCTCCCACACGCTGCAGCCTCTCTGCAATAAGGGCGCCATCAGACCTAATGAAGCAAAGAAAACGAGCCCCCATACATCTTTAGTAAAATAGGAGTCATAATTGGGATGCAGTCGGCCATTCACACTTTTGTTTCCTCCACTAATGGGAATGTGTCCTTTTACTGGACTTATTAAAATGTTTTCACTAGGTACAGCCTGATTACCCATTACTAAAAGGCATTCTTTGAAAGCACAGTTTAAAGAGTTCTGTCATAAAGGGATTTGCAGAGCTGCTCAAGGCTGCAAGGTTTCTAGAACCGGTGCACCAGTCTCACACTTTTTCATCTCACACTGTGCTAAATGCTGTGTCCCACAACCGAACCTCGGTGGCCTTCATGCACGATAAGAAAACACTTCCCACAAGGGATAACAACAAAGACACGACCCTTCCAATCACCCACCGCAGACGGTGTAGCGTGCTACTCATGTTAGCAAGTGCTTCGGAACCCCACATACGGATAGTAAGCACTATATAACAATTGCAATACAATACATAGATGTACAGTGCAAGATGTGTGCACCAGGAGGAAACGTCCAGTCAGATTGATGGAGGCGGAGGGCTGCTGGAGTCCAAGCACTGAGACTGCGCTAGCCACAACACTCACACACACTTTCAGAAGCTAAACTGCAGTGATAAATAACACGAATAAGTGCTGCAGGAATCCGGATGTTTCTGTTGCCCCTCCGCCACTGCTCCCTGGAGCCTCCCGTGGCCCCGCCCTCCTCCCTAGGCTCTCACTACCTGCTGGAAGCTTCCCAGGTCCGACCGGCTCCGATGCACCCGTCTCCCTCAGCGTGTGCGCAGGAGGCTGCTGGGAGCGATGAGGGATCAGGCCAGGCCCGCCTCACCAGCACGGGACCGCCTGCAGGCCCGCCCCGCTCCTCCATGTCCGAAAAGTCAGAAACCGGAGAGACCCGTCCTCCGTGCACAGACTGTTTACAGTCCTGCACGGTCTAACTTGGAGAAAAAATATTTAATGTTTGCATGTGGAAAAGTGTCACGCACACGCATATGCGACCAGGGCCTTGTGTCAAGGTTGTGTGCCGGCCGGCGGGCTTCTCGGCGCTGCACGCGTGCTCAACAATAAAACCACGTGCTCGCTCGCGCAGCTCTGCAGCCGGGGCGGAGCAGTGCACGCGCGAACACAAGCAGGTTTACCACAAGCCGGGCACGAAAGCAGTGGGAGCGCACGTCGCCGTGAGCGTGCACATCGGATCACCGGAGGAGACACGCCGATCTCCGAGGCTGCCTGCTGCCTACACTGACCCGCTGCAGAGGGAGAGGGACACGCAGAAAGAGCCAGGTGAGTGGGTGGGGGGCAGGGTGGGGGCTGTGTGTGTGTGTGTGTGTGTGTGTGTGTGTGTCAGTCAGCGTGTGTGTGTGTCAACATGTGTGTGCGCGTGTGTGGCTGTGTGCGTGCGTGATTGTGAGAGGCTGCCCTGTGAATGTGGAGCAAAAGATGTGCACGGCTGGGGGGGCGGGGCATGCGCGGTCACGATGTGTAATCGGCGCTCGTGGCCAGATCTAGGTCGCTTGAAAAGGAACTTGGCAGCAATAGGTCTAGCGAGACCTAAAAACGCACACTCCTGATCAGATTTAGAAGAATTGAAGATACAGCACACATCTGAGGATGATACAGCACAGCTCTGAGGCACATCATATTTTAATGGACAATTTATATACAGAAATGGAGACGAATTGAGTCTGGCCTGAAAACAAATCATAAAAGGGTGGACTTACCACCATGCAAGAGATATTTACATCATAAAAACAACACAGAATAAACTTTGACTCGAGATAAAAGTTAATAACGTGCTCTGCAAAAGTGGCGGAAAAAAAGATCTAAGAAGAGGAGAAAAAGTATAAAAGAATAATGGTTGTTCAAACAAGAGGCTCATTATTATTAACTTGTGCTGTGTAAAAACAACCATTGGAAAGAAGGGAGGAAGAGTCTGTGGTCTGCCAAAGCCTGGCCTATTGTCCAGGAACCTCTTTGGATGGTGCTCTTTTTTCCAGCTCTATGGAGGCAAGGTTCAAAAATGTTATGGTTTTGCATGATAGTTCAATCCAAGACCCGCTTAGGCATTTTATCACCGCCGCCCTGCAAGTTCTCACCTGGGCTTCTCTTAAGGGAGATCGAAGGAGCGTTTTTCTTAGATTTTGGAGTGCCGGGCATATACATATGAGGTGCAGTAAGGACTCTGCACCGTTGCCGCATAGGCGGCAATCGGGAGTTGCCCACTGCCGTAGCCATTTGGGAGTGAGGTCTTTGGACGAGAAGCAGCCCAACCTTAGAAGGCTTAGTTTCCTTTTATAGTGGTCCCTGAAGCATTCTTTCAAATAATCCTGTGGTTTTAGGTGGGTATATGACGGCAAGACGATCCAGGCATGGCTTTTGTCAGCCACTGCTGCTTTGTCCATGAATAGTGATGATTGCTTGACTGCTTTCTTGGTTAGCAGTTTAAAGGCAGAATATGTCATGGGCAGACGCCAAGATTCATCTAGTTTTAATGCCTCCAGCGCTTGCCTCAAGATCTTGTATATTGAGTCTGGCTGCCCGGCCTGTTTTTCGACTTCTAACCAGCAAAGGTGGGCCAGGGATTCCTCTTCTGCCTCCCTCATGCGCCAGTAATATTTGACGAGTGCTCCTTGTCTTGCTGGGAGCTGGTTAGTGAGACCGTACTCCAAACGGATTAGGGCTTGCGAAATGTGTCTCGGAATTGAGAAAAGAGTTTTGAACAGCCTAGATTGGGCGAGATTTAACGCTGTAGCGTCCGGGGTTGCCAGTAGTTCGGAACCGTATGTCAGTGATGGCAAAAATTTGGCAGCTACGATGTTGAGAATGTGGCCGGTGGAATGACCTTTTAATTGCTTTTGGACTGTTTTGAAGGCAAATTGGAGCTGCTTTGCTTTGGATTCCCCCTGGTCTTGGTGCAGTTTAAACTTTAATCGGTGGTCTAGTAAGATTGCCAGGTATTTGTAATGATTTACCTGGATTAGAGGGGTAGAATTAATCCTCCAGACAAAGTTATTTTTTTTTTCTAGAGCCACAGAAGCATATGATGTTGGTTTTCTTTAGGTTTATAGTCAATTGTGCGTTCACAAGGTACTGCGACAGTTTAGAGATCGAACGTTGTAAACCGATGGGGGTTTTTGAAAGGAGAACAATGTCGTCAGCGTATTGGAGACTTGTTATAGGCGAGTGGGCCAATTTTGGTGGATCCCCCCGGGATGGTGCTTATGACACTTTCTAGGTCCACAGTGTAGATGTTAAAGAGGCTTGGGGCCAGAACGCAGCCTTGCTTTAAACCGTTAGTTGTGTGGAATTTCCTGGTCAGGCGTCGACCATCTCCTTTTTTCACTTGGACCCAGGTATCTGTGTAGAGCTCAATGATTGCTCCCAACAGCTTTGGCTGCACGCCCCAGGCTTTCATTTTTGGCCTGAATGGAAGGAAACAAATTCAGCGCTAGCCTAGTAAGGCAGTGGTTCCCAAACTTTTTCGACCAATTGCCCATTTCCCTTGGGTCCCCACTGTTACTTTTTTGGAGGGGGGGGGGAGGGGGGTCGGAGATGTAAGCCCAGGCATCGGGAGCACTTGCTTTTCCCCCCCAGAAAATAATTGTGATGAAGCTGATAAAGATATTATAATCATATACGCAGGGTGTTTCGTATTACTAAGGAGGCGCCTCTAATAAAATATCCCTAGTTACACTTCTTTGCCCATGCCTTTTTTAGAGTACCCTATCAAACTTTTGTGTCCGACTTACAGTGCTAGATCCCACCCATATGCATGTAGGCCCCATTGCCAAAGTGTTTCTGTGCTTGAAGAATATTTGCAGGCACTTCCATTTCTACCCATGTCATACGTGCCAACCTACCGGTCTCAGCAGGGTGACTCACGATCTTTTAAACCACATTCAGCTTTATATTCTCCTCCCTAAAATGGCTTCCAAATCAATGCAAGTAAAATATATATCTCAGATTATTATTATTATTATTATTTTTTTCTTAAATGTCCCCCTTTCTTGCATTCAGATGTTGGCATTATGCCGTATAGGTTTTTTTTTACTACCCTGTGCTCAAGGCGAGAGGAGGCCTGTCTGGAAATGTGCATGTACTGAAAGAAATGTGTACTGGAAGTACCTATGATTCAAGGACAAATGTCAATACTTAGTGTTTAAATAGACAGGACAATTGTACTTTCCTGATAACCTTGCATTGGTGTAAAATGCATTTCGAAAAAGACGAAACTATTAACAAGTCCAACAAAATAAACTAGGCATCATCCGCGTGCTTTGGGAGTGTTGGAACGTGGGGATCCAGTGAAATATAGAGGTCATCTCCCTCGACAAGCCATCATTTAAGCACAACGTTTACAGCTTTAGGCATGTCACTTACAAATCATCAACATCATGCGTTTAAGCCTAATTATTTTAACTGAAGCCAACAGACCCTTCAAAATTAAATGCATTAAAGTGCTTGGTGCGCTGCTCCTCTGGCTAGGTTTGATGGCTCCCCAGGGAGCCTTGGTGCACAGTTTGGGAACCACTGCAGAAAGGCAAATCCTGTTCAGAACACTGATGAAAACAGAGTGGTACACCACATTGAAGACAGAGGACAGGTCAAGCAGTAAAAGCCCAATCGGGACACCCAGAACCCACATGCTGCGGTGGAAGTCCAGAACTATCACTAGGTTGGACTCCATGCATATCTCTACTCCAAAGGCAAAATCGGATTGTTCAATGCATAAGAGATGATCTAGTCTATCAGCAAGCCACCTTGCTACTCAGTTTTCCATCACATTTGTTGGGACTGGAAGCGTGATCGGTCTCAAGTTTAATATTAGGTTTCAGCTAAGCCATTTTAAGTAATGGAGAGACATCTTTCCAAACTGTGTACCCATTTCTACATAAAACAAGCATGGGCATAGCCAACAGATCTCACCTTTGTGACCTTATATGCATTTAGCCAGAGCTATTGGCTTTGCTGTTTAGGTCTCGTAGCGAAAGACACAGCGCATAGCGCTGTGTCTCGCCAGAGATCTTTTGTTGCTGACTCTGCTTCCCAGGAGACAGTGGCGGCCGCGCGCATCTCGCAAAAGGCGATCGGTGCAGGCCACGCGCGCGCGAACCGTCTGTCTCCTGGGAAGCATACATACACAGGCACACTTCCCCCCGGCACGCATGCGCACACACATACACAAGCACACATACACGCACGGAGAGACATCCCCCCCCTCGCACACACAGACACACACACACAGAGATACAGACACCCCCTCCCCCGCTCACCGGCACTCCGGACTTGTGCAGCCTCCGACCGCGGGGCTCTCCGGGCATGGGAGCCCCGCGTCACCACTGCTCCTCCAGGCACTCCGTGGGCTTCACAAAACGGAAGTACCGCCCCACGATAGGTTACGTTTTGCGTGCGCGCAAACTCAGTAATGGCATCCGCCGGGTTTATTATACAAGCGGGCACGCCTTATGTTTTACTTTTCTGTTATACCGAGAACGCCTACCACGCTTTATATATAACACGGGTGCACACTTTTAACAATGCACCCGTGGCTCGCAGCCCGTCACCCCCATCCCGCCCCGGGTGACGTGCTTAATGTGTCACTCGGCCCTGCCTCCTCGTCCGCCTGTCCGGAGGTAGACATACTTATCGGGAGACTCACAGCCTTGGCAGCTGCTGCGATGGCGGGTGCGGGATGAGACATAGGCCGGAGAGGAATAAAACAGCGGAGCCCTGGGCTGTGCAGCTCAGAGAGGGAGAGCGCTTCCGGCTCCTGCAACATCACTGGCAGAGCACTCCTTGTGCGGGCATCAGAAGCAGTTACTTGCCCCTCTGTCGGGTCAGCAGAGGGAGAGGCTTGCGTACACACCACCTTGTCCGTGTAGCGAGGCTCAGGTACACAATTCCCTGTCCGGGTTCAGCCAGGGACAGGTATACGGCTGTCTGACCAGACACAACACTCCCCCGGTCCACAGAGGTTCAGGAACGGCTCCTGTGGTGCACAACTCCCAGTCAGTGGTGTGCAACGGTCCAAACAAGGCAGAGCCACCCCAGGGGTTTCTGTTCCACAAAACTGGTGCAGGGGTGTGTGCCCGTCATCAAGTAGAAGGGCTGCTGGACCACAGCACGGTGTACGGCTTGGTGCGGGGGCCCCTGTCTGTGCACTGCTCCAGGTGTGTGCCCGTGCAGTGCGGTTCTCAGCACTGCCAGAGTGTCCGGTCGGGGAGTTGAGCAGCTGGGAGTCGGACCCTACTACCTGGATTGTGGATGTGTGTCCGACCCTCTGTGGCTTGAAAGAAATAAGTGCTGGCAGTCGGGCCTCTACTTGTACACTGACACCTGAGGCCATAGGTGTCGGAGGTCAGTGCCTGGTTTTTGAGCACTCGTTCTCCAGGCGCTGCCTGCAATAGTGATTCCGCTGACAGGCTTCACGCCCCTCAGCCGGATCTCCTCAGGGCATCTCTTCACTCAGTCCCTGATCTCCACTGTTCTTAGGAGTTCTTTAGCTCCCACTTCAGGACCTCACCTGGCGGTTTACCCCAGTGCCCTGGTCCTTTTTCTCACCACCACACTCGTGTGAACTCTGGCAGCAGAATGGGGGAGCAGGGTTCCGGGCCCCCAGAGGTGCCAGCAGAGAGGGGGGGAGCCCGGAGTTCTCCCCCACTGCCGTAAAACCTGCTGCTCCTGGAGATGCTGTCCTACCTGTGCAGGGCCATCTTCTACCTCATCCCGTCTACCTGTGCGGATACCTGTTCTTGGGCATCAGCTGGGTGCTGCTTGACCTCCTGCTCTGGATGTGGTTTAAGAAGAACAAGGGTAGCAAGCTGAATCACTTGACTGTGTCCTACGAGCTGCTGGAGCAGGAGAGGGAGACCATCTCCAAGCAGATCGGCAACCATCACCTGCCCGCCTGGATGAGTACAACTGGCATGGACATACCCGCCTGTACACGTGGGTCTGTGGAAATGGGACCACAGGCTGGCAATGGAGCATTTCTAAACGTTTGTAACAACTAAAGTCTACCTAGTTTGAGTTTTACAGACATCTTATTAATCACAGTTATATAAAATATAAGATTACAAACATTTTGTTGTGAAAAACAGAGATTAGGGTTTAAAATAGAAATAATGTATAATAGAACATCATTTCTAGAACAATTCATGTAGAACTATGAATGATTCAGAACATTAACAGAAGGCATGTATACAAAAATACATGCATGATCACAAAGGAAATTAGTAGCCTCCAAACGTGCCAAAGCCCATATGTTTTCAATTATCGTGCCTAGACACGGGCACGATAATTAAAAACATATGTCTCGCAGTTGCACACACCTAAACTGTTTACCAATTCAAAATATGCTAAAAATTTTATGCAACGCATTGTCATACACAATGCCAATAACTCAAACTTTAATGCTGCGAGACCTATTGAATTGCAAATGCTTGTTAGGCTATGTTGTAGAGCTATGTGTCTGCTGTATAGTAAGTTGAAAAGTTACAATAAAATAGTTTTCTAAGCATTTCTTTTAACTTGTATATTACAAAGAAGACATTATGTACAACTGAACGAGTAAATAAAAAAATAAATTAACAAAAAAATTCTAGTTTTTTGTCCTTGAAATGCTGGCAACTTCTTCCTGATTGTTCTAATCCTTGTTTGTAATATATATTTTTTGTTATGGGGGGGTGCATAAACATGGAAGCGTGGATGTTGGGAAATAGTACCTGAATTACAACATAAGCAGCAGAGGGATATTTGGGGCTAATCAACAGATGCAACATTCCGAGGGCATATTGAGGTGATGCTGAGGTGGTGGGGTGCTGGTGCGGAGATGATGCTGACTGATAGTTATGTGGTGTTGAGTGAGACTAAGGTGGTGGCGTGATGGTGAGATTGTGATGCAGAGTGATACTGAGGTGATGCTCACGGAGTGCTGAGCTGAGCTGAGGTGATGCTGTGGTGATAAACAGGAACAAGCATTTACAGTGCAATGGTCTCTGCATTATTAAAGGTAGAGCTATTGGCATTGCTCATGACTTTTTTTTTTTCAAAATCATAAATAAATGGCATTGTCATTTACATTGCCAATAGCTTAATCGTTTGCATATGCGAGACCTATTGCATTAGCATCCACACACAGAGTAAGTAGTAGAGTAGTTGAGTGAGTAGTTGATAGTGAGTAGGAGAGAGTTATTAGTAAAGAGAGTATTAGAGAGCGAGTAGTAAAAAGTGAAAGAGTGAGTATTATATAGTGAGAGAGTGAGGCAGGATATAAGTCCCTTGTAGGTTTACATTAAACACAATCTTTTTCTCAAGCACAGTGCAAGCGCTATACAGGTGAAACCTAAAATGAGTACCAGGCATTAGCAAACGATCACCTGAATGGAAATGTACAGATTTGTTTAATCCTGCACTTTGGCCCTGAGAAATTTTGTGGAAACCAGATACTGTAAAATTTTCAAAATATATATATGTTCACAAACCGACGCACTTACTGTTGACATTTGTGTTTAACTTTTAGGTTGGTTTTGAATCCTGGTGTAGCTGGCACATGCTTTTATCTTTCTAGGGCTGATAAAATGAGCATCATTCAGTTGGGCATATTAACATCAGTTTTTAAAGGCGCTAAGAATCTGGGGAGTTAGTGTTATACATAAGATCAATGCTTCTTGGACAGGTCAGTGAGTTACGGACTTGCTGATGAGATCTGTGTATCAGCTGGAGATCTAGGTTTAGAATGTGGCTGAATCGATCAACTCATTTATTTTTTCTGATGTTAATAAACTTAGCAGCAATGATTTTGAAAAGACTATAATCTCTTATTGACAGTACTTATAAACAGCAAATGTGAGGCAGAAGTTGATATATAGACAGCATTAGCAAGCCAGTTGCTGTTTGCCAATGCTGTGTAGTAGCCACAAACAAAAAAGCTGTATTCCCAACGCGGAAGAGATAAAAAATAAACTAAAAAGAAAGTCCCAATATGGTAACAAATGATTGTGTAGAGAATTTCTGCTTCCTGACGCTACGGCTACCTCAGCATGATGACATATACACATGCATGCACCATCACGTCTGCACCTCAGAGTTTTCGCAGCAACATTGAATGGTTTGGGGATCGAATAATTAGAAAACACACATGTATATATGTGCGCACACACATGCATACACGGGTGAACACACACTCTCTTGATGGGGAGGAGTGAGGAAAGCAATGGATTAGCTTAGGGAAATGAGGGGAAAACAGCACACAAAGAAAGAGCGAAAATAGTTGCACTCCCAGGTAGCGCGAGGGAAAAAGAAACCAGATATATGATACAAGTAACATTACACCTACAACTAGCCAGGCCTGTTGGCTTTGCCAATGGTTGTTAGTTGCATAAGCAACAACTATGGCTTTCTTGAGTAGAATATTGAAAATACTTCTGTTCTGAAATCATGAGACTGAAAGAACTATAACAAGTCTCTTTGAAGTTACTTCAAAGGTAGCACATAGGTACTGCTGCAGGGCTAAGATTTTTTTTTTTCATCCGCCGGCTTAACTGGGAGGCTTTCGGCGCCGGCTGCACGGGCTTCTCCATCTGCCCGGTCTGAGGCGCAATGTGATGATCATGGACTGCCGGATCAAGTGAGTGACAAGCAGAGAGGACAGCGTGCAGAATGAGGGGCATGGCATTGAACTGTGCCAATGGAAGACGGAGTGATAGGGGCATATGACGTGAAAGAGCTCTGGGCATTGGAGGGCAGAGAGCAAAGGGTTCTCGGGGGCACGAAGTACCACAGAGGGGGCTGAATGCCCGAAGAGTGGCATACATGGAGTTTTAGCATGAAAGAGCCGAGAGTGGAGGGCTCGGGAGAGTACAGGAATGTTGCATCATAAGGCATAGGAGATACAGGGCAGAAAGTAAAACGCATGGGAGAGTAGCAGTCCATCAGATGCTCAAGCATGGCAGGGCAGAGAATCGAGTGATCTCAGGGCAAGCGCGAGACGAGCAAGGGGTGCAGTGTTACAAAGAGCTTTAACATATGAGGTCAAGCAGTCGTGGACACTGGCACACAAAATTCAAGTAAGCGCTATATAAATTCAACATTACCCACTAATTTGTTCACAAGGGAAAATGTCTGACTTGCATTGTGCTACCACTCGATACCTGTCCTAGCGGAGCAGTTTAGGCCGTCTCCCAAGCCACAGTAATTGCATCAATTGATTGGTCGTTCCTATAACAGTGGACGTGGCATTTAAGAGATTTGACAGGGGTCTGCTTTAATCTCACATTTTAAATATACTGCAATCACCCCCTTCTTTCACAATGATAAGGAAGAAATGCAAAATGGTTTGTGGATCTTTTGATTAGGGATCACTCGCTTATCTTTGCCCCAAAGTATCTTATTGTTAAAAAAAGGTCTGGTGAGATCCTTAAAATATTTTAATGTTTACAGACCGTGTTTTAGCTGTTTAAGATAAAATAAGTCTAGTCAGTGCTATCCAAGTGGTATTGCCTACCGCCCTGTCCCCATGCCACAGAGATGGTTGGCAGGAAAGTCTCAGCCTTACATGCACTGCTGCAGGGGACACAGTGTCCCAGGTCATTCGCTAACATCACATCAATAGAACGTTAATCCGTATAAAAAATTTAAGAAAAAAATTGTTAAAATTACATTATAGGAACGTTTAGCCCATTACAAATTATCTCTTAGTTCTCCGGGCGTAAAGGGAACATAGCCCTGGGGATATTTTGTAGCAGTAATTTAAGTGCCCATTGCTCCTACTGGTGATTTGCGTGTGCATGAGATGTGTACAGCTCAGACGTACAGCTGTGTGTCTTTATTCTACCAGTGTTTACCTACAGTGAGAGAATATATAGCCCTGTCAAACTTCCCAGGTCAATGTGTAATGTGCTGTTACGGTCCCAGCCTTTGTCTTTGAATTGTGGAACTTGTAGTCTTGTTTATCCCACTATAAACAAGTCTACAAGCCCCACAAAAAGAAAGAAAAAAAAAAGACTGGGTCTGAACATCACACATGGACCTGGGAAACTTGGAGCTTTGAATAGAACATACTAATTATGTTAATACCTGGATATGCTGCGAATGTCACTCTGGGAACCTGGCACCAAACTATGGAATCAGTATATGAACCAGGTGTCAGACTGTGGCCGAAATCCGAAAAAGTGATATCAACTCTTACTAGGGTGCAGCATTGCTTCTCTCTGAACACCTATTTCTGCTTTTTAACTATGCATTTTAACTATGCAAGCCTTTATTTCTCCCGCATACTCTTCTTGCTTGCTTTGTTTCCTGAAGAGAATGAATGTTCAAAGTTATCTTGAAGGCGATCTGACGTTGTGACTTCACTTCCCTGAACCGTAAATTACCTCACAAATATGTGATAAAGAAAGGAAGCAAATCAGGCAGTGGGGGGAAATATAAGCTTTGTATGTTTTCTTAAACGAGCACTAACGCGATTTAAAAAAAAAGTCAATAAGTTAAAGAACCAAATCAAACCAACTCAGACTACTCTGAAAAAACAAAAAAAAAACAATATACTTCACAGAAAAAAAAAAGAAATAAAAACCCGAAATTCAACCAGATGTTACTTGAAAAAAAGTTACGCTCAGAATTTCTGTTTGGTCATTGTACAACACACTGTGTCTGTTTTAAAGGCATCTGGGGCTGGTTCAAATTTGTGCATTATTAGGCGGCAGACGTGTGCTGTGTCGCCTGCCACTATGGTCAACCATTTTCTGTTGAACGAACCGCCTGCCTCTACGTCCCTCCCCAGTCACTCCTACCTCACCTTCTGCAGCCAGGGAGCCCCGAAGTGAGCCCGGCAGACGGCGGACGCAGGGATTTCTCTGCACTCTGACATCGGCGCAAGTATTTGACAGTCACAATTAGCTATAAATGAGTCTATGGGTTTTGTATACGAAATACCGGCTCACCTTAGCCTTAAGCGTAGAATCTGGCAAGTTAACACTATCGAAACCTTATTGTGAGGGATTTTGTTCAAATTAAGTTCGCCGCTCCAAGTGAGTCATTAACAATAACACTGCACGTATAAACAGTGCTCGCAATCATCTCTGCTTCTCGTACTTGAGGCTGACTGAATGGCACAGCTGTTTCTGCGCCGGGTCTGTGTTTTGTTTCTACGAGGAGGAAGCAGGAGTAACCAGAAGCACAGTTCGGCTCTTAGGAAAACAGGGACACCCACATTGCGACAATGGCTGACCAATCATGACTGTCACCCCGCAACATGGCAATGTGAAGTACGTGCATTCGCTGCAGTGGAGTAATCTGGAATGACGCCATGTCGGTGTCTGTGCATCATACCTTTCCAGTTGCGCGTGCTCCTGACAAGTCCCCAAAGAAAATCTAACAGTTTTGCTATGGTCTGCTGTAGGTTCTACGCGCGCATTCAGAAGAATATGGTACTCACATGGAACTTGCAGTTGTGTTTATCCCACTATAAAACAAGTCTACAAGCCCCACAAAGAGAAAAAAAAATAGACTGGGTTCTCGGAGATACACTCAAAAGTAAACACACTCACTTACAGATACATTTCTAGGACTCTTAATTTTTCCAGTTTCATGCGTACCTAAACCGGTTTCTTATTTGCGGTCAGACTTTCTCCGAGGCGAAGCAGAAATGCCTCGGAGAAAGCATCGTCTTTTTCAGATTCAGGGGCGTGGTTTTCGTTCTCTCCTCTTCCCATTGGCTGGAAGGTAAAATTCCAGCCAATGGGAAGAGGAGAGAAAGAAAACAAGAAAGAAGCTTAAAAAAACACCCCCGAATCCGAAAAAGACGGGGCTTGAACCGAGTGACGCCCCTCTCCTCCAATGGCTGGCCAGCATTTACTAGGCCAGCCAATGGAGGAGAGGGGCGGGTTCCAAGCCACCTCTAAGGAACATAAAATCTTCGGGCTCCGCCCACACTGCTTACGCAGTGCGACAGAATCCTCAACCTAAAAACGACCTAAATGGAAAAGGTCAGTGATGTGACCAGGATATTAAAACAATGCCACTGTTAATAACAATATCAAAAATTCCAAATCCGCCACCAACTGTACAGCTGTTAGTGCAGCAAGCAGTTGTGCACATTAGAATTAAAAGGTCCTCGGATAAAAAATGTAATTTTAAAAAAGAGGCGTCCAAAGAAGCATACCTAAACATACCTGGATGGAAAATGTCAGTGATGTGACCAGGATATTAAAACAATGCCACTATTAATGGTGCATGGTGAGCAAAAACATGATGGATTTAGGCCCAGATCTCTGTACTGGGGTGAATGTATGACATTCTGTCCATCAATAGTTCTTTTTGCACTATTAACAACAATAGCAAACATTTCAAATCAGCCACCAACTGTACAACTGTTGGTGCAGAAAGCAGGTATGAACATTAGAATTAAAAGGTCCTCGGATAAAATAAATAAATAAATAAATAAAAAAAAGAACAGGAGAGCTTGTAACTTGCCAGGTTTATGGTTCGTGAAAAAATGAAGCAATTTAAAGCCCATTTAAAATGTTTTACTTTGCATCAAATTATACACGTAACATGAGCTGGGGAAATGTCAGCTTGCAGCAGCTGGGGCAAATTGGGGTGGCTTAGTGAGCAAAAGAACGATGGATTTAACCCAGAACTTTTGTCTGGGGGAGAATGTTTGCATTGTCAGCATTCTGTCCATTATTTGTTTGCTGTAACACTTTTCGTCCTAAGTGGGATGGGTATGCTCAGATGTGGGTCCCTTGCTCACTGTGCCACTGTGTTCAAGCTAGTCTGGCTGAAGAAGGGTGACATACCCGGAAACTGGCCCCAGGATGCTTGTTTATGGTCCAGGGAGGACCTGGCCTGGCAGTTCGGTCTGGACTGTTCCCATGGGGCACAGGGTCAAGACTGATTTGCATATGGCTGGGTCTAAACTGGGGTGGCATGGTGAGCAAAAGAACAATGGATTTAACCTTGATCTTTTGACTGGGCGAGAATGTTTGCATTGTTAGCATTCCGTACATCATTTGTTTTCTGTAACACTATTAAGAACAATATCAACAATTTCAAATCCGCCACCAGCTGTTAGTGCAGAAAGCAGTTGTGCACATTAGAATTAAAAGGTCCTTGGATAAAAAAATAAAATAAGAACAGGAGCGCTTTTAACTAGTCAGGTTTATGGTTTGTGAAAAAATGAAGAAATGTAAAGCCCATTTTATATTTTTTACTTTGCAACAAATTAAACACGTAACATGAGCTGGGGAAAAGATCAGCTTGCAGCAACGCTGTAACCTTGTAACAACGCTCATTGTGTATACATCTAGCGGGGAGAAGTCCAGGGAAAGGAGCTTAAACTCTTTTGCAGATTGCTGCATATTAAGACTTTGGATATGTTAGATTGGCTGGGGAGAGATCACTTTCCCTTAGACCTGTGCATTACTAAGGACACTTATGTAGTACAAAATTATTGTTGGCGATCCAGGGTTTAAACATGTTAGCTGAGTTGGTAAGAGATCACCCTGCAGTAGTTTTTTAGGCAGCAATACAAATGTAAAGGTAACTTTGGCGATTAATGTTCCTGCTGAAGAGAGAGCAGAATTTTATCTAGTGGCTGTTTCATTTGATCCTAAAGTAGCGCAGAGGATTAAGATGCCTGCTGCAAAGAACATGTCCTTGTGTGTTCAGAGGTTTCCCGTCAATAAAAATGTAAAGGTAACTTTGGTGATTAATGGTCCAGCTGGAGAGAAATGGGAGTTTTATCCAGTGCTGTGTCCATTCACTGTAATAGTAAGGCAAAATAAATGCAAACTCCAAATAAACAACTTTTTACTCAAGTGTGGAAAAAAATATTTTGTCAGTATCTTTATACAAACCAACTAAAAATATAAGATGTGGAGAAGCATAGTGCAAAATGTAAACACTGTGTCTGCCACAGAAAACATCACCCAACAAAGACCACAACAAAAAAATATCTTGTGAACGGAGTCAGTCACCAAAAAGTGACGCAAGCCATCACCAAAACGGAACCTGTAAGGTTGAACTATTTATGTATAAGAAAAACAGGACTGCACAGCCCTTTCCTTTCAGAAATAAATAAATTGTCACACTGCATGGAATGTTATGCCTCTAAAGAGCTAGGGCCGGTGGGGGCTGAGGTGAAGCGGGAGGTAGCAGTTAGGTCTGTGTTATATGATTAGCCCTGCTGTGAAAAACAAGCCTGCAGAGCGGTCCTGGCAGTTCCCCACCCCCTCCTTGGCCCCAGTCAGAGCCTGAGGGAAAAACAAAGATAACATGAATGCATGTAGCCACTGAAACAAGGAGCACGGGGTTTGCAGCGGCATGTTTGTGTCAAAAGCCTTATGAAATAAAGTCCTAAACCATGATCTGGAGACGGAAAGCATAAGAAACAGGCCACATGTTTCTAAAGTAAACAAACACTGTAAAAGGATCCTCAGGTCATGAGGGAAACCTCTGCTTTAAAAAATAAATACAGAAATACATAAAAATACACACACGGGCGAGCTGGGAGGAGAGGGCAGAAAGAAAAAGTAGTCCAAAGAAAAATAATCATGTGGCCTCTAATGAAATGATCCATGTAGCAGGGTCATTCGCTAGGGTGTTAACAAACCAGCCACAAGGTAGGAAAAAAGTGCATACTTTTGACAGCAATGCAATTTGGAAAGGCTGACCAAGCCACCTATTCAAAATTGGTAGGTGTTTTCGAACTCCACAGAGCAATTACTGCATGCCTCGCAGAGCAACGCATGGACGCTGACTCTAGGCGAGACCTAAAAAGGGGGGATGGTTGCACGAAAGATCAGGTTCAAGACTAGAGACAGAATTTAAGATGGTTGGTGGACAGGTATGTCGGGTGAACCAGACTTTATATTGTTAAGCACCTTAAAAATATCTGTCAGGGTCTTGGAGGAAAGCTGGCTCATCAGGACTGGCAATGGGATCCTCAACAGGCCTTAAAGAGAGACCCTGAATACGCAAGTGCTAAATATCCTCATATATTTTCTTACTTTATTACAGAAGAAGAGTGCTTTACAGTCTCAAAGTACAAAGTGACCACTGGGGTGGCTGCACATTCAGAAGACATGAAAGACCAAGTAAACTCAAATGGGTTCGGCGATGGGATCGACAACGAAGCCAAATAGTAGGAGATGACTACTGTTTTAGCAGCAAGGACACTGGCTTTGTAGTGGCGCAAACGTTCTTTAAATGTATATAATAGTTATGATGAGTAGTTCCAAATGCAGGCTCTCCGACTGCCAGGTTTGAAGGTGCAGTAGCATCATTTTGGCTCATTCCTTTTAGGTTTGGCTAGGCCACATATTTATTTACTTTTGGCATTATGTACTCTTGTGGCGCAATAATACAGATTAGATGTTGTGCACCAAAGGTCAAGAAAGTGTATCTCTTGTGGGTTTTGACACATGCATTTGGGCATATTAAAGTTTGATTCTTTTCAGGGACATCTGGATCGCTATTATTAATTTTCTGTAGGTTTAGATTGAAAGATGGTGCGCTAAAATGCATTTAATGCACTGTATTCGCCAGTGATTAGTGAGAACGAATAATATGTGTTAATGCTTTCCTTATAAGTTGTGACCAGTTATCATTTTTGCTTAGAATTACATAAATTAGTTATTGTGTCACATGTAAGAGTACTGCACGATATAGCTGGATTAATTATTAAAGATTTAATTTATTGGATTATATGCAGGTTGTATACCGAATATGTTTTTAAGAGAAATGTAAAGTTAGCGTGATTGTGGGCCTTAAGCTTACAGTCGAAATAGTTAATACTAATGCGAAACGTTTTTCTGCATATGTGTCTCCTTTGCTTGTGCAGAATAAAGGCATTTGTTAGTTCGTGAGAGGCCCATTGTATTTCAGAGATGGTGAGGCAAGGTAGAACTGGCAAAGTCAAATGACTAATTGAAGAACAAAGGGAGTTATACCAGTTGATACTATCAGACGAAGGGAAGAACCAATGACGTTTGGAAGCGGAGACTGGAATATGGGCGCCAAGTTCTTTTCTGGGAACTGGAAAATATATTATGATGTGTATGAAGTCATGTTTTCTCAAATGTTCTTTGTGCCTTTTTAATTAGTGAAGCTACCTTGGGTTTAGTCAAATTCCCTTTATACTTGGAGTGATACATACCGCTCTTGATATCGGACTGTGTGGCTTCATGCTATGCATGATTTTTTACTTCTAGAGGTTCTGATGCGGACACCTTTCCTGCTTCTTTGACTTAATAGTTTTCAAAATCCATAGGCTAGTGTAGGGTTTATTAGATGCTGCAAATCTTTTCAATGTATGGGGGGGGGGGGGATTGGAATCATTCCTACAGCCATCAAGTTAATTTCCTCATACCTTGTATCCCAGCATCTGAGATCCTTATATGCTCTTTGTTGTTTGAGGACCAATATTGTAAAACGCTTTGGTCTTCCTTTAATCATTTTTTACTTTTACAGTATGTTCTTGAGATTGATTTACATTACTTTTGCTGCGAGTTGCTAATAAATCCTAACTTCATGTTACTGTTTCAGACTTATTGTATGGTCCTAAACATCACATTGTACAATAAGATTTAAATTGTTATTAACCCCTTTTCCTCTCAGGCTACTAAAAAAGTCTGACCAGAATCGAATTTAAAGGAACGGACACGAGCATTCTCAAAGGCATTCCATTTACAGTTTCTGGTGAACCTTCTGTAGGGATATCTGCCTGCAAAGGACTTGACCCGTTTTGAGATGAAGGGCACAAAGCAGTCAATGACCGAGATAAGTTGATGGTTCAGCTCGGCTAGTGGGTGCAGAGCTTGACAACTCATATTCAACAAAGGAGAAGCTAGCAATCCCCTCAATTGTCACACTAGTACTGAACTGATTCAATTTTCAAATTCTAGTCCTATATGGGCGATTATGCTAGATCACCTGTGCAGTCCTTGTAGCTAAACTCGCAAAACAAATTAGGTGTTGGTCAGGCCAGGTTCGAGGGGAAGTCAACCGTGGTAATTTACAAGGTCTCATACAAGATTAAATCTAACATGTTTCCTGCAGTATGAGTGGTATTGAAGACTATCTGGGTAGTACTAGCAAGGCAAACAATATTGTCAGTTTATGAAAGATAGAGCGGGTTGTGTCCTCCTCCGAGTTTAAAGTCACCAAGTATGGTAGGTTTAGAAGATGACAATGGAAGGTGACCCACAAGTATCAAAAAATGGTTGAATAATGGTATGCGCGTCAGGGTCCGAAATAAAGACCAGGTGATTTTAGGGTTGATTGTTCTTTTCTTTTAACCGATAATCAAATAGTCTGACAACGTAGCATGGTAGGCGTGATTCAATGCAAATCCAGCTAGGATGGTCAATAGCCGCGTTCCCAACAAGCTCTGTATGCAAGATGGTGAAGCCATCAGGGATGGGGATGTAAAAGTGAGGATTGAAGGTGTCTGACAGCCAAAAACAAACAAAACAAGCATTTGCAATGCAACGGTCTCGCCTTTGCAAAAGTTAGAGGTATTGGCATTGTAAATGACAACATTTTTATTTATGTGTTGGCTTTGAAAACAGATAAATAAATGGCATTGTCATTTACAATGCCAATAGCCTAATCTCTCGCAAATGCGACACCTATTGCATTTGGAGGCACACGAAAAGCGGATCGCGAGCAGGCAACAGAGGCACACGAAAAGCGGATCACGAGCAGGCAACAGAGGCACACGAAAAGCGGGTCACAAGCAGGCCACAGAGGCAGCACACGAAAAGCCGGTCACAAGCAGGCCACAGAGGCACACGAAAAGCCGGTCACAAGCAGGCCACAGAGGCGCACGAAAACCCGATCACAAGCAGGCAACAGAGGCGCATGAAAACCCGATCACAAGCAGGTAACAGAGGCGCACAAAAACCCGATCACAAGCAGGCAACAGAGGCGCACGAAAACCCGATCACAAGCAGGCAACAGAGGCACACGAAAACCCGATCACAAGCAGGCAACAGAGGCGCACGAAAACCCGATCACAAGCAGGCAACAGAGGCACACGAAAACAGCAGATGGGTGCAGAGTATTATTTGGAGGATTGAGCAAACGCACAGGCCCTTGTGAGTATGAGGAGAAATAACCAGAATGGGCGGAAACCTTAAAACAAAGGGGAGGCTTCGGTAACTGGGTTT
Source organism: Lissotriton vulgaris (assembly GCF_964263255.1). Classification (NCBI taxonomy): domain Eukaryota; kingdom Metazoa; phylum Chordata; class Amphibia; order Caudata; family Salamandridae; genus Lissotriton; species Lissotriton vulgaris. The sequence goes on from NC_141685.1 coordinate 332,924,088, forward strand.
GAAAACGCATTATTAATGTTATCAAAACCCTGCGCCCTGAATGTCAGACCCCCTGAAGGTGATAAAATACCAGGGAAACGCTAGTGAATAGGGTAATTTAAAGGAATCCTGTATAAACACTGTGTGAAGCACAACCGTGTACAGGTGGATTTCCGTGAATAAGAGACATTCATTTTGGGAGGAGGTACAAAACATCATAAGCCCACGTAAGTACGGCGAGTACCACGACCATGCAACGTTGGGTCTCTGTGTTGTGAAAAGAGAAAAGCACTGAATGCAGGTGGGGTTACAGGAATAATGAGCCTTCAAGGCCAAGTCCAATACCAATTGGTACGCAGGACACAATTAAGCATAGCAGAAAGAGCAGGGAAGAGAGCAGTTTAAAAAAATCAAAACTTAGTCAATGGGCCGTGTGAATGTAAGTACTAATGCTGTGTTGTGTTTGTAATCTCGCGGTGTGACCCCATGCAAATTAAGGTGGGAGTGCGGAGCTCGAGAACAGCTGGGCAAAATACTGGGAGGTCAGGGGACGTAGCAGATTGCCAAAACCATAAGCACTATGGAGGCCTAGCAGGAAAAATTAACTGAGGTCTGTGCACAAATCAAAAGGGCAATCGAGGTTGGAAATAGACTCACCAGAAGCATCGAGATGACGACTGAGTAAATGAAAAGAGACGCCGGCAAGCAAGAAGGCGGGGCTTATATGGCTGACGTGCTGGAACAAGCCAGAGGGAAAAAAGAAAAAAAAACAAATGACGACGAATCAGTCGGCGGCAGGTGAAGTTCTGACAGCACATCCACGGTGAGTGCTGAGCACTAGTTGGCAGACTGCAAGGGACCTTCATGTTTGTCTATTATTGCGATAAACTAGTGTACGCATGAGTCCTTCCATGATTTTGACCATTGAAGATATTTTCAATAAAGTTTTTGTTTAAATAAAAAGTTCCGATGTGGGTGCACCCTTTGAGGTAGTTGCTTGCCAGTCCTGTTTATTTGTTGGTGCAGGGAGGAAGTTTCCCGAGCGGACGAGCGCAGCAAGGGGCGAAAAAAACACACATCACAACAGGAAGTTGGTTGGAGGCAATTTGAGCTACATTTTAGGAAGCAAATGGTTACACCATGTGACTTTACGTAGCAGACACCTAATGCAGTGAGAACAAAGACGTTTCTGTGAAAATGAAAGCATTGTCCTTTTCAAAAAACTTGATGAAACTGAAAGGTCTGCTGTGATGGCATTTAAAGGAAAAGGAACGATTTAAGAACTATTTCGGAGCATTCCATTTATCTTATAGAGCAAGAGAAACAGGCTGCATGCCAATAAAAAGAAAGTCATTAAAACAGCATGCCGACAGGCGCCCCATGCTGCTAAATAATAGCACCTCTCCCGGAAAGGACCTATAATTAACGCAGCAGGTCTTCCGGAGAGGAGCACTCAAATTGAATGAACGCGCAAAAGCTGTTCATGTGAAGCACGTTCACAGACCTGCTCGTGGGAAGCGCGCGTTCACAGACCAAAGTCTGCTCGCGCACTGGTCTGCATTACTTGGAAGGTATTACAATAAGCCATATTTGTGTGTACACTTCCAGGCAGGTGAAGTGGTGTGCCTTTTTGTTCGTACCGGCTCACACAGTTTGCTACCTCTTACTTTTTGTTTGCTCTCGATACTTGCACAAGTGCCACCATTGCCTATGTAAAGTTTGTTCTTGTGTTCGAGTGTCCTCCATTTATTGCAGTATTATACCTCTACTTGTACTTTGTACGCTTTTGTAACCTGAACACATGTCACTTTTTCCTCCTGTAATGCACCGTTTGCTACCACTTGTACTTTGTTAACTCACGATTGTCACTTTTGCCTCATGTAATGTCACTTTTGCCTCATGTAATGTAACTTTTGCAATTTGTTAACTTGTATTGTTCTCTTAGATCAGTTCTGTTCCTTTTGTAAAATGCTCGGACACCTTCGGGTACAGTCCACGCTATATTAAAACGCATAAATAAAAAAATACAATGGGCAGCTTGCTGCTTGAATGGGGAGGGGTGGGAGAGACGCGCACGCATTGTGGGCGTGCACATTGCCGTGGTCTGCGGCTCGTGCCCCGTGGCGGCGCCTGCAGGCTTCACCGTGCTCCGGTCGGTGGGTGCTGCGCGCTCGGCGGCACCTTCCTCATGTCGGCTCCGCAGCCCAACATGGACATCTCTTCCCTGGCGCTGCCCTCCGACCACCAGCAGAACCGCTAGCAGCTGAAGAACGCCCGCGTGCAGGAGCAGGTGCGGCTGCGTCCTGGGCCAACGGCGCGGCGCAGACCTACGCAGTTGAGTGCACGCCTGGGGCAGGAGCAGCACTGGGCCATGGCTGGGGGGGTGGGAGGGGGGAATATTGGGCAGGGGTGGAAGGTGAGACGTTCCCGAGGTGGAGGGCTGCCTATTATCAAGATGCTGGGGTTGGAGTAAATATTCAGTAATTGTGTTAAAGTGTATAGGGACACACGACACGTATGACAGGTGTCATGCACAGAGTAACAGAGCAGTATTTAGTCAATTGTTTTGCATAGACTGGACATCACCCCAAGGCATGTTTAAGTGCTTTACACAGGAAAGCATTTGTAGATCTCACGGGTTAGGTGACGAGTATATATAATGCATAGTAACTTAAAAAGGAGAGAAAAATACAATCATCTAAAAATGTCTAATTTGTATGTACAGACATTTTTTCAGTACCAGCCAGTTAAAGGGTGAGGATGGGGCAGTCAGACGGGCGTTATAGTTTATTGTTGTCAATATAAACGTGCGTAGCTGTAAGGGAGAGTGAAGGATGGGTTTGGTGGTGGTCTAGGCTGTGTGATTATATAATGTGTCTAGACTGTCCACACAGCCTGACACATGATGTGTGGCTGGGGAGTGTTACACAACACAGCACCAGGTAGGCCACGAAGCTCTAAACGCGAAGGCCTGTTTAGTTTCATGCTGCACTTCAATTTCCCGCGTTCACACTGTTGACTCGAGCCAGCTGTGCACGCTTTGTGGCAGGTGCGTCTCACGTGCGCGTCCACAAACCAGAATCGCTGCGCGTGCCGCGGTCTGTCTCCCTTGAGAGGCATCTCGACGACAATAGGTTTGAGAGCGAGACCTAAAAAGACTGTAAATTAACACCTTCACCACGGCGGACATTCCGCTGTGGTGCTGGAAAAAAAGGACACTTGTGCAGTTTGGCAAGAGATCTGGAATTATTCAGCCCGCTCTTAAAAATCTGTGGGTTACTTGGTCTGGTGGGGGGTGAGAGTGAGAAGCTGGGAGAGCATCATGATTGAGTAAGGCATAGGTTTAAACAGTATGCACTATATAGTGGGGTCATATCGTTTTTATAAAGGTAATCCTTTGGAAATACGCTGGACTGAATATTCATCTGAATGGAGAACGGACGAGAGCAGACAGGCAGAACTTTGGAGAAAGCCCTCTTTAAGTAATGGCTCGCCATATTGGACAGTTTTTTCAGGTTTAAAACAGGTAAATTATTCTTCATCATAATCACGGTCACGTATGTTTTGTGAGCTCTTATCTCTGAAAGCCTGTACCATGGACTGATTGGGTGTGAAAATTAGTAGCATTTTTAGCCAGCAGGAGCGCTGCTCCTCACTATACCATTTGTACACCAATCCTCACATCAGGTGGAAGAATTCAGTCATACCTGCCTAAGCCAAGCAATGGTTGTGGACATTTCTTATTCATATTACTCATTCACATTTGGAGTAAAAAAACACATGTGCCCTCCCTAAAAAAACACATGTGCCCTCCCAACACTTCAACAAACAATATAACATCCAAAGACCAAAAAACAGCTTGAAAACCTGGCTTTTGCCATATTCATGTTGTAAAGAGGATTTTCCGCAGAGCACAAATAAGAGGGCGGGGAGGGGGTGACAGAACAGTGATATCAAACTACAACCTATGAAAAAATGTTCTGGGATGAATGTAAAATGTATAAAAATCCATGAAGAAACAAAAAAGGCAAATTGTTTAACAAAAAATATTTTAGGGAAGAAAATACATTAAGGGCAGAACCTTTTGTGCGAAGATACTACTTTAATAACATAAAACTCAAGGACTAATTGTCCGACTGCTGCATTCCGGGGCTCCGCACTCCCGGACTGCCAAAGAAACATCCACAGTACAGTTTCCCCTATGTGAAATTTTACACTCATGTTAGTAGTTTAGGCTTAAGGAGCAATAGAGATGGTCCCTAATTTTAACACTTCAATATGTATTTATATATCTCTGCATGACTATATAGGAAGTAGTGTGGATTGGGCATTGTAGTCCTGCTGAGAGCGGAAGGAAAGCACAGAACAGGTAAGCAAAGCTAAATTGGCTTGCTAACAGCCACTGGTTAAAAAGGAGAGCCTGTGCCATCGCTAGTATTTTACCAAGTTGAATAATTAGATAACGACAATGACTACTGAGAAATGTTGGACATTAAGGCCTATGCAACTTGTCTCAGATAGACCGATGACAACATGCAGATACCAGTTGATTCAAAAGATAAATTAAATTAGATTGGATGCCAGTGGGCAAAGAAGGTCAAGAAAAGAGTGGATGACATTGCAGGAAAAATTAGAATTAAAAATAGCTGAAGCCTCACTCTGTAAAAAAGAATCTAGGTTGGCGAACTTGAAATATGTAAGGAATAAACTCTCCGCAAAATACATGGTAGATTCAGGGGAAAAAACAAATGTATTCCTGTACGTATCTGCATTCCCAGATGCCCAGCTACGATAACTACTACTAAAGTTTGTTATGTAAGAGCCGAGAAATTGAAACCCCTCCCTAGATCCAGATAATAACAGCACCTGTGGTCTACGGTCTCATCATTTTAATGTTCATGTTTTAATTGATTGTAGCTATTTTTTATAGGCTCTGTGGCTAGATTTTAAAACCTCTTTTTAAAAAATATAATATGTATTGTCAGAATGACACACGCACTTTTGTTAAGGGTGGAATTCTTTGATTTGGCTTGAGCAGTGGCAAAATTACTTAATAAAATGTTTGGATTAGTGTCTTATAGTGTACATAGTAGGGTTTGGGGATTTTAAATGAAGTATGATGAATTGGTACTTTACGGTGTAATTATATATAAAATGTTTTTGTTTTTAAGGAATGTATGTTTTGAAGACGGGGTCTAAACATTAATAAAGTATGAAATGAACGGACAGGATGCCAGAAATTATGGTGCCACATCTCTGCTGGACCAGTAGAGTCTAGTTCATTCCAGGAAGGCCGAGGTAGTAAAGAGTTCTGCTTATTGCTTTTTTGTTAGGCTGCATCTTGGCTCTAGTAGGAGTAAGTACCGGTAGGATCTCCTGAGAGTTTCAATTTGTTTTGCCTAAAATCAGATTCCCTTGCCAAACATCACACAACTATACAACATACTAGGCATGTCGAACAATTTACATTTTAACTACAGAGAACAGGCATTGGATAAGAGCACAAGCATTCTTGCATAAAAAGCAGGTACGGAAAAGCAGAAAAGGAAAGTGAACTCCATAAAAAAACCAAAGCAAAAACGGCTTCAAAATGTGAACTAAGCCAGTGTTGTGAAATACTTGATCGTAAGAGAAGCAGGTTTACTGACATCACTGTATACTGTGGGGGATCTGGAAAAGGAGGTCTGCCTTCACATAAAGTGTGTCAAGCTCCTCTTGTAGACGGCTGTCTAATCATATTTCCTTCTTTTTCCTTTTCGAAGCCGGGAATTTAAAAGGTCTAAAACAGCCCAGTTTTATGTGCAGGACAGCATTTTATTGCATGCTGCGAAAAGGAAGAACCCATTTTAAGTTCGGTTTTGCTTTAAAAAATGTGGAAATATTTCTCCTAATAAAAAATATGTTCCAGGTTCATGCGCGTAGTGTAGGAATGGGCTCCTTTTTATGTCTCGCCTGTCGATGCGCATGCGCATCGAGCTTGCGAGACTATGGGGGCTTAACCACTCTTTAACTGACTTGCAAGGAATCGTGGCGATTCCTTGCAGTGCCCGTGACTTTTAAGCTCAATGCGCATGCGCATTGAGCTTAAAAGCGCGTGCACATCAGTTCCCTCAGCCGCACTCCAGGCCCCCGCTCCGCCCTCTCCCCTGCCCGCCGTGTCGCATTTCTCCTCCCCCCTCCCCTTATCTGCCTTCCCTCCGTCTGTTCCCTCTCCCCGCTCCGCCCCCTCCCCTGCCCGCCGTGTCGCATTTGTCCTCAACCCTCCCCTTCTCTCTGATTGGCAACCCACGTACATGAGGTATTTTCAGCCATAAATAGATTTTATGGCTGAGAATACCTTTGTGATGAAGTCCCTACGACGGATCTCTTTATATGCCTAATTGTTTCTTATACGCTTCTTAAACCAAATGTTATATTATCTTATTGATATCCGCTGTGATACATCATATACCTTCCATCCTTAATCATATACTTTTAGATTTTAGAAGGTATCTGCAATGTCATGTACATTTCCTCATCAATTCCCAAATCGGGTTCGCCCAGCATGTGACTGATTCGGCCCCAGCCGTGTCAGTCACGCATGGAACTAAGCCGTCGAGAAGTCTCCCGCATTCTCTGCTAGTCTGCTCACTGCTCTATGAAAATAATGCATTTTAATTGTTCAGTCTGAAACCTTCTCCTGCGGAATAAATTCTCCGCCTCTCGCGGCAGCCAGTGCTCCCGGTGCTCCCGGGGATTCTGACTGGCGGCAGGGAAAATAAATGACGTGCACTTAGCGCATCGGTAACTGGCTCATGCCAAGCCCTTGTCAGCTCGTTAGCAGCCACGTGACACCGCATGGACCTGCAAGATTACCAGGCACACTCGACACCAAAATATACCTGGCAGCAAAGCGCAATACTCCTGGGTTGTTGGCTTAGAATGCCTAAACGTTTTATCATTTTTTTTGCAGCATTCACCCTTATATTTAGTTAACTTTGTGTGACTGTTTTTCCATATATATATTTTTTAATTATTTGCAATTCATAAAGTTTCACTTATTCTGGGGACAGCAAGGTACTGTGCAGGCCTTGGCTGTGGGCACATCAGGACAGGTCTGTGAGGGGCGTGCACACTGCACTATAGGTGCACTATCATCCATTGCCAGCTCAGACATATGGAATGTCTCCAGCCGTGAATTCACCTCTTTGACATGTTGGGTGCACTTCTTTTCGTACAGCCCTGTTGAGGCTTCAGTAGGTTTGGTCTGAACACGTCACGGGCAGCATGCCAGGGTGCAACGATCATTATAGCTGTACGTCGCGCACAATGTCTGACCGCCCCAGGAATCGGGTGTGTACGCCTCTTTGTGTTCTCTGCACTCAGTTCTGGCTCATGTTGCGCTGTATGTTGCAAACTGTTTCAGTTGTGCAGAGGCTGTGTTCTTTCGGTGCATTCGCCTTTTTCCTTGTGTTTTTCAGTTGCGTACTGCTCTGTGTGTAGTCTTTGCATTTGATGCACGCTGGTTTGGTTTTGTATGGGCTGTGCGCCTTAAATTTGCTCTGTTCCATACATACTACAAAAACATTCTGCATATAAAATGCACTTTTTTATGTAAACCGTCTTTAGCAAAGTAAGCTTAAGAAAAAACACAGCGCAAACTAGTAATGCACTGTTTTCGTTTTGCCTGAAAGACAATAAAGGCTTTCACATTTGAAAAGCCTGAAACACCTGATTTTCTATACATCATCATGTGGAAACACAACATATGTCAGTATCCGTTGGTGACACACTCCAAGTGGTGCAAACATCGTTCCCTTTACCTCCATTGCCTAAGTGGTATAAACTGTGCTGCTGGAGTTGCGCTGCTTTGCACTAGAGCAGGTTCTCAGTAATACGCCCTAGAGGCGGTAATATAAACACAGACTCAATATATTGCATGCCCCTAAAGCGCTTGCTGTTCAGTACTTCGGCTATGCAGCGCTATCAATTAAAGATGTCGGGCAAATGAGCAGCACTCCTCTCATTGACAAGGGTAAACATTGGACCCCGCAGCCTGCGGGGTAGGCATAGATGCCGGCAACAGATGCGCTAGCCCACTCAGCTGTCGCAGCTCTATACAGTATCATTAAACTTGCCTTTAGACTAGGTTTGGTAAGGGGTGCGCGCCCGTGCCTATTTTTAGAAGGGTGGATGAATGGGGGTGGTAGGCATGTGATTGTATGCGTTTATCGACGATATTACTAAGTGAATGAAACAGGCCATTGTGCATTGGCTAAAATTATTGGATCACACATTTTTCAGTCACTAAAGTCGACAATATTAATTTTCTTTATTCTTATAGTCGCACCGAGCAATCGGTGCAGGCTGAGAAGCCTCGTTACTGTTAAATATTTTTTAGGAAACACTTAAAGGACATTCTAGGTTTGTCACATTTTGTGGCAGTGCATGGATACTCGTACTGCTCTGTGTGTAGTCTTTGCATTTGATGCACGCTGGTTTGGTTTTGTATGGGCTGTGTGTTCTTTATGAGCACACTGCACTGGCTTAGTGCCCCCTCTTTGCATTTGATGCACGCTGGTTTTGTTTTGTATGGGCTGTGTGTTCTTTAGGTGCACACTGCTCTGGCTGTGTGCAGTATTTGCATTTGATGTACGCTGTATTGATTTTGTATGGGCTGTGTGTTCTTTAGGTGCACGCTGACCTGGCACTGTCTTTACCGTCTTTGCATTTGATTTGCTCGAGTTTTGTATTGGCTGTGTGGTGTTTAGGTGTATGCTTATTTATCCATGTGTGCATTTGTGCATGCTGCTTTAGCGGTGTACTTGCTCTGAAACAGGGTGCAGCAAAAGCAGTTTTTCATAAGCTGTGTGTTCTTTAGGTTGGAGCGTCCTAAATTTTAGAATGACAACCATTGCGACTCACCTACGTTTAATGGACATGTGGTGTGCCCCCCCCCCCCCCATGTCATTTTTTCCAATACTGCTACATTTATTATTAAATAGCAATATCGAAAAGCTAATAGCTTGCATATGCTGGGACTTTTTCAACTCGACTAAACTGGCGCACGATCCACCTGTGGGTCACACAACCCACTGTTTGGGAAATGCTGGTTTGGCTGCATACTGCTTAATCCCTGTGTACTTTGATGCACACTGCTCGTGTTATGTGTACTGTCGGAACTATTAATGCATGCTGCTTCAGTTGTGCATAGGCTGTGTGTTCTTTAGGTGCACGGTGCTCATGTTCTGTGTGAACCGTCTCTGCATTGGATACATGCTGTTTCGGTTTTGTATGGGCTGTGTTTATTTTTGGTGCACGCTGCTCTGACTGTGTGCACTGTCCACCACATCCACCATCATCTCCACCATCACCTCCACATCCACCACGACATCCACCTCCACATCCACCACGACATCCACCTCCACATCCACCGTGACATCCACCGCCACATCCACCACCACCACATCCACCATCACCACATCCACCACCACCGCATCCACCACCACCGCATGCACCACCACCACCACACCCACCACCACTTCATCCACCACCACATCCACTACAACCACCACCCCATCCACCGACCCCATCCACCGACCACATCCACCACCACATCCACCATCACCACCACATCCACCATCACATCCACCACCACATCCACCATCACATCCACCATCACATCCACCATCACCTCCACATCCACCATGAAATCCACCACCACATCCACCACCGCCACATCCACCACCACCACCACCACCACATCCACCACCACCACCACATCCACCACCAGGTGCAAATGCAATGTTCTTGGATTTTCGTCACAATAAAATGCACTGAACATAATCTTCACAAAATTAAATTACAAACGTTTAAGCTATTGCCATTTATAAATTACAATAAATTTTATTTAAGTATTAATTATTTACAAAATTAAAAGCCATTGTTATTTGCAATATCAATACATCTAAGTCACGTAAAGACAACACACATTGCATTACAAATGCTATAGGTGTCACATTTGCGAAAGTTAAAACTATTGACATTGTAACTGACAAAGCTATTACTTTTGCTATTTTCAAAACCAACACATAAATAAAAAAAAGTGTCATTTACAATACCAATTGCTCAAACTTTCCTAATGCGAGACCTATTGCATTTCCAATGCTTGTTGACATGGTCATCCCCACTTTTTGCCTGGTATTCAATGCTAATTTTTTTAATAAATCTTTTTATTGAGAATAGAAAAGGGTCCAAAGGACGGGGAAGTTGTGGCAAAAGAAAGATAGTGGTTATACAATAAAACAAAGCAGTACTGCACTGAGAGACAGCACACTGCAATTGGATCATTCGACAATTTGATTGAGTGACACATCGTTATCAATCCATGATACTTCTCCCTCCTTCTGTATCCCCTGCTAGTCTCCTAGCACTCTTCTAGGGGGCTGTGGTAGTGTACACAACCTTCCCCATGCATCGCTGCATTTACCCCAAACTCTCACCCATTTTCCAGGGCATCCTCCATTAGTGTTTCTGCCACCATTTATATGTGTCAATGTCCTTTTCCCAGTAGTTGAGGCATGGGCGCGTTGCCACTCCCCAATTGCAAGCTATGTTATGTTTGGCGACAATCAGGCCCAACTTATTCCATATTTTCACCATTGTTGTAATGGTTACCTTCTCCCAGATGTTCAGGAGGCACCATTTTGGCGTTGGGGTTATCGATGCTTCCCATGCCTCATTAATTTTTGTTACCACAGCCCTCCAGTAGGATTGTATGACAGTACATTCCCAAATAATATGGTATAAGGTGCCCCTTTAATGGCATAAATAACGACAATTCGGAGTGTGTGTTCTCACCATTTTCAGGTATTCGATGCAATTTTGACAGGAAGTGCACTGGGTTCCCTCTAACAAGGTCCCCGGGGCCAGAGCTCCTTCCCTAAACTGTACAATTGTTTCCCCAATTGGCAATCCTTTTGGCACCCCTGTAAGTCCCTATTAAATGGCATCCTTAGGTTCCTAGGCTAGGGATACCAAAGAGGGCCCCCAAAGGCTATAGCATGTATTGTGCCACCCTAAGGGTCCCCTCACCTAACTCATGCAGACTACCATTGCAGGCTGTGTGTCTTGGTGCAGTCTAAAGTGAAAGCACAACATGGCACACATTCTGGTGTGCCATGCCTGCAGGCACTGCATGCAGTATAGGTGAATCGCCCCTGCAGCAGGCCTTACAGCCCTAAAGCACAGTGCACCACACAACATGTGTGAAAATATCTCCATGAGATGATGTGCCTCTGTTGGCCAGTTCATTTACTACCAGTGCATGTGATCAGGGAAGTAATTTTAAGTACACGTGCTGGACACTGCTAAAAATGAGTAACCCACAGATATCGCTTCCCTGGACCGAGATTTAATGGCAACGGTGTCCGGGACCGGGGAAACCCGGCGCTTAGCTTTGCTGCTCGAATTTAGAGAAGCAGCGGAACGAGAGGTATTGTTCCTTAATAAACAGCATGTCGCTCGGCGATATGGAGAGGGCAAGGGAGAGGGCAAGAGACCAGGAAGAATCCTAGCGCACACCCTCCGCGGGATAAGGCTAACATCCCGGAACTCATGGGGCCAAACAACACTCTATTGCACTCTACCCCAGACATATGCAACACGTTCCTTTCCTACTACAAAACATTATACACCTCCAGAGTCACGGGTGACCTGAGTGAACAGGGGTAATATTTGGCAGAAATTGCAATGGCCTATATAGAGCGGTATATGCAGGACTTTTTGTCCATTCACATATCTCAGGACAGCATTTTAGAGGCAATTGAGGCATTACGGGGCTCTTCTGCTCCTGGTCTTGACGCTTCTCATCCGATTTTTATAAAGCCTATAAAGATATTTTGGTCCCAAGATTGGTGGAGGTTTATGCTGAGGCGCTAGAAATGGGTATCTTGCCTCCAACTTTCAGAGAAGTGGTCATTCTTCTTCTTCCCAAACCGGGAAAAGACCCTAAAATCTGTGGCTCCTGTAGATCGTTGTCCCTACTGAATCTGAATTACAAAATATTGGCTAAGGTAATCGCAATACGGTTATCTTTATTAATGGAATCCATCATTTCTCCGGCCCAATCGGGCTTCGTGCCTCATAGATCCACTTCACTTAACTTGCGAACTCTGTTCACTGTGCTGCACAGGATTGATCCCGACACGCTGGCCGCCGTCGTACTCCTAGACGCCGAGAAGGCATTTGACTCCCTTGAATGGCCCTTTTTCCTGTCTGTCATGTGTCATATGGGTATGCCCGAATGTTGTGACTCTACCCTTGCTCTCCTCTACACCGAACCAACAGCTAGAGACTGCGCCTGAATTGCACTATTTCCGATCCTTTTACTCTATCTCGCGGCACGAGGCAGGGATGCCCACTGTCCCCATTATTTTGTATATTGGCAATGGACCCACTAGTTCGACACTTTCAAGAAAAACACTTACACTACGGCCTACAATTCCGCACTGGTCCCCTTCTGGTCTCACTATGCGGATGATACCGTTTTGTATGTTAGGCTGCCCCATCTTAACCTCGAACCCGATTCTGAAAATCATTCGATTCGGTAAGTTTTCAGGTCTCAGCGTCAATTGGCACAAATCTGTTATTTTCCCGCTGACTGCTGGCATGACTTCCTGGGAGTGCGAATTCCCGCTTGAGTGGTGCCAAGATACAGTTAAGTATCTCAGAGTTTATATCCATTTAGACACTGCTACTATGATCAGACTGAACTATGGTAGGGATATTAGTTCCCTGTAATCGCAGATTGTGAAATGGCTGCGGTTGCCTCGATCAATGGCCAGGAGAGTGGCTATAATTAAAAATGGTGGTCCTCCCCCGGTTTTTAGATCTTTTTAACAATATTCCTATTCCTCTCTCAGACTTTTTTTCTTCAGCTGCGTTCACTTCTCCTGCGTCTCGTTTGGGGGGGGACAAGACACCACGTGTGAACTGGCAGACCTTGACCCTTCCGTATGAGAGGGGGCTTTGGGATTCCGGCAGTGCTTAATTTGTAAAATATGAAGTGCAGGTGCTCAAATTTTTGTAAGAGGCCACACCTACGTTTATCTGGCTCCACCCACTTCCTCACTTGGCTCCACCCACTTACTATATTAGCTTCTCCCACATCCTCAACTGGCACTGCGAAAAGTCAGATGAATTTTAGCAATGCTCAGAATGATGACACCTTGAAAAGGCTACTGACATAGAAAAGGGACGTTAAAAAAATATAACGCTCAAGAACTGTTACACTAATTTTCTGTTTTTTTGTATTTAGCCTATTACCATCCAGGTGGCTGGGGGAAGGAAATCATAACTTTTAAATCTGTTTTAAATCACACATCCCTCCCACTTTCTCAAAAATGCCAACTTTGGGAGATTCTACAAAAGAGCACAATCTCTGGGCGAGGTGCGTGGGACACAATTGAGGAAGGGAAGGGACAGGCTCTGCCCAGAACACACAGGAGTGAAAGAGGCCCGTGGCAGAGAGTGGGCACAAATGAGCTTTGTGTGAGTGAGGAGATGTAGGGAGAGCCGCCTTCATCAAAGACACCCCACCTCATCAGCGCTAAGACCCTCGTTGAATAGTGTGTCGGTTGTGAAATTGATTCAGAAAGGGAATTATAGGGTTTGCATTTTACAATTCAGCTTAAACACCCGGTTAAACCTGATCCGGTGAGGACAAACGTCACTTTGTGAATGCTGACAGATAGTGAGCATAACTGGTCGCACAGGGCGCATCACAACAATAAATATTACACACTATGCACAGCTTAAAAATATACAGATAAATTATTCAAGGGCTGCAGGATAAAAAAAAGATAACACCGACCGTAGCAGCCACACAAGTTCTGAACTCATTAACGCATTCATAATGTTGTTGACAAAAAAGTATAGCTCGTCTAGTGTGTGGCAAGTTCCCAGGGTCTTTGTGTGTGTTGGGGGTGGAGGGGGGGGGGGGGGGGGGGGGTTACCCCAGGGCCCTCTGCAAGACGGGCGGGCTCTTTTCCTCTAGTGACTCATATAGCGTCTCAGGACGTGAGTTTCCCAGTCACAATGTCCATGCGCATGCTGTCAGTGCTGGCAGTATTAGCAGAGTATTTGTTGCTTGGTGCTGGCAGTTTACTGCTCAGTGCTCCCATGCAACCCCCTCAGACTGGCACTCTGTGCCAGCCGCCCTCCGAGACGACTGCTCTTACCGCCCACTCTCTAGCAGTCAGGCTGTCACTCCAGTGCAACCCCCTCAGACTTCCACTCTGTGGTAGCCCCCTCAGTCCCGTACAGCTGCCACCCCCTGCCAGCTCTCATGCTGACTCACACTATCATTCTCTACCACCCCTCTCAGACTGTCACTCTCTACCAGCCCCCACAAGCTTTCTCACGCTGTCACTCTCTTCTAGCCCCCCTCTGGCTGTCACTACAATCCCCTCAAACCCATAAGACTGTCACTCTCTGCCAGCTCACTCAGGCCGTCACTCTCTACCGGCCCCCAAACCCGTAAGACTGTCACTCTCTACCAGACCACAAACCCGTAAGAGAGTCACTCTCTACAAGCCTTGTAAGACTGTCACTCTCTACTACTCCCCTCATCCTCCAGACCCCCTCAGGCTGTCACTCTCTACCAGCTCGTCCGAGCCTGCCACCCTAGGCCTGGGATGACCCCATGATGTCAGTGCAGTAGTGCCCGCTCCCGCCCCTGAGTAGTTAGTGTGCCTGTGCCCCCACTCTTGCACTATTGAATGTCACTGCCCCAGCGTCACTCCCCCACCACCTGGGTTGTCACAGTGCCTGACCCCGCCTTGTCATACTGGCATTTAACAAATTACTTAATAGGTACTGTGGCATGTGGGCTCGAGCTATGTGTACGCATGGCTGGCGGCTGCTACTAGGCCAAGCCAGCTGAGCCCATGCATCATCGTGGAATTCGAATCTTGGGAGGAAGGATACTACTTCAAGGGGCAGGGCCTTCCCTTCTTTACCAACGTACCTAACCTTTCCTGATGTAATGAAGAATTAAATAAATGCGGGCCGGGTCAGGACCACTGGGCCAGGAACAGTGGAGTGCGTTACCGTCATCGAATCTTGGATGGAGCCGGAGCTCGACACGCCACCACTGGGCATGTCGTAGTATTGTGGCATGACGTCATGAGGTCTCCGACTGCTACTTAAGTTTTTACTTTAATACTTACAGTTACACTTGTGTTCGGCCGGGGCTGCAGGCCACTGTTTTTATTAACTGATAGGCCCCTGGTGGTGCTGTCTGCCCTCAATGTGGCCGGGCTCCTCTAATTCGCGGGTTGCGGGTGTGCTGGAGCAGGGCAACTTACAAGCAGAAAGAAAACTCTGCGCGCAGCGCGCACACAGTCAAATCCAACCTAGCCAATAAATGTCTGACTCCTGCCCAGTATTGCTCCCGAATACCGCCCACCCCACCACCAGCAACAGTCCACTGAAGTAAGGGCACGCCCGTACGCCGCCCCCATGATGACGCCGTCGCCACGCCATCACATGATCAGTATCATTAGGAGGATTAATGATGATGCAGACAGTAATCACTTTGATGTTGCTCCGGCTTAAATTCATACTGAACCGAAGCACACTGGAATCAGGAATCTCAGAAAAACACTCTGTGCCAGTGCGCCCATTCCGAGTCACAGACAGTATAGGTAATTTATTGTCATGATCAAATGTGACAACAATGTACAGCCAGTCGTACAGACACGTGTATACCCGGCCCTGAAAAGTAAGTGCCGGTGCTAAGCACCGGAAAGCACCGGCACAAATTAAGCACTGGATTCCGGACATGTATTTGTATTACCGGACAGCACAATGTTGTTATGCATACGCCTAGTTCCACCCAGACGTACGTGTCCGGTATTTGAAGCCTGAGGCTGACCTAGTACTCCCTCTGAAACTTTCCGCTATCCTTCCCATGGGCTTCCCCAGAGATCCCCGTGACATTCAGATGGTTTCCACCACCTGCTGGGCATGGGACAGGTTGCGTAGACTGTTGGGCCTTGTACAATTATATTCTCCGGAGTTACCCCTGCCAAACCCTTCATTGCTTAACATAATGGAGGAGGTCTTGATTCAACGCACACTTGAGAAATTCCACATTCACAAGATAGGCGACCTGTTTCCTGACAGGCATGTCTTCCCGGTGTCGGAGAAAGCTTGATTCGGTGAACGCTCCTTTATGGACACCTTTGTTCTGAAGCGCATGTACTCCATGCTTCAGGCTACGTTGCCTTCCTTTCCATCGGCCCCTGAGCCGGCGCCACCACTGACACTGCTTATCAACAGCCAGACAGACAGACGTACACTTGATTTCAAAACTATACAAACAATGTAGACGTCCAGACCATTCTCGGACGCTAAAGTACGCACGGCTTGGGAGATGGACTTGGGCAGGCCTATCACAGACTACCAGTGGGAAGAATGCTGCAGGGCAACTAAAGAGGTCTCATTGAATAGCAGGCATAAATTGCTCAATTTGAAATTTCTACGTGGAATGTATCACACACCTGCACGATCCCATAGGATAGACAGTCCAGACCCCACCATTGCCAGAACTGCTTGGCTCCATTTGCCGACATGCCCACCTCTCCTGGACAGGTCCTGAAATACATCAATACTGGACTCAGGAACACACCACGTTAGGGGACATATTCTCCATGCAGTTGTTACCCACTCCAGAGATCGCACTGTTGGGCTACGTGATTAATTTCCCTAAGAGGGTCAGGAAATTGGCAGCTTTGGGCTTCCGATTAGCCAAGCGTGAGATTGCTCTACTATGGGGTAGCAAGAGGGCCCCTTCACTACAGTCATGGCTTCGCAGTTTAGAGTTCTGCAATACTAATTGCAAGGAGTATTCTGCGCTTGTCCCTAGCTCTTCGAGACCAGTGGACATTTGGGGTCTATACGAGACTTACATCGCTAAGAAACAAACCGACATGAATCACTAATAGCAAGTTGTATCGTGCCTGAGGGGGTCGGCAAGAGGCACTATTTGTACAAATGTCCGTGCTGTTGAAAGGTCTTTCTTTTCCGCCACTCACACTGTGGTTCCTATTGGACTGGGCAGAGGCTCGGAGTAACGAAAATGTTTATGTATATTACACTGTTGAACGCATTATTATATGTATTGGAGTTTCACCCACATTCCAATGATCGCCTGCACCAGTAATTGTAGCCTATACTACATGTCATACTGCATATACCTGCTGTTACTGCCGTTGCAATTTACTGTATATCTTGTTCATGTATGTATAAAACTGAAAAATAAAGATAAAAATAAATAAAATAAAATTAGTAACCCAGCTACATGATGGCTTCACTGAAACCAAATTTGTTTGGTATCAAACATCTTCTATTAAGGAACCCACACCAATTCCAGTGATGGATTTATTAATACAAGTACCCAGAGGGCACCCAAGAGGTGCCCCTTGAACATCTACCAACTACTACTGTGCTGGTTGACTGATTCTAACCGGCCCGCCATCACAGAAGAATGAGAGTACACTTTCTCAGGAGGTCAGGAACAAGGCCTGCTCCAGCAGGGGTCGTTTTACACTCCCTAATTCCAAGGCAAGGAGCTTCAAAGGGCTTGCATTCTTTGGTACGTGAAACTGGCTTCCCTCAGAGGTGATAAAGCCCTAAATCTAGTATTTAGGGGAGCCTGTGGCACCAGGAAATTAATCCAGCTGACCTGAAAGAAGACGGATGTGGAGGAGTCACAAGAATTAAGAACACAAGACCAGCAATTTGGCTTCAACCCTGCCGGTCTGTCTGCAGCCATCGACATCTGCACCAAAGAGGACTCTTCCTGCAGATGCCTGTGCCTCCAAAAGCCTGGGAGGACTTACATTTTTCAGCCAAGACTCAAGAAATCACATGGAGTAGCAGAGCTTCTCCCCTGCATCATGCAGGCACCCCAGAAGAGCTGCAAGGACTCCAGACCGCCAAAATCCGGACATCGGAAAGCACCATTGCACCCGTGCCTCCTAGTCAGAGTTGAAGTGGGCCAAAGAAGCCAGCATGGTCCACAGACCCTCGAGAGTCAAAGCTCACCTTGGATTTGCCAACTATGCTTCCAGACGTCGCCTGCTGCCTCTTTGTGCAGGCCCCTTCTACCAAGAGTGTGTCCGGACACTTCTACACCCGGCCAACCCGGTCTGAGTAGAAGAGGACCTAAGATGTCCCCACGTACCCGAGCATCATGAGACCTGATCCCCCTTGTTGGCTCAGCCAGACTGGCCCCCCAGTCCAAACTTGCAGCCTCTTTCTAACCTCAGTGCTGCCCAAGGCCACCTATTGGCGCTGCCTTCAGCAATGCCTCACTCACCATGAGTCCGGAAGATTGGTCCTGTAAGTCGCTGTAAACTACCTATATGCAGTATATATCTTTCCTCTATAGGATAACGTCACTGCTCCAACAGTTGCTTTGTGTCGACTGCTGAAAACTGTCAATATTTCTAACTCGAAATGCACTTACCTGATCATAAAGATTTTGGTTCGTATATATATATATATATATATATATATATATATATATATATATATATATATATATATATATATATATATATATATATATTTTCTGAAAAAACCATTGGTTATAGACCATATATAGTTAGGGATTAGCCTTTTCAAAACCTTATTTTACTCACACAAAACCATTGAAATTTCATATATAGTTAGTTCCACTAACTATATATCGCGCACCCGCAATCCACTGCTGATGATGTCACATATTACATCATTCATGACATAGTCAGTGACATCACTGATGACATCACTGATGACATCTCAAATGACATCACTGATGACATCACTGATGACAACATCCAGTGACTGTATGTTTCTGTAAAGTTAAAATATGTCTTACATATCGAAGAAAGAGTGGATGTATAAGTGTCTGGATGAAGGATTTAGTAGGTGCATGACTGACTGTATGAGTGAGTGATTAAATGTGTCTCACTGAGTGCATGGGTTAGTGACTAAACTGTTTTAATTTGTGCATCATTATATCTGTTGTTCTACAAACTGCTGCATATGTTGATCAGTAGCTATATGAGTAACTGTATGGGTTATTCATTGGTTGTCCAAGTATTTGTATGGGAAACTGAGTGTGTGTGTATGGGTGGCTGGGAGGTGTGTGACTCTGTACTTGGATGTGTGAGTAGTTGATTCACTATATGTATGGGTTCAAAAGTGCATGTGGAAACAGCTGTATGGACGGTTGACTGTGCATGAGTGTATTAGTGAGTGAATGGATATCTCAGTGCTACATGTCAAAGTAAGTACATATGTAAAACACAGTACATGTGAGAGTTGACATTTATAAATAACTGTGCATAAGAGCCAGTGAATGTGTGAGTGGCTGTATGGATCATTGTGAACATGTATCAGAGATTGTATAAGAGAGTAAAGTAAATATGTGTTAGTATATGTTTGAATAAGTAAGGTGTGTATAACTGTATAGTTGAGAAAATGGAGGTGTGATTGATTTTTTGCATAACTGACTAGGTGTGTGAGTAACTCCATGGATGAGTGACAGTCTGTGACTGTCTGTTTACACTGATTGTATCTAAGGTTATATTAGAGTCTGAAGAGGTTCATGGTATTATCACATGAATGATATCATCAGTGATGTGATCAGTCATGTCAAATGAGATGTTATCAGTGATTTTATCAGTGATGTCATTTGAGATGTCATCAGTGATGTCATTTGAGATGTCATCAGTGATGTCATTTGAGATGTCATTTGAGATGTCATCAGTGATGTCATCAGTGATGTCACTAACCATGTCATGAATGATGTAATATGTGACATCATCAGCAGTGGATTGCGGGTGCGCGTTATATAGTTAGTGGAACTAACTATATATGAAATTTCAATGGTTTTGTGTGAGTAAAATAAGGTTTTGAAAAGGCTAATCCCTAACTATATATGGTCTATAACCAATGGTTTTTTCAGTGAATTTTCAAGGTTTTGTAAATGCAAATTCCTAACTATATATGGCCTATAACCTATGGTTTTTTCAGTGAATTTCATTGGTTTTTTAATAGCAAATATCAAAAGCTGTAAAATGTCAAGTACGTGATAGGTAAAAACTTTTTCGTGTTTATGCACGCTGATGTGCTTTGAACGCTGCCCCCCTCCCCTCTTTTCTCTTAGTAGTACTCTCTCTTTGCAGATAGTGAAGAGTAGTTAACGCAGGCCTTTACCCCCGTTGTAATCCGTCGTGCCTGCTTGTCTCTCCATTTGATTGATTGTTATCCAAGCATTTACTGTTTTACAATTGATTCTCTTTGGTTCATTCTCTATTTACAAACAAGCACAAAGTCGCAATACTCTGTTTAGTCTTTGCAGATAGTGAAAAATCGTGAAAAATTGTGTAAAAAAATAAGTAATCGAGCAAAATCAGGCCACTAATTGGATCTCTTTTTGACCTCGCTAAAATAGAAACATTAGGAACAACCCTTCATGAGAAATACGAAAATAGTGAGATGAACTGAGCTCCACACCATGAGGTCTGCAAGACAGCTCGGCTCCGTCACCCACACCGCCCAAAATAACGACAAACCCTATGCAAATATTAAAAATATAGACAACACACCAGCAAAGTAACAGGGTAAAACATTTTATTAAATAACTATTTACATTACGTTGGTTTATGAGATGATGTCAGTAGTGGACCGATGTGTGAATAGGTCGGAAGCAGCACAAGGCGCCAAGATCCGGATGGCAAGTCCTGGATGTTGGGTGCCATAGTTCAGAGTTCTGAGTTTGAGCCTTTTTCAATGCCTGTTTTTTTTTTTTTTTTACATTCTTTATTGTCAGGAGTTCAAAAAGAGATATTCATACTGTCATTCAATAGCCGCTGTTACACATCAGTGGTACATGCCCTGAGGAGGGCAAGGATTGAACACAGTTTGCATCAGTAAGTATCATTTTCAGTGACGGCCTAATATCAGAACAGTGAGTAAAGCAAGTATATGCATAACATGGCCCAGTTGTGTCCCTCGTCCCTAACGAGTATCTCGGCAATGCAATTTTAATACATTTATCCGACATTGACTATACGAGATCCTAGAGAAACAGAAAAGAACAAAAATCAAAAGAAAAAACAAACATTAAACCCAATAATGGTCATCATTTTGCAATTGGGTGCGTCTATCGACATTCAGCATTCTACAGGCTCAGTCATTTAGCACTTCCCCTTCGTTAGTAGTGTGTACCCGCCGCCTCCCGACCTCCCTCTACATTATGCTGACACTTCCTCTACCACTAGTCCTCATCCTCTTCGGATTCCGAGTCCTCACCCTCCGGCAAAGCCTCACATGGTTCGCCCCTATATTTGTTCCATGGCGTCCATACTTGATTCCACTTGCGGGGACAGGCCCTTAAAACATACACTGCTCTTTCCTTCACCATAAGGAGGTCCATGTTTCTCATCCATCCTGCCTTCGTCGGCAACTCCGGGGCACCCCACCTCTGTGCAATGTCCCGTTTGGCCACTGTCACTGCCAGTGTGACCCACAGTTGTCCATATCTGTTTAGATCTGTAGGGTCCCAGATATTCAGCAGGCATTTACGTGGTTCCGGTAGGACAGATACCTTGATGGCTTGTGAGACCGTACGCATGATCTGCCTCCAGTATTCCCTGATTTGTGGACACTCCCATAACGTGTGGATGAGAGTTCCCTCCTCCCCGCATCCCCTGAGGCAGTATGGGTGTGGTGCCCTCTGTATTTTATGTAGTAGTGTGCGTGTGTAGTAGGTGCGATGCAATATCTTAAGCTGTACTAGGCGGAATCTAGCCGAAATTCCTACTTCCCGTGGCGAGGCCATTGCCTCGTTCCACTCCGTTTCAACCATGTCACCCAACTCCCCCACCCATTTTTCCTTAAGGCTCTGCGTGGGATCTGGCAGGTTATTAATCAGTTTTTTGTATGTGAGCGATGTCGCTTTCTGCTCCATGAATTCGGTGAGTAGCCTGTCCTCTAATGGCGATGATTCTGGGAGTGTGGTGTCTGGTGGGATTGCCTGTAATAGAGCATGTCTAACCTGTATATAACGGTATGTTTCAGTGGGGCGCAGGTCGTACTGCTGTTGTAGCTGTGGGAAAGGAATGACCGTGCCTTTGTCCCATAGGTCCCCTACCACCAAGATCCCTAGGTCGTCCCACCTCGCAAACCCCTTACAAGTCCGCAGGTTACCCAGTGTTTTAGTGTCCCATAACGGGGTTAGCCTGGTGATTTTACCCTTCCATCCTAGGCGTGATTGTGCCGTGTGCCAAAGTGTCACCGTGTGGAATGTTGGGCCAAGTAGGGCTTTTACTTGCGGGTAATTGTACAGCACCGAAAGCATGCCCTCCGTCCCCAGTTGTGACCAATCTGCCTTATAAGCGGGGTCTTCCCGTGTGACGTGGATCCAATGATTAATAACCTTAAGCTGCGATGCCCAGTAATATAGTTGGAGATTAGGTAATGCAATCCCCCCCTCGTACCAGCTCTTCACCAATTTAGTCTGTGCTATCCGTGCTGGACCATTACTCCATAGCAGACTGGAAACCAAAGCCGCCACCTGTCGAAAGTATTGTGGGTTAACCACATACGGGGAGTTTTCAAGCACATACAGAAATCTAGGGAGAGCCATCATTTTATAGAGTGCCGCCCGCCCCAGAAGGGTCAGTGGCAGTGCAGCCCAGTATTTGACATCAGCACGCAATCGCTGCAGCGGTGGCTGCAAGTTTTCGGTATAGAACTGTTTAGCATCGGTCGTCACAAAAATACCCAAATACTTAAACGAGGAGGTGGTGATCCTGAGGGGACAGTCAGCCGGTAATACCGGACCCGGGCCTTTGAGGACATAGAGTATAGACTTGGACCAGTTCAGGGTGTAGCCCGAGGCCTTGCCATGTTCATCGCAGACGGCCAGCAGGGCGGGGACCCCCTCATTCGGCCCGGACATGTAGATCAACATGTCGTCTGCATATAGGGAGACCTTGTCCTCCCATCCTTCATCCCAAGTGATGCCCCGGAATAGCTGCGTCTCTCTGAGCAGGATTGCCAGCGGTTCCAGTACTATCGCAAACAGTAGAGGCGATAGTGGGCATCCTTGTCTAGTTCCCCTCCCCAGTGGAAAGGGCGATGATGTACGGCCATTTGCAACCACCTGCGCCATTGGTAGGGTGTAAAGTAGTCGCACCCACGCTAGATATAGGGGGCCGAAACCCATCCGGGTTAGGACAGCAAACAGGTATTCCCACTCCACCAGATCAAATGCCATTTTAGCATCTAGGGAGAGTATCGCAGCCTGTTCCGTGAGAAGATGTGCCCTCGCCAGCACCCCATGTACCCTTCTCAGGTTCAGCGCTGTACTCCTGTGTGGCATGAAGCCCGATTGGTCAGGGTGTATCAGGGTACTCAGGTGCTTGGTCAGACGACTGGCCAGGAGTTTCGCCAGGACCTTTGCTTCTGTGTTGAGTAGGGAAATGGGTCTGTATGAGGCGCATTCCGTCGGTGGCTTGGCCGGTTTGGGGATAGCTACTATAGTGGCCGTACGTTGGTCGAGTGGAAGCAGTGCCCTTTTTGCGCTGTCTTTATACATGTCTAATAAGGGCTTGGCCAGCACCGAGCTCACCGCCTTATACCACTCCACAGGAATTCCGTTGGGGCCCAGGGCCTTACCGGACTGCAGCGCCTGTATCGCTAACTGTACCTCCTCCTCTGTCAGATCGGCATCAAGTTCCTGCCGTGCTTCAGGTGTAAGCACAGGGATGGAAATGTGACTGAGTGATGCTACAGCCTCCTGTTCAGTGACCGTTCGTGTCGGCGTATAGATCCCTTGGAAGTGGTGAGCCAGTGCTTGGACTATCTGTTCCGGGTGGGTCTGCAGGTGCCCCCTTGCATCGTATAGCCGTTGTATCCCCTTGTTACTGCCTCCCCGCTTGTCCAGCCATGCCAGCATCCTCCCTGCCTTATCACCCACATCGTAGATGCGGTGCGCGGTGCTTGCAAGGTGCCCTTTAGTGACTGTAGTGAGGTGGGCCTGGTGTTGCTGCTGACGGAGCTGTAGCTCATGTGCTGTGCCAGGGGTGGGGTCTGCCATGGCCGCAGTGTTCGCCGCGTGCAACGCCAATTCCAAATTAGCCAGTTCAGCTCTGGACTCCCTTTTATACCCAGTAATGGCCGATATGGATGCCCCTCGCATGACCGTTTTGTATGCCTCCCACAGTACTGAAGGTGAGGAGACCGACCCTGTGTTTTCACGGAAGTAGTGTGTCGTAACCAACTTCAGTTTCTTCCTGATGCCCGGTATCTGCAGATAATTGGGGTAGATCGGGTACAGCCTAGCTCGCTTACGTTCTCTAGTAGAAAGGTGAAGGGAGATCGGGGAGTGGTCAGAAATGCCTCTCGGCAGAATTTCAAGGCCGTCCACTAAGCCCAGTTCTACCCCCAGAAAAAGGAAGTAGTCAATACGGGAGAGGCTATCGTGGGGTGCCGAGTAATGTGTGTATTGCTTTGCGGTGGGATTCAGTTGACGCCATACGTCCGTGAGGCCCATGGCCGTCATGAATCCAGGGAGTGTGGCAGCCCCTCTGTGGCGATCCCGTACGGGAAAGGTGTCCAGTAGGGGGTCTGTTATAGCATTGAAGTCTCCCCCTAGTATCATATCCCCCTCCGGGAGGTCGATAAGAAATTGGCTGAGAGCTGGCAACGCTGTAGAATGTAGTGCTGGGGGGATGTATACCGATACCACATTCAGGGCCCTTCCCTCCCACTGGCCTGAGAGTGCCGCAAACCGCCCCTGGTCGTCCTTTTTGTGACCTGTGACCAAAAAGGATGAGTTGTTTTTGAGGAGTATTCCGGTGCCTCTGGAGCCAGAGGTAAATTCGGAGTGTATTGCCATGGTGTAGCCACGCCTGTTTAGTGCTTTACATGTGGACCCTGCTAGATGTGTTTCCTGCAGCAGCACTAGTTCAGATTTATGCAGTTTAATAGTTTGCAGCACTAGACCACGCTTAATTTTGTCCCCCAACCCCCTGACATTCCACGTGAGGAGCTTCAGTGGGGGCACCAGTGTCGCTACAGGAGTACCCCCAACGGGAATTGCTTGGCTGTGTTGTGCCATTCGAGTTCACTACCCACGGTATCAGTGTGCAGCAATATGGTGAAGCCAGTGTACTGATGCGGCGCCTGCCGTTGTCGGCTAGTGACGGAGCCATGCCTAGTAGAATTGCAAGAAGTAGTGATGACCAATAACGATAACCATAACATTACAACTTGTCCCCCCCACCCCCTCCCTGCTCCCCTGCTCCACGGACGATAACCCGCCCGCATCCCCAACTTGGCAGAGTGCTTAGTCCCTTCCCTATCTATCTTACTTGCTCGTGGGGTCGGTGAGTCCCCTACAGGCATCGGCCAATGCCCGCCCTACTCAGCTCCATCAGCTACAAGGTCCCAACGGCAGCAGATGTGCCGGTCCATATGTATCACATTCATTCAACTCTTAGCAGGTTGTCCTGAGTCGAGAGGGTCTCTCTCTAGATCCGAGTCCAGCCCCGCGGCTCCCTCTTCAGTTGTAGGGCTATCAGTTTGGTGCTCCGTCGTCCTCCCGCTACGTTGGTTCTGGCGGTCCCTGTGCGGGCGTTGGGGTTTGCCCACCTGTCTCCACCCATCCAGCCATTCTCGTGCCACCTCCGGTGTGTCAAAGAACCATGTCTTGCCCTCGGCCACAATCCGCAATTTAGCGGGGAAAAGCATCGAGTAGGGTAGGCCCCCATCGCGGAGCGTCTTTTTCACTTCAGTGAATGACTTCCTGCGCCTAGCCACCTCAGCCGTATAGTCTGGAAAGAAGGCCAAAGTCGAGTTCTGAATTTTTACAGGCGGTGCGACCCTCGCTGCCTGCAAGATGGCGTCTCTATCTCTGAAGTTAAACAGCCTGGCCAGGACAGGCCGCGACGTTGCACCCGGTTTGGCCGCACCTCCAGGGATCCGGTGCGCCCTTTCAACAGAGAAAAAATTGGACAGGCCCTTCGGTTGTAGCTTGTTTTTGATAAGGTCCTCTACGTACAGGTCCATGGCGCCTTTCCCCTCCGACTCCGGAAGGCCCAAGATGCGAACGTTGTTTCTTCGGGAGCGCCCTTCCTGGTCATCCAGCTTGTCTTGTAGTTGCTTCGTGACCTTTTCCATTCGTTCCATCGCCACTTGCAGGTCTGAAGTGTCTTCAATGAGTGATTTCGTAACCACCTCTACTTGGGACACTCTTTCTGACATCTTCTTAAAGTCCGCCCTCAGTAAATTTACTTCGGAAGAAATAGTGCCCACTGTCGCCTGTACATCAGTGAGCGTTTTCATAATGTCTTCCAGGGTTACTCTCTTCACCCCTTCTGTGTCCGGAGGTGTACCAGTGGAGTGGCGCCCGCCTCCCTGAGAATGGCCCTGTTGACCATATGCAAATTTATCAAGTTTTGCCTGCGTCGATGTACTTCTCAAGCCTTTGCCCGCCATGGCGTCGCGCTCTTCGTCGTGCGACCCGGTCCCTTATATATGTACAACTCAGACTGCTCGAGGGTCGAGCCGTTCCCCGGACACCAGGCTATGCGCGGCCTGACGGGATTCCTACCGTCAGTAGATTCTTACACCGTTAGTTACAGTCTTCCAGTTCACCGCGACCGAGGGGTCGCATTCGTTAAAAGATCTGCGTCCGTGTCCCTGCTGTGTGGCCCACCACGCGTGTACTCCGCTCCTCTGCGCGTCACAGCACGCTTGTCGTCTGTGCCTCGTGGTTTTTAACTGTGCCCTCAGGACAGGTAGTGTCTTGTAAATATCGGCAGGGTCACGCTGCGGTTCAAGCTGTATTGCCGGGGGTGCAGTATCCGGGAGGTCGTAGCCCCCACCAGTAGTGTCGATTGCACTGCACACGTCTTTCCAGGGCAGCGCCCGCTTTCTACGGGACAATGATCAGCCCCAGCCCCCCAGGTGGGCCTGAGCCAGTGGTTGCTGGACGGATCTGCGGGCGCGCTGCTGTCTCACCTCGCAACCGGGGCGGCGATATCAGTTTCTCTTTCTCCCCATAGACGGTTCCGCCGATGGTCAGGGACGTCCCCGCCTGCGGGGGTGTTCAGCCCGCCCGGGGTATTGCAGCCGATGCCGCTTCCTCAAGGGTTCAGCCTGGTAGCATGGAGCGTCGGATCGTGTCTTTACTCCGGGTGTCTGCAGGTGCCGGCTGGAGTCAGTGCGCCTTAGTCGCCCAGGGCGCACTTCCGCCCGGATCCGCCAAGTACGGCAGTCCGGTGCTGCAGTGTAGTGAAAGGCCGCAGCAGTCCGCCTCCGATCGGAGCACTTCTCGGCATCAGATGGTTGCCGGGAGCGGGTCGGTGCGTGCCGCTTGAGTCCCCCAGCCGATGAAGCTCCTTCGAGCGGGCGATGTCTCGGATGGGTCTGCGGATATGTGTTCAGGCCGTTATGCCTTGCGGAGCTCCCTCGCTAAGCAGCCGCCATGCTCGGCAGTTGGCCACGCCCCCCCTCAATGCCTGTTTTTTGTTGTTTCCCCTCCATCAAAAACAAAAAAAATATATAAAACTGCAAAAATACAAAAAAATCAAAAAATGTTTAGAAAAGCAGGGCTTGTAAGACTGTCTGAAGCTTATTTCACCTACTGCAGCTTCACTATTCTCAAAGTAAGTGAGGGTCGTTTGTGGACCTGACTGCATTTGAAAACAATGTTATATGGTACCTCCCTAAACCGCTTGACGGAGGCCCCCCGAGGGGCGGTGTGATGGCACGGACTCGGAGAAGACGCTTGGCTCCGACCCCCTCCCCAAGTCTTATAGCACTGGTGTAGCCTGAGATCGCCCCCGACATAGGCGGCCGGCTCCCGGGGTCCGGCGGAACTTTTTGCCTTTTGATGACTCTTCTATTCTGGACTTTGTCCCACAATCCGTTTGACCTGAAGACACGCTGTAGTGGGGCGCCCCTTTACCGTTTTAGTTGCCATTCCGCCCGCTTTTGCTACACTGTGCCTCTTCCGCCATTCAGCTGTTTACCGCCCGCTCTTGCGACTACAGCGTCTCGCTCACCATGTAGTTGAGTTGCTCCCGCTCTTGCGGTGCAGCGATAGGCGACTGCCACAGGACTCTCAAAATGGCGGCCGGCTCTTCGGTTTTGGGCCTGGTCCACTAAAATGGCCCTGGGACACCTTGGAACTCGGACGCTTCCCTGATAGGGCTTGGGTCCCATTCTCGAAAGCGTCCCCTCAGCCGTGAAGATTCTACAAAAGTCTTGGGGGCCCCCGACTCCCGCAGGCTTCTGGTGGGGAGCGGCTGCCATGTCTGCTCGTGGAATGGCCACGACGGAGCTACGAGATGGTAGTGCTCTCATGCTGACGCCAGCTTTAGTCTGAAACATCCAGAAACACTGTAGACTACCAATTCGATCAGTTCCGGTAGCGCCCCAACATGACCCGGTAGAGAAGAACTTGCCCTCCCCTCTTTGACTGATGGTTCTTGTTGCCTGTCCCCTCTGTTGTCATTTAACAGAACTTTTTGGACTGCTGAAAGGGGTTGTGTTCCGAACGCTGGTTGGTGGAGACATTTTGACTATATTCTTGACCTACGTTGTCGCGTAATGCGTTATATGACACGCCGCGTTAGCGCACCGGGAAGTGATCCGGGGCGCGGCGCGCAGCGCGTAACGTAAGCATAACAGGTCATGTGACTTGTTAATAAAACTTTTCATTGGTTCATTTTACTTTTGTTATTTTAATGATGAAAAGCTTGGTCATATGACCTAAAAATTACGCTTTTTATTGTTTTCGAACATTATTTTTTTTTAAACATATATGTTATAATATTCCAGGCTAATGTACTTTCCCGGAAATTTACAACTGTCCTGCAAGTAAAATATATTCCTTTTTCGAGAAAAAGGGCGTTTCTTCGTTCCATGACGGAGCCGTTGAGTAAAAGAGACTCGGCCTGCTGTCTTAGTCGCCGATACGCCTGATTATCAGATTCTTATCGATCACTTTATGTTGCAGGAGTGGAAAACACAACTGCCCTTGACCATTTATCTTTACTGCGTTCCTACATATTATACCTTTTATCCGTCATGTAATTGGACTGCTTTATTTCACTTGCCTTTTACTGATTCGAAAACAGTGACTAAAAGTAAAAACTTTACCAATGTAAATACTACTACCATGTTTTGTTTTAAAAACATTTATTGTGAAAATGTCAGTATACAAATACGGGCCTATAACCACGTGGGCCGGCCACGGAGCAAACTGAAATCGTATATGATGAGGAGGCATTTACATTATAGAGGAACGTAACGAGCGAGCCATTAGGTTGCAAGAACTAAGATCTCTAACAGTTGCGGAATAGGTGGGCGTACATTTTGTAATTAAAATACGACAGGGCCACTTACAAAAAAGTTATCTAGATATACATTTGCGTGCAAGTACCATGGGTGACGTTAATTCGAACTTTCAATAGTACAGTAATAAATAACACATCAGAACTTAATATCAATAGGGATGTAGAAATATTCTATCAATTCTCGTCCCCGCCCGCCATGAGCATCAAAACTGCATTCATATCTCGTGATATCAAGGTTGTTCAACCAGTACACAACAAGGAGTTACGAGTCCCATTTATACCGGCGCCATTTTAGGCGAGGCCGGGCAGGTCCAAGATATAGTCAAAATGTCTCCACCAACAATCGGCCAGACCAGAACCCCTTTCGGCCCTTTATGCTACAAGATGGTGTCTTCCATTCAGAAAATATTGTTGGCAGCATTTTGAAAGGAAAGATAAACAGCCGTTCTCCTAGTGAGTCTCACATTGTTACATTTAGGAAGAATGTTGAAGAGTAATATGTGGAAAATCTGAAGCCATTTTTCTACAAACTCTCAATCAGCCTTGGATGGAAAAAAAAATCCTGAAGAATGTACAAACTGAAAACCAATTTTTGTCTGTATGGCATCAACAGCAACGCTTGAGTCAGCTTTGTGTCAAGCCGCCATTTTCATTCAATCAATAGCGTCCCCCTGCACACATTCAGGAACCTGGTCTTGTCTTCAGGTGAAACGGATTGTGGGACAAGAAGCAGAAAGGAAAAGGAAAAAAGTTCCGCCGGACCTCGGGAGCCGGCCGCCTATGTCATGGGCGATCTTTGGCCACACCAGGGCAATAGTGAAGCTGCAGCAGGTGCAAATAAGCTTCAGACAGTCTTACAAGCACTGCTTTTCTAATTTTTTTGTATTTTTGCACAGTTTTATATATTTTTTTTGTTTTTGATGGAGGGGAAACAACAAAAAACAGGCATTGAAAAAGGCTCAACAGTGCAGGGCGCCTTGTGCTGGTTCCGACCTATTCACACATCGGTCCACTACTGACATCACCTCATAAGCCAACGGGGCACCCCACGCCGACTTTCGGCGCAGCATTGTAGGATGGCCACACCAGTGCGGCAACTTGCTGGACACCACCTCGGTGCCATCCGGATCTCGGCGCGTTCGAGTCACTGTACCGCAAGAGTGACCGGAACTCAGCTGGACACGCCGTCTTTCGGCGCAGCATTGTAGGATAGCCACACCAGTGCAGCAACTTGCTGGACACTAACTCGGTGCCATCCGGATCTCGGCGCGTTGTGCTGCCTTCGGCCTATTCGCACACCGGTCCGCTACTGACGCCGCCTCACGTGCCAACGGATTTTCTACGCTTTTTGTAGCCCTATGCCGCATAACAGGTCATGTGACTTGTTTATAAAACTTTTCATTGGTTCATTTTACTTTTGGTTTCCTAAAGATGGAAGGCTTGGTCATATGACCTAAAAATAACACTTTTCATTGGTTTAGAACATTTTTTTTTCCCAAACGATGAAAGCCCCACCTTGTTTCTGGATGATTCAGACTGAAGCTGGCGTCACCATGAGAGCACCACCATCTCGTGGCTCCGTCGTGGTCATTCCGCGAGCAATCATGGCAGCCGCTCCCCACCGGAAGCATGCAGGAGTCGAGGGCCCCCAAGACTTTTGTAGAATCTTCACGGCTGAGGGGACGCTTTCGAGAATGGAGCCCAAGCCCTAGCAGGCAAGCGTCCGAGTTCCAAGGTGTCCCAGGGCCATTTTAGTGGACCAGGCCCAAAACCGAAGAGCCGGCCGCCATTTTAAGAGTCCTGTGGCAGCCGCCTATCGCTGCACTGCAAGAGTGGGAGCAACTCAACTACATGGTGAGCGAGACGCTGTAGCCGCAAGAGCGGGCGCAACTCAGCTGGATGGCCGCCACCTGGGGAGGCCCGTTCACGCCGCCTCCCCCACGCCCCCCCCCGGGCCGCCCCACGCCAATTTTCGGAGCAGCATTGTAGGATACCAAAACCAGTGCGGCAGTTTACTGGACATCACCTGGGTGCCATCCACATCTCAGCACGTTCTGCTGCCTTGGGACTATTCGCACAACAGACCGCTACTGACGAGGCCTCCCCCCCGCACCACCCGGGACGCCCCACGCTGTTTTTCTGAGCTGCATTGTAGGATCCCAAAAACCAGTGCCGCACCCAGGTGACATCACCTGGGTGCCGTCCAGAAGTCTGCACGTTGTGCTGCCTTGGGACTATTCGCACAAAAGACAGCTTCTGACCATTGTTGTTTTTTTTGTCAAAAAATGTTTAAATGTATTTACAGTTTTTGTTCCGTTCGTTATATTTAAAAGTTAATAAAGTTTTATAATCCTACTTTGTTGGAGTGCTATATATTTTTAAAAAATCGGGTGAATGGGGCCTTGAATCGGGTTATTGTCATGTGTGGGCTTTGCAAGTGTACTGCTACAGGATCGGACATTTCAAACTCAAATGCACGTTCTTTTTCTTACCTTTCCGAAGCATGGAGCGCAATAGCAGGCAGAGAAAGGGTGATGCAAGTGTTGAACACTGCCTGGCCTGGCAAGTTGCTGGCAGTGCCCCCCCCCCCCCGCCCGCTCCTGAAAGAGGACACACACACACCGCCGCCCCGAGTACTTCACAGATCTTTAAAAGACCATGCGCTTGTTCATGAGGCTTAAATGGTTTATCACCCCTTCTAGAACCCCTGCATCGACCCTCTGACGTTTCCTGGAAGAATTACCACGTAACACAATACCAAGCCTTGTCAGCTGAAACCCCCGAGGAATCGTGGGGCATATTATCAAGGGGGTTTATCTCCGCTTTTTTGGCTTTAAAAGCCAAGAAAGCGGAGATAAAATTATCTCCCTATTACCAAGCTGTCGCTAACACCAGTTAGTGACAGCTAAAAGGAGATAGCGACCATCTTGGGCCCCGCTTTGCAGGTCAGTGATATTTATCACTAATGACATGCAAAGTGGGCGTGCCAAGATGTTAGCGACTGGAAACAGTCCCTAACATCGCTATCTCCTATTACCAACTTTTGGAGATATTCGCGCTAAGCGCGAATATCTCAAAAAGCTAACACCTGCCCTGAGCAGTTCTTAGCCATGTTATCCAATGGGAGGTGGATAACATGGCTAAGAGCATTTGCTCGATAATGCATGAATATCGCTGACTTTTCAGCGATATTCATGCATTGCGGCCGTTTTTTATCGCATTTGCGATAAACCTTGCTAATAGCAAGGTTTATCTGCGATAAAAATCGCCGATGTGCGGCGATAATTTTTGTCTCTAAACAAGTTAGAGACAAAAATTATCGCTAGTTGTTGGTAATATGCCCCCGGGTTTTCGCTTGCAGAAATCGGGAGGCGGGAGACTAGCACTGAAATCAGTAGTCTCACGCCTGAATCGGGAGGGTTGGCATGTCTGGATTCTCTACAGCTGGGGCCATAAACTACATCCGCAGGGCTAGGTGATAGCCTGGGACCGGCCTGGCATCTAAAATGGCTGCCGTGCACGACAAAATTGTGGCATTGGAAAAAAGGCAAGATGGCGCAGACAATGTTTATCAATAAGGATTCATTTATAACAAAATATTTTATCGCACTGACAAATTGGCGGTCAACACTTCCTGATTTCCATCGAATCGAACGTTAACAGACGTCACGCAGCAAAAAAAAAAAAAGCTCACGCACAGCCGCTGGAAGACATGTATCAACATATATGAGCCTCCTCAGCCACCCTCAGAAAACATAAGGGATTAGGATACGTCTCCCGCACCCCCTTATACCTAGTAATTTAATTAAAACGAAGCACAAAATGGCGAATTCCCGTTTCGCTACCAGTTTGCGGCCCAGTTCGCGGCCCGTGAAGCGCTTCTACCGTGAAAAATAATTTTTTTTTTATTTTCCCCACGGGACCCTTTAATAACCCCAACAACATTCCTAGGGGGTCAAGAGGGGTATACCTTGCCCCCTTTCATTAAAATTCCCCCTTCGTTTTTCACCTCTTCTTCTCTCTCGATCCTACCGAGAGATAAGATGGCGGCCGCTCCGGACTGTTTAGAATGTTGACAGACACCGGGGAGCCAATCAGCTTCGCATCGCAAAGTACCGTTTCGCGAAAAGTAAGCGGACCGGAGCGCAGCCCGGAGCGCTGTTACAGATATATATCTTGTTTTGAACGTTAATTTCTCAAAATCCACTGGAGCACATATATTGAGACCTAGCAAAGGCACATCGGGCTAACAGTCCCTACAATTTTGCCAAGTTTTGTGCAAATCCATTCAGCCGTTCGAGCTAAAAGTGAGGCCAAAGGCCCTATGGAAATTAACATGGGAAAAACGAGTTTTGGGACCCCCCTTTTTTCTCGGCCCCCCCTTGACGAAACCCCCCCAAATTTTCAGGGGCTGCTCAGAAACAAAATGTGCCATTTTCCTGAAAATTTCAGCCGATTCCGTCCACAAACGCCAAAGTTATTAGACATAGAATTTTCAAAAGTCCCATAGACAAAAAATCCTAACTATATATACCTACTGGCGAGACGCCAGTAGGTAATATATATATATATATATATATATATATATTCACACATACATGTTATTTTTATAAATTGGTGCGATCTTATTGAGTCGTGTGTATCATTTATTGACACTGTGCATGCAGCAGATGTCCAACACTCCTCTCTGATAAGCCTAAGGCTGCTCGATCACACTAACCCCTTAAGAGCACCTTTGGATTGCTAGAGCAAGCCTCATTCCACTTATAAGGAATGCCTGCACTCTTTGCACATTATAGTTCTTTTTGGTATACTATATAAAGAGCTAGCTCCCAACACCTAGGCAACGATATAGGCAAAGATATATAAAAGTTAAATAATTTAACAGAAATCCCAAGAAAGTTTACATGTTGGCCTGAAAATCTAACCTGAACATCACAGCAAATAATATGATCTAGTAAACAAAAACCAGCAGGGCCAGTGTGAACTAACTGAAATAAACATACTAAGTTACATCAATTAAGGGGTTACACAAATATATCGATGGACTTACATGCCAACGAGTGGAAGGGTATAAACTTTGGGGTCAGAATCCAACACCAGCAACAGTTTTCGCGTTTGGTCCATGGTAAGATACCTAAAAAATAAAAATCATTGCCATTAATGGGTGAGTATGCTTTAAAGGATAACTACTGAAAGCGCTTAATCATGAACCATGGCAGGAGAAGAAGCAAAACATTGTATCTACTTCACATCACAAAGGGCTTCTGTAATTACACAAAATGTTTTAGGCACATAGGTGGTAAGCCAGACCTTGCTTGCCCTGACTGGATGTCTAATCACTCTGAACATAATAGTTATAAGATCTATAGCAGGTTTTTAAAACATGGTAATTCCCTCCAGTTTCACTTGTGTAACCACATATCCCTTCCAAAGCTTGAAACTCACCTTATTCCTCTTGATAGTCCTGGCCCCTTGAAATACCCCCCTAAAAAAAATTGGTACAGAGAGATTTTCATTTATGTGGTTGTATCATTAGAGAAGTAATTTAGCTTGGGAAGACATTGCTAATCCAAACCGAATTTTTCTAAACAGCATTTTTTTTTAAAGGCAGAAGTGATGATGTAATATTTCAGGAACCATGAGACGTACAGCAGCATTCTTCTAATATAACATCTGTGCACATCTAGCAGAGAACTAATGTATCCTTACCTAGCTTGGTAGGCGTACATCAATATGATCTAATTGAAGAGAGTGGCACGATCCCCTGCCATCAGAATTTGATTCTAAGAAGGGAGTAATCTTACTCTCGCTAGTGTACAACCTTACAGCATTTGTGCCAAACATTGGCTAAAAAGGAAAATATACTTACCCTCGAAAACACTATATCTGGTAGTGACACAGTTCTTAACGTCGAATTTCCCCCGGCGTCATTCTGGAACTGGAGATTTTTCAGCAGTACCTCTGCGCACTAGGGGGCGGTGTTGTACAGCTCTGTAGTGACTTAGATGCCTGTAAGAGGCTGAAGCCCAAGTCTTTACGGCAGGGTCTCCAAACCGGTCCTGGAGGGCCGGATCCATGCCAGATTTTTGGGATATCCCCATTGAGATACATGTAGTTATTTAAAAAATCTGGCATGGATCCGGCCCTCCAGGACCGGTTTGGAGACCCCTGCTTTACGGGAACGTCGGATGAAGTTGCTGCAGGATAGGGTGTCCCGTTCAGAGTCCAAATGCTGATCTCCTTCCCGTTCTAAGGCTCCTGCTGGTGGCAGGTTGAGGAACTGTTCCAGTCGTCGTCGCTCGCCAAAATCCGTTAAATCTCATCGGAAGGGATCAAAGTCACATAGGCCTTCAGCCTCGCGATGTCGTGACACCGTTGCCAGTTCCCCCCGGTTCTTACTGTAGGCAGTTGTGCAGGAGTCGACCCAAGCTTTCCACCATATCCTGGTGAAGGGGTAACTATGGCCCAAATGGAAATATATTTCCAAGCATTACAAGTCTTTTTTGACTCAATATCTCTCCCTGGTGCACCTTAGGACCCCAAAGATGTTGAAGAGACTGACTAGGGGTTCACCCTCATCGCCGATCAAGGACCCTAGCTCCATAGCTGGAGTCCCTACGACGCTGGAAAACAACCAGGTGCGGCTTCCTGTTATGACGTCATGGGGTACGCAGAGGGGGATTTATCACCTCCTCAACGCTGTGCGGTGGACTTACGACGCCGCGTCTATGCCATTAAGCGCAGTTTATTGCCACTGAGGCTTCTGCACCTTCTCCTCTACAAATTGAGGATGAGGCTAACTTGGTTGCCATTTCCTCAGTGTTGCAGGAAGAGACTGCAACACTGGGGTAGAGTTAAGCAATTGGGTGCTCTTGGCCAACCTCATGCAGGAGGTTCTTTGGCTTTTGGTGGGGACGTTAGTCTACAACCGTCCCCTACCTATGATTTACTTTAACCAAATAGAATAGCGACAGAGGCTAGTGCAGCTTTTGTTGGGGTCATTAAAAAGGCTGCTGATATTTTAAAGTTGCAGCTTCTTCTGGTGTCCATGTCCTCTGATCCCTTGTTGGGTCTACTCCACCAATGAGGAACTGGGGTTGAGTCTTTACTTCCTTTTGGAGAGTTGCTATACAACATTCTTCTGGGAACTTGGGCAAGGCCAATGTCAGGAGTTTCTGTTGGGCGTGCCATTGCACACCGTCATCGACCTGCTCAAAATGATTGTTGTGCAAGCAGCTTTAATATTGCTGAATTTAGATACTCCTATTGTATTCCACCGAGCAGGGTGTCTCGGTGGTTGGAGACGTGTGGCCGAAATATGTTTGTGTCCACTAGTACAGCTGGAAGATTGCTCAACATGTCCTGTGTGTATGGAAGGGCTTCTTTTGCCTGGAATTCTGTTGACCACCTACTTCCTTCTCTCCCGCAGTAAGTTAGAGCTGAACTTTCTCAGCGGATAGAAGATTGTCGTGAAATGGCCATGTTCTCTATCAGGTCGGCGATGGACACAATGGATTCCTTTGGTAGAGCTATGGCTAGATCAGTAGCTCTGAAGAGGCACACTTGGTTGTGTGATTCCAGTTTCTCCGTGAATATTCTGGATGGTCTAAACGACTTACCTTTTGAAGGAATCAATGTATTTGATAGCCATGCTTATTCCGCAGCCCAGCGCCACATTGCTGGCAATTTGTGATTGGATCTCATCAGGTCTTGGTAATTTATCCTGTGGTCCCTATGTTTATGGCCTTCATTGAATTAGTAGTGTTGAAGTGTAAAGCACTGCTTTTGTCTTATGAGATTATTAGTCTACGGGTTTGGGTCTTTAATTCCCAGATGGTATTTGCAGCTGGGTAGCTGGTTTAGTTTTATTTTCACTTTTCTCTGCTTAAGAGCTAGCCTCGAACTCCTTAACAGCTAGTCTCAAGAGATTATACCCCTTTTATGGGTATGTGACTTACTCTATGTCGAGTATTTGTAGCGTATGTTTCTACTATAGAATCTCTCCGTTCTACAGTCATGTCCTATTCTGCTTGGCGTTATATTCTTCTAAGGACTATTATATTGAGCTAAGAGCTCCATTTCTTCTTGTGATAACTTTTCATAGGGTTCTGTTGCACTTTCACGCATCTAAGGTTTTTCCAAACCAGTGGACTCTGGGCGATATGTTTAGGTCTTGTCCTATTAATCGCGCAAGCGATAAATAGGACGAGAGTATAGTGGTTCAACCAAGCTCTGAAACCATCGCGGATTTCCTAGAGTGCATGTGCTTGTGCACGCGCTTACCATTTGCTCCCCGAGCCGCCTGCCTGCTTCACACTTCCAAGGAATGCGCCCCCTGCCCACGTAATGCCGAGAGCCAGCGCTTCCCTCCCACTCGCTCACTCCCCTTCTCCCCCGCCCCCCACCCAACCGACTCGTCTTCCCTCAAGCTCCTCTTGCTTCTTCCACCGTGTCCTTATTTTCCCTTCCTCCCCACCAGCTACTCCCACACCCATGTCTGTTGCCCCCTCCCTCTCCCACTCCCCCAGCTGTGTTACTCTCGCTTCCGTCGTCCACCTAATTCTTGATGACTTTCTAGTTTTTCCTGTTGTAGTGCGTGTTTGTTTAGTATGAACTCGACCGAAGGTAAACACTCGACCGAAGGTAAACAAACTCGACTGACGGTAACAGCGCACTTTACTTTACATTACCAGTTGTATTTCAGATGGCCAGGGAGTCCCTACTGTACACTACACACGGACATGCTCTACATTAATCATACACGCACCCTGTATCTCCGCTATTTAAACTTCTCCCCGTAAGCTGCTTATTGTTGTGGATTTTCACAGGGTAAATGTTCAGCTGCCCCGGCGTTGTGTAATATTTGGTATCCCCTTGTCACCGGCTCTCTAAAGGCTTACGTTGCTAATATTCAAAGGTTAACAACAGACTGAACGTTTACTTATTTCAGTTGCTTTTATACAGCGTGAGTCGCAAAAAGACTTTTCCATGGTTTTTGATTCCACTTGTTTTGTTTAAATATCATGGACTTGTTACATATCAAAGTACAAGCACCGCGATCAAAATAAAGTGAAATTGCGGACCCTTATCTTTCAATGGGTGTTCATGAACTGCAAAAGACGGGAGCCTACTCTCATGTGAGAATTTCAAATCCCGTTTAGGGACGAAGACACCCAGCAGACTCTGAAGCCCCACCTACCCCACTGACCGTTATGCCGGCCCTTCACATCTGCAGCGGAGGCAGGCCGCACTTTCCAGAGTCCTCAATATCTGTAAAGTAGTCATTGTATTGTATTGTATTGTATTGTAATTGCATTTATATAGCGCTTACTAACCCGGACAGGGCGTGGAAGCGCCTCTTCGGCGAGTCACACTGACCGAGGCTGCAATCTTTGCTGTTCATTGACAGTTACTGAAGCAATGTTTTCGTGGGCTTCAACGGATGATGTCCGAAATGCTGAATAGCCCAGCCCCGGCCTCTGAATAGGTTTCGAAAGAGGAGGCAGGCCGCCTGTTTTTGGGCGACACTTGCATTTTCCTGGACCAAACAAACTTTCCATTAGATGCCCCTAAGTAAAAAAGAAGCAGATAATGGGAAATCGCTCCTGACTTGAATATATAAAGCGGCATTGTGGTCCCATCCACCTGGCGCTGACACCAAGCGGCTTGGGGTTTTATAGGAGTGTAAAGTTTAAGTTTGGTTGAGTGGGTTACGGGGCGTCAGGAAACCATACGAGCACGGCGCTGTGATTCTATGCCACACAAGAGTTCAGGTGATCCCGTGCTACTTAACCTCCTTGGTAATCCCGTGACAACTCTGTCCTTTATTCCACATCTTGCTTCGGTGCTAACACGCAGGGAAAATCTGTTGATACCACCCTTGATGTGTGTGTGTGTAAACGAGAAAGGGGCATCTTGAACATATAAGAATAGTGCCAGAAGCTGATTTTATTGCATTTCAGTTTTATTAATTTGTTTACATAATGAGGTCATGAGAAGGTGCAAGTTGAATAATTTTCACATGTGAATGTTGGATGTGGCTACGGCACTAATCCGTCTCTCCACTCCATATTATGTAAAAGCCAGACAACGCAAAATCAGTTATCTCTACTGGTAGAGGGTTCCTCGTGGTCTAGGGGTTCTTTGGTCATATCTCT
Organism: Lissotriton vulgaris; assembly: GCF_964263255.1. Classification (NCBI taxonomy): domain Eukaryota; kingdom Metazoa; phylum Chordata; class Amphibia; order Caudata; family Salamandridae; genus Lissotriton; species Lissotriton vulgaris. Next base: position 332,963,635 of record NC_141685.1, read on the forward strand.
ATTACACATCTTAAGTAGTTTTTAATATAAAAAGTGTTGTGTATTTCGTCAATTCTTCTGCAATGTATGTCCCGCTGTAATAAGGACGGACTGGGGCAAGTGTATTTGCTATGTTCTGTATTACACACACACACAGCAAGATAGTACCAACGATGTTCCCCTTGTTGATTGGATGGCTGCTTCGTGCAATAAGCTAGTTCAGCATGTCTGGGGTCCGTGAGTGGAGCAGGATACGGAGGTAAGTGCCCGCGGTTAGACTGCAGCCCTGCCAAGGGTCAACCAGGCGTTAAACTAATGGACATTTGCTATTGTTATCCCATTCCTTCAAAATACTTTCGCATGCAATTCACAGCACCAGTACTTGCTTGAATTAGGGTGCTGGTAATGCGCTTTGCACAGACACTAACAGTGTGTGTTCTTCTGCGGTTCTGTAAGCATATCCAGGACTGACGAGAGGGCATGGGTTATGATCAACCATTTAGAAGTCAGACTCCTGTGTCTCGCAGCATTTGACCCTGTTTTACTTTAATACTTATGGCAGTCCTGGCTGCTTTTTTTTCTTTTTTTGTCTGTGTGGTTAGAGGTGGTGCACTTGGTGCAGGGCAGATTGTCTCTTAGGGAGATCTCGCCAGGAAGCTCTGCCCCCCCCCCCTCCCTTTTCACACAGTGACATTTTATATACAGGTTGGCAGGTCTAAGATCTGTATAAAATGTGCCATTAGTAGGAGACGAGGCAAACAGTGCGCTTTTGTTTCCTAGAACTCTCAGGTATTCAGAGGGTAGGAGGCTTCTGAGTTTCTAAAAGCACTTTGCACTTCAGGAGGTCTAGCCCACACAAGAACAGTCATCCCCCTTGAATATCCTCCATGTGCTGAATCGAGACTCTCCAGTTCAGGCGTGTGTGCTCTCTAGGGCCCAAGCATGATTAATTGTTGGCAAACTGGCCTGACACCTACCTAGGTTATCGACCTCTCTGTGACAAAGAGCCATGCCTTGTGGACTACCAGATCCTGTACACCTGTGCTTGCATATATTCAGTTCATAGTGGGCACATCACACACACACACACACACACACACACACACACTGTAAACACTGCACCCTCACACACTCTGCGCACCCTCACACACTCTGCGCACCCTCACACACTCTGCGCACCCTCACACACTCTGCGCACCCTCACACACTCTGCGCACCCTCACACACTCTGCGCACCCTCACACACTCTGCGCACCCTCACACACTCTGCGCACCCTCACACACTCTGCGCACCCTCACACACTCTGCGCACCCTCACACACTCTGCGCACCCTCACACACTCTGCGCACCCTCACACACTCTGCGCACCCTCACACACTCTGCGCACCCTCACACACTCTGCGCACCCTCACACACTCTGCGCACCCTCACACACTCTGCGCACCCTCACACACTCTGCGCACCCTCACACACTCTGCGCACCCTCACACTCTGCGCACCCTCACACGCCACATAATTACACTGCACTCAATGCAACATACACTCCAAGTACCACTCAGTGCCACATAACTACACGGCACATAATTACACTGCACTCAATGTAACACACTCAAAATACCACTCAGTGCCACAAAATTATATGCTACATAATTACACTGCACTCAATGCAACATACACTCCAAATAACACTCAGTGCCACATAATTACATGCCACAAAATTACACTCTACTGAATACAACATACAATCCCCATATTGCCACTCAGTGCCACATAATTACACGCCACATAATTACACTCTTCTCAATGCAACGTAAATGCACTCCATATAACACCACTCAGGGCATATAATTACACACCTCATACTTACACTCTACTCAATGCAACATAGATACACTTTATCTATCTATCTATCGCATCACCATAGCATCACTCAGCACCACCACAGCATCACTCCGGGGCACCACAACATCACTATGTGCTACCACATCATCACTGAACGCCACAGCATCACTCGTCTCCACCACAACATCACTCGGCGCCACCACAGCATCAATCTGCGCAACCATTCAACAACAACTAGTTCAAATATGTTCTCTCAATGTTTCAAGCTTTATTACAAATGTCACAAAAAGATGTTAATATTTTGCTTCTGTTCTTGGATTTTAGTCACAATAAAATACAATGAACATAATCTTCACAAAAGTTATTTACAAAAGCTATTGCCATTATAAATTACAATAAGGAATATGCTACTTACCAGTATGCATCTGTTCTTGGCATGTATGGCTGCTGACATTCATATCTTGTGCATAGATCGCCGCCTAGTGTTGGGTCCGGATGATTACACTTTGTTGTCTTGGAAGAGTCTTCGAAGTATCACAAGATAGGTGACTGCTCCCCTGGACTACAGTGTGCATGGGCATCCTCTCCATCCTCAGATTGTTTTTCGCCATTGTGGCAAAGATGGAGATAGTAAAGTAAGAGATGGCCATGCCAGAGATAATGCTGTAGCTGCTACAGGCACCGGAGAGGAGGGCGGGCGATATGAATGTCAGCAGCCCTACATGCCAAGAACAGATGCATTCTGGTAAGTAGCATATTCCGTTTGAGGCATGTGGGCTGCTCTATTCATATCTTGTGCATAGACTGTATATCAGTATCTCCTCTAGCGGTGGCTACCTGTGCCAGCTGCAGCAGTTTGAAAAAGAGTTTTGAGGACAGCCTGGCCTACAGCAGCTTGCTGTTTTGTTTGCACATCTACACAGTAATGTTTTGTGAAAGTGTGTATGGTGGACCATGTGGCTGCCTTACAGATATCTTCAAGAGGAATATTTCCTAGGAAAGCCATGGATGCGCCCATTTTTCTTGTGGAGTGTGCTCTTGGGGGGGGACGGTTAAACTGCGTTTTGCCTTTTGATAGCATATTTGAATGCATTTAACTATCCATCTGGCTATTCCTGATTTTGAAACTGATTCCCTATGTGTTGTGGTGCAAAAGCAACAAGCAGTTGTTTTGTTTTCCTAAAGGATTTAGTTCTGTCCACATAATAAAGTAGAGCTCTCTTTACGTCTAGTGTGTGCAGGGCTCTTTCAGCTACTGACTGTGGATTTTGAAAGAACACTATTGATTGGTTGATATGGAAATTGGATACAACCTTAGGCATGAATTTAGGGTTTGTTCTAAGAACCACCCTGTTGGCATTTACCTGCATGAAAGGTTCTTGAATTGTCAGTGCTTGTAATTCGCTCACTCTTCTGAGTGAGGTGATGGCAACCAAGAATGCAACTTTCCACGTTAAGAATTGTAGTTCCCATGAATGTAAAGGTTCGAAAGGAGGGCCCATGAGTCTGGTGAGTACTATATTCAGATTCCAGACTGGGGAAGGGGGGTGCCTAGGAGGAATCACCCTTTTTAAACCCTCCATGAAGGCTTTGATTGCTGGTATTCTAAACAGTTAAAGGTGTTGCCTATTTTGAAGGTGTGCTGCTATAGCAGCGAGGTGTAGTCGTATTGAAGAGTATGCTAAGTTACATCTTTGTAGATGCAGCAGGTAACATATAATGTTTTGTATTGAAGCGTTGAAGGGGTTGATTTGATTATTGTTGCAGTAAATAACAAATTTCTTCAATTTAGCTGCATAGCACGCTCGTGTGGTTGGTCTTCTTGCCTCCCTAATGATGTTCATGCAATCTGGGGGCAAGTAAAGGTATCCAAACTCCAAGACCTCAGGAGCCAGATTGCTAGGTTCATTTGATTGGGATCTGGGTGTCTGATTTCTCCATGGTTCTGAGTTAGAAGATGAGATGCAAGGCACAGTCTTTGATTGGGAACTACTGAGAGTTCCAGGAACGTTGTGTACCACGGTTGTCTCGCCCATGTGGGAGCAACTAGGATTAGTGTGAGGGAGTGTTGCCGCAGTCTGCGTGCCACCAGTGGGATCAGTGGTGCTGGGGGGAATAGCGTACGCAAATCTGCCTGACCAGTTCATCCAGATCGCATTGCCCTGTGACAATGGATGTGGGAACCTGGAGGCAAAGTATTGGCATTTCGAATTTTCTTTTGTGGCGAACAGGTCTATTTCTGGGTGACCCCACTCCTCGAAGAATGGCTGGAGAACCTGGGGGTGAATCTCCCATTCGTGTAGTTGTTGGCTGTGCCTGCTGAGCAGGTCGGCAACCTGATTGTCCTTCCCTGGAAGGTGTTCTGCTAGGAGAAAAATGTTTTTGGGGAATCGCCCACTTCCATATGCTTTGTGCCAGATGGGACAGCTGTGGAGAGTGCGTTCCTCCCTGTTTCTGGATATAGTACATCGCGGTCATGTTGTCCGTCCGGATCAACACCGTCTTGCTGTACAAGTATTTCTGAAATGCTTTTAGGGCTAGGAATATTGCTAGCAATTCCAGTTGGTTGATATGCAGCTTTTTTGTTCGTTTGTCCAGAGCCCTTGTACTGTGTATTGAAGGAGATGGGCTCCCCAGCCTGTCAGTGATGCGTCCGCTGTTAGTACTAGTTGTGGAACCGGCTCTTGGAACAGTCGCCCCTTGGAAAGGTTTTGTGGGTTCCACCACTGCAGAGAGTTGTGAGTGCGACTGTCTACCAACACTAGGTCTTTTAGTTGTCTTTGAGCCTGGTTCCATTGCCGTGCTAGGCATTCCTGTAATGGGCGCATTTGAAGTCTGGCATGGGGGACAATGAATATGCAGGAGACCATCATGCCTATGAGCTACATGAAGACTTGAGCTGGCAGAGTGTTTTGGCAGGAATTTGCGAATGAGTGTCTGTATACTGGCTATCCTCGCTGAGTTTGGATATGCCTTTGCCACTGAGGTGTCTATGGTGGCTCCCAGGTGCTGCTGTGTGTGGGACGGTTGCAGATGTGATTTTGTGTAGTTGATTGAAAAGCCTAAGCTGTGTAGCAACTGGATTGTTTGAGAAGTGTGTGCTGCACATTGTTGGTACGATTTTGCTTGTATTAGCCAATCGTCCAGATAAGGGTACACATGGACGTGCTGCCTCCCGAGATGCGCTGCCACGGTCGCTAAGTATTTTGTAAACACTCTTGGAGCCGTGGTAACCCCGAAGGGCAAAACCTTGAATTGGTAGTGTGGACGTTCTATTGTGAACCTGAGGTATTTTCTGTGGGCTGGACGGATGGGTATGTGGAAATACGCATCTTTGTGGTCCAGTGTTGCTAGGAAATCTCCTTGTTGTAGCAACGGGAGCACTTGTTGAAGTATTATCATATGAAAGTGCTCCGACAGTATGTATTGATTTAGGGGTCTGAGGTCCAATATTGGTCTGAGAGAGCCGTCCTTCTTGGGAATAAGGAAATATAGGGAGTACACTCGTGTCCCTTGCTGTTGGAAAGGGACTTGCTCTATGGCCCCCTTTTCTAGAATGCAGTTCACCTGTTGTTGTAGCAGGGTGATGTGTTCTCTGGACATTGGATGATGTCTGGGTGGTATGTTTGGTGGTGTAGAAGTCAGTTCTAGGCAGTAGCCCGACTGGATAATTTCTCTCACCCACCTGTTTGTGGTAATTGCGTTCCAGACAGGCAGGAACTGTTGGAGTCTGCCTCCGACCGGTGTTAAGTGGTCTGGAGGTAGCGTAATGGAGTCACTGTTTTGAGGCAGTGGAGGCTCTGGTGTTATTGCCTCCACGTCCTCTCCCCTTGTTATTGTTACCTCTGTAACCTCCTCTGGTTGTGTTCTTGTTAAAGGAACCTTGTGTGTTACTTTTGTATGAGGCCGTTGTTTGTGAGGTATTTCCTCGTGTAGTCGCTCTGTATGAGGAGCGACGAAAGGAGCCTCTTTGTTGCTGAAATTGCAATGCCCCCATTGATTTTGCCGCCTGTGTCCTTTTTCATTTTATCCAAAATGGTGTCAACAGCAGGGCCAAATAGAAAATCCTGATTAACAGGCTGGTTAAGAATGGTGGACTGCACCTCATTTTCAAAACCAGAAATACGCAGTCATGCATGTCTGCGTAGTAGGACGCTAGTGTTGATTGACCTAGCTGCAGTGTCTGCTGCGTCAAGCGCGCATTTGATGGAGGCGTTTGTGATGAATTTTCCCTCTTGTATGAGATCCTGGGTTTGTGCTTTGAAAGGCTCAGGTAGGTGTTGCATTAGGGTTTCTAGCTGGTCGTAATGCGCCCTGTCGTAACGAGCCAGTAGGGCTTGTGTATTAGAGATCCTCCATGAGTTGGAGGCTTGTGCTGCTACCCTTTTTCCTGATGCCACTAGTATTTTTGACTCCTTGTCGGGGGGGAGGTGCTTCCCCAGTGGTTTGGGGTTGGCCACTACCAGGGAATCAAGTGGTAACTGCCCTCTGATGTAAGTAGGGTCTGTAGGAGCTGCCCTATACTTTTTTCTATCCTGGGGTCGATTACCGTGCCCTGGCTGTATCCTTAAATAGGTCAGGTGCATGTTTCAGAACTCCCTTTAACATGGGAAGTGTTTTGACACATTTTTCTGATGTAGGAAAGGTGTCAAACAAGAAGTCTTCCTCAACAGGGTCGTTATGCATATCTACGTTGTGGAATTGTGCTGCCCTGTCTATGAGTTGATTAAAAACTACGGTGTCATCAGTAGGTGACGGCTTAGTAGGATAAGAGGATATATCAGGGATGGGATGGGTGTTGTAAGGGTCTGTTGGCTCTTCCCATGGTTCTTCTTGTGGTTCAGGATCCTGTGGGAAATCATATTGAGGCTGTGGTTCATCCCCTGTGTTAACTTCATTGTCCCCGTTTGGAGAAGGAGAATAAGGAGTCGGGGGCAGGGTACGTACGGTTTGCCCCGGTGGGATGTCGTCATCGGGGTCCGAGTAGTCCTCGACGGGGACGATCTCTAGGTCCGAGTCTGGAGCTTTTTGTAGATCCTAGTCATCATCGAAGATGTTGTCCGGGTCCGGTGCCTGTCGCTGCATTTCTTGCCTAGCGGCACATCGGTTTCGACTAGTTTTCTTTGATCGAAACTGTGCGCAGGCTGGACAGCTTTCTTCCTTATGGTCTGGGGAAAGGCACTTGTTGTATACTGAGTGCTTATCAGTATGTGGGAACTTGGATTGGCATTGTGGGCACCTTTTAAACAGGCTTCTTTCCATCGACGGTCGGCTCACGTCGAAAAGGCCCAACGGCCCGAGTCGACGACCGCTTCGAGATGGAAGGCTGGATCGAGTAGAGTGTTACCGAGCGAGAACAATACTGTCGAATCGAAGTCCTTTAGAAAAGTTTTGTTTTTGATTCCAAAGTTGGAGTATAGGAGTTTGCATCCGAACCCAATGGCGGAAAAAAAACAATCTGAGGATGGAGAAGATGCCCATGCACACTGTAGTCCAGGGGAGGAGTCACCTATCTCGTGATACTTCGAAGACTCTTCCAAGACAACAAAGTGCAATCATCCGGACCCAACACTAGGCGGCGATCTATGCACAAGATATGAATTCAGTAGCACACATGCCTCAAAGTATTAATTATTCAAAAAAATAATAGCCGTTTTTATTTGTAATATCAATACATCTACGTCACGTAAATACAACACACATTGTATTACAAATGCTATAGGTGTCCCATTTGCGAAAGTTAAAACTATTGGCATTGTAAATGACAAAGCTATTAATTTCGCTATTTTCAAAACCAACACATAAATATGAAAATTGTCATTTACAATACCAATAGCTCAAACTTTTCTAATGCGAGACCTATTGCATTGGAAATGCTTGTTTTACTTCTTAGTTTCCTACATGTGTATTTGAGTGCATCAGAACTTTGAAGAGGTTGAGCAAGTTGGAACGTTGCTCTAGTTCAGAGTGTAGATTTGCATTCTTTGGATGCTTTTCGCTTGCGAGTTCTTCCTTTAGGGTAAGGAACAGAGCCAACTATAGATGTGACTTTCATCCACAAATAGAAGTTATACCTGTTCATGCTGCACATTGTGGTGCAGTAGATTGGCAGCAGAAACTTTGCGATTGGTCCTACTTGTCCCAAAGTTATCACAAGTTTGGTGCATTCATCCATCCAGTTTTGCAAACTAGTCTCTTTTTAGGGCTCGGCCTACGTCACCACTGCGTCAGCAGTGGGGCGGAGCTCCGAGCAGTATTGTTAAGGGGCTCAGAATAGTGTAGCAAAAATTCCTCAGTGTACGAGATTGTCAGTATTTTTTTTGCCATCTGCATGTTAATTCGTCCTTGCGGTGCCGTGTTTATAGTAGCCTTAAAGCAAAAAGGAAAGAAAGCTCAAGTGGAAGGTAAAAGGTAATCAAAACAGGTAAGTTAGAGGACTAGAATAGGTTTTGAAAATAGTGCAGCTCCACCTTCATATACTGTTGCACACAGTACTCCCCTCTTATAAGGGGCTGGTGGTTGTCTGTTACAGCCAGGTGTTTAACACCTGTGAGCTGTTGGGAACAAATTCAGCAGACACCCAAAATAATTTTTACCTTCGATGAGTCGATAATGATGCAACACTTGTGTCAATGGCTATGCATCCAGCACTTTATGGCGAAAACAAAGACAAATACTCTAAGTAAGGACTGCCTTGTACTGCATATACCATCACGCATTGCCAAGGGAGGACTGGAACAAGTGTGCAACAAAACCTTCAGGCAGGTAAGAGGGTTGGATATATGTAGATGAGGAGTCTCACCAGCTCAAGGACAGAAATACCCAAAGAGCATCCCAGAAAACTGCCAGCCGTCACCCCACGCTCACAGATAACAGAAATGAAAGTTACTGTACAGTAATCAAAAGGGAGAATTTTTTAGATACGCCAACCAATCCAATTGTATTTTCTCGTTCTTCAGCACAGGAGCACATTTATCAAAGGACGTCTCTGTAACGGGGACGGGTGGCCTCCGGCCCCTGTACCCCCGTGCGAGCCTGTGACCCCTCCCTCTTGTTTCCACAGCCCACACCACCCCCTACGTGGAGCGGGCACAAGGAGTGGTACAGTTGCGATGTTGAGGACGCAGGTGTCGTGCCCTTTAACTGGTCTGGCGGGAGTGTTGCAGAGGAGTCCGGCGCTGCCTTAAAAGAAGTCAGAGAGAATGCACAGGTGTGTCTTTACACCGGAGGAGCGGTCAGTGAGTGGAGAGGTGCGGCGTGGAGCAAGAGTGCAGGAGAGATCGGTACTTGGAAGCAGACGAGGAGGAGACGAGTGAAACATCCGTAGCGGAGGAGGAGACGCGGGGAACATCAGTAGCGGAGGGGAGAGACAAGAGTACGCTGAGGAGGCAGAGACCCAACGGAGCCCAGCTGTAAAGCAGAAGCCAGGAGGCCAACGGCACTACGGTTCGTCCAGCCGCTCCCCAGGAGGGGTGTGGCTTACAGAGGTGCGTGAATGTATAGCGGGCTGGGTTGGAAGAAAGGGGAAGAGTAAAAGGCACCCCTTGAGCCCTTTCTAATTTATGGTTTCCACGTCCCTCACTTTCACTAATAAACCCAGAGCACAAAGGTTGAGTAAGCGTGTACCCTGATACATCCATCTCTTGTGTTTCCCCACCGGCGGAGACTGGGTCACCACGGAGCCCGACGAAGGAAAACAGAGAACCAGTTTGACGCGGCGAAGAGAGGAAGGTGTGCTGAGAAAGAACCGTCTGGAGAGGAGCAGATCCCCCAGGAGAGCCGTTCCCAGGAAAACCTCTACCGACATACTTTTCCATTAAATAAAGCCTGGTAGTACTTTAACGAAAACATGTCTCCTGCCTTTCCCTGCCCCCCATGTTACAGTCCCCAACACCATTTTCCTCATATTAAGAAAACAATTCATTCAAATCACATTTGGATGCAAAACTCACCCGCTTTTGTGCTTCCCTTGTACATGAGCAATATTTATATTACTGCTTAAGTTTCTGGCCAGAGCAGTTGGAATGATTGTGACAGGCTTCACAGGAATGCTTTCACAGACATTTGCCATTGTTACAGCGGACCAATGAAGATCAAAATTGAGGTGGTCCATGTTCTCTGTATAAACGATTACTGCTTGAACAGCAAGTAGTTTGGAAACATCCAAAGCATCTCTACTGCATATATGGTTTTGCAGACACTACAAACAAAAAAAGAATTTTCATTGTACACAAAATGGCAACTGAAGAAACTACTTTATAATGGACTATAAACAATGTACAATATGGCATTAACAAGAAAACAGTGTAATTTAGGTCTTCATTGTGCAATGAAATTCCTTTTTTTAAAACAAAACAATAGAGTTTCATTAGGCTGATGCAGTTGAAAGAACTAAGATATAGGAAAATGCTCCAAGTACATTGAAATGCAGTTGAAAAAAGCTAATTAACGGTAACTCTAAGTCTCCATCAAGGGCACCCTCATATTTGTAAACGATGACTATCTATGCATATGTGCAGCACTCAGAACATTCAACAGAACAGAAAAAAACATCTATTTTCTTTAACTCAATGCTAACCATTGCTGTATTTTCGGGGTAGTAGCAACCCTACCCCACCCTTAATTTTGACACTCACCTGAAGGACGTGTGATCTAAAATTAAATCTTTGCTTTCACACTTTGATCTACTGCAGAGGACGGGTATGCATTTAATAAAGAGGTGAATGGCAGAGAACGGGAGTTAGCAGTGATCTATAAAAACGCCGGCCAAAGGTGGAAGAAGAATGGTAATATCTCTTGCAGTCTTATGAAGCATTTGTTTTATCTTAGATTGCACCATAATCCTTGTGGTGCCTTTACACATCCAAGAGACATGGAATCAATTGGCAACACGTGCACAGTACGGCAATGAAGATCATGGACCCCATGGCGAGTTGAAAACGTTCACTTTTAAGTGCACATTAAGGAACATAACCAAGCTAGTGGGAAAAGTAGCCTATCCAAATAAGATCCTCAGGTACCCTGGACACGAAGATTCCAACCAATGCAATATTTGTCGTATTGAGCAAACGCACACGATTATACACTGGTGACATTGTCATTTATAAGCACTGTATCAGTGACAACCAATGTGCCACCAAGAGAAAACTGTTGGGGAGACCTGTACACTAAAGGTTGATTTCAAGGTGGAGAACTTGGGGGGGATGGAGGGCGGGTGGGGTAATTATAATGCAGGGCCAGAAGAGGAAGCGAGTATCAATATTAGTCTTAAAATTAGAAAATCATACTTTGGTATAGAAATCCTGAAAACCTTCCAAATAATTGTCTCCACTAACTTACCCCAGGTAATAGTGCATCAGCTGAGGTTGAGCCAGGTCTTTGGGAACACTTGAAGACAACTGATCAATTTCAAAAGAAAAACAATCCCATTTTGGGTAGTGATGCAGCGTGTTTGAAGGTTTCCGTGCTTGATAACGATACAAACTCAGTAACCTCTTCGCTGCTGATGACGAGCTCAGCTCGTCATCAGCTACGGCGCTCGTATGCTGATGATGAGCTGAGCTCGTCATGTAACGCGTGTGAGACGTTGGCCCGATATGCAACGTTCGCTATTCTAGCGACCGCTATGTATCGTTCCAACGACCCTTATGGTGTTTGGTTGTAAGTCAACCTATAGACCAGCTATCCTAGTAGCGTGGATACGAGCAGTCTAAGGCTAAAGACTCGAGAGGGCGTGTTAAGCCAGCTGTTTACCACACTTGTACCCCTTGAACAACCCGTGAAAGGACACCACACAAGTGTTATGAAAATAAACAGTATATTTATTAAGAATCACAACAGCCCTGTACTCTTTGTGAGGACAGGGTACTAAGCACAAACCAAATCTTTTAGGCAGATACTTCAAGTGCACAATTAAAACAAGTGTCCGAGGACACGCAAAGTTTAAGGTCTCGGGCGGACCCGATAAGGCAAGTCGGAAGCGAGGGACTCGGGACCCTAGAGTAAAGAGGCTATGCAGGCACCGAAATGCCGAGTTACCTAGCCACGAGGGCTGCGGCTGCACAAGTCTTACAGGCGTCGGGGTCTTCGCTGACGAGCCAGGAGCCGGAAGAAAAGGAGTTGCTGGCCGGCGACCAGTGATGAATAGTTCGTAGAGATCCAAGCCTGGATCAGAGATCGTTGACACCTGAAAGCAGAGGGGACCAAGTTCGTACTACTAGCCAGTAGTCAGAGGGTACCAGGAGGGCACCGGTTGGCCGTCACCTCGACTAGGTGAGTGGGCGACGCTAGGCTCTGCAGTCTCACGGACCAGGAGGCGTTGTCGGCGACCACGGTGGAGGTGCGAGCTGTCCCACGAAGGATGATGCTGTCGGCGTCGCTGGGCCCAGGATGGGGCAACAAGCCTTGGCAAATCTCAGGGCCACGTGGTGGGCCTAAGATGGCGTCTTGAGAGGACCCGGAGGGTCCGGGGTGCTTCTCGCAAAGATGGAAGCAAGGGCCAGTCTGGAGCAACCAGACCAGCGGAGTTGTTTGTTGGTCGTTGTCAAGGACGGGCACAAGCCAGCGGCTAGTGACCAGACAACGTGCTGAGCAGCGAGCAGAAGGGCCCCACGCAGATCGTGGAGATGCTGGGAGACTGCACTTCGGGGCTGGAGCGGCTCAGGGTCGGGGCTTCTCGGACCCCAGAGCACTCACCAGAGAGTTACCTCGATGGTCGTGCTGGTTAAGAGCGTGCAGGTTCTGATGATGGCCGGTCCCTCGAGGTCTCGTCGCACCCACAGATCACAGCTGAGCTGATGACGTGGGTAGAGGTCAGAGGTGCCAGGGAAGCCGGTTCTCGTCGAGCTGGGCCGTCGGATCCTTGAGGAAGGACTTGCAGCAAACCGCAGAGTTCTTAGATGGTGCCCGCTGATGCAGGGTGACTACTCCTTAGTCACAAGGGAGAAATCTTGAGAAGAGTCTTGAAGTCCTTTCGTAGAAAGTATTCTTGATTCAAAGATGATCTAATTTGGAAGGGTCCCCGCTCCGGCCTTTATTCTAAAGAAAGGGGTGGGTACATGACTAGGTCCTGCCCTAAGGGTGGGACCAGGAAGGGGGGTAGTTACACCCCTCTCCCCTGCCGGACTTTCCCCAGGCCAGGGCTGTCGCCCCTGGAACTGGTTCTAACCGGCAGATGCGTAGTGAGCACCGGGGTGCCACTCCGCAGTCACCTTCTCGCAGAAGCCCTACCTACCCAGAATACACAAACCCTGTCTGGGACGGTGCGAACACCGCCCTCGACAGGAAACCCTTTGTCCAAGCTCTCCTCGCTGGAAGGACTCCCAGCAGCAGGAGGTCAGACTCGTGTCTGTGGTGGCAGCACCCATTTTGTGGAGCTGAGGCTTTAGTTAACTTTAACTGGGGTTCACAGTTACGTACATGTCGTGTCCCTCTAGAAGGGCGGAATGCTAACCTCACCGCCAGAGTTGGTGAGAGGGCAGCATCCCGATTCGTATGACACCTTACTCGACATGTCTTGATAACGCGACACCGAAGTTACCGATGTGGTACGCGTTATCATGGAACAGCCATTGGGTCTTGATTCCGCAAGCTGCAACCGGGCTCGGCTCGGGCCAGAACCTAGTTTACACGAGCCCATGCACTCTGCCTTCAGGATTGTCAAGGCCTGCCATAGGAGTGACTGATAGGAACTCGAGTGCCCATTGTATGGTTAGATATAGGGCTACTATATCTAAAGCAAAGTGTGATTACACGACTTCGCCCCAGCTGTCATGCAGCCAGTTGTGTCAAATTTAGGAGGCCAGCCAGGGGTGGCATAATACATGCTGCAGCCCCTGGCGGCCCTGGGTACACCTATGCCCTGCGTTACGGGGTCTGATAAGGTGGCCCAGTACCAATTGGTAGATGCACCTAGGGTACATATCGTAATTTAGAAAGAGAACAGCCAGGCTGTGGGTCTGATTAGCAGGCCCACAGCCAGAGAAAGTCGTAAACCAGTGAAACAAAAGCGAAAAATCTGGGTGATCATAGGATTGCAGACCCTACTCTCCTACATGACCCCCCCCCCCCAAACGTCGGAACAATAAGCTAACCTTGACCAGGTGAGTCTTCTTGCTCTAAGTGGAAATATCTGGAGAGCCCATCGGCATTGCCATGATCAGTACCAGGTCTATGTTCCACTGTAAAGTCCATCCCCTGTAGGGAAATGGACCACCTAAGCAGTTTGGGGTTTTCACCCTTCATCTGATTTAGCCATAAGAGGGGCTTATGGTCGGTCTGAATCTTGAAGTGAGTGCCAAACAAGTATGGCCTCAGCTTCTTCAGGGCCCAAACCACAGCAAAGGCCTCCCTCTCAATAGCTGACCAATTCTTCTCTCTAGGGGTCAGCCTTCTGCTTATAAAAGCAATGGGCTGGTCTTGACCATCAAAATTCAGTTGAGAAAGAACAGCTCCCACACCCAACTCAGAAGCATCTGTTTGGACAATGAATGGTTTGGAGTAGTCCGGACTCTTGAGGATAGGTGCCGTGCACATGGCCTGCTTTAGGTCATCGAATGCTTTTTGACAGCTCGCTGTCCACTGAACCTTCTTTGGCATTTTCTTACTTGTCAGTTCGTTTAATGGTGTCACAATTGAACCATAGTTCCTGACAAACTTCCTATAGTAACCAGTCAGGCCCAAGAAAGCTCGAACCTGAGTCTGGGTAGTTGGAGGAGCCCAGTCCCTGATTGACTGTATCTTGCTCTCCAGGGGCTGAACCTGGCCTCCACCTACAAGGTGGCCCAGGTATACAACCTGTGTCTGCCCTATCTGGCACTTGGTGGCCTTGATAGTGAGGCCTGCTGCATGCAGAGCCTCTAACGCTTTCCGCAGGTGGACCAGGTGATCCTCCCAGGTGGAGCTAAAGACAGCAATATCGTCAAGATACGCCGCACAGAAGTCATCCAGCCCAGCAAGGACTTGATTCACCAACCTTTGGAAGGTGGCAGGTGCATTTTTCAGACCAAAGGGCATCACCACGAACTGATAATGCCCACCAGGGGTTGAAAATGCGGTTTTAGGCTTGGCGTCCTCAGCTAACCTGATTTGCCAATACCCAGCTGTCAGGTCAAACGTACTTAAGTAGTTGGCCGAAGCCAATCTATCGATAAGCTCGTCTGCCCTTGGTATTGGGTGGGCGTCAGTCTTAGTGACTGCATTGAGACCCCTGTAGTCTACGCAAAACCTCATCTCTCTCTTACCACCCTGGGTGTGAGGTTTTGGCACTAGAACTACGGGACTAGCCCAAGGGCTATCCGAGGGTTCAATGACTCCCAGCTCCAACATTTTCTGCACTTCACTCTTGATGCAGTCTCTAACGTGATCAGGCTGCCTGTAGATTTTACTCTTGATGGCAAGCTGTCACCAGTGTCAACCTCATGGGTGCACCAATCGGTCTGACTGGGTGTTAGAGAAAACATATGTCGGAACGACTGAAGAACCTGTTTACAGTCGCTCTGTTGATGTTCGGAGAGGCTGCCACAAAAGACAACACCATCTACCGATCCATCGTCAGGATTCTGAGTGAGCAGGTCGGGGAGAGGGTCACTCTCTTCTTCCTGTCCCTCATCTAGGGCCATGAGCAAACTCATGTCCTTCCTGTCGACATATGCTTTTAGCCTGTTGACATGAAGCACCCTGTGGGGGCTCCGGGGAGTTCCCAGGTCGACCAGGTAGGTGACCTCTCCCTTTTTCTCCAGGATGGTGTAGGGCCCGGACCATTTGTCCTTGAGTGCTGCTGGGGCCACTGGCTCCAACACCCACACCTTCTGTCCGGGCTGATAAACAGTCAAGACAGCCTTTTGGTCATGCCAAGCTTTTTGGAGTTCTTGGCTGGCCTTAAGGTTTTCAGATGCCTTTTCCATGTATTCAGCCATCCGCGAGCGGAGGCCAAGCACATAGTCCACTATGTTGGCTGCAGGCTTTTTGAGAGGTCTCTCCCATCCTTCCTTCACCAAACACAGGGGTCCTCTTACAGGATGCCCGTACAGAAGTTCAAAAGGGCTGTAGCCAACCCCCTTCTGTGGGACTTCTCTGTAGGCGAACAAGAGGCAGGGGATCAGGACGTCCCATCTACGCCGAAGCTTTTCAGGTAGTCCATGAATCATCCCTTTTAGGGTCCTGTTGAATCTCTCAACAAGCCCATTGCATTGTGGATGATAGGGTGTAGTGAACTTGTAGTTGACACCACATTCCTTCCACATAGCAGTTAAGTAGCTCGACATAAAGTTTGCACCTCTGTCGGAGACGACCTCCTTAGGGAAGCCCACTCTGGAGAATACTCCAACTAGGGCTCTTGCCACAACAGGCGCTGTAGTGGTCCTAAGGGGAATAGCTTCCCCCTGGTGGCATGATCCACTACCACCAGTATAAACTTGTGCCCTGAGGCTGTCGGTGGTTCCATGGGACCGACGATGTCGATCCCCACCCGTTCAAAGGGCACCCCCACCACAGGCATTGGTATAAGGGGGGCCTTTGTCGTGCCACCTGACTTACCACTGGCTTGGCAGGTGACACAGGAGCGGCAAAACTCCTTGGTATCTTCGTTCATGTGGGGCCAGTGAAAGTGTGAGACAAGCCTGTCCCACGTTTTTGTCTGGCCTAAGTGACCTGCTAAGGGAATCTCGTGGGCCAAGGTAAGTAGGAAACCACGCTGAGACAAGGGTACAACCAGCCTCCTGGTCATGCCAGGCTTGGGGTCTCTTGACTCAGTGTACAGGAGTCCGTCTTCCCAGTATACCTTGTGGGTACCTGTGGCGTTCCCAGCAGCCTCAGCAGCAGCCTGCTGTCTGAGGGGTTCAAGAGAAGGGCAGTCTAACTGGTCCTTCCCCAGGTCCTCCCTTGAGGGTCCCCCTGAACCCAAGAATTCAACTTGATCAAGTTCGAACTCCCTAGGCTCAGTTTCCCTCAATTCCTGTAGGTCAGCCTCCTCTGAGACTTGATCCACGACCTGGGGCAAGGGGGAAGGCGCAGCCTTAACCCTACCGCTCTTTTTCTTGGGAGGCGTCTGGTCCGTTGTTCCAGGATCCAGCACCTGTTCAGTGGGGCATTTCCTGACCTGTGACCTAGTCACAGCGAACACATGTGCTGGCAAACCTAACATTTCCATGCGAGTCCGGTGCTCCACTTCTGACCATTGTGATGACTCCAAATCATTGCCCAACAAACAATCCACTGGGAGGTCTGGACTAACTACAACCTTCTTTTGGCCAGTTACCCCTCCCCAGGAGAAAGCTACAATTGCCATACTGTGATTGGTAGTGACATTGCTTGCATTGGTCACCAGGAATTCTGTACCTGGCATGATCTGTCCAGGGTCCACAAAGTTAGGCGTCACCATGGTGACGCTGGCACAAGTGTCCCTATAGGCCTGAGCCATCTTTCCATTTATGAAAGGCGTCTGTCGGTATTTGCCCAGGGTATTGGGACTTATGTCAGGGGACACGTCCGCGTCCCCTGTACTGACAAGGACAGCCTGAGTGAGTGTGCCAACTAAGTTGTCACGCCCCTCAGAACCCAGGGTTAACCCTACTAAACCCTTGGGAGGCGCACTACCACTGCTGACTGTACTAGGGGGCACAGGTGCCTTAGGGGCTGCAGTGGCAGGAGTCTGCCCTCCTCCTTTCTTGGTGCACTCACTAAACCAGTGAGATTTACTTTTACAGTACTGGCACCATCTTTTGGATTGGCCTTCTTTCTTCTTTTGGGGAGCCTGACCCCCACCCTCTTTGGGTTGTTGGGGACCTGTCGAAGACTTCTGGTCATTTTGTTCCCCCTTAGAATCTTTACCCTTCTGGTCTGCTTTCTTCTGACCACCTTGATTCTGGCCCTGGTTCTGTTTAACTCTCGTACGAACCCATCTGTCTGCCTTCTTTCCCAATTCTTGGGGAGAGGTCAGATCCGAGTCGACAAGATGCTGATGCAACAACTGGTTCTGACAATTGTTTAAAATTTGTTCTCTCATCATCAAATTATACAATCCTTTGTAATCAGTAACCTTACTGCCCAGCAACCAGCCCTCAAAAGCCTTAGTGGCACAATCGACAAAGTCAGACCAATCTTGAGACTGCGTTTTCTGGGTATCCCTGAACAGCACCCTGTACTGCTCAGTGGTTAGGCCGAACCCTTCAACGAGTGTATTTTTCAAGACTTGGTAATCGTTCGCATCCTCCACCCTTGTGGTGAGGAGCTTGTCTCTTCCTTTACCTTCAAAGGAGAGCCACAAGATAGCTGCCCACTGACTCTGGGGAACACCTTGCACCGTGCAGGCCCTCTCCAAAGCAGTAATCCATTTGTGGATGTCGTCCCCTTGTTTAAAGGGGGGCACTATCTTACCAAGGTGTTTCGTATCGAAACTCTTTTCCCTATTGCTAGGTACATTGCTGCCACCAGTGGGGACTACCCCACTTAACTGTTGCTCTCTCGCAAAGGCAAGCCTTTCTTTGGCCAGGGCAAGTTCTTCCCTTTCGATCCTCAGATTAGCTGCCCTTTCCTTAGCTTCGTACACTCTCCGCTGAGGGGACGTCATCCCTCTTTGCGAAGAGTTGCGAGAGCCATTGGTTTGAAGGGATCTGCCAGAGTCTCTTGACAGAGATCGGGCTCGTCCATTCCAAATGTTAACCTGACCTGATAGTGGCCCCAGGGGTCCCCCAGCACCGCTATCATGTTTGCTTAAGTTGGACCTGCTTAGTCTGACGACTTCTACCTGTCCCTTATCTGTCTCATCCCCAGAGGGATCCTCATCCTCATCATCCTCCACATCTTCGTTCTCAGTTGCGAGGTGGATGAGGTCAGGATCGTCTCTGGTTCCCTCGAGGGGAGGCATGTCTCCTTCTGGATTAGAAGAGCTAAGAAGTTTCTCAGCCCTTCTGGCATCATAAGTCTCCAAGAGACCAATCAGAAAGGACGTTGTGGGGTTAGACCCCTGCTTGATCTTCATGGAGTGACACAGCTGTCGTAACTCCTTGAAGTTCAGCACAGTATATCCTGAAGGGATGACCTGTGGAGGGTCAACTGACACAAGGGGAGACCCAGAGTTTCCTCCTTTGTCCGACATACTGCTTCTAGTGTGGTGTAAGTGATGCACCTCCCTACACTACGTGTTTATCTACTGTTCCCCTGCTAAGAGTTGTAGCCAAGGTGTGCTAAGCCTTGAGGAGCTACAACAGCTGGTTCAGTAGAACTCAGAGTATTCTAAGCTTTAGTTATATGTACTAATAGTACTTGTGCGATCTTTCAACAAGATATTCTTAGGATACGTGTGGTAAAACAACAGCAAGCTCAAATCCCAACCGCTGCTCACCAATGTGAGACGTTGGCCCGATATGCAACGTTCGCTATTCTAGCGACCGCTATGTATCGTTCCAACGACCCTTATGGTGTTTGGTTGTAAGTCAACCTATAGACCAGCTATCCTAGTAGCGTGGATACGAGCAGTCTAAGGCTAAAGACTCGAGAGGGCGTGTTAAGCCAGCTGTTTACCACACTTGTACCCCTTGAACACCCCGTGAAAGGACACCACACAAGTGTTATGAAAATAAACAGTATATTTATTAAGAATCACAACAGCCCTGTACTCTTTGTGAGGACAGGGTACTAAGCACAAACCAAATCTTTTAGGCAGATACTTCAAGTGCACAATTAAAACAAGTGTCCGAGGACACGGAAAGTTTAAGGTCTCGGGCGGACCCGATAAGGCAAGTCGGAAGCGAGGGACTCGGGACCCTAGAGTAAAGAGGCTATGCAGGCACCGAAATGCCGAGTTACCTAGCCACGAGGGCTGCGGCTGCACAAGTCTTACAGGCGTCGGGGTCTTCGCTGACGAGCCAGGAGCCGGAAGAAAAGGAGTTGCTGGCCGGCGACCAGTGATGAATAGTTCGTAGAGATCCAAGCCTGGATCAGAGATCGTTGACACCTGAAAGCAGAGGGGACCAAGTTCGTACTACTAGCCAGTAGTCAGAGGGTACCAGGAGGGCACCGGTTGGCCGTCACCTCGACTAGGTGAGTGGGCGACGCTAGGCTCTGCAGTCTCACGGACCAGGAGGCGTTGTCGGCGACCACGGTGGAGGTGCGAGCTGTCCCACGAAGGATGATGCTGTCGGCGTCGCTGGGCCCAGGATGGGGCAACAAGCCTTGGCAAATCTCAGGGCCACGTGGTGGGCCTAAGATGGCGTCTTGAGAGGACCCGGAGGGTCCGGGGTGCTTCTCGCAAAGATGGAAGCAAGGGCCAGTCTGGAGCAACCAGACCAGCGGAGTTGTTTGTCGGTCGTTGTCAAGGACGGGCACAAGCCAGCGGCTAGTGACCAGACAACGTGCTGAGCAGCGAGCAGAAGGGCCCCACGCAGATCGTGGAGATGCTGGGAGACTGCACTTCGGGGCTGGAGCGGCTCAGGGTCGGGGCTTCTCGGACCCCAGAGCACTCACCAGAGAGTTACCTCGATGGTCGTGCTGGTTAAGAGCGTGCAGGTTCTGATGATGGCCGGTCCCTCGAGGTCTCGTCGCACCCACAGATCACAGCTGAGCTGATGACGTGGGTAGAGGTCAGAGGTGCCAGGGAAGCCGGTTCTCGTCGAGCTGGGCCGTCGGATCCTTGAGGAAGGACTTGCAGCAAACCGCAGAGTTCTTAGATGGTGCCCGCTGATGCAGGGTGACTACTCCTTAGTCACAAGGGAGAAATCTTGAGAAGAGTCTTGAAGTCCTTTCGTAGAAAGTATTCTTGATTCAAAGATGATCTAATTTGGAAGGGTCCCCGCTCCGGCCTTTATTCTAAAGAAAGGGGTGGGTACATGACTAGGTCCTGCCCTAAGGGTGGGACCAGGAAGGGGGGTAGTTACACCCCTCTCCCCTGCCGGACTTTCCCCAGGCCAGGGCTGTCGCCCCTGGAACTGGTTCTAACCGGCAGATGCGTAGTGAGCACCGGGGTGCCACTCCGCAGTCACCTTCTCGCAGAAGCCCTACCTACCCAGAATACACAAACCCTGTCTGGGACGGTGCGAACACCGCCCTCGACAGGAAACCCTTTGTCCAAGCTCTCCTCGCTGGAAGGACTCCCAGCAGCAGGAGGTCAGACTCGTGTCTGTGGTGGCAGCACCCATTTTTAGGAGCTGAGGCTTTAGTTAACTTTAACCGGGGTTCACAGTTACGTACATGTCGTGTCCCTCTAGAAGGGCGGAATGCTAACCTCACCGCCAGAGTTGGTGAGAGGGCAGCATCCCGATTCGTATGACACCTTACTCGACATGTCTTGATAACGCGACACCGAAGTTACCGATGTGGTACGCGTTATCATGGAACAGCCATTGGGTCTTGATTCCGCAAGCTGCAACCGGGCTCGGCTCGGGCCAGAACCTAGTTCACACGAGCCCATGCACTCTGCCTTCAGGATTGTCAAGGCCTGCCATAGGAGTGACTGATAGGAACTCGAGTGCCCATTGTATGGTTGGATATAGGGCTACTATATCTAAAGCAAAGTGTGATTACACGACTTCGCCCCAGCTGTCATGCAGCCAGTTGTGTCAAATTTAGGAGGCCAGCCAGGGGTGGCATAATACATGCTGCAGCCCCTGGCGGCCCTGGGTACACCTATGCCCTGCGTTACGGGGTCTGATAAGGTGGCCCAGTACCAATTGGTAGATGCACCTAGGGTACATATCGTAATTTAGAAAGAGAACAGCCAGGCTGTGGGTCTGATTAGCAGGCCCACAGCCAGAGAAAGTCGTAAACCAGTGAAACAAAAGCGAAAAATCTGGGTGATCATAGGATTGCAGACCCTACTCTCCTACAACGCGGGTTTTTTTAAAAACGTCACAGACAGCGGGAAAAGCCGCCGCAGCGATGCGGTTAAAGAAAGAGAAATCCAACCAGAAGCTGCAGCTTCTTGTATGCATAGGTGCGTTAAAAAGACTTTTTGGATTTATTTTTGGTTCGCATACCCAACAACTTAATTGAATTAGGCACAAGGCATGATTGCCTAGCTTATGTAATTTAAACACGGTGTACAGAATATATTTTCTAGTTAATGCTTCATTATCATTCCGGGGATGATGTAATCTTAATATTTTTCTTATTTATATGTCTCCTACTGCATCCCATATATTCTTGTATTAAAATACACGCTTTCTCAAATACCAAATCCAAGCACTCTTCTTTGATATTGGTTTCTTTACAGGATGGTAATTCAGCTTTCATGAATAATAGTTGCTTCAGAATAATAGCCTGGTTTTGAAGTCATACCTTTTTTGATGTTTTGATAGTTCAACAATTATTTTTTCAAGTATTCAACAATGTTTCACATTAATATTAGTTTCAAGCACTTCTGCAACTCTATGGCAGGACCGGAGGCTTCGGATTATGCCTTACTTTCTTCACTTTATTCGCACAGCAGCAAGAAAAAAACATACAAAAAACTACTTTTCCCATGAACAGTTGGGAAAACAAAGAGTTTCAACGGTAGTCCTTCTTCACTCTCCGCACTCCAGCAGCTCCCATCATGCCCTGCAGCTGCTTCCTCTTCCTTTGCTGCTCAGCAGCAAGTTAAGTGGATTTTGATTTTCTCCTTAGTGTTGGGGATCTGTGTGGGTAGCGTTTTGTGGTTGGGGGAAGCGCTGCCCTGATTTCTCTTCACAGAGTCCCCTGGTGATCGCGGGACGCTTGGCAGCCCTCCTCACGCGACCCTGATCCCTTTAGTGGTGCGGTGCGAGATTTTCGCCGCCAGGGGGCGAACTTCTTTCTTTGGCTGGAGCGCTTGAGGAATGCTTTTAGAGCGTTTTTTGGGAGCTTTTTGGCCTCAGTCTGTTGGCGGTGCCCCTTCCCTCCCGGCCTGACACCCTGCGGGGTCGCAATCTTTAGGTTCTCCCCTCACTTATAAACGCCTGCTCTGGGTTGTATTGTGCTTTTCCCTGACACCCGAGGGGTCTTAATAAGTGCCAGTGTTGGTGCAGGGGACGCTTTGCGCCCTGCGATATTAAAGGCTGCAGCATTCCCAGGGCTTGTCCCGTGAATTGGGTGCCTTTGTGTTACCCCGTATAGCCTGGGCTCCCTCCCAGCTTCAATTGGTGCCTGTTAGGACCATTATTCATTGCTTGTGCCTTAGTTCTCTTCCCAGCAGAGCCTAATTGACCTCAATATGCAGGGGGACCATGGCCAATATGTGGAAGAAGACCCTCTCAGCTACGCCCCTTGGGATGACTACTTCTACCAAGCGGTGGACGATTCAATCTATAGGGCAGTTGACCAAGCCATGGTACCGCTGGAACAGCGCCTCACTGCACGGTTAGTTGGCGGCCCTGATTCCTGCGCCGACCCCTGCCCCTGTCCCTTCCCCTTCGCCCACCCCAACCCCTCCACCTAAGACGCCTTGTGCTGAGGGGGTTGACTCAGAGGCTTTCGCCCGCATTAAGAGTGCCTTTGCGGCACATGAGGGGACTCCATCTTTTTCTGTCCCGGTGGAGGATCCCTCTCCGACGCCAAGCACTATGTCACCTGAGCCCCAGGATGACGGAGATTCCCCAGACCCTGACAAGGAGGCCTGCTCCTCGAGGTCGTGGCTCCCGTCCCAGGCCACCTCCTCTGCCGATCCATCTGACATGTTGGACCCGGATGAGATCGTCCACCCCCGGTCTTCGGACTGGGTTCCAGGTGACAAGGTAGCCCAGTATGTTGCAAGTCACTTGCGCAAACCGGTAGAGAAGGATTCCCGTAACCGCCTCAGGGCGGAGTGCCCTCCCCCACCCTAGAGGGTAAGGTGACGTTAACGCCCGACATCGACCCTAAGATGGCGACGTTCTTGGCGAAATTGGTTAGAGATCCCCGGAAGGGTATTGACAGGTTCTGGCGCACTTGCCAGGACAAGCTTCTGGACGCAGTTGGGCCCATGATTAAAATCCTGGACATGGCAGAGGAGGCCAAACTCTCTGGCGGTCCCATATCCCCGGAGGTTCTATCCAACTGGGCTCAACGGGCCATTGTCTTCCTGGGCAACGCAAATTGTGCCCTCTCTACTGAGAGGATGAGGTCACTGTTGATCAAAATTGACCCTAAGTTGGGTGACCTCGCTTCCTCTGAGGCAGGCGCTGTGGCACAAGTAGGCCTCTTTGGGGACCTTTTCATTAAGGAACTTGGAAAGTTTGTTGCCACATTTACTTCGCTGAACAGGGCTCAGTCCAACATTAAAAAGGTTTTTCCCCCCTCGGGTTTTTGACAAGGCCAGACGTGGCAGTGGCCGCTCGTTCGGTCGTGGCAACTGCTCCGATCGGGGGCAGGCACACGACAGTACCTGCTTCAACAATTTCTACCCTACTTGGGGACAGCGATTCAGGGGTCGCGGTAGCCAGAGAGGGCAACAACAAGGTGTTGGAAGAGGTGAGTGTGCTGCCTTCAGCGAGTTTGCGGGTAGGGGGAGGGGGTGGGGGAGCTTGGTGCAGTTTTTTCCAGCGTGGGTTTCTCTCACGAGCGACGCCTGGGTGCTGCAGACGGTCCAGGGCTTCCAGCTGGAGTTTCATGGCCGTCCGGTTCAGCCTCCTCGTACCGTTACCTTTTGCCAGCGCGATGCATACTTACTGCGCGAAGAGGTGTCCGCCCTCCTCCAAAAAGGGGCGATTTGTGCCGTGCAAGAACACCCTGGGGGTTTCCTCAGCAATCTTTTTCTAGTCGACAAGGTCGACGGGGGCCGGCGCCCGGTCATCAACCTGAAGGAATTCAACGAATGGTTGGTCGACCGCCATTTCAAGATGGAAGGCATACATCTCCTGAGAGATGTTTCGCGTCCTTCCGACTCGATGGTCAGGCTAGACTTAAAAGACGCCTACTTGGCAGGGCCGGTTTTCTCTCCCCACCGTAGTTTCCTCCAGTTCAGTTGGGACGGAAAGGTTTACGAGTTCACCACGCTACCTTTCGTGCTCTCCTCAGCGCCGTGAAGCTTCACAAAGGTGTTACGCCCGGCGGTGGAGGCTTTGCGGGCTCGAGGTATCAGAATGATCGTATACCTGGACGATATGCTCTTCATGGACCAGTGTCCAAAGCGACTATCAGCCCAGCTTCAGGTGGCGATCAACCTTATTCAAGGGCTGGGCTTCGTTATCAACGAAAAGAAATCCCTTCTGAGTCCCGCTCAGTGTGCAACCTTTTTGGGGTTCAACATAAACTCTGTGTCGTCCACCCGGAGTCTTCCCGCCAGGAAGATGGCGAAGATCTGGCACGAGTTACGCCAGACTCTGGCGAAGCCGTTCACGTCGTTGCGCCACTTGTGGCACTTAGTGGGTCTTCTGTCCTCTGCGATTCAGGCCATCTTCCCGGGGCCTCTTCACTACCGGGCCATGCAGCGCCTGAAGGCGCACCACCTCAGGAAGGGCCCGAGTATTCTCAGATGATTCCGCTGTCGGAAGAAGTGAGAGACGATATGCGGTGGTGGTTGACGCACATGGAGGCCTGGAGTTGCTGTGCGATTTTCGGGTGCACTCTGGATGTGAATATAGAGTCAGACGTCAGTCGTTCTGGCTGGGGAGCCAGGTGCGGGGATTTTTCCACAGGAGGCGCCTGGCCGGCCCACGAGCAGTCCTTACATATCAACAGTTTGGAGTTGCTAGCCAGCTCCTTTGCGGTCCAGAGCTGGACGAAAGACAGGGTTCAGTCCTGTGTTCTCCTCCGGATGGACAACGTATCAGCGGTCCGCTATATCAACCATCTCGGGGGAACCAGGTCCAAGGTATTAGCGGACCTCGCCAAGGACTTTTGACATTTTTGCTTGGATCGGCAGTTATCGGTCACGGCAGAGTACTTGCCGGGGCGGCAGAACGAAGTGGCCGATAAGCACTCCCGCCACCGGTTGGACGCCAGTGTATGGAAGCTGGACCCTCAGGTGTTCTCCCGGCTGGCGGACAAATGGGGTCCCTTCTCGGTGGACCTGTTCGCGTCTCGCCTGGATCACCAACTTCCGAGGTTCTTTAGTTGGCGCCCAGATCCGTTGGCGGAGGCGACGGACGCTTTTCTCCAGGATTGGTCAGGCGAGCAGGGGTACGCATTTGCCCCGTTTTCAATGATAACGCGAGTGTTGGCATTGCTTCGCCGTCAGTTGGCGGAGGTGGCGTTGATCACCCCATGCTGGAGATCTCAAGTTTGGTTTCCGGTTCTTCTGGAACTTTCTTGGGATTCTCCAATCCTACTCCCCCACTCTCCTCACATTCTGCTCAGTCCGGATGGGTTTCCCCACCGACTAGTCCAGGAGGGATCACTGCGTCTGATGGCTGGGCGGATCTCGGGCGTCGCTGGATGCTCCCAGGCCTTTCGGGAAAAGCAGAGGATCTGCTCTCCAAGGCATGGGCGGATAGCACGACCAGGAGATATCGATCAGCCTGGCATAGGTGGCGTCGCTGGTGTTTTCGACGGCGTTTTGATCCCGTGGGGGCGGATGTAGGGCAATGTCGTTGTGCCTAGTATCTTGCAGGCGCGTCTCCAACGTGCGAGCTCTTGACATCACTGCTAGAGTTTTTTCCCCGGATGGGGTGTCATTTACTGTGAGTAGACTGACTAAGTCTTTCTCGAGAGTGATCTCTTATCCGGATTTTCCGGATTCCCCGAAACTGTGTATTGTACAGTGCCTCCGTGCCTATGAAGACTTGACTGAAGATACTCGCCCTCCGGGCGAAAGACAATTGCTCATTGCCCTATGTAAACCGTTTAAGGCCGTTTCATCCCCAACTATCGCCAGATGGGTACGTTGGGTGATGCAGGAGGCGGGGATCGATACCAAGCAGTTTTGCGCTCATTCGACCAGAGAAGCGATGGCCTCTAAAGCTTTTACCCTTCGGGCTAGATTGGAGGACTTGATGAGAGCGGCCGTATGGTCCTCGGACTCCACCTTTAAGATGTTCTATTTCAAGCCAGTGTTAGAAGTGGCTTGGCTGGTTGTCGACAAGCTTTGAACTGGCATAATCCGAAGCCTCCGGTCCTGCCATAGAATGCGAATTTGCCTAGCCTTGGTGCTGGTAAGTTCCAATTCTATTAAGGACTCGGAGGAGAGGATTATCCCCCCAATGACTTCATGGAAGTGGACCCTCCCTGTATGGACTGTAAGTAACTTGTTTTTACCATTCTTACTGGCTATGTATGCTATTGACTGTGATCTCTCTGAGCTGCTTAGCTGGTCGGTATCTGACACTGTGTATTTTGCAGGGAACGATGGTACCAAACAAGACACGTAAAGTTGCTGGAGCATGGGCTTCGCGTGCGGAGAGAGAGAGAGAGAGAGAGAGAGAGAGAGAGAGAGAGAGAGAGAGAGAGAGAGAGAGAGAGAGAGAGAGAGAGAGAGAGAGAGAGAGAGAGAGAGAGAGAGAGAGAGAGAGAGCAGCTGCAGGGCATATTGGGAGCTGCTGGAGTGCGGAGAGTGAAGAAGGACTACCGTTGAAACTCTTTGTTTTCCCAACTGTTCATGGGAAAAGTAGTTTTTTGTATGTTTTTTCTCGCTGCTGTGCGAATAATGTGAAGAAAGTAAGGCATAATCCTCGCCTCCGAGTCCTTAATAGAATTGGAACTTACCAGCGGCAAGGCAACTTCTCATTGTTGATTAGAAAGTTGGCAAGAAAAGGATTCAAACCACTTTAGCACAAATCCTTTAATTGCGAATCGCTGATCAAGAGGGGAGAGACTTTGCACATGATCTATTGTTAGACTATCCGTTTTAGGGTTAAACCTAGATCTGATAAAACTTCACTGAAAGGAAATCATCCCACACCAGTGCACACATACAAACACTGATATACAGCTGCACCACCACAAACTAAAATGCCATTCAAATAAAGGAAAGCGAGAGAGGAGTCATTTGTATTTCTTCCTAAGGGGCTAACACAATGTAACATAGTGAAACAACAGACTCCCCTCCACCCTGGATTTTGCACATGGTTTGTGGGGAAAAGCGCAAAATGTACAATCCCACAACACAAAATTTGCAGTATTTTTATGTCAGGTAAAACTTGTGTTTGTCACAAAAGTACCGCTCAGTCTCTACTGGAGACTGACAAGTTACTTTCTGTGACCTGGCAGTGTGTCCAGCAGCACCATGCCACAGAACAGGAGGGCACCTGATGCCAGAGAGTGCATATTTAAATTTGAAAACTCTGCTCTAGTATTTGACAGCCAGTATTCCCAAGGAGTGCAGGGCTGTAGGGGGCAAAGGGAGGGGAGGGTACAATGGAGTAGCGGAAGCAGTAGGGCAATGGAGGAGAGGAGAGAGGCGTGCCATAACTGCCCTGGGGCTGTTGAGGGAGGCGTGTTTACCACAATAACAGCAAAGGCACAGAAAGGTGTGCTGGGTAGAGGAGAGGATGTGGTATTAAGGCAAGAGCTGACTACTTTTAATATGATTTAACCACCTCAAATAAGATGAAAAGTTGTGGTAGCATTACTAGACGTTAGATCTGCAGGTTGTAAGCATACTTTTGTCTTATAAAAAATAAAGTAAACTTAACTTTTATTGGCTGAGAACAGAGCAGAGCCAATAACAGGAGGATCAGCATTAAATTAGTAAGACTGCCAAGTCGTTTTGCTATGGAGGCAAGAAGAATGATCCTTATCGTACCGCATTCATATTTATTTATTATTATTAACAGACAATAAGTCTTCCAAGCCCACATCCTTGTTGTGCTACTAAGTGTGCAGGTACTTTCGTAAACACCAAGGTATTTATTTTTATTTTTTTACACGAAAGTGCAGAATTCACAATTTTTGTCTTGTTGCTAATTGCAATATTCTGGGGGGTAGCAGCAATAAAGACTTGTTTAAGATTATGATGCTTGATTTTGTGTTAAGGGATGTCACTAAAATATTGGGGTTATTTTTGTTTTGTTTTTCTCCAGATATATGAGCTTGAGTTAAAGGTCAAAGGTTTAGAAGGAGATTTTAAGCCTGATTTATACCGTGCAGAGAATCTGGGTATATTAAAATCTTATTAGATCATATGGCAGTATTTAATTATTTTGCTTAGTGGTGAAATGGCAGGCTCATAGGAATCTTTCAAATATGTACTATCACATTTATCCAGACAAAGGATGGGTAAAACCCTTTGATTCATCAGCCTCCTTTTCTAAAAGTATATATTGATAGCAGGTCAACTACCAAACACTCCAGTCTTTAAGCATTCACTGCAAGGCATAGTGACAGGTACCGGTGAAAAGAGTGGTCACATCATGGGATAGTAGTGAAACCCTGACACGACTTCCACACAGTACTATCAGCTAATCCTGGCTTTTTTAACCAACTGCACTTCATTGCTGGGTGTTTTGAGCCATAGTTGCAATGTTAGCCCAAGAATACAAAGTGATGTCGGTTAAAAGGTCTGGGCTGAATTAAAGCGAGACGCTAGCCATGGCAGCTATGAATGTCCACACAACCGCAGCAAAGCATTAATGCGGTCAGGCAAAGAGTGAAGACAAGCTGCTGCAAAAATGTTTTAAGTATCAAGTTTCAGGTGCTTTAAAATGCAGGGATACAAATTAATCTGTTGTAAATCTTAATTTTAAAGATTACACAAGGTACAATGCTGTTGCCAGGGTTGACCACCCATACAAAGACAATGTACAGTAATGACTAGGTGAATGACCCCCAATTGTGTCCAGGAAATTGAAAGCAACGCCCATACTTTTTAATCCATTAATAGTCCTGTAAACAAGATCGTGTCTTGACGGTGAGTGTGAGGTAACAATATGTGGGTGAAGGTACTAAAATTTGAGTGTGAGGGAGACTACAATACACAGGATGTCTATGCTTCAGACAGTCTGACATATTTCCATTGCACACACTGCCAATGGGAAGACAATTCATACCCAGCATTACTTCTCCTTTAAATGAACTGGGTGCTTTATAACAATCACCGCAAAAAACAAAAACACAGTTTTTGTATATCTGGGGGTTAGGCAGTTGAATAAATACTGATAAACACTGATTGCAAAAGGATTGGAAAACAATAAGCACAGAAAAATAAACACTAAAAACAGGACAGCCTATCTATGGTATTGGAGGCTGTTGTCCGGACAAGCTGGCAAAGATGGCAGCTGTTGCTGCTATCTTGTATCTGCAAGGTGAGGTCTAGAATTGATGCAGTTAGTAAGCTGCAGTGAGACACCTTTTCCAGGTTCTTACCCAACTAGGGAAGAATTGACATAGGGCAGTAGTTTGATGGAGTTCAGGATCAGGGTTTTCTTTTGTAGAAAATGGGTGATTTAGCCACATTTCTGAGAGTCTGGGACAACTTCTAGACTGAGGGAAGGCCTGATGGTTTTGTATTAGCCTCTCCAAAGGAGAAGTTACCCTTGATGACACTAACCAGTAGGTGATCACTGTAATACAAGATGTGTATCAGACTTTTAAAGTCAGCAGTGTTGTCTTCAAGCTTCACAGGGATACCAAATGGCTGCTGTCTTTGCTGTGCATGAAGATTAAATGCTGTTGGATGAAGCAGCAGCACAAAGAGAGGATGTTATTGTTCAACTTCTGCCTCTGCTTCCTTGCTTACAACATCTGTGTGCTATGCCAAGTGCTGCAACTGTAGCAGGGGAATTACATTTTACAAATAAATTAAATTCACTATGATTTTTAGAGCCAGATGTCATGTGTCAGATTTTCCACTAGTGTAAGTTTAGTTTAAAAGTAGGTGTTAGAGAGCTGAAATGTGGATTGAGTGTGTGCACTCTACAGATATTCGTAAATGTTTTCCTTAGAAAGCAGATGCAAAACCTTTTCCAAGGTGAGAAGGTCACACCCCTGAAATGGCTGGGAGGCAGAGAAAGGTGTTTCTGCACAAAGGGGAAATGAACAAGTTACTTACCTTCGGTAACGCTTTTTCTGGTAGATACAGTATCTGCCTGTGGATTCCTCACCTTGTTCACAAGGTGAGGAATCCACTGGCAGATGTATCTATCAGAAATGTTTCACATGGAGAAAAAAAATTGATAACTTTAGCAAGTGGATTTTGCACTTGCTCAGTAGATTGTCCTATGAGCAGATATACACATGGTACTCACAAAGTTTGCTAGGATTAAGTCAGTAAATATGGCTGTTGGAGGTTTACAGTCCTTCTTCTGGAAACTTTTTGGCATTTCAGAGAGTAATTAATCTGCACCAATTTCTGGTCATAGATCTTGCAGCTGGCTTACTGTTGCCCCCTGCTCTGTGAAAGGACACTCTCTAGGGCCCAACAGTAGCGGTGGTGGTGGCGGTAGGTGAGAACCGGGCTGCTACTGCACACTTCAACGAAGGAACCAAGGAACGAAAGTAAACACTGAGCTGGAGTTTAGGGAGAGCGGGCTATCCAAAACATAAAATAGGAAAGGAGTGTCCCCAAACATAAAATGGAGTACATGCAGCATGACAGCATGACAGCAGGACAGATAGGGAGACCAAACAGAGTAAACTGTTAGCGATCAGAGCCCAACAACATGCACACAATGTCTGGTTTAAGGACGCGCACAATCACTAATATGAAGCCTAAATGAACGTTTTTCAGCCCTTAAAAGCCCAAAGTAGGTGCTGGGGGCTTTCTTCAGGGCCAAACCTCTCTGGTATTGGTGAGCAATAAAAGGGGTCACACAGTAAGCATTAGCAATAAACTGGAATTACAGCAAGGTGCTTATATTATGCCTGTATGTCCACGAGCAGAATCGTTTCCACTGCGAGTGGACCGTGGGATGTAGATTATTAAAGTCTCCTCACATATGTGACACTAAATTTGGGAGACAAACTATTCATTACTGCCAACTGCTTTCCCTTCTGAACGCTGGAAGCACAAGCTATATGGATGCAACATGGTGCAAGTACAGTACAGACTTAGATCCATGAAAAGTCTGGGGGCTGGAACAACAGATCAGTGACATCAATGGAAAGAGTAGGCTTGGAAAGTTTGGGGTTACTGCAGCATGAAGAAAAAAAACAGTTGCCTTGGGTGAGGCATGCTTACCTAGCAACATCTACATAAAGTGCGTCATGAGAACCAGAGTATGGATGAGAACGAAGAAAGACAGAGCAAAGACAAAGCTAAAAACAAACTATCTTCTGTCCACTGCCAGAGTTCAGTAACAATGACACAATGAGAGGCTTGGGGTATCTCCAAGTGCTCACAACACTGACTCATTGTAAGAAAGTGCTCTCTTTTTGCATGGTTCCCCCACTTTTTGCTGAACTGCTGATGTACTTTGACTGAGTGTGCCCTGGACTCCTGTCAAACAGGTACCCAGGGCCTATGTTCTTTCCCTAAAACTGTATTGAAAACAAAACCCAATTGGCACTCTTTGGCCACAGGTCTGTCCCTTGTAAATTGTACCACAGTACCAAGGGAACTGTGGTCAGGGAAGGCCTCTAAGGGCTGCTGCACATATTGTGCCAGCCTTAGAGGCCACGTATACACACACACACACGTATACACACACACACGTATACACACACACGTATACACACACACACACACACGTATACACACACACGCACACACACCACCCCCCACACCCTTTTGCAGGCTGTATGTTTTGGTGCAGAACAAAGTGACGAGTCAAGATGGCACACATCCATGTGTGCCATGCCTGCAACGTACTGCCCTGCCATAGGTCAGGCACCCCTCTAGCTTGGTGCACTTTACCAGTGAGGAGGGTACAGGTGCATGGGCCCTGAACCCCTACAGTGTCTAGGTCAATTCTCAGACATTGTAAGTGCTGGGAGTTAATCATTACGAACTCTACAGTACCATAATGGCTTTACTGAAAACTGGGAAGTTTGGAACCAAACTTCTCAGCATATTAAACCCACACTGATGCCAGTGTATGATTTAATTAAAAATGCACACAGAGATAACATCTTCAAAATGCCCTCTGAAAAACGACCTAACCCTAGTGTCCAGGCTGAGTGGCTGCTCGCCAGCTGCCCCCACCAGATCTATTTCTGGACCCCTGGGTCGAGAGCCTGCTGCTCTCAGGGGCCTGAAACAATGCACATCCTGGGATGAGGTGCCAAGCATCCTCTCCCAGGATGGGCAGGGTCCACGAAGGGGAAGCTTCAAAGGCATGCCGCCTTTGTGAGCTTCCTCAGGCCTGTTGCTGCTTTCAGTAAAAGGCTCCCACCAGTTCTGACCCACACTTTGGGCGGGAGAAGTGGCAGGAAAACCAAGTGAGGTGGAGAAGTGTGCCCACCTTTGCCAGCCTCACCCCTGAAGTGGGGGAGGAGAGGTGAAGCCCAAATCATAGTTACCGCCATGTTGCAGATAGGGGGTCCTAGCCAACCAGAGTGAGGCATATGGGGCCCGATGTAGGTAGGGCTTTACCGATCGGTATCGGCCGAAAATACCGATTTTTGGCCCTTACCGATCGGTAAACAGCCATCGAGATGTAGGGGACCAAAAACAGAACGAATCGGATAGATAACCGATTCGGAATGTGTACCGAATGTGAAAGAATCCGATACGTACATACCGAAAATCGGATATGTAACGAATCGGAAAAACACCGATTCGGTTACAAAGACCGAATCGGTCCATGTACCGAATCGTTAGTGACACCGAATCGGAAAATCACCGATTCGGTCCCACTACCGAATCGTTAGCGACACCGAATCGGAAAATCACCGAATCGGTCCCACTACCGATTCGTTAGCGACACCGATTCGGAAAATCACCGATTCGGTCCCACTACCGAATCGGAAAAAATACCGATTCGGACATGATCCGATTCGGAAAACATGCCGATTCGTATAAATCTCCGATCGGGAAATTCCCCGATTCCGACAGTTGGGGAGATGTAGGGAGGCACAGAAACACCGAAATCGGCTCAAAATCGGTAGAATTCACTCGGTATTTACCATGGATTGCAATCAGGTGGTAACCAACTCCAACCCATATAAACAGTCCCAAAATGCATTGCAACTTGCAGGATGGCAGCTTTCTATGTCATTGCGAGGCGGCTACGGCTACAGCAGGAAGGACTGAGGGAATGGCTAAGAAATGAACAGGTCTACAGACAGAGGATAACCCTGTTCATGCTCACTGAGGCTGAGATCCTACAGAGATACAGGCTGGACTCTGACACCATACTTGAGCTCATCAGGGACCTTAAGCCATACTTGGACCACCACACCCCAAGGGCACACGCCATCCCTGCGCACGTCCAGGTGCTATGCAGCCTACACCTGGTAGCGTCTGGCAGCTATCAAAGTGGAGCAGCAGCAGCAGGAGGGGTGAGCCAGAGCAGCCTGTCAAGGTTCTTCCACATATTCCTTGACGCCATGATAGACAGGATGGACCAATACATCTCATTCCCTGCAACCCACGCAGAACTGCTACAAACCAAAGCGGACTTCTACCAGATGGCACACTTTCCCCAAGTCATCGGTTGCATAGATGGCACGCATATTCCGATTTGCCCACCAGCGGACACCGAATACATATACCGCAATCGGAAATCGACACACACCATCAACGTGCAGGTGATCTGCAATGCCAAGTGCACCATCACAGACCTGGTAGCAAAATTTCCAGGGAGTACCCATGACTCCTATATATTCCAACAGAGCGGCATATATGCACGGCTGATGGCTGGCGATTTTGGAGAAGGATACCTCCTAGGTGAGCCACATCATCAGACCCCCATAACACATAGTAGGTAGGTGTAATACATGTATGCATGTGTCTAATGTGACCCCTTTCTCTTCCAGGCGACAGTGCATATGCCCTCCGCTCATTCATACTCACCCCCTACCTCAACCCCTCCACACCCAGCCAAAGGAGGTATAACCGTGCCCACATACGCACCAGGAATGTTGTTGAACGGACCTTTGGCATCTGGAAAAGTAGATTCAGATGCCTGCACAAGAGTGGAGGTGCAAGGCAGTATACCCCCACCTGCTGCAAGATCATAGCTGTATGTGCAATGTTACACAACCTTGCGGTCAAGAAGGGCACTGAGGTGGAGTTGTCTGACTACGAGGACTATGACGACGACGAAGCTGTGCCACTGACACAGCCAGCTGGGGCGTGTACGCCATGTGATGGCAGATACAGACGTGAGGAGATCACTGAGAACTATTTCTGACTGAGTACAGATGCAAAGACAGCTAAATGTTGGTTGGAAAATAAACTTTTTAATAGTGATGCACCACAGTTACATCACTGAAGTGCATAAAAAAATGGAGTCTGTCAAAACAAATAAAGTCCAGGCTTCTGGTATGATCATCCCCCCTTGCCAGCCTATTTTTTGGCCCGCTTTCCAGACCCACTGGGGTGTCCCTCGGCCCCCTCCGAATGGCCAGCAGCATCAGCGGAGCGCCTGGTGCTCCTCCTTGGCTCTGATGCAGCGCTGGCCGGGCTGCTGCGGCTGCTGCTGTCACCAGCATCACCCAGGTCCAGGGCAGGATTGGAGGCGGCGTTCGATATTAACATGGCCTCCATGGCCGTGGTGATCTTGGCCATCCCCCTGGTCAGCTCTGCAGTATGCTGACTCTGCACCGACTCCTGATTTGCGCTACGCTGGCACAGCTGTGCAGTCGCCGCTGCAAGGCGGGCCATGGCCCGGTTGAGCACCCGGGCATCCCTCCTGCGCGCAACCTCATGCTCCTCCTGCCTGGCAGAGGAGTGGGTGATGGCAGTGGTCAGCCTGCCCAACCCTGCTGCCACCTCCTTGTTGCTGTCCACAACAGCCTGGAACCCCTTCACCAACTCCCCCATCTGCAGGTTGTGCTGCAGGAGCTGGCGTTGGCAGGCCATGGTGGATCTGGCCTGTTGGCGCTGGATTTTCACCATCTGGCCCTCCAGGCCCAGGAACACACTGCCCTCCCGTGCTGGTGCAGCAGTGGTGGTGGTGGTGGTGGTGGTGGTGGTGGCACGGCGTCTGGCACTGCTGCCTCCGGCCTGCTGAGTGGGCTGGGGTGCCACTGGTGGTGGTGTGGTGCTGGCCGGTCCCGGAGCCCCTGCTCCCAGGACAGGTAGGACGGGTGGCAAGGCCACGGTTGTGGCAGGAGATGTTGTCGGCGGAATGGTCTGCCGTGTTGGGGAGTTGGATGGGGAAAATTCCAAGGGGGGTGAGCTGGGCAGTACTGGGGAGTGCACTGCCTGGAAATCAATCACCAGGACTCCCTCCATTCCAAGCCCTGGGGTGTCTCCTTCCTCATCCTCTTCCTCCTCCTCCTGGCCAGGCTGGCTGGTGCTCGGCCCTGCCACTGCAGTATGTGAAGTCGTAGCTCCCTCTGCTGCCACAGTGGTGCCGCCTGATGGTGCCCCTAGGTACAAAGAAGCATTTGTAAACTGAGTGCCGATGTATTACAGTCAGTACAATTATGGCATTCCACATGTCCTTGCATCT
This sequence comes from Lissotriton vulgaris, assembly GCF_964263255.1. Taxonomy (NCBI): domain Eukaryota; kingdom Metazoa; phylum Chordata; class Amphibia; order Caudata; family Salamandridae; genus Lissotriton; species Lissotriton vulgaris. Next base: position 332,999,818 of record NC_141685.1, read on the forward strand.
CCTTACACCGTGTCACACTGTTTCCTGTCTTGTGATTCTGCACTGACATATTTGGCTAACTCCTGCTGACTACATGTACCATGATGCTTGTCTCTTGTATGTTGGTGACAGTACAGTGCTGGTGTTTGCCTATGCATTGTGTATAATGGGGAGGTGTCTGGTAGGGTGTGTCATGATGCGCATGCTTCTTACCTGTAGCTGTGGCCATCGCTGTGCTGTCCAGGGTCCCGATCCCTACAATGCTCTCCCTCTCGATGGTGCTGGAGACAATTTCCTCCAGCTCGGTGAGGGGTGGCGCCGGGTTCTTGCCTCCTCCGGTGAGTCCTGCCTGCCTTTGGAGGTCGGCCAGCTTCCTCTTGGTGAGGCTGCGGAGGTCATAGAACCTTTTCTTAAGTTCCTCAATGGACCTGGGGGTGACTCCAGCAGCATTTACCTTCTGGGCGATCTCTGCCCACAATCGCCTCTTGGTGCTGTCTGGCACGTTGAGGGACAGCTTGCCAAAGAGCTGGCGGTGCACCCTCACCACCTCCTCAACCAGCACCTGTAGTTCTGTGGTGGTGAATTTGGGCTTCCTCTTTTGGGAGGACTTCTGGCTTCCTGCCTGATCTGCCATAATCTCTTGCTCCTGCTCAGTCTGCAACCTCCTTCTCCCACTGCTGCTAACTGTGTGTTGGGCTCAGGCAGGCTTTCCAGAAACTTCTAGAAACTTCTTAATTGGCTGCACCTGCCAGGGTTGCCACTCCCTGTTTGGGTGGGGGAGGGGGAGCCACCTCATTGGCTGAATCGCCTATTGCCGAGTCTGGTTTTACCGATTCGGTAAAATCCGAATCGGTAAAATCCGATTCGGTAAAATCCGATTCGGTATTATCCGAATCGGTAAAAGCCGATTCGGGTCATGCAATGCATTCCTATGGGCTTTTTCGCCATGGGTCTATGATTGCCGAATCGGTTTTTACCGAATCGGCTTTTACCGAATCGGTATTCGCCGAATCGGAAATATCCGAATCGGTGGTAGCCGATTCGGTATTTTCCGATTCGTTGTTGGCCGATTCGGTACTTTCCGATTCGGACCGAGCTGAATCGGAACGTACCGAATCTCATTACCGATGCCGACCGAATCGGTCTTCAGTCGGTATTTATTTCCTACATCTCGTTTTCCGATTTCAGAATACCGATTCGGCCCGCCTCGGTATTTTGAAATCGGAAAATCCCGTTTACCTACATCGGGCCCATGGTTCCCTCTCACTGGAGGGTGGCAAAATAGGGGGTGTACCCACCCCAAGGAATAGACCCATTGGTCCCAAACTTTACTTACCTGTAAAGCCCTAAAGCTAGTATTTAGGGGCCACCCCGAACTTTGCCTCCTCAGACATGAACCGACCAAGAAGAAGGATCGAACAGCCATGCTGAAGCTAAGAAGAGGAGGACACCCACTGACTTGGCCCCAGCCCTACCGGCCTGTCCCCACGTCGAACCTGCAGAAGCAAAATGCTAGTGTGTCCTGCAGCCATCAACGTTAAGAACCCGCCCTGCCATCCACAGGAAAGACTGTCTCCTGTGAACACCGGATTTGTTCACCCACAGACTCTGGCTCGGGCCAAATCCGCGAGTCTGCACCACTCTGCTCCAGTCGCCCACAGCCCAAGTTTAAGTGGCCCAACACCACGAGGAGGTCTCCCTGGTGATCCTGACCCAAGATCTGGTGATCTCTGACCTACCTCGAATCTTCCAGCGAAGCCTGCAGCCTCTTTCTTGAGACCCACCCCGAACGCGAACGGAGCTGGTAGTAGAAACCAAACGCCTATAGACACCCCTGCCCCAAAGCCCCACGGACTAGGGTGGCCAAACTGATGGTGTCCCAGCATCCCAAATTACCTCTCCAAACCGTGGTCACCTCCAGAAGATCTTCGTTGAAGAGCCTGCAGTCTTTGTTGAAACCGGAGAATCCCCATTGAAACCAACAGGACACCAGACGTCAAAACAGCACCCTGCACCCAGCGGCCCCTGTGCCACTGTGGGTGTATTTGGGTGCTAACTGTCCAGAGCTAAACCCCAGGAACTTTGCTCCCACAACCTTGTGGCCTGCCCGTAGGCAGTCACCAACCGGAGGCCACCTATCCCCCACTGATTAACATTGGGCCTCAGCACTTTGCACCCGGCCGCCCTGGTGCCGCTAAGGGTGTAACAAGAGTAAATCCTTGACTCTGGGTGGAACCCTTGTTCTAACCCTAGAAACTCAGCACCAAAGACTGAGCACTTACCTGGTAACCGATAACTTCATTTCTGTCTACAGGAATACATTGACTATTTTTCTCTGAAAAATGTTCGAAGTTTGGAGACGATTTGTATGGAAACCTGAAAAACGTCAATTGTGCAAAACTGATTTTACTCACCTTTGCTCTAGGAGTGTCCCAGTGTGATATCTAGGCATATCACACGGAGTAGAAAAAGTAACTTAAACAGTCATCTAAAAAGTAACTGAAAAGTAATCTGTACAGTAATTTCAATACCTTGACTTACCTGTATTTCAAACAAATGCATTTGAACTTGCAAGCACAGCATAATGTTTTGCAAAGCATATATTTCACTTACCTGTGCCAGGCTTGGCTTGGTTCAAGAAATAAAATAACATAACTTAATATAATTTTATAAAAACAAGTCTGAGTTCTGGCTTTGAGTGTGTGACATAATTTGCTGGCTGGGAGTGTACAACTCATGATTAAAACTACCCTCTAATAAAGCCCACACTACCACAAATAGAGAGTAAGGTGGTATCTACTTTTACCTCTGCCTACTTTTGGGGGTCCACTGGACTCTATGCACACTATACCTCATTTTGGTATAGTACATACAGCGCCAGCTTCCTACACTCATCAGTGGAGTAAATGCAGATTCAGGGCAAAAACACAGGCTCCTAAATTTAAGAGTGCAAATGGATAGGAATATGAATGCAAGGCACATAAGCGAGAGACAAAATGCTCCTTTTTCTCAATTTTTCCCCCCCAAGAGGAAGATTTGCAGAAAAAAACTTAAAGGAAACGAGTCATGGAAGAGCCGATGACACGCACACACACAAACATTAAGGATACAGTTATGGCTTAGGACTTCAAACTGGGGGGTGCGCGCCCCTGCGGGGCGTGGATAGGTTTCCAGGAGGGCACAAACGTCTCTGCATGTAAATGCAGATGGCCTGGTAGTGTGGCTACATTTATTTCCCGCATTTCCAGGCTGTCTTCATTTATTCCAGAGTACAGTGAGTGCAGGGTCAGTAAATGTGCTCCAGGTTGCTTAAAAAGAAAAAAAGTAAGTGCTTTGTGTTTTTACAGTAAAGGTCTCGCATTTGTAAAAGTTAAAGCTATTGGTGTCATAAAGTGTAATGTTTGTTATTTACTTTTTGGGTCTGTAGTGGATTAATTATTTAAGGGAAAAAGTGCATGGCTGAGGTCTTCAAACTGGGGGGTGCGCCCCCCTGCGGGGCGTGAATAGGTTTCCAGGAGGGCACAAATGTCTCTGCATGTAAATGCAGATGGCCTGGTAGTGTGGCTACATTTATTTCCCGCATTTCCAGGCTGTCTTCATTTATTCCGGAGTACAGTGATTACGGGGTCAGTAAATGTGCTGGAGGTTGCTTAAAAAGAAAAAAAGTAAGTGCTTTGTGTTTTTACAGTAAAGGTCTCGCATTTGTAAAAGTTAAAGCTATTGGTGTCATAAAGTGTAATGTTTGTTATTTACTTTTTGGGTCTGTAGTAGTGGATTCATTATTTAAGGGAAAAAGTGCAAGCAATACAATATTATAAGAATTAGTTGGGGTGTTAAGGAGTTGGGGTGGAGGAAATGAAGACAGGAAGAGGAGGAAGGCGAACGAAGGTTTAGGTGGAAAAAGATGAGGCATGAGGTAGAATAGTAAGATGAATTGAACAGGCTATGGATGGAAAAGGCAAATAGAAAATTGTAAGAGGTTATAGAAATCAGAAATGTGAGACTGTCGGTAGGTATGTCAGAGGTACACTAGCAGAGCAACAAGGGAATAAATGAAAGAATGTGGGGAAAATGCAGATCGATTTCCATGCAGCATACTCCAGTACATGTGTGTTTCTCATAACAAACTACAAGAAATCATCTTTAGTAGTCTCCTGGCCTTTTAATGGCACCACCTTGTTAATTTCAATGTCCCCACATTGTTAGGTTTCTTGTTAAAGTTGCTGGCCTCAAAAGATTTTGTTTTCTTTTCCTTGTGGTTCTGTTTCAGTGGGGACACTTGGCTAATTTTTTTATTATGTTCAGTGAATCAAGTGTTTCATGTGACTGTTATTGTGCACTGAGGAAATTGATACAATTCCTCAGAAACACATTCTAGATATATTTGAGACTCGTGGAGAGCATTATTGGCATGTGACGGCTAAATTTGCTCTGAGTATTTGATTTTTTTTTCAGAATGGTACCAAGGAATGCCATTGTTTTGTTAGAGTACTAGTACCTACTGAGGCACAAGTATTGTAAACATGGTTTATTTAGCTCTGTGATTAATTGTTTGCGGGGGCTGCCCGTGAACGCAGCAATGTCCTGCCCGCTCCCCCAATCTATACATAATGTTTTGGAGGGGGCCCGACCTCAAAACATTTTGCTTAGGGGGGCTCAAAGCAAAAAAGTTTGAAGACCTCTGCGTTATGGCGACTCCTTAACTCTGGATTCTTAGGCTATATCCCATTATCGATGTCCAAATAACCCTCCACATATGAAGCAGCCTTAGAAGTTCCCTTCTTAAAACATTAGGGTTCAGATTGCATAAGTGAAAGGAATTCCTCATGGATTGGCAAGTTTGTGTATGTGGCAGCTTAGAGAAGTCAGTGTTTGAACATGAAAACTGTTCAATGGATCTAAAACAGATTGATAGCGCATATATGGATGAACAGGGCTAGTTGGAAATTATTACACAACTCCGGACTTGGCTTGCCATCAATAAAATTTGATGCCAAAGACAACTCTAACATTGAAGGAGGATTTAGCATCATTCTCAGTGCAGGGAGGGAGGGTTTGGCATCACTACAAGTTGCAACGGTTCTAGTAGTTCTTAACATAAAGTACTTGGTGTTGAAAGTATCTTAACTGCCAACCTGGATCTCAGAATATGAAGAAGCGCACAGTGATGCTGAACACTTCAAAAGCAGATTAGGATTGGCAGCAATACTCACAACATGTCCTCATATCTCCCAAAGGGGATGTTCTTTCGGAGTGTGGACTTTGCTGATGTAAATACAGGCTCTTCCTTAGGTATCACTTCTACTTTTCTTGCATGGACACCTTTCCGCCTCAACTTTGTCTACCCCCAAGTTGAATTCCCCTTTTTCATCGAGGGTGTGCCATCATATTTATTTCACAAAAAGGGCACTCAGTGAAACATATCAGGCAGGATTCATTTGTAGAACCCTTTAGGATCCTTGACATATTTTTGCGTGTTACAAGAAGGGAAACTGGGAACTTCACACATGTTGAAAATAATAAAATTAAAAAATCTAAACAAATCAAAAATAGTTTTGAGGGTAGATCCCAGTGATCAAGGATTCTGCCTTCTGTGACGAGAAAGAAATGATATTTCAGCTGCCACTACTGGCCATTTTCTGACACAGGGTGTGTGGCTGCTCTCAAGGAGGTGGTGTTGTTTCTGCAGCTTCACATGGTACTCTCTAAACGCTTCATTTCCTTCCATGACTTTGTTTAAATCTAAAATTGGTTTCTTTTAAATTGAACAAACACATCAGATTTACCAAATTTAACCTGCAGATAGACTTTGACATTTACTTTAAAAAAATGTAGTTTTACACTAAAGACATTCTTTACTTTAAAGCCTCTCCAGCATTCAACAAGTTGGTTATACCAATTCAGGTCTATAAACGAAGATCCCATGAGGAATAATTCCACAGTATAATAACATACCATTCCCAAAAGTTAATAATAAAGGAGGTAACACCCTGCCATTAATTGTACCCGCTAAACTAAACAATTTATTTGAACAAACTTCAAAACTTCGGGGAAATAATGATCTCAAACAAATGTAACATAAGGATAACTTAACAGACATGTTTAACTATGAACTCTGGTATCACCTTAAGTGTGGCACTGGAGTTTTCAGATGTATGCCACGTAATTTCTCCTGAAGAATGTTGTGAAGTCTTCACTGTACAAGGGATTATGATATCTCCAGGAGGAGCTGCAGTAGGGACTTTACCCACACAACCAGTTGCTTCGCGGCCAGGGTCAAAGCGATCTACAGTTAGGGTTATACCTTCTTCATCTAGGGGGCAAAAAGCAGTAAAAGGAGAAAGTTACAAGCAAGACACATTTTATGTTTTGAATAGATGCACATAATACAGAGGATACAGCAGCATTGAAGACTGGTTAGAAACAAAAACGGTTTCATTCTAAAAACATAAAAAATTGCACCAAGGAAAACACAGTAACAAAGCGTGAAACTGATCCGTAGCAATTGAAGGGTGAGGGGTAAACAGAGGTGTAAGTGATTAAAACTGTGACCATCTGAAGTCAATGTGGTCTGCTCATGGTCTCTGGTGTGGTCTGCTCATGGTCTCTGGTTTGGTCCGCTCTTGTCTCTAGTAATCAGATTAGCCACATAAGCGGGGTACCATCTTTATCAGAACCATTGGACCACAATGTTTCAGATTCTGACAACTTTCCTTCGCAGAAATGTGAGGAAAATGCATGATTTTGGCCAATGTTGGACGTTGGCAGGGAATCCTGGGTAAGGAAATACTGTTGGCTACACCACCCTGGATTCACTGGGGTCTCTAGTTTTCAGAAACGCACAGGTGTCTGTAGGGTACAGTGTGGCCATCAAGTATGACAAATAAGAGGAAATTGGCATTTTGCCCCCTCTTTAAATGGCGTGGCATCCAAAAGGTTTCAGATTGTTGGTAAATACCCTTAAATGGACCCCTCTTTAGAACTTTCATAGAGTGAGGTCACAGCCCTAGCCCAGGGTGGATTGCCACACTTATTTTTAATTATATCCTGGATGATCCAGTGGGCTTTCCATCTGCCCATGGGGAGGGAGGGTGATTGTGGCCAATAACAGAGCCCACCTCTCCCCACAAATGCAAATCCTGGCAACCAGTGGGTGGGTCTCTGCAAAAGAAGGATCTACTTGGTAGATATACTGTTGGAAAGGGGACAATGTCCCTGTTCAAACAGTTTCTTTCCAGTTTTGTTTGTGGCTTGGGACACAGCACTATGCTACCTGAGCACCGATCAAAGTGAAACAAGTCGGTACAGAATAGTTTCACTTTCAGTATGACGTCAGTGTAAGAGATGCTTTTTAGGTCTCGCCTACGCACGCACTGCATAGGAGGACACCTTTTGGAATTGATTCAGTTTTTGCACTAAAAACGTGCATGTGTTGAATTGCTTTCAATGGCAACGCGTTTGGCGATTCCCTTGCGGGAGCGAGCTTTGACACCATATGTTTGTAATCAACTTGCCAACACACGGAGCCCCTGCTCGCTCCCGCAAGGGAAACGCTGTGTGTGCTTATGGCCACACTCCCCACACCGCATGCACGAGTACTGTTTCACTTTCGCAGCCCCGCTTGCATTTCAGCGCTTGTTTTACAATAAACGCGCAGTGCATGTTATTTTATATCTCTCTACTTTACACTATTGGATTGGAGATCTCCTGTCCAATTACTCCACCGCCCCCTCGTAAGTACGTCCCGCCCAGCCCCCAAGCAACCTCTCCCACCACCCCCCATACCACTGCCACATTTTCTCCAGCGATCTCTCCCATTCAGGCATGATGAATTGACGACAGGAGAAATCTGGCAGCCCCTCGGGCCACTTGTCAGGAAACCTCTTTATGGATCTGCGGGATTCTGAGAAGTCCTTAATTAGCATATAAATCTTGCGAGAAGGCCTTGTTTGGCTATCACGTTAAGCATGACATTAGTCCTGGTTACAAGTGTTTGCATACATTCCGACACTTCGGCGGCCTCTGCCAAGTCCCTCACCCGGGCTTAGGCAGGGATTGTCAGAAGACAGGGGACAAACAGGCTCTTCTGAGCTCCAGCCAAATTGGGCTGTGGATCGCGGGCCTGCGGAAGAGATGTGTGCGTGACCGGAACACCACAGAAAAGGGCAGAATGAATCACTTACAGCACCGGGGAAATCCAGCCATTAGACTACCTGTAATGAGACGTGGACTGCCATAAACCATGGAGTGTTACGCTCATTGCTGAGGTCGTAGAATTCCGGGGTGCATTTGAGGTTTCCTTTTTCTAGCCACACTCCATGGACTTCGCAAAATGCTATGCTTTCTCTGCCTTGGAGTGAGCATTGGAACTGCTTCAATAATTAATGTAACACAAGGTAAACTTGCAGAAACAAACTCGGTATAGGTTTGCCTCCGCTTATTAAAAACTTGCCAAAGGTAAATTTGAAGATAAAAGGGGTCACAGTTTTCCATCTAGGCTCAGTTCGATTACAGTGAAAGTTATCTCCCAATGCACAGCAAAGCTTGCATAGACAAAAGTCTACTTCAACAAGATAGCTGCATATGTGGCAATTGAAATTGTGGGAAAGTGTGTAATATGCAGCTGGAGGGTATCAGAAATATGTCGGAAGAAATATGGCGTAAGAGTGAAAGACTGGAGAACTGGGATGTCTAGGGCACACGGAACTGGCATAGCCAATAGGTCTCGCTTTTGGGGCCTTTATAAGTATTTAGTTATGCAGCACAATATCCTTGGTGCAACAACATCAACCGTTGCATGGCTAAACACTTATAAGGTCCCAAAGGCGAGACCTATTGGCTATGCCAATGCTTGATATATTGTTCCAACTGTAAAAAGAATATATAAACAAAAAAATGGAAACAAAGCGAGCAGAAGAATGATTTTCTGCTTTAATGTGGTGTACTAACTTTTCACATCCACATTAACATGTATTTATTTATTTATAAAGTTTTATATAGCGCGAACAAGAACCCAAAGGTTATCAGAGCGCTTTACAAAAGGGTGGAAGGAAGGTCAAAAACCCAATATCTACATCAAGTAAGAATACACAACAAGAATAATCGCATGATCCACAGACAAATGACACAAAGGAGAGTGACACAAAAAAACAGGTATATAGCGGGCTCTGAGGGGGGCACACAATGCGGTGAGGAAGAGCAGTATCACATGATGGAACTGTGAAAAAAGATATTTTATGGTGATAAAGCTGTGCCAACAGTCCTCCAGACCCTCTGCAACCTCTGGAGGCCACCGTCCACGCTGCCACCTGACTCAGCACTGGCCAAGGTGAGCTCGGCCACATCAATGATGGATGTCTCTTCTGGCACACAAATACATTTAAAAGCCCTTCAGATCATTGACAAGGTCGCCCATACCAGCTACCTGATGAAGCTGAATATTGCTAAGACTAAGAAAGAAAAAAATACAAGTAAACAAGTCATGCATTCATAATCTGGAAGACATTGATCTGATACTGATCGCCAGGCTCCTTTTCTGTCAGACTTAACTACATCCTTGCCCAACCCAACTCAACATATATCTGAACATAAGCCTAGTCCCTTCCTTCTCAGCTCTTTTGTCTGGAAATATGTATCCTTCTTGCACTTTGACTTGTGCGTTACCCCATGTCCTTTTGTTAGGATCATTCATGTATAGCTGTCCACTGAAGCATGAAGGTAGGGGTGTGCTGCATAATTACCACAAATGAAATCAAAAATAAATTAAAAAGCAATTCAGTGTTCCCTTCGCTCAAAATATAAGGAGCTGGATAATTTTTTCCTGAAGATTACGGTCTTTCATTACTGTTTCTGAAGTGTGCAAAAACCACAGTTGATGGACAGAATGCAGAACATTATCATACATTCACCCCAGTACAGAGATCTGGGCCTAAATCCATAGTTTTTTTGCACTCCACACCACCCCGGCTTGCTTGAATCCAGTGGTGTGGAGAGCATGGGACTCACGTCTCTTTACTGGGGTGAATGTATGACATTGTTCTGCATTCTGTCCATCAACTGTGGTTTTTGCATTTGTCACCCCGAGTGGGATGTTTATGCTCAGACGCGAGTCCCATGCACTTCACACACTGGATTCAAGCAAGCCGGGCTGAAGACGGCTGGTATGCCAGAAACCGGTCCTCGGAAGCTTGTTTCCGGTCCAGGGAAGGCATGGATTTGCAGTTCGGGCTGGACTGTTTCCATGAGGCACAGGGTCAGACTGATTTGCATATGGCCATGTCTGAACTGGGGTGGTGTGGAGTGCAAAAAAACGATGGATTTAGGCCCAGAACTCTGTATTGGGGTGAATGTATGACATTGTTCTGCATTCTGTCCATCAACTGTGGTTTTTGCATTTGTCGCCCCGAGTGGGATGGGTATGCTCAGACGTGAGTCCCATGCTCTCCACACCACTGGATTCAAGCAAGCCGGGCTGAAGACGGCTGGAATGCCAGAAACCGGTCCTCGGAAGCTTGTTTCCGGTCCAGGGAAGGCATGGCTTGGCAGTTCGGGCTGGACTGTTCCCATGAGGCACAGGGTCAGACTGATTTGCATATGGCCATGTCTGAAATGGGGTGGTGTGGAATGCAAAAAAAATGATGGATTTAGGCCCAGATCTCTGTACTGGGGTGAATGTATGACATTGTTCTGCATTCTGTCCATCAACTGTGGTTTTTGCGTTTCTGAAGTGTGTCAATATTATTTTCTTACAAAAATCAAACAGCCAACCTCTTGGGATGTCATGGTCTTCTGTGAGTGAAGAATATCAGGCTGACAATAACCAGTCCATTGAAAGGTCCTCATTATATCAAATCAGACCGGCCCAGCACAAAGTTCTCTTTGTGCCTTGGACAGGCCAACTCCCACACAAAGAGTCTCCCTCGGATGTTGCAAAGGCCATAAGAAATCCTGACCAAGAAAAAAAACACCTACACAATTGTTTGGCTGGATACTAGCGCTGTCTGTCAAGTACTTGTGAATGGAGGCTACTACCCACCTTTGGATCACCTGGCTAATAGCAATAAGCAGAACAACTGCACTGTGGCAAAATGATCCCTACACAGCTCATCAGTAACTCCACTGTTTTCTAACTGTAGGGAGATGCTTCCATTACTGGCTGGGTCTTCTATGCCACTCTGCTGGGGCAGCCTAGGGGCAAATTGGGTAAAGGATACTGCCTTTGTGATATTTATTTATTTATTTATTTATTTATTTATTTTTAACACTTGTTAAGCGCGAACAATTGCCCGCAGGCGTCTCGGCGCTGTTCATATGTTTGCTCTCCTGTGCTACTCTATTAAACTTATTAGAGGCTAAATAACCAAGTTTTCAGTTTCTTCCTGAAAGAGATGAGGGTTGTGCAGGATCTTATAGATTGCGGGAGAGTGTTCCACAGCTTTGGGGCCGTGACCAGAAAGCGTCTGTCTCCCCAGTTGACCAGCTTGGTCCGAGGTACCACCAAATCATTCTGTGTTGTTGAACGAAGTGTTCGTGGGGGAGCATAATGAACAAGGTTGTCTCTAAAAAATTGGGGTGCTTGATGATGTAGCGATTTATAGACAATACATAATGTTTTAAATTTAATTCTGCTCCTAACGGGGAGCCAGTGGAAACTTCTTAAGGTCTCGGCTATTGGCTTAAATCTGGGGGTATCTGAAAGAAGTCTGGCTGCAGCGTTTTGAATTGTTTGCATTTTCTTGATGACCCTCACTTGGGCATTGGAAAACAGTCCATTGCAGTAATCCAATGCCGATAGGACCAAGGAACTGACCAAAGTTTTGCCTACATTGTTTGGGAGAAAAGGGAGAATCTTCCTTATCAAGCGTAATTTAAAAAATGCTACACTAGCCGTTTGATTGGCATGGGCCATGAAATTTAGTTTGTCGTCAAAAATGACGCCCAAATTTCTTACTTTTGTGGCTGGTTTTGGCAAAGTTCCAAATGATGAAGGCCACCATGATGGCGACCAGTTGGGGCTGAGATGGCCAAAAGTGACCACCTCCGTTTTCTCAGAGTTTAGTTTCAGACAATTTGCTGACATCCAATGTCCGATGGCCAGCATACCTGTTCTGAAACTTTCTGCTACTGTTTCCCCATCATGTCTGACTGCTAGGATCAGCTGGGTGTCATCAGCATATGAGGTAAGGTTCATCCCGTGCGCTTTGATGGTTTTTGCGAGGTCCGACACGTAGATATTAAAAAGTGTCGGACTAAGGGATGAACCTTGTGGTACCCCACATGGCAGTGTCAGCTCTGCGGACTTGAATTGACCCAGAGTGACGGCCTGGGTTCTCTCCGCCAGAAAAGATGCTAAAAGATTTTTAGCTAGGCCTTGCACGCCCATCCTTGCGACACGGCTGACCAAGATCTTATGGTCAACCGTGTCGAAGGCGGCCGATAAATCCAAAAGCACCAAAAGTGCTGCACCACCTTGGTCTCTTATTAATCGGATATCATCCGCCGCTTTAATAAGCGCTGTTTCCGTTCCATGAAACTTACGGAAGCCGAATTGTGATTCATCGAGCAGATGGTTTTGTTCGATGAATTCCGTGAGTTGAACATTCATGGCTTTTTCTACTATTTTTGCAAGGAGTGGTAGATTAGCTATGGGCCTAAAGTTTTTCAATTCTGTTTTATCTAGGCCAGGTTTTTTTAGGAGAGGTTTTAATAAAGTTTTCTTTAGGTGGATTGGAAAGATGCCTGTATGAAACATTAAGTTGCATATTCTAGTTATAACTGGAATCACCGTATCCATTAACGGACGGAGGGTGTTCAGGGGACAGGGGATAGCAGTCTTGGAAGTGCTATAAAAATTAATCATGAATGGGGTGTGGTTTCGACGCGAGGCGGAATGGCTGCCTCTTGAGGGAGCTCCGCAAGCCGGATTCCCAATCCGACGAATACCACCCTTTCAGGACCGTCTGTGAACTGCCAAACCCACATGGGACGGTGTCTATAAGCGGTGAGGTTTTCACTTCCGCGACCGCCGTGTAACCACCTAAAAAAAAATCCATCTTTCACCGATGAGGCCGGGGGGAAGATAGTGCTGGCCTAAGTCGCGACTACCGAAGTGTGCTACTGAAAGCCGGAAAGTGCGGGGCTCAACTCAGTGCGGCGCTGATACTGGTGAGGTGAACCAGCCCCAGAAGTGAGAGCAGAGTGGAGCGGACGGCGGACATCTGTACGTTTGGCCCGCACCGTGTGGCGGCGGAAGTTACCGGGCTCGGTGGAGCTGAGCCACTGCGTTGTGGGGTGCTGGTCGGAACTGAGCCGGGAGGTTCAACAAAGTGCTGGATCTGGGGTTGCTGGCGGTGGGCAAGACTGGGCAGATCTGAAAACGCGGCGGGCGATCGGCTGGCATTAAAGGAAAAAAAACACTGTGGAGTGCAATTGCCTGTGCGCTTCCGCCGCGCTAAGTGTTGCGCGCGAGGTGGCTAGGGCGAGAATGGATTGAGGATCCAGAGCCGCTGCAGTGACGAGTGAGGTTGGCCCTGGAGGAGCAGATGGGCCCGCCGAGGAGCGCAGAGCTGGTAACGACTGGAGGGAGTCGCAGTAAGTGGAGTACACGTGCGGGCTGGCCCTGGAGTTGGTCAGGCGGTGCGGTCCTGTCTGAGTGCACTAGTGTATATGCGTGGTGGTGCCAGGCGGGGTCGGGGCTGTACGGCTTTTGAGGGTGCGGCGGCCCGACGCTCCCCACGGTGTGCCCTGTGTGTGTGCCGCTCTAGGTGCGCTGAGGGTCCAATTGTGCCTTTAAGTCTCCCGCGGGCTTGTCGCTTGGGACGAGCGGTGTTTAGCACTTGATGGGAATGACTGGCTGCACCTGTGGCTGAGCTGGGGCATCGCTACAGTAAACGCTGGTCTGATTGGATTCACTGCTAGGATTACATTTGACTTGCCCCGAGTTGTGGTGCAATTCCAGATTTGATTGGGCGCGGACGGGGAAAGCTGACCCGCTGCTGATAGCATATGGACCTGGAGATTGGTCGACCCCCCCCTATTGTAACTGCTGCAAAAGTGATGCGAGAGGGTGGCACTGACTGGCCTCACGACAGTGGGGACTACTGTGACTGAGCTTGTGCAGGGCAGTAGGGCTGATCATTCCACAGTGATCTACGGCTATCATTACCAAAATGGGAAAGGCGGACCCTTAAGAAACCAAACTGCAATTTGAAAATAAACGCAGCACGCACGCCACAGAAGCAATGGGTGAACAATCGGAGTCACAAGGTGCTACGGGCCGGCATGAAGTCGATAGATAGTAAAATAGACGCGCTGGCGACTGGGCTGGATATTGTAAAGAAGAAAGTGGATAAGCATGAGCACAGGTTAGACGTTCTAGAAAATAGACTGACACGCAGGACTCGCAAGCTGAATCACAGACCCAAATCTTACAGATGGAGAAGGTACTGGGAGTCATACGGCGAAAAATGCGGACTTCGAAGCGCGCTCGAGGCGCAACAATCTTCGCATTATTGGCCTGCCGTAATCCACCGCCATTTCCAAAATGAAGACATTTATAGATGGGTTACTGCGTAATCTGTTTGGCTCAGTGCTGTCCACAGTAATGATAGTGGAGAGGGCACAAGGTTCACTGGGGCCAAGACCTAAGCCTGGTGCCCCGCCTCGCCTGATATTTGCGCGCCTCATGAATTATGCTGACAGACGCTATCCTGAGGGAGGCTAGGGCTAAGGCCCCAGTTGTTTATAAGGGAGATACACTGTCCTTTTTCCCAGACTACACCCCAGTAGTGCAGGCGGCCAGGAGGGAGTTTGTACCAGCGAAGAAACTACTGCAGGCTGCTTCAGTGCCCTATGCCTGCAGTTCCCAAACTGTGCGCCGCGGCACCCCAGTGCGCCGTCAAAACTAGCCTGGGGCGCCGCAAACACACTGCTATCAAGCACATGCCCGGGATTTGAAAGGCTTTGGTTTTCTTTCATTCTACAATAGATATCAGTTGGTAGCGAGGCCGCTGCCAGGTCATCATTCTTCTGGAAAGCTGTGCGATCTGAGCAAGACTATTAAATTTGCAGGTCCCTGATTTTCTGGCTGTCTTGGAAAACCAAAATAATTGGGACCACATACAGTAACATGAAAAAGTTCATTTTATTAATCACTAATAAGCAGTGTTGCTTTGAATAATGGTGTTAACCCATCAATTTTTCTGAATGCTTTTGGGCAAGTAGCAAATTCATGCTTGCTTTTTAAGTTAAAAAGAAGTCATTTTATTAATATACTTAATGACGCAGGCTGGCTTTCTAATTCATCTGTGTAAAGAGGAATGCTGTATAAATAATTGCTTACACTGCCATCTAGTAAGCAACCTACTTCACGAACAATCAGCGTAAGCAACCTTTTTCTTCAGTGAAAGACTCGTATTAAATACAAAGTGTAAAACAAAACCTGTGCCTGAAAAATGCTCCATTGGCTTCACGTAGTGACACCACAGACCGTCTATTCAGTGAATACGATCCTCCGACACCTTTATTATTCCGTCGTTTTTGCCAAGGCCAAATAATGTATTGGAAGTCTGGGACAGTTTATTTGCAGTCTCCCACTAGTGTGATGTTGCTATGCTCCTTATCAGAATGACCCACGAGTCCTGCCTGACCTAGCAGACTACAGACCGCACTGAGAACAGGTAACAAAAGGGAAAGGCTCGAATTTAAAGCAGTCCTCTAAGTTTGTGCAAAACCAAATTAGAAGAAAGCATGGAAATATTCAGAGTAAACTTCTGAAACCATGAATTAACAAACTCTAAGCATTACCATCGCTTACACCTTTTACGAGGCTAACACCGACTCGGAAAATGGTATTAGCCCTCAAAAACGTTTTAACAAACACACTAAACTAGACCATTCACGCCTTTGTACAGGCAGTAATTATGCAGGTGCGCAATTAAAGGGTGCACCCAGCAAACACATTCAACATAACCATGAAGTGTTGGCAGTCCTGACAAAGAAACCTCAAAGGCCAGTAGTAGATACACATGCCTATTGCATCGCTGCAAGACCCGCAGACACTGCATGTGCGACCACAGACAAAGCAGTAGCTTTTGGTGGCAGAGCAAAGAACACATTTGCTACAGCAAAGCCAGGAGAGGAACTTCGGTAACAGAAAATTAAGAGCATTCACAAGGTAAATACCAACATAGTGCAGTGGCAGATCATAAATTCCTAATGAATATAAAACATGTGCAAATATTTTTTGGAACATAACAGTGTTAGCTTCCACTTTAGGTTGTTTCATAAGTAAATACTTCTAATGCTCACATCATGGAAAAGATCATCTTCATACTCAACCTTGAGTGCAAACTGATGTAAGTGCTTCTCAAAGACGGCGCACCTGAGTAAGCCTGTTGTATTTTTATTTTCCTACATTTATGACTATAATACCTTCATCTGCTTCATCCCAATTATTTTCAGGGATGAAAAATGGAAGTACTAGCAAGGCTGGGCTTACATTCCCCCCACCTAACAAAAAAATGTACATAATGAGGAGCCACAGGCAATAGGCAATCAGTTAAGGGAGCCGTGGGCCGAAAAAGTTTGAGAACCACTGCCCTATGCAATGTTATATCCGGCCAAATTGAAGATAATGCATGAGGAGCAGGCACACTTCTTGACGGACGCAAAGTCAGCCCTGAAATTCACAAAGCATATTTATAAATCCAGACCTCGGCTGGGCCTGATGTACGGCGCAGCAGGGGCATCAGGCCTGGAGGAAAAAGACTAATGTTGGTGAGGTTATATTTGATTTGCCGGACGTAGGCGGGCCTGTCTTCTTCTAATTCCTTGTTGGTGTTGATTGCAAACAAAAGCTGATGTGTTATTGAGAGCAGAACGTGTGGTGGGCGGGTGATACCTTCCTAAACATGTGTTTTATGTTTCATGGGGTTATGGACACTTGGTCGCATACTTTGTTAATGTGCACAGATGGGACACATGGTTCTAATATAGCAACTGCACCCCGGTGCGAGTATTCGTTGCCGATCCTCTCACCCTAACGGGTGTTCCCCAAATGTTGCGTTGGATGGTTAATGGGGATGATGTGCGGGTGGGGGAAGGACTTGGTCTCGACCTAATTGGGAGGTTGGAGTGGGTGGAGGGAGGTGGGCAGGAAGTGAGGGGTATGTGTCGCATTTTTTTTCACATCTATTACACTGAAGTCGGATGGATTGAGAGCAGAGGAATGTGAGGGAGTAGCGGAGTGCAATGTGGATGGTGCCCCCCTGTTATATGTTATATGTGGATTCATAACGCGCTCCGATAGTCCAGACTGTCCAGGCGCGGGGACGAAACTGGATCAGAATGGAAAAAGGAGTCAGCTATTCATGAACTTGAAAGAGGTGAGTTTTAAGCAGTTTTTTAAAATTGGAAAAAGGAGTCAGCTATTCATGAACTTGAAAGAGGTGAGTTTTAAGCAGTTTTTAGGTCGAAGGCCTGGCTGCGCTTGCGCAGTCTTAGGCCGGAGATTTAATGAGTCTGAGTAGCGCCGAAGGTCCCGCCTCCGTGCCCCATCTCTCCTTCATTGGCTGGCTTCCTAAACGGAGGCCAGCCATTGGAGGAGAGATGCGTCACTCCAAACAAGCTCCGTCCTTTTCGGATTTGGGGGCGTAATTTTTGATGTTCTTTAGACAGTGACGTTGTCCGTCACTCAGAACATCAAAACCACGCCCCCAATTCGGAAAAATTTCAGGAGCGCCGGCCGCCATTAAGCTGTTTGTTGTACATGAGGTAGGTCGCATGCTCCCGCTGTCCTCGTTCCCGCCCTGAATCCGAAAGTCGTTGTGGCCGCCGTTTTGTTTTTGCCGTTTTATTTTTCTTTCCATGTTTTGTTTTTGCCGTTTATTTTTCCCGTCCCCTGAGGCTCTCCTGTCCCCTGAGGCTCTCCCATCCCCCGAGGCTCTCCCGTCCCCCGCGCCTCGTCCCCCGAGGCTCTCCCGTCCCCCGAGGCTCTCCCGTCCCCCGAGGCTCTCCCGTCCCCCGAGGCTCTCCCGTCCCCCCCCCCGAGTCTCTCCCGTCCCCCCCGCCCCCCGCGAGTCTCTCCCGTTCCCCCCCCCCCGCGAGTCTCTCCCGTCCCCCCCCACCCTCCCCACGAGTCTCTCCCGTCCCGCTGTCCCCCTCCCGCCCCCTCCCTGTTGTGGCTCCCGCTGTCCCCCCTCTCGGTGTTCTGGCGATACGAAACCGCTCCCGCTGTTCGTGGCTCCCTGTCGGCCGTGCTCCAGCCCTAGGAGTCACACTCCATCCCCAGGCTCGCCTGTGTGCTCCAGCCCTAGGAGTCACGCTTCACCCCCGGATCCGATGTGCGCCACCATGATGCCCTCTAACAGACGCAGTCCAGCTCCATGCCCGACTGCCTGCACCAACATGTCACCGATGCATTTTACAAGCCCTTGGTGGAAAGCAGTTATTTGGGGGACTGCCCTACACGAGCGACGGCCTGAAATCAGTGACCCATATCCTCATTAAGTAAGCTTCAAGTCGAATTACTTACAGTGCCAAAATATAGCCCTTGTTACTTTTTAAATAATGTACATTTTAAGGTCATATTTTTACCCTCAGAAATATATTTTGCACTTAGGTATCTGATCAGGACAGAGTGCTGTTTCTGGGATGGGCAGGCCTAGTGGTGAGCCGGGAGCAGGCCGGGCGAGCAGATGTCGTAGTATCACAGATGGCCTGTTCCCTGTGTATTGAATGGTGCGAGGGGAGGAGGTAGTCGTGAGTGAGCTTTTTTATATCTTTTATTTTTTTCACTTTGTTTCTGGGTCACTTAAACGGGTCCTGCTGCCGCTGAGTGCGGGGTCGACACACTGCAGTAATTAATATCTTTGCACCGAGGCCGTCGTAGGTAAACCTCGTCCTACGTCCTGTTTCTTGGATGGGCAGGCCTAGTGGTGAGCCGGGAGCAGGTTGGGCGAGCAGATGTCGTAGTATCACAGATCGCCTGTTCCCTGTGTATTGAATGGTGCAAGGGGAGGAGGTAGTCGTGAGTGAGCTTTTTTGGGTACATTGTTTTTAAACTGCTTTTTATCACTGGAAATATATATTTAAAGACCATTCAGAATGTGAGTGCTGACGTGCAGCTATGGTCCGGTTCGTACAATGCCTATTGCATGGATCAAAAAACTGTGGGAAATCGGACTCGGACATGAGTCCCAATTCTGTAATTCTTGATATTACTTGCCTTTCCACTTGGTGTCTCTATACGTTTAATTTCAAACTTATTATAAAGCGTTGCACAGCCCCTTGCACGTCAAAGTAATGAGAAATGCAGAATTTAGCAAAAATAAACATACTATGCGATAAGTACTCATTTGATGCTAATATTTATGGTTGGGAGTTAGTTTACATAAATGCAAGTGGCTAGTTTGGTAGGATGTCTCCTCCTCATCAATCCCACAGACCTGCCTGTTGCATTGGCGCGTTTTTATTTGAAAGAGAATGACTGTGTCCATGGTACTTAAGTCTTTCTGGCCAGTAAACCCATCCACAAAATAATAGCACTATTTCCTATCTATAAGGTTTGTGAAATCGGCAAGCATAACATTGCTGTGAAATGTTAACGTTTCTAAAGTGGTTTTCTTCACCCGGACAGACCACTATCCCTTTCAGATTGTATGATTTGTATAGTGGCAGTTGACCACTCTAAATGGATGCCCTAACCATAAAGGGAGTGGCTGGGGCCCATGGCAGGTGAATTATGAATTACTGTTGTGCAGTCTTACTAGTGGGTTGTTTTTGCTGGCCCATCATGGGGCACTTCTTATTCTCCAGTCCCTTTTGTTGGAAAACCTAGCAACGGTGTATATTTGTATTGCACCAGCACACTACTCTGGATGCCTCGAAGCAGATTGGAGTATGTGGGTCATGGTCTACAGTAAATCTACTGCATTCAAGTTTTCTATTAATTTTTTTTTACGCTGGTTGAAGTCTCGTAAATGCCCTAGACCCTGACTTGCTCTTTATCAGTGTTGACATTTGTATGCATTGATGATGACATCGTAGTCCTCAATAAGTCGTTATGAAGACAAAGACTAAACAAGGTAGATTTCTGATTTAAATATTTTCTACAATTTGTTATGTCCTAGTAAGGCAAGATTCACTTTACATTGCCCTTCTGAGCAGATAACACACAATGGGCCATTTTCACTTCTACAAACCATTACATCTTACTTGTTTTGGACTGTGAAACTGGGTGTTCTCAGTATAGTCCCTTGAGCTTTTCACTGTATGCAGCTCTGGGGCTAGGAAATAAATCGTGCTCTCACCAGAGACATCCGTGTGTCCCCAGCAGGGTCCGTGCGCTCCCACCTCTGACAGCTCTCCCGACCTCCGTACTCCACAGGGGCAACATTTCCGCACAGGCCGGCCCTGGGAAACTACACTCGGAGAGTAGACACGTTATCTGGGGTGATCAGCTCCGATAGTAAACCCAGCCTCCACTTCAAGGCGCTAGGAACTGGGCAGTGCTGTATTAATAGCCTTCACAACCACAAGCTCCGGTGCACCACAGCTAGACGTGCACTCATTATAGTCTGGTCCCTCCTCGTCACTCTGTCACCCTGTTGTCACTGTCTCATCTTTCCTGCCACTTTGTCCATTCACCACAGGCAGCGTTTTATTTTCAAACCACAGAATCCATAAAGCTCCTCTCCACACCCGTCCACTACCATCAAAGAGTAACGTTATGCCAGTGGTGTAACGAAACTTGAGGGGGCCCCCTTGCAAAGTGCATGCAGGAAGCCCCCTTCATGGTCCAGGGACAGTCCGGAGCTCTCAGATCAGTGACCCCTCCTCCCAAGCTCGGCATTATTAAAGATAGAGCTATTGGCATTGCTCATGACATTTTTTTTCATTTTTTTTATTTTTCAAAACATAAATAAATGGTGTTGTCATTTACAATGGGAATAGGTGAGCATTAGAGAGTAGTAGAGCGTTTTCGCGGACACAAAGCCACACACACACACACACACACAGACAGAGCCATGCACACACACACACACACACACAGGCTCTGTCTGTGTGTGTGGCTCTGTGTCCGGGAATACTCTCTACTACTGCCTAATGCTCACCTATTGCCATTGTAAATGACAATACCATTTATTTATGTTTTTTTAAAAAAAGAAAATGAAAAAAAATGTCATGAGCAATGCCAATAGCTCTACCTTTAATAATGCTGAGACCATTGCATTGTAAATGCTTGTTTTTTTTAATTGGTCAGATTGGGAGCGTGTCTAAGAGCGTCTGGCAGGGCGTTCCACATTTGAGCTCCCTTTACCGTCAGAGATTGTCCACCCAGGCGAGCTCTTCTAAATCTGGGGATGACCACCTGCTTTCTGGAGGTAGATCGCAACTGACGGGTCGAGAGGTAGAGAGTGAATCTTTTGGCTAGATAGGAAGGGCACGGTCCATTGAGGGCTTTATAGGGTCAGGGTCAAAAATACTTTATTCGATTAATTAAAATCATAAAAGTATACTACAAACACATACACATTTAAAAATGGAATAGACATACATTTCATTCATTTTTAAAACCAATACTGTACAACATATAGCAAGCATTCGTAAAAACGTTAAAAACGGTAAAAGAACATTTGTGCAGGGAGAATCAGGTTCAAATATTACTATTTACTTTTTAAACGATAAGTCATGTACCTTAATTAAACCATCACTTTTGATTCTATAGGTACTTCGTTGCCATTTTCAATTACACTGATACTACCGGGAACAAAATTATACAACTCATAAGGAAATAGGTTGGGCTGGGCTAAACCTTGTTATATACATAATTCATTCAGCGGTTGAGGTATTCAGTAATCTAAGTCGTTTAGCTCTCATCGCTGCTACCAAAAAGCTTGCAACCCCAAACATTACAATGGGGGTCTCCATGAGTTGTAAAAACAACATAGCGGGTTTCACTTGCGTAAATCCCCTGTTCCTCAAAAGTGGTAGTATATATTTTCCTCTCCCCTCCGCAAAAAAGGGACAGAAAAATACAAAATGAGTCAGGTCTTGGTCAGTGAAAGAGTCACATTTGCATGGGGCATGATCCCTTGGCTTATTCCAAATCGGATATTCACCCAGAAGGAGGTGCATCTGGTTGAAGCGGAATTTCGTGAGAAGCCACCGATGATATGGCCTATTCACTACCATCAAATAGGGCTGAATGGACATGGTTGATAATACAGTGTAGTGAGCCCTTACAGTGATTTTCTCAATTTCCTGGGCTTCACGATACACGTTTCTCGATTTTAGAAATTGGGCTTTAATCCATGTGACATCCTCTTTACATAGCCTTTCCGGGTTACTATACAGGTCAGCACAACCCAATTGAGTAGCAACAGTTTTGATATAGGTCAGCCATTTTATTCTCCCCATGCAGTCACTGATAATTTGACGATTTAGAGTCAAGCTGGGGTTCAGCCATAGTTTCACCCAAAGAAGTAGTGGGGCCAGGTTAAGGGTATCCTCAATGTATCCTTGCCCTAATTCCGTCAGGACAGAGAAAATGGGTGTAGACTGTGGTAAACCCAATAATTGGCGCATGGACCTATTCTCTTCCTTCTGTATCGGAACTAAGTCCCTGAATCCCCAGATCCCAGCCCCGTATCTAGCCAGGGCCAGGGTTTTGGCTCTATACAGGGTGAGTATGGCTTCTGTAGGTTTACCCCCCAGTCTCTTTGCAAAACCCAGTATCGCTGCAAATGACCGCCGTATAGCCATTGCTTTATTTACAATCTGTGGGGTCCAGGTGCCCAAGTCATCAAAAATAACACCTAGGTATGTAAATGTTTTAACTTTGGTCAAAATGACTCCATTACATCGTAGGGTTTTTGTGGTTTTCTTTCCTTTCCCAATAGACATAACGTGCGATTTTTCCATATTTACAACCAGGTCTAGTTTTTGCATAAAAGCCCCGAAAGAATCAAGGAGCAACTGTAAACCATTAGGGGTTCTGGCAATGAGGACCGTGTCATCGGCGTACATCAGTACAGGCAGCGGTGACCCACTCATGTTAGGTATATCTGGGGTAGCTGTTGATAAAACGGAATACAAAGAGTTGATATACAATGAAAATAACATGGGGGCCAAAATGCACCCCTGTCTAACCCCTCTTACTGATCTAAACCCAGCGGTGCATTTACCATCCGTTGTCATACGGACTGATGCAGTCAAGTCATTGTGCAGGAAGGCCAAAAAGTTTATCAGAGCAGGGTCCAGACCCAACTCCGAGAGAATCGTCCACAACTTCGACCTATTTACTAGGTCGAACGCTGTGGACAAGTCCATAAAAGCAAGGTGGACCGACCCCCTAGCAGCAACAGTATATTTACAAATGGTCATATATAAATTAAGACACTGTTCCTCAGTACCCCTCCCTGTTCTAAATCCATATTGAGTATTGCATAGAATTGCATTTTCCTTTTCCCACATGTTAATTTTGTTTAAGATGACCTTACCAAGTATCTTAAAAGATGAATCAAGTAACGATATCGGTCTATAACACCTGGGATCACCCCTTTGCCCCTTCTTAAAAATTGGGATGATGACCGAGTGTGACCAAGTGATCGGTATTTCAGATGTGTTCATACATGCTAAATTAAAAACATTTGCAAGTACTATAGACCATATATAAGGATGTGCTTTGTACATATCAGCCGGTACCCCATCCGGGCCGGGGGCTTTCCCGCCGGCAGTATTTTCTATGGCATTTAGTACCTCTTTTACCGTTACCCTTAGAGGAGTGTCTGTAGTTAAGGAATCTATAGGGGTAAACGGGGTAGTGGTGGTCTTACTTCCATAGATGGTTTCAAAATGGTCTAACCATTGTTTCTCGGTGATATTCACCTCTAGTGACTCATTCTCTCTACCATTAAACAAAGGAGAGTTCACTATAGACCAAAATTTTGCACTATCCCTTAACGTTAGATTGTCATATAGTGCTTACCAGGCTTTGTCTTTTATTTCTCTTTTTCGAGCCTCAGTCGTACTCCTATATTCTTTCCTTAATTGGGACACTTCAGTTGGGTTACGTGGCTTGCATTTTAGAGCCTCTAGAAGTTTTTTATGTGCCTTGGTGCATTCGGCATTAAACCATCCCTGTGCTTTACGTGACTTATTGGTGGGTTTGCATGTAAGTGTCTCAGCAACATTTTTACATATGGTTTCAAAAGCTTTGATAACATTCCCTCCTGTGGTCAAAGGATCCCTGCATATATTTAGTTCAGCACTTAATTTATCACACAAGTTATTAAAAAAGTCCTCAACGTTAATCCTAGACCATTTGACTCGTCTACCTTGGTCATGTGCCCGAATTGCAGTGGGGTAGATTGACTGTTGACCATAGTTTATTATGGTAGGATTAATATTGGTCAGTTCCATAATGACCGGATTATGGTCACTAAATGCCGTCATAATGGCGTTATATGAGATGACGTTTATGAGAATGCTAGGTGACCCAAAGATAAAATCAATGATAGTATTACTACCTCTAGCACTATAAGTTACCACTCTGTCTTTAGAATTCGCAAAAGCGGGTTCTGACATATCCATATTTATCAGAAGTTCTTTTAGAGCGCCCCCTTTTGCGGAGTGTTCAAAGTGCGGGTGAGTCAAATAATCATCTTCTTGGAAACCACCGTTATAACAGTTTAGATGACAAGGGTGTGTGTTAAAATCACCAAAGAGTATATAGTGAACAAAAGTAGATTGACTCTTCTTATAATTGTTTAAAAAATCAGCCAACATTAGGATATTTTCACTTCCTTGTGACCCTTCTGTTGAATTATAAAAATTTACATAGAGTATTTTTTCCCCCGTATTCATCAAAACCTCTAGAGTTAAACAGTTAGGGGAGTTGACATTTATAACTTTCATCGCCCCCATGTGGCTTACCGAAATTAAGAGTGCTAAGCCTCCCTTACTTCTGCCCCTATTTGACTTTTGTGCTGCTTTGAAGAAGGATGCATATCCTTCTACCCAGAAGTTACATTCGGTGTCCCAAGTTTCTTGTAGTGCAACCACGTCCTGTTGCTTAATGATTTCAAGCCATTGTGTATCATCTCTTTTGGCTTGTAGGCCGGAAATGTTCCATGTTATTAGCTTGACAGTTCTGTTGACCACACTATTTCCTGACGGTTTCTTCACCCCCTTCTGGGTGCTCAGTCAGATGTTAGTGTCAAGGTTTGTTAGGGCATCGAAACGGTTTCTTAGCTCCAAGCCAGGTGTCAGAGCCACTTGATGTTTGTGGTCTAAGGTCAGTTGTGAGCTTAGAGGTTGAGTTGCCCAGTTAGCAAGTTGAACCTTGTGTCTTGGGGTATTTTTCCTGTATGTTGTGTCTTGGGTAGTTTGTTGTGTGGGACGGGGGTAGAAAAAGCCCAGTGGGACCGCACGTATTTGCCCTTGAGTAATGTCATTTGCGTCCCAGAAGAGTCTTGTGCAGACATGTGGGTTCCTAAAGTTGATATTGACATGTGGGTTCCTAAAGTTGATATATTTATAGACGATGACCAAAGTTTTAAAGCGCACTCTTTGGGCCACAGGAAGCCATTGAAGCTAAAGTTGCCTGGCAAGGGTCTTAAATGCCACCTGGATTGTCAAAGCTTTGGCGTCTACCTCATCTCTATGTTTAGAGAATGAGCCCCTTCTCTCCATGTGGACCCCCAGGTACTTATATGAGATGGCTTTAGCAAAACTTATGCCTTTGTACAGCCAACCGCCGCCTCGGTATTTCCTTGACCCAAAGGCGATTGCCCTTGTCTTTTTTAGGTTCAATTCCAGTTTGTTTCTGGTGGTCTAAAGGGACAATTGATCAAGGAGTCTCAGCAGGCCAGCCCTGGTGTGGCTTAGCAGCACCAAGTCATCCGCGTACAATAAATTACTAACTCTTGCCCTGGCGAGTTTTGGTGGATGAGAAATAACTTTGTCGAGTGACTGACAAGTCGGAGATGAAGAGATTGAAGAGGAGGGGCGCTAGCACACATCCTTGTTTCACCCTGTGTGATGTTTGGATTTTCCTTTAGGTATATGATCCGTCACCAAGTTTTATGCAGATCCATGTGTTGGTGTGTAGCGCAATTATTGCTCGTAGAGGCATTGGTGGAATCTCCCATTTCAGCAATTTGAGCCATAATAGACTTCAGGGTACGCGGTCAAAGGCGGCCTTAAAATCCACGAAGCAGCCATGCATTAACAATCCAGAGGAAGCCGCTTTGTCCAACAAGACAGATATTGCAAGCAAATTTGTTATGGTGCCTGATTCTTGAACAAATCCTGTCTGGTTAAAAGGTATTAGATGATTTTTTGTTGCCCATGACACCAGATCTTGAAGGAGAAGTTTGGCATAGTATTTCTATTCTACGTCCAGTAGAGTGGTCATCCTATAATTTTTCGGGTCTGATCTCTTGCCTCCTTTATAGATTGGGTGTAAGATGGCGCCACGCCACGATTCTGGTAAAACCAAGTTGGTCCAGCAGTTGGAAATAGGGGTACCAGTTTATGGGCCCAGAATTCTGTATCTTGTTTAAACAACCCTCAGTTATAATTCAAACTGTTTTTTCCATGATAGATCCCATGTTTGTAAGAACATGTTGAGATGGTTCTGGGGGCTGGGCGAGGTTTTAATATTAGTTGCCGGTGCCGTCCTTTTCTTTGGTGAATCAGCATCCGTTGTGCCTAATGGTTGGCAGCAGTTGCGTTGTTGGGCCATTACCGGGGACTTTGCCGGTGGATCAACTTCTTTTTCTTGTTCCTCGAAATGAGTTGTTCAATAGAATACCCATTGGGCTTCAGAGATGTTGGCGCTACTTTGTCTTCCTTACTTGTGTGTTTTGAAACGGACGAGTGACCAGAAAGCTTTTGGGTTATGGCTTCTACTTGCATGTATCAGTTTTAGCCAGAACAGTTCGGAACGTTGTTTTCTTCAAGGAATATTGCTGGTCGAAGTGCTTTCTAGGCTACCTTATATTTATTGAATATCTGATCTTCCCCTGGGTGCCTACGAACTTGTCTTAGCATACTGTTAGGTATTGATTTTAATTTCCTAATTTCATCTGTTATGGCTAGGTTGCATTTTTTGTTTTTTCCTGAAGTACGAGAAAAGTTTTTGAGCAGTTCCCGAGAGAAGATGTCCCATGCTATGATTGGCGATAATTCATCGGTACTCCTTAGGTCTTGCAGGTCTCTAAATTTGCCCATTATTACTGGTATAATTGGATCGGACCATTTCAGGCTGTTGAGATTTTCGGTATAATACCCTCCTGAGGTTTGACTTGTCGCGGCATGATGTGCTAAATGGAATGACATGGTGATCACTTGAGGACGGTGATTGTTGTTACCAACTCGAGCAACTATGGCGCAATTCTCGATCGGGGAGGATTTCCTTGTTACAGATGGTGTAATCCAGGAAGGAGTGAATATGACCATTTGATCTTGTCCAGTTCGGTGGATTGTCCTTAGTGAAACGACCATTCAAGATTGAGCACTGAATTGTAGCACCATGTATTCGCCAGGTTTGCTATTTTTGGTGCCGGTGGGTTTTGTTTGTTCTAGAATGTTTGGCCACAGTGTAAGATATTCTTCGGGAAGTTCTTTAAAAAGGTTTGTATTATAACAACCAGATACTAGGCAGGCTGGTCTTTTGTAATTACTTTCTAGGTTACACAGGGTCTGAAGGTGATCGTGGGCATCCAGAACGAATCAAGACTCTGACCAGCAGCGTACGAGTCTTGGTGCAGCTACAGGTGTTGGAGTGCCCGTGGATTGTGGGCAACGTGGAAGAGAGCTGAGATTCGGGACGCGCAGAAGGTGCGAGTCACAGTACAGTCTAGGCACTAGTGGAGAGTGCCGGGACATCGTGGGCACTGAGAAGGAGTGAGTCTCCGACACGCGGATCAGCGTTTGGTGGTGAGGCGAAACTTAGACGTGCAGTGTGCATGCCGTGGTGCGATCCGGGCGTTAGCGGAGAGCGCCGGAAGGCCGGGTGCACCAGGAGACAAAGCGAGTCTTGGACGTGGGCGTGTCTCGAAGGTGCCAGTGAGGAGTACCGGGGAGCGATGAGCACCAGGGAGCCAAGAAATTCTAACAGCGCTGGAGAGGAGAGCCAGGTGAAAGAGCCCTCAAAGGCAATGTGAAGTAGCACCAGCGTCAGGTGGAAGGCAGCCCTGCAGGATCTGAACTAATGATCCGAGCTCGCCTTGCCCGTGGTGACAAGGTTCTGGAGTGAGGCTGCAGCAGGAGAGGAGAGTGGATCATCTCCTGAGGCGGGGTGAGGGCACGGAGGGACACTCTCTCGGCCTCTCGCTGCTGGCAGATGTGTGCGCCTGTTGCTCCTGCCCAGATTTCGGTCCACGCTGGTCCCGGATGGGGCAGTACAGGGGCCAGGGCCAGGGCCCAGAGTGGAACTTGGGTGTCATTGCTGATCCGTGCTGGGGCAACCGGTCGCACACTTCTAAAAACAGTTGTAGAACACTTTGTATATTTGCTGCCAACGAACTATCGAACAATATCCGACACTAGATGTGCTTAACGAACTCAGGGGGTTAGTGCGCTACGCACTACGTTATGTTGCTCTTGCAGGATACAGGATCATAGCGTAGCGCACTGCATTGATTGTTTATTGCACTGAACTGAATTGCACTGTGACGCATTACCTTATTCCTTCCTATCACAGGGCATGCTGGTGGTGATACGCATTGCATGGTTTTCCTACCGCACTGTACGTAATTGCAGAGCAACGCATTGCTGTATTCCTTCGTTGAACAGGGCATGCTGGTAGCAATTCGAGCTGCAATACCTTGTGTTAACTCAGTCGAGGATCTTGACTCTACGCATTGCATTGTTTCACTGTAGCACTGTAGAGGAACCCATTGTTAAGTAGGGCAGTATTCCTTGTATTTGCAACGTGTGTGAATCTAGTGATAAGACGTACCTAACCTGTTGAGAACGGTTAAAAGTCATCGTAACTGTTGGTTAGAACCGGTGGTTGGGAATTTGAACCACCCAACCCACAGGAAAAAATAATACCCATTGTATATGCGTGGAAGTTGTATTGTGAGGTCATTTTGTATATCTTTTTATATAAGGTATACTTGTTTTATACAAACTTGCATGGAGTCCATTTGTGGTGACATCATTGGGGTTGCTGTGGGCATGGTTGCACATACTGAACACTCATGCCTTGGAGATAAGCCGGGCTGCTAGTGTCAAGCTACTAAGGGGGTGAGCAGGGCTGTCTCGGATGGTGCCCTATCTTGGCCTAACGTGGGAGCAGGGAGGTCCGGGTCGTGCACTTGACAAACAGTGCGCGCTGGAAATCCAGCTTTTAACAGATCCTCTTCTGTGTTCCTCTAGCATGTCAGCATAGGGGCCAACAGGATACTGCTGCAACAAAAGCTGTATTTAAAATAGGATTGCATAAAAGAAAACATTGTTCAGCGACTCAAGTGCCATGCTTTGAGAGGACCCCGTCTGAAACACTTTGCTAGCCAGTTCCATTTTTGACATAACTACTGTTGCATTGTTCCTTCCTGTTTAAAAGCACAGTTGATCTAATTATGAAATATACTTTCTGCTCTTGCTACAGCGGAGGATCAGCTTTCCGCAACGACCTAACCAGAACACTGGATTTTGCTAGACCTGGTTCTTCTAATTAGAGATGCATTTGCAACAGAATTACTAAATGCGCCAGTCACTTACATCTTCATTACATAAGAGATCAGGTTGTCTGGAGAGAACAGACTACTAAACCTACATCAACATTATGTATATTCTCATGTAAGCGACCCTCTCCCTCACAAAACAGAGAAGCGAAGGTAGCCTGGAACGTTGCAGACCAGGGTCATATAAAGGCAATATCTGGTGCACTAACCTGGTATATCTGCACAGCTACCATGCTCATAGATGCCACCCCCACTGAAGGCCAAAACATATCGTTTTGAGCAGTTTGATGCTGAAGCAGACTAGGTGTTCACAAGGGAAAAAAATAAGTATCTTGCATTTCTGGTCCTGAAATAAAAGCAGGGATTATGGATGATGTCTGCTGGAAAAGGGAAAGTGCGCTATTGTGCAGCTTACACTTTGCCAACGGATACTGAAGTCACACATGGAATAGGTAAGGGGAGAAATATTTAACTAACTATGCTGAACCAGGGATTGCAACATCATTTTAGTCTATTTAGTTCAAGACTGCTTAGCTTGCAGAGAGGCCTTGACTGCTAGATTCTGCTTTCATAATGGTTAGGCAAGTGAGTATTACCTGCATAAGTGCTGAAATTAACCTTGTGACATCGAAGGATGACCTCAGCTATGTCTGGCCAAGTAGTTTTGACAGGGAGGCGAGTGGTATGAATGATCCTTATCGTACTACAATATTTATTTAGTAACGGAAAATAAGTCTTCCGAGCACACTTGCTTGATGTGCTACGAAGGGGCAGATTACGATGCGGTTTGGAAGGCCCCCTAACAGTATTTGGTCTGTTCGGATCGGGAAAGTGTCATTCCAACAGAATCGGAAAGGTTTCCGACCGACCTATAACAATGCGAGTTAGGCGTTAGGAATATCCTAATCTGAACCAGATGGCATTTGGAATGACTGAGCCGTAAAAGAGCAGACTCATAGGTCTCTACAGGCCGCGTTTCTGAACGACCGATTACGATGCAGGATTTGGACAGCCTTTCCAAATCGTGCCGTCCGACTCGAATCAGCAGTCGAAATTAGACTTTGGGGGCCTGTAGTGGGCCCCCCCAGCACCCAAAGCCTTCCCAATCAGACCCATGGGTCACCCCTTACCAGCCATGCACAGTGTGGCAGGCCCCAGGGGGGTGCCCGCCACAGGGTGCCCGATTTTCCCTAGCCACCACTTTCTTCAATGGGAGTCCATGCATTTGGTCAGAACATAGGCTTCCACTCTCCCGATCCGAGTCGGAAACCATTCTCAAACCGATTCGGTCACAATGATTTCAGAACCACATAGTAATCAGGCCCTAAGTGTCTTAAAAGCTAGAATGCAGGCATATCTAAGGATACTAGAGCAAGTAAGTTTAGAGTTTTATAGCTTTATATAGCACGAACTAGACCAGAGAAATCAAGTATCAGAGCACTTTACATGAGCACCAGTTTTGTTACAGATGGACACATTCACTTTCGTTAGGCACGGGGAGATTAAGTGATTTGCCCAGAATCACAGGATGTTGAGCGTCGTTGCCGAGACTCAAACCCGGTTCTCCAGCTTCGAGGTCGACCGCTCTAGCCGCAAGGCTACATCCTCTTCCACAAGTGGTGTCCTTTACCAAGCTACATATTAAAATATAATGAGAGATTTGGTTACAACTTAAAATAAACATACCTTCATCCACCATTAAAGAGCCAAGCAAAAAGCATGAAGATGCTTTCTTCCTTTCACTTTTAGCATGAAGATAGGCTAGACGCACAACTTTTTCCAGCACTAGCAACCTAGGATTCCTAAGAAAATAAAAAATAAAACATTACATTCCTTTTTCACAACTGGATGAAGGGCACACATCTTCACACACAACCACGTACTCCATCTGCCCCACTAGGCTTTCAATACTTCAAACATTCCATGAGAATAAAGTAAACATCAATAAGCTGCAATTCCAAAAGAACAACTGTTTCTGTTATTATAGTTGGAACTTTGCAACACAAAACGTCATCCATTTTTCTTTTAGTTTTGCCACTATGTCCAATTACAAGATAAGAATTTCTATTTATCAGTTTTCCTGCATTTACCCTCCCTCGAAAGCTTATTTTTCAAATAAAGGCCTACAGAGCATGAATTACTCCCTCGGTCCGGTCTGTCTCCATACTACTTACAGAGACTCTGGGCTTATTTACAAGCCCCTTGTGCGGGCGGCACGTCACTTAATATGGGAAAAATTGACATACAAGTGGCACAAGGGGTTTGAAAATAAGCCTCTAAGTCTTCACACATAGCATTGCTCAAGACTTTGCGAGTATGCAAACATTGCTGGGACAATGGGTGGTAATGAGTGCCTCCTGAGCAGAGGCCTGTGATTTTCTTTTTGTAACTCTAACCCAATGTCCTAACATAAACATACCATGTATATCCCCTTCATTACTGCCACAAAAAGTGTGAAGTAACCACACAGCAGTTTTCTCAAGACAAGCCATGAGTTACAAATACAATACCATTAACTACTTTAGTAACATGGTTTGACTGCAATGCCTATAACCCACCACCAAAAGACAAGGAAAAACTATATTAAGAAATAGCAAGCGCACGGACGAAGACAATTTTCAACAGACTCAGTGTTTTGTGTCTGTTACACTTTTAACTATAAGAATTGCATATGCCTTGCTTGTATTGAGATGTTTTGACTGACAAATGCTGATGGTAACTATGTTTGGTCGTCTAACTGCATCTCAGTTACGTATCACTGTATCTGCGATGTTGTTTATATCTTATGTTACTCAATAAAAAAAAATATACTGCAGTTCCGCAGCAGGACATACACTTACCGGTAGTAGCCAAGATGTAAACCAATGGTATCCCCCATAGGAGTTGGATCCCAAAGTGCAGATTTTGACAGGGGAAATGCAAGGGGTGACCTTGTTGATACACACCTAAAAAATGTTTTTAGAAAAATGCAAAAGTAATCAAGACCAACTAGATCAATTTTTCACCAGGAAAACAAGAACAATGTTAAAATCCTTTTGACGGAGCAAAGTCCTGTACGTTATAGACACACCAATACTACTGCATTAAAGTTTGAATCCTAAACTAATCAGACATTTACATTAGGTATTAATGAGTACTGACCAGTGAGCCTTAAAAAAGCATTACCTTCCCAACTCAAAATAATTAATAGACTATAACCCAATGTGTGAAACCCATAAACCTCAGACGTCATCACCAAGAATTATAGATGGGCAGCTGTGGAAAACCCTAATGGATCATCAAACCAATCTTGTTTAGCACAACACAAAACACCTTCCGAGAACAGCCAGGCAGCCAAGGCCAGAGAAATTATAAATAGTTACACAAAATATGGGTGCAGAATTTAAATACCTGACATTCGAGTTGTTTGTTGCACTGGTTAAAGCTGCTTCCATGATATGGGAAGGGAGGTTCTTCAAATGTACCTGTACGCTCATCTTTTAAAACTGTAAATAAATACATGAATAAAACACAACCAAATGAGTATTGATGCGGCAATGACAGTCACAGATACTGCAAAAACGTGTACAGTAGCGTCCACAGAATCCAGGTATATATTTCAGCACCGCTACAAACACTAGGAATAAATTATAATGTACAGTGTTCACAAAATGCATAAATCCAGCTTAATAACCTCCATCAAGAGAGCTCTTCAGCTATTTCCTATGTTTAAGCATTTACCAAATACTAAAGCTTGTAGCAACGTAGCTCTTCTCTCCTGCGATCTGTTCCACCCATCTGAATTTTGTGGAGTAGAACTTCTGTGAACTTCTGTGAACTAATGACTTGCTTTCTACGTTGATGTAACCCGAAAAATTGCTCTATCAAACCATGCTCCTGGTCGATCATTCCCCAATCTGTTGACCCTTTGCAATCTCTCTTTCTCCTCTGCACCAGTTCTGACACCATGCTGGCGGACCCAAGTAAGAGAAACAAATAAAGATCCCCCAATGTACACGGAAAAACACTCACATGGGAGTTTACTTTACGATATTAATTAACTCGGGGCAGTCCTCATATGTGTATCTTCTTGTGTGAACTGACACCTCTTCCAAGACGAGTGCGTCCTGAAAAACAAACATTTGGTGGTGTGTGATTAATACACCACTAAATACTTTCATTTTTTAATGCACGCACTCTCACAGTATTGCTCCGGTCACCACCAAAACTCATTCTAATCTCACTCTCCAGAGTGCAATACGTATAGAGTGTGTGTATTGAAAAACGAAAACATTTGGAGCTGTATTGCTCACACACCACCAAACGTTCTTGTTATTCTTGCATGCACTTAGAACACCTCTTCGCGTCCGACCCTACGCTAATTACAGGTTTACATTTAAATAATTAACCACGATTAAAATAAAATCGTTCTAGAAGTAAATGCCAGGCAGTGTGTTGCGCGCGCCACTGAAGAATCACTAGAATTAAATCATTGTATTCTAGAACGAGTATTTTTTTAATCATTGTCAATTAATTAAGAGTAATAATTTAGCGGGGTCCTGCTTCACTGCTCTGGACTGACTCCCACCTGGAAACTTAATCTCGTATTCCTTGTCTTTCACTGACTTAATTAGTGCATGTAGCCATCCCTGTTGTGAATGCACACTCGTCACTACAGTTGGTATTTTTCTCCCAACCCAAGGGCTTGCCTATCAAACGTACAACAGGGCCACAGTGACACCGGGTCTATGGGTGCGAGTAGCACACTAAAATCCAATCAAGACTGGTTTTAACTATCAAATGAGGAGAGGGGCAATGTTACCTTCTTGCACGAGGGGACATGACATCCTTGCTTCACCGCCACTTCCTCTCTATAAAACGAACATCTACCTGCCCAACCACCCTTCTACCCACTGTCTTGCTGCCAGCCCCCCCCCCCCCCCGGCCCTACCAGCCATTTAATTCCGATAAACTCTGTCGGGTAGATTAGAAGTACCCAAGGCAGAAGCCCCCCTGCTCCATTAGGCCTCTGCTTGGCGCTCAGAGCGGCTGTAATCGGAACTGGCTCGGAAGGGACCACTGTGGTCTGGCTACAAATAGCCATATTGCTTGATTCATCGCCCCCTGGACCTTGCTATAAAATCCCTACTCGCACTTCAAGAGTGAGAGCCCCCACCCC
Source organism: Lissotriton vulgaris (assembly GCF_964263255.1). Lineage (NCBI taxonomy): Eukaryota > Metazoa > Chordata > Amphibia > Caudata > Salamandridae > Lissotriton > Lissotriton vulgaris. The sequence goes on from NC_141685.1 coordinate 333,034,654, forward strand.
TCATGTGTCTTCTTGAGCCGGACACCGAGAGCCCACCGCCGACATTCTAGCTTTAATGCTCCACAAATAAATTCAAGCTGATATATTTACAAACAGAGCTCATGCTCCATTTACTGTTGAACACCGAGAAGCTCTTTACCACTTAAGATCGCACTGATAGCTGCCAGATTTAATTTCTCTGTGGCAGCAGCCTTTACGTCAAGTTATTGTTCTATTTGCCTCCTGTTTCTCTGCAGAAGACAGAGGGGGGGAAAGAGGAGCGGAATTCCCCTCTCCCCTGCCACAATTACCCAGGCTCTTACCAGGCTGCAGCTGAACATACAGGCACTGGCTCGCCCGGTGCCCCTCAGTGCCAGGCCTCTGTTGGGGGCAGAGGAGATTTTCAACCAGTGAGGGGCAATTTGTGCCCACAGGAGATGCAGCGTACGGCTGTCGACATATAAGCAACATGTCATTTTCAAATGATAGACAGGGACTGTCGTGGCCGTGTGTACATATTTATTTTCAGGAAAACTGGGTGCCCTCCAGTGGCGCTTTGCACATCTTTCTCCGTGGGGAAGGAGGACTGCTTCCTTGCAGCAAACAAAAACAGTGTAAGGGTCCCAAATATAACCGACATTAAAGATGGGAAGCTGTCCAAGAGGGTATTTTTTCCGAGCAATGCCACAGATAGGCCATTGACAAAACTAGGAAGTTATTGGACACTCATTGGTGGAAAACGGTGGCACGGAGGACAGCTAACCATTCACACCGCTATATCGATAAATTATACAGCACATGGAGTGTGAATTGTGAAAGTGTGAAAGTGAATTGCCTTCAGTGAGTTCATAATTAGTGTTCGTATGATCACCTAACCCGGTTATCAACCTTAGAATGATGAAAGGAGGAGACAGAAATGGTCGGATTCAAACCCAATATCAAAAAGTTACTTAGTTGAGTAGGAAAGTTATTTCAGAGGGTCCCCCAAGAATGAAGGGGCTAATTGCTTTCATTCATCTTCCTAGCGCGCACACACACACACACACACACACACACAGCGCTGTGTGTAGAATAGCAAAGGTGGTGCTGTCCTGGTCATCTGCTTGGAATGGTAGAGGCACACTGCATTACTTGAAATAAAAAGCATTTGTAATGCAACCAGGTCTCCCATTTATGAGAGCTTGTGCTCTTGGCAATGTAAATGACCATGCCTTTTTATTTATGTTTTGATTTTTGAAACATAAATAAAACACATTGTCATTTACAATGTCAATAGCTTAAACTCACATAAGTGCAGCATATTACTGTAGTCAAGTGCATAATTTGAATTGAATTGCTTCCAGGTGTTTATAGCGGGGCAAAATTGGGTTGCAGCTGAAGGCAGTGGTATTTCTCTTAGTGGGGCAGGATGGTGTTCAGTGGCAGGGGGGGGATGTGGCACTTTGCCGATGACAGAAACTGCAAGGCTCTGAGGCAAATGGCTTGTGATAGCACTTTTAAGCATATTTGGGACATTCTGCAAATGGCAAAGTTCTCAGATGAATGTATAGTGTTGACCAATAACAGCCGAGCGCATGTGTGCAGCGTCACTTTAAATAAATGTGGAAAAATACTAACTGTAGCGTCGTCTTTTGCTCGTGGCAAAAATAAATGTGGATAAATACAGAAAAAATGCCCAAAAAATAAATATGGATAAATACAGACGGAAATGGCAAAAAAATAAATACCATAAAACCGGGAGCCCTATTTATTATGCATCACCCCAGCACCACCACCCCAGCACCACCACCACCACCACAGCCCCAGCACCACCACCACCACCACAGCACCACCACCACCACCACAGCACCACCACCACCACCACCACCACAGCACCAGCACCACCACAGCACCACTCAGCACCACCGCAGCACCAGCAGCATCACTCACCACCACCCCAGCAGCATCACTCACCACCACCCCAGCAGCATCACTCACCACCACCCCAGCAGCATCACTCACCACCACCCCAGCAGCATCACTCAGCACCACCACAGCATCACTCACCACCACCCCAGCAGCATCACTCAGCACCACCACAGCATCACTCAGCACCACCACAGCATCACTCAGCACCACCACAGCATCACTCAGCACCACCACAGCATCACTCAGCAGCACCACTCAGCACCACCACAGCATCACTCCGCATCACTCAGCACCACTCAGCAGCACCACCACAGCACCACCACAGCAGCACCACCACAGCACCACCACCACAGCACCACCACCACAGCACCACCACCACAGCACCACCACCACAGCACCACCACCACAGCACCACCACCACAGCACCACCACCACAGCACCACCAACACAGCACCACCAACACAGCACCACCAACACAGCACCACCAACACAGCACCACCAACACAGCACCACTCATCACCACAGCACCACTCATCACCACCAACACAGCACCACTCAGCACCGCCAACACAGCACCACTCAGCACCGCCAACACAGCACCACTCAGCACCGCCACCCCAGCATCACTCAGCACCGCCACCCCAGCATCACTCAGCACCGCCACCCCAGCATCACTCAGCACCGCCACCCCAGCATCACTCAGCACCGCCACCCCAGCATCACTCAGCACCGCCACCCCAGCATCACTCAGCACCGCCACCCCAGCATCACTCAGCACCGCCACCCCAGCACCACTCAGCACCGCCACCCCAGCATCACTCAGCACCGCCACCCCAGCATCACTCAGCACCGCCACCCCAGCATCACTCAGCACCGCCACCCCAGCATCACTCAGCACCGCCACCCCAGCATCACTCAGCACCGCCACCCCAGCATCACTCAGCACCGCCACCCCAGCATCACTCAGCACTGACACCCCAGCAGCACCACATTATCACTCAGCGCCACCCCAGCAGCACCTCATTATCACTCAGCGCCACCCCAGCAGCACCTCATTATCACTCAGCCCCACCCCAGCAGCACCACATTATCACTCAGCGCCACCCCAGCAGCACCACATTATCACTCAGCGCCACCCCAGCAGCACCATATTATCACTCAGCGCCACCCCAGCAGCACCACATTATCACTCAGCGCCACCCCAGCAGCACCACATTATCACTCAGCGCCACCCCAGCAGCACCACATTATCACTCAGCGCCACCCCAGCAGCACCACATTATCACTCAGCGCCACCCCAGCATCACTCAGCGCAACCACAGCATCACTCAGCGCAACCACAGCATCACTCAGCGCAACCACAGCATCACTCAGCGCAACCACAGCATCACTCAGCGCAACCACAGCATCACTTGTTCAAATATGTTCTTTCAATGTTTCAAGCTGTTTTCAAGCTTTCATGCTTTATTACAAATCACAAAAAGATGTTAATATTTCACTTCTGTTCTTGGATTTTCGTCACAATAAAGAACACCGAACATAATCTTCACAAAAGTTATTTACAAAAATGTATGCTATTGCCATTACAAATTAAATAAATTATTTAAGTATTAATTATTTTAAAAAAATTAAAAGCTTCGTTATTTGTAATATCAATACATCCAAGTCACGTAAATACAAAACATGTTGCATTACAAATGCTATAGGTGTCACATTTGCGAAAGTTATAACTATTGGCATTGAAAATGACAAAGCTATTAATTTAACTATTTGGAAAAATAACACAAATAAAAAAAAAATCATTTATAAGACCAATAGCTCAAACTTTCCTAATGCGAGCCCTATTGCATTTCCAATGCTTGTTTATTAACTAATAGGCCTAGTCTGCAGGTGCTGGTGCTGCTGCATGCCCTCATTGTCATCCGCTGTTGACTCGTGTGCCGGGGCGTGGCATCCTAAAAAGAAATCTGCGCACGCTGCCTGCTCACGCTGCTGCCTACCCCCGTCAACCTAAATCTAGGCCAATCATTGTCCTCCTATCCTCCCGGCAACACTGAAGTAAGGGCCGGCGGTGGCGCCTATGGCAGATTCGCAATGCGCATGCGATATGGATATTGGCAGTAAATATTTATGATAGGAGTCCGGACGAGTCTGGATTGATTCAGATCATATGAATCTTAGCTCTGACAGCAGCCGCAGCAACACTCTTTACCGGGATTCATCACTAGGGAGATTAAATGAACACTGTCTGCACGGAGTCAGTAACTGAGTTAGGTCATTATATGCTCAATGCCATATGACGTACAGACGTGTGTAGACCCGGCCCTCATAAATAAGTGCCGGTGCTAAGCTCCGGCACAAATTATGGACTGCACATATTAGTTCATTCATGACATGGTCAGTGACATCACTGATGACATCTCAAATGACATCATTGATGACATCATCCAGTGAATGTGGTTTGCTTCGTTATTTAAATATGCATTATATATATATATATATATATATATATATATATATATATATATATATAGCAATTTACATTGAAGAATGAGTGGATACATATAAATAAATATTTGGATGGAGGATTTAGTAGCAGTGTAATTGACTGTTTACTTGACCAATTTATAGTGTCTCACCTAATATAGTGGATAGGGACTAAACTGTGTGAATATCTATCACTTTGTCAGTTGTTGTGTACACTGGTTCTACAGTTGGTTACTAGCTATGTGAAAGTCTATATTAGTTATTGATTAGATAACTGAGTATTTGTATGGGAGAGTGAAAGTTTGTGTGGTTCGGTGGGGGGTGTGTGACTGTCCAAAGATGTGTGAATAGTTGATTCAGTAGATATATGAAGTTAAAACTACATGCTCTAACCGTTTGGGTGAGTGAATCTCTTTATGGGTGTGGTGATGAGCAAATATATTTCTCAATGGTACATGTCCAACAAACTAGAAAAATAAAAGGCAGTGTATGTGTCAGTTGTTGTAAATAAATAAGTATACATAAGACTCAATGATTGTGTGAGTGACCGTATGGATAACTATATACTTGTAATAATGATTTTATAATTCACTACGTATGACTTACTATCTAAATGAATAGATGAAGTGGTGTTTGTATAAGTGTGTAGTGAAGTAAATATGTAAATATGATCTATTATTTGCATAAGTGAGTTGGATGACCTCATATGTGAATAGGACGTGTGCTGTTTAATGTTGATATAGGTGTATAAGTATTTTTGATAGTGTTCTATTGTTCATTGACAGCATGTATGAGTGAATCTACAGGCAAGTGATTAGATGTGTGTATACATCTATAAATCAGTGAGTGGGTTTTTAGATACTTGTATTGCTGTGACAATGGATTCAAATATGGTACTCTGTATTTTACAAAGAGTGATGAAAGATTTTACTAGTGTATGAAAAGGTGTATGTGACTGTCACGTGGATGAGGTCATCAGTGATGTCATTTGAGATGTCATCAGTGATGTCACTGACCATGTCATGAATGATCTAATATGTGACATCATCAGCAGAGCATTGCGGGTGTGCGAAATATAGTTAGTACAACCAACTATATAGGAGCAATTTCAATGGTTTTGTATGAGTGAAATGTCCAGCTAACTATAACACCCCTAAAACTTATAGTTTTTTGAGTGAATTTCAAAGGTTTTTTAAAAGCTAATGCCTAACTATATAAGGCCTGAAATCTATGTTTTTTCTGTGAATATATATATTCACTGTATATGTATATAATATATATATATATATATATATATATATATATATATATATATATATATATATATATATATATATATATACACACACACACATATATGTTTTGGTCTCTGAATATGTAATTTGTTGGTACCGCAAACTAGGGAGCTACGAAGGGTTTGGCCTTTGCATCCATTATCTGACAGAGACAGTCCAGCTTTTAAATTGAGTGTGAATGTGTGTGTGTGCGCGCATGCATGTATGTATGCATGCTGGTGTGTGTTTCCCCTTTTTGTTTTGCGAGTAGTTGCTTTTGTTTGCGTTCCCTTTCTTGTATCATGTGTAGTTCCCAAGGAGGGCGTTCTCAAGACTGCTAAACTTTGCGAGTTCCTCACAGACCAAGAACTAGTTTGTCTGTGTTGCTCATTTTGTTGTGTTCTATGGTCATAACAGGGAGTGTGTTGCCTATATGTCTTTGGGGCATGCACACTTCCAGAAGGACTCACACAGAAGGGGCCAGTGTTGAACCAATCTTTAACCCCTTGCATGCTGATGACGGCCCCCAGCCATCATGCACTACAGTGCTCCTGAGCGGATGACGGCTGGGGGCCGCCATGACCGCACCCGCGATCGGAATGTGCCGCACAGGCGCTGAATTGCGGCAGCATGCAAGGGGTTAATATCTATGTCAGAGTTTATTTAAGTTTTTTTGCTTATATCACATGTGTCATTAGAGAGATTCGATTGTGATTTGTACTCTGAATCATGCAATTATTTATCAAAACTCATACAATACATAGTTTTAGATACTTCGGTGTTTTTTAAAAGTAGGTGGGGAGAGGCAACACCTGAAAAGACAGGTTGGTGGAAGCAATACAAAGGTTGCAAGAGTGGGGATGCAACACCGAGCTGTGAGGGGTGGAGGCAACATGGACGTGCCTGTGAGAGTAAGCTACACAGAGAATCATGGAAGCAACACAGAGGTCAGGGGTAAGAATACACTACATGGGAACATAGAGCGCTCCGGAGGAGGATAGAAGCACACAAGCAAGAGATAAGAGCATTCAGTTTGGGAGGGTAAGAACTGTTGTAGGAGTGCACAGCTTCAAAGAAATTAGGTGAATGATTTCCCCCAGCAGCGGGCTAATAGGAATATATTAAACAAGCATTTGCAATGCAATAGGTCTCGCATTAGGAAAGTGTGAGCTATTGGTATTGTAAATGACACATTTTTTTAATATGTGTTGGCTTTGAAAATATATAAATTAATTGCATCGTTATTCACAAAGCCAATAGCTTACACTTTTCTAATGCGAGTCCTATTGGCTATCGCAATGCTTGTTGGTAGCAAGCAAGGACAGGGCTGTTGTGGTGCTGAGTGACGTGGTGGTGCCCCCGAGTGACGTGGTGGTGTCCCCGAGTGACGTGGTGGTGCCCCCGAGTGTTGGAGGGTGGAGTTGGAGGGAGAGCTAGGAGTAACAGAAAGAGCGTGGGTGCGAGAGCGAGAAAGACGTAGAGAGAGGGGTAGGAGGAGAAGAAACAAATAACATGAGTGGTGCGCACGTAGAAAGGGAAAAAAAATTGTTAAAAACACCTGGCGACTGCTTATATTTTTCAATATTCAGCATTGAAAGGGAAAGCAGGTTAGCGAGAGGGATTTTACGGGGAGAGTGAGGGAGAGCGCGAGAATGAGAGATACCTACAGGTGAGGAATGGAGATAAAGAGAGCAAGGAATAACAGAAAGAGCGTGGGTGCAAGAAAGAGACGTGAGGAGAGGAGCTTTTAGTGAGGGGCAAAAGGCTCACTGGTGAGCTTTAGCTAATGCATGGCGAGTGTAGGGCTAAAAGGACAAGATAGCAGGGAGAGCATTCCTTTCAAGTCTGATGGGGGGAGGGGAGGGGCAGCCTTTGAAGTCTGATGGGGGAGCAAAGGGTGAGGAGGCACATGCACTGGCCATAATCCGCATTCCAAAGCCCTCTGGCATCAAAAGAAGGGTGGGAGGGAATGAGCATATGGTGTGTGAGCGATAATGAAAGTAAGAGGGGAGCAGGAAGTGAGGCCGAGCGTTTGCTGGCGAAAGCAGTCTAGATGCCAGCTTCGTGCTTGAATGCCTCACATGCACTGGCATAATCTGCATTCCAAAGCCCTCTTGTTAGGCTACAGCGAGACCTAAAAATGCATGACAATACAAGTGTGGTAACATTATAACTGCAGGGTATTCCACATGTATTGCAGTAAAACTCTAAAGGAACTGGAGGTAATACTGAGCCATAACATTATTCCTTCCCCAGATTCAAAACTAAAAAGGTCACCACAAGATTTGTACACTAAGATCTCCTGATAACCAAAAGGGTGATATCAATGAGATGGAAGTCTGCCAGCTCCACACATTCCGGCATATTTGATATGCTAATAACAATTATTGAAACAAGCATTTGCAATGCAATAGGTCTCGCATTTGTGAGAGTTTAAGCTATTGCCATTGTAAATAACAATGCTTTTTATTTAGGTTATAAAAATCAACAAGTAAATAAAAGGCATTGTCATTTACAATTCCAATAGCTCAAACTCTAGTAAATGCGAGACCTATTGCTTTGCAAATGCTTGTTTACGTTGTAACTGGACTACGAGATTGCTCTGCATAGAGACAAAAAAAAGAGAAAAAAAATCTATTTCCCCAACCAAGTCACAACATTCGTGCAGGAGACTCTCCAACACTGAAGGCTTAGAGTCTGGCCGCCAGAAGGTACGCTGGTTCCGAACACCTCCCAGCTTTAGTACTTTGGGATGTAAACTGCAGCCTCCGAATAGGCGCTGGGAGCCCTGGCAGCAAACTCGGAGGCCCAGCAGACACCACATATTGCGGTTATAAGGGCGGAGTAAATCAGGTGCCAGTTCTGCCTCATACACACAATCTAAACCCCAATCACACATCTTTTGTGGAACAGACATTCTAGAGGAATGAACTGTCCATGGAGAGGTCTACTCCTGCACCCACAGCACCAGGGCGCCTTTACTCCTGCACTCGCAGCACCAGGGTGCTAGTCCATAGAATTTGCTGCGAGTGCCACAAAGCAAGTACAGACCATGTCAGCAGCCCAGACGTGTAACATACCCGCCAAGGTTTCAAATTGCTAATATGTGACATTCTCATAATTTCAGTGCAACTACGAGTGACGTTGAACAATTATGAGTGACACTTTCTCACAAACAGTATAATGTCATCCACACTTAGTAGTAGCATGGCACAGCCTAGGTCGAACAGTTGTTGCCGGGCGGGATGGCAGAGAAACAATAAATTAAACAGATTCCCTACCTGAACCAGCCTGCGCCAACCCAGACTACGTCTCCTGGCTTCTCCCTGGCTTGAAATTAATCAAATTAATGGCCTGATCAGATCATGATCAATTGACAGTCTGTCCAGGCGCTCTGGCATGTGTGACCTGAGGCAGACTACAGGATGTCAGAGGAGCCCCAGCGTGGACCACGATCTCAGCTGCCTACTAGCTAATTTCTGAGGCCTCATCAGCAGCTGCAACTTTACTTTAAAGCTCATCATGAAAACGACGAGTCATGCGGTCTCAAAAGAAAATTAAATTATTAGGAGGCTATTGTAGAAGGTAGTCAGTAAACTAAACATTTCTGGTCGCTAGGTCACATCTCAACCCGCCTCCTCCTTTTCCCTGAACAGTTCTCCAATCAGTCCCCTCTTTTACTACAGTTTAGACTGACCCAGTTTTGGAATGTTTCTCGAACCCTTGTTTGTTGCGGCTGGACATCCACATCTGTTTGATACTATGGCTTGAGCCAGGGTTTTTTTTTTACATTAATTAGGCATGTGTTTTGGTCTTCAAATCTCTGAAGTTCATTTGGCTTGGATATGAGTTTGTGATAGCAGTATATTTACAGGTCTTACTAAGAATCTTATACGCCTGTTGTACACTAGCGACATCTTGTGGCCTTTGAAAACGGGTACTCAGAGCTCAGCTTGTATGCTCCATCCCAGTAAAGCGAGAAACTGAGCCATTATTGCTTTATCACACTTCAGGACAATGACGGAAATTGTCACGCAAAAAAACTTGGGTGACAATCTCCGGCACTGCAGTAATGCGGGAAAATTACCAGCAATGCGTTATTCTAACGCGAGTCGCGTAAAGTGCAAGCCATGGCCATTTATGAGCAGTGGAACGGGACCAGGCAATGCTTGAGGCACCTGGGGATGTGGAGGGAACGCAGGAAATAATGGTGCTGCTCACCGGTGTAGGGCAGAGCCAGACTGAAAGCAGTGGCCTGAGGAAAGAGTTGGGGTAAGCAGTCCCACTGAACACCGGGTGGCGCCCCCTTCAAGCCTTGCAATATGCAGGAGGCATATTAATTTAAAAAATGCCATGGGCAAGGGACTTGTGCCTCTCCCATGACATCACCCGTGGGCTGATCCTCACCCCCCCCCCCGCCCCCCCCCTTTGCCCTCCTACTTGCTACTGAGGGGCCAAAGAGTTGAAACTTCAAAGTAAACGTGTCAGCCGCCAGCAGCGTCCCGTTTACCTTGGTCCTTCTGCTGCCACTATGAGCCTCCGTTAGTACTTCCCACTCGTGACTGACGTCTTTAGTGTCCAATCAGTGCCGAGGGACTGAGGCTGAAGTGTAGACCAGAGTCGTCTGAAGACGTTTCATGCTCATTAGGTCGAGATTAGGAATGGGTGGGAATTTGCAACCATTAAAGGGTGCCAGGGCGAGAGGCTGGATAGGTACTTCCACTTAACGACTGGTTCGCCCTGGGTGCATGCAGATTAGTACCCTTTTACCCCAGGGCCAAAGCACACGCCGTACTCTTGGCTACATCCCCAAAATATGTTTAGGAGAATATTGTATTGCCTCCTTGTGGATGAACAGGAGGAGACGGTGGACACCAGAAGGGGTTGAGTAAGAAACTTGACAGAGGGCAGCTGTGACTGCCAGATGTGACCATGAAACCCATGAAAGTCAGATTTGATTTGTGTGTGGAGGGGGATTGGTATGTGGCACCAGTTTGCCAAACAGGAGCTGCAATAATCATACACGGCCTTCCTTCCCTTAAAATAAGTATTTACAAGAGTGACTGGAGTCAGACCAAACTGCCAGATTCTATGGAGGGCCTGCAATCTAGCGCTTGTTCCAAGTCAACCTGATGGTAACCCCTGCCTACTCACTAACCCCAAAAATCAGGAACCAGGGTCTACTGGCAGTGAGCAAGCAGTGCTTAATTCGAGCCGGAATTGCAGTGTAAGGCACTGACACTTAGTTCTGAATACCAAGATTAATTTATGAGAGCTCACCACATGGTGGCGCTGTGTGTATATTTGTCTGTGTTCATGACTGGGAGTTGCACTAGTTTAAATACTTTTTAGGTCGAGTTTACTCGAACCTATTACTGCTAACCCAGAAAATTCCTTTCCTAACAGGCGGATTCGGCGGATTTTGGACAGTGCACGAGAGTCATGTGACTCCTCGTGGACGAGCATGCCGAGCCTTCCCACTGCCAGCAGCATTTCTCCATGGCCGCCAGGCCACATCAAAGGCTTCCCCAGCACTGCCCCGCCCATCAATCACCCTCCCACGCTGCTTCACACCCTCATCGCCGCTCTCCCCGCTCCGCCCCCTGCCCGCCGTGTCGCATTTCTCCTCCCCCCTCCCCACAGTAATGCCCTCGGTCTTGTTTTATTGTAGCTTGTTTTTACTGCAGATTAAACAGACGGTGAGTCACACTTGCGCCTCCTTTCTAACATGGCTGGTCTCCGCCGGCTGCCCGTCGTGTCGCATTTCTCCTCCCCCCTCCCCACAGCAATGCCCTCGGTCTTGTTTTATTGTAGCTTGTTTTTACTGCAGATTAAACAGACGGTGAGTCGCACTCTCGCCTCCTTTCTAACATGGCTGGTCTCCGCCGGCTCGAAACTACAAAATGACCACGCCAGGTTATGGTATACGTTTAACGGCCATCATGCAGTGGTAAATGTTGAACCCTGGATTTCGCTATCTCAAAGATCTAAAACTATTTTGCAGAAAGGCATAGAATTGGTATATCGTTATAGAAGACATAAAAAATATGACAACATGTTGCAATGAATAATTTTTTCCTACTTTAACTGGAACGTTTATAAGGGTCAATATTGTCTTTTGTAAAAGAAACTGAATAAAAACGTACTTGCGGGTTTTCCCGAAAAGCGCTTAATCCTTCAATTTCCGTCAACTGTCTTCGGCCACAAACAGCACTTTGAAGCAGTAATGTTGGAACTGTTAGTCCCTCTTCAGTGTCTATGTCTGGCCCGCTGCTTCCTGGTTCTCACGCTGCATTTCTATGGACACCAGTGTCTCTGTAGACGCAGTGACGTTGCTCCGAACTGAAGTGTAAGCAATCTTCTCGAAAACAGAGCTGCAGTGCAGCGAGAGAAGGCTGCTACGCTGCAGAACAGTTGTGCAGACTGGCATCCCAGTCACCGCTTTCGTATGCGACTGAGTTCTGTGCTCAGCTCAGTTTGCAGATGCGCATCGGGCCGAATCATTTTGAAATATGAATGGATTTCCTGCTTCCTTGGCTGAGGATGGCAGCGACGAGACGGAGGTGCTTGCTGCGGGTCCCGAACTACCCGCCCCTGGTCCCGGAGCGGGGCAGATTTGTTGTCTGCGGGAGGAGGGAGGAGAACGCTGCTGTTGTGTTGCAGGGAACGCAAGTTTTAGCAAGAGGATCCAGAAGAGCATGGTACAGAAGAAGGTCAAGATAGAGCTGGACAAGAGCGTGAGTGCACAGATTTACACTGCAGCTAATTGCGCAAAATCAGAGCGCTGCCACCAGACACTGACAGTGAACGTACTGGTTGTCTCGCAGCCGCCCAACACACTTCACAAGTACTACCAACGTCCACTGCAGTCTAGCCTCCTTCTTCTAAAGCCCATCTCACAAACGGTACTCTGACTACCTCAGCAACACCAACAGCGTCACTTCCATTTCTAATTCTGCAACCAAAAAGTGTTGTTCATCATACACTCTGTGCCTAAGTAACTAATACTTCCCGACTTACATACAAATGCTGGCAAACTGCATTGGTTTCTATCCCAAAGCCACCAAGTGCCGTTCACCGCACCAGCCTGTTCACAGTGCCTTTCAACCAGTTACTGACAATTTACAAGTGCCCAAGTCAGAACCAACATATACTACCCTACCTAAAAAACAAGCCTACATCTTCTAACGCTCAACCCTAAACACGCCACAACTATCAAATACTTGCCCAGTCCACAACCAACAGTATTGGGGTGACAACAATTACAACAATCTGTGTTCCCCATCCGACAGCTGACGATCGTGCAGCAAGTAGCAAGTACTGCCCAATCGAAATCTGCCGTCAGCACCCCTCACTCACCCTCATCCCCTCACGTTCACACACCCTCAACCTCACACCCGCTCACCCTCATACCCCCTCACCCTCACACCACCTCACCCTCACACACAAACCCTTTCACACCTCCTCACACACCCTCGCACCCCTTCACCCTCAGATCCCCTCACCCTCACACCCCCTCACTCACACTCACTCACACACCCTCATTCACCATCACACACCCTCACCCTATCACCCTCACACCCCCTCATCCCCACACTGCCTCACTCCACACCCTCACACCCCCTCACACTCACACCCCCTCACCCTCATCCCCCTCACCCTAATCCACCCCCCTCATACCCCCTCACCCCCCCCTCACCCTCACCCTCACCAGCATAGCATAACAAAACATAGCACAACATAACAAAACATAGCACAACATAACAAAACATAACATAACAAAACATAGCACAACAAAACCTAGCCTAGCATAACATAACAAAACATAACAAAACATAGCACAACAAAACCTAGCCTAGCATAACATAACATAACAAAACATAACAAAACATAGCACAACAAAACCTAGCATAACATAACATAACAAAGCATAACATAACAAAGCATAGCATAACATAACAAAGCATAGCATAACATAACAAAGCATAGCATAACATAACAAAGCATAGCATAACATAACAAAGCATAGCATAACATAACAAAGCATAGCATAACATAACAAAGCATAGCATAACATAACAAAGCATAGCATAACATAACAAAGCATAGCATAACAAAGCATAGCATAACAAAGCATAGCATAACAAAGCATAGCATAACAAAGCATAGCATAACAAAGCATAGCATAACAAAGCATAGCATAACAAAGCATAGCATAACAAAGCATAGCATAACAAAGCATAGCATAACAAAGCATAGCATAACATAACAAAGCATAGCATAACATAACAAAGCATAGCACAACATAACAAAACATAGCACAACAAAACATAGCACAACAAAACATAGCACAACAAAACATAGCACAACAAAACATAGCACAACAAAACATAGCACAACAAAACATAGCACAACAAAACATAGCACAACAAAACATAGCACAACAAAACATAGCACAACAAAACATAGCACAACAAAACATAGCACAACACAACAAAACAGCATAACAAAACACAACAGAACAGCATAACAAAACACAACAAAATATAGCAAAACAAAGCATAGCATAACAAAACACAACAAAACATAGCACTGCAAAGCATAGCAAAACATAGCATAACAAAACACAACATAGCATAACAAAACAAAGCTTAGCATAACAAAACATAGCATAACAAAACATACCAAAGCAAAGATAGAATAATATCACAAAAAAATAGCATAACAAAACATGGCATAGCATAACAAAGCATAGCATAGCAAAACACAACAAAACATAGCATAGCATAACAAAGCATAGCATAGCATAACAAAAAGCATAGGATAGCATAACAAAAAGCATAGGATAGCAAAACTAAACATAGCAAAGCATAACATAGCAAAGCATAGCATAACATAGCAAAGCATAGCATAACAAAGCATAGCATAACAAAGCATAGCATAACAAAGCATAGCATAACAAAGCATAGCATAACAAAACATAGCATAACAAAACATAGCATAGTATAACAAAACATAGCATAACAAAACATAGCATAGTATAACAAAACACAGCACAGCATAGCACAACAAATCAAAGCATAGGATAGCATAGCATAGCATAAAAAAAAAACAATCGGATAGCAAAACATAGCATAGCATACAGCATCATTCAGCACCACCACAGCATCACTTAGGGGCACCACAACATCACTATGCGCTACCACAGCATCACTGAACGCCACAGCATCACTCGTTAGCCATCACAACATCCCTCAGCGCCACCACAGCATCAATCTGTGCAACCATTCAACAACACCTGGTTCAAATATGTTCTCTCAATGTTTCAAGCTTTATTACAAATGTAACAAAAAGAAGTTAATATTTCACTTCTGTTTGGATTTGTCACAATAAAATACACTGAACATAATCTTCACAAAAGTTATTAACAAATCTTTAAGCTATTGCCATTATAAATTACAATCACTTTGATTTAAGTATTAATTATTGGAAAAAATTAAAAGACATTATTATTTGTAATTTCAATACATAAGTCACGTAAATACAACACATATTGCATTACAAATGCTGTTGGTGTCACATTTGCGAAAGTTATAACTATTGGCATTGTAAATGACAAAGATATTAATTTAGCTATTTTCAAAAACAAAACATAAATAAAAAATGTGTCATTTACAATACCAATAGCTCAAACTTTCCTAATGCGAGACCTATTGCATTGCAAATGCTTGTTTTTTTAAGTAAGAAATCTAGCTCTTCCAGGCCTTTTCTACAGTTTGGGATTACTTGGAAAATTCCAAAATGTCACTTGACTGAACATACTACTGCCATATGGGGCAGGTGCCTTGAGTGATGCCAATTGCAGTGGACTCTGTTGGTTCCTGGCACTATTTTTACACAAAAAATGCACTGCTACTGGGATCCACACCCAATTGCCCATGCCTCCTGCAGAGAGATCTGGAGATAGAAGAGAAGCAACTGGACACACTGTTCTTCAGAAAGCAGTGATTGACAGGTCATGTCTCAGGGCCACTGAGCCCAGAATCAGAGTGCAGGATTGAGGTCAGATTTCAGCAGACAGATGTAAGATTGGTATCACTAACTAGCAGTATATGCTTTAGAAGTATAGTAGTCCTTTATTGTTTTGACTTTGCGCAACTAATACGTGGGACCAGATGGGTCAGGCCGTCCCATACGCACATTGGATTTCCTGCCAGCAAGCTTACCTGGTCACATGGAAGGGCGTGGGACCCAGAGCCCCGTGGGAGGCAACACCACAACATCCGGGACAGCAGGGATGGGTGGTATGTACCATTTACTCTGCAGTTTAGTCCACAAAGCATATACTCCACTTCTTTAGGAGTTAACAGGTTAATAGAGGTAAACACGGGTAAGTAGTATTTTATGGTTATAGGGGTTGGTAAATGGAGATTATAGGATTAAGGGAGGGGTAGAGGTAAAGGGGTTGTTATGCTTCAGCGGTAGACCTAAGTAAATGGAGATATTTATTTTAATAAGGATGATGGAGGCTACTGGAGAGTGGGGTGGGGGGGCGAGTTAGGTAGTAACACCCCCTCCCCCAAAATACATACTATATTAATCTTTTTTTTTTTTTTTAATTAAAAAATGTGAGGAGTTCTCCGGCTATGGGGTTGGTGGAGGCATTCATCCATCCTTTCCAAAGCCCCCATAGCCTCTACCCATACGGATGTCGCATCATTAACAAGTGGACCATGTGTTAATAGCTGCGTCATTTGCAAGATCCTTAATGTGGACGTTTTTACATCTAACACTAAAGCAGTTGATGATTTGCCATAATTTAGACCAAATCGCCTGTGCACAAATAATTTAGATGCATTTGGGAGCCCGGATGTCATCCGTATTATTGCCGCGTCACCAGGCCTTACAAGACGCCATCAATCACTCATTTGTAATGCGTGGCTTGCCACCCGACAAATAAAGAAATAGAAAAAAAAAATGATTTCTTTACCTTTGGTATAATCGCGGCACCAGGGCTTTACTTTTACTGTTAAAAGTAAAGCGCGGGTGCCGCGATTATACCAAAAGTAAAGAAATAGATTTTTTTCCTATTTCTTTACCTTTGGTATAATTGCGGCACCCGCGCTTTTCTTATAACATGAAAAAGTGAAGTGCAGGTGCTGCGGTTATACCAAAAGTAAAGAAAAACAAGTGGCGCGCGCGTCACGCCTATGCCTGGGCACGATCATTGCTCCTCCCACGGCCTGTTGGTGTTTATTACGCGCTTGGTGCTCGTAATAGACACCAATAGGCCATGGGAGGAGCTATGCGCGTGCCTCTGGCCAATTGCGTGCAGTCTTTTACAATAAGACACACGCAAAGGCCAATGGGGGAGCTGAAAAGGAAACACACCATTTCTAAGTCAGCTCACATTCCCAGTTTTTCACATCCAAAGTGCCTTGCGCTGCGCGAGCACTGCTGCACAGTTCACCGCTAGCAGCGAGGCCGAAAAAAATCACTAAGAGGTGCTGTAGCATAACTTCAGTAACACTTTACTCCAACTCAGAACAAGTTGGAACACTTACAGAAGTAAAGAATGTCACCACGGGAAGCTGCAGAGACGGCAGGCAGTCAATGTTTGCTAAAATACCATACTGGGTGTTCTGGCAATTTGAAAATTGGATCTCAAGGAGCAACAGTGGCTCATTCCACAAACTGACTCAAAACTGTTGCCTCTACGACACAGGAAACAGCAAACGAACAGGGGCACATTTGTCATTGTTTGAGACTAAAGGTACATGTTGCTTGGCTTCGTGTCCAAGTACTTGCTGCCTAGCCAACAGATAGTTTAGCAGCATTCGTAAATTGTACATTTGTGGCTCCTCATCATTTTGAACTTTTTATTTGCTTATGTGGTTTACGTCCATGGTGTTACATGTATGTCTTATTTTCTCGCCTCAACTCATCAAGTCAGGGATACTTTTTGCCAGTGACTTTCAGCGTATTAAATATTTGCTTGTCTCCTACCATTGCTCACTTTTAGAGATGCTGTTCTTTTTGCTTAAGCACTTCATGAAAGTGTATGTGTTTACCAGCTGTCTCCCTCCTGCTTTCCTCCCAAGTGTCATGCTGCGCTCTCATCGGTGTTCTTCTCCCCCATGCTCTGTGTTTCCCTCT
Organism: Lissotriton vulgaris; assembly: GCF_964263255.1. Taxonomy (NCBI): domain Eukaryota; kingdom Metazoa; phylum Chordata; class Amphibia; order Caudata; family Salamandridae; genus Lissotriton; species Lissotriton vulgaris. The sequence goes on from NC_141685.1 coordinate 333,052,458, forward strand.
CGCCAGTGTGCGTCTCCCTTTGCTTATGTTGTTCTCTCCCTCGTGTGCGCCTCTCCCTGCCCGCCTTGTTGCTCTTTACCCTAACTCAGTCAACCATTATGTTTAAAACATGTTCATCAAAACGACTACTTTGCTCCGAAATTATCACAGAAGAGCAGACCCTTAGAGCCCCTCACATATGAAAGAAAGAACTGCCACACCATTATATTTTGTTGAATTTTAGCTACCGATACCAAGTGGCCAAGAAGGATGCAAAAACAACACTGGGGTTGGGGGCAAGCAACATGGAAGATGCGGAAGGGTAGAAGGAACAGTGAGGAGAGAGGAGGAAGGCGCAATTGAGGGGTAGCAACATGGAGGGTGTGAGGAGGCAAAGGGGAAAGCACGCTGGCAAGAGCAATTAGGGGCAGAGAGAAGCACTTGGGTGTCAGATCAATATCGAGAACAGTGGGAGAAAGTACACGAAGGAGACAGCTAAAAAAAAGCATGCAACCTCATATGGTGCTTAATACAAAAGCAAACAATAGTGCTTGAAAGAAAAAGGATTGCCAACTGAGATACATACGAAGCAGGCAAATGAGAGTACAGGAAAACCAAACAATAATAAAAAAAAGTTGGCCTCCCAACCCCCCTACTTTCTATGTACACCATAATTTTCCTCCTAAGAGATAGCACATATGCTCAGTTTAGTAGGTTCCCCAAAACACGGACCAGGCCATTGACACCAACATAGAACAATGTGTTGGCAGCAAAATGCACAAAGACTAGAATGACAGTTTACCAGCTTAAGCTAGTTGGACAAAACATTAAACTTTAGGGCTCGAATGAAATAACAGAAATTAATACTCTTTTAAGCAAATTGTGGGCAATATATAAGTATGTGTTTCTTGGAGGCAAAAGGGAAGGGTCTTGACATGCACACAAATAGAATTTGGCATATGTCTTCGTTTCCTATCAGTGTAAACAAAATAAATTGATATTCCGGCTTCAAATTCCATGCAGCTGTTAACATTATGCAAAAGCTCTGCTAAAAGCTTTGATACGTGCCTCAACACCCTCTGCATGCTTCGAAAAATGTTTAGATGGATCCCGTTTGAATCCAGAAAAACTGACACACGCTTTAAATCAGCAGCAGACTTGGCTATGGCAACACCCTCTACGCCAAAAACGACAAGAAACTCCTTCAAAAACTCTAGACCGTCCAAAACGCCACATTCAGACTGATCCTGGAGATCCTCTGTCGCAGTCACATCACCCAACACGCAGAGACTTTCACTGGCTCCCAGTAAAAAGAAGAATAACCTTCAAACTCCTCACCCAAGCATACAAGACCCTTCACAACACCCGTCATATATACCTAAACAACTGCCTCTTCCATGCACCCAAAAGACCCCTCTGATCAGCCGACCTCGCTCTGGCCTCTGTCCCTCGCATCTAGAAGACCAGAATGGGAGGCAAGTCCTTCTCTTAACTTACAAACAAGGCCTGGAATGACCTCCCGCTCCTCCTTCAGCAAGCCCCCACACTGCTCCAGTTCAGGAAGGACCTCAAGACCTGGCTCTTCAGATGACAACAGCACTCTCCCAAAAAAGTGAACTATACTACCAACACTACCCCTGCCTGCAGTTTGAACGCCTGTCTATACTAATAACACAAAAAAGATAACGTACTACAAGTCTTAGAACATATTGAGGTGCCAGCTACACAGCAATAATTGAATGACAGTATCACACATGGAGCCATTTAGCAAAACACCAGTTAGGAGTCCTCAATCATAAATAATAATATGGGGTCTCCTCCAGAAACGCTTATGGGGGTAGCTTGGGTTAAAACTCAAGAAACCCCAATGAATTATCTGGAGATGTGGACATTCCATCATCAAAGACATCCACGTTCGTAATTAAATAAGACCATTCCAAATAATCGGTATGGGCCACTCTGCCTCCAGTGAAAGCAGATTCACTGAGAAGTGCTCCCAAATCTGTTCTGTAGGAAACTGGCGAGGGAGGGGGGTCTTACCGGTAGTCGTTCATGGGATCGCGCACATCAGGCTCTGAGGATGACTGGATGCTCCCTCAGGGGACACTGGTGAAAGGCCATAAGCCAGAGACCAACAGGAAACAACCTCCCCCTCCAAAACTACCAGTGGGTCTGGCGGGAGGAAAAGCGGCAAGATAACTTTACAGAACACTAATGCGAATGCTCGGTTCACAATGTAAACACAGACAACTCAAAATGTCTTCCATTTCCCGCCCCCTCCTCCGGACGAGCTATGGCCAATCAGATGCGGCCGGGCTCCATCTCTCCACCAATGACGCCCCAGCCCGGCAATGACCGCGCGTCACTTCTTCCGCGGGTTTGAAATGTTTTGTGTAACCGTCCTTTTAAAAACCAAAGGGAGGCTCGGTTTCAGCGCCTGCGCGGTGGATATCGTCTGACGGCTTCGCGTCTCCTCGTTACTACGGAAACACAGGGCGTGGCCGAAGCTACGTAAAACAGCTGTTCATTCACGTTAACAACAGTGACACGAACAGAGGCACAAAGCGCGCAAAGTCTTTTAGGCTAAAAGGGATTTGGCTGCCCGTTGGCGTGTGTCTTAGCCTGGGCTCCTGCAAGTTTCAGCACACTGTGAGCTGGGCTGCACTGGAGATGGGGACTCAATATTAGCCAGCCCTGTCAAAGATTGCCTGTTATCAAGAGTTTGGTGTGCATAAATAAAGGAATCGTCACTGATTTCCTAAGTGCTGTAGAAGCGGGCCGGAAAAGTGGCTGAAAAAGAGCATACAGGGGTGTAAGTGGTCTTGCTGGGTCTGAGCAGCTGCAGTAATTAACAAGCATTTACAATGCAATAGGGGCCATATGTATCAACAAACCCTTTTGCGATTCCTAAATAGCGATTTTTAAGGAATCGCTATTTAGGAATCGCAAAATGGTATGTATGAAGAAATTTGCTTTTTTTTTGCGATTCCTTAATCTTCCTTATTTGCGAATTCGCATTTTGCGAATTCGCAATTAATGAATAATTTCCAATGCATTCCTATGGGCCAGGAGGCGAAATAAATTTGCAATTTGCGAAATAATTCTCAAATTGCAAATTCGCAATTTCATAATCGCAATTTGAGAATTATTTCAAGGGTGCAGGGGTGTCTCAAGGACACCCTGCTGCACCCCTGTAAATTACATGTGTGTGCATATTGCGCACATACATGCCCAATGGGCATGTATGTGCGTCATATGCCACCCTCACAAATGCACAATTGTGCATATTTACAAGAAATCGCAAATTACCACCAACTACAAGTTGGTGGTTGTGAGACTTGGCCCTTTCCCCAGAAAGTTTTCGCTTTTTATCCCCTGTTAATTTAGAATGCCCCTATTGAAACAACACTGTATAGGCTTTGGGGGGTGGAGAATGCCCTGTGTAGTTTAAAACTAGTGTTAAAGTACAGGTACTTCCTACCCCTAACATGGCCGCCACAGACCACTGCTGCAGCAGCGTGATTTAGTGGGCGCATTCTAGTAGCCAGGGGCTGGCTGGAACCCTCAGGCAATGTATCCATCTTAGCCTGCCAGCCTGTCCACAGGTAGAATGGTGGAACCTCCTGGAAGCCTCTGGAACCTTCTGGGAGAGGTGAGGTGACACCAACTGACACCAACTGACACTACCAACTGTCAACTGGCACTATAAAAGGAAAGGGAGGGAACTTTCCTGAGGAGAGAAGCTGAGGGGAAGACCTGGGGAAGTACCTACGCAGGAGGATAGGCAGTAGGGGTCAGGGCAGGGTCTTAAATGCTGGAATGACAGGGCCTAGTGTGCTGCTTTACAAGTGTTGAGGTATCCTGTTCCCCCCCCTCTGACCTAGCCCCGCGGAAGGGAACCCCCAGGGACCCCTTGAAGGGATTGGCTGAGAAGAACGTGGAACACCAGCCACCAATTTATCCCCCCCTTCAAGGAACCGGAAAACCAAGTAACTAAACTAAGGGCGCAAGAAACAGCTGCGCCAAGAAGAAATCAAGGAATCAATAACCAAGAAACTTACAAAGGCGCAAGGAACATAAAGCGCCAAGAAGAGACTGAATCACCACAGGACATTTGAAGAACCACCCAGGTATTGGCGCTGTGTTGCTCCCTGTGCCCCCTGACGCCATCTGGGATCCCTCTTTCTGATTTGCCACGGACGTGTGGTCTGTCCTGCGGATTCTACTGAACTATATGTTCTGCCTGAGCTGTGTTAGCTATCCCTGACTAAACTACCTGTACTGCCAGGCGCTGAACTGAATTATTATTGGGACTGCTGTCCTGCTGCATTCCTAGCCAGAACCCTTATAAAGCGCTAAAGACTGCCTGTGCCTATAGAGCACTGTGACCTGTGCCTGGACGACTGTGATCAGCCTCCTTGAGAAGCGCTGTGGTGAATGCCTGCTGTGAACAGTGCTGGGAAAGCGCTTCGAAGTAAACTGGGAAAGCGCTAAAATCACTGAGTGCTGCTCTGCTTTGTACCCTGGCGTGGAGGACTGGAAGCGCTATTAAATAAGTTGCCTTACAAGCGCTATAACTGCCCAGGCACTGGTGCCACGAGCTGCTGTGTCCTGTACTGTTTGGCGCCCTCCCCCACCCCTGAAGCGCTGTGGTGCCCGAGACTGTGGAGCTTCGTGAAGCGCTGTGTCAGCAAGCGCGCAATTTCCTCTCCAGCGCTCACCTGTGGTGTTGTGTGAAAAGCGCTGGTAATTGCTCCCCTGCTGGGCCCCCTGTGGAGCGCTGTGAAGGGCTGACGAGCACGCCCTGTCAACTGGCCTGTGGAGCGGATCCGATCGCGTGCAGTGGCTGCAGCGGCCCCCGGAGTCTTGGGGAGGCCGCTCCGATTGCCTGGGGGCCTCCTGCCCTGTTTTGTGTCCTGTTGCGGCGGCCCCCGGTGTAAGAAGAGGGCCGCCGGAATTTCTCTCAGGCCGCGCTAGGCCTGACAGGCCCCGAAGCCCTTGCCTGCATCACGTGACAGGGGCGCCACGTCTCTAGCCGCGCCCCCGTCTTCCTAACTTCCGGATTTGTCCGCCGAGCCTCCCAGTTCCCGGCCCGAGTCCCGGGGAAAGCCCGCCCGGGCCCAGCACTCGTCGCGGAGGGCGTCGTGAAGCCTGAGAGCCCCCTCCGATTTGCCCTGCAACGCTCGGAACTGCCTCGCGACCGGCGCTGGAGCTCTGTAGCTGCTCCCTGCACCGCGCCCGGTCGTGTGAGGCTCCAGAACCTATGCAAGGGCCCGGGAAGGGCCGAAGAAGGCAGGTAAACTCCCGGGGAGGAGGGCGGAAGGTCGCATGAGACCTCGAGTTCGCCCCTCCCCTGGGGAAGATTGTTGTTGGGCCCCGTTGGCCCAGATTAACGGAGAGTCCCCTGACCTGGGCCAGGACCCCTAAACACCGTGAGGGTATCACTTGGTGGAGGGGAGGGGAAAGAAAGTGCTTACAGGTCTACTGGGCCTTTGAACTGTGCCAGGAATCTATTTTTAGCCCTGCTGAATTGCCTATGGAGACCCTTTATATTAGAAAGGCCATGGGGGGGAGATATCATATACTCAGTAGCCCCAGGAGATGTGGGAAGTGCACAGGCCAAGTGCATACATTTAATGTAATGCAGATTTTCTACAAATGTATGGGTCCCCTTGCCTGTTGAGTAACTGGTTATTGTTATCTAAAGGAAATGGGGGGCCATACCTAGTGAATTGGGGTCCAGGTTCTAATGGGATGTTTACCCAGTGGAGTGTTTACTCCTGATTAAGGAGAGGTTCACCTTGGTTAACTAACTGTTCTACATAAGGAAGTGTTTAGCCTTGCATATTAGGATGGAAAACCCTATAGGAATATTTGGCACTGGGTAGTTAAATGTCTAACTCTGCCTAGTGCGATGCCTTTCAGTTATCTAAGAAAACGTTATTCCTACAGGAGTGTGTTTTACAAGGAAAAGTTGATTACTTACCTCCAAGGGGGTAAACCAGAAGACCATACCTGATTCTTTATTGAGCAGCTGGTTATCACTCATGTAAGGTGGAAGGGCCTAACTTCTAACAAAGAATGTTACATAGAGAAATGCTCTGCCTTTAAGGGAATGTTTTATGTATACTATGTTGAAATGCCTAAATGAAATGCTGGTTTTCCCCAGTGAGGTGTTTTATTTCTAAATAGGGAGATGGTTTAACCTACACAAGAGGTCATTTATTTATAATGAAATGTTTTGCCTCTTGAGTGTTATATTTGTTGAAGCCTAAAGTTATTTATGATACATCCTTTATGCATTCATAAGTTTTACCCCTAATAGGGGAGGAGGAGCCTAAGGCTGAGGCTAATAGGATGTCACACCTTTAGTGAAATGTTTCCTCATTACTTAACGCAGTGTTGTATTCATGACCTTACAATGTATTTCTTACAGGTGATGATGAGAAACCAGGCCAAGGTCAGGCCTGTGGTTATTTAATATTTAATATTTATTATTTATTCATCCAGTATTTATTGCCAAGTGTTCTCACACATGTATTTTAGTGGAAAGTTAATAAGCTAATTTTATGATGAATTCCTAATACCCTGACCCAGCTCTATCTTAATAAAGTTAACCTGAGTTTTTACACAAACCCACTGGAGTGGTGTCACTAATTGCGTGCCCAGGTTTCTGACTCAGTGGTTGCGTGTGCTGCATGGTTGCTTAACACATATGCTTTCTGATGCCTACCCGCTCGTGCCATGCTACCCTAGGGGACTGGTGACCCCAGTTCCAACAGTGGTAATTTGTGATTTCTAAACCTGGAATCGCAATTGGGAAAAGCTTCATACATAGCATTTAAGGAATCGCAAATTTGCGATTCCTTAAATGCTTAAGCAAAATAAGGAATCGCAATTTTTTGCGATTCCTTATTTTGCTATTTTTTCATACATTGGAAAATCAGTAAAAAGGCCGTTTGCGATTCGCTAAGGCCGAAATTCTGCGAATTTGGGCCTTAACGAATCGCAAAAGGCTTCATACATATGGCTGAACAGCTAAGCTCTCGCAACCACAAGCAAAGTTTCACAATTATATAGATTGGTGATAAACAACACTAAAGTAACATAGAAGCAGATCCTTTGGTGTGAATCCTGTCCCAGCAGGATGGAGTTTTAATGGGTCCAGACTTGAGAATTAACAGTCAGCCGACACGTGTTTCGTCGTGTGCCGTTGAGTCAACACGACTCTTCAGGGCTTAGAATCAACCAATATGATGGGGTTGAGTAAGGTCTGGGCCTTATGCCGGTGTGTCACGTAGGTAAATTGGCGAGATGCTGTCACTAGAAGTAATGGAATTATAAGAATTCCGGTTATAAAAGGATGGGTTGTCCGGTAATCCCGAAGTTAAAGTCATATGCTGCTCGACTGGTGACGTCTGTTTTTTAGTGGTAGAAGAGATTTCCTGACTGCAGGGCCTCTGAATCAGGTCATGTAAATTGCGAAAACCGGGAGGGGATCCATAAAGAAGAAAACCATGGAAGACGGGTGTGCTTCCTGGTTGGCGGTGAGCTATTAATCGGTATCCCTCCTCCGTGTGTTCCCGGTGGCCGTCTGTCATGAGCGGACATTCATACATTGGAAAATCAGTAAAAAGGCCGTTTGCGATTCGCTAAGGCCGAAATTCTGCGAATTTGGGCCTTAACGAATCGCAAAAGGCTTCATACATATGGCCCTTGGTCTCGCATGTGTTGTTTTACAAATGCCAATGGGAGTTATAGGAGGGTCGCTGACCCCAAAGGATTAAGGCACTCGTGATAGCAGGGGGTAATATGACTTTAATATAATCAAGAGAGCGCCGGGAGCACGTCCGCCTATCTCGCTTGCTCCGAGTTAGGAATCCAAAATGGCCGCCACGCTCACGTCGTTGCGTCATAACGCAACGACTGGAGCGCTACACTACATATCCCCTTTCTTTACAGAAAGAGCAACAGAGGACAGTACGACGGGAAAACTGGGGAGAATAATGTCTCAAAGTCTAATTCACAGCTCACTAGTGGAGCTCACCCATCTCAAAGTTTCGATACCTTACTGGTCTTACCACCATTCTGCCGGCACAAGTGCGTCTCACCGGGGTACTGTAGGATTTTTCCGCACGCTCACGGGGGGGACCTCATTCCTCTTCTTTCTGTGCACGGCATACTCTCCCCCGGTCGTGCTTCGCTGGAGCTACCCTGGTGTTCTCGGCCTCCCAGATCATCACTCTTCTCCAACTCTGCCTCTCTCTCACTTACTCCTGAGTTCGCTCCTTCCTCTCGCTCCAGTGGATCTTCATTATGTTGTTCATATGGGTCTTCCGTCGGCGGTCCTTCTGCTTTGGTCCACTGCAGTATCTTGTTACACCTGGACATCCGATTTTGAGACCAGAGCTGAACGAAGGTGCGGATTGCAAGGGAGTCGCTGAGACGCTGAGGGAGTCGCTGAGACGCTAAGAGCAGAGAGCAGACACGCCCATTCTCTTCACGGAGCAGAGCAGTAGAACCGCCACCGCCGGCCGCGCTGCACCGCCCAGCCCCAGCCCCAGCCTCGAGAAGCGAGAGCTGCTGACAGTTGCCGATAGCTGCGGTGAGCTGAGAAGCCGCAGCTCCGAACTGAAGGGTGAAAGCGGTAGATATCAACGGCTGGAGAAACACGGCCGCATCATACCGCGGACCGCGGGGGAGATCCGGTGAGAGCCGCGAGTTGTGGGAGCGATCCGGTGAGACCCGCGGCTGCAGCAGGTCCGCGGGAGAGAGCGGCACAAGACCTGCAGCTGAGGTGGGAGAGGATAGAATAGCGTGTGGCGAGCCCGGTGAGCAAGCATATAGCATTCTGGTCGTCTAAACCGGCACCACAGTCACAGTTACACAGCCACAGTCATCTGCAGCCCCAGCGAGGGTGCCGTTTGTGGGGGCCAAGATTCGTCTTTCTTCTCTGTTTTCCTGCTGGGACTGGACCCTTGTTGTTGGCGTAGGGCACTGGCGCTGTGAAATCCTGAGTGCCTACTCTCTTAAAAGCACTCTTAAAAGCACTCTTAAAAGCGCTAGTTCTCGCCGGACACGCTTCGCAGGTCCCGCTTCGAGGCGCTTGACTTCTGTGGGCAAAAACTGCTGTGGGCGCAAGTTATAGCAGGGCTGCGAGCGTGCTGGCAATTGGACTCCGGTTCCTAGGAGTCCCTGCTGTTGCTGACCTGCCCGAGTCACCTGGGCAGCTCTCCCTGTTTTGACACGCCCCCCTCATCTCAGTCAAAACCACCGGACCTGCATCCATCGTGGGATTCGTCTTTCTTCTCTGTTTTCCTGCTGGGACTGGACCCTTGTTGTTGGCGTAGGGCACTGGCGCTGCGAAATCCTGAGTGCCTACTCTCTTAAAAGTGCTACTTCTCGCCGGACCCGCTTCGCGGGTCCCGCTTCGAGGCGCTTGACTTTTGTGGGCAAAAACTGCTGTGGGCGCAAGTTATAGCAGGGTTGCGAGCGTGCTGGCAATTGGACTCCGGTTCCCAGGAGTCCCTGCTGTTGCTGACCTGCCCGAGTCACCTGGGCAGCTCTCCCTGTTTTGACATGCCCCCCTTCACCACTCCCCCCATAAACAGCGCACGTCATCTCCGCTGCGGGGGAGCGCGCGGGAGCGTCCCGGGAGAAGCCCGGGACAAGGGCGGGACCGACTGAGACCGATTGAGGCTGGGCTGGGCCATACCCCTTTATTCCCCTTCATTTTGACTCACTGAGCTCTTCTGCTTATAGTTATTTGCTTGTAGGATACTTTGTTTTTATCCTAATCTATTCAAGTGTTACTTTGTATTCTTCTTCTTGTTTATAATGACGACAAAAAAATTAAGATCGGGAAGAGTATTAGTTGGTAGAGCCTGTTCCAAGACTAAATCCAATCCCTTACGGAATAGAGATGGGTCAGCTTTACAATTAAAAAGTAAATGTCAACTTTATTCTCAATGGGACAAGGGAAAGGATAAAGTAGTGCCGGAGGGCCATGTTGAAGATATTAACAACAAAGAGCAGGTGTGGGATCCTGCTGTTACTAAAGGTGATAGTACCTTATCGGGTATAGCAGTCCTGCCCCTTACAGAAGAGTTACCTTATAAGAACCAAATGGGAAACTTTGTTTATTTATGTGAAAACCAAGCCAAAGCAGCAAGTGTAGCAGATTTAGGTAACATCTCTGCCTCTTCTGCCGCGGCTGTAGTAGATAACTTTCCTCTTCCTCTTAAGGCAGACCAAAAAACTCATCTTGATACATCACCTTCTCTAAATCTTTTACCAGAGGACTTCACTTTACCAGATATAAACTTAGAGTCCCAGAAGCGATTAATTAAAGTGCAGAACCCTATTATTACACAAGACATAGTAGCAACCCCCAGGTTACATCTTTTTAGTAGCACTCCCTCTAAAAATTCTGAGTTCTCCATTTCTCAAGTGAATTCCTTCCCTAGCCCCGTTCACTTACGAAATAAAGATCCCCCTAATATTTATCCATGTGACGATAACGTAATATCTAAATCCTTATCTTCTCTAGAGCAACTTATCTCGTCTATTCTACAGCTTCTGGAAAAATTAGTTAGTGGGTCGGATAATGTATTTGATACAGTAACCCTGATTCTAAAGGCGCTACTGAGTCAGAAAAAAGGACCAGAAGTTGTTACACCTCTAAAAATAGTTACTCCAACAAAAAATCCCAGTAAGGAAGTAAATGAGGAAACGAATACTAAAACAAATCTTGAGGTCCTCCTACCGGCCATAGTTTTAGATCCTCTGGTTAAAATTAACACCCATGCAGCGGGTATTTCCGAATTTCCCGTAAATAGGAATGTGAATCCAACTAATGGTAATTGTGTGGCACTTATTAACCAAGAGATTGAGGCTTTGACATTCCAGACGATAATTCGACTAGGATTCTCCCTCCTATTTTTCCTATCTTTATTTCTCAAACAAATAAAGAAACTGCTACCCCTACTGTTCTTCCGAACAAGGTCTCTCCAATAAAGGAGAACAAATCTATAACAGCAGTACCAAAAAAACAAAGAGGCAAAAAAAGAAAACCACACCGTAGATTTTATAAAAAAAGGCAAAGGAAAATCACCTTTGAATGCGATCAAGAGCCCTCAATGGAAAATTCTAACCTGGAGGTCTCTGAATCTAATTCGTTGCAAGACCCAGTGGGATTCACGAAGTTGATCCCCACAGAGACACAACATGAACCTTTGATTCACTCAAGCCAGTCCTGTCCTGATGAGCAGATCAAAATGGTGAATGATCCAAAACCACAATCAATTTCTGATCCTAAACTAAAATCAATCCTTAATCCTTTGGCTATCCCCTTCTCAGATGCGGTTGCAACTGAACATGAATCCAAGATGGTACCTAAGATTAGAGAAAATGTGGCCACCCTCTTCGTGGACTTCATACCTCTTTTTGACCCAGATCTAATTTTAAATAGATCCGTATTGGTTAATTGTTTTCTTGAAATAGAGAGCCTAAAACTAATCCAATCTGCAGACCTAGATGTAATAACACTAATAAATGCAGAGAGTGGAAAGATAGCACGGGTAAAATTTTACTCCAAATTGGTAGCAAATTATGTTTTACAATGGGCCGAGGAACTGCAAATGAGGGGGATTGATGTTGACCCTTTTTTTCCGTTCAAAATAGGAAGCCGAAGACCCCAAAAAATGTCATCATTTCAGTGTATAAATTCCGGTCCTTCAGATGAATCCTCTGTAGTGCCTGAGGAATTAAAAATACGCATATTAAAAAATGAGCGACAGGTGATTATAAATAGCCCTCAGTCTAAAAAACAAACTACGGCAAAGGACGCCGATTTGGAGTGGAGTTGGTTACCCGCTATTCTATCAAACAAGTCTGGGTTTTTTTCTAGAATGAATTCCCATTTTTAACGCTGATTTCAAAATATTATCGTGGAATATTGCTGGACTATCACAGAGCCCAGAAAAGTTGTTATTTTTGCAATCTTTAGAGGCAGATGTGATCTGCTTGCAGGAAACTTGGTTGGCGGGGAAATTCCCGGTGGTAAAAGATTTTTATGTATTAGAGGGTAGCGCCACCCCTTCTACGAGAGGGCGCGCGAAGGGAGGACTAGCCTGTTTACTGTCCAATAAAATTAATTGGAATTATTCTCATTACCTGGATCCAAATAAATTATTTCAGGCAATAACTTTGACGAATCTAGCTATGGATGCCCCTCAGAACTCATTTGTACTAATAAATGCATATATACCTCCAGATTTATGTTATAATGCCGGCATAAAGACGATTTGTTCTTTTATACAGAATCTTCAGGAATCTAAGTCTCCCCCTCATATTCTATTATTAGGAGATTTAAATGGCAAAATATCTAATAGTGCCCTGGATCTATTCAGGAATAAGTTAAAGGAGGAAACACTCCTGATACCTAAAGCCATATTCCCAGAGAACATTAAAACTAATAAAAGAGGGAAACTAATCTTGGAGAGTTTATCCGAAGTAGATTGTATTATAATTAACGGAAGGCTTCCTTCGGATAGTCCCGCTCATTGTACTCATAAATCAAGGAATGGTGGCTCGATCCTTGATTACATGATAGTAGATAGTTCTTTTTTTAGTTCTCTGAAGGATCTGGCTGTACTTATCACTGATCTCAGTGATCATAATGTTTTGTCTGTCAAATTAAATGTAACACTATTTCAAAGGAATGCATGGAATATCGGGGACGACTTATTGAATCTTAATACTAAAAAAGGGATTTGTTATTGGCACCCAGGGGCTATTAAAAGCTTGGTCAGTATATTGGAACACACAGTAGAGAACTTACACCTATGGGAAGGGAATGAATTACTGTGTTTTGCTTCCTTTTTACATAACTTACAATCTAAAGCAAAAAAGTCTCCTCCCAGGAGAATAACTCCAAAAATCCCCTTTGACCTTCGTTATATAAACATAGAAATAAATAAATTGGTTAGGGATCAGTACCTCTCCTTTATCCCTGAACGTAATCAAAGGATAACTCTTTTAAGAAGAAGGAGAAATAGGATAAAGGCCAGATTAAAACGAGAGAAAGAAGATGCCCTATGGGTTAAACTCCGTGAGGCATCCAGAAGTGGGCAGGCTAAGACTTTCTGGTCATTAATTGGAGAAGGATGCGGGCAAAGATCTAGACCCTTACCGATATCTATTAATGAGCAGTCTTGGGTTGATTTAATTCAGCATTTATATAGTGGCAATGATGTGATGTTTGACCCAGGTAAGCTACAGGAGGATTTGTTACCTTATGGTCCTCCGTCCGAATTGGAAATTGTTTCCGCCATTAAGGGTCTGCGCACATCTGGTGCAATGGGCCCTGATGAAGTCCCTATTTCTGTGCTAAAATCTCATAGTACTTTATGGGGAAAAATTCTATATCCAGTCTTTAGATTTTGCTTTACCAAAGGCATTGTTCCGCATTCCTGGAAAGGGAGTTTATTGGTTCCTCTCTTTAAAAAGGGGGCAAGAGATTTACCTCAAAACCACCGACAAATTGCCCTCCTAGATGCCATTGGTAAGGTTTTTGCGAAATGTTTACTTAATTATCTAAATGACTGGGTATCTTCGACAGAAATACTACCGCTTGAGCAGACCGGCTTCAGGAAACAACATGGTACCCTAGACAATCTTACCGCTCTCCAGGTTTTGACAGAAAAATACATCAAAGTCCGTGGAGGAGGTGTATATGGTGCTTTTATTGACTTCTCTACGGCTTTTGATAAGGTGGACAGATCTTTGTTGTGGAGTAAGTTATTTGATCTAGGGATGCCCTCTAGGTTACTAAGGTTAGTTTTTGCCCTACATACAGAGACTTGGTGCAGAGTATTAATGGGAGGGGAGAGAGGACTATCTAGGGTTATTCCCACGATTAATGGACTTAAACAAGGTTACTTATTGGCTCCTCTGCTGTTCTCTTTATATATAGCTGACCTCCCTCAGGCTTTATTACTATCCAGTAATGGCATTGCTCCAGTTTTAGGGGGAACTCCAATAGTATGCCTAATGTATGAGGACAATATTTTAATTTTGGACCTTACCCCAAAAGGTTTGAATGATCACCTACACGCCCTGAATACCTACGCTGAGGCCCATTTTCTAAAAATAAATATTTCAAAAAGTAAAATAATGTGTTTCCGGGGAAGTAAAAAATCCAAATATGACAATTACCACTGGTCTGTTGGGGGTGAAAGATTAGAAGTAGTCAAATCCTATCCTTTCCTCGGAAAGGTTGTCACGAGTAGTCTAAGTGACACAGCCCATATCGAGAACAATAGCAGGAAAGCTCTCACTCAAGGGAAGAGCCTTGTTTCTCTTTATAAGGCGACAGGTAGAAGGCACTTCTCCATATTGCTCGAGGTATTCCGAGCAAAAATCCCCGCATCCCTTATGTATGGACTAGAAACAGTGGATATGATAAGTTGGAATTTTTTGGATTCCATTGAAGGAAAAATATTACACAACCTCACCTCTGTAAGTACTGCGAATTCTACGTCCTCCCTGAGACAGGAATTCGGTTTGCGTAGTTCCGGGCCCAGGCAGTTGCGAGTGTGGTGCGTTGGGTTTTTAACCTAGCTAAAGGAATGCCGGGTACGCTGAGGCATCTCATAAAAAATGAACTGTTGGGTACCTTTAATGCTTATTCTTTAATTGTAAAGAACTTTCGACAGGCAGTTGCATTATTACAGTTAGATGAATTAGATCTTTTCTCACTATCCGCGGCCCAACTAAAGTCGATATTAAAGTCGGCTTCCTGGGAGCTAGGCTATAGAGTAGACAGAGGGGCGAGTAAATTGAAGAGAGGAATGTTTCTTACCAGTAGTTTTTGTCAAATGAAAAAACCTCAGCTATACATATCCTGGAATCTCCCCATGGAGTCCGACGATTTACCCTTCTGCTAAGGCAAAATCTACTCCCTCTGAATTGTCTTTTGTCTAAATGGTACGGTTGTTCCGATATTTGCGATTTTTGTAATTCTAATTCCCAGGACGTGTATCATGTCATTTTTGTTTGTCCGGCACGTATGGCATTTAGACGCAAATGGTTAAGACCTATGTGTCTCCAAATGGGTATCCTTACTGCCTCTGATTTTATTGAAGCAATGTTTAACCCTCCAAATGAAATGTTTTGCTTTAAATTGTTTCATTATTTTAAATGTTTCCTACCGTTATATTGACAAATTGATATCATGTACTTTTCTAGGGTATTTTATTGCTTTTTACTGGTTGCTAGAATTATTATGTGGACCTCAATCGAGTTCCGTTATCATAAATAAATAAACTTGAAACTTGAGACCAGACCTTACCACCACTCAGCAAGGCTGCTCTGCTGTAAACTTTCTTTACCTGTAAGGGCGCACTGAACTTACTGTCTCCTTTCCTTTTCAACTGGGCCAGTTTGACTCGGACCCACTCTCCTCTCTCCAACATCTCTTTCTTCATGTTGCGCCTTTTGTTGAAGTAATCCGTATATGTTTTCTGTGCTTTTTCCAAATTGTAGTGGACCACCGCAGGTGACCATTTGCTTTTGACGGTGCGTTCCTTCCAAGCCACATTGTCTTTCGTAAAAGGGTCTCGACCTCTTAGGATTTTTGGAGGGGCTGTATCCTGTGCAGGTTGGGGCGATCCTGTATGCCCATATCGTGCTTCACAATTCATTTTCCCAGTTTTTCCTGCTCCTATTGCTGATTGTATGGAGCCCATAACAACCCTATTGAACCTTTCAGCCAATCCATTACTAGCGGGGTTCCATATAGGTATTCAATTTTTCCCACGTGAACTGAGGTCCATTGTCGCTCATGATGGAACGTGGGATCCCTTCCCTCAGGAACGTGACTGTAAGGAATTTCAGGACCCTCTCCGTCTCCATGACCTCTTGCACGTCGACTTCCGGCCACTTGGAATACCTGTCCATAAGCACCGCCACATACTTAGGAACCCCTTGTGCGTCCAGCACTGGACCGAGGATGTCTATCGACAACTCCTCCCATGGGTTAGAAGGGTTGTCAAACCTACCCAAGGACCTGCGCATCATGCTTTGTGACTTGTCTGCATTTTGGCACTGCACTTCTCCCTCTTGCGTTTCCTGCATAAGGACTGCTCCCAGGCCCTTTTCACTCGCATCCATCGTTAGGATGGATCTTGCTTGATGACAAAACCCTTGAAGGGGTACGGCTGTTGCTATGTCTACTTTGATCTTTTGAAATTCTTCCTGTGTCTCCTCCGTCCAGACGAAGCATGTCTTGTCTCGGAGGAGTTGGCACAAGTGGTGCGTCTTCGTGGCGAAGTGCGGAACAAATTTACTATAAAGTTTGGCCATTCCAGGGAAAGAGCGAACCTCTTCCTTGCTTTTCGGTGGTGGTGCATCGCTTATGGCTTTAGTATTGGCATGCTTGGGCGTGACGCCTTGATCGCTAATCTCGTGGCCCAAGTAGGTGACAGACGTCATCCCAAATCAGCATTTCTCCCATTCTGCCGTGAGTCCATTGCGTTCCAGGACTTTTAACACCGTGGACAGTTTTGCATCGTGGTCTGCTCTGTCCTTGCCCATTATTAATATGTCGTCTTGAAAATACTTTACACCGTCAGTGGTCTGGAACAGTTTGTGCATCAGTTTGTGAAACACGGCCGCTGCCGACGCTAGTCCAAAAGGCATCCTGCAGAATTGGTAGCAACCAAACGGGGTTTTGAAAGACATCAGTTTCCGGCTTGTGGGATGCAAGGCTATTTGATGGTACACCGACGCGAGGTCTATGGTGGAAAACCATTTCACTCCCTTCGTTTTCGCCAGCATTCCGTCTATCCTTGGCAGCGGGAACCTTTCCACAATTATGTTCTTGTTCAATTCTCTCAGGTCCACACACAGGCGGACCTTTCCATTGGGTTTCCTCACTACCACCAGCGGTGCCAGCCACTCCGCACTATCTATCGGCTCAATGATGCCATTGTCCTCTAGCCTCGGAAGCTCTGATTGTACCGTTTCCCTGATCGCCAACTGGATGTTTCTCACTTTGTGGCACACCGGCTTGGCATCTGTTTTAAGGTTGATCTTGTGCGTGAACTTCGTTAATTTTCCCACCTTGCCACCGAACACTGTAGGATAGTCCTCCTTCATTCTAGTGACGTCAGGCGGTTGTTTAGGACTGGTCAACAGGACTTGTGTCGTACCGCTTGGATTCAGTTGTATGCCCAGATCGCCTTGATCCATCCATCCCAGCACTGAAGGACCCTTTTCTGCCACATACAATTTGCACTCCACACTAGGATCTTTGAATTCAAATTTAAATGTACGGTACCCTACCATGGGAAAGGGCTCTCCCGTGAACGTGACGGTTCTTATGTCCGGTGGCTCCAGGTGAGGTCCCAGGTGTTGTTTGAAGAGCTCATCCCATACTTTGCGTTGTATTATGGTGTACGGGGACCCTGAATCCGCCACCATCTTTATTTGTACTCCTCCAATGATCAGGTCACACTGGATTCTTGGAGCAGTTGCAGTCAATGCCCAGTATGTGTTCCTCAATGCACAACACACTGTCTTCATCTTCTTCCACTTCTCCGTCCACTTCTGACTCCGGCGCAGCGTACTTGACTGCAGATCTTCTCTGCTTGCGGCGGCACACTTTCTCGTAGTGACCCATGATTCCACAGTACATGCATTTGGCGCGGAACGCTGGACAACGCTCGTCTGGGGACGCGTGAGATGGGCTGCCGCACCTGTAGCATGTGTTCTTTCCGTCATTCACGGGCTTCTTCATCGGCAATGATTTGGGTGTCCATTTGGTCTGTGCCCTTGTGTCTCCTGCCTCTGTCTTGCCTCTGTCCGGTGGATTGGTTTCAGAGATCCTGTTGACCATGGGTCTTGTGGGGGTCTCCCTTTTTGCTGTTTCTGCGCACCTCTTGGATAGTTCTGCTTTTTTCACCATAGAAATGACTTCCTTCAGGGACGCGTCCCCATTTACTCATAGCTTGTCTTGAATTGCTGAATTTGTGGTGTGCATGACTATTTGGTCTTTAATGAATTTGTCATGCAATGCACCGAACTTACAAATGATGGCCAGTTTCTTTAGCGCAGCTACGTATTCGTCTATAGACTCCCCCACAGCTTGTTTCCTTTGTTGGAAGTTGTACCTGTCTATAGAAGTGCATACTGCTGGTCTGTAACGGTTGTTCCAAGTCCTCTATCGCATGTTGAAACACATCGTCGTCAGCCGCTTGTCGTGGCGTAGGGACTAGATTCTGGAAAACTGAGGTAATTGACATTTTTATGGTCAAGTATGTCCCCTAACGTGTACCCCAGCGTCTCCATGTACGTGCTTAAAGTACATGTGATTTCCCTCCATGACCGACTATGAAGACGCAAATACATTTGCGTCCATCGTTAACATGTCCTCTTTCAGATCCACCATGAATGGATCGATAATTCAGTTCCTAACCATGCCATGCCAACATCTTTACATGGTACACTTTTACGTTTTTCCTGGCTCTGCCGAGCTAGGCCCTGATCTCTGTCTCCGAGCCCTTTCTGCTTTCTGCATCGTGCCTCTGAAAGCTGCAGCATGGACACGTATCCCTGACCTCTGCCTTACTTCCTGCCAAGCGAAGCGGTGCCTGGCTCAACTTGGCCTGCCTGCCAAGACAGTATTTTGCCTTCAAGTTATCTGTTCAGCCTCCTCGAAAATACATTCCTGTCTAGTGATTTAGGTAAACATCTCCCCGGCTGCAGAGCAAAGAGCAAGCCTTCCTGTTTCCATGCAAGTAATTTACAGTTCCCGTTGCCATAGTAGGCCCATGACCCTGCACGTAGACACGTAGACACATATGCACGCACTAGCATTCCGTATAGAATAGCCTCTGCCCGAGAGACCTTTTACTCCAGATAATACATCCTCCAAACATAAGATACTAGATATGTTATAGGTCCAGGTCGTTCTGACATCCCAGACTTCTGTCCCCTCTACTAGTGTTAAAGTTCTCCCCAGTTACCACATCTATGTCACGTCATGCTAGCTGCGCGCGCATCCGCACTTTCTGCTGATTCTGCAACCTTCTCTATGCACCCACCCATATGTGACGATTCTAGTGACGTTTCTCTGACATGTACAGTGCACACCTCCGTGTACGCCTATTACACGCCTTCTTTTCACGCCTCCTGTTACGCACATGTGTTCTTATCTCGTTCTTTTCACCTGTTACGCCTACTGTATTGGATTCAATTATGTTGCTTTACTATATATAATGTGTAATGTTAATAAAACGTTGACTGTCCCTTCCCGAACCCTAGTGGTGACGGAACATGATCTCCAACCTTGAGGTTTCTCCAAATAAACCCCGTATGACTCAGATACCACGGACTCTGCCTCTCATTTGAATGAGCTGTCTTGTAATGATAATTATATGGAAAAATTGACTAGGTAAATTAATTTACCACATAATTTAGCGCCCGAATAGGAACCCCTCCCCCACCCCACGCGCCGGCGATGCGTCGCAGGCCTTGCCCCCTGCCACAGCCGTGACGGACACCTATGCGCATCTGCAGGTTTTCCTGTATCTCCCTCAGGCCTATGGAGGTGACGGAGACTGCAGTCGACATCCAGACGAGGCGGTGAGGAGTGCGGAGGATCCCGACCAGAGCCCAGCCGAGAGTAGCAGTGTCCGAGGTATCCAGAGGCCCACCTGTTCTGATGTGTCGAGGCGCATGCGTAGTAGCAGTACCAGTAGAAGTCCGGTCCAGTCCGAGGCCTTCAAGTTCAGGTTCAAGTATTGCTCCCGGTGAGTACCGTTGCTAGGGACGTATCTAGACGGGTGCATTAGTTTGTGTCCGGTAAAGACAGGTCTGGGTACACAGTCCTGGTCCGTACGTGTTCACTTAGGTGAGCACGGTATGACGTGTCTCTTTATGGGACCGGTCTGTACTGTTTAGCAGTGCATCTAGTAATTCAGTAAGTCAGTGATTCAGTATTCAAGCCTTCTAGCATTATTCTCACGTGATTCCAAGTATTGTGTTTTATGTACTAGACAGTATCTATTCGAAATGTTTTAATGTGTTTCACGTCGTGGTATGAATGACTGGTTGCTTTTCATTGCTGTGTTTATTGTGTTCGAATCAAAGTAAAAATGCCGTTATTTTCAAAGTTACGTCAGATAGGAACTAGGAAAGGGATACTCGAAGAAGCAGTGCCTGTCCCGCCTAGGGACACTCCAGGATATTTTATGTACCACAAGCACGGCTTAGACGCTGTGTTGTATTTAGATTTGTGGGTGGACTACACCAAGCACTTAGAAGAGAAGTTTAGATGGCCTGTCTCAGGGACATGGGATGCCGAGTGCATCAAGAGAGTAGAAGAAGCATTATGGAAAAAGAAAGCCAGACAATCTCAGAAAGATGCCATAGAATTGTGGCGTAAAGAATCGCATAGAAGAACAGAAAAAGAATTCAGAAAAACAGAGAGAAGTAGAGAAGAATCCGAAAAAGCCAAAGAAAAAGAGTTACTAGAAGAAGGAGAACAGGTCAGATCAGAACAATTAGACCGTCAAAGAAATGCACTCATTACAGGCATGTATCCAGTTCTTGCCGAGGGCCTGCCTAAGGCCGACCCGGAAGTATCCAGTAATTTGCCACCCCCATTGATTCCGACTAAAGTACGTCACCCTAAGACCGCAGCAGATATTTTCCTTTCCTCCTATTTAGATGATGTAGCTCCCGCATATACCAATGTACCCGTACAACCTGCTAATAATAATCTGCCACAGCTTATTCCTGCTGATCAATTACCACAAGCCACGACCCCTCCACGTCAGCATTTTCCCGCACCTGCTATCACTTCTCCTATTGTTCCTCCTGTTCCTGGTCCGCATAATCCGTTTGGCACAGCTACCCTACAGTCAGGTTATGCACATGCTTCCGCTTCGGGAGGTGCCACAGGAGGCCACCACCAAACCCCGCCACAAGTACAGCGACTGACAATGAGAGAATTAGCTACACAGCGTACCCCGAAAGCGACCCCTTCTGAAAAGCTTAAACAATACCTTACAGATTGTAGATATGATTCAGTACCAGGCAAGACTGGGACCATGATGTTAGCCTCGTTACGTTTACGACGTGTTACAGATTACCTGATTACACTACCCGGAATGCCCGAACATCTAGACAGGATATATCATTTTATTCAAATAGGAGAAGGCCCTGAATGTATTCGTGAAGCCATGGCATATCAGAAAGTTGATACACAAGCTTTATTATTGCGATTTTTGATTAATTGTTTGATAAGAGAACGAGATCGACCGGGTTTTGATCAAGAAGAGATGAATGTATTGTCAAAATGGAGTCAGAATATTGCAGATTGTAAACATGATAAACAGAATTGTATAGATGTCATGTCAAGAAAGATCCGTAAAGAAATAGTAGCAATACATGCCCGACGGGAGGCTGATAGGCCTCCCGAGTCAGACGATAAAGATACCTCAGAGGAGGAAGAACAAGAGAATGCTACAGTAACTCAAGACCTGTTAGCGTATGTAGGTAGAGCGAAAAGTCCTAAACAGTATCCTTTAAATAGTCCTTTTGACAGACCCATTCGTCTAGAAAGCAAGAAACGATACCTTTCCCCGATACCAGAGCAATGTTCTCTTGAACATATATTCCAAGTTACTGATAAAATCCTGAAAGAAAGAGTAGGTTATCATGAACTCACTACCTTACGTGATCAGGAACTAGCCCGGTCAGCAGTCCAATGGGCCGGGGATGACAGTATATATAAAGATGACCTAGTAGTGCAAATGTTTTTAAGTCTTACTCCAGAAGAACAGCGACTAGCTGGTATATACTTGACCCAACATCTCATTATCCAGTATGAAAACCAACAGTCCGATCCAGGTCCGCTGTATAATTTATTGCAAGACCTACTCCTGAGAAGATGGAGAGGCCTAGGTACCGATTTAATTGATATCATTTTAGAACAACGTCACAAATATAGTACGTTCCTGACTCCATGTCTTGTTTCAGTTCCACCCCCAGTTAGACAGCCATATCACCTAGACAGACAGAATCCTTTACGAGAAGTATATCCAATCCGGAAGCCAGATGATACGCTTGAACGCGTATTTGTATACACTCCTTTGACTAAAATGGAGTTATTGGAAATGAAGAAAATTGTACCTTGTCACGATAAAGATCCTGCAGGGTTCCACCGTGAATTGAAAGATATGTTACTTATGGGCGATTACACATATTCAGACATTCTTAAAATGTTAAAGGTATTATTGCCAGCAGGGATTTACGAAAAACTGAAAGAGAAGGATTGGGAGGTGGGAGATAAAAAGATTAATTGGGCCGAATTAGAAGATGAAGAAAAAGGACGTACCCCAGGTTTAGGTCTTGGCGAAAAAACTAAAGCATTACCAGGATTGTTAGTACAGGTTTTGCCTAGATTATTGACAGTCAAGAAGGAAGATTGGGATGCAATCTCAGCCTGCAAACAGAAACCAGACGAAGACACTAGTGATTTTTATTCTAGATTCGAGAAATGTTTCATTATTAATAGTGGCCTGAAAACAAGTAGCGAGTCGTTCCCACATCTTTTCGTAACCAAATTAGTTGAGAATTCCTTACCCCAGGTTAAGAACAGAGTATTGAAAGTCGAAAGTACATGGCAAGCAAATACGCCTTCCCAAATGTTACAAATGTTACAGTACCACCAGAATAGAATCAGAGAGGAACACGATCATGAACAGAGACGCATGAAAGACACTAAAATGAAAGTATTAGTTGCCCAGTCTGTTCCAGCAGATGGTCAGAAGAGGGGTAACACGCAGAACACACAGACTAGTCGTCCTACAGGTCCTGTTAAAGGAAATTGCAATTATTGCAAACAGCCAGGTCATTTTATTAGTGATTGTGCCGTTCTGAAACATAATATTGCTACAGGCAAAACGAAAGAAAGACCACGTCAGCCTAGACCAGAATATGTTCAACAGAATATTCAACAGAATCCGCAACCTGTTCCACAACATGTTCAGCAACAGACCGTAGCGGTGCCAGAGCCCCAGCCCATTGCCGCAGCACAACACGTTACACAACAGATGTACCAGTATGCACAGTCAGAGTATCCAGATTACCAACAGTATTCATGAAACAGCCTAGAGAGGGAAGTGGGTTTGCCTCTCATCGAGATTCCGGTAGATCAAGACGGTCCTTATGTACATAGTCAAGTATTAGGAAAAGACAGAAAATTTTTGATTGACACAGGGGCAAGCAGAACTACCATTAGTCATGACGAGGTTCCAGGGGCACCCCTCTCAGGCTCACAGAATGTTTCCCTTGGATTTTCAGGAAAGCCTATTGTTAATGAAGTATCGAATCCAGTTCCCCTTGCAGTTGGTCCATTGTCCCGTACTACAGATTTATTGCTTACAAAGTCATGTCCAGAAAACCTGCTAGGTATTAAAACGCTGGAAGCTCTAGGAGCTGTAATATGTTGTTCTCCGGAAGGAGTGAGATTGTTTCTACGTGACTTCAAGGGTCACTATGTGTTGAGAGATTTTGATCCCCGATTACAGAATGTACCACAGCATTTATGGGCACAAGGTCCGACTGATGTAGGTTGTATGCATATCACACCATGTCGTGTTACACTCAAGCCAGGTGTTGTTCTGCCCAGAATCCGACAATACAAATTGCCACCTGAGGCTGCAGCAGCCTTATTGAAAATCATTGACGAGCTCATTGCTCAAGGAGCAGTTGTAGAAACTGACTCCAATATCTGTAATTCTCCAATCATTCCGATTCTTAAACGTACTGATCCAAATGCACCCCCAGTTTATCGATTAGTGATTGATCTTAGAGAGCTTAACAAATGTATCATACCCCAGTTCCCAGTGGTCCCAGATATTTCATCCCTATTGACTGCTATTGATTCCGAAGCGGCGTTCTTTACTGTAATCGATCTCAAGAATGCCTTCTTTAGTGTTCCCATTGATCCAGAAAGCCAGTACCTTTTCGGATTTAGTTTAAATGGCCGAAGCTTTAAATTTGCACGTGCACCTCAAGGGTTCACGGAAAGTCCAAGTATCTATAGCCAAGCATTGAAAAGACAACTTGACAGTGTCCACATGCCTGCTAACACTGCCCTACTTCAGTATGTCGATGATCTATTGATCACCGCTCGAAGTGAACAAGAATGTGAACAAGCATCTCTGACAGTTCTTTGTTTTCTGGCCGACAAGGGACACAAAGTGTCTCCTTCAAAGCTGCAATTCTGTGTTCAGCAAGTTGTGTACCTTGGTCACTTGCTGTCCAAGAGGGGGAGACAGCTAACACCTGATCGCATCCAGTTAATCGTACATATGCCACAACCCAAGACACAGAAGGAAGTACGGGCCTTCATAGGCCTCACCTCTTACTGTAGACAATGGATCCCTCAGTACGCATATCTAGCCAAGCCCCTTATACAGTTGACAACCCAGGAGGCAGCGACATCGACTGTCCTCCTAATATAGCTTTATTTAATATAATCAAGAGAGCGCCGGGAGCACGTCCGCCTATCTCGCTTGCTCCGCGCTATGTATCCAAAATGGCCGCCACGCTCATGTTGTTGCGTCATAACGCAACGACTAGAGCGCTACACTACAGGAGCTATAAAAAACAACCATTTGCTATGCAATAGGTCTTGCATTATTTAAGTTTGGACTCAGGAACATACACAAGCTTTTGACGACTTGAAGAAAGCCCTATGTCAAGCACCTGTTTTAGCGACACCATGTTACAGCAAGCCTTTTACACTTTTTGTCACAGAACGCGAAGGTACTGCATTGTCAGTACTCACCCAAGATCAAGCTGGTTCACACAAACCATGTGCTTATTTTTCTAGTACATTAGACCCAGTAGCCCAGGCTCTGCCTGCGTGCTTGAAATCTGTAGCAGCAACAGCTCTAGCAATCAGACAGAGTGATTCCATAGTATTAGGACACCAATTGACAGTACAGGTTCCACATTCCGTGGAAGTTCTTTTAAACAGAACACAGACTCAGCACTTGACTATAGCACGACTGACAGGTTATGAATTGACGTTATTCCAGCCACAATTAGAAATCAGACGCTGCAATACACTGAATCCTGCTACACTTTTACCGTTA
The DNA here is from genome assembly GCF_964263255.1 of Lissotriton vulgaris. Classification (NCBI taxonomy): domain Eukaryota; kingdom Metazoa; phylum Chordata; class Amphibia; order Caudata; family Salamandridae; genus Lissotriton; species Lissotriton vulgaris. The sequence goes on from NC_141685.1 coordinate 333,077,612, forward strand.
AGTACAACAGACCCTATGGCACATGACTGTGTGGAAGTCATTAACACTATGACGAAGCCCAGACAAGACTTGACAGATATCGCATTACCAGATCCAGACCTGACACTTTATGTGGATGGTTCATGTATGAGAACCAGTACAGGAGAGTTGGTGGCCGCGTATGCAGTGACCTCTGAAACTGAAGTCATAGAAACACATCGTATTGACACCCTGTCTGCCCAAGCAGCAGAGCTCATCGCTCTGACCCAAGCCTGTATTCGAGCCAAGAACCTTAAAGTAAACATATACACAGATTCCCGTTATGCATTTGGAGTTGTACACGACTTCAGAGTCCTTTGGCAAGAGAGAGGTTTCTTAACTTCCCACGGTGCCAAGATACAGCACGGTCCCCTCATTCAAGCTCTGTTAGAAGCAATAAATTTTCCTACAGCCATAGCCATCATGAAGTGCAAGGCACATACGAAAGTCACAGATACCATTTCCCAGGGTAACGACCTGGCAGATCGAACAGCCAAACATACAGCACAGACTCATACTCATACGACTGATATGACAAAGACAGTAGTTCCAACACATTGCATGACAGTTAGGGATCCCGCACTAGATGTAATTGACATACAGACACATGCTACCCCAGATGAAATCAAGAAATGGACAGAACTAGGAGGGATCCAGACAGAACAGGGATGGATGACGAAGGGAAAAGCCACATGCTTCCTCCCCGACTCTATGGTTCAAGTTATCATTAACACAGCACATAGTCCTGCACATTTAGGAGAAAAAGCTATGTTAGACAGTATTCAAAACCTTTGGTGCATTTACGAGCAGCAGCAAAACAGAAAGTGCGTATTTGCATGATCTGTTGTCAGTTCAACCCAGGTAAAGGCATTCCCGTAGAGCAAGGTGGATTTCATCCTCCTGATCACCCCTTTGAAGTCCTTCAGATGGATTATATCCAGATGGACCGTTGTCGAGGATTCAAGTATGTCCTCGTAGTTGTATGTGCACTTTCCCGATGGACAGAAGCATATCCAGTCCCGGATTACACTGCCGTGACCACTGCCAAGCAGTTGGTTCGCAAATTTTTCCCGAGGTTTGGTTTGCCTCGTGTCGTGTATTTAGATAACGGACAGCCATTCTCGTCCGAGCTCATGAAGCAGGTTTCCCTTTTATTAGGGTACCAGTGGAAGTTCCACTGTGTTCGGCATCCCGAAGCAGCTGGATTAGTAGAGAGACACAATCAGACTCTGAAAACACGTCTTGCCAAGGTCTGTGCAGAAGAAGGAGTAGACTGGATAACAGCCCTTCCAGTTGCCCTCTTCTATATGCGAATGGTAGCCCATTCTAGGACAGGGCTATCCCCGTATGAGGTGGTTTTTGGCCGGCCACCGAATATGTGGGGGACGCCTCTGCCCCGTAAATTAACCGATGTTGACAGTAATATGCTGACAGATTACCTTGCTTCCTTGATGTCTGCACTACAATCATGTCGTTCACAGGTCGCAGCAGCCTTTCCAGACAACACCGAGGTGAAGCCACACAAGATCCTCCCTGGGGATTTTGTCTACGTCCGCAACTTTGACCGGTCGAGCCCTCTGGAGCCCCGCTGGAAGGAACCTAAGATCGTTTTGATGACCACAAGGACTGCAGTGAAACTCGAAGGAAGAAAAAACTGGCTCCACTCGAGCCACGTCAAGAAATGTTATGGACTTCCACCAAAAACTGTTTCCCAGGACTGCCGCATTCCAATCATTGATACTAAACTCCCCCTGGTAGAGAAAACTCCGTCCCAGGAGTACAAATTAAAGTTGAGGTCTAGTAAGTCAGACAGTTTAATTGTTTAAGTCCCCCCCTGGGTGAAGCGGTTAGACAGGTTCCTGACATGTACAAGCTAAATCCACATAGAGAGAGAGATAGACAGGAGATCAAGAAACAGAAATATTGCAAGAATCTCCGAAGCCGTTGTATTGTTACTTTACTTGTCATGTTTTTTCTGAGTCTTACGATTATAAGCCTAAGCTATATGTTACATGTATATTTTCCTATACAAGCACATTCTTCTTTCAATGACACTGCAGACCACACCTTTAGTGATCTGCCTCCGCACGAACTTTCTTACAGACTTGCACTGCGTAACAATTCTTTCATCCGTATGTTACATCATTCTCATCAGACCAGCAATGCTACTAATTGCTGGGTATGTGGCCGACTCCCTCCCTACCAGAAAATGATGGGAGCCTTGCCTCTTTTTCCTTACCCGTTTACACATAATGGTTCATGTGGTGCGTGGTTTACATTAATGTCCTCGTTAGATAATAAGTCCCAAGTGTCCCAAGGTAATTGGATATGGGGAGACCTGAATACAGTTATGAATAAGGCATGTTTCCCTGACAAGGAGGGTCTTCCCCAAATGACAGGTACCGATCTAGAAAACGAAGTATATGGATTAGGTAATTTTACACTTAGCCTCATGATTTTAAATGTCCAGTCTGAAACTAGTACGAACTCACTCATTACAGTTTTGCCAGTAAAAGGTGACCTATGCGTTAGAAAGATTGGTTCAGTACATCTAGGACACAGCGATTGCAATACAGTTATTGAATTCAGTGATAAAGGCAAGTCTACATTCAAAGCTTCCCGACATTCCTATTTCATTTGTGGCCATACAGCTTATCTACGTTTACCTCCAGACTGGGATGGCACTTGTTACATTGCATTCCTATTGCCACCTGTTTTTCTAGCCCCACCTGATTACCATAGAAATTCTCATCTCATTCATGTTAGACCCAAGAGAGAACTCCCAATTGTCGATTACACTGAAACAACGTGTGAACAATACACCGATTTCAATAAAGGATTCTTTCCTTATTTAGGAACTGTCTCAAACAGTAAACTGATACGTAAATTAACCAGAACCCTTGAAGCAGTAGTGAATGAAACTACTTTTGCCCTAGGTAACTTAACAGAAGAGCAGTCTGCTATGAGACTTGTCGTTCTTTAAAATCGTCTCGTCCTTGACGTCATCCTGGCAGATAGGGGCAGGGCTTGTAGAGTCATCGGATCCAGTTGTTGTGTTTTCATTCCAAATAACGCACCGTCAGTCTACAGAGCCATAACTCGGCTCCACAAGATTGCAAGTCAGATACACCAGAATCCAGGCACCTGGACCTGGTCCGGTTGGCTCTGGAGCGTGTTATCAGCCTGGGGATGGAAAGTCCTATCCTTCCTTGGAATAGCCCTACTCATAGTATTCAGTTGTTGCCTATGTCTACAATGTGGGCCAGCGATTTGCGGCTTGTGGGCCACATCGTGTATTCCCCGTCCAAGTTCACGTTCTCGTGCCCGAATGAAAAAAGATGAGCAAATGATGTTATATGAACAGATAGATGGACTCATGAAGATTGATATATCCTGAAGGGAACGTAGGGGACAAGGAGGGAATGAGGTAATTGAAATTTTTATGGTCAAGTATGTCCCCTAACGTGTACCCCAGCGTCTCCATGTACGTGCTTAAAGTACATGTGATTTCCCTCCATGACCGACTATGAAGACGCAAATACATTTGCGTCCATCGTTAACATGTCCTCTTTCAGATCCACCATGAATGGATCGATAATTCAGTTCCTAACCATGCCATGCCAACATCTTTACATGGTACACTTTTACGTTTTTCCTGGCTCTGCCGAGCTAGGCCCTGATCTCTGTCTCCGAGCCCTTTCTGCTTTCTGCATCGTGCCTCTGAAAGCTGCAGCATGGACACGTATCCCTGACCTCTGCCTTACTTCCTGCCAAGCGAAGCGGTGCCTGGCTCAACTTGGCCTGCCTGCCAAGACAGCATTTTGCCTTCAAGTTATCTGTTCAGCCTCCTCGAAAATACATTCCTGTCTAGTGATTTAGGTAAACATCTCCCCGGCTGCAGAGCAAAGAGCAAGCCTTCCTGTTTCCATGCAAGTAATTTACAGTTCCCGTTGCCATAGTAGGCCCATGACCCTGCACGTAGACACGTAGACACATATGCACGCACTAGCATTCCGTATAGAATAGCCTCTGCCCGAGAGACCTTTTACTCCAGATAATACATCCTCCAAACATAAGATACTAGATATGTTATAGGTCCAGGTCGTTCTGACATCCCAGACTTCTGTCCCCTCTACTAGTGTTAAAGTTCTCCCCAGTTACCACATCTATGTCACGTCATGCTAGCTGCGCGCGCATCCGCACTTTCTGCTGATTCTGCAACCTTCTCTATGCACCCACCCATATGTGACGATTCTAGTGACGTTTCTCTGACATGTACAGTGCACACATCCGTGTACGCCTATTACACGCCTTCTTTTCACGCCTCCTGTTACGCACATGTGTTCTTATCTCGTTCTTTTCACCTGTTACGCCTACTGTATTGGATTCAATTATGTTGCTTTACTATGTATAATGTGTAATGTTAATAAAACGTTGACTGTCCCTTCCCGAACCCTAGTGGTGACGGAACATGATCTCCAACCTCGAGGTTTCTCCAAATAAACCCCGTATGACTCAGATACCACGGACTCTGCCTCTCATTTGAATGAGCTGTCTTGTAATGATAATTATACGGAAAAAATGACTAGGTAAATTAATTTACCACAAAACTCTTATGCCTTCTGGTCCTAGGTTGTGGAGTAGTATTCTCCTCCTTCTCTTGCTGGGAAATGCTTCACCGTTCTCATCTTCTAACGCCTCCAGATAGTTCATGAAGTACTCCCTCCAGTCCTCCCATTTCATTGAGTGATCACCCGGCTTGGCTAGGAAGGGAACCAGTGTCGTGAGCGAGGAGGCTTGAGCGCACATTCCCGCTTGTCTCTCGGGTGCTTCTTCGCCGCTTCCTGGACTCCCTGGGGCTCTCTGTGCGTTCTGGCGTGTGGGGCTCTGAGGAAGCGCGCCGTGCTGGGCTTTTTCCGCCAGGACCTTAGGTGGGGTCAGTGGACTACTCTGGGCGTGGTGCTTGGCTTCTCCCCACTCCAGTAGGTGTCACCCCCTCTTCCCTTTTCCACCTGTGCGGGCCTGTTTACTCACTGTGGGTGGTCTTTACCCTGCTGGACCTCCTCTGGGAGTCTGTGCTCCTTGTACTGGCCGAGCGGTGGACTAGGTTCACAGTCTCCACTATCCCTAGTGAGCACTGTTCCTCCTTTGTTGTCTCTGATGAGCTCTGCTAGCTGGGCTCAGTTAGCAACCTTTGTGGTGGGCTGTGATAGTAGTGTGGCCACGCTCCTCTGCCACGCTTTCTTCTCCCCCTCTGTGCCTGCAACCAACCAGCTGCTCCTCATGGCTGTTGTGCGCTGTAACTCCGGGGGGCGCCTCTCGCGCCCCTATCCCGTCCTCGTCACCAATTGTAGGAAGGTCGCTGATAGCAGGGAGGTAATATAGCTTTATTTAATATAATCAAGAGAGCGCCGGGAGCACGTCCGCCTATCTCGCTTGCTCCGCGCTATGTATCCAAAATGGCCGCCACGCTCACGTTGTTGCGTCATAACGCAACGACTAGAGCGCTACACTACAGGAGCTATAAAAAACAACCATTTGCAATGCAATAGGTCTTGCATTATTTAAGTTTGAGCTATTGGCATTGCTAAATATTGCAACACCAATTGCAACAAAAGTCTATAAATTGTAGGCCAATAAATTGTGCATTTATTTTTGTAGCAATGGCGGCATGCTGCGCTTTAGATGAACATGTTTAAAAGTAAAGTGGGCCATACTGCGATTTCTACAATAGTTATTTGTGGATGCGTTAACAATTGATGTGTGCACTGATGGCTGGTGGTGTGTGTGCCTGTAGAAATTCTGCACTGATGGCTGGTGGTGTGTGTGCCTGGTGGAAGTGAGCACGGCCGGCTGGGGGTGTGCGTACCTGGTGGAAGCGTGCACTGATGGCTGGTGGTGTGTGTGCCTGGTGAAAGCGTGCTCTGACGACTGGTGGTGTGTGCCTGGTGAAAGCGTGCACTGACGGCTGGTGGTGTGTGTGTGCCTGGTGAAAGTGTGCACTGACGTCTGGTGGTGTGTGCCTGGTGGAAGTGTGCACTGACGGCTGGTGGTGTTTATGTCCAGTGAAAACGTGCACTGACGGCTGGTGGTGTTTGTGCCCAGTGAAAGCACGCACTGACGGCTAGAGGTGTTTGTGTCCGGTGAAAGCGTGCACTGACAACTGATGGTGTCTGTGCTTGGTGAAAGTGTGCACTGATGGTGTGGTTGTATGTGTGGTTGTGTGTGGTTGTGTGTGTGTGTGTGGTTGTATGTGTGGTTGTGTGTGTGGTTGCGTGTGTGTCGTTGTGTGTGTGGTTGTGTGTGTGTTGTGTTGTGTGTGTTGTGGTTGTGTGTGTGTGTGTTTATGTGTGTGGTTGTGGTTGTGTGCAGTTGTGTGTGTGTGCGGTTGTGTGTACGGTTGTTTGTGTAGTTGTGGTTGTGTTTGTTGTGGTTGTGTATGTGCTTGTGTGGTTGTGTGTGTGCTTGGGTGTGGTTTTGTGTGTGTGTGTGGTTGTGTTTGTGTGATTTGGGTTGTGTGTGTTGTGGTTGTGTGTGCTTGTGGTTGCGTGTGTGTTATGTGGTTGTGTGTGTGACAGTAATACTAAAAGCATCTAAAAATAAAGGAACACAAACATCAAGTTTGTGGAAAGAGAAAGTACGTTGTAAGTCAAACGGGCAGCAGCAAAGCATTAACACAACATGTTCTTTGATGTTCTTTGAACGAGAATATCAAAGGGGCGCCGCGAAAGTGATCGCGGGCGAAAGTGAAAGTGATTGCGGGCACTTAATGAGCATGACGAGGTTTGCCATATGGCGCCTCTGCTCCTAAGCGCGCGTCCGTGCACATGCACTGTAGCTCTAGGCTGGCCATGGTAACATTTTTTGAGCCCTCACTAAAAGTGTCGCCAGACCAGCGCATGCGCTGGGTCAGGCGAGACCTAAAAAGTGTTTTAGGACAGTGAGTCCTGCCTTCAACAGTGAGCAGGACAAAGCTATTTGAGAAAATAGTGCTCAAGGCTGTTATTAACACCTTGAAAGCTCGTCATGGCCCGTGGAACGCTCAGGTGCGGGGAGAATTCCCCCGCCGTGCTGAGCGTTCCACGGGAGGCAATACACCTGTGACGAGCTGAGCTCGTCATGAGCACAGGAGCGCCGTAGCTCATGACGAGCTGAGCTCGTCATGAGCATGGGAGCGCTGTGCGCGCCCTCCTCGCCCCCAGCACAGTGGGGGATTAACCCCCGCAGCGAAGGGGTTAAAGCCTACTAAGCAAAAACACACGTAACAGGGGAAGTCACCATGGGAGGTTAAAAAATGATACAAGGCGGTTCTAAGGAGGGATTACTAAGCCTTTTGACCAATGAACAGCCACAGTTTACACAGTTTACAGTGGGCAATGACACAAGCCAATGAAAAATGTGGGCAGAGTTTCAAGTCCCTACCTCAATACAGCATGCCTTGCAGAGCAGCGCATGCGCTGCCCAGGCTCGACCTAAAAAGGCAATCAAAACGGGTCCCTTTCGTCAGGGCCGGACTGGGAACCAAATCCAGGTCTGGCAACGTGGTCTGCCGGCCCCCGAGGTGGTTTGGGGGTGCGGCCGAGCTATTTGCCACAGCCGGTGTCGGCCGATTTCGTTAAAGTGGCAGATATTGCAGCTATGCTGCAAAAACGACCCTGTAACAAATAGGCCCCCAACCCTAGCGGCCTGCCAGGGAAATGCCTGGTGCCCTCTACGGTCAGTCCGGCCCTGCCTTTCGTGCTCTATATATAACCCCACAATTTAGCCCGTGGAAAAATGCACACTGCAGCATGGGGAACCAACAGAGAAATCATTTTCTTGAGCGACGTGCAGGCAGTTACCTGGCTCAGTGATGCACTCCCCAGACCTGCACCAAAGTGAATTAACAACATGAGGGAGAAGGCCAGAGATGCTTTTGTTTCTGTTCTTGTCGACGATAAGGATCACCTTTACCCAGAGCAGCGCTCTCCTAAGGGACTCATCTTGTATCCCTTTGCACTGCACATAGGACTGGAAGACCCTGTCTTCATTTCCCACTGTATCAGCACCGTTTTTAATGCACATATCATTTTCCGTACACACTGCAATAGTAAATGGCGAGTCATGGAACCTGCTTGTAGTCCAACTCATATTATGCATTAAAAAAATATATATATTCAGCAGCTGCATGAGGCAGGTGTTGCTGGGCCCTGCATTGGGTGGGAACGGAGGGAGGGAAATAATGTATTTGTGAAAGAAAGAACATTGTCAGATCAGCAATGTTGGGCAGATGTGTAGCTTCCATTGGTGCAGCAGGTGCATTGGCACCAGGGCCCAGAGGCTGAAGGAGCCCACTGAACTATGATTATTGTTGTATTTTATGTTTATATTTCTTTATTGATTTACTTGACAGAACCTGTCTTTAACCCACTGGCTGCGCTGAACGTTCCACGCCAGTGCTAATATGTGAATATTAACTCCCCCAACTACCATCCCCAAAGGTCCACCCCCCTTCTCCAGTCTCGATGTGAATCCCTTATATATATATATATATATGGCCGTCCTATTTTGCACTGAATTTTGCACATGGTGTGTAAGGAACAATAAAGAACTGTTAAAGGCTTACCTGCTGCCGTGCCGTGACTTCTGCCGGTGGTGAACCAGAGGGCTAGAAGATTCAAAGCAATATATATATATATATTCACTGAAAAAACCATAGGTTTCACACCATTTATAGTTAGGAATTAGCATTTAAAAAACCTATTAGATTCACTGAAAAAACCATAGGTTTCACACCAGTTATAGTTAGCTGGAAATTTTACTGGCACACCGGCTTGGCATCTGTTTTAAGGTTGATCTTGTGCTTGAACTTCGTTAATTTTCCCACCTTGCCACCGAACACTGTAGGATAGTCCTCCTTCATTCTAGTGACATCAGGCGGTTGTTTAGGACTGGTCATCAGGAATTGTGTCGTACCGCTTGGATTCAGTTGTATGCCCAGATCGCCTTGATCCATCCATCCCAGCACTGAAGGACCCTTTTCTGCCACATACAGTTTGCACTCCGCACTAGGATCTTTGAATTCAAATTTAAATGTACGGTACCCTACCATGTGAAAGGGCTCTCCCGTGAACGTGACGGTTCTTATGTCCGGTGGCTCCAGTTGAGGTCCCAGGTGTTGTTTGAAGAGCTCATCCCATACTTTGTGTTGTATTATGGTGTACGGGGACCCTGAATCTGCCACATCTTTATTTGTACTCCTCCAATGATCAGGTCACACTGGATTTTTGGAGCGGTTGCAGTCAATGCCCAGTATGTGTTCCTCAATGCACAATACACTGTCTTCATCTTCTTCCTCTTCTCCGTCTACTTCTGACTCCGTCGCAACGTACTTGACTGCAGATCTTCTCTGCTTGCGGCGGCACACTTTCTCGTAGTGACCCATGATTCCACAGTACATGCATTTGGCGCGGAACGCTGGACAACACTCGTCTTGGGACGCGTGAGACGGGCTGCGGCACCTGTAGCATGTGTTCTTTCCGTCATTCACGGGCTTCTTCATCGGCGATGATTTGGGCGTCCATTTGGTCTGTGCCCTTGTATCTCCTGCTTCTGTCTTGCCTCTGTCCGGTGGATTGGTTTCAGAGATCCTGTTGACCATGGGTCTTGTGGCGGTCTCCCTTTTTGCTGTCTCTGCGCACCTCTTGGATAGTTCTGCTTTTTTTACCATAGAAATGACTTCCTTCAGGGACGCGTCCCCATTTACCCATAGCTTGTCTTGGATTGCTGAATTTGTGGTGTGCATGACTATTTGGTATTTAATGAATTTGTCATGCAATGCGCCGAACTTACAAATGATGGCCAGTTTCTTTAGCGCAGCTACGTATTCGTCTATAGACTCCCCCACAGCTTGTTTCCTTTGTTGGAAGTTGTACCTGTCTATAGAAGTGCATACTGCTGGTCTGTAATGGTTGTTCCAAGTCCTTTATTGCATGTTGAAACACATCGTCGTTAGCCGCTTGTCGTGGCGTAGGGACTAGATTCTGGAAAACTCTTATGCCTTCTGGTCCTAGGTTGTGGAGTAGTATTCTCCTCCTTCTCATGCTGGGAAATGCTTCTCCGTTCTCATCTTCTAACGCCTCCAGATAGTTCATGAAGTACTCCCTCCAGTCCTCCCATTTCATTGAGTGATCACCCGGCTTGGGTAGGAAGGGAACCAGTGTCGTGAGCGAGGAGGCTTGGGCGCACAATTCCGCTTGTCTCTCGGGTGCTTCTTCGCTGCTTCCTGGACTCCCTGGGGCTCTCTGCGCGTTCTGGCGTGTGGGGCTCTGAGGAAGCGCGCTGTGCTGGGCTATTTCCGCCAGGACCTTAGGTGGGGTCAGTGGACTACTCTGGGCGTGGTGCTTGGCTTCTCCCCACTCCAGTAGGTGTCACCCCCTCTTCCCTTTACCACCTGTGCAGGCCTGTTCACTCACTGTGGGTGGTCTTTGCCCTGCTGGACCTCCTCTGGGAGTCTGTGCTCCTTGTACTGGCAAAGCGGTGGACTAGGTTCACAGTCTCCACTATCCCTAGTGAGCACTGTTCCTCCTTTGTTGTCTCTGATGTGCTCTGCTAGCTGGGCTCAGTTAGCAACCTTTGTGGTGGGCTGTGATAGTAGTGTGGCCACGCTCCTCTGCCACGCTTTCTTTTCCCTCTCTGTACCTGCAACCAACCAGCTGCTCCTCATGGCTGTTGTGCGCTGTAACTCCGGGGGGCGCCTCTCGCGCCCCTATCCCGTCCTCGTCACCAATTGTAGGAAGGTCGCTGATAGCAGGGAGGTAATATAGCTTTATTTAATATAATCAAGAGAGCGCCGGGGGCACGTCCGCCTATCTCGCTTGCTCCGTGCTATGTATCCAAAATGGCCGCCACGCTCACGTTGTTGCGTCATAACGCAACGACTAGAGCGCTACACTACAGGAGCTATAAAAAACAAGCATTTGCAATGCAATAGGTCTTGCATTATTTAAGTTTGATCTATTGGCATTGCTAAATATTGCAACACCAATTGCAACAAACGTCTATAAATTGTAGGCCAAAAAAATGTGTATTTATTTTTGTAGCAATGGTGGCATGCTGCGCTTCAGATGAATATGTTTAAAATTAAAGTGGGCCATACTGCGATTTCTACAATAGTTATTTGTGGATGCGTTAACAATTGATGTGTGCACTGATGGCTGGTGGTGTGTGTGCCTGTAGAAATTGTGCACTGATGGCTGGTGGTGTGTGTGTGCCTGGTGAAAGTGTGCACTGACGTCTGGTGGTGTGTGCCTGGTGGAAGTGTGCACTGATGGCTGGTGGTGTTTATGCCCAGTGAAAACGTGCACTGACGGCTGGTGGTGTTTGTGCCCAGTGAAAGCGTGCACTGATGGCTGGTGGTGTTTGTGTCCGGTGAAAGCGTGCACTGACGACTGATGGTGTCTGTGCCTGGTGAAAGTGTGCACTGACGGTGTGGTTGTGTGTGTGGTTGTATGTGTGGTTGTGTGTGGTTGTGTATGTGTGTGTGGTTGTATGTGTGGTTGTGTGTGTGGTTGCGTGTGTGTCGTTGTGTGTGTGGTTGTGTGTGCGTTGTGTTGTGTGTGTTGTGGTTGTGTGGTGTGTGTGTGTGTGTTTATGTGTGTGGTTGTGGTTGTGTGCAGTTGTGTGTGTGTGCGGTTGTGTGTACGGTTGTTTGTGTAGTTGTGGTTGTGTTTGTTGTGGTTGTGTATGTGCTTGTGTGGTTTTGTGTGTGTGTTTGTGTGATTGGGGTTGTGTGTGTTGTGGTTGTGTGTGCTTGTGGTTGCGAGTGTATTATGTGGTTGTGTGTGTGACAGTAATACTAAAAGCATCTAAAAATAAAGGAACACAAACATCAAGTTTGTGGAAAGACTAAGTACGTTGTAAGTCAAACGGGCAGCAGCAAAGCATTAACACAACATGTTCTTTGATGTTCTTTGAACGAGAACATCAAAGGGGCGCCGCGAAAGTGATCGCGGGCGAAAGTGAAAGTGATTGCGGGCACTTAATGAGCATGACGAGGTTTGCCATATGGCGCCTCTGCTCCTAAGCGCGCGTCCGCGCACATGCACTGTAGCTCTAGGTTGGCCATGGTAAAAAATTTTGAGCCCTCACTAAAAGTCTCGCCAGACCAGCGCATGCGCTGGGTTAGGCGAGACCTAAAAAGGGTTTTAGGACAGTGATTCCTGCCTTCAACAGTGAGCAGGACAAAGCTATTTGAGAAAATAGTGCTCAAGGCTATTATTAACACCTTGAAAGCTCGTCATGAGCTGAGCTCGTCATGAGCCACGGCGCTCCGGTGCTCATGACGAGCTCAGCTCGTCATGGCCCGTGGAACGCTCAGGTGCGGGGAGAATTCCCCCGCCGTGCTGAGCGTTCCACGGGGAGGCAATACACCTGTGACGAGCTGAGCTCGTCATGAGCACAGGAGCGCCGTAGCTCATGACGAGCTGAGCTCGTCATGAGCATGGGAGCGCTGTGCGCGCCCCCCTCGCCCCCAGCACAGTGGGGGATTAACCCCGCAGCAAAGGGGTTAAAGCCTACCAAGCAAAAACACAGGTAACAGGGGAAGTCACCATGGGAGGTTAGAAAATGATACAAGGCGGTTCTAAGGAGGGATTACTAAGCCTTTTGACCAATGAACAGCCACAGTTTACACAGTTTACAGTGGCCAATGACACAAGCCAATGAAAAATGTGGGCAGAGTTTCAAGTCCCTACCTCAATACAGCATGCCTTGCAGAGCAGCGCATGCGCTGCCCAGGCTCGACCTAAAAAGGCAACCAAAACGGGTCCCTTTCGTCAGGGCCGGACTGGGAACGAAATCCAGGCCTGGCAAAGTGGTCTGCCGGCCCCCCGGGGTGGTTTGGGGGTGCGGCCGAGCTATTTGCCACGGCCGGTGTCGGCCGATTTCGTTAAAGCGGCAGATATTGAAGCTATGCTGCAAAAACGACCCTGTAACAAAATAGGCCCCCAACCCTAGCGGCTTGCCAGGGAAATGCCTGGTGCCCTCTACGGTCAGTCCGGCCTTGCCTTTCGTGCTCTATGTATAACCCCACAATTTAGCCCGTGGAAAAATGCACACTGCAGCATGTGGAACCAACAGAGAAATCATTTTCTTGAGCGACGTGCAGGCAGTTACCTGGCTCAGTGATGCACTCCCCAGACCTGCTCTAAAGTGAATTAACAACATGAGAGAGAAGGCCAGAGATGCTTTTGTTTCTGTTCTTGTCGACGATAAGGATCCCCTTTACCCAGGGCAGCGCTCTCCTAAGGGACTCATCTTGTATCCCTTTGCACTGCACATAGGACTGGAAGACCCTGTCTTCATTTCCCACTGTATCAGCACAGTTTGCAATGCACATATCATTTTCCGTACACACTGCAATAGTAAATGGCGAGTCATGGAACCTGCTTGTAGTCCAACTCATATTATGCATTAAAAAAATAAATATTCAGCAGCTGCATGAGGCAGTTGTTGCTGGGCCCTGCATTGGGTGGGAACGGAGGGAGAGAAATAATGTATTTGTGAAAGAAAGAACATTGTCAGACCAGCAATGTTGGGCAGATGTGTAGCTTCCATTGGTGCAGCAGGTGCATTGGCACCAGGGCCCAGAGGCTGAAGGAGCCCACTGAACTATGATTATTGTTGTATTTTATGTTTATATTTCTTTATTGATTTACTTGACAGAACCTGTCTTTAACCCACTGGCTGCGCTGAACGTTCCGCGCCAGTGCTAATATGTGAATATTAACTCCCCCAACTACCATCCCCAAAGGTCCACCCCCCTTCTCCAGTCTCGATGTGAATCCCTTATATATATATATATATATGGCCGTCCTATTTTGCACTGAATTTTGCACATGGTGTGTAAGGAACAATAAAGAACTGTTAAAGGCTTACCTGCTGCCGTGCCGTGACTTCTGCCGGTGGGGAACCAGAGGGCTAGAAGATTCAAAGCAATATATATATATATATTCACTGAAAAAACCATAGGTTTCACACCATTTATAGTTAGGAATTAGCATTTAAAAAACCTATTAAATTCACTGAAAAAACCATAGGTTTCACACCAGTTATAGTTAGCTGGAAATTTTACTGACATAAAACCATTGAAATTCCCACGTTATAGTTAGTTGGACTCACTATAACTTGCGCGCCTGCAATGCACTGCTGATGACGTCACATATTACATCACTCCTGACATGGTCAGTGACATCACTCATGAACATAAAATAAATATGGGCTAAAAACATTAAAGGTTACAAAACCGGACCCGACTGAAAGGGATTGAATCAGTACTTCAAAGTCCAGCAAGCAGTTGTAACTGAGAAACCGTTGCATTGTGGGAAAAAGTGCAAACCATAAAACCGTTTGAAGTACACCGGGTTTTGCTGTGTCTCCCCATTTCCCCTGAAGAAATTGCATGAGGCAATGAAACGCGTTGGGAATTCAAAAAACGAACTGGGGCTGTGATCGTGTTAGTGCAAAATAAAAGGAATGTTTCCTATCCATGCAGAGTGGCGTTCTTGTGTTCCCGGGCACCTTGGGATGTGATAAATACGCGGCAGGCTCCGAGCCGCGGAGAATGCACCGCCTGAGAAGCAAGCAGGTCTAAGAGGCTGTTACTGAAGCAGCCTGCCAGTGCAATGGATTGCCAAAATAAAACACGAAAGCAGGCCTGGAGCCCACTGGAGGGCGATGAACATGAAAAAAATATGGGCTAAAAACATTAAAGGCTACAAAACCGGACCCGACTAAAAGGGATTGAATCAGTACTTCAAAGTCCAGCAAGCAGTTGTAACTGAGAAACCGTTGCATTGTGGGAAAAAGTGCAAACCATAAAACCGTTTGAAGTACTGCACCGGGTTTGGCTGTGTCTCCCCATTTCCCCTGAAGAAATTGCATGAGGCAATGAAACGCGTTGGGAATTCAAAAAACGAACTGGGTCTGTGATCGTGTTAGTGCAAAATAAAAGGAATGTTTCCTATCCAAGCGGAGTGGCGTTCTTGTGTTCCAGGGCACCTTGGGATGTGATAAATACGCGGCAGGCTCCGAGCCGCGGAGAATGCGCCGCCTGAGAAGCAAGCAGGTCTAAGAGGCTGTTACTGAAGCAGCATGTCAGCGCGATGGATTGCCAAAATAAAACACAAAAGCAGCCCTGGAGCCCACTGGAGGGCGATGAACATGAAATAAATATTGGCTAAAAACATTAAAGGCTACAAAACCGGACCTGACTGAAAGGGATTGAATCAGTACTTCAAAGTCCAGCAAGGAGTTGTAACTGAGAAACCGTTGCATTGTGGGAAAAAGTGCAAACCATAAAACCGTTTGAAGTACTGCACCGGGTTTTGCTGTGTCTCCCCATTTCCCCTGAAGAAATTGCATGAGGCAATGAAACGCGTTGGGAATTCAAAAAACGAACTGGGTCTGTGATCGTGTTAGTGCAAAATAAAAGGAATGTTTCCTATCCATGCGGAGTGGCGTTCTTGTGTTCCGGGCACCTTGGGATGTGATAAATACGCGGCAGGCTCCGAGCCGCGGAGAATGCACCTCCTGAGAAGCAAGCAGGTCTAAGAGGCTGTTACTGAAGCAGCCTGTCAGCGCGATGGATTGCCAAAATAAAACACGAAAGCAGGCCTGGAGCCCACTGGAGGGCGATGAACATGAAATAAATATGGGCTAAAAACATTAAAGGCTACAAAACCGGACCCGACTGAAAGGGATTGAATCAGTACTTCAAAGTCCAGCAAGCAGTTGTAACTGAGAAACCGTTGCATTGTGGGAAAAAGTGCAAACCATAAAACCATTTGAAGTACTGCACCGGGTTTTGCTGTGTCTCCCCATTTCCCCTGAAGAAATTGCATGAGGCAATGAAACGCGTTGGGAATTCAAAAAACGAACTGGGGCTGTGATCGTGTTAGTGCAAAATAAAAGGAATGTTTCCTATCCATGCGGAGTGGCGTTCTTGTGTTCCGGGGCACCTTGGGATGTGATATATATATATATATATATATATATATATATATATATATATATATATATATATATATATATATATATATATATATATATATATATATATATATATATTACCTATATATATATATATTACCTACTGGCGGTCGCCAGTAGGTATATATAGTTAGGATTTTTTCTCTATGGGATTTTTGAAAATTCTATGTCTAATAACTTTGGCGTTTGTGGACAGAATTGGCTGAAATTTTCAGGAAAATGGAACATTTTGTTTCTGAGCAGCCCCTGACAATTTGGGGGGGTTTCATCAAGGGGGGGCCGAGAAAAAAGGGGGGTCCAAAAACACGTTTTTCCCATGTTAATTTCCATAGGGCAGTTGGCCTCACTTTTAGCTCGAACGGCTGAATGGATTTGCACGAAACTTGGCAAAATTGTAGGGACTTTTAGCCCGATGTGCCTTTGCTAGGTGTCAATATATGTGCTCCAGTGGATTTTGAGTAATTTAGGTTCAAAAAAAGATATATATCTGGGCGGAGCCTAACCACACATCTGATCTGATTGGCTGTCAGCACTTCATCCAAGAAGTGTTGGCAGCCATCTTGGGACCAATATACATGATAGCACCTCATTAAAAAGCATTGTAGTTAATAGAGGGTTTTATGACTTTAGTTACATTATAAATCATTTGTTGATGGTACCATACTCGTTTTAGGAATTGTGGTGGGTTCTAAGGTGATTTTACCATGTGAAAAAACCTTCTGCTGTGATATCATGAATATTGTTTGAAAGAAAACTAATATCTCATGATTTTCCCACAGTGGTTTGGAAGGGGATCTATAAGCTAAACTGAAAGCATATTTTCTGTAAATTCACATTATCTTTCTCAGTCATGTGAAAATGAAGTCTGACATTCTCAGTAAAACATGTACATCCAACAAGGACAGAGACTGTCAGTTGATTCCTTTGTGTTCTACTGCAGCCTCCTAAAGTGTTCTAAAGAACAACTAGAGCGCTAACAGTCCTACTTATTACAAAGGTATGGCACACCTGAAGCCATCTTGATTGGAATAAAGTGGTAACTCTTAAAACATTTAATTTAAAAAGAAACAACATGAGGGGGTATATTTTGCCATAGAAAATATGATTAGTGCTGCAGAATGAAAAATTAGGGCACATTTTGAGTGACTTCTCAAATCCTTTTCTATTTCATTAAAACATTCTGACATGCAGTCTCCCAAAATGGCCCCCAGAGACAAAAGAGCCCAAATATCACCCAGATGTAGCCCAAGTATAGCCCAATGACAGAATGTCCCAGAGTGTTCTAAAGAACAACTAGAGCGCTAACAGTCCTACTTATTACAAAGGTATGGCACACCTGAAGCCATCTTGATTGGAATAAAGTGGTAACTCTTAAAACATTTAATTTAAAAAGAAACAACATGAGGGGGTATATTTTGCCATAGAAAGTATGATTAGTGCTGCAGAATGAAAAATTAGGGCACATTTTGAGTGACTTCTCAAATCCTTTTCTATTTCATTAAAACATTCTGACATACAGTCTCCCAAAATGGCCACCAGAGACAAAAGAGCCCAAATGTAGCCCAAATATCACCCAGATGTAGCCCAAGTATAGCCCAATGACAGAATGTCCCAGAGTGTTCTAAAGAACAACTAGAGCGCTAACAGTCCTACTTATTACAAAGGTATAGCACACCTGGAGCCATCGTGATGGGAATAAAGTGGTAACTCTTAAAACATTTAATTTAAAAAGGAACAAAATGAGGGGGTATATTATGCAATAGAAGGTATTATTAGTGCTGCAGAAAGAAAAATTAGGGCACATTTTGAGTGACTTTTCAAATCCTCTTCAATTTCATTAAAAAATTCTGACATACAGTCTCCCAAGATGGCCACCAGAGACAAAAGAGCCTAAATGTAGCCCAAATATCACCCAGATGTACCCCAAGTATAGCCCAATGACAGAATGTCCCAGAGTGTTCTAAAGAACAACTAGAGCGCTAACAGTCTTACTTATGACAAAAGTATGGCACACCAGAAGCCATCTTGATTGGAATGAAGTGGTAAGTCTGAAAACACTCAATTTAAAAAGGAACAACATGAGGGGGTTAATTTTGCCATAGAAAGTATGATTAGTGCTTCAGAAAGAAAAATTAGGGATCATTTTGAGTGACTTCTCAAATCCTCTTCTATTTCATTAAAAAAATTGTGACATGCAGACTGAAACATGCACTTTGAATACCAGCAGCAGACGTCCCTGGTGAGCAGTAGCTTTACTACAGTGATCTAATGTGCAACTAGAGTGCTAACATTCAGAATTTATGGCAAATGTGTGACACATCTGAATGCCTTCTTGATGGAACCAAAGTAAACAAGCATTGAAAATGCAATAGATCTCGCCCTCGTTTAAGTTAAAGCCATTCTGTTTGTAATGAGGTGGCTTTTTAGCTTTGCTTTTATTAGTGTTTTTTCAACTTTCATGTAAATAACATGCATCTGTATGCATATAAGTATATGTATGCATGCATTTATGTTTGTATTTATATAGATATACAGATGATATATGTTTATATATGTATGTATATATATATATATTCACTGAAAAAACCATAGGCTATAGACCATATATAGTTAGGAATTAGCATTTATAAAACCTTGAAAATTCACTGAAAAAACCATAGGTTATAGACCATATATAGTTAGGAATTAGCATTTACAAAACCTTGAAAATTCACTGAAAAAACCATAGGTTATAGACCATATATAGTTAGGAATTCGCATTTACAAAACCTTATTTTACTCACACAAAACCATTGAAATTCCATATATAGTTAGTTGCACTAACTATATATCGCGCACCCGCAATCCACTGCTGATGATGTCACATATTACATCATTCATGACATGGTCAGTGACATCACTGATGACATCTCAAATGACATCACTGATGACATCTCAAATGACATCACTGATGACATCACTGATGACATCTCATTTGACATTACTGATCACATCACTGATGATATCATTCATGTGATAATACGATGAACCTCTTCAGACTCTAATATAACCTTAGATACAATCAGTGTAAACAGACACTCACAGACTGTCACTCATCCATGGAGTTACTCACACACCTAGTCAGTCATGCAAAGAATCAATCACACCTCCATTTCCTCAACTATACAGTTATACAAACTTTACTTATTCAAACATATACTAACACATATTTACTCTCTTATACAATCCCTGATACAAGTTCACAATGATCCATACAGCCACTCACACATTCACTGGCTCTTATGCACAGTTATTTATATATGTCAACTCTCACATGTACTGTGTTTTACATATGTACTTACTTTGACATGTAGCACTGAGATATCCATTCACTCACCAATACACTCATGCACACAGTCAACCGCCCATACAGCTGTTTCCACATGCACTTTTGAAACCATACATCTAGTGAATCAACTGCTCACACATCTATGCACAGAGTCATACACCTCCCAGCCACCCACACACACACTCAGTCTCCCATACAAATACTTGGGCAACCAATCAATAACCCATATAGTTACTCATATAGCTACTTATCAACACATGCAACAGTTTACAGACAACAGACATATTGATGCACAAATTAAGACAGTTTAGTCACTAACCCATGCACTCAGTGAGACACATTTAATCACTCACTCATACAGTCAGTCATGCACCTACTAAATCCTTCATCCAGACACTTATACATCCACTCATTCTTCAATATGTAAGACATATTTTAACTTTACAGAAACATACAGTCACTGGATGTTGTCATCAGTGATGTCATCAGTGATGTCATTTGAGATGTCATCAGTGATGTCATCAGTGATGTCACTGACCATGTCATGAATGATGTAATATGTGACATCATCAGCAGTGGATTGCGGGTGCGCGATATATAGTTAGTGCAACTAACTATATATGGAATTTCAATGGTTTTGTGTGAGTAAAATAAGGTTTTGTAAATGCGAATTCCTAACTATATATTGTCTATAACCTATGGTTTTTTCAGTGAATATATATATATATATATATATATATATATATATATATATATATATATATATATATATATATATATATATATATATATATATATATATATATATATATATATACATATACATATATATATATATATATATATCCAGAGTGATTATGGGTCTGTTTACAACTCATGGTGTCGTTGGTGGGGACTCCGCAAGCCATAGTAATCGAAGGTATTTGGGACATGTGAGCTCCCGGAATTTCGAAGTGAGTAGTGATAGAAATGGTTCCCGGAGTTCTTGGAATGAGACCCCTTGGTTTGAAAGGGAGAGAGACATCCTCTCCATCCCCAATGTGTACCAAAACTGGAGGAGCCACGTCCCAAATGAGAAAGAATATTCTGAAAAGTGGCTCCCGGCGCCAGGACTATTTGCCGGCCTCTTCATGACTGAAGCGGGAAAGTGAGAGCGTTTGGCAATCCCAGTAGAGTATAGGCCAGAAAGCAAGGGAGCTGAATGTCAAAATGAGCATCAATGTCGTCTAATACCTGTGACCAGTAGCTAGCTATATTAGGGCACTTCCATAACAGATGATTCAGTGTACTTGGTGACCCGCAGGCCCTCCAGTACAGTGGATCCAGAGCTGGGTTACCTCTATTGAGTCTTTGAGGGGTTATATACCAATAAGTGACTTTTGTTGTTGCGGTCTCTGTGCTAGCAACATTGTGCTCAGTACACCGATCTCTGTAGTATACGTCTTTCCACTCTTTTCCAGAGAGTGTCCTTCTCAACTCTCTCTCCCATCTCTTTTGGCCCAGTGATTTATCGTCCCTGGGAGAGCTTCTGAGCAGGCCATAGATTTCTGTTATCAGATGAGAATCTGAGTGTTTGGTCACCAGCCACTTCTCGCGCACACCAGGTTATCGTACCCAGTGTCTGATTTGGTGATATCGAAAGTGCTCTGTTACAGGGAGGCCCTGTTGTGTGATGAAATCTTAGAACATCAAAGGGCCATCCTCATTAAAGAAGTGGCAAATAGACCTGCGACCCTCTTAGGTCCATTGATTGTAAGATTCTGTGTTCATCCCTGGTGTGAAGGCAGGGTTGTTCACAATGGGGGTCAATGGTGAGGGAAGCGTTGTTAAAGCTTGGGCGTAGCCACTCTGTCCTGTCCTAGGCCCTCAGTGGGACCGAGTGACCAGCGAAAGATAGAGGTTGCACGGGCGACCCTCCCTCGGGAACAAAGGGGCCTCCCAGAGGGACTGACCAGCTGTAGCCCTGTCCATGAAAAACCAATGCTTCCTCGATTCCGGAAGAGACCACTCCACAAGTACTCACAGCTCGATCACCCAATAATACTCTTGCAGGTGTGGGACTCCCATGCAACCCTCTTTAGGCAATCTATCGCACAACTCCCTATGAAGTTGGGCCTCTTGTCAAGCCATATGAAACGTTCCAGTTCTCTCTGTAAGGAGCGTAGGAGTCTGGAGGGGGGTTCCAATGGGAGAGTCTGAAAAAGAAATACAATTTGTGGCAAAATTGTCATTTTAACCACTGCAATGCGGCCTACCCAGTACAGTGCGTACAGCCACCAGCCTTGCAAGTTTTCCTGTATATGCTGAAGTAGTGCTGTATAGTTCAATGTAATAGTGCGGTGTATGCTTGCAGCGAGTTAGAGGCCTAAGTAAGGTATAGCGGTATAGGACCATTGTATTTGGTAGTCCTGTTTCAGATCCACTACCGTTGCATTAGATAGAGATAGCTTAAGGGCTTTGGACTTGTGGACATTAGCCTTAAAACCTGCTGCTCGTGAAAAGTGTTCCAGCTCATCCATAAAGGCGAGGTGAGAGACCATAGAATTTTCAAGCATTACCACAACATCGTCTGCATATAAACTCATTTTATGTTCTTCCTCTCCAAAGTGCACCCCTGTTATTAGAGAATTGTTGCAAATCTGTTGCGTCATTGGCTCCATATATAGAGCGAAGAGGAGCGGGGCCAGAGTACACCCCTGCCTCATTCCCTGCTGAATGGGAAAGGGAATGGAAGTGAACCCGTTTTCTCGTACTGATGCCCCGGGTTTGGTATAGTTGCTTAGGGTAGGGTGTTAAAATATCGATAACAAAAATATAGCTGACATAAATATCGTTGCAAAAATATCGTTTACAAAAATATCGACACCCTATACTTAAACAGGTAAGTACATAAATATCGACTCCAAAATATCGTTGTAATTAATATAGATGTAAAAAATATCGACTTTTTAAAATAATTAAAATTACATTAAATAATAAATAAATATAAGTACTATTAACAAAATACATTACATTACTTTTATTTTTTAACTATTTCAAACAAATTTACTACACTTTTTAATTATAAACTTAATAAATGTGGACATATAAATTAATTTTACACATTACTTTATATAACAACAATAATACATATATATAATTAAAATACCCCTTTACCCAAAAACTCCAAACTGACCCTGAACCCTAAAAATACCCCTTTACCCAAAAACATTTTCACTAAAAAAATCCTGTACACACACCTAAAATTAATTAAAAAATTAACATAATTAATGACATAATTATTATTCAATTAACTAATTAAAATTAATTAACTATTATTTATTACACTATTTATATTTATTTAAAACATTAATTAATCTATTATTTCATTATATTTAAAAACCCCTTTACCCAAAAACTGAAAACTGACCCTGAACCCAAAAAATACCCCTTTACCCAAAAACTAAAAACTGACCCTGAACCCTAAAAATACCCCTTTACCCAAAAACTAAAAACTGACCCTGAACCCTAAAAATACCCCTTTACCCAAAAACTGAAAACTGACCCTGAACCCTAAAAATACCCCTTTACCCAAAAACTGAAAACTGACCCTGAACCCAAAAAATACCCCTTTACCCAAAAACTGAAAACTGACCCTGAACCCTAAAAATACACCTTTACCCAAAAACTGAAAACTGACCCTGAACCCTAAAAATACCCCTTTACCCAAAAACTGAAAACTGACCCTGAACCCTAAAAATACCCCTTTACCCAAAAACTGAAAACTGACCCTGAACCCTAAAAATACCCCTTTACCCAAAAACTGAAAACTGACCCTGAACTCTAAAAATACCCCTTTACCCAAAAACATTTTCACTAAAAAAATCCTGTACACACACCTAAAAATAATTAAAAAATTAACATAATTAATTACATAATTATTATTCAATTAACTAATTGAAATTAATTAACTATTATTTATTACACTATTTATATTCATTTAAAACATTAATTAATGTATTATTTCATTATATTTAAATTACTTCCCACCCTACTCCCCTATAAACCCACACCCCGCTACGGAACTATTAAAACTAAATTCAACTGAAAATACATTATTAAATAATAATATACTACTAAAAATACTACTTTGACTAAAAATAATCATTAAAAACACTACATTACTTATAATTATTTAAAAAACGATATTATTGTAAACTATGTTTTTGTAAACGATATTTATTACAACTATATTAATGTTAACGATATTACTTACCTGTCTGTCGATATTTTGGTCAGACGATATTTTTGTCATCGATATTTCTTCCTGTAGATATTTTTGCGGCGATATTTATGTTAGGCGATATTTTTGTGGCGATATTCCTGCTCTGTACCGTTGCTTAGAACCCAGTCCAGGAATCTCTCTGGAATGCCGAAGTGTCTCAGGTTTGCCTCCAAGTATGGCCAGTGTACCCTATTGAACGCCTTCTCAGCGTCAAAAGAAAGAATCATGCGTTCTGTATCAAAACACTGCTCTTTATCGATGATATGCAGGAGGCATTTTGTGTTATCAGGCCACTGGCAGTTGGGCACAAACCCTCCCTGGTCTCAGTCTATCAGACCTGGGATAAGGGAGGACAGGCATTGTGCTAAGATTCCTGTAAATAGTTTAAAATCAATATTGTGGAAGGAGATTGGCCTGTAGGACGTGCAGTGGCGTTTGTCTTTACCAGGTTTAGGTATCACTACAACCGAGGCCTCAAGCATTGTTGGTGCAAATGGGGAAGAAATCCAGATGGAGTCGTATAATCTTGTGAGTATCAGCGCCAGTATGGGGCAGAAAGTTTTACAAAAAATGGAGGGAAAGCCATCCGGGCCTGGGGATTTGAGCATTTTTTGTCTGGAAAATATTTAGATCACTTCTATTTTAATCAGTGAGTCAGGTGTTAGTTTGGTACGGGTGACATCCTGCGCATATTGAGCAGACGTGCCCAGGGTGAGAGGTTGTGCTTCATATAGTTCCCCGAAATATTGACAGAAAGTTTTGGCTATGCCCTAGTCTGAAGTCTGCTCCTGCCCCAGAGAGTTGACCACTGATGAGACCATGGAGGCCTGCCTTTGTGCTCTAAGTGTATTAGCTAATAGTCTCCTGCATTTGTCCCTCCCAGTGTAGAAGGTATGTCAGAGTCGTAGCGCTGCGTATTCTTCTCTATCTAGGTCCAGGCCTGCTAATTGATCTCGGGCAGCCTCTGTCTCCAGTTCCGAGGGGGCACCTGTTCTCTGGTGTATGCTCTCGAGCTCCTGCACTGATCTCGTGAGTTGGCCCCTTTTGTCTCCATAGATCTTATTATCAATGAGGCGATTGCAATAAATTCCCCCCTAATAACCGCATTTAGGGTATCCCATAAGATCGCTATGGGGGATTCTGGCGTGTCATTCACAGCTAGGTAGTCCGTTAGCACTTTTGTAATTTGTTGAACTATCTCAGGGCAATGCAGCAGGGTGTCTCTAAGGCACCAGGTTCGGGCTGAGTCTGGGTGCTTGGGAGGGCCTGAGTCAGGCACATTGTAGAGTGGTCTGATAGGGAATGGGCTTGTTTTTCTGTTTGCTGGACCGTGGATATGACATCTTCGGTAGCAAGGAAGTATTCTATCCTTATGTAGGTCTTAGGGGAGTGGGAATAAAAGGTGTACTCTTTATCTCTGGGGTGGAAGGTCCTACAGACGTTGACCAGCACAGTTTCCCCAAGCATCTGTTTACCCTCCTCCGTTAGAGCTCCCGACTGACCCTGCCTTTGGACTAATCTGTCTGCTTCCTTATCAAAGGCCAGATTAAGGTCTCCCCCATTAAAAGCATCCGATCCGATGATCTAGATATATCTGAAACTGTGCTGTGTAGGAACTTCTCCTGTCTCTCATTTGGAGCGTACATAGTGCCTATGGTGAGATTTTGGGAACCTATCTGTAAGGTGTGGGCCAGTAGCCTTCCCTTAAGCTATGCTTGCTTAGGGCCAACTCGCCCTGAAACTTAGATGAAACAAGAATGGCCACCCTGCCATTTTGGTTGTGTGGGAGGAAAATAGCTGATAGGGAAATGCCTTGGAGCACAATCTGCGTGAGTCCTCTAAAAGAAGATGTTTCTCCTGAAGGAGAAATGTGTGCCTCTGATTTTTTGAGATAGGAGAGTATGGCTCTTCATTTGACCAGATTGTTGAGGCCTTTTACATTCATGTGATTATCTTGATAGGTTGGGTCATTTCGTTAATCTACGGGGTTAGCAATATGGAGCCTGCCTATGGGGCAAGATAACAAGGCTTGTTTGTGTTTTACCCAGGGGGGGTGGGGGGGGGGTACAGAAGGCTAGCGACCCAGCAGCGAAGTGATGCTTGGGGTTAGGGTCCCGTATATCTGAGGATGGAGGAGAACCATTCAACCCCATAACATTACAACAAATAAATAACTGTAAGTGAAAAGCATAGTCAATGTTCTGGGTGGTCAGACCAATGTCAGAGGGTTAAAAATGCGAGCAGGTCCCGTCCCGCCGCCCGTGCCACCCGGGCCTCTCCCCGCCAGAATGACGAGGAGCTCAAAAAGGTAGGACCATAAGGACCCGGACCTGACCCTCTGCTGCGGGTCTGTGAAGGATTGCCAGTTCTGTTATTTACTGGGATCAGTCTCTTCACCCAGGGAGGCCAGGACTGCCCTTCTCTCTCTGGCGATTATCTCCAGGTCCAGGCGTAGGCGAGCCGGTGAGCGACCGGCTGTCTGTCACCTGAAAAATTTGTGATCTCTATCCGCGGTGGCGGCCAATGAGGTGTCCGCAGGGGGGACCTCTGTGAGATTCAGCATTTGCCGAGTCTCCCTTAGTGAGCAAACCTGATGGATCTTCCCCTTCTAACGAAATATCAGCAAAAATGGGTGGCTCCAAGAATACGGGACCTCAATAGATCGCAAATGGGTTGTGATTGGCCTGAACTCTCTCCTTTTTTGCAGAGTTGATGCCGCAAGGTCCTGATATAATATGGGCCGGCACCCCCGGAACTCGAGTGGGTGATTTTCTCTTGCTATGAGGAGGAGACGTTCCTTGAGCCGGAAATCATGTGCACAAGTGAGGACATCAGCTGGGGGAGGGGCTTCTCGTGCCCACTCTGTGCGTGCGGTCAAATTAATTTTTTTGGTCTGTTGGGGCACCTAATATGAAGTGAAAAAGTTCCTCCACAAACCCAGTGGCATTTTGTCCCTCCGCGCTGGGTACCTGGAATGCAAATTTTGTTCCGCCAGGAACAGTTTTCTAAATCCTCTGCATGCTTCTGGAGGTCTAGGTGCTGGCCTCTGAGTCAGAGAATCTCTTGTTGGAGTTGTTCCATCTCCTCATCCTGGGTAGATCTTTGAGATTCAAGCTTGTCCACCCTGTACCTAGTGAATCTACGACTTTGCACACCTCCTGGAGTTTTCCAGCCAACACCTTTTTCTTTGTTTGTAGTTCATCTTTTAGGGAGGCAAACAGAGCTTCCAGGAAGGTGCGGGTGATGGGGCCCTCTATGTCCCATGCTTCATTAACTACTGAGACCCCTGGGAGGGAGGCAGGTGTTACTGTGCTGGCGGATGGCGTTTTCGTAAGGAGATCCTTGACTGAGCGGTCCTTTTTACCCTTGCCGGTAGCCATGGTGGGGGGGGGGCTTGGGATTCTTGCCACAGCTGGAGGTGTAGAGCTGGGTTCCCCCGAGCCTCCTGTATCCTCAGTCTGCCTGAAGGCTCAGTGCCCCGTTAGACCCCCCAGGGTGTTGACTTTAACCTGTATGATCAACCTTGGTCCAGGCAGTGCAAGCCTGTGTAAAACTGCAAAAGTGGCCCACCCACGATCCGTATGTATGTAGGGCCCCCTCCGCAAGGCCTGCTGTCCTCAAGGGGGTCCCCTCCTAGGCAGCTCAGTCCCCAGCAGCTGGCTCTGGCCCCTATCATAGATGCGAGGGGGAGGTCTCAGCCCTCCCTGAACTACAGGGAAGATGATGCAAGGCCTGATAGGCTGGCCAGTGTCCAACTTAAGCGTAAGGGGGCCAGGCAGAATCTTAATGCTGTGCTTCCTGTGTCGCAATTGGTCCGATTACCAAACGGCAGCTTAGCTTTCCGTCCCGGAGGGATGGAGGGAGCTGGCCCCACGCGTCTCTCTGTGCCGCTGCATATTTAACTTTGCTCTCCCCTGAGGCGGAAGCCGGGGGACCTCTTCTCTATCCCTGTTGTAGTTTTTAAATACCGTACTTTGCACTAATTGTGGTTACTGTCCGTTCATAGGGCTATAACCTTGTAGATGTATTTTTAAATACATTATTGGTGGCTAAATCCTGTGATTACCTTCTGGAAATCATCGCGCGCTGCATTGCGCAACTGCAGCTCATTTACATCAGCGCTGCCCTTTCGGTCGCGGTCACGTGACTACTCGTGACTCACCCGCCATCTTGAGCAGGGAAGGGCTGCGCTCCAGTCTATCGAACGCTCCTCCCCTTCCCGCCCCTTTCATGCATAAAATCAAAGGTACTTCCCGTCCGCGCAGCGGGCGGGCGCAGCGGGCGCGCCGGCGGCGCGCCGGAGGCGCGCCAGAGGCAAGCCCGTCTGCGCCCGTCCGCGCCGGGACCGGGCCCAGGGCCATAAATCCTGCCAAAAATTCATCAGGAAGTGCTATAACTTACTCCAGCCACAACTTACTTGCCTTATGTCCACTCGACACGTTCAAATGTCTAAAAATTAACCCCTCAGAAATCCATAAAGACATGGCCACCGCTTGTCCTCACTGCCTCTACCCTATCCCTCTTCTTCCTCCCCATCAAACCATCGGCACTCCAATTAACCATGATGCAGGTGCTATTACTTCCATAGCCCTTATAAATGCACGCTCTCTTGGTAAGCACAGGCAGGAAATATTCGATCTTATTACTGACTATGCTCTTGATATTTTGTTCATTACTGAAACTTGGACAGATGACTCCTCACAGCCAGATCTGGTCATCGCCGTGCCACCGGGATTTAAGGCTTACTGTCAGGACAGCCCCAAACAAAGAGGGGGTGGGCTGGCCATAATCGCCAGAGATGTTTACCCTGTTAGAACAACCTTCATTCCTTCCACCGCCTGTGAGGCCATGCAATTTTCTATCAACATCTCCCCTTCATTCAATTTTAAGGGTATATTAATATATCGGCCCCCGGGATCAAAAACTGCTTTTCTGTCCAACATAAATACCATAATGGAATCTGTAGCCACAGAAGGCAGTTTTACGGTTCTCGGTGACCTGAATTTTCATTTAGATCTTGATCACCTTGCCGACTCCGTTGCCCTCACCACTGACTTAGCCAACTTAGGGCTAAAACAGCTTGTTATGTCCTCCACTCACCAAGCAGGCCACATTTTGGATCCCATTTTTTCCAATTTAGAAGGACTCCAAATCACTAATATTTTGCCCATGCAGTGGACAGATCACTTTGCAATCTTTGCTAATATTGCCACTAGCAATGACTGTAACAACAATCCCCAATCGGTACCCAAATTACCGTTTAAAGACTGGAAAAATATAAATCTAGAAAACCTGAAGCTCACACTCATACAAACCTGCCCAGAGTTCGCTGCAGACCCCAATTTAGCTCTCCAGCAATTATATGACTGGATTGGCCAGGCATCTCACCAATCAGCCCCTTCCAAGGAACACTCCAGTAACAGAGCTAAACCCACCGCTCCTTGGTATAACGATAAACTTAGGACACAAAAACAGATAAACCGCAGCAAGGAGAGAACCTGGAGAAAAGACTATGATGCCGGTAGTAAGTCTGCCTATAGGGAAGCCGTAGCCCTATATAAAAATATGATAGCACAAGCTAAAAGAGAATATTACACTGACCAAATCGAGCAGGCCAGGAACTCCAGTAAACAACTATTCTCCATTACCAAAGCTTTATCTGGTAATTCCCCGGATCTCACGCCCCCCCCCGTCACAATCTCTGTGTGACTCTCTTGCATCTTTTTTCTACTCTAAAGTAGATGACATTTATCAAGCATTTTCCTCCAAATCACTTCCGGCTTCCATATCATCCGTCACCTCCCCCTCAGCTAATGCCTTCCCGTGCTTTCAACCAGTCACCCAGGATCAAATAAAAAACACACTTCTGACAATCAAATCAGGCTCACCCCTAGACCCCTGCCCTCTATCTGTCCTCAGACCAGTCTTAGACGTTATCATACCGGCACTCACACAGGTCTGCAATTTGATATTGCGGTCAGGCCACTACCCTAATCCGCTCAAAAACACTCTGCTAAAGCCTCTGTTAAAAAAACCCTCGCTCGACAAAAATGAGCTAAAAAACTACCGACCAATTGCCAGTCTACCTTTCATTGCAAAGACAATCGAAAAGATCATGAACACCCAGGTTTCTGAGTTTATTGAAGTACACCAGCTCCTTGACAACACGCAGTTTGGGTTCCGAAAATATCACGGGACCGAGACAGCCCTGATCAAAGCCGCTGATGATATCAGGGTTATTAGGGACCAAGGTGGCACTGCCATACTGGTTCTGCTAGACCTATCAGAGGCTTTCGACACGGTCGACCACAACATCTTGGTCGACCGTGTCCAAGGATTTGGCATCTGTCATACGGCCAAAAACCTAATAGCCTCTTTCCTCGCCAATAGAACGCAGGCGGTCATCCTAGGACCCTTTCAATCAGCACAACTCTCCGCCCCCTGTGGAGTTCCTCAAGGCTCATCCCTTAGTCCGACACTCTTTAACATCTATGTGTCGGACCTAGCTAAGACCATCAAAGCACATGGGATGAGCCTTACCTCGTACGCCGACGACACCCAACTAGTGTTGGCGATCAAAGGTGACGGAGAGCAAGTAGCTGAAAAATTCAAGAAAGGGCTCCTAGATATAGGAGATTGGATGGCGACAAACTGCTTAAAGCTAAACTCAGAAAAAACTGAGGTACTCATTTTCGGTCCATTATCCCCAGCCTGGTCCACCAGTTGGTGGCCAGAGACCTTCGGTACTCCTCCCACACCGTCTTCGAAGGTCAGGAATCTGGGGGTTATCTTCGATGATGGACTGAACTTCATGGATCACGCCAACAAGACAGTATCCACAGCGCACCTAAAATTAAAAATGATTCGCAAAATACGTCCTTTTCTTCCCGAATCTGCGATTAAGACACTGGTTTCTGCTCTTGTCCTCTCATCCTTGGATTATTGTAATGGTTTATTTCTCAATGCGCAAACCCGAGTTACTACAAAACTTCAAACTATACAAAATGCAGCAGCCCGTCTCATTACCGGCAAAACAAAGTTCGAACCCATTGCCAAAAACATAAAAGACCTCCATTGGCTGACTGTACAAAAAAGAATCCACTTCAAAGCCCTCTGTATAGTCTTCAAATCAGTCAATAATCAAGGACCTCATTTTCTAAGAGACAAACTTCAACTCTACAAACCTACAAGAGCTTTACGTTCAGCCACCCTTAACCAACTGCTTGTCCCACGTACCAAAACAGTGTCCTGGGGTGACCGTCGCTTTTTGGTGGCGGCCCCCAGACTCTGGAACACCTTGCCTCTTAACATCAGACGAAGTGCTACGCTGTTCCAGTTCCGCAAACTCCTGAAAACCTGGCTTTTCTCTCAGTAACCCATTCTCAACCGTCAAATCTGTTTATTCCCTCATTCCTCACTTTCTTCAATAATGGTTTTAGCGCCTTGACGCCCAAGGGTATAAGTAGCGCTTTATAAGTGTTAAAAATAAATAAATAAATAAATAAATAAATAAATAAATAAATAAATATTGGGACAATAGTACTCCTGCGTGGGAGCGGGCTGCAAGTCCAGGGCTTCCTCATGTCCCCCCCCTGCCTCCACAGCGCTTCGCTTCTCAGGCCCCGGAGCGGTCCGCAATGCCCAGCCAACCCTGAGAGCCTTTTGCTCTAGTCTGTGTGCTGGTAGTACCCATTGTTCACTAGCCCCTCTTCTTTTGGGGGGATGCCACTGACATCTGTGCTCAGTGCCGCTCGCAGGTGGGGGAAGGGGGGGTTGGGTGGGGTGGGCAGCCGACCGCAGGGAGGTCCCCCCCGGGCAATTTGGGAGGGCTGCGTGGGGGGCAGGGGGTTTAAGCTCAGAACATTCTAGATGTTTGGGCTATTTTGCTAGTTTTTGGTAGGCTGGCTATTTAGGTCCCTGACTCCTCCTCCCAGC
The DNA here is from genome assembly GCF_964263255.1 of Lissotriton vulgaris. Lineage (NCBI taxonomy): Eukaryota > Metazoa > Chordata > Amphibia > Caudata > Salamandridae > Lissotriton > Lissotriton vulgaris. The sequence goes on from NC_141685.1 coordinate 333,109,186, forward strand.
CACCATTTTAGGTTTGGTGACCTGGTGGCTTGGAGGTTAGAAAGTAAAAAAAATTTGTAGTCTTAGAGTGTTTGCCTTTAGTAAATTTAGTCTTTCAAGCTAGCGTTTTTCTTCATCATGGAGGATTTTCGTGTTTTGGAAGCCTTGCGTTTACTTTCTGAGGCTGGCAGAATGGATTTAGTGGTTGGCGGGGGGCCGGCGCGTCCCCAGCGTCAGGCCTCTGCCGGGGTTGCTGCGGTGGTTGCGGCGTGCTCCTCACCGAAGAAGCGCCGGGCGGGTCAGGTGAGTGAAAGGGGCCGGTCTCGCACGAGGAAGCCGGCCCCTTCTGAGGAAGCGCGCCCTGTTTCGGGGGGTGGGGAGGGTTTTGTTATGCCCGGTGTGCATCCGCCTGTAACTGTGGAGGCGGGGGGGCCGATTGATGTGCCGGTAGCGGAGCAGTCGGCTTTCGCGTCTCGCCCGCAGGTAAGGGGCGTTGAAGTACCGTCTTTAAAGCCGGGCTCTAAGCGAGGAGGGCGGAGAGGATCCAAGAAGCGCTCCGCCTCCGACCCTGTGTCTGAGCGTTTGTCTGTGCCGGTTTCTGGTTTTTCGAAGCGTGGGGCACGCAGAGGGTCTTTTCAGCTGGGTGATGGGCAGGGCTCATGTCAGGGGATGTTGCAGCTTGTTGAGCCGAATATTGTGGGGCAATTTGCAGCTGATACACAGTTTGTGGCGGTGAGGGGTAGGGGTGGTCAGGAGATAGGTGGGGCAGGGGGCCTTGGGGAGTTTGTTCTTCAAAGTGGTCAGGTTTCTTCAGGTCCTGATTCAAGGATTGCGCTTTACAATGAGGAGGGCAATGTTGGCAGCCCTTTGTTGTTTTCAACCCCTGCTTCTCAGGGAGGTGCATTATCTGTTTTGGGGAGTTCCAGGGGTAAAGGGGAGTGGGCTCAAATGGGGGTGGGGGGTTCTAGTTCTGCCCCCCTTTTTGAAGCAGAAGGTACATCAGCTGGGGTTGGTGGGTCAATTTTAGGTGTTCAGAATATTTTTCAAAAGTTTCCTGTTGACGCTCAGCAATTGGTAACTTGTTCTTCTCGTCATGGTAGTGGTGTGGGGCAGGTTGTGAGTTTTCGGGCTCTAGGGCTGCACACTGCCAGTGGAGAAGGGGATGTGGATTTCATGGGTACAAGGGATGCCAGCAAGTCATGTGGTTCTCTTCAGGGCGAGGGTAGGGTTGGGAAGGGTGGGCCAGTGGCTTATAGTTTTTCTGCGCCTTGTCAGAATGTGCCTGAGGTTGCCTTTGGAGATGTGGTGCCTGGTACTTTTTCTCACTATAGTAGTGGTTTTGGGCAGGTAGGTGGTTTTTCATTCAAGGGGCCTTCCAGGACTGTTCCTTATCAATTTGAGGCGCATCACTCTGGTTTAGAAAGTTTTGGACATGGGCTTGTGATCATGGTAGGGCACTGAGGCAGGATGAGGAACAGGCAATGTCGGAGGGGTTGTTGCGTGGAGGTGATTCTGTGATTTCCAATACTAGATTGGACTGGAGTGATGAAGAAGATGTGGTAGGTGCTTCTCCGGGGAGGGAGGTGCATCTGACAAGTTTTGGTAGGGGATTGTCACTTGATAGGTAGCAGGAGAGGTCAGTTGGTACTGTGGTATTGCAGCGGCCAGAGCGTGGGGCAGGTGTTATGTCTAGGGAACCCTGCACACTAGTCCAAACTTTTTCTTTTCAGGAGGGGGATCGGTGCGGCGGTCCAGACTCGGTAGGGCGTGGCCCAGCCCAGCTTCGCCGAGGTGAAGTGAGGAGAGCGCCTATCGCGGCCCTTTCTGTTCCACCGAGGGAGCCCGTCGCGGTCAGCACACGTAGGTCTGGTGCGATCTCGCTGGCCCCGCCGAATAGCAGGTCTAGGTGGTCTACCTTACCATCGGCTATGGAGCTACAGAGTCAACGCACGGGGAGGTACAGGCGTGTACAGTCTGCTCCCCAGCCAGGAGGATCTTCTAATCAGTTTAAAAGTAACGTTGTTGATGAAGGGTTAGGTAAGAGCCGAAGTGTTGCTTTTCCTCCTGATATGGAGGCGGTGGTGTTGGATTATGACAACGATACTCCTGAAGAAGGTAAACTGCGTGAGGTGGATGGGGGGGAGCCCTCTAATGTGTCTTGTAGTGTTTTTCAGAACCAGATTGTATCAAGGCCAGTTCAGGAGAGACGAGAGCGCAGCCCGCCAGTCAGGGCTCCTCGAGGGCGGCCTATGCGTTGATGTTTTAGCAACACGGGCGGAATCTGTGAGAGCTGTTTCTCTGTTGCCAGGTGAGAAGCCATTTACACAGGCCAAACCTACAATGGTGTCTGTGGGGACTGCGGTGGTTGGTTTTGCTGGGGTTGGTGAAGGGAGGCTATTGAAAGGGAGGTATGTGAAGGACACTGCTGTGGGCACGGATGAAGTTTTGGGGTCTGCTGGGGGAAAAGTTGAAAGTAGTACGAATACTGAGGCTACTGGAGGCGTTAAGGAACCTCTTGACAGCAAGGAATTGAAGATTAAAAAATTGACTTACATGGGTGTTACTAAACCTTTGGGCGCTCATTTAATGTTGTCTACCAAGGAGCGCATTTGGAAGGGTGAGTATGTTGAAATACTGAAACTCCTCCATCGTGAAACACGATCTAAAGAGGGTTCTAGGGAGGAAGAATATGAGCTTGCAAAGCGTCCAAGAGTTCCGTTAACTATTGAGAATTGGACTGCAGCATTTCTGATATATGCAAGTGTGTACTGTGAAAAGTTTCCAGAGCGCAGCGTATCTATTTTTAAATACATGGATGTCATTCGGAAGGCGCAATTAACTGGAGGGGGATATGCTTGGGCCCAATATGATGAAGAATTTAGGGCTAGGATGGCATGTGATCCAGAGGCTAAATGGGGGGAGCTGAATACAGGTTTATGGCAGCATAAGATGGGGGCTGCCTCAGGGGGTAAGACAATTTTTACAGCCAGTGGTCTACCCTTGATTTACCGGCCATTTCAAGGCAAGCTCACCCATTGTGGGGTGGGGAGTACGTCCAATAAACAGTCAGGAAGTGGCACATGCTGGGAATTTAACAAGGGGTCATGTAGTAGAGAATATTGCAGGTATAGGCATGAATGCTCCGGCTGTGGTAGACGACACCCCTTGGTTAGATGTTGAGGTTATAAACCAGCGGGTGGCCAGCAAGGGAATCAGTCAAGTGCAGGAGGGTCTGGGACGTCCCAGCAGTTTCAAGGGGGTCGGGGAGGTAGAGGTGCACAGGGTACTGGGCCCAAATGCTCCTACGCCAGTTAAGCTGGCACAGTTACAACTTGCACTTCAGGAGTTTGAGGATGTAGGTATTAAACAGAGATTGCTGGAGGGTTTTCAATTTGGTTTTCATTTGGGCTATTTGGGACCAAGGCAGAGACGTTGGGCTGACAACTTGAAATCAGCATCTCAACATAGTGCAGTTGTGCAAGAAAAATTGAATAAGGAGGTACATGAAGGAAGGATGGCAGACCCTTTCCATGACTGGCCGATCAGTGACTTGATTATTTCACCTATTGGAGTGGTCCCCAAGAAGGAGGTGGGGCAATTCAGACTTATTCAACATTTATCATGGCCGGAGGGGTCATCTGTCAATGATCTTATTGATGCGGATGCTGCTTTGGTTTCATATTCCTCAGTTGACGTGGCCATGTCACTTGTTGTGACCGCAGGCGCAGCTGCTGAGATGGCTAAGTGTGACGTTAAGTCTGCTTTCCGGCTGCTTCCAGTCCATCCAGATGATTGGAGTCTCCTGGGTATCCATTTTGACGGGAAATGGTACGTGGACAAAGCATTGCCGATGGGTTGCTCCATATCATGTGCCCCTTTTTGAATGTTTCAGCACCTTTTTACAATGGCATTTTACACACCAGTCTGGTCATTCACTGGTAACGCACTATCTGGATGATTTCTTTTTTGTTGGGTCCCCGGGCTCTGCGGAGTGCCAGACAGCTTTGGACACTTTCAAAGGGCTCATGGAGGATTTGGGGGTGCCCTTGGCTCCTGAGAAAACAATGGGCCCGGCCACAATCTTGTCTTTTTTGGGGATTGAAATTGATTCAGTGGCAATGCAAGCTCGCTTGCCAGAAAAAAAAATGAAGATGTTGGAGTTGTTGGGTGTTATGTTGACAAAACGGAAGGCGTTTGTGAAAGAAATTCAAGTGCTACTGGGACACCTCAATTTTGCGTGCAGGGTGGTGAGAGCAGTGAGGACTTTTTGTCGCAGATTAGGCAGGGCTCTGGCAGGACAGCATTTGCCTCACCACCGTGTACGTCTGTCAGCGGGTGTCAAAGAAGATTTGCGTATGTGGGAATTTTTTCTCACTTCCTGGAGTCTATTACCTCCTCTTATGTTCTTGCTGACACTGTCGATGACAAAATATTGCAGGTCTTCTACTCTCCCTCCATGAAAAGCGTTAATGTGGCGTGCCACAGGGTAGCTTTGGTCATCGTTGGCAACAGCTCTTAAGTGCTGTAAAATCCTTACATGTACTGGTTGCAATGTACTACCAACATAACGCTTTTTACATGTACATTGTAAAACATAGATGGCATAGTCTGTTTTACAATTGAAGTTCCCTCTTATTTCTAATGGTGTCTTCCTAAGTGGGAGCTGTACTTTGCTAGTATTTATGCCATGTTGACATGCTTTGCACTTAGTGTACTTGAAAAATCCTTTTTTGCTTTGAAGCCAGTTGATATTACTAACTTGGCTCGGGATATTGGATACCAGTTCCTGCTTCATCGACTTGGCCCTTCTGTATGTTATCTGCGGCAACTTGGCACATGATGTTTCTAGTGTGGGATCACTACGTACTACGGGCCAGTGCCTATACAAAATTCTGCGTACTTGTGTATGATAGGCATTATACCCTGTAATGATTCGTGGTGTCTCAATTTTTTTACTAGATGTTCCAGGTATAGTGTCTTTGAATAAAAGATTATCTCTGCTCTTAGTCATGCTCTTGGTCTCTGCAGTTTTAAGAGTCTTCTCAGAGTAACCTCGAGAGCGCAGTCTTTTGAACAACTGTTCTTTAGATGTTTCAAAGCTATCTTGTGTATTGTATTGTATTGTATTGTATTGTATTTATTGTTTGTAACGCGCAACTGTCACCCTACGGGTATCCTGGCGCCCAAACAGGAAGTAATCAGATGGTAATCAGATGGTAAACAATACACTAGCTGTCATGACATATAGACCAGCCGCCAGAGCTATTAAATAGAGTCAGGGGGATTATACTTTGGCGAACAGCCAGGTTTTCAGGCTCTTTCTGAAACCCAGTAGGGTGTCGATTTGTCTGATGTTCTGGGGAAGCTCGTTCCACAGCCTGGAGGCAGAGGTACAGAACGCTCTGCCTCCCATCCTCGATCTCCTGATCCTGGTAGTAGCTGCCAGACTCTGGCTAGCAGAGCGCAGGGACCTGGAAGGACTATACCAGGAGAGCCTTTCCTGTAGAGGGATAGGTCCTGTATTGTGCAGGGCTCTGTACACGATACATAGGGACTTGAAGGCAATTCTACTCCCGATTGGCAACCAGTGTAGATCTCTTAGCGCCGACGTAGTGGAAGAACTACGAGGTCTTTTGAGTGCCAGCTTGGCCGCTATAGACTGGACCCTCTGGAGCCCCTGTAGGATATATAGGGGGGCCCCTAGATATAAAGAGTTACAATAGTCCAGTCTGGCCAGAATCACACTCCTAACTACTAGTGGTCTAGATTCGTCAGGCAGGAGGGGCAGAATCTGTCTGAGTGCCTTCAACAATCCATAACAGACACTGATGGTTTTATTGGTCTGAGAGGTCATTTGGAGATCCGCATCAAACAGTACCCCTAGATTGCTCACGGTCTTAACTGGGATGCAAGGTTCTGCTCCCGGCGCGAGCCTAATCTCATGGGAGGGTTGTTGACTCAGCTTGGCTGACGAACAGTAGACAACCTCTGTCTTCCCCTCATTAAATTGAAGGGAGTTTATTGTCAACCACCTGGACACCTTGTTCATGCAGTTTTGGAAGGTCTCCATGGTCACCGCCTGTCTTCCTTCTAAGGAGAACACCAATTGTGTGTCATCGGCGTAGTTTATCAGATCTATACCGAAGGATTTGATCATGGGGATCAGGGGCTGCAGATAAAGATTAAAAAGAATAGGGCTGATCGAGGAGCCCTGAGGTACTCCATGACTGACCAGGGACTTGGGCGATGAAAAGGGTGCTAGGGTTACCACCTGTTGTCTACCTGTCATGTAGGATTGTATCCACCTCAGGGCTTTGCCCTTCACGCCCAGTTTTTCCAGCCTGCTTAGCAGAACTGCATGGCTGACCGTATCGAATGCGGCCGACATGTCCAACAGCACCAAGACTGAGGAGTTGCCATTGTCGGCTCGCATTCGAAGGGTGTCCAGCATGGTTGCCAATGCAGTTTCTGTTCCGTGGCCTGGGCGGAAGCCAAAAGGCAGTTATCTTCCAGATAACCTGACAAGGATCTACTGACCACCTTCTCCAAAATTTTTATCGGGTAGGGCAGGAGGGAGATGGGCCTAAAATGCGCCGGGATAGTAGGGTCCAGCGAAGGCTTCTTAAGCAGGGGGGTAACCACTGCCTGTTTCCATACTTCCGGCACTTTGCCTTCTTCGAGAGATTGGCAACAGATCTGATGCATCCAGGGGAACAACTCTGGCCCATATTCTTTCCAGATCCTGTACGGAAGGGGGTCTAGAGGGGACCCAGATGATACATTCTGGGCCAGTCTAAGAAAGAGCTCTTCTGTAAGAGGGGTGAAAATTTCCAGTGATGACAATATTGGTAAGGGTTCCTCTTCTTCTATCTGTGCCTCTGCATCTTTGCAGCTATTCCTTTCCTCCTTCAGCCCCCCCACAATTTTAGCGATCTTTTCCTGAAAATAGATCGCAATCTCATCACAGAGTTCTTGTGTAGCAACCACCTTATTACTCGTACAGGTGGGATGTGAGAGATCCCTTATTATGTTAAAAAGGGTTTTAGTACTGTTAGGGGACTGAAGAATAGTAGTGGCATTGAAGAGTGCCTTAGCTTTGGCGATGGCTCCTTTGTATTTAGCCTGTTCCACTTTCAGCTATTTTTTGTCCATCTCTGAATAATATCTTCGCCATTTCTTTTCTGCCTGTCGGCGTGCATTGCGAAGGGATTTCAGCTCCTCATTAAACCAGGGGGCAGATGGTTTCGTCTTATTTTTTACAATTTTCAGAGGGGCAATTCTATCCAGGATCTTTATGATGTAATTACAGTATTTTTGATAGTTCAGGTCTACCGATTCCTTTGGATCATAGGAAACATTGCTCATAAAAATAGGCTTTGTTTTATCCTTCGGTAATTTAGACCAGTTCCGTCCCTTCCTATAGGTTACCGGTCGTTCACTTCTGTTCCCCTCAGTAGATATGGAGATCTCGAAGTGGATTAGGGAGTGGTCAGTCCAGTGCTGAGGTAGGATATCAACCATACTAGTCTCAGTCTTGTTGGCGAAGACCATATCTAGGATATGTCCCCTGAATGGGTTGGTTTCTGTACCAACTGATCCAGGCCCCAGTTTCCACAGTTGTCCTTCAGATCCCTCAGATGGCTCCCCAGGGACCCGTTGTCCCATAGGTTAAAATCTCATAGGATCAACATTCTGGAGTGGGACAGGGCAAGGGCAGCAATGGTATCAAACAGCGCCTGGTATTGTGTTTCCGCACCAGGTGGTCTGTAACATATCAGTCCGGTCAGGATCCTACCTTTTGGTTCTTGCAGGGAGAACCCCAGTAACTCTACCCCCGCCACCCCATTGATCTGTAAAGGGGAAAAGTCCCACTTATCTTTGTAAATCACTCCAAGCCCTCCTCCTCTTCCCAGTGGCCTAGGTTTATGAAATAATTGCTACAATTGCGCTTCATTCTGAGGCACTCAGCATAGGGGATACTGGTGATCAGGCTGGGAGGGTGGAAACTCCCGGCATGCAAGATAGTATTGCCGGAAGTAGGTTTTTGATGGGTCCTCGTTTGAATCTTGTTGTTGGAAACAAATAGTTCCAAGTTTAGGAAAACAATCGAGGTTTTGCTGGTATTACATGTGAACTTTAAGTTCAAAGAGTTCTCATTCAGTTCTTCAGCAAATTCCCTTACACTCTCCTCACTGCCCTTCCATATTAAGAAAATGCCGTCTATGTAACGACTATATTGCATCACATTTGTTGACATTTGCGTGCTAAAATCTGCCATGAGTACTTGCTCCTCCCACCAGCCCATATGCAAATTAGCATAACTGGGGGCGAAGCAAGTACCCATGGCAGTCCCCTGAATTTGCCTGTAGAGAAGTTTATTGTACATGAGCGTGTTATTTTCGAGACACCACTCTATCATTTGTAGTAGCATGGCAGTGTGCTGATGTAGTGCAATGTTCCTGGTGCCTAGGTAGTGTTTGATGGCATGCAAACCTTCACGATGTCGAATACTGGTGTACAAACTCTGTACATCCAAAGTTACAAAGACCCAATCTGACTGCCAATTGACATCATACATTTTTGCTAAAAAATCCCCACTGTCCTTGATGTAAGAAGGCAATTTCTGTACGTAGGGTTGCAAAAAATAATCAATGAACTTGCTCGTATTTTCAAAAAGTCCCCCAATTGCCGATATTATGGGCCTTCCCGGGGGACAGAGTTCATTTTTGTGGATTTTAGGGATGAGATAGAGATGTGGTGTCACTGGGTAATTGTTCTTTAAATACTCAAATTCATACTTAGTGATCAACCCTGCGGACCTCCAAGTGTATAAACTTTGATGGTATCTTTCCTGTATGTTTGTTACATTGGTTGCACTAATTCTGACATCACAATCCCTGTCAGATAACTGTATTAAGGCTTCTTTGTTATACATCTCCTGGGGCCCCAGTACTACATTCCCTCCCTTGTCTGACATTCGTACCATGATGTCCTTTCTCTTTTTGATTTTTTCCATTACTTTGTCATATTCGACTCTCTCGTTGCTTCTTGTTTTCAAAAAGTTATTGCTACTCTCCAGGGACAACTGTTTCAGGTCTTTGATCACTTTGTCCGAAAAGATGTCTAGATTGTCTTTTGGCATTAATGGACAAAAGGTGGATTTTGGTCTGAATGGTGTCCTTAAGGACTCATGGATGTTAATACCGGCATGTTGTGCTGCCATATCTGTATTCCAAATGTGTCCCTCATTTTCTCTATCCTTATCCAGTTCCGCCATCTCCTGGATAAAATCCATATCAGCCACTGTCCAACTGCCATGGGCACTGTCAGGGATTTGATCTTTATCTCGATTCATGTTTTTCTCTTGAGTGTTAATAAAATGCTTGCGCAATTTCAATTTCCTAATGAACTGGTTCAGGTCTATACGAGTTTGTATGTAGTCAAAGTTTGTTCTTTTGCAGAACGATAAACCCAGTGTCAGTGTTTCTTCTTCTTTTCTTGTGAGCGCTTTGTCTGAAAGGTTAATTACTGTGTTGTTGTACTCGACGTTGTCATTCATTGTCTCCTGTTTGCTCTGTAGGTTTGTTTTTTTGTTGTTGTTTGTTGTTTTTTGTTTGCCCCATCTTCTGTTCTTGCGCCTTCTGCACCTTGGTTTTTGTTTTTCTTGTTGTGTTCCTGACGCGGTTGCCATGACCTGAGACTTCTCAGGCGGTCCTCCCGTAAAAAACCAAATTCATCTACTGGAGTTGGAACACTTTGTATTGGCCCGCGAGTGTTATTAGTGCCTGAATTCCACCCTATGCAATTTTAGGGTTCTGTCACCACCTCTTTAACTATTGGGTAAGTGGTGTAGGCTAACCAAAATCTCAATAGATCCCTATTGCTTTGGTGTTTTTCTCCAAAGTGTCTAGCTACTGGGTCCGATGCACCTATTGTAGATATAGCTCGCATGTGTTCCAAGATGCGTATTTTGTTTGGATGGATGGTACCCCCAATGTATTTTAACCCACATGGGCGCAGCAAGCAATATACTGTGTACGGAGGTACTACATGTTGAACATTAATGGATCTAGGTTTCTTCAAGCCTGGACTATGTAAGACGTTGATATATATATATATATATATATATATATATATATATATATATATATATATATACACATCTATAAACCACGACATTGGACTAACAGCGATCAAATATTTTTTGGATCAACAACCAATCACCCAGAGAGAACATTCAAAAATGATCATGGAAATGATCACATTGTGTCTGTTCAACAACATCTTTCTCTTCAACAAAACCATCTATAAACAATGCTGTGGCACAGCGATGGGAGTTTCTTTCTCTCCAAGCTACGCTAATCTCACCATGGGTTGGTGGGAGAAGGGCGTGGCTTGGAGAGAGGAAAACGACCATCACATGGCCAAGGTGGCCCTTTGGCTACGTTTTATTGACAATCTCTTCCTCTTATGGAAGGGTACTGAGGCAGAATTCCTGACATTTTTCAACATCCTCAACCAAAACTCAGTGGTTTTGAAATTCACATATACCATCAGTGCGAAAGAAATAGTCTTCCTAGACACAAAGGTGTATATAGCAGATGGAAAAATCCAAACAACTGTCCATAGGAAAGAAACAGCGACCAATAGCATTCTCCACGGTCTGAGCTTTCACCCCCAAAAACTGAAAAAGAGCATTCCGTATGGTGAGCTCCTGCGGATGAAAAGGAATTGCTCTGAGGAAAAAGAAATGGAAAAGAAATTCAAGGAAACAAAAGAACGCTTCAAACAGAGAGGCTACAAAACAACAGATCTTAATGCATGCGAAACAAAAGCAAGATGCAAATCAAGAGAAGATACCCTCATCAACAAAAAAAGCATTGTTGCCACACAAGAAGTTGAAGCTAAAAAAACAGCTGATCAACCCAGGATGATAATGACTTTCAGTAAAGAAAGCTACAAGATACAAAAAGCCATGATGAAGTACTGGCACGTACTACGCAAAGACCCAGACATTGGAACAACGATAGGAGATCATCCCCTAGTCTCCTATAGGAGGGCACCCAATCTTGCGGACCAACTAACTCAAAGTCATTTCGAAACGAAAAAACCGGAATCTTGGCTTGACATCAGGAAACAAGGATTTAATAAATGTGCAATCTGCAAAGCATGCAAGATAGGACGTAACATCAAAAACTTAAAAGATGCGGCTGGCAAGAACTTTGTAATTAGAACCAACATTAATTGTGACTCGTCATTTGTTGTATATATGATCCAATGTTACTGTGGAAAATCCTACATTGGAAGCACAACATGCTCGATCAAAACACGTATACTCCAACACATACGAGCCATCCAGAACAGCGATTACTCCTATGCCATTGCGAAACATCTAGCAAATCATGAAAACAAAACGTGGTTAGATGTGAGATATTTTCGACTTGCAACTATACCACAGCATGAGAGAGGAGGCAATCGCATTCAAAAACGGAGACGTCTTGAGTCTAAACTAATCATGAGGTTTAAAACGAAACAGCCTGCTGGCCTCAACGGCGATGAAGAACTTTATGTTCACTTATGAGGACTATGTCACAGACTATACTGCATTAAGCATTATAACTTCGAATATTTTTCATAATAATGCGCTCTCATGAACAATATCCTTTTCTTCTTTTTCTACTTTTTCATCACTTTTTTGTTTGCTAATCACAGTTACGACAACGGAGTTATTTTTGTTAATTAAGATTTGCCAATACTCTATGAAAAAATGCAGATGTCGTGAGCTGCTGCATACATTGGGGACATAGGGCACTCAGCCCTTTATTGCCAAATGGACTTCAGTCCACATAGTTACGCATTGTAATTAACCCTCAGGTAAACAGAGAATTGATTATACACGCACGTGTAATCACGAGCGTCACAAAGCGATATTGTCCTGGCAAACTGGGGACACGCTTCCCATGCAGTAACGTCAAACATTTCCTCAATGCTGCAAAAACCCACGACATTCTAAAAAACACAATGGCATAAATATTAATTGAAACTACATGTCCCAGCATGCCCTAGCCAACCAGAGGGCGTGCTTAGAGGCTGAAATGTATAGAAATAATGAAGGGACCATGCATGTAAGCTACCGTGAACAGGAACTACGGTTCGAAACGCGTAGGGTGTTTGTCACGTTTGAAATAAAGGAACTGCAACAAGTATCAAGGTGTGTGCAGCGATTTTCTGGTATCTCACGTGAGACACTGCCCTGGTCCCATCGCTGGCACCGACTGATCAGCGCTCCAGCTGCGACAGGACAACTCGTAAGATTATATATATATATATATATATATATATATATATATATATATATATATATATATATATATATATATATATATATATATATATATATATATATATATATATATATACTGGCACTAGATTTGCAAACTTATTGGTCTCTGGAGTTTGAGGTCAATCCGCCATAAAATTTGGGGTTTTTATTCAAGTGTGATTCATTGAATATAAGCTAATGGGCTACAGTTTGTTTGGATGAGGTTAAATTGCCCACTTGGGCTGAACTGTGCGTAATAATTTTTGATTATTACTCCCTTCATTTTAATATGGGGCCGCAATAATGGGCGCGAGTATTTTGCGTTCTATGGCGCCAATATGCTTATAACAATAACTGTACCATGCTTTGCATAATAATTATTATGTGATTTTGTTTGGAAACTAACCCCGTAATGAATTTATTTGTTTTGACGGAAATATGCACCACAGAAGCCTGTGTGAATCTGTCGTTCAGTTCTATGATTTTACATGTCACGTGATGTATCATGTGACACCGATGCACTTTAAATGTTTGTTTGTATGTTTGTTTGTATATCGTAAACTTTAATCGTGACCTACCCTGCTGGGTCAGGCGAAACGCGTTGATAAGCGGCAAGGATAGAAAATAAAAAGACGTTTTCACCACAGTGTTGTCGTCTCCTCTTCAGATCGATTGTTGAGGTTGAGTTCGTTTTAGCCACAGTACATCGTTTGTTAATTTTCATTTTCTTTTTCTCTTTACAACGCATTCCACATACAAAATTGTAAAGGGGCAGGTGCGTGCAACCCCGCGGATGAGGTTTCAGGACTCAGTGAGGTATGATCCAACGAGGCAGAGTCAGGAAAAAGTGCTCTTAATGAAGGCTTTATTTTTAAGTAAGCTTTACGCCTTTTAGAAGTCACTCGTAATTTGGCAAAGTCCGAGGTCTCCGTCCTGACACCTCTTGTAAATCCGGAATACTCCAGAATGCTGTCCTTTATCTCGACCCTCGCGTTGGTAGGGAAGGCAGGAGGTGTCGTCAAGGTATCGTGGACTCGTCCGGAGGCGTCCCAGAAAAGAAAGAGAAGAACAGGCACAATCACTGGGACGTCCGTACACGACTTGCCAGGGCCCGGGGAGTGAGGGAAACCAAGTGCTCATTTAACAACAGCCGTTCGAAGTGCTCGTGAGTGGAGGGGGGAATCTACAGACTGTATACTATTTACACTGGGTCTCTCGGCTTGCTCGGGTCACTCCTCCCCACCCAGCCAGCCACAGAACCCCGTACCTTGTCCAGCCACGTTCCTCCCGTGGGACCGTGGCAGGGCGAAGCGCCAAATCGGTGGCCTCCTGGCTTGTCGCTCTCAGCTGGGCTCCTTCCACGCGCTCCTCCTCTCCCTTCGCAACTCGACTCCGCTTCTCTCCGTCTCCACTCCAATACTCCTTCCGCCTCCAGGGAAACGCCGTCCGTCGTCTCCTTCTCCCTTCCGGCATTTGACTCCTCGATGCTTGCAGGGGGCGTGGTTACACCGGCTCGCAGTCCATAGTTAAAGGGACCGTGTTCTTCTATCGGAGCAAAGTGCCATACACTATCGGTCTCCTTCGTGCCCCAGTCCTGCAGACCGGCTTCATCAGACAGTGCAGGTATGACAGGGGGGGTCCGCGGGACAGCCGACCACCAATCCTCAGGTACCGCAGCAGAGGCATCAGTCTGGATGAGGACGACAGAAAGGGGGGGTCAACGGTAGAGCAGACCATCCGTCTGCGTGTATAACATCACTGTCATCCCCCTGACCCGCCACCCCGTCACACACCTCCCCACCTGGACTCTCCCGATCGGGGAGAGGGTGGACCCGGGACAGGAAGTCCGCGTTCCCGTTGTCAGAACCCTTCTTGTGAACCACAGTAAAGGAAAACGGTTGGAGGGACAAAAACCACCTGAGGACTCTTTGATTGAGAGAACGGTTGCGATACATCCAACTCAGTGGGGCATGGTCTGTGTGAAGGACAAAGGGACGGCCCTCCAGATAATATTGAAGCTTCTCCACCGCCCACTTAATGGCAAGGCATTCACGTTCCACAGTGGAGTACTTCTGTTCCCTCGGGTATAGTTTCCTGCTCGTAAACAGGATCGGGTGCTCCACACCGTCCGTGTCCGTCTGCGACAGGACAGCTCCAATGCCGGTTTCTGAGGCATCCGTGGCGAGTATGAAGGCTTTGTTAAAGTCCGGGGATATCAAAACGGGGGCTGATGTGATCGCTTCCTTTAACAACTGAAAGGCCTTCAAGGCCTCCTTGGGGGCATTCTGGATCTCCCTGGCCTTCACGTCTTTGCGTAGGAGGTTCGTCAAAGGAGTGGCCAGTTCTGCAAATCTGGGGATGAATCTCCGGTAATACCCGATCAGTTCCAAAAATGCGCGCAGCTCCCTTTTATTGGAGGGGAAACCGGTGTCTCTAATGGCTCGGACTTTCTCACCTTGTGGAGCGATGGTGCCTTCGCCCAGCACATACCCCAGGTATTTGACTCTGGTGAAAGCCGCCCGGGACTTCCTTCCGTTGATATGGAGGCCGGCTTCCTGCAGGGCCCTGAGAATGGCCTGTAGGTGTCGCAGATGTTCTTCCCATGTTTTGCTATGGACGACTATATCATCTAGGTAGGCAGAGCAAAAGGTCGGGAAAGGTTTTAGGATGCGGTTCATAAGCCGTTGAAAAGTGGCGGGGGCGCCCTGAAGCCCAAAGGGGAGAACCTTGAACTCAAAAAGCCCTTCGTCCGTGATGAAGGCGGTCTTCTTTCGGTCTTCCATTCTAAGGGGTACCTGCCAGTACCCCTTGGTCAGGTCGATGGTTGTGATGTATACCGCTTCACCGAGCTTCTCGATTAATTTATCAACCCGGGGGATGGGGTAGGCGTCAAAAGAAGATATCGTATTCAGGGCCCGGAAGTACAAGCAAAAACGCTTAGTGCCATCCGGCTTGGGCACCATAACTATTGGGGAGGCCCAGTTGCTGGTTGACGGTTGTATCACCCCTAAGTCCAACATGTCTCTTACTTCCTGTCTTACTGCCTCCCTCCTGGCAGCGGGGATTCTGTATGGCCGCTGTCGCACTATCTTCCCGGGAACCGTCTCAATCCTATGTTCCACTAAGGTGGTTTTCCCCGGTAAATCCGAAAAGATAGCCATGAAGGGTGTCAAGGTGGCATGCAGCTCTCGTTGTTGCTTATTCGACAGTTCCGGATTAATGACTAAGTGACGTATGGTGTTTTCCTCCGTTTGTTTGTTCGGGATGGTCAAATGAATCCTCTGAGGAGGAGGACCAATCCACTTTTTCAGGATGTTTATGTGGTAGGTCTGGGTTTTTGCGGGAGAGAGTCGTAGCCGATAGGTGGTTTCACCTATAGTGTCTACAACTTCGTAAGGGCCTTCCCACTCGGTTTTCTTTGTGACAGAGGGTAAAAGTACTAAAGCCCAATCACCTACTCTCATCTTCCGGAGTCGGGTCCCTCGGTCATAGGCCTTCTTTTGTTGTTTCTGTTTTTGTTCGAGGTTTGTATAGGCCAGACTGCGTAGTTTCCCCAGCTTGGACCTCAGTTGTGCGGTGTATTCCAGGGGGGTGTTTTTTTCTATATCCCCTTGCTCTTCCCATGCATCTTTCGTGATCTCCAGCAAGGTCCTGGGTATCCTTCCATATAGCAGCTCGAAAGCGGAATGACCCAGGCTGCTCTGTTTTTGGGCTCTGAGTACATACAGGGCTAACGGAAGTAACCGGTCCCAGGCAGGGCCTTCGGAGGTCAGCATTTTCTTTAAGGTGTTTTTGAGGCTCTGATTGTACCTCTCTACGAGGCCATCGGTCTGGGGGTGGTAGACGGATGTCTTTAGATGATGGATCCCCAGTGATTTACAGATTTCTTTCATGAGGCGGGATGTGAAGGGGGTTCCCTGGTCGGTAACTACCTCCTTCGGGAATCCCACCCTTGAAAACAGTTCCACGAACTTTTCCGCCACATTGGCGGTAGTGGGGGATTTCAGGGGAAAGGCCTCAATGTATCGGGTCACGTAGTCCACTATTACCAGGGCGTACAGCTGTCCTCGGGGGGTTTTCGGGAGGGGCCCTATGAGATCCATCCCTACACGCTCGAAGGGTACCCCTATGATTGGCATTGGTTGTAGGGGGGCTGCCGGGGGTTTGTGGGTGTTCTTCTTCTGGCAGATCTCGCATTTACGACAGTATTCTTGCACGTCCCTGTATATCCCAGGCCAGTAGAAATGCCTGATAATGCTCTCTGTCGTCTTCTCCTTGCCCGCATGACCTGCCGTCAAATGAGCGTGTGCAAAGAAAAGCACTTGTTCTCGGAAGGAGGTTGGAACCAAGAGTTGTAACTCCTTTCCCCTCGCTGCCTCTCTGTACAGGAGCTCCCGTTTTATCACAAAGCGAGGGTACGATACGTCGGACTCATCCTGGGATGCTTGTGCCGCTTCCCATGCATTGAAGAGGGTCCTATCTTCTGCTTGTGCGAAGCGGAAGCTTCGATCTAGGACCCAGGGTTCCTCTGTGAGCAGAGTCGATTGTGCTGTTTGTTTCGACAGGGGTAAGTCATATACGGTTCTTCTGAAGAGTTCCAAGAAGCCCGGGTTATCCACTCCCAAAATCATTTCTTCTGGTAGTGTTTTTAAAACTCCCACCCTTACGGTGCAAGCTGGTTGGTTGTCAGCAGCAACGGACACCTGGGCTACAGGATATGGTCTGACGTCCCCGTGTACACACCGTATGTGTACTGTGGCATCTTGGTCAAATTGGTGGGGCAGAACATACTTCTCTTGTACCACTGACTGCCTACACCCGGAGTCCAGGAGGGCTTTAATACTAACCCCATTTACCCTCATACTTACATGAAATGAGGTTCCTAGCTCCGCTGAATATAGGACAGCCTTTGGTAGGTACCCCACCTCCATAGGTTCCTCGGGAGGTCTTCTCCTGGGGCACAGGCGAGCAATGTGGCCCCACTCGCCGCATTCGAAACATTGGGGACCCCGGGGTACTGGAGGCTCCATCCGAAGGGGCCGAGGCCGGAAAGGCTCAAGAGCTGGTTTTGTCTTCTTGTCGCTTTTGGTTATGGACTGGTGTTTGGAGGCCTTCTCCGGTTCCCATCCCATGCCCCGTGGTTGCGCTCGGGCGTAGTTGGTGGCCATCTCGATAGCCTGTTCTACTGTAAGCCCGGAGTGTTGCCTCAGCCACCTCTGGGAACCGTAGGGGAGCGCCTCCATAAACTGCTCCAGATATATTTGGGCCAGGATCTCTTCTTTGGTACTGGTACCCGCCTTCAGCCACTTATCCGCCATCATCTTCAAGCGAAAGAAGAGGGTTTTTGGATTTTCTCCCGGAACCCCTTTTTCCTTGCGGTACCGGAGACGGTAGGCCTCGGAATCAAGCCCCAAGTGATCAAGTATCACGTTCTTTATCACGGCATACGTAGCATTCCCAGCCGGATTCGCCACTTGATAGGCGAACTGGGCTTCCCCAGTTAGGAGCGGGGCCAGGAAGAAGGGCCACTTCTCCTCTGGCCACCCTAGCGCTCTGGCAGCCCGCTCGAAATTCATTAAAAAGGCGTCCGGGTCTTCACCATGTACGTATTTTTGTAGTGAGATACCGGACGGGCTTGGCCCATGGCCTCTGCTCTCCAGGGTTACCGCCCCGGTGGGAGGAATCATTGTTTTCTGCATACTATCCATCTGAGCCGCTATAGTGTTCTTAAAGAGGTCTCTGTCAGCTTGGGCCGAGGTCATTTGGCGTTCAACAGCCCATTCTAGTTTTTCCTGTCCCTTTATTAGATGCTGCAACAGGGCGTCCATCTCGGAATCACAGGTGGACTGGGATGGTAATCCCACTTCTGACACCACTTGTAAAGGGGCAGGTGCGTGCAACCCCGCGGATGAGGTTTCAGGACTCAGTGAGGTATGATCCAACGAGGCAGAGTCAGGAAAAAGTGCTCTTAATGAAGGCTTTATTTTTAAGTAAGCTTTACGCCTTTTAGAAGTCACTCGTAATTTGGCAAAGTCCGAGGTCTCCGTCCTGACACCTCTTGTAAATCCGGAATACTCCAGAATGCTGTCCTTTATCTCGACCCTCGCGTTGGTAGGGAAGGCAGGAGGTGTCGTCAAGGTATCGTGGACTCGTCCGGAGGCGTCCCAGAAAAGAAAGAGAAGAACAGGCACAATCACTGGGACGTCCGTACACGACTTGCCAGGGCCCGGGGAGTGAGGGAAACCAAGTGCTCATTTAACAACAGCCGTTCGAAGTGCTCGTGAGGGGAGGGGGGAATCTACAGACTGTATACTATTTACACTGGGTCTCTCGGCTTGCTCGGGTCACTCCTCCCCACCCAGCCAGCCACAGAACCCCGTACCTTGTCCAGCCACGTTCCTCCCGTGGGACCGTGGCAGGGCGAAGCGCCAAATCGGTGGCCTCCTGGCTTGTCGCTCTCAGCTGGGCTCCTTCCACGCGCTCCTCCTCTCCCTTCGCAACTCGACTCCGCTTCTCTCCGTCTCCACTCCAATACTCCTTCCGCCTCCAGGGAAACGCCGTCCGTCGTCTCCTTCTCCCTTCCGGCATTTGACTCCTCGATGCTTGCAGGGGGCGTGGTTACACCGGCTCGCAGTCCATAGTTAAAGGGACCGTG
Source organism: Lissotriton vulgaris (assembly GCF_964263255.1). Taxonomy (NCBI): domain Eukaryota; kingdom Metazoa; phylum Chordata; class Amphibia; order Caudata; family Salamandridae; genus Lissotriton; species Lissotriton vulgaris. The sequence continues at coordinate 333,128,142 of NC_141685.1, forward strand.
TTCTTCTATCGGAGCAAAGTGCCATACACTATCGGTCTCCTTCGTGCCCCAGTCCTGCAGACCGGCTTCATCAGACAGTGCAGGTATGACAGGGGGGGTCCGCGGGACAGCCGACCACCAATCCTCAGGTACCGCAGCAGAGGCATCAGTCTGGATGAGGACGACAGAAAGGGGGGTCAACGGTAGAGCAGACCATCCGTCTGCGTGTATAACATCACTGTCATCCCCCTGACCCGCCACCCCGTCACAAAAATATATAAGGAAAAACAAATGAGGTTATTCGGATCTCCAGATCATTTAGTCTGTTTCGATGTTTTGTTGTGTCCTCATCCTGTATATATATAACTAGCAGCCCGTCCCGACGTTGTCCGGGCATAAATTGCTGCCGGCCAGTTGTATATTGTTTTGTAGGATTTCGTTTTGATAGCATTTCTTATCTGTGACAGGCCTGTGAAACGCTCTGATTCACAGTGCACGGCTGATGCACTTAAGAGTGCACGTTCAGTAGTGTGTGAACTCGAGTTTCCCTACTTTATTTTTCCTTGCAATATTATATAGCGCGAACTCGACAACATGGCATGAGCACAATTTACATTACAGAAGAACACATTCATTTGTGGTAGGCACGGGGAGACAACGCGATTTGCCAGGAATCACAGGATGTTGAGCTGATGCCGAGATTTGAACGTAGCTCCCCAGCTCTAAAGTTCGCAATTCTAGAACTTGTGGCGGGAGGTGTGTCTAAAAGTGTATGTCGGTGCTGGCCATCAATGAGAGAAACCTGTGCATTTTTCAAATGGGTGGTGAAAGTATGTTGCTGGAGATGTGGGCCGCCGTGCCACCAATGTACTTACCGGAGGAGGGTAAACCCCCATTATTCTGCATCTTTCTTTCCGCATACTATCACTCCGCATACTTTCATTACGAAAGTACCATGACTCCGCAATACCATTATAACGCATGGCATTACACTTTATGTGCTTTTCCCACGCATACATTTACAACGAAATTCGTTGTAAATGCATGAATGGTAAAAGCATGTTTTTTTAAATGTTTGGATAAGGTAAGTATGGGTATAGGGGCATATGTTTTGGGGTACTGAGGTATATGTTTTGGGGTGTTTAGGGATTTTAAGGGTACAGATATAGTTTTGGGTTATGGGGTACAGGGGTAGTTTTAGGGTTTAGGGATAGGTATGGGTTTTGGGGTACAGGGGTATTTTTAGGGTTCAGGGCTAGGTTTGGGTTTAGGGGTGTAGGGGTATTTTTAGGGTTCAGGGGTAGGTTTGGGTTTTGGGGTACAGGGGTATTTTAAGGGTTCAGGGCTAGGTTTGGGTTTTGGGGTACAGAGGTATTTTTAGGGTTCAGGGCTAGGTTTGGGTTTTGGGGTACAGGGGTATTTTAGGGTTCAGGGGTAGGTTTGGGTTTTGGGGTACACGGTTATTTTTAGGGTGCAGGGCTAGGTTTGGGTTTTGGGGTACAGGGGTATTTTTAGGGTTTAGGGGTAGGTTTGGGTTTTGGGGTACTGGGTATTTTAAGGGTTATGGGGTATGTTTGGGTTTTGAGGTACAGGGGTATGTATAGGGTTCAGGGCTTGGTTGGGTTTTGGGGTACAGGGGTATTTTTAGGGTTTAGGGCTTGGTTTGGGTTTTGGGGTACAGGGGTATTTTTAGGGTTTAGGGATAGGTTTGGGTTTTAGGGTACAGGGTTTTTTTATAGGGTGAAGATGGGTTAGTGTTTAAGGGTGGGTTATAATTATGGGGTGCAGGGGTATTTAAAGGGAGCAGGGTGGGATTAGCACACGATATGAGACAAGGCATGAAGGGCGGAACGTACCACACCCCCACAGCATTTGTCATGCCCCCAGCACACGCCCACAGCACAACGCAGACACGCCCACAAGGGACTACTTTGCTGGTACGGTTATTTTAACTTTTAAATGTATATGGTGGGCGTCTGCATAGCCTATGTCCTTCTGCTGTAACTGCCCTTTCCAACGATGTATTGGGTGTTGTGATTGGTGCTGTGGTTCCTGAGATTACCCGCCTCAAAGGTTTGGGCTCTCTCTTTATTATATTAGTATGGATATATAAAAAAAAAAAAAAAAAAATATATATATATATATATATATATATATATATATATATATATATATCGAACAAATGCAATCTCCCGAGCTCCGACCACAGCGACCCAGGAAACCACGCGGATCCAGTAATTGTAAGCACAGTTTTTTATTCAAAAGCTGAACCAAGCAATCTGACGCGTTTCGGGCATCCGCCCTTGCTCACAGACAGTCAGAGTTGGTAATGCATGCGTTTTAAATAGTAATCACTGAGCAGTGAAAAAAGTGCATTTTTTTCTCTTTTTTTCATAGTACACCACGTGATAATAAACAGCGAGGACAAACTACTAGTGAATGGTAGCCTAGTCTGTTTTCCAAACAGTATTGAGATAACAACAGTTCGAAAAATTCATTTAACAGGTTAAAATCCATATGTTAAATTGACAAAGATAAAAACCCATGATACAAAAGTTAAAAAGATTTAGAAAACTTTTTTCTATACAAAGCGTAAAATGCAAATACCAAAAAATTGTGTATAACAAATATTTGTATATACAGATAGCCCTCGCCTATCTTAGATGTTAATAGTGCAAAATAGCATATTAAAGTGCAAAGTGCAAATTTAAAAATAATAGTTGTTGTTGTAACAGATGCAATTAAAAACCAGTAATGGTACTATTGGTTATGTGCAAAATATGCTTGAATGTAAACAATATTGTATTACATCTGTGACTATCAAAGTGCAAAACAGCATAATATGTAAACATATGACTGTAGCAGCAAAAATGGAGAGGCCTGGGCTATATGGCATCTAATCATGGGAATATCATAGTCAAAAAACGGACTGTTGTAAAAACATGTTTTTACATGGATCACAGAAAAAAACTTATTATGTCTATGTCCTCAAATAAGTGTGCCAGAAAAGATAAATGCAAACACCTAAATGATCAATCACCGTGAAATAATATATAAATAATACGTGCAACAACCCAACAAGGAGACAAATTGTGAGACATGTGGAAAGGGGCGGGGGCATGAACCAACTGAACCCCACCACCCAAAGTAATGCAAAGCGTAATGGACAGAACAGGGCTTAGGTTATAAAAACACATGTAGGTCTTCCGTGTTGTTAAGACCATTCGGGGATCTACTGTCTAACTCAAGAATGAAATGAGATTCCATTCTTCTCAGCATCTTTACCCTATCCCCGCCTCTTCTGGGTTTATCTATTGCGGAGATGACAAAATATGACAGGCACTCCAGATTATTATTATGCATTGCCTTGAAGTGCCTGGCTACAGGGTAGGCTGGGTCGTTGTTGACTATGGCACGTAGATGCTGGAGGATCCTAACGTGTACTGGTTGTCGTGTACTGCCGACATACCTGAGTCCACATGTGCAGGTTAAAACATATATGGCAAATTCAGTCTTACAATTGTATTGGCCCTTGATTTGAATAGGGTCTGGACTGAATGGCGTGTTGTATTGCCGAGTACTTTTGCCAAATTTGCAAGCCCTGTAGGAGGTGCAGCGTATAAAGCCTGATCTAGTTTTCAACCATTCCTGTTTTTTTCTTAATTCAGGAAACTCATGGCAGACGTGGGATCTGAGGGAGGGACCCTTCCTAAAGGTGACAATGGGAACTTCTGCTAATTGAGGTTTGAGTACAGGATCTGTAGCAAGGACTGGCCATCTTTTAGATAGAATAGATTTTATTTGCCTTGCCTGTCTGCTGTATGGTGTGAGGAACCTAGGGTTCGTGGTATCCTCATCAGAGGTGCAAGATGTGTTAGCACTACTGTTGGTTTCAAGTAAGGAAGCACGGGATCTAGTCTTGGCTTTGGCCATGGCTGTTGTAAGGACTGATTCACGGTACCCCTAGCGCGAAACCTCGCCAAAGCTTCATTGGTGCAGGATACCAAATCAGAGTCTGTACTGCAGATTCTCTTAATTCTCAATAGTTCACCTAGGGGAATGTTATCTACCACATGGCGCGGATGTGCACTGCTGGCGTGCAAAATACTATTGCCAGCAGTACTTTTTCGATGTAGTTTGGTGGTAATCCGGCCATTGCGGATCTGGATTTTAACATCCAGGAATTCTGCCTCACATTCACTGATGGAGCTAGTGAATTTCAGATTTTCATTATTCACATTGATAGAATCAATGAACAATTGTGCACTGTGTTTGTCACCCTGCCATAACAAAAAAACGTCATCTATGTAACGGAGCCAAAGTAAAACATGATCAGAATAAATTTGGGCATGTTGCCGCCTGAGGACATGTTCCTCCCACCAGCCCACGTGCAAGCACGCGTAGCTGGGAGAGAAACATGCCCCCATTGCGACCCCACGCCTTTGCAGATATAGATCACTCCCAAAAAGAAAGAAATTATTGTGGAGACACCAGGATGTTAATTCGATCGATACTTTGTTGTGCTGGTAACAATTTATGGGTCTATTACCAAGAAAAAACTCTAGAGCTTTGATACCACACACATGCTCTATACTAGTATAGAGCAACTCTATGTCCAAAGTGATCAAGAGCATTTGTTCATTCCACTGGATGTTTTGAATTTTGGCCAGGAAATCGCCAGTGTCTCTGACATATGTGGGTAATTCTTGGACCAGGCTTTGCAGGAAGTAATCAATGTATTCAGTGACATGTTCAGCCACTCCTGCAATGGCCGAAATGATCGGTCGGCCTGGCACTGGTCTTGATAGTTTGTGTATTTTGGGGAGTAAATAAAGTTTTGGCAATACAGGAAATTCGACGTGGAGGAATTCAAATTCTTGTGAGGAAATCATACCTTCCCTTTTATATTTGAAAAGTAGTTTCTTAAGTGATTCCCTCGAAGCTTCAAAGTGTTTCATATTGGTGATCGAATAGCAAGTATCGTCACCAAGCTGTCGCTTTGCCTCCTTAATGTATTCCTCTTGGGGCCAGATGACCACATTGCCCCCCTTGTCGGCCATGGTCACTATGATATTGTGATCACTGCTTAATTTCTTGACCAAAGCATGGTAGTCCGTTTCCTGTTTGCTTCTATATCGCTTTTTATGCTTTATCTGGTGATGTAGTCGCTTTAGATCCTCTACTACCACGTCTTGAAACACATCAATAGAGTCTCTGGGCATGGTAGGGTTGAATTTAGACGTTGGTTTAAAAGGACTGGTGTTGGCTCCAATTTGGGGAATGTCAACTGCCCTCAATTCATCCTGTGTGGATGCGAGTTCTTCAGTGAGAGCGTCATTGCCCAAAAGATTTAATACAGTAAGTGCTGTTCGAGTGTCACTAGCCGGAAGCATGGGCAAGTTGGGAAGAACATTAATAGTCGTTCCAACTCCTTGTGTTGTTTTATTATTTAGGCCCTCCTTAATCTCAAAGAATTTTTTAAGCTTCCATTTTCTGATGTACATGTAAACATCTATGCGGGTCTTAGCATAGTTAAAATCAGTAGCTGGGCAAAACGAGAGACCAAGGCTTAAAAGTTGTTGCTCAGCCTTGGTAAGGTCAATGGAAGAAAGATTTACTACGGTATTGTCACTCACTTGTTTTATATATATATATATATAGTCTGGAGGTCGCAAGATGCGAGTGAAAAGATCGAAGATGGCACAACAACCCACTGTGGTTTTATTGTTTTAATATACGACTAGGGATGCACTACGGACTCACTTGAGTAACACCGAAGCACCACAAATACCAGCAGGCTGAGCGGTCGACCACTCCCACTGAGGCAGGTATTTACGGAGAACCCAGGTGCTGCGAATATCTTGTGTGCACGCCAGGTCCAGCCAAGCCCAGGAAGAAGTGCAGGAGCACGAAACGCGTCGGTGAAAGGCTGAATTTATTTGTATGTGCTACAGCTTTGACTTTCACTCGTGAACCCCCATTAAAGATTTGAAGGCAGATTTACCTGATGTTGGCTCCTTCCGTTTGGGTAACTTTTTGTGGAATATAACGGCTAGCCTATGCCGTGGAAGGAGCCTGCTGCAGTGAAGCAGACCCTGGATGACGCCATCCGGCAGAACCAGTGAGGGACAGGGGCCATTCTGGAGGTCGCAAGATGCGAGTGAAAAGATCGAAGATGGCACAACAACCCACTGTGGTTTTATTTTTTTAATATACTACCAGGGATGCACTACGGACTCACTTGAGTAACACCGAAGCACCACAAATACCAGCAGGCTGAGCGGTCGGCCACTCCCAGTGAGGCAGGTATTTACGGAGAACCCAGGTGCTTTGAATATCTTGTGTGCACGCCAGGTCCAGCCAAGCCCAGGAAGAAGTGCAGGAGCACGAAAAGCGTCGGTGAAAGGCTGAATTTATTTGTATGTGCTACAGCTTTGACTTTCACTCGTGAACCCCCATTAAAGATTTGAAGGCAGATTTACCTGATGTTGGCTCCTTCCGTTTGGGTAACTTTTTGTGGAATATAACGGCTAGCCTACGCTGTGGAAGGAGCTTGCTGCAGTGAAGCAGACCCTGGATGACGCCATCCGGCAGAACCAGTGAGGGACAGGGCCATTCTGGAGGTCGCAAGATGCGAGTGAAAAGATCGAAGATGTCACAACAACCTACTGTGGTTTTATTGTTTTAATATACGACTAGGGATGCACTACGGACTCACTTGAGTAACACCGAAGCACCACAAATACCAGCAGGCTGAGCGGTCGGCCACTCCCACTGAGGCAGGTATTTTTTTTTTTAAATATATTTTTATTTTCCAAATTATACACACTTTTACTTTTATACAATTCAACATGAATATTTCACATATTATTTCAACACTTCAAAACCTTTATCTGTATACAGTACAAAATCAAAGTATATTCAACTTTTATCAGTCTTAACAAAAACACACAGATATGTTTCCAGATGTTCAGTGATTACCCATTCTTTCTTTCCACTTATTTACTGGGTCCCAAATTCTTAAACCCAAGGTCCTCTTCCTCCTGCCCTTCCGAGCATAGATATTCTTTTCCAAATTATATACAGATAATAGGTTGGCCAGCCAGGATTGCATTCCCGGGGGATTTTTATCAAGCCTTGCCCTGGCTATGGTTAATCTGTAAACTGCCATGGCTACAAACACGAATTCCCGTGATACCGCTTCCTCATCTGCACCAACCCCTAAGAGAATCCAAGAAGGGGTGAGCACAATTTGTATTCTCAGTGACCTGTTCAGAAATATCTCTATGTCCCTCAATAGTGTGTGCAGTTGAGGACAGGTGGCAAAGATGTGGACACTGTCTGCTTCTAGGGAATTGCATCTGGGACACAAAATACCGTATTACCACCCCACTTTGCAATCCTGGCTGGCGTAAAGAACAGTGAGAAAAGGGTTTTATAGTGTTGGGATTGCAAAGGGGATGAACACAGAACTGTTCGACCTAATTCTAGGGATTCTTGGAACCAAACCTGCTCACCACCCAACTTCTCAGCCCACTTATTACTATGCTTTTCCAAGTCATCCTTTTTCCCTTTTACCAGACTTGCATAAAAGGATCGTATTGTACAATCCCCGGACAGCTTTATTTTCTCAAGGACGTCATTTCTACTGAACCCAGCAGCCCCACCCTGCTTGTTACCTAAAAAGCTCCTAATCTGAAGGTACTTAAAGAAACATCTGTTATCCAGACCGTACTTATTCCTCATATCACTGAACTGCATCATCCCATCAGAATTAACAAAGTCGCCGATTTGTGTGATTCCCCCTTGCCACCCAGTCTGCCATTGTTGTGTCTGAAAATATAGCTGGAGGAAATGACCTATTTTTATACATCCTAACATATCTGTTGTATCTCCCTAATTTTGACTTTTTCAAAAAAGCACTCCAAATGTTTACCGCGGCAGCTATTGTTTTAAACCTTGTTCTTTTGAAATATGCAAAGTCGATACTATTTAACAAGCAATTTCCTGCTTCTGCCCCGAGGACTGTTGCATATACCTTCGTGGAGAAGCTGGCAACTCTTCTATCAAGGTTTGCCCCACCAATTAGTCCCTGCATATATTGTAAGGAAGCGGCCATATAATACAATCTAAAATCCGGTGCTCCCCACCCACCTTTCTCTCTCGGGAGGGAGCTGAACCTATAGGCCCTCCGTGTCTTCCCCTGCGCCCATATAAATCTATTCATAATCCACTGTAGTGCATTAAACCAGCTTGTTTCAAATAATAAAGGAATGGATCTAAAAAGGAAGAGAAACTTAGGGAGGATCAGCATCTTAATTACATTAGTACAGCCCACTAATGATAAATGTAGATTATTCAGTCTGTTCAGGTCTGCGTTTACTCGTGTCATTAAAGGAGTCATATTATTTCCCACTAAGCCCTCTAAATTTGCTGAGATTGCAATTCCCAGGTATACTGCCGATCCAACCACCTTACCATCACATCTACATATCTATTCTCTACGATCTGCGTTTTCGAACTGTTCAAGCTATATCCCGATACTAGGCCGAACTTTTGGGCTTCCAGTTCCACATCCCCAATAGCCCCTGCCGGGTTAGGTGTCAGAATGGCCACATCGTCAGCGTACGCCAAAGTTTTTATCGAGCAGCCATTCATCAGCATTGCTGGTATCTCCGGATTTTGTTCTAATCGGCAGAGAAAATGATCTAAGTAAAGCGCAAATAACAGGGGAGATGAGGGACAGACCTGCCTAGTCCCTCTACTGATTTTAACCCAAGCAGAGTGCCCCCTGTTAACCCTGATCTTAGCTTTGGTGTCTTTATATAGTGTTCGAGTGGCCTTAATGAATCCCTCCCCTATCCCACTCCAACTCATGACAGCCCAAAGATAACCCCAGGAGACCCTATAGAATGCTTTTTCTGCATCTAAAAAGAGTGCTGCCATAGGGTCTCCCAGAGTATCTGCTGCATCGAACATTGTAATTACTTGCCTGACGTGTTGCGTTGTGCCCTTACCTGGGATAAACCCATGCTGGGAGGGACTTACCAATCTCTCAATTATCCTTGATAGTCTTTTAGCCAACATTTTAGAGTACACTTTCACATCGGAGTTCATTAATGTGATAGGTCGATACGATCCTGGGGCCGTTGGTGGTTTACCCTTTTTATCTATCACTGTAATGTCGGCAGCCCCCCAGGAATCAGGTATTGATTCCCCCTTCTGAGCTAGTGACATAATATTAAACATATCTGCTGCTAACACCGTTTGGAACACTTTAAAAAATTCCATTGGGATCTGGTCTGGGCCCGCTGCCTTCCCCGAGGGTAGGCTACCAAGAGCCATAAGAAATTCTTCCAATTGGAATGCGGCTTCTAACTCCTCCTTGTCGTCCATCTCAATTTCAGGAGGGAGGACATCCCTCAGGTACCCCTCTATCTCTTCCAAACCCCCTACATTATCAGATGAATAAAGATCTACATAGAACTGTCTAAAAGCTTCCCTCACCTGACCAGCCTCTGTAAAAGAGTTGCCCTGTGCATCAACAATCTTCTTGACGTCAGAATTTGCTGCCGCCTGTCTCTTACGAACCGCTTAAATATGGCCTACCCTCTCACTGAATTCATATGCCTTCTCCCTTTGAGTCAAATACTTCTCCACTACTTTTTTAGCCATCCCTTCAAGGGCTTCGGCTCTAGTTATGGTAATCCTAAGCAGTAGCTGGTCGAGCGGGGAATTCTGGGAAATAGCTACTGCTAAGTCTGCCTCGAGTTTTAAAAGATTTAGTCGAATTTCTTCGGACCTTAATTTCTCCTTCTTTTGAATAAATAACACAAAACTTAATGTCTCCCCCCTAACCCCCGCCTTAAATGAATCCCATACAACCCCCGGTGGTGCTGTCCCTCTATTTATATCCCAAAATTCCTTTATCCACCTGATCATATAATCCTGATATACCTGATCTTGTAATAGTGTACGTTCAAAAGTCCATGAAAACTCTCTCTTTTTAATCTGACCCAGCTTAAGTGTCACTACTAGTGGGCTGTAGTCTGAAACCAGTCGTGGATGTCTTTCGATTTTTGAGCCAGTAATCAAGTTATTCAAAATTAAAAATCAGTCCAATCGAACCAAAACCTTGTGGGGGGCTGAGTAAAATGTACTACCGTCTAAGTGCGGATGCCACTTCGTCCAGGGATCTTCCAGGGAATTATGAAATACCATGTCTGAGTGTGCTCTATACACCTTCTTTTTCCTTCCTATATAGTGTACCCCAGGTTGAACAAATGAGCTACTAAGATCATGCAAATTGAGGTCTCCGCAGCAGACAATTGGTTCGGGCCACTGAGCTAACTCAACATCCAGGTACTGAAAAACATCCGGGTCATCCTCTGTTGACCCATAAATTGTAACCAGCGTGAAAGTATCTCCCTTAAAAACCAGCTCCAATAGTATCCACCTCCCCCACTGATTTCCTTCTTCCTTTGCACTATTGCATCTCCGCTCCTCCCTAATACTGCCTCCCCTCTGGTCTTAGTCCCTTGCTTGGAGTTCGCTAGTAGTGAGAAACCCAATTGCTCCAAAAGATAACCTTTAACACTCTCTATGTGGGTCTCCTGCAGACATACCAGATCAAGGCGCAATGTTTTAAGAAAAGCAGCTACTCTAAGTCTTTTGTTTACTTCATTAAGCCCACATACATTTAACGAGGCAATCCTACACGCCATATAGATATACCCCTTGTCCTACCAGTGAGACTACTATCTGTTTAAGAAAAATCTTCGTCTGCTGATTCCATACAGTCCTCTTCACGTACTGTATACATTCAAATTCTAATACATTACAGTTTCCATATTGTATGCACTCTGGTACAATTTTTTCACAAGTGTGATTTGCCAAAAAAGAAACAAAACTTCGTGCCCCTTTTTCACCCCCCTTCCTCCCCATACCTCCCCCTGCTCCCTGCCCTCCCCTCCTGCTCCCCCCCCCTTACAGGCAAATAGGTCAGTAGACCTATGAGTGCCCGCCTTGAATTGTGCCAATCCTGCTTCTCTTTTTGATGTGCTGTGCTACCCTTTCTTCTTATACCTACACTAAGTAAACTTTGTGGAATACGTTATGTACAAACATCTAGGCCCTTCCCTTTTAACCACCTTTCTGTTTCCTCATTTCTTCCAAGAATTGCTGGGCTTTGATCTCTGAAGAGAACATCCAGGCCTTTCCCCTTACAACTACTTTGAGCCTAGCGGGGAAGAGGAGGTATGCTTCCAAGCCTAAAGCCTGAAAGGGAGCAATCATCTGTCTAAGCTTCCATCTCCTCTCTACAGTGACGTGACAGAAATCAGGCCTGGCGAAAAAAGTAATACCTTCGAATGTCCTCCTGCTATCAGGCCTTGCCTTACCAATTATCTCCTCTCTCAATAGGAAGTTCCCAATATTAACCAATATTGCCCTGAGCAGGTTCCCCTGGCCCTCACTTCCTGTAGTTCCCGTGCCTCGGGTTTTCCTCATTGTAAAGGGGAATCTATGTGCCCTCTGTACTTCCCTTTCCCACTGCCACTGGGACTCTGGAAAGTCTCCTTTTAACAGATTATCAACGAATTGTCTGACATCTTGCCCTTCTGCCCCTTCTGCCACACCCAAAAGTGTGACATTGTTCCGTCTCTGCCTATTTTCGAAATCCTCCATCTTCCAGCTCGTCTTCTGCCAGTTTCTCTTGCTCTATCTTGAATGCCTGCCGATCTCCCACGTCGTCCTCCAGTTTGCCTGTGCGCTCTTCTACTTCTGTGACTCTCACCTCCACTTCCTTATACAGTTTATTTATTTTCCTCAGTGAGCCCTGTATCTTTTTTGAGGCCTGCCTTGCTCTACGACTTTCTGTTCTTGCCTCTGCTTGCATCTCCTTCAGGGTGCCAAATAGTACTTCAAAAGAGTTTTGCTGGGGTAGGGTGTCAGGAGTAGGACCCCTACTGCTGCCATTATCCTGATAGACCTGGGATGTGGCTGAATAGTCCCATAGTAATTGCCTATCGTAATCGGGGAGAGACCCTGAGGTGCGCTTCCTTAATTTTGAAGGCCTTTTCTTTTGCGTAGATTCTTTGCCGAAAGTGCTGGCCCCGGAGTCTGTAACCTCCTCATCTACATCCTCTTCCAGGCTACCTTCAGATGATATAATTGACTCTGAGTCCTCATTTACTGAAAAGAAGCACTCTCCATCTATTGAGCCCCCATCAAGCTTTTCTGTGAGGTGCTTGTTCTTTTGCTCCCCCCCTGCGCACTCTTGTCTGCCAGGCTTTCCATGCTGCCCCAAGTATTTACTATTTGGCTTTGAGTATTATTTTTCCCTTCATTCATTTCGGCCTCCACCATCATCAGAGCCCCCAGGATATCAGCGTTCCCCAGGGGAACACACGAGCGCCTCTCCTTGTCTCCCACTATCATTATTTTCACCGGCATTGGCGCTATACCTGCTGACTCCACCGCTCAATTCTCTGCTGACTCTGCTGTTTCAGGACTCTGATTCGCTTGCAGTGGTGTGCGAGCTGCTCCTTCCGTCGCTGCTGCGGTAGCCTCTGCAGTCACGTCTGCCATCCCTACCGCCTCTGTGCTCTGACTTGGTTGCCTGGCAACCGGATTCTCTGCGGCGTCGGCCGCTCCCGCAGCATACACGCGGACGCTCTTTCCTGGTTCCTGCGTCTTCGGTGCTTCCTCAGGCTGTCCGGGGGCAATCGTGGAGAAAACCTCCGTCAAGGTAGGCTGCCGCATCCCGCTATCTTTGCTTTTGCTCGCATCACCTCCTTTTGCTGTTAGTTCCGCCATTTTAACGTTCCTTGATGTTGTCCGGCTGTCAGACGTATTCTTTTGGAGCACCAGAGTTTTACCGCGAGCCTCTACCTTTCTTTTCGCTGGTATAGCAGGCACCTTGCGGATTGCTCCGGGGGTTTTCCCTGCAGCTGCCTCCCCAGTCACCGCTCCTTTCGTCACTGGATCCGCACCCTCTCTCTGCTTTTCCTGTCGCGGTGGTGGTCGGGGGGGCATCTCGTTTGCCAGATACTCTTCGCCCCTTATCGCTCTCAGGAGCCTGCAGGTACTCGACGTTATCCAGTTCCAAGTCGCACTGTTCACTCGAAACTGTTTCTCGATTCAACAGTACTCTTTCACTCCACCTTGCCACAAAAACTCGAAGGCCATCAGGGGGAGCACAGCATCCTAACCTGTTGAGTCCATATTAGGCAGGAGAGGAAAGTGATGCGACTGCTCAGCTCAACTCTTCAGCGGCCATCTTGCCCCTCCCACTGAGGCAGGTATTTACGGAGAACCCAGGTGCTTTGAATATCTTGTGTGCACGCCAGGTCCAGCCAAGCCCAGGAAGAAGTGCAGGAGCACGAAATGCGTCGGTGAAAGGCTGAATTTATTTGTATGTGCTACAGCTTTGACTTTCACTCGTGAACCCCCATTAAAGATTTGAAGGCAGATTTACCTGATGTTGGCTCCTTCCGTTTGGGTAACTTTATATATATATATATCCACAGCCTTGGCTCGATTCTGCGGTCCAATGGCGCTCTTTTCACCGGTGCTATGACTTCCAAGCAGAGCCCCGCTTCAATATATTTCACAACTCCCTTCTAAGAACCAACGCGTTTCGCAACCAACTGTCGCTTGAACAAGCGACAGGTGGTTGCGAAACGCGTTGGTTCTTACTTTGCATTGCAGGAGTAATGACAATGAAATAAAAAGGATTGGGAAAGGAACTTTTGTGAGTGCTGATTTATTCCCTTCGTGGAAGACGGGAGTTGTGAAATATATATATATATATATATATATATATATATATATATATATATTTCACCTCCCAGGCAGAAAAAACTACCAGTGACGAGACTTGTGCAGACCAAAATTGTTTTATTTCTCTGTCGCCCTCGGACGCGTTTCGCCTGACCAGCAGGCTTGTTGGTGAACAAAAAACCCACATTTGGCACTGAGCATAATGGACGTGGAAAAAAATACTTGCTTAAACAATACGTTGCTCTTAGCCCACAAATCACATACAATTAATTATATATCATGTTGCCAGTTCAACAATACATGATTAAAAATGTTAATTTCAGTTTTATTATTGTACAGGGCATCACTAAAATATGCATATGAATTATAACTAGGCTGTGGGGTTTTAGGTTTAAACCTATAATAACTGATAAAACCCCACTGAAAGAAAAATAGCCCTCACCGGTGAAAACATATAAACACTGAAAAAAACCTGCACAAACACAAACTAAATGTCATTCAAAGAAAGGAAAATGAATGTGAAAGAGTCATTTTGTTCTTACTGAAGGGGTCAATAAAGTGTAACTTTGTTATACAAGCTAGCAGTAAGAAACACTGCCTAACATTATTCTGCTTGAGTTTTGTTCTTTAGGGATGCCACTAGAGTATTGTTTCTTCTTCCTTTTACTTTTTTCAGTTTTATGGCCTTTGGTCTAAAGATGCAAGGTTTAGTTTCACGTTTTAGGTTTAGTTTAATTATTTTATAAACTGTGGAGAATCAGGACATATCAAACTCCCATTTGATATTTTGGCTGCATTTGATTCTTTCACTGATCGGTAAAATGGCTAGTTTCATAAAAATCTTTCCTAATATGTGTCATCACATTTACCCACAGAGAATGGGTAAAAACCCTTAATACATCAGACCATAGTTTCTAGTGTGTCAGTATTGATAGTAGGTGAATATCCAACACCTCAGGCTTTAAACGTTAAATGCAAGGTATAGTGACAAATATATATATCACCAAGCATTTGGAATAGTGGTGAAAACGTGACACCAGACTTTTGGAAAACATGGAATGCAGTGTCACTTGTTATGCTCTGCAGAAAAAGGTTATTTCCAAGTTCAACAAAGATTGGAGTGATATTGTTCGTATTTGTAGTGATTCACCTACGTATATAAAAATTTTGTGTGATGACCTGTCAAAATCGATACCAAAGCTGAAGTGATTCCCTGTAGGAGATCCTTGCCTCTTGTTAGATGGTATGTTGAAAGCATCTTTACAATCTTCTGAGTTAATGAGGGATGCTATTGTCTTTTTAGTCCATTCTGGTGCACTGTTTTCTTATGCCCAGGAACTAAAATGCAAATATTTATCATTTTGTGCTTTATGTGGCATCAAAGAAAGAGTCATCCCAACAGGAAAGGAAAGCAATAAGATTAATTTGCAAAAATCTCTTTGGACCTAATATACACTATACGTACACTGTCTATATACCATGTTCTTTCAGTGCAGAAAGCAAGCAATGATAAAAGCAAAACGTTCCATAAACACCGGAAAAACACTTTTTCTTTTGTTTTTAGTGGCGTGAAAATGTGTAACCACTGATAACAACTGTTTTTTAAGATATTGAAAACGCTGAAAAAACCCCACCAGAATTTACCAAAAATAGAAACTGAAAACAGGACAGCCTAATTATAACATTATGCAATGTTAGAAACACGTTTTAGTGCATTGAGTAACGCTACGATATGGCTGCAATTACTCCGTTAAAGTGCTACGTGCGGACAAGTCTGTAGTTAAAAACTTGTTATTAAGCATTCAATAATGCTACGATAACCCGCAATTGCACCATTAAAGTGCTACGTGCAAACAGATGGACATGTATGTATGTGGTGTTATATAGCCATTGGTCCTTTGCCTTTCTACACTACAACCAGTTCAAATATTTATACCACAAGGAATGTACATTCCTTGTGGTATAAATTTTTGAACTGGTTGTAGTGTAGAAATATTTATATATGAGCCTGGCGTGTATACGGTGAGAGATTATGGGGGTGCACACAGTTATGCCCAAAATAGCAACATCAATAGTACAAATACATATGGGGAACATGATCGGTCAACTAAGCAGCGCAATTACATCTTTATAACCCCACTCATATAGATTGCAATTCTCTTATACTAGTCTGAATACTAATCAAAAAAACTATATGGGTAGGTGATATTAATCTGAGCTCTGCATAGTAAAACGAAAATGCTCACCTTCCTGGAGTTCCATTGGATCAAACAATGTGTATGTGTACAACCCTCCTTTCATTGGGCTGCCCTTGTAATGGAACCATGTCTATGCTAAAGGTGTCCATAATGTGTTCCTTAAATATTGTGAAAAAAAGTGCTTAACAAATGTCAACCCTCTAGAAAAAAGGAAAAGAATTAGATATACATAATGTACTTTCAGGGATTCATATGTATTTTAAAGTGAATATATGGCAGCAGGGCCAATATATGATAAAGAATGTTAAAATCACTAGACGGTGTATTGGTCATTATACTTTCTATAATCATGGATACACAGAGAGGGAAAGATAATTCATTATATCTGGATCAATCAATATTTCACCTACTTTATGGTGCAAGTTAAGAACTTTTACGGAGAGTCAGGAGAATCCCTGGTATTGTCCTACTTATATACATCCGAAATGTAAAAGCTAGAGGGATGCTGAAAGCTTAGTCTCATGTATCATTTGAAAAATATGTACATAGCATGAAACACAGTGGTAATTTCATGAGTAAAGCCCAAACAAAGAAGAAAAAACATGCCTCTATTGGTTTAAAAATACATCATGGCAATGTCCCTTGGAACACTGCAGATAAACACCATTATATCTATAAAAAATTATACAGGTCTTCCCCTAAGTTAAGTCCCATTGGAGACTTACTGTCAAGCTCTACTATGTACCTTGACTCCAATTGGCGTAAGGTCTTTTCCCTATTCCCTCCCCTATTGTTGGGTGCCACAGCGTCAATGAAATAATATTGTAAACAGTTAAGATTATTGTCATGACAAATTTTGAGATGGCGTGCCACAGGGTAAGCCTGGTCGGAATTAACAATCGCTCTTAGATGTTGTAAAATCCGTACATGGACTTGTAATTTTGTGCTGCCTACGTAATAAAGATTGCAACTACATTTGAGAATGTATACAGCAAAGTCTGTGCAGCAGGTATAATGAGCTTTCAAGGCGATGCCTTTGCTTGAAAAAGGGGTAGTGTACGTGGTGGTGTTAATGCCGAACTTACACGCCCGGCATGTGCTGCATTTAAAGAGGCCTTTTCATGGTGTTAACCAATTGTCAGTGTTAACAGTCTCCGGGCTATTTTTAACCAACTCATTGCGCATAGAGTATGCACGTCTAAAATTGACAGTGGGAGTGATAGAAATAACTTATTTAAAAATAGGATCTGTCAGGATAATAGGCCATTCCTTTTTGATGATTGTTTTAATAAGGTTGGCCGGTTTGCTATATCTTGTGATTAACCTTATCTCGTCTTTACTCAGACCCCCCAGGATATAGCGGCATGGATTAGCAAATTTAGCGGCACAAAAATGGAAATTTAGCGGCACAAATATGGAAATTTAGCGGCAATTTTGCGGCATTTTATGTGGCCATTTTTCCTACAACAAACACAGATATCTTAGTTTTTTTAGTTATTTAACAACATGAAGCTATGCACATTTGGTTTCTTTACAATGTAGACACTTTGGGGCAGATTTACAAGCCCCTTGCGCTGCTTTTACGCCGCCATTGCGTCACTTTTGTGACGCAGCGGCGGCGCAAAAGATGCACCATGGTGCGGGGTATTTACTACGTGACGCATCTCCCAGATGCGTCACGTTGCAAAGCCCTGCGCCAGAAGAGGCGTACCATTGCAGGTCAGTTTGTGTCTTGCAATAGCCTTAGAGCTTGGTGCCACTGTACCTGCTGCACTAATGATGGCTATACCTATCGCCCCTTTTATTAGTAAGCACGTTAAATAGTACAGTGTATTTTGAACACGACCTGATATCCCACCGGATGCCCGTTCGACAGACCTAACCACTAGAGAAAGAGCAGTCAAAACCGCCAAGTGGTCACTTGTTAAACAGTAGCGAACTGCATGTTGGTACTTGTAGTTTCGTTGCAAAATGTCAGCCTGCAAATCGTCTCCGATTTAAAAGCGGGGACTGGTTGAAGTTGACACCCATGACATGGGGCCACTTGACGCCCGTGTTAAATTTCTCGCCTCTAGGATTTTTCCCATGGCTCACTCCCAGGGGGAAATGGTCTGCAATAGGTGAGCTCAACCCTCTGACTTCATCCCTTGTCCAGCGCGCCTCTGCAGATACCACGTCCCGTGTGCGCCTCAGCTCTCTTGGCTGAGTGGTTCTGTCTGTTTATCTTGAGGGACAGACATCTCTGCACGGTGCTCCGTCTCCAAGCCAGCGAATAGGGTGACCAACTGGCATTAGTGCGAATTCAGGACGGTGAATGTAAAAATTCAGGACAAAGGGTCAAAATTCAGGACACAAATTCAGGACAGGAGCTCAAAATTCAGGTCAAAACTTCAGGACAATAGGTACGTTTTACAGACACATCAGAGGTCGCGCAATAGTATATAAGTAAGCCCAGCCATTTCCAAACATATTCAACCGTTTGCAAACCTATCCATCATGTATCCTTCCATCTATCATTTCACTCATCCATCCCTTCATCCATCCCCTCATCCATCCTTTCACTCATCTCCATTATCCATCCACCCTTTCACCCTATCCATCTGTACACTTATCCATCCACTCTTCTTCCCATCCATCCATTCACTCATCCATTCAGCCATTTACCCTTTCACCAATCTAGCCATCCTTTCACTTACTAATCCTTCCACCCATCCACTATTTTAGTCATCCATCCATCCTCCCTTTCTCTCTCCATCGACCCTTTCACTTAGCCATCCTTCCTTCCATCCATCCTTTCACCCACCCATCATCCATCCATCCATCCATCCATCCATCTGTCCTTCCCCTCATCATCCATCCTTCCCCTCATCACCCATCCATCCTTTTCCCTCATCATCCATCCATCCATCCTTTTCCCTCATCATCCATCCATCCATCTACCCACCCACTCTTCATCCATCCATCCTTCCCCTCATCATCCATCCATCCTTTCACCCACCCATCCATCCATCCTTCCCCTCTATCCATCCCCTCATCCATCCATCCTTCCTCTCATCCATCCTTCCCCTCATCCATCCATCCTTCCCCTCATCCATCCTTCCTTTCATCCATCATCCATCCTTCCCCTCACCCATCCATTCTTCTCCTCATCCATCCATCCATCCCCTCCATCCATCCATCCTTCCCCTCATCCATCCATCCTTCCCCTCCATCCATCCATCCATCTCCTCATCCATCATCCTTCCCCTCATCCATCTTTTCCCTCATCCATCATCCAGCTACCCTTTCACCCATACATCCAGCTATTTACATTTTCTCTCCATCCTTCCCCTCTCATCAATCCATCCATCCTCTCTCATTATCCATTTATTCAATCTTTCATTCATCCATTCACCCTTTCACTAATTCATCCAGCCATTCACCCATCCCTTCACTTACTTACTCGCCGACCTTTCCATATTAATTTTGAGCTGAGCCCTTTTGAGAAGAACTTCACCCTCGCTGCAGGGGCCGTTCCAGGACTGGGACAGAAGCCACCCAGGGCGGAGACAGGATCCACCACAGGGGGGGGCAAGAGCCATCACAGGTGTATGTGGACTGGAGCCACAACATGGGGGGACAGGAGCCATCACAGGCGGGGGTGGACTGGAGCCACCACATGGGGGGACAGGAGCCATCACTGAGGGGAGGGCAAGAGCCATCACAGGAGAGGGAACAGGATCCACCAGGGTGGGCACAGGGGTGGGCATGCAGTATTCTAGTATCATCTTGGGCTCCTCGCCCCCTCCTGCACAAGACAACGAGAAGACAGGCTCTCTGTCCAAAATGCCATCCCCCACTGTGATGTACAGTACTTACAGGAGATACTCTAAGAGAACTGATTGAACTGATTGTCCTCCATACTCTGTTAATCAGTGTGGGTGCTATTGTGCCATTTCTGTATTTTCTTAAATTATAGACTGCATGTTTGAAGAACCGAGGTTTGCTTACAATTTAGTGACAGTAATTACCCTCTGTGAAGAGAACCACGTGCTGCCTCTGTGTAATCAGGGGTGTAATCTAGCCGAGTCTCGGATGTTTGGGGCCCTGGGTAGAAATGGAATGTGTGAGCCCCTCTCTAAATAGCAGAGACATGACACATTCAGGGCTGTTTGCATGTGAATAGATGTCGCAGCTCCTGAACCTGCAGCCCCTCCCTCTCAGTCACCTTCGAAGCACCTCTTAACATGTCATCAAGGGCTTGAGGTGTGAGGTTTGCCATCATGCTGTGACGCTTCAATGCTGCTGAGTATCTGAGGAGCTTTGGTGCAGCATCGGAGACAGAGGCACAGGCGATAGCCACATAAAGCAGACCCCCCAGGATATAGCGAAAAATGCTGCGATTTCTACAAAAATGCCGATTTCGCGGGCATTTTTGTAGAAATCGCGGCATTTTTTATAAAGTGCCGATTTCGCGGCAAATCGCGAAATAGCGAAATCGCGATATCCTGGAGGGTCTGTTTACTGCCCGCACCTTTGTTTTCAAAACAGTTCTCATCTTAATATGAATATATATATATATATACTAAGACAACGTGGCCATATTGGACTCCTAATTATGATCATGCTGATCATTGCCCACTGGGGCGTGGAAGTAGTGGATGCCTTTGTATCTAGGACGATACCATGGTAACAGCCGGGGATATTTGAACTTTCTCCCAAGTAACTCAATTTGGGAGACAAATGAACTGCCGTCATATAACGAAACCATGACAACAACCAATGACCGCACAGCTTACTTGACCGTGTATTATCACGTGTCACTGAACTTTTTGGAGTCCTGTTCTTGGCATTTTATATAAGAAATGATAACATTCCATGTCCAATTTGTAAACCTGGCCAATTGGAATCATGTTGGCATTTTTACCATGTACTTCACATGAATTGTAGCGTACATTGCCTTGATTATTTTTCGTTACCATTCGTGTTCACATTTCAACTGTATTAATGTTTACAACAGAATGAGTAATGATTGGATCTGAAACTGTGATATATTTCACATTTGATTGCAATTATAACTGCCATTGGTCCATGCCAAAATGTCCGCTGTTATTTGCACTTTGCACATTGGTGTTTTTATGTGGTCACGTATTTAAGATGGCGACTAGATTGAACTGGTGAGTTGAGCAAGCCGTAATGGCGAAACGCGTCGTTATTCTACTTGCTAAAATAAAACGTTACTTGCAAGTTAACCTGGGTGTCCGAGCATCATCCTTACCAGGAAGTGTGTTGGAGTGAATATATATATATATATATATATATATATATATATATATATATATATATATATATATATATATATATATATATTACATAAGAATAAAATCTTTAAGTCTTACAAGTGGTCGCCGTGATCTCACACTTCGGGAGGTGCCACTGGGCAAATCCACACAGGTGCCATTGGAAAACCCATTCCTGCTAGCATCCCTAAAACATTCACCTCTTGGCACATCCTAAAAAATATTGGTGACATGCTTATCAGAAGATATGGTCTCGCCCCTGAACAAGGAGACTCTGTGAGATTCCACACTCCTCCACCATCCACACGTACAACATTACTGAAAACTTCAATGACACGTACAGTGTCAGACCAATTAGGAAATCCTTTGCCCACCATTGTGCCTATTTTTATTAACCATATTGCCCACTTGCACCACTTGCTTCCCTGTAATGCCCTTCCTTTTTATTAAATCTTCCTACATCTTAAATTACATATTTTCTCAAATTTCCTTAAAGGCCACTTCAGCAATATCCCTATGCGCCATTTTCTTGCCCTTTAACCACCATGGGCCTAATCTGGTACTGGGTTTGTGTCCTCTTAATAGCTCAAATGTGCTTACCACAGTGATGGAGTTGGGAGAAATTCTCTAGGCCAACAACATAGACTGAGTTCCTCCAACTTAATCCCCCCTTTACAGCCAATAGAATGGCTTCTTAAACGTCATGTTTGGATCTTTCAACCTGACCATTAGTTTCAGGGTGGAAAAGAGCAATTATTTTATGAACAACCCCACATGTCTGCGAGTAATTCTCCATTTGTTTACTGGAAAATTGGGGTCCATTGTAAGTCATGAGTTCCTGGAAAATGCCCTCTCTACAAAAAATGTCATCCCAAAATGCACTCCATAACCACTTCTGAATGTACCATCTTTCACCATCTTGTTCTCAGGGCATTTAGAGTAGTAGGTCCATCAGCACAATTCCAAAGGCTTCTTGTCTTGGTAAAATGGCAAATGGGCCAGTAATATCATGTCCTAATTTGCGCCACGGCGTTGCAGGAAAATGCACTGGTTGAGGATCAGTGGGCAAGGCTTTAGCTGACTTGTCACTATTTGCATTTTGTCACACAACTTCACTTGAAGTTCCATAAAGGATTCAATGCCTGGCCACCAGACATTCACTTTGATACGTTTTCTCGTGGCAGAGAGGCCAAAATGACCCTCTTGAGAAATATCCACAATGGACTTCCTCAAATTGAAAGGAGTGCCAAACTTGTCACCACATACCACAATGCCATTTTCTATTGCTAGTTCCTCACGTACCTTAAATTTACCCATCAATTCACCTGGCCCCATCTTCTCCTTTGGCCAACCTTTTAAAATAAATAGTTTCACTTTGTTATGTTAACCATCCCTCTCAATCTCCCCATGCCATATCTGTTCTTCCACAATAGGAGACTCAGAACCCAGTAAATTGATGTCCTGCACTGTGAATGTTACTTCACATTCATCCAAATCAAGATTATCATGGTCTCCAGCAAGGCAAAGGCAATCTAGACATGCAATCTGCATGTACATTGATCTTGCCAGGAACATACTCCAATTGGTACGGGAAATTCTGCAACTTAGCAGCCAACCTGGCTGATCTA
Source organism: Lissotriton vulgaris (assembly GCF_964263255.1). NCBI lineage: Eukaryota > Metazoa > Chordata > Amphibia > Caudata > Salamandridae > Lissotriton > Lissotriton vulgaris. Next base: position 333,151,008 of record NC_141685.1, read on the forward strand.
GCAGACATGGTATGCCCCCCACCTGTTTCAAACATGTGCACAAGGGGCTTGTGATCAGTTTTGATTGTGAACTTAGTTCTCCACAAAACGGACATAAAATGTTTAGCCACCCACACACAGGCTAATAACTCTCAGTCACAGAGTAATTCTTGTCTGCGTCACGCAAAGCCCTTGATGCATTCGCCACAATCCATTCCTGACCATGTTCTTCATGCATTAAGACTCCACCCAACCCACAATTGCCGGCATCCACCATGATAACAAAATGATTACCAACCACAAAAGATTTGAGACACTGTGCACTCACAATCAGGTCTTTAAAGGTATCAAAGGCAGTGGTCATGACATTAGTACATTTAAATTTCACGTGTGTCTTAAGTAGGCATCTAAAAGGATCAACCATGGATGCATATTTAGGTATGAGTTTTGCATAGAATTAATTTACTCAAGAAAAGCCACCAATTGTTCTTTGCATATAAGTACTGGTGACTTACTGATGTTTTCTACATGATTCCTTTTAGGTTTAATTACAACTCCACTGATACAGTGCCCTAAGTATTCAACCTCATGTTTCCTTAATCTACATTTGTCTGAGTGTATAGTAAGGCCCTTAGCTGCTAAAGCAGCCAAAACATTCTTCACATTACAGTCATTTTCCTTTGCCTCCTTTCCAAATACCAATATATTGCCTTGGAAAGCGACTGCCCTAATTAGACCATCTAAGGTTTCTTTCAGTAATCTTTGAAACACTGAAGCAGTGCTCGCCAAACAGAATAGTATTCTGCAAAATCTAAATAAACCCTCAGGAGTGATGAACGCGGTCACATTTTTAGATTCCTCATGTAACACCACTTGATGGTATGCATTGGGTATTTCAGGACACAGGAACACTTGCGCTCCTGCTAAAGTGAATACCATCTCATAAAGATTTAAAAGTGGATGAGCATCCAACCATATAGCCGTATTAAGACTGCGTAGATCTATGCAGAGGTGCAATCCCCCAGTGGATTTAATAAAAATCACTACCAGAGAAACCCAGGGGGAAGATTCCACTGGCTCAATGATTTTCTTTTCACATATATCCTGTAGCATGCCTTTCAATTTACTCCCGTATGACAAAGGTACATTCCTCACCCTATGGCGAGAGGATTTAACAATATCATGCAACCTGATACAATGTTTGAACCCCTTGTACATCCCCAGTTTATTGGTGAAAAGCTCAGGAAATGTATGCTTCAATTCCTGCACAAAGTCAAGGTCATTCCCAGAATTCACACTACATGTGACCTCATTAGAGGCCCCAATGGACTATACAGGAGGGTCAGCTCTAGGGTCCAACCTGATACCCAATTCTTCTTGATGTGGCCAACCTAATAAAGATTGCCCATTCTTCGCAACATACATTTTTCTAGACATTTGGCATCCGACAAACTCCATATTGGTCCAAAAATAACCAACCAACTGAATTTTAAAACCAGTGTACCCTCCAGGAGCAATGTCTGGGGGCAATAAAATGTTATTAGGCCATTTCGTCCTAACCAAATGATAGTCTATAATTGTATACCAAGCACATGAGTCCACCAAACTTGTTATGCCCACACCATCTATAATATTGTCAAAAGCTGGAAATGTGGTTACATTTTTGTCATCACTGATATTCAACACAGTGTTGATATCCTGGTCACAATATTCCCCTGCAGACTTGCATTCATCATAGCTTTGTATCACATTCACTCTCCTAAGAGCTGATCTACAGACTTTTGCAAAATGTCTTCTTTTGTTACATCTGGAACATATATTTTATCCACAGCAGGACACGTTTTAGAGTTACCCAAATGGAAACTACTACCACACCTAAAACATAAACCAATATTTTTTTTCATTCAGGTTTTTGCCATCTTGTTTTCAAATCAAGTCTCTGTACTATCTCATTTTTAAGACCCATTAATTTTTTTGGGTTTATCTCCATCCTTTGCTACAATGTGCACCTCAATTTTCTCATTGCCCCTTATCTTTTGTACAAATTTTTCAGAATGATCAATAGGTTTGTCTATCTCTATGGCATCATTCAGCGACTCATCTGACGTGGACCACAATCTCTACTGAATTTTCTTGTTGTTGGTTCTCATAAGTATTTGATCCCTTAAAATATGCTCATGTGTGACATGTTCAAAGTCACATGTTACAACTAATGACCTGAGTGTAGACAAAACTCTCTATGGTCTTGTCTGGCCGCTGTTTCCTAGAATAAAATATAAAACTTTCCATGACAGCATTTGTCTTCTTACCATAGAGAAAACTGTTTAGAAGCATATTGTAAAGGATCAATATTAGCAGGATTTACTAACACAGGCAGGCTCCTGAATTCTTTCAATCCAATTCCTCCCAGACAATGTTTCAATAGCAATACTTTCCTCTCTGGATCACAATCCTCCCCCTCTAACAATTCCACAAATGCTAACATTTCTGCCTCCCATGTTTCCCAGTCCATAGGTGGTTCTCTTGGAGTTGAGAGAAAAGAATGTGGAGGCACAATACCAGATATACTACAAATTAATTGTTTTTAAAACACAGCCCTCAGAAATTGCTATATTAAAAAAGTTAAAGTAGTCACTGTTGTCTCATATTGAGAAATGAAAACACCACTGAGAAATGGAAAGTTGCCATACATGAGAGAAAGAAAAAAAAGGTAGTCACAGTTGTCTCAATGCAGGATGACACACTTTACAGCAAGTCTTTCCCAGAAAAGTTGTGTATGTCACTGTTAGTACCACACAAATAATATAACAGCCAAGAAGCAGTTACATGCGATGCTTAATCATGGAAGAATGAATATGCGTCACTTAAATCGAATCAATCCTCCTTTGTTAGTCGGCAGAGCACAGCAGCTGCATTAAGTGGGAAGCCAACATCGAAGAAACACTCTGTGATGCCGAACAAACCCCCAATGGTGAATTCTGACCAACTTCCTTTGACGACGCCGCAGGCAACCCATTAATCGGGATAGAGAAAGGAAATGGCAATGCTTCCAATAAGAGCTGTTATAATTCCTTCAAAACCAATCGTACGCAACAAGGAAGACCAAAGAGGCGGGTCTGTTCATAGTTGAACCAATAAGAATCCATGAACTTTCCTCGAATGATAAGAAGAGTAAAAACGAAATCCAAAAAACCACACTGCAAATTGAGTCACTCGTCGGCCTGTGCTCCAGCGTCGCCAGTGTAGGAACAGGGAGGACACCAGAAACAACGAGACTCTGGTATATATAAAACCAGGCTTTATTACAAAAAGAAGTAAACTGTAGCATGTCCACATCCAGAATGCCCCTAACCATCATACATGCTAAATATATACATACCCCTGAAGATTGGAAAGATACCAACACACGCCAGCAGTCTAACCAACCCCAGGGCATCATATGAAATAGACACAAGCCAGGCTCATGTCCACTTCAAACAATAACAAAAGAAGTAAATGGCTCCCAAAGCACGGATGTGACATAACACATGCCACTCTTGTGTGTACAACAATATCCTCATCATGGGATGGGATAAACAAGAACATGATGAGAGATTAAGGATGGTGTTATGCATTCTCAGTCAAAAAGGATTAACTACGAAGGTATCCAAGTGCAGATATGCAGACAGAAGGGTTACATACATAGGACATGAAGAAATTGGCAAAGGAATAAAACTGAAAGAAAAATTAGTTAATGCAATTGTGAACGCTCTATCACCCAAATTCAAGGAGGATTTATTGTCATTCTTGAGTTTGGCAGAGTTTAATTCCACATTTGTGAACACATTTTCAGAGACAACTCGTGCCATAAGAGCTATGCTGAAAAGTAAAGTCATTTATTTTGGTCAGTTGAATGTCAATAAGCTTTTGAAATGATTAAAGAAGCTATCAGCAAAATCTTCAAGGTTTTGATCCTGTTGCAAGCACCATTGTAATCACTGATGCAATCAGCAAGGTTTTAGGTGGTGTCCTTACCCAAATAGATGAGAACGAGAAAGAAGTCATCATTGCTTTTGCCTCCAGGTCACTAACCCCTACAGTGGAAAAGTACTGTGTAATTGAGAGAGAGAGACCTTATGGCAGAGGTCTTCAAACTTTTGTAGGTTGAGCCCCCCCAGATGATTTTTTTTTAGATGTTGGGCCCCCCCACCTGACAGAAATTTCTGGAATCGGCCGCCATGCGCACATTCCGGGCATATCCAGCAAATAATGTTCAATACAATAGGAGTCTTTAGTAAACTGCACGTTTGTGAGTGAGTGTGGTGAAATGACAGAGGCTTATTATGCAGCTTAAAACACCACTTTCCAAGATAAAATGTTCATAAATAGTTTTTACTAAGATGCTTTGTTTTACACATAACATGGATTGATAATAACACCACCAACATAAATGTGACAGGTGTGCCTGTTTTATAGAGACAATCAATCTGTGGATGGATTTTTGCTACTGCCATCCTCAGGTTGTGCTCCACATCCAGTCGTATATTGTACTTAGTCTTTGATACCGCAAGTGCTGAGAACCCAATCTCACATAAATAGGACGAGCTGAAAGGCAAGAGAGTTTTGAAAGCAGTTTCTCCCAAAGCTGAATATTCTGCAGACATTTTCAGTCAAGACAGGGATTGTAAGGGAGACAGTGTTGTCAGATGTTTCAAGCACTGTCTAGCTCTGAGCTGGTACACGAGAAACAAATCTTCTCTAGAAATCATTAACAACCGTTTTAGGCAGCATTATAATGGGATAATTGCCCACCAACCAGTTATGGATCCGAAGCCTGTTGAAAGCCCACAGAGAAGGCGCTGAACAAACACCTAATGGAGAATTCCTTAGTGGTACGATAAGTTGCTTGCCTGAAGCAGTGTGGGTTTGGGGCACGTCAGGCTTATGTTTAAAAAAAATAGAACTAATAATAAATGAATGATGTTGTCTAGTTTACTTCAGAGTAATGTTGTCTGACAGACTTTGTGATGGCACGGACATGTTAGGGATTTTGGGTGCCCTGGTTCAAAACTATTTTGGGGGCCCCTGTTCAGTACAGCTTTGAGTTTAAATGATTTGCTTTCAGCTCTGCCATAGCCTATTTAGCCAGGCTACTAACGGTGCATAGGCACTGTAGTCGAAATTCTAAAAGCGTTTACATCTAATATTCAGAGATAGTGATGTGTTTTCACTGTTGTAACAAAGCAGCAGCCCACTAATTTTACAGTGAATAATATCTGTGATATCCTCCAATTACTCATATGTGAGGATCCGCTTGGGTCTAACTTTTTTATGGTTAACTTTTTTATGGTTGTTGCATGAAACAAACACATTTCTCTGCAAATAGTAATAGACTCCCTCACATCAATTACATTAAAAAGAAATTAAACAAAACTGTATTTGTAAGAATCTGTTTAGGAATTATTCCAGCCCATCAGTAAAAAAACGAACTGTCTCTATCGAGGGGCCCCTGGAAGGCTGGATTGCAGTGCATTTAGATGTTTCCTTTTGTAATTTAGGACGAAAACCTTTATGGGGCACAACATGCCCATACTTGTGTACAAGGGTGAGTGAATGAGGTGACCATATGAATTTGGGTGCGCATGTTAGTACAGAGTGGGACGAATGAATGTATGGTTAGTGGTGGGCTTATTGGAGTGAGATTGCAGATTGAGCAGTGAGGAGGACAGGTGAGTAAAGTGTCATGACTGGAGGTTGAGTAGTGGGCTCATGTGACTGCGGAGTGAGGTACAGAGTGAACAGTGCTAGTGCATTGTGAGTGCAGAGTGATCACTGTGAGTGAAGGGTAAGTGGGTGAATGGTGTGAGTGCATGGTGATCAGTGTGATTGCAGGGTGAGCAGGTGAATGGTCTACGTGCATTGTGATCAGTGTGAGCGCATTGTGATTGCTGTGAGTGCAGAGTGATCACTGTGAGTGGAGGGTAAGTGGGTGAATGGTGTGAGTGCATGGTGATCAGTGTGATTGCAGGGTGAGCGGGTGAATGGTCTACGTGCATTGTGATCAGTGTGAGCGCATTGTGATTGCTGTGAGTGCAGAGTGATCACTGTGAGTGGAGGGTAAGTGGGTGAATGGTGTGAGTGCATTGTGATCACTGTGAGTGGAGTGATCGCTCTGAGTGCAGAGTGATCGCTGTGAGTGCAGAGTGATCACTGTGAGTGGAGGGTAAGTGGGTGAATGTTGTGAGCGCATAGTGATCAGTGTGAGCGCATTATGATCGCTGTGAGTGCAGAGTGATCACTGTGAGTGGAGGGTAAGTGGGTGAATGGTGTGAGTGCATCGGAATCAGTGTGAGTGCAGGGTGAGGGTGAAAGTGGAGGGCGAGAATGAGGAGTGAGTGGTCTGAATGCAGGGTGCATTACCAGACACTTGAAGTAACTCAGCATGTTATTGATGGCAGCGAAGGGTTTCAAATGTGTTAAACTATTGCTATTATGGCAGTAACCAGGGATCAGGGTTGAGGAAATAAATAATGTGCTGATCCCTCAACAAACTTCCAGTCTTATGATTAGGGTTGCCAGCTCATTATTTTGATGTCATAGATGGTATAAAAATAAGAAGACACCTAAAGTTGTATTTTCAGCACTTGTCTGAGCATACCTTGAACAGCAAATATAAATAGAAAGAACTTGTAATTGTTTTCTAGAGCTGCCAGCCTGATAATAAAAGGGAATAAAGACAGAAAAGTAACATTAAAAATTAATACATACTTCTCATTTATAACCATATTTAGCAATTTGCAGGCTGTTTAAACAACACATGGTTGGCTGGCATTTTGCGCGCCTGCCAGTTTAATTTTAAAAGAAACTTTCAGGGACGTTTTAGGGATTTTGGGGGCGCTGGGCGAAATGTATTTTGGTTGTCCCTGTTCGGACCAGCTTTGATTTTATGATCCAGTCTCAGCTCTTTCATGCCTTATTTGGTCAAATACTAAATGTGTGTACATCTAATATTCAGGGATAGTGATGTTTGTATTCAGTATGTAACACAACAGCAGTTCACTAATATTACTGCAAATAATCTCTGTCACATCCTCCCATTTCTCATATGTGAGGTCCTGTATTGAGCTATAATAAACTATTTTAATGGATGTTGCATGACACAAACACATTTTGTCTGCAAAATGTCTGTAATAGACTAAAAAATGAATGATAGTAAAACGCTATTTACAACATTGTGTTTAAAAATTATTCAAGGTAATGAGGGCAAGACTCTGCAAGAGCCGTCTCTTTCACCCCCCACCCCCTTTGAAAGGCTGGCCCAGAGCCGCTTTGCCCACGCCTTAAAACTTCTATGGAAACTGACTCCTTTCTGGGAAGAGCTAACTCTCCCAGGAGGGGGTTAATTCCTACAGCTGAAATGCTTCAGCTGCAGTGGGAGGCAAGGGGTCTCCTCTGCTGAAACTGAAAGCGTGTCTGTTGGTTTTCTTTCGGTTTTAGCAGAGGAGACCCCTTGCCTCCCCCTTGCCTCCCACTGCAGCTCGAGCACTCAGCGACGAATTAACCCCCTCCTGGGAGAGTCATCAAGTCAAAAGAATGGGTCGATTTCCCCTCCCTCCCCCTTCCAACTATCCCGGAGTAAACTCTAATAAGGCTTGCGACGGACGCAGGAAACAAAGAGAAGACTGGAGTGGAGTGGCGCCCCCGCTGGGATGGTGTCGCGCCCCCCCAGGGGGGGCGTGCCCCACAGATTGAGGAACTCTGCCTTATGGTGTGTGTTTTTTTTTTAGCTCTTTAGGGAATTGTTGTGGAGCAGGCAGTTCACTTTGAATGTGACCATAACCCCCTAACAAAGTTGTTGACTACAGAAGGATTGTTCAGAGCAACTGCTAGAATAGCTAGATTTTTAATGAGATTGAAGGGCTTCAGGTATGAAGTTCAGCATGTTCCTGGAGTAAAAAACTTCTCAGCAGACTTTTTGAGCAGACCTGGCATTACCCTTGACGGAGATTGATAAGGATCCATGGAATGAATATTCTGGAGCAAGTGTTTCATAAGTTAACATGTTGTAAGGTAGCATAGATCAGAATGAATAGCTAGATGCTGAAAAGGAAAATGCTATATTGGTTGATGTGAAGTTCAAGGTAATTAATGGAAGGTATAATGTGGAAAAAAAGACGTTACATGATAATTTAAAAGGATTTTGGGAGGTCAGAGAAGAATTAAGTTTGTTTGATCGTTTTCTTTTAAGGAGAATAAAAGTTGTATTCCCAAGGACCTTAACAGAGAGAATTATACATGTCTGCCATGATGGGATGGGCATTCAGGTATCACTAGTACAAAACAAAGGAGCAAAGCTATGTATTGGTGGCATGGTGTTGACAATGCTGTTGAAAGGTATACAAGAAAGTATGTGAGGTAGCTTACAAATATAAAATCTAAAAAAAAAAAAAATCCCCATTAGGTGCTTTATGTTGCCCAAACATGCTATGGGTGGATGTCGCTTGAGATATTATGGCACCTATCAGTTGGCAGGATGGTAGTATCAAGTATATTATGGTGGTGTCTGACATGTTCTCTAGATGGTTTGAGTTGAGTATTGTGGAGAAACTTGACACCAGAGCAGTTATTACATTTTAGACAGTATATTTTGCATCCTTCTCACCGACAATGGTGTTCAATTTAAATCCAATGAAATGGATCAATATCTTAAAGCTTTGGGCAAAACTCAAGGAGTGGGGGCTGTCTCCAAACCTTCTCAACTCACTAATGCTCCTCTACACGGATACTTGGGCAAGGGTCAAACAAGGACAGGGCTCAAGCCTCACGTCAAAAATTCCAACTGAGGACGGACTGAAACAGGGCTGCGTCCTGGCTCCTTGCCTTTTTAATATATACCTCGCCGATCTAGGGAAAAAACTTGGCCAAGTTGTAAGTCACACCCCGAATCTCTGCAACACCGAAACGCCAATCATTCAGTTTGCAGACGGCATTGTCCTCTTGAGCCAAACTCCAATCGGGCTGCAAAGTCTGATAAACGCTCTTGAACTCTATTTAGATGTAGAACATCTGGAACTGAATAGAGAAAAGACAAACGTAATACGTCTTATAGAGCGTAAATCAATCAAATACAATTGGACATGTAACCATCTTGCAATAGGGGATCAGCCGCATTATCGGTATCTGGGGGTCACCATCGGCAAAGAAAATTTAAAAAAAAACACTCTGCGGTGTTAAAAGCCAAGTCCCAGATGCTAATTTACAGATACAGGCGAAAAACTCTTGCAAAAACTGGATGGTCCAAATTACATCCATCTTTTAAAAGTAATGGCCGCTCAGGTTCTACCTACACTATCGTACGGGCTGGTAACATGGCTTGGAGGGGAGGCTGGTCTACTAAACACTCTACAAAACAACATTTACAAAGAAGTATTCAAACTGCCTAAATGCTCCTCACCAGCCCAGGTGAGATTAGAAATCGGACTTCAAAATCAAATCTTTAGGTCCAAGTCAACATTTGTTACATTTTGCCATAAACTTCGTGCAGCCGACCCAGACTCTTTAAATAACCTTTGTTGGCAGGCAATTAATACAGAACCAACTCAGCCCTGGGCCATTCATTTGGAGAAATGCCTTACGGACCTCGATTTGTCAGCAACATGGAATAAAAAAATTGATCAAGCCAGTTTCTGTAAAATTGTAAATTCTAACGCCAAAAGGAAGTCGTTACTGGAAGATAAACAAACATTGTCCCATCAACGTCATGCCTGGACAGTTATTTCTTCCTATTCACTCCAGCAACCTCAGGCTTACTTGGCAATTCATTTCAGCCAGCATTTAAAAAAAAACCTTATCAATCTTCGTATGGGCCTTCATGAATCCAAGGATTTAAGACCTTCCTGGAAACCCCAAGACGATTGCCCAAAATGCAGAATCTGCGGATATCAAACTGAATCTTTAGTTCATTGTTTTGTGTATGCCCAGCTCTCATGGTATCTAGAAGACGGCTTATACGGGACATATTGAACAGTTTGAATATAAGATCATGTCGCCAGGCCGTTATTTTCTGGCAGGGAGGTTCATCCCCAATCCTGACTTGTCGGGGTCTCAAATTTATGAAGGAAATTAGAAAGCAGTTAGAGGTCTCCCAATGATTATCCAATATATTGCCCTGTCCCTATCCTTTTAGCCGCTGATCCCAAGCACACTTTCTAAAGAGGTGTGGCGCCGCGGCCAGGGCAACTGATGCTGGAATCTGGAGATCACGGTTCGATTACCGGCGACGGTGGCAGATTAGCCCAGCACCATGTGACTCTGGGCAATAGCTTGCTTAATCTTCCCGATGGCCCCCAGCGCCTGGAGACCCTTACGGGTGATTGTTTGTGCTTTACAAATGTGGATTATTATTATTATTATTATTATGTTGTAAGACGGAGTGAATTCCGAGTAGAGCTCCAGTTTTAACATGTTTTAATTTTGATATTTTTTGTGTTGTTTTTTGTAATTTGTGATGTAAATTTTGGCTAATTTTACTTTTCATATTGTAAGGATTTTTAGTAATTCAACAATAATAACGTATTGTATTGTATTGTAAAAATATATATATATATATCTTAAAGCTTCTAGATAGAGTTATCAAAGGCATTTTGCAGCTTTCCAGGCGAATATGGGAGAATGAACTAAAAAAATGATTTGGGCATATAGAGTGACGTCTTATGGCTCTGTTGAAAAAAGTTGATTTTTAATTTTCTGGACGAAGGGTTGTACAGAAACCAAATAGTTTTGATGAAATTTTGTGCAATTTACTTGTAATACTTTCATCCTCTTGTACATTTGTGGTAGATGTTACTGCCATTCCTTGGATCTTTTTAAGTTGTTTAAAAAAAAGGATTGTGTAGTGTACGTGGTAGGTATAATTATTAGTTATATGTAGAATGTATTAGATCACAAGCTTGCATTCCAAGTTTTCAGTATAAGTTGGGGAACATGGAATGTTGGGAGCATTCTGTTGCTGGTAGCTGATGCTGTTATATGATTGCTGTGGGGTTGATAATAAAGAAGTTACACTTGGAGCATACGTGTACTGTTCATTTAAAGAAGGATAGTACATTTCCTTTCTGATTCATACACTCCTTTGCAGAGACATCTGATCCAAAACTGAAGCCCCGGCCGTCACATTCAAATTAGAAAGTTAGCGGTCTATTTTCTTATTATTTATTTAGAACTTCGCGGCTTAGGATGGTGACGTGTTAGTCTCTCCACGTGGCTCAGGCCGATGGTGCTATGGCTGCGTGAAAGATGAAAACAATATATTTGATTTGTTTTATATTTAGCAAAGCGAATTCCATTGGGGAAAGAGTCCCTTTCCAATTATCATTTGACGAAAGATGTAAAATCGAGCTCTATCTCCAGTGTAAGAGCTTTTAATAGCTATCGCTCACGTTAAAAACAGCTGGAAATCTCATATGTATTCTCTAATATTGATTACGAAACCCCAGTTCGATTTGTAACGTAAAATTATTGCTCTATTCGCTATGACTAAATGCTAGTATTCCCTTGCAACATATTGCTCTATTGGAATGACTTAGAAATCGCCACTTCCCAACATGGCTGACTCGAAGGACGCCGTGAAATGTTCTCTAAGGAACACTTGAAAGGCGGCGGCCATCTTCAAGTGACTGATTTTAATTTTGAATGTATTGATTACATTTAATTGTACTGTGTATTGACAAATAGTAACAGGTGGGAGTATAACATATTCGCATCAGACTTCCTACTTTAATTTTGCATAGTTCCATCCTGGTGTTAGGCTCGAAGGAGGATATCAGTGGTAGTCTCTCTTCTGTGTTAGCAGCCCTCCTCCCTCCCTGTCGGTTTCTGTTCTGGTTTCCTGGCTCTTCGGAGGCCGGGTGTACCGCCCCTGCCTCGGGTGTGTCCTGTGCCGCCTTTCACCAGCCTCTGCATGTTGTACAGTATCCTCGGCTCGCTGACCCGCATTCCTCCCAGTCTTCGCTGTGTCCTAAGCTCAGTCATGAAGCCTTTGGTGGTGTTCGTCCTCGGCGGGCCCGGTGCCGGCAAAGGCACACAGTGCGAGAAGATAGTGGAGGTGAGTCTGAGAGTTACATTTTCCACGGCATCCTAGTACAGTGCCATGCTGTGGCACCCAGTCGAGCAGCATAAAGGCACATCACTGGGCCGAGTGCCTCTTTCCCACCTACTAACCGCTGTAGCTACTACATACAGCAGGCGGACTTTTTATTGAAAGCCTTATGTATCGCAACTGGTTCGTATGTAAAGCGCTCTGACACCTTCGGGTAAAATTCGTGCTATATAAAATCGCATTAAATAAAAAGATAAAAAAATTGGACATCGCACCCCACCTCGCTATCCAGTCCATACCTCGCCCACTACCCCTCTATTACACGAAGAGCAACCATACCCGGCAACTCTTTCATTCATTTTATTTAATTTTCTATGGAGTAAGACCAAGGACTCCATCTCTCTTCAGACACGTATTATTTCAGCCCATCCCCTCTCCGAGACGCGCCTCGATTACCATCGCCTTTATTCTCGGGTTTAACCCACACCGTCTAATGCATGTTTTCACGAGATACCCGCCTACTTCCGTTTCTAGTATGTTATTTGGTGTTCATTCTTTGATATTTTTTTAAGTTCTCTTATCAGATTGTCTGCCTTTCGGCACTCCGGCTCACCCATATCCAACACAAAAAAGCACAAAGGCTTCTCGTGAGAGATTTGTCCTGTGTTTTTCTGTTATTTTAGTCGAAGGGCTGGCTTTTGCATTAGTTACCCGGGCCCAGGTCGCAGATGTTCAGTGGTGGACCCTGAGCTATCTCCCCTAAGCCAAGGTCATGAAAACGACAGGATCCTTCGTACATGGCATCATTGACAGTTTAAAGTGCTTTAAATAATGTATAAAAACACTATGGGTGCTATTATTAACACCCAATCAGCTCCATTCCTTGTCCTCGACTTTACTTCCCTTCTATCGCTCACCAGCACCCCGCCAACCAACACTTAGCAATAGCGTAATGGAGCTAAGGTAGGGTTAGTCAGATGATTTGGGTGTGATGCTGAGATGTTTGTATTCAGGAGCAGTCACATTGTGAGGAATTGATATGTACACATATTTAGTTCAGCTGTGACAGTGTCAACTTCCTTTCCATTGAGGGAGCTATCCAAGCAAAGGCAGACAATGAGCACAGGAGACACTAAAGGGCATATTTACTAGTTTTTCACACGATGTAGGGGAGTAAAAAAGCTGCATGAAAAGGAGACAGCAGATGTATGCCATGTGTTCAAAGATATGGCACATTTCAGCTGTCTCCCAGCACTGGCACAGTGTCCTGCCTAGGCCAACAAAGGCACCCTTGCTCTATTCCTTGCCTTGTGTTATAGGGCGGAATGTTTTTGTGCAGGAAGGCATACATTCCTACACAAAACAATCCTTAAAGGTATTTTCCTCTTTCCATGCGTGCTGTAGAAAGATAGCACTCATATTGATTCTTGTTAGGCTTGGTTCAGGAAGACATAGCATTTTGACATAAACCCAGTTTTACTCACCTTAATAAATCTGGAGTTGTATCCATATCCATGGGAACGTCCATGCTCCACTGATGGAATGCCTCTGTGATGCAAGGCAGCATTGCCTTGCGCTACCTTTTCTTAAAGCTACCACCCAAAGCCATGCAAATCTGAATTGGTTGGCTTTGTGAATCTCAGCCATTTTGTGTTTTTGCAGTGCAAACGTGGCGTAACCACTAAATGCAAAATGTTAGTAAATCTGGGCCTATGTTTCTTGGTGGAATATGGGCATTCATGAGAGCCAAGCCAGAACTGAGCCATAGGTTAGACTTTGCTCTATGAGCCAAGGACGAGCAGAGCCATCAAAAGATAGAGGCAACTAATCCACTGAAAATATATGATAAAGACTCTTATCAATGGAAAACAATGCATTTGTTCAACATTTATAAATCTTAAGTTTGTACAGTTATATCACTGATTTGACATTTATGGTAAATCTATTTGTAAGCTTGAATTTGAGCCAAAGTTTCCTGGTTGTAAAGTGCGCAATTAATTTATTTAAAGTTAGATCTTTCTTTCATTTGTCACCAAATGTCAATGTTTTGTAATTCGATATTTCCAAAAATAGTATTGACAAATGGAGTTCAATAAATATATTTACCATACCATAACCCCTTAAGCACTGCCGTCGGCCAACGGTCGTCGCGAGCACTACCTTGCCAGTGCTGCGCATGACCGTTGGCCGACGGGTCAGCATTCGTTCTTCGAACGTTCAGCACTGGGCGCTGAACATTCGACGCTCCTATGAGGTTAAATCAAACTAGCCTTATACACACACATTTTTCATAGTCACTAAAGCATAAATGTATGCTTTTCTGTTTCAATTGTTTCCACAGAAACTGAAAATCAGCCTCAGTGGCACAACACGCTTATTTTAATCCATGCTGCACATCCCATGTGTACCACTGAAGTGCTGTAACTCAAGGAGTTAACTTTCTGGGGCTCCAAGATTACTTACTTTTCCTAATTATTTAATAGTGATCATGAAGGTGTTGAACCACTCTTAAAATTGTTTTTCAAGCCAGAAGAGCTAACTGTAACATTCGCATACAAATTTCATCCCCTGTCTTTCTTAAACACTTTATATTTGGAAAAAGTAAAATTTCTACATAGGCTGTCTCACCTCACTGTTCTAATTAATGCAATTACTTGGGGTCTATTTTTTAATATATAATAAGCGTAGAGTAAGACAGGAGACACTGCTTTTATGATAACATAAATTGTTGGCACTCCTGTCTTGGTAAAATGAACAATTTTAACAGGGATTCAACGTTTTTTTAAAGGTTGATTTAGATTCTCACTCTGCATGCAAATCACACATTTTATTTCTGAAATCATGAAAAAGATGTATTAGTTATGATGTATGTGTCAAATTCATCGGCTTTATAATATACAGCATGCCCAGTGTTTCACTTTTCTTGTGCATGTTGTGTATTGGAATTTTCTTTATACTAGTCAATTATTATTTTTAAGGTCTCTGCAAATCATACTGGAACGTGCAATAATCCTCCTTGAGTTATTAACTTCTGTTAGTCATACCAGTTATTTCCAAGGAGACTAAGCTGACATACATTAGGGCTAAATTAATTAACATGCCCTTTGATCCAAGGAATGGACAAGCATGTTCTTGCTGTACTCACTTTACAATAGTTCCTGTTGTTTCGTGTACATCAATCTCAATCGAACCCACTACGTTGAGTCTAAACTTGTATTTGTTCTTAGCAGTCTACACCCTGGGGCTGGTACTACCATGATTCTAGGACTCCTCATTTCTCTGGTCAACATTTTTTCTCTCTGTCTGTTCTGTCCATGCAATCGGAGTGGACCTGTTTGTTCTTTCAAAGATGTTCTACGCTGGATTTGCCCGTTTTGTGTACTATCTTCTCTGCCCTGCCCATCAGCTTCTCTGTTTCCATGGCTATCTTTACTTTGGTCATGACATCTTCTGTTTTCTGGGAGTCCATCTTTCTTTTGTGCCTACTCTCAGAAGATCCTCTATGATTGCCTATCTTAACCTTGTGCCCTGATCATCCTGTCCTACAGGGACTAGCTTAATCTTGTGCCTGAGCCCTTTTGTTATTTTCGGATTATCTCTATTGTGAACCACACACTTTAGTTCTCACTGTTCTGGCATACTTTTTATTAGGATACTTCTATTCCTTTGGGTCTACTTTGTGCCATGGGCCGCCAGCCCTATTGCATCGTACTTACCTGGACTCTTCATGTCTAAATCTTTTCTTTGTGCCAGAGTTCTGCAGTAGTCTTCAGCCAGTCTTTATATAACACATGGTCTTTTTTGGCAGTCTGTGGTGTATCTTATCCTTACTGTGGGTGTTTTGTCAATCTCAGGTCTAACTTTACCATGCTCTTAGCAGCTGGGGATATTCTAGTCCTGAGTTTTGTTGGCTACCTGGTATCCTTGAGCCTGTTGGATTCTTCGAGTTGTGTTGGCGAATGTAAAATGTTGTGTCTAATGTACTCTATTGAATGGGTGCTGAGATCCAATTGATAGGAGACTTTCTGGGATATAAGTTCTGGGTTGGATATATGTCTGTTGATGTGGTGTTTAATGTGTACCAATGTGTGTGTTGGTTCAGTTAGAGCATCTTCTTGGTAACATATTTTGGTTTGATGGTACCTATGTATATCTAATATCGGTAACAACCTAGACATTGATGTGAAGGTCATCAAGGATCAGCAATGTTTGTTGGGTGTTGTGGTGGATGTTCCGAGGTCTGTAAATAGGTTAATTTTTTAAAGACTTGGGTGACTGTCATAGGTTTGGGCTGTCCTTCGTATAGGGCTATGCAGTTAAATGGGAAAGGTTAAGTTGAGGTAGTGAGTCCAGTCTGGGAGGAAAAGTTGTAGCCGGGCAATAGTTTATCAGAGGTAAAGAAGGTTGTGGGTGGATATTGTCACATGAAAAGTGAGGTTAAATTAGAACAGCTCGAAAATGGATTCTCTGAATTTGTGTTGTGAATCAGCCAATATGAAGCTACCAAGGAAGGTGTTGTCAATTTTGGGGATGGTAGTTAAGGAGGGGAGACCGAATAAATCATCAAGAATAAAATTGTCATGATTCTGGGATGATGGAGGATATAAAAGATGTTAGAGTGAGTGACAGCAATCGCTAGCCCAAGAGATATTCAAGAATTAGGATGTGAAGCCTGTGACATTAATGATGTATGTTGACAGTGCTGTCACAAATTTCATGTAGACTGGATTGATTGGTTTTGCAGCCATCTAGTCATCAAAGATGGGTTTGGATGTGGGGGAGAGAAAAGCCTGCGTTACAATTACAGTATCTCTTCAATGGTGAAAAGTAAATTGCGCTGGTGGGTGGAGTGGGAGTTTAGAAGCATGAGAGGAAGCTAGTGGGTCACTGTATGGTTAGGGTCCTGTTGATGTAGATGCAAGTTTGCATTTACGGAGTTGAAAACTGTGTGGGAGATATTTGTTGTGGTGCAGTGAATACAGAGGTAGAAGGGGGCAAATTAAGCATACGATGTAATGGCCTGTGCTGCGTGCGTATAGTTCCAGGCCGAAAGAGACCTAAAAAGCTACTTACTACAAGAGTTCACTTAGTTAAATACATTTAATGCTGAGAAACATGGACTCAACACTTACGGACTGTGATCGTGCGCTGTGTGCGGACCAGACTAACAGGCGTGGAGGCCGTATATAGTGAGCTATTTCTGAGCCGGTTTTTATTCTTAATGCACAGAGGTTTCAGTTCGTGACAAAAGAAAAGAACATGGATGGCTTCGGGGTGATGCTTGGTCGTCAGTCGTCGCAGTAGTTCTTCGGAAGGGCTGGTTCTTGGGATAGGCGTTGACTGGGGTCGTCCAGCAGGTCCACAGGATGGTGGTTCCTCGGAGGTATGGGAAGGAGAGAAAGAGAGAGGGCCGTTAGTTTGACTGTGGTACGTTGTCTTTATACCGAATACCGTCACCAGGGGTGTGGGATAAGAACGGACCGCGAGAAGGGTAGGGAACGGGTCAAGAGGGAAAGGAAACAGAGTATCAGGGAAAAAGAGGGGTTGGTGCTGTCGTGAACAAATGCGGGGAGTCTGTACAGTGACGTCCGTGACGGAACGGGTACTATACAATGTATACAGTGATAAGTGCAAACGTGCGGTCATGCTTTTAAGCTACGGCTATTTACACTCTTCAATATACAAAGGGTTCGTTACTCACGTGCCCCGCCGCAACTCTCCCGTGAGTTGCGGCCGCTCTCCAGCGTCCTCCACCGGACTCCACCAGTCCTCGGTCCAGACTTTGTCGTCTTCCTCGTCTTCACCGACACCGTCGTCTTCACCGACACCGACTCTCTTCTCAGGTTCACCGTCGGCTGTCTCCTGCCACGAGTCCAACTCCTTGAACAAACTGCCGTCCCCGCTTCCGAGTAGGGGGATGCACTTCCGGGGTTACTTGGGAATGCTTCCTGTTTTCCGCTCGTCGTGATTGGGTCCTGCAAAGAAGGAGAGATGGGTGGAGTCCGAGATGCTTGAGAGACCGGAGGATCACTCAGAAATGTCCGGGACCTTGAGTGATACGGCGGACTAGGCGTGGTAGGGGGCGTGTCCCGTTCACACGGACATTGAGGTTTGATGCAGAGGGAGTAAGGTTTATTCCTTTACAAAAACAATCCCAGTATACAGGCAGTGCTTGAAGAAGTTGTTTGTGCTATGAAAGTCTAATTTTTGCCAAAACTCGTTTCAAGGCGATGGAGTAATGACTTAATACCAAGGAAGGAAGCTCACTAGAAAAACGAGTTTTCCCAAATTTAGCACTATCGCAATCACATGACTTATCCAAGCATCTAGCGAGTTGCCTTGACTGAGAAAATTAAAGCTGTACTTTCTACTGTAGGTTTTGCTCTACACCTGAGACTGTCCGCACTCCTGGACTATCTTTATCTTGTGACTAAGTCCTTCACTATCCTTTACTTGTGTGCCTTTTCAGATTTCTCTTTGTTTGCGTTGATACTTCTTTGCTGCAAGATCTTCTTTACTTTGTGCCTAGGCCCTTCTGTGTTCTCTGTCCAGTCATAAACCTTTGGCCTTTCTTCTTTTTGGCTTTGCTTGATGACACCACTGTTCTCTTGGGACACAATTCTTTGTCTTGCAGCACTCTGTTCTTTAAGGCTCATACCCTGTTTGCACTAGTCATTCCTCTTGGCATCATTGCTTCCCTGATTCCCCATGTTTATTCGAAAACCACCATACTGGCTGTTGGCCCTCTTTCATTATGGAGCTGAGCTTTTACCTGACGCTTTGCCTGACTGGAATACCTTTCAGATTGTAGTTATTCCCTGTCCCTGAGCCAACCAATGTGGCCTTCCGGCACATACTAATGCTGTTAATTTCCTCAAAAGGCTGTCGACTGCAGAGTTAAGAAATAGACCTGTGTTTAGTAACTGGTTGAGCAAGGGGCATTGTCTTTGCACAAGGAGGACATTTTGTGCTCCGTCTGGGAAAAAAAGATATTGAAATATCCATTGAAATTCATTCAGAATTCTTAAAGCAAAGAGTTTGAAATGTGATAATGCTGCAGCTACGGAAACGTGATTTTGATGCCCTAGTATTCTAGTGACCAAAGTCACTGCAGTGAATAAAATGTGCGCTTCAGAACCCAAGAGTTTGGTTTTTAATGCACCAAATACATAATAAAATAAGTAAGGCAGTGGGTCGCATGATCCCACCACTCTTCTGGAGCTGAATGAATAAGTGGCCCTAAAGGAGCCATTGCAGATATTGTCAAGGTGTGGTGCATTGTAGATATTGTCAAGTTATGGGAGACTGAAGGTATGGTCTGGATTAGTAAAGAAGTAAGCAGGACATATATTCTTGTTTAGATTCCTCGGGCAATCCAAAGTGCAGATAACTCTTGAGTACTGAGTGTGCAGAGGCGTTGCATTTCAGTGAAGAGATGCTGTAAATTTGAAGCTCGGATTAGTTAGGATGCAGGACCTCTTCCATTGGAAGCCTGTGCGGACAGCCTCATCAATGCACACCTCGGATTTAAAGTATTCTTAAATCATTGCCAATCCAATGCTGTAAGTGACTCTGTCGATACGTGTTTAAATTCATCATCATTAGGGCATGAAGATAATAGAAATGGAAAGATGGCTCCCAGTCATTACAGTGCAGCTCCATTTTCATTTTCTTGGGTGTATCTAAATGTGCTTTAAAGCAAGAGTTTCTTATTTTAGATGGCAACCGTTGGGGAGGAGAAGAACTATGAGCTACAAATAGAGCACTGTGTAATTTTGTATTAGTCACTGCTCATGTTTGTGCAGCCGCAGAGTGTAATTTAGGGTTAGAGCAGTATATGAAACACTGAATGACTAGCACATGTTGAATGATCCCATGCGGTTAGCTTATTTGAATGGGTGACATTAAAGAACATTTGAGAGGCCCAGGTCGTGTTACAAGGTCATTTTGAACCGTGGTTTGACTTGTAAAACATTTCGATTCTATCCTATTATCCTATAACTATTCAGAATTTGAGTTTACTAGTTATACCTCTTGATATTTCCTATGACTGTATCTGTGAGCATATCATTTAATGCCATGCCTCCAACCTGCAAAAATAAGTTTATTGCTGTTGCTGTAATGTATATAGGAGACATCGATTTTTCCTAGTACTGCTTTTCGATTCATGTTTGAGATGCCAATGTAATCCATACTACATCACTCAAAAAGCCCCGTTTACGACAGTTGCATACTTTAATTTATTTCTCTTTATATCTCCGCATGGTCATCTCTGTTATTAAACCACTTTTAGATTCCTCCACTTACCATACGCACCTCTCTTAATTTCGGTTTACTGGTTGACTCTGCTGATCTTTTAGTTCGCCTTTTCCCTCTTGGCTGCCTCTGCCCTTTAGTTCATTTAGTCTTGCCACTGGGAAGATCCGTGAAGGCCTCCAGAGGTTTGTGACCCCCTCTGATCTTCACATGAGGGAAGAAAGCTGTTCCCTTCTCCAATCGATTATGCCCTTTCAGTAGAACTACCCCTTCAACCATGCCATTTATTCTAATGCCTACCTGCCCCATTTTTTGTTAGTAGTGCATTTTTGTTTTGCTTTGGCAATATGATTACATCTTTCCTTTCTTTCTGTAGAGTCACAATGAAACTATATATAACCATTAAATATGGGGTACATACTTCTGCAATGCTTTTGGAGTCTTATTCCATCGCATGTCAATTACCGCTTAATTAAATCTGACCTTGTCAAGGAAGATTTAGAAATTTGTATGAAAGGCATTGTATTGGTCTGCTGATTACATAGTTTGACGTTGTGTGACCGTTTTTGTTTTGTAAAACACTTGTTATCCCACATGGCCACAGACTGTCTGCTCTTACGGATGGCTGTGCATTATCAACTTAACGGGGTTTAGGATTCCCGAATAAGAAAATAGATGTGAATGCTTATTAGTTGACACAGCCTGAAACTCTTTTCTACACTCAAGATTGTATACAGTTCTTATCCATGCCCACCTCTCTGAGTAAGTTTGGTACATGAGCTTGTTTTTGGTTGACTGCAGGTAGACCTAAATGCATGCAAGTGTAGGGTCTGTGCATTTCATCGTTTTAAACTAGCAAGCATCTACTTCCTACTTTACAGAGTCCTCTTGCACTTTCCATGAGATGTGAAAAGTTGCTTTTATACTCGCAAGCAGGATTATCACATTTTATCAACGGTTAGAAGTATGACTGACCTGCTTCATGTCCCAGATTGTTAATGATCATCCACGTGTCTTGGGTGATGCCATGTATGTGATGATTGCAGCATTTAACAGCAGACCCATAGTGCATCTGTTTTTAAGTCGCTACATTTTCATTGACATACTCGCCGTGTGTTTAGATTGATATTGCTTTGAAAGCCTAAGCTTGACCGCTGTATGCCTTCTGATCAGTTACGCACCATACATCATCCAATAAAGCGTTAATGAATGTGCTCTACCTTCAAATTGAGGCACAAGAGTAAGTGATTGATACATATGTATATGGTATTTTAATAGTGCGAACCAACCCAATTGGTATCAGTGTGCTGTACACAACTGCTGACTTTTCAGTTGGTTGAGTAAGAGAGGTATGTATTCTAATGCTTCAGGAATGGGGTGTAGTACCTTTGTCATGCTGATGCCACATGCAGGTTATGTTTCAACTTGTTCGGGAAAATCCATACTACACTTCAATGCTGAAGGCTATGCTCTGTCCTGTCGTGTGTGTTTGTTGGGTGCGCAACGACGTACGGCCTACTATAGGGCGATGGACTGGTTTGACCGGGCAGTGTGTCTGCCGGTTATACGGCTGTTTGTGGGCCTATTTTAGAGTCTGCTGCACTGGTTTGTACTATTGATTTTCTTGATCTAAAAGCAAACATTGTTTGAATGAAGCTGAAGTTAAAGTAGTCTTCCATAACTGGTAAAACACTTATTCTGCGTGGTGTCTGTATTAGTTCAAAACTGCCCCAATTTGTAAACATGGACCATTTTTTACCTATCTAATTCACGAATAGGGGCCACATTTAGTTTGATGCTAGGGACTATTACTGTCCCACTACGACCCTGGGTCTAAGTCACGGATTGCAGTTATGAGGTTTAAGGGTATGCACATGTCATCTGATTGCCATAGTACTGGATGTAGACGCGGGTTGCTGCCAGTCTGTGCTAGACCACAGAGCAGGCAAGGCGTGCACAACCTAAAACATCATACGAATTCCTGGTTGAAATGTCGTGCAATTCAACATATTCCGTGCAGTTAATAGTTAGGTGCCTGTTCAGAGGCTTTAAGCCACGGCTGTGACAGTCACAATTTAGTCTTTTACTTTTTATTCCCGATTAAGCTTCACTTGTAATCTGTGTTGGGAAAATGGCCACTTTAAATCCTTTAGTGTATGTCGCCCAGAATGAGGGCGTTTTAGGTGGCCACACCCAAACACACATGTTGGGAGCGGCTCCAGCTACGGTACTTGTGGTTGCAGTCTCACTCATTTTCTTTCTGTAATACGACCCTGGGTGTTCTAAATCGGACTGCTTCCCTACCTGTGGGCTTCTGGTGAATGCGCTTCAGATGGGACATGGTTTCTTTGGTGGTTCTAACTGTTTAAATTATTTTTTGCAGCCTAATTACTTTTTGCAGCCTATATAACTGTCAGCATTATGTGATCGGCCCAGCGGGTCCCGTTTGGAAAAGCAAAGTAATTCATCAAGACCACATTAACTGTGCATTGCATTAACTATAAAAAAAAACAAATTAAATAACATTTGTGCCTCGGATGCGAATGTAAGATTTGGTGACGCCCCCTGATATTGTATCCATTTTTTTTAAGTGCAGACATTTGATGCTGCTTTAAATGCCTTAATTTGACGTGAGCGCCTGCTGCCCTTACATATATTGGCTGCTGAGCTATGGATCAGTAGTCCTTTGATCTTGGGCCCCTGGGAGTTAGTGAGTACTAGTTGTGTTTTTTTTTGTTTTACCATGATCCCAGCAATCGGGATATGCAGAAATGCTCTTTTATGGAAATCCTGACGATTCTGTGCCATCTTATTTAGTTTTTATTTGAGCAGATCGCACATAGGTGCATTGTGACCGCCTGCCAGAGCTGACTCCAGGAACTTTTTGGCTGAGAGAGGGCAGGAAGCCTGTGCTGTTAAAACAGGGACATGTTACATTGCTAGGTGTGCCAGTCGAGAGTATGAGCTTCATTCTGGAGGCTTTCATTGTATGGGGGATTGCAGAAGAGTCATTTGGTTTAAAGAATGGTGTCTCTGGGGGCCGGTAACCCAAGGTGACCTAATAAAGCAGTGGAAGGGTCAGACCCCACTTGCCGGCAGCTTGCTCGGTACAGTAGAAGAGGCATCCTCCGGAGGGAATCTCCCAGCCTTCAAGTCCTATTTAACTGAATACTGGGCGTTTGACCCTAAGCCACACAGGTGCAAGCATTTTTGCAGCCTTAGGGTGAAGTGATCTTTTTCCATCACCTGTCCTCAGACTAATGGCCACATTTGTTTCTTGAGTGACCATTTGACTCTTCCTTGCTGATTGTGTCCTTTAGGTTCCAGGCCTAGACCCTCAGCATCTCCTAACCCTAATTCTGACTGTCGTTGACCAGCTGTCCCTTCCAGACCTGACATGCGTGAGCAGGCGGTTGCCCTTGCTGGGGAAGTGTCCATTCATTATCCAGTACTGCACTCTGGAAATCTGCATGGCCGTACCTGTCAACGTGCACATTTACGGTGACACAGTTAAATTACTCGTTTTAAAGTTCTCAAAAGAGGAAAAAAGCATCCCAGAAAGAGGATAAATTATATTTTCTGTAGCAAACTAAAGCTGTGACATTTGGTGAGGTTATGTGGGTACTGTGCAGTGGCTGGCTCTGGCGTGGAGAGTATTGATTTAGCTGTGCGTGCACTTTGGCCTCGCACTTTCACCTGCTTGTATTGCTTCTGTGTGCTGCCTGTTGTTTGTACAACTAAGCTAACTGCACAGGTGCACCTGCAGTGCTTCTCCGGGACGTTAATAGCTCCTTAACAATAGGATATCTTTCTGGGGACATTCCTGGAATCTCTTACGTTTTTACAGCTTCAGATTAGAACCACTTGAAAGTACAGGTTTTGTGAGCCACTGAATGCATGTGGGTATCGTGGTTCAAACTACCAAGGGGTGTTTGTGCACTTGTGTATTCGACAGTTTATAGTATACATTATTCTTTTTGAATCATTAATTACTTAGAGAGAAGTTTACCAAGTGTTGGAGTGTTGGTTTTTAGTGTTTCCTTCGTAATTGTTGGATGGCAAGATCTGTAAAATAAAAAGCGAAGTACAAATTACTTATGCTTTCTTACAGCATTGAAAAAGGACCCTATTTGAATGTGGTAATCTATACTACTATTATAAAGAGAGAACACAATCCTTTGAGCCAGGTAAACTCTGGAACCACAGCGCCAATCAAAACACCCAATACATCATAGGAAACGTTAGGGTGAGCAGATGGACATAGGCTATATACCATACAAAAATATACCTTAGAAGGGCAAAGTACGTTCTTTCAGAAAGTAGCCCCTTGGAAGTAGCGCCATGTCTGAGGTGGGCGTGTGCGTTTTATGCGCGCTGACATCACAATCACGGGTCCGCCATTTTAGTAAAGTAGTAAAGTGCTCGGAGAGCGGACAGGAGCGTGGCCAGAAGCGGGCAGGACAGGAGCGCCGAACCGACAGACTCCGGATTCCGACATGCCAAGAGCGGACAGGAGCGTGGGCAGGAGCGCCAAACCGACAGCCTCCGGAGTCCGGACAGGAGCTTGGGCAGAAGTGGCCAGGAGCAAGGAAACGGGGGCAAGGAAACAACAACCTGCGCACGTGATGCTGGTAAGTACGCTCTGCTGCGCGTCTCCTGCAGCGGTGCTGCCCCCAGCCCCCTTCTGCCCTGGACAACGTCGGGCGGGCTGCTAGTCTATATATATAAAAACGAAAGTATATCTGTCTGTCTGTTTGTCCTTTATGCATTACTACACCATTCATCCTATCATTATGAAACTTTGGGAAGTTGTTGAGTGCACTCCCGCGATGGTTTCTGTCATTTTTTTTTTTTAATAGGCCCCCCAGGGCACTCATAATCATTTGAATACTGAAATAGACAGCAAATTTGTGAGCATCGTCGACAGTTATGACCCACAAACCGAAATAGATTTGTCAATCTACATCAGAAGCACGAAAGAAAAAAGCATTACAAGCTTCAGAAACAGAAGAGCAACGAGCTTCAGAAACAGACGAGCAACGGGAAGCAAGATTAGAAGCTGCTCGAATACAAACTGCTCAAGCCCGTAATTCTCAAACGAACGAGCAAAGAGAATCAAGATTGGAAGCATATCGAGTACGCACTGCTCAAGCCCGTTCTTCTCAAACGAACAAGCAACGAGAATCAAGATTGGAAAACGATCAATTACGCACTGGTCAAGCCCGCTCGAATGAAACAGCAGAGCAATCAGAATCAAGATTGGAAGCCAATCGAGGACGCACTGCTCAAGTCACAAATTAATAACTTTCAATAACAATGACACAATGTAAATGTAATGTTATCATAACGAGTTTCCTTGAATTTCCTTTATTCTGAGATTGCAGCAACTTGCGACGGGTAAGCTAGTGCTACATAAGTGGCAAAAATCTGCGTTTGGGATGTACCACCAGGTTTCAGTACTCTAGTTCCACTTGAGCGTGAACTGGTCAAGTTGCTGTCATCTCGCCTTGTTTAATCGAGTTGTGTCTAGAAGATAAAGACTGCTACCTTACTGTGCGTTTCCAACTTTACATGAACCTTTTGCCTTTCCAACTTTGCATGAATCTTTTGCGTAGCGTAAGCACCAGATTCTAAATTTGGTTATGAACATCTGTTACGTTCACTTCCGCACCAGACAGTAAAAACAAAATGTCTCCTAAGGTAAGTAACTTGTTCCTTTCACTGCTGACGTATAATCTTAAGAGAGTGGTAGCTGCCCTGGGCTTTTGCCGCTGCGTCTGGACCTCCAGAGGCCAGAGCAAAGCAGTGGAATGGTGGATGATCTGCTTTCTCGCCGGCTGTGTCCTGCCTCCGGGTCTCTGCCGACTCGTGATGGGCAAGGGAATGGAGGTGGCACTTTGGTGCTGCCAATCACCATTTTCATTGCACTAACAAGTAATAGGTCTCCATCTGCAGCGACTCACTCAAAGCTACTGTTCAATTTAAGAGCAGTGAGTGTGACACAAGAGCTGGAAAGGGGGATGGATGGCCCAGAGAGAGGATGGTTCTAGGGCACCAGATATTAGATTTTTCTTAAATAATAATACAACTATTTGGACAGGGTGTGGAAAAGCCAAGTTATCAGGGAAGCTGGATGCCAGTTTTTTTAAATAACTATTTTTTGAGAGGGTTGTAGTAGGTAAAGAGTAAGGGGTGCCTATGGAGGGTATACCGAGGTATATACCTGCCAGTGATAGGGAGTTTTAACTCCAGAATTTCATGTAAGATCATAGATACTTTCAACATTGCTCTCTTCAACTAGTTGATGTCACTTAGAACCACCTACCTCGTTTATAAATGTAAGCTTCAAATTCTTGCCTAAGCAAGGGTGAAAGCCAGCTATCTTTTGCGAATTGTAGAATGTTCAAGTATATTGCGTTCAATTATAATGGGCGAGTGGCTTGTGATGCCAAGATGACGGACGATCTCTAATGGAGCTTTGCGCTATAATACCGTTATCCAGCAGAATTCTCCTGATGCTAGCTGCCTTCGTCCCTTGACCCCAGCAGCCATTCTTGGGGTGATGGGGGAGCAGAAGCAAAGTCCTAGGTGGCCGTGGCGATAGAAGAAGCCCGCAGCCTTGCTCAGCCCGACTTGCAGCTGCCCAGCAAGGAGGTGTGATGGTTGGTCTAGGTCTATACCCTAACGGACCTGGCTTGGAGAGGCCTGGTCCCCCTCCAGTGGGGTTCACTTATTTAGAGACCTCTACTGTGCGAATCCTGAGCCCCAACCCTCCACCCACCTTCAATGACAGGTCTGTCTTGCATAGTCTGCGGTACCCGGCGGCTCTGCCATCTCGTTTCCTTACACCATGACGCAATCTTAATGTACCTTTGAGCCCCACCATACTGTCCGCACCTGCCTCAGAGCTCCTTGCTGACAAGTGGCTGTCCTGCTGCAGGTAATCTCGCTGGGGATTGCGACCCTGACCTACCTCTCCCACTGCTTGGAGAGTTCTGGTCGACCTGGAGCTCCTGGATTGGCGACTGCATCGGTCGGCAGTTTACTTACGCCCTAACCTATCTGCTGGGCTGCATGACCACTTGGCATGCGCAAGACGGCCCTTTCCTGTTGCCGTGCTTCTTCTTCCCATGTGGACGGTAATAATGGTCCTCCAGCGGCCAGGGTGCGTCTTCGATCTAGAGTTCGGTCTACACCGTCTCGTCCTTCTGCGCTGCCTTCGCTTGCTCCAAGTGAAATGGATCAATTGGTACGCTCTGCTGGGCCCATTTCTGTAGAGAACAAACTAGACAGTCTTGGTAGCCATAGAAAAGTCTTGAGTGTCACTGGAAAACAAAATTGACACCATGGCGACTGACCTCGCTCTACTGTGTGTCAACTATTGTGAGCTCACAGACAGAGTTCACACTGGGGAACAATTTTTGACAACTCTCCAACCGCAGATCCAAGATGCAGTCTCAGCTGTGCACACTGGGGATCTGTATATTGGAGGAGAAATCAACGGGTGCTGACAGCCGGTACCGCCGAAATAATGTTCGAGTAGTGGGCCTGCCTGATAATGCTGAAGGCCAAGATGCCGTGTTCTACCTGGAGACATGGTTCAGCAGCTTCCTCACCTCTTCCATTCTCTTGCCCTTCTTCTTGATTAAAGAAACACACCGGGTGCCGGTGCAGAGGCCCCCTCCCCGGTGTTTGTGTTCTGATTTCTGCAAAGATCGTGACCTTGTCCTGCGAGAGGCTTGGAAGCTAGACAACCTGGTAATGGACAGTGTGGGAGTAATAATCTTCCCGGATTACACGTGGCAGTCCAACAAGAATGGAGCGCTTTCCTTGCTTTTAACGCAGACTGAGGGAATCCAACATTACATACTCCCTCCTCTTTCTAGCTCGGCTTTGGGTTCTGGCAGACGGCACGTTACACTTCTTCACGGGTCCTATAGAGGCCTGGGACTGGGCAGAGCAGCGCTGGACTGGGAGCGCTGCCCAAGTGCAACCATGGACTACTACCTTGGGGCCCTCTGGCCGGAGCCTTCGGCGGCATAGAGGGTGTTGTTGTTTGGCACCTTGGCCCTTGGAACAGCCAGTGTATTGAAATGTACTTGGTGATCGCAGCCTTGGCTGCATTTTTGTCTCACTGCGCCAAAAGGCTTAGGGGATGGGTGTGCTATTGTATGACACAATCATGGATATTTCACAATCAATGTGGTCACCAAGGAACTCCTCTCCTCTTCGACTTTATTGTGGTGTATGTGGGCTGTTGCTGACGCACCACCTGCGCCGTGCAGGACATGCCTGGCAGGCCCAATGGGCATGGGGGCACCCTCCATTGTCCTTCACTGTCTGACTGTGGTGATGGAGATCACTCCTGCTCGGTGCCCTTGAGATTGTGGGTTTCCTCCCTGCCTGGCCTTTGCACCAAATTCTTACCTGCCCCTGGGCGCCACTCTTGGGGTGACTGATATCTGGTGCCCTCCCTTACAGACTGTACTCATGCAGCTGGCTCTAGAGACTTTTGAGGTGGCTCTGGCTGCTACTGTGTGATTTTTGTATATTACTCGTGGCAAAGGCCATGCGCTAACCTCCCCATCAACTTACTTAAGCCAGACTCCATAGTCCCAGCACCTCTGCAGGTGTCACAAAGAGTGCTGGCTTCCGTTTAAACAACTGGTACTGGGAGTTCAGTGCACTTGTACATCCTACATGCTGTTGCCCACCACTCTGTCAGTTTGACGACTCTGGCACTCAATATTAACATGTTTGAGTGATAACCTATTGTGCCTCTGCTCTTTATGGTATCATATGTTTACTTTGGTTATTTCCAGTTTGTTTTGTGTTGTTGCTTGCTTCTTACCGGATTGGGCACTTAGGGTAGACATAGCATCACCCTGCTGGCTGAGCCGGGTTCCACTCCTCATACGGTTATTATGATGGCTGACACAAATTTACTTACATGGAACGCCAGCGTTCTTCTTGGCTGGAGCCAGGTTCTTCTACTCATACGGCTATTATGATGGTTGACACTAATATACTTACGTGGAACGATAGAGGCATGCACGCTCCCTCCTGTCAATATGTAGTTTATTCTTACTTGCGTCTCAGAACGTCTGCAGTTATCTCACCTCACCCAAGTAGATGGCATGATGTTCCAGGAACGTGAGAGGGACCAAGTATACTCTACTAACCTTTCTACATATGCTTGTGTGGTCTTGGTGTGGCTAAAGGCCTGGGTCCTCTTTGTTGTATTCGCCATAGTTACAGATGCGGAGGGTCGTTAGGTCTTCGTGGAGGGCCAGCTGAAGGGTCTCCATATCCAATGTGGAACGATCCATGCTCCTAAGTCTGAGCAAGCGGTATTCTTGGATGCCCTGACTGGGGTTCTGTTGCATTGCATTGGAGCGGGCTTACCTTGTGGTTGGGCGGTGACTTTAACAGTGTTTTCAATGCTAACCTGCTTCCCCCGCTTCATTAAACTCATCTATACCTGCCCCCCTCTGACGGGATGAAAAAGAGATGCCGCATATCTGACCAGGTCCGCAGGGGCACCAGCCAAGCATGCACACTGTCCCCAGTGCTCATCTCTTTGGCTATTGAACTGTTAACCTACGTCTTTAAGTCTCAGGGGCTACTCTGGGGTATACCGCTCAGTGATGGCCTTTCCTCACTCGCTTTTTGAGGAGAATAAGCTCCTCTATCTCATAGACAAACAGTGTCCCAGCATGCACAGCTCACACACTAAACAGGACTGCTGAGTTATTGGGCCTCAGAGTTAATTGGACTAAATCTTTTTTATTTTTATTTACTTCTACAACGCTTGACCCTGTTATTCAGATAAACAGTGTCCCTTTATCATGGCAGCCCATGACATTCCGCAATCTGGGCCTAAAAATACATCATACATCGGCTGATCTTTTGGACAGAAATCTTACAAGAGCGGTGATCTCCCTGCTAGCGTAGATATCATTCTGGAGGACCCTCCTACTTTCAGTGGCGGACCAAATAGCATTCAAGAAAATGGTAATGCTGCCACGTCCTCTATACTATTTTGCCAATCTTCCCCTTTGTCACTAAGCCCTTCATCTGCTCTCTTGAGCACCTGATAGGTGTTTTTTTATATAACGCCCTATGCGCCGCAGGGTGGGTCTTAGTTCTATCCGACCGAATAGGGATGTGTGGAAGTACCAAATTTCGAGCACCACTATTTGGCCTACTAATTACAGTGGATAGCCTCGTGGCTATTGGGCTGCCAGCTGGAGGATACTGTGATAGTCCCCTCACCCCCCCCCATTCAAATACTGCACACCTATTCCATCTCTTTACAGAAGCAGCCCCACCCCCCATGCAGGTGGCGTGCCACTGCTTTCAAAGAAGCGTTTTCCTCACTCCGTCGGTGACGCCTTATCCTCTGGTGCTACCATAGCTTGACACACTGCTGGGCACTGTGGCGACGTCCCTGGCGGAGGTAGGCCTTTGGCATGAGCTGTGGTTCCATTGCCTGGGAGATATGTATAGGGACAAGGTTCTACTATCAATGGCAGAACTAATTGCAGATGTTGGGCTCCCTTGTGGCCAAATCCTGTTGTTCAATTCTCTTATTCGGGTGTCAGGAAGACACTGGGGCATCATGTGTCAGGACCATGCCATGCACCTGACAATCCAATATTGACATGTCATGGCGATGGGCCGTCATCTAATAAGATGGCTTGCCAGTTCACTATGCGCGCACACCTTGTAGTGCCCCTTACTACATTGTCATCACTTGTGCCGTGAGCTGGGTCGTCCTGACAGAGAGAGAGAGTGGCAGAAAATCCTGTCTTACCCTGCTCTGGTTTCCCACGCTTACTTTAAATTAATACTATACTACATACAGCTTACCTCACTCTAGACAAAATGAAGTGCTACTTCCATCGCACGGATGCTGCCTGCTCACAATACCATCTACCTGACACTGATTTCTTCCACATGTTCTGGGCTAATCTATAGCTCTTCCAGTACTGGCTAGGAGTCACAGGCCCGCACGCTACACTGGAAATTTCATGTTACAGACATAGGTGTGCCTGCTAGGAATGCTGCACCGGACCAAAAAGAACCGAGTAGCTGTATGGTTCGTAGACCTGGCTCCTCTTTTTGCTAAGGTCTTGATCACCTGCAGATGGAGGTCACCCAACCCCCCTTGCTGTCTGCTTGCGTGCTCTTCATGAATGCCTGGGCTAAGCTTGGAGCTCAACCTTGCACCGGGAAGATATTACGGGGTCTGCCCAAATACCCTACCTCTGCCAGTTGGGATGCTCTGTTGGCCGAGCTATAGGCGATGCCCCCACAGCCACCGGCTCCTCCCTCAACCAACGGTCTTTCGCTTGCTACCCAAGGATGAATGTCAATTCCACCAGATAGGAGCATTATGTAATGAGTACTATCGTTTCCTGCCCCTGTCCTCTATATTTTCGTCTTCTGTTGTCATGTTGTTTCTCCTTGTATATTATGTAGGTGCGGGCTAGTTTTAACTCTTGTAGTTATGCAATGTCTATCTTTTTATTACTTATGGAATGGTATGCTCTTTTACCCTGTTGCACTTGAATATGCACCACTTCTACCCGCTGCCACAAGTCTTTGCACTGCTCAACCTGGTATTAATGACTGTACAGTGGTACCGACAAATGGCTGATGTTTGTATGCTAAATTGTATGTGGGAAATGAAAAAATTAATAAGTAAATAATACTTTTGTGTAGAATTCTGTATCATTTCTTGGCATTTCCCTGCTGTTGTAAAGTCCCAGTTAATAATTTGGAATGCCCCTTCACCAGAATTCAAAGTGATTCTCCTGACTAAGCTCACCTGCTTCTGTGTTCATAAGACTCCTTTCTAACCTCAATATGGCAAACTATCCACCTTGACATTTTCCTCTGGTACATTGTGAGCAGAAACAAAGGTAGGAGTCCACTTCCCCAGTGTTTGCTACATTTAGACCCTTAACACAGATGTCACATCCACAGAGCAGTGCACCTGGTTGGCTGTCTTTGTTTTGGTGTTTTACGTCATTCACTCCCAAACCAAAGCAAAACCTCACCACATTTGATGATTTTAACCTGGAATGTGCGCTGCTCACAAGGGGAAGCGTCACTCGCATTGGTTTTTTTGCCAGCATTAAGATCTTTGCAAAAGAAACAATTGATGGACGGAATGCTGGACAATGCAAACATTCACCCCCAGTCACAAAGATCTGGGTTTAATCCATCATTCTTTTTCTCACCACATCACACCAGTTTGGACCCAACCATATGCAAATCAGTCTTGACCCTGTTCCTTGTGGCAACAATCCAGCCCGAACCGCTAAGCCGGGTCCTCTCTGGACCGGAAACCAGCTTCCTTGGACCGGTTTCAGGGCATCACCCTTCATCATCCAGGCTAGCTTGAATCCAGTGGTGTATTGAGCACAGGACCCACGTCTGGGCATACCCTTCCCACTTAGGGCGACATATGCAAAAGAAACAATTGATTGACGGAATGCTGGACAATGCAAACATTCACCCCCAGTCACAAAGATCTGGGTTTAATCCATCATTCGTTTGCTCACCGCACCACCCCAGTTTGGACCCAACCATATGCAAATCAATCCTGACCCTGTTCCGTGGGAACTCTCCATCCCCCGACCTGCCAAGCCAGGTCCGCTCTGAACGATAGATTTAGGCCCAGATCTCTGTACTGGGGTGAATGATTGACATTGTTCTGCATTCTGTCCATCAATTGTTATTTTTGCAGCATTAAGATCTTAACACACTACTTGAAAACCAGTGAATATGCCTGCCAGCTTTCAGTGTGAGCAGCGTGCCTTCAGCTCAACGCTTGTAAGTTTAAAGGGCATGTGGAACATGACAGCAGTTCTTGGATTCGCTTCAAACGCTGTTCCCTCTACTGAGTGCTGGGTGCACCCAGAATCTTTGCTCAAAGTTAACCCGAGGGAAGTTATTAAATTGCTTCGTCCACCTCTCCCCACTTCAAGTTTGTTTCTTATCTGACCTCTGTTCTCTGCACAGTCTTCGTTTATCGGTCTGTAGGTTGTTTTTGAGTTCAAACTGCCGGTGGCTGCGTCCGCTCAGTGAATTTTCTACTTCAAGTTCTTCAAATCACTCATTTTGTAGTCTATTTTTCTGGAACACCAAATCAGTTTAAGGATTCTTACTACAGTTTACACTTAAGTCTAGATTTTAGAATGCGATATTGATAATGAACAAAAATCAAATCAGAAACCTCCTTGCTTCCTGTATAAGAGGGTGCCTTCTCCATGAAGTGAACATTGTGTATTTCCACCAAACTATAGCACCGATTTTACACTTTTAAAATATACCTTGAAGTGTGCAAAATATTCAGCGTGTATAGGTGTTTGTAGACAAACTCAACCATAGTTGTTTTTCTGGTTTGATTACCTGTTTTTCACTTTGTTCTTTACAGAAGTATGGCTACACCCACCTGTCAGCAGGAGATCTGCTTCGTAACGAACAAAAGAAGCCAGATTCCGAGTTTGGTGAACTCATCCAGACCTACATTAAGGATGGGCAAATTGTCCCAGTTGAAATAACAATCTCTTTGCTGCAAAGGGTAAGGAAGCGACTGTTTGTATCTTGAATAGTACTTTTTAGGGTCGGGCCTGCCCTCACTATTCACCCCGCTTGGGAGACACTGTTATATACATAAGTGCTTGGAGCCCACCCATTGCTTACCATATATTGCCATCGCTGTCATTCTTTCCAGTCTCTTTAATTGGCCAGTGCGGGCCAAATGTCATTTTCAATCATTTTGTGTAGCATGGCCCTAGCACTAATTGATTCAACTTGATCTGTGCCCTTCAGCTGCTTCAGACCTGATCAAGGTACTATTTCTCTCTACCCCCACACACTCCTGCTTTGACTTCATGCCACTGCACAGCAACTCGGGCTGCTATTCAACATGATTAAATAACATTGATAAAGCATCAGTGAAATTACAATCCTACGTACACCCACCTAAGACACTGAGCAAAGGGCATTTGACTTCGTTCTCTGGTGCTTCCACACGCAAAGAGAATTTGCTGAGACTTATTTTGTTCAAGTGCATTGAATTGCACAATCATTTAATTCTACGAGTTAGAATGCATGAGTGTGCTGACGAACACATTGGGATTATTTTAAAGTTTAGTCAGCTTGTCATTCTCGTGTCACTTATGTTTCAGTGAGAATGCGTTTGTTTTCAGAATTGTGTACTTTCTCTCCCATCTAAAATATTTCTATACTAGCGGAATCTTAGCCTTGCTGCTTGACAAATCCACTCTTCCACCAGTTGACCTGTCTGCTAATTGATGGCTCTCATTGGCGAAGGTGGAGATCCTGCATCACTGAAAATGCGTTACTCCACCCTCCGACTGCTCATTGTTGGCAGACATGAAAGCTATAACCTCGTATGAAACAATTATCTACAAACCCATTGATCAACTGCAGAAATTTGAGCAACTGTGGGGATCATTCCTACATTTATAAACATCTGTAGTTGGGTCATTGTTTCGGTGGTAACCGCCTCCATGATAGGCTGATACTACTCCTACGTCAATCTGACTGACATAACAAACTGACTACAAACTCAGTGCAGCACTCATTGCCCACTGACTGCATATTTAGAGTTACGCTGGCATACTTAGGACTGCATTGGGACAATGGAACGGGTACTGTAATTCGCATGATATTCATGTCACCCAAAGAATCGGGGAATCAATGAGGGAGTCGGTAATTGAGTAAATGATCAATTGTTTACTACTTTTGACATCTACTATGCTCCGTATTTGTTACTTTTTCTACTCCCTGTTGGTACCCTTGATGAGGTTTGGTAGTTGTGAGCTTTGAACTTGGTTTTGATAGATAAAATCTTTTGTTCTATTCCCTTTTTGTCCTTGATTATTGCTGTGGAAAAATGTTTTAGTTTAGGATGCTACATGTTAATACCCATGCACAGGTGACGCAGTATGTTTTTTTGAACTTCGTGAAAACCAATAAAGAATATTGTGGCACAAAGAAGCTTTTCCACCTGTTCTGAGGCTGAGATACAGCTGCATGCTTTATTATTGTTCCTTGGCCCAGTGTTCTCGTATGAGGTTTGTTTTGGGGTGACTTGGAAAGCTCTTTAAAATCTGGAATCTTTATTTATTAGAAGGTGCTAATCCCTTATGAAAGGTAGTCAGTGGTAGTAAAAGTGGGACCTCCGGACCAGTCTGTGGTACTTGGGTACTACTCTGGTACTATGGTGTTAGCCCTAAAAAGTTGGTGAGGGCCAAAATAAAAGGGAGCCCCCAAAAGATATAAAAACCTACTAGTAGGCCCCCCAGTGAAGTGTCTGTTGCACTCCGTGTTCTAATAGTGATGTCTTGGTGACCCTGGTTACAGCTGTCTGGTGAATGACACTCTCCAGTCCTTATAGTTGATGTTCAGGCTAAATTGAGTGGTGATACAGTACTCTCAAGGGTGGGTCCCCTGGAGGGGACCCAGAAATTAGCCAAAATACAGCAACATTTTTGGGGGGGAAAAATGCAAAAAAAGGACTACAGATGAAAGAGTCTGTTTTTTTTCCCTGCAAATGCTATCAAAAAAGGGATTGTGGTGCTAAACTCGCCATCTTCCCAGCTTTCAGGGACAAGCAGACCTTTGTCAAGAAATCAACATTTTTTACAGTTTTTTTTTTTTTCTGGGACATTGCCTATTTTTGCAATTTTTTTGGCTTTCAACCTCCTTCCCGTTTATTGTGGAAATGGGTATGAAAGCAATAATGGATCCTGGAAAGCTATACATTTTGGAAAAGTAGACCAAATTCTGAATTCAGCAAGGGGTCATTTGTGTAGATCCTTCAAGGTTTCCTTATAGAAACTAACAGTTAAATTGAAAATTAGTTGAAAAAAACAGCCTTTTGTGTCGGCGTTTTCACTTGTAACTTCTAATTTTGGCAGCTCTTTGAAAGCAATATACCTACATCCGCTGGACCTTATTGGTTGTGGGGATATATTGGACTTGTAGGTTCACCAAGAACCCGACGAACCCAGATCCAAAAAACCGAGCAGCGACTTGCAATGGTTTTTTTATTATTGCAATTATTCTGGGAACATGTATACATGGAAAAATCGGTATGAAAGACACCTATGTATTTCTGAAATGGGAACAAAATATAGAGTTTAGAAGCCATAGATATTTGCACATTTCAGAAATTGGAAATACTCACACTAGCATGAGAATTATCAATCATTTTTCAAAATTGCCTCTTTTTTACACTTAGTCTTTCATTTGGAAGGCAGAAATGCATTGAAAGTCAATAGGTGTAATAACAGTTCCTTTACAAATCTGAATTACCCTAAGACTCCTGATAAAAATGGTACTTCACTTGTGTGGGTAGGCATAGTGCCCAAGACCGGAAACGGCTCACAGCGCAACGTGAACACACCACATTTTTACAATGAAAAATTGCTCTTTTTTTGCAAAGTGCCTAGCTGTAGATTCTGAACCCTAGCTCTGCAGGCACCTAGGGAAACCTAGCAAACCTATACATTTTTGAAAACTAGACCATCAGGGGAATGCAGGATGGGGTGACTTGACTGCTCACACCAGGCTCTGTTACCCAGAATCCCTTGCAAACCTAAATAATTGTCCCAAAAAAATACATTCTCCTCACATTTCTGTGGTGGAATGTTCTGGAATCTACGTGGATCCAAACATTTCCACCCACCTCTCGTTCCCCAAAGTCTTCCGAGAAAACCGGTACCTCACTTGTGTGGGTAGGCCTAGTCCCCGCAACAGGAAATGGCACAAAACGCAACATGCACACCACAATTTCACAGTGAAAAATGACCCTTTTTTGGCAAAGTGCCTAACTGTATTTTTTTAACCCTACCTCTAAAGTCAGTTTTACCTGTGAACATTTGGTGTGTCCAGAAAGGCTGTCATTTTTCGCAGCCCCTACCACTGATTATAATGTAAAAAAAAAATCCCTGGTATCTACTTGGCTTTCTGCTAGGGGTGGCCGAAAGACTCATTTTTGCGGCCGGGGGTTGTGGGCATCGGCATTCCCGTTTTGGGCAGCCCCACCCTAATTCAATTTGACAATAAAAAATCCCAGGCGTATAGTGGATTTTTTGTCCCCGCGGGGGGCAGATTGCGGGCTACTGTCCCCATCTGCCCCCGGGGGGGGGGGGGGGGGGGGCAGGAAGGCTGTAAGTTTTGCGGGGTTGGGGGCATGGACATGCCCTTAATAGGCAGCCCCCACCCTAATAATTTATGCGCCAAAAAAAGTGTCTGGCATCTAGTGGGCTTTTTGCCCCCCCCCCTCTCCGGCAGGGCCGATGGGGGGTAGTGCCCCCAGGGGGGGGGGGCAAAAAGACAAAATTACACCAAATTTATTTGGGGGAGCAAAGGCCCTTGCCCAGGGTGCTGCTCCCCCTCCCTTGTGTCTACTTGGTGGATCCCTGCTTGGGGATCGCCCTCCTGGGAGATTCTCCCCTTTCCAATGATACCTCTCCCGTCTTTATACGTGCCCGGGGGGCTGAGATAGCCCCCTGAGCACATAGAAAGTGAGAGGCTCATTTCAGTTTCGGTTTCTGTGCAATGACGACAGCGCAACGTGCGCGCTGATAGTCATTGCACACAAACTGGGGGGGTCCCTCGGGAGCTGGGGAAGCTCTTCTCCAGCCCCTGAGGCTTTGGGGAGAGAAATAAATCCCTCTGCTGTCTGTAGCAGAGGGATTTTGTGCCCCTGTGCTCATGACGAATGGCTCTGTCATGAGCACAGGAGCACCGATGCTCATGACGGATCCATTAGGTCATGAGCGTCGTAGGGGTTAAGAAATAGGTTTTTTTATGGTTGAGAGAGAATTTAATGTTTTTGGCCCATAACTGGAAAGGGTCCATGAAAAAACGTTGCTAGAGGGCCATTTGTTTCTAATTCAGTCATGCAAACCCCCCTGACATCCTTGAGTGGCCCCTAGACTTTAGACTCTGCCCCTTAGATACACCTCTGTAGACATTGAGAAGACTTTGCATAGAATCGATCAAAGTGGTGCAAGATCACCAATAGCAAGTGCATCTCTAGCTCGAAGTGAACAGCTGTTCGACAACCCCAAGGCTGAATCAGCCTTGACCTCCCATAAAGTCGACCTCTAAAATGGCAGACCGGGGAGATCAATATAATCATGACTTCAAATGGACATAAATGTAAGAGGCCCCCAATGGCAAGTGAGACTCAACCTTAATGGGGGCCTAACCTCACAAGGTTCATGTGGGGCAACATGGACCCATCTGTGAGTGACCCGTGATCTTCACACTCCCAATTGGGAGGTCTCTTTACAACCTGCTTCACTAGATGCCTTCAAGTTTCAAACCATGCAGTTCGAATGTGTCCAGGAGCCTAGCTGTGAGCAGTCTCTTCTGGAGCAAAATCCACTTGTCCATAGATAAAGAAGTCTGATAGAATTTTTCATCCTATTTACAAAACACAGGAATGACCATAAACCTCATCAATGCCACCACTCTGAGAACTTCCTCAATTTTATTCTGGGGCACCATCCAGTTTTGAAGTTATACTCCATGCTCACTTAAGGTCTTGGACTGGCATGTCCCTCGATACATTTCAAGGTCCTGGTCACAACAGACCTGAGAAGTCCTGTTAAAACAGCGGCGTTGTTGAATTAGTTGTTTATTATGAAGATGTCACAATAGTCTTGTGCTGGTAAGCAAACGGAGTTTGTGAGAAAATGCCAGTTTTTGCGTGGTCACACCCAATTTTTTCTGAATTGTATTGCTGGTTTTTGTACACTGGGGCACTCTTGTACGTGCTGTGACGCCTAAACATGTAGAACTTGGCTAATGCCCTTATTAAACTCTCCTATACGGCTATAGAATATTGTGTAGGAACTATTACCGTTGCATTGAAAGTTAAATGTCACCTAGGGACTGCAGCACTTATTGTGCCATAAACTGTGATAAGGAAAACATGGCTTCAGGCCTACCATTGTAGCTTGACTCCTCCTATTTAAACCCGCGGTGCTACCTTTTAAAATAACCCTATTGACAGGTAGAAACCTCCCTGTTAAATATTAGTACGTCAGCCTATATGTCTTGTAGCATGTAAGGTAGGGTGCGTGGTATTTAAATATATACCTAATAGAAAGTGTATTCTGATCATGTCCCTACAGATTAAAAATACTAATACTTTATCTCAGAAATGGGACCAGCTGGAAAAATAAACTACTATTTTTAATAGCGATTAAAATCCTATTAAATGTGAAGTCCTGATTTTTGATACATTTTTAACCAAAAGTAACTTAAAAATGGTACCTTTTTCCTGCATGAAGTTCCGGGGGGCTAACTTGCCTTCACTCTCCAGCATCTCTCAGCTTGTACGTGACCTGAATGTGTGAATGATGTGTGAAATTCGTCCCAGGAGCTGCATCATAGGTCACTGTGATTGACAGGTCGACCTGAATGGGCCGAGGTGATGCATTGAGCTCAGTAGATGAGCTGGGGTCTTCCATGCCGTTGACACCCCAATGTCAAATTCTACCTTACAGTTCTTTTTGCAGTAAGTTACTATGGGGTAACTCAGTGTCCCTCAGAACCTGGGCAGAGCGTTTTTATATAAACAATAGTTCTGTCGGGTTTAAGCGTACAATCTTAATTCACAAGATAATTTCTTAACTTGCAATGTTAATTGCTCTGTATAAACCCAATGCGAATCCAAAACAAGACCAGAAAATAGGGTATGGCCAAATTATTTTCATGAATTTTTGTTGCATTCATAGATACATCTAATTTGTAATGTATATATCGAAA
The DNA here is from genome assembly GCF_964263255.1 of Lissotriton vulgaris. Taxonomy (NCBI): domain Eukaryota; kingdom Metazoa; phylum Chordata; class Amphibia; order Caudata; family Salamandridae; genus Lissotriton; species Lissotriton vulgaris. The sequence goes on from NC_141685.1 coordinate 333,191,149, forward strand.
CAGAGTATCATATAAAACGGCGTATCAGAACAAGGTGATTGTGACATTAAGTGCAGTGATCTATCATGCAGGTTTGACCAGTGACTTATATACAAGTGAGAGAACCAGGGAGAAGAAAAATGGGGGCAGAATGTTGGCCAAAGTGATATTAAATTGGAGTTATTCCTCTGTGTCACAATTGTTGACGGGTTCTATGGAATACTCTCTGTTGGTCGAGGGGTTTTGTCGACGTTTCGACCCTTGTGCAGCCCGATTCACGGGTCAGAGCGGGTCTTCATCAGGACGGGGTTGCGGAAAAGGGTGATGTCGCCTGTCAAATTAATTAAAAAGGCATCGGGTATGGATTTGCACTTAATCTAAGTCAAAGGATTAATGGTTTGGTGACTCAGGACTCACCTCTGGGGACCCAGCGGGGTCGCACCCAGACATGACTTGTGCTGAATCTTACAGGCAAATTGCTTTGATCTCCAATGGGGACCGGATTTCTGAAAATATATGTGGGTATATCAATTAATGACCCATTCAAAACAGGTTAAACAGTCGTAAGAATAAATTATGCTCCACTTACCCTGATCCCAGGGTAGGCAGCTCATTCAATTTCTTCTAAAGCTTCTCCTCTGCTCGAAGAAGGAAAGAGATAGGGGATCCATTAGTGCAGTCCACCCATTAGGGTATTTTCTAAGGCGTGCAAACATTCTTTGTAGTATGTGGCACTGTAATTAACCAAATTTGCCCTGATAATACGCGTTATGCTCCACTATGGCACTGGGTCTAGATAGTGTAATCAGTAATAAACAATGCCCTCTTGGTATTTATTCACGTTCCTGCGATTAAAGGCGCGTGTAAGCGGTATTATTTACGCCATTTCAATGTGCAGGCAACGATATTATTAAGCCCTCTTGGTATTTATTCTCAAAGTGCCTGTGATGGCACCGTACGCACAAAACTTTCTACTGTGTCATCAGGGAAACTACCCTCTTTAGTAATCAATTACGGAGTGCCTAAGATCTCATGCGCGTATGAGAGGGATTATACACGCGTTTGTAAAAACCCACAGACTTAATGTTATGCGCTCGTGGGAGGGAATGATTCACCCTTCTATTAGTCTATAAAAACTCATAGCGGAGGAGCACTCGCCTTCGGTTTCAAAATTCTTGTAATTCTCGCTGTCACGGCTAGTCTCCTTCTCGTTGACAGGACGCAGTCAATCTGAATGAAGGCTGCTAGCGAAACCAGTTTGTTCTGGTCTATCAGCTGCGAGGACGTTGTACATGGCGTGAACGGTTGCCAAGCAACCTGGTGCAAGCACGCTCACTCCGCGTTAACAGTGAATATGCACAAGCGCGAAAACATCGCTTTTAGGGAGGGTTTGGTCATCCCGGGCTGTTCACGATAATCTTAGTGTATTATCATTCATGTAATTCAAGATGGACAATATTTGACATGCAAAAACTAATATTTATTTAGACATTTTTCCATAGATTCCTAGCGTCATGGGGTACATTCCTGCGTGTAAAATAAAAAACTCATTTTTCTGAGCCTTGTGTAACTCATGCACTTGTAATGGCACAAACAAGCTGCCAGGACTTTGTTTGTGTATCCCGTCTATTTGCTGCTTGACCCTGCTTTTGTCCCACTAGATATGTCCTGGTTAGTTGTGGGTACAGTCAGGCTTTAATGTGGATTGTAGTGTTATTTGTGGGTGGACAGTGGTGATTGCCATAGTCTACTCGCCTACGCACCCCCAGCTTTAGAGACCACGTATAGTTTGTCTGAAGACTTCGGCCATCTTGGAATTGCCCTGGCAAATTGCATTTTGGGACTGTTTGCTGTAAACCAAGCAGGAACTACTGAAAAATTGGGTAATGTTGCCTCCCTTGGAAATTATATCCCATTGGCTAGGGAGTACTTAGGATTCACCATCACCCACTAGTACCAAGGAGAATAAAGTGGACTCCAAGGGTTAGTTGGCTGACCTTACTTGTGGCTACAGCTACACAATGTGCTGCAAGAGTGCTTTTCCTAAAGTGCCCAGCTGACAAGTAGCAACTGGAAACTACTGGTGACCTCTGCAAGTCTCTAAGTACCTTGGGGGTTTTAGCCGTGTATTGCAGTGATTGCTTGAGCACTAGAAGAAAGTTTGGAAACTTTTGAAAACACTTCTTCCAGACCAGTGTGGGCTTTGAAACGTATTCAATCTTTTTGGCTTCCAGGTTTTCACTGGGGCTATACCACTTGGTGTATGCGAACTGAGGTCTATCGCAGTCAGCCTGGACTTGCACCTTGGTCCTCGTATACTTCGACCTTTGACTGTGATTGACACTTTACTTTTTCTTGCTACTTTTCCCACTTAAATCTTTCAAAATCCATATCTATGCTCCCAGTTATTCAAATCTTCTCTCTTTATAAAATGAAGTGGGATTTTGATTGTTCTGTTCATCTTTTTAACTGATTTGTTACTTTTAAATGCTTTACTCCTCATCGTCTAGTTACGCCACCTATCTGCTTTGGGTTCTAGCCAGAGGGGGTTGAACACAGGTTTAAATTACTGAGTCCTATGAGAGGACCCAACAGGATATTGACTTTATTACTGCCAACTAGCAAACCACATTCTCACAGCGGTCCAGTCGATTTATACAAAGATTTGAAGGCAGTGTGTTTCTCCTTTAAGTAAAATTGCTTTTTGTCAAGAACATGAGCTGTTTGTTTAAGACTTTCTAACAGAGTCTTATTTCACGACTGCCTTAAATGTACATTGAAACAAACATTTCTCCAGTATTACGGGTGTCTTTCATAGATTCACATGCCTGAATCATTCCCCGTCGTCGGAGTGGGAGTCCCACGGTACATAAAAAAGCAATAATATGCCATAAATATATAGTAAATAACAATAAAAACAAACCAGGAAGTAAAGTAGCCAAAGCTACAACATAAAAATCTTCCACACCTATGACTATCCTAGTCATTTTGTATAGTCCAAACTACAGCCAATCAGGCGCCAGCACCCACCAGAAGGTTCTCCCCAGAGGCTCAGGCTCTCAGATTTTCTACCGCGCGTCGTGTGAAGGGAGTCTCCCTGAGCTCTGCTCAGTTTTCTTCAATTTTCTTCATTTGTCTTAAGATTTTACTTCATATCTCACAGTTTTTGTAATGTCTTATTACACGAAGTCTATCTGCAGACCCTGCGTCGCTTGTGGAAAGCTGAAACCTTTTTCCTGTGAACCCTCTTGGAGAGTATATAGACCAGCACTCTGCCTGTCTCTGACAGGGTAGGAGATGAAGGGGATGTCTTGTGCATAGGCTATACCCCCTTCTGATGTGGGAGGATTTTTTATTTATTTGTACTGCACCTTAATGGTTTGAAATGATGTTTCTCCTCTACTTCATCAGTTGAAGTAACATTGAAATTAAGGGGTCTCTGGCCTTCTTTGAGTCTGCCTCCCACATTTACGCCCACAAGATTTACTCTCCGGCGTCTAGACTCACTCTGCGCACTTTTCTGATTCAAAATGTGCCAGCTTGTCGACGATACGGTCGAAGTATTCTTTGACGACAATCTCTGCGTCACTGGTGCTCTGCATCAGCAATGGCTCCAGGATTCCGTTGATGGCAATGGAGACAGTGCCCACTTGTGGACTGATTGTAATTGCACGGAATTGCGAAATTGACGAAGAGCCTCGACGGAAAGCCTCGTCGACGGAAAGCCTCGTCGACGGAAAGCCTCGTCGACGGAAAGCCTCGTCGACGGGGATATAGCCTCGTCGACGGAGAGCGTCGACGGTGAGGTGAGCCTCGCCGACGAGGAACCTCGTCGCCGGTGAGGTGAGCCTCGCCGACGAGGAACCTCGTCGCCGGTGAGGTGAGCCTCGTCGACGGAGAGCCTCGTCGACGGTTGGCCCATCAACAGTTGGCCCAGCGACAGTTATAATATATATATATATATATATATATATATATATATAATACATACAGTGACAGGTGGCCCGCCAACAGTATGGCCCATTGGACAGGTGGCCCATTGGACAGGTGGCCCATTGGACAGGTGGCCCATCGACAGTTGACCCATCGACAGTTGACCCATTGGGGCTGGTCGACCGTATCCTTTGTCAACAGTGTACTCCGTTGACAATCATCCTCATTGAGTGTGAGCTTTGTCGAGCATTGGCATAGTCAAGAACTAGTTTCGTTGACAAAACTGCGTAGATGGAGGGCTCGTCGACTGTGGCCACGTCGAGGGTCGGCTCCATTGACTTTAGGCTTCAGCAGTTTGTTAGGTTGACACAAATGGCCTCGATTTTTCGTGTTGGCCTCATTGATGCTTAAACCCAGTCAATGTTTACATTCGTCGACGGTTAATCCAGTTGGGTTGATGCACAGTGCTCTTTTAGCCTAATAATGAGCCGTAAACTGTTTTCCGCTGCATCCACGTGACGGCGTGATGGCTCTTTACTCAACGCCATATTTCTTGGACTGGGTAAGAACTTAGCCAGACTCTCGGGTTTCCATAGAACCAGCGCTATGTTTTTTTAACTGACGACTAGGCTGCCATGTCCTGTTCCTTGGCGAAATCTTACACCTGAACTTCTATTACTTTACCCTCCGGCAGCTGTTGGAGGATTAAACCTCCTCATGAAGGGAACGGTGGATCGTTTTCATCAAACCCTCGTCACAAGGTCAGAAACAGACCGCTTTTTCCCTTTCATTTTACGATTTGGCAGAGGTCCTGTCCTCTTCATGAGCCAAAGATCTGCCGTGGTGTTTCTGTCACGCCTCGAGCACAAATTTTAAACGCCAGACAATGCAACCCGCTTGTCTCAACTTCAACCTGACCCATCTTTTGCTCGGGCGGTCCAGACACGTCCTCGCGACTCCGCTTCTCCTTTGACTTTTTTTATCACGACCGGCAAGGTCGATACTTCATATTATAAGGGAGAAGAAGTTTTCCACAATGGCTGCAACCACAGTTCAGCAGGCAACCCTTTCGCTATTTTTAGCAGGTTCCACTACCACAGATAGTCTAATATATTGGCACAGGTAGCCCCTATTCCCGAATACTCCTCAGCTGACGTTTCAAGGATTTTACGGAAAAATAGGAGTGCATCAACAACAATAGACCGTGCAGTGCACATTGCATCTCCAAGTTTTAGACAACCCGTAGAGGCGGCAGTAGTGCAGAGATAGGGTTGACAGAACTCTCGGTTCTTCGCCCAGAGGTTCACTCTAAGATAATGGTCGTACCGTTATAAGAGATTCCTTCTTGGCCAACATGTAGAGCACTCACTACCTGCGCCTTCGTGTTTTTTCTCCAGGACAGAGAGCAACCCTTTCGTGGTGCCCGAGGGCAGTTCTACATCCTTTTTTCCAAGGAGTTCCACCCCGTATCATTTTTACAACTGTATTATTCGACTCTAAATCGTATGCAGGAGGTACTTCTTCAAGGAAGCAACGACTTACCTTAGAACCCACCCTTAGTTCATCCCAAAAGGGATGGCGGTGGAATATCTTTTTTATTTCATTTGGTCAACGATCCAGTTGTCTGTTGGGGGTTCTAATAGTTATGTCAAAAGGACACGCTCTAGAATTTGGCAAATTCCCTTTTGCTACACCTTTAAAGGGACTGCTTCCTCAGCATCATCGCGAGTCGTTTGCACAATTGTCTATATTGATACACAAAGGGCCCGTCGGAGTGGTTCTGAATCTACAACAGAGTTAGTTTACTCTCAGTTCCTCATCGACAAGCAAGTCAAAAAGTAGCACCAGATTTTAGATCTATGCGCAAACTATTCAAAGGTTGTACCTCAAGAAGGTCTTGAAGTACTACTGCCAAGACGACTTAATAATTGCACTCGACCTCCAGGGTGTCGATGTTCATGTGTCAATTTTTTCAAAAGCACAGGAGGTAGCTACGTTTTTCAATAGCTTTAAAGTATTTTCAATTAAAAACCAACCTTTGGACTATGGTCCGCTCCACGTGTTTTTATCTAGATCCTGGCACCAGTGGCAGCCTATCTACGTCTGCAAAGCATACAGATTCATCTTTGCTGGGACAAATACATAATCAGGGCTCGCTCTTCTTAACCAGCAATCCAGCACACCCAGACTTGGCAGTCACTGTTTTAAAGCCTGTTTTTTTTCAACACATCAACACCAGTCTCAACTAGTCCTAGCTCTGATATGAACATTTCTCGGAGCAGCAATCAATACAAACCCAGCAAGGGTGTTTGTCTCAGATGAACGACTGGCCTGCAGCTCCCACTTGGTGTTTCTTCTACGTACATTACGGTCCGTTTTCAGTAGATCCTCAAGGTCATTCCTGACCACTGCCTCCACCTGCATCCTGGTGTTTTTTTCCTACAACAGATTACACATGAGAAAGATGCTAGAGGAATTAGACAAGCAGTGGTTGCAAGTCTCCGGTTAATTCGAAAATCTCATTCCTAATCACTCCTCGGATGCGAGAAGTTTTTCTTATTTGGTGAATCCAAGAAAGAAATTTATAGGAGTGTGTTTTTCCTTCAGGAGGCGTCAAATTACACAATCAACACAAACGCATCCCTCGAGAGTTGGGGAGCGCATCTTCAAGGGCTGAATGTCAGCGGGACGTGGAGCCCGCAAGAAAAGGCCTGGCACATCAATCTGTTGAGCGAAGTGCCATCTTCCTTGCCCTCAAATCTTTTCGCGCAGTACTTCAAGGAGCCACTGTATTGGTGCGCACAGACCATACAAATGCACTATGTCAACAAACAGAGAGGGACAAGATCAGTTCTGTTGCCTCAGGAAGCCCTGGATTTTGGCAAGGGCAATGCGACACATACTCAATCTTCTGACGGTTCATGTCCCGGGTACAGGGACATTCTAGTAGACACTCTCAGCAGGACGACAATTTCCACTCTCGAGTGGAAGCTTATTTAACGGACGGTGGTTTCAATCTTTTGGCAGTGGGGTCATCCGATTTGGACCTTTTCTTTTTTGCGACCAAGAAGAACAGCAAATGCCGGTTCTTTGCAAGTTGCCATCCCCACAAAGACTTTCAGGGGAATGCGTTTTCGATCTAATGGTCTCAATTATCTGCTTACGCTTTTCCACCGATACCGTTGGTTCCCAAGGTCCTGCGGAAGATGAGGAAGGAGCATTGTCGGCTGATTCTCATGACCTTTCAGATGGTTTCGCCACTACTGGTTCACCGAGCTTCTTTTTTCCTGTCGGAGTGCGAACAAATTCTGTTGCGTCCAATTCCGGACTTACTCTTCATCCAGGGCGGTCAGGTTTACCACCCGGATCCGACTTCTCTAAGTTTAGCGGCCTGGCGCCTGAGTACCTTCAGTTCACCCATCTAGACTCTCAAATGAAAATGATTTTTTATATCTGGTGTCGTTCGGCTGGACTTCATCCTTTTTTCTGTAAAAACAGAGCAAATCTTTCCAGTTTTTTCGTGCAACTGGCAAGTTAGGGATTGTCTCATGCAATCCTAACGGTTTTTCTGGCAGCAATTTCCAGATACCGACAAGATGGGACCACTTCTCTTTACTTTTCAAGAACTATACAACAATTATTCAAGGAATTTTCAGAATGTTTCCCTCCGGTAGGTCGTCCACCACCATCGTGGCATCTCAATGTGGTATTAGCACAACTCATGTGCGCTCCTTTTGGACCTTCCACAGAACTGATCTGTAATTCCTTACGTGGAAGGTGTCACTTTTATGGGCTTTGACTTCCTCTAGAAGAGTCAGTTATATCCAGGTTCGCACGGGTCATCAGCCTTTTCTTAAAGTTTCACAAATGACTCGGTGGTACTTCTCATTAATCCAAGATTCATACCTAAAGTGCCTCTGGACTTCCACCGGTACGAGCCTGTCAATTTAAAGACATTCTTCCTCCTCCACTATCCAGAAAGGACATTGCTTACACTAGATATTAGGAGATGTTTAAAGTTCTATTTGCAGAGGACAGTTCCGTTACGCAAATCCGTTCAACTGGTAATCACCTATGGTCCAATTCGTAAGGTCAAGCAGTATCTAAGCAAACAATTGCAATATGGATCTCTGCTGTGATCGCTTTTTGTCATGCACAAGCAGGAGGACCTTTGTAAGCAGCCCCTAGAGTGCACTCTACGAGGGCAGGGTCTTTCACAACTGCTTTGTTCGCAGGAGTCCCTCTCCAGCACATCGGCAGTGCGGCAACCTGAGCTTGCAGGCATACTTTCACCAAACACTACAGTTTGGATGCAGCCAGCGAGACCGATGCTTCAGTGGGGTCAAGCAGTTCTAGGTAACCTTTTCGACTAAGGTGAGCCTCTGTTTCCCACCTCCTTTTGCTGCTGTCAGACTCTTATTATGCTGTTTCATTGTGCACATGCTTCAATAATTGCATTTTATCATGCTTTGGGCTATGTTATATATATATATATATATATATATATGTATGTATATATTTCGTGATTATGTGCATCACAGGTTTCAAGCTTGGCTACTAATAGTGTCTGCCTAGCAAGGATATGTACTGCTATCTATTCTGATTCAGGCATGTGAATCTATGAAAGACACCCCTAATACTAGAGAAGAACAATAGTTACTTACCTGTAATCTGTGGTTCTCCAGTATTGGTGTCTTTCATAGATTCACATGCGACCCGCCCACCTCCCCTCAGAGGCCTTTAGGCTATATTGGTTTACCTTCACTCCTTGCGAGAAAATCTGAGAGCCTGAGCCTCTGGGGAGAACCTTCTGTTGGGTGCTGGCGCCTGATTGGCTGTAGTTTGGACTATACAAAATGACTAGGATAGTCATAGGTGTGGAAGTTTTTTATGCTGTAGCTTTGGCTACTTTACTTCCTGGTTTGTTTTTATTGTTATTTACTATATATTTATGGCATATTATTGCTTTTTTATGTACCGTGGGACTCCCACTCCGACGGGGAATGATTCAGGCATGTGAATCTATGAAAGACACCAATCCTGGAGAACCACAGATTACAGGTAAGTAACTATTGTTCTTCTTTGTTACTCCTGTTAGAATACTATCAGCCAATTTCTTCGTGGCAGTCTATGGAATTGATGTTTTTCAGATGTTCTGCTGGAACATTGAGGTAAGTTAGGGGATTTATGCCAATATACTTCATTAGTATGAAGTAGTCTTGCCATGAAATATGAATTTATTATGTGATCTTTGCAGTCCATACGTCTCAAGTGGGCTGAGAGTATGTTCAAGGGGGCAGCGGGCAATATCGAGTAAACTATATTTTACTTACCTAGCCCGTGAGGTTCTAGAAGCGGGTACCTTGTCTTAAATCTTAATAAATTGTATTTTTAAACTTTCCTCCGCATACTTGATTCAGACTACATCCTTAACGAATTATCCTGGCAGGCTTTTTATGCTTTTTATGTTATGCTTTCTGTTTCAAGTTCATTAGAAATGGTTTGGCTTCTTCGTGCCAACATTGTTTTTAGGCACTGCCTTCTATTTTTTCAGTACATCTTGTGATGTAGGAAGAATAGTCTGCACTCCGTTCTGGAGTTCTAATCCCACTCCTGCAGGAGTGTTTATCTCAATCGTTCTGGAGTGTTTATTTCCTTATCGTACCTAAGGTGCTTGGGAGGTGCCTGGCTCCCCTCTTTTACCCTTTTCTGCCTTACCACTCTGACGACCTCTGCCTCCGAGAGACCCTCGTTCACCACTGCTGGGTGACACTCGCTTTAGTGGTAGGCCCTGCCCCACCTTACTCCGATTGGCTGCCACCTCTGACAAGGCTACTTGATCATGCCCAATGCGCGGATGCATCAAACCTGATCTCTGAAGAATAGTCCTCCCTCCGTAAGTTTGTTTGCTTCTTTTAACCTGACCCATTTTCTGAACCCATTCAATTTTAGATGGAATTAAATCGGTTCGCCATCTTTGGAGTAGAAGTGATCTGGCGACAGCCATGCCAATATTTAAGTTTAGTCAACTTCTCGGGTAACTGCAGATCGGGGTCATAACCCCACAGTATCAGTCGATCGTTAAACCTGATTGGTATCTAGCATTCTGTTGCCAGATACTAAAATATTATTCCAGAGCTTCTGGATCGGGGGGCACTGTAAAATTGTGTGTTCAGTTAGCTGCAGGATGAATATGGCACCGGAATCACTGCCCCGATTGATTAGGATAAGCCTTGGCTACAAAACAGGGGGTTCTATATAATACCCACTTGCGAAAATATAACATCCTTCTCCAGTTAGCCCCTCTGACTGACTGAGCTGAAATTTAGATTATTGATTGTGGACCACATTTTTGCTGTAATTTCCAAATCTTCAGGTTTACCCCATTTTGTTATAGCCTTGGCCTCCAGATCTACTCCTTTAAGTATGGCTGGACATTTTTTCCAATCCCCCAGCTTTTTCACTGCCCTATCTTCCAGCAAGTCATAGGCTAACTGTTTCTGGCCACAAATCTGAAGCAGATCAAGTTTGCTGAAGAATTTACTAAGAACATTATATGACCCTAGGAGGAGGAAATCAACGGGGATTAATTGAGTCATTTCACTAACATTCATCCATCTATCATTCCGGAGAAGATCGGAGAGCCGATAAAAGCCAGCCTTGGACCAATTTTGTGTAATTTAAAAAGGATCTCTAATACCTGTTGAGACAAAAAGATCAGCTATTGGGGTTGTAACATTATTAACTGGGATGCAGTACCGTCTAAAAAATGCCTGGCGTTTATGAAAAAAACAATGTCAACACTTGTATCTTACTAATTTAGGCGATCTGAATATTGATAATAGGCAATGAATCTGATTTTCTTTACATATTAAATTAATAAAAAAGTTGATAAAAAGACCCGACTGTAACCCTGCTTAAACTTAGACATGTATTGTGCAAAATAAGCAAAATAGTGTTCCCTCAAATTGGGGAGGGTTAAGCCTCCATCTTCCAATTTCTCACATAAAGTGCTAAGTGCGATTCTGTGAATCTTCCTATCCCACAGGAACAATGTAAACATTGACTCTATTTTCGTGAAAAAAGAATTAACTAACACACGGAATTGTTGAAAAAAAGAAATTGAACAGTGGAAGCACCAACATTTTAATCAGAGAGACCCTTCCTAAAATGGCTAAAGAGAGAATTCCATCGTGGAATAAGTCCTGAACTTTTCGTAGCAATGGGACGAAATTCAAATCATACAGCTCCGAAATAAATGGCGAAGAATAGACCCCTAAATACCTCTTGGGATTCAAATTCAAGCACAGAAGAATGTCAGTGTGTAAAACCCTAGATGGAAACTCACACAGGATTATTTCTGTTTTTCTTTTGTTAATTTTGTAGCCACTGAACAACTCAAAAGTTGCGAGTGATCGGACAAAGTGCATAGCAAAATCAGACTAGTACGAATCTGTGACATGAGGGACGTTGATGCCAGCCAGTAGTCTATGTGCATGTATAGGTTGTAGTAAGCTGAATAATGCGTGAAACCACCTCCTTGTGGGAGCATGTCCCTCCATACATCGGCAAGATCTTGCTTATCATGACACTGTCTATTGTTCTGGCCGCCGTGGCCGGCCTTCTCATCGGGCCCCCTGATCTATCCTGCGCGGTATTCCTAACGAGGTTAAAGTCCCCCCCCCCACCCCCAACCCCCCCTGAGTATTTGTTCCGTCTCGCAGCCACTTATCGTGTCGGCCACTGTGGCAAAGAACTTCGGGCAATCATAGTTGGGGCCATAAACATTAACCACCAGCAGGTCCAACCCCCTACCCTGGCATTTGGAGATTACAAACCGGCCCCCTGCATCTGCTATCCACTGCCATATTGTATAGTCAGATCTGGGGTTAACCCAATTCATTACCCCTCTAGCGTGTGTACTAGAGCCTGCCTGCCGCGTTAACATTGCCCAGGAGACCCCTGCTACGCATCAGAGGGCTATTCAGTGGAAGATGCATCTCCTGAAGTAAGGCCACGTCTATATTATGTCTAGTTAAAGAATTCAGCACTTTTTGTAGTTTGCGATGGTCGTTTAGTCCTCTCACATTCCACAACAGTGCTCGGAGGGAATCTATAGTTTTCAGAACAGCAGCTCCGCTAGCCATAGCCATCCTGTCCTTCCAGTATCACGGTTTGTCCTGGCACATGCGGCGTATATGTATAACTAGGCTTTCCTGTTTTCAGTTTCTATTTTTGGTAAGTTCTGGTGGTGTTTTTTCAGTGTTTTCCAGTGATTTCAATACCTCTAAAAAAACTGTGCTTTTTAGTGGTTACTCATTTTCGCGCCATAAAAAACAACTGAAACGGTGTTTTACCGGTGTTTATGGGACGCTTTGCTTTTATTAGTGGTTGCTTTCTTAATTGGTGCATGGTATATAGACAGTCTATGTACAGTGTATATGAGGTCCAAATACATTTTTACAAGTCAAATTTATTGTACTACACCATACAATATTTCTTCAGTGAATCTTTGGTCATTTGCGCTCTCTTTCCTTCCCACGTACACTTTTTATTTGTGAAAAGCCCCTCTCGACATTGGCACTTGAGACTGGCAACGCCAAAACAGACAGTACACAATTTGCCAACTCTGGCCACTGACCTAGCTTTCCATGCCAATACTGTTGCACCTCAAGGTTAACTTTCTCTGGGCCCGGTTCTGAAACATATGCGTTGAACTGGGTGCGTATGCCCTCATCGGTGTTAAAGCGGTCAAAAATGAAGCAGTACTTTTCAAAGTCTGGAGAAAATTCCCCGTTTACGGAAGGGGTCTAACACTTGCGCAGAGTACCAAAGTGAGGCTTCATTGGCTTCAAACGCCATGGTTGGTGAAGGGACATTTCTATGCATCATAGCTAGCTATTTCTCATGCGTTTCCTGAATTGGTCCTCAACACTTCTTTGCTTGCCAAGTGGCAAACATTCTAACAGGGAACAAGTTGCAGTGCCAAAGTCACTGAAAGTGTCGCCTAGCCTACTCTCGAGGAGATGTTTCACATCTACACCAATTATGCTGAACACTTGGTAGACAAGGGTGTTTTCCGACTCGAGTTTTATTATTATGCCCACCACCGCAGTCATGTTTTCCTGTAATAATCTAAGAGTGCAGTACAGTGTACTTTTTTGACATCACTATCAATATGCACCCGAAGATCCTCACATTTCTTGCCTTTTGCATCATCACTAAGCAAAAAATCAGTTAATGGTCGCCACATAGATAATATTGCATTCACGGCCTCTAGTACTGAGAACCACCGACTAAATGACACAGTTGGGATGACTCTTTCTTTGCCGACACACAAAACGAGAAATATTTGCATTTGAGTTCCCACGCATAACGAAACAGTGCTCCTGAATGGACTACAAAATCAATAGCATTCTTCATTAGCTCAGAAGATTGCAGAGATGCTTTCAACATACCATCTAGCAAGTGGCACGGATCTCTTACAGGGAAACACTTCAGCTCAGGTATTGCTTTTGACAGGTCATCGCATAACCTTTTCACATATGTGGCTGAATCGCTGCAAATACAAACAATGTCACTCCAATCTCTGTTAAACTTGGTAAGAACTCTCTGCAGCAGCATTCCAAGTAATACTGCGTTGCATGTTTCCAGTACATCTAGATCTGCCATGATGGTATGTCTGTACCATCCATTTTTTGCATCACAAAATATGATTAGCACTGCCACTGCTGGGTCGCCACGCATCTCTGGAGTTTCGTCCAGGGTAACAGATTTTTACATCACCTTGGAGTAACTCTGAAATATGTTCAACATCTGCAAGGAACACCTCTGGTAGGTATTTGTCATACATTTGTGTTGCCTTTGGTAATGTTTTGCATGCTGGTGCACGCTTGCGGAACACATTCCCAATCGATCCATCGGCTTGGTGTAAGCTGGTTCCAGATTGCACTAGGGCACGCATATTTCATGTGCCACATCCTTTTCTTCCTCACGTTTTCTATTGAATCTTGTCATTGTCTCAGCAAGAGACATCTGGCATAGGCTGTCGCTATTAGGTGGCTCTTACAATTTCAAGTGGGTCTTGATGACAAGATGTTCAGCAATTCGGCTTGCAGTCTTCCCAGTTACTATTGGGACAGTCACTCTGCAAAACCTGCAAATTATCATATTATGCCCACGCACTTCTTCAACCATGAAATCTTTGTTTTCCAGCACATAATCTTCTGCTGTCTTTATTCTGCGGGGCATTCTGTTCTGCTCAAAGTAGATCATAAAAAAAGACACTTAGAAACCGGTTGTGTACTGTTGAGAAAATGATGCCACTGAACAGGCTGCCAACCAACTGGTGAAATTGAAGAACACATATTTGAGGCATAGCATAAGGATCCATGTTATCTTTAAAGCCTGATGACACCAAACAAAAAGTCTACCCAGCCACCCAAATGAGACTCTCAGTCCAATCACACATGAAGAATGTGTTTCAACGATGGGCACAATGTGGCTCAGATTCCTCGCTATGAGACTTTCTCCCTTGTCCTCTTGGCCTTGAATTGACTAGGGATTGGAAAAGTCTTGAAAATATGTTTGTTCCAATAGCAGACCTTGAAGCAAAACCTTCAGCCATCAGGGCGCTAACAGGAACATTCACGAAAACTGAATTGCAGTTTCTAAGTGCTTTTGATTTAAAACTTTAAAAATCTGTATCCTCGGTACCCTAAATGCTTTTTAACCATCATGCTTTTAAACAAAAGAATTTGTTTCTGGATGTATGCAAATTAGCTAACCTCCAGCTTGCTTAAAAGTGATTAAAAGCCCTCAGGCCAATTTCACGCTTTATAAAATTGCAAAGGAATGCGATGTATATACAGATGCAGGTCAGGTAACCTATTGTCAGGAGAATGTTCAGTTTAATGAAAGGGGAATGTTGAATCCATATGTGTCCAGTATGAAACATTCAAATAAAGTTCAATAGTAATAAGGACCAGTGGCGTAAATATACTTACATAGCTCCCAGATGCGCAACTACAGTCAAATTTCGGGGTGGGGGTAGATTCTTCCAGCAATCGGCAGTATGGAGATGCAGGGGTTCTAGGAAGGGGTGAAAACAAGAAAGCCTTGTTAAGTAAAATGTTCTTGTACAGACCTGTGAAGTACTCAGGTGCGACTGCAGTAAGACAGACGCCATAGCACAATAGCTTCTCTCCCCCCCCCCCCACGTGAACCAGGCAGGGGGCCTGGTGTTTCTCTGGCCCATTGGCCTTTCACACCTCGGCTCCCCATTCTCTTGTCTTTCTTCGCCCCCTGCACTCTGGAGCTCATATAAAGCGCTCTGATACCTCCGCGGTTTGTGTGAGCTATACAAAACCCTCTCCTAAAAAATGTTTAATAATCCGCCACTGATTTGTTAGACTTGTATAAGAATGTGCTGATAATCCTCAAGTGCTGTGAAACCCTGACACTGAAAGCGTTCAGCAATAAATCAAACTTCTTTAGAGTGTCCCCGCATGCCAGCAATCATACCCCTTAATGCGAGTGCAAATGCACAAAGAAAGTGCGAACATCAGCAAAATAGGAAATAAAGGAAAACGATACAGAATAGATTGGTCAGAGTGCACTGCACACAATCATCACCACTGCTTCAACCAAGGCTCACAACTCTCATGAAGCAGGAGGGAGATTTCTGAACGCAAGTAAACCCACTGGCATGCTGCTGGCGGTGCTAAAGAAGCCATATCTAACAATTGGCCAGAAAGAATAAGGACCCACCCTCACACATAGTCAACTGCACGCCCCGTAAATGAATGCCCAAGCCACACGAGCGGATAATTCGAGCAAATGAAGAGTACGCGCATGGCCATTTTAAATCATCGTTTGGGTTGTAAGCCACCGGAGTGGCTTCCTTTTGACAAAGACTACATATGGCCGCAATAAGCGCTCCAGATGTGGCAAACGAGCCATTTTTTTTTTTACTGCAAGGACATGGCACTGAAATAAAAAGAACAATGACGCCTCTACACATAGTTGCCAAGTTCCTGCAACAAACACTCGCTGGTGTGGCGCTGGTGATGGCTGCATCGGCACGTGGGTTGGTATGCTCAGCGCGGGGTGAGAGGGGCGGCAGGGTCCTGCTGAACCCATAAAATAACACATTTTAAATGAGGAGCTGAGCCTGCAGAGGCGCTGTAATTTACACCTAGGCACGTGTAAACTGTGCAAAACTGACTCTGTCCGATGGTACTAAGTTCCCACTCTAAGAAGGGGTGAAAAACGAGAAAGCCTTTCACACCAGGGCTCCCCATTCTCTGGTCTTTCTTCACCCCCTGCACTTTGGCGCTCATGTAAAGCACTGTGATACCTACGGGTTTTGTGTGCGCTATATAAAACCCTCCCCCTTAAAAAATGTATAATACGGATCTGAGGCGGCATGTGGGGTCCTGCTCACCAATGATTGTGGAAGGTGAGCTGGCAGTGTGTACTCGCGGGGGCGCAGGGCTCTGCCTGGTGCTCGAGGCCTACCTGGGGCAAACTGTTGTGGACTCGCTGGTGTGACGCTTGTGACTGCTGCATCGGCGTGCGGATTGGTATGCTGAGCGCAGGGTGAGAGGGACTGCAGGGCCCTGCTGAACCCATAAAATACAAATGTTAAAAACGAGGAGGTGAGCCTGCAGAAGCGCCGTAATTTTCATCTGTACTATAACAAAAAGGCCAACCCTGTCCTCCACTATTCTACCCCTGCTTGTAAGGTACAGGGGGCATCAAAGCTGACGATTCTGTAACAAATTTAAAGTGCGACAAAACACACACTTCCACTTACCGGCAGGGCCTTAAGGCACTTGCAGCACTGGCGGTCGTCCAATTGTCTTCTTGTCGTCGTGCGGGACTAGTGTGCTGCGGTGTGTGGGGCTAGACAAAGTGCGGACAGCATTTTCAATGGGACCTGGCCCCCCCACCAACCTTGCCAACCAATGTGTCTCCCCAAATTTAATGGGGGTGACAGACATTCCAAACTGCTTTGCTCTCGGCCTAAATTGGAGCTTTGCTTCTAATGCTTTAGCAATGAAAATCAGTGACAATCTGGTTAAACCGGGTCAGCTGATTTTCACACCGGTAGTGTATTGTCGGGCAGATTCGGGTTTAACCAAATTCCGGACAGCCTATGTATAACATACATCATGCAACAACTTTGCTGACATTTAAAACATCAAAAATAACCTTATCTCTACCCCACCCCTCCACCCCCCGCCCACAGCAGACCACCCACAACTCGGTCGCGCAGCATCCTCAGTTGGTGGCGTTTGTCGCTCGTGGGGCAGAGGTTGCTCTGTGTACAGCTGTAAGTGAAATGCAAGCATTCTTTCAACCCGATCCCCACTCACCGACTAGTAGTTAAACAACCCGGCTGTAGAGCGTTTCATAGTCCTGCGTGCTAAAGTACCACACCTCTTTCCAACCTACTCCCTTCACCAACATCTGCGATCCCGAAGGGCAGCACCTGTGTCTAATGCTGTGTCAAGGTTCGTGTCCCTGCGTTATCATCTAATATAAGTGTCCTAGTCATTAGCAGTTAACCACATCATAGGCAGTTATGTAAAAAAATAAATAGGTGGGTGGCTACCTCACCAAGTCAATCTAAACAGTCCAGGTACAGCTCCCTCCTCCCCATCCTCCCCACAGCACTCCTGATACTTATCGGTTATACGTGAAGGAGCAAGTCTCAATCCTGTTCCTCTACCGACCCTCCAGCCGCCTCGTCCAAAAGCTTTCGTGCCGGGCTCTTACGCTGTTCCTTGGTCCAGTCTTTAAGCGCTTTCTGCAGAGCCTTGGGATCAGTAAAGATGTGAGATTGCCCATGTTTGTTCACCCGTAGTTTGGTCTGGTATAACATTGCATAGTCCAGACCCAGCTTATGCAGCTGTTTTTTCATGGGAACAAATTGTCTACGAGCCTCCTGCTCTCGGGCGGTAAAATCCGGGTAGTGAAATAGTTGATCCTTCATATGCCAGCACGTGTTTGTCTCTCGCCTCCCGTTAGGCAGCGTCTCTGTCTCGGTAATTTAACAGTTTTGCTATGATTGGACGCGGCGGTGCTCCCGGCGGCGGGCGGGGTCCCAAGGAACTGTGCGCTCTCTCCACGACAAACATGTTCGAGAACACCTCAGCTCCCAGAAGGTCCACCAGCAGCTTCTCCACAAAGTGGAATTACCTGTTTGCGTCGTCACCGGTAGGCCCTTAATTCGTAGATTGCAGCGTCTCGAGCGGGCTTCCAAGTCCTCTGCCTTGTCTTGCACCCTCCTGAGTTGCTTGTGGTCTGTGTTCAGTGTAGTCTGTGCCACCTCCACCTCCGTGAATCGTCGCTCGGACATATCTAACCTCTCTGCATGTTTGTCCAGCCTTTCCCCCATTGTATCCATCCGGTATGAGAGGGCATCAATTTTCGTACCCAAGGAGGCAATGCCGTTTTGCAAGCCCTTCTCCGTTGACAACAGCATGCTCCTGATGTCAGAGTCTTCATCCCTAGGAGTAGTAGGTCGGTCGGCCTCCTCAGACGCTGTATCATGTGACTTGGAGCGTTTTTTCTCTAAGTTAAGCTTGGACTGTGCCTTGTCCGTTCTGCCCATTAACTTCTCCAGATAGGGCTGTTCTCCAAGAGCTAACGTCTACACTCCTGCAGGTGGCAATCCGGTAAGGTTCGTACTGTGGGCAAGCATTAAAAGTGTGATCTGCAGCTCCTAGAAGCGGTATTGGTATAGGAGCCCACTGCTCCAGCCCAGTAGTATATACCAACTGCGTGGTGCTCCACTTGTCCCTACATGTGGAGAAGTGTGGCTCACCGGTTAGAGGCGGCAGACCCAGAAGCAGAGGTCGGCCTGGGACCAGGGTTTAATTCCAGACGCGGCAGGGTACGGAACCAATGTCAGCGGGCTCGATAAATCTTGCCTCGGTGCCTCTCTAACCATGGGTCCCACGCTGCAACTCTGGGCAATAGCTTGCTTAATCTCCACAACGGCCCCCTCGCTGCCGGGGATGCCTGGCTTCACCTTGGGGATGCCCAATAGGGACCATCTCACAGGGAAAGCCAGGACGGGTTCCCCAGCGGCACACCGCGCCAAGAAACCCTGGGGTGAACGTGCGCTCTACAAATTCATACTAACATAACATAACATAACATGTATTGCCACTGACCTTCACACCGCCCAAATTCCTGCATGCGTCCCGCCTTGCAGTACCACCTCCCGCCCCGGCTTAGGTCACCGCGTACATACGGGTATTAATCTTCCCGAGCCTCTCTATGCACGGTCCACTCTGCGCTGCTGTTTTTTGTTCTATTTAATGTTCACCTGCCAAGCCTGGCAGTATCTGTGGCGGTGAGATCTGCTCAGGAACGTGCCCCTCTTCCGTGGTTACCACCATGTGAACAGACTAATTCCGCAATGCGGCGTACATACAGGTCATCTGTCTCCAGTGGTGCCCCCCCCCAAACTCAGCGCCAGACTCTGGATCAGACTCCGACTCGGTAATTCTCGGCAGACTGCTGCGCTCCCAGCGCCCCTCAAATGGCGTTGCCACTCTGTGCCGCAGGGCTGCGCAGCTATTGATATGTGTAATGTCTTATTCAATAGTCGATCCTGGCATTCTCCATGGCGGAGTGCTCTGCTCAGGAATGTGCACCCCTTTCACAGTAACCACAATATGGGCAGGTCAAGCCCACAATGCAGCGCTTGCACGGGTCAAATGTCACCAGGTGTGCACCTCCAAGCTCGTACAGATCTGCTCCTCCCTGCACTCTGTAGTAAATGAGTATGATGACGCAGGTCCAGATCATAAGATTTATTCCAGAATAAGTACAGCTTTACAACCACAAGGGAGCGACTGGGAAACACAACCAGCCAGCTCGTAAACCGTCTTTCTATCCCCAACATTCCCCATGACATCCCATCATTCTATAATCTAGAATACTACACACTCCTTAACAACCACCACGCACCGTAAGAACTCTGGTGTGAATACCCGGCTCAGTTCTCCTCAGCCTACTGAGGCGCTCTCAGCTCCTCTCAAGTGACGTTGCCTCTCAGTTCCAAAGGGAAGCACAGTGACCCAGTACTAGGCACCAACAGACACCACCCTGAGGTCTTTCATCGGGTGTCACCGCTGCTAGCCACCGCGTCTTGCATTCCAAGCCTGTTACCGCATACCACCGTACCAGCCTCCGTACGAGCGCCGATCCTGGACGCTGTCACTCTCATTCAGCGTATCTCGGGGTCCGCGCGTATCACAGCAGGAGCTGGGATCTCAAGACTCAAGGGACGAGTCGAAGTCTTCCGTCCCTACTGCACGCACGGGAACGCTGCTCCGCTCCTCTGTGCACTCGAGCCCGGGGTTTGGCGGCCGTGTGTTTCGCTCGCTGGATGAGGCTATATCTTCGGGATCTATAGGGTGGGAGAGGCCGGCGGCGGGTTTCAGCGATGCAGTCGCATTCCAATGGCCAAAGAACGCTCAACTAGTCGTTTCAACGCCGTAGGTTGTCTGATTCATGCAGGTTATTTGGTCGGCTTTGTGGAGCTCGAGACTCAAGCAGACATCTTGGTCTCGAGCAAGCTCCTACCCCCCCACCCCTTAACAAATATACTTAATCGCATTCTGTCCTCTTGCTTCAGATACGTTCTTCCTATATTGAAACCTTTCACCACAAATTGTGAACCTCCCCCATGATTGTTTTTTTTTTTTTTCATGCTTTTCACTCAAGTGATCTAAATATCCTTGAGACATGTATAGTGAAAATATCCTTGCTGCATGTATTTCCTCTACTACTTACCAGTATTAAAAATTTGCAAAACACATACAACCAGTAGGATTATCAAAAACAGATACTGCCAGCTACATAATCAAAATACATAAAAGTTAATTGCCGCAAAATTATTAGACTGATGTTGAAATTGCGACTCTTCAGGCAAAGAAATGCGTGCAAACAACATCAGGAATTAGCTTTGTGAAAGACACGTACTGCTTCAGCTACTCCCACTAGCCATTCTGTAAATAAACGCCGGCTTCTGAAAAGCAGCCCTTCACAGCTCATGATGATCACATTATAAGGGACTGAAAGATGACCCAGGGACACCTTCCCAGTTTGCTATAGGCATCTTGCCCAACCGCTCCACACATCATATCTCTCCTGCTCCTATGCCTTTCTGTGCTTTGTCGTCTCTGATTGCAGCACAATGCCACAGAAAACATGATGACTAGCAATCCTGTACTATTGTGCTTGGCGTTTGTTTTTGTTCCAGAATGCTACCACAAAGTAGTGTTTAGCAAAAAAACACTCCGACACTTTAAACATGCCTATTTCAAAGTGGAATAGTCTGCTATAACGGTCTCCATTGATTTAAGCCTAAAAGGGGATGATTGAGTGAAGTGCTGCAATAATGCCACAAATTTTCCATTTTGTACCACAAAATTTGCTAACTTTTTCCGCAGTATCCTGGGGGCTCGTCTTCCTAGGTAATGGAGGGATTGAACTACCAGATTAAATGCACACCGCTATCATGCAACGATCCAGCTGCACACCTTCAGATCATAAGTCTGTTTGAGACCAAATCTTTATAGAAAAATGTATTTAACAGCCACACTTACGACTGAAAATTCATGGAGAATGTCATTATGCACTGAAAAGCAAACTCAAATACTCATTTTAACGTCCTAGAAAAATTTGGCTCGTTCGAAAAACTTCTGATACCTTCACCTTCAGTGTAATGGGAAACGTTTGTCTTTCCTTAACGTGCAGTGACAGCAGTCCTGCAAAGTGTCACGCATCAGTGTGGTGCTCAGCATCACCGCACTGAAATACATTGTCACGCATAATTTGCAGTGTCTAAAGCCTCATGAAGAACTGCCTAAAACTAAAATTGTAGGGCCCGATTCACAGAATGAATTTAAGACTCAATCCTAAACTTACTACTGTTTTGGTATTCACAGATTGCATTTACTACTTTTGGTATTCACAGAATGAACTTACTACTTTTGGTATTCACAGAAGTTCGGACTCCTAACTTTAGGACTCCTAAATGCCTTCTGTGAATACCGAAAGTCTTAAAATTAGGATTTTTCTCAATTTAGTAGTATTACAGTTAGGACTCCTAACTTTACTACTACTAAATTGAAAAAAATCCTAATTTTAAGACTTTTGGTATTCACAGAAGTCATTTAGGCGTCCTAAAGTTAGTAGTCCTAACTTTACTACTACTAAATTGAGAAAAATCCTAATTTTAAGACTTTTGGTATTCACAGAAGGCATTTAGGCGTCCTAAAGTTAGTAGTCCTAACTTTACTACTACTAAATTGAGAAAAATCCTAATTTTAAGACTTTTGGTATTCACAGAAGGCATTTAGGAGTCCTAAAGTTAGGAGTCCTAACTTCTGTGAATACCGAAATGAGTAAGTTTATTCTGTGAATACCAAAAGTAGTAAGTGCATTCTGTGAATGCCAAAAGTAGTAAGGTCATTCTATGAATACCAAAACAGTAGTAAGTTTAGGATTGAGTCTTAAGTTCATTCTGTGAATCGGGCCCGTAGTGTGGTTACTGGTAGCTGGCAGCGCACCATACTTGCATTGCGGGCGCTGCTCTTGCTGGTTTGGTGATTGTAGCTGAGCTAAGACTGCTGCTGGCAGGCAGCTCACTGCTGCATTGTATTAGTCATTTCCTGTGGCGCCGCTCTCCGCTTGACTTCATTGTCTGGCCAAATGGCTTCTACCTTCACAGCCAGGGTGGGACAGACCAGTCAGATCAAGTGAAGTTGATTGATTTTATAACGTCTTGCGCTGGGGGGAGACGTCCCGTCACGTCAGCCGAAGGCGGAAAACTTTTTATGGGAGAAAGTGGTGGCACTTTAATCATGGCGCGTGCAGCGCTACTACTACTGCTTTTCGCACTGTACCTAGCTGCCACGGCAGGCAAAAATATAATGTGACCGGCGCTGCTCCTCCTAATAAAGTTACAGCCGAGCCTCAAGTCACTGCGATGGCAGCACCCGCACAGAAACACAACGCAAAGAAAGAGGTAACTGTGCTTCATGTGGATTACTTGTGAACTGTGCCCCTAATTTAAGTTTTTGCTTCTGAATCCCCTAACTGCTGCCTTTGTTGGTGCTGTTCCATTGTGGGGCTCAGCGGGCAGAGTCTTCGGGATGTCGAAGGGTGTCGGGATGCCAGAAAGATGACTTTGAACATTAAATACACCCTGATGGTTCAACTGTAGAGTGAGGGTATGAAGCGCGACAGTCAGTGTGACGGTTTTGAGGTTGCCCGAATTATGCGGTGGTGTTATGGCCTGTCCAATGACGGAGTCTGATTTGACGGGTTATTCGTGGTGTTCTGCTTGTGAGTTTGCAGGGACATTCACTGGACAGCAGCAGACTCACCGAAGATAGTCCTGGACTAAGGAAGCGGGCGCCTGCAGAGGGTCCCGGCCTGAATCTGCCTCCCAGAGTCCACTGCAGGCTCATGGTTTCCATGCCCGCAATACTAAACAGTCACACATCACTGTATTTGTATCCCCTTGCTTTGGTCAAAACACCTGTAGGTCCCGAGCTAGTACGGCCATGATTCTCGACTCTGCATCTAAGGTAGGGGTGACACCTCTGTAGGTACAGTGTCTTGGGCCACGTGGTGAATGTATACGGCTGCATGCAGACACCAGAAGCAGATATGGAAGAGCTCAAAAGTCCAGTACAGAGGTATGTTAATATGGCTCAAACCAAGGTGGCATCCTTTTCATTTTACACAGAAAAGGCTTGGCATTTCTCAGCAACATCAGTAGTGCCTGCCTGTGTTCCCTCTGTTACTATGGACTGCAGTCAAGCAGTTTGTCTCCGGTTACTGCCCTTCTATTTCTGGTGCTTTGCAGCAGTTTTAAGATATTAATTAGAGTTTCTTGTTGCTCAAATGGGTGTAACTTCTGATATTGATATGTGTCCCTCATCTTCGTTACTTGATTTTACTTGTGTGAAAGTGTCACTCATAGTAGTTGAAATGTCACTCATAATTAGGGCTCCCGGTTTTCCGTTTTTACGGATTTTTACATATAAATACAGACGGAAAAGTATTTTTCCTTTGTCTGTATTTATATGTAGAAACGGAAAAATACGAGTAAACGAGGACATTTTGGCACGCTGCTGCCTTGGTTTAGAGTTGCCGTGCCCTGCTCCGATGCTGGGAGTTCCTTCCAGTGACGTACTTGGACATACTGTGGACCGATTGGCTCAGGGTCTTCAAGTGACCCTGAGCCAATCCTGGTTGTTTCAAAGCGTCATAGTGTGGGCGTGCTAATACCTCCAGCCCCGCCCTGGTAACATCTGCCCTACATTTTGGGGGCTCACCTGCCTGTTGTTCCTATTTGCCTCCACAACGTTAAAAGACGCCTTCCAGGAATCCAGGACTTACGCCACTCAAGTCAGCCTGCGCCAGCCCACCGCTGGAGTTAGCCTGCGCCAGCCCACCACCATTTGAATTTCAAGGGAGGTGTATGTGCCCTACATATGTGGCCTCGGGACAGATCGATACGCGTTAAAAGTCGTTCCTGCCTCTCTCTGTCCCTCTGCAGCCTTAGGCCCCTGCCCTCCCTCCCCACCCCACGTGCGCAGCACCGGCTGTTGCACCCCCGGTGTTCACACTGTTCATTTTAATTTTCCTTGTATTTTTAATCCTGTCTACTGGTCTGGGGAACCGAGTTCGTGCATCGGCTAAACATCCTGGGATCCTGGGCATATCACTTAACTGTCCCATTACTATATATGTGTGTCTTTTTGTAAAGTAACTTGTGCTCATAAAATTGCCCCCATTGCCCAGAAGTGAAGAAGTAGGTGCACCTGCCAGGGTCTGCTTGTGTGCCTGCGTGTGTGCTTGTGTCTCTGCCAGGGTCTGCTTGTGTGCGAGCGTGGTTTCAAAAGGGATGTGAGAAGGGGGAGGGGAGGAGAAGGGAAGAAGATGTAGACGGGTTTTCAAACAAAATGCATGGAACTTCCAAAATCGCGTAAGTAGAGTATTCAGAAACATTCCCAGCCGTGTTTCCATTTTGGTATATGAAAGATGCACTTCCATAATTCTTAGGGGTCTGGGTTCCGTGGATTCTCAACAGGGAGATAAATTCCATCCACCTCCGTGTCTCTGCCAGGGTCTGTTTTTGTGCATGGGTGCAGGGTCTGCTTGTGTGCGTGCTTGCTTGTGTCTCTGCCAGGGTCTGCTTGTGAGCGTGCAGGGTCTGCTTGTGTGCGTGCGTGTGTGCTTGTGTCTCTGCCAGGGTCTGCTTGTGAGCGTGCAGGGTCTGCTTGCTTGCGTGCGTGTGTGCTTGTGTCTCTGCCAGGGTCTGCTTGTGAGCGTGCAGGGTCTGCGTGTGTGCTTGTGTGCATGCGTGTGTGCTTGTGTCTCTGCCAGGGTCTGCTTGTGAGCGTGCAGGGTCTGCTTGTGTGCGTGCGTGTGTGCTTGTGTCTCTGCCAGGGTCTGCTTGTGTGCGTGCAGGGTCTGCTTGTGTGCATGCGTGCGTGCTTGTGTCTCTGCCAGGGTCTGCTTGTGTGCAGGGTCTGCTTGTGTGCCTGCGTGCGTGCTTGTGTCTCTGCCAGGGTCTGCTTGTGTGCAGGGTCTGCTTGTGTGCCTGCTTGTGTGCTAGGAGGGGCACAGGCTTGCCACCAAACCGCACATTCCCTGCGGGTGACATCGGAGTCATTAATGGGCCCCGGCAGATGGCACACGGTCCAATGCCCCCTGACCTCTGCCTCAAAAGGTGTTGTTTTGTTCCTGGAAAGGTTTTTTTTTTACGTTTCCTGGTCTGGGGAACCGAGTTCGTGCATCGGCTAAACATCCTGGGATCCTGGGCATATCACTTAACTGCCCCATCACTATATAGGTGTGTCCTTTTGTAACGTAACTGGTGCTCAGAAAATTGCCCCCATTGCCCAGAAGTGAAGAAGTAGGTGCACCTGCCAGGGTCTGCTTGTGTGCCTGCGTGTGTGCTAGGAGGGGCACAGGCTTTCCAGATTGTTGCGTTTAGGCCCCCTGGAAGGCATTTATTTATGTATGCGTTATTATACTGCGCAGACTTTATCCGAAGGTGTCAGAGCACTTCAGAATAGGAACAGTAACATGACATGAGGAGAAAGTTACAAGTGTGCGTATTACAAGAGCAAACGTTACGTTACATGAGAAAAAAGTGACAATTGTGCAAGTAACAACAGCAAACAAGATACAAGATGAGGTAGCAAACGATACGTTACAAGAGGAAAGAGTGACAAGTGTGCATGTTACATAAGCATACTGGATACAAATAGAGGTATAATACTTCAATAAGTGTATGTCACTCCAAACACAAGAACCCACTGGGAAGGCACTTCTACATTCATAGTTTTCAGATGAATGTATTGTGTTGATCAATAACAACTGGGCGCTGGTGTGCATTGTCAACTTAAATAAATGCGGAAAAATACTAGCTGTAGCATTGTATTTTGCTTGCGGCAAAAATAAATGTGGATAAATACAGAAAAAATGCCCAAAAAATAAATATGGATAAATACAGACGGAAATGGCAAAAAA
The DNA here is from genome assembly GCF_964263255.1 of Lissotriton vulgaris. Taxonomy (NCBI): domain Eukaryota; kingdom Metazoa; phylum Chordata; class Amphibia; order Caudata; family Salamandridae; genus Lissotriton; species Lissotriton vulgaris. The sequence goes on from NC_141685.1 coordinate 333,217,639, forward strand.
ATAAATACCATAAAACCGGGAGCCCTACTCATAATTACACTGAAATTATGAAAACGTCACACATAAGCAATCTGAAACCTTGGCAGCTATGTGACAGTCTTCTGAAAATGTATATTTTAAAGACCTATCTACTTCAGTGTTAATTACCCGAAGTAGGGCACTCTTCTGCAGATATTTGATGGATATTGTTCACTTTTCAGCAGCACATATACATCTACTCGTTACTGATAATAGTCGCAGCTGTTTGATGTCCTCCCACTTTTCATAGAGTGAAGTTGATCTTTCATTTCATTCTCTCTGGCTTTCTTTACAACATCTAGCGGCTGTATGGTAGTCCGTTATGTGACTGCAATCATTTGTTAACTTTTGGTTACTAGCATTATTTTTTTCCTGACAGCTTTGACATAGAGTTGTATTTTTATAATCTGCAGCTCGTAATCTCTGCTAATGCTGATGAGGCTTGTAGTCTCACTCATGTGATGGCCACGCTGTTCTTCAACACCACAAAGCTATCACCCTATTGAACAAAGCATAAGCCAGAAAGTGGGGAAGATTATAAAAGCTGTCTCGATGAAAAATACATGCTATAGATCAAACGGTAATTTCCACATTACACTGCAAACACGAAGCATGCTTCAAATAAGGGTATTCGCTGGGCACTTGAAATCTTTGAATAGTTTACTTTTGTCATTTATCGGAAATCTGAAACCAGCAGCGTAGATTTTGTTTAGTAAGTCAGATATAATTACACTAGAGTTCAAAGTAAGCGAACATTCATATCGTTTTTACTTTAAACTACAGAACCAACTTAATTATTTACATTTGTATCAAAGTAAAGAAAGTTGTGTAAGAGCGATGACTTAGTGATGGTAAATATTTAATGCTCGGTTCTTCACAATAATAGCAGCCTGAAGCAGAACAGCCAAGATGTGTTTCGCCCCATCGCATCGCGCCGACCTAGGGCCTTTCCAGCCTTGAAAAAAACCCCAGCCTTACTTTGAAATATAATGGAATTATCCCCGATTTACTAAATCATTTGGAGAAGACCCATTTTTATGAGGGTTGGGCGGTGGGTCATGCCCTCAAAGGGGATATTTACAGATAAATAAAAACTGCAATAATAGAATACTAGGATTCCAATAGTTTCTTACCTGACCACAGGTCTTTTTTCTTTCAGGCAATGAATGAGACTATGGCGTGCAATTCCCAGAAGAATAAGTTTTTGATTGATGGCTTTCCTCGAAATGAAGACAACCTACAGGGCTGGAATAAGCAAATGGAAGACAAGGCAGTTGTGTCATTTGTGCTCTTTTTTGACTGCGATAATGAGGTACTGCACAAATGAGTCGTATGGATTACGTGCCAGTTTGTATACTGCTACCTGAAACCCCAGTGGGTGTTATGTTTGTATAGATGGTTTATGCAGTCTCAAAATGCCACATTGTGGGGCGCCAAACTGTTTTGAAGTACAGTAACCATACAAACGTTGCAGAAAACATAGTGGAATTTACGATATGGGGTCATCCGAGGAAGCCATGTGTGCCTCTGTCATTAGTCCCGCAGAGGCTTAAGAAAACTCCGATTCCTAATTTACCTACATTAATACCAGGTGACAGCGGTAACAGTCTGCCAGGGCCCTCTAGCCTGCTGTTTTATTAGGTGTCGCCTGTCAATGCGCATGCGCATTGAGCTTGCGAGACTATGGGGGCTTAAACAGACTTTAATCAACTTGCTTGTCGATGGCGATTCCTTGCAGTGCCCGTGAAATTCAAGCTCAATGCGCATGCGCATTGACGTTAAAAGCGCGTGCACATGCCCCCAGCCGCCTGCCTTGCATTACACATCAAAGGCAGCCCAGCCTCCCTCCCGCAGCCCCTGCTGCTTCACACCCTCATCACAGCCTGAAATCGCCGTCTTTTCCCTCAGCCGCACTCCTCCCACACCCCCGCTCCGCCCCCTCCCCTGCCTGCCGTGTCGCATTTCTTCAGGGCACCTCCCCTCATCAGTTCCCCAGCAGCATCTGTTCCCCAGCCTGCCGAGAGCAGCTCTTCCTGCTCCGCCCTTTCCCCACTCTCTCTCCCCTCACGACGCTCTTCCCGCTCCGCCCCCTCCCCACTCTCTCTCCCAGCACTCTAGCATACAGCACGGAATTCAGGCATCAGCTGGACATGCGGAAAATTTCCCAGATTCTTATAGCGCAACTTGTACAGATTGCATAAACTGCTCAACACTATTTTGTTCTGTGATGTTGAGATCACTCACACTGACACATAGACCTTGGTCTACTCTTACTCGAACAGCCTACAATCCACTTTACAGCAACACATCGCCCATAACAAGGATGCTCCGCCAGCGGCTCTTCCTCCTCCCCACTCTCTCTCCCAGCACACCTCCCCCTCGCTCCGCCCCTTGCTCTCCACCCCCTGCCTCCCCAGCCGCCAGCATTCCACACTGACACAGCCTGCCGAGAGCAGCTCTTCACGCTCCGCCCTCTCCCTACTCTCTCCCCTCACGACGCTCTTCCCGCTCCGCCCCCTCCCCACTCTCTCTCCCAACACACCTCCCCCTCCAGCATACAGCACGGAATTCAGGCATCAGCTGGACATGCAGAAAATTTCCCAGATTCTTATAGCGCAACTTGTAGAGATTGCATAAACTGCTCGGTAAAGAAAGAAAGTTACACACTATTTTGTTCTGCAGCTCTTCCCGCTCCGCCCTTTGCTCTCCGCCCCCTGCCTCCCCAGCCGCCAGCACCTCCCCTCATCCGTTCCCCAGCAGCATCTGTTCCCCAGCCTGCCGACTCTTAGTCGATCAGCCTATAATCCACTTTACTGCTTGTCTTCCGTGAAACTGTCTGTTCTGCCTCGAGCGGAAGGAGGCTCAAGACGCAGCTTGCCTCTTGTGTCATACACCTATGCATCACCGCTTACAGTGCGGCTTCTTTGGTTGCAAGTCGCCTCCAGCACAGCCCCTGCCCGATAGCTTTGAGTCTCTCCTACCCATCTGTTGGCGGAAGCCTCTGCTCTCCACACCGATTCCTCTCACAGAACGGGGCATGTTTCCGAGGGCACCCATAACAAGGATGCTCCGCCAGCAGCTCTTCCCCTCCCCACTCTCTCTCCCAGCACACCTTCCCCTCGCTCCGCCCCTTGCTCTCCGCCCCCTGCCTCCCCAGCCGCCAGCATTCCACACTGACACAGCCTGCCGAGAGCAGATCTTCCTGCTCCGCCCTCTCCCCACTCTCTCTCCCCTCACGACGCTCTTCCCGCTCCGCCCCCTCCCCACTCTCTCTCCCAGCACTCTAGCATACAGCACGGAATTCAGGCATCAGCTGGACATGCGAAAAATTGCCCAGATTCTTATAGCGCAACTTGTAGAGATTGCATAAACTGCTCGGTAAAGAAAGAAAGTTGCACACTATTTTGTTCTGCAGCTCTTCCCGCTCCGCCCCTTGCTCTCCGCCACCTGCCTCCCCAGCCGCCAGCACCTCCCCTCATCCGTTCCCCAGCAGCATCTGTTCCCCAGCCTGCTGACTCTTAGTCGATCAGCCTATAATCCACTTTACAGCAACACATCGCCCATAACAAGGATGCTACGCCAGCAGCTCTTCCCCTCCCCACTCTCTCTCCCAGCACACCTCCCCCTCGCTCCGCCCCTTGTTTAAAGCTTGAAAATACATCCCGCCTCTCCTCCCCCTTCCTTCCCTCCCCCCGGCTTCTTCCCACCCTCCTCCCTTTGCCCGAGGACATCACGATGAGGGAGGAGACGCACAACTGCGGACCTCTCCTGCTGGCACACGAACAACGTCACCTTCTTCACTCTTCAGCACACCAGCCATATTTTTGGGGGACTAGCCAGAGTTGTTAAAGTTGAACTATATGTACTGTGAAGCCAATGCAGACAGCGGCAAAGTGGCTTTGAACGAAACTCAAAACAAGTCACTCTCACTAGGGTCCGCAAGGCTTTAATGTCGAGAGAGTGCACGCTCTAAGAGCTGAAAAAATGGGACAACGTTCGCGTTCACTCAAATTCTGTGATGCTTCTATCCACAGCTCGAAAAGTTATTTATAAAGAAAGAGACATCTCTCACTTTCCTCTCGTTTTTGCCAGCTGTCACCTCCACATTCCATATCCTCCGTACTTTTAATTTTGAATCATTATGTTGCCCTCCTTCTCCGTAACTCATTCTTTCTCCTGACTTTTCTTCCCTTTACTCCTTTGTTATCTACTCCCAACGTACTTCTCTCTTCTAATTTCATGTAATAGGTCGAGCCTGGTCAGCCCATGCACTGCTATGCAAGGTGTGCTGTATTGGAGTATGGACTTGAAGCCCTGCCCACTCTCTCCCCACCACCACATCCACCACCACCACCACATCCACCACCACCGCATCCACCACCACATCCACCACCACCACATCCACCACCACCACATCCACCATCACCACCACCACCACATCCACCATCACCACCACATCCACCACCACCACATCCACCACCACTTCACCACCGCATCCACCACCACCACATCCACCATCACATCCACATCCACCATGATATCCACCACCACATCCACCACCGCATCCACATCCACCATGATATCCACCGCCACATCCACCACCGCATCCACCACCACCACCACCACCGCATCCACCACCACCACATCCACCACCACCACATCCGCCACATCCACCACCACCCCATCCACCACCGCCACATCCACATCCACCGCATCCACATCCACCGCATCCACCACCACCACCACATCCACCACCACCACCACATCCACCACCACCACCACATCCACCACCACCACCACATCCACCACCACCGCATCCACCACCACCACATCCGCCAGCACATCCGCCACCTCATCCACCACCGCATCCACCACCACCATATCTATATGTGTGTGGCTCTGTGTGTGTGTAGGTGCAAATGCAATGTTCTTGGATTTTTGTCACAATAAAATACACTGAACATAATCTTCACAAAAGTTATTTACAAACGTTTAAGCTATTGCCGTTATAAATTAAATAAATTATTTAAGTATTAATTATTTACAAAAATTAAAAGCCATTGTTATTTGTAATATCAATACATCTAAGTCACGTAAATACAAAACATGTTGCATTACAAATGCTATAGGTGTCACATTTGCAAAAGTTATAACTATTGCCATTGTAAATGACAAAGCTATTAATGTAGCTATTTTCAAAAACAACACATAAATAAAAAAGTCATTTACAAGACCAATAGCTCCAACTTTTCTAATGCGAGACCTATTGCATTTCCAATGCTTGTTATTGTTGTCAGCATTTTCCACCTTTCTTGGAGTCTGGAATTACCCTACCACCCCCAGCTATCGAGGTCCTTTGAGAGTTTCTATGTAGCTTCTTTGCTGCCCCCCACCTTTAAAACCTGCTTTGATTCTGACATTACCCTAGCACCAAGAGTGTAACATAGGCCCCTGCAGCCCATACAGCATATCCCTTCCAACCCTTCGTTGGCCCCAATTCAGCCCAAAGCTAATGAATATTTAGGAGATGTGAGAAATTAGACGGGGGTCCTACACCTTCTACAGAGCAGGCCCATCATTTTGTGTTACACCACTGCCTAACACCCCAATCATTCATGTGTTTTATACTTTTTTATGTTTTCTTTGTTGCCCACTAGTTTCATGCTCTCTCTTCTCACACACACCATGAAATGTCCCTTCTGCACCATGTGAAAGAGATCTTCTGTGTAGTGTTACTAACATTAAAACATCTGCACACTACCTAACCGCCAAATAAAGGCTTGTTCATACTGAGTTTCTACAAGAGCTTTTATATGGTTAGGATGCGTTTTGTACACCAGTTTCACCTTCATGGGTGAGACTACATACTGGTAATGAATGGGATTATTGTCATCCCAGAGAGAATTTTTCAGACCAGTGTTAGACCATTCATGGGCCAATCCTAGATCCTAGATAGGGCATCAGGGAAAAGAGGAGGAGGGCTGGCCATTATACATCGAGCTAACCTAGCCTTAAAAACTGAACCGCTGGATTACTACTGTGCGGAAGCCCTTGCCTTCACTATCTCTCTTTCTCCCATACAAACTTTTAAAGGAACCCTTCTTTATCGACCACCCACCTCACGCACGCTTTTCCTAAAATCTCTTAATTCTTTATTAGAACCAGTAGCCGCTAATCAGGACTACACCATATTGGGTGATTTTAATTTCCATTTGGAGAATGCAAATGATAAGGACTCGCACACGCTGATCTCGGACTTTCAGGCCGCTGGTTTAGAACAGCAGATCACTACAGCTACCCATCAAGCGGGGCACACTTTGGATGCCTTATCTACCAACAATGCCCACATCACCATTTCCACAGTACTCCCCCTTACCTGGACAGATCACCTAGCCGTCAAATTCTTAATTGCACTTAAATCTTACAAGAATCTTCCCTCTAGCACCTGCCCCTCGATCCTATGTCGTGACTGGAAAAACATTGATTTCACGGCCCTACGTAACACACTGGAATCATCGATACCCGAAGATCGATCTGATCCCCACGAAGCCTCTCAGAACTACCAACGCTGGCTACTTAAGGCACTAGACTACCTAGCTCCCTTAAAAAAAAAGCAGCCAAACCGCGTTAAACCTTCTGCGGCTTGGTTCTCGGAGTCATTACGGCTCGAGAGACAACGCTGCCGAAACCTGGAGCGGCGTTGGCGTAGGAACTATGCCAGCCCCCGACCGAGAGACCTACAAGAACGCGTTGACTAGCTATAGAAAGCTGATCACTGCCGAAAAATGTACCTTTTATAGTACACAAATAGAAAATGCTATCAATTCAAACAGACAGCTCTACAAGGTAGTAAAAGACCTAGCTAATCCCCCAGCTCCTCCCTCCACCGAACCATCACAATCATTTTGCAACAAGGTGGCAGACTTCTTTCAGGCTAAGGTTAACGATATCTTCGATAAATTCACCACAATACCGATGGCAGACGGAGTCTCTCTGGCAACTCTTCCTCGGTCATCAAAACCAATCTTAGAGGCGTTTACGCCACCTGTATCTATGACGGAATTTATAAATACTGTTAAGTCAGGATCCCCACTGGACCCCTGCCCCCCATGTATCATTAAATCAGTTTCTGACGTAATTGCCCCAGTACTTACCAATATCTGCCAAGCTATATTCCAGACAGGTACATTTCCCGCTATTTGGAAAAGGGCAATTGTAACACCACTCCTGAAAAAACCTGCACTAAATCCTTTAGAGCCCAAAAACTACCGTCCAATTGCCTCCCTTCCCTACCCCTCAAAAATAATCGAAAAGGTAATAAACCAACAGCTGTCAACCTTTATCGACCAGAACGATTCTGCTCGACAACACGCAGTTCGGGTTTAGGAAGGGCCACGGGACAGAGACAGCTCTAATAAAAGCGTCAGAAGAGGTCAGGATTATCATGGACAAGGGCGGTGCCGCTGTCCTGATACTTCTGGACCTATCCGCGGCCTTCGACACGGTCGATCATTCTACTATGATCGACCGTGTCGCCACCCTTGGTATTCAGGGCAGGGCCAGAGCAACGTTAGCATCCTTTCTGGCCAACAGGATACAGTCCGTAAAAATGGGAAATTTCAGCTCCCCTGATTTCTCTCTCCCGTGCGGTGTTCCCCAGGGCTCCTCGCTAAGTCCGACACTTTTCAACATCTATGTGTCGGACTTAGCGAGGGTAATTAAGTCATTTGGCATAGGGCTAACATCATACGCCGATGACACACAACTGGTCCTGGAAATACACAATAATGGAGAAGCTGTGGCAGCGAATTTTCAGGCAGGCATGAAAGCCATCAGTACCTGGATGAACCAGAACTGCTTAAAGCTAAACTCCGACAAGACGGAGGTATTGTTTTTTGGCGAACTAACCCCGTCTTGGTCTCCAGTCTGGTGGCCCTCGGAACTGGGTATACCTCCATTGCCAGTAGCCAAGGTGAAAAACTTGGGCGTGCTTTTCGATAGAAAGCTCACATTCCTTAGTCACGCCAATGCCGTGGTTTCGGCCTCCTTTTACACTCTGAGAATGGTGAAGAAACTGCTCCCTTTTCTTCCCCCTACTGCTGGCAAAACTTTAATGTCCTCCTTGGTATTATCCAAGGTGGATTACTGCAATGGCCTTCTGCTCAACGCACAAGAACAAGTGGTGAACAAGTTACAGCTTGTCCAAAATGCCGCTGCAAGGATCCTCATGGGGATTCCAAAACATGCCTCTATCTCTCCCACAATTCGAGAGCTTCACTGGCTGCCCATAAGAACCAGGATAAAGTTTAAGGCCATGTGTATCACCTACAAGGCGCTGAAAAATAATGGGCCTGACTTCTTCAAAAACGCTTTTAAAATCTACAAACCCAGCCGAACACTGCGTTCATCTACGGCCCAACAGCTCCAAATCCCCCCAACAAAAAAGGTGACATGGGGAGACAGACGTTTTGTAGTGGCTCCCTCCAAATTATGGAATCAGGTTCCCTCCCAGATTAAGGAACACACTTCGCTGCTTTCCTTTCGAAAACATCTTAAAACCTGGCTCTTTAACCAGTAACATCCTATAACCCTCGTAATCTGAAATATGCTAATTTTAGCGCCGAGACGCCGCAAGGCATTTGCGCGCTTTAGAAATTTAAAAAAAAAAAAAAATCCTGGTATAGGTCTTTTTCACTTCCGGCACCTCGCATCTCTGACTAGAGGAGTCTTATGGAAGCACCTCCCATTAGTATTTGAAAAAAAGTGTAAACATGTTACCAAAATATATATGTATATATCATGTAGAAGGAGAAGGTTTACAACATGGAGGCCACCTACCGCTGCACAACCCAACCCCCTTTACACTACCCCTACCTGCCATTCTTTCCTAAACGACAAGATTATTTCTGGGAGAATAACGACACAAAAAATTAGGGTATAAAACAGAATCCATGGTGGATGTGGGAGTATTGCAGGGATGCTCAGACATTCCAGTGTTTAACTTATTTTCTTATATGCTTTTGTCCTCATTACGTAAAGAAGTCACAGGTTTTCTTTTGTTTTTTACTTAGCTGGCCACTGACTACGTATTTTGAGTTAGCTTGTTAACTTGTATGTTGGCTGGATTTCTCCTGTAGAGTTTTTCATGTAACAAGTTGAAGGGTTGTCTCTGTAGACCTAGCTGCTTTCTCAGCAGATTGGATAGTTTATTCACAATCTTGTTAGTAGATCGATACTTATCTGGGTCCTATAATATTGGAACTACTCGCTTATAATAAAAAAAATGTAAAACTGTAAAAGAAACAAGGAAAATGTGTATGTGATCTAGCAACCGCTTATCTTTTTAGATTGTGTTAATGTCCCTGAAGTTACTTATTTTGTGTTTTTAAGAATTGCTTCTCAAACCATGATGCTGCTGTAAAAACACGCTAGGTGGATTGAAGTTCATTCTTTAAAAAAAAAAAAGTTTTAAGCAATTACTATGATACCGTACAGAACATTAAAAGAAAAAAAGAGGTTTTTCTTAACACATAATAACATTGATATAATACTCCATGAGGGAGAAAAAGAAACTAAGGGCACATGACATTGAAGGATTACAACAACTCATAATATTGCACAATCTAATACTGATAACATGAAAATAGGTTTATGACTAAACCCATTGCAGACTACACCAAACCCTGTTGAACCTGCGGCGAGCGAAAGGGCCACTGACTTTAGCTAAAGCTAACTCTGAGCCAAAGACCTGTCTGAGTAATGCGTAAAACTCCTTAACATTTAGACTGACAGAGTTTATCCATGATCTAGCGATACACAGACGAGCACAAACTATGATAATAGAGAGTAATGCCCTCTCAGAGTTAATGACCTTGAGCTTAAATTCCAAGGGATACCAAAGGGGATGATGGACGGAGCGAATGAGCAAATCAAACACTCACCCCCAGTCAACAGATCTGGGTATAATCCATCACCATTCTTTAGCCCACTCTGCCACCCCAGTTCAGACATGGCCATATGCAAATCAGTCTGACCCTGTGCCTCATGGGAACAGTCCAACCTGAACTGCCAAGCCATGTCTTCCCTGGACCGGAAACAAGCTTCCTCGGACCGGTTTTGGGTTCATAACCCTCATCAGCCATGCTATCTTGAATCCAGTGGCAAAGTGAGCAAGGGACCTACGTCTGGGCATACCCTGCCAACTGGTGACCAATTTGTGTTGATAATGTTGTGCACAAGTCTTTCCTAAATAGCCTAAGCAAAGGACAATCCAAAAGCATGTGCTTTAGATCGGCAGCATAGGGATTACATTTGGGACAGTGCGACTTACAAAGAGATCGGGGTGTTGCCCACTTTAGAATGAGCTTAGATGTATAGTACAGCATAAACACCATCTTGTGGTGTTGCAGCTTTAGGTTAATGGAGGCTACTGCTCTATTTAAGATGTCTATTGACTCCTGAGCTTCTACTGCAGTGACATTAGTATTCAAGAGCTGACTTAATTTTAGAGATGCGCAGGTTATCTTGATTAGCTGATGCGATGAGTTTCTGATAAAGTGCACCAATAACACCTCTATCAGAATTCCCATATATGCCCACCAAAATTTCTGACGTATATGGTGTGGTTAATACTCTTTGCCTATTTAAGAAATAATCTCTAATCTGCAAATATTTAAAGAAGGAGCAGTATGGAAGCATGAACTTGTCTTTGAGTGCTGTGAAAGAACTAAAACCCTGATTATCATATAAATGTCCCAGCCTGTTGATGGCAGCGGACAACCAGATTCATCCAACAGAATCCTGAAATATATCCGGCAGAATAGGGTTTCCCCATAAAACAGTATGACAATGCAGTAGAGGCCAAGAACATTTCTTGCAGATATCATGGCAGATCCGAGTTGTTTCCCTAATCACCTTGAATTTGACTAGCTTGTAGTAGTTAAGGTCAGAGGTCTTCTAGAGGGTGAATCCTATCGGCCCATAAGCTAATTGATAGGCCAATGAAGATAGTCCTGCTTCTAGCCCATTCAGCAAACTCTGCATCTGCCCAGCGAATGCAGCCCAAAAATAGAATTTAAAGTCTGGAAGCCTTAAGCCACCTTGTTGATTAGATAATCTGATTAGGCTAATAGCCCTGCTGGTGCATTTGTAACCCCAAATACGACTGCCTATTGTAATTTCGAGGCGCTTAAAAAAAGAATTTGGGACACGGAGAGGAATTGAGAGAAAGAGGTATAAAAACGTAGGCAAAATATTCATCTTAATTAAATTACACCAGCCAAGAATGCGAAGAGGGAGCATTTTGCGCAGTTTGGCCGTGACAGATTTAGGGAGTGGTTCATAATTAAGGGCAATGAGCTCCTCTACCCGACTGGTAAGACAAATACCTAAATATATCGCCTTATTAGTAACCTCCAGAGATGCTGGCAGTATATCAGAATGAAAATTGAGAATGCCTGCGTCTTAGCTAAATCCAGCTTATAGCTGGAGAACGAGCCGAAATGTTCAGCCTAGTCTGTTATATAGATTAACGCTGCAACAGGATTAACGGTGGAGACAGCAATATCGTCCGCATATGCAGTAAGCTTTAATTGTATATTATTCGGCTTGACAGGGGTAATCTCAGTATTCTGCGTAAGATGTCCTATAAAGGGCTCAATCTAAAGTGAAAAAAGCAAGGGGGAGAGTGGGCAGCCCTGGCGAGTGCCCCTCTGGACAGGGAATTGATTAGATAAAAGGCTGTTCACCTTAACGACAGCAACCGGTTTATTGTACAATTTCTGAACAGGAGAGATGAACTGGGCCCCCAGTCCGTATCCGACATTGTCCCCCAGAGTGCCTCCCAGGCCACCCTGTCAAAAGCCTTTTCGGCATCCAGCATGATCATACCGATCTGTGTGTTTAATTTGTTGAATACGTCAAAGGCTGCTATACCAGTATAAATGTGAGATGAAGTGTCTCCACCGGTGAACAAACTTGTGTTGTTGCACAGAAACAAGCTGATGAATATTGGGGGCCATTAGAAATATGTGATTCAATCCGTAAACTCTGATACCAAGATATCACCAAAAGCTTTATAGAATTCTAATGGGATAGCATCCTCATCTGCAGCTTTACCCGAAGACAGGGCCTTAATTGCACCTTCCACCGACAATATGTTGTCTTGTAGTATAGCAAATTCATCGACATAGTTGTGGAAGATGACTCTCTTGCAAATAGTCTTGGAGTCTATAGAGGTTACCATAAAATGCTCCAAATTGCTCTGATATCTCGGAAGAATGAGTGTAAAGCAGTTCGCACTCCCCCTTTATTGTTTTAATCTTTAATTTGGACTTCCTTTCTGAAATCTGTGTGAAGTCAATAGCCGACCAATCCTCTCTCCATACTCCTACTCTATTGCTTTAAATTTGTGAAAATTAGCAGTTTTTTTCTCAGTAAGCCTTCTATTCAGCATAGACCGTTTTTAGGTCTCATTAGCGAACGCAGCGCATGCGCTGCTTCGCCTTGCGAGACTCTATTGTCGTTGCTTTCCTTCACGAAGGGAGACAAACTATGTGCGCGCACGGACAGTCGATGTGCGCGCCCATGGCATCTCCTCTGAAGGCGGACAAGAGATGTGCACTCAGTACGCGTGCACATCTCCTGTCCCTGCGTGACCACAGCGCATGCATGGCACGCTATACTTTTTCTAAGTCTGGTTATTTCTACATTTACTCCTCAGCGCCATTGCTGAACCGACAGCACTGAGATGTCTTGGCTTAGCCCACGCTGTTCATATCCCGTCACTAATGCGCAATAATCCCCTTTGTCAGGTTTAGCTAATCTAAAATGACCTAACTCCAATCTTCACCTCTGTGGCAACTCAAACACCGCCTTTCACGAAAACACACCGCCTACACGTCACACGCGCTCACGGCTTCGAATGTCCGCCTTGTAACCGCGGCGTGAGGCAGTCCCATCAGATCAATGCTATTCAGATCAACTTAGGGCTCCCCGAAGGCATTTGTAACCAAAAACAGGGCCTTAACACAACACACAGGTCTAGCATGGTGAAATCCGAGTAGGGAACGCACATGTCCTCGCTAAATGTCTGTAGGCAAGCCTCCCTAGGTTACAATAAATCTGTCTGCTCCAATAGGTAACCAAACACAGCCACAACACCCCACGCTCTTGCAAGGGAGAAACAAACGTGGTGTTTAACGCAATTGATTTGCGGCCTGAAGCAGGCTGAGATTACAATGCTGTAGAGCAGCGTATTTTTAGCTACAAAAGGCAGCAAAAACAATCAAGTTTACCTTTTATGAACAGCAGCATTTTTCTGAATCCTATTAACAATGTGTGGCATTCTGTAACCAGCACAACTCTATATATACAGATTCATTTGAATACCATACAATATAATGGCTAATCTGCCAGCAACTGCACATGAGAGAAAACATCCTCTCGTTCAATACAACATCTGCCTTTCTGGTTTCGGTTTCCGATTCTGTATTCAAAGGTACTGCTGGTGTGATACTTTCAGGGTGAGGTTTGCTTCCTCATGGGAGCTCTCCCTCCAGAACACAATGCTTAAACGTTGAATTAGGTACTGAGCACCTGCAGTGCTTCAGTTTGGAATAGAACCCTTTTCTGGCCTTCACAGGACCAAGGGCTGGTGTCTAACATTAGGTGTGGGCTGAGATTATTTCTGTGCTCCGACATGCGTGCTAGCTGTCCACAGAATAGTGCTTCGGAGCCCGTGCAGGGTATCTGGTGCTATAGAAGTAGAACTGTCAAAACAGTGCACAAGAGTGCGTTGTTAATTACCGAAATCACAACACCAGCGCCGTGCGGGCATCGGCGCAGAGAGAATTACGGGTAAATTATCTCTATGCCTGTAAACCAATGATGGACAAGAAGCATCCACAATGAAGACCACATATACATTGCACTGAGGCTTATATCATAGGCAGACACCGCAGACACTTTTAGGATCTGGTTGTATATGCTGATTAGTGATGCTCCAGTTTTAAACCAAAGGTTTTATTGCGAATTTTTAAACTTATTTTAATGATAACCTGTGGGTTCAAGGAACACTTTTACATCAGAGCTTTTAAATAGTGGAGCTTTTGGTATGCAGAGATTGTACCACTTTGTGGCAGTGGAATAGTGTGACAAGGGTGTTTGTATGTCTAAGCAGACTGGCCTCAGTTGAATTACAGCAAGAACTAAACAGATCACCACATCACACTAACACAACAAAAAACTACTATAACAACCTAGCAAAACAACAAAATACAACACAAAAACACAAATCCGCCGCAGAACACGATACACCAGTACTACACAACAACAAACAGTTTTCAGCAGCTGTGTGATATTATTTTGTGTTCTTATTTTTTATACTTGTATTGATGCTTTGCATTGTTTTGTCTATGTTGCTATTTTGCTGGCTAGCGTGTTCTTGTATGAGAAATTGGACTGTCAAATTGTCTTACTGAGTCCGGCTATTATCCTGTTATGCAGCTCCCTTTACAAACTTCAGGAAACTTACTACCTTTTCATCCAAAGCAGCGCATCACATTATCGCTTTGCGCAAAACAATTACCACTGCCACAGATACTTTTCTATCTGTTTATGTAAAAAAGAGAACAAGCATTTGCAATGCAATAGGTCCCACGTTTTCTACAGTTTTTTTATTGGCAATTTAAATGACAATGCCTTTTATTTATCTGTTTTGAAAACCAACACATAAATAAAAGGCATTGTCATTTACAATGCCAAAAGCTCAAACTCTCGCAAATTTGAGACCTATTGCATTGCAAATGCTTGTTCTAAAAGCTGCAAGTAGATCTTGTGTTCTGTTGTATCCCCAGCCATGACTGCCTGTGCATGCAGCCCTTCTAATTCGAGACAGTCATGACGATTTTGTTCCGACTCTTGGGATAAACGCCTGTTCTGGGCCAAAATAAACTGCAGGGTTGTCCCTCTTTTGAAAGCTTTCATACAGTCCCAGACTATGTGGGCTGGTGCAGTGCCCTTTTTTATATTACCTAAATATTCCCCCAACGCTGCTCTAAGATGGATACGATACTCTGTTATTTATTAAGTGCTGAGGAAATGAGGAAGGCCGTAAAGGACCCCTTACAGTCAGCTGTTTCCGTATTGTTAACGCAAGGGGATTGTGATCAGATGTTACTTTAGGACAGATTTCAAAATGTGCATTCTCCAAAATGGATCTCTTGACAAGTATTATATCAATGCATAAATATTGTTTATGCGTATTGGAGTAAAACGTAAATCCTGGCAGCGCAGGACAGAGCGTCCTCCAAACATCTAGTTGATGAATAAGATCGAGAATATCTGCTAGAGTTTTACACATTTTAACCAGTGTTTTTCTATTGGTAATGTTTATCTTCTGATCCATAAAGTAGTTAAAGTCCCCCATGACAATCAGATCGCCATCCCACCCCAATTTTCTGTACTCAAAAAATAAAATATGTCGGGGCTATCGATGTTGAGACCATACACCAAAAATACAGTGAATGTATGCCCAAAGGTCAGCAACTGCACTATTTCCCATCTCTAGTTGGAATCTGCCATGGTTCGCAATACAGTAGCATGCAGATTTAGACTTCAATGAAGCAACCCGCGTATCGAAACAGACTTGGAGGAACAAACTAAGACATCAAACTCTAATTGGTTCAACATAGACCTACCTTTATAGGCCTGGTGACTTTCAGTTAAGCAGAGTATTTGTGACGTAAAGGCCAGTAATTCCACACAGATTATTTGCCACTTCCTCCCTTGGTTAAGTCCTGCAACGTTCCAGCACATAAACTTTAACTGAGACATACCTTGATCTTCCATCTACTCTCTCCCCTTTACTCTGCCCTTTGCCATGTTTCAACTAAATATAACATTCCTAATATTCTGTGGCGATTTACTCCTAACAACCCATCCCCTGTGCATACCAAAGACATTACTGAGTACTAAACTCTGATGATGTACAGAAAGAAATCCTCCCCTTCCCCTGCTATTGTTGACTGACAGGCTGCGGAGAGCTACTGCCCGAACCCCCAACCCCTCCCACTCCTCTCCCCCCACTGCCCAGACCCCGCAATTAAACCACTGCCATGCAAAGAAAGAAGAGAGAAATTTTGCATTCAAGAGAGAAACAGGACGTGAAAAAGAGTCCATTCAAATTCGTGCAGTCCACCAAAATGCCCACTCAAAAAGTCCTCTTCATTGCTTCCTTGTCAGAAAACCGAAAACCCCCCGTCCCCACCCCTAGGTCGGCCCGCAAGACTTCCATCTAGTAAGAGCCTGCTTTGCATTCATCTCTGTGAAAAGTGCGACCAGCCATCTTTAAGTGCCTTTAGTTGAGCAGGTTCTTGCAAGAATACCTGTGTACACACTAATTTAAGTGGGTCAATAGGCTGCCAACGCCGGTCCATAGTGGCCTTGCAGAGAACCGACCTACAAAATATAGACAATGAGTTCAATTTGATGGAGTTAGGGGGACCGGCTTTAAGACATATTGCTTGTCGGAGCAAAAATTTGC
The DNA here is from genome assembly GCF_964263255.1 of Lissotriton vulgaris. Taxonomy (NCBI): domain Eukaryota; kingdom Metazoa; phylum Chordata; class Amphibia; order Caudata; family Salamandridae; genus Lissotriton; species Lissotriton vulgaris. The sequence goes on from NC_141685.1 coordinate 333,234,200, forward strand.
CAATGTGTACTAATATAGGGCGAGGATGCGGTAGCATGCCCTAGAGATGTCTGGGTGTGAGGGTAGGCAATAGGTGGTTCCTCATCCACTACCCGGATGACGAGATTGCAGACTGCACTTATCCGTGCTCACGTTGGATTTCAGCACACCGACTAGGACACACCCGTCCTTCGACGTACCCGTGCATCCATCACCTCTATTTTGCCCTCACCAAGGATTCTTTCCATCTGTTTCATTACACCTCCGCTCCACGTTTGGTGCGCCATTACACCAGTGCTTAATTTGTAAAATATGAAGTGCAGGTGCTCAAATTTTTTGGGGAGGCCACACCCACTTCCCTCGGCTCCACCCTCTTTTATCAGTGACTCCTCCCACTTACTCTAGTTGCTACCCCACATCCTCAACTGGCACTGCTGACTCAAGTACCAAAAAACTATCACATGGTGGCAAAGGTTCATTTAGAACCTTACAGCACGTGGTACGGAGCTCTGCATGTGTTCAATAATGAAGTTGCTGTTCACTGGTCGGAGAGTGATGCACATACCTGAGAGCATTTTGCATGTGGGTGAGAGATGATATTATGTATTAGCGACTGTAGCTCAGAGCTTTGACCAGGAACACGCACTGTGCAGGCGTGTGGTGGTTTCATGCTCCTGCTTCATAGTGCAGACATGCTCTGCTTCCTGCAGCTGCCGGCGTGACACACACCGCCAGCAGAGAAACAAAATAAACTCATCCGGATCACACGCCTGACAGCGCTGATGCTGTTGATCTGTTCAACTCCCCAAGGTGGAACACCACTCAAAGACAACTCCTAGTCGCAGCCTCGTCCCACTTCCGGGCGCGCAAAAGTGATACATGATGCAGTTTGCCTGTATGAAGATAGCAATCGTGTTGCTTTTCTATATTTAATTCCCGTCCAGCAGGCTTAGAAGGCATTGTGATGGGTCTGCATGTGCAAGGGTAGATGGTGTTTGAGAGTGAGTTGGTGAGCTGTGTTTTTGTTGTGGAGTAGTCTTGTAGTGTAACAGACATGGAGTTGTTCATTTTGTTTGTTTAAGGTGGAAGGTGTATGAGTTAGGGGTGGTGGTGCAGCACATGGTCATGTCATGTTGTAAGGATCTGAATTGTGCAATGGATGAGAGGCGTTATAATGAGATGACAATTTTTGTGTTAGTGTATTTGTGTTAGGTGTTGAGGAAGAGAGAAATATTGGCAGTAAAGAGGGTTTAGGATGTGTATTAGATGTGTAGTTAGGAGGGTGGGAGTGGGTGTATATTTCTAGTTTGTGATGGAAAGTATTATGCAATAGTGTCCATGTGTGCTATTTTATTTTGTTGGTGTTGGTGTGTTATGGCTTCTCAGATGTCCTGCAGTCGTGCCTCTTAAGCAGTGTAGCTTGGGCAATATCACTCCATAAGTAATTCCGTATATGTGAGGTCTAGCTCTCTACCCTCGCTTTTACGCTAAAACTCCCTATCCCATATCATCTCCACATCGCTTCGCTACTTCAACCATTACCAAAGTTTGGCCAGCAGACAACTCTGTTTTCTGGCAGGTCTTTTGGTGATTGGCGTCTTCCATGTGACTTGCTTAGTGGAAATTTCTTACTGACTAGTTTCAAATGGTTTGTACTAGGTTCAGTTGTAGCATGCTCACTATACTGACCACACAACTCAGCAAGCACTGGCAATGCCAATAGGTCTGGCTTAAAAGCTATTTACTTGCAGTGTGTAGCATTACAAGTAAATAGCACGGGAATAGATATGTATTCGTGTGGTAGCAAAGAACTGTAGAATATTGGTGGAGGGTAAAAGGTCGGGTGAGTTACACTGTCAAGCCAGACCTAAACATCCATGTAAGTTAATGACAGCCCTCTCCCCATTTACGCTGCTGCCAGAGGAAAACAACATAAATCATCTAGTTTACTAAGGTACTTCAATGGCATTCTAATGTCATGTGTATGTGTCCCTGAAAGTTCAGGCTTGGGCAGCTGGATAAATAGGCAAAATGATCACAGCTGCCTGGAACTAGAATGCAAGCAATTTTTTGTGGAAGCAGACAACTTCTGCCCAATCATACCATGTACTACTGGCTACCAACAGGTGGGCAGATCGAAAGCCCCTCTCTGGTGATGTTTATATAATTTTCACCAACTTTTAATACCATATTTCAACACATGGGCCCCAGAAGCCGCTGGGAGCACCACAAATCATGGCACTAGTATGGGGTATGACTACTTAATTATACTTCGCATGGAAACACAGAGCAGCCACTCAAACCCTTCTGCAGGCAGAGGCGGGCATCTTCACACAGCTCATACTAACACTTCGCACCAGGTGTTCAAATTCAGTGTGGCAACTACTAGGAAACCTTGCCCGGCTCTCCTAGCTAAAGTTGGGTCCGCCTTGCGGTACCAATACTACCACACTGAAGCTGCAATAGAGAGGCCCTGCAGAACAGGGTGATGATGGACAAGCAGAGAGACCCCACAATCAGCAATGCTGAAGTTAGTTACTGCACCGTAGATACAAGACAAAGACCCACTACTGTAGCGCGTTGGCACGGTGAATAAGACCACCCACAGACTCCCCACTGCAGCATGCCACTACAACTGTTTGGGAGGCAAGGAGTGTTGTACACTTATAAAGCCATGAATGGCAGAGTAACCATGCTCGACCCTTCGCATTCAGAAGGGGGTTCATGGATGAGCTAAGACACACTGGCCAGAGTCCACAGTGCCATCATAATTCGCATAGGAGTTCAGGATTAGTCCGTGGTGGGGACATTTAGGCTGCATTTTTAAATGTCTCTTCTAAAATCTGTGTAAAATGTAATTCAGAAACAAAAAGGTTGGCATTTGTTATTCTCATTTGCTCTGGATATGTTTCTTTATTTGAATCTTTAGGTGCGTGGTCGGCTGCACTGTCACCTGAACTGATCAACAATGTTTTATGTACTTTTTAAATTCTTTAAAAAAAAAAAAGTATATTTTTAATATTAATGTTGCTTTTGTAGTCACGAAATGTTTACTCCTTGTTATGTCCACGAAATTGCCTTTACATTTTAGTAGGATTTAGGTAAATGGATCTACTGAAGATGTGCTGCTATTACTTGATAAAATAATGAGTTGTGATAAGAAAAAAAAATAGTTTCTTAAAGTTTAATACCGATTTAAATTCTTTATATGCCAGCCTGCAACATTAATTATACTTTGCGTGGTAGTCCCATTCTACTGCCGGGCATGTGAATGACTCTGGATGACGCTTCCTGGCCTTTCAGACCTACTTCCACGTCAGGAATTCTTTTAATGTCCCAGGCTTTAACATCGTTTGCCAACTTTTGTCACAAATTTACCGGCACATGTCCACCATGCGAGTGAATCGTATCCGGGAATAGCGACCCTGGAAGGGGGCCTCATGGGGCTGGAAATGCTGCCTCATTTCATTGGCTACCTCCTGCTGATAATCCCGTTGCCTCATTTCATGGGAACTGGGCTGTCTGCGCCCGTGCTACAAGATATTCAAAGGCACTGCAAGCACACATAGACAAGAATGTTGGTTGAAACGGATAGGTGTCTGTATACATGCAAATGAACACCGAGAGACAGCACCCCCAGAATAAAGACACCAATGCAGTACGATGAGAAATACATGTGCTGTTAATGTCGTCGTAGTCTACCCGTTACCTGCTGTGGTGGTGGGTGGGCCGGCCTGAGGGACTCCGCACTCGGGACACTGAACAGCCAGCCAGACACACCCTGCATCGGCTTCAATTAGGCCTGGTCCGGACGGCCTGGTGCTACTGCTGCTGCTAATTGTTTGTAGTACCCCCACCACCAGACAAACTAGGGTCGGGCCTCGGGTGGCGGGGGAAGGGGGGGGGGCAATTTTTAGGCGCGATGCTCAGCTCGACTTGAGAGAGCTCAGCTGCCTGTTGCACGCTGCGGACGGTCACGTGGTGGTTATGCGGGGGGGGGGGGGGGGGGGGGGGTGAAAGGGGGCTGGGCGTGACAATGTGTTAAAATCTGCGCATGTTGCCGCACAGACCCTACCCCTTCACATAACCAACAACTCAAAATACGCCCAAACCTCCGGCCCGCCCACAGCAGCCAGTAAGTGGTGAAGGCCTCCACGGCGCGCTGTGCGATGATGCTACGCGCATTTGCCGCCCAACAACACAGTTACGTTTATTTAAGTTTGAAAGAATACAGCCAGTGTTAATGTGTGTGACTCACTCCTCGCCGGGAGATGCGAAAAACAACCTGCGGGCTGGCACGGCACGAGAGTCTGACAGTTGAGTTCATACAGAATTAACTTGCATTGAAAAATGTGACGTACGCCTGGTGCGCACAGTGCAAGAGTGTAGACCCGGCCCTGTCAAGAAAGTGCCGGTGCTAAGCACCGGAAAGCACCGGCACAAATTAAGCACTGCATTACACACGAGGCTGCCTTTTAGCTGCAGCCCTGATGAGTCATTATCCGCACACGGTGTGACGAAACACGTGTCGGCTTTTTGCTCTTGTTTGTACTGATTATTGATTCAGAACCATTAAAACATTTTCTTTCATTCCACACTGTTGGATTGCAGAATAATTTCTTGAAGGATTACTATAATTTGGTTCTCACCTGAGAACTTTGTGAGATTGTCATGTGCACAGGAACCTTGTTGCCTTTCATTTGACCAGGGATCCGTATCTCTGTTTATGCAGGGGTTGTTTTTTGATGTTTTTTTTCCCCTGACCTGTCTTGCACCGAACATAGAACTACCCTACCGCCCCATACACACTGGGAACTCGCTGAGCGCCAATCTTCCTGACACTCTTCAAAATCATTCTCTCACTTTCCAATGGTGCGCCCGCTGTACCTGAGAGTCCATATCCCAGTTGCTCAAGTCAGGGAAAGCTGACTATATGTGGGCCCTGGGGTTTTAACTCCTCTCCCTCTCTACATTTAAGTAGTTTTGCCGCTGCCGGTTCTCCATTTTCTCAACCATAGCTCATAAGACCATTATCAGCGCCTCTTAATTTTTAAGAGATCCAGCAGCAGAAGCAATAGGTTCTTCCACAGCTTTAACCTACTGCTGCAGATCGGAGACATCTGAAGTGAATGAGGCCAAATGTGCATGTGATCTAGTAACTACTTATGTTTTTAGATCATGTTAATTTCCCTGAAGTCACATATTTTGTGTTTTTAAGAATTGCTTCTCAAACCATGCTGCTTCTGTAACATGTTAGGTGGATTGAAATTCAGTCTTCGTTTTAATACATAGCCATTTAGGCCAAAGTAATGTTTTCTGGCTCTCCCATTCACATTTTCTTCTGCTCAGGATTCACCACCTGTCTTTAAGTAGGTCCAGGGTCTTGGAGTTAAAGTTGATTTAATGATTTTCCCCTAAATCAATGTGGTCACTTAGCTGTCTGTCCATCTACCAATTAAGACCTCTGAATGGGAGTCTCTCTTACACTCTGAGCCAACCCCCCCATCCCCCGGCCACGGTTAACCGCAGGAGCACCATAACTATCACAGTAATCTTGACGCACTCTAATCGTTGCATTGATTCCAAAATATGCTGATATCTATGCTGCAGTTCTGGTCAAACCGCATATGTTATGTAACCAAACAGCCCCCCCCACCCCACCGTACCTTGGAGTTCAAACCTAGTCTCCATGGCCTTCAAGACTCTATAGTTGCCAATGAAACAACTATATAGATAGCTTGGTCCCAGAGGGCTAACCAGGCTAAAGATATGTTACCGACCGAGAGTTTAGTGTCCAGACTGATTCCTGGCACTCCCAAAGGATATGTTAGTCTGTAGACCAGCTAGCTCACTATAAGCCCCCTCAACCTTACCAAAGAGCGAAAAGTTTTTGGGAACTATCGAACATCATAACTCTGACCCCTCAGGGATAGTGGAAACCGTACAGTACGTTTAGCTTAATCACTCTTGCTCACTTCGTCTCAAAGAGATGCACAGAATAATTGATGGGGACATTTTTAATAAGTATTTATTGAACCAGTGTCATTCTAGTATAAAATACGTGTGCTGCAACAACCATTAGACAGAAACAGATGTATACGATTATAAGCACCAACAGAGTAAATGAAAATTAGAATTCTATCATGGTGCTAAAGCAGTGAATATATGCAGGAATATAGATACATGGCAGTAATCATGAGTATTGAAAACCCTAACTAAATGTACCGAAGTGTACCTAGCATGTATGTAGGTGTATAGCCAAGAATCTTCTTAGGAAAGAGCCAACCTCATTACCTGATGGTAAAGAACGAAGGACCCTGTCTTGGTCTCGAGTTGGACACCCCGCAAGGGATGTCAGACCACTGTGTGCTGGAGTGTCTGCATGCATGGACTTTAGCGTCTTTTGTCCGGGTGGAAGCTTCTCCTCTGGTTTTCCCAGTGAAGATGTGGTACTTGTATACCAGAAAGGTACCCTCTGGTTCTACCTAGATGTGTCATGGTACCGTGGGCCTGTCTGCAAAGGATGATGATAGTGGTTACTTTTGTACAGGGTTGTCATACAGAAGATGCTAAACCTGCTGTGATACTAAGAATCCTCATGCATAATAAATGAGGCTAGTTTTCGAAGAAAATCACACATTTATTCTGCACCAAACTAGGTAAACGGTCCGCACCGGAGCCGTTATGTACAGTAGGTAGGACAAATATAGGTAAAAGGTTGTGCATCCACTTAGGCCTATATTGGGGTAAGTTGGGGCTCATACCCGTATAAGTATTTTTGCTAGTGTATCTTCCCTGCTGATGTTCCTTTCTGCCCCCCCTATTTATGTCTTAAATCCAAACATTAACTTCTGAAAAGGACTGAAGATCAACCTGTTAATCTCTGAATTCAAACTTAAGATAATTGTACTGATCCACTTGCTGGAAAAATGTTCCTCTCATCGAGCAGCGTATGGATTTAAACAGCCAGTATCATGTGTAGAATTCAAATTCCATCTAACATGAATCAGCCTATATTCGGATCATAATGTGAGGTTCTGACATAAAGGACTTGAAGTGTTGAATTGAGGAAAAAATATACAACATTATGCTGGTCTTATTGTATAGTAATACAAATGGTATCTAAAGCTTAGAACTTAACGAAATAGCATGTCTTTAGAGATGAACAAAGACATTTAAACTGATTTTAAGTGAATTGTGCAATGAAAAGCATTATAACGCTGTAGTGGTGTTTTGGTTGGGGAACTAGAACTGGTATGCAGTGAGGAATTGTAGGGCCACAGAGATCCTTCTCTAACTCGTACATGGTCTTCAGCATTTTCTTTATTATCTAAATTGTATGTCATTAATGTAGATGTTAATCTTTGCATGGTTAAAGCCAAATTATAAAATGTTGCTTCAATAGTAAAAAAAAATACCCTGGTGCCCAAAGTATGCATTTCTAACTTGCATCTAAATATGTAATGTGTTCACTTATTGCCAATATTCTTTGTCTGCGCTAGAATTGAGTTTGTCTTGGGTGACTTGTGACGAAATAGCAGTATCCCATCTAAAAACTATAAATCCAGCTGATTTCAAATTTAAAGGCGATATTATTTAGTGACTTTGCAAGTAGGACTTTGTACTGTTATGACATGAATTGTCTTTTACAAAACATTCCTTGTTTGTTGCTAGACCTGTATTGATCGTTGTCTGGAGCGAGGAAAGAGCAGCGGAAGGACTGACGACAATCGAGAGAGCCTAGAAAAAAGGTAAACCAGTAGCTTAAATGCCTAGTAGAAGCATCCAATTTTTCTTCATTTTCTAATGAAATGTTATTTTGTCCATAGAATCCAAACCTATCTGCGGTCAACAAAGCCCATAATTGACCAATATGAAAAGAACGGTAAAGTCAAGAAGGTGGATGCTTCCAAATCAGTGGATGAGGCAAGTTTGGTGTTTTAACTCCTTGACAGCATTTGGGGCTGTTTTTTTTTTTTTTTTTTTTTTTTAAATTAAACAAAAATTAAACAAAACTGCAAAAAATATGTTAGTCTAAAGCCATTTTACTGATACTGGAGTACTCCCACAGACTTGTGCAGTCAGTTTTGTGGAGTTTGTTTTTTGATTTACTGTTAGAAGTCTGGATCACACTAAATGTGACCCTCATTTTCTGTTAAATGTTCTTTTACTCATGCCACACTAAAAAAGAACACAAATGTATTAACAGGAGAATGAAAATTTTAGTTGACATGAAGGAAAGTTTCAGTTCTATTAAGGACACGGTGGCAATGATTATGCTCTACTTTATTTATTTTCCTTTCCAACAGTGTTCCACGTTACTAAATAAAAAAAAATATCTTTCCCATAGTCAACAGGGGAAAGGTCAGAAAGGTGAACCAATCAACAATTCAGGGAGACCACAAAGGCAGGAAGCTTCTGGGTAACTTCCTCTTTCTTGACTGTGACCCTTTTCCATAGCACATAACTCCTTTAGTCTGCTTTAGATGCTTCTGAACCTACAAGAATTCAGATGAAGACGGATAAACCTGAACTTGTGAAAGCTGTGCAGCCAAAATATAACTGGGCAAGCAAAACAGAGCACATGTAAACGAAGGTGTATTACTATGCTGCTTCAGCAGAGAAAACATGAATCAATAAAGAACTCTTATGAAAAACCAACAAAGGACCTTTAAGGCTATACTTCGGCTGTACAAGGAGCTGGAACACCACAACCATGAGCACCCTTTGATCCTGGGTTGGGAATGTGGCAGAGTCTTAGGAACTCCAGGCGGGAATAATCCTCGCCTCCGTGTCCTTAATAGAACTTAAACTTTCCTCATGTCTACTAGGACATTTTTCATTCTATGTCATTCTATGGGAGGATTATGTTCGTTCAAAGCTTGTCCACCACCAGGAAAGCCATGTCCACGAAAAAAAAATAGTCTCTTGAACATGGAATCCGAAGACCAGTCTGCAGCATTAATAATGTTCTCTAGGTGAGCCCCCAGGGAGAACGTTTTAGAGGCCATTGCACCTCTGACCGAGTGAGCCCCAGAGTACGAGACATCAATTCCCGCTTCTTGCATGACCCATCTGATCCAACGGGGGTAAAGACACGTCCAGAGACTTCCAAAGCTCGTACATTGGACACTCTCCTACACGAAACTAGACATGTGCGAGCTTTGCTGACAATGTCTTTTGAGACAAACACTTGTATGATTGCCACCTCTTAAAAAGAGATAAAGCCTTATTAACATCCCACAATTTGGAAAATCTGAGTTGTGGGGGGAGTGACAGGCAAATCCCTCTTATCAGCTTACATATGAAAGGGTGTTCGTCCACTGCAGCTCCTTGGGTGGGGGCATGGGCCGCAGAGATTGCTGACCTATAAGAGTTTATTGTACGGTAGACCAACGCCTTGTATGCCAAAGAAGCCAGAAAATTCATGATGTAGACCATCTTGCACCCCATGGGATCCTGATCGTTCCGAAGACATTAACCAGCCCATCGTGACCAAACTGACCTGTACCGCTTATTTGTGGTGTCTGCCCACGCTTCTGCCAAGATTCTTTCACCATCATGTGAAAGGCGTTGCAGTCTCCAACGTTGCCTGAAATCCACCAGGCCATGAAGGGCATCCGACACTGAAGGACCAGGGGATGGGGACCAACCTGGGGGTCCCAGAGGATACCCTGATTTGGTGGTAGAAGGATTGGAGAATCCCAGGAAAGTTCCAGACGAACTGGAAACCACACTTGAGAGATCCAATAAGGCGTGATCAAAACCACCCTCAACTGCTGTTTGCGGATCTGCGCTGAGAGGTGCATTATCATGGCGAATGAGGGGAAGGTGTAACCTTCTTTGGCAACTTGCCTTGGAGGAAGGCATCAGTCGCTGCCGCCCTAGGGTCTGGCTTTTAGGTGAAATATTTGGGGAGTTGATGATTCAGGCGGGAAGCGAAAAGATCCCAAAAGGGATTGCATTCTCTGAAAGACTCGAGGCTCTAACTGCCAAAGGCTCATGTCAGACCATGCCCTGGAGCACCAATCCGCAATCACATTGGATGCCCTCAGAAGGTACTCCACTGTTACTGAGACACTGTGGTGGAGACAGAATGTCCATAACTCTCTGGCCAGGTCCGCCAGAACTTTCGATTTGGTACCCCCAGATGGTTTATGTTGCGAACTGCTGACACCTTGTCCATCTTCAGGAGGAGACTGCACCTGACCATGTCCTTCATCCAACACTTGATGGTGAAGAAACCTGCCATCTGCCACAAACAGTTGATCTGGAGTTGTTCGTCTGCAGATCATTTCTCTCCTGTAAAGGAGTCCCCGCAGCGCGCGCTCCCCAGCCTGACTTGCTAGTGTCCGATTCTATAACCATATATGGATCGGAACCAAACATGGCCCACCCCTCCATGGGATCCAACCACCACCTCCTCTCCATTCTCACTTCCTCTGTGAGCGGGACCTGCTCAGAATATTGCAGACCCTTTCACAGGTGGAAGGCCTTGAGGTGCTGAAGGGCTCTGTATTGGAGATGGCCCGGGAAGATCGCCTGTATGGAGGATGACAGAAGACCTACCACACTGGCAATCTGCCGTAGAGACGTCTTGGGCCTGGATAGAGTTCTCTGTAACACCCTGCAAATTATGTATACCTTTCCGGTCTGCAGGCACAAGGTCTTTTTCACTGCGTCTATGATGAACCCGGGTCAACAGAGACCTTTTGTCATTTTATGACAAATCCCAAGCTCTACAGTAGGTCCACTGCCGACTGGAGTTGTTCCATCAACCAAGCCGGAAACTGTCCCAACAGGAGGAGGTCGTTGAAGTATATGATAAGGCGGAACCCTCGAGACCTTAGGTACTCAGTCACTGGCTTGAGGACCTTGATGAAGCACCAAGGAGCTGAGGAGATACTGAAAGGAATGGTTGTGAACTCGTACACCTGATCCCTCCATTAGAACTGGAGAAACCTGCAGATAGGGGAGAGAACATGGCAGCTGCCAGGTAGGCATCCTTCACGTCCAAGTGCTCCAGCCATTCCTCTGGATGCAGGAGATCGTGCAGCAGGTAAAATTGGTGGTAAACTAACCAGCCGTTGAACTCTTTAAATTGATGACCGGGTGCTGTTCTCCTTTGGACTTGTCCACCAAAATAATGTTGCTTAGGAAACGCTGTGGGTGGAGAGAGGAGCGAGATATTGCAGTTTGAGGAGCAGATCTGCCTCCTCCTTGTCTACCAAATCGCCTGAGCTTCGGCGAAAACCAGCATTCGAGGGCAAGATGCTTGAGCCGGGCACCCCTAAAACTCTATGTGGAAGATCCTGATGGTCTGAGGGCCCATGGACCGGAGGTAATACGCTTGCAATTGCGTGCCAGCCTGCCCCCACTTGTAATTGGGGGAAATAGGTGAATCTCACCTGCTTCGGCCTGGACATGTCTCCTTGAAGCGCCTCTGGAGACCCGACCTCTCCTATACTGGAAGACTTCTCCCTGCCTTGGCTGATCTTGCGTCATCTTGAAGCTTCTGGGTAAACCATGGGTGTGAAAGCAGGCAGCCGAGAACCCCCCTGCCACAGCCGGCCCAACAAAAATCTTGATGAAAAATCGTCTTAATCAAAGCTTGTGCCTTTTGCAGGTAGGTGAACGTAGCAACAAACTTGTCAACTCCTTCAAAAATGGCTCCCAAAGAGCCTGCCTTGTGCCTCAGCGCCTGCCCCTGAGGAAGCAGGCTCCCTGAGTTTTGGGTCAACCTTTAGGAGGAGTGAATGCAGTCTCTCGGTTGAGCGGGCGCAATTTGCGTTGCTTAGGAACACTAGGCAGTTCGGGCTGGACTGTTCCCATGAGGCACAGGGTCAGACTGATTTGCATATAGCCATGTCTGAACTGGGGTGGCAGAGTGGGCTAAAGAACGGTGATGGATTAAACCTAGATCTTTTGACTGGGTGTGAGTGTTTGATTGATTCAGATGCTCCGTCCATCACACCCCCTTTTGTACCGCTTTTGGCTGCCATAAGTGTGGCAGGGTATGCTCAGACGTGAGTCCCTTGCTCACTTTGCCACTGGATTCAAGGAAGCCGGGCTGAAGACGGCTGGAATGCCAGAAACCGGTCCTCGGAAGCTTGTTTCCGGTCCAGGGAAGACATGGCTTGGCAGTTCGGGCTGGACTGTTCCCAAGAGGCACAGGGTCAGACTGATTTGCATATAGCCATGTCTGAACTGGAGTGGCAGAGTGGGCTAAAGAACGGTGATGGATTAAACCCAGATCTTTTGACTGGGTGTGAGTGTTTGATTGATTCAGATGCTCCGTCCATCACCACCCCCTTTTGTACTGCTAGGAACACTATATGGCGCATTGTGTCCAACCCAAAACCGATTCGGGGGAGAAAGGGTATTTGAGGCCTTAGCCTTCTCAGCCAGGTCTTAGATTATGTTGATGGGGCCACAGACGTCCAGGAGCTTGCCATGGCAGGCCTCCCAGGACCTATCTATCTCTTTCTGAAGGTCACAGACATATTTCTGTAAAAACGAGGCCATCCCAGCATCTATCTCTGAAGTGACTGTCACCTTGATCAAGGGAGAGGGGTGGGGACACTCAGCCCTAAGCCATGCCCTAACCTCGTTTTCCAAGGGCTTCTTAAGGTGACTTGTGACAAACTGGGCAACCTTACTGGTAGTGGCCCAGCATATCAGAAGGGTCCTCCGCGCCACTCAAGGGGCTGCGCCAAGGCCTGGAAGAACTGTCTTAGTCATTAGATTCATTAGGTGACTCATCATCCCCGCTTCCAGACCACCCTGGGGAGACAGGGCTTCTGCATCCTCTGCTGTTTCAGTAGAACCGGGGGGGGGGGGGGGGGGGGGGGGCACTTTAAGGTGCTCAAAAGCCCCAAGATCAATGGCAGGGTCAGACTTGCGCTTAGGTGCACGGTTAAGGGAGAGGGGGGATTGTCCCCTTTAAGAGTATGGTTCAGCATAAGCGTAGGCAATTTCCATGAGGCGGCATTCAAAGGGGCTCATGGCTGCTGCAACCGCCTGATGGATGGAGGCAGTCACTGCCTCTCAAAATTCATTGTTGAGGGGGAGGACCTGTAAGTAAGTTAATGGCTTAAATCAGAGGGTTGATGTGTGAGGGGGAACCGAGAAAAAAGTATTACAAGCCTCAGGGCAGAAATATACACCTATAGTATGGGAGAAACAATTTTGACGAACCTACGGCTCTGTGGTTTGGCCACTGCAACAGTCTAGGTTTTTACAGCGCTAAGCTCTATACAAGGGCTGACGCCCTGGGGAGGATTCACCCTGTCGCTCGCCTGGGCTGGGTCCCAAAAATAGCCTCTAAAGCACTGGGTTGGGGGGCTCTGGGATACAGCGTGAGCCTTGTGCTAAAGTCTGGTAATAAACTTAGAGGATACTGATCTGTGTAACAGCGGCCGTCAGGCAGTTAAAATATGTTTACAGACTTGTGTATATACGGGCGTCACAGCTTCTAGGTGGCTTGGGCACAGGCTCCGTGGGGAGACACGGCTGGTGGAATCATGAGACTAACTATAGCGTGTCCCCTGTGGAGTAACAAGACGAGAGGCTTGTTAGTGCGCCGTCTGGCGGCTACTGCATCAACGCTGCCGAGGCAAATATTCATTACTGCGACTGTATCGATGAAGACACTCCACAGTCTCATCTAGCTACGGAAGAGGCGCCGCAAAGACCCACACGTATCAACAAGCCAAAATAGCACAGTTTTGCAGCGTGAATCTTTCTGGATTCACTATGCTGTGCATTATTCCGCGGTCTAGTGGTTGGGTCCGGAATCGTAGTCTTTACTTTTTTTTTTTTTTGTAGCCCATGTGGGCGTCGACGTCCCGCCTTTTGGTGTCCTTCCTGTGACGTCGGCATGCTTCCTGCGGAAGCTCCCACCCTTGGGCGCCATCTTCAGATAATTTTTTCCGCCGTTGGGTCTGGATAGTCCCCGAGAGGGCTCCAGAGATTAGGAGAGAAGAGAAGCAAAACTCGAGATTTTTTGGAGAAAAACACTTGGGAAGACGAAGGAAGACTACACCATCGAAAGGACGACGAAGAAAGGAAAAACTTCAACACAATTCGACGTCCAGAGGAGAATGCGCAACCAGGGGGCACCCTGAACGCAAGACATGGACAACACACCATTCAAATTCTGTCGCAACTGCCACCATAAGTACGCGAAGGACCAGCACCCAGTCTGTAACCTCTGCCTGCCGATCGACCACGGAAGCAAGGAATGCAACGCCTGCTCCGCATTCACGCCGAAGACCCTTCGAGTGAGAGAGAGGCAAAGAATAGCAAACTACACCATGCAGGGCAAGGGCCAACCACCGTCCCTTCGAGACCTGGGACTCTCGACCGACGAGGAGGATTACGCCGCCAAAGAAGACATCGGCTACACGGTCGCAGAGACCGATAATAAGAAGACTACAGAAAAGGTAGGAGACTCGATGCCCTGAAAAGGCCCGAAAGACTCTCGACAGTCTACCCAAGACTCTCGAAAAAAACGAGGGCAAGACCCCGAAAGCACCAACGCTGAGAACTTCGGCGTCCGCAGCAACATCCAGGCCCAGCGGATCCTCACAGAAGGACTCCCTGGCGCCGAGGGACGGCGACCAGCCAACGTCGTCGAAAAGCGTCCAAGAAAAGGAGTACTCGACTCAGAAAACCACTTCGAAGTCGACGAAATACGCAAGACCAGTCTCGACGCCGAAAACAGTCTCGCCGCCGAAACCCATCTCGACGCCATCTTGCATGCCAAAGAGGACGGCACAACCACTCTATGCCGAACAGGCGGCGGAGATGGAAAGAAAGAAGGAGACTTGAGGCAGAGATGGAGAACATCCTGAAGCGAAAAAAAGATTTCGAAGAAAAAATGAAATCTTACACAATTCCGTCGAGGCCCAAGTCACCGGTAGCCCAGTTGGTCGAGGAAGAAGAGGAATAATTCGAGGTCGAAGCAGTGTCGGAGAGCTTGGAAGATCTGGCATATCAGGATGATGATACCCCCTATTACGAACAGGAGGCCGATGATGGCCAGAGGGAGTACCAAGAATCAACATACTCTGATACACAGGAGGTAGAGTGGCAGGACATCAAAGCAGAGAGTCCAGAAGAGGGAGTGGACACATATCCAGCGAGGCCCTCGCCGCCTGACGACATTGGACTTTCCAATGAATGCATCAAGAACGCAGCAACATCGTTCAAAGTCAAGCTCGGGGAGGAGGTGCCGAAAGGGGATTTCCTAGTAGAAACACTACTCCCAATGCACACTAGGAGCCAGTACCTGCCAATGCTTGAAAGCATCAAAGGACAAGGAAGATAGGCATTCAAGGAGCCTGCTACTAGTAAACCCGTCACGCCAAGGACGGAGAAAAACAAGCACTCCTGAAAGGACCCACCCTACATTCAGGGGAAGGTCACTGCCGACTCCATCATCACTGCAACAGCAAGGAAAAGGGCCAATGTCCCAACTACTTCAGGTCCACCCCCAGACAAGGAGAGCAGAAGGATGGACCTAACAGGAAGAAGAATTGAAAGGAATGCCGCTATGCACTGGCGCATGGCTAATTCCAACGCACTGCTCAACAGACACCATTACCAAATCATGGACGAACTGGGACAGTTGGTGAAACACCTCCCTCAGGAATACCAACAAAGGGCTTCGCACCTGGTGGAGGAGGGGAAGAACTTGGCAAACTCTTGCCTAAAAACAGCACTGGACGGTGCAGACACTGCCAGCAGGCTTATGATGCTGGGCATCACAGAAAGAAGACAAGCCTGGCTCAGAATATCAGGCTTCAAACCAGAGGTGCAACACATCATCCTGAACACTCCGTTCAACGGTGAAACACTGTTCGGAGCACCAGTGGCCGACAAGCTCTCACAGCTCAAAAAGGATAATGACACCGCAAGATCCATGGAGGCCTTGCAATTCAGGGGAGCAAAGAGAGTGACCCCGTCACAGAGACCACACGGGAGAGGGGGGGAACCAGCCGGGAACGTCGCATCAGTCCTTCCAACATTCCCACCAAAGCGACACCCATACGTAACAAGGCCAGCAGAAACAGCACTGTCAATATCAACATAGGGGCCAGTCCTTTCGCGGGAGGGCAAGTGGACGTGGAAACAGGAGGGGTGGACAGCAAACCACCTCCAAGTGACTCTGCCACATTGATAGTGCACACCCTTCCAAAAACTCCAAGGGTGGAGCACAAAAACAAGAAACAGGAGTGTCCCGCACCAAAAGACCACAACCACGTAACACCAGTGGGAGGAAGATTAAACCGTTTTCTCCAGGAGTGGAAGAAAGTAACAACAGACAAATGGATCATCAACACAATACAGTACGGGTACTGCATAGAGTTAGAAAAGACACCACCAAGCAGAAAACCGAAGAAAAGAGCACTAGCAAACAAGGAACTAGAGCTTCTTCAGAGGGAACTCCTACTAAAGGAGGCTATCGAGCCTGTATCTCCGATTGAAAGGAGCAAGGGGGTGTACTCTCCGTACTTCCTAGTACCCAAGGTAGACGAAACAATGAGACCCATCCTGGACCTAAGGTTCCTCAACAAATTCATAAAGACACAAAAATTAAAAATGACATCCCTGCAAGAAGTACTTCCACAGATTCAAACAGGGGACTTCATGGTCACCATAGACCTAAAAGATGCCTACCTGCACATTCCAATAAACAGACGGCACAAACATCTGCTACGATTTGCAATCAACTCAAATCACTATCAATTCACAGCTTTGGCCTTCGGACCAAAATCAGCGCCGAGGGTATTCACAAAGTGTCTGGCAGCAGTCGCAGCGCACTTAAGGAGGAAAGGGATACACGTATACCCGTACCTAGACGACTGGCTAATAAAGGCAAAGTCATACAACATGTGCATAAAGCACGCTCAAATAGTGGCAGACACACTGATGGCCCTGGGTTTCTCCATCCACTGGAAGAAATCCTCGATAAACCCAGAACAGGTCAAGATATTTCTGGGGGCAAAGATCAACACAGTGCAGGGGAAGGTGTTCCCCAGCGAGAAGAGAACAATGGCACTGTTGAAGGAGGCGTGCCTCTACCAGAAGGGGCAAGCTCTGACAGTGAGGACAGTGAGCAAAATGATGGGCATGATGGCCTCATGCATCCACATAGTACCAAATGTACGACTACACATGAGACCACTCCAGGAGTGGCTGCAGAACCAATGGTCACAAGCGACAGGGTGTTGGGAGGACCTAGTGGTTGTAACGCACGCAGTGCACGAGGAGATATCATGGTGGAACAAAGGAAACCTAACAAATGGGAAGCTTCTAACACCACCAACACCAACAGTGACCATCACCACAGACTCATCCCAAAAGGGATGGGGAGCCCACATGGAAAAACTCCGAGTGAGGGGCCTGTGGACACAAGCTGATGCGGTCAAACACATCAACTACCTAGAACTAAAGATCGTTCTCCTAGCTATGAAAGCTTTCCAGACGAAGTTGTACAACAAAACCGTGTTGAGCCAGACAGACAACACAACAGCGATGTTCTACATAAACAAACAGGGAGGAACACAATCAGCCCGCTGTCAGAACTAGCGCAGGAAATATGGAAATGGGCAATACCCCTGAAGATAGATCTACTGGCGATACATCTGCCAGGAAAGGACAACGTGGAAGTGGACTGGCTCAGCAGACAGACATCGGCCTCACACGAATGGGAGCTAAATGCACAGGAAACAAAAACTGTTCGACAGGTGGGGAACGCAGTCAATAGACCTGTTTGCAACACACACTAATGCAAAATGCCAACACTTCGCATTGAGGCAACCAGGGGAAGGGTCCCTGGGGAATGCCCTATGGATAAGCTGGTCAAAGACATTTGCCTACGCCTTTCCGCCGATTCCCCTGATACACAAGGTACTCAGCAAGTGCAGGACAAGCAACATGACCCTGATACTGGTCGCACCCCAGTGGGCCAGGCAGACATGGTACTCGCAGATTATGGAAATGACACAGAGTGCACCACACAAATTTGGGAGAAGGAAAGACCTACACTCCATGCAAAACGGAGAGGTGTTGCATCCAGAGCCAGAAAGTCTCAGCCTAGCAGCCTGGCTCCTGAGGACTTAGAGTTCGCACACCTAAAGCTACCTGAGAGCACCCTGAGGGTACTTCGAGAGGCAAGATGGAAGAGGTTCACACTATGGCGCAGAAAGGAGGGACTGCACAACAAAATGACAAGAGACTCTACAGTGCTTAAGTACCTCACGCACCTGCTCGAGACTACCCTGAGCTCATCATCGCTAAGGGTACACCTAGCAGCCATTGTCGCTTACACTAGAGGAGAAACAGGCAAAAGCTTCTTTACTTCTATAATTGTAAAAAGATTCTTGGAAGGCGCAAAAAGGATAGCACCGCCTAAAAGGTTACCAGCACCTGCATGGAACCTCAATATAGTGCTAACAGAACTCAAGAAGACACCCTTTGAACCAATGCATAAAGCCTCACTACAGATGCTAACGTTAAAAACAGCATTCCTAGTGGCAATCACCTCGCTGCGCAGAGTAAGCGAGCTACAGGCGTTGACGCTACAGGAACCTTACGTACAAATTCACAACGATAGGGTGGTGATGAGAACGGACCCACACTTTATGCAAAAGGTGGTGTCCAAGTTCCACATCTACCAGGCAATTCAAATACCGAGTTTCTTCCAGAAACCAACTACAAAAGCTGAAAGGGCTCTGCACAATCTGGATGCGAGACGTGCCTTCATGCATTACATAGAAAGAACTAAAGACCACAGGAAAACTAAACAGTTTTTTGTGTCATTTGCTAAAAGTTTCATGGGCAAAGCTGTTACTAAAGGGACAATTGCATGATGGATCGCGCAAGCTATACAATTCTGCCACAAACAAGCTGGACAAGAACTAACAGAGGGGCCACGGGCCCATTCAACAAGGAAAAAGGGAGCTACAATAGCCTTTTTGGCAAACGCTCCCATTCAGGACATATGCCTGGCGGCAACATGGGCTTCTGTGCACACGTTTACAAAACACTACTGTGTGGACATAAAAATGAACAAGGAAGCACAAGTGGGACAGAAAGTGCTTCAGCACATATTCAAGAACCCAAGCTCATCTTCCACCCAGCCGCCACAATAACAACAAACCGCTACAAAGTCAATGCACAGCATAGTGAATCCAGAAAGATTCACGCTGCAAAACGAATAGTTTCTTGCCTGTCGGTGTAGTTTTGCAGCTTGGATATCTTTCTGGATTCACTAGCGAACCACCCACCTCCGCCAGAAAGATGAGGCTGGAGAAAAGAGGTGGTAAACAAAAAAAAAGACTTTAATGGAACTTCAAGGAAAAAGAGCGTTAAAAGAAAAGATCAAAACATTGCCATACAATTCGGAAACAGAACACAAACGGAAAAAGAAAAAAGAATCTGAAGATGGCGCCCAAGGGTGGGAGCTTCCGCAGGAAGCATGCCGACGTCACAGGAAGGACACCAAAAGGTGGGACATCGACGCCCACCTGGGCTACAAAAAACAAAGAAAAGACTACGATTCCGGACCCAACCACTAGACCGCGGAATAATGCACAGCATAGTGAATCTAGAAAGATCTTCAAGCTGCAAAACTACACCGACAGGTAAGAAACTATTCGTTATAAAATTTCACCACAAGAATCAAACATAGCTTAAACATGGGTGACTTAACTGCTTGACGAGCAGGCAATGAAAAAGGAAGTTACCCAGAAGCCTCCTACCTTTGTGGTCTCCCTGAGCTGTTTAAAGGTACACCTTTGTTGACCTTTCCCCTGTATACAACTGGAAAGGTAGTTTTTTGTTTAATAAAGTTAAAGTTAAACACTGCTGGAAAGGGAAATAAAGAAAGTAGAGCTTTATCCTCGCCTCCGGTCCTGACATAGAATTACAGTTTGATTGGTTTCATATTAGACTACCATTATGTCCTGGCTATGTGGTTTGTTGAAAAGAACATGTGTTTAAAGTAAGCACCAAATAAATGTGTTAAATTACAGATTTTCTATGCTGGCTCGCATCATTGCATGGCCTATGCATTTTAACGTGACACCACCGAAAGCTATGTACTAGTGCACACAAATGATATAGGCAGACCGACCGCCTTAATGAAAATATAACTCGAGAGTTAGAAAAAAAATGAATGTGTTGCGTGAATCAAATGAAATAATTATATATGCTGTATCTAAGTCACTGCTAATTGAAGCACTTCTTGTAGGAAATGGGAAAATGCAAATGAACATTTTTGTCCTTTCATACAATTCACTGAGTGTGAAAGAACAATTGAGAAACCATTGCATTGTAAGTGTTGCAGTGTAAAGGCAGTAGTTATTTTCCTTCAATTTTTGGCCCACCAGATAAAGAGGGCAGTTACATCAATGTCTTGGGTACAGTGTTACTCCAGGATTTGGCAGCCTCTTTGCTTCACATTAACATTAAGGCTATTCTGGGATGATGTTGCAAACCTGAAATATCTTCCTCTGAGTTTGTGCGCTTGTCCACATGTTTTCATGTAATCTTCCCATCATGTGCCAGATCTGCAGCGCTGCCTGCAGTGAGACTAAAATAGCAGCTTTTAATCTAATTCTAAGTGGTTCCAGATATGGCTCAAGTTGTCTCTCTATGGAAGTGCAGGATAAGGTAGTGGAAATCTATTTTATTGCAGATTAAATAATTGCATGATAAACTCATATTCTTTACTAAACCACGTGAAGTTCCAGTGCTCTCTGTTTTCCATTCTGAAGACATCAGTTTTGTTAATGGCGAAAATGAGTTTAATCACAAGCTGTGAGCCAGTAAACAGCGGCATAAGAATGCTAAATTTCATTATCGAGGTTACTTGTGTTTTACAGCAGTGACTTCCAAAAAGCAAAATTAAATCCCAAAGTTGAGTAGCACCAGACAGGCAGTGTGTCCCACTGGATTTGAGTCACCAATAATGATAGGTTCTTTGTTTGGGGGCATGAATTTAGATTGCTAATTTCCTCTCAAAGTTCTCTCCTCTGCGTCCACCATGATATCAAGTCTGGAGCTTGCTTTGCAAAATGTATTTAGATGCTCATATATGATACCATGATGTGAGTATCCTTCAGAGGTGAGTCGTTGCTGTAAAGGTTTGGTTTCGGGTTTTATGTAGTTACAAACCGAAGAAGGTTGTATTCACAACATCTTCTTGATTTGACTGAAAAACATCATGATGGATCAATTTACATTAAAAACAAAATAGTCAAATAATTGATACTGACTACAAATGTCTAGCAGAATATCTATTAACAGTAGCTGCTTAAGAAGCCCAGCAATCCTTCTCTATTAATTGCAACCTTTGTTCGCCTTTAGTCTAAACATTAGCAAATTTGTGAGTTGCTATTTTTTTTTTTTTTTAAGAGTACAGGCAGGCCTTGAAACATCATAAAAATGTTTTCAGGCCTGCAGGTC
Source organism: Lissotriton vulgaris (assembly GCF_964263255.1). NCBI lineage: Eukaryota > Metazoa > Chordata > Amphibia > Caudata > Salamandridae > Lissotriton > Lissotriton vulgaris. The sequence goes on from NC_141685.1 coordinate 333,255,656, forward strand.
TAGTGACCTGATAATCTACTCTACTTAATTGAAAAGCGCTTGACCCATAAACTGGTCTCAAATTGTGTGATCCTAGGCAAATATTTTATTTCACTAAGTCGCTTTTTTCTCGTCTGTTGTAAAAACAAATTAAAAAAGATTTCATTTCATGTAGCCCACAAATCGGGTGCACACGGACCCAGGCTTGCCAGAATAATAGCATTGTCATCAAGGCATGCAGCAGTGTTTCATAGTTCATGTTTAAAAGCTCTCACTTTTAATAAACTAAATACTAATCTAGTGCGCTGTCATTTTTAGACCGCACATTTCCATTGAAATGGCCCCAAACCTTCCCACTGACATGCAGTTTCATTGATAAAACTATATAGCCTGCAATGTGTAGAAATTTGGTTTCAGCAAACATTTCTCATTTGAACATCACTAAAGTGCTTTTATTTGTTTTGATTTTACAAAAATCTTTGCTTCCATCACATTTCGGAATTACAACAAAAGTGCTTTCCTAACTACTAAAATATATGTTCGAGGCTTGTGTGCTGTAGATACACATGTTTTGCATACTCCTGCCATCTAGTGTTGGTTCTGGATGTTTGCAAGTTGTTTTTCTTCAAAGAAGTCTTCCCTAGTCACGAGGTAAGGCGACTCCTCCTTTCGGTGATAGTGCGCATGGTCATCGACTCCATTGTTAGATTGTTTTTTTCCTCCATCAGGTTCGGACGAGTATTGCTGCGCTCTTGTTCGAAATCGTTCTTTGGTTTCCCTTTGACGTGCAATCCTATCTAATCTTGCGGGTATTGTTTCTGTATGCGTTTCCCGCTTCTCCGTGTATCGTTTCAACACCTGGATCGACTTTCGATCGGAAATCATCGTGGACCGGCTTTGAGGCCTAACTGCGCCCGGTCAGCTCTCCGTCGATGGATCAGTCTCTGTTTAAATTATGTCCTCCGTGCCACCCTAAGTATCCGCGCACTGACTCACACAAAGTGTGCAACTTGTGTTTGTCTCCGGAGCACAAGGAAGAAGTCTGCGATGCATGCAGATATTACCGATTGAAACGACTCTTTGCGGTCGTCGGGCTCAACGACGTGAGATGCAGCATCAAAACATCGAAGATATGCCGGACATCTTCGGTGAAGACTCCGACCAAGAAGACATGGAGGCATCAGTGGCGGAGGAGGACGCTGCCTTCTCTGAGCAAGACTCAGACTCTGAGATCGACAGAGACCTAGGTGCCGAAGAACTGCCGCAGGGACAAGGTGACACGAGTACCAAAGACCCCTTGCACCCACAAATTCCGAAAAAGCACAAGGCTTCGGCACCACCTCTGCTTTCTGGCCAAGGTTGGCACCGAGACAACGTTTCTGTTGTCCCGCCTTCAGGCCCGGCACAGAAACTAGCAGTCAAGCCTTTCGGCTCGGTCCCGAGGCCACAAAAAGCCTCCAATTCCAAGCACAAGTCTGGCTCTGAGCCGAAATCCTCTGCGCCGAAAGCCAAGCAGCCTTAGGAGCCGAACCCTCCCATGCCGAAAGGTCTGCCTCTGTTGACGCCAAAGACTTCGGCGCCAAAACACAAAGATACCCCTTCGGATCCAAAATTGGACACTATTCCATTACCACCGGATCTGAAGCAAAAGAGGCTCCAAATTCACCCTGACACTGGCCATATTTACGTAAAACCACCTCAGAAATGCATGATTCAAGAAGAGGACACTTACAAAATCCCCTTGAAGAGAAAGTCTGTGGCTACAAGTCCTTTTCATATACCATCGCCTCCACTTCCAGCAGCTCTGTCACCACCTGAGAATCCTTTGCAAATTACACCTCAGGTTCTCCCCAGTCTCATCATGATGATGCAGATGATGGGGGAATGGATATTCCAACAGATCCATGGACAGATTACACAGTGGATTCTCCAGGTGATACTGATCCAGATCTTCACCCAGCCAAACCATCTCCTCCAGACGACAATGCATCACACCAAGAACTCTGCCAGGGCTGCACATGAACATGCGGTAGAGCTCCACAAAGAATCCCTAGAGGAAGATTTTTTTGTTTGAGACCTTAGCATTCACACACAAGTCATCACAATCACTTCCAATGCTTAAAGGCATGATGCAACATGCTGATGAGATTTTTTTAATGATCCAGTCAGAGCACGCATCTTAACACCTAGAGCGGAGAAAAAATATAAGGTCTCTCCTACAGACCCCATTTTTATCAAGGGACAAGTGCCATTAGATTCCCTAGTCGTATCCAATGCTCTTAAGAGAGCAAATTCTCAAACATCAGGGAATGCTCCTCTGCCAGATAGAGTCCAAACTAATTGATGCTCCTGGCAAAGCGCATAGCCGCTCGGGCAGCAAATCAATGGCGCATTGCAAATAGCCAAGGCCTTTTAACTAGATATGACCGAGCACACTGGGACGCAATAGAGCAATTGCTCCAATATCTCCCAGATGAGCATAAGGCTAAAACACAAGATTTAGTGAATGAGGGTAAGCTCATTTTCAATTCCTGTAGTTGTTGTGCTCTAGATGCCGCAGCTAGAGAGGTTAACACCAGCATCCTACTCAGGAGACATGCTTGGTTAAGGATTTCAGGTTTTAAACCTGAGGTCCAACCATCCATCCTTAGCACACCATTTGATAAGGAACACTTATTCAGCCCTAGCGTTGACCATGCGTTGATAAAACCGCATCCAACAGAGGATTCTTTCGTCGCTCCTCGTACAGAGGTGGGACAGAAACTACACCCTCAGATCAAAATACCTCAGCTTACAGAGGTAACAACTAGTCTCCTCCCTCAAGAGGTATTTTCGGAGGAGGTTATAGTGGCAACAATTTCAAAGGTAGGGGGTAAGGGTAACGCACCCCCTAACTCTCCTTCCCCCAACCAACAGTGTCTTAACCACGCTTCCCCCCCGATTATAGCACACCTGTCGGGGGAAGACTTCAACAGTTCCTCCCCATTTGGCAGTCTATAACATCAGACAAATGGGTGGTTGGAATTATCCAACATGGTTATTGCCTAGAGCTTACCAGCAATCCCCCAAACATTCCACCTTGATCTCACAAGTTATCTACAGAACATATACACTTGCTAAAACAAGAGGTCCTGTCTCTTTTACTAAAAGGAGCAATAGAGCCAGTTCCATTACAGTACCAGTGCTCAGGTGTTTACTCTCTCTACTTTCTCATCCCCAAAAAGGACGGTTCCCTAAGGCATATTTTAGATCGGAGAGGTAAACCATTACGTACTGTCAGAGCATTGTCACTCCCACTTTCACAAACACTTTTTCTGCTCTAGATTTAAAAAACGCATATTTTCATGTTCCAATTCATCCAGCTCATTGCAAATACCTCCGATTTGTTATAGCAGGAAAGCACTACCAGTTCAAGGTACTTCCCTTCGTAGTGACTAATGCGAGGCACTTTGTAAAAACTCTGGGCGCTGTAGTCTCTCCTCATCTCAGGAGACAACAAATTCCTGTCTTACCCTACCTAGATGACTGGCTCATCAAAACCAGCACTCACCAAAACTGTCTGCACCACACACAGATCACAATAGATCTATTTCATCCACTGGGATTTACCATCAATGATCAAAAGTCTCACCTGAATCCCTCACAGATGCAGTCTTACCTATGACCACTCTAGACACAGTCAAAGATCCCTCTCCCAATGTAGCCAGAATATACAATTCAAGCTACCATTCAACAGTTTCAGCCCAAGTGTTCATGCAACTACTGAGAATGATTGCGTCTTGCATAGCAATTGTACCCCATGCAAGCCTTCACATGCGCCCCCTACAAGAGTGCTTAGCATGCCAGTGGAATCAATCACAGAGTCTATTAACCTATCTAGTGTTGGTAGACTGCCGTACACATCGCTCTCTGCAATGGTGGAACCCACAAAACTTATCAGCAGGCCGGCCTTTCATAGACCCTGTTCCACAGATTGTACTCTCAGCAGACGCTTCTCTACCTGGTTGGGGAGCTCATCTTAAAGATGACATAATACAAGGCTTGTGGAGCAACAAGCACAAGACCCTCCACATCAACTCTCTGGAGCTATTAGTTGTCTTCCTAGCACTAAACGCTTTTCAGACTCCTCTCCAAGACAAAACTGACGGTCAACATGACAGCAATGTATTATGTGAAGATGCAAGGGGGGGACAAACTCTCCCCACTGTCAACACTCGCTCAAGCCATTTGGAATTGGGCGATCCATCACATTTTTCTCCTGGCAGATTATCTCCCAGGAGTAAACCATCAAATTACCAATCTCCTCAGAAGACTAAAGCAACAAATTCACGAGTGGGAACTTCACCCCAGGTTCTCCTTCTGTACTTCCAACAGTGGAAATTTCCACAAATAGACCTATTCGCCACAGCTGAAAACGCAAAATGCCCAAACTTCGGCTCCAGGTACCCACACACGCAATCAAAGGGCAATGCTCTATGGATGAATTGGTCAGGGAAATTTGCCTACGCTTTTCCGCCACTTCCTCTCATTCCATGGATGGTTCGGAAACTCAGGCAAACATCCCTCACACTAATTCTAGTAGCTCCCACATGGGCTCATCAACCATGGTACAGCACCCTGTAGGAGCTGTCACTAGTTCCACATCAAAAACTACGCCTGAACTCCAGTCTTTCCATACAGAACCATGGAGAAATCAGACATCCAAATCCCAAAGAACTGAATTTAGCGATCTGGCTCCTGAAGCCATAGAGTTTGGGTACTTAAATTTACCACCAGACTGTATGAATATTTTAAAAGAAGCAAGAAAGCCTACCACCAGAGCTTGCTATGCTGCAAAATGGAAAAGATTTGCGGTATATTGCAACAACAACAAAATCGATCTTTTAGACTCTTCTATACAAAATATCTGTTATTTGTTACATTTACAACAAATAGAACTGGCTTACATGTCTATTCGTTTACACCCTGCAGCTATAGCTGCTTACTTACAAAATAGGCATTGTCTATCCCTATTCAGAGTTCCAGTAATTAAAGCCTTTATGGAAGGTTTAAAAAGGGTAATCCCACCAAGGATTCCTCCTGCCCCAGAATGGAATCTAAACATTGTCCTCACAAGGCTCATGGCCCCACATTTTGAACCATTCCACAAATGCCCTTCACTGTTCCTCTCATGGAATGTTGCTTTCCTCATTGCTATCACATCACTGAGGAGAGTTGGTACAGGCATTAACGCTAGAAGAACCTTTCTTTCAGCTACACAAAGACAGGATAGTTCTCCAGACCAATCCCAAATTCTTTCCCCAAGTAATATTTTTTTTCTTCATATAAATCACTTGGTTGAGTTGCCAGTTTTCTTTCCTCAACCTGATTCTGTAGTAGAACGTGCTCGTCACTCGCTTGACGTTAAAAGAGCTTTATTGTACTACATAGGTGGAACAAAGGACTTTTGGAAAACAAAACAACTTTTTGTAGAATTTGCTCCACCTCATAAAGTCAATCCTATCTCTAAATCTGGTTTTGCTAGATGGATTGTCAATTGCATTCAAACATGCTATACTAAAGCCAAAAGGACTTTGACTATACCCACTAGAGCGCATTCCACTTGCAAAATAGGGGCTTCTGTAGCCTTTTTAGGTAACATCCCACTAGTTGACATATCTAAAGCAGCTACATGGTCTACACAACACACATTTACTAAACACTATTGTGTAGATGTATTAGCACGACAACAAGCTAATGTTGGCCAAGCAGTACATAAAACACTATTCTGAACTGCAACATCTAAAGGCCAGCCAACGCTTTGGGAGTATACTGCTTTATAGTCTATGCAAAGCATGTGTATTTACAGCACACATGCCTCAAATGGTTAATGTTACTTACCCAGTAAGCATCTGTTCTTGGTATGTAGATCTGCAGATTCACATGCGCCCACCCGCCTCCCCGGGTACCTGTAGTTGTTGCAATTCTTCTTTATACATTATACTCCTGGACATCTCTATACTACACTTACTTACTCCATTCTCACTCTAGCGGGAAAACTATCTAACAGTGGAGTCGATGACCATGCACACTATCACCAAAAGGAGGCTTCACCTTACCTCGTGACTAGGAACAACTTTTTTGAAGAAAAACAACTTGCAAACATCCAGACCCAACACTAGTTGGCAGGAGTATGCAAAACATGTGAATCTACAGCTTTACATGCCAATAACAGGTGCTTACTGGCTAAGTAACCTTATCCTTTAAATATGTGTACAGTTCATATACAAGCTATTTAAATGTTGACTGTTGGGTAAAAGCGGACATCCTACACCCTTTCCTTTCACACAGCCTGTACCCCAGCACAACTGTCAGATCAGATGGTTGACTTTGCTTCTCTTAATCTCACTGCAAAGTTAAAGGATTTTGTAAATGCCATTTTCCTGGATAAAATAAGCAGCAATTTGACGACATAAGCTGACATTTGACGTCTGTCTTTGAACACACACATTGCATATTCATTTTTTGAGTGAGCAGAACGCCTGTTCTTTGCCAGTTCCAGCTCTCTTCAGAGTGAGACAGTAGATCCTAAAAATAGGTCACCCTGATAAAATCTGACTGGCTTTAGCAAGTGGGCAAGTAGATTTCTCAAGACCTGACTGATGACCACAAGCAAAGCCTGAAACACTGCAATGGTGGTGGTATAGGATTCTTTGGTGGCATGAACAGGGTTTTGAAAACTAATAGAGTAGGTCCTTTGTATCTAAACACAACTCTGTTGTTTACAAACTACGCAGCTGCAGTAGAGTTCATGCAGTTCACATGGTCTAAAGCAGTTGTTGGTAACCTGTGGTTCACAGAACCCTAGTAGTCTGCACTCCCACTTGGCGGGGGCGGTCTAGAGGAGGACAGCGACTATATTGAAAATGTTATTATATGAGCAGACTAATAAAGTGTACATAAAGAAACAAAATGTAAAAGTGAAATTTTAAACCTGTTCTATGAATTAAAATCGGAGACAAACAATTAAGTTGGTATCCTTCACTTGTTTGGAGCAGCAAGCACAGTATAGTAAGGACGATCAGTGGTCTCAATTGAAGCGCTGGCGGAAGTGATATTCTAGAGTTTAACATATCGCTTCCTCTTTAAGGATTAAAAACAAGATTTAGTAAAGCTCCGAACTTCCCATTAAAAAATTCAGTTTTTCTATATTTGTGCATTAAATAAAATACTTAATCATTTGTGTATTTGTTTGATGTTAACTTCTTTCTGTATTTTTCGAAGTTGAAACAGTAGAAATTGCTTTGACTGTGGCACTCTGCTTTTAAAATGACTCAGTGAGGATTCCTGGATTCCAGCAAAGATTTATCAATCAATCAATCAAGGCATTTATAGAGCGCACTACTCACCCGGAGAGTCTCAAGGCGCTTGGGGTGGGTGGGGTGTCGCTACTGCTCGAACAGCCAGGTCTTGAGTTTTTTCCTGAAGGAGAGGTGGTCTTGGGTCAGGCGAAGGTCGGTCGGGAGGGTGTTCCAGGTCTTGGCGGCCAGGTAGGAGAAGGACCTTCCTCCTGTTGTCGCTCTTAGGATGCGGGGGACGGCGGCTAGGGCGTGGTTGGTCGATCGAAGGTGGCGTTTGGGAGCGTAGAAGTTGAAGCGGTTGTTGAGGTAGCTCGGGCCTTGGTCGTGTAGGGCTTTGTGTGCGTGGGTGAGGAGATGGAAGGTGATTCTCTTGTTGACGGGGAGCCAGTGCAGGTCTCTTAGATGTCCGGAGATGTGGCTGTGTCTGGGGATGTCGAGGATGAGTCTGGCTGAGGCGTTCTGGATCCGCTGGAGTCTCTTCTGAAGCTTGGCGGTGGTTCCGGCGTAGAGGACGTTGCTGTAGTCCAGTCGGCTGGTGACGAGGGCCTGGGTGACCGTCTTCCTGGTCTCGGTGGGGATCCACCGGAAGATCTTCCGTAGCATGCGCAGGATGTTAAAGCAGGACGCGGAGACGGCCTTGACTTGTCTGGTCATGGAGAGGGAGGAGTCCAGGATGAAGCCCAGGTTGCGTGCGTGGTCTGTCGGTTTGGGTGCGGTGCCCAGGGCTGGGGGCCACCATGAGTCGTCCCAGGCGGAGGGCGAGGAGCCCAGGAAGAGGACTTCCATCTTGTCTGAGTTCAGTTTCAGGCGGCTGGTCGTCATGTACTCGGCTACGTCTTTCATCCCTTCGTGGAGGTTGGTTCTGGCGGCGGCTGGGTCGTTGGTCAGGGAGAGGATCAGCTGGGTGTCGTCGGCGTAGAAGATGATGTTGAGGTTGTGTTGGCGTGCGATGGCCGCAAGGGGGCTCATGTAGACGTTGAAGAGGGTGGGGCTGAGCGAGGAGCCCTGAGGAACGCCGCAGATGACTTCCGTGACTGCAGATCTGAACGGTGGTAGGCGAACTCTGTGTCCTTCCAGCGAGGAAGGAGATGATCCACTCCAGTGCCTTCTCCTGGATTCCGATGTTGCTGAGGCGCTGCACTAGGGTGCGGTGGCAAACGGTGTCGAACGCCGCGGAGAGGTCTAGGAGGATGAGGGCCGCTGTCTCACCGTTGTCCAGCAGGGCTCGGATGTCGTCGGTGGCAGCGATGAGGGCTGTTTCGGTGCTATGGTTGGCTCGGAAGCCAGACTGTGAGGGGTAGAGGGATCCATTCGTCTCAAGGAAGGCGGCCAGCCACTTGTTGACGGTCTTCTCGATGACTTTGGCTGGGAACGGGAGGAGCGAGATGGGGCGGTAATTCTTGAGTTCGGTGGGGTCCGCTGTTGGTTTCTTTAGTAGAGCGCTGAGTTCGGTGTGCTTCCAGCTCTCAGGGAAGGAGGCGATGTCGAAGGAGGTGTTGATGATGTCCCGCAGGTGGGGTGCGATGACGGCGTCGGCCTTGTTGAAGACGTGGTGGGGGCAGGGGTCGGTCGGAGATCCGGAGTGGATAGAGTTCATCGTGCGGATGGTGTCTTCTGTGTTGATCTGGGTCCAGGCGCTGAGGGTGGTGGTGGGGGGCGTTGGTGCGGTCGTTGGGAGCGTTGTTTGTGGGCTGAAGCTGTTGTGTATGTCCGCGATCTTGTTGTGGAAGTAGGAGGCGAGGGAGTTGCAGAGGTCTTGCGACGGGGTGATGTCGTGGTTTCCGGCGTTGGGGTTGGAGAGCTCTTTCACGATGTTGAAAAGTTTCTTGCAGTTGTGTGCGTTGTTGTCCAGGCGGTCCTTGAATGCTGTTTTCTTGGTGGCGTGGATCAGTTGATGGTGCTTCCGGGTGGCGAGCTTGAGGGTGGTCATTTTGTCCGGTGTTGGCTCCCTTCTCCAGGCTTTCTCGAGGGCTCGGCAGTTCTTCTTGGAGCTCTTGAGTTCGTCGGTGAACCATGGAGCCTTCTTGCTGCCGGGTCTGCTAGGCGGAGTCCTCAGTGGGGCGAGGTCGTCTGCGCAGTTGCTGATCCACTTCGTGAGGTTGTCGGCGGCCTGGCTGGGGTTCGCTGAGCTGGCGGGAGGGTGCTGGCTCAGGGAAGCGGCGAGCTGGTCTGCTGTGATCTTGTTCCAGTTTCTTCGAGCAACCTGTTGCTGGTGGTGGTGGATCGTGGATCTTCTGAAGGAGAAGTGGACGCAACTGTGGTCCGTCCAGTGGAGTCCGGTGGCGTGGCTGAAGACGATGTCCTTGCTGGATGAGAAGACAGCGTCGAGTGTGTCCGGCGAGGTGGGTGGGGGTGGTCACCAGCTGCTTGAGTCCGAGGTTGGCGAGGTTGTCAAGTAGGGTGGTGGTGTTGCGGTCATTGTTGTTCTCCAGGTGGAAGTTGATGTCCCCCAGGAGGATGTAGTCGGCGGAGGGGAGGGCGTGCGGGCTGATGAAGTCGGCGATGTCTTCGCTGAATTGTGTGCGTGGTACCGGGGGTCGGTAGATGAGGGTGCCTCTGAGGGTGGTTTTGGGGTCCGTGTGGATCTGGAAGTGCAGGTGTTCGGCGGTAGTGGTGACCCTCATTTTTCATTACTGATTTGTTGAGTCCACAGAAGTAGAAATATTTAGAATTGATGGTCTAAATTCATTGGAACTAAATTCTTTTTTTGTGGCTGGGATTTCCTCTTTTCACTTCCCTCCAAAAGAAGAGCTCTAATTTACATCAATAAAATACTTGAACATTTCCTGTGACAACCCTTGTAAAAATTGCCAAAAACAGAGAAGCAAACACTTACTGGGCTACATCGTGTGCCTAGCTAGTTTTTCTTGTCCTCTTTGATATTCACTGGCAAGGCTGTTGCATCCGAGTTTGTGGATTTTTTCTCCCTACCTTCCCTTACGCTGGTGCTTACCCTGACTGCCGTGTTTTTTAGCCGTGGAAACTCCGACTGCTGCCTCTCAATCTGCGTAGACTCCCTCACCCTAGCCCCCCCCCCCTTACCAGCCTGATTCCTTTGTCCTTTCTTACTTTTTGCCCTAGCCTCCTCATACCCTCCTCTCTCGTCCTCCACTCCTCCCTTCCCTTTTCCCCTCCTCTCCTCCCACTACCGCCGGCTTCACCCCCCTTTACCTCCCTCTCCTTCCTCAGCCTGCCACACCCCCTTTTACCTCCCTCTCTTCCCTCTTAGTGCCTCCTCCTCACAACCCTACAATGCCTCCCCTGCATCTATCCAAACACGGCCCAAACTCTTGGTCCATTCTCTACACCCCTAATCTCTCTTAATACGCAAAAAAAAAATTCAAACACAACCTTCTCATCCTTAACCCTGAAACACTCATCGTTGACAACTACTACAGCCTCACTGCCCCTATTACTACCAACTACATTTTCTATTCCAAACGCCCCTCTAAATGGAAAAGCACTTTCCTACAATCTCTCCCAGTCACGAAGGGCCTCAAAATCCCCCATGGCCACAAAATATCCACGACTCCCTCTCCTAGGGAAATCGACATCTCCATTTTTAAAACCGGTAACATCCTCATCCAAGCTGCCGGTCCCCACCTCAACACCTTTGAATATCACTTCAGATCACTGACAATCCATCTTTACAAGTCCGCCAATAACCTTCCCCTCTCTCATCCTTTGCCCTCCTCTTTATCCCCTCTCGCTCATCCTATACTCCCCTCAGCAGATATGCCCACGTCCAACAATGCCTTACAATTGTTGACCAACCAACTTCACAATTCCACCAATAACCTTCCCCCCTCTCATCCTTTGCCCTCCTCTTTAACCCTTCCCTCTCATCCTATCCTCCCCTCAGCAAATATGCCCACGTCCAACAATGCCATTCAAGTGCTGAACATGTCCACGTCCAACAATACCATACAATTGTTGACCCCACCCCCACTCTCAGCCCTCTGGCCCTCTTCCCCAGGACCTCCCTACTTCCCGCAGCTCCTAATCCCCCACACACGCGTCCTGCCCTCCCTCACACCTCACTCCCCACGCCACATGTGCTAACCCCCACCACCTTACGGACTCTCCGTGCCCTTCCCCTCCTCCTCTGACCCCACCCTTTTCCTCCTCTTCTAACCCCCCCCCCCCCCCCCCCCCCCCAAAACTCATTGCACCCACTACCCCAAACCGTCTCGCACTCTATTCCGGAATAGCCCCTACACCTCCTTCCTCTCTCCCTTTGAAACTCACATCTCTCCCACCATCCCGACCCGCCCTTCTCCCTACTTCCGAACAATCCTGCCCCTCCTTCTTCACCTCCTTCACCCTCTACGGCCATATACCCACCTTCCCCCTCCATGCCTCTCCTCTTGCCCTACTATGAACACCCCGTGCCGCTCCGTCCACCTTCTCCAATTTCCCACCTTAGTCTTATATCTAACTCTCTTGGCAACATTGAACGCATTCTCGCCACTCTCTCTAGAGATCTCACTCATCTTAGATCTGATTTCTATTCCCGCAAAAACGGAGCCCCCCACTCCGGATAAACACTACTCACACCAGACATAATCCCACTACCCCCAAACCATTTTGCACAACTCCTCTACACCGTCGCGCACACAGACCTCTCCGCACCGCCTGCCCCCTCTCACCTATGGAGATCCTAGACCTCTGCAAATCCTACCCTCCCTGCTCACCCACCAATATCCAGCCTCCCCCTGTCTCTAGCATCCCCGTCATATTGGGGACTAGCCGAACCCCCCGCTCCCCTAGCTCACCTAGGCCACCCCCCAACTCACCTCAATCCACTCCCTTCCACTCCCCAAAACTCCCCCTAAATCTCTTTCCTGCATGCTTGTCAATTGTCGGTCCGCTGTTCGACATGCCATTGAAATCTCTGAAACTATTCTTAGTGAATCCATCGACATCGCGATCCTAACGGAAACCTGGCATCCCTTCGTTGATGAGCTATCCGACCTTCTTACACAATCGTCACTTTCCAACTCCCAAAACATTTTTCTGGGAGACCTCAACCTCCATTGGAATGAGACCAATAACCCCTCTATCACCCTCCTATCTAACCTTCTCGAGATCAATAACCTCGAGCAACTTTGTAAATCTTCGACCCATTCCAAAGGAGCAATCCTAGATGCCATCATTACAAGCAAAGATCTAGCCCTCCTATCCAACATCGTTCCCATCGACTGGTCCGACCATCATCTCATTCTGTTCTCTATAGCGATCTCTGCGTTCCCTCCTCCCACGAAAATCATTAAACCCATGAAACTGTCCAGAAATCTTAATATCCCCCCTGATTTACTGGAATCCAAACTCCATGCCCAACTTCTCGCCATCCCTCCGTCACTGAATGCGAATGAGCTTACAGAACACTACAACAAAGCAGTCGTGGATACCCTGGACCTCCTGGCCCCGCTGAAGCTTAAAAACCAAAGAACTATTCCTACCAAATCATGGTTCAATTCTGAGCTTAATAATGAAAGACGCTCACTTAGACGGACGGAAAGAACGTGGAGACAACATCCTACCCCTTTGCACCTAGCTCGCCTCAGACTTGCAAGATCATCTTATAAAAAACACATCTTTAAACAAAAAGCATCCTTTTTCTGAGCACAACTGGTCCGAGCCAAAAATAGACCCAGAGAACTGTTAACATTGTTCGCAATCAAACCTCATCCACTCCTCCTATACTTCTGGCCTCGACCACTAGATGCGAAGAAATAGCCCTCTTTTTCTCTGAAAAAATTGCTAGAATAGAACAATCCTTCCTCCAGACTCCGACCCCTACCTCCATTTTGGACATGTCCCCTAACTCACCTGCATCCCTCCCACCACCCCCTGCTCCCTCCATGATACTACATAACATTGATCTCCCGATCCCCTCCATTCCCTCCACGATTCCAATCCCCCTAACACTCTCCTTAAAAATAACGCCGCCTGGCATAATTACCAGCCAGTTTCTGAAATAGATGTCTTTGACATCATTGCGAAACTTAAACCCTCCTCCCACACAAGACCCCCTCCCCTCTAAACTTGTCCAAAATCTCAAACACATCATTACCCCTTCCTGGACCTCGATCATGAACACTTCCCTAGCTACCGGCTGTGTCCCTTCCTCCCTACAACTGGGCCAAATCACCCCCATTCTCAAAAACCCTACTGCCGACCCTAATGACCTCAACAACCTCCGTCCTATTTCCAATCTGCCCCTTCTCTCGAAAGCCCTGGAAAAATGTGTCCTTCAGCTTGACAGACACATTGAACTTTTTAACTTACTTGACCCCCTCCAATCAGGCTTCAGGAAAGGTTGCAGCACTGAAACCGCCATGCTTAACATTGTTGATGACTTTACCACTCCCTCGACAATGGCGAATCTAGCCTATTGATCCTCCTCGATCTCTCTGCAGCGTTCGATACCGTTAACCACTCTGTTCTACTCAAAGTCCTTAGAGAACGATTCGGCCTTAATGGTATGGCTCATAATACCATATGGCTCATAATTGGTTTGTCTCATACCTGCAACACCGTGCTCAACAAATTAAAATCCAAAACTGCTGATCGAACCCCTCCCCCATTTCTCTAGGAGTTCCGCTAGGATCCATACTCTCTCCCTCTCTCTTTAACCTCTTCATGGAACCACTCCCCCTCATTCTCAAACAAGCAGGGATCAACTACCATCTTTACGCTGACGATACTCAACTCTACCATAAGATAAAAACCCATGCTGACATCCTCCACCTCAACAACACCCTCATCAAAATTCAAGCCTGGTTCCACCCTAACCACCTCAAACTTAACCCTAAAAAAATTATTCTTTTCTCCCCAAAAAACAACCAGCTCCCCATTCAAAATTGGATCACAGACCTTAATGCCCTCAACTGCCCCTTATCCCTAGCCACCTCAGTCAAATCCTTGGGCATCTCCCTTGACAACCGCCTATCTCTCAACGTACACATCAAAAACTCTGCCAAAGGAGCCCTCCTTACCCTCCGTAACCTTTAAGAGAATTAAGCCCTTCATCCCAATTGATGATTTTAAACTAGCAGTTCAATCTCTTGTTCTATCGTGCATTGATTACGGAAATGCCATCCTCACCGGAATTCCCAAAACACACCTGGCACCTCTAAAATCAGTGCTCAACCTCGCGGCCAGGCTTATCACAGACTGCAAACGATTTGACCACATCTCTCCCGCCCTCAAAGCCCTCAAATGGCTCCCAATTGAAGGCAGATCCACTTATAAAACGGCCTGAATTACGCACAAAATCCTCCACCAAAACACTCCGACTTACCTTGCTATCAAATTGACCGAAGCAGGCTGCACGCGATCCCTGAGAAGCTTTAACACCCTCCTACTTATCCCCCCCTTCAGAAAAAGAATTCCACTCAGTCACGCTCCTTTTCAGGCAATGCCCCTCTTATTTGGAATGCCCTCCCACCAGACCTCCGTTGTAACCCGTCCTACCCCAACTTCAAAAAAGAACTCAAACTTCTTCCCCTTAATAAATACTGGGGCTTCTAACTACCTCCCGAGTGGCCTCTCCTTCCTCAGCATCCCCCCACTCAGCTGCTCCGCCTACGGCTAGTGAACTCACTCCTGCCCCCCTCTCCTTCCCTTCCCCTTCAATCCTATCACCTTCCCCCTCCTCCTTGCCTCTCCTTTACCTCCCGTTTCTTACTACACCTTATGACCTTCAGTTTTTCTTGCACATTTTTTGTCCTTCTTGCTCCTAGGTAGATTTTATCGAACCTTCCCACCAAACTGCGACCTCTATATTGTATATATTGTTGTGTTTAGCAATTGTTTTTTACTTTTCATCTAGTGTAACCTTTATCCTATGTGGACTGCTTATTTTTTAATCAACTTTCGATACTTGTACACACTGTACCTGTATTTAAACACCTTTCTGTTACAATTGTAAAGCGCTCTGATACCTCTGGGTCCAGCCAGCGCTATATAAAACCTCTAAAATAAAAATAAAATATTCTGTTGGTGGATCATTAAAAGATGGCTACGGGAATTTGTCGTGGATAGTAAAGATTGTCTTTCTCTGTTGGAGGCAGTCTTCTCCCTTGATGAGAACATGCATGTTATATGCTGTTGAATGTTTGTTAGCTGTAAACTTCAATCATCAAATTGTGCAGTAGCCATTAATGCAGGATGATATTGGTGGCTCTGTACTGGGACCACATTGTCTGGTTTTCGCATCTACTGGCCCTGAATAAGATGGTAGTTTGCCCATCCTTTTCTAAAATCATCTCCTTGATTCACAAGGAATGCAGGTTCCTCCCCCTGAAAACCAAGAGCTTAATTATGTAGTTAAGTAGCAAGCTTTCAAGTGGTTTGGCCGCTACATGGTAAATTCTGCCGTCACTCAAGTTGCCAGGAAACCGCTCTCGAGAACTGTAGAGGAGCAAATGGCAGTGTTTTGCCAGAGGGTAGTCTGTGCTTAGAAATATTACAAACAGGTAATATTTGTTGAAGTGTCTTGAAGTTCAAGTTCGACAATTTCGACTAAAGGTCCAAACGTCCCACCTTATCTATTAAAAAAAAAATAATAAGGAATGATGTTTTGAAATCTTAAGTAGGTAGGCAATTTCAGAATTTGGATAATATTGGCCTGTTATCATAATTGCTGATTATTGAATCTGCTGCCCGGTTGCAGAAGTAAGCAAGGAGAATTTCTTCAATGTTACAGTGTATGGTTTCCAACTAGGACGAGACGCTGCCTTATGCTATCTCATTTCATGAAAGGTATTATCAGATTTTTATAAAATTAGGAATGTTGCCATCCTTTTTTCCTTTTCCAAACCCCAGGCCCCCAACACAGCATAGATACTCTAGGAGTTAAACATGTCACTATAAATCCCTTATCTGATCTCATCACACATTGGATAGTTGCATACATTGTTGAGAACCACTCCTTGCAGGGTCTTCCTCTGCACTCGGGAAGATGCATATCTACACTTGGGCTGTAACCGGATTAGCAGCCTTTTCAGGCATGTCCTTATGCATATAAACACCTAAAGGGAGAGAGTGGATTTTTTTTCTGGTCAAGTTCTAAATGTTCTTCTGGGACATTCTGAAACAAACCATATAAGAATAGCAGAGCCAAAAATGGCAATTCACCATTCGGATTGTCGTAGTCTATCTTATATTTTGGATAGAGGATCTTTCACCCACTGCAGGTGGCATGCTTTGTCATTGGGTGTGGTCCAACATCTAGGTGTGCAATCTACACACCAACGATGGGCTCCATCTGACATTAAGGGAGCTAGACTGTTGCAAAAGATCATAGTGGGGATTACTACAGACAATGTAACGTTATATATTGGTCTCCTGGCCCAATGATAAGTTTAAAACCAGTAAATCGGAGAGATGCAAGAGAACCAGACCTATTCACACTGACTAATAGACCTCCGAGGGTCACCGTCTTTCATCAGGGCAAGTGAACTGTGTATCCCTACTGCTGTTCTCTGTTACTATCAATGTATGTTTGCAGGCTAATTATAGAAGATAGGCAATAAACCACATGTCAAAGTTTCAGACACAAACTTAACACATCCCAATATGGTTCATTGATGTGGAACACAGCTTTTCTTGCTGGTTTCATACTTGGATATGGTGAGTCCGGCAAATAAATTGTGCTGATTAAATTCTTTAGCCTGCCAATAAAACACATATCTTTACACCTATCGCCCTGTTTAGCAAAGTAGTCCTTTCTGTTAGAAGTAACAAGAATCACAAGCGCTTTTTTTTTTTAAATCATTGTTTTTATTTTCCTACGTGACTGGATTTGTTTCTTATCCTTAGTGTGAAGTGTAAGCAACAAGCATTGACACTTTTTGGCATCAAGCATACTAAGAACCCCATCGAAAAGTAAAAGAGGGTGTTTTTATTAAAAGTACCAGTTTGCACTTCTCCTCAACAAAGCTGTGATATTTAATCAAAAAGTTTAGAAAAAAACTGTTATTATTGCAAAGTTTTAAATATAGAATAAACATGTTTGTTCTTTATTCCAATGCTGAGCATGGTATTCAAACGGAAACTGAATCTACTTAAAGGAGAACTACTCTCACATATTATAAAAAAGTGTGTAAATTATAAAACATTTCAGTTCAAGCTATACACTGGCTGGATGTAGAATGTTTCCCTTGAATCCCAGGGTATTGTCTGAATGCGTGTGTTATCTTAGTGGATCCAAACAAAACAACATGGACCCGTTACTACAGGAACACATACGCCTAAAATTAGTCAGTTTTTGGCTTTGCCAATGCTTATTGCTACTTGCAAACATTTAATTATTGCTCTTGTTTTCAGGTGTTTGCTGCAGTGCAGATTGTTTTCGACAAAGAAGGTTAACTCCACACTGGAACATTACCTAGGAATTGTGCTGAAATCTCCGAAAGCTGCAACTAGAACTCTTCAATTAATTTTCTGAACTGTCAAATTATTATTTTTTTTTAAAACTTTTAATACGTATCAATGTGACTTATTAGAGACAGCAGTGTATGTTAGCTGATTGTCAAGTTTGTACAACACATGTTGCTATGAAATTATTTTGTCCTAATCAACTGTGCATAGTTTTACAGAATTTGGCAGCAAACTTTTAATTTGATGAAACTCGGTGAGTGCATCGAAATATCCATAGGTCCCCTGTAGCACGAGGCTTGTCGGTGGTTCAGAAAGGGGAATCAAAGGCTGTAAAGTTTGTCATATGAAATAGCTGGTCTCTTTCTTAATCAGGCAAGCCTGGCATCGGTGCCCTGAACTTATTATTCATATAATCACAAGGTATACATAGGAAAGACTGCATTATCAAGCTTTGTGGTCTACTGCAGTTGTCCTGTCTGTGCATTAAACACAAAAAATGTATGATCCGCACAGGTCAGCTGTTGGTGTTCTGTCCTTTAAATGTCATAGGCTCTACTGATGGCTTCCTGTGTATCAGCAGGGTCATGATGGGTGTACCTCTTAAATTGAAGCATCTGTATCTTATATGTAGTGGGTATGGAGAGTCCGATGAATATAGGTTGCATTGTTTACAATATATTTTTCTTTAGTTGAAGCCAGCAGCCCAGTCAAAACAAGGTCCTACTTAAAGTAAGCATAATCTGTACATGGCTCTATTCACGGTGCCTCTCCTTGTTTATCATGGCCCCTCCCCTGCTCATTTCAGCCTCAGCCCTGCCCATGTCATTATCCTTCATTTTGCGGGGAGGGGAGTGGCATAGAGCACTTGTAGGTTTGGTAAAAAAAGAAAGCACTTGTATTTAAATACAATATTTGACGTCTAACTTTCTCTTGTTTTTCTCTGCTCAGATAACATATACGAAGTGGTTACACTGCTTGTATTTAACTTATTTTGTTGAGATAAACTCCACGTCAGGGTCCTAGTTTGACTTGGGTGACAAAGCAGATATTAAATCATTGTTTTTTTGTGTTCAAGAGGCATTGCTTTGAAATACTTTACTTTTTATGCTGTATCTGATCGTCTTCTCTGTTTTTTTTTTTTACGGCTGTCCTCCCTTGTAACCGATGCAGATGGTGTACTTGTACCCTCTACTGTGTATAGCCTCTGTTTTTAAAATGTTGGGTATTTTGGGGACCAACTTCACCCATATTTTAAGTAAAGGTTTTTGCACAAAAAAAGCATTGCTTCCGCTTAACACTACTTTCTTCAGTAGGATTGTGTACTGTACTACTGTTATAATGAGGTCTACTTTGTTAAAAGCACAGGAAAAAAATAACCTCAATGTCCAGACTACTGTGAGATGATCCATGTTCTGACATTGCAGTTAGAGCTATCATTACTCAATTATGGGATTTTTTTGCCACCGTGTTACTTTCAGATTTGCATCAGTGCACCTTTCCTCAAAGATGTTTACAGAGCTTCGTAAGTTCAGGAAAAAAACACCTTTTCGGAATCTGTAAAGCTGGTTAATTCAACTGCCCAGTAGAGTAAAAGTTCTCTTTTGCCTGTGTTATTTTTTTAAATGTGTGGGTTGTTTATAATGTTTCACAGTGAATTTATTTACCATGAAACTAGCAAATTGGTACCGCATTGCTGTGTACAAAGGATGAGGTAAAAATGGATGAATACAGAGTAGGCTGATGAAGGTAAGGTTATTAGCAGTGTAAGGTGGTTTCCCAACTGGGACCTTTCATCTAGTGGATCACATATGGGCAACGTGTCCCTGACAAAAGATGGCCTTGATTTTCCTCTAGACATGCAGGGGCAAAGGTTGTTTTCGGATCACGAGGAAGCCTGATACTGTATATTATTACTACATTTCTTTCTCTCTAGGCTCCTGCACTAAGTTCTTAGAATCCAACAAGGTTGTGGAGGGAGATGTGTGTTCTTTGAGGGTGGGTTCAAAAAGTGTGGGATGGCCATACGAAAAGGTCACTCTCTTACACATTCCTACACTGTTCCTGTAAGGTCTGCCTGACAGTCGGCATGTTATGTTATTTCTACTTGATATAGCGCACAAATCCTACCCCATGGTAAATCTTGGCTCTGTGCCAGCACAGGAACACCTCATCAGCCTAAAACAGCCAGGTCTTCAGAAGTTCTTTTTTTTATTTGCCAGGTCTGCGCAGCAATGGAGATTCTACGGAAGTTGATCCCATGTAGATGTGGTGCTAAAGGAAAAGGTCTCCCACTAAATCTGGAAGTATGAATGCGGTGAACGGTCAGGAGCACCATCTATGTGTTTTTGCAGGACAGTAATACCACAGTTTGTCCTTTGGGTAACTGAGGGCTCCGCCCATCAGAACCTTGTGGATGAAGGAGCAGATTTGAACATAGTGTGCTTACCGAGCTTAAGTCCGTATAAGGTTTTCAGTATGGGTATCAATGGTGAGCCTGCTGGGAGATTACAGATCAGGAGTGCAGCCGTGTTTTGGAGTTTGGCCAATAAGGTATTCGCTGCCATGAGCAACGTTTGCCATAGTGAAGGTGGCTTATGTATAGGGCCTGACCCAGAGTCTGCCTTGCAGAGGATAATAACCAAGGGGAGACTTTAGCTGAATGATTGTGAAGTATGCCCCGCAGGTAGCAGAGATATGATCCCTCATGGATAGGGCCTGGTCTAATTTAACGCCAAGATTTTTCAGCACAAGCCTGACTAAACGAGATGATCATCTGTGTGTCATCTGTATATGATATCGCTTCAAAGCCGGTGCGATTTAACAATCTGCGCAGGGGGGGGGGCTACATAAATGTTAAACGTCTGGCTCAAAGAAGAGCCCTGATGCACCCATTTGGTTATTGAGATGGAGCGGGACTTAAACGGACCCAGCATGATCATTTGAGTGTGCTGACTAAGAAGTCTGCAAGCCATAGTAAGGCATTGCCCCCGACACTGACCTCACACAGTGTGCACAACAGTATGTCATGATAAACTGTGTCAAAGGCCGCTGACGAGTCCAGCAGCACTAGAATGAGCCCAGCTCTAAAGACAGGCGGATTGTGCCAGTAACTGCCACCAGTGCTGTGGCCAGAACTGAATCCTGATTGTGAAGGGTCTAGAGTTTTAAAGTTCTCAAGAAACGCCATGAGCAGTTTGTTGTAATGGGGCGGTAATTATGCAAGCTCTTTGGATCTGCATTTGTTTTTTTTCATATAGAGAGACCAAATCGGCCTTCCAGGCAAGTGGTTTTTTGGCCTGTCCAAGGATAAATTAAAAAGTGAGAGGATGGTAGGTGATACTAGAGATGCGAGATTAGCTGTGACCATAAGTGGACATACATCCAGAGCTGAACCAGATATAACTTTAGCCACAAGCCTCAAATTTGATCTAACGTAAAAGGTTCAAGCCTATCTAGGAGAGGGGAGGAATCAGATGGCAGTGCCATCGGAGCAGTACGGTTAGTGTGACTGACTGAGAATTTCTGGTAGATAAAAAAGTCAACCAAAGAATTGCGTAGGTGCTGTGAGGCAAGAATCACCATAGAACAAGCGCATGGATTGGTGTCAAGCACCTAGTCAGATTACACAGGAGCCGAAGATGGTCCCAAAGCCCCTCCACCAGTGCCACCACCAACAGCTATTTCTCTTGGTGGGAGCAATAATGGGGGGGAAAGGGGAAGTGGATTAAAGAGAGACAGCCTTGTAACAGGTATCCGAAGTCCTCTGCTGCGTATCAGTCTATTTTGCTTGGGGCTGGTATCTCTGCATTCCAAGGCTAAAGGCAATTGTTTCTCTCTTGGTGAATGTTAGAACCGGCTGTCTCTAGTTGGCAGAGGTATGCACTTCTGACAAATAGGGACACTCCTTTTCTAGTTAGGGCAAGGGGATCACACCCTTCGATAACCCCTGCTCACCCCCTTGGTAGCTTGGCAGAGCAGAACAGGCTTATCTCAGAGGCTGTGTGTTAAGCAATTATGACCACGTACAGTAATACAGTGAATACACTACAAATGGACACGACACCGTAGTATTATAAAAATAAGTATTTTTATATAAGACTTAGCACAAGACCAAATAACGGCAAAACTGTACACAATCGGAATAAATACGTTCAGGAAGGAAAAAGGGATAGTTCAAAGGTAGTTTCTTCTTTAGCACAAAAGTCTTTTAGTATCAAGCAAATCTTCTTCTTGGAAACACAGTTCTTAGCAACAGGGTAACTCACACGGGAGCTACACAACGCTGGGGCAAAGGTAATCCACAGGTTCGGCGTCGACCGCGAGGAGCGCTGCGTCGGGCCTGGAGTCACACGGACCCCCAACAACACAGTACCTTAGGAAAATGAAGCACACGATGATCAGCGGCGTCGAGCAATCCGGCGTCGCGTCTTCGGTGTCGATCAGGCCTCAGCAGGCGTTGTCGATGATGCAGTTGCACAGAGTGAGCAGCGCTCACGGCGTCGAAGGGCACACGGTTGATGCGATCAGCAGCGGGGCAGACACGAGGTCCTCTGGAGTTAGAGCCGCACTCCTACTCACTGGCGTTGCTGCTGGCGTCGGTTGGGCCCAGCGTCCGATTGTCGTGGTCGCTGGTTCTTTCAGAGGTGCTGGATTCACACTTCCAGCGGATAGCACTTTTTAGCAGGTGAAGTCCTTTAGCCCTGTGACTTCGGCAGGAGACTGGCACTCTTCCAGTCCTTGGAGATTTTCTTAGCAAGCGTGAGAGTACACACACAGTTCCTCTCTCCTGATTCCTTGGCAAAAATAAAGAAGCACTGCAGGATTCCCCCAACAACAGCACACCGGCAGAAGGGGTAGACAGTCCTTTAGATCAGCAGGCTTCTTGTCCTTGGTTACAGGGTTCCTTGTCAGAAGTGATCTAAATTCTTGGTTCAGGGGTCCTTCTCTTATACCCCTTTTCGTCTTTGATCCCTTTGTCTATGCCGGGGGTTTCCCAACACCCTGGGTCTGCGGTGGGTGGAGCTAGGCAGTAGCACCTGGCCTATTCATTGAGCCGGGCCGGGTCCTCAGACGCCCCGCAGGAGGTGGAGCCAGCATTGTATCAGGCAGGAGCAGAGCTATCGCCCTCCTGGCAGGAGGTGGGGCCAGGAGCGTCCATGGCAGGTACAGAGCCATCAGTCGCTCGGCAGGAGGCGGAGCCAGCATTGTATCAGGCAAGGCAGGCTATCAACAACTACTCTCCCCCTACTCTCAACGTAATGTCCCACTCATCCCACACTGACTCATCCAGACCTCTTGGAGCCACCCAGCTCCTGTCACACACACGTAAGACCAGCAGAGACCAGATATGGTTAGACAAGAAAATAGACACTTTCTAAAAGTGCTATTTTCGAACCCAGAGTCCAAAAACCATCCACACCAACGGATGCGTAATTAAACCCCGAGTTCAGGGATACCAAACTCGACATTGCACCATGCTCCCCGAGCCAGCTAGGATTATAGCGTTAATAATCCCGGCGGCCCATTCTACACAACGGAGAGCAGGCTACCTTGCAATAGTGAAGCCCTAAGATGGCGGCACTTCACTACCAGGACAGACCAACTTGGTCAGGCTTGTCCTACCTTACACTTACAATGCACCCTGCCCATGGGCCTACCATAGGGGTGACTAACATGAAGTTAAGGGAAGGTTGGAGGGGCTGGCAGGTAGGTATACCTGCGCAGCCGACGTGACAGTGCAAGACTGCACGTGGGTCTCGCAATGACCGACCCGTAGACATTCTTTTACAAGGCCGCTCCTGTGGGTGGCACAACACGTGCTGCAAGCCCACAAGCGGCATTTGCATTTACAAGCCCCGGCACTCCTGGTGCACTAGACTAGGGACTGACAGTAAACCAAATAAGCCAAACATGGATACAAGAGATACATCATTTTAACATAGGGAGCACTTGCGCTATGGCACTGATCAGCAGTGACACGGCGCCCAAAGCATATACCAGCAAAACATCGTAAAACAGTAGAGGCAAACAGGAAAAATGGAGGAGAGACTCAAGCCAATGATGTCAGGTCTAACAGTGAAATAATGTAATTCTTTTGGAATATCACTGTACTATTGAATGTTCAGTTCTGTGCAGTCATAAAATACAGTGGACATAATGCGAAATTGTTCCCTTGACAGCACAACGAGAGATGCTTTGAATGTCTTTTTAAGTCTTTTCCTTCTTTTAAATTAATAGTAATCCTTCTTACTAAGAAGCTAGGAGCTGGTAAGAATATTGCAGGGTTAAGACGATATCTCTATCTTCACACTGAATGCTCCGTTGCTGAAAAATTTACAGACGCAATGGTAGAATACTAAGATGTATTTCTCAATAGGACAATTCTTCAATATTTAAGTTTAGACTTAACCTTTACTTAAACTAACTTATTCTTAGCGCTAAGAATTCTACTGCCTTAGTTCAAATTTGTTTTCGTTTAACTTTTGTTGCCCATGCGTTTTGCAAATGACTCGAATAATGTTAACTTCCTCTTAAGGAAAGCGAAACTAATACTAAATCCAAAATAGATGGCAGGAGCAGAAAAACTCCACAAAATTCTCCTCAGGAATCCTGTGCTGAGGTGAGACGCTACGTTCGCCTCACGGCTACAGTTGCAGTGCGTCGTTCCTAGTTGAAACATGCTCTTTACTCTCCTTGCTACCCGCATGTCTAGAAACGCTAGACCACTGACCCTGCACTTGAAAAGGAACCTCCGTTCCTGGATTCTTTTCAAACGAATCTTGCAGCATTCTCAGGAAGTGTTTTAAAGCCTTCCTGGAGGTTAAATAAAGTCTTCTCCAACGTGGGTATTTCACTGCCCTTTTTAGACGATTACCCTTATTCATTCTTACCTTACCTAAGCTAGCACTGGCCATAGTGATCTTGACACTCTGTAAAGTCATTGATCACTTTGTAGAGCTCTTTAGATGAATTGCCAGCAGAATCATTGTTGCTAGTGATGTAGTTTCTCCTGTTTTTTTAAAATGTGTAAGTGATGACATGCTAGTGACATTTTATAGGCTTCTCTGTCTTCCTGTGATTAGAACATCACCATAGTTTTTCCAGCCTTTTACAGGCAGCTTTCATCAAAGTAAGGTCTGTGTAGCACCAAGGGACCCGAGGCCTGAAAAAAATAGATTGGACTTGTTTAGGAGGTACCATTCTGTCAAATCTACAATGAAAGCGTGGTGGTTGGGGTTAAGTGCAGTGTTTACATCTGAACACTGGATGGCATCTATGTGGTGAATTTTTTTTTTTTCAAGAATAGTTCTGTTGAGATGGAGTTCCAGACTCAATAGGTGTTTTTTTCACTCTATTAGCCGACTGGGTCATCACGTCAGCCTTTTCAATACGCCACTTAAGTGGTGGTCTGTCCAGTTCAAGGGTAAAGGACCTTCACTCTTCAGGAGTGTGGAATTTATGAAAAGTAAGTCCAAGGTATGACGCGCCCCATGCGTGCGGCCAACTACAATATGGCATAGGCCAAGCATCTCCATGTCCGAGAGGAGTTTGGCAACCTCTGGCTTCTAAACCTCTTTTCCATGAAAGTTTCCTATATGAGGATGTTTTTGAACGACATTGTGAAAGGAGCTATACTTTCAGCTAGGAGTAGACTAAAGTCTTTTTTAGTGTCTGGCAGGCAATAAGAACACCCTTCAAATGGACTTTGGCCTGCAGCTCAAATTTAAAGATGCACATTTCCACCCAGTCCACTAGCAATGATTTTATAAGTTGAACCTTAACAGTGTCTCTCAACACGATGGCTACTTCACCTCCTGGTCTGGATCCTCTATCCATCCTAACTAGCTTATACTTAACCGGTAGAGTGAAGGGAATACACAGGAGAGCAGAGGCATTAAGCCATGCTTCTGTGAGAAAACGGAATTCTGGGGCCAGCTATGATAAAAGATCCCAGATTTTGGTGGCATGTTTAGGAAGTGACTTATCGTTACAATAAATGCCTCTGAGAGGCAGTATGGTGCTGGGTGTGACTTTTACAGTGTTGTCTGAGGGCAAGGCACGTCGGGCTGATGGAGGGGTCCCTGCGTGGGACTGGCACCCGCCCCTTTAGTCACGAATCCATGCGAGAGCGAACTTTTAGGGCATGGGCTATTGTCAAAGGGGACAGGTATGAAAACATACAAGCTATGCATGCAACTGGAACGTCCAAGCGCTTGTAGGGGAAGTGGCCGCTGGAGGACCCACACCGGTCTAGTTGAGCATAGTGGTTGCCGATAATAAAAAAAAAAGGGTTGCTGCAGTGTAGCTTACTCTGTTCGCAGAGGTAATATTTATAACCTGGGAGGCAGGGGTCCTGCGACGTCTGGGTGCAGACGGCTGGCACGTCAGCGGCTTGCCGCTGCAACTGTCTGCACTGTTGTTGGCCATATATAGGCGTAGAGAAAGGTAGTGCTACACCACTAACCTCCAAGAGGGCGGAGCGAAGAGATAAGCAGCGTGGGTACGGTCTCATGTGTGTTGAATTTTAATATGACTTAGATGTCCAGACCTGGATGGTGCTAGACAATCTGGCTGATGTTCTTTGTTCAGGTGTTTTTTTTCGGGTGTCAGTCCTTGATTACTACTGCCTGGAGAGGAGAAAATTACACAAAGTTAGACGCGCCGAATATTTTGCAGAGCACCAGGAAAAAAAAGTGATTCTTTAAATACTGAATCTGAGGCAAAATTGTATTCAAACTAACTTGTGTATTATTTAAGGTAGCCATTAAACCCCACCTATAAGTGCATATCACGTATGACATCCTGAAAACTTCCAAATGTTTTTATTTTTAGTGCTTAGCCAAATACCTATGCTGCATCAGATTTATTTAGACGACTGAGTTACAGCTTTGCAAATGAAAAACTAAAACAAGTAAAAAAAAAAAAAGGAGGGCATGTTCTTACAAAAAAAAAAGAAAATTGGGAAAAATTATACTTTCTGAAGGAATCCCCTGAAAGCAATAGCATGTTGATAATGATAGGAATGGTAAGGGAAAGCGATGGCACAACTGTTGATATTGGTAATTTAAAACAAATATCTCGATCTGGTGTCTGGATCGTGAGCTACTAGTAGCTCGCAGACAGTCATAGTAGCTCACAGCCATGAGTAAATAAGCACAGGGTCCCCTCTTCTTTTTAAAGTTAAGGAAAGGCTGTGTTTATTTTACATTATCATCACGAGGTTGCAGATAGCAGGGCTTGTTAATGTGCATTGTCCAGTGATATATTGTTTATTTTTAACGTTTTTATTGATTTTAACAATCAGTTCACAGATGTGGTACTCGGCAAGTAGCATAAGGGCACAAGAGGCAGCATCATTTGCAGCAATACAGCCAAATAGTGAAGTAATATTTTAGAAAACATGATACAACAGCACTGGGCTTCATGGCAAGCTATGGGCCCCTCACCCTCATATGTGAGCTTTGTACTAGATGGTTTAGTGAGTGTGTATCCTCAATAATGGACCATCCTTTAGCTTGACTGGGCTCTTAACTGTATACCCCTGTACCCAGCCCAATCTTTCTAAACGTGGTGTTTCTGGGGGCACTCCCTTGCCAAGTAGATCAGATGTCCCAAACCCATTCAACAGTCCATCCCCTTGCCCCACGTCTCTCTGGGGGAGCAACCGTGTCCCTCCAGGCTCGCACAATATCTTGGTTAGCGATGATCAGACCCAGCCAGAGCAGTGCCCTTTGATATCTATTTCCTCCTAAATCGTCCGTGACATGCAAGAGGATAAGTGGGATCCCTGAGTATGTTCCAGGCCAACACTCCCTCCAGACATCCCTAGACCCCAACCCAAAAGTGAAACTGTGTGGGGCAATGCCAAAATGTATAGAGTATGTCCCCTTGTTGGTCGTCGCACTTCAGACACTTCCCTGCGGTTATTAGTACCATGCGGTGCAGTCTCGCTGTAGTGAGGTATACACGGTGCAGCAGCTTGAGCAGTATCAGTCGAAATTGGCGTGCTATTACCACCTCTGTAGAGGCTTCTACCGCTTCCTGCCAATCCTTGTAATACATCGGTCCCAGCTTCCCTTCCCACGCCACCCTCACCCCCACTTGGAGAAGTGTGGCTCACTGGTTAGAGGAGGCAGACCCTGATGCAGATGTCCGACCCGGGACCAGGGTTCAATTCCCGACGCGGCAGGGTCTTGAGCTCAAAATGTCCACGGACTGGATAATTCTAGCCGCGGTGCCTACTCGAATCATGGGTTCACACTCTGCAACTCTGGGCAATAGCTTGCTTAATCTCCACTACGGCCCTACCGCGATGGGATGCCTGGTCTTCACCTTGGGGATTCCCAGTAGGGGTTATCTCGCAGGGAAAGCCAGGACGGGTTCCCAAAGCAATCGCTAAGAGACCTATCGGTGATTTGGCGCTATATAAATCGAAATTAACATAACATAACACTATTGAATCCGGAAAGTTTCAGAGAAGCATTTTGTAAATCTCAGGCAATTTATTATCCTTGATGGTTGTAGGGGAAATTTTTGGTTCAAGTGGGGAGTATTCGGGGTTGACCTCCTCAGCCTATAATCGGTAGGAGCTCATAGTATAGCTGGAGGTAACGTTAGAACTGTGTGTGGTGAATATCATATTCCACTTGTAAATTTTGAAAGTACTTAAACGGCCCTTTGTGCATCACATCCCCAAGGTGGATATGCCTATGGTATCTCCAGCACAGAAACCACGAAAGTCTACGACTTATGGGACTCTATTACCACGCCACAGTGGAGTCTCCAGAGTCAGCCTACCCACCCATCTCATGGATTTCATAGCCGCATCGTAGACCACTAGGGCCACTCTTGTGGTGGATGGCAGGGCTTGTGGAATGGCGCCATTGTAGTGCAAATATGGAAGGTTGCCGAGACCCTATTGCCCATCCCTCGGACGCATATGCTGGAGGCCTCAACCCACCACTCATTCACTTTAAGTGTGCCACCCTGTAGTACAGGAGAATATCTCTCCCTCAAAGACCGCCTGACAGCATTCCCCCTAAGCTATTTCAGTTGGACCTCCTCTCCACAATAGCGTTCTAATCAATGTATTTACTTTGTTGAAGAAGGCCTGATCCACCAGGAAAGGGTGATTTTCTAGTTGGTACATGAGACACGGAAGAAAAAGCATGTTAAGATGGCAGTGTGCTCCATTAGGGACAAAGGAAGATTGGACCAGAATTTCACATCTTGCGCAAGGCCTTCCAACTAGGCTAGAAGGTTGAGTTCATAGGTCTGTGGAATGTTACCTGTAATGTAGACCCCCCCCAAGTATTTAAACCCCAGTAGAAGCAACTGTATCTCTGTTGCCCACGGTATGCTTAAAGCACAGGGGTAATGGAGTAGATCGAGGACTTACTAGTGTTCATATGCAGGGCAGTATATGATCCGAAGATCTGCAGGATTTGGAAAGCCCAGGGCCCAATTTCTCCGGGTCGTCTAGGAACCTCAGGACGCCGTTGGCATCCAACAAAATATGATAGCTCATCTCGGGCAACAAGTGGAAGCCCATAACAGCGTGGCTACCCACATCCATGCTGCTAGGGACTCAATCGCTTGAGCGAACAGCAAGGGGGATAATGGGCTAGTCTGGTGGGTGCATTTTTCTATCGGGAACCAATCTAACTTCGCCCCTCCCCCACCAATGTGTACCTTGGCCTTATGATTGGTGTAGAGCAAGCACTGGCATCCAGTTAACTTCGACCCGATCCCCAGACAGGGCAAAAGGGCAACTAAGTATTCCCAGTCCACTGAGTCAAAGCCATCTTAAAGTCAACCAAGAGCAAAGCCCTACATCCAGGGTGACCGTTGCTCAGTTTATTGGCGCTGTGTACTCTTCTTGGATTATACCGAGTAGTGCAATGGGCATAAGCCCGGATTGGACTTGGTGGACCACGTGGGCTGTTGACGCCCACAATCTGATGGCCAACATCTTGGCCCATATTTTTACCTCTGAATTCAATAATGAAATCAGCCTATAGACCTCGCAGTGTGTACCGTCCGACCCCAAATTCGGTATTGCAGCAATTTTCGCTGCTCTTAAATCTGGTGGTAGCTTGCCTCACATTGCAGCCTCCTTGAAGGCCTCCAGCAACGTCTGGCGCCTCACTAAGCACCTAAAGTCCACCAGAATGGCATTGGGCCCCAGTATCTTGCCCTCCTGTAGCTGCGTCTTGGCCGCGCACAGTTCGTCACAGGTGATATCAGCCTCCAGAGATTCGTGCTGTGTGGGGGGCAAAGGAGGCATCAGCAGATCCATCACAAATTAACATACGTCTTCTTGGGGACTCTGAGGGTCTGAGCTATACAGTTCTTGGTAATAGGATGCTAAAGCCTGTGCAATGGGCTTGCTGCTAGTCTCCTGCAAACCGTTCTTGGCAGGTAAGTCATCAGGCACCAGTCAATGCAAGGTCTTACTGGCCTAATTGCCCCATTGGGATATTCTACTGTAGGTGGCCTTCCATGCCAAAAAATCTGCAGGTCTCTAAACGAGGTGTGTATACAAATGTGTCTCTCTCTTTCACACTGCACCACATACTCATCACATTGCGTTATGCTTCACTTTGATCTTAGGAGATCTAGTTTCGGATTACACTAAAAACCATCCGCGAGCTCCTCCTTTACACTAGCAAGGAGTAGTAGCTCCTTGGTTGCACTGGTGTGCAGCCAAGAGGAGATCCCCAAATGATGAAGCATGCCACCTCGATGGTTGATGGGAATCCGTCCTCCTAAATGAGACTTCTCCCCTGTTGGTTGTACTGCTGACACGTTTGTCTACACATCTCTTTCAGGGACCCGCAGATGTTTTGGTTGTTGTTACATATGGTATGGGGACTTGTCCGCGCAGGTCTATAAATTTCCCTTGGACCCTTTTCTACTTGTTGTTACAGTGGCCTTCAATGCCTCCTGTGTGAGTTCCTGACGAAGCAGTGTTTGCATGTGCAGCAAATCCCGCAAGAGGCACTTCTCCATCTACGCCATGTAGTGACTTTCAAGGTGGAGCACTGCCTCCTCAACGTCTTTACCTTCCGCTGGGCATGATTTATTTGGCTTTTGGCTTTCTGAGCCTCCCACATCGCACCCTGTGTGGTCACCGAACCTTTGTTTTCGGTGAGGAAGCATTGCCACACGTTCTGACACGTCTTCCTATCCTCATTTTGAAGGCTCCAACTATTCAGGCGTCCCTCATGACATGCCAACTAGCCTAGATAAAGACTGCGGTGCTCCAGAGTAGAAGGTGTAACCCCTTTCCCCTGAGTGTGCTCTCAATCAAGGTCAGGTTGTGCAGAAAAGTTAATGATACATGAAACATTGTCTTAATGTTTTTCTCCACTTTAAGTCAAGCCCGTTGCGTCTTAATGATTGATGAAGTATGCTTCTTCACTTTAAATTCCTCCCACTTAAACAAATGGCTCACTCTTTTTGTGTTGTAAATAAGGCACTCTGGAGCAAGATCCCTACAGGACACTGGGAGCAAGATACCTGCTGTTAGTAAATGTGACACTTGCAAATGGAAAAAATTGAAATGATGAGTTGTTTGGAATTCAAATAAGCAAACTTAACTCTTCATTTCCAAGTGTCCCCTTTACACACAGCAGGCATCTTGCTTCCAGTGGCACAGTGCCATATTTATAACTGAAAAATGCAGCCATTATTTTAAGTTGGATACATTTAAGGTGCAGAAAATGTTTCAGTATTATGAATAATCTTCAGCACTATAAATTTCGCCCATTTTAAAAAAATGGTTGTATGTTTGTGTTATACATGTAACAATGCCACATATGGTGAAAGGTTTGCCCTTTGCCGCTAGTACTTAGAGCACAGGCTTTCAGTCACCCAGACACATATATCCCATTGATACACACTCATGTTCATACCTCCCCAAAGAAACAGGCTCTCACTGACGCACATTGCAGGCTTGTCATATTTCCCCTAGTCAAAGTATTTTCTTTAAACCATACTATCTGGGTTTGTAGACATCCGGTTTAAAGTCAGTGAAGCAAGGCGTCCTGGTGTCTGGTAACAACGCGCAAGTTGCTTAGCCTTGACTAGCTCACAATGACTTTCACTGATCAGAAGTGGCCCTCACTACAGTAAATGTTGGAGACCCCTGATCTAGATGAAGTATTTGTGATTTTGTTTCATTGTTTAATTATTTAGAATGTTGGGGATAATGAATCAGTTGTTGTACCTTAAATTTTTTAGCAATTTTACACTGCTCATTAGATTATCTACCAGGCTTCTCCCCTTCCTTCAGAAATGGTGCAGTCTTCAGTCCAATTTCATCCAGCAATATGAAATCACTTGATTTTTTTCAGTCACCCTTTTAAATTATTCTAGGGCAGACATTTTTGAAGCATGATACTGATAACAACAATCTCCCAAATGTTTTTGGGGGATTTTCCTGACAATTATTAGCCTGTCTTTGTTACAGCCACCTTCTTTTTATGCTTAAACGTTTAGTTCTTATATTTTTTCTGCTTTATATGCTTGCAATTAAACTAAAAGTTGTGTCAAAGCTCAGGCCCCAATTGAGGGGTTTGAGGTCTGATTTGGTGGCCATTATTGTTTTGTTGTGCGCTGTAATTCACATTCTAGCCCTTTATTTATTTTCCTCCGGTGGGTTTGGCTTATTGGATGCTGTAGAGTGTGTCAATATGATTCTCAACTGGCTTAATCTGTGTGGGGTTGAGTAAGGGTGCGGCCCTTACTGAGGCCTATTTGAATAGCCATTTTTCCAGTTTTTTTACAGAATTCTAGGACTGAGCTGATGGCTCTGATGCCCAGGGTAGGTTGTGCCTGGCTTTAGGGGCCAGGTACAAAAACTGGCAATGATTATTCGGAGGTGGGGAACATGGGTGAACACGAGGCCGGCAGAGTGGCGGTGTCTGGTGGGTGTGTGGAATTATTCAGGACCTTAATGATGCAGAACTTTGTTTATTTGACTGAGGAGCCTAAAGAGGGCACATTTGTGAATGAGAAGCCAGTGGAGGTCTTTTAGGTTTTCGGATATAGCAGGTGACTATTTTAACCTGACGTCGTTTAGATTTGATTGTAGGTCTCTATTTCTAGGCTCCTGGCTTGGTTTGACAGGTTGGGTGTTGGTCCTAGTTCTGAGGGCCAGCAGGCCGAGGACCATTCAGGTGTCTTTTCAAAAGAGTACCGCAGACATCCTATCTAAGTTGTGCTTCAAGCAGTTAGTCTTCATCTAGGTTGCACGTTCGCACATGCAGTCGATCAACTTTGAGTGTTGGGGGTGTCATCAGGGAGGGAGCGGATGAGCCAAGTGTCTTCAATGTACTAGATAATGCGTAGTCTGGGTTTGGATGAGTGGGGCCACATGGACTTTGAAGAGCATAGGGCTTAGTGAGGAGGCTTGGTGGATGCATAGATCAAGCTGGAGGCAGAGATGATGTATGGGACTAAGCCTACTGTGTTTTCACTCTGTAAGAAAGGAGCTGATCGATACAAGTGTGGGCCCTCACATTCCAAACTCGTGGAGGTGTTTGATGAGGATGGGCTAGGAGACTGCTGAAAGCAACAGTGAGGTCGAGGAGGATGGGTGCTTAGTGTCTTCCTTGTTCATTAAGATGCATATCGGCAGTGACGGAGATCTCAGTACTTTGTTTGGGCCGAAATACAGACTGAGAAGGGTCTAAGAGGAGGTTATTAAGGAGGTCAGCAAGTTGTTAGTTGACAAGTTTTTCAGGGGTTCTTTAGTTTGCAGCTGCCTTTGGGTCAGCTGAAGGTTTTTTCAGTAGAGGTAAAACGGTGACATGTTTCCAGGCATCTGGGATGGTGCCAGTGATGAGTCATTTAGTATTGGAAAGAGGGCAGTGCAGATGAGGCTGAGTCCTTTATTGAAAAGGAAGTGTGGACAAGGGGCTGATGGGGTTCCTACATGATGGTGGTTGATTACAGAGGAGTAATGATGGGCCAGCAGGTCAGGACTCTTTCCTTAGTGTTCGTCTCATTAGGTTGAAAGGCGGTGAAGGTGCAGAGGTTGGTTGGGATGTAAAGTTGTTCTGTATGGTGCTGATTTTGTTGCAGAAGTAGTCAGTGAGCTGAGTGCAGAGCTCCTGTGAAAGAGTGACTGCTGTGGTGCTAGCTTTGGAGGAGGTGAATTCCTTCACTATGAAGATTTCTTTAGTGGTGTTGGTGCTGTTTTCAATCCTTTCGGTCAGAGCTGAGCATTGGGTGGATCCGAGTCACTGGTGGTGGAACCAGAAAGGTTAACATGTAGGTGCTTCTGCCATTGTTGTCATGGGTGTGACAAACGGCGTTACATGCGTTTGCAGTGGCACTAGAAGAGTTGTAGGTTATCTGTATACCAGCTTGCTTGTGGCCCAGTCCATGAGGTAGCAGTGCTTATGAGTATGGCAAGGGTGTCTAGGCAGGAGGTGATCTAGCAGTTGAAGTTGGTGATAAATCGGGAGAAGTTGTCTAAGTGCAGTGAGTGGCAGCTTTGAAAAGCTGTTGTCCGGGATTCTTCAGGGATCTTGTTAAAGTTACATTGGATGGTTTTGGTGGATGCAGTTCTTTAATGGTATGGTATGGTATGGTAGGTGTAGGTCGAATTGTGAGTCACAGGTCGTTCCTGGGTAGGGCGAGCTTGTCCACAGTGATATTGGAAAAGTTTGTGGAAGCAAAGTCAGAGATGTCCAGCAATGTGAGTGGGGGCCTTCATTAGGGTGAATTGGAGTGTGTTCCGGTCTTCCAGAAGGCTTTTGGTGTTTGGGTCGGTGTGGCTCTCTAGGTGAAAGTTGATGTCGCTGACGAGGATGAAAGCTGGAGTCAAGCACCAGTAGAGGGATGAAGCTTGCAATGGTGTTTCCGAAGATGGAGCTGGATGTGGAAGGTCTCTAAAGTAGAGCCTCTCACAGGGTGGTGTTACGGAGAGAAACACCACAGGGGACCGTCTAGAATTATGGAACAAAGGATCACTCCCATTCTGGGTTTTCTGGATCCCTCCTGTTTTAATCACAGCTTGTTATTTCCAGAATGGTTAAGTAGAATAAAAGACTGGCGATTCCTACTTTCCTTTCAGTTGCTTAGTTCAGAAAATCTTAGAAGAATCAGACATACTAGTGAGGTTCTATTTCCCTAGCTGGCTGTCCTACCCATTAGCCGTGGTCCGTCTTAGGGCAACCTAAATTTCCTTATTGGGACAGTTATGTGTGTGGGGGGGGGGGGTTAGGAATGGTATGCTAATGGGAAGCTGCGTAGGATTACAGAGCAGAGGACCTCAAACTTTCTGTGTTTCTCAGTCCTTCCTTCTTTGATCACTGCCTGCTCTTTTCAAAATTGTCTCAGAAGAATCAAGAATGGAGGTTCTGATTTCCTTGTTGTCTTCCCAGTGATCTCTGGCCTTAGATTAACACCTTGCTGATGGTTTTCCCATAGTTATGGAGCAATGTTTTAAAAATATATATTTAAAGTGTTGCACTTAAGACTTAATAACTATATTCCACAAAGGAGATCAAGGCCAGATTTGTGTTCTCTTTTTTGACACATGTTGTGGATTATAAAGGTACCCATAATTTGTGGTTCCCTCCAGAAGCATCTGCTGGAAAACAATTAAAGTGTGGATTGTTTTGTTTTGATAGAAAAAAGTGCTTTGCAAAAAAGAATGCTTTCTTTCTCTACAAATGGTATCAACAACATATTTGCTGTGCTAAGATTGACCTCTTTCCAGCTCTCAGAAAGAGCAGGAAAAACATATCACCACAGCTTTTGTAATCTTTTAAGTGGTGGTCAATATTTCCTATTTTTTGTGGTTCCAATCTGCTTGCATGTAGTGGGGGAAAGTGGAATTATCCCCATGGTGGATTTTTGAAACCAATTCATTTCTGGAAACTAGGCCAAATTATTAATTCAGGAATGGGTCATTTTTAGATCACACGTTTACTCAGACTAATAATTGAAATCATGAAAGTAGGAAAAATGTAAAACTTGTGATAGTTCCTTTTGTAAGGTTTTTTTTTTTACAGAAGCCCAGTCTACAAACGTAATATACAGTTACATCCATCAGATACTTGCGATGGCATAAATATAGTGGTTTTTGGTTTTCCAAAACCTATGTCGGGACATCAACCAAGTTGTGGCTCATAAGGATTTTTCATTGTGTTTTGACCACGCATCAGTTAGAAGGGTAAAATATAATGAATATAAACTGTATAAAAGAAAATGTATGCATTTCTGAAATGCACTAATAAAAAAAATAAAAACAAAAAAATCCTCGACTTGTATGGGTGGTCTATTACCCTGGACAGGTAAATACAACCTGGAAATGTCAAGGTTTAATCATTTTTGGTTTGTGCATCTCTGCAGAATTTGGACTTGGAATCAGCTGCAACCAGGCTAACCTACCAACCGGGGGCAGTTTTGGAATCTAGAATCATGTGGCATGCGTGAATCCTACCAACTTTTTCTTACACAGGAAACCTTTCAACATATTTATGTGACCGGACACGAACAGATCTAAACTGGGATCGTGTGAAGTCTTTGTGTTATTCACATGGTTACAGCTTTGACACGTGTGTTGTGCCATTATCTTTGGCTAAAAGATAGGAATACAGGATGGTATAACCCTATCTGTTAGCTGGAAGATATTCGTATAAATATGGGGACATTTAATTTTTTGACCAATCCTGAGAGACTTGAGTACATTCTGGCTATGCAGACTTTGTGGGACCTTGCAAGACACACCACCCTGCATTCACCTGGGTTCTAGTTGTCAGACATGCCAGGGTGGGTAGGGTTTCCTTTGTGCTGGTTGACCCCAGGCCGAAATATTGCAGTTATCCCTCATGGAAACTGATAAGAAATTGAGGGTGGTAATAATAGTTTTGCCACTTGTTGAACATTCCTCCCAATTAGCCTGTCACAGCAGGCAACAAATGGACGATGTCCATGAGGTGGTGGAGATAAAGAGTAGTTGAACAAATGGACGAGCTCCCCTGTGTTGAGCTAAAAAGTGTTATGGCCCTGTTCTGAAGTAGGGGGATCTCTGTTATAGTCATAATCTAGTGAATAGTCCCACCCATGTGCGTGGACCCCGGAGCAATCAAAAATAATCTCTTAAAGTGTCGAAAAGATGCAGAACTGCGCAGACACTTAAGAGAGAATTTAAAGACAGATAATGCAGCCTATAACCAGGCTACACTGTCCAGTACTTAAACTAGAAATTCCACCAAAAATCCACAAACAGCAAAGTCTGTCCAGATTTCCCTTGCCTCACCAGCAAAAACCCTCTGGAATGATAGAGGGGAAGACATGGACAGACAAGCCCCATAGGCTGCCATTATGTGGCTCAAAGCAGGATACTGTGCCTTTAAGAGAACTTTCCAGAACTTCACAGTATCCCAGAATGCCCTGCAAGTCCCTTTTACTTTCAGTTCTTTTTTCTGGCTCCTGCAAGCAGGACCCTGGAGCATTGAGCTCTCCCTTTTCAAGGGTTTTTGGTGTTTTTTCACTGCTTTTTAAAAGCTAAGTGCTTTCAAAGTACTTTGGTGCCTTTCTCCTTGGTTTGTGCACTCGGTTTTATGTTGAATATGCCTGCATTATTCGACAAATGGCCGGAGTGCTCCAGGAGGAAGGCCAAATCGGATCCCCATGAGGTGTGTATCCACTGCCTTCCTTCTTCCCATGTCCCTGATGAGTGTGTGATCTGTCAAGGCTTCTCTGGCAGGACCCTGAAGGACAGAAAGAAGAAAGGGGCTTGAAGAAAGAAGGATGAAGGCACAAGGTGGGTCTGGAGGGGCTTCATTTGCCCATGCTGAGGCCTCTTGGGGGCTCCCCAGGGGCAGGAAGACCAGCAAGCGTCCCCATTCTCCGTCTGGGTCGATTGCTCAGACTACGGCGTCGAGAGGGATGACTACGGTCTGTTCCCCGTCGTCGGGGGCGAAACTACGTCGACGCTCGGCGTCTAAGGACCTTAAAAGGCCACCATCGAAGTCTCCGGTGACTATTTCGTCGTTGACGTCGAGTCATCGGCGTCGAAAGGCCCGACGTCGGCACTCGCCGTCGAGGCGGCACCGCCGTTGGCGAAGAGGAGACTATCGTCATCTAGGAGATCCTCGTCGTCGAGGAGTGTATCGCCGTCGAGGCACAGGTCGCCGTCGAGGCAGAGGTCGCCGTCGAGGCAGAGGTCGCCGTCGAGGCACAGGTCGCCGCCGAGGCACAGGTCGCCTTCGAGGCACAGGTCGCCGTCGAGGCACAGGTCGCCGTCGAGGCACAGGTCGCCTTCGAGGCACAGGTCGCCTTCGAGGCGCAGGTCGCCGTCGAGGCGCAGGTCGCCGTCGAGGCGCAGGTCGCCGTCGAGGCGCAGGTCGCCGTCGAGGCGCAGGTCGCCGTCGAGACACAGAAGATCGCCGTCGAGGCGCAGAAGGTCGCCGTCGAGGCGGTCGCCGTCGAGGCGAAGGCGTTCGACGCCGAGGAGAAGACGCTCGACGTCAAGGGACTGACGCTCGCCGTCTGGTCGCTGTTCTTTGACGTCGAAGAGAAGTGGAAGGAAACCTGACGCCATGGGAGGTTCGCCAATATCCCAGGCTGGTAAAGAAGGCGGTTCACCGGGCTCGGTGTATTCTGAGGTGTATACCCAGTCACGGAAGGTGACTCCACCGCCTCCATTGCCGAGGGGTCCCCCTCCGAGGAACCCTACGCCTCCTCCGTTACCACCACCTCAGCCTGGACCTTGGTTGCCAGAAAAGCCTCCTCAGAGGTCGGTCTCACTGCCTAATCTTCCGACCCCTCCCAAAGGTAAAACCTAGGCCAAAGGCCCCGGCCAAGCCTAAGTCACCTGCTCCGGCGGATCGCCCAAGGCAGAGGAGGTCGCGGTCACACTCCGGACGGAGAGGAAGATCGAGGAGTCGACTCAGATCCTCCACCAGATCAAGGTGTCTCCATAGGAGAAGGGGATCTAGGTCCCACACGGACTCCTCCAGGACCCGCTCCTACTCACCGACTTTGTCGGGATCCCCAGGGACCAGAGTGTCTCCGGTGGACGACATGAGCACATTCCAGGAGGTTCTCCTGAAGGGGGCTGCGAAATTGGGTATCACGGTGACGGCTCCAACACCTACGACGTCCGTGATATTCGAAACGCTTCACAAGAAGCATTTGTCTCGCCCTTTTCTACCACTAGTACCTGGACTGGTAGAACCTGCAGAGGAGCTATTCCTCACACCAGTGGTGGTGAAGGCCGCTCCCTCCCGGCTTTTGAAGAAGTACAGGGCCCCGGATTCGGACCCGGCCTTTTTGAGGATAGATCCGGTCCCTGACTCGGTGATAGTGACGGCGGCCAGGAAGTTACACTCTACCTCCCCGTCCTCCACTGTGCCTCCAGATAAAGAAAGTCGATGGATCGACTCGGCTAGAAGGAAGGCTTGTGCGTCTGCGTCCACGGCCATGAAGGCGTCCAGCGATGCGGCGCTGCTAGGCCGCTATGACCAGGCTCTGTGGGACTCCCTGCAACAGTTCGTGGAACTTCTACCAAGAGACAAGAGGGAGGACTTCCAAGAGATCCTCAAAGAAGGAATGCTGGTGTCAAACAAGGTCATCAGCACAGCGGCGGATGTCTCCCTGTTGGCTGCCCATGGTTACTGTCATGGGATCAATCAGCGGCGCCATGGTTGGCTCAGGCTCACGTCACTCAAGCCGGAGGCCCAGCAGCGGTGGCCAATCTGCTTTTTTCCGGGGAGACCTTGTTCGGAAAACACGCAGATGACGAGATGGCCCGCATGGAGGCGGAGGCGGAGACCCTTACGGCTGTGGGCTTGGAGAAGCCAAAAGAAAAGAAGTCCTACCGCCCGTTCCAAAGACGGTTCGGTGCACAGGGGAGAGGACGAGGGCAGTCTTCGGGACAGCAGCAGCAGTTCCGGAGACCCTTCCAGAAGTGCCAGAAGGGTAGAGGGGGACAGCAGTCCTCTACAGCGAACAAGGGCCCGGCCGGGTCGCGACCCTGAGCTGGTACTTCCCCTTCATCCGTTACCCGCTCCGGTGGGGGGAAGCGTTCAATTTTTTATGGCAGAGTGGAGAAAAATTACTCAGGACAAGTGGGTGCTGAATATTGTTTGCAATGGATACAGTCTTCGGTTCATCAGCCCGCCTCCAGCGATCCCTCCGGTCAGCTCACAGTATCAACTGCGCGAGCTCCAGGCGGAGGCTGATATCCTGTTAAGGACAAGGGTGATAGAAGACGTACCTCTGTCTCAAAGAGGAAGAGGTCTGTACTCCCGTTTCTTCCTGGTTCGCAAGAAGGACAAGAACGAGTTCAGGCCCATTCTGGACTTGCGACAGGCAAACAAGTGGATTCGCAGAGAAAAGTTTTGCATGCTGTCCTTGCATCAGATTTATCCTCAGGTGCAACAGGGAGACTGGCTTTGTGCAATAGACCTACAGGATGCGTACTTCCATGTGTCCATTACATGCAAACACAGGAAGTTTCTGCGATTTCAAGTCGGCACCAATCATTATCAGTACTCAGTACTGCCATTTGGGCTGAAATCTGCGCCCAGAACATTCTCGAAGTGTATGGCAGTGGTAGCGGCACACCTAAGGAAGAACAAGATGTTTGTCTACCCGTACCTGGACGGTTGGTTGATCAAGGCCTCCTCCTCGGAAGCTCAAGCACACTTCCAGAAGACGTGCGTTCTCTTGAACAAGTTGGGGTTGCACATCAACATGTCCCAAGTCTGTCCCGATTCCGGTCCAGTGCATTCAGTACATGGGAGCCACCATCAATACGCTGTCAGCAAGCGTGTCTCCTTCGGAGGAGCGACGGCAATCGATCCTTCGGAAGGCTCAGACTCTTATGACCGCTCCATCTACAACTGTGAGGACGGTGTCTTCTCTACTGGGGTTGATGGCCTCTTGTATCTTCCTCACTCCTCATGCACGGCTGCACATGAGACCTCTGCAGGAGTGCTTGGAGGACCAGTGGGACCAGAGGAAAGGATCTTGGGATGACAAGATACGACTGTCTCTGCATGCTCTTCAGTCTCTGAAGTGGTGGTGTTCAGCGGAGAATCTCCTCAGAGGGGTTCCCTTCCACAAGGACATTCCCACTCAGACTATCGTGACGGATGCTTCTCTCCACGGCTGGGGAGCGGATTCGGGAGACTTACATATTCAAGGAACGTGGTCCCCGATGGAGTCCACTCACCTTATCAACTTCCTGGAACTCAGAGCTGTTCACTTGGAACTGAAAGCCTTTCATCCGTCCTTCCAGACCACTCTCTGCTTGTACAGACGGACAATACGACCATGATGTATTACCTCAACAAGCAGGGGGGCTCGAGATCACGCACCCTGTCACAGGAGGCAAAGACGATCTGGCACTGGCTCCTGGCCAGAGGATTGACGATAACGGCTACCCATCTACCAGGTGTTGCGAATGTTCAGGCAGACGCACTGAGCAGACTGATTCAGGAAAACCACAAATGGGTCATAAACGAAGAAGTACTAGGAGAAGTCTTCGAAAGGTGGGGGACTCCAGACGTAGATCTGTTCGCCACCGCCGAAAAGAGCAAATGCCGAGACTTCACCTCCAGGTACTACCAGCAAGGGACGCTGGGGAATGCGCTATGGATCAACTGGTCGAACAGCTTTCTGTACGCTTTTTCACCCATTCCCCTGATTCCAGCGGTGCTCATCAAGCTGTCCCAGTCCAGGGCACGGATGATCCTGATTGCCCCGGAATGGCCAAGGCAGTGGTGGTTCACGGACCTGCTTCACCGGTCTCTCCTTCCGCACATACGGCTGCCGTGCAGGCCGGACCTTCTCACGAAGTTCGGGGGGCAGATGTTGCACCCCAACCTCTCGTCTTTGAGTTCGGCAGCTTGGCTCCTGGCCATCTGAATCTGCCCGAAGATTGCATGGACATTCTGAAGGAGTCTAAGCGACCTTCCACTCGGACGTCCTATGCTTACAAGTGGAAGAGGTTTTGTATCTGGTATGAGTCCAAGAACTATGACCCGACGACGTGCAAGGAAGAAGTCATCCTTCCTTACCTTCTACATTTAGCGCGGTCTGGCCTTAATGTTCATTCCATTAAGGTTCATCTCG
Organism: Lissotriton vulgaris; assembly: GCF_964263255.1. NCBI lineage: Eukaryota > Metazoa > Chordata > Amphibia > Caudata > Salamandridae > Lissotriton > Lissotriton vulgaris. The sequence goes on from NC_141685.1 coordinate 333,297,469, forward strand.
CTGCATTGACTGCCTACAGGACATGCCCTTCACAGACTTCCTTTTTCCAGATCCCTGTGATCAAAGATTTCTTGGAAGGCTTGAAGAAAGTATTCCCTCCTGTCTGTCTTCCATCGCCTTCATGGGATTGAATGTGGTGCTGTCCAGATTGATGAAGGAGCCTTTTGAACCTATTCATAAGGCTTCATTGCAGGACCTGTCCTGGAAGGCGGCGTTCCTCGTGGCCATTACATCGGCCCGCAGGGTGAGTGAAATTCAGGCGCTGTGTTGTAATGAACCGTATACTGTATTTCATGCTGCTAAGGTTGTTATGCGTACTCGCCCTAAATTTCTTCCCAAGGTTATTTCTGATTTTCAGGTCTACCAGACTATAACTTTGCCTATGTTTTTTCAGAATCCTTCATCTCCAGCGGAAAGGTCCTTACATTCTCTGTATGTTAGGAGGGTGTTGAAATTTTATCTGGATAAGACCAAAGATATTCGTAGGTCAGACCAATTGTTCATCAATTATGGATCAGTCAGGACGGGTCTTGCTACCTCTATGCAGTCCATCTCTAGGTGGATTGTGTCCTGCATACAACTGTGTTACCAGAAAGCTAATAAGACCTTAAGGGGTAAACCTAAGGCTCATTCCACCAGGGGCAAAGCTGCCACGACGGCTTTGCTCCGTAATGTTCCTATTGCAGAAATCTGCGAGGCCGCCACTTAGAAGTCGGTCCATACCTTTGCTAAGCATTACTGTCTGGACACGGATGCCAGGGCAGACGCTCAGGTTGGGCAGGCTTCGCTGCGGAATCTGTTTGCACAATAGTGGTGTTATTTCTCGTTTCTCCACCGCCGCTTTGGTGTGGGGATGGGCTTGCCATTCTATTCACTAGATCAGGGGTCTCCAAACCGGTCCTGGAGGGCCGGATCCATGCCAGATTTTTTGGATATCCCCATTGAGATACATGTAGTAATTTTAAAAATCTGGCATGGATCCGGCCCTCCAGGACCGGTTTGGAGACCCCTGCACTAGATTATGACTATACACAGAGATCCCCTACTACAGAACTGGAGTTACAGGACAGAAACTACTCCTTACCAACCCTCCACCGCCAATAAAAACGAATTCCTGTATTAGTGGTCTTTGTGATCACCTCTGGCGAAGTATAGTTTGACGTTTACTATTAGGCACCCAGTGGGAAAGAAAGACTGCTGGAGCCTTCTGGAAGGAAAGATGCAGCCCAATACGCCACTGCACATAGTTAGAAATAAGCATTGAAAATGCAATAGGTCTTACCTTTCATTAAGTTAAAGCCATTTGCTTTGCCATGCTTGTTTAATGTGTATGTTTTTACAATGGATGCCATTAGTGGGCATTGTTTGTTTATTTATTTAAAAACAATGTGTTTGTGGGGAGCCCCCAGCTTACCTTAAATGCATTTGTTGTAAAACATACACACTAAAAACATGCATGCTTAAAAATGCGTGGTTAAGTCACAACGTGGTGAATAAGTCGCAGTAAACGCTGTTTCTCCATAGTAAGTAGGCCTGGCACGCCTCACGATCAGGGGATGCGCGTGTGAACCACAGTATATTCTGCCACATAACACAAATGAGGAACTTCGCCCATTATATGCCCTATCACAACCTGGTCCTGCCTTAGCTTGGCACATGACCTGATCAAAGTATCAACCAGTCTGCCTACACATTGGCACAGCCTAAGGCCTTGAGCACCGCTGACACAGTACAATGACGAGTATCACAGAGGTTTGTTATACTCTTGCGCCCTCGAGGCAGCTAGGCAGAGAAGCGTCTCTACCACCAGATCTAGAGCCACCCACTGAACCCCGATTTTTGCTGTATGTTATCATTCAAACAGGAGCCTGTGGGTCCCTTTTCTTCCTTGCGCTACGGCCCAGAACATACTGGCTCCGCTACTGGTATCATCCACTATACACCCCCTGGCTGCCTATAGTGCATCAAAGACCCCAATGAGCATCCCTCACTCCGCACTTTAATACAGTCTAAGCAACCCTAGTCCATCATACAAAGAGGACTTTCACCTACGATGAACTGGGGGAATACCCGTATCACTGCACACCAGCCTTCCACAAAACACAACAAGGAGTACTGCCCACTTTATAACCTGGCATGCCAAACTCTCTCTCAGCACGCATACAGTAAAGGCAGTCGCCCAATGTCTACCCTGGCACACCTGGGACAGTTTTTGCAGCACTTTTTCACAGCCCAAGTGACGTGGGCAGCACAGATCTCGCACCTTTGTCGGGAAGCCCAACAACCATAGGGTATGTAAGAGTGCAAGCAGGGTACTCAGACACACAACATTTGATTCGAGCATTTCTGGCGATCTTGGGAGAGTGTGGCGACGACGGTGTGCGGTGCAGCCATGGCACACAGCGCAGGTGAAGCAGGGCCCTTTTCTCATCCATCGAATGACGGCCCAGGAAGTCCTGGTTCCCTGCTTACTGCACAGAAGGCGGCACTTGGCGAATATCACCCATGTCTCGTGCCTTCTGGACTGTTCATGGTGCACTTGGCAATGAGAGGCACCGCTGATTCATAGTGTCAGCGGCACTCGGTGCATGTCCCTGGCACTGTCTCCAATGGGGAGCACTGGCACAGCTCAGCAGGAAGGCACGGGCATTCGATTCTCACCCATGCGCACTCAAAGTGGAGGAAACAGCACTATGCCTCGACAGGAGACCCCTGCACTCCGAGGTAGCGACTGCAGCTCCCACCATCAGCGTAGAACTTCCCAATGAAGAGCAAACAAGGACCAGGTGACCCCCCCACCCCCCCCTGCTTCACCTGAAAGCACTGCACGGTACTGTGCTTATCCCCTGCTTCACGATGAGCACAGGAACATCCCTGCACCCCCTGGGGCACAGAACAGCGAGGAACTGAAAACACTCTACCTTCCCCCTGCTATGCCCAGAATGCACTGCACAATGAGGAAGCTCTAGTTCCCGGTTCAAGCCCTGCTTCACCCCGGAGCACTGCGAAGAAGCGAAAAGGAGCTCTGCTTGTCCCCTGGATCACCCCGGGTGCACTGCACGGTGTGGAGAGAGCAGTGGTTACCCCTGTCTCACCCCGGGTGCACTGCACGGTGAGGAGAGAGCATTGCGTACCCCTGCCTCACCCCGGGTGCACTGCACGGTGAGGAGAGAGCAGTGCGTACCCCTGCCTCACCCCGGGTGCACTGCACGGTGAGGAGAGAGCAGTGCGTCTAATGACGTAGAGTCAGCATTCTAGTGTTCCAGCGTGTTATTACACACTGAACACCCACCCACCATAGGCGTCCTCAGTGAGATGACCGTGCAAATAAAAGGGTCTCAGCACACGTGCTCAGGGCCAGTTGTCTAACCATTTAAACATTCTAGCAGCATGAGGGCCTCTGGCCCGAAGACACTACAATGGCGACGAGGTGGAAGCTGTGCCCAGCGCGCCACGGCTGAAAATCGCGGGAGAAGGGGGAGAGAGCTGCCTGCCTAGAGGGCACCCCCTGTGAAAGGCGCTGGCCGGTGAGAGGCCCGCGGGGCGTGTGCCGAGCCCTGGGCCTGTATGCTGAAAAGGAGGTGACCAGGAGCTGACCCCGCACCTCATGAGCCCGCCGTGAGCTGCCCCTCCCTGGGGGACGGGAGAGACAAGCAGAGCCCACCCGCGTTGAGGCGATCATCAGCCGGGCAGGAGGTGAGCCCGTGAAAGCGGAAGGTATTGCTGGGCTGCGAAGCACCTGTGAAGTGGCCCCCACTGTGAGCGAGCCGATCGGAGCCCACCCCGGGCTGCGACTACCCACCAGCCAGGCGACAAGCCCGTGAGTGAGTGTGAGAGGCTGTGATCAAAAGAAGTGACCCCCGAGAGATATGAGGCCAGCGGGAGCCCACCCCGCATCGACGGCCGAAAGTGATCACTGACCCGTTGTGAGGCACTGCAGTGAACAACCAGCGGCTCTAACCCCCAACCCGGGCAGCGTAAGAAGTGAATGAGGCTGCTGCGGGTAGGAGGGGAGCCGACTGAGAAGAAGGCATGAGGCCCGTGGCCGAGCGAAGCGGCACCAATAAACTCCCCGCTGAACCCTGATGAGGCACTAAGGAGCGAGGCCGGACTAAACTGATGCCGGCCGACGCCGCAGAACGCCGTCCGTGAGGCCGAGTGACACAGTAGGAGTGGACTGATGGTGAACAATGCCCCATTGCATCTCCTACTCCTCCCCGCACATCGTATGAGCCTTGAGAGGCGGCGGCAGCAGGGGAAGTTGAGGGGAAATACCGTCTGGTCAACAGCTAGCTGAAGCGGCAAAGGTGCGAGTGTCCTGCACAGACCGAGGGACAAAGGAGAGTTCCCCCAGCGACAGCTTCGGCCCCCCACTGCAGCGTGGAAAAGGATTGAGGCCGCTGCGGAGGGGCAGAGAACTTAAGTGACTGTATGCGGCTAGTGCCCAGCAGAGACAATCAAGGGAGGAAGTGCTGGAACTCGGTACGAGTGTCTCCCCTCCGCCCCCCCTCGAAGTACATGTGGCAGCACAGCCCCAATGAAAAACAAGAAGACGGAGACACTTACGGGGCAAATGAGAAGCTCTATGGCAGCCTGCAAGAGTATCCATGGGGTAGCAGTGAGATGAAATACCCTGCCCATCCACACAGTGCGTGCAAGACCACCAGAGCCCCCTGAGCGAGGCCCGCAGCGAGTGTGAGGTTCCTTGGGACGATCGGAGCATTGCAAGAAAAAAAAAATGCAAAAAGCAGCAGCGCCAACTGGTGGCCATTTTACGACACTGCACTTACGAATAAAAGTAATGTAGGTGCGAACAGACCTAAGCAAGGACTACACTGCTGTGGTTCACGATTCACCTGGGAAGATAGATAAATGTACCTGCTGCAGTTTAAACAAAAGGAACTAGGGACAGTGTAACTGAAAAGGCAACACTGGACAGTAAGGACTGCCAAGTATGGCAAAAGACTGCGCAAGAGACTTGCCATGCTGGTGCGGCAGGAACGTGCCAGCAGTGCAGGAAATTCACACAGAGGCAGTGTGGGTACGCTACCCAAAGTGCAGAAGGACATTCAAACAGGATTTCACCAAAGGGGCACGCAGACCCCTCAGACTTTGTCCTTCCACTGGTAAGGAAGTAAGCCCCCCCCTCCCACCCCCCCCCCCCCCTTGGGCAAAAGAAAACCGGAGACGCCTGGGGATTTCAAATAGAAGTGTGAGGACAGCGCCATTCCACTGCAAGAAGTGAGCAGCGCAAGATTGGTGCAGGGGCACCACACAGCTGCAAAGAACCAAAAGAGCGACATGAAGCAAGACACCGCCAGAACCTGCGGAAACAAGAGGAGGTGACGCCTGATGGCCACAGGTGGTCACCACAGCGGCAAACACACCAGAGCCCATGCCACCAAATAGAAACGCAGTGAATTCCTGAGGAAGTGCAGTACGCACGTTGGATGGTGCGACAATGCCAGCGAAAGTCACAGGAGCGGTGGCGTAATCCTCCGGACACAGAGAAGCACCCGAAGAGCGCAGACAAAAGCGTACCAAAGCAAAAGCATTGCAACAGAAAAGAACAGTGATCATGCAGATCACCCGAAGCATGAAAACTCACAGGAAGAAGCCGACCACCCAGTTTGGTCGCATGGAAAAGGAAGCCGACCACCCAATCTGGTTGCACGGAGGGAGAAGCCGACCACCCCGTTGGTCGCAAGGAAGATTCTGACCACCCAGTTGGTCGCAACAATGAAGCCGACACATCAGTCGGTCGCAACGGAGGGTGCCGACACACCCAGAGGTCAGAACAAATGTGAAGATGAAGATCCTAGGGACGTCGACAAAAGAAAAGACCCGCGAAGAGGACCAGAAGGTGACGGACACGAAGTTCCACAACATCACTTTGAAATCAGACGTATAAGTCACAGAGCGAAGTAGAGACTGTGTCCTAGTGCTGGGAAAAGACCAGAGGGAAACCAGCAGAGGGCCCGTTGCTTGGAGAAGCCTGGTCAGGATGAGAAAGAAAGCGAGGAGACCGGACAGCGTCGCAAAAGGGAAGGAGAGAAACGATGGCGAGTGAGTGGAACGGCGCCATGAAGACAAGAGAAGCGTAAGAAAGGATGAGAAGACCAATCCTGAGTGGCACGGCGCCACGACAAAGAAAGGAGGAAAAGGGGAAGAGCAAAGAGGTGCGCGTGACAGTTCAACACAACACACATCAGAAGGAAAACACCCGAAGAGGAAAGGAGAAGAACACAGAAGGGTGCGTGATGGAACACCACTACGCACACCTGAAGGGGAACACTCGATGGGGAAAGAAGAGATGCATGAACATCCGTGGACATCCGGACACAGCACCTGGAAAGTATCAGCACCACTGGGAGCACACATCTATTGTGCAACCCGAAGATCACCAGGGAACGACAGAAGTGAGCAAGCCAGTCTGTTGGCAACAACCACCTCTGGGATGGAATGGACACAGGTCCGTGGATATCCTAGGGGCAGAGGCCTCAGGGACGCCGGTGGCAGCGGATCCCAAAACGAGAGATGGACCGTTGAAGCTTGCTCTGGAGATCCAGGGAGAACAAAGGGTAGCGCGCGACGGCCAACCACACCCTTTTCAGGTGGAGCTTCGGACACAGAGAAGGGACCCCTAGCGACTCCTCCAACACGCTTAGAGCGACAAGGCGGCTGCCCACCGGTCCAGTGGAAGCCTAGCAGCAAAGGGCCTCCGGGTCGTCCGGTGAAAGTGGACACCCACGAGAGAGAGGTATCAGTGAGAGTGATACCCTGCAACTGCAGATCCTGTCAGAAACAGACACCAGTTGGACAGAACACCTCAACCAGGATGATACAGAGGAAGGTAACACACAAATGCCCCCTATCATTCCATCTACACTTTCACAGGATGTGGAACAGGAAAAGAGAGACTGTACAGCCCACCTCCGAGCTGCAAGTCTGCAAAGACAAGAAAAGACACCATCGTCAATGATTGACCAGCAGCGCAAAAAGACTACATAGGAGTCGTTATTGAGTCGTAATTTTATTTGGGAACTGTATTTCCTCCCACAGGTTTCGGACTTTTCTTTGGCTTGACTTTTCACTAAGTTTGGGAGGGATGTAATGGCGTAGAGTCAGCATTCTAGTGTTCCAGCATGTTATCACACACTGAACACCCATCCACCACAGGCGTCATCAGTCAGATGACCCTGCAAATAAAAGGGGCTGAGCGCACGTGCTCAGGGCCAGTTGTCTAACCATCTAAACTGTGTCTGCGTCCTTCATTCTAGCAGCATGAGGGTCTAGGGCCCCAAGACACTACAGTGCATACCCCTGCCTCACTCCGGGTGCACTGCACGGTGAGGAGAGAGCAGTGCTTACCCCTGCCTCATCCCGGGTGCACTGCAAGGCGATGACCCGGGAGCACTCTGCCTGTATCTGCTGGCCCACCTTGCATGCACTGCGCGGAGAGGAGACAGGGGTGCTTATTATGTGCTACTTCATTCCGCGGGCAGTGCAGTGTGAGGGACAGCACCCCCACACACTGTATCACCTGCCGAAAGCTCATAGGGTGCCCGGCACAATGAGGCGGCAGGGGCAGTAGCCGCCTTGCACCTGCTCTCATCGCTGTCCTGGATTACCTCCCTGACCCTTTTAGTTTCACTTTTTGAACGGCTCGCAATGCATCTATTCTCCTTCCTCATCCTCACACAGAGGGAGCCCTTGCTGAGAGCTGCCCTTGGCCCGCCCCCCCCATGCTTCACCTCCAAGGCGCATCCCGTGACCCCTGAGATGCCCCTGCGGCAGGCTTGGGCCTCTGGGATCGTGATTCCCCGGCCCCTGGATCTTATCTACACGGGGTGCAGAGGACAGCTCGGGTTGGGCTGAGATGTCACCCCAAGCAGGGCACGCAGAGCTGGGGAAGGCTGCTGGCACAAACTGTCTGGGAGCCTCAGATCAACAGCCCTGAGCACCCCTCAACCTGACCCCGCTCCTTCCTCTGGGTCTTTGGCCTCCGCCTTACTAGGCTTAAACCACTACTGCCGGCTGCGCCTCTGTAAACAACATAACATCACGCCGGTAAACACGCACTCCTTCCTGCTCTCTGCTCGTCGAAAAGGGGCTGGGGGTACAATGAGCCTGCAAAAAATAAACACACATTTAAAAAAGCAAAAGAAACGCACGTATAATACAAATAAAAAACACTAGCCTTATCTTGTTGTGCAAGCGCTCCTCACTCTTCTATGCTGGCATCGGCAAATAGCTGGGCGCCCGCAGTGGTCCGGTGAACACAAAAAAAACAGAAAAACACAGAAACACGCCTACTAAAGATAAGAAATCCCTTTATGACAGACGGAAAGCAGACGTGCCAGTCCGGATGGGCCGGACCGAAAGGCGAAAGGGAGGCAACCCAAAAAGCTCATTTCCAATAGCAGCACACAGTTCACCATAAACTATGATGCCAGCCAATCAAAATGAGGGGTTTCAAGCCCCCTTCTGGTAGTCCTCATTCACAATAGATCTCACTGCAACACTAGGCGAGACCTAAAAAGAAGTAATCTGTGGTGATGCATTCTCTCCCTTGACACGGGCAGACACGTGTAAACCCAATATACTGCCCTCACCCACAGGGGTAGAAAGACCACAATGGGGGCTACTGGGGTGGACGAGTGCATTCTGGTGCCAGTTGAGCCAGTGCCCAAATGTTTTTAGTCCCTGGTGTCTAATGGTGCTTTCCACCCTATCTAATCTGCCCTGTGGGCATGGAGGGGGCAGAAAGACCGTGTGGACCACAGGGCTGGTGGGGTGTGACCTGATACCAATATGGGCCGGTCCCCATATATATAATATAATAAGAGGTCATATGTGATCTCCACTAACACCCTCAAGTCGGTGAAATGAGGATAAACACAATCTGTCCCTCCAATAGGGGGCAAAAATATTGTGTTGTCCCCTAGGGTGATGTTGGGTGGCTACCCGCTTAACATACAGTGTAAAAAAGGAATGGTGTTTTCTGTCCTACCTGGTGGGCAGATCGGGGTAAACTCCATGATGATCTGCCTTCACGAAAGTAGAAGCAATGTGTGTTCCTCTTGAGTGGAGGGGTGAACCCAGTGTCAACACAGGCTGCCTGCCTACCCCGTATCGGATTTTCTTTTGTCTTTGGTGTCTAGCGGTGCTTACTGAGGGATAAACCTAGGCGTTGGGATGCGGCCTGGTACCCATACCCCGAACATAGTAAACCAATATATTATTATAGTCCCTGGTGTCTAACTCTCGGAACCACCCCTCAGTTTTTCAAAAAGACTTTCCAAGACATGTGGATGGATGGTGGCCCGATACCAGGACAGGATGGCCGCATGCATGTTCTTATGTTTTTTCTTCTTCTAAAATATTAACCCTGGCCTTTAATTGGCATGTGGGGGCTATCAGATTACCACAACAAAAGAGTGCCTGATGCTGTGAATTCGCAGTGACAGTGTCCCTACCTAAAAGAAAACAGTATCAAAAAACTAAACTAACATGTGCGGTCAACAGACTGAAAAAAAGGAAGAAAAAACTATTTTCTTAAAAGAACCCTCACTCACCCTAGTGGTGACATGCTTCATCCTGGGGTTCCCACAAGAGGGACCGAATGTCCTCCCTGTGTGCTTCAACGCCTGCAATTGCTGCGGAGCGGGTTTTTTTGTTGTTAAGAATGTGTATAGTGAAGTAAGTGATCAGTGATGCAGTGATGCAGTTGATTGTTATAAGATCACAGCTGGACTCAAACAACTTTATTAATGGACCAGCTGATCACATTAAAAACAGTGAGGCCACATGGTGGTTTGTATTAGAACTCCAGTGTCCTGGTGTAGGTGGTCAACATGTTTCTGCTGTCTAATGCGTGTTATGCTCAGCTTTCTTCAGGACCAGTGAAATAAAAGAAATATTGTCCTCCGGGGGTCCACGCTCGCTAAGGCGTGTCCAATCCATGGGGACACCAGGGTAAAAACAAGGATATAATTCTTTCCTTAATTAACTCATGGTTTTACCCGCAACCAGTACTCCTGCAATTAGCCCGGAGACAATCTGTGAAACAATACAAAAAAACACATGATTATCGTGTGTATGATAACCAGTCTCAAGGACCTGACATGTATAAACCATGTTAAATCTAAGGTTTACCGGATCCTTTCTGGGTCACCTTTTTACTTCGTGCATATGCTATAGTTGAATAAATTTCAGCCACTCTCTACAAATGCACCTCGTTGTATTTTAACGGTCTGATGGAATAGTATGTCCTTGAGCCATGATTGCAACTTGCTCATGTCCCTCCCTAGGAATCGTATCCCACAATTAAAAACCAGTGCAGTACTCCATAAAAAAACAATCAAAATCCTGGTTACAGGGTTGTATGATCAGTAGAACCAGACAGATCATAAAGAAACTTTGTCAGACATTAGTTCACTTACAAAGATCGTAAAGCAAGTAAGCCACATGGACTATCAGTGTGGCAATTTCTTCACGTTATGCTCGTTCTGAAAAGAAAGCAAAACAAGTAGCCAGTATCAGTACCAAAGTGCTACTAGATACCATCACATGAAACCCCTTCAATGCGGCTGTAAAGCGTGCACTTACTTGAAACACAACGATTCGCCGCCTGGAACCTAGCTTCAGGTCCACTGTAGTCCGGATCTTGCTTACACTACAGCCGCCCCAGTATTTCACCCGGCGTCCCATGCACGTGACCACGCCACGTGTCACGCGATGGGGATCTCCGAAAAGTTGGCGGTTGTGTACAAATAATTCAACCATAAATCTTTGCTACATATGGATTTACAACTTATAGACCAGAATTACTGTTCAGGGTAAGATCGGTCACAAATAGAAAACTTAATTTGTGCACTCGCTAACAAAACCGGTCAAGCGAAAAAAGCCCACTTCCGGTATGCGTGCACTTTTGGTGACTGTTCCAAGAAGGCTAGACCGTCAACTCCACCATCGTAATCAAGATCACGAAGCTTTATATAGTCGGCAATCATGAAACAACAATGGTTGTTATATCGATGTCTTGATGGAGACAAAAGCCCATTCCTGTATTCCGATCAAAGATTATGATAGAAATTACCGCTCACTGCTGATGTAAAAAAAAAATGTTTCTTTCTTTGTTAGCCAAATTATATCCAGACAGTTACTGTGAACCATCATTAAATCGGTTAATAGCTAGGTACCCATTGGGCACTTATCTCTGGTATCTAATACTATCTGTAATTACTCTAAAAAGAGAGGGGACAGTAAAAGCCCGATAGAGCATTAAGGACCAGGTAAAATATATATCCCAATTGCTCTAGAGGTCATATTTACATAATTCAAAATAATATTTGTAATCATATTCTAGGTTTCATTTGGGGATCATGCTGCACCAAAGAACGTTTCAAGCTGATCAATGTCTCAGAACACTACCCCACGGTATGTTGTCATTCAGACCATTGAGGTGAGACGATAGGCGGTGCACCCACCTCTGTTCTTTTTCAAATAGTTTGTTCTCGGTGCCATGTTGCAAATGCTCGATCACTGTCCAATGGATCTCCTTGGGGGAATGTCTGTGCTCTAAGAAGTGTGTGGTCATTTTAGTATTGTTCTTACCACATCTTATGCTACTTCTAGGCTCACGTATGCGGAGTTTGACCATCCTTTTAGTCATCCCCACATATCTTAACTCGCAAGGACAGGTTATTAAATATACGACATTGCGTGTATTGCAATTCGTGTGGCTTCTTTGTTCCCAAGTTTTGTTGGGTTCCAACTCCAATGTTTTCGAGCTTGAGGTGAATGGACACGATCTGCAACTACCACAAGGGTAGTGGCCCACCACAGGTGGTAAACCCCAGGCATTCGGAACACTTCTCGGGGTTTCATGCAATTTTTTGGGCGTGTGTGAACCAGAACATCCTTAAGACTCCGCGCTCTCTTAAAAGAGAACAAAGGTTTCTCCCATTTGCAATTGTTGGATGTAAGGACCCTCTTTTTTTTTTTTTTTAATACTGCGGCTCACTATATTTGATGCTGTGTTATATGTAGTGACACATGTCAGTGGAACTTCATTGACGTTATTCTTCGGAATCTCTTCTAAAAGGGAATCACGATTTTGATTACAAGCCCTTTTATAACTTTTTGTGAGAAGATGTTTGGGATAGCCTCGGTTGTGCACTTTATCAGTCAGGTTACTGGATTGTTCCTTATAATCTCTGATATCGCTGCAGTTCCTCCTAATACGGAGGTACTGACCAAACAGAAGGTTTTCCCTGAGTGGTTGAGGATGGAAGCTGGTGTAGTGTAGAGGGTTATTCTTGGTGGTAGGTTTATAGTAGGTCTTAGTTTTCAGTTGATTGCCTGCACGTGTAATGGTGACGTCCAAAAACACTACTGTCGACTCATAATATTCATGGGTGAACTTAAGGTGTGGGTCCCGCTCATTCACCCAGACAAAAAAGGAACACAGTGCCTCCTCACTCCCCTTCCAAACCAGCAGCACGTCATCTATGTATCTTTGCCATAGAATGATATTGGCAAAGTACGGGTTATTGGATGGCAGAATATGAATGGATTCAAAAGAAAACACATATAACCGGGCCAAACTAGGGGCAAATGTACTGCCCATAGAAGTACCAGTGGCTTGTAGGTACAGCCGATTCTCATACTGGAAAAAGTTTCGTTTTAGGGCTAAGGTGGCACAATCCACCACAAAAGATTTAGATGTATTGTAATCCCAGGGATTGGCCTCCAAAGTTTGGGAGATCACATAGATTGTTGCATCTTGGGGAATACAACTGTAGAGACTCTCAATGTCTAATGTTGCTAACAGACATTGCCCCTCCGGTAACACCACAGTCTCCAACATTGCGAGTACGCGTTTTGCATCCTTTATGTAGGTGCTTGTTGCCTCAACTATGGGTCTTAAAAAGAAGTCACAATACTTCGACAGGGGTTCAAGTAGAGAACCCAGCCCCGAAACGATGGGTCTCCCAGGTGGTGGTAGTATTCCCTTGTGCGTCTTGGGGAGGGTGTAAAAATATGGAATTTTACCCTCTGAAACTGTCAAAAAAATCAGCTTCTTGTTTTGTTCACTGAACCGCTTGCAGCTTCTGCGTGGGACATCAGGACACCACAAATGTGGAACCTGTTCGGTATGCGACACTACTGTAGAAGGTACACTGAGTACTGATGGCAAAAGATTTTGGAGGCATGACCAATTTAAAATTGTAAATCAAAATACGTTGTATACGCCATTGTATGCCCTTGCCAGCTAATCTATATCGGCAAAACAACACAGGAAGTGCGCCAACGGATCATCCAACATCGTTCCAGGCTGAAGAACAAAGTCCTGACCGCCCCGCTAGTGACTCATTTATTGGAAAAGAATAACGGCCCCAATGAGTTCAAATGGACAATTCTGTCATCTATTAAAATTGCCATAGGTGCCGGAGGAGGCCCTGATCTGCAATTGTCACAGAGGGAGGCATTCTTGATTATGAAATTCAACACAACACTCAATGAATTGAACAAACTTTCCGAATTGAGTAACCTAAGATAACTGCGTCTTGCTAATTGGGATCATTGTTTTGGAAAAGTACGCGTACAGGTCATGGTGCCAATTCCAAATTGCTCAAAACAAACCGGTTGAGAACACTGAGATGAAGAAGATCTGGGCAGATACAGGAAATGCACTACAAGTACCAAGTGCCCCAGCGACTTGCCAACGATGGATGGGCTCCTTTAAAGATTTCAAAAAAGGTGTACGCATTGAGACTTACGCTGACGTCCCACGCAGAAGCTGCAAGCGGTTCGGTGAATCGAGTGAAAACTGATGGAGCGCAAGAAAGCAAACAACTAGCTTTTAAGACCCAGGTTGCAACATGAGGAAGCTGGGAAGAAACGTTTTCTAAACACCTTCATTTTGTCATGTTTACAGACCCGGTGGACATGATCTTTAACGGACACTTCCCTGGACAATTCTGCCTAAACACGGATAGACTCCCTTTAGAAGTTTAAGGTATGTGCAAAAAACCTCTCCGCTCTCTAGTAGAGTTGAGCGTTGGAAATACATCTTCAGGAAGGGTGACTAAATCCATGTCTAACTGTTGTCCACAGCACCGGGTACCATAACAAATCACGACAGATCGAGAATAGACCACGAAAACTACCGTGAGGTAGGACTATTAATCACGTATATGTATCCTTGTTAGCTGAGTCACTTAAGAAAACACTGTAACGACTTTTGGCATTCGTTTCTTTGTACACTTGCAGAATCTCATTTGCCTTCACAAGAAGCTACACAGTCGCCCCAGCAAGACTTTCTATCAGGTACATTCAGCTCAAGTTTAAGGGTGTGCGAGTCAGATCGAGACAACAAACATATCCGTCTTCTTACATCAATCATGTATTTATTTGTATGTTCCACAGTACAGGCCACTTTCCAGTCCATGTCCTGAGGAGAACCCCCGAATAATGCCTGGGTTCGAAACGCGTTGACTCTGTGTTGAAACAGGATTCAGGAAGGGCGTTTCAGAACTTTAATTCGAGACATTGTCTACCTGAGATTTGACCTTTGAACTAAAAAGTTTCCAGCACAATCAAACAAGCAGGCCAGCAAAAAAGAAGAGAACAGCCCCTTGTTTGTTTCTATTTTATCCGGACTGGTGCCCCATGCATTGAATGAATAGAGGCATTGTTTCTTTTTTATGTATATGGTGTTTTTGTAAATAGGTCTCACTTATACGGTTTGTAAAATGTGTGTTTGCAGTATCGTACTCCATGTGAATTTTGCTATTTGAGTATTCTTGACGTTTGGACAGATGTAAATGTTTTTTCAAAAAATCATGAAATAAGTAAAAATCACTAAATGAGAAGTGTGCCCGCTTAGGATTGTTTTGGCTAAGTGAGGTATAATTGCATTCTAAATAATCTTACTGGCCTTCTGTTTTGTTGTTCTACATTAGAGTGGTCTAGGCCAGTTAGCACACGGACCCAAGCCTTTTTTGGTTTCACTCAATGTACATATGGGCATTTATATAGAAGGGTTTCATCAAACAAACAATACTTTCTTTTTATTTGCTACTAGCTGTACCCGGCCCCACATTGCTGTGGCTCATTCTGGTTAAATGGAAGAGAAAGAAAAGAGTAAGCGCACGATTCTAAAATGTTTATTTCACAATGCTTGTGGGTATACAATATGTTTTTGTCCATCCTAATATATGTAGGCTATTGTCTATGTGCGTCTCTTGTATTTGTTGCGCAGCAACCAAATAGATAGGGTCTGTTCGGGTTGCAAAGTGAACCAATTCCTCGCCCCTCCCTCCACCCACTTCCCGGTCTGCCATCCTGACACCAACTGTCCATCCTAATATATGTAGACTATTGTCTATATGCGTCCCTTGTATTTGTTGCGCAGCAACCAAATTGATAGGATCTGTCTGGCCTTTCGAATAAAAACAAGCGTGTATTGAACACGCGCGTATTCGAATCCAACGTTGTGTATATATAAACATGCGCTAATGTTGCAAAGTGAACCAACTCCTCCCCCCCTCCCTCCACCCACTTCCCGGTCTGCCATCCTGACACCAACTGTCCATCCTAATCTATTTAGACTATTGTCTCTATGCGTCCTTTCTTAATGTTGCCAAGTGAAACAACTCCTCCCCCCTACCTTCCACACAATTTCCGGTCTGACGCGCTGATGTTGCAAAGTGAACCAACTCCTCCCCCCTCCACCCACTTCCCAGTCTGCCATCCTGATACCAAATCTCCATCCTAATCTATTTAGAATATTGTCTCTATGCGTCCTTTCTTAACCACATGGCTGCTAGGCGTTTTCCCCTCCTGTGCTGGGAATTGCTGTTTTACTTTATTTCATGACGAGCTGGCCTTGTCATCCGCGCACGGCAGGTAAGCGCCATGACGAGCCCAGCTCGTCATTAGCTTCGAAGGGGTTAATGTTGCAAAGTGAACCAACTCCTCCCACCTCCCTCCACCCACTTCCCGGTCTGCCATCCTGACACCAACTGTCCATCCTAATATATGTAGACTATTGTCTATATGCATCCTTTCTTAATGTTGCCAAGTGAATCAACTCCTCTCCCCTCCCTCCACCCACTTCCTGGTCTGCCATCCTGACACCAACTGTCCATCCTAATCTATGTAGACTATTGTCTCTATGCGTCTATTGTAGTTGTTGCGCAGCAACCCAATCGATAGGGTCTGTTTGTCCTTTAGATTAAAAACACGCGTGTATTTGACACACGCGTATTCTAATCCAAGGTTGTGTACATATAAACATACGCATATTCGAATTCAGCGTTGTGTCAAAATTTAAAATCAATCGGTAAAGAACTTTCGTAGATTTAAGATTTTTATCAAACGCACATTAACATTTTTATGTGTCTGTTTGTGCTTTCGATTAAAAACACGTGTGTATTCGACACACGCGTATTCAAATCCAACGTTGTGTATATAAAAACACTTGCGTATTCGAATGCAACATTGTGTCAAAATTTCAAAGCAATTGGCGAAGAACTTTCAGAGATTTGAGATTTTGAACAAACGAACAGTTACATTTTTATTTATATAGATAGAAAAAAACGTCCATTTCCCTTCTCGTCTTACTCTGACTCATCCCAAACCTTTCTGGCTACTATGAACTCACAATCCAAAGGGTTTAGTGTGCGCACTACCTAAAGTAACCAAGTTTCAACTGGTGTGCCGAGCTCCAGGGTAACACTCTCTGAACTGGAATGTGAAGTATATCAAACTGGGTGCATTCCCAAACAAGTGAGATATGTCCCCCGGGCACTTGTTACAAAGTCCTTGAATGGATGTTTCAATGGTTGATAGCTTAAGTTGTAAAGAACCACTCTTTGTCCCTAGAGTTTGCTTTTTAATTGTATTGTTATATCACAATTATGTAGTATATTTATTCAAACATGAAACATAATTTCCCTGAATGCACTATGGTAGTTGTTTGCATTCAAATCATCCCAATGCATTTCGGCTAGGAAGCCATCATCTGGGGATGTTCTGTAATAACAAATGTCTTCTATGAGTATATTTCAGAAAGAACATAAGGAATGCCACGGAGTGGCTCTAAAACCTTAACCCACTGGTGAAAGATAAATGAGTGCTTAGCGGTGAACAATAAAGCTTCCGATATTCAAGGCGATTAAGTGCTCGTCGTGCTATCCTTTGGTGATGCCATGAAGGTGAAAAAGTTAATGAGGTGAACATGCGGGAAAAATAGGGAGGGCCCAATTCACAGAACTAACTTAAGACAAAATCCTAAACTTACTTTTGGTATTCACAGAAGTTAGGATTTTGTCTTAAGTTTGTCTTAAGACAGACTTAAGACAAAACACTAACTTAAGTCTGTCTTAAGACAAACTTAAGACAAAATCCTAACTTCTGTATATACCAAAAGTAGTAAGTTTAGGATTTTGTCTTAGTTCTGTGAATCGGGCCCGGAGTGTTTACACGGGGCTTCGCGTGGTCTCGGTAAAGAGCTATGGTGTGAAGACCTGTGGATACGTGGTGGTGAAGTGGTGAAAACGGCGAGCAAATAATCACAAGTAGTAAAGTGCATAATGCGCGGTATGTTCTTTCTGAAATATACTCACATAAGACGTTTGTTATTACAGAACATCCCCAGATGAAGGCTTCCTAGCCAAAATGCATTGGGATGATTTGAATGCATACAACTACCAAAGTGCATTCTGGAAAATTATGGCGGCTGACCCTCCTTGTTGTGACACCCGTTATGCACTCTCCCCTCAGAAGACCTTAAGTGAGCGTCTGTCTGGTCCTTCAGTTTCTTTGGCCTCTGGGAGACCGCCTGGAATCTAGCTTGTTTTCTGTCACTGTTCGGGTCCGTTTGTTGTAGTCAGCCTCTGATGATTAAAAACGGTCCTTGCTTGCCCTCTGCTGGTGAATGTTTTGAACAGCAGTAACCAGAGGTACTGCACCGATAAACGCAAACTGAGCGTATCTACCTCCGGGATCAAGTGGATGAAGGCACTAAAATGGATTCTCAGTAAAGCATTGCATTGTATCGTAGCGTTAGATAGCGTTTCGGGTAAGCACAGGTTAAAAATATACATTATTCTCTATGAGACAAAAAGTCCATAATAATCGTATAGGAGGGGTGTAGTATGGTAGGTAGTAAGATTTTAAGAAGGGCGAATAAATCCACGAAAGAGCGTAGAGCGCGAATATATGTTACACTGGTACCTTCCTATGTGAGGAAAAGCAACCCAAGAGGCCTCTGTTTGAACCATTTTAGAGTTTATTCATTAATGTCTGGTCTGGTCCTGCCATAAAAAGTAGCTATTATCGAGCTGCTAAAATTAAAGCCAGTATTTGTTATAAAATACGTTTATATTAATCTGATTGTGCTTTACAATGGGTTTGTGATTTATATTCTGGCTTTCATTTTTCTGTTCATCAGATATCTTGTGACACCTTGGTAATGCTGAAGTGACTTTAGTACATAGATTTACTCAGCCGCCCTCGGCTCTGATCACATGGAGGGGTTGGGGGAGCAGCTTCATGAGAGGGGTTGGGGGATGCAGGTGTCTACTGTATTTTGTCAACGCCCTTTATCCACTGGCCATGGAAAGTGCCTCACTCTGTGTAGGAAATGCGGGGGATATAGTTGGATTCAAGTTCAAGTTCAAAAATATGTTTATTATGACCTTAGTCTTTAAACAGTACAGTGAGTAACGCCGATTCGAGTATGCAACATAAAATTGTACACTTATTTTTAAAAACGTGTCCATTAAAATATCATACACGCCATTATTAAAACTACATAATTTATATACAAATGTTAAAACCTATACACTTTCTTATCCCTCCTAGAGTCTCTTCTGCTAAGATAAAAATACAGTAATGCAGGTTATTCTTTGGCCCTCAGCGCACCCAGGGCCTCCTTTAAGAACTTCCCGAGGGCTATTACAATATCCAAGTATGGGATTTCGGAAAGGAGTCTGGCCGCCTGAAACCTTGTTTTTACCTCATATTTTAGGAATACTGGGCGCAGCCACCTTTTCCTATGTTCTAAGAGTACCGCACAGTCTAGCAGGAAATGCATCAGGTCCCCCTTGGTTCCCAAATAGCACCTACAGTGACCTTCCTCATCTAGCATTCTTATATTGAGGTCTCTGTTTATTACCCATGGGTTGATACCTATTCGAAGCCTCAGTATCTCTTGCCTGAGTCCACGATTGGGTAATCTATCGAGATATGGGAACCAGTTTTCCTGGGGCCACGCATTTAGCATGTGTGCCACAGATTTTTTCTTAGTTAGGTAACCCATATCAGTTAATTTCGAGATCTCTTTCCCCCTTTGCTTCAGATCGCCTTTGGAGATAGGTATTTGATATGAGCTCAAATCTAAATCGATCTCTAGTGCGTTGCAGATTCCCTTCAATTTTTCCCTACTGGACTTTGCCCATTTTAACTCGCTTTTCTGAATTTCTTTACGACACCAATATGCTACTTTTTTACTTTCGGGGTCGTCTAGTCTCTTCCAAAATCTGATCACAGCCAACTGGGTTAAAGTTACCCAAGACTTTGTACCTAATTCAGTTCTGATGGCTTGTATCATTGCAGATTGAGGAAGAGATAGGAGCCTTTTTATGCAGTTACCCTCCGTCGTGTCCCAAGATCCCTTACCGCTCAAATAAAGGATCTCTGCGCCATATAAAACTTGCGGGGGGATCATTGCGTCAAAGGCTCTGAGTAATGGTCGGTGTGATTTCTCGCCATAGTCCTTATTGAACCTTTTTAGGCCGCATATAGAGGAAAGTGCCTTTGCTTTTTGCGATTCCATGTGTGTAGACCAGTTCAGGGCCCTGTCGAACCAGATACCCAAATATCGGTACTCATCTACTGTCTCAAGTTTAAGGTTCCCTATGAACCAACTAAATCTGTTAGGCTTTTTCCCAAAGCATAGGGTTTTTGTTTTGTCCAGATTGATGGTTAAGAATTTGTTGGCACAGTAGGTATTGAAAGCATTTAGCTTCCTTTGGAGGCCTCTCTCGGTCTGGTCTACTATCACCAGGTCATCCGCGTACAATAGGCAGGGTATCTTGTTTCCGTCCATTTTGGGGCTGGCACTACCCTCCACCTCAAGGTGTGCCGGAAGGTCTGACAGGAAAATCGAAAATAATTGGGGGGCCAGCACACAGCCCTGTCTTAGCCCGTTGGCGATGGGTATTTTGGGAGTTAGGGAGCCCCCAGTGTCTTTAATTACTTGCCCCCAATTTTCCCTATGGAGTTCTACAATTATAGTGAGAAGGTCTTTTGGGATATTTAGCCTCTTTAATGTATCCCATAGGCTAACTCGATCCACAGAGTCAAAGGCTGCTTTAAAGTCGACGAAACAACAGCATAACTTGCCATTTTGTTCCGTCGACTTCCTCGCCATCGCCCATAGGGCAAACCCGTGGTCTATTGTCGAGTGGCCCGGTCTAAAACCGCCCTGTTCTATGGGGATTATTTGGTACGCCTCAACCCACGTAATCAGTTGTTTTAGGACAATCTTAGTGAATACTTTTTCTCCAATGTCCAGGAGATTAATCAGCCGATAATTTCCTGGTGCATCTTTGCTCCCCTTTTTATGGATCGGCCTGATTATGGCCCCTTTCCAGGTTGGGGGAATTACTCCTTCTTTTAGCACTACCTGGAACATCTTTGCGAGGAATCTTGCCCACCATTTGACCTCAGTCTTCAGGATTATTGCAGGTAAATTGTCTGGGCCTGCAGCCCGGGTTAACTTTAGATCTTTTATTATATACTCGACTTGTTCTTCATTAAAGTTACCTAGAAAATCTTCTGAGATTCCTTGCCAAGTTTTGGCCTTCATCTCCTCTCTAGGACCCCTCACCCCGTACAATTCTCTTATATAGGAATCCCATGCTGCCTCGCTCACCACACAGCTTAATTCGCCCTCTGATGATCCAGCTGCTGCCTTTACTAGCTGCCAGAATTGCCTTAGGTTTTTATTCTCTATGGCAATTAAGAGTTCTTGCCAGCATTCTTCTTTGTGTGACCATTTTGCTTCCAGAGCCATTTGCTTGAATTCTTTTTTCAGCTTAGATAGGTACTCATATCTCTCTTGTGTAAACTTCTTTTTTTGTTTCCTTTGTTCGGCTCTTATCTCCCTTTTTTTTTATTTTGGCACTCCACAGAGAACCTTTTACCACGATTTGATTGTTTTGCCCTTATCGGCTTGTCCCCTTTTAATTTTATCTCCAGGCATTGAACTAATTCTTCTAGTTTTACCATAAACCATACCAGTTTTTTATTCTCATAGTTTTCAGGGGCCATTTTTATTTGCATGGCCTTCAATTTTTCTACGAATTCCTCTGTTAAACGTGTAGTCACTCGTTTATGATACTCAACCTCCTGGGTGGACACTGTTTCTCGCTGTAATTTCTTGCCCCCCGCTATTACTAAGTATAGGGTTTTGTGGTCACTCACCTCTTTCTGTTCTACCTTGAAATGCCTAATCTGGTGGAAGTTCCAAGCCTGTAGAAAAATATAATCAATTGGGCACTTCTGTTGCCCTGGAATAAATGTTTTTCCCGCTGGTGTATCAGACTCAGTTCTTCCGTTTACACAGTGGAACCCCCTGCCTCCTAGGCTATTTATTAAGTCGTGGTCTTGTCTCGCTAATTCCCCAGATGGAAACCTTGCTGGGTTTATACCGCATGCCTCTAACTGTTCCCTATTCCAAATGTCAACCTTTTTTGGGTTCAGTTTGTGGTTGAAGTCCCCCAGAATCATTACTGTATCTGCTGGATAATTTTCTAAAATACTATCTATATCCTTTTTAAAAAATCTCATTTCCCTTACATACTCCTCCCCATTTTCCCACTGCATGTATACGTTTACTAAAATCAACATTTTGTAACTTTGATCCACCGTCATAAGTTCAATCCTACTTGCTTGGACCCATTTACAATTTGTTTTCAACAGTTTTATTTCCCTCAATACTTTTGTTGGATTCCCTACCCCGCAGCTTTATTTAGCCAGATCTGCCGTCTGGCGGAACACAGTGAAATATAATGAATGTCTACCTGTATGATTTATTGACATACATGACACATTCAACAGCGCCCAAACAATGTCTGCTTTCCGTTTAGAGCAGCAAATTGCAGGAGGCGAGGGAACTTTCTTATTTTCGCTTCCAGTTGCCCTCAAAACAAAGGCTGATTTAAAGTGCCATCAGCCCTTCTTTTGTTAAAGTATTATCCTGGCTGGGTGCTATCTTTAGCCTAGCAGCTAAATGGCAATGCAATGGAGTGAAACAAAAGTCTGGGGGCATATTACCAAGGGCCGGCGATACAATTATCGCCTCATTAGCGTCCGTTTTTCAGGCGCAAAGCGTCGATAATTATATCGCATTATTTCCAAACACCGTAGCGCGTGCTTCCTTCATTAGCTCCCGTTTTGCACACGCCTCGCATCGATAATGAGATGCAAAGTAGGCATGGCTGTGAAAACAACATGGGAAAATATTGCGAAGGCAGCTTTGCGATATTAACAACGAGGCATAGCGATAATTGAATCTGCCTTAACTCAGGAATTTAACATCTGTTATATTACTGACTAAGGCATACCTAACATGGGTGGTGAATTGTGGGACTAAGGCCACTGGGCCTATCATCAAGCTTATCGCCGTTTTCCATGGAACATCGCTGGAAAACCAGCGATGTTCCATGGAAAACACTGCTATCGCTGGAATAATAATTGCCATAGCGCTAAGCGTTGATAATACATCGCAAGCTTGGCGATATATCCCAGCGATAGCCGCCGATAATTAAAAGCACGCTAACCACGCTCAGCGATAATAATCGCTGGGGCTTGATAATATGTCCCTATATCTTGTTATCACTTCACAAGTACCTAAGAGAAACTATTCGGACGCAAGGTTTGACTCTGTTCTACCCCTGCATGTAAGAGATAGGCATGCACTGTCACAAGGCCAGATCTATCTGTCTCAGTAACTACACAAATAACTATGGGGCATATTATCAAGGAAGGTCCCGGTTGTGGGTCGATCGATTTAGAGATAGTGCCTACCAGCTAGGAGCAAATGGGCACCATTGGCCTTCCTATGCAGTGCCATGGCCTTAACCCATCGAGTAAATAACGTCAATCACTAAGCAGGGATGGGGGATTTCCAGCGAGATGTGATTGTTTTCTTAGCCAATATGAGGACCAAGTCAAGGTATCGGGCAGCGGCCTTGCAGTTACACATCCCAGCGTATATTCCCAGGGCGCCCATCTCCTAGGTAGAAAGATTTGGGTGCCCGTGTGGTGCTCCAGTAGAATGACAACAGAGGGCCAATGCATGTGTATATATGTGCAGCCCCATAGGATATGTTTCAGATGAGCCCCCTGGGAGCTATATCTGGGACAAGCGTTGGAGGCACCAGGAAAGGCACGTGTGATTTGTTTCGGGGAGAAGTATGCTCAGTGCA
Source organism: Lissotriton vulgaris (assembly GCF_964263255.1). NCBI lineage: Eukaryota > Metazoa > Chordata > Amphibia > Caudata > Salamandridae > Lissotriton > Lissotriton vulgaris. The sequence goes on from NC_141685.1 coordinate 333,320,979, forward strand.
GGATATAAAATTGAATATGTCTGAGGCGGGCATTGCGAGACACCCTCCAGGGGTAACCTATTCCCTGTTGTGAAGTGATCTGCCAAACTCCTCCACCCAAACCTTCCATAAGGGCTGAAGTGATATCTGTGTGTGTCAGTATGGCCTTGTTAAACAAGGCAATTAATCTGCGATCTGCACCCAAAGTGTGGAGTATGTGTAGGAGTTGGTGTGTGACTGGCTTGGACCCCACATCCCTGAGGTCTCCTCCAGCCAGCACCCCCCTCAGGGAAGCATAGAGGAGGAATTGGCCCTCAGGGTGTGCATACTGCTCAACCAGTGCCTCAAATGATAGACGGTACCCATCTGCGTGAAGATCGCCCATAAAGGAGATACCAGCATCCTCCCATTGCGGAAGTGTCCACTGGTGGGGTGCCCATTCTATCCCCCCCCTCTGGAGTTGGGAATCCAAGTAGCAGAATCTCTGGGACATATGAGTTAACGTCCCTAGTGAGGTAAAGTGTGCTTTTTAGGCATGTGAGGGCCACCCGAGGTAGAAGAGGCAAACACCAGGTACCTCCACTCTCAGGAGTGGTTGTGGCGAAGAAGGTAGGGACTGATCGTCCGGGTGTCCTCTAAGTACTGGCCCACCAACCAGCAGGAGAGCCACTGCAGCTGGGCCACCAAGTAATAGTGTTCAAAGTTGGGTGCCCCGAGGCCTTCTTACCCCTAGTCTATGGCTCTCGGCTCCACCTCTGCACCAACAGAAATAAGCAGGATTTATCCTAGTTGACTACCAGCCTGAACATCCTGCCAAAGTCGGCCAGCGACCGAGCAACTGCAAAGAGATTGGAGTCGAAGTCCTGCAAATATTGCAGGATATTGCCTGCATGTAAGAAAGCCACAAGGGTTCCACCAGACAGGGATATGCCCCATCCCATTCTGTCTGCCTGCTTCCGAGATGCCAAAGGCTCCATAGCCATGGCGAACAGCAAGGGCGGGCCAGGGCATCTCTGCCTGGTGCCACTTCCAAGAGTGAAGGGCACAGATATGGTTCCCCCCCAAAACAGGTCCTAGCCATGGGGGATATGTATAAATGCTGGATAATTTTGTTGATGTAAGGACCAAGATCGAACTTCTTCAGAACTGCAAAAAGGTAGTCCCAGCTGAGGGAATTAAAGGCTTTATGGATGTCCAACACCAGCACTGCAGCTCTAAACCAATGACCCTGCATCGCCCCCATGATCATGAAGAGCCCCGAGCAAAATATGTGACCTAGTTGTGTATTGACCCTATGCACTGGGGGAGTAAAAGACATCCAAGAGTTCCCATTGCTGCAGCCAGGCCTGGAATCTCACTGTGTTAGCAACTGTGAGGGTGGAGGACAACAATGGATGAGAGTGAACCAACACCACGTCCAGGACTGCATTGAGGTCACCCCCGATCAGCCATGGCAGGTGGGTTCACCTAAACAGAGTGAGAGAGAGAGGTGTTGCAAAAACTTAGGATGGTCAATGTAGGGGGCATATCTTCAGTCTATGAGTACATTGTTACCTTCCAGCATGCCTCCTGAAGGACAAACCTGCCCTTCTGATCAATCTCAAGCGAGATGCCTGTGCTCACCCAGAAGAGAGCCCCTCCTCGCATAAGCTGAGAAATTAGTGGTGAAGACTATCTCTTCTGTAGTTTGCCCCCCTCTACCAGAGTGATGTGAGACTGCTGCAGCAAGGCTATGTGTATTCCCTTCAGTTTACGGATATTGTGCATGCAATAGCATTTAGCCAGGGTATACATGCCACGGATGTTCCAGGAAAGGACATTATATTTCTGAGGTGTCATGGGTCCCTGGGTATGCATGCCATGGATATTCCAGGTTAGAAATTTATATTTCTGTTTTGTCATGGGTCCCTAAAGAAATCCGCCCCCTCCACATCCCATGGGGAGCCAGTAGACAATCAGATAGGGGTATATGGCATGGGGGGATCCAGCTGGGAAAGGGATTTGAGACAGATCACACCTGATTAATCTACCAACATGCAATAACTGAACAATGTGAAACATAACAAGAATACTGGGGGCAGTGAGTCAATGGCCTGTCACCCAAACGGAAGTACCAAGCCATCCTAGGTGGAAGGCAGGTCGAGATCAGAGCTGCACGGGGCCGCTCTCAGTATAAGTCCAGTGGGGAGCAACCCAGGTAACAAGGGGAGGCCCCAGCCCAGTGCAGCACTTGTGTCGGACCCTCCTGTACACAGGATCAGTAGACGAGGAGAGTCCTGTAAGAAAAGGGATAAGATACACCGACTGAAGAGCATCCAGTTAGATGAGATCATCGGGGTGAACCTCTATTGGAGACCTAAGGGGAAACAGAACTACCAGTGTCCGAGAGGGCCAAGGAGGTGGCTGAGATACCTGCCGGGGTATCCCAAAAGGTCGCCTCCAGTGCAGAGAGGCAGCTGTCCCGTGCTTGATTAGGAGAGGGCGCGGCCTGGACCTGCAGCCAGCCAGGCGGGCCCCATCCTGTACAACGACAGCGACCAGGCCGCTTCCTGGATTGATCCGCGGGCCCGCTGATGCAGTTGGTGTAGTACAATTCAACAAAAAGAGAGGCAGGGAGAACGTAACAATACACTCTTAGTCCCCAACTATACTGTTTCTAACAAAAAAAAGAGTGTAAAGACTCTAAATATTACAACCAGAGCAGGGAAAGTATGGATATACAACGCCAATTTGGTTTGTATAGAAAGCCCTCACTCACCAACATGGTTGGTGACATGCTTTATCATAGGGCCCCACTGGGGTAGGCCGAATGCCTCCCCAGTGTGCTACAACCCCAGATTTACTGTGGAGCAGGTATTGTGAGATGATGAGTGCTAAGTGATGGTAGTGATGGTGAAGTTTAAAAATGTCTAAGTTGTATCAAAAATTATTTATTGTTTGATCAATTGGACATATTAAAAACAATATGTAGGAAAATAAGCCAAATAGATTGTTCGGCTATTTCCGATAACTTAGAAGTGGGTCAACATGTTTCTGCCATAGTCGGTGTAAGTTTACCAGGCCTTCGTCAGGACCATGTGTGGACTAAACCTCGGCGGTATGAGCACGCTAAGGCCCACCCTAAAATAGGGACGTGAAAGTGAACATTTTTTAAAAAAAAGTGCAAAACAAGGAAAATTCCCTCTTGGTACTTTGGATTAAAGAGACCGAAAAATTAAAATGCACTTGGGTGGTGAGAAACGATTACACCATGGATCTCGGGAGGGGGGTGGTGGTAAGCATGGGCGAATTTTGCGAATCTCGCGTTCGCGAATTTTGCGGATTTGCGAACTCGCAATTCGCAAAATCCGCGAATTCTCGCGAATTTGCGGATTTTTTTTTTTGTGTTTGCGCGGGTTTCTGCCAGTTCGCGAGGGTTTTGTACAATTTTGCAAACGCAAACTTACCTGTCGGGTCGCAAGTTTTGCGAACTTGTTGTTTCTACGTGTCCAGCCTGTTTGGGACACTCTTCTTCATCACTGCCACTCTCTGTCACCACTGCCACTCTCTGACTACTCATGCCACCCTCTGGCCCACCCATGCCACCCTCTGTTTCATCACAGTACCCTCTGGTTGTCCAGTCAGTGTACATTATTGTGGCAAAGCAAAGCACACCTTCCCTGCCTCAAGTGACCTGAATTAATTTGGGGCTGATTAATGTGTCACAGAATATTTTTTTAGCTGGCACCTGCTTCCTTAGTGCTTCCAGATTAGTGATCTTTTACACTTGCTAAGTGCTTTCATTGTTGCAAAATTAGTTACAACACCTGCCCTGCCCCAACTGACAATAATGAATTAGGGGCTGATTAATGGATTTGAACTTCCAGCCTGGCTCCTGCTTGTCTCCCTTAGCTGTAATTCAGGACCTTTGTGGCATATGTGTAACTATTCTGAGGTTCAGAGCAGGGTCACATAATAGTTGCAAGTAGGCAACTGAACTCTGGAGGGGCCCCTCAGGAAGCACTACAGGAAATGGCTACTAATGATGAGCCTGAACTTTTGAACCTGGTAAGTAGTTTCAGTTTTGCTAAGATCGTATTTCTGCAATTTAGCACTTATTCGCGGGGCGCGAAGTTGTACTGGGAAGCCGCGAACTCACGCGAACAGTGCGAGCAAGCCATAAAATCCGCTGCTCGCAGATTTGCGGATTTTGCGGGAGATTCGCGAATCTCGCGGATTGCGAATTTACCGAAAATCCGCAAAATCCGCGAGCGAAACAGATTTTCCGCCCATGCTTAGGTGGTGGTGTATTCGGCACACCGCCCTCGACGCCAGGCACCCACTGGAAACCTGCAATCTCCCTCAATTACCGGATCCCGAAGAACAGTTGGTGTAGTGTCAAAGCTTCAATCCAGTCCCAAGCCTCTGACGGATCCTGAAAGAAAAAAAGGAGTTACTTTCAAGACCCCTGAGCCTAGAGGGGAAAAGCAACGTGTATTTGAAGCAAAAATCTCAGAGTTTGTGCATACCGCCCAGGAAGGAGGCCGGCTGCTGCTTAACTTAAAATGTAATGTCCGTAAGAAGAATTCGATAATTGTCTCTGAGATGTGGAGAGGGCTGGTGGGCGCTTGCAGAACAGTGTCTCTATCATTGAAATGAAGCATTTAAGCAATGATTGGCACAGGGGGCTCCCAGAGGGGGGCACCATACAAGGATCTTAGTGTATCAACTCGATAGAAATGAACAAGGTGAGATCCTCTGCTGGGGTCAGCTCATTAAACTACTGCTCCTGGAAAACGACCATTTTGGGACCCTCACTGTCCTGTACCCGGTCATGAGGTCACACTCCTGCTTCTGAAGATCTGATGCCTGAGGCTGGTGGATGACACGTTCAACCAACTTTCTATGATCCTGCTGGAGGAGACTGATGTCTTCGGCACCTCGTCCACTTTTGTCTCCAGTCGAGAGGTCTCAATTGCTGCTATGATGACATTCAGATTCTCCGAATGCAAGGATGAACCAGGAGCGCCCCGTCCCAGCATGCGGACCGGGTCAGGGACCGCATCGATGGCTGCAGCTTCTTCACTGTTCTTATGCACTCCATGGTGCATTTCTTGGCTGTGCCGAAGCACCCATCGCCTGCTTGTCACCCCCCCCCCCCACTCCTGAGGGGACAGGGGTGCACAAGGCAGAGACCCCCAACCAGTCAGTGAAGATCCCCTGAAGAGGGCCTGCTTTCCCCACCACCTGAGTGCCCTAGAGGGGCAGGGCAGCACCAGCAGCCCTTGTGGGCGCAAGTGAAGCATGGGGGAAAAGAGTTGGGAGTGGCTTTCAATGGCAATCCAGGCAGGCTTCGTCTGGTCCACAGGCTAGGAGGTCTGGGGTCCAATCAGTCACACAAAAAGTTAAGGGGCCGGCCACTCTCTATAGGGCCTCCCAACCTCACAATGGCCCTGGGAGGGTGGGGGGCGCCTCAGCTGTCCAGTAAAGAGCCTTGAGATCATGAGGCACAACGTCTGCCAGATCATGGCCCCCAAATCAGGCCCCAAATGGTCTGCGGCCGCCCTTGCCCTGGTTGAACAAGGAGGGCAAAATCCACAGGGCAGGGGCCCAAGCACCCCGTATACGCTCTATGCTGCAACCACCAGGGCGCTAGGCTGTTCCTGCCCGCATGCTGAACCCTCCAAACTCCCGGTCCCCAGATGCGGCAGCCAGCAGCGCTCCTTAGTGGGGCCCACAATGCTGCGGGGACCCCTCACCACCTGCCAGACTCCTGCTTTCTGGGGGTCCCGAGAGCTGCTGATACGGGGCCCTACGAAGGCAGTGCCTGCCTCCGGTGAGTCCAATCCGCACTTTCCAAGTCCGTGAGAAGTTCTTGTGAAGATGGCGTGTGGCCTTCCAAAGTTCAGGGTTCCCACGGAAATGCACCCAGCTGTCACCATGGACTCCCCTTCACAAATGCTGAGGGTCAGAGCCGCTGATGGGCAGATCATGGAGGCCGATAAGGCAGCCTGGAGCACCTTGCTCAAGCGGCCGCATGTTGCGAAATGAGACCACGCCCCCATGCAGCTCCTTGATGCCAATTCATAGTTTCACATGTTAGAAGGACTGACAATTATGAAATGTAAGTTCAAAAAGAGTCTCTGTGACAAAATAAGTGATTCACAAACCTATGTACATAAATACATTACATATATAGGACCAGTTTGTTATCTTGCAAGAAAGAGTTGGAAGATACTGCAGTGAATGGTCTATAGATGTCCTGCAAAGGAACCCCTATAACAGTATTTATATTTCTTTATTGTATCGATTTAAAAAAAAATCTTTTTCAATAAAATTGAATTCTAAAACTTAAAAACACATGATGTAAGACATCCCAACAGATACCAGTAAATATCAAGAAATACAAGTAAAAAAGAACGGCTAGACTAGTACAGCATGATAAGACCAGTTTCAAGTTAAGGACTCATTGAGTCATTGATTTTAACATATACATATGCTAGAAAAAAATACTTCATTATATAACCTTTAAATCTTTGACTTAGTCCCATTAGGCTAAACAGTACAGTGTCTTTAATCGATCTTAAACCATATGACCAAAACAAGAAAGATACTTCTTGCACAGGTCTAACAGGCTGGAACATAAGCAAATTATGTGTTTGATAGTTTCTTCCTGTTCAAGACAAAGTTGAAAGAAATTCCATTTGCTGTCTGTGTAATTCTAGGAACCTTCAAATTGCATTACCTGAATATATATATACCAAAACATTGACAATGCTAGTTTTACATTTGTCTCTAAATGAGAGTCCAGATAATTTTGGCTTTTATGGATTGTACTTAGATCCAATTTTATAGGTTTGAGATTGAAGAATATTTTTCTTTAGGGTAGTGATATATTTTATGCTCTTTTTAATTAGTACATTGTATGTGTTTCATCCTTTGCAGAGAGATCATCTATAGATACCAACTAATATTCAATCAGGTGCTACTTTTTAGGTTTCACCTGCACAGCGCTTGTGCTGTGCTTGTGGAATCTACTGTATTTAATATAAAGCCTTGTGTGCCCAAACCAACGGTGCCTAACCAACCCCTAACTTCCCAACTTAACTCTGAAAGTGGTGGTCGCACCCAGAAGTCCTTCGTCTCCCTACCTGCAGTGCTTTTGGAAGCCGGAGGTTCTCAATTGGAAACAGGGCATCTGACCTCAAAAAAGCACCCTGCACCCAGCCGCCCTACTGCTGCTGAGGGTGCACCTTTGGTGCTAATTTGTTTCCCATTTGCCCTGAGCTAAAGTCCAGGAGCTTTGCTCCCACAACCCAGTGGCCTGCTTACCAGCAGCCACCAACCGGAGGCCCCCTATTCCCAATCGGATAACATTGAGCCTCAGCACTCTGCACCCGGCCACCCTCGTGCTGCTGAGGGTGTAACAAGCGTGCAATCTTGACCCGGGGGAACCCTTGTTCTAACCCCAAAACCTCAACTCCAAAGACCGATTACTTACCTAAAACCAGCGGAGTGTGGGGAGTTTTGCCTACTCCGCGTTTTGCGGAGAACGTTGAGCAGGCAAAACGCCGCACACTCCACGGCTGAGCGGAGTTGGCCTGCCGCCCGCCTCCACCCCCTTAATAAAAATTCATTAAAAGCACATCAAGGAGAAAAATTAAAAAATACCTACCTTCAATGCGACGTCCCCAGGCTGTGGAAGAGTAGGACGGCAGCCTTGGGACGCTGCAGTGAAGGTAAGTCTTTACTATTTACTCCTTATTGTACTTGTAATTTTTTTTTATATGTGGGGTGGAGGCGGGTGGCAGAGCAGAGCGGAGTTGGTCCCTAACTCCATGGACCTCCGCGTAGTGCCGCTCCGCCAGCTCTGCCGAGCCTTAATAACCATCCTTTCCTCCGTAGGATAATATTGACTGTTTTTCTGTGAAAAAGTTTCAAACTGTAGAGTTTTGAAACCTAAAGAAATTCTTTAAAATTGTACAATTTAACAAAAATGCTTGTACTCACCTGTTTACAGGAAATTTTCTAGTGCTGCATCCAGGCATACAGCACTGAGTAAGAAAAGTAATCCAAAAGTAACTTACCTGCTATTTTACTGAAAATCCAATTCAAGTCTATGTACTGTATTTACAAGTGATTGCATTTCTCTGAAACAATGCTGTAAGTCAAACCATAGTATATTTGCAATTGAACTGTTCAACAATCAGCATTTACTACTGCAATAAAATAACTAAAATAATATTTTTATACAAAAACAATTGGTCTGAAGTTCAGTCTTTGAGTGTGTGAATTCATTTGCTGACTGAGTGTGTACAACAAATGCTTAACATTGTCCTCTGGTACTGCCTTACTGTTCAATCACACTACCACAAATAGAGAGTATGTTCTATCTAACTTTACCTCTGACCACCTTTGGGTATCCACTGAACTCTGTGCACACCATACCTCATTTTGGTATAGTATATACAGAGCCAGCTTCCTACGATTACCTCTTCATTCTTTCCTGTATTTGTGAAAACAGGTGCCTTAATTAGGCATGAGTCCAGAGACAAGTGGTGAAGGAGACTATCATGGTCACTTTCGAGTTTTATTAGAGACCTGCAAGGCGAAGCGCGGCAAGGAAACTATGAAATCAGTTAAAAACATGGAACGATAACTGTTTTGTAAGGGAAGAGAAGCTCCGAGCTCATGAGTGGATAGGAAACTGCTGATGCTTCTTGCTTGCAGAAGAGAAAGAGTGAGGCTGTGAAGTTAACTTGGGATAATGTTATTTGTATAATGATGTATGTATCACATTGTGTGGCATTCATGTGCTTCTGTACAAGTGTTGTACGCACTGCCAATGTTTGAATGTTTGTATTTGTTTATTGATGCACGTGTTGAGTGTTTGTATTTTATTGCAGAGTGTACTTGATTTGTTCTTTTACATCTGAAAGTTTTGAGCTCTGTGTTCCTGTACTTAAAGGGCATGTGGCACACATCCATAGAATGTGTACTATCCATAGTGGCGACGAACTCTCAATTCTATAGTTTTTATTTCTAAATGCCATAAAGATGACATTAAAGGAGACACCACTCGCTCACAGATACCATCTCAACTCAAGGAGCATTTCCGCAAAAACAAGTACTTTTTTTTAAAGTTTAGATTTGTTATTTTTATTACAAGTGCATCTCATTTCCAATTTACATGTGTAAACAGGACAACACAGACCTCTCCCCTCATTAATCTACACTGTAGCATCGTGCTACAAATAAACACAGACACTCTTAGATCTTTAAACTGGAGCTTTATTATCTACTTCTTACTCCGTCCCTGTCCCTATCCTAACTGCCCTCATCCTGCCTTGACCCCTCCTCTTCCCCTCAGCCCACCTAGCTCTGCCCACCCCAGCTACTAGACTGTAAACTGTATTACATCTCCCCCTTTCTTAATAAAGCAAACGGACAAACTAACTTTAGTCCATCTCTACGATGAGTCTCGTTGGTGGCTGCATGTCACAACGGGGTCGCAGCAACATGGTCCCAGTGGACGTACCTGGCGAAGGCCCATCCGGCTGGCCTGTGTTTTCCGGGTGACCATGATCAGATTCTACAGGTGCAGGATTGCTGGTTGCGCTTGTCACCGGCTCCTCCGTGTCTTGAGGACATCTCTTAAAGTGAGAGACATTTCGGGTAATCCGACGGTGTTCAGATTCCGCAGTTAGCATGGTGCCTTTTTGTTTGGTAACCAGCAGCGGTTCATTACGGAAACGACAATCAGTCTTTTTCTGTTGCTCCTGTTTGACGAGGACATGATCTCCCTCATGCAGAGATGGCGACCTCGCTCTCCTTTTGGCGTCGGCATATGTCTTCATTTTGTCTTTGTTGTGTCTGTCAATCACGGCCATTTCGTGGTGACTGTGGCTCTGCAATATCTCTTGCAGGGCTCCTCCCCATGTCGGGATGCGATTTCTCATTGTCCGCCCCAGCATGAGAGTCGCGGGACATTGCCCGGTAGTTGAGTGAGGAGTTGTCCTGTAAGCCCTGAGAACTTCAATCAGGGCAGCCTGCAGATCCTTCTTCTCAGCTGTTGCTTGCTGGAGTGGAATGTCCTTTTGATGGTAGCCATGAACCTTTCAACAGTGCCATTGGCTTGTGGCCAGAGTGGTGTGACTTTTCTGTGCTTGAAGTCCATGTGCTTCGCGAATGCACTAAATTCGTGTCCATTAAATGGGGGCCCATTGTCCGTTTTAACTTCTCTGGGAACACCCCAGGTTGCAAATACTTCATCAAGCACCTTGAGTGTGCAGGAGGCGCTGGTGGACGGTACTATTTGGGCGATAGGAAATCTGGAGTACTCGTCAATTATAGCAACCACATACTTCCCAGATTGAAGTGGTCCATAGAAGTCCATGGCAACTTCTTGCCACACTCCGCTGGGCAGGGTGGTCATTTGCAGTGGTGCCGGGGGATTGCATTTGCTGGTCAGCTGACAGAGGTGACAGTCTTTCAATGTATCCTCTACCATTTGGTCAAGAGAAGGAAACCAAACACGTTCTCTCAATGCGCGCTTAGTGGATACTACTCCTCTGTGGCCTTCATGGGCCAGATTGATAACCCCCTGCCTTAGTTGACTTGGAATGACGAGTCTATGATCTCGTAAAATGATTCCGTCAGTGGTGACTGACAGTTCATCGCAAACATGCCGGAATGCTTGTATCTCTTTCTGGATTGTGGGGTCGGTGTCCTCTTCCTGCGGGTTATATCTCCATCTGTTAGTTTGGATCCTGTGGAGTACCATTTGCAGGATGGTGTCTTGGGCTGTGGCTTCCCGGATAACATCCATGGGGATGGCAGGTGGCAATGCCTGGTCAGCCACAAAGTGGATGTATTCCTCAGCGATCGATGGTTTGGATTCTGAAGACGGTTGCGGGTGGCGGGACATGTAATCGGCCCGGTTCTCCGCCTTCCCCGGTTTGTGAACAATTGTGAAAGTGTACTCCTGAAGCCTGAGACCCCATCTCTCAATTCGCGGAGGCATCTTAGATTTCGGGTTGCCATAAATGGTGACTAGCACCTGATGATCCATGATCAGGGTAAAATGTTTGCCATAAATGAAAACATGAAAGTGTTCGCACGCCCACACCACGGCAAGACTCTCCTTCTCTGGCTGGGAGTACTTCTTCTCAGGATCGGAGAGGCTGCGGCTGGCATAGGCAACCATCCGCCTTTGGTCGGAGTCGTGATCATACTGAGCCAGGATGGCCCCTAAGCCAACGGGGCTGGCGTCAACTGTGATCTCAGTCTTCCGCTGTGGGTTGAAGTACGAGAGGCTGCCAGCTGATTCCACAGCACGCTTGATGTCTTTGAATGCTCGCTCACACTCAGGAGTCCAGTCAAATGGTTTACCCTGTTTGGTGAGGGCCCGAAGGGGGTGACTGATGGTCGCGTAGTCACGAATGTAGCGGGCACAGTAGCTGGCCATCCCCAAGAATGATCTCAAGTCATTGACGTCCTGCGGGTTCTTGGTGTTGTTCAGAGTTGCAATTTTGTCTGGGTCCGCTTCATGCCCTCATCTGAGAAGATGTGGCTAAAGAATTTCAGAGTTGCTTGGTGAAATTCGCATTTCTCCTTGTTCAACGTCAGGTTTGCCTCCAACAGGGCATGACAGACACGGTCAAGAGCAATGTCGTGCTCGCGAACATCGGATCCGTAGACCAGGATGTCGTCACTATAGTTCAAGGTGTTGGGGATATGTTGGATAATTTGCCGGATTGCTTCTTGAAAGATCTCGGCAGCAGAAGAGACACCAAAACTCAACCGTTTGTACCTGTAAAGTCCCAGGTGGGTAGCAAACGTGGTGATATAGCGAGAGTTGACGTCTAACTCAAGTTGGTGATAGCCCTTATTCAGGTCTAACTTTTAGAATACTTTAGCGCCATTCAGCGCAGCAATCATGTCACTAAGATGCGGTCCAGGGTGTCGCTCCCTCTCAATTGCAGTATTTGGTAGGCGCATGTCAACGCATAGTCTTACTTTGTTGGGAGTTCCTTTCTTGGGTACAATGACCACCGGGGACACCCAGGGAGTCGGGCCATCTGTCCGCTCTATGATGTCCGCAGACAAGAGTTCTTGCAATTCGTCTTCAACGGCACTTTGCAGATGAAATGGAACACGTCGTGGGTGCTGCGCAAAAGGTTTGATCCGTTTGTTGATGTGCAGACGGATTTGACACCCTTTCAGTTTGCCTAGGCCTTGAAATAGCTTGGGAAACTTGCTGATGCAGTCTGGATTGTCATTGACTTTGAACAGGATTTCCACTAGGCGAAGGCGCTCTGCAGTTGGGAGACTGAGTAAGCAGTCGGCTTCAGGGCCCTTAATGACGTGTATCACTGCCGGTATGGAGATGTTGTCATGCGTGAGAGTTGTGTGGAATTTGCCCAGACAGGGAAGTGGTTTTTTGGACATCCACGTGAAGACACAAACTGGTGCATAAGTCAATGGAGGTTTCGGGATCATTTTCTCATGTTCCGTGACTGGAATGTAGTTCAGCGAAGCCCCGCTGTCCATTACAAATTTGGTGTCATGGTTCCCCACTTTTATGTCTAGGCGTGGATACCTTTTGAGTTGGTCAGGGTCAGCGATCATGTTTACGTATTCCACCATGTAAACTGAGTCTCTGGAGGATGACGATCTCGACTCCCGGGATGGAGATCTGCGCTCCCAATGCGATCTGCGTGATTGTCGGCTGGAATGCGATGAGTTTGGGGACCGCACGGGCTCTCCGTGAACAGCTCAGATGTGGTGTCTTCTTGTGTCTGATCGAGATGATCTCGTTGTTTCACCTCGCCTTTCCTTGTGGTAGTCCCCACACATCGCCTCAAAGTGATTTGATCGTCCACATTTCCGGCACCGTTGACCCATAGCTGGACAGGAGTCTATGTGAGGATAATCATATCCGCATCGATAACATCGTCTGGGCCTTTCTGGTTTCCGATCCCTTCGTCCTGGTTCTTTTTTTCTATATTCCCGGCGTTGTTGGTGTGATGATTGTCTTGGTCTCCATTGCTTCTCTTGTGAATACTTTCGTCCGCTATTGCGTTGCTCCTGAACACGGTGAATTTTCTCATGACTCACACTGTGTCCCGTTTCAATGGTGGCGGCGTGTTCTTCTGCCTGGTCATACAGGCGAGTCATTTCCTCGATCTCTTCTATCTCATGTGGTTTTCGTAGCAGCCGCCTTCTGAGCGTTTCTGAGTGACATCCGGCTATGATTTGCGTCTTGATGGCAGCGTCAGGCGAGAAAGTTTCAAACTCGCAGTATCTTGACAGCCGTCGTAGACGAGTGATGAACGTGCTCATCGCCTCCTCTTTTCCCTGACGTGCCTGATGGAATATATGGCGCTCATAGTCCACGTTTCTTTTGTGGAGAAACTTTTTATTTAATGCCTCGCGTACTTTGACATACGTGTCAGCATCCACAGGTGGAATGTCTTTAATTATTTTGCTCACTTCTCGACCTGCTAGGTTACAGAGGGCAATTAGCTTTTCCTTATCTACTGTTACTTTGGACCCCTCAATGTAGTCTTCAAAGTCTTCCAGCCATTCTTGCCACTTGGGACCCATGCTCCCTCCGGGGGTCACAGTCAGGGGTTCTGGTGCTCGCAGGTGTGTTCCTCCCTTGATTTCGTTTCGCGGTGGTGAATTGGCTGGGGTCCCGTGGTTCGACATTGTGTCGCTGTGTCCTTAGGTATCCTCACCACTGCTTGCGTATTATTTTTGTTTTCAGTTCGCCAATGCTTGTTTATTTGCTTTTTCAATGCTTGTTTATTTCTTTACGCCAATGCTTGTTTATTTGCTCTTGACAGTGCTTGTTTCCTTCTATTCACCAATGCTTGTTTATTTGTTCTTATCAATGCTTGTTTGTTACTTTCACTGAGCCAATGCTTGTTTATTTGCTCTCATCAATGCTTGTTTCTGCTGGGTGCCTGACCTCAAAATGGCCGCTCTGCAACAGTCAAGGGTCTTGTCCTGCAAAGGCGCCTGAGTTCAAGGTGGCCGCCGTCACTGCAGGCATACACGAGGCTTGCTCTCCAGGCTCATTCACTCCAGGTCACTCAGGACTCACCAGCGATTGGCTTCAGGGGGCAGTCTACGCCAGGATTCACTCCAATTCGGCCACTGCAGTCATCAGGTGAGATTGGGGTGGGCTCCCAGCTCACTTTCGCAGTTCCCGCTCTCTTGCGCCGACAGCATGCCAAACCTCACGCATCGGGCGTGAGGTTTTCCGACGGCACCCAGGCTCCGGTTCCGGCGCGTTCAGCCGCGCTTGGCAGCAGGCTCTCGGGGACAGCGTCCTCTTCACCAGGGCACCTTTTCTTCACTTTGGGGTGCTGGACAGGGTCGGGTGGGCTCCCGACTCCTGTTTCTTCAACGATGCTGGGCACCACGCATCCGCCGGGACTCGCGCTTTCGGCGCGAAATGGTTACTGTTGCCGAGCGTTTCAGCGCTCGCTGTCGTGACTCTCTCGGGGCTCCCCAGCGTCTCTGAGGATCGGAGTCACTCACTGCTGACCTCCTTCGCCCGGTATCAGCTTCACTCGGCAGCGGAGCTCTTCTCTCGACGCTGCGGGGACAGGGTGCCTTTACACGATCTTGTGGGCTGCATTCACGCTGATCCCACCCTCGTCGCCAGTTGTAGCATCGTGCTACAAATAAACACAGACACTCTTAGATCTTTAAACTGGAGCTTTATTATCTACTTCTTACTCCGTCCCTGTCCCTATCCTAACTGCCCTCATCCTGCCTTGACCCCTCCTCTTCCCCTCAGCCCACCTAGCTCCGCCCACCCCAGCTACTAGACTGTAAACTGTATTACATACACCCACATGGCTGCAGCAGCACACAGTTCAGTAAAGCTGTAAATACCTTCCGTGGCTGTCCTCCAGTATACAGTGAAATGCTTCTTTTTTGGACATTTCTCTGCTAAGGGCGACCATAAAACGTTGCAACTCTAATGCCTCACCTTAAAACAGAACCGCTCTAACGAAAAAAAACTCCATCTCAGGTCCTTCAGCTAAAACTATTTCAACTACAGCTCATATTATACTCTTCTATTAAAGGTTTTGGTCGTTTCAAAAACACTCTGGTGTCAATGCTTCTTGTTTAGAATGAGCAAACTCTTATTTTCTTTGCCTTCAGAAATAAACAATATACAGTTAGGGGTGCTATTTTGTTTGTAGTGTTTGTTTATTATTACACAGCGACAATCGGGTTTGGGTGGAATTGAGACCATATGTTTTTTGTAGTATGAAAAAAGTGCGAACTCAAACCAAAGTGAGGTTCCGTGACAATTGTAAGTGGTGTTTTCGACTCGCACGAATATAGTCGAGTCTGGTATCTATGAACCGCAAATGACGAGTTTAGTAAGTGTGCGCAGTTTCGCTGTGCTAACTTAAACCGTTCGTTTGTTATGTGGGCTTTTCATCTGTACCCACGGGTTCCATCTTAGATACGGCATCCATTTTGTCTCTTGCCCTCAAGTAGTCAGCGAACGGACGCTGTCCGCTTCGCGACCCTGGGACTCCCAAGATATTTGTGGAAGACACATGTTCTTTGTGAGTGTCTTTATGACGAGGGGGTTGCTACTGTAAGGCAGATGGCGCCGCTCGAGGCTCATCTAGCCGCACGGACTTATTGTCTCAGCCGTGCATCTCATTAGGCACGTCCCTTTGATGCCTGTATCTCGTGTTTCCCGATACCTCCCCTTTTACACCCTTTCCGATCTCCCCACTGTCTCCGTCTTCCTCTGCACCTGTCCTTGTTCCTATTTCGATCTGTTTTACTGCTGATTGGAATTTGCTAATGGTGGGAAGATGGGTTTTTACAGTTGGGAACCGCCAAATGTTTCCGCACTTATGTTCCGGACCTCATGTGTTTCAAAGTGACCAAAGCGACCCCTCTGGGGGATAATGATGAGAACCGGGTTGTAAACTTTTGTGTGTCATGTTGTCCTATGGGTAAAAACTGTATAAAAGGAGCGATCCACAGAACCAATTTGAAGCAGTCTCCCCAAGTTGCACGTGGTGTACTTGTCGTGACATCTGTGTTCCCTGCAGCAAATAAACCTTGAATCTTTGACGCCGAAGGAAGTGTCCCGTGTCTCTGTGATTCGTACGCCGGAGCAGGTTACCCACGAAGGTTTCAGGTGTTGTGCCCTGGCACCGCTGGGTCTTAAAGAACCCAGTCCTTCAGTTGGCGCCCAACGTGGGGCTGCATCAGTGGTACCGGTCCAAGCCCGACGATCGTGAGGAACTTCGTGTGAAATCTCCGAGGGAAGGTGCACTCCGCTTCATCGATCCTGTTGTCGAAATAAGTGGCCCGAAGACTTTTCCCGCGAAGATTCCCGCCTCCGGACGGCTGCGACGGACTACTGCCCTGACTGTAGACCTGTTTTGGCGCCTGGCGTAGACCTTGGTAGAGCGAGACGATTGACGGGCCTTCCTGGTGACGCCATCGATCTTTGAGTTAAGTATTTGTGGGTCGCTCCCAGAGTTCTTGGTTGTTGACACTTTAGCGAGTGTTTTTGTTGTTAACGCTGTGTGAGTGTTTTTGTCGGTGACACTTTGCTAGCGTACTTTGTTGTGTTGTTTGACGACTGCAGCCGCCAAAAACCGAGGGTTTTGTTCTTTGCTGGGACTTGGTAAATCCCGTAACCCTTGAAGTTTGTGAAACTCGGCTAGTGTGCAAGATGCCTGGTCGTAGTACTTTGTTTAGTTGTTTCAGACCTTGTGGTACGGATTCCCGACTGGAGGACTCGTGTCCGATACCTCCGGTTGGAACTCCCACTTATGAGCTCTATAGTAAGCATGGGCTAGGCCCAGTTACCTTTAACGATTACTGGATTAAATACACGAAAAAGGACGGCGACCTTCGCTGGCCACCTCATGGTAGCTTCGAGGCCCCGATCTTAGATAATCTAGAGATTAAATTGTTCGAAAGAAAGTCAAGGCCGGCCATGTTTGATGCCTTTCGGTTGTGGCGCAAAGAAGCCCGACAGAAAGAAATCAGACAGACTAAACGTAATCAGCGAGATAATGTTGCTACCATAGTGAAGAAAGCAGAGCAATTTCAGCGTGATAAGGAGGTTAAGGATAAGGAAGTGTTTGATAGACTACAGCGTATGACTGTAGATAAATGTTATCCTGCTTTGCCTACGGAGTCGGAAAAGAAGGAAGAGGCAGTTGAGGATTCTTTAATGTCTTATCTCATGAAGTCGCCACCTCCGTACGTACAGGGTGCTGCAGCTCCTGTGGTCCCTGCCGTGCCTATTCTTCCGCCTATTCCTCCTCCGCCTGTTCCTCAACCTGCACCCGTTCTTCCGACTGTTCCTGCTCCTTTGCCTGTTGCTATCCCTACTGCTCCTCCCCTTCCACATACTCCTGCTCCCGCTATTGCTCCTACTACTGCTCCTGTTTTGTTAACCCCTGCTGTTGTTTCTGTTCCTACTCCTTCTCTTGTTAGTCCTGTGTCTTATTCTTCTCCCTCTATTCGTAGTCGCAATTCTCCTCTTGCGGCTAGTTTTTTTCATTCGCTCGGACCTGTTCATGGGTCCGCTGGTTCTGATGGTCCTCAGAGACGTAGTCAGCTTCCTGGAAACAGAGAACGCGTTGCGTTATATAATATGGCGAAGGGTTGGATGGTAAACCCTCTTAGGTGTCCACCCCGTGTTGTTCTTGATACATTTTGTCAATTCAATATACCAACCCAGAGATATGTGTTTAATGAAATGTGTAAGTTCCTTCATGATCAAATAGCGGCCGATGCGCCTGACGAGGTGCTGACCGCCCTGTCTGATCTTCAGCTTCAGTTCGCAAATGGACTGATTGTGGATACCAACGTTCGATGTGCTGTTGAGCGGTTGCTATCTCTTCGTCCCGCTCCCATCCCTCATGCATTGTTCGTTGAGGATATTGAAAAACAACCAGATGAGTCTGGCCAGTATCCTATGCGTGAGGTTCCGCCGGTTTGGATACCAGCTGATCCTGCTGCTAACCCTGCGACAGTGGCGCATTTCCAGAGAGTGTGGATTCACCTCCCATGGAAACGATCGGAAGTGCTGCAGGTGAAGCAGTCTTTGCCTGATCCACGCAAAAATCCTACAGGGTATTACAAAGAATTATCGCAGCTCGTAGATGCTACGGTAATGAACCTTGCCGATATCGATATGTTGTTCGGCAATGTCGTACCGCAACCGGTATGGGCTAAGATTCGGCAGGAAAATCATCCGGCTGAATTAGGCGGAGATTGGGCTGCCATTGTAGCGGCAGATGCCGGACAAGTGGCTGCTACTAAACCTGACCAGTTGATCACTGCTCTTCCCCAAAGAATAATAACATTAATGAAAACTCTTATGCCAGCTATGAGAGTGAATTGGGACAAATTGTCAGCTTGTAAGCAAAAGAAGGACGAGAGTGTGTCCGACTTCTTTACGAGGTTCGAGGAAGCATTCATTGACCATAGTGGACAGGATATGGGTACCGAGGGTGGTCAGAGATTGTTTGTGGATAAATTTGTTTCGAATTTATTGCCCGATTTGAGCAATAAATTAAAGAATTCGGAAAGTGCATGGGCCGTTTCTACTTCGGCTCAGATATTGGCTACGGCACAATACTATGAGAATAGAGAGAAAGAAGAGAACGACCGTGCTGATAAAAAGACGAAAGAGCTCAAAACTAAAGTGTTGCTGCAACAAGCGTATCCTCCGCGTTCAAATCAGAATGCGTCCCAACAGAATAGATCGCAGTCGCAATCGAATCGATCGCAGCCGCGTAATGACTCCTCTTCCCAGAGATCCTCGTTAGGGTACAATCAATGTGCTTATTGTAGACAGGAGGGACACATTAAATTCAATTGCCCTGTTTTGAATGAACGTAACAATGGTAACTCATCTAGAGGAGGTCGTGGTGGTTCGCAGCCAGCATCACGTGGTAGAGGTCGTGGTGCTCAGAACGATCGCTCAGATAACTCATCCAATTCTAATAATTGTTTCGATCAACGCGGATCATCGCAAGGACGATCTGCGCAGTACAATGTAGACGATTATTACTTCGATCAGGGAACTGACGACAGTAATTACTAGGACAGCCATAGACAAGGAGAGGGAGTGGTATCAGTTCCGGTTGATCAGAGAGGGCCTTACGTCGCAGTTGCTACATCGGGCGTCGTTGAGCCTTTTCTGTTGGACACTGGTGCAGCGAAAAGTTCTATCATGCATTCGAAACTCCCTGGCGCACCTTTGTCTGGCTTAACAAATGTTTCCGTTGGATTCTCTGGCGCCCCTGTTAGCAATCCAGTTTCCCGCCCTTTGCCCCTTAAAATTGGGCCACGTGAGCTAGAAGCTCCGTTGATTTTGACTACGGGTTGTGGTGAAAATCTTTTGGGCCTGGATTTGCTTAAACGTTTGTACGCAACTTTGTATTGTTCTCCTGCGGGTGTAAAGCTTACGTTAGGAGAGAGGGTTGTCTCTCCTATGTATTTGTCCCTCGATAAGCTCCCACCGGAATTGAGTTCTCTTCCTGCATCTCTGTGGGCAACGGGTCCAAATGACGTGGGCCTACTTGATATCTCCCCTTATGTTGTACAGTTGAAATCTAATGTGCGATTGCCACGTATTCCCCAATATCGTATCTCCCTTGATGGTGAACGAGCACTGTTAGCGATCATTTATGATCTGATCGAGAAAGATGTTATCGAAGAGACTCGGGGAAACGTGTGCAACAGCCCTGTGCTGCCCATTCTTAAACGTACAGATCCTTCAAAACCGCCTGTTTATCGTTTTGTTATCGATTTACGGGAGGTGAATAAAATTGTGGTTCCTCAATTTCCTGTTGTGCCTGACATCACGGCGCTACTGACTCTGATTCCAGCTTCTGCATCGTGGTTTTCGGTGATTGACTTGAAAAATGCGTTTTTCAGCATCCCGATTGCCGAGGAGAGCAGGGACCTTTTCGGTTTCTCTCTCGGTGGACGTAGCTTCCGGTTCAAACGCGCTCCTCAGGGCTACTGTGAAAGTCCATCTATTTACAGCCAAGCCTTGAAGGGTCAACTGGATGCGTTTAGGTTGCCGGTCGGTGCGGCCTTGATCCAATACGTCGACGACTTATTGGTGGCTGCTGATACTCAGGACATTTGCAAAATTGCTACGGTGTCGTTGCTGCAACATCTCTGTGAGTTGAATCATAAGGTGTCCCCTTCTAAACTCCAATATTGTTGTCAAGAAGTAACCTATCTAGGTCACTTATTGTCAAAGGAGGGAAGGAGGTTGACCCCAGAGAGAATTGAAGCAATTGCGCGAATGGCTGTGCCAAAAACCCAAAGAGATGTGCGTGCCTTTCTAGGTATCACGTCGTACTGCAGGCAATGGATTCCTAATTTTTCATTGCTAGCGAAACCATTGGTGGCTCTTACGTGCAAGGATGTTTCGACTCCTTTACCATGGACGGAAGAATGTCAGAAAAGTTTTTCTGAATTGCGTGATTCATTGTGTTCGGCTCCTGTGTTAGGTACCCCTGACTACAGTAAGCCGTTTACGTTATATGTTCACGAGAGGGAAGGTTGTGCTTTGAGTGTCTTAACGCAACCTTTTGGTGGTAAACAGCGTCCATGTGCATATTTTTCCTCGACCTTGGACCCAGTAGCTAGAGCATTGCCGAGTTGTTTATGAGCAACAGCGGCAGCTGCGGTCTCCATCCGACAATCAGCAGGATTGGTTATGGATAATATGCTTACGGTGATGGTTCCGCATGCAGTCGATACTCTTTTGAATCGAACGAAAACCCAGCACTTGACGAGTGCGAGGTTGTCTGGGTACGAGTTGACGCTGTTGGCAAGCCACATTCAGATAAAACGTTGTAACGTTTTGAACCCGGCAACTTTGTTACCAATTAGCACAGAGTCAGATGAAGTAGCAGAACATGATTGCTACTTGAGGACGGAAGAGGAAACAAAAGGTCGAGTGGACCTTAAAAACACCCCATTGGAAGATCCGGATGGTACTTTGTATGTGGATGGGTCATGTTTTAAGCTGCCGAATGGCGATGTGACTACTGCTTATGCTGTTGTAACATTGAATACTGTTGTTGAGACTGCAAGGTTGAATCAGAATTCTGCCCAAGCTGCGGAGCTGATTGCTCTTACTAGAGCATGTGTGTTAGCGAAAGGGAAACGTGTGAATGTGTTTACTGATAGCCAATATGCGTTCGGTGTTGCTCACAGCTTTGGACGATTGTGGAGAGAGAGAGGTTTCTTGACGTCGCACGGTACGAAGATTCAGCATGGCCAGCTTGTGAATGATCTTTTGGATGCATTGACGTTGCCTACGCAAGTTGCGATTGTTAAATGTAGTGCGCATCGTAAGGTGACGGATGATGTTGGTCGTGGTAATGCGTTTGCGGATGAGATTGCTAAGGAGACTGCCCGGAACCTTAGCACTCGGATGTATGTGACGAGTTCAGTTAGGTGGCCTACAGAATCGAGTATGTGTGAGGACACTATCGAAAGTGTGAAAGCAATTCAGAATGAGGCTACCGACACTGAAAAGACGAAGTGGAAAGAAAGCACGGGAAAGTTGGATGCGAATGGTTGTTGGATTGATTTGTCTGATCAGAAAAGATGGTTGTTGCCTGATGCGTATGTGCTGGCCGTTGTGACAATGGCACATGGGTTAGCACATATCAGCGTGAAAGGTATTTGTAAATTGCTGGCTCCTGTGTGGAAGAATGATGGCATTATGAAATGTGCTGAACGTCTGGTGAAGAATTGTATGGTGTGTATTATGTACAATCCTGGCAAAGGAACCCCAACTCCTCCTGGCAGTTTTGCTCCCCCTTCGTATCCCTTTGAGGTGATTCAATTGGACTTCATCCATATGGAGCGATGCAATAACCTGAAATACGTTTTAGTTGTGGTTTGCGCATTCTCCCGATGGATCGAGGCCTATCCCCTCAAAGACAATACTGCTTTGTCTACTGCGAAAATACTACTGAAGGAATATTTTCCTCGGTATGGAATGCCTAGAGTCGTGTGGTCAGATAACGGAAGTGAGTTTGTTGGAAGTGTGATGAAGAGTGTGTGTAAGGGCCTTGGAATTAATCAAAAATTCCACAGCGCCAATCATCCCCAGTCAGCTGGATTGGTTGAGGGGTACAACGGTACCCTTAAACTAAAGCTAGCGAAGATTCAGGCTACGACTGGTCTTTCGTGGCCTGACGCTTTACCTTTAGCATTACTGTCAACTAGGGCGACTGTACACTCCCGAGTAGGGCTTAGTCCCTATGAAATAGTGTTCGGCCGTCCTGCGAATGTGTGGGGGGTTCCTAGGCCAGGAATGTTTTCTGATCTTGAGTACCCAATGTTGATCGATTATCTACATGACTTGACTGCTAAACTGAGGTTAATTCACCAACAGGTTCACGACGCATTGCCGACGCAGACGGAGGGTCCAGGCCACCAGCTCCAGCCCGGAGACTGGGTGGTGACAAGAAACTTTTCACGCAAGAATAACCTGGACCCGAGGTTTACCGGACCCTATCAGGTGCTCCTGGCCACGAGGACTGCTGTTCGTCTCGAGGGACGTAAGAATTGGGTGCATGCCACGCACACCAAAAGAGTCCCCATCCCTTTGCCAGCAGACCCGTGGGTAAGGAGAGGCATTGCGTCATCTGAAACAGAAACATTGCCGGCGTTTGTGCCTTTTAGCGACGCACAGCTTGTTGGAGAACCCTCGGCGCAGCAGAAAGACACTGTTGAACAATTAGCATCAAAAGACTCAAGACCAGAACACTCAACTGATCAGCAGGACGCTGTCTCTTCAACGGATCCTTTGTTTGACGAGCAGACACGTCCTGGGAAAACCCGATACTTTTTGCGATCTCGCACTAAGGACAAATAAAAAATCTTGCTTTGCTGTATTGACGATTGCATTACCCCGTTTTCCGTGATCAGTTTTGAACTTTCGTGTTACTGTAATTATTTTTGTACATATATTTTGAGCTTCATTCCTTGTACCTTTTTGCTTCCACAGCTGAGAGACTTTGCTTTTGCATACATATATATTGTGCATTGAAGGCCGTAGGGCCGCGCGCGTACTTCCTTCTGGATAGTAGGTCTTGACGCTAGGTTAAAGGCCGTCGGTTCCTGGGAACTCCTAGGGATTGACTATTACTGCACAGAACGAAGTGCGTCAAGAAACGTTGCGGACGGTCGTAGGGAATGGCATTCTCGAAGCTGAATGATTTGGAGGGAGCTCAAGTCTACAGATTCAAGCTGCAGCAACTCAGTCGTACCAAATGTTTTATATTCCAACTGTTTGTATTGTTTTTGACTGCTTCTGCATTATTGGCGGGTGGGGTGTATTACACGATGTCTTACTTCTTACCTGCCACACCTACTCCTACTCCTTACCCTAATCTTACCTCTACTGTTTCTCCTCATTCCTTTCATATGTTACCCGAACACGAGCAGGCTAGACGTGTGGAATTCCGCAACAATTCCTTTATTCAGCTCCTTCATCAGCATCAGTTAGTGGTGAACACTACTAATTGTTGGGTGTGTGGGTTGATGCCACATACTACGGATAAGGGAATTCCATATCTGGTGTTACCGTTTAGTTCCCAAGGGTCGGCTCGAGCATTTCAAACAATGTTTCGAAGCGCACTGGGTTTCCACCCCATTCGAGAACCACGTTCCCCCTACTCTGGTCCTACCTCGTATCAAAAACCTTTGTCGATAGCAATAGAGGATTTAGATAGTGATATCTATGACCCTTCGCTTATTCCCGAAGAAGAGGTACAGGCCTATAGGGTCCTAAGTAGAGGTGAATATAGTGTGTTCACTAGCGAAAAGCAGCTTAAAAGCTCGCCTCCGATATGGGTCGTACCCCACACTGGTAATTTTTGTCTCATGGGTCGTGGCCGAAGATCGCAAGCCCGACTCGGAGCAAGTGCTTGCACTGAAAATTACATTCTGCCGATGTCCTCGTCCCCTGTGTTTCTGGCTGCCAAGGGTACATACTTTATCTGCTATGATCGTGCATACACATGGTTGCCCGCTGACTTCATGGGCTCATGTTTCATTGCAAATCTGTTGCCTCCGACGTTTACCGTAGATGCCGATTATCATAAGACTAGAGTTGTGCGAGGCGTAATTAGCGAAGAGGATACTGCCGGTCAAGAGGCAGGAGACTTTTTCAAGGGTTTCCTCCCGTTTTGGGGACCTATGGTCAATAGTAGGAACCTGAGACAGTTGACTCGAGTGGTAGAATCGACAGCTAATATTACTGCCAGTGCCCTTGGTAATATCACCACAGAACTTCAGGCGGAGAGACTTATGACGTTGCAAAACCGTATGGTTTTAGATGTCATCTTAGCAGATCGAGGTGGGGTATGTAAGGTGATCCATTCGAGCTGCTGCATTTTCATCCCAGATAATGCTCCTACTGTTTATCAAGCCATCTCGAGGTTGCATAAGATCTCCGAATCCATACACGTGGATGTAGGGGATTGGACGCTACTTGGATGGTTTTGGGGCCTGATGTCGACTTGGGGTTGGAAGATTCTGATGATCATCAGAGTCGTTGTAGTGTTCCTGTTCACGTGTTGCCTTTGTGTGCAGTGTGGTCCTGCCTTATGTGGCCTCTGTGCTACAACGTGTATAAGACAACCACCTGTTACCAAGGGGACTCGGTTGGACAGAG
Organism: Lissotriton vulgaris; assembly: GCF_964263255.1. Classification (NCBI taxonomy): domain Eukaryota; kingdom Metazoa; phylum Chordata; class Amphibia; order Caudata; family Salamandridae; genus Lissotriton; species Lissotriton vulgaris. Next base: position 333,345,673 of record NC_141685.1, read on the forward strand.
CTATGCTACAGCAACATCTCGATGGTTTGATGAATATCGAATATGATTCCGACTAGTGCTTGCCTACATGAGGGCAAAAGGAGCGTCTGAGGTTCCGTGACAATTGTAAGTGGTGTTTTCGACTCGCACGAATATAGTCGAGTCTGGTATCTATGAACCGCAAATGACGAGTTTAGTAAGTGTGCGCAGTTTCGCTGTGCTAACTTAAACCGTTCGTTTGTTATGTGGGCTTTTCATCTGTACCCACGGGTTCCATCTTAGATACGGCATCCATTTTGTCTCTTGCCCCCAAGTAGTCAGCGAACGGACGCTGTCCGCTTCGCGACCCTGGGACTCCCAAGATATTTGTGGAAGACACATGTTCTTTGTGAGTGTCTTTATGACGAGGGGGTTGCTACTGTAAGGCAGATGGCGCCGCTCGAGGCTCATCTAGCCGCACGGACTTATTGTCTCAGCCGTGCATCTCATTAGGCACGTCCCTTTGATGCCTGTATCTCGTGTTTCCCGATACCTCCCCTTTTACACCCTTTCCGATCTCCCCACTGTCTCCGTCTTCCTCTGCACCTGTCCTTGTTCCTATTTCGATCTGTTTTACTGCTGATTGGAATTTGCTAATGGTGGGAAGATGGGTTTTTACAGTTGGGAACCGCCAAATGTTTCCGCACTCATGTTCCGGACCTCATGTGTTTCAAAGTGACCAAAGCGACCCCTCTGGGGGATAATGATGAGAACCGGGTTGTAAACTTTTGTGTGTCATGTTGTCCTATGGGTAAAAACTGTATAAAAGGAGCGATCCACAGAACCAATTTGAAGCAGTCTCCCCAAGTTGCACGTGGTGTACTTGTCGTGACATCTGTGTTCCCTGCAGCAAATAAACCTTGAATCTTTGACGCCGAAGGAAGTGTCCCGTGTCTCTGTGATTCGTACGCCGGAGCAGGTTACCCACGAAGGTTTCAGGTGTTGTGCCCTGGCACCGCTGGGTCTTAAAGAACCCAGTCCTTCAAAAGGTATTAGAGCGCTTTACATGAGCACCAGTTATATTACACCAGCCCACATTATTTTTTGTTAGGTACATGGATATTAATTCATGTGCACAGGATTGCAAGATGTTGAACTGGTGCTGGGACTCAAACCTGGTTCCCCAACTCCCCCTTTCCATGATTTCCCTCACTACTACCTTCCAACAGCGCACGTCATCTCTCCATAGCCCCTCTCGGACTTGCATGTAATTTTTAGGTCTCGGACTAGGCAGCGCATTCGCTGTCTCGACAGAGAGATGCTGTACACAGTATAGTGGGGAAGCTCCGCCCACTCCCCCCCCCCCACTTTTTCATTGGCTTGTGGCTTTGTCCTTACTGCATGCTACCTAAATGCTTCCTTCTGATTGGTTTAAGCACTGCTAGTCCCGCCTTATGACTGCCATGCCTCCTTCCACAGCTATTTACCCTTTTACCGCGTGTTTGCTGAGCACTACTTTGGTCCCGTGCCACCGCTCCAGCTGTCCGAGCCTTCTGTCCCGACCCCTCCCCCCCCATCTCTGCTTGTGACAGTGTGTGTTATCACTGCAGGCTTGTGTTCACGCCATTTAAACCTGCCCCAGATCACCGCTGCGGCCCCAAGCAAAATCGTTACTCCAATCGCCCTGGGGATCACCGCCACCAGCTCAGGGGCCTCGGGAACCCTGTGGTTGCACCGCTGACGTCAGGGAATTGCCACGCTAGGATTGGTGCCGGCAAGCGGGTTGCTCGGCAACAAGGGGCTCGTCCTGGAGAGGAGCTCCGGTGAATACCAGGAAGTGCAAGGCATCACCAAGCAACCTGACCTCCTCTCCCGTTCTACTGCCAGAAGGTACGGAAGAGACCGCAACACCCAGAGTCCAGGGAGCGACAGTGTGTGATCGCCTGGGGTGGGGGCAAGAGTGTGGGTGAGTCAGCTCTCGGACATTGGCAGTGAGAGCCGGCTCGTAGGAGCTTGCTTTGGGGGCATTATCTTAGCTCGGGCCACGGCGGTGATCTCGGGGTATTGCCAGTGCTTGTTTTTTATTGTCAATGTTCGCATATGTTAGTCAAAAGCACAGCCTTATTATAAGAACAACACAAAATGCCCCTAGAACTTGTATCCTAAATACCCCTTCTCACTGCCTGCGACTCCCCCTGCCATACACGTAAGAGCTCAAACTGGAACATTTTCCTGCGAGGTAAAAATACATTTTTGCTCTGATCTTGTACATAAATAGACATATTCATATGTGCCCTTATTCTTTCTTGAGGGTGTGTGGTTTTGGAGGGGAGGATGGGGAGGACCAGGCTCATTTCCTACATACAACCTATGGTGATTCACTTAATACTCTTCTGCTTAAATTGGATTTGCTGATATTGTCGCCCAGGAAAGATAACGAGGGCAATTTGGTACCAACCTTTGTGGGAAGGAACTCCGCCACTATCATAGATTACATTATAGCCTCTGCAAGTATAAACACCTTGTGTAGCACCCCGGAAGTACTAGATCTGGCTCTTAGTGATCACAATTGTCTTACAACGCAGTTGTTTATGTGGGGGGAGAAGGCTGGTATGTCTCACGGAACAGTGGCGGATTTAATCCCGCATAGACCGAATGGTCCTAGGATTAAATGGGGGAGGCATAATGAGGAACAGCTGTTGGTCAAAATCGTGTCTGCATGCCTCCAGGTGGAGTGTTGTCTCAAGCCCAATACAGGCCTGATAGGTATACTAGCTGGGTTTGATACAATTAACGTGATTACGAAAAAGATTCTGACTAGCAACAAGGCAAAGGGACTAGGGGCTCCTAGAGGGTGGTTTAACAGGGCATGTACAAAATCCTTACAAAATTTAAAAAATGCCCTTGCTAGTAAACCGAGAGACAGGAAAGTGGTGAGTTCCCTAAGGCACACTTATGAAATGCACCTTAATTTAAGGAAGCAGGAATTAAGGGAGGAAGCGTGGGACAACATGTCAAAGGTCGTGGAACTCTGGGACACCAAGTTATTTTGGAATACTGTTAATAGCCCACTCCTACATAACGAGGTATACCCTGTACTCTCTGCCCAAGTAAGCGAGGAAAATTGGGTATCCCACTTTACTAGTATATTTAATCCAGGAGGGACATCCCCAGAGAGAGACACAGTTGCTGACTCTGGTCCCACTACACCGCTTAATATTGCAATCGTTGAGGTGGATAATGCCATCCGGTGTAGTAAGGGAGGGAAGGCACCCGGCCCTGATGGGGTCTCTATCGACCTATATAATGCTGATGTATTGCTATGGAGCCCCCTGCTGACCAAGGTCTTTAACGCTGTTGCTATGGTCTCTGCACCACAGACCTGGGGAGAGTCGATTATTATTCCTATTTATAAAAAGGGAGATAGGGGCAAGGCCAAGAACTATCCCCCTATTTCTCTCCTCGACTCCTCCCTGAAAATAATTAGCAGGGTGTTATTGATCCGCCTGGAGGAATGGGTTGAAGACAATGGTATCCCTGCGGACTCCCAGTTTGGGTTCCGCAAGGGGTTAGGCACTATAGAACAGTGCATCAACCTAGACCTTATTATAGGCAACTATACGCGTGCCAAACAGGGTTTGCTGTTTCTCTGTTTTGCGGACCTTTCAAGTGCATTCGACTTGGTTGACCACGGTTTACTATGGACAACCTTATTGAATATCGGGGCCCCACCCGAAATATTCATTTTTTGGCACGTTTGTATAGCAGTCTGTCTGCTAAAATCCGTTTTGGGCAAATGGGTGAATGTACCTCTAGTATCCGAGTAGGGTCCGGCATTAGGAAAGGATGTGTTCTTGCCCCCTTTCTTTTCTCTCTTTTTATTAATGCCATAGAGTCGGAACTGCGTTCAGTTAGTGCCGATGCCCCGTCCGCTGATGGTTTATTAATCCCGGTACTGCTTTACGCGGACAATACGGTCCTCTTATCCAGAACCCCTGTCGGGCTGCAGAGACTCATGGATAAATTTCTGGATTTTACCAATGGGAGAAAACTTAAGATTAACAATTCAAAAACTTTCATCTTGGCTTGTGGAAAGAAAGTTAAAAAACTAAGATCATTTTCGTTTAAGGATCAAACGATCCAAGTGGTTGACAAATTCTGCTATATAGGTATTACTTTTAATAGCGGGGGTATTTGGTCTCATGAGATGACCAACGTCAGGGCAAAAATGGGCAAATGTGCATTTGGTATTTTTAAATTTGCATCTAAATTGGGCTCAAGGCACATTTTCGATATGTTGTACATATATCGCCATAGATGTGTAGCTTTGGCCCTTTACGGGTCAGGGGTATGGGGACACTGTAATCATAACTTGCTCCAAGTTGAAGAAAATAAATTCATTAAGAAACTCCTCTGTCTACCATCCTCAGCCTCTACCAGCTTGATTCTCCAGGAGGTTGGTTTGGAGCATCTATCAGATCTTATTGGCCTTAGACCCCTACTGGTATGGATGTCTATCTGGCTTAAAGAACAAACCAGTTTCGCGAGGAAAATCATTAATGACTGTCTCCACTTGGACAAGTGTAACCTGATTCCCTGGCTCAATTACATTTTTTCTTCATTTAAAGATGTTTTTAAGTTGAATGTCCGTGAAAATCCTTCCAGTGCCTCGGACATCCCAAAAAAAGAGCTAAAGCACGTGTATATGAGGGCTAAGGCACAAACGCGTAGTGCTGCCACCAGCCAGTACTCCACACACCGTTTTTATAATACATATAATCTGGCTGAATCTGGTTTTGCAGAATATCTAAGAATGGTAACTATACACTCACACCAGTATGTCCTTACTAGACTACGAATGGGGACTGTTCACATGCTTGTTGCTTGCCCGCACATCAAGTTACATACTGTAGCCCCATGCCCGTGTGATGGGACCTCAAAGCAGAGCACTGAGCACTTTCTATTGATTTGCCCTTATTACCTACAATTTCAAATTATCTATTTGAAACCACTTTTTAAAAAATATAAGGTATTTTCTATGAAATTAGCCATGAGCCTTTTATTTGCACTTGATGAACCTGATGTGTGCTTTTTTACTGCTGTATATATTTTAAAATCTGTATCTGCCAGGAAAAGTATGTCTTTTGTAACTTATTGTCTATAAAATGTAATTTGTTAATTGTAAGTTATGTGATGTACTGTATGCACTTTTATGATTATTTTAAAAAAATGATCGAATAAAGTTTTTGAATTGAAATTGACAGCGATCAGATATTGTTCGTCTCTTTTTTACTTTATTTTATTTTACTAGTTTGCATCTATTAAAATTGTAAAGCAACAATCATGTTTTAAAGTGATTACGTAAGCACTGTCTCCCATACATGTTGTTGTTGATGTATGTCTCCAGCTTTCCCGTCCAGATGTGGCTCACTATAAACCACATTTAATGCCAAAACTTTCTGTGGAATGTCCAAAGAATGAGTAGGGGACTCTGATGCTCAAGACACACCCGACAGCGGACAGCCAGCACCTACATTAGTTGGGAGCTCTAACAGACTAGAAAACCGCACTGCAGGGGACATCCCGAGGGGGCAGCAAGAGTTTACCCATTGTTTGTAAATGTGTTTTTTATTTTTTCATCCGGGTGTGATGGCTTAGTGGACTAATGAGTCACCTGTAGGAACCTGTGTTCTACCTCATGGTCACAGGTTCAAATCCTGGTCGGTCCACTCGGCCTTTCATCCTTCGGAGGTCGATAAAATGAGTGCCATTGAGTTGGGTAACAATAAACATCTGTTATTCAGCACCAACACCTGACCTTGGGTGAGCGTGTTCTTTACAAATACTTATGTTAAAAGGAATTGCACTCTAGGGGCCTCATTTATGAGGCCGTGCGTCACTCTTACGCCGCCGGTGCGTCACTTTTTGTGACGCACCAGCAACGTAAAAAATGTGCCTTGTTGCACCATATTTACAAAGTGACGCATCTAGGTAGATGCGTCACTTTGTAAACCCCTGCGTCACATTATACCTGTGCCAGGTATAATGTTTGCAAGGGGGGCGTTTTGACGCAAGGAAAGGTCGTAGAAGTGACGCAGTGAAATCTATGAGATTTCACAGCGTCACTTTTAGGACTCCGTTGCGTCAAAATCTTGCACCTGCCTCACAGCAGGCGTAAGACTGACGCAGGCCCTTTCACATGGGGCTTGCCCCATGTGAAAGGACGCATTGCTGGAGTTGCGTCACTTTTGTGACACACTCCAGCAATGTGTCACTTTTGCGCTTACAGATACGTCAGAAATACTGACGCATCTGTAACTCCTTGCGCCATGATGCGTCATACTTTAAATATGACGCATCATTGGTGTCGAAAGGAGGGCGCAGTGAAAAGTGACGCATCGCTGTTTTCACACAGCGATGCGTCACTTTTCATAAATGAGGTCCTAGAATTTTATTGGAAATAAAACATGAACTTTTTCTTAAATGCTTCATTGGTTTCACATCAGATGGGACTAAAGATGCGCTTCTTTATAGTCGCCACAGTGTTTTTCCAATTGCTTAAGATGTCCAGAAGAGCTGTTAGAGAGCAGAGTTGACCTTCCTTCCTACTTCTTTCTTGCAAACCCCTAATCAAATAGCCGGATACATTGTTCTGAGAGAGCGCAATTTGAATAGGAAGTATATAGTAACCATATTTAGACGTGTATGTTATAAACGTAGGAATGAAACGTGTATCGTAATGTAAAGTTGGCGACTATAGCATAAAGGCCAATGGATGTGATAACATGATATAGGAAATGTAAATGTATTCACACGTTAAAATGCATTAGAGTCAGAAGACCCGCATACATGAAGGGTAAATGTATAGAAATGTGTATAAATGCCCATGAAATATAGAACGTGCACAGTAGAATTCGTGTACGTGTGCAACTTTAAATGTGTAACTTTGCATTGGGAAAAGCGGCGAGAGAAATGTAACATGGAAAGGCGTAAACGTGGAGAAACGTGGATAAATGTATAAGAAAACTCATATAAAGATGTAACCAACGAAAATGCATAAGTTGTATTCTATGCAGTCGTATTCAATGTAGTATATATTTTGTAAAATGTTTAAGTATAACTAAGGATTTGCTAAAATACGAACATATAAATGTATGCCAAAGGTTATACTGTGTAGAGGGTTTCTGTAGGATTGTTAGAAGAGTTTTAGGTCATTTGTATACATAACCTAACTGGTCAAGAGCTCGAAGGAGCATAGTCACATGAAATGTAATTTAGTGGTCTTGTGAAGGTCGTAAATAGCTTGATGTGGACATGAGAGCCGAGAAGTCTAGCACTTGTTAGATTTAAGGTGACAATGCCGGACGGAGCTTATTGCTCGAACGTGAGTAGAGACACTTTTAGGTGGACTATGTTTTGACAAGACCATTCACAGGACCTAGCAGGGTCAAGTTAAGAGACATAAAGTTAAGGCCTTGTCTAAAATTCACATGTTACATGATCTGAAAGAATCGATAAATGTCGACGATGAAATGATGAAGATGACATCCAAAGGAGAAGGGTCAACTTAACGGACGACGCGAGGAGTGACCAATGGAAGAAGCAGGAAGTTGACATCATCGGGGAAAGTCCGTGGTGGGCGTCAAGGGGCGTTCCATTCACACGGTGATTGTGTATTTTAGGGACAGCACCCCGGGGAGGAGGTAGCAATTGGGAGATTAGGAACAGCGAGACGAATTGCTCAGAGCAAGGGCGAAGGGTAGATGCCTTGAGCAGATGCGCTGAGACATCAGAAGCGCAAGGGAGCAGTAGGCCGAGGACCCTTAGAGAGCGGATGGGTAGGCAGATAGGGTACTGCTTCTGAAACTTAAGTTTTCCTTTAGAGGCTAAAGAGAGTTTGAACTTCTTAGGGAGTCAAACTGCTGACACCTTTTTTAGGGAAGAGAAACTTGCGAAGTAGGGTCGTCACATAGCATAGAGTAGGGACAGTTTTAACTTGATTATTGTTTTGTCTTACTGCAGATGACGCAGAAGGAACCACTTCACAGCGAAGCTTAAGCAGCTGAGATATTAATTGATTTTGTATTTTGTATTCTTTGAGATTTTATCCTGAGTGGATTGTATCGCATTCAACTTAATCTCTATATAAACTTTTTGAAACTTCATCAGTTGTAAGTGGTTCTTCAGAGTGGCGTCAGTTAATGGGGTTTGTCTAACCAATGCGGGGGTGGTCCTTTCCTCAATGACAGATAATAGCGGTCCAAAACAGATGAATGGGATTCTTTATTAAATTTATCATAATCATAAATTGATATCAAAATCCCGTTCCCCGCAGTTGGTAGCAGAGTAATGATGGTTATCTTCTTGAGGAAGACGACCTAGGCCAGGTTAGTTTACCCCAAGGTCCCTAGTCATCGTCGACCAGAAGAAGAATTGCAGCCGAAGACGGTGCTGATGGTGCGTCGAGAGAAAAGCAGCAGAGTCGGTCGAGAGTGAGTATAAGGGTCATGCGTTGTAAGATTGCGGTGTTTTATGTTGTTCCTGTGTTGTAATGTCAAGCGGAGTTGAATGCCTGTAGTGTGATTGAGGGAAAGTTGTGAGCGCGCGCAACTGGATGAAATCTTATGTCCAGAGGACTTAAGTGGTTCGGGTGTATCGAACACCTAGAGTAATTTGTCTACCATTGAAAGGGGGTCATGAGGTACCATTGATTTCCCGACAGACCGATGATAGGGGGAGCGTATGTGTGAGTGAATGAGTAGCGGACGCTGGTCGTACGTTTACTGCGTGTAAGTAACCTATCAGTTGAGGCAAGTGTCCGACCGTAAGAGGAAAGACGCTGTGCCAGTTGAGGTGACAATTACAGTTAGACTGTGGCCGTACAGTCAGAGAAAAGTGATCGCTTGGACGGAAGTAGTCATTTTTCAATGTATGAATGAAAACGCATGTGAAATCGTGAGACGAGTCGAGAAACGAGGGAAGCTGCTTTAGAAGAGACAAGTGACGTCAGTGTAGAACCGTGCTGGGATAGGCTGATTAGCGAGAGTCGCACAGGGATTGGCGGTTGTCATCTAGACGCAAATAAGTAAGAAATACCGTACGTTATCAAAATGAAGTGCTTCAAGGGTTTAGGGAAAATCTTTAAAAAGAAAAGGAGAAATTTATATGCCGGAGAAGAAGCTCCACCGGAAGGCACACCAGCACATCATATGGCAATAAATGTAGGCTTACATTCCATATTGTGGATTTCCGAGTGGCATAGGCTAACTGAAGGGCAAAAAGAACTAGCGTTTCCAAGATTTGGCACGTTTAAATTAGAAGTGTTGAACCAACTGAAGGCGACGATGCTTTCAATGAGACCTCTACCGAGGCCAACACAATTTGAAGCTCTTGGTGTGTGGTTTAGAACAGCACACGAGAGGGGCGTAAAGAGGCGCCAAGAAAGAGTGAGAAGAACAGTAAAGGCAGTGCAGGATGCTAAATGGGACGAGGAAGCTAAGAAATGGAGGGTGCAGAAGGTAGAAGCGGACAAACTGTTCACCATGATAGAGGCTACGGGAGAAAGGAAACCTCTAGAACAAGTAGATGAGGAAAGTGAGACGGAGGAGGATCTGATAGATAGGTTGTTAACAGATAAACCACCTCCATATAGCGGTGAACTCGCGAGTCCCATATTACCGCAAGTAGACGGAACTAGGTGGGGAGAGTATAAGTCGATCCCGGTATCAGAATGGGACGCTACTAAGACCGTAGAAATACCCCAAGTTAGTCCTGAACAGAGAGTAGTGGGAAGATTTGTGGTCCAGAACGTGCCAGAGACGCAATGCGCTAGGTCGTATCAATTGCCGGACGCCTTGCAGGTTCCGGTTACCATAGGCCCTATTGTGTCAATCTACAACCCGGAAGGGGTCCAGCGGGAGGAACAGGCACGGTGGGATAATGAAAGAGCAGAAGAGGAGAATAGGAATGCTACAATGAATTCCCACAGGCAAATACGAGCACCAATAAGTCGGAGTACCCCATTAGATTCTGCAACAGGTCCCAGAGTAGAACAGGGAGACCGAAGAGGGCCAATGGATTTGAGGGGTCCTAAACCAAAAACCCATAAGGAATTAAGGGAATACCTGAGAGAATGGGACGCTGCCGAAGAAGCTCGGAATAAAAGTTTAGAAACGGGATCCGAGTGGAGAGAGCAGGATAACAGGATTCTCTCTCATTGTGGAGCTGGCGAAAGCAGCCCCGAGTGGGAGGGAGGAAGCCAAGAAAGCAGAAGAGATATTTGTCCTACAAATAATAGCAATAGGCTAATGTGCGAAGACAGGAGTACAGGGTGTGGCGAAGTGCCTCGTGTCACCTTTAGTGAAGGGGAACATAGGACACAGGAGTACCGGAATACCTTTAGGTGCACACACCATGCCCCAGGTGAGAATGCGAGACATTGGAGTCACGGAAATATGGAGAGTCGCGAAGCGTCTCGACATGCGTCCGGTGATAGTAGTCGGAGTCACGAAAACATAGGGAGTCGCGAAACGTCTCGCCATTCTTCCGGTGATCGCGAAAGAGATCACGGGAACATGGAGGGTCGTGACGGACCCTATCGTTTATTAAGCGACACCAGACAGCAGGCAAGCTATAATGGGTTAGAACAGAACGGTGGATCCTATCTCACATCTGGAGAAACCGAGCTTAGAAATCGGAACGTAGGGTTGGGGGACGGAGCATTATTCCACCATACCCCACGTGGAGATGGAAAGGCTTGGGATCTCGAAGGGTGGGAACGAAAAGATGGAAGTAAAACTCCTCATAACTCACCTGTGTTCAGGCGTAGGGCGCATAGTGGAGGAGAGAGGGACATGAGAGAAGAACATAGAACTGAAATGCTGAAAGCTGAAATAAAAGCGAAACGGCTTGATGTGATGAGTTTGAAGGCGGATCTGGATGAATTGATTGACGGTACAGTGCAACTAGAGAGATTAAACTCATATACACCAGATGAGATATTGTTTCTATCCAAAGATATCACTCGAAGAGCGAGGTCAGTTCATGAGAACTTATCGAATTTAGCAAACAGGTACATGGTAGACCTGTCACGAACTAAGGCTTTGCAGAGTAACCACAGGCTGACTTGCACAGATCAGGATTTGGACGATCGCAGAACGATCGCGCTGAAAGTACACATAAGGGAACTGATCGTAAGTATCAGAATATGGAGAGATCTAGATAGATGGGAGGAAAGATGGTCCAGAAAGGGCTCTGTTAGACGGAGTGTACTGGAGGGCTCCCAGGACACAGACTTGATGAGAATGGAAGCCTTCCCTTTGCGAGAGATCGCGAATGGAAGCTACGTCCATGTGCCTTGGACTAGGGGGGATTTGGCGGCATTCACCAATTCCTTCCCAAAGCTTAGAGATAATCCTGTCGAATGGTATAAACAGGTAGAAAGATTTGTGAAGATCTCAAAGGTACTGTGGGTCGATTTGAATACACTGTTCGACATCGTAGTACCCGGAGATTTGTGGACGGCGTGCAAGCTCAGTGTTGACTGGCCCACTTGTGAGCCAACGAGAGAAGCCAGGACGAATGGTCCATCTCATAGAGTCATGGAAAAGTACGAGAGGGTAATAGCGTGGCTAAAAGAGAAAGTGCCGGTACAAGACATAGACTGGGTAAAGATAGATCGAACTACCCAAGAGCCGAAAGAGACAGTGCATGAGTTTTACGAGCGATTGCTGAAAGCATTCAAGCAATACAGCGGGTTAGATGTGATGGATCCCAAGGACATAGGACAGTTTGTTTCAAAGTTTGTCTTAGGATTAAGACCAGAAATATGCCTAATGATCCAACAGCATCTGATCTGTTGGCAGAACAAACCTTTAGACGAGATTCTGAGGTATGCAAGGTACTGTAGTGACGAGATAGACTCTAAAGCAAAGAAGCTTAAAGAAAAATTAATGCTAGTACAAATGCAAGCTGCTGGTAAGGATAAACAGCGACAGCAGGGAACAGGAACGCAGGCAAAGAAACAGAATAATCAGAGCAGAGACGAGGAAGAAAGACCGAGACCGAGAATGGATATCGCGACACTGAAAAAGACGACGAGATGCCATCAGTGTAATGAGGTGGGACACTGGCGACGCGAGTGCCCTTACAATGTTGAGACAGGGGAATTAGAGCAGGAGGAGGAAGAGGTTCAGAACAACGTGGTTAAGGGAGCCACAGTCTCGAAGGGCAAATTTGTCAAAGGGGGGACTCAGACTCCTCGAGCCCCGTTTCCTCAACCACCTCGCATCTCAAACGGAGGGAAAACCTACAGACAGATGCCGTTGTTTGTAGGAGGAGAGGAATGTTACTACGTTGATCCTCTTACAGGGCAGCGGGCGAGTAGGGACGAAGACTGTACTCTAGGAGCCGCCTTGGAGGTAGATCAGAGAGGACCATACGTAGAGGCTGAAATAGCGGGATGTCCCACAACCTTTTTGGTGGATACAGGGGCCACTCGATCCACGTTGAGATCTGCAGTAGTCCCGGGTCTACCAATATCAGGAGAAATGGTCCAGGTGGTAGGAGTTGCAAACAAGAGGATGACGAATCCTCTGACCGAACCAGTGTTAGTGAGAATAGGGAATTACAGTGACGAACACCAGTTCGTGATCTGCGATTCTAGTCCTGTGTGCTTATTAGGGAGAGATTTGCTGTGCAAACTGAATTGCACGATACATTGCACACCTGAAGGAGTAGAAGTGCAGACAAATGATGAGGACGCAGATTTCAAAGTTGTGAACTCAAGAGAATGTGTGGAACTTTATCCTACTTTGACAGTGGAGGAGCTTCCACAAGATTTGAGGGAGAAAGTCTCAGCTGAGGTATGGGATTTTACTGGGGAAGAAATAGGGTTGATCAAAGGAGTGGAACCGGTAAAAATCTTGGTAAGACCCCATGCTGAGTATCCAAGAACACCACAGTATAAGCTAACGCCAGAGACGATTGCGGGAATAAAGCCTGTGATCGAATCCATGATTAAGCAGGGAATACTGAAGGAGATCGTGGGTAGTCCATGTAACTCCCCGATCATGGGTTTGCAGAAACCTAGTGGAAAATACAGAATAGTGCAGGATCTTCGAAAGATTAATAACATTGTTGTCTCATGTTGTCCAGTGGTACCGAATCCATCAGTGATATTGTTTCAGATACCGTTCCAAGCTGAATGGTTCACAGTGATAGATTTGTGTCAGGCCTTCTTTTCGATACCGTTAGATGAGGAGAGCCAATATCTTTTCGCTTTCAAGCTGGAAGATCGCGTCCTAACATGGTGTCGTATCCCTCAGGGGTATACAGAAAGCCCATCGATCTTTAACCAGTTATTGAAACGAAATCTTGAGAGTCTGGTACTGCCCAAGAATTCAGTTCTAGTCCAGTACATAGACGACCTCCTTGTTGCGTCAGAAACTGAGGAAGCTTGCAGAGAAGACACCATCGCCTTGTTAAATCACTTGGCTGAAAACGGACACAAGGTGTCTCCAAGTAAATTGCAATATTGTAAGACCGAGGTGCAATACTTGGGCCATAGGATCGAAAAGGGAAAGCGGAAGGTGTCTCCAGACAGAATAGAGGCGATTATGAAAATGAACGCGCCTACGACACAAAGAGAAGTCAGGATGTTTCTAGGCATGGTCGGTTACTGTCGACAGTGGATAGCCAACTTTTCACTGAAGGCAAAACCGTTATTACAGCTGACGCACAAAGGAGTAAGTGATCCGGTACCATGGGACAAAGATTGTTTGATGGCGTTTTTGCAGCTGAGGGAGGACTTATGTCGTGCCCCGGCCTTAGGAATGCCAGATTATAAGAAACCTTTTTTGCTTTACTGCTGCGAGAGAGAGGGATGCGCTTTAGCGGTATTAGCACAGGTCCATGGAGATGCGCGCAGGCCAGTGGCGTACTTTTCGGCTACATTAGATCCAGTAGCCGCAGCGTTGCCCGGATGTCTCAAATCCGTAGCTGCAACGGGTGTCAGCATTGAAAGGTCTGAAAGTGTAGTTATGGGTCATCCGTTAGAGGTGTATGTACCACATTCTGTAGAACTGTTAATGACAAGGACTAAGACTCAGCATCTGACGAATAGCAGGCTCACACGCTACGAGCAGGTCATACTGGCTGCCGAGAATGTGACCCTAAAGAGATGCTCTGTCTTGAATCCTGCAACCTTGATGCCACTTCCGAATGAAGTGGATGATGATGACTGTACAGAACATGACTGCCTCGATGTGACTGAACTATGTACCAAACCGAGACCTGATATCGTAGATGAACCATTGACAGACCCAGACGAAATTTTCTTCGTTGATGGTTCATGTGTAAGAAACGATGTCGGTCAGCTGAGAGCAGCTTATGCAGTATGCACGATTACCAGAGCTATAGAAGCCGCTTGCCTGGAAGGAGTACACTCCGCTCAGGTAGCTGAAATTGTGGCTTTGACTCGTGCTTGCTTAGCAGGCGAAAGACTTCGAGTCACCATATACACCGATAGTCAGTATGGATTTGGCGTAGTTCATGATTACGGGCAGTTGTGGTCTCAAAGAGGTTACATGACTTCCTCGGGTTCTCCTATTAGGAATGGAGAATTCGTGAAACTACTGTTAGAGGCTTTGCAAAAACCTTTGGCCATAGCTGTGGTCAAATGTGCAGCTCATACAAAGAACACGGATTTTGTATCACTAGGAAATAAATATGCCGATGAGGTAGCGCGTTATTGCGCAGAGCAGGGATATTCTCACACTGATGCAAAAGTGGGGGGAATCCAGGAAATGACTGAATTGACCATGTTATTAGACACTGTAGATACGTGGGATGAATTGAGAGCAGTACAGGAAAACGCACCAGATGAGGAGAAAAAGGGCTGGGAAACAGCTGGGTGCGAGAAAAGTGAAATGAATTTTTGGGTGTCTGCCGACGGAAGGGCAGTATTACCAAATGAACTCATTAGTCCCATGGCAAGGAAATTGCATGGATCAGCACACATAGGAAGAGATGCTATGGTGAGAGTATTCAGACAAACGTGGTTTAACCCTAAATTTAGAGTAGCGGCAGAAGCAGTGTGTCAGCGATGTACAATCTGTCAGCAACTAAATGTGGGTAAAAGAACACCAGTTACCTTGAGTCACATAGGAAGGTCTGGGGGGCCTTTCAATAGGATGCAGATTGACTTCATAGAAATGCCTCCATGCAACAGACTCAGATACGTGCTAGTGATTGTCTGTATATTTTCTAGATGGGTTGAGGCTTACCCTACACGTAGGTGCGATACACTTACAGTAGCAAAATTGTTACTTAGAGAGTTGATACCGAGGTTTGGGGTGCCATCCTCTTTGGAATCGGACAGAGGAACTCATTTCAATAGCGAAGTGGTGAAGATGCTGTGTTCAGCTTTAAACATCGATCAGAAGTTACACTGCAGCTATCGACCAGAAGCTTCAGGGATCGTAGAGCAAATTAACAGTACTATCAAGTCCAGACTGGCTAAAGTTTGTTCATCGACATCCCTGAGTTGGCCAGACGCACTTCCAGTAGTTCTCATGAGTATACGTAGCACCCCTGATAGAAGAACAGGCCTCTCTCCACATGAAGTGCTAATGGGGAGAGCTATGAGATTGCCATCGGTTCCGACTGCAGCGTTAGTGAACATCACAGACGATTTGATCTTGGACTACTGCAAGGGACTATCTGATGCCGTAAATTCTGTGTCCCTCCAGGTCCAGGCTGCAGAGGTTCCATCAGTACAAGACTTGTGCCATGATCTGAGTCCAGGAGACTGGGTCCTGGTGAAGAAACACGTCAGGAAGAACTGCTTAGACGTGCGTTGGCGAGGACCGTTTCAAGTCATACTTGTAACGAATACTGCAGTGAAGTGTGGAGGGCTGCCAAACTGGATACATGCCTCACACACCCGAAGAGTGCCAACACCTCCAGGAGACACAGCTCCTCTCTCGGATGAGAATCCGACGGGAAGCGGAGAAGCCATAGAGGGGGAAAGCCAAGCTGTGGAGGTGATCGAAGAAGCCGAAACTGTGTTGGAACAGGGCGACGAAGGTCAGGACACGAGTGGGACCGAAGTTGCCTCAGGAGAAGAAAGTAATTGGGAATCCGACACAGATATCGAGCAAACTGAGAGGGACCAAGAGACAGGTCCTGGAACAAAGAGCGGAAAGACGGAAAGCAAAGAAGCCAGTTGGCCGGAAAGAAGGAAAAGGCCAAGTTCGGAAAGGAAGAAGGAAAGAACTCTTGCCCCGATCGCTGAAGAATCGGATCAGGAGGAAGAGACGACAGATTCAGGAACTGAGAGTCCACGAAGATCGAGAAGGGTACGTGTGCCCTGCAGAAGGTACGCCACCCCAGAGTGGACTTATCTAGCAGATGTATTGGGGACAGAAATCTGGGAGAGTGAAGAGTGTGAAAGTAACCACTCTCGATCCAGTCGTGACAGTGGAGATATGGATGGTGGCGCCTGGGCTTGAGACTGAGGGGTTACTGACTTTCACACTTCCCCGACCCCCACGTTTGAGTAAAATTCAAGATCTAGTGCTAAAAAGACTACAATTTCCAACAGTTGGTCGGCAAATGACAGAAGAAGAAGAAAAAGTTATTCGTTTTGAACTATTGATCATTGTTGTGAAAGCTGCAGGTCCGACAATAATTGTTGATGCATAAAAGACTTTTTGTACTTATGTTATAAAGAAGAAGATAACCTAGCGCCGAGTGGAAAGAAGAATAAAATTAGGGATTACATTTAGAGGACGGAGAAGGGCTAGGGTTGTCTGCTGCTAAGGAGAGAAAAAGACATTGTGGTGAAAAGATACCTGTTGATAAAAAGCACTTTAAAAGACTGTGAAAGCAAACAAGCAACCAAAGACCGGAAAGAGAACTTTCGCTGGAAAACGAGGTACGCTGCTTTGATAACATGGAGAACGGCAACCCAAACAGAAAAGCTAGATGTATAGTAGGTACACTTATAGCAATAGTGATATTCCTCATAATCATAGTAGTAACGATATCTTACATGACAGGACATGAAAACGATAGAAGAATAGCAAATGTAAAAATTGTAACGACCTTGAAACCTGCTCTTGTGGGAAAGAAGGAGGAGAGCACTGTTACACGTGAAAAGGCGTTACTTGCAGAGGAAACTCGTAGATTGCACATAGACGAGTCACAGGGAAACTTTAGGTCAAATGCATATGCCAAATTATTGTACGAGTATATCGATGCCATGGAGGCCAAAGATTGCTACGTTTGTATGCAATTGCCGGCTTCTGTAGACGAAGGCATTAGATATCACCATCTCCCATTGACTTATGGGATAACATGTAGTTTACTGCTTAGTATATTTTACGGTAGAGAAGGGTTTGAGTACTACTTTTCAAATTATGATTCGGTACTGCCTGAAGTTCCGAATTATAAACAAATGAATAAGTGGGACTATTACAAAAAGGAAGATAGACTAGCTAAATTCTTTCTTCCTTGGGACACATTAGATACATCATATGCACGTAGAAATAATCTGACTTGCAAAGTATCAGAAGTAGAGAAAAGGTTTATAGCACAAGTAGATGATCGATGCAGACGGCAGAAGATTCTAAAAATGTCAGGGCAATGGAAAACAGATTGGACCGAAGAAGAGAAAGCACACAAAAAGAAAGGTAGCAATGGTCCAATAGCATTGGATAGAACGCAGAAAGGAAAGCTATGTTTAACTCGAAGCAAAACGTATTACGAGAGCGAATTTGTAGGTGAAGTTAGTTGTGAGCACTCTTTTAGGTTAGAGCACTACACGAAGGATTTTATGAAAGGGATGCAAGCTATTCCGAATGTGTATTTTGTATGTGGAAGAAATGCCTATGTAAAACTTCCAGATAATTGGTATGGTTCGTGTTACTTGGCAATTGTCTTCCCCAAAATATATCATGCAAAGGATTTGGCGATAATAGAAGGAAAGGCTTCGAGGAGAACGAAAAGGGAAGTAGGAGATGCAGAAGTAGTAGGAGATGTATTTGGAGCGATGTTTCCATTGTTAGGTTTGATTCTTAACGATGTTAAGATTAGAAGGTTAGCGACAGTCGTGGATAGATTGTCTGCCAGCACTGCAAGATCATTAATGTTAGTAGAGGGTGAGATGCAGTCGATTAGAGCAATGGTTTTACAGAACAGACTTGCTTTAGATGTAATATTAGCAAAAGAAGGCGGAGTTTGTAAAGCTTTAAAAGTTCAGGAATGTTGTACTTATATTCCTGATAATTCAAAACCACTTGAGAAAGTCATACAGAACATTACACGGATTCATCAAGAAATTGAAGATTTATCAAAAATAAATGTCTGGGAAAAAGTAGGAAATGGAGTGGGAAAGGTTGGAAGTTGGTTTGCTAATATAGGCAAAGGTATAGTTTGGTACATATTAAAGCCTGTACTAATAGTATTAATTTGTATAATTACATTATTAGGATTAGTAAAATTGTATAAATGGTATAGGTCGAACCAGTTACAAAGATCGATGAGAGAACAAGAAAGGAGACTAGCTGTTCTACAAGATCAACAGTATAAAAGTTTGAGAACGCTTGAATCGATAAGAAGAGGAACAGATGTAACTAGTTCAGTATAAGTGATGTATTCAAATTGCTTTTAGTGATGACTCCTAAAAGTCATCAAAGGGGGGAACTGAGAGAGCGCAATTTGAATAGGAAGTATATAGTAACCATATTTAGACGTGTATGTTATAAACGTAGGAATGAAACGTGTATCGTAATGTAAAGTTGGCGACTATAGCATAAAGGCCAATGGATGTGATAACATGATATAGGAAATGTAAATGTATTCACACGTTAAAATGCATTAGAGTCAGAAGACCCGCATACATGAAGGGTAAATGTATAGAAATGTGTATAAATGCCCATGAAATATAGAACGTGCACAGTAGAATTCGTGTACGTGTGCAACTTTAAATGTGTAACTTTGCATTGGGAAAAGCGGCGAGAGAAATGTAACATGGAAAGGCGTAAACGTGGAGAAACGTGGATAAATGTATAAGAAAACTCATATAAAGATGTAACCAACGAAAATGCATAAGTTGTATTCTATGCAGTCGTATTCAATGTAGTATATATTTTGTAAAATGTTTAAGTATAACTAAGGATTTGCTAAAATACGAACATATAAATGTATGCCAAAGGTTATACTGTGTAGAGGGTTTCTGTAGGATTGTTAGAAGAGTTTTAGGTCATTTGTATACATAACCTAACTGGTCAAGAGCTCGAAGGAGCATAGTCACATGAAATGTAATTTAGTGGTCTTGTGAAGGTCGTAAATAGCTTGATGTGGACATGAGAGCCGAGAAGTCTAGCACTTGTTAGATTTAAGGTGACAATGCCGGACGGAGCTTATTGCTCGAACGTGAGTAGAGACACTTTTAGGTGGACTATGTTTTGACAAGACCATTCACAGGACCTAGCAGGGTCAAGTTAAGAGACATAAAGTTAAGGCCTTGTCTAAAATTCACATGTTACATGATCTGAAAGAATCGATAAATGTCGACGATGAAATGATGAAGATGACATCCAAAGGAGAAGGGTCAACTTAACGGACGACGCGAGGAGTGACCAATGGAAGAAGCAGGAAGTTGACATCATCGGGGAAAGTCCGTGGTGGGCGTCAAGGGGCGTTCCATTCACACGGTGATTGTGTATTTTAGGGACAGCACCCCGGGGAGGAGGTAGCAATTGGGAGATTAGGAACAGCGAGACGAATTGCTCAGAGCAAGGGCGAAGGGTAGATGCCTTGAGCAGATGCGCTGAGACATCAGAAGCGCAAGGGAGCAGTAGGCCGAGGACCCTTAGAGAGCGGATGGGTAGGCAGATAGGGTACTGCTTCTGAAACTTAAGTTTTCCTTTAGAGGCTAAAGAGAGTTTGAACTTCTTAGGGAGTCAAACTGCTGACACCTTTTTTAGGGAAGAGAAACTTGCGAAGTAGGGTCGTCACATAGCATAGAGTAGGGACAGTTTTAACTTGATTATTGTTTTGTCTTACTGCAGATGACGCAGAAGGAACCACTTCACAGCGAAGCTTAAGCAGCTGAGATATTAATTGATTTTGTATTTTGTATTCTTTGAGATTTTATCCTGAGTGGATTGTATCGCATTCAACTTAATCTCTATATAAACTTTTTGAAACTTCATCAGTTGTAAGTGGTTCTTCAGAGTGGCGTCAGTTAATGGGGTTTGTCTAACCAATGCGGGGGTGGTCCTTTCCTCAATGACAGATAATAGCGGTCCAAAACAGATGAATGGGATTCTTTATTAAATTTATCATAATCATAAATTGATATCAAAATCCCGTTCCCCGCAGTTCGATAGGCAGGTGTGTGAATCCCCTGTGCTCTCTAGATGTTACTAGACCTATTTACTCCATTTTCCAATAGTCTGTATCATCCGCTCTTTGTTTCCTTTGCAAGCTGCTAATTTGGAGGCCCATTAGTTAGAAACACCAGCCTATTGTTTCGAGCCCCTCTTCATTGGTATTCGCTGAGTTGGCCTGCACAGCATTCACATTTAATTTACTTTTTCCTTAGCGGAGCTGACCGCAGGGTCTGCAAATCTTTGCAAACCCTCAGTGCTGCATATTACGGGGCACACGCTACTGTTTTCTGATTCATCCTGCAGTATGTCTTCTTACGTCCATTGAGTACACTGTACTTCTAACTTTGGGTTACACTGATCATGGCCCTAAACAAAACAGATAGATCCTAATACAAGGACAAAGATAAGAAGGAAAACATTGGGAGGCACACAGTGACACTCGACAAGAGAAACCTGGAAGGAAACACAGAAAGGCAGACTAACAGAAGACGTGAGCTTTGGACGCTTTGTGCAGTGCCCTATGATCAGTTACAGTAATATGATCTGAGCCAAATCTATTAGTGAGGATTAAAAATGTGTCTAATTACTTTTACATTCGCCAGTTGGAGCTGATTCCAGGCAGCGCAAAGCTTTATGGATCATCTCACCCATGCATAGTGGGGCATGGCGTGTGTTCTGCTTTTCACTGCTCCATCTACAAGGGAGCTATGTATTTCCCTCTGTATCTTCTGCTTATGAAATACGTCGGTTGAGACTCCATGGTGGTTGGCTTTCCATTAGTTATATATGTTCTTGCCTAAGCTGTCCAATCTAGATTATAAATGCGTCCTATTTCATTTACTTTCTCTGTCAATAGCAGATGGCAGGAGGTGCAGAACTGTGCAGATCCTCTCAGCTGCTGTGACTGGGCAGGTGGACTTGTTTTGCTACTCACTCTGCAAAAGGAGCCCTCTTTTCCTCTCTTGTGGTTCATTGGTTGAGACATTAGCGAAGCACATGGCAGCTCTACATTACTCATGTTTGAGTCTAGGATAAAACTGTGCATTATTTCATCCACTTTCTCCCAACCGAAGAAGCTTTCAGGGTGTGCAGAGTTTTTCAGCCCTGTCGTTTGCACATCACCATGGCATGTGTACATGCCGTATTGTGCCTACAACGGAAGCTGTACATTTCCTGCCATACTTCTAATGTACTTTGCTTAAGACATTGATTTCGTACTATCATCCACTCTACGTTGATCTTTTTTGAGTGGGCCCAAATGTTTTAATCTAGACTACAACATATGTTGTTTCTCATGTACCATCTTAGGTCAGAGGAGATGGTATGCAACGGTTACCACGCATATTTTACAACGCGGTACCGTTAGAACGCTACTTTTACCACGCAGGTCGTTACAACGAAATGCGCTGGGGGGCGCTCCAGGATAGTAAATACTTTAATTTACTATCCAACTCCTTTCCCTAGAGTCCACGGGGACTGGAGTTGGAATAGTAAATTAAATAATTTACTATCCAGCGCCCCTCCACGCAAGTCGTTGTAACGACTTGCGTGGTAAAAGTAGCGTTGTAACGGTACGCGTTGTCAAAGTACGCGTGGTACCGTCATACATCCGAGGAGATTGCAGGCTCTGCATAGCCTTCCATATCCTTCCATATGTGCTTTACTATGCATGTGTACGCTGTTTCGTCTACAGGAGGAGCTCTTGTTTCCCCTCCTGGCTTCTACATTTGCAGCCCAGAGGCATTGGCATTGTACTATGGTCTCACAGCTTACAAATGACAATGCCTTTTATTATTGTTTTTGGTTTTGAAACCTAAATAAAAGGCTTTGCCATTTGCAATGCCAGTATCTTAAACTCGTTTGGAGTTTATTACGGCTATCCTCCTAGCTCTGCAGTCACTGCTGTGATTACTCTGTTGCTTCTCATACTACTAACACTAATGTTATGTTACTGCTCTTACTACTTTTTTTTACAAATTATACTGTTACTACTAATGTACTAATGCTGCTGTCACAAAGCTACTCACGCCCCTATTACTGCTCTCCTGCTGCTATTCTGTTCTTCTCCTTTATTACTGTTACTGCTATCCTGTTAACTGCTAATACTGCTGTGTTTGCTATTCCTGGCACTTCTGTTACCGCTGTCCTACTCACACTTCTGTTACTGTTGTACTCCTCACACTACTATCACTGCTGTTTTACTAACACTACTATTAATGCTGTCTTGCTAACGTTTATCACTGCTCTCCTGGTAACTTAACTGCTATCACTACTCTATTGCTCATGCTTACTGCTTCACTAGTAAAACTGCTGCATTACTATTCTACTACTTCTGAAGTCATTGCTAACCTGCTAACTTATTCATCTGCTAATAAACACAGTATATTAATATATTTATAATAGCAACTACACCACTAAGCTCATTAACATGCCGAGACCAATTGGCATGGCCAATGCTTGTTTTATAGCGCTACTCATATTTCACTTGCACTCAGTTCTCTGAACATCATGGTACCTGTTCTTTGCAGCAGGCACATTAACCCTCTGCACTACTCCAGGAAGAGTCAAAACTGCCACTAGACAAAATTCTGATCTCTCACCAGTCACCAGAGTTATCTTTGCCTTTTTATTATTGTCTAAATAATGCTGTATGCACAAGGAAGTTTTTAAACCATAATTATTTTTATACAAGGTGCTCCGCACCAAAGTAAGTGCCTGGTGTGGCTGCACCGGTATTCACACTTTAACAAAGTTTCAGTAACTTATATTGCACAACTGCTCACCAAGCTACAACTTGCAACAAAAACAGCTTAATATTAACCATATAGGAGAAACCTAATGTTTTATCAATGTTTGTTCTTTAAGCCAGTCCGCAAGGAACAATTACATATTCTTCTTCTCTTTACCCTCAGGTCAGCCTACAATCTTGAGAATGTTTCATTGAGATCTCCCTTTGGCTCCTTTTGTGCAGTATTCAAGCAACACAGCCTTACCAGTATGTCAATCATTTGTGTCTTGAAATCTGCTCTTTCCGGGGAAATATCAGCAAAATTTGCCCCAGTTTGAGTAATTCCCTCTGACAAGTTACATTGATCCACTCATAAAAGACGTAAGTCTATTGCCACCGAGCCAATTTCACAGTTTTCATATCGACTATGGGTTGGAGGATTGAGTCAAGTTTGTCCAAGTTCTCAATATTTCCCAGGTTGATTTTTAGCATGGATAGAACTAGTCTTGCCTTACATACCTGCCACCTTGAAGAAGAATCTCACCATGTGAGGAGAGGGTGCGGAGCTTTGAAGGGGCAGGACCTCTTGCTGAAAAGTACCCACAATCTGAAACAAAGGGTTGGGTCCTGTAACTAACTGCCTAAACAAAAAAAATGACCAGATAATTAATTTTTCCAATCTTACACATCACCTAGCAAACAAATCCTAAGTGAGCATCCTCCTCCAAAGAAAAAACAAAGCTTGCTGAGGCTGGTGCTGATATCCTGAGGTGTCTTTACACCCCTTAATGGACATCCGTAGTTCAAAGCCTCAGAAAACAAGCTGGAAAACACTATTTTCAGTTGTTTTCAGCTCGTTTTCCCTGCCACCATGTGATATCAGCTCCTCTCTGGGAGACCGTATGAAGGGAGCCGATATTGTGTGTCACACGGTGGCACCATGTGAGTTGGCAGTTATTCCTTATCTGATGCCAAGTAAGGGCAGTTGGGCAGTTGGAACTTCTTCCAAGACTTGCCTCTCATTTCCCCATGCTGGTTGACGGTTGACGGATGAGAGGGAGGGAGTGACTATGGATACCTAAGGGTACCATACAGCCTTCAGAGGTTAGCAGATATGGAATAGCTTTAATTTCTCCAGTATGCCAAGTCTTGCCCAAAGTTACTACAGGGCGTAAATTCTCTTCACTGCCCTTTCCCACCGACTTCTTAAACTGTGATTTCAAAAACGAATCTTTGAGTGGTAGGCTTTGGGGGGGTTCTCACCTGCATCTCTAGGCCCTAAATGAGCATCAGACGCCCGTGTCTTTTCCATCTTCATCTATCAGGGCAATTCATCCATAGCTGTTCGCTTCAGTTTTTGGACAAAGTTTGTATATGGGTTATAGAACATAACCTTTCTAAGAGGTTGAAATGTGTCCCTTAAGAAAAATATCTGTAAATTGTGAAGTTAGTATGAAGCTCCAGCTGTTTGGATCTTTTTATTATGGGAACTCTTTGAATACAGAGTGAGGTGATCTACACCCTTTCACCATGTGTATGCCATCGACTTGTGGAATGCTTTACATTTTCCTGCCCTCGATTTGTTGTCTCTGATGTTGTAGTCACGCATTTCTTTAAATAACAAAATGTTCCTCAACTATCTATTGAACAGATGTTGGGGTTGACATTGGATTTCAGGGAGCCTTTAGGTCTGATCCAGAATTCATCTTGCTTTGCTCCAGTAAATTTTACATACTCTTTTTTAGGCAATGTTGCAGGTATCTACAGCCTGATTCATGTACGGGCCGTTTTGCGTGTCCCTAATAGCGAATAATAGCGACTCGCTATTGAGAAAACGCAAAACGGCATTCATGTATTTTTCCGGGAAAAAATAGCGACTCGCACGCGGGCGCAAAAGCCGTTAGCGACCTACAAAAAACGCAGAAAAATCGCAATTTCCGCCCACCAGCGATCGGGATTGCGACACGCAATCCCGATCGCACGGGATAGCGACTCGCAATCCCGTGCGATCGGGATTGCGTGTCGCATTATCGCGGGATCCGGAAATACGGGATTACGCATTCCGAGCACCGTGATGACATCACAACCAGGAAGCTGCCAAATCCCACCTGCAAACACCACAGTGACGCAAACATCCGACTCGACACGACGGAAAGCAGCCGCCAAACCGCCGACAGCGACTCCCGACCCGGCAGAAATTGCGCCCGCCATGGCTGAAGAACCACTGCCCGGCCCCAGCAACAGCGCTAGCCGAAAGCGCAAGCTGAAATTCTCCGAGTCGGAGTTGGAGAATCTGATTGAAGGGGTGGTGGCCCACCACGCCCAGCTGTTCGGTGCAAACTCAAGGAGGGTCCCCGAACAAGAGAAGAGGAGGATCTGGGTTGGGATTGCCTCCAGCGTGAACGCAGTTGGCGTTGCGGCAAGGTCGGCGGAAGAGATAAAGAAGCGCTGGTACGACCTCCGAGGGCGTGCCAAGGAGAGGGTGGCGGCGCGTCTCGGAGAGTCATCAGGCACCGGAGGTGGTGGACCGACTGTCCCACCCAACACCCCCCTGGAGGACAGGATTGAGGACACCCTTGAGATGGAGGCCTGTGTTGGTGTGACCACCCTGGACTCCTCCCGCCCAACCCACAACACCCAAGGTAAGTGGCATGCGACTGCGACCCTGTCCCTTATGACCGTCCCTGCCCAAATAGGCTCACTCATTGGCCCCTAATCATGCCTATGTTGTGCATTGTGGGAGACGTAGGGGCAGATTTATGTTAACTGGCGCATCCCGAGGGATGCGCCAGTTAACATGCGCCACAGTGCGCCACAGCTACGCCACCCATGGTGCGCCGCATTTATGATGCGGCGCACCATGGGGCAAAAACGGCACAGATGCGTGACGCATCTGTGCCGGAAATGTGGCGCATTGCTGGAGTTGCGTCGCAAGCGCGACGCAGCTCCAGCAATGCTCTGGGGGGGCCTATTCTTTCAATGCTGCCTCAAGCCTTACGCCTGCTTCAAGCAGGCGCAGGGTTTTGACGCAGCATTGCCCTGAAAGTGACTGAGTGAAATCTTATAGATTTCACTCAGCCACTTTCAGGAGACGTTCCTGCGCAGGAACGCCCCCCCTGCGCAGGAACGCCTCCTCATGGCGCAGTGCTGTACAACGTGACGCATCTCCTAGATGCGTCACGTTGTAAATAGGGTGCAGGGATGCGCCATGTTTCCGTGCCGTTGCGTCACGCAACGGCGGCGTAAACGTGGCGCAAGCCCTTCATAAATCTGCCACGTAGTATGTCCACAATGTAGTTGTACCACTATGCGGCCTGAAAGGTTCCTAAGCGCACATATCCACAGCCATCCAGGGAATGTCACCCAGCATGCATGTAACATCTGCACGTCTGACAGTCACATGCACCTAATGAGTATCCACTTACCCTCACAGGTGCAGACGATAGCAGTGACAGTGAGAGGCTGGTGATCGTCGAGGAGGCCCAGGAGGAGGTATCCCTACCCGCCACCCTGCCACCATCCCCTGCCGCTGCGGCAACACCAGCAGCCAGGCCCACCACCTTACCTGCAGCCAAATCTGCAGGACCACCGCCAGCCAAGGTCAGGCCCCCCACCAATGTGCCTCCAGTGCCTGCCGCACCTGCGACGCCAGCTGCCACAACACCTGCAGCTCGTCCTCCAAGATCTGGCCCAGCCACATCCGCAGCACAGCGGCAAAAGAGCAGGAGGGGCAAAGGGCATCTCCATGCCTGCATGTCCGTGGAGAGGAGAATGCTCCGTCTCCACCAGAGGCAGTCGCAGCAGCAAGGAGCCATCCAGCTCCAGCTGCAGAAGATCGGCCGCAATGTGGCAGGAGTGGGCCAGCGGGTGGACCGCATGACGGCGGCCATTGAGCGCATGGCGGTGGCTATGGAGGCCAACACTGCTGCGCTGGGGAAGCAGCGCAGTGCTGCACGCAGGCGCCACCACCATCTGGTGAGCCAGATGGCAACCTATAGTCGC
The DNA here is from genome assembly GCF_964263255.1 of Lissotriton vulgaris. NCBI lineage: Eukaryota > Metazoa > Chordata > Amphibia > Caudata > Salamandridae > Lissotriton > Lissotriton vulgaris. Next base: position 333,372,760 of record NC_141685.1, read on the forward strand.
TCCAATTATGTGGCAGCCAATGCCACCACACAGCTCTCCCGACGCTCAATGACCCAGCAGCACCAGCTGGTCCAGTGCTGCGAAGAGATCACCCGAGTGCTAGAGCACCTGACCACCGCCGTGGTCCCACTGCTCCAACCTGTGGTACCGGCTGTCGTTGGGGGAGACGATGGGAGTGAGGCTGCCTCCAGCGTGAGCAGCAACTCTGCCACGCAGGCCCCCCCACCTAGGCGCAGCACCAGGGCTACGCCTGGTCCATCTGCCCAGGATGAGGATGAGGAGCCACAAAGGCGGCTGGGAAATGTGCGCAGGAAGCAGCATTGACATTGTGTCAGGGACACAGGCACAGGCTGAGGATAAGCCTGCCAAGCAAAATAACATGCAGTATGCTGGAATACTGTACTTTTTTTTGTAAATAGTTATTTCCATGTCCCTTTTCTGTTGTGAATCAAAGAAATACATTTATTTTGGAGCATACATCTGCCTTGTGTTATCATTATATTTAGCATGCAATTGTGATATGTGGGGTGGGGGAAGGGGGTGGGCTAGAAATAGTTATCTGTGATGTGGTTGCGACGTCTGTGGCCTTCAGCTGGGTTCTCCCCGCGTGCATGGTGCGCATTTGCTGGTGGCCGGTCGTCCCCCTCAGATTCACTGCCTGAGATGTCAACTGGTATCCGCCGCTTGGTAGCAATGTTATGAAGCATTGCACAGACAGCCACAATGCGGCAGCACGCTGCAGGACTGTAATACATGGCCCCACCTGTCTTGTGCAGTATACGGAACCTGCTCTTGAGCAGGCCAAATGTCCTTTCAATACAGTTCCTTGTCCGGATGTGCGCAACATTGTAGCGCCGTTGCTGAGGTGTGGCAGGGTTGAGGTAAGGGGTCAGGAGGTATTCCCGTAGGGCGTAGCCACTGTCACCTGAATGAGAGGAGCAGATGTTGATTGCCTGTGCAGCGCAGTTACTTCATAGCAATGTGACATTGTCGGCAAAGTGTACTTACCAAGTAGGTGTCCTTCCCCAAACTCTCCCCTGATCAGTCGTGTGTGGAGTCCGCTGTGCCTGAAGATGAAGGAGTCATGGGTACTCCCTGGGTACTGGGCCACAATGTCAGTGATGATGCTCTTGGCATTGCAGACCATCTGTATGTTGAGGGAGTGGTAGCACTTTCTGTTGCGGTACATATACTCCGTGCCAGCTGGTGGGCAGATGGCGACGTGGGTACAGTCTATGCAGCCGAGGACATGGGGTAAATGGGCAACATTATAAAATTGTAGTTTAGTCAGGTCCAATTCCTGTTGGCTCGTGGGAAATGTGATGTACCGGTGGAGCTGGCTGAGCATGGCGTCAACAAAAGTGTGGAGGCAGCGTGACATGGTGGGCTGGGATATCCCCCCAGCAGCGGCTACTATGCCCTGGAAACTGCCGGAGGCCAGGAGGTGCAGGCTGCACAATACCTGCACATGTGTGGGCACAGAATTGTTTCGCCTTGTTGGGTGCTGCATGATGGGGTCGAGTTCTTGTATCAGCCAGGTGATCATTTCCCCATTCAGCCTGTATTTAGCATAAATCTGTTCTCTGGTTTGGCCCAGCAAGGTGACCCGCAGCCGGTAAATCCTTGCCTGCCTCATGCGTCTCCTCCGTGCTGCTCGCTGTAGCCTTCGCCGCCTCACCACCATGTACATCCCTGGCATTGTGGAAAGCCTAATGCTGCTGCTGAATGTCCTTATGTGTGATTGGTCAGGCCTGGCCCTGTTGGTGATAGGTCAACGGTTTTTTGAAATTTTTTTTCAATGCCTTTCATGGTTACCACCTGCTTTGAGTTGTCCTTATTTTGCGCCGTGCAAATAGCGATTTTTGGGTTTTTCGCACATTGCGATTGTTCTTGAATGCCGATAGCGATTTTCTATTGCGAATTCGCTATTATTTTCGAAGATTCCGTGGTGTGTCGCAATTTCCGAATCGCTAATGCTCAGCAGCAGGGATTCTGCGATTATATTAGCGACTTCGCAAATATGTGTTAGCGAATTCGCTATTTTGTTGTTGAATGCCGATTACGGAAATAGCGCCCGCATTTGCGTTTTCGCAGCGATTGCGGGCGCAATTTCACTTCATGAATCAGGCTGTTAGTTTCTCGGTCCCTGTCAGCCGATGGGTAGACTTTCAGTAGTTGTCTTAGTTGTTTTCTTTAGTTAATTTTCTCAGAGAATATTCAAATGTCATATTAGTTGTTGAAATATTTAATTCATCTGTGTTGTTCCTTTTTGAATACATGTAGAGGTAAGGAGTTAAAAAAAATTTCTAAAATAATTTCCCATTCCTGGAATCCAGTTGTGTCCTCGTGTGATGCACGTGGTGCTTTGTAAAGCGCTCTGATACCCGATTCAGGTCCAGTTTGCGCTATATAAAACGCTGTAAAAAGAAAAAACAATGTATGAACTGTCTCTTTTACATAAGAAATTAGATAAATCCATGCATAATGTTTTGATCCCATTAATGGTTAGGTTTCTCGTTAAAGGCAAAATTCCAAACCATTTTCTTTGCACCAATTACTGTAGTGTCTTCTATAATAATTATTCTTCATTTATTGAGCTGGTGTTGAATCCATTTCAAAATAAAATCTTGAGGCTGATGGCCACTCTCGGTCCTGTGCAAGATTTTGAAGTCGTCAAGTGAGCAGAAATCACCGGCAAGAATTAAAGTGCACTCAGTAATATTATTGAATTTCAAGGTCTGGTAGGTATTATATTGAGTGGGTCGACCACTCTCCAACCTGTCATCCAGAGAATGAAAACCTAGGTTATGAAGCAGGGATCTGAAAGTCTTCCCAATCAGTTTTTGTTGGTATCGTGCTAGATAAAGGTTGAGGATAAAATAGAATAAAGTAGCTCTACTGAATGATACGAAGGTAGCCATCTTGTTGTGTAAAGCCAGTTGGTGTTAAAGTCGCTAATCATGTGTATTTTGACATCTACAATTATTTCAGATATAGCCTTAATTTCTCCTAGCAGAGAATAGACTACTAGTGTATGTGTAATGTTAATTAGTTATATATGAATGTTAAGTAGAAGCTGCCTTTTATTAGGAAATGCTAAGCATAAGTGTTTTGAAATAGCTGTGGAATCGACTATGTGACTGTTGATAGTTAAAACTGCTAGCTTCTCACTATCTTTCCATTATGAATTTGATTGCTTGTATTTCCTGAACCCCAAGGTTGGAGAAGTAAAACATTCAGTTTTCCATGTTTCTTGGAGACTGTTATTATGATAGAAAAAATTCTTTATAATGAAGCCGGAATCACGCTTCACCTTTACAACGCCGGCAATAGAACAAATGTGTCGTTCCCAAGCATTCATTTAGCTCGCAACTTGTTACAACAACTTGCTTTAGATGGCTCATTTGTGGAGTGGTGTTGGATTATAAATCCAACGCCTTCCCTACTGTTGTGCAGACTGGAGTTAGAATAGTAAATGATACTATTCTGAAGTCCAGCGCCCCCTAAGGTGAATCGCTGTCACGACTTGCATGCTAAAGGAACTAATGCCGGCATTGTAAAGTCATGCATGCTAAACACATAGGTGCTCACAGCATACAACCTATTATGATATCTAATAAAATATGTTATTACATCAGTGCAACTTAACCTTAACTTTTTTTCTATTCCTGCAGTGTTCCAAGAGCAGATTGGCATTTTGTTAAAAAAAGATGAGTTTGTATGTCAGGAATCCTGCATACGTTTTACTATTAATGGTCCCTTAACCATTGTTCCGCTTTCCAAGGAGTTCCCTGCCTGTAAGTCTTCAGTTTCTAAATAGATTATTTCTCTAATAGAAAGAAATCGGGCTAATGTGATAATTAAGTTATCTGCTTTGTTGATGTGAAGTACATTTTTAGCTTTGTCCTGCTCAGAGTAGACTAAAGTGGTTACAGTACTCTCTGGCTTGTCTACGGGTGTTAGGACAGTTGATTTTAGGGACTGATTTTAAAGCAATATGCCCTAATCGGCTAATTCCGATTCCCTGTTCTGTAGAAGAATTAAGCAACTATTAGAGTGAAGGACTGAGTTATTTAGAACCCAGCGGTGCCAGGGCACAACACCTGAAACCTTCGTGGGTAACCTGCTCCGGCGTACGAATGACAGAGACACGGGACACTTCCTTCGGCGTCAAAGATTCAAGGTTTATTTACTGCAGGGAACACAGAAGTCACGACAAGTACAACACGTGCAACTTGGGGAGACTGCTTCAAATTGGTTCTGTGGATCGCTCCTTTTATACAGAATTTACCCATAGGACAACATGATACACAAAGGTTTACAACCCGGTTCCCACAATCATCCCCCAGAGGGGTCGCTTTGGTCACTTTGATACACACAAGGTCCGGAACATAAGTGCGGAAACATTTGGCGGTTCCCAACTATAAAAACCCATCTTCCCAACATTAGTGCATTCCAATCGGCAGTAAAACAGATCGAAATAGGAACAAAGACAGGTGCAGAGGAAGATGGAGACAGTGGGGAGATCGGAAAGGGTGTAAAAGGGGAGGTATCGGGAAACACGAGATGCAGGCATCAAAGGGACGTGCCTAATGAGATGCACGGCTGAGACAATAAACCGGCACGGCAAGATGAGCCTCGAGCGGGGCCATCTGCCTTACAGTATCATCCCCCTTATCATAAAGACACTTACAAAAGACATGTGTCTTCCGCAAATATCTTGGGAGTCCCAGGGTCGCGAAGCGGACAGCGTCCGTTCGCTGGCTACTTGAGGGCAAGAGACAAAATGGATGCCGTATCTAAGATGGAACCCGTGGGTACAGATGAAAAACCCGCATAACAAACAAACGGTTTAAGTTAGCACAGCGAAACTGCGCACACTTACTAAACTCGTCATTTGCGGTTCATAGATACCAGACTCGACCATATTCGTGCGAGTCGAAAACACTGCTTACAATTGTCACGGAACCTCAGACGCTCCTTTTGCCCTCGTGTAGGCAAGCACTAGTCGGAATCATATTCGATATTCATCAGACCATCTAGATGTTGTTGTAGCATAGCTCTGTCCAACCGAGTCCCCTTGGTAACAGGTGGCTGTCTCATACACGTTGTAGCACAGAGGCCACATAAGGCAGGACCGCACTGCACACAAAGGCAACACGTGAACAGGAACGCCACAACGACTCCGATGATCATCAGAATCTTCCAACCCCAAGTCGACATCAGGCCCCAAAACCATCCAAGTAGCGTCCAATCCCCTACATCCACGTGTATGGATTCGGAGATCTTATGCAACTTCGAGATGGCTTGATAGACAGTCGGAGCGTTATCAGGAATGAAAATACAGCAGCTCGAATGGATCACCTTACATACCCCACCTCGATCTGCTAAGATCACGTCTAAAACCATACGGTTTTGTAACGTCATAAGTCTATCCGCCTGAAGTTCAGTGGTGATATTACCAAGGGCACTGGCAGTAATATTAGCTGTCGATTCTACCACTCGAGTCAACTGTCTCAGGTTCCTACTATTAACCATAGGTCCCCAAAACGGGAGGAAACCCTTGAAAAAGTCTCCTGCCTCTTGACCGGCAGTATCCTCTTCGCTAATTACGCCTCTCACAACTCTAGTCTTGTGATAATCTGCATCTACAGTAAACGTCGGAGGCAACAAGTTTGCGATAAAACATGAGCCCATAAAGTCAGAGGGCAACCATGCATACGCACGATCATGACAGATAAAGTATGTACCCTTGGCAGCCAGGAACACAGGGGACGAGACCATCGGCAGAATGTAATTTTCAGTGCAAGCACTCTCTCCAAGTCGGGCTTTCGATCTTCGGCCACGACCTATTAGACAAAAATTACCAATGTGGGGTACGACCCATATCGGAGGCGAGCTTTTAAGCTGTTTTTCACTAGTGAACACACTATACTCGCCTCTACTCAGGACCCTATAGGCTTGTACCTCTTCTTCAGGAATAAGCGAGGGATCATAGATATCGCTATCTAAATCTTCAATTGCTATAGACAAAGGTTTCTGGTACGAGGTAGGACCAGAGTAGGGGGAACGTGGTTCTCGAATGGGGTGGAAACCCAGTGCGCTTCGAAACATTGTTTGAAATGCTCGAGCAGACCCTTGGGAACTATACGGTAACACCAGATATGGAATTCCCTTATCCGTAGTATGTGGCATCAACCCACACACCCAACAATTAGTAGTGTTAACCACTAACTGATGCTGATGAAGGAGCTGAATAAAGGAATTGTTGCGGAATTCTGCACGTCTAGCCTGTTCGTGTTCAGGTAAGATATGAAAAGAATGAGGAGAAACAGTGGAGGTGAGTTTAGGGTCAGGGGTAGGAGTAGGTATGGCAGAAGGTAAGAAGTAAGACATCGTGTAATACACCCCACCCGCCAATAATGCAGAAACAGTCAAAAACAATACGAATATTTGGAACATAAAACATTTGGTACGACTAAGTTGCTGCAGCTTGAATCTTTGCGCTTGAGCTCCTTCCAAGTCCATCAGCTTAGAAAATGCCATCCCCTACGACCGTCCGCAACGTTTCTTGACGCACTTCGTTCTGTGTAGCAGTAGTCAATCCCTAGGAGTTCCCAGGAACCGACGGTCTTTAACCTAGTGTCAAGACCTACTAACCAGAAGGAAGTACGCGCGCGGCCCTACGGCCTTTATTTCACAAATATATATATATGCGAAAACAATATTTCTCAGCTGTGGAAGCAAAAAGTGTAAGGAACGAAACTCAATGAATATATACAAAAATAATCATAACGATACAAATGTTCAAACTGATCGTGGAAAACGGGATAATGCAATTGTCAAGGGACAGAACAAGATCTTTTATTAGTCTTTAGTGCTGGATCGCAAAAAGTATCGGGTTTTCCCAGGACGTGTCTGTTCGTCAAACAAAGGATCCGTTGAAAGGACAGCGTCCTGTTGATCAGCTGAATGTTCAGGTCTTGAGTCTTTTGATGACAAATGTTCAACAATGTCTTTTTGCTGCACTGAGGATTCTCCGACAGGTTGTGCGTCGCTGAAAGGTACAAACGCCGGCAATCCTTCGGTTTCAGTTGATGCAATGCCTCTCCTCACCCACGAGTCTGCCGGCAACGGAATAGGGACCTTTTTGGTGTGGGTGGCGTGCACCCAATTCTTCCGTCCCTCAAGACGAACTGCAGTTCTCGTGGCAAGGAGGACCTGGTAGGGTCCAGTGAACCTGGGATCCAAATTGTTCTTGCGCGAAAGGTTTCGCGTTACCACCCAATCTCCGGGCTGGAGCTGGTGGCCTGGACCCTCCGTCTGCGTCGGCAGTGCTTCGTGAACCTGTTGGTGAATTAACCTCAATTTAGCAGTCAAGTCATGAAGATAATCGATCAACATTGGATACTCAAGATCACAGAAAGCACCTGGCCTAGGAACCCCCCAAACATTCGCAGGACGACCGAACACTATTTCGTAGGGGCTAAGCCCTACTCGGGAGTTTACAGTCGCCCTAGTTGACAGTAATGCTAAGGGTAAAGCGTCAGGCCACGAGAGACCAGTCGTAGCCTGAATCTTTGCTAACTTTAGTTTAAGGGTGCCGTTATACCCTTCAACCAAACCAGCTGACTGGGGATGGTTGGCGCTATGGAATTTCTGATTAATTCCAAGGCCCTTACACACACTCTTCATCACACTCCCCACAAACTCACTTCCGTTATCTGACCACACAACTCTAGGCATTCCGTACCGAGGAAAGTATTCCTTCAGTAGGATTTTCGCAGTAGACAAAGCAGTATTGTCTTTGAGAGGATAGGCCTCGATCCATCGGGAGAATGCGCAAACCACAACTAAAACGTATTTCAGGTTATTGCATCGCTCCATATGAATGAAGTCCAATTGAATCACCTCAAAGGGACATGAAGGGGGAGCAAAACTACCAGGAGGAGTTGGGGTTCCCTTACCAGGATTGTACAACATACACACCATACAATTCTTAACCAAGCGTTCAGCACATTTCGTAATACCATCATTCTTCCACACAGGGGACAGCAACTTACAAATACCTTTCGCACTAATATGTGCTAACCCATGCGCCATTGTCACAACGGCCAGCACATACGCATCGGGCAACATCCACCTTTTCTGATCCGATAAATCAATCCAACAACCATTTGCATCCAACTTTCCCGTACTTTCTTTCCACTTCGTCTTTTCAGTCTCGGTGGCCTCATTCTGAATTGCTTTCACACTCTCAATAGTGTCCTCACACATACTCGATTCTGTAGGCCACCTAACCGAACTCGTCACATACATTCGAGTGCTAAGGTTTCGGGCAGTCTCCTTAGCAGTCTCATCTGCAAACGCATTACCACGACCAACATCATCCGTCACCTTACGATGCGCACTACATTTGACAATCGCCACTTGCTTAGGCAACGTAAGTGCATCCAAAAGATCATTCACAAGCTGGCCATGCTGAATCTTCGTACCATGCGATGTTAAAAAACCTCTCTCTCTCCACAACCGTCCAAAACTATGTGCGACGCCAAAGGCATATTGGCTGTCGGTAAACACATTCACACGTTTCCCTTTCGCTAACACACACGCTCTAGTGAGAGCGATCAGCTCTGCGGCTTGGGCAGAATTCTGATTTATTCTCGCAGTCTCAACAACAGTATTCAATGTTACAACAGCATAAGCAGTAGTCACATCGCCATTCGGCAACTTAAAACATAAACCATCCACATACAGTGTTCCATCTGGGTCTTCCAATGGGGTGTTTTTAAGGTCCACTCGACCTTTTGTTTCCTCCTCTGTCCTCAAATAACAATCGTGTTCTGTTATTTCATCTGACTCTGAGCTAATTGGTAACAAACTTGCCGGGTTCAGAACATTACAACGTTTTATTTGAATGTGGCTTGCCAACAGCGTCAACTCGTACCCAGACAACCTCGCACTCGTCAAGTGCTGAGTTTTCGTACGATTCAAAAGAGTGTCGACTGCATGCGGAACCATCACCGTAAGCATATTATCCATGACCAATCCTGCTGATTGTCGGATGGAGACCGCGGCTGCCGCTGTTGCTCTTAAACAACTCGGCAATGCTCTAGCTACCGGGTCCAAGGTCGAGGAAAAATATGCACATGGACGTTGCTTACCACCAAAAGGTTGCGTTAAGACACTCAACGCACAACCTTCTCTCTCGTGAACATATAATGTAAACGGCTTGCTATAGTCAGGAGTACCTAACACAGGAGCCGAACACAATGAATCACGTAATTCAGAAAAACTTTTCTGACATTCTTCCGTCCATGGTAAAGGAGTCGAAACATCCTTGCACGTAAGAGCCACTAATGGTTTCGCTAGCAATGAAAAATTAGGAATCCATTGCCTGCAGTACGACGTAATACCTAAAAAGGCACGCACATCTCTTTGGGTTGTTGGCACAGCCATTCGCGCAATCGCTGCAATTCTCTCTGGGGTCAACCGCCTTCCCTCCTTTGACAATAAGTGACCTAGATAGGTTACTTCTTGACAACAATATTGGAGTTTAGAAGGTGGCACCTTGTGATTTAATTCGCAGAGATGTTGCAGCAACGACACCGTAGCAATTTTGCAAATGTCCTGAGTATCAGCAGCCACCAATAGGTCATCGACGTACTGGATTAAGGCCGCACCAGCCGGCAACCTAAACGGATCCAGTTGACCCTTCAAGGCTTGACTGTAAATCGATGGACTTTCACAGTAGCCCTGAGGAGCGCGTTTAAACCGGAAGCTGCGTCCACCAAGAGAGAAACCGAAGAGGTCTCTACTCTCCTCTGCAATGGGAATGCTGAAGAACGCATTCTTCAAATCAATCACTGAAAACCACGATGCAGAAGCTGGAATCAGAGTCAGTAGTGCCGTGATGTCAGGCACAACGGGGAACTGAGGAATCACAATTTTATTCACCTCCCGTAAATCGATAACAAAACGATAAACAGGTGGTTTCGAAGGATCAGTACGTTTTAGAATGGGCAGTACAGGGCTGTTGCACACGTTTCCCCGTGTTTCCTCAATAACGTCTTTCTCGATCAAATCATAGACGATCGCTAACAACGCTCGTTCACCATCAAGAGAGATACAATACTGGGGAATACGTCGCACATTGGATTTCAACTGAACAACATAAGGTGAGATATCAAGCAGGCCCACATCATTGGGACCTGTTGCCCACAAAGATGCAGGAAGAGAACTCAATTCCGGTGGAAGCTTATCGAGAGACAAGTACATAGGAGAGACAACCCTCTCTCCTAGAGTAAGCTTTACACCCGCAGGAGAACAATACAGAGTAGCATACAAACGTTTAAGCAAATCCAGGCCCAAAAGATTTTCACCACAGCCAGTAGTCAAAATCAACGGAGCTTCTAGTTCACGAGGCCCAATTATAAGGGGCAAAGGGCGCGAAACTGGATTGCTAACGGGGGCGCCAGAAACTCCAACGGAAACATTTGTTAAGCCAGACAAAGGTGCGCCAGGGAGTTTCGAATGCTTAATGGAACTTTTCGCTGCACCAGTGTCCAACAGAAAAGGCTCAACGACGCCCGATGTAGCAACTGCGACGTAAGGCCCTCTCTGATCAACCGGAACTGATACCACTCCCTCTCCTTGTCTATGGCTGTCCTAGTAATTACTGTCATCAGTTCCCTGATCGACGTAATAATCGTCTACATTGTACTGCGCAGAGCGTCCTTGCGACGATCCACGTTGATCAAAACAGTTATCGGAATTTGATGAGTTATCTGAACGATCATTCTGAGCACCACGACCTCTACCACGTGGTGCCTGCTGCGAACCACCACGACCTCCTCTAGATGAATTACCACTATTACGTTCGTTTAGAACAGGACAATTGAATTTGATATGTCCCTCCTGTCTACAATAAGCACATTGATTGCATCCTAATGACGATCTTTGGAAAGAGGAATCTTTACGAGATTGTGATCGGTTCGATTGCGGCTGCGATCTATTTTGTTGCGAAGTATTCTGATTCGAACGTGGAGGATACGCTTGCTGAAGCAACACTTTAGTTTTAAGCTCTTTCGTCTTTTTATCAGCACGGTCGTTCTCTTCTTTCTCTCTGTTCTCATAATATTGTGCCGTGGCCAATATCTGAGCTGAAGTAGAAACGGCCCACGCACTTTCTGAATTCTTCAATTTGTTGCTCAAATCGGGCAATAAGTTCGAAACAAATTTATCCACAAACAGCCTTTGACCACCCTCAGTGCTCATATCCTGACCACTATGATCAATGAATGCCTCCTCAAACCTCGTAAAGAAGTCGGAGACCCTCTCGTCCTTTTTCTGTTTACAAGCTGACAATTTGTCCCAATTTACCCTCATAGCTGGCATAAGAGTTTTCATCAACGTTATTATTCTTTGAGGAAGATCAGCAATCAATTGTTCAGGCTTAGCCCCACCAACTTGTCGCGTATCGGCCGCAACAATGGCAGCCCAAGCACCACCTAATTCATTCGGATGATTTTCCTGACGATTCTTAGCCCATACCGGTTGAGGCACAACATTGCCGAACAACATGTCGATATCGGCAAGATTCATTATCGTAGCGTCTACGAGCTGCGATAATTCTTTATAGTACCCTGCAGGATTTTTGCGAGGGTCAGGCAAAGATTGCTTCACCTGTAACACTTCTGAACGTTTCCATGGGAGATGTATCCACACTCTCTGGAAATGTGCCAATGTCGGAGGTTGAGCATTAGGATCAGCTGGCATCCATACTGGTGGAACTTCACGCATAGGAAATTGACCAGACTCATCTGGCTGTCTTTCAATATCCTCAACAAACAAAGCTTGAGGTATGGGAGTGGGACGGAAAGATAGCAACCGTTCGACAGCACGTCGAACATTGGTATCCACTATCAGTCCAGCCGAAAACTGAAGTTGTAAATCAGACAAAGCGGTCAGCACCTCGTCAGGTGCGTCGGCCGATATCTGATCGCGAAGGACCTTACACATTTCCTCGAACACAAACCTTTGGGTTGGTATATTGAATTGACAAAACGTATCGAGTACAATACGTGGTGGATTTCTAAGGGGATGCGTCATCCAACCCATCGCCATATTATATAGCGAAGTGCGTTCCCTGTTACCAGGAAGCTGACTACGTCTCTGAGGACCATCTGAACCAGCAGACCCAAGAACAGGTCCGAGCGAATGAAAGAAGCTAGCCGCAAGAGGAGAATTATGACTACGAATAGAGGGAGAAGTATAGGACACAGGACTAACAAGTGAAGGAGTAGAAACAGAAGCAACAGCAGGAGTTAAAAGGGCGGGAGTATGTGGAAGCGGAGGAGCAGTAGGGATAGCAACAGGCAAAGGAGCAGGAACAGTTGGAAGAACGGGTGCAGGTTGAGGAACAGGCACTGGAGGAATAGGTGCAGGAACAGGTACAGGGGGAATCACAGGAGCTGCGACACCCTGTACATACGGAGGTGGCGATTTCATAAGATAGGACATTAAAGGATCCTCAACTGCCTCTTCCTTCTTTTCCGACTCCGTAGGCAAAGTAGGATAGCATTTATCTATAGTCATACGCTGTAATCTATCAAACACTTCCTTCTCCTTAACCTCCTTATCATGCTGAAATTGCTCTGCTTTCTTTACAATAGTAGCAACATTATCTCTCTGATTTCGTTTAGTCTGTCTGATTTCTTTCTGTCGGGCTTCTTTACGCCACAACCGAAAGGCATCAAACATGGCCGGCCTTGACATTTTCTCGAACAATTTCGCCTCTAGGTTATCTAGGATCGGGGTCTCAAAGCTACCATGAGGTGGCCAACTAAGGACACCATCCTTCCTTGTATAGCGAATCCAGTAATCGTTAAAGGTAATCGGGCCTAGCCCATGTTTACTGTACAGTTCATAAGTCGGAGTTCCAACCGGAGGTATCGGACATGAGTCCTCCAGTCGGGAATCCGCACCACAAGGTCTGAAACAACTAAACAAAGTACTACGACCAGGCATCTTGCACACTAGCCGAGTTTCACAAACTTCAAGGGTTACGGGATTTACCAAGTCCCAGCAAAGAGCAAAAACCCTCGGTTTTTGGCGGCTGCAGTCGTCAAATAACACAACAAAGTACGCTAGCAAAGTGTCACCGACAAAAACACTCACACAGCGTCAACAACAAAAACACTCGCTAAAGTGTCAACAACTAAGGACTCTGGGAGCGACCCACAAATACTTAACTCAAAGATCGATGGCGTCACCAGGAAGGCCCGTCAATCGTCTCGCTATACCAAGGTCTACGCCAGGCGCCAAAACAGGTCTACAGTCAGGGCAGCAGTCCGTCGCAGCCGTCAGGAGGCGGGAATCTTCGCGGGAAAAGTCTTCGGGCCACTTATTTCGACAACAGGATCGATGAAGCGGAGTGCACCTTCCCTCGGAGATTTCACACGAAGTTCCTCACGATCGTCGGGCTTGGACCGGTACCACTGATGCAGCTCCACGTTGGGCGCCAACTGAAGGACTGGGTTATTTAGAACCCAGCGGTGCCAGGGCACAACACCTGAAACCTTCGTGGGTAACCTGCTCCGGCGTACGAATGACAGAGACACAGGACACTTCCTTCGGCGTCAAAGATTCAAGGTTTATTTACTGCAGGGAACACAGAAGTCACGACAAGTACAACACGTGCAACTTGGGGAGACTGCTTCAAATTGGTTCTGTGGATCGCTCCTTTTATACAGAATTTACCCATAGGACAACATGATACACAAAGGCTTACAACCCGGTTCCCACAATCATCCCCCAGAGGGGTCGCTTTGGTCACTTTGATACACACAAGGTCCGGAACATAAGTGCGGAAACATTTGGCGGTTCCCAACTGTAAAAACCCATCTTCCCAACATTAGTGCATTCCAATCGGCAGTAAAACAGATCGAAATAGGAACAAAGACAGGTGCAGAGGAAGATGGAGACAGTGGGGAGATCGGAAAGGGTGTAAAAGGGGAGGTATCGGGAAACACGAGATGCAGGCATCAAAGGGACGTGCCTAATGAGATGCACGGCTGAGACAATAAACCGGCACGGCAAGATGAGCCTCGAGCGGGGCCATCTGCCTTACAGTATCATCCCCCTCATCATAAAGACACTTACAAAAGACATGTGTCTTCCGCAAATATCTTGGGAGTCCCAGGGTCGCGAAGCGGACAGCGTCCGTTCGCTGGCTACTTGAGGGCAAGAGACAAAATGGATGCCGTATCTAAGATGGAACCCGTGGGTACAGATGAAAAACCCGCATAACAAACGAACGGTTTAAGTTAGCACAGCGAAACTGTGCACACTTACTAAACTCGTCATTTGCGGTTCATAGATACCAGACTCGAACATATTCGTGCGAGTCGAAAACACCGCTTACAATTGTCACGGAACCTCAAGAGGTCCAAGTTGTCGGGATAAATATTCTTCCTTCTTTATTGTCCATGATAAAGTTCACTCCTATTAGTTCCTGTAATTTGATGTTACTGAAGTCTTTGAATGATTGTCCTAATTTCAAGACGTTTTGCCTGTTGAATAAATCATGTGGACCCCAAGATGCAGATAAAGTGTAACCGATGTGATATGTTTCTGATTTTCTTTAAATAGTAGTAGGATGAGACTGTGGAGTCCTACAGTTTAAGGCTGGATCATTGGTATCACATTGTAAAGAAATAGTTTTGTCCTTATTTTCTATATTTAGGTGCTGGATTTAGTCAAAATGCCAGTGTCTGTGCACTGGTCCGTCCTACCAATATTACCTCTTTCTGCTGTCAGTTGCAACTCATACTCTTTTATTGTGATTTAACTAAGACGGCTTTTTCCGTTGGTTTACTGATTAATCTTACTGTTACAATACATTCTGCAATCCCTTTAAATATTTGATTTGTTTGTGTGTTCATCAGACCTACATGTGCTAAAAACACTATGAGCGACGTAATTGCCTCCAGTTGAAATGGGGGATATTTCTGTTGATTCTCTTAATAATACACTTGGACCTTCCACAATCCTTATTGACTGCTGTAAAAATGTTTGTCTTTTTGGGATTTCCTTATGACTGTCTAATTTTGTCTTCATTTGTTTCTTCTCCAAAACAGTGCCTTGCTGATGTTTGCTTTGGTTTACCTTGTGTTGGAAGATTGGAACTACTTGTGGCTTTTGATGAACATACTTTTGTGTCTTTCTTTCAACTTTTTGAAAAACAACATTTTTGTTTAACTTTCTTAGTTTTTTTTAAGAATGCATTTACTTATGTATTGTGGAAAATTCTGCATTCTTGTCTAGTGTTTTTGAAAGTCCTTGATCTTTTTTGTAGAGAGGTTGTCATGCATTAAATCAATCAGAGTTACTGTTACTAGAGCAGCGAGGCTTTTGTAAAAATGGCTCGACAGAGTTGTTGGTTGTAAATGCTTTGGGGCATATTCACAAGCCCCTATTGCCACCACAACGTCACTTTCAGTGACGTTGTGGTGGCGATAGGGGCCTTGCCTTATTCACAAGGCAGCGCTATGCTGCCTTGTGAATAGGCCCCCTTTCACGCTGTGTTTAGGCGTGCAGTGGGGTTGTGTAGGCGTTCCACCGCAACACCCATTGATATTTACGCTGCTCCCTATTCACAAGGACAGCGTAAATAGGTGCTAACGCCAAACTTAAGACCAGGAAAACCCTGGTCTTAAGTTGGCGATACGAGGAGAAATGCTTTATTTCTCCTCGTTTATGCTTTTTCCATTTGTGCTGCCTTGTGTAGCACACATGGAAAATGCAAAATGCCATGGTTTGTTTATGTACAGGAAGGTGTCCCTTCCTGTACATAAACAAACCTTTGTTTAAAAATGCAGTTTTGTAACTTACATGTGGGCTGCATGAAGCAGCACACATGTAAGTTACAAACTGGCATTTTAGGTTTGTTTATGTGCAGGAAGGGACACTTTCCTGTGTCTCAATGAATCAATCAATCATTTGTAAAGCGCGCTACATACCCTCAAGGAACTGGGGGGAGGGGGGCGGTACAGATCAAACAGCCAGGTCTTAAGTATCCTCCTGAAGGTCAGCAGGTCTTGCGTCTGTCGTAGGCTCAGTGGGAGGGTGTTCCATGTCTTGGCGGCGAGGTGGAAGAAGGATCTCCCACCGGTGGTTGTTCTTTGGATGCGCGGGACGGTGGAGAGTGAGAGGTCGGCGGAGGGTAGCTTGCGGTTGGGGATGTAGAAGGAGAGCCTCTGTTGAGGCA
This sequence comes from Lissotriton vulgaris, assembly GCF_964263255.1. Lineage (NCBI taxonomy): Eukaryota > Metazoa > Chordata > Amphibia > Caudata > Salamandridae > Lissotriton > Lissotriton vulgaris. The sequence continues at coordinate 333,389,030 of NC_141685.1, forward strand.
GGCTGGGCCGGTCTTGTGGAGTGCCTTGTGTGCATGGGTGAGGAGCTTGAAGAATATCCTCGTGTTGACGGGGAGCCAGTGCAGGTTTGTCAGGTGGGGGGTGATGTGGCTCTGGCGTGGTACGTCGAGGATCAGTCGTGCCGAGGCGTTTTGGACGCAATGTAGTCGTTTGATGAGCATGGTCGGGGCTCCCGCATAGAGGGCGTTTCCGTAGTTGAGTCTGCAGCTGATGAGGGCCTGGGTGACTGTCTTTCTTGTATCTGTCGGGATCCATCTGTAGATCTTGCGGAGCATGCGGAGAGTGTTGAAGCAGGAGGAGACGGCGTTGATATGCTTGGTCATTGAGATAGTTGAGTCGAGGATGATTCCCAGGTTGCTTTCGTGGTTGGTGGGTGTCCGGGCTACCTAAACAAACCTCACTGCTTAAAGACACCCTTGCACTCTGGTGCAAGGGTGCCTGCATTGGCGCTAAGTTGTGAAACTTAGCGCCATCGCAGAGGGAAAAGCAAGGTTGCACCATGTCCTTGTGAATATTGTGCAGCCTTGCTTTTCCAAAGTGCCAGAGAGAGGTTTTAAGCCAAGAAGGCCAACGCCTCTCTCAGCCACTTCCTTGTGAATATCCCCCTTTGTGATGCTCACTTACTGATGCCTATGACTTCCTAAGTTCAGCAACTGAAATCTCCTAGTTGTGTGTAAAAGAGTAAAATTCTGTACTTTGGTTTCTGGTATAGCTGTTGCCCGTAGACCCCATGCTAGCATTGCTATTAGGGAGATTATACGCTGATGCTATAGATTGAGATTCCTTGTTGGATATTTCATTGTTTTTAGGTTATTTATGGTTGGGCACGGTGGGTACGGGTAAGAGCGGTGGGCAGGGTGGGGGGTGAGGAGGACTTGTGTGGGAGTCGACAGAGATGGGATTGGGAAAATAAATAAATAAATAAATTAAACAACTTACCTTGCGCTCGCCCTGTCTGTTTGTAGCTGATATGCTCATTTTGCTAGGAGTAGTATTTGATCGATTAAATCATCAATATGAAACGAAGATTGAAAATAAGTGTAAAAGGTCACAGTAGATCACTGGGCATCTTTTTTTTTTTGTTGAACATCTTTGATAGACTTTTGTTCCATGGAGGAAGTTTTTGATAAAGACACCAGTTCAGATAGTAAAGTAGATTGACTGAGGAGGGTTTCTGACATTTTTGTTAGCCTCCTACTGATAGCACCCATTGCGGTCAGGATCGGAAAATGTGGCGGTGCTTCGTCCTTGTCCGAATGTGGGGAATGAGCTTGAATAATAGAACACTGTATTGCAGAAGTGTGTAGTTTGTCAGTTAATTGTGTACCAATGGTCTCTTGATTAATTGGTATTGAGTCCAGTTCAGTGATGGTGTCTGGTACATCTCTGGTATCATTCAAAACAGACCTGGCATCTCCTCTTTCTGATTGAGCTGCATTAGTCGAGTCGCCCAAATCATCTATGCCATAAATAGAGTGTGTCTTGGAGCCCATTGTTGGTCAAGAGGCACCAGGGATATTCATTTGGGATACAGTGGTGATTGGAGTATGTGATTTTAATTAATTCCATGAATAAGACAGATTCCCAGTACTAGCTACCGGGGAAACTAGCTTGTATTGTTTGTTGTTTGAAGCGTTTGTCACTTGAAGCGTTTGTCACTTGAAGCGTTTGTCACGGGGACACCTTATAATGAAGGTCGTGGGCCTTAGCTGTGACGTTAGCATCTTTCTTCTGCTGATAATTTCTTTCATGTTGGCTGGTTTAGTGACGGTGTAAGCATGTTTTTGATTGAAAATGTAGCTTTCGCCAAGGCCGTGACATCATGATTTCCTAGTAGAACTAAAAAGTCTGTCTCCAACATCCCCAGATGTGTTTCTTTCCTAAGTTTGTTTATTTACTACGAAGCTCACAAAGGTTTTTCTGTGATTACCAGAGTTTCGTGTCAGAACCTAACAGCACCAACACCAATGCGAATGGACTAAATTTGCATCCTCTGCCTGCAGTTACTCATATTTTACGTGCACGTGTAAGCTGCCAGGCAGTCTATGCTGAGAATGGAGTTATTCATCTTTGTTGTCCACGTTGACACTTTTACTCACAACCGGATGCTCCTTTGTGACACCTACTGGGGAGCCCCTGAACTTCTGCTTCCTCACCTTCTGCAGCTCTATACGGTTATCCAAAGGTTGAGCCAATATGCTTCTGAAGTTTCCACTTCTCAGCACCCCCAGAACCTTGCAGTTGCTTCTCAGACTCAACCCTCAGCCTGCTAGCCAAACCGGCACCATCTTCATTCTGAATCCTACATCCTCTGCAGCAACAGCCCTGCAATGCCAACTGTGATACCGGCAACGCCCCCCACCTGTCATAAACGCCGACTTCCATGCCAGGAGGGAGTTGGAGGAATGGGGTGAGAACTGAACACGTACCTGTAGGATGCCAGCCGCCCCAACCCATCTCAACACAGAGGGGCATGAGCGAACGCAGCAGGTCGCTTCTGCGGGCATATTTAGTCGCATAGCACAAAGTGTTATAACAAAACAGCATTATATTGCGGGGGGGGGGGGGGGGGAACTCGATGGTGGCAGCTGCCAAGGGAGCAGACTTCTTTATCGTTGATCTACCTGGGATTCCCTGAGGAATCACCTAACCTACCACCTTGGGTATCTTGCAAAGGGCAGAAAGAGCCCAGCCGCAAGGGGTTGGGGTGTGAGTGTTTGTCTTCTTACCCTCTCCCACTATCCTGTGGATCATATAGGAGGCTATGCCTGGTAAAATAACTAAGAGGATTATTGTAAGTTTGGCAGACTGTTCTCTGTTCACTGTGCTGCTAGGGCAGCACAGGCATGTACTCTACTGACCTGACAGCCAGCCATATTTAGGCATTCATGCCTGTTTGGCAGTGATTTCTAAGCCATCAGAGGAGCTGCAGCGCCATTGGCTCCTCTCAAGGCACTCTACTTTTGCTGAGTGGCCCCCATGTTTCATAAAGCCGCTCGAGAAAAAAAAATTGTTTTTCAAAAACAAGATCCCAAACTGGGAGAATGTTTTTGAAAAACAAAATATTAATGAGCCTGGCACCCTAAGAATTCTGTCCTAGGGTGCGTGGGGGTAACTTTTTTATCTGATCGGGACTGCCAGGGATTTTCTGGTGGTCAGGACCAGGAATAAAATACATCAGTAAGGCTACAGATGGAATGAGGTACTTGCGCAGCCAGCCCAATGTCCATGGGGCCATCTCTGTAAAGTTTCTGTCGACTGAGCCAGTAGGTGCTCTGCCTGCAGAAAATGATGGTTTACCTGACAGTAAATGGAATGGATGGGCCATCAGTTCGGTGAACAGGGTAGTCCAACATGTCTGTGGCAGAGAATCCTCTCTACCAAATTCTAAATAACTCCCTGCGTTCTCTCTAGATGCACTCCTGCTAATGGACGCATAGCCACAATGTGCCAAGGGAACTCTATCTCTGTGGAAGGGTTAGTGAAAAAGAAAGCAAGAATTATTTCCTGGTCCAGATCAGTTTTAATTTGAGCCGGTTGCTGCTGGCGGGGGCCACCGGCACTCATTTCTGGGGACCAGCCCTTATTTTTCCTCACCAGATATTAACCCCAAGTAAGTGATGGAATAGCACATAAAGGGTAAAGAAGTAGGACGAGTAAGGAAGAAAAACCGTTGCAAATAGAGAAAGCAGGAATCTGCAGGAGTGAGATTAAGGGGCCGGGAGGGTCTGATAGTGGGGGGTGGGGGGGGGGGCTTAGGGGTGGGGGGGAAGGGCTGTGAGGTCAATTCAAGACTTTTCAGCCTTGGTATTTGGTTTGCTGACATTCAAAATCACCGGAAGCACGTTTCTGATCCAGATGGAAGTGGGAGGAAACTTAAGAGAGACATTCAGGCCATGGTCATACCATTAGCTTGTTTAAGCTTTCCAGCTAGGTTTCTGACATGTACGCACCTTATGAGTAAATAAAATAAGAGTCTGTGATTTATTACCTAGCATTTCAATATCACTGGCTACTTCCATTCTCTAAAACTCCTCTTTATATTCATCTCTCAAATATGAATTGAATTAAAAGACACTGCCACTCCAGCAGACCTACATAGTGACCATGCCACCTGTTGTCATACCAGTGCTAGTTTAAGCCTTAAGTGCTATGTCAATGCTGCCAGTCAGCCAGCCACGCAAGTGCACACTGAGCACACATTTTTTAAGTGTACGTTCCCATGGGCTGTAGTATAGCAAGAGTGACATGGGTTTTATTCAGTGGCTGCCCCCCCCCCCCCCCCCATTAGGGCAGAGGAGCATCGCCCCCTTCCTGCCAGTGCAGAAAAAGTGAAAAATAAAACGGTAATAAAATGAATGACTGTCTTATTTTACGCTGCTCCCAGCCCGAGCAGTGTTTGTTGGCGGGATGCTGCTGACTGGCAGCAGGGGAGTGGTGCTCACTCCACCAGTTTACACTGCGCAAGCAACTTTGGCCAGCTGTCTTGCGACGGACAGCCTGTGCCTGCTGGAGCGTCACGGCAGCTTTCTCCAGCCAATCCTGGTGCTGCTCTCATGCTGCTCGTCTGCAGCATGAGAGCAGTGTTGGGATTTGGATAAGGGGGTCACCTTAGTCTCCACGAGATGCCTTCGAGCTGACCCCAGAAGAAAGAAGAAAATGCTGAGCGAAATGCTGGTAAGTACTTAAAACAACGACGACGACGCCGACGACGCGGAAAAAAGGGAACTGATGTCATCATGCCGGCGTGGGCCTATTATAGGCGTCGGTGACGTCAGCGGAGTCACGTGTGAGGCCGTGTCTCTATGACGTCCAAGTCCACGTCGGCGCGAGGCTACGAAAAGAATTTCCGAATGTTGCTGACGCAAGGGGGATATTCACAAGGTGAGGAATCCACACGGCAGATGTATCTATCAGAAACAAATTCTCTCTTTGCCCCCTCCCCACTGGGGTTGTCTATCGGCCTTCTGTCTGGTGTCGAGGGTCACGGCCTACCACTAGTTCTATCACAAGTGCGGACATTTCTTGGTTATTTACTGGTAATCTTCACTACTCCGAGCCCTAGTCTTCCTCAGCACAGTCTTACATTGAGTAAAGACTGTGGCGAGGTAATAGACGAGGTAGGTAATGATTCATTTACTTACCAGTAATCTTCATTACTCTGAGACATAGTCTTCATCACCACAATCTTTACTCAATGTAGACCTGTGGTGACGAAGACGGAGAAGATAGGTAATGGACCTTCTTATTCCCTGGTTAGGTATAGAAAGGGAAGAAAGATGGCCTGCAGAGGGCCCCTGACACCAGAGGGCCCCTCACATCTGCAGCTTTGTTGAGAGATATTCCCCTGTGCATGGTATAATCAGAGGAGGGGGCAGAAAATCACATTCCTAACTGGGTGAACACACACATATACTCGTGACTCTTTGGTGGTGCTGGAACATTTTCCTATGCATTTCAGAGAACTATGTGCACATATAACTAGTATCGGAATGGCAAGGAACATGCGTTCCAAAATATATAGGCACGTGCTCCACCGTCGCAATGTTTGTAGGGAGGAAAGACGTTCAAGTGAAAAAAATAATTTCCGTGAGTGAAAACTAGATCATGAAAATATTAGGAAATTCAACAAGTGTCCTATTCCTAATGCCTGCATAAAGTATGCGCGCCCTAATTGACAGGAATATGCACGAATGCACACACCAGCACGCGGGCATGTAGGATGCCAGGTCTAACCAGCAATGGACGTGAATGTCATAGTCCTGCGTCAGCAGGTGTAGTCGATACATCTGCTTAAAAAATGTGTTTTACCTGGCGTGCCACAATAAACTACCGTCAAGCAAATATGCGTAAACTGCACCCGGGGAAATGTTTGGATGCCTTTGGGGCATATCAACAACGAGCGGCGATAATTATCGCCTAGCGCCCCTAGCGCTGATTTCCCCCAAACACCGGCTATCGCTGAATTAAATCTCTGAGTTACGGCGTTATCATCAACGCATAACTCATGGGCGATATATAATCCAGCGATAGCTGGGAAATCTCAGTTTTGCAGGGAACATCGCTGGTTTTCCAGCGATGTTCCCTGCAAAACGTCGATATGCATGATGATACGACCCCTGTGGTCGTAACACATCAATCCACCTTCCATTGTCAACATACATTAGTCAGGAGTTTATCGGACGTTAGTTTTCGGCAAAAACAGTGGTTTTCGACAAAAACTAACCTCTGCTAAAATCCTGAGGGCTACCTTGTAAATATTGCTATGTGCATTTAGCGATAATTTAAAAGGTAGTCCGTCAGGGGTACGCCCAGTGACGCCGACTTTGCATCTCATTAGAGATGCACAGCGAGGCGTCGGCTAAACGGCTGCTAACCTGCCCTAATGCATGTTAACACCAGCTTGCAAATAGGGCGAAAAGATTATCTCCGCTTTTTGGCTTTAAAAGCCAAAAAAGCGGAGATAAGGCCCTGGTAAATATGCCCCCGAGTGAATCTGCTAGTGATTCAAATTGTGTTTTTTTGCAGGGTGTTTTATGTGGAGCGCAGTGTTCCACAGCACCGGATTAAACTCTGTGGAAGCCACTGGGCAGTCGAAATTTCTGAACCCCCCTCACAAATTATCTCCTAATACGTTTTTAATTTTACCAACAACTATTTTAATAATTAACACGTGCATAGTTTGCACTGGATTTTTTTTTTTACAAAATGACAGCTGGCAGAAGATGAGCTTTTAAGAGACAAACTTATGTAAATCTGATGGCTCAGATTCATGTGTTTTATTTTGTCATTGGGTACCTTAAAGGAATACAGTATTTTCTCTATAGAGTTTTTAAGGTAAAGTTTTCGTTTCTTTGAGTTGATTTATGTTTTTCTATCTTTTGGAAACAATTTAAGAAAGCTTAATTGTAATTTTCTTTGCAGATCAAGTCAATATTATTTTCATCCATTCTCACAGGGTCCCTAAAAGGAGTGCGGCCCATAGGCCGGTGCCTACTTTGCCTATTAGGTAATCCAGAACTTGCAACTCCATATTGTCTTCAGACCCTCTACTGTACCACAAGTCACAGGTGTTGTGTTGCCAAAGTAAAGAGGTGACCCCGTCGGTCTCTCCTACTTGGAGTCGGTGATACATTCCTCGAGCATCTGCTAAGTATTCGCTGTTAGGATTTTATCCAAGACCGTTGAAGAGATGACCATTTATGATCACTTCAGTGTGTGTTCTACTTTGTTTAAAACACGACTTAAAAACTATCTTCCCATTTTACTTTGACTGGGGATAACGTGTGTTTACTTCAGTAAACTGCACAAATCCACAGTCGTATAAAGGTTCCTTGACACCGCCCAAACAAAAGCCATTCTAGTATTTTAGTTGCACGTCCTGGAAAGAAAAGTTCAATCTTAAATTCGGCCAGTAGAGGGCAAACACGGTTCATGCACCAAGAAAGCATTTTAATTGGAGTTAACGCCATTGTCCTTCTGATAAAGGATACGTTATCAAACAAAAAGGGTTGAGTCTGTGCACTTGTGTTATAATCTATAAGACGCGATCACATAAATGTTGTAGGCTGCGATACATACATTTTCTTTTTTTATTTATTTTATTTAAGGAACTTACCCCCAGATTCATCATGCTCCTCTTTTGCGAGTCCTAATAGCGATCATTAAGGAATCGCTATTAAAGACTCGCAAAACGGGATGCATGTAGAAATCGCAAAATTTATAGCGATTTCTACATCTTCCTTATTTGCGATTCGCTAATTGCAAATCGCAAATAAGGATTGACTCCCCATTCATTCCTATGGGCCAAAGCCCAAAGGAAATGGTGATTTACACTGGTGTTGCGCACACACATGTCCGAAGGACATGTGTGTGTATGTAACATCCAACTTAGAAAAATGCACTAAAGAGCATTTTTCGAAGTTTTCTCTATTTACCACGAAGTCAGACTTCGCGGTAAATAGCGGCCACAAATTGCGAATTCTAAAATGGTTTCATGAATTGCATTTAAGGAGTCTCCAATAGAGATTCCTTAAATTCAATTCTTCGCAATTTAGCGATTTCAGATTTTGCGAATATTGCATTTGGGATGAAGAATCCCAAATGCAATAAAAGAGCTCGCTAAGGGCCAGATTTGCAGAATCTGGCCCTTTGCCAGTCGATTTTCCTTCATGAATCTGGCTGATAGTTTTTTTCCTTCTATACATCTTCCGGTAGATGCATCAAAGTTGTCATTTGCGATTCCTTATTTGCGAAAAATAAGGAATCGCAAATAAGGAATCGCAAATGGCAATGCATCAATAATTTCGCAATTTTATTGAGATTCGGTAAAAATCGCAATTTTTACCGAATCCCAATAAAATCGCGAGTTTCAAATAGCGAATTCGCAATTCCCATTCATTCCTATGGGCTGAAATGCCCATAGGAATGAATGGGAATTGCGAATTCGCAATTTGAAATCGGAATGCAGCAAAGCCTTTCAAGGGTGGAGAGGGGGGTCCAAAGGACCCCCCCTGCACCCATGAAATGCACTTTTACATGTGAGTTACATACACACATGTCCTAAGGACATGTGTGTCTGTAACGTAGACGTTTAAAAAATGCATTTTTATGCGTTTTTACACATTTTTGCAAATTACCACGAAGTTCAACTTCGTGGTAATTTGCATTTGCAATTTGTAAAATCGCAAATGTTGTGAGGATGATGCATTGCATTTAAGGAATCGCAAATTTGCGATTCCTTAAAAGCAATCGCATTTTTGGAACTCGCAAAAAATAGCGAATTTCCAAAAATGCTTGATGCATCCCAGAAACCAATTTAGGAAGTGCAAACGGCCGATTTTTGCGATTCGCACCGTTTGCACTTCCTAAAAAGGTTGATGCATCTAGGCACTTGTCTTCACATAACAGTTTATATTTTCAAAACGTGTTTGCTCTTGTGTGGTGTGTCTTGTACATTTCGTCATAGCATACATTTTAATTTTGTTATTGAATATTTACAGCAACCAGCCGGGCGCCTTTGCTTCAACCATTTTACTAGTCGTCCAATACCTACTGGCTTCTTGCTATTGCTGCAGCTTGTTCCCATGGTTGGTTTGCTTGTACGTTTTCTTTAAAGCTGCACGCGGGTCTTTACTTTCGGTTTCTTGATACTAATGGGGGTAGATTTGTGCCTAGAGAATAAACGCGTCGTATTAGTTAAACTCAAATCTTTAAGGTGGGGTAGGGCATTCCAACCCACTAAATAGAAAAACATAGTCTTGTTTTCAGGATACCCTTAAAGATTATATATTAAATACATGCAGGTGTAATGTTTGTCTGCTTCACGTGTGTGGGTCATTCCAAAGCCCTGCATGCATCTTAAAATGTGCCCAGTCAGTGAGCCTAGCTTTGCCTCAAGCTTTCTTTGGCACTTTTCCCTGCACATGGTGAGGGTTGTGTATCTCCAAGTGTTCACACCTTGGACCTAGAATGAATGCTGATGACTCCCAAATCCACTCCTAGTTCTGGAACAGGTTGTCGAATCAGTGGGTGATCTTTACCTGCCTGGATCACCTAGGTTTTCTGGCAAAGCGTGTTCCATGTCCATGAATTGAGCCTGGACATAAATCTTGACTGTGGCAAAATCAGGATCCATTTGTTAGGCATTTGAGAGTAGCCTCCAGCCTAGAAGCTCCGCCATTGTCTGGGCTGATCCATACTTTAAGCCTGAAAGCGTATTTCACTCTGAGCTTGTTTTCTTATCCAGGTCACCGCAGTGGTCAAAGAGTGGCAACTTGTATCCCACCCTACTATGGAGGACCCGGGGACCTGTCCTCTGGGTGGAGAGGTTTGGTGATGTCTTCTGTAGTGTTGTAAGATCCTTTACACCGTGCTCCCAAAGAAGCACTTTGGCTAACATCAACAACACCAAAGTCAAGTGGACTCTACATATCTGAGCCTGCATAGGCTACACCACATGATACCAGCTTGAAAATCACAGCTCAACCTCCAAGTGCAGGGCAGAATGCAGTTTAAAGTTCTTGGATACCCAAGGCTTCTACTGGAGTAGAGAATATTCGTGGGGTGGCGTCCTCCCTGATTGCCCGGCAGAAGCCTGTAATCTGCAGAAGCAAATTCTATGTTTCCCAGAAAGCCTTCCAGCGGACATGCATAAACCCAGGCCGTTGCCCTTACTGAACCTCAAGGCAGAATGAAACTACATTAGTTTCATGAAAGGACCAAACACTGAACTCTGACGTTTTCTGAGAATCTTACACTAAACTCCACCTCCTTGGGGGTAGCAAGTGAACAATGTTGGTTCAGGGCCTTCCCTTCATTGACTGGACACCCCAATGGTTTACCTTGCATGCACACAAGCCACCAAAGACTCTGGTGTCACCAATAGGAGACACATAGTGCTATATTAAAACTTGTAATACATAAGTATCAGACCTTTACTATTTTAGGATCAATTGTATTCAAGCTTTGTACACCAAATAAGTGATGGTACTTTAACCAACACGTGCTGGAAACAATGGGCACGATTCAAAGAACTAACTTAAGACAAAATCCTAAACTTACTACTTTTGGTATTCACAGAAGTTAGGATTTTGTCTTAAGACAGACTTAAGACAGACTTAAGTTAGGATTCTGTCTTAAGTCTGTCTTAAGACAAAATCCTAACTTCTGTGAATACCAAAAGTAGTAAGTTTAGGACTTTGTCTTAAGTTAGTTCTGTGAATCGGGCCCAATGCCTTTACAGCAGTGACCTGATGGGAGATGGATAAGTACGACAGAAGTTTCTCAGTTTCCAATCATAAAAGAAGCTTTCAGCTTCCAGTGAGAAACCAGAATCTGTCTGACGTGCTCGATGTTCGTCAGGAGAGTTCATGATTTGGGATTTAGCTTGAAAAAATGTTTGGATAGCTAGCATTCTACAATAAACAAACAAGAATTGACCAGAGAGTCAGGCATCTCGAATTTATGCATTAAATTACTATATTTAAACCAATTACATTTTCGATATATATTTAGTATGATGAGTTAATGTGCTGTCACGTTTGATTTTATTAGTCATAGGCTAAAGATAAATATTTTAAATTAATATACATGTATATTTAGCATTACTGTATTTGTATTGTTTTATAATATTAATAAACGTTAACACTTATTCCAATACTTTCTCTAAGCGAGATCCTTGTCACAGTGGCAGAGATCCCCAACTATATGTGCAAAGTTACTCATTGTAACATTATACTCTTAAATCCTGTTATAGGAGGCTCTTGACTTGAGGGGGTGGAGCCATATCTCTACACCTTGAAATGGTGAACATCATAAAAGTGCAGAGTTACAGCTAGTTATAGTAGTTACTATAGGGATTCTCACTGCGTTCTGTGCCTTGGAAGTTTTGCTGATTCCCTGTCCGTCCTGCTGGGCTGGTTGCTGTGCTCATCTTCAGTCACTGCTAGCGGTACCCGCTTCGCTGAGGAGGAATTCACCGTCGCTTCAGGGGTGATCAGGGGCAGGGCAGGGCTGCGAGCGTGTGTGCGGGGACTCCATCTCCCAGGAGTCCCTGCTTGGCCGATTGGATCCACCTGGCCCGCTCTCCCTGCTAGCCCCGCCCCCTGCACACAGGGCCATAAGAACCTTTACTTTGCTGTTGACCGGCGGGATTCTCACTGCGTTCTGTGCCTTGGAAGTTTGCTGATTCCTTGTCCGTCCTGCTGGGCTGGTTGCTGTGCTCATCTTCAGTCACTGCTAGCGGTACCCGCTTCGCGGGTCCCGCGTCGCTGAGGAGGAATTCACCGTCGCTTTAGGGGTGATCAGGGGCAGGGCAGGGCTGCGAGGGTGTGTGCGGGGACTCCATCTCCCAGGAGTCCCTGCTTGGCCGATTGGATCCACCTGGCCCGCTCTCCCTGCTAGCCCCGCCCCCTGCACACAGGGCCATAAGAACCTTTACTCTGCTGTTGACCGGCGGGATTCTCACTGCGTTCTGTGCCTTGGAAGTTTGCTGATTCCCTGTCCGTCCTGCTGGGCTGGTTGCTGTGCTCATCTTCAGTCACTGCTAGCGGTACCCGCTTCGCGGGTCCCGCGCTGCTGAGGAGGAATTCACCGTCGCTTCAGGGGTGATCAGGGGCAGGGCAGGGCTGCGAGCGTGTGTGCGGGGACTCCATCTCCCAGGAGTCCCTGCTTGGCCGATTGGATCCACCTGGCCCGCTCTCCCTGCTAGCCCCGCCCCCTGTATTGACCACACTCTATAAGAATCAGCCACTATCCGTGACGCGAGAGCACGCAGGAGTGTGCCGGGAGAAGCCCGGGACAAGGGCAGGACCGTCTGTGGCCATCAGGGGCCGAAGGAGGCTGGGCTGGACCCACTCTCTGACATTGTGTCTTTTGCTTTATTGTCATAATTTGTTCCTGTGTTTAGAGATTGCTGTTTTTTTGGCTTACATAGTACTATCTCTCTTAAAGTATACTGTTTGCTAAGTATGCCTTCCCCTCCGAATACCACTGCCCAAAGCTCCCCCCAGCCCGTGGCGGGGTCAGCAATTTTGGTTCCTTTAGATAAATACTTTAGTCGGGCTACCCAAGATATTGATAAAGGGATCGCTTTGGCGGAGAAACGCGCCGAGCGTAGGTTATCTATTGAACTCCTTAAAATTTCCTTGGAGAAACGTCCACCTCTGGGTTTCCCGGCACTGGTTCCTCCTTTATCATCCCTAACCCTGCCAGCTGTATTAGAAACGCCTTATGCTTTTTCCCAGTCATCCGGCCTATCGGCTGACTCCTTTGTGGGAGATGATAGGACCATTCTGTTCCCTACCTCGCCTACTATACCAACGGATTTATCCACTGGTGAGGTAAACACTGCTCAATCGAGTGCGTCACCTCCCGTGGTTATTAATAAACCGTGTACCAAAAGGAAAAGAAGTGCTGCCCCGAAGAAATGCTATCTTCCCAAACATCCCAAAAAAATAAGGAAAATTGGAAGAGGCTTGCGTCCCCCTAGTTACTATTACAAATAGGCCTCGACCAACGGGACAAATCCCCAAGACTAATTTACATTTATCGGACCAACCAAGTAGCAATACTCCTAAACATAAAAAGCAACCCGATGCTGTAGTTAAGGGTACCAAAGATAGCTCCAAAACTGGCAATCCTGTATTGAATAGTTCCCAACCCCCTCCAAGCAATCCAACATCCCGTCCTGTTGTTTCTGCCCCTAGTCTGCCTGATACACTCCCTATGAGGGCACCCCGTAGGATACCTCCTATGAATCTCCCCCCAGATTCTTACCCTTTCGTAGCTATCCTTACCAACGTACCGCCTTTGCAGGCTGGGCAAAGAGAATCTTTCCAGATGCTAAAAAACAAGGCAATGCACTGGTTAAAGACAAACAGACCATTGCCCAGGGAAGTGGATGGGTTGATTATTGGAGTAAGAAGGACAAACTGGATAGGCTGTACTCCTAAGCGCCTGGAGGGGGACTGTATAGTTGTCAATTTCCAAGATCCCAGGGTGGTACGCTCGATTACGAGGCAAAACTGGGGCATAAGCAGTGGGGGAATTGGTGTTGGTGATCTCACATTTTTCTATCCAAGACCAACAGGTATCCAATTTGGCACAATCACTGAAGTAGGTTGTTATAACAATCTCCCCTCCCCAGGATTTGTTCCTTTCGCTGTACCCTTACAACGGGGAAACTATTGTAATGTACCAACGTATAATCGTTTTGAAGTGTTGACAGATCCGGGGTGGGTCTATTGACCAAATTTTGATTATTCCATGAACAACTGGGAAAATATGAATCTCTGGGATACACGTGGGGGAGCCTGTATTGACCCCTTTGACTGAAAATGTGGATTCAAATGAAATAAGAACTAGTTGGGAAACTGTGAATGTGGAGGCAACATGTGGGGAGTTTACTTCAATTTCTGGGGAATTTGATAACGAGGATCTAATTACATTTAGCACTGTTGGAACCCAGGAGGTTGAGCACAATAATGAAGGTAAAAACCGAGATAAGGAGGGGTACGAAGGAATCCCAACAAGCCACTCTGGTATGTCCTCTGTAGGAGCAGTACCTATGGATGGCTCCTGTTTAGGGAAGTTGGTTTCATGGAACATCGCGGGGTTGAGTAGCAAGCTGGCAACCCAAAACTGGATAGACTTCATTAACGGTTTTGATGTATGTCTATTCCAGGAGACATGGGCCTGAGACCCTATATTTCTTCCTGGTTATCTAAATTTTTCAATCCCGGCTAGTAGAGGTGGCAGGGGTCGACCGATGGGAGGCCTTACAATTTGGATACGGCAACGTTTACAAGTAACAATCAAAGTAGTGGATCTGGGTTACAAGGACATCCAAATGTTAAGAATAGCATCAGACAATGGGGGAGGGATAGATATTTATAACATCTATGCCAGGGGTAGTACCATAGGGAATTCACCCATCTTAGAGGCTTTGTCCACTTTTTTGGAAATACAGTCCTTGGGAAATAAAGTTGTAGTAGCTGGCGACCTAAATAGGACTTTCGAGCCGTTGGACAGCTCGGACGATCCCTTGGGGCAAGAGGAGGATATGCAATGGGGTGTTCCAATATTAAATCTTGCTCCGGTTAAGCGGTGGACAAAAGATATATTACAACTGAATGCCATTTGTCTGGCACAAGGATTAAGAGCCTTAAATGGGAGAACGAAGAGTGATAGGGAAGGTGCCTGCACATTCGACAACGGTCGTAACCAAAGTTGGATAGATTATGTCCTTTGTAGCATGAAAAAAAAAAAAAAAGTTACTATGCATGAGTAAATATACAACATTTGTGAATAGAACAATGGACATCATTTAGAGGTCAACAGGAGTCACATCTGGGACCCCTGTGTGAAACATTATAACTCTTGGAATTCCCATTGTGACACTGGCCTCAGAGGTGGCAAAAACAGTGCCATGAACACAGAGAAGGCTCGTCCTTGTGGGCGTCAGGGCACCACTCTCCCTGTTTCCAGCCTATTTTGTTACAGTAATAGTGAGTAATAATCTATCATTCACTATTAGTGTGCTAAATAATGGAGCATCAGGAGGTAGAATTAAACCTTTGAAGGAAACTTAGGTAAGTAAATGATGCTTTTAAATGTATGTTGTGGGTGTCCTTGCAGGTGAGAGTGGGTTTGTAGGAGAGAAAGCATGAGTATATGTAAGCCCCTGTGTCTTTAAGCCTGATCATGTGAAAGTGAGATAGTGAGAATAAGAGATGGGTAGCGAGTAACAGTGAGTGAGGCGACTCGCTGTATGTGAGTCAGCGTGAGTGACAATGAATGAAAGAAGACTGCAAATGAGAGTGGGTCAGTATGAATAAAAAGGAGTCTGAGGGAGTGTTAGAGAGTGTGAGAATTAGTAAGAGTGAGTGGCAGTGAGTGATTGTTAGTGTGAGTGAGTGAAAATAAGTGAGAATGAGTGAGAGTAAGAGTTACTGCTAGTGAGAGCCAGTGAGAATCTATGAGTAAGAGTGAATGTGGCTGAGAGTGAGTGAAAGAATGAGCGAGTGAGACTGCATAAGAATTACGGAGTAAGAACTGAATGCTACTACAGTGATCTGCTTGTGAGTCTACCAAATGACACTGATATATTTAAGGTACTTCTTGTCTTATAGAAGCACCTATTGCAAAACTGTGGTGCTGGCATTTTGGAAGCAATTATTAGTATAATAGGCACCTGTGAAAAAATATTGTGAATGACATGCTAGAGGTAATTTTTGGCATAATGAGAATCCATGGTAAAATATCAGAACTGGTGTTCTAGAGATAGGTTTTGGTTTTATTGGCGACCCATGGAAAAATGCTAGCCCTGGCATATTTGCATAGATTTTCAGCATAGTGGGCACCTGTTGTCCACAAGAACAGCATCAGAATCTACACCAGCACCGACGACACTCTCAGCACCTCCGAACACATGCATTTCCAGATCCACACAGACCCCAAGGGCACCCTCGTCCACAGACCCCCAGGACCACAACCCCAGTTCAGCGACTCCATCGCCGACTTCATCAGCACACACGCCCTGACCTCCACCAATTACACCCTCCTCGGAGACATGAACTTTCACCTTGAGAACAACAACAGCATCTCCACCACCCTGATCGACAACCTAGCCAACCTCGGACTGAGGCCGTTCGTCACAACGCCAACCCATTCTGCCGGCCACATGCTCGACCCCGTCTTCTCCTCAAGCTCCCACGGCTCCTTCAGTAACACCACCGAACTCCACTGGACCGACCACTGGTGGGTGCATCCATATCACCTTCCAGAAAACCACCACGCACCACCGTACCCAACAGATTCCCTGCCGTTGCTGGAGCAAAATCACCGAAGACCAACTACGCCCAAACCTCGCTCTCAGCCCACCCACCCACCCCTCCTAAATCAATGACGCTGCCCGCATCCTCAGACACTGGATCAACGACTGCTCCAACACCCTCGCTGAAGAAACCCACCCACAGAGACACCAGCGAGAGAGCCAGCTGGTTTACCCCAGAACTCCTAGCCTCCAAATGAACATGCCGATAACTAGAGAAAAAACGGCACAATGAAAAGACATCGGACAGCCTCGCAGCCCACAAAGACGCCATCCGCAAACACCATCACCCCATCCACCTACAGCAGACCCAGGACCTGCTGACCTTCATAAAACTCCTCAAGACCTGGCTTTTTGAGCAGTAGCAGCATTCCGCACCCCAGAGCCTTGAGACCCTCATGGGTGAGTAGTGCGCTTTACAAATTATATGATTGATTGTTCAGGTCAGCCAAGAGGACCTCCTTCAAAGACCGCCTCGACAACAATGCACTTCAACATCGTAAAAGAACTCTCCATCCCCAGCTCCAACACCAACGACATCCCGCCATCGCAAGCCCAGGGATCATCCCTCAGCCCGACACTGTTCAACATCTACTTGGCCCTGCTCACACAAGTTGCATGACAGCACGACCTCAACATAATTGCCTACGCCAACGACACTCAACTGATCCTCTCCCTCACCACCAAAGCCAACCTCCACGAAGAAATGAAGGCCATCGCTGACTGGATGAAGATCAGCCGACTGAAGCTGAACACAGACGAGACGGAGGTCCTCCTCCTCGGCTCCAACCCTTCAGCTTGGGACGATTCCTGGTGGCCCCTGGCACTGGGTGCAGCCACGACAACCACCGACCATGCACGCAACCTGGGAGTCATTCTCAACTCAACACTCTCCATGACCAAGCAAGTCAACGCAATCTCCTCCTCCTGCTTCAACACCCTCCGCATGCTCCGCAAAATCTACAGGTGGATCCCGACAGATACAAGAAGAATAGTCACCCAGGCCCTCATCAGTAGCAGACTAGACTATGGAAATGCTCTCTATGCCAAAGCCCCGGCCAAGCTCATCCAACAACTGCAACGCATTAAAAACCCCTCCGCAGGCCTGACCCTCGACGTACCATGCCACAATTACATCACCCCGCACCTGAGAAACCTGCACTGGCTCCCCGTCAACAAGAGGATTTCCTTCAAGCTCCTCATCCACACACACAAGGCACTCCACAAGACCGGCCCAGCCTACCTCAACAGATGACTTTTCTTCTACATCCCCAACCGCCAGCTCCACTCCGCCCCCCTCGCCCTCGCCACAGTCCCTCGCATCCGAAGAATACCCACCGGTGGCAGATCCTTCTCCCACCTTGCCACCGAGACCTGGAACACCCTCCCACTGAGCCTACGACAGACCCAAGACCTGCTGACCTTCAGGAGGCTACTCAAGACCTGGGTGTTCGACCACTAGCGGCTCCCCCCCCCCTTTTTCCCCAGCGCCTTGAGACCCTCACGGGTAAGTAGTGCGCTCTACAAGTTCTTGATTGATTGAGTGATTGATTTTAAAAGCCTTGGAGGTACAATGGAGGTAAATCTTGACATAATGAAGAACTTACATGATGCCCTCCAGCATCGCATTGCGCTCTTCTATTCCTCTCCTCTCTGCTGCTACAGGCTCCCAGCCTGCCCTGTGGCCAATCCTGAAGCTGCTCTTGTGAATAATTTTGTGCTTCAGGACAGACTGGGAGCCAGGCGCAGCCGGCACAAATAAGAGCGGTGGGGCGGGGTGGGGGCGAGGCCCGGTGGGATGAGGGAAGTCGATAGATGACGGGGTATTTAAAATTAAATAAAAAAATAAAACCTCTTACCTTGCACTCTCCGCATCACTGGCTCAGCGATGCGGTAAGCTCAAGGTAAATGGTTTTATTCATTTTTTAATTTCATTTGACCTACCCTGTCATCTGTTGACTTCCCCCCACCGCACCCCGCCACCACCTGCCACCACCCACCACCCCACCAATCTACTGCTCTTTCCTGTGCCGGCTGCGCCTGCTGGGAGCCTATGCCTGCTCTCTCCAACCCCAGCAATGCAGCAAGGGCTGGCGGGAGTGTCACTGCGCATGTGGGTTTGGCTGATCTGAGATGGCCGGCCAAACCCACATGTGCTGTGAAGGCGGTGCCTACCACTTTCCCTCCAGCCTGTCACCACCCTAGCCCTACCACCAAGACTCAGCACAAGAAAATAAAAATGGGTTATAAACCTTTTTTATTATCGCTTCTTTTTTCAAACATTTAAGTGCTGGCGGGGGGCAGAATTCCTCTGCCAAAGCCGCTGGCCACTGCAGCCAACAACAGCTTGTGGCTCTGATGTATTTAATTATAATATCTTTAAGATAAATCTACTCAGATTGGTGTGGGTCATCAACTGCTGCCATTTAAACAATGCAAATGCTAAGAAAAATAACAAATTCTAGGGGAAGACGATGTGTAGTATCCATATATAACAAGAAAAGCTAGACATGCACAAATAAGGTCTTCAAGCTTTAACCTCTTATAAGTAGGTCTATTGGCTTTGCTAAGGCTTTTTTTAGGAGCATGGTGTTTCTACTGAAAAAGGGTGGATTGGGCAATGCCAGGTCTCCCTGTTCCTCATTGTCTGTATTGCTACCAAGTGGTCCCATGTTATACGTGACACCTTCAGCCAGCCCTATGCATCCAACAACATTTTACCTGGTTGGAATTTTGAACCAACACCTATAATGGGAAGGGTCTCAGAATGTAAGGAGCCAGGGCTGGGCTGGTAATTGTGCCACTCTGGCATTTCCCGGTAGGCTGCAGGCAAAGGGTCGTCTTTCAGAAAAGGCTTGGCTGCCATGACCAAATCACGTCCCTCTTGCCGTATTCTAGAAGCAGTTCCTTCAACGTGGGGCTACTCAAGACATTTTTGGCAAGGCTGATTTTTTTTTTTTTTTTTTTTTAAAGTTTGAAAGCTTTATTTGAATATTAAGTAATGCAGAAAAACAGTCATATAAAATAATGCAATACAGGATACATAAACATATCAAATGAGAGGTTAATGTAAAGAAGAAGAGAAAGCTATTTTTATATTTTAAGGAAGTGAGGGGAGGGAGGGGAAAAAAAGGAAATTACAAAGACTGTTCCACCAGTGTTGGATGAAGAGCTTCGTGAGTTTTTTCCAATTGAAAGTGATGTGTTGGAAAGCTAAAGCAAGCTTAAGGTCAAAAAGACCATTTTTGTGAGAAAGAAGGTCATAAAGAATCAGAGAGACTTCCAGAGAAAAGAAGGGGAATGGAATGGAGAATGGAAATATTAAATAGACGAGAAATATAGGACCACACATTCTCCCACAAAGAAGAGACCGAGGGGCAAAGGAAGAGAAGATGAAGAAGGTCGGCATTAGAGGAGCCACAGGTCCCACAATTTGGGTTTGTGGAGTGAGAATATTTAGTGATAGAGGTGGGAGTAAGATAAAGTTGATGATAGAGAAAGAACATAGATTGAGCAAAAGAAGCAGAGTGAGAGATTTTGAGAGAATGGGACTAAAATTTGTCGTAGAAGGTAATAGACCACTCACATCCCAGGTCAGATTCCCATGATAGTTCCAACTTAGTTTTAGGATGCTCTGGATTAGGAGCTGAGAAGTAAATATATATAGGAGATGCTTTAGGCAGCAAAGAATCTTGAGAAGAGAGTTAGAAACAGGGGGAAGAGTTGAGGATGGGAGAGAGTAGAAAATATCAAGAATGACCGCCATTAGAGTGGTAAATTTCTGTAGGAAGGAGCGGGGCATTTGAAAGTGTTCTGAAATTGGGGAAATAGGTAAGGAGAGAGACCATCAAAGAGGTTTTTGACCCAGATTATACCTTGTGATCTCCAAGAGTTCCAAAAAATGGTTCTGCCACTAATGATAATAAGGGAGTTATGCCAGAAAGGGGATTCTAAGAAGAATTCTCTAGATAAAGGTTTGGGGTGTATCAAAGGTTTCAGTAGGGAACAAGTGTGTTTGAACAAAGGTAGGGAGGTAAGGAGTGTTTTGGCAGAAAAGGCTAACATTTCTTTTGAAGAGAAAGGTAATGATAAGGTACGCTCAATGGAAAGCCACAGGGGAGTAAAAGGGGAAAGGTCAGAGAAGAGCCATTTGGAGGCCTGACGAAGACAAAATGATTGATGGTACAAGTGAAAATTAGGGAAATGTGCCCCCCCCCCCTTTAGGTTGTGTCCTTCGAAGAGAAGAGAGGGATATCCTAGGTTTTGTATTTTGCCAAAGAAATTTAGAAAGACGAGAATCAATTTGTTTGAAATAGCAGGCGGGAATGTGGATAGAAAGCATAGAGAAAGTATAAATCAAAATAGGAGTAATCATCATCTTAATTGAGTCCAATCGACCCCACCATGAGAGAAAGAGAGAATTCCAAGAGGAAAATAATTTGTCAATTCGAGACAAGATCGTCGCCATACTTAATTTGATAGTAGAGTTGGCGAACCATAGACCTAGATATTTGATTTAAGAGCTATTCCATGCAAACCCAGTGGAAGAAAAGGAATGTGGAAGACAACATTTCGTGAAAGGGAGGATTTCTGTTTCATCAGAATTGATTTTATAGACAGAGACAAGGGAAAAGGAAGTAAATTAATGTAATAAAGGGGGAATGGATGTTTCTGGATCAGAAATGAAGAGTAGGATGTCATCTGCGGGAAACCAGAGCTGGAAACATTATTACGGATTGAGGTTAGGAAGGGTTCAAGAGCAAGAACAACAAGAAGAGGAGAGAGAGGGCAACTTAGACGGACTCCACGTAGGAGGTGAAAATAGGATGAAATACCGCCGTTAACTAATACTGAAGCTCTGGGGGCAGAATATAATAAAGATATGAGAGAAATACATTTGGGACCAAAACCATGCCATTTCAACGATGCAAATAAAAAGGACCAATCTACTCTATCAAATGCTTTTTCAGCATCAACAGAAATGGCCACTAAGGATGTGGAAAAGGAAGGAATTTTGTTTAAAACATTAAGAAAGAGACAAGAGTTATCCGAGGTCAATCTGCCTCTGACAAAACCACATTGCTCCTTACCAACTAAATGAGGTAAAATGGGATCTAAACGTAAAGCAAGTGCTTTGGCGAAAAGTTTATAATCAACATTAACCAGGGAAATCAGTCATTAACTTCTGCAAAACATAGGAACTCGTCTCTCTTTGTGGATGAGGCAAATTGTGGCTTCTTGAAAAGTACCTTCTGTTTTACCAGAGAGGAAGAAGGAGTAAAAAAGATTTAAGAGTTTAGAAAGGAGTAAGTTGGAAAAATTCAGATAAAATTCATTTGAAAAACCATCCAGGCCATGAGTTTTCCCTTTCTTTAAAGCGGTTAAAGCAGAGGAAAGTTCATTAAGGGATAGGCCATCCTCAAGATCAGAAAGATTAAGGAGAGAGTTGGATGGGGATGGTAAAATATCAGATATGTTTGAATAAGGGAGCTAGAGGGAGGGGACTCCGGGGTATAAAGATCCTTATAGAATAGTTTAAATTTGTTAAGAATATCTTGATCCTAATGAAGAAGAGAACCATCCAAAGAATAAATGGAATCAATAACCTTGTGATCTTTATGGGATTTAAGGTAATTTGGTAAAAGTTTTCAAACTTTATTACGGCCTCAGTAATACCGAGCACTACTATGGAGAAGTATGAAAGAGGCATTATCAGTTGAGGTTTTATTGAATTCCAGTTTAGCGCGAATTAGAGCCAGCAGGACCTTCTTATCTGATGAAGTTTAGAATTTGTGCTCTAAAGCTTTGATGTGGGCCGGGGTAGCTTTATTTTGTTGAAGAAAACATTTCTAAATGAAACCCCTTGCAGTGGCTTTAAAGGAATCCCAAACTATGTAGGGTGAGGAGCTAGTATGATTATTTAGGTCAAAAAATTCATTAGCAAAGGTGACGAAAGAAGAAGAGAAAAGTAGGTCAAGTAAGAGAGAGTTGTTGAAATGCCAACGGGAGTACCTGGGATGTGGTTGAAGTAAGTCAAGGTCAGTTATAATTGGGGCATGGTCAGAGATAAAGATAGGTTCAATAGAGGAGGATAACAAGTTCTGAGATAAAGACTGAGGAAAAAAAATAATGTCTAAATGAGTGAGGGAATTGTGAGGAGGAGAGAAGAAAGAAAAGTCAAGAAAATCAGGATGAGTGAGTCTCCAAGAGTCAACAAGGTGGGAAATAGTGTCAAGAAAATGTTTATAAGACTTATGAGGGGTGAAGCGTGTCTGTGATTGGCGATCTAGAAAAGGGTCAACAATTTGGTTGCAGTCACCTCCCAGAATAAAATAATCATCTCTAAATTGAATACATTTGTGTGTGATCAAAGGCCAAAAGGAATAATCCGGGTGAGTGGGACCATAAACATTAAAAACTGTCAAGGAAATATTAATAATTAACAACTTAGCTAACAACCATCTACCTTCTGTATCAATTTCTTGCAAAATAATTTTACATTTTAGTTTCTTATGGTATAGAATTATAACACCATTTTTAGAAGTGGGAGAGAACAAAACAGAACCCACCCAACCCCTCTTGTAGAAGGACCAAGTCAGGATTATAAGAGGCAAGATGTGATAGAATTTTCTGTCTCTTAATAGGGTTAATGAAACCTTTCACATTCCAAGAGATAACTCTGAATGTAAAAACGTAAAAAATACATAAAGAACAAAAACAAAACATGTAGTTTTAACAAAGATGCAATGAATACTACAATCAAACTTACAAGCCATACATAAGTACACCATTAGAGAAAAGGAGGTAAGAGGGAGGAAGGAGGAAGAAAGGGGAGAAGGACTGAAAAAGGAAAGGAGAGGAAAAAAAGATAATAGGAGAAGACAGCACATGACACCACTGAATGCAATATAGGAATTCAAATTAGGAAAATAAAGGGGGTGGCGACTGTGATACGTGCCTTTTACAGGAAGACAAGAAAGAAGTGCGGGGAATGGCGACACAAGGAAGACGGTACAACCGACCGGGAGAGGAGCACCACAGCGGGTAAAATATGCGATAAATAGGAAATAAAGAGAGAGATGCGTTAAAAGATAAGAAATTACCAAGAAAAATAGAAGGATAGAAGAGAAGAAATGAGATGAAAACAAAATTCTACAACACAGTGATACAATACAATTATGAACAATAACCTGCAGAGATAAAAAGCATTAACTAAAAACCAGGTGAATTAAATCTGAAGCAGAAGAGAAAAGAGTCAAGGTATGGAAGATGTGGAAGAGAGAGAACCAGAGACATCCATCGACGACGAAGAGTGCGAATGAATGGATTTCCTCAGTTCTGCAGATTCCTCAAAGGTAGAAGTCTTGTTCTGGTAAGTAACCTTGAATAAACACGGGTGAAAAAGTCCTTATCAAGCTCCAAGAGTGCGCAAAGAATGTCGAAGATCCAAAAATTCTTTCAGCCGTTTATTCATTGCAGAGGAGACATCCTGAGAGAGAAATAACTTCGTGCCTGACCAGACAAGTTGTTTTTTGTGTTTAGCCTCATTTAAAACCAGTGGCGAGTCTGTAAATTTCAAAAACAGAAAAATCACACCTCGTGGCTTGGTGGGAGCAGTTGATGAAGACAGACGTGAACCCTACCTGTGGGCTCTCTGAATATTCAAATTTGTAGATGCAGGAAGGTCCAGAAGTTTTATGAGAAAACAGAACTGATTATCACCTTCTAAATTCTCTGGAAGACCATATAAGCATAGGTTATTGCGCCTATTCCTGTTTTCAAGGTCCTCCGATTTCCTCAACCAAAGGAACTCCATCTATGGGGCAACTAATTTTGTGGAGACATTTTGAAGTTCATCAACTTGCTGTTCCACTGTGGAAACGCGAGATCCATAGAGGCCCATTTGGTGTCCATAGTCTGTAAGTGGGAATCAGTCTCATCAATAAAAGGGCGCACAGCGCACATTTCTTCAAAGATGGTATCCAGCGATATCAGAGAAACAGACTTTGGTGGAGGAGGAATGGTCCTGTTTGAGGCGTTTATTAGCAGAAGCTGGAGTTTGCGATTTAATTGATGAGGGCATGAAAATAGTTGATTTAGAGGAGCTGGATTGCACCATAATGGCAGTGTCTCTAGATACAGGAGCAGAGGAAGAAGATACTAACACTGGAGAATTAGCTGTAGATCTCTTTTGTGTAAGTAATAATTTCTTGCTCCTGCCCATAGAGCAGGGAAGGAAAAACTGTGTGAGAGCAAAGAAAAACACCAGCAAAAAGCTGCAATGTCTCACAGTGTGTGAGGTAGGTTCCACAGTTGATTGCGCAAGCAGCTCAAAACACAAGGAAACCTCTTAATAAAATTAAAAAATAGGTCTGATCTGGCAAAGAATAGCAGGAAAATAGTAATTGTCATCAAAAATCAGGAATGCAGCATAATGTCTGCGGTGAGAAGCAGGGAAAGCCTTACAGAGAAAAACAAAATGGCGGCCACAAAGGAGTGAATACAAGTAAAGGAGGTTTTACCTAAAAAAAACAGCGAATACACCCATAGCAGACATATGAGGGTGTTCAGGAGCAGTTCTGATGCATGAAACTCTCTACTTCAATGCCCAAATAGAGTTTAGAGACATGAAAATCACTGCAACATTTCACCCGCGATGCAGAGCTCTAGCGTTAGCCGGCCATCTTGTTTGCCACTGATTTTAGTTTCTGATTGGCCTTGTGAAGATATGTTGCTTACAGTGCAGTTCTGTTAATCAAGGAGAGAGAGAGGAACTAGAGTAGCTAGTTCGTTTCCCCTGGGATAAAGTGGTTAATCAAAGAGAACTAGCTATGTCTATGTGCTATGTGTCTACATGGGAAACCGTTTGGTTTAGTATGTAGGTCCTCACCCACCAACCTAGTTGGTGACATGCTTCATCATCGGGCCCCACCCGAGGCACCGAGTGTGCCTCAGGTGTGCTGCGACGCCAGATTACTGTGGAGCAGGTTTTTTGGAAGGTGAGTGTGCTGTGCAGGTGTGTTGCGTGAGATTTAAAATTCTATCCTTGGGGTCCCTAACGGTTACTTTATTGGTGGCCCCCAGGCAGAGGTTAAAAACAAAGGCTTGGGACGTGTAGGGGTTGACTTATGGTCGCCCACGTCCAGTGTGGTTGACTAGTTTCAGCCAGGCCTTTTTATTAAACTGGCTTTCTTCAGGACCTATGTGTGGGAGTGTTATAGGGAGCTATGTGATTATCAGTGCCCTGTATGTGAAGCACGTGCTAAGGTGCTGATATATATATATATAAGAGGTATTTCCTCTCAGTTTGTACCTGTAAAGGAAAAAAGGACAAACAAGAGACACATAAAGTTAAAAAAAAAAAAATTGTCTACCACGCACATGGGTGAGTTAGCGCCTGGTACCTTACAGTGCAGTGCCGCACCTGACATGGGATCTCGGGCCGGTTACCTGCCAAGAGCACTTGCATATAGACTTTTCCATTCACTTACATTAAATTACAAGTTTCCTCCGAATAATGGCAGTGCAGACCTAGGAAAAATAGGGCCTCAACTCCTTGCTAAAAACCTCCAAACCCAGTGGTCGAAGTGGGCGGAATCGGCAGGGCATGGCGTGCCCCTACTTTAATTTAGTGGAATCCATTCCTCTTCTTTTTATTTTTAGGAATCATGGACATTCGAGGACAGGCGGGATGGCAGAGAAGGAAGAGAACTCTGGGGAATATTAGCAAGCGGCAGCGATAATTATCGCTGACTGCTGCTAGAGTGAGGAAATCTATTGCCAGCTATCGCTGGCGATAATCTCCATGTTAGCGTTGTATTAACAACGCTTAATGCCAGGGAGATAAATATCCCAGCGATAGCGGGGATTATCACCGTTTTCAATGGAATATCGCTGGTTTTGCAGCGATATTCCATTGAAAATGGCGATAACCGTGCTGATAGGGCAGGACAATCTTAGCCATGTAATCCTCCTCCCGTTGGATTACATGGCTAAGAACAGGTCACAAGCAGGCGTTAGGAAAGTAGCGTTAACTGTGGTTAGCGCTACTTTTCCAAACGCTCAGCTTATTAGCGAGCAGCTTGTTAATAGGAGAAATTTCGCTTAGCGACATTTCTCCTATTATTTTGCCCTGGAACGCCCTCTTTGCATCTCATTAGAGATGCAAAACTGGGCGTTATTAACAAGGGAGCAAAATCAGCAAAACATGCAATAGCGTTTCGGCCGAAAACAGCTGCAAAAACGGTGATAATTTCAAATTGCCTGCCTTGTTAATATGCCCCTGTGTCTTTACATTCTTGCCCAGAGAAGACAAGGACAGTGTCCACTTCTCCTGCTCTGCTGCTGGCAGCGGCCCGTCTCTTTCTTCCTCTTTTTCCCTATCTTTCTGTTTTGCTGAAAAACGTGACTTCAAGAAACTCTTCCTACCCTCTTCTTCCTCTTCTTTCGTTTATTTGTTCCTCTGTGAAATGGATCCAAAAAAAAGAAAAATACTTTTACTTGAGATGTCGTTCTATTTAAAAGTGCAGCCTCGGGATGAAGAGGAATAAAAGGTTTAATATATAAAAAATAACTAAATAAAGCAAGACAGAGCGGTCACAAAGTGGCCAGAACAACATTGTTTTCCCCAGGTGGGTAAGTGCACCATTCTTGGAGGTACTGCAATACCTGGATGATGGGTGGATTGGAAATCAAAAATGTGTACTGTGCCTCTCTGTTTACGGAAGTGGTCTTTTTAAACCATACTGCTTACATTTTGAAAGGATATAAGCAATGGACATTGAAACGGTCCTTTCCAGGCCCTGTAGTCATGTCCTTAACTTTTCAGGCAAAAACAATAATTGACTTCTGTATAATGAGTGTAAAATCATTAAGGTAACTATGTTGTTCCTGCTTACATTTCACATGCTTTACTTAGTCTTGCATTACCTATGAGTGTTTGCTTTTACAAGGATGTTATTACTTTTTTTTTCAGGCAGCATATTACTCTTTTCTAGTGCATAGTTTGAATTGAGTCGTATTAATGTTTTTATAGCGGGTACAATTGGGTTGTAGCTTAAGACAGTGAGAGTTTCTCTCAGTGGGGTAGTAACATGTTCAGTGTGCGAGAGGATGTTGCACTATGGCCAGTGCTGCCGAATTTGGAACTGGGAGCCAGGTTTAGCCTTCATGACTGGTCGACCAGACCACTCTCCTGAGGGAGCAGATTCCCATGCAAGACCTTAGAAAGCCCAGCTAGACCTTAGCAGCCCTGGTGTCTTAGCACCAGCAGGTGGACCCTAGCGGTGGCAAGTGTAGGTTAACCTTCTCATTTTTAAGGCTGCACTGGCACTTTCGTGCTGCCAGAACATCACTTCTTTTACATTCCATGGTGCAATGTGCTACTGGCATATTTATAAGGCCATGTAAAACCATGTTACATAGTTTTCCATGGCCTTATAAATATGTGCCCCATTCACACAGAAAACTGTGTGAAAGGGACATTCCATGGGTGTTGCTGGGGAAGTTCCCAGCATCATCCATGGCTTTTTGACATTGCCCCAAATTTACGAGAAATCGTAAGTCTGAAGCAGCAACAAAAACTGATGCCTCCCCAGCGGAGGCCTAGGGGTGACACAACGAGGAGAAATGTATTTATTTCTCCTCTCTTTTCCTCTTTCTATGTGTACTGCAGAATGCAGCACACATAGAAAGAGGAAAAAGCTTCTTGTGATTGTTTTTCTACAGGAAGGTTTCCCTTCCTGCACGACAACCATCATCCCGGCAATGCAGGCACCCTGTACCATGGAGGAAAGGTGCCTGCGTTGGCACACGGCAGCCCATTGTGCACCGACACAGGGGAAACGGACAGGAATGTGCAGTATCTAATAGATACAGCGCATTCCTGCCCTTTTCTTTTGCTATAGGGCAGCGCAGCAGCAAGGCCGGCTGTGCTGCCCTACGGCAAAAAAAACATAAATGACGCCCAGAACTATTTATGGACTGACAGGGAACATGTGTTTGAGAACGTTTAAGGCCTAATTAAGAGTTGAGGCGTTATTCATAGTCCCTGATAAATAACAATACCACAGGGTACATTGTTTATTGGATGCAATTAAGAACGCATATAATGAGTTTAGGGAGAATTACATGCAGATTTTGGTGTTTAAAGCACAAAAATCTGCATGATGCAGTAAATACCGTATGTGTTTCTGTCACACTCACAGCCACATAGGGATACATGTGAAGGATACATGACTACGTATCCCAGAATGCCTGGAGAATGGTCTGTATTCTATCTCTCTCACCCTCTGCTGTTTCTACTTCCTACTTATACTCCTCCCTGGGAGTTGTTCGGTGCTTATCACCTGTGTATTGATGCAGCCCCAGTGGATTTGAGGAGAAGCCGAATCACCTTCCTCCCTTGGCCCCCCCTTTTTAGATTCCTTGGATTGAAGCTAAAACATCCGCTGGCATTGGCAGAAGCCGCGGGTTGTTTCCGAACTTTACAGCTACTTGAAAAAGTTCACCAAACGCGCTGGAGCGTTTCCGTGCACTTTAAACTGGAAATACAGCTTTGGGCATGCAGCGCGAGTCTCGCTGAAGTGCTGTGTGGGCGCGGTAATACTTCAGTGTCTATTTCATTTAATTTTGGTGCATGCTAGTGAAGCCAACTAGCGTGCGCATTTATTATTTATGACTTTACAGTGTGCTCGAAGATTATGAGATAAGGAGGAGCACACGATGTTTGGGAAAACGAGTCGGAGCGGTTGAGAGGCTCGGATTACTTTCTGTAGCTGGATTGGCAAGAGGATTGGAGGTGACATTTACCTTTATTTTTATTTTTTAAAAATTTTTGAAAACCTTTATTGATACCAGGACACACAGCTATTCAGCCTGACATCCCGGAGGCAAGGCAGCAGGAATAAAGGAGAAAAATAGTGTCAAACAGTTGAGGCATATTCACCGAAGGTTAATTTTATAATATAAATACAACAACAAGCGCCCGTGGGCGCGAAAGTGGCAGTGTAGAAAACGTGACGCCGGGTGTCAGGGAGGGGTAGGGAATAAGGCAGGGAAACACTTATTAAAAGCAAATTGCAGAATGGGAAGGAGGCAGGAGGGGGAAGGTATCAGGAGAGTAAGTTACATTAGAGCTCAGTTGGCGTCACAGGTTAGGGAAAGGCGGTGTCATGTTGATCAATTGGCTCAGGCGGTAAACACACATCCCCCCTGTATTCGTTCCATGCTCCCCAAATTTTCGTCCAAGTCCGAGGTTTCCCCCTGGCCACATAGACTGTCTTTTCCCTAAACATGCACCAGTCCATGTTGGCCTTCCACTGTACCAATAGGGGGGCCTCGGTCGCACCCCATCTCTGGGCTATGTCCCTCTTCGCCACCATGATTCCCAGGGTGACCCACCTAGTCTGTGCAACGTTGTGGTCGGAAGGCTCCCATACATTCAAGAGGCATCGACGGGCCTCCGCCTGGGAGGCCACGCCAGTTACCTCCTCCATAACGCGGTGGACCCTTCTCCAGTAGGAGGCGATCACCGGGCATTCCCAGATGATATGTAGGAAAGTGGCAGGAGCTCCACAGCCCCTGCGGCAGAGACCGTCAGGTGAGAAACCCATACGCATCAATCGGGGCCCCGTCACATATACCCGGTGTAAGACCTTAAACTGTACAAGGCGAAGGCGGGAAGAAATGGCAACCACCTTAGGAGAGGAAACCGCACCCTGCCAATCTTCGTCGTCCAATTCAAGGCCATCTGCTACCCACTGGTCTCTCAAGCTAAGTAGGAGGTCCGTGCGTGTATTGACCAACTTCTTATACGAGAGTGAAATCGCACTGTCTGGCATATGCCCATCCAGGATCCTATCTTCCAGTGGGGAACTTTCGGGGATGACGCCGTCCGGCGGAGAGGCCGAAATCAGCGCATGTTGCAGCTGCGCATAGCGGAAGAACTCCGTCGCGCCCAGCTGGTACTCAGCTTGTAACTGGGGGAAGGTCTTAATCAGACCCTTGGAGAGCATGTCATCAACCCTGCTGATGCCAATGAGGTCCCACCTATCAAAACCCTTGGTGTGCCAGAGTCTACCCAGGATGTCGGAATCAAAGAGGGGGGTGAACCTCGTGAGTCTGCCCTGCCATCCTTGTGCCTTAGTAACCGCTTTCCAGGTGCGGACTGCCGTGCGGGTGGGGCCCGTTAACTTACGATCAATAGACTTGGAATATAGGGCCCGGTAGTAATTACCGTCGCCCACCAGCCACCTATCCATGGCATAGCCGGGGCTCACCACTTGGCCGTAAAACCCATGGTTTAGGGCAGCCAGCTGCGAAGACCAGTAATAACGGCGCACGTCGGGGAGGGCGATGCCCCCATCGTACCAGGGGAGCGTGAGTTTGTGGAGGGCGACGCGAGGGCGACCCTCCCAAAGGAGGTTACGGAGAAGGCCTTCAAGCTCACGAAAGTAGCGGGCTGGGACAGGGTCTTGTGCGTTCTGAAGTGCGTACAGGAATCTGGGCAGGGCCATCATCTTGAACAGAGCGGCGCGGCCAAGAAGGGAGATTGGCAAGTGGCGCCAGCTGTCGATGTCACGTCGCAACCTCTGAAGAGGAGGGAGCAGGTTGTTGTCATACCGAAGCTTGGCATTACCAGAGATGTAAATGGCTAGGTATTTAAAACCGCGTGAGGCAATCTGAATACCGCAGCCTCTAGGGAGACGCGGAGTGTCCCCCTTGAGGACGTATAAAGAGGACTTGGCCCAATTAATAACCAGGCCAGAGTACCGCCCAAAAAGTTTGATGACATCACAGGCTACGATAAGGGATCTGCCAGGTGAAGACAGGTACAACAGTATATCGTCAGCATACAAGGAGACCCTGTCCTCAAATCCAGGGGCCCATGTAATGCCTCTCAAGTCAGGATGTGAACGCAACATTGCTGCCAGGGGTTCAAGGGCCAAGGCAAACAATAGAGGGGACAGGGGGCAACCCTGTCTGGTACCACGACGGAGGGGGAATGGCGCCGAAAGGCGGCCATTGACTGTGACATTGGCCATCGGGTCCGCATACAGGAGCTTCACCCAGCTCACGAAGACGGGGCCAAACCCGAGTTTGGTCAGAACCGCCCACAGGTAAGGCCATTCGAGCGAATCGAAGGCCATAGTGGCATCCAAGGACGCCAACACGGCCGGCTCTTCAAGAGTGTGGGCCCGGGCCATGACCCCATGGAGGCGGCGCAGGTTAAGGGCAGTGTTACGGTGGGGAATGAATCCAGATTGATCGGGGTGCACAAGTTCGCTAATGACTCCAATCAAACGATTGGCCAGTAGTTTGGCAAGGACCTTGGGCTCCACGTTCAGGAGGGAAATAGGACGATAGGAACGACAAACGTCCCGTGGTTTACCCTCCTTGTGGATGACCACGATGGTGGCCAGTCGTTGGTCTGGGGGGAGAGAGCCTCTCTCAAAGGACTCCAGGAACATCTTACGGAGATGCGTACGAGCGGATTTTATACAGTTCCACCGGTATACCGTTAGGCCCGGAGGCCTTTCCGGTATTAAGTGAGCGGATCGCAAGGTCGACCTCGTCCGCAGTGATGTCCCTATCCAGGTCCTCTCTTTCCTCCTCGGAAAGGCTGGGCAAGTCGATATCAGAGAGGAAGGCCGACGAGTCCGCCTCCGAAAAGCCGGTGGCAGACCCATAGACCCCCCGAAAGTAATCTTCGAAAGAATCAACAATGGCGCTAGGATCCGTTAGGATCGCACCGTCGTCGCCAACAAGCTCTGGCACCACACGGCTGGCCATCTCCCTTCTGTCTAGCCAAGCCAACAACTTCCCGGCCTTATCGCCCACATCATAGATGCGACCTTGCTGTTCCTTGGCCAGGACAAGAGCGGCATTAGTGGCCAGGTCGTGGTACTCCGCCTGTTTCAGCGAGAGTGCGTGGATGACCGAGGGGTCCGGATCAGACCCCAATTGGGCCTCAAGGCGTAACACTTCCTGCTCAATAGTCAGCATGTCTGAGTCTCTGGTACGACGGGTATCAGCGATGATCGCCTGGGCCTCGCCACGGAGCACCGTCTTAAAGGCTTCCCACAGTGTAACGGCCGACTCCACCGAGCCCACATTCTCGGAGAAGTAAAGATCAATAGATTTGGCCAGGAGGGAGCGGGTCTTGAAATCGCGGAAATACCAGGGATTGACCGCTGCCGGGCGTTCCGACAGAGTCACTCCAAAGTCAAAGGAGACCCATAGCGGGGAGTGGTCGGAGATGCCCCGCGCGAGAAAGCGGGCCTCGGAGACGGCAAGTGCGTCCGAAGCCAACGTGAGGGCATAGTCAATACGCGAGAGACTCCCATGCGCGCCCGATAGGAAAGAAAATTGGCGGAGCGTGGGGTGCAAAAGCCGCCACCCGTCCACCAGCCCAGTAGACTCAAGGAAAGACGGCAGCCACGTCTGTGGTCCACGTAGGTCGCGGGGCGGTTGACGATCAAGCAGACCAGAGCAAACTGAATTAAAATCACCCCCCACTATCAAACGACCAGCCGGCATAGACAAGATGGCACCACCAAGGTCCTGAAAGGTACTAGACTGGAGCCCTGGGGGGACGTACACAGACAACAACGTAAGGGAACGCCCTTCCCACCTCCCAGCCACGGCGGCGTACCGCCCCCTATCATCAACCAAAGTGGTCTCTATCTCTACACATTTACCTTTATTGATATTAGGCCAGAACTGCTTCATGGATTTGAAGAGAAGACGTCTGCAGATAAGTAGCCTCCTTATAGGGGTAGGGGGGAATTATCATGCATGTCCTTGTGCCTTCTATGCAGGAAACTGAATGCAGACATAGAGTGTGATCTTCTACTCTCTCTGAACACGGGCTGTAGATGGTTTCTTGATCCCAGACCGTTATATTTTATTTATCCCTTTTTTCCCCTTCCCCTTGTGAGGTCCTATCTGTAGAGTATATATATATATATATATATATATATATATATATATATATATATATATATATATATATATATATATATATATATATATATATATGACTCACAGGAGGCGCCTCATATAGGGAAGAAGAGAACTAGCATCGTTTCTGCTGTATCCGGCTGTTCAAGGTTAGTCAACCCAACTTTGTTTGTGACAGAGTGACAAGCCCACGGTTAACTACAGCCCGAGCGATGGATACGAATACAGTCGTAACTTCTGTATTAGAAACCCTTACAGCATTAAGAATGGAAGTAGATGCATTTAGAGGAGAGAACCAGGATATGAGGAATGAATTGGGTTCCCTTCGCCGTGAGGTAGCAGGTTTATCCCGAACCAGTCCGACTGGGTCTAGAGGGGCTCATTATATTAGGGATCCTATATTACCTCCACCTGGACAGTCTAGCTCCACCTCCTTCCAGGGTGGTCAAGGACCTGCTACCATTTATGTGATTCAGCCAGTGCAATTGCCTTTGGCACCTCCAGAGAAGTTTTTAGGGGATCCTAAAAAGTTTGCCACATTTGTAGGACAGTGTAAACTGCATTACATGTGCAAACCCACCGTCTTTCATGATGACCAGGCAAAGACAGCTTTCATGTTGTCCTACCTAGGAGGCAACGCAGCGAGCTGGTCTTTACCTCTAATAGAGAGAAATGATCCTGTGCTAAATAATTTTGCGAATTTTTGTGATGAAATGCGCAAATTATTCGAGCGCAAGGCACATATGCTCTCCTTAGATAAAGAACTTATCACACTCAAACAAGGCTCACAAGACCTTTTGTCTTACATCACTAATTTTAATCACCTTGTTATCGAAACTGATTGGCCTACTGAAAAAAGAGTCTCCTTGTATTATCAAGGTTTGAGAGGAGAATTGAAGGACGTCCTGGCCCAGGTGGTACATATGCCTACCACATGCGAAGAGCTAATAGATCTTACGGTGCAGTTGGATCATCGGTTACAGGAACGGAAGGGAGATAAATAACTTTATAAAGTACGGTTATCGACATCCAGACCAAGAGCTGTCGTGGAAGGAGCCTCATCATCAACCGACGGCTCGGAACCTATGCAAATAGGAGGATTCAGGGGTCCTTTGAGTTCTGAGGAAAGAAATAGAAGAAGCATTCAAAAACTCTGCATGTACTGTGGAAAAGCAGGTCATTTTATTCAAAGACTGTAAATCCAAAACCAAGGTTGCATATAAGAATGACAAGAGTGTTAGAAACATTCCAGTGGTGAAATACCCTCTAATGCATCAGGAAACGATTTTGCTCAGACAAGTTAGAGACCCCTTGTGTGAGTGTTGGATATAGAAGAGGTCTGTCACGCAGTAGCTAACAACATGCAACCCACATGAATTTGTTTGTCACGATTACTTGGCCAGGTGTAACGCCTGTATTGGTGCACGCCATGGTGGATTCCGGGGCTACTGGCAACTTTATTGACCAGCAATAGGCACAGAGGCTGGGAGTTCCGTGCATAAAGAAAGAGATGTCTGAACCTGTGAAAGCTGTGATGGCTCTGACCTGACGTCTGGGCTGGTATGCTTTCATACGCGTCAACTCATCATGCAAGTAGGACAGAATAATTACGAGCATATATACTTTGACTTAATAGACGCTCCACAATTGAAGTTGATCCTGGGAATGCCGTGGTTGACGCAACATGATCCTGACGTCAAATGGGCAGCTCGTACTATTACCCTCTGCTCTGCTTATTGTTTGGATCACTGTACTCAGAGTCGAGTACACAAACAATTCAAGGAGGAGTCTTCTGCGGTTTGCTAGCCAGTGGAGGAAGGGAAATGAGCATTTGTGCTGTCTCCACACTTCCAGAGACCTACATACAATACCAGGATGTATTCAGCGAGAAAGAAGCCAATAAGTTGCCCCCACACAGGGAATATGATTGTGTAATTGAGCTGGGACCTGGTGCTAGCATTCCCTGTAGTAGGATATATGCCCTCACAGAAGCCGAGACTATCTACTTACAGCAATATCTGAAGAAACTATTAGAGTCTGGATTCATTCGACCCTCTACCTCCTCTGCATCTTCGCCTCTGTTTTTTATCCCAAAGCGGGAAGGGGGTTTACGACCTTGTATAGACTACAGAGCAATCAACAGAGTAACTAGAAAGAACAGGTACCCTCTTCCCATGATACCGGTACTGCTGGATCAGTTGAAAGATGCTAAGATCTTTACCAAGTTGGATTTGAGGGGAGAGTATCATCTTGTGAGAGTAAAAAGAGGAGACGAGGGGAAAACTTCCTTTCAAACAAAATTTGGGCTATACGAATATCAGGTCATGCCCTTTGGCCTCTGTAACGCCCGCCGCGTTTCAGTTTTTTATGGATGAGGTGTTGAGGGGCTTGTTGGATGTATCATGTATCGTTTATATAGATGACATATTGATATATTCCACCACACAAGAAGAACACGTCAGGCATGCGGTGGAAGTTTTGGAACGCCTACAGAAGCATGAATTATATGCCAAATTAGAGAAGTGTCTGTTCCATGCGAAGGAGGCAGAGTTTCTGCATTATGTTATCGGCCCGAATGGATTACGCATGGATAAGAAGAAAATACAAGCCATCATCCAGTGGGAATCCCCTTCTTGTGTGAAAGCATTGCAGAGTTTTCTAGGCTTTGCAAACTTTTACAGACAGTTCATTAAGGAGTTCTCCAAGATTATACAGCCGTTAACCCACCTCCTCAAGAAAGGAGATGTTTTCCAGTGGACTGACCCTGCCGAACAAGCCTTCCAAGCTCTGAAAGCTTGTTTCACAACAGCTCCCATCTTACGACATCCTGATGCCAGTCAGCCCTTTGTGATGGAAACATATGCTTCCTACTACACCATAGGAGGCATTCTCTCGAAAAGAAACCCTGAAACAGGACAACTCCATCCTGTTGCCTACTTTTCTAGAAAATTGTCAGCCTGTGAAATCAACTACAGCATAACGGACAAGGAACTATTGGCAATAAAGAGGGCATGTGAGGAATGGAGGCATCATCTTCTAGGGACCAGACATACAGTGGAAATATACACTGATCACCGTAATCTTCCTGTTTTAAAGAGTGCAAAGGCCTTAACTCCTCGGCAACTACGGTGGTCCTTGTTCTTTTCGGATTTTCATTTTGTGATCAAATCCAGGGCCCCAAAACGGCAAAGCTGACGCCCTTTCAAGACCAGAGTCTATACTCAAGAACAGTCCCTCCATCACGGAAGAACCTCCTATCATTCTCCACAAGGCTTCTTTTGCTTCAAACGTTATGGCTATAACAAACTCATCTGATTTCTTGAAGCAAGTAGAGAGGAAAACGAAATCTTTGGACGAACAAGCCTGGATCGCGAAGGAAACATTACAGAGAACGATAAAAAACAAGTTACTATTCCAAGACAAGCAGCTGTATGTACCTGATGAGTCTTTACAGAGCAAGCTTTGCAATGGACTCATGATTCCTCCTTAAGAGCTCACATGGGTGTCCAGAAAACACTACAGGCTGTATCCAGATACTTTTGGTGGGAAAGATTACGAAAAGACACAGAGGAATACGTTTCCATATGTCCCATCTGTGCGCAGGCTAAAGTACAGCATTAACGGAGTAGTGGACTGCTACGGCCCATACCTGAACCTCCTGCTCATTGGCACAACGTGTCTATGGATTTTATAGTAGAAATGCCTCTCAGTTTTAGTAACAACACTATTCTTGTAGTAATAGACCATCTGACCAAGATGGGTCACTTCATAGCACTGACCAAGCTGCCTACATCCGGGGAATTGGCCACAATCTTCCTGCAACATGTGGTCCGCTTACATGGTATTCCCTCCATCCTTATCACAGATAGGGGAACTCGATTTACTTCCAGGTTCTGGAAAGGTCTGTGTGAGATCATGAAGATTGATGCTCGTCTGTCAACAAGTTACCATCCTCAGACAGATGGCAAAACAGAGAGGCTCAATCAGACTTTAGAGCAGTACCTAAGGTGTTTTACTCTGCAACAGGGTGAGGAGTGGAGAACGCTTTTGTGGACGGCTGAGTTCGCCTACAACAACACTACCCATTCTTCTTTGGGTTGTTCGCCCTTCTTTTGTCTCAATGGGTTTTATCCCAACTTACTACCATTCGAGCAACCTGGGATTTCTAACCTTCCCACAATTCAGGAACACCATGCTCACCTCACAACAATGTTACAAAATGCTAAGGTACATTTGGAGGCAGCCAGAAACCGTGACAAGTTACAAGCAGATAAAAAGAGAACCCCTGAACCGAGATTCAAAGTCGGTGATAAGGTGTGGTTGAGTACCAAACATCTAAAATTTAAGGGGAATACACAGCTGCAACCTAAATTTGTAGGTCCCTATCCCATTGTTGCGGTTATCAACCCAGTGGACATGAAGTTGAAACTCCCCTTCTCCTGGCACAAACACCCTGTGTTCCATGTGTCTCTGCTGAAACCATATCTACTAGGAACTAGGGCTTCTGTGAGACCTCAGCCTGTGGAAGTTGAGGGCGATGTTCAATATGAGGTCCAGTCTATCCTTGATTCCAAACAGGTGCGGGGTAGGTAACATTACCTGATTGGTTGGAAGGGGTATGGGCCCGAAGAACGCTCCTGAGAACCACGCACCAATTTGCATTGTCCAGGGCTTCTAAGGCGATTCCACGCTTTGTTCCCTTCTAAGCCTGGTGGACTGCCGAGACGTCGGTCATTAAGAGGGGGTTCTGTCACACTCACAGCCACATAGGGATACATGTGAAGGATACATGACTACGTATCCCAGAATGCCTGGAGAATGGTCTGTCTTCTATCTCTCCCACCCTCTGCTGTTTCTACTTCCTATTTATGCTCCTCCCTGGGATTTGTTCGGTGATTGTCACCTGTGTATTGATGCAGTCCCAGTGGATTTGAAGAGAAGCCGAATTGCCTTCCTTCCTTCGCCCCCCCTTTTTGGATTCCTTGGATTGAAGCAAAACCATCCCCTGGCATTGGCAGAAGCCGCGGGTTGTTTCCGAACTTTACAGCTACTTGAAAAAGTTCATGAAACGCGCCGGAGCGTTTCCGTGCACTTTAAACTAAAAATACAGCTTTGGGCACGCAGCGCGAGTCTCGCTGAAGTGCTGTGTAGGCGCGGTAATACTTCTGTGTCTATTTAATTTCATTAGGAAATTCGTAAAGACCTTTTGGTGCACGCTAGTGAAGCCAACTAGAGTTCGCATTTATTATTTATGACTTTACGGTGTGCTCGACGATTATGAGATAAGGAGGAGCACACGCTGTTTGGGAAAACGAGTCGGAGCTGTTGAGAGGCTCGGATTACTTTCTGTAGCTAGATTGGCAGGAGGATTGGAGGTGACATTTACCTTTTTTGATATTAGGCCCGAACAGCTTCATGGATTTGAAGAGAAGACGTCTGCAGATAAGTAGCCTCCTGCTATAACTTTATCTATTAGCGTCCGATAGCCAAGGCTAGAGCTATCCAGACCCTGATTACCAGTACTTTTCTTTTTTCTTTGATTTATTTTTTCATTTTGTGCCTTTGATATTCAGGATGCTTGTGGCAGCCATAAAAGTGAGTGGGTATTGATATACATTGCATAATACACTTTGCTTATAGGGTAGATGGAATTCTCATGCATGTCCTTGTGTCTTCAATGCAGGAAACTGAATGCAGACATAGAGTGTGATCCTCTACTCTCTCTGAACACGGGCTGTAGATGGTTTCTGGCTGCCAGACGTTATATTTTATTTATCCCTTTTTCCCCTTCCCCTTGTGAGGTCCTATCTGTAGAGTATATATATATATATATATATATATATATATATGGGGGAATGGTACCACACTGGCCTATTAGACACTGACGAGTATAAATTTTTAAAGACAGAGAATCCACGCATCCCCTGTATATACTTCCTCCCCAAGATCCATAAGGACCCCATTAGACCACCAGGGCGTCCTATTGTTTCATCCAATGGAGGGTTATTGGAGAACACATCCATATTCCTGGATCTGTATTTGAACCAATATGTACAAAATCTGAACTCATTTTGCAAAGACAGTACAGACTTTCTTAGAAGATTGCATGATGTGAAATGGGAGGAGGGATACTATATGATCAGTATGGATGTATGCTCTCTGTATACTTGTATTAATCAGGTGAAGGGTGTGGAAACCTGCATGCACTACCTAAGGAGCCGCCATGTGGATTGTTGGAGACATAACAACATGCTACAGAAAATGATGCTATTCTGTCTCCAAGAAAATATTTTTCTGTTTGAAAAGGCGGTATACCGGCAACTCTCCGGGACCGCAATGGGGACTTGTTTTGCCCCCAGCCTAGCGAATCTTTTCCTAGGATGGTGGGAGGAACAGGTTGTCTGGGCTGAAGGATCTGAGATGTACACTGACCACATTCTTATGTGGGTCAGGTACATCGACGACCTATTTTTAATCTGGAACGGCCCGGAAACACTAGCGAGACAGTATATTAGTCATCTAGGAAGCAACACCCTCAATCTGAAATTCACTTACGTAATCAGTAAAACATACTGTGAATTTTTGGATGTGGCAGTAGAGGTAAAGGAAGGGGATTTGACAACACGCCTTTTCAGGAAGGCTACAGCTGGGAATGCGGTCCTGCATGCGTCGAGCCACCATCCGACTCCCCTGAAGAGAAGTATTCCCTACGGGGAGCTTCTGAGGGCTCGACGCAATTGCAGCACCGAGGCAGATTTTCAGCTGGAACAAAAGGCCATGATAGAACGGTTCAGCCAAAGGGGTTATGATGAGGCAGTACTAACCAGTGCTCGGACCAAAGTCCAAGGTCTAAAACAGGAGGAAGTCCTTTTCAGTACATCTAGAAGTGACTCTAGAAGGAAAGAATTGGAGAACAGTACCCGACCCAATCCACCCAGAATGATTACTAACTACAGTAGGGGAGCCTGGGCTTTGGAAAGAGTAATGCGAGCTAACTGGAATATAGTAACATCTGACCCCATAGTGGGGGAACTAGTGGGGAACAGACCACAGATAACGTACCGAAGGGCACTATCCCTAAAAGACAAACTAGTTCGAAGCTATCCCGGCGAGGAAAAGAATACGAAATGGCCCCCAATTCCCAATGGTTTCACTACATGTGGGAGCTGTAAATGTGACCGCAATGGGAAATCCTGTAAAAATTATAAAACAGGAACAGGTCAAATACGCACCATCACTCACCCCATTAACTGCAATACCGATTTTGCCATCTACGTACTGGAATGCCCATGTGGGCTCCAGTACGTGGGAAGCACCAAGCATCCACTTAAAATCAGGATCCTGCAGCACCTCCGTGCCATTTCGAATAAAGACCATAATTATCCCATGGCTCGCCATTATGAAGAAAAACATGAAAGTAATAATGGCAGCCTCAGATTCTATGGAATAGATAAGATACCTAGAACCATCAGAGGTGGGGACCGTGAAACGCAGCTTAGGATGAGAGAGTCCAGAAGAATCATTGATATGGAGAGTAAGGCCCCAAAAGGACTTAACTATGGGGAGGAATTAGCATCTCATATAGGCTCTTAAAACTGTTCAGGACTAAGCAGAAGTAGACCCGCGTTGTGATGAATGATCTGTATGTTACACTTTTGCACGTTTTATTTGTATAAAATTTTTTCCTATGTTTAGATATGCGTAAGACAATGAGTGGGGTGGCTCAGCCTCTAGGAATTGGGAGACTGCATGGCATTATCCCCACAGCTTGAATTGTATGTAAGGCATTAACAGCTGAACGTAGGAAGATGACCCCATACTCAGGATAATGGATTTAAATATGAGTTGGATGTCACTTAATTTTATGTTTTTCTTTGAATTTTCACTGTATATACACATGCATTTGGATCGAAATTTCTCACGTTACACTCATCCTTAATTAAAGCACTCATACCTTGACTTTTACCGCCCATCACCCCCTGTCAAATCTTATATGATGGTCAAATTATGAGGGGAGCTCTCCTCTACTTGACACAGCCCCGCCGGTTGACATTTACCACGCATTCAAATCAGGGAGCTCCCATTTATTGATCACGGGACTATGGTCCCGATCCGCTGTACCAAACTACACTTCCCAGGATACTGAGCGGCCTTTAAGCCGGCGCTAGCACCACCTTACGAGTAATATTTACCGTGACACTGGTACATGCGAGTTTTATTGCTTAAAACATTTAATTGTCAATGTTACCGGCAGGGCACACAGTCTACTATGATTACGACCACTGTTTAATTTTGGCAGTGGGGTAGGCAAACATCGTCCACTTCCCACACAACGTACATAAACATCAACGGACATACATTGAATGTTGAATTATGAGCATAATGAAATTATTCTGTTAAATTTAATCGTTCATCGTAAATGGTTTACCTTAAGTATTTCTTTTATGTCTATTGTTTACAAAAATAGTTGTGGGACTATAAATGTGGCAAAAAACAAAATGGCGGTTACTTGAAAAAGGCTTACGCCGAAACGCGTCGTCTTGGGTTAACGAGTGCACAATAAAGGGATTTTGTGCAAGGTTTCCTGGTGTGCCGTCTCTGCTTCCTTCCATTTGAGGGGATCCAGTACTTTCAATATATATATATATATATATATATATATATATATATATATGACTCGCAGGAGACGCCACATATAGGGAAGGAGAGAACTAGCATTGCTTTTGCTGTACCCGGCTTTTCAAGGTTAGTCAACCCAACTTTGTTTGTGACAGTTTCTCTGTTACATTTCGGCAGGTATCACCTACCAAACTTTAACAAATGTTGTTAACTTGTAACACATCCGATAGTTATTGTATGCGTTAAATAAAACCAAGCTTGTACGCACGGGACAAAATGTCACCAGTCAACAAGTCACTCATAATTAGGCCCTAAGTCTATTCTTTCTACTGTTCCTGCACTTACAACATATGCTTCTGGACATAAGTATATTGTTACTGTTGCTGCTGATGCCATAGGCAGTGGTGCAGTTTTATGCCAAAGACTGGGTCAATCAGAGAATAATATTGCATTCAAATCAAGAGAACTCAAAGATGTTGAAAAAAGGTACAGCAGCATCAAGAGAGAATCCTTAGCATGTGCTTGGGGTATTAAGAAATCAAAAATATGCCTATGGGGTGGGAAACAATCATTACAACACAGTCATTACAACGCGCTACCTTTACATCGCAGCTGTTACAACGCAACTGCCTTTACTTCGCATGCCATTACAATGCATGGTATTACAATGCATACTATTACAACGCATGCCATTACAACGTATTATGAAGTAAGTAATGGGGATTGTTTAATTTTAGGGTCATATGGGTTTTGGGGTACATGGGAATAGTATTTTTACCCCTACACTATCCAGCCCTTACCCTAATGTTGCACTCACTGGAGTGGGAATAGTAAATGTTACCCCTACACTATCCAACACTTACCCTACTGTTGCACTCAATGGAGGGGGAATAGGAATAGGAATTTTTACCCCTGCACTATCCAACACTTACCCCACTGTTGCCCCAAAAGTATTATGCGTTGTAATGGTATGCGTGGTAATGGTATACATTTGTTAGAACTGGCTATTTCTGGTAGGCTAAGGCTGACGCCAAAGCTAGGCAGAAACCACCATTCTAGTCAGGGCAAGGAAGTCACACGCCAAGATAACCCCTGCTCACCCCCTTGGTAGCTTGGCACAAGCAGTAAGGCTAAACTTGGAGGCAATGTGTAAAGCATTTGCGCCAGCACACAACAGCAACAACATACTAGGCACACCACAAAAGGAACTCCACACAAGGTTATATAAAAATAACTTTTGTATTGTAAAAACACATCAGATAAAATCACACATATACATTGTGCCAACTGGCACGGGCAATATTCACATGGGATTATTTACACAGGACAAGGCCACGTGGGCGCCTGTCAGAATCAGATATAGCACTTCTAGAACTTAGAATAATGAAGAATAAAATGGTAATCAAAAGATCACAACCAGTATCCACTGGTAACAGGAACCAGGACCTCACTAGGACCACCTGTACTACAAAAGAACAACCACCTAAGAATAAAATACATTTAGGGGTATAAACAAGAACACCTTACCCATGATGCATGAAACACATTCAGAGGAGTAATAAAGAGAAACACATGATGCCTAAAACATTCAGAGGTGTAAAGACCACCACCTAAGTATCACACAGCGTTTAGGGGTCTAAGAAGGAACACATTACCCATGATGCATGAATATACATTCAGAGGAGTAGTAAGGACAACCACCTAAGTATCACACATCGTTTAGGGGTCTAAGAAGGAACACATTACCCATGATGCATAAATATACATTCAGAGGAGTAAGACAAGGGAAACACATGATGCATAAACCTACACATTCAGCGATGCTCAGAACAAAGTGTGGAAAATAACGAAATTGATGTACATAAGCAGCGTTCATTTGCCCTTTCCCATTCCCTTCCCTGTACGTTAACCACACCACTCCGCCAGTAAAAGCCCGTGCCCACATGTACCTGATAGCCACTTTTAGGCACCATGGCCTTTTGCCCGCTCATCGGAATCCCCGGCTTCCCTCCTGCGCGTATTTGAACCCCCCCCCTCTCACATACATAGAACATAAAACCCTCTCCCTCTGCGCGACCCTGCTACGAAAAGCAACCCTCCTGCTTGACCCACGCAAAGTCCCCCATTCCCTCTTGAAGAAGCATCCCTCGCCTCAGCTGACATAACACCCCCTCCAGCTGTATCTGACTGCCCCCGTTCTCTCATGTGCGGGTCATAAGACCTCTCTCTCTGTGCGACTCTGTCCCTGTGCGCGCCCTGGCTCTCCCCTCCTCCCTCACATAGACAAGTCATAAACCTCCTTCTTCTGCAAGACCCTGTCCTTGGGAGTCACGGCCGCGCCTGACCAACACCTCCTTTCCTTTCATGAATAACCCCTCTGTTAGTGAACCCTCCCTCCGCAATGGACTGTCCACACGTGTCCGAGGCCATCGCCTAAGCCGGAAGACACTGTTTACTGCCCCTTATTGTATGAAATCGCTCCTCCTCAAAGGACCCACTATTGATCCTGGCCTCCCCACCCACTGGGATATGATCAGGCGCACATATCCCAAGAATCGGCGGAACACTCAGCTGTTTGATTACCCCCTCCTCTTATCAGCAGGTCAAGGGCTTCTATTGTGGATGCATGTGGGGTG
The DNA here is from genome assembly GCF_964263255.1 of Lissotriton vulgaris. Taxonomy (NCBI): domain Eukaryota; kingdom Metazoa; phylum Chordata; class Amphibia; order Caudata; family Salamandridae; genus Lissotriton; species Lissotriton vulgaris. The sequence continues at coordinate 333,433,599 of NC_141685.1, forward strand.
GGATTGACACGAGGATTAGGGGGATGTCGTTTTCTTGTTTCGCAATGCCGTTGTTGCAATAAGGAATGTTTGGTAAGGTATAAAAGGCGATGCCTCTGAGAACTTGTCAGAGCACCTCCGGAAAGACACTGTGTTTCGTGTCCGAAATGACAGGCTCTCCTCATGAGTAATAAATCCTGTTCTTGTGATTCCTGCTTCCAGCGCCCGTCTCTTTATTTGGTAACTATTCAGAATGGGAACTGAGAGGCGACTTGCGCCAGCAGCCCAGGCATCGATAGTAATATGGGCTCACTTTCCACAATTGGCGTCCCAACGCGGGGTCCATCAGTGACATAAGGTCCAGTAAGAGAGATCCAGACGATGAGGCGAACATCTAAATGATTGGAGTATACCTCCCTTGAGAGGGCCCTCGTCCGGCTGCCGATCGAATGAACTTCACCGATTCTGAACGGACCTCTCTCGAGTGACCTACTGTCCTGACTGGAATCCCACAGGAATGCTGCATAGAGTAAGAGAACGATCGGGCGCTGGAGGAGGAAGACAAAGAACTGTCCGTATGGTCCGGTCCGGGTAAGATTAAGTAGGGCGTTTTTACGCCTGATTGGTAGGATGGTTTTATCCATCTGATTGTTTGATTGATTGTATTGGAATCGGTATTTAAATACTGATATTGTTTGGTTATTGGTTCATTTAGCTTTGGATGCTACTTGAAATATTGGTTCTCTTCTTGAGAACGAGACATTCTCTGTTTGCAAACAGCGGCGAATAGGAACGTTCGTCTCTCTTTGCAGATAGAGAAGGGTAGGTAATGCAGACTTTTGTCCCCGTTGTAATCCGTCATGCCTACCTTTCTCCCCACTGATTGTTTGATATCGATTAATAATCGATTGTTGCTCTTTGAGATCTTCCCTGTCCTCAAACAGAGACGAATAGAAATATTCTGTCTCCCTTTGCAGATAGCGAAGGGCAGGTAATGCAGACGTTTGTCCCCGTTGTAATCCGTCATGCCTGTTTTTCTCCCCACTGATTGATTGATTGACTGGACATTGTTGTCCAAGGAATTGTTCGTTTGAGGTATTTTCTGTTTGCAAACAACGTGGAATAGAAATATTCTGTCTAGTCTTTGCAAGTAGTAAAGGGTAGGTTATGCCCCTTTATGATTTGTCAGGCCTACCCACTCCCCACTGATTGACTATTTATTGGGGGTAGCTCACCTGGTCCGCCCAGGAGGCTGCCCTACTGGAGGGACATATGCTCCCCACTCATTGACCCTTTTATTGGAGGTAGGCCATCTGGTCCGTCCAGGAGGCTACCCTAGTGATTGGAGGTACATCATTCGGTCCGTCCAGGATGATACCATAATGAAGGGACATGTGTTCCCCACTGATCGATAATCTAGTTCCACCCGGACCATTTATTGGAGGTAACTCATCTGGTCCGTCCAGGAGTACCCCTAATGAAAGGACATATAAAAATGAAGTGATCACCGTACCCTATTAACAGAAAACTTTAGCTCGAAACACGCTAAGGAAAGGAAGGAAAAATAAAAGAAATCGGGCTAAGTCAGTAACCCCCTGATGAGCTTTCGACTTCACCAAAAATAAGAAACATTAGAAATAGTTCGTAATAAGAAATATAAAATGGCGAAAACTCGACAACAAGACAGCCACGAGGTAGCTAGGCTCCACTGCCTATTCCTGCTCCCAACATGTCTGCCTCATTGTCTGCCACGCCCAAATAACGGTAACATGAAATAGATACAAATCAATAAAACACCTACCCCCATTCCGGAAGCTCCCGAAGTGCAACAGGTCCGCGGTTACGCCCATCCGGAAGGCGAGGCCTCAGCGCGTGCAGAGCAGGGCCTGGCTGGCCACCATCGGAAGGGGAGGATGTAGGGCGGACGGCCCGAAAAATCGTAAAGGTCTCTCCTTTTCCCCTCTTCTGCCGCCCTGCAGGCCACGGGGGGGGGATGTCTTGCCTCAGCCACCGACCCCCCCCCCCCTCTCTTGCCTGATCCGGCCATCATCGAAGACCGGAGCAAAAGGCGAGGTCGGCAGCGTTTTTCAATTATGTCTTGGACGACTCTGGAGAGTTGCAGGTAGTCCCGCCACAGCGGCAACCCCTGAAAGTTGCAGGTAGTCCCGCCACATGAAGGGGGGGATGTCTTGCCTCAGCCACCGACCCCCCCCCCCCATCTTCATTACCTGGCACGGCCGATACCGAAGTGCTGGAGCCGAAGAACGGCACGGGGTCGCTGGAAGGGGGAGGCGGCGCGAACGAGCCTCCCCCACCTCCCTCCAGGTGGAGGCTTCCAGCGACACCCCAACGCTCCTGCTTAAAGAGGGTCCATATCAAAAAGCGGTTCTTTGCCCGGGACGGGCACACGCCCTGTGCTCCTCAACCTTGAAGATTCTAAAAGAGCCAGGGGGCCGACCTCTCCACGAGGCGTCCCCCCGCCCCCGTCCTCCGATGGAGCCACGAGATGTCGGCGCACTCCTGCCGGCACCAGCCTCAGTTTGGAAATGGCTAAAATACAGCAAAGATACAGACTTGTTCAGTTCCGGTGGAACACCAGAATGACCCGGTAGGAAAGATTGTTGCCGCCCTCCCCACTCTTTGACTGATGGTCCATATTGCTAGACTGTTACCCCATTGCGAAAAACTTCTGAACTACCAACGGAAGGTTCTGGTCCTACTACGAGTCAGTGGAGGCAATCTGACTATACTGGGACTTGCCTGACCTCGCCCAAAATGGCGCCGATACAAAATGAGACTTTTAAAAAATCCTTGTTGCACCCTGATTGCTCAGCTTTGATGCCCCAAGATATGTATGCAGTTTTTGGACAATGAAAGTAGATAAGATGGATATTGAGTATGTGCTTGGAAAAGAAGGCGATATAAGATGGATATTGATTATGTGTTGGAAGCAATGAATTGGTATGAAATAGGCACCGATTGGGCATTTGAACAATGAATTGATATACGTTAAGTCTTGAGTAAAATAGTAGGATAATGAGATGATATTATTGAAAGCTTGACACGCATTATACTTGCCCCTTAAGAAAGTTCGATATGATTTTCATTGCACTGCTGCACTTTATGAAATAAATGGCCACCGACTTTGTTCCTCTTATGCACAGTTCCAGTCTGCTCCGTAGCCGGCCCACTGGGTTGTAGGCCCGTATTTGTGCGCCAACCTTTTCATTAAAATTTTTGAACACGCAAATATTATCGTAGCGTTTGTATTTATGAGTGTTATTGAAATGTATGGCTACTGTCACTGACATAAGTAAAATACATGCAGTACGATTAAGGTTGAAGGTTAAAAAGGCCCGATACTTAGCAGCTACATTATGTGTCACAGACGGCCGGAAAAGTGTTCCAGACGCCCTTAAAACGATACCAAAGAAATGCCGCTTGACCACCACCCTTGCACATGACCTAAAAAGCCACGATCAAGTGATTCATGTAGATACGCAGACCATCGATGATTATCTATCTAACACTACTGGTCCCTCTGGGCTTAAACGCCGAGATGGTAGAGAATGCACCCCGTGGAGATAGGTCGAGTATGTGGTAGGTAAAAAAAATTTCGGATCTATGCTCGTTGGTGTGTTTTGAATGCTGCCCCCACCCCCTTCTTCTCCTCCTTTCTGCAGGTCGCGTCGGAACGTCGGCTGAAGAATGGAAGAGCGATGATCGAACGACCAACGATAAGGGAAGGAGGGGATTTGAGCATAGTACTTATGCTAGACTTAGATATGACTGTTCCTCCTTAGAACATAGCGACTGGGAGGATGGACTGACATAGAAACTTGACGGGTACTGTATGACGGAAATTGACTCGAAATTAGCACGTTAGATAATACAACTATGACGTTTAACTAGATAGGGAAAGGACAAAGGAAAAGTCCCGGAGTAAGGGTTACCTAGGCACCACCCGTCTGGGAAGGTAGAAATGTTGTTGATGTTCGAAATGTACCACCTCCTTCTCACACTCTTATAGATATAACCAAGCTATCCGACTATACTCCTGATCAATACCCTCTGTTGCCTCAGCCTGGAGAACTTCCCACCAAAAGAAGAAACTCAAAAGTGGTTTAAGATCCAACCGTGGGCAATAGCCTGACCAGGTTAATTTCCGACCGGCTGACCGAGGTGTAAGTATTAGTAATTGAGAGCGCTCGCAAAAATAGCAAGCGAGAGGAACAAGGAGGAATAGGTAAGAAGAACTCAGCCTGTAGATAAATAGGATATTAGAGATGCGCAGCATACAAAAAGAGATCTTTTTGGCCAATAACTGTTCTATGTCTTGTCATGAATTTCTTTGTATGTAATACATGTACTGTCTTCCTTCGTCTGAAGTTTTGTGTGTATGTACTGTATGAGTTTATGTCTCCCCTCTGTTCGCGTCTCTGTGCTACCTAATCCCTGCTGTCCTGTGTTGTGAGCACACTAAATGACCTATTTTCGTACACGTCTCTCTCTCTCTCTCTTTCTCCCCCTCTATCTATCTCCCCTCTCTCTCTCTCTCTCTCTCTCTCTCTCTCTCTCTCTCTCTCTCTCTCTCTACATGTCATACGTGTACTGAATGGCTCGTTTAGGTTGCGAACGACTCTCACTCTCTGTGAGAGTCCCCCTGTTCCATCTTCCTTTTTGTGGTAAAATTGTGCCCCGCTGGCACCAGTCTGATTGGATACTTATTGAACGCGAAGGTGTTCAGCGAAATTGACAGAAACTTAAACGATTGTAACTTGCCATATTACTACCCCTCCTTTCTGCAAAATGAAGGAACTCGAATTGGCCAAGAAAGAAAGGACAGGTGAGACGACTAAGGTCCCCTAATCTGGCCTTCTTAAAAGGGGAACTATATGTCAATGGCACCCTATTTCTTCGTTCATTAGAAACAAGCGCCAATGTCCAGATTGACCCCAATGCCCAAATTGCCCCACCCCTTTTTCACTCAAAGCGCGAATGCCCGAAGCGTCCTCGCCCCACCTGATTGACCCCAGCTGCTGTCCCCGATACATAACTAATGACCATGACCAACTGTTGCCCCTCGAGAAAAATGCGCTAACACTGCCCTTTGATTATTGCACCCCCGCTCTGCTTAAAGGGTTAGCCGGCTCTAAAAAGGGAAATTTAAGGAAGTAAGTAAAGTAAGACTGCTAAGGCTCGGGTTGGAAGGACCAGTCTCCCCTGAATGTTTATTTTTGATGAAATACGCAAGTGATAGGAGTCTGACCTCTGTCCATATGTGTCATGAATGAACGCCGATTAGACTTGGTACAAACACAGTAGAAATACCCACATACTTACTTCATGGTAATAGACTTCTGATTTTGACCAATGAGCATAACACCCAGGTGCTAGGATTGCGGGTGAAATTCGAATGTAAAAATCTCTTCTCCTGTCAGTTCCCTAAAACTTGTTTTTACCCCTTCAAAGATATACGACCATCGGAGGAGAAGGGTCGGACGTGACACACAGCCTGGCTGCAGATCATGGGACACATGCGACCTCGACCAAAGGTGGAGCCAGAGCACAGCAGGAATACGGGACGAGGCAGCACTCTCCAATGTGGTAAACGAAAGGATGAAAGGCTGTCCTGAAGCCTTCTGTCCGCCTACCCACACGTGCCTGAAGCCTCCGCCCCCCTTTTCAAGCCCGGTTGATGGGCCTGCCCGCTTGTTATCCATTGCTCCCTTGGTCCCTTTGGTGTGTCCCAGGAAATCTGACCCCATTCCGCTCTCTCTCTCTCGTCGACTACTGAACCATACCCCCTTTTCCACGTGACTTTTTGTCGAAAGGAAGAACAGCATTTAGGTGAAAATGGGGTTACGCCACAGGAAATAGGTGCCGAGCATAAGGCACCACTAAAAGGATTGGTTAGGGAACAGGACTGTGGTCTAACAGCAGAGGACTGACCGCACCCTGCAACGCGTAAGGATGGATCCGAGCTGGACCTATAGCTCCACCGCCGGTGCTCAACAGCGCCAACGAAAGGACACGGACTAGAGCCTACCAGTGATGGCTCACTGTTAAAAAGACACTGTGACGAAGAGATCTTATTTGGACTGAATTCCTCCCTCAATTACTTGGTCAAAATGTTCATTGGTCACATTTTTGAGAAAGTCAGAAGCATTTATGCTATGTAGTACGTTTGAACGTTAGGAACCCAACAAGTGAAATTTCCTATGTGCTGCATTCTGCCAATCACACCAACTGTTCATGATTATATGCAATATGTTAGTATTGACAAATGCCGTTTCGTCAACCACACATGTTTATATGTACGCCCATTTACTAGGAAGAATATGCTATGTTAGGAGGTTTTTGTAAAGCGCACTATCACCGTAGGTTTCCTGGCGCTGATTGGGATACTGAAAAAGGCAGATTAGAGTTTATCCAGATTGGGGGAAAAGCCAGGTTTTAAGGGACTTACGGAACAGGATGAGTGATGTGACAGATTTGAGAGAAAAGGGAAGAGAATTCCAGAATGTAGGGGCAAGATATGAGAAGCTACGGCCTCCCATCCTTGTAAGCTTAAAGGGTGGGATGACCAGGAGGTGAAGATGAGAGGATCTGAGAGTGCGGGGGGCGGTAAGGGGTGGTAAGAGATTTCAGAAAACTAGGTGAAGGGCCAGTGAGGGACTTGAATACTAGGCAGCCGATCTTGAAGGCTGCCCTAAGATTGATAGGGAGCCAATGCAGTTTAGCAAGGAGGGGCTTGGCCGACTGCCATTTAGGGGTCCTAAATACAAGACGCGCCGCTTGGTTCTGCACGACCTGTAGCCTGTAGAGCAGGGTTTTTGGCAGGCCATGATAAAGAGAATTGGAAAAGTCCAACCGGGAGAGGACTAAGGCCAGAGTGACTTGAAGTAGGACTGTGGGGGACAGGAGGTAAGCAGCCTTCCTGATCCTGCGGATCTGATACATGCAGGAAGAGACCACTGCCCCCACCTGGGCCTTGAGAGAGAGTTCGGAGTCAATGATGACACCCAAGCTCTTCACAGATGTCACAGGGACAGGGGGAGGGCCGAGTCCAGAAGGCCAAAAGTGTGGACCCCAATAGACGGAGCTCCTGCCAGGGAGAAGTAGCTCTGTCTTTCCGGGATTCAGCTTAAGCTGATTTTGGCTCATCCAGAGAAGAATATGAGACATAACAGAGTGGAAATTAGAGACAGCAGAAGGGGTGGAGAGAGGAAAGATGAGTTGTAGGTCGTCAGCGTAGTTAAAGACGGTGACGTCCCACTGCCTCAGAGAAAGAAGAAGGGGGCGAAGATAGAGATTGAAAAGGAGGGGGGACAGAGAAGAACCCTGGGGGACACCGCAAGTGGAGGAGACTTTGGGTCCGCGAAAGGTCCCCAGACTAACCGTCTGAGACCTACCGGATAGAAAGGAGTGGATCCAGGCCAGCGCCGGGCCCTGGAGGCCGGCCTGCTCGACACGGCGGATAAGAATGTCATGATCCACCGTGTCGAACGCGGCCGACAGATCTAACAAGACCAGGGCCTGGGGAATGCCCTTGTCAGCATTACCTCTCAGAGTGTCGAGCACGGCTAAGATGACTGCCTCCGTGGAGTGGCCGGGTCGGAAACCGGCTTGGTTAGGCTCCAGGAAGTTCGAGTTTTCGACGACCTGTGAGAGGCTAGCCGTGACATGGGCTTCCAGGATTTTGGAGAGGTAGGGAAGGAGGGAAATGGGTCGGTAATTGGCTGGGACCGATGGGTCGGCCCCCGGCTTCTTCAAGAGAGGAACTAGAACGGCCTCCTTAAAAGAGCCAGGCACCGTGCCCGAAGAGAGAGACGAGTTCAGCAATGGAAGAATGCTTTCAGGAAGAGAGAGACAGATGTCTCGCAGTATAGACGGGGGGCAACAGTCGTCCGGGGAACCAGACTTGACCCGGGTGGCTAGTTTTGCTAGGGTGGTCGAGTCAAGAATAGGGAAGTGCAAAAGTGAGGAAGAGTTATGAGGGACCGGAGTAGTGACAGCGTCAGGAGAGGGGGTGGTGATAGAGTCCTTAATCATAACAATTTTTTCAACAAAAAAGGAGCTAAGGGCATTGCAAGATTCCTGGGTAGGGGCCTGGGTAGGGAGAGTCCTGGTGTCAGTAGTGAGTTCCCCAATCACTTTGAAGATTTCTTTGGATTGAATGGGTGCAGAGAGAATTCTTTCCGCGATATATGCAGATTTGGCCGCAATGATGGCTTTCTTATACTTGTTGCGCGCGACCAGGTAAGACTCCCTGCTTGAGGTGTGATAGTCCCTTCTCCACCTGCGCTCCAGTTGGCGAAGTTCAAGGTGTTGCTTTTTAAGATCGGGGTTATACCACTTATGGGAGTGATTGTGCCGTGACCGAGGGAATTTGGTGAGGGGGGCTAAGATGTCGCTAGCCGAGACAAGCCAGTGAGAGATATCATGAGCTAGCTTGTCAGTGCTGAGGTCGGACGTGAGGGAAGGGCGGGATTTCGAGAGGAGGTCAAGAAGGACCTGAGAGTCTACAGCCCTCCATTTTCGTGCCATGCCGCCCTCTGAGGGAGGGGCCCTGATATGGCCAGTAATGGTGAGGGTGACGTCGACCAGAAAATGGTCGGACCAGATACAGGGAGTGATCACCGGATGGGAGAGCTTGACCCCATGGGTCCAGATGTGGTCGAGAATGTGACCTCCGGTGTGTGTGGGGACGTCAATGTGTTGTTTTAGGGTGAGGGACGAAAGGGCCTCGAAGAGCTCAGTGGCCTGAGGGCCAGCGTCCTGATGTGAATACCAGTAGTTGAAGTCCCCAAAAATGGCTACACGGAAAATGAACTTTGTTATGTAAAAAGCGGCGACTGTGGAAAATAACGAAATTGATGTACATAAGCAGCGTTCATTTGCCCTTTCCCATTCCCTTCCCTGTACGTTAACCACACCACTCTGCCAGTAAAAGCCTGTGCCCACATGTACCTGATAGCCACTTTTAGGCACCATGGCCTTTTGCCCGCTCATCGGAATCCCCGGCTTCCCTCCTGCGCGTATTTGAACCCCCCCCTCTCACATACATAGAACATGAAACCCTCTCCCTCTGCGCGACCCTGCTACGAAAAGCAACCCTCCTGCTTGACCCACGCAAAGTCCCCCATTCCCTCTTGAAGAAGCATCCCTCGCCTCAGCTGACATAACACCCCCTCCAGCTGTATCTGACTGCCCCCGTTCTCTCATGTGCGGGTCATAAGACCTCTCTCTCTGTGCGACTCTGTCCCTGTGCGCGCCCTGGCTCTCCCCTCCTCCCTCACATAGACAAGTCATAAACCTCCTTCTTCTGCAAGACCCTGTCCTTGGGAGTCACGGCCGCGCCTGACCAACACCTCCTTTCCTTTCATGAATAACCCCTCTGTTAGTGAACCCTCCCTCCGCAATGGACTGTCCACACGTGTCCAAGGCCATCGCCTAAGCCGGAAGACACTGTTTACTGCCCCTTATTGTATGAAATCGCTCCTCCTCAAAGGACCCACTATTGATCCTGGCCTCCCCACCCCCTGGGATACGATCAGGCGCACATATCCCAAGAATCGGCGGAACACTCAGCTGTTTGATTACCCCCTCCTCTTATCAGCAGGTCAAGGGCTTCTATTGTGGATGCATGTGGGGTGGGATTGACATGAGGATTAGGGGGATGTCGTTTTCTTGTTCGCAATGCCGTTGTTGCAATAAGGAATGTTTGGTAAGGAATAAAAGGCGATGCCTCTGAGAACTTGTCAGAGCACCTCCCGAAAGACACTGTGTTTCGTGTCCGAAATGACAGGCTCTCCTCATGAGTAATAAATCCTGTTCTTGTGATTCCTGCTTCCAGCGCCCGTCTCTTTATTTGGTAACTATTCAGAATTTCTAACCTTCCCACAATTCAGGAACACCATGCTCACCTCACAACAATGTTACAAAATGCTAAGGTACATTTGGAGGCAGCCAGAAACCGTGACAAGTTACAAGCAGATAAAAAGAGAACCCCTGAACCGAGATTCAAAGTCGGTGATAAGGTGTGGTTGAGTACCAAACATCTAAAATTTAAGGGGAATACACAGCTGCAACCTAAATTTGTAGGTCCCTATCCCATTGTTGCGGTTATCAACCCAGTGGACATGAAGTTGAAACTCCCCTCCTCCTGGCACAAACACCCTGTGTTCCATGTGTCTCTGCTGAAACCATATCTACTAGGAACTAGGGCTTCTGTGAGACCTCAGCCTGTGGAAGTTGAGGGCGATGTTCAATATGAGGTCCAGTCTATCCTTGATTCCAAACAGGTGCGGGGTAGGTAACATTACCTGATTGGTTGGAAGGGGTATGGGCCCGAAGAACGCTCCTGAGAACCACGCACCAATTTGCATTGTCCAGGGCTTCTAAGGCGATTCCACGCTTTGTTCCCTTCTAAGCCTGGTGGACTGCCGAGACGTCGGTCATTAAGAGGGGGTTCTGTCACACTCACAGCCACATAGGGATACATGTGAAGGATACATGACTACGTATCCCAGAATGCCTGGAGAATGGTCTGTCTTCTATCTCTCCCACCCTCTGCTGTTTCTACTTCCTACTTATGCTCCTCCCTGGGATTTGTTCGGTGCTTGTCACCTGTGTATTGATGCAGTCCCAGTGGATTTGAAGAGAAGCCGAATTGCCTTCCTTCCTTCGCCCCCCCTTTTTGGATTCCTTAGATTGAAGCAAAACCATCCCCTGGCATTGGCAGAAGCCGCGGGTTGTTTCCGAACTTTACAGCTACTTGAAAAAGTTCATGAAACGCGCCGGAGCGTTTCCGTGCACTTTAAACTAAAAATACAGCTTTGGACACGCAGCGCGAGTCTCGCTGAAGTGCTGTGTAGGCGCGGTAATACTTCTGTGTCTATTTAATTTCATTAGGAAATTCGTAAAGACCTTTTGGTGCACGCTAGTGAAGCCAACTAGAGTGCGCATTTATTATTTATGACTTTACGGTGTGCTCGACGATTATGAGATAAGGAGGAGCACACGCTGTTTGGGAAAACGAGTCGGAGCTGTTGAGAGGCTCGGATTACTTTCTGTAGCTAGATTGGCAAGAGGATTGGAGGTGACATTTACCTTTTTTGATATTAGGCCCGAACAGCTTCATGGATTCGAAGAGAAGACGTCTGCAGATAAGTAGCCTCCTGCTATAACTTTATCTATTAGCGTCCGATAGCCAAGGCTAGAGCTATCCAGACCCTGATTACCAGTACTTTTCTTTTTTCTTTGATTTATTTTTTCATTTTGTGCCTTTGATATTCAGGATGCTTGTGGCAGCCATAAAAGTGAGTGGGTATTGATATACATTGCATAATACACTTTGCTTATAGGGTAGATGGAATTCTCATGCATGTCCTTGTGTCTTCAATGCAGGAAACTGAATGCAGACATAGAGTGTGATCCTCTACTCTCTCTGAACACGGGCTGTAGATGGTTTCTGGCTGCCAGACGTTATATTTTATTTATCCCTTTTTCCCCTTCCCCTTGTGAGGTCCTATCTGTAGAGTATATATATATATATATATATATATATATATATATATATATATATATATATATATATATATATATATATATATATATATATATATATATATATATATATATATATATATATATATATATATATATATATATATATATATATATATATATATATATATATATATATATATATATATATATATATATATATATATATATATATATATATATATATATATATATATATATATATATATATATGACTCACAGGAGGCGCCACATATAGGGAAGGAGAGAACTAGCATTGCTTTTGCTGTACCCGGCTTTTCAAGGTTAGTCAACCCAACTTTGTTTGTGACAGTTTCTCTGTTACATTTCGGCAGGTATCACCTACCAAACTTTAACAAATGTTGTTAACTTTTAACACATCCGATAGTTATTGTATGCGTTAAATAAAACCAAGCTTGTACGCACGGGACAAAATGTAACCAGTCAACAAGTCACTCATAATTAGGCCCTAAGTCTATTCTTTCTACTGTTCCTGCACTTACAACATATGCTTCTGGACATAAGTATATTGTTACTGTTGCTGCTGGTGCCATAGGCAGTGGTGCAGTTTTATGCCAAAGACTGGGTCAATCAGAGAATAATATTGCATTCAAATCAAGAGAACTCAAAGATGCTGAAAAAAGGTACAGCAATATTTACAACAAGGGGTGGTGAGGGACAGAGTCTCTGAATTAAGCAGAAAGCTCTCACCCAGTCAAGAGATCAGGGCTAGATCCAACACCGTTTTTTAGCTCACTGCACCATCCCAGTTTCAGAACCTGGCTGTATGCAAATTAGTCTGTTCCTGTCCCAGTGCATGATGGGAACAGGGCAAACCAAACTACAAAAGCCAATTCTTACACTGGGAAGGAAACAAGCTCCCGGGGACCGGTTTCTGGCATTACAGCCGTCTTCGGCCCGGTTTGCTTGAATCCTGATGGTGCAATGAGCAAGGGTCTCACATCTGAGAATACCCTTCCACGCTTAGGGTGGACAAAAATATTTACAACAAGGGGTGGTGAGGGACAGAGTCTCTGAATTAAGCAGAAAGCTCTCACCCAGTCAAGAGATCAGGGCTAGATCCAACACCGTTTTTTAGCTCACTGCACCATCCCAGTTTCAGAACCTGGCTCTATGCAAATTAGTCTGTTCCTGTCCCAGTGCATGATGGGAACAGGGCAAACCAAACTACAAAAGCCAATTCTTACACTGGGAAGGAAACAAGCTCCCGGGGACCGGTTTCTGGCATTACAGCCGTCTTCGGCCCGGTTTGTTTGAATCCTGATGGTGCAATGAGCAAGGGTCTCACATCTGAGAATACCCTTCCACGCTTAGGGTGGACAAAAATATTTACAACAAGGGGTGGTGAGGGACAGAGTCTCTGAATTAAGCAGAAAGCTCTCACCCAGTCAAGAGATCAGGGCTAGATCCAACACCGTTTTTTAGCTCACTGCACCATCCCAGTTTCAGAACCTGGCTGTAGGCAAATTAGTCTGTTCCTGTCCCAGTGCATGATGGGAACAGGGCAAACCAAACTACAAAAGCCAATTCTTACACTGGGAAGGAAACAAGCTCCCGGGGACCGGTTTCTGGCATTACAGCCGTCTTCGGCCCGGTTTGCTTGAATCCTGATGGTGCAATGAGCAAGGGTCTCACATCTGAGAATACCCTTCCACGCTTAGGGTGGACAAAAATATTTACAACAAGGGGTGGTGAGGGACAGAGTCTCTGAATTAAGCAGAAAGCTCTCACCCAGTCAAGAGATCAGGGCTAGATCCAACACCGTTTTTTAGCTCACTGCACCATCCCAGTTTCAGAACCTGGCTGTATGCAAATTAGTCTGTTCCTGTCCCAGTGCATGATGGGAACAGGGCAAACCAAACTACAAAAGCCAATTCTTACACTGGGAAGGAAACAAGCTCCCGGGGACCGGTTTCTGGCATTACAGCCGTCTTCGGCCCAGTTTGCTTGAATCCTGATGGTGCAATGAGCAAGGGTCTCACATCTGAGAATACCCTTCCACGCTTAGGGTGGACAAAAATATTTACAACAAGGGGTGGTGAGGGACAGAGTCTCTGAATTAAGCAGAAAGCTCTCACCCAGTCAAGAGATCAGGGCTAGATCCAACACCGTTTTTTAGCTCACTGCACCATCCCAGTTTCAGAACCTGGCTGTATGCAAATTAGTCTGTTCCTGTCCCAGTGCATGATGGGAACAGGGCAAACCAAACTACAAAAGCCAATTCTTACACTGGGAAGGAAACAAGCTCCCGGGGACCGGTTTCTGGCATTACAGCCGTCTTCGGCCCGGTTTGCTAGAATCCTGATGGTGCAATGAGCAAGGGTCTCACATCTGAGAATACCCTTCCACGCTTAGGGTGGACAAAAATATTTACAACAAGGGGTGGTGAGGGACAGAGTCTCTGAATTAAGCAGAAAGCTCTCACCCAGTCAAGAGATCAGGGCTAGATCCAACACCGTTTTTTAGCTCACTGCACCATCCCAGTTTCAGAACCTGGCTGTATGCAAATTAGTCTGTTCCTGTCCCAGTGCATGATGGGAACAGGGCAAACCAAACTACAAAAGCCAATTCTTACACTGGGAAGGAAACAAGCTCCCGGGGACCGGTTTCTGGCATTACAGCCGTCTTCGGCCCGGTTTGCTTGAATCCTGATGGTGCAATGAGCAAGGGTCTCACATCTGAGAATACCCTTCCACGCTTAGGGTGGACAAAAATATTTACAACAAGGGGTGGTGAGGGACAGAGTCTCTGAATTAAGCAGAAAGCTCTCACCCAGTCAAGAGATCAGGGCTAGATCCAACACCGTTTTTTAGCTCACTGCACCATCCCAGTTTCAGAACCTGGCTGTATGCAAATTAGTCTGTTCCTGTCCCAGTGCATGATGGGAACAGGGCAAACCAAACTACAAAAGCCAATTCTTACACTGGGAAGGAAACAAGCTCCCGGGGACCGGTTTCTGGCATTACAGCCGTCTTCGGCCCGGTTTGCTTGAATCCTGATGGTGCAATGAGCAAGGGTCTCACATCTGAGAATACCCTTCCACGCTTAGGGTGGACAAAAATATTTACAACAAGGGGTGGTGAGGGACAGAGTCTCTGAATTAAGCAGAAAGCTCTCACCCAGTCAAGAGATCAGGGCTAGATCCAACACCGTTTTTTAGCTCACTGCACCATCCCAGTTTCAGAACCTGGCTGTATGCAAATTAGTCTGTTCCTGTCCCAGTGCATGATGGGAACAGGGCAAACCAAACTACAAAAGCCAATTCTTACACTGGGAAGGAAACAAGCTCCCGGGGACCGGTTTCTGGCATTACAGCCGTCTTCGGCCCGGTTTGCTTGAATCCTGATGGTGCAATGAGCAAGGGTCTCACATCTGAGAATACCCTTCCACGCTTAGGGTGGACAAAAATTTTTACAACAAGGGGTGGTGAGGGACAGAGTCTCTGAATTAAGCAGAAAGCTCTCACCCAGTCAAGAGATCAGGGCTAGATCCAACACCGTTTTTTAGCTCACTGCACCATCCCAGTTTCAGAACCTGGCTGTATGCAAATTAGTCTGTTCCTGTCCCAGTGCATGATGGGAACAGGGCAAACCAAACTACAAAAGCCAATTCTTACACTGGGAAGGAAACAAGCTCCCGGGGACCGGTTTCTGGCATTACAGCCGTCTTCGGCCCGGTTTGCTTGAATCCTGATGGTGCAATGAGCAAGGGTCTCACATCTGAGAATACCCTTCCACGCTTAGGGTGGACAAAAATATTTACAACAAGGGGTGGTGAGGGACAGAGTCTCTGAATTAAGCAGAAAGCTCTCACCCAGTCAAGAGATCAGGGCTAGATCCAACACTGTTTTTTAGCTCACTGCACCATCCCAGTTTCAGAACCTGGCTGTATGCAAATTAGTCTGTTCCTGTCCCAGTGCATGATGGGAACAGGGCAAACCAAACTACAAAAGCCAATTCTTACACTGGGAAGGAAACAAGCTCCCGGGGACCGGTTTCTGGCATTACAGCCGTCTTCGGCCCGGTTTGCTTGAATCCTGATGGCGCAATGAGCAAGGGTCTCACATCTGAGAATACCCTTCCACGCTAAGGGTGGACAAAAATATTTACAACAAGGGGTGGTGAGGGACAGAGTCTCTGAATTAAGCAGAAAGCTCTCACCCAGTCAAGAGATCAGGGCTAGATCCAACACCGTTTTTTAGCTCACTGCACCATCCCAGTTTCAGAACCTGGCTGTATGCAAATTAGTCTGTTCCTGTCCCAGTGCATGATGGGAACAGGGCAAACCAAACTACAAAAGCCAATTCTTACACTGGGAAGGAAACAAGCTCCCGGGGACCGGTTTCTGGCATTACAGCCGTCTTCGGCCCGGTTTGCTTGAATCCTGATGGTGCAATGAAGCCGGGCCGAAGAGGCTGAAATGCCAGAAACCGGTCCCCGGTAGCTTGTCTCCTTTCTGGTAAAGAATTGGCTTGGTAGTTTAGTCTGCCCTGTTCCCATGATGCACTGGGCCAGGGACAGACTGATTTGCATATAGCCATGTTCTGAGCTGGGATGGGGCAGTGAGATAAATAACGGTGATGGATTAAGCCCTGATCTTTGGACTGGGTAAGAGTGGTCTGCTCAATTCAGACACTCTGTTCATCACCACCCCCTTTTGTAAATCGATTTTGGCCACTATAGGTGTGGCAGGGTATACTCAGACATGAGTCCCTTTCTCACTGCTCCATCAGGATTCAAGCAAGCCGGGCCGAAGAGGCTGAAATGCCAGAAACCGGTCCCCGGTAGCTTGTCTCCTTTCTGGTAAAGAATTGGCTTGGTAGTTTAGTCTGCCCTGTTCCCATGATGCACTGGGCCAGGGACAGACTGATTTGCATATAGCCATGTTCTGAGCTGGGATGGGGCAGTGAGATAAATAACGGTGATGGATTAAGCCCTGATCTTTGGACTGGGTAAGAGTGGTCTGCTCAATTCAGACACTCTGTTCATCACCACCCCCTTTTGTAAATCGATTTTGGCCACTATAGGTGTGGCAGGGTATACTCAGACATGAGTCCCTTTCTCACTGCTCCATCAGGATTCAAGCAAGCCGGGCCGAAGAGGCTGAAATGCCAGAAACCGGTCCCCGGTAGCTTGTCTCCTTTCTGGTAAAGAATTGGCTTGGTAGTTTAGTCTGCCCTGTTCCCATGATGCACTGGGCCAGGGACAGACTGATTTGCATATAGCCATGTTCTGAGCTGGGATGGGGCAGTGAGATAAATAACGGTGATGGATTAAGCCCTGATCTTTGGACTGGGTAAGAGTGGTCTGCTCAATTCAGACACTCTGTTCATCACCACCCCCTTTTGTAAATCGATTTTGGCCACTATAGGTGTGGCAGGGTATACTCAGACATGAGTCCCTTTCTCACTGCTCCATCAGGATTCAAGCAAGCCGGGCCGAAGAGGCTGAAATGCCAGAAACCGGTCCCCGGTAGCTTGTCTCCTTTCTGGTAAAGAATTGGCTTGGTAGTTTAGTCTGCCCTGTTCCCATGATGCACTGGGCCAGGGACAGACTGATTTGCATATAGCCATGTTCTGAGCTGGGATGGGGCAGTGAGATAAATAACGGTGATGGATTAAGCCCTGATCTTTGGACTGGGTAAGAGTGGTCTGCTCAATTCAGACACTCTGTTCATCACCACCCCCTTTTGTAAATCGATTTTGGCCACTATAGGTGTGGCAGGGTATACTCAGACATGAGTCCCTTTCTCACTGCTCCATCAGGATTCAAGCAAGCCGGGCCGAAGAGGCTGAAATGCCAGAAACCGGTCCCCGGTAGCTTGTCTCCTTTCTGGTAAAGAATTGGCTTGGTAGTTTAGTCTGCCCTGTTCCCATGATGCACTGGGCCAGGGACAGACTGATTTGCATATAGCCATGTTCTGAGCTGGGATGGGGCAGTGAGATAAATAACGGTGATGGATTAAGCCCTGATCTTTGGACTGGGTAAGAGTGGTCTGCTCAATTCAGACACTCTGTTCATCACCACCCCCTTTTGTAAATCGATTTTGGCCACTATAGGTGTGGCAGGGTATACTCAGACATGAGTCCCTTTCTCACTGCTCCATCAGGATTCAAGCAAGCCGGGCCGAAGAGGCTGAAATGCCAGAAACCGGTCCCCGGTAGCTTGTCTCCTTTCTGGTAAAGAATTGGCTTGGTAGTTTAGTCTGCCCTGTTCCCATGATGCACTGGGCCAGGGACAGACTGATTTGCATATAGCCATGTTCTGAGCTGGGATGGGGCAGTGAGATAAATAACGGTGATGGATTAAGCCCTGATCTTTGGACTGGGTAAGAGTGGTCTGCTCAATTCAGACACTCTGTTCATCACCACCCCCTTTTGTAAATCGAAAAAAGGTACAGCAGCATCAAGAGAGAATCCTTAGCATGTGCTTGGGGTATTAAGAAATCAAAAATATGCCTATGGGGTGGGAAACAACCATTACAACACAGTCATTACAACGCGCTACCTTTACATCGCAGCTGTTACAACGCAACTGCCTTTACTTCGCATGCCATTACAATGCATTTTATTACAATACATACTATTACAACGCATGCCATTACAACGCATTATAAAGTAAGTAATGGGGATTGTTTAATTTTAGGGTCATATGGGTTTTGGGGTACATGGGAATGGTATTTTTACCCCTACACTATCCAGCCCTTACCCTAATGTTGCACTCACTGGAGTGGGAATAGTAAATGTTACCCCTACACTATCCAACACTTACCCTACTGTTGCACTCAATGGAGGGGGAATAGGAATAGGAATTTTTACCCCTGAACTATCCAACACTTACCCCACTGTTGCCCCAAAAGTATTATGCGTTGTAATGGTATGCGTGGTAATGGTATACATTTGTTAGAACTGGCTATTTCTGGTAGGCTAAGGCTGACACCAAAGCCAGGCAGAAACCACCATTCTAGTCAGGGCAAGGAAGTCACACGCCAAGATAACCCCTGCTCACCCCCTTGGTAGCTTGGCACAAGCAGTAAGGCTAAACTTGGAGGCAATGTGTAAAGCATTTGCGCCAGCACACAACAGCAACAACATACTAGGCACACCACAAAAGGAACTCCACACAAGGTTATATAAAAATAACTTTTGTATTGTAAAAACACATCAGATAAAATCACACATATACATTGTGCCAACTGGCATGGGCAATATTCACATGGGATTATTTACACAGGACAAGGCCACGTGGGCGCCTGTCAGAATCAGATATAGCACTTCTAGAACTTAGAATAATGAAGAATAAAATGGTAATCAAAAGATCACAACCAGTATCCACTGGTAACAGGAACCAGGACCTCACTAGGACCACCTGTACTACAAAAGAACAACCACCTAAGAATAAAATACATTTAGGGGTATAAACAAGAACACCTTACCCATGATGCATGAAACACATTCAGAGGAGTAATAAAGAGAAACACATGATGCCTAAAACATTCAGAGGTGTAAAGACCACCACCTAAGTATCACACAGCGTTTAGGGGTCTAAGAAGGAACACATTACCCATGATGCATGAATATACATTCAGAGGAGTAGTAAGGACAACCACCTAAGTATCACACAGCGTTTAGGGGTCTAAGAAGGAACACATTACCCATGATGCATAAATATACATTCAGAGGAGTAAGACAAGGGAAACACATGATGCATAAACCTACACATTCAGCGATGCTCAGAACAAAGCACATGATGCAATAAAATACATTCAGGGGTGCAGCGCAAGAAGACACATGATGCCTAAAACATTCAGAGGTGCAGCGCAGGGAAAAGGAAGACACATGATGCCTAAAAACATTCAGAGGTGCCAGAACAATACAATAGCACAAAACCACATGATGCCTGAAAACATTCAGAGGTGCAGGAACAACACATGATGCAAGAAAACACATTCAGAGGTGCAATAACCATACAATTGCGCAAAACTTACATAAGCCACCACCTGTGGCAGTCCCTAGGCCAACTGGCCTTGTTGGGGCTCAGACGCCCTGAGTCTCAATGTCAGGGTGCGCTGCCATGCAGCGCCAGTCCAAGCACAAGCCTAAACGTAGCAGGTGCCCACTACTTGCTGGGCACCTGGGCAATCCCAAAACCTAAAGGTGCAGCTGCCCACTAATTGCTGGGCAGCTGGGAATTTACAAAAACTGCGCCAGGGGCTCTCACTAGCCCCTCTGGGCAAAACTGCGCCCAATTGTTGGAGCCACACAGGCTCTTACACAAATATGCCCCCTGAGCCTAGCAGGCTCTGTAACCAACTGTGGGGGGCGGTCGTTGGAGCCCCCCTCGGGGGCTCGACATCAAGGAAATGCCGCCACGAGCCTTCTCTCAAGCTCAAGAACCCAACATCTCGCAGGCAGGAGGGGGGCGGGCACCGACAATGTGCCCCGATGCCCCCTTCTAGCTAAAAATGGCCCCAGAGCCTTCTCAGGGCTCTACAACAAATGTTGGTGCCTTCGGTGGAGCCCCCCCCCCCTGGGGGACTCGAACAACAAATGCCCCCGGGGCCCTCGCAGGGCTCTAAACCAATATTGCGAGCCCTGTTCACCGGCCACCATATTTCTTCCTCTCTTCCCCCCGGGCTGCGGGGGCGGGCACTTCCGGCCGGCCAATCCACTTCTGGGTCGCTGCGGGCAGTGCAGCGGCCCCGCTTAGGCAGGCAGGCGGGGAACCACGATCCGAGGGGTGGCACCCTCGATAAAAAAAGGACAATAAAAATAAAAGCGCTATTAAGCGCTTGGGGCAAGTAGCGCTGTAAGTACAAATAAAGCGCTCTCCAGCGCTTGGGGGCAATAAAGCGCTCCAAAGCGCTAGGAAATAGGCAGAGCGCTCCCAAGCACTAGGAAAGGCAAATAAAGTGCTCCTAAGCGCTATTGACCAGCAAAGTCCTCCAAGAAATGCAGCAGGCAGGGGGACAGTCATCAGGGCATCCAGGGGCTGGGCAGCGCCCGCCCCTGGTAGATTCAAGTCAGAAACAAGAACATTTTGGAAGGGGACACAGCCCCTTCTTATACACAGAAAAGTCTTTGTGTAGGCAGTGTGAGAACCAGCTAGGACTGGTTATAGGGAAGTCCCTTCAGTATCAGGGACATGGGTGACAGTCGCCCAGCGGGGGGTGGAGCCAGCATTGTGGTCAGGCAGGCACAGCCCTTCACTATCAGGTGCCATCTCCTCCCACTTCCCTGGTAGCAGATGCTGCCTTTCATCCACGGGCTGACTCAGACAACCTCCTGGGCTCTCCAGCCCCTGTCATCCTCCAACCAGACAGTCAATCCACAAGCAGGCCCAGGCACTCCTGGACCAGGCTCACCAGCCAATCACACGCCAGACACAAATTACACAAATATGCCAACTTCTAAAAGTGGCACTTCTAGACTATACACAATCATGCTGCATATACCACTTCGCAGCATTCAGTCTCACGAGTTCTCTCATACCAAACTCTCCCCTGCACTCCCCACACATCAGGAACTACCATGGGCATACATATTCCCCATTCATTTCTATGGGAGGGCAGGTCACTCACCACACATACACAGAGAGCTCAAGCACTTTACACTGTACCACAGTGAAAAAGTGCGCAGAGGCCTAAAATCACCAACACCAGGTCACAGAAACAGGCTAGGAAAAAGCAAAAAGTCTCGGGGTGAACCTGCCTAAAGGGCCGGGTCCAACAACATTGTATTGGTAGGCGTTGTAATGGTAGTTTCTAAAAATGTATTCTAACGGCATGTGTTGTAAAATCATGCGTTGTAATGGTAGTTGCGATGTAAAAACCATGTTGTAAAGTCATGCGTTGTAATTATTTGAGTTGTTACATCATATATTCCACTTGGAGTACACAATTTGTACTGTGTACCGATCACAAGCCTTTCACTTATTTGTTGAGAGAGAGTGATGCAGGTGCAGCTTCCTCAAGGTTGATTTGCATTTTGTCCAAATTTCAGAAATATAATGTTGGCACTCATTATATTCCTGGTGGAACGAATGTTAAAGCAGAATATTTGTCATATTTACTGCTGCAGGATGTATGTGAGGATTTTGATTGACATGATGAGTGCTTCATGGCGTGGTTAAACATTGTATTTGTATCATTTCAGTAAGTGAATAAACTGATGCCTGTATGAGTGATTCTGCAATGAAGAATAAGTTTGAATACTTGCAGGTTGGTTGGCCGTCTGTTAGGGATCTTTTTAGTTTCTTTTATGTTTCTCCTGAAGTAACAGATGAGAATGATGTTTTGTTTAAACTTTAGAGGGGTTACATTTGTTACTCTTATTGGTTTGAGATCTATGATTGTCCATCAGGCGCATTCTGGGCATTTAGGTGCTTCTTCCACTAAGAAGACTTTGAGACAGTCTATTTGGCGGCCAGCTATGCATAGAATAATAGACAACATGATTGATGTATGTGAGTTTTGTTTATTGTCCAACAAACATTGGAAGTTGAAGGGCATCCTTCCTCCTGTTCCATTTCCGGAAAGCTCTTGGTATAAGCTTGCATTAGATTTTGTTGTACCTGTGATACAACTACCTGGACACATGTATTATTTTATAGGGTACACTGATTATTTTTCTAAATGGGTTTAGTACGATTTCGTAGATTATATGAGCACACAAGTTGCCATTGATATTTTAAATAAAGTATTTTCTTTGGAAGATCTCCCTGCCAAACTTGTCACGGATAACGGGATCAGAGAGAATATGTTTGTGTATCACAACACTCCACAACTTCTGTTCCTCCATTTGCTTTATTCAGAGATCGCAAAGATTCCCGAGTCGTTGAAGAATAGGAATACTGTCGGTGATGTAGCCATACCATATGATAGTGGTTGGTGTCAAGAACGAAGGAAGAAGAAAGACTACTATGGCAGCAAACATAGAATGTTAGCTAAATCTGTCACTGTTGGTGTGTGGGTGAGGTTGAAGAACACTAGATCTTGGAAACACAAGTCTGTTTTTAAGTATAATAAGACATTTAAGTTTTAGGTGCGAATCGAAATTCTGCCAAGTTGGAGGATAATAGGTTGTGGTAAAAATTTTATTTGGTTTTATTACAGAAGGCAAAAGTTTTACTGATGACTCACATGATCTTCTGTGTTGAAAACTTACCGACTGACATCCTGGAGTCTGCTGTGATTCTACTCACCACAAATATGCTCATTCATGTTACGGTGCTAAATATGGAGGTAAAACTCTCTTAGCACACTTCTGCACAATTTTCCTCATAGGTACCAATGACCTTTTCCAAATGGGATCTCAGCATGCTTTTATGCTTTTTCTGTATACTGATGCAGTTTTACTGCATTAATGA
This sequence comes from Lissotriton vulgaris, assembly GCF_964263255.1. Lineage (NCBI taxonomy): Eukaryota > Metazoa > Chordata > Amphibia > Caudata > Salamandridae > Lissotriton > Lissotriton vulgaris. The sequence continues at coordinate 333,456,536 of NC_141685.1, forward strand.
TGCGGTAAAACAGCATTGTGTACAGGAGTATTACTAATGAACTCACCACATGTGCAAATTATGCAACATAATGCAGCACATTTTTTAATAGTATTACATCATTATTTTATACTATTTACACTTGTTAACACTGTCTGGGCTTTGGGTTCACCTCTTTAGTACCAGTTTAATACCCAGATCTAGCAATAAGCAACAGAAAGGTGTCCAGTCAACTTTTGCAAAATACTTTCCACTGCATGGTAAAGCATGCTACAACGTTTTTAGTAACCTTTGAACTGTTTGAGCTAGAAAGAATTGTTTTTGTTAAAATCTGCAGGTTATACAGCAGATGATGGATTATGTGGCAAATGCGGCAAATCTATATTTATGTTAAAATTGCTGCAACTGCACAATCACATAATTCCTGTGGCCCTGGTTATACCATGCTGCTTTGATATGCAGGTGTTTTAATTTCATATCATGAGACCCTGATAAGTTGTTTTGATGCACAGGGTTGTGGTTGTATTGTGCTGCTAAGGCATGCTGATTTCCCTTTTGATCTGCTAAATTATAATTTAAGCAAAGGCAAGCGCGTGCTGATTGGATGTGCTGCATGCTTTGATCTTACACACAAGCCATATTCCTACTTACAGATCAAACCTGAAAGAAACATGCCCAAACGTGGCACACAGAAATGTTTCTTACAGAGCTAAGGCTATTCAATGACCTTGGAATACCATATGAAATTGTGGAAACAGGATCGGACTTGCACTAAAAATAGACGCGGCACCATAATAAAAGTGGCCCCCATTAGCAAATCAGATAGCTAAAAAAGTGGCTCACATTAGGAAATCTGAGCAGTTTTGAGCTTGTAAAGACATGGGGCCTGATTTGCAGAGGTACATGTACACATTTGTGTACGTTTATTCTTTGTCAGTATTCACAACACTGAGACTTAATAGTAACTTTACAACTGTGGAGATTCTGTAGTATGAGCGGAAACTCTGCACATAAATAAATAGGCCTGACTTATCTGTATAAGAGGAAAGGTGCACCAGAATAAAGGCAGTGAGCTCCAAGTGTATCCAAAGTATCTTTTATTATAGTTGAAGTTAAAAATTGGACATCAGCCAACACGTTTCGTTCCACAGCTGGAACTTCCTCAGGGCTTAATTATTTTAATCCTGGTCCAATCAGTCTGTATGCGTGAGTCAATGTACCCCAAGGTCAAACCGAATAAAGACAGTCCTAAGATGGCTAGCAATACAGGTAGTGGGCTTGTAAGTCCTGTAATGTCCCACAATCGTCCCAAATCATTGATTCGCAGTGATGGCCAAAAATCATTGGCCTGTGTCCTCCACATCCAATAAAACACAATAACGTAATGCATGATATTTCTCAGCGTCCTGTGTTTCAGGTAGCCAGTATAGCGGCCAGTAATCCTAATTAAAGTAGACGCCAGCAACAACCATCCATAATCCGGAATTATTAAAAGGCCTGATCTATCTTTTTATATGTGGGGTTCCCTGCCACAAAATGGTGCGGATACCCTTGGTATCGATAACTTCGAGGGTGGTGAAAATCTTTTACATTACAATGTGAACCTTGAGGGTCCCGTTTTAAATAAGGAATTAATGGGGCAACTGATAATTCCAGATCAGAATATCCCAGTAATTCTTAATTGTAGCCAGATTTTCAAATGGAGATTTTGGCTGCTTTTAGTATATGCGGTCCCCATGTGAAAATACACAGATCTGAGGAAAACTGCAGATCAAATAATTCCAGTGGGACCGATGCTTGCCTAAGAATCAATAAATTGAGAAACAGTAACATCTCTCATTTATAGTGCTTGATTACAGAAGTGTAGTATAAAGCACTATATAAAAATAAATTCATATATCAGTATTACTAAGGGAGATTAGTGTTTACTTGTATTTATTTTGATTATAACGCAGACAGTGCCAGAGCGAGCTTCTCAGCCCCCATGGACTAACAATTGTAAAGAAGAACATATAAAAGAATGCACAACTCTCACTTACAAACAACCAAAACACAGATCTCAGCCATCCACGGACACCCATACAGAAGAATGTGGGGCCATATTATCAAGAACGGCGATAACATTATCGCCGCTATAGCAGCAGGAAACTGCGGCTAAAGCAGCGATAATGGGCTTGATAATATGCCCTTGTGAATTCCCATAGAAGCCCAGGTTCTGGTGTGAACCTGGGCTTCTATGGGTATTTTCAAGGGCATATTTTCAAGGGCATATTTTCAAGCCCCTTATCGCCGCTTTAGCGGCAGTTTCCTGCTGCTAAAGCAGCGATAATGTTATCGCTGTTCTTGATAATATGGCCAGTGGTGGGTTATGTTATATATTATGGCCTAGTGAACAGCTATAAAATAAAATTAACGTTTTCATTGTTAACTAAGGCGTAGGGTGTGCATGGGGGGGAGGAGGGGGGTGAAGGAGGCTATTGTGGTTGCCACACCAATTGCAGACAGTCCATAGCTTCACTGCAAATATTTTTTGTATGTAAGCTGTTCTTTTCACGCTGTCCACTTGTTCAAACGTTAATAAAAAGATTTTTCAGAAGGTTAAAAAAAAGTGTTTATGCTCTGGTGTGGCCTAATTTTACACCGAGTTTCTAGGAGCCACACATTATTATAGCTTTTTTGAAACATGTAAGAAAACCAGAATGACGGGATTTTTGAGCAGCATGAATACAGAGCCTTGTTCTCGGTCCAGTGCCAGAACAAATCAGTTTCGAGTCACAGGCACAAGACCCCTCTGTAGTCTGCAGAAAGTTCCTGAGTGGCTCGTACTGACCAGGGGCGACAGGACTGCGCTCTTCTCCTTTACTACACCTGCACCCATTCTACCTGCATCAGCGAGGTCCGCCATGTTGTCACATTCTTTGCACAACTTGCACCGAATGAATAAGTCTAGGTAATTAGTCCCCAGATGACATATATTTAGGAAGCTAACAAGCCTGTCTTTCAGTTAACAAGATAACACGCCTCTGACCTTCATAAAAAGCTTCAAGTTGGTCCCAGCCTCCACCGCGGTGGGGACCGGGGGATCGCGCAGAATAAAACCGACCTTCTCTGCGAGATTATCAAACCGATACAGAGCGCAGAAAGATCCAACCCCCTCCAGACATTTGCGTGGGTCTCATTATGTGAAGTGGCTGGGTCTGTCTGCGTCATATCGCGCACAGACACGCGCCAGCCGCAGCCCAACCGTCAATTCGCCTGGTTGTCAGCCTTCCATCAAGAGCAATTCATTACCCGCACGCTTATCACGTCTGCAGTTAGTCTCGCGCAGGACGCCGCGAATGCTGGCGGTGAATCAAGTGTATCCCTGCGCGTGCACAGCCGCCAGTGTGGGCCGGGGCTCACCTGAGCCATTGATTGGCGGGAATAGAGTCCTTGAGTGGGGGATTTGCAATATTCTGAGCACTGCAAGAGATTAGACTTTGCACCTCCATTTGGAGCAAATGAGTTGTTGGTATTTTGTGCACTCTGTATTTATTGAGAAGACTTTATGAATGTTTACCGAAGGAATGAACCATCAAAGTGGAGTTTACTTGCAATGGCATGCATCTGCTGAGGGGTCTTTGGCATGCATCTGCTGAGGGGTCTTTGAAGGTCTTCAAATTTGTCCTTCTCAAGACTCAGAAAAAGTAAGGTGTGGCCGATGTTCCTATTTCTATTTCTATTCATAGGAAGGCTTAAAAAACCTACATAAAAAGCTGTATGTTCAGTGCAGCATCACTACTCATTGTATAAGAAAATTACATCCGATTTGCACTATAATAACTTACTATAATTTCAGTGGTGACTACAAACTATGGAGAGTAGAGGGACGGGCGAATGGGTGGGTGCATGCACGCAATCCAACCACATTAACCCCTTCGCTGCGACGGCTATTCCGCTGCAGCGCTACGGGGGAGGCGGGGCCGCGCGGCGCTCCCGTGCTCGTGACGGAACCGCTCCGTCACGAGCCTCGGGTGAGCTGTGCTTGTGACGGAACGGTTCCGTCACGGCCCCGCCCGCTCCTTAAAGCGCCCAGCGCCGGCGCGGAATTCGCGCCGCGCAGGCGCAGCTAGCGGGTCGTGACAGAACCGTTCCGTCACAGCCCACCCGAGGCTCGTGACGGAACGGTTCCGTCACGAGCATGGGAGGGGTTAACTAAATTGCCAACAAGCATTACAATATAATTTTAAAGTTAAAAAGTTTAACTTTAAAACGGTATTGTAATGCACGTCGGGAATTTAGTGCACATTAGCACATTTAATACACCCAAAAAGTAAATAAAATATTGACTTACCTTGCTGCACATCATCGCTCCTGTTCTGGCGTTCTTCTCTTGTCCAGGTTTTGCCCCAGCCAACCCCCTTAACTAGTCCTTGCACATACTGTTAACCGACAACAAGGACAAGGGGGACCCTACTCACTAGGAACCAGGGTAAGTCATATGTAACAGAAACAAGGATTCCAGAGGAAAGTTAAGCTAATCTATAATGATAATAGTATGCTCAATCGCAATCAAAAGATGGGTTATGGTGATGTCAGAAAAAAAGAAGACCTTGCATACTTTTGCTTTGTATTAACATTAATTCTTTGTATAAAAATTGAAAAAAATCAGACTGATATATACACAAACAAGAAAACAATGGTGCTTTTATGTCCCCAGTTGAAATGGAACCATAAAACAGAAAGTGAAAAAAATGTGATGTGTACAACTTGGTTTCCACAATTTTCAAAGATGACCGAAAGTGACTTAGTAATAATTCCGGCGGCTGTATACAATAATCTGAGCTGTCGAAATGGTTCGCTTTAAATTACAGTTGACGACGTTTCAACCCTTTTGCGTTATAGGGTCTCCTCAGGACCAAGGGATATGGAGACATCTGATGGGGGTTGCGAAGCCATGTGAAACAGTAAGATATTTGAGACACCAGTAAAGTAACCCATATTTTGATTGCGATTCTGCATAGTATTATCATTATAGTTTACTCATACTGTTAACCAGCATGAGAGAAGCACCATGATTGGATGGAGTAGTCTCTCTCAGTTCTCCAGATGGCACTGGAGGCTTGTCCTTGCTCTCCACCAGTTGGTGAGATTTAAAGTGTGCATGTCAGCCTGGCCATCGCAAGACAGCCGACCAAAGTGACATACGCACTTTAAACTTAAATGCCCAACCCACCACTCCTCCCTCGCTGCTGCTGCCACTCCACAGCAATGCCCCCACCCTGACATGGGCCTAGTGAAAAATAAAATGGTAATAAATTAACATTAGTACCACTTTTTTTTCATCTCTGGGGCATTTTCTGGGGGCATTTATATTAGCGGAGTGACACTCCTCTGCCCTAATGGAGGAGCTGCTCCTGCTCTACTTATGTTTTGACATCAACATTTCTCACTAATTGTAGTTTTAGATGTACATATATAGAGTGTCTTGGGAATGTTTTTGAGTGACTCGATGTCCCCCAAGTGTGAGTCTTGGTTCTGCTTGCACTGGCATTAAACCCAAAATATTTGGGTGCCCACTCGACTTTTTGGCATAAGTAACTGCATCCTATCATTTCTCCTGTTATGGTATGATATATTAAGTTAAAGAGGTTTGTTAGATGCTGAACAGACACTATTAGGGCCTCACAGCGCTGTAGGTGTCCGGCTACCTACACACTGTCGCGCCTCAATGATTCCTTCACAGACTGGAGTCGTCTGTTTTTAATTGTTAGAGCTGGACCATCAGTTTTGTGGCTGTAGTTGTTATGCTACTTTCATCATATGTTTTCTTGTATGTGTGTAATAGTAAGTGTTATTTGATGTCCGTAGCTGGTGGTCTTTACTGATTTGGATATGGGCAATCTCTGAGGATTAGTATGTGGAAAGCCCGCCTTTAAGTATGTTTCTGAGATAATAAAGATTGTTGCACCCTGTTAGAGTTCCACACATTCCTTTACCAAATTAACTGTGGGTTTTTGGGTAGTTATTAGTTTTGTGTGTTATGTGTTATTTTGGAGTGGTTGTTTTTGTGGAGAGTGTGGCTCTGTTGCAAAATTCGTACGGTTCAACTAGATAGTGCATCTGAACTGTAGTGAACGTGGGTACATTGTTCTTTCTCTGTTCTTTTTGGAGGGTTTGGTTGTTTGTTAAAGTGGTTAGTACTGTTCGGTGCTCATTGAGAGCCAATTACAAGGAATACTTGAGTTATGTTCCATGTGCGGTTAGTGTTCTATCTAATGGGTTCTGTCGGATGTCGTGCATTGTTTCCTAGTTGGAAGTTGCTTGCATTACAATATCTAAATACGCGTTGCATCTAGACAGTACCACTCTGAAATGTGTAGCCCCATCCAGTGCTGTGTGTGCTGTTGTGAGCTCCTTAATATCCAAGTATTTGCAATATCTGAGCTGATATGAGTGAGTGTGCAGAGTACTGGCTTGTCTTTTGCTGAAGAAAACTAGATGCTGCCACAGATTCGCAGGTTGGTGACTACTTTGCCAGCTTGCAGAATGTGCCCTGCTCAACTACATGGCAGGCCATCTTGCCCTACTTTTTGTGGTCATCAACATTACTATCAATAAACACTGGGGCGTATTTACAAGCCTGCTGCGCAGCTGGTGCGTCACTTTTATTGATGCAGTGGCAGCGCGATGGGCTTTCCATTTACAAGGCCATGTAAAGTCCCCCTGCATGGCTTTTCATGGATCGTAAATATTTTTCCCTTTTACACATAACTCTGCATGAAAGGGACATTCCATGGGTGTTACTGTGGGTGTTCCCATGCAACATCCATGAAACTTGACACATTTTCAGGTTAACAATATTTTGTAAACCTGGAAATGCATCAGAATCTTACACCTCACCAGGGGAGGCTAAGGAGGTGCAACCAGGAGAAATACTTGTATTACTCCTAGTTTTTTCCTCTTTCTATGACTGTTGCATTGTGCAGCACGCATAAAAAGAGGAAAATGGTGTTAATGATTGTTTTTGAGCAGTAAGGTGTCCCCTCAGCGCAGGCCCCCTAGCAAAATGACGTAAGGGTGTCTGCGCTGGCACATGGCTGTTGTTTGTGCACTGGCGCAGGGGAGAAGGACAGGTATGCACGGTATCATGTATATGCGGCACACTTCAGCCCTTTTATTTTGACTCACAGCAGTGCAGCAGGAAGGCTTACTGTGATGCCCTACATCAAAATACTGTAAAAGAGGCCAATTGTATTTAATGTTGTTGTTAAGCAGCTGTATCAATTGTAGTAATATAAATTTGCTTTTGAATAAAACTAAAGAAATTAGAAGAAACGCATGAAGAATTACCGGTCAAGAAGATCATCACGTTAAACTTCAATCCCATTCCCTCAATTCTGAACAGCCTAATCCTGGCCCACAGTGATTCTGTGGATACTCTGTATGTGGCAATGGATGCCATGATACAGAGTTCATTGGGAAACCTGCCCTTTCTAGCTCTCCATTGCACCCATCTGGAAAGAATACAGCAGACAGGCTGGTCATGAGCAACAAAAGTTCCTGCATTCTTGTCCATAGCATTCAATACTGTTGACACCGCTGGCTCGTTCAGAGATGAAATGGGAAGTTAAGGCACTGTCCTACAGTGGCTCATAGCTTAACTGAACAGAAGAAAACACCTTGCCCAGATGGGGTCCTGCACATCGGAGCCCATCTCAGTGACATGAAAACCCCGGAGAGTCTTTCTAGTTAACATGAACATCAATATACCCTGATACATAGATAACACCCATCAAGAATACCTGTGGGTCACATCAACCCTAGGTATTTTACATGTAGTAGGGGGTAAAACCATACTTTCTTTGTTTTCATTTAAGCCAGAATCAATTTCAAAATCACCTGCATCACCCACAAAGATCTCTATCATGGTCCACTGAGCTACATTAAGGGCAATGTCTGCAGCCCTGGAGGACAAAGACACAAAACGCAAATCCACCACCCAGCTTGAAATTCCTGGCCATCAAATGTTCAAAACCCTCAAAGAGGCAGGTTTTTTCTGAGCAGCACACCTTGGAAACAATTTACTAGGAAAATTCAGACTCAGTCTAAATCTGCCTATTTTCTGGAAAGAGTTAAACCCCATGCATTATCCCTAAATAGCTGTCACAACTTTACCTAGTTTATTCTCATGAAGCAGAACATGAAGCAGCTGAAGACCGTCCTCACATTGACTCAAGCATGGGTCAGTCAGTATTTTTACAGCGCTGCTAATCAACCGATAGGATGCTCAAGGCTTAGATCAAGCTGAAACTGAATTAGGTCATCTTCATTGCTAATGCCTTCAAAAACAAAGTACTCTCAGTTGAGTAAAGTAAACTAACCTGGAAGAGTCCACTCCATCACTTGCCAGTACTGCAAGTCCCTTGGTTCCCTACTGGTAGCATCATACGTCTCAAAACTCGCATCTCTCAGCAACCAAGACCCACTGCATTAACCACTCTGGCCATTCTGCATGATGTTGGCATAAGGTCCTCTTTGCTATTCCTTGAGTACCAAAAAAGGTGCTGATTCTGAAGTCTTCAAGGGCCAGATGTATGACTCTGTCGCCAAGGGGATATCAGCCCCTTTGCGACTGCAAAAAACTGCCAGGTCAATGTACTAACCCTATTTTGCGAGTCGCTAATCAATTAGCGACTCGCGAAATAGGGTTTGCGACTCGCAATTAGGAAGGGGCATGCCAAGGGCACCACTTCCTAATAGCGACTCCAACTCCTATGTAAGAATGTTTTGCAACCGTAATTGCGGTCACAAAACACTCACAGTTTACCACTCTTCTAAGAAGGGTGATAAAGCACTCGCAAACTGTAAAGGGTTGCCAGGGGACCCCTTACCCTTTGTGAATGCATGCACAAATATTTTTTAATGGCTGGCAGTGATCCCAGGGACCACTGCCTTTTAAAAAATGAAACTGAAAAGTTTCATTTTTATTTTTTAAATGCAGCCTGTTTTCCTTTAAGGAAAATGGACTGCATTTTTTTTTTAAACTGCTTCATTTAAAAGCAGTCCCAGACATGGAGGTCTTCTGACTCCGGCAGGCCACTATTCCTGGGAGTGCCAGCCAATCACAATGGGTTCACAAATTGCGACAGCCTCATTAATATCCTTGAGGCATCCAATTTGCGACCCCATTGGGAATCGCAAACAGTGCCTCAGACACTGTTGTACATTGGTTATTGCGATTTGCCAAATTGCGACTTGCTGTTTGTCGCAATTACCAATGGTCGTACATCTGGCCCAAAATTTAGTAATTATACCTGATATCAGTATTCTAAATATGAATATGTGATACAACAACAAAGGTATATAGAGTGTACCCTATGTTTGCTGCGAATAAGGGTCCGATCATGACTAGGTCTCATTTTGGGGATGCAAATTGAACACCCACAAATTAACAATAACACATGGTAGAAATCACTGTGTGCTCAATTTACACTACATTTTGAGGGAATAAGAAGTAACACAAAATACTGCATGTTATTTTGTATCCCATCCTGCACAAATATCACTATTTGTCCTTGCAGTGAGGAAGATGTTCCCCAGCCGGAAATCACAGGAGCAAAGGTATGGTTCTTGTCAAAAGAAAATAATGGGCCTCATTTACAAGAAACTGATGCATCTGCATTGATGCGTCAGTTCCCTTGTGCCTGCGCCAAATGTCCTTGCAACACCACGGATGCGCTGCATTTCCAATACAGGGCTCCATGGTGCAAGTCTTTAGCAGATGCATCAAAAATTCTTACCCATCTATTGGAGCAGAAGTGCCAAGAAACTGTTGGTGTACGTGCGCTGTACAAATACCTTTTATCATATCATAGTGACGCCTTGCTGCAGTTGGCCGTAAAACTGGCGTAACTCCAGCAAAGTGTCAGAACACATAGGCGAGTCCCATTGTATACGCCCTCCATCCATCCCTACAACTGGTCTAAGCATGAGTAAATGTTTTTATTTTTCCGAAGTTTTATTTTGCACAAACTTGACCCTAAGGTATCGGGTATCAGAACTCTTTAGATAAGGACACATCAATTTTTTGTTAGGCACAGGGAGATTAAGTGATTTACCCAGAATCACAGGATGATCAGGGTCATTGCTGAGACTCGAACCCAGTTCCCCAGATTTGAGGTTGACCACCCTAGCCGTTAGGCCAACTCCTCTTCCCAATTTTGATGCAGTCAAATCATTGAGTGATGCACCACTTATACATGGCTTTTTTTGCATGGGAACGCCTATCCTGCATACATTATACCTGGCGCAGGTATAATGTGACTCATGGCTCTACGAACTGACGCATTGGACACAATTCGTCAGTTTGCAGATATGGAGCAGTGTGGGGCACTGATTGCATCTTCGCTGCATACAAAAAGTGACTCTGTGGTGGCACAAGGAGTTTGTAAATAAGCCCTATTGTCTTCATGGGTGCAACCGGAGTTTGCACCCAAAGAGGGACTTGATGGATCCATGCTTAAATACCAACCACAGATAACATCATTCAAGACTGAATTGTAATCATACATTTATTTAATTTCCAGCTCATTTTATATAGTAGCTTCAGATATAGTGTAATACAAATCTAAAAATGTATATTTAAGAACAATTTCCTGTAAAACAATTTGGTGATTACACTGCTTATCATGTGCTTGCTATCATTTAACGTATTTGCGAAATTCAACAAATATCAATTGGCTAATTTCGCCCACTGGGAATGAAACACACACAGTTTGCATGCTGTTTCTTGCCTGCTTTGAGGCTGTATTTTGCGGTCATGCTGCTTGCATGGGTAAACAGTAATGCCTTTAAAATGAGACAGGTATGGACGTTCAGTTGTGTACCCAAGAATTAGAAAATGTACTCCTTGGGTCTGGTGGGAAGTTCTCAGATCTTGCTGTGAATGGAAGGTGCTGTTGGGGAAGCTGCCTGTCAGATTAGTTGTCTGCTTCGGGACCACACACACTTAAATCTGTACACAGTCAAAGACTACCTCAGTCGTTAGTTGCTGCATTTAGAAGCAAACACTTAAGGGGGCAGATTCACTAAAGTCTCATACAATGCAACGCAGCAGGCAGAAAAGCTGTGCTGTGTTGCTCGAGAAGAAGAGAGCACCATATTTACAGAAATATGGCACTTTCCTCCCCTCTCCATAGCGCCGGCACTGAAATTAGCTGCTGCGCACCACACACACACACACACACACACCTTTGCACCATAGTGCAAGAGTGTCTCTGTGAGTCTAGCATAGGTATTGTACTGGAAGGATAACCTTTCGTAATAAAATACTACGCTCAGACTAACTTTAGACTTTTTCTCACTCTGTATGTGTGCTGTACAGTGCTGCACAGATACAAATTTGGAAAAGGAAAAAGAAAAGCATTTCTCATTTCTCCTTCATAGTATCTACTTGAAATTGTGACTATTTTCTGACGCTAAATCCTGTCTACTTTTTTAGGGACATTGGGGCAGATTTATGTTAACTGGCGCATCCCCAGGGATGCGCCAGTTAATGTGCGCCACAGTGCGCCACTGCTACGCCACCCATGGTGCGCCGCATTTACAATGCGGCGCACCATGGTGCAAAAACGGCACAGATGCGTGACGCATCTGTGCCGCAAATGTGGCACATCGCTGGAGTTGCGTCACAGCTCCAGCAAGGCTCGGGGGTGCCCCATCTTCACAATGCTGCATCAAGACCTACGCCTGCTTCAAGCAGGCGTAGGGTTTTGACGCAGCATTGGGCTCAAAGTGACTGAGTGAAATCTCATAGATTTCACTCAGCCACTTTCAGGAGGCGTTCCTGCGCAGGAACACCCCCCCTGCGCAGGAACTCCTCCTTATGGCGCAGGGCTTTACAACGTGACACATCTCCTAGATGCGTCACATTGTAAATAGGGCGCATTGTTTGCGCCGCCGTTGCGTCAAATAAAGTAACGCAATTGTGGCGCAAAGAGGCGCAAGGGCATCATAAATCTCCCCTAAAGGGCTTAGCGTCAGAAAACCATGGTAAGGCCCCTTGGCACTGAGTGATGCAAAACAGCTCTGTGCACTGTTATGCATTACTTTCAAGTAATTTTCCAGTGCTAAACACGTTTTGTTCTGGAAGGTAAATAGGTATAAAAGACCTTGCATAGATTTACGTCACGTTAGTAACGCAAACACAGCACGAAATCTTAGTAAATAGACACCTAGGTCCTCCATTACAAGTTTGTCGGAATACAATGGGGTATTTACCATATGTGGTAAATACACTCTTAGTCTGATTTTTCAACAGGGACATGAGGCATAATTGAAGTCGTTTTTAACACATCAAATTCCACATTTCACCTTTTTTCCCGGGCCTACATCCCAGCAGGTTTGACCTGCTGGAATGTATCAGTGGGAACCGTGAGACGGTGATAATTGTCAGACAAGTCGTAATTTCTATCCCTGTGCGAACACGTGTTTGCACAGGGATTGGAATAGAGCCCTTAACTCATAATAGGGGCCTTAGTATTCATAAACCCAATGAACATGTCAGCAGAAAACACCTTTTCTTGTATATTTTTGGTCCATGCAGTTAGAAAGTTAGGAAAAATGTGAATAGATGAGCCTTTTCTCTAAAGAAATGATTTCACAATGGAATACTTGTTACCACTGACACAGACAGCATATTAGTGTATGCGGTCATTGTACTACAAAACATAAATTAAAGATACCCAGACCGCTCCTGCATTGAAAATGCAAGGGATATTGATGCTAAATTCACACAGGTGTCTGATATGTAGCTCTGGATAAAGGAGAACTTTGTCTGAAATGTGCAATGACAGGCACCGAGTTAGTCCTACATACCAGCACTATTCAGTTTGCTTGCCCGACAGACCTGTGAACACCCCCACCCAACACAAAAAAAACATAAAGAAACTGCTCATGGGTTTCCTCTGTGCAACATACATAGCCTACTGGTGCAAAGTTCCCAAAATCTAGATTTTAAGTAGATAACAGCCAGAGAACTCTGTTACCGAGAATGACATTTTGAGGCAGAATACGTTCTGCATGAACTGTGAGTGGTGCTTGAAACACCAATATATTTAATTAAAGTTTTCAATTTTTAGTGAATTTTACAGTTGAACTTAGACAGAAAACAGTCCAATACTTCATATCTATTTATTTTGGTGAACTGAAAAATAGACATTCTTGTAATTGATTCTCAATGGTGTTGACCATGGCTGCAAAACCAGTACATGTCCAGTCAGATAAGCAGGGGAGTTAAAACAAAGAGGCGAGGTCCCTTAATAAAGGCTATACACAGTTGCAGCCGTGGATGTGCTTCTAGTACAATGCTAATCTTCATTTGAATGTACTGCATGTGAGCTACACATTCCATAAGGCTTCTTATAAACTAAAACCCTCATCCATCTGTGTGGCAGCAACTTTTACTGGTTAAAAACATTGCTAATATACTACATTCAGCTTTTTTATTTGACAAAATATATAAATACACTTGGATAAGTAAAGATAAAATGAACTAAAAATGCGTAAGGATAAATACAGATGGAAATGGATATAAAAAAAATTACCAAAAATGCCGGAGTCCTTATGATAATCTGACAGCTGGGACGTCATAGAGTAAACATTATTGGGGTATTATCTTCAAATGTTTACATGTTTACAAGTTAACAGTTGGTTAAGCAACAATAAAGTCTATCTCTGAAAAATTGAGAAGCCACTTAATTGATCTTATGTGAAATATTCTCATGACGTGGGCTGGAGGTGTGAGTACTGTCTGGTGTATATAACTCCTAAAAGAGCCAAGCTCTGCTCTGAGAAGGCCCCAGTCCCCTCAGTTTTACACCCACCCTAAATGATTCTTGTGTCCTTTGGGCACTGTCAGGACACTGAGGCCCCCATTACCAATGGCCTCTTAATTCAGATGGGGCCGATAACAGCAGTTTCTGGCCCCACATGAATTGTGAGATTCGCTGTATTCCTGCAGAGATATTAGCAGCCAAAACCTCTGTGCGAACATCTCACTAAAAGGAGACTTTACTAGGGGAATCAGAGATGTAATTGCTGATTCCTTTGGTAATTCCTAATTTCTAATGGGACCCTCTAGTGTCCCACTTGTAATAGCCCAGATCTTCTCCACCCAAATCCGGAAAGAGGAAAATCTGGGCCTTTATTTGGGTCACTCCTAATGAAGAACATGTGCGCTCAAACCAATAGACCAAAGGGCACCAACATCTTAGAAGGTCTGGTGCGGTTGTATGATAGTACAACGAGTGGTATTACCACGCGTGATATTACAACGCTGTTTTTACAACGCAAGTCGTTACAACGACTTGCGTTGGAAGCGATGGATAGTGGAATAGTTTCATTTTCTATTCCAACTCCAGCCCATGTTACAGTAGGGAAGGTGTTGGAATAGAAAATTAAACTTATATAATAGAGGAATTTGCCTTTCAGGAGTGTTTTTGTGCAGGAAGGTGGTCCTCCCTGCACAAAAACAATCCTGCATGCACCACAGGCACCCTTGCACCATGATGCAAGGTGCCTGTGTTGGTACTAGGCAGCCAAAGCGGCGACAGCGCAGGGACAAGGACAGGAATGCTGCACTGTGGTGCCTGACTTTTTCATAAATCTGCCTAGTACTGCATACCCTTTAACGGATGGTGCTCACTTTATTCAAATGCTGCATCGTTTAGCTTTTTCAGCATGGGTTATGGTGTTCCAGAGTGCTCTAGAAACGCATGTATTAATATATTCATCACTGGATGATATATATATATACAGGGGGGAGGGAGTACACTGCCTCTCATCCTAGCACAGTTCACACCATTGCATTCTGGTAAATACAGTACACTTACTTCAAAGTTGCTGTTGTATTTCACCAAAGTTGATGTGGCTCGTGCTGTTATCTCTAGACACATGTTCCTAGGTTTAACCCTTAGGACCCGTACCCTCCAGATATGCCCCCGCGGCCCAACAACCCTAGACATGCAAGATCCCCACATATGAAATCACCAGAGATTCAGGTGGGGTTAAAAGGCCATGTTTATTCACACATTGTAAAAACATGACAAGCAATAACATGCATATCAAAATCACAAGTTATAACATAACTACATTTATGAGCATATCAGCTCGATGAGCATATCAGCTCCATGAGCATATCAGCTCCATCACCTTCCCAACCCTAAAGGAGGAACACCATCTGGTTCGCATCTCGCAACTGGGTATCCTACGCCAAGTGCCGTGCACCTGCCCCTTAGAGTGGTGGGTCCCGCCCTTCTATCCTTGTCCGCCATTACCGGGGCCCACCTCTCGACCACCAGGCTGCCCAGGGTCGCCTGGGAGGCTCGAAATCTGTTGCCCTAGCCTCCCCAGCCGGTGGTCACTTCCTCCCAGTGGAGAGCTTGCCATATCCCCCCTCAGAGCTGGCCTATAGAGCCCGGCAAGCGGGCTCCCATCCATCTTGTTTAGCCACTATTTACTGATCGCAGGTCTCTTCTCCGCAGAACGCCCCTCAAACCATTAATCTAAGGGACGGGTGGGAGGGAAATTCGGAAAGCCGGCCTGGGTCTCGAGAATGGCCAGGAGCCGGCGTGCAGTCAGGAATCCAGGAGTGATAGCAGGAACAGAGACCCCAGTCACAGGTAGTTGACCCTAAATAGGCCCAGAGTCTCCACCCCATGACCCTCGGGTCACGCGATATCGCCAGAGCGGAAATGGGTTGGTCGGACGCCGATTGGACCGTCCGCCCGACCAACCACCATAGACCAGGAGCGGGCGGGGTCCGGAGAGACCGGGTCCTAAGTGCGCGCGTCGTGATTCTCCACGCTTGTCATAGGACCCGTACCCTCCAGATATGCCCCCGCCACCCAACAACCCTAGACATGCAAGATCCCCACATTTGAAATCACCAGAGATTCAGGTGGGGTTAAAAGGCTATGTTTATTCACACATTGTATAAACATGACAAGCAATAACATGCATATCAAAATCACAAGTTATAACATAACTACATTTATGAGCATATCAGCTCGATGAGCATATCAGCTCCATGAGCATATCAGCTCCATCACCTTCCCAACCCTAAGGTAGGAACACCATCTGGTTCGCATCGCGCAACTGGGTATCCTACGCCAAGTGCCGTGCACCTGCCCCTTTGAGTGGTGGGTCCCGCCCTTCTATCCTTGTCCGCCATTACCGGGGCCCACCTCTCGACCACCAGGCTGCCCAGGGTCGCCCGGGAGGCTAGAAATCTGTCGCCCTAGCCTCCCCAGCCGGTGGTCACTTCCTCCCAGTTGAGAGCTTGCCATATCCCCCCTCACAGCTGGCCTATAGAGCCCGGCAAGCGGGCTCCCATCCATCTTGTTTAGCCACTATTTACTGATCGCAGGTCTCTTCTCCGCCACAAGGGTGGCCAAGGCCCACAGGTCTGACACCCTCCCCACCTGCGTTCAGAATAAATGACCAGAGTTCTTGGATAAACGTATCAGTTCCATAGTCCGACAAATGCACCCCATCCTGGTGGTACATTGCTTCTCCGGAAATCATCCGGTGCTGGAGGTAGCGCAAGCGGCACTTCACTGAGCACAACCTTGCTAGCTCGCCGTTCAATCGCCTCACCGAGACGTTCAAAGATCTAGGACGCACTCCTGGGCCCCATGCTCTGCGTGATATCATGCCAGACCAGACTAGTTTTGTTGATGGGAACACATGCCCCAGCCAGGCAAACTCCGCTAGTAGGGCTTCCTTGACAGCCAAGCGCCCCCTGTCGACCATGTTGTTGCCTCCCAAATGCAAAATAATCCAATCCGGCGATTTGTGCTTTCGTGCCGTGAGCTCCTCGACGATCCGCCTCAAGTGTCGGATCCGCATCCCTCCAACGCCATGCCATACGAATTCGGTCTCGCCCAATGCGGCCGGTTTCACCACCTCTCTTCGCTGCAAGTGCACCGCCGCGCGACGCACGAAAGAGTGCCCGATTACCCATACCACGGAAGCGGGCATACTAATCCAAAAGGAGAGAGATGGAACCGTTAGACACTGCACACATATGCATTACAACAATTCAGGCCTTACATATCGTTTGTAACAATCAGAGGTCCAGCGACCTACACCTTTCACCATGATGGGGGGGAGACCCGCCCCAGCCGCTAAAGTTGCGGCGCCAATCCTAAAGGAATGAGAAGAAGAGCCCGCTGCTCCCAGTCCCAGGTTCCCCAGGGCCAACCCAAAGACTGCCTTAAACTGGTATTGCGACAGGCAATCCCCGTTTTCGTGGACGAAAAGAGCCGACCCCCCCCCTGCTGGGCGTCGGGCTAGGTACGCCTGCATGCGGGATACGGGGCAGGCTGCTATCCCTGGGGCAGACCGCAACTGAATGTCGACCCCCTTTCCTGTTTGGTCTGTTTTGGATCGTCTTAACCGCACTACTAGGCCCCCCGGGGAAATGGAGATATCCTTGAGCTGCAGGCCCCCCCGTGGTCTACTCTGGAGGCCCCCACAATCTCACCCAGGCGAAAGGCCCCGTAAAAGGCCAGGCAGAAGGCCGCCCCCAGCATGATTCCCTCGAATGGTGACTGGCAAATAACAGGCAGTACCCCCAAAATATCAATCAAGGTCGGGAGATCCAAAGGCCTATGACAGTCCCGCCGTGTCCCGTCTAATCGGGCCCATCCCGCTAAGGCCTTCCTGATCAAAAATGTAGCCCCAGGATCCCGCTCCCCCGCCAGTTTAGCAAAGAAGCCTATCACAGCCCGGGAAGCCCTAGCATAAGACACTGTTTTGCCCTGGTCCCGCAGAACCTGTAAAAAGGCGTACATCGTTTCAGTTGAGAAGACCCTCCCCCCAACCAACTGTTCAACAAATGATTTGTAAACATTAAACTGCGACTGATAGGCGCGTTTGGTGCGATCACTCAGAGCGGCACCTACCAGCCCCGCTAAAGCGGGGCTCCAATTCTCCACAGTGACGTAGGGAACGTCGTCATACGCTCTTCCGCCTGCGGGTGGAACCTCCGGAAGTCCTGCAACTTGGAACGAGACAAAGCGTCAGCAGCATGGTTATCAACACCAGGTATATGCGCAGCTTTAAAAGTCAAATTCAATTTCAAGCATGCCAACACCAACAACTTCAGCAACCTCAGCACGTGTGGGCAAGTCGCCCCCTGTCGATTGATAACCTGAACCACTGCCATGTTATCCGACCAGAAGGTCACGACCCTGTCCCTGAAGCGCTCTGCCCACACCGTAACTGCCACCCAGATGGGAAAGAGCTCTAAAAAGGCTAAATTCTTAGTCAGGCCCGCTAAGTGCCACTCCGCTGGCCAGACTGCCCCACACCAGGCAGGGCCCAAGATTGCCCCAAAACCAACACTACCAGCTAAATCGGTGTATAGTCCTAGTTCTTTACTGGACACCGGCGGCGCAGGCCACACCACCCGGCCGTTGAAATCTGCCAGGAAATCCCGCCACACCTTGAGGTCCTCCTTCACCCCTGCCTTTAACCTCACCCGGTGATGCTTCTGGGTAAGACCCACCATCGCTCTGGCTATAGACCTCGAGAAAGGGCGTCCCATCGGAATGATCCGCAAAGCAAAGTTGAGCTGCCCCACAAGCACTTGTAACTGGTGCAACGTCACCTTCGGACATGCCAATGCCGCCTCAATGGCTACAGAAAAAGCCTTTACTTTATCCATCGGCAATCTACATTCCCCCGCCACTGTGTCAATTTCAATGCCTAGGAAGGACATGCACGTGTCAGGGCCGACTGTCTTGCTCGGTGCCAGCGGCACCCCAAATTCCTTTAACATTGCCACCAGCTGGCTTAGGGCCAACGCGCAGGCATCCGACGATGCGGGACCCATTACCATGAAATCGTCTAAGTAATGCACCACATCCGTACATCCTGACTTTTGCGAAAACACCCATTGCAGCATGGAGCTAAAGGTCTCAAAGTACTTGCAGGAGACCGCAAAACCCATAGGCATACATCTGTCGTAATAAAATTGCTGTTGGACCTGGAAGGCTAACAAATGATAATCCTCGGGGTGTACCGGTAACAAGCGGAATGCTGACTCAATGTCGGTTTTTGCCAGTAGCGCCCCTCGGCCTAGCTCCCTCACTTTCTGAACCGCGGCATCAAAGGACGAGTACGTCACTGAGCACACCGCCGGGTCTATGGCATCGTTTACCGATGCACCTTTCGGTGCGGATAAGTTATGGATCATCCTGAACTGTCCCGGCTCCTTTTTGGGGACCACTCCTAAAGGGGAGCAGACAAAGTTCTCCCAGGGCGGATCCGGGAACGGGCCTGCTACTCGGCCTAAGGCCCGCTCTTTCTCTACTTTTGTGGCCACTACTGAAGGATGGGTTCTTGCTGAAACCTGGTTCCTACACTGGGTAATAGGAGGGACATGCGATGCTGGTATACGAAAACCGCTGGAAAAACCTTCAAACAACATCCTGGCAGCTGCCCTATCTGAATACCTTCCCAACCAAAAGATCAGTTTCTCAATGTCAACAGGAGTAGGCAGATTAGGCTTGGGGAGGCTTGATATCCTTAGGGGGGTTGCCCCCTCGCTCTTTGGATTTCTTATTGCACCTTGACTCAGGATGGGACTGGTGACCGCAGTAGGCGCATGCATGCTTGAACTTGCACTGCCCCGGGGGCCATGTGCACCCTTTACCATTGAATGCCCAGCATGTACCTTTCTTCTCGCCCGGCCCTCCCTGGTAAGTCCGAAAGGGCTGCCTAGCCGGGTGTTCCCTATTGCTTACGCTTTCTAACCAAGCATTGACCTCAACCTGATCCCAACAAATGGAGGGGTTTTCTTCCTTCGCCCAGCGAAACTCCCTATCATATGTCAGCCAGGCAGAACCGCCATGTGTGGCGTGCGCCTTTACAATCTTATTAGTATAAAACACCAGCGGAATCGCCAACTCCGGCCTTTTTTCCAACAACACCGTAACATAGACGTGAAAGCCGAACAACCAATTGGTTATAGTCTCCTCTATCCTAGGTCTCCGATCTCGGAAGGAATGATCCTTCCCATCCCTGTCCTTGTAATCCTCTTCCCGCCTCTTCGGCCTGATAAGAGAGAATATATCCACGTAGGCACCTCTCCAAATCTTCTCTCGCATTTCTGTACTAACATGCGTAGCTAACATCCCTGACTGGGACAACACGTTTCCCTGGCTAGTTCCCACCTCGCTGCTCCTTAGCGCAGTGTCACCAGGCTTACCTCCTGTAGGTGGCACCGCTATCGCTGTCACGGGGGGCTGTGCTCCAATCGCTACGCTGGGCAACGCTTTACGCGACTCGACTAAAAGCGCCAACTGCCTCTGAACATCCTGCAATGCGCCCTGTTCTGTGACCTGCGGAGGCACCCACGGTGCTGCCGCCCCAGCGCTCGCTCTCTCTAATACCCTTTCAGGTGCTGATACTTGGCCTACTAGGGAGGAAACTGACGCCAGCAAGCTATCCAACGGATCGCTAACGGCTACCACTGCGGCCACCGGCTGCGGCGGGAGTGGTGCTGGATGGACCGTAACTAATGGTACCGCGCCTCCCGGCGCCAACGCCCTAAGCGCTTCCCTAATCTCAGACAAAACTGACCCCACTGGGTCTGCTGGTGTGTCCGCACCCGGCTCAGGATCTGAAGGAAAGACCCGTTCTGCATCTGGAGGAGGAGTGGGGACGGGACCTACTGATCCCTCGTCCTGATTCCCCCCAGGCAGGGTTAGGCCTATTCTTCGTCCCTTACCCTTTTGGCTGCGCCTTGGCCTTCTTCTTTAATGGAGGACAAGTAGCCTTCGGTCGCACCCCCCTGCGCAGCCGCTCTACTACTTTGGGCTGCTCCCCCTGGGAAGAATCACTCTCGTCCCCGCTATCGGGGGTCTCCTTGCTCAACTTTTTTAGCAGCAATTTCATAATCTGCGCTAATTCAGGTTCAGAGTCCTTTCGCTTTTGTCCACCCTTTTTTGGCGCCATGCTAACTATCGCGTGCCTCGCACTACCTCGCTATAGCACCTAACGCGCCCTGAGTTCCCTGTTCCAACCCCCTAAGCACCGTTCACGCCGCCCGGCAGGAGCCCGCACCACGAAAAACCCCGCACACAGCCGTAAGCCCCGTAAGGCAGTGACACTCCAATCCCTACCCTGCACCCACCGTGACTCACGGCTGCCCACGAGGCCCCCGAGGCACTCGACCCCTTACCTGGCTACACGAACGATGCTCAGTCCTTCTGCTTCTGGAATTTCGGAAAGCCGGCCTGGGTCTAGAGAATGGCCAGGAGCCGGCGTGCAGTCAGGAATCCAGGAGTGATAGCGGAAACAGAGACCCCAGTCACAGGGAGTTGACCCTAAATAGGCCAGAGTCTCCACCCCCTGACCCTCGGGTCACACGATATCGCCAGAGCGGGAATGGGTCGGTCGGACGCCGATTGGGCCGTCCGCCCGACCAACCACCAGAGACCAGGAGCGGGCGGGGTCCGGAGAGGCCGGGTCCTAAGTGTACGCGTCGTGATTCTCCACGCTTGTCATCATCAGTAGAGAGCAGAAGTAGTACAGAGCAGAAAAAAAGTCATCTGGGATTGCTAAAAATGCTGCCCAAGTCTTCTCAGTTTGCAGTACCACTCACAGGCACACCGGTGTATTGCAGGAGAACTCGTCAGCTCATTGACCTTTTAAAAAGAGGGGAGAGTGGGCACACTGCCGCTTATCCCAGCACAGTTCACACATTGCATTCTAGTAAATGCAGTACACTTACTTCAAAGTTGCTGTTGTTTTTCACCAAAGTTAGTGCAGATAGTGCTGTCACATCTAGACATGTGTTTCTGGGTTAAGCCCTTAATCAGTAGAGAGCAGAAGTAGTAGACAGCAAAGAAAAGTCATCAGGGGTTGCTGAAAATGTTGCCTAAGTCTTCACAGGTCGCAGTACCAATCCCAGGCACACAGTTGCACATCCGGAGGCCTCTCACCCCCATTGCATTCTGGTAAATGCAGTATGCTTAATTCAAAGTTACTATAGTTTTTCACCAAAGTTGGTGCAGATATTTGTTTGAAAAGGCTTCCTGGAGCTACGGAGCTGACGTGCTTGTGTTAATGCACCTTCGCCCAGTGAGTGGTACAGAGACCTGAGAAGACTTTGGGCAACATTTCTAGCACCCCCTAAAAGACTTGTGCTCTATACCGATGAAGAAATGAATCCAGAAACATATGTTTAGAGTTAAACAACACAAGCTGTACCAGCAAGGGTAAAAAAAATTAAAGACTACTAATGAAGTGTTATCATGCACTTCTTTTACCATGCTGCATTGGGGAAAACTGATTACCGGGAATGTGAGGCAGTGTGCTCCCACCCTCCTTATATATGCTATATCTGCTTAACCATAAATACACATACACATTAACTAAACTTTGAGAACTGGGGGATAGGGGACACTATAGTGTGGCAGGCAGGGAGACACACATAAGCATGATGCATCTTGTCGGTCACAGGTACTGGTGCCTATGCCTGTCTGCCTCAATACATGACATATACTTCATGGTTGTCATGGTAGGTGACAACACATCAAGTTACGCCAGATGGTACATCTCTTACCAACCATGTAACAACAACAAATTAACATACAGAAAGGCATAACAGCTCACAATATGATTCAAAGTCTTTCATTCACTGGGAGAGACTTGAATTTTCTTGGAGGTCATATCCTGTTCTCTGGCTTTCTGGAGCAGGAATCCTTCTTGCATTCACGCTGGTTCTCCAAGAATATTGGAACCCTGGCCTCTTGGGAGCCAACACGCTCTGTTGTCCTTTCAGCTGTCACTGGTTCCTCACTGTACAACAGTATGCAGTCCCCTCATTCTATCCATCTTACTATCAAACCTTTCATAATCTCGACAGTTTATTACGATATTGTGTATGGACACATTTCTAGTGACACAGTGCCAGGATACACTCCCGGATAATAGTGAGCTCTACAACTCTGCATAACAATACAATCTAAGTTCCTCTCCTTGCAGAAAAAAATGTCCTCTTCATCATGGCTGCTACCAATGGTACTGCTATTTAAACTTCCTCCCTGGGTCTCCCTCTTTGAAAATTATTTGATCTCCAAAGTGTACGTCAGCTTCCACTGCTTTATGCTTCTGGCTTGCCTTATAAATTTTAGACTTTCAGCTCCATTGACTGCATTCATGGTCATTCGTAAACTGAAGCCATCCTGGTGCAGGTGGGATGGGGTCTGTTAGGTCCTCTCTGAATGGCTCACTGGCAGGTGAGCATCCGTGATTCTGTAAGTGCCCAGGAGATTTTTAGGGGCCCATTTAACATTCTCACTCCTCTCCACCACAATGAGCATTGTCCTATTTAGCATGCGCATACAATGCTCAACCTCTTCATTAGCTTGCGGCCAACAAGGAGTAATTTTGTGATATTGGATTCCTAGCACTTGCATGTATTTGTTGGAGACTTGCCCTTTGAGGGTGAGTCAATTATCAGTTTTAAGCTGAATCAGAATTCCATTTATCGCAAAGACCTTTTCCAGCTTGTATTTCATTTCATCAAATGTTGTAGACTCCACCATCTCAATTACGGGATATTTCCAGCAGTTGTCCATGATGACCAGTAGTTGCTGTCTATTCAGTAGACTGCAGAGGTATGCACTCACCCTCATTCATGGTTCCATGCATTTTCCTTCCATGATAATGGGGGCTGAAGAGTTTTGTGTATCTGCAGTCTGGCAAAGAAGGCATGACATAATCCCTGACTCTGAGTCTGTACGTCTGGGGAAACCATACATTCTACCACAAGTGGGCTTTTTTGCCATCCCCTCATGTCCTTGGTGAGCGAACAAGAAAGGGAGGTTTTGGAGGCATTTAGGAATAATGATTTTGTTCCCCCTCTCAGAAGGATAACCTTGCCTGTTCAACTAATTGACTTATCATAGCTCAGCGAACGACTGTCCGATGTCCTCGTCTCTTGCTGTAGGTCCGGAGAGGAATGTTTTCTACCCATTCTGTAACTAAGCTACTTTTGTCAGTAGCGTATTCAAGTCTGCACTTATGGCAAATTCAATTTCATCCAAGTAGGGGTCTTTTGGGCAGGTATTTTTTAGACCAATCGTACAAAGGCTTCTGTAGACATCCCCATCTGGGAGTCTTCTGTGCTGCTTTTAGAAAAAGTCATGAAATGTAAACAACAATGTTATCAGATCCCAGCCTAAATTTAACTTTAAAATTGTACCCCTGGAGCAGAAGAGCCCATCTTTCGATATGTGGTGGGAGAAACTGGGAAGTCTATGAATAGTGGGACCAGTGGATTGTGATCCAGCAAGACTATAAATTTGCTTCAAAAAGTATAACTGGAAATGCATGTGTGCCCACCTGATTACCAGGGAGTCTCCTTTTATCTGAGAATAACTTTTCTCCTTGTTAGTGAGCATTTTGCTTGCAAACACGACAGGGTGCCATTGTTTCTTTTGGTGTTCATGGAATAGGATTGCTCCCAGCCCAACAGAACTGGTATCCATGATCATATTTGTTTTCACTTTGGTGGTGAAATATATCACATTGAGGTGTTTTCTTCAGAATGACTATCTTAATGGTGTCAAATAGTGTCTCAAGTTCCTGTTACCAAGACCAAGAGATTGTAGATTTAGTGAGATTGAGAAGATGCTGTGACAAAGTGGGCAGATTTGGAATAAAACAATCACAATAGTTTTTTATTTTTAAAATTATTTTTTATTAACTTTTCCATGTTGTATCCACAGATCATACATGTCATAAGTACTCATCACATCCCCCTCTTCAACCCCCCCGCCCCCTCCCCCACCATTTGCACATTTCCAACACTATCACCTGAAGGCCTTTTTACCCCCCACTTGACCACTCCAGACCCCCGGAATACAGTTCTGAGATACAACTCCTTCAACCCAACTGCTGCCATCGTGAGTCCGCCTCTTTCATTCAGGTCAGAGTCCACTATCCAGTCCATGGTATCGCCGCCACTTGCCCCACACTCTATGGAACTTTTTAGGGCACCCCCTCTCAGCAGCCATGTAGAGATCCATACAAACAATCACAATAGTTAACCATTTCTAAAGTGCTTATCACTTTTGAGGCAGTGTTGGGCACTGATGTCCTTTTGATTTTATCAACTTTCTTTGAGTCGATTTTGAGTCCTTTGTCTCAAAAGATATAGCTGAAGAACTTGATGCTGTTCAGCTTCCCAGAGGGGCTAGATAATTTTATATAGTCTCTTATTTAATCCTACTAGTATCTGTTAAGAAATCTGGATATCATCACTAAATTTATGACAATCATCAACGTGGTCATTCTGAAGAATCTTCAGCCGCAGAAGATATTCCAAAACTCAATCGTTGGTACCTTCTCAATCTAACATAAGGTGAAATGGTTTTTATGTACCTACTGTCTCTATCAACAATGTGCTCGTGATATCCTGCACTAAGAACCACCTAATGTCATTCCAATAGTTGTGTTCTCACTCTCTTTCGCTTCTGGGGACTCTTGCCTCATCTCTCCTGGGCTCTCCAGTCCACTGCTGGTTTTCCCGATAGCGCGGAGAGTCCCTCTTCATTAGAGCTGTGACCTCAATCCGGCTACCTTTTCGAGGTCAGCGGTCCAGGTCATTTTGTACTTCCAGTTCCGGGGGTATTAAAGAACATGCAACCGCGAGCATGCAGCGGGCATGCTGTACCAAAGGTGGCACAGGCAAACCTATTGGCGCCCGTCAGCGTCTGGACGGTGCCAAGGGCCAGGCATGCTGCTCATTTCTTCTCAGGGAGCAAGGATGCTCTGGCAAGAACCTACTCTAAGACACAACTTCTTGAGCTGCGCCCCAAATTTCAGCATGTGGGGTGCATGGATAAGCTTGAACTTATTAAAGGGGAGGCAGTACACTTTCAGCATTGTAAATTCAGCCCCATTAACAGTCTGGCCTCTGCCCCATGTTCCCTCAGGCTGCCCCAGAGGGTAGAGAAGAGAATAGGGACCAAGAGTAAGGCAGGGCTCAGGTCCAACTCATTCCGTGGGATGCTGATAAATGCCCGCTCCATGCCCAAACACAAAACCGAAATTGCCTGACTATTCAATCACTTAACCTGGACTGTCTTATTATCATACAGACGTGGGCCATGGACTGCGCGGGCCCGACTTAGTTGCCGCTGGCCCCCTTGGCCACATTATACTTAGAAACAATCGCCTTGACAAAAAAGGAGGCGGCCTAGCCTTGGTGGCTATGGACTCCCTCAGATGTGCCCTTAAAGCTGTGGAAGGTGTCCCTGGTTCTATAATGGAAGCAGCCTCGTTCAGGATTAAATTATCGGAGAACTATAACGCAGACCTTCTAGTATATCGTCCTCCAGGTCCGCAAGCCCAAGTTTACTTGAACCATTTGTTACCACTGCTCATTACACCATCCTAGAGGATTTCAATTTTCACCTTGAACATAATCAGCATAATGAATCTACTCGTCTTGTAGATTTATGTCTTCTCTGGGGTTTGAGGAATTGGTTCGCTCTCCAATCTATACTGCCAGTCACACTTTGGATGGCATTTTCACCAACCACAATGACTTAGTGATTGAGGCTTTCATGACTGAATCAACAAGGCCCTAGACATAGTTGCCCCTTACAAAAAATGTGTCATTAAAAGAACAAAACCTATGGCCCCATGGTTTTCAAAAGAGCTCATGTCATTGAGGCATGAATGCCGTAGATAAGAATGCAAATGGCATGCTGACCCTTGTCCTGGGGAAAAAGCTAAGAAGATATCTCTTCTGCGGAAATACAAACGCCATCTTCAATGCTAAATCCCACTTCTTAACTGAAAAGATCTTGTCAGCAGACAATTACTCCAGCATTCTTTTTAAAGTAGAAAAGGAGATTCCTGAGCCACCAGGGACACAGCTGATGAAACCCTCCCAAGATTTCTGGGACAGAGTAGCAATCTACTTTCAGGACAAAGTCCTTAAGATCTTCCACGAGTTCACCCCTACTGAAGATGATAAATCAGTTAGTGGGGTAGCCTTGGACATAAATCCGGTGCTCCCTTGGACTCCTGTTTGCCGTTCACACTTAAACTGGTGCCTGATCTAGTATCAGTGCAAGGTAATCAACAAAATACTTGCATCCGGTTGCTACCCAGTTACCTGGAAGGAAGCCATAGTCTCACTGCTTCTCAAGAAACCTAATGCCGACCCCTTAGAGCTAAAAACATTACAACCTATTTCCCTTTTCCTCGCTCCTGCTAAAATCTTGGAGAAATTAATCAACACCGAAAGTGTGAAATACACTGAATCCCAGGAAATTCTAAATCACTCCCAGAATGGGTTTCACGCCGGTCACAGTACCGAGTCTGCCCATATCCTTTCTTTTAGCTGTTGTGTTTCTTGTGGCTGTTGCGTGTTTCCTTGCCATGCGCCAGGACGCCCCTTAGCTGGGGCAGCTGTGTGCAGTACAAATGCACGTAACATAACATAACATATCAAGGCGACCGATTGTATTCGCTTGCAGGTTGATCAGGGTGTGTCGATAATGTTGATTATGCTCGACTTGTCGGCAGCATTCAACACCATTGCGCATGGTTCAGCACCTGCGGAAAGTCGGGGTTTTGGGTAAGGCCCTGACTGACTGACTGATTTGTCTTATAAAGCGCACGATTGACGAGGCATCTTGGCGCTGAGGTGAGAGGATGCCGAGGCTCATGCTGATTAGTCGGCGAGCTTAGGAAAAAGCCATATCTTTATTTGTTTTCTGAAGAGAGGAGAGTCCTGTTAGGCTGTAGTCTGATCAATGTGGGGAGGGAGTTCCACACTTTTATCTTGGAGACCAGGATCAGTCCTGTATTTGTTGATCTAAGACAGCGTTGTGGTGAGTACCGGGGGAATAGCTATTGCACATCCGCAGCTCCTCGTCCATATAAAGCCTTGTGTACGAGACAGAGGGCCATGAAATCCACTCCCTGTCGAACTGGGAGCCAATGAAGTAGTTTAATACTAGCAGAGGTTGGATGGTGTTTAGGGAGATCAAATAGCACATGAGCTGCTGCATTCTGTAGGGACTGCAGTTTGGCAATCTGGCCTTTATCTGCTCCCGGGTATAAGGTTTTGCTATAGTCGACTCTAAAGAGAAACAACGCCCCCAACTACAGTTTTCCTAAGAGTTAATGGAATGAACGGCAGGATTTTGCGCAGGACTTTTAGCATGAAGAAGCAGGCAGAAGATACCTGATTAGTTTGTAGAGCAAACTTTAGATTGCTATCAAACATAAAACCAAGGTTCCTGGCCTTGGTTACGGGGACAGGACAGTTCCCAACCTCAGCAGCCACCATAATTGGCTCCATACCGAAGGCTTCTGCCAAAACTCAATACCCACAGTCTTTTCAGTATTGAGCTCCATGCCATGACATTATTTAGACAGTTACAAAACCTGACAGTAGTAGCGTCCACACTTTGATTGACCGATACCACTATCTGGGTGTTGTCAGCGTATGATAAAAGCATTATTCTATGATCTTTTATTAGTCTTGCCAGAGGTGTAACATGTATGTTAAACAGTGTTGGAGATAATGCTGACCCCTGTGGGACACCACACGGGAGACGTAAATTTGTTGACTTAAGGCCATCCCAATATATCATCTGTTCCCTAGAAGCCAAGAAAGACGTTAACAAGATTAAAGCCGCCTCTCTAATACCTGCTGCCCTCAGCCGCCGCATCAATACCTCATGGTTCACTGTATCGAACACAGCTGATAGGTCAAGCAGGATTGAGACGGCTTTTCCCCTCCGTCCATCACTTTGTGGATCTCTTCAGTGCTCATGATGAGGGCTGACTCATAGAATGTCGGGATTGAAAACCGTGTTGGGTAGCATCAAGAATATTATTGCTTTCTAGATAGTCAGTCAGTTCCGAATTCATGGCTTTTTCCAAAATTTTAGAAGGAATCGGAAGACAGGATATTGGGCGGTAATGTTTTGCCTCCATGGGGTCCAAAGTGGCTTTCTTCAGAATGGGTGTGGATATACACTGGAGCTGATGACCTTGTTTAGGAGAGGAGTCAAGTGAGCACTGATTTCCTCGGGTACCAAAAGCAGCATATGGGGGGTGCAGGGGTCCAGGGGTGAGCCAGACATAGTCTGTGTTAGCAAATCTGTGACTCGCTCTGTCGCTAATGAAGGGAATCGTTCCAGACTGCAATGCATTAGAGTTTTCTCTGATGGATCACCCCTTTTCCCTACGGAATCGAATACTATTGTATGGAGTTCATTATTTTGATATTTGAGGGGGTATTTCTAAAGCGCGGTGTTCGCTCCGGAGGGAGCATCATGGCGCTGAGTATCCTGAATGCCCGGTCAAAGGAAGCTAGATGGCGGCTCTGGTCCAGTCGTCGGGAAGGTTAAAAATCCAAGTTTTGAGAAGTTTTCTGAAAGGCTTCTCTAGGGTCTGTTTTCTCAGATGTTTGGGCATGCCGTTCCAGGCCTTGATGGCCAGGGAGCTTAAAGTTTTTCCCCCTTTTGACTTCAAGTTGTACCTGGCAGAGGACATGAGGTTGTCTTGGGCAGAACGAAGGGAACGACTAGGTTTGTAGTGTGGGAAGCGTCTGGTTAAATATTTAGGACCAGTTTTGTTAAAAGCCCGAAAGGCAACGGTAAGTATTTTAAAAAGTATTCTTTTATGAAGGGGTAGCCAATGCAGGGTATTAAGGGCTGCAGAAATTGAGGATTTGCGGGGTAATTTTAGGACCAAGCGGGCAGCCGTGTGAAGGATGCTTTGGAGTTTGGACAGAGTGGACTTTTTTGTCCCAGCCAGGAGGCCGTTACAGTAGTCAATGCGCGAGATTATGAGGGCTACTGTAACAGTTTTTCTGGCCTCAAGAGGGAGAAAGCCAAAGAACTTTCTAAGAGATTTAATTATGCCGAAGCATCTGCTGGCAACAGTCCTGGCGTGCTGGTCAAATGATAAATCAGAATCAAATAGTACACCCAGGTTTCTGGCTGTAGTGACAGTCTGGGGAGGGGCAACAGAGTTATCCGGCCACCAGGGGGCTGGGCAAAAGGAGGTGTTCTTTCCGATGGGGATGATCTCTGTTTTGCTTGAATTACATCGAAGGTGGTTGGTGTCCATCCATTGGAAGACTTCAGTTAAGCAGTTTTTAAGATTGAGCTCAGCATTGTTTGAGCTGTCCTCTAGGGGTACGATCAACTGAGTGTCATCGGCATACGAGGTGACAGTTATGCCGAATGATTCAATCAAAGCGAGGAGTGGGATGAGGTAAATATTAAAAAGGAGGGGACTCAGGATGGACCCTTGGGGTACTCCGGAGGAGACCTTTTTCTCCTTAGATTGAAAGGGGCCAAGGGCGACAGTTTGGGACCTGTCGCTGAGGAATGATCTTATCCATGATAGGGCTGTGTCTGAGATCCCTATGTCCATCAATCTGTTAATCAGGATAGAGTGGGATATGGTGTCGAACGCTGCCGTGAGGTCGAGAAGTATCAAGATGGCTTTCTTCCTCTGATCTTGCAGCGTTTTGATTGTGTCAGTCAGTTCAATCAGAGCTGTTTCAGTAGAGTGTTTAGGCCGGAAACCAGATTGTTGAGGGTGAAGTATATTGTGGGTTTCTAGGTAGATTTTGAGTTCTTTATAAACTAACTGTTCGGTTATTTTTCCCAATGCAGGGAGAAGGGTGATTGGGCGGAGATTGGTCAAGTCCGTTGGGGATTTGTTAGCCTTCATGAGTGGTTTGACAACACCCTTTTTCCATATGCAAGGGACAGATCCGGAACTGAGTGACAAGTTGACAATGTCATTGATGGTAGGGTTCACCACATCTATAATTTGGTGGAGAATCTTGGGGGGGCAGGGGTCGGAAGGGGAACCTGATTTACAGGATAAAATAGCTTCTCTGGTTTGGGCCAGAGTGACAGTGGTGAACTTTTTGAGACTACCAACTGGAAAGTCAGGTTGGTCAGGGCTGGGAGGCCCTTGGGGGGTTTGAGGAGGGGGAAAATTCCTTTGGATGGAGGCGATTTCTTCATCGAAGTAATCTGAGATCTTGTCGCATAGATCTTGAGATGGGGGGATTTCGGGTTGCAGAGCTTTGGGTTGAGTAAAAGTTTTTACTATAGAGAACAACATTTTTTGTTTTTGACTAGCTTCTTTGATGGCTTTAACGTAGAAGGTTCTCTTGGCCGATTTAATGTTTGAGAGGAAGATTTTCCTCTGTTGGATATAGGCGAGACGGTCGTCATTCTCGTAAGTTCGACGCCATTTACGCTCAGCTTTCCTGCAAAGTAGGTGAGCGGTAGCTAAGTCAGGAGTGAACCAGGGAGCGTTATTTTTAGTTTTCTTGTGAGTTCTGCCAGGGCGATTGGTGGGGCTTCGGTCTTTAATTTCTTGTGTAATCCAGTTATGGAAGAGGTCTGCATCCCTTTCAATGTTACCAGATAGAGAGGGGAGCTGGGATTGAAGAATGGGATTAATAGAGAGGTTTTCCTGGACAGTTTTCCAATTGACAGAGTAGTCACGATGAGGGTTAATTTTATTGATGGTTTGAGGGTGGTTATTTGTGATGTGGAATGGGATCAGGCTATGATCCGTCCATATCTGGGGAAGAGGGGGCAGAGTGGTGAGAGAGGGGAGATTAGAGCAGACACCATCAAGGGTGTGTCCTAGCAAATGGGTGGGCAAGGTAACGCTTTGTTGGAGATGGAAGATTTCAAGTGTCTGAAGAAAGTTACTGGTTTGAGAGTCAGATGAGGCCTCAAGGTGCAGATTAAAGTCCCCTAGAAGAGTGAAGTGTGGATAACGAAGTAGGAAGTGACCCAGAGAGTCGTTAAGGGAGTCGAGAAATTTGGAAGCATTACCAGGAGGTCGGTAAATCAAGCCGCCAGAGAAGGAAAAGGATTGGCTGAGTTTGATGGAGAAGCCCATCCCTTCTGTGTCAGTTAGGGGGTCTAAACTGAACGTATGACAGTTGAAGGTGTTTTTCAGGATAATTGCAACGCCTCCGTCTCTTCCTTTCAGTCTATCTTGTCTATGAAAGGAATAATCCTGGGGGAGGGCAATGGCTATATCTGGGTTGCTGTCTTCTGTGAGCCAGGTTTCTGTAATCAGGAGACAGTCCAGATCGGAGTCTATGATGAGGTCGTGAATATCTTGGCTATGTTTGCACATAGACCGAGCGTTTATAAACTGCCTGAACTTTATTTTGAGAGAAGGAGGCAATCTTATCCACAAAGTTTTGGTCTGGTGAAAATTGACTGTCTTGTGGGTGCTTTGACAGCTGTAGCTTCTCTACTCTTTTATGACAGATAGAACTCATATTGTTAGCTGCGGAGGTTTCAGAACTAAGGCCCTTGGCTTTCCATGTGGGGTCCCTCAGGGATCCACACTGAGCCCCCCTCTTTTTAACCTCTTTATGACCCCTCTGGCTAAGCTGGTGAGATGATTCGGATTCCAGGTAGTCTCCTATGCGGACAACACACAAATCATTGTCTCCATCTCGAATGATTTAATCAGTGTATATCAAGCATTATCTGCTGGATGAAGGGCAACTCATTAAAGATCAATGCAGACAAGACCGAGGTGCTAGTACTCGGCTCACAGAATTCCATCAGGTCTTCAATGGACGGACCACAGCTGCGTCCACTTCACCTTCAAGAGAACGACGACCCACCAACACCAGCAACAGGCCGCCCGCAGAAGCTGGAACAAGATCACAGCAGACCAGCTCGCCACCTCCCTGAGCCAGCACCCTCCTGCCAGCTCAGCAAACCCCAGCCAGGCCGCCGACAACCTCACGAAGTGGATCAGCAACTGCGCGGACGAACTCGCCCCACTGAGGACCCTGCCTAGCAGACCCGGCAGCAAGAAGGCCCCATGGTTCACCGACGAACTCAAGAGCTCCAAGAAGAACTGCCGAGCCCTCGAGAAAGTCTGGAGAAGGGAACCGACACCGGACAACAGGACCTCCTTCAAACTTGCCACCCGGAAACACCACCAGCTGATCCGCGCCGCCAAGAAAACAGCATTCAAGGACCGGTTGGACAACAACGCACACAACTGCAAGGAACTCTTCAACATCGTGAAAGAGCTTCCAACCCCAGCGCAGGAAACAACGACATCACCCCATCGCAAGACCTCTGCAACTCCCTCGCTTCATACTTCCACAACAAGATCGCGGACATACACAGCAGCTTCAACAACCAACCAACGCACACCATGACCGAACAACCACCCCCCACCACCACCCTCCACGCCTGGACCCCGATCAGCACCGAAGACACCATCCGCACGATGAACTCCATCCACTCCGGATCACCGACCGACCCCTGCCCTCACCACGTCTTCAACAAGGCCGACGCTGTCATCGCACCCCACCTGCGAGACATCATCAACACATCCTTCGACACCACCATCTTCCCTGAGAGCTGGAAACACGCCGAACACAGCGCTCTACTCAAGAAACCAACAGCGGACCCCACCGACCTCAAGAATTACCGCCCCATCTCGCTCCTCCCGTTTCCAGCCAAAGTCATCGAGAAGACCGTCAACAAGCAGATGGCCGCCTTCCTCGAGACGAACGGATCCCTCGACCCCTCACAGTCTGGATTCCGAGCCAACCACAGCACCGAGACCGCCCTCATCGCCGCCACCGATGACATCCGAGCCCTGATGGACAATGGAGAAACAGCGGCCCTCATCCTCCTAGACCTCTCCGCGGCATTCGACACGGTCTGCCACCGCACCCTAGTACGGCGCCTCAGCAACATCGGAATCCAGGACAAGGCGCTGGAATGGATCATCTCCTTCCTCGACGGAAGAACACAGAGAGTCCGCCTACCACCGTACAAGTCAGAGGCCTCCGAAGTCATCTGCGGCGTCCCCCAAGGATCATCTCTGAGCCCCACCCTCTTCAACGTCTACATGAGCCCCCTCGCGGCCATCGTACGCAAACACAACCTCAGCATAATCTCCTACGCCGATGACACCCAGCTGATCCTCTCCCTGACCAACGACCCCGCCGCCGCCAGAGCCAACCTGCATGAAGGGATGAAAGAGGTAGCCGAGTGGATGACGACCAGCTGCCTGAAACTGAACTCGGACAAGACGGAGGTCCTCATCCTGGGCTCCTCACCCTCCGCCTGGGACGACTCCTGGTGGCCTCCCGCCCTGGGCACCGCACCCAAACCGACAGACCATGCACGCAACCTGGGCTTCATCCTGGACTCCTCCCTCTCCATGACCAGGCAAGTCAACAACGTCTCCTCGGCGTGCTTCAACATCCTACGCATGCTACGGAAGATCTTCTGGTGGATCCCCACCGAGACCAGGAAGACCGTCACCCAGGCCCTCGTCACCAGCCGACTGGACTACGGCAACGCCCTCTACGCCGGTACCACCGCCAAGCTCCAGAAGAGACTCCAGCGGATCCAGAACGCCTCAGCCAGACTCATCCTCGACATCCCACGAACCAGCCACATCTCCGGACATCTGAGAGACCTTCACTGGCTCCCCGTCAACAAAAGAATCACCTTCCGCCTCCTCACCCACGCACACAAAGCCCTACACGACCAAGGCCCGAGCTACCTCAACAGCCGAGTCAACTTCTACGCTCCCAAACGCCACCTCCGATCAGCCAACCACGCCCTCGCCACCGTCCCCCGCATCCGAAGAGCGACTACAGGAGGAAGGTCCTTCTCCTACTTGGCCGCCAAGACCTGGAACTCCCTCCCGACCGACCTGCGCCTGACCCAAGACCACCTCTCCTTCAGGAAGAAGTTGAAGACCTGGCTGTTCGAGCAGTAGCGGCACCCCCCCCCCCCCGCCCCCTCCCCCCAGCGCCTTGAGACCCTACGGGTATGTAGCGCGCTTTATAAGTGTCACTGATTGATTGATTGATCTAATGTTTGGTGGCCTGCAGATTGCGATCCCTTCCTGTCTCGGTTAGGAGAGCGAAAAATCTCATTTTTGACAGGGTTTGACTTTTGATGCCCAAGCCACCCGGACATTCAGCACCTGTTTTTATATTCTAAGAACACTCAGAAAGGTGCTGCCGTATATTCCATCTGAACTGCATCGGTCCACCGTCATTGCACTGATCACCTCCCGTCTTGACTACTGCAATGCTCTGTACCTTAAGATCATTGCAGTATCCCTGAATAAGCTCCAGGTGGTACAGACCACAGCAGCAAGGTTGATCCTTAAAATTCCTAAGTATCAGTCCACTAGGGAGGGAATCTGAACTTGCACTGGCTCCCCATCACGAATCGCATTTCCTTCAAGATCCTATGCATAGTCAATGCTCGCCTCATTTAAAAACCACGGAGGACCTTGAGATCATCCACACAGAAAAAACTGGTCTCTCCCAGATTTGGCAGGTCCAGATGGGGTGGCTGGTCCTTCTCTGTAGCCACCACCAAACTTTAGAATCCCTTGCCCCCCTTCATTTCGAATGTAGACTCTCTCCGGGTCTTCGGAAAAACGTCTGAAAAATGTGGTTATTTTCTTCTTAATCGGCTGATAGCGTTTCTCTCTGTGCTTTCATCCGCTCAGCGCCTTGACCCCTTCAGGTATAAGTGCGCTTTACAAATACTTTCCTATCCTAAATCAGCTTGAATGTCATTTAGCATTTGTGTTATGTTTCATTCCCGTTGTATCACCGCGTAATGCAGTCTTATGTCAACACATATTCTTATGGCTTTGTGCTAGTGATTACTACCACGGGTGAAAAATACGATGTGAACCTCAATACTTTCTCACTTACTCCCATGCAGTTCCAATACCATTTTCTTTAGATGGAATAGGACTGTCCTGTGTTTGACAGCGACAAGTTTGATGGTGTAGTCTATTTGAACTTCCACTGGTTTTGCTTTTACATATCAGAGTTCATTAAAGAGGTCTTCAAATTTACTGGGGATAACATCTATTTCACTTCTGCTGACTTTACATGCATATAATATGAGGCCTAGATCCCTGCCATGGAGCATCTGACAAGGGTACCAGTGCCACCAGTGAACACAAAGAATTTTTTGATTGCCATGTCTTCTAGGGGGTAACAAAGGTGCCAATTTCAGGAAACGTGTCTTGGCTGCCCTACGAAATAATGTGAGTATGGGTATGTTCTAGTGCGAGTCGAGATTGAAGATAATTGAACTGCTCCTTGTCCTTGACATTGACTATAACACGGGTGCGATGATCTTCTCTTCCGGTTTGGAAATTTTACACTTGGATGGTGGTCATTTGGCTTTTGGTTTCTGATCAACAGGGGATATGGAAAAAATGTGCTCATCTTCCTTAATGTTATCTTCCAGGCATAGTTTGTTTATGTGTATTGTTCAACTGGGTTGGTATGGTTGATGCAACATCATGTGTCATTCACTGTCTATGGTTCACACACTGCGGTAAATGTTCCTCTCCTGCTGACTTTTTTTCCACAACCCCTCTCCATGGTCTTGCAAAGGGGTTTTGGTGGTCACAAGAAGAGCATGTTTTACCTTGAGCAGGGGAGTCACCAATAAGTAGTTACAGTTAACTCTGATTTTCCATAGAAACAGCGTTCTTTGGTTGGAAAATACCATTGGCCCGTTTGACGAATCTTCATATATCTTTCCAAAAAATACGTTCATCCTCCTCCGCTGATGTATCAAGCAGAGGCCAAAAAAGAGGACGGTCACAAAACACAAAATCCCCATGCATTTTCTATAGATTTCTTTAGGCAGGGCTACAGTAAAAACTGCTGAACAGAAGTACTCCAAATTCAACAGGAAACTAGATATTGGTCCGCAGATTGTATTGTTTGTGATTTGGTGTAAATTGTTTCAGTAGTTTTTGAGAAATTAAGGGACAAACATAATTGTATATCTGGACGGTTGGTTCTGGGAAAGTCTGGCCTAGGGAGCTTTATTTCCCTTGGGCCATCTTGCTCCCTTGTGAATTAGACTCCTGTGGGAGCAAGCGCTCTGATTGGCAGCCAGAAACATGAGAAAACTGTTGCTGGCACCCATTACAGGACAAAGGGATCTTTTCCCCTGTCCTGAAGTTAAGGCAAAAAAATATTACAAGGGGCCAGGATAGGGATACCTTCACCTCATAGGCCCCATGTGGAAGACCCAGTGCCCCCCACAAACCAAAAAAAACCAGAATCGGCCGAAAATGCAGTGGGAAAAAAAAAGAATGACTGCCAGGCCGCATTCATAAAGCTTTTGCCCTTGGAAATACACCCCCAAGTCTGTATTCATGAAGGGGATGGGACTGCATGGCCCCAGTCCTTGACCCTCCAGAGGCCCTAGGGAGTCCGCCTCCAGGGCTCAAATTTGTTTATGCGGCCCTCCTCCACAGGCATCCAACGGCCCCAGCGATTCCACCCTTGGGACCAATATTTGACAAAATGGGGAGGGGGCTTCGTGGCCCCGTCGCTGAGACATTAAAGGCCCTGGAGTGCTCATCCCCTAGTCCGATTACTTTAAGGGAGGGGTGCCGCATAACTTCCTCCTGAGCCATTAATGGCCCTGAGAACCCCATCCTCCGGGGCTGGCTCAGTAGTTATTTACCTGGGTACCCACTCCTGAGACTTAGAAGTTTTCCTGTCCACAAGAGTGCAGTCAGGCAAACCTGTGTTTGTTCTCACTTTGCAAGCGAATTTTTGAATTCTCGTCAAGCGGAAACAAACATCAAGTCTGCTCTCAGCTGTTGGGAGCTTTGAAAATTCTCCCACATGCTGGGAGCAGACTTTTGATCTGTTTCCCTGCCCGTACTGATGTGGCAGGGAAACAGATCAATATATATTTCTCTTGCCTGCAGGGAGCAGCATTATTAGCTGCTCTCTGCGGGTGGGAGCAAAGCCAGATCCCACTGCATGCAGGGAGCCGACCTGGGCTCCCAAGGGGAGTATGCTGTTTTCCCTGGGTAGACACCAGGGATCCCACCTTTTACAAACAGGGACCCACCCTAAAAATGCACAGCCAGGGAAAGAAGGTCCAGGACCTAAAGATTCTTGGGGAGGGGACCATGCACCCCCCTCCCCTTTATTATTAAAAATGGCCCTGGGGGAATGGGGTCCCCAGGGTCTAATAATGCTTGGGAAGTGGGGGGGAGGGGGCAGCTCTCCTTTATTGAAATAATTGGCTCTGGGAGAGTGGTCCCCAAGGGTCAAAAAAGGCTCAGGGAAGAGGGCTGCTGACCCCCCTTTTTTGGGGTATGGTTTTATGAACAGTTTTAAAGACTAAACAACAGTGCAAAGACATAGAATGGTGACAGCAGATTTCTACAATATTCATGTGTATGGATACATTACAGTACATTCAATTTTCAAGGAAAGGAATCATATCAGCCTGAGAGAGGGACAAGAAGGGGTATAAAGGGGGTAAGATAATCAATTGAAGCAATCACATGATCTCCACCAACCATGGAAGGAAAGAAGGACCCATTTTGTAACCCAGGTAGAGGGCCCATGCAGGAGAGCAAAAAGGGTCCAATGCCACACACAATAATACATGGTCCACGACTGCCTCCCACAGTTGCAACAAGGTATATATTTGGAAAATAAAGAATAAAGTATCCACATAGCTCCCTCATCACCAATCATAATCTGGCGGAAGCAGTAGAGGAGCAGAAGTGATCCCCCCTTTAACTTTAGAAATGGCCCTGGCGGGTGGGATTGCCAGGGCCTAACAAGGCATGGGGGTGCCCAGCCTCCCTCCCCTTTTAATTAAAAAACAAAACCAAACAGCCCTAGGAAAACACGTGCCTGCTCCATGCACAGTTTTTGCATCAATACTTTTATTGTAAATGTTGCAGTGATAGTATCAATGATGCTATAGAAGATCAATGATGTAATATGTGGGGTAATTTGCTGTGCATGGCAAGGGTGCAAGTTTTCCTTACCTTAGGGTGTAAGTTATAATTACTTAACCACATCGCTGCTTGAGAGATTCCTCTGCTGTGCTGGACAGCAATAAAAACTGGTGTGGTCATGACGAGCTCAGCTCATCATGAGCACAGGAGCACTGTACTGCATGACGAGCTGAGCTCGTCATGTGCATGGAATGGGTTAAACTAACTCTAACTATAGCAGATGAATTTCTATGTTTTTTTGTGTGTAGATTCAGAACCTAACTATAAAGCCCCTGTAACCTTTGGTATTTTTTGTGAATTTCGAAGTTTAAAAAAAATTGCTAATTGCTAACTATAACATCCTTGTAACCTATGTTTTTTTCAGTGAATTTCTGTGTTTTTTAAAAGTAGCGGGGTTGCACCTAGGGCCTGGCCAACCCCCCCCATCTGCTACCAATCCCACACTATGCAAGTCCCTTGGCTGCGCACAGCGGGGGGTTGGTTGCAGGGCCTCTCCACCCAAGTGCTTTGTCCTTCTTTTGCCTAGTTTTGTTTTACTGCTTTCTCATTCCTTTACCCTGTTTTTCTGAGTGCTTTCACATGCTTTTGTCTCATTTTTTTGTACTGTTTTCTCCTACCTCTGCCCCTATTTTCAGCCCAGGGACCACCACCTCCCTGGGGCTTTAAATAAATATTGGTGAGAGGCCAAAAGAACCCCCTTCCATGTGCTTATTTGAGCCTTGGGACTACTTACTCCCCAGGGCTTCTCTTTTACAATAGAGAGGGGCCATGCGGAACCTCTGGGGACCACCACCTGCCCGGGGCTAAATGTGCAATTTATTAAAATGAAAGGAAGTCGCAAGGCTGCCTCGGGCCGTGGAGACCACCACGTCCCCGGGGCCAAATAAATTAAAACTGGGAGGGGTCCCCCCATCCCTGGGTCCCAGCCATGTTTCTGTGGAGCCTTTCCACGGCACCCAGCATGCAACGGGACCGCAGGGGGAGCCTCAAAGCCAAACGAGAGTTCCAACTGGCTTCCTGCCTCCTGTGGGAGCCGGCATTGCTCTTGCACGTAGGGGGCTGCTGGAAATCCAGCAACCTGCAGGCAGGAGCAATGTTTTCATCTGTTTACCTGCACACATATTTGCTTGTATGGAAACAGAAGAAAACTCCACTTTCCTCAGGCGTAGCTGTT
Source organism: Lissotriton vulgaris (assembly GCF_964263255.1). Classification (NCBI taxonomy): domain Eukaryota; kingdom Metazoa; phylum Chordata; class Amphibia; order Caudata; family Salamandridae; genus Lissotriton; species Lissotriton vulgaris. The sequence goes on from NC_141685.1 coordinate 333,496,584, forward strand.
TGACAGCTCCCCAATGCAGAAAGCAGAGTTATGTTTGCATGTGCTTGGTGGGAGAAGCAAAAGCAAACAGCTACCTCTCAAGGGTGGGCAAATAAGGAGGTAGCAGGATAGATGGCCCTGGGGTTGCAGACCCAAGGGCCATCCATGGCTCTACAAGGCGTCCCTGGGGCTGCAGGGGAGTCAGTATGGGCTCATTGGACTTCTGTGTTCACTAAGACTTCTGACAAGGCTGATGATCTGTATTTGACTGTATTGTTTGAACTACAGCTCCCCAATTAGTTATTCATACTCTTAAGGTCGATAAAAAGACCATTGAGTTGGGTTGAAAAAATGAATATCTGTCTTCACCTTTCCAGCTCACCACCATTTGCATTCCTTCGCTGCCACTGTAGCAGAGTGCTTTGAACTTGATACAGTCGACACAGTCAGCCAGTGTAGGTTGCGAAGAATGCTGGAGACCGAGGTGAACTTGGGTATTCAATAAAGAAGCCTGACAACTATGTTCTGAACAAGTTGCAGTCTGTGGATAGTGGATTTGTCGACACCCAAATACAGGACATTGCCGTAATTCAGTCTAGACATCACAAAGGCTTGGATCACCATCCTCTGTGCTGAGAGAAGAATCGGCCAGCTACGCTCCGTGCACGGAGTGTGCGTAGTGCCGCCTACTCCGCATTTTGCGGAGCGGGCGTAGCCAGGCACCCGCCTCCCTCCCGCCCTCCCTAAATACTTTCAATTAAAGGAATAAATTAATTTAAAACGCACTTACCTTGCCCACCGCTGCCCGCCGCGTCCCCGGGGCTCGCTATCTTCCGTCTTCCGTCTTCTTTACTAATGCGCATGCGCGGGCGGCCGCGCATGCGCATTTTCCCGTGAGAAATGCGCATGCGCGGCCGCCCGCGCATGCGCATTAGTAAAGAAGACTGAAGACGGAAGATAGCGAGCCCCGGGGACGCGGCGGGCAGCGGCGGGCAAGGTAAGTGCGTTTTAAATTAATTTATTCCTTTAATTTAAAGTATTTAGAGAGGGCGGGAGGGAGGCGGGTGGCGGGGCTGGCGGCCAGTGGTGTTTGCGGAGTGGGGCTACGCGGAGTGCGGAGGTGGGCGTAGTTTCTCGCCCACTTCGTGTAGCTCCGCGAAGCCCCACTCCGCAAACTCCGCCCAGGGTTATTTTTTAACCACTTGAGGACTGCACAACAGGTGGATGTCACCTTGGCCATTTGTTGGTTCATGGATCATTCAATAAGGAATTTATAAAGTGCAGCAAATCCCCAGTGAGGGTCTCAAGGCACCAGAGTTACTAACTGATGTGTGATGATCTTGTTTAATCGAACAGCAGGTTTTGAGTCCTTGCCTGAATTTCTAGAGTGATGGGGCAGTCCTGGTATACAGGGGAAGGTAGTTCTAAGCTTTGGCAGCCAGATGTGAGAAGGAGCGTCCTCTGCCTTTGCCTCAGCAATTCTGGGGGTGTCTGCAATGAAGAGAGGCTGATCATAGGTGACTGGTCTGTTGGTGAAAGGTCATGTGTGTATTGATGTATGCTGGTCCTTCATTGAGCAGGGCTTTGTATGCGTGGGTCAACATCTTGAACAGGCATCTCTTCTGGATCAGGAGCTAATATCGTTCTTGATGTCTGGTCAGATGGGAGTCTGTCTGGGGAGATTGATGGTAAGTCTTGCTGCTGCGTTTTGTATTGTCTGCAGTCTCTTCAGGAGGCATGCAGGGATTCCTATGTAGAGTATGTTCCCGAAGTCCAGCCTACTGGTGATGAGGCCCTGTGTGATGGTCCTTCTGGTGTTGACTGGGAGCCACCTAAGGATCTTGTGGAGCATGAACAGGGTGTGGAATCAGGTGGATGAAACTGTGTTTACCTATCTCTTCACAGATAGCTTGCTGTCCAAGATGATGCTTAGGTTGCAGGCATGGTCTGTCGGGGCTGGCATTGGCCGAGTTCAGCAGGCCACCATGTATTGTTTCATGACAAGGTGTTGTTTCTAAAGATGAGGGCATCTGTTGTGTCTGTGTTGAGCCAGAGACAGTTGTCTTTCATCTAGTCAGCGATGTTCATCATACATCTGCGGAAACTGGCTCTTGTGGAGGAGGGGGTATTTTTACAGCGAGAGTATGAGCTGGGTGTTGGCGTAGGAGATTTTGTTGAGTCTGTGCTATCTGATGATGTTGGCCAGCGGGGTCATGTATGTGTTGAAGAGGGTGAAACTGAGGGATGATCCTTAGAGGATGCTGTAGATGATCTTCTTGGGTTTCAAGGTGAATGGTGGGAGACAGATTTTCTGGGCTCTTCTGGTGAATTATGAGGTGATCCATTTACGGGTGTCTCCCTGTATTCCGATGTGGAAGAGTCTGTTGTTCAGGATATGTTGGAAGATGGTGTTGAAGGAGGCGTCAGGTCCAGGAGGGTGAGGTCTGCCTTTTCGTCAAGGTCCAGGATGGCCCTAATATCGCCAGTGGCTGCAATCAGGGCTGTCTCTGTGCTGTAGTTGGCATGGAATCCAGATTGAGAGGGTCCAGAAGATTGTTGTACTCCAGGTGTTCGTGAGTTGCTGTATGTATATTCACTGAAACAACCAAAGGTTACTTGGGACGTTACAGTTAAGAAATGGAATTCAAAAAATCTTAGACACTCACTGCACCCACCTGCAGGGGAATCTCCTATCCCTCTTTAATGTGCAGGTAGGCTGCCGCCTGCACAGTGAAACACAGAGTGCCTTCGAAGCAGCTGCTCCATATTTCACTTGAAAGCTCTACCCCCAGGGCAACACAGATTCGCAGCTGCCCTGCAGCACTGCTTTCACTGTAATGGGGCACACTTTCCTTGTCCACGCTTGGCACACCGATTTGAAGGGGTGCTGTGGTGCAAACAGGGAAAGTGCAACCTATGTCTAATAGGGCACCTGATTTGAAAAGATAACAAAGTCCCAGTCAAGAGGAAAAGGGGATTTGTCCTGTTTTAGTGTTGGTGCTATGGGTATACTGGTTATATAGGCATGCCAAAATATGGGCGGGAAAGGCAAAGATGCAAAACTATGCGATCAAATATGCATCAATACTGCACTATAATGACGGGGACAAACATGGGCTATAACAGATTCTGTATGAATTATTTCACAATACTTTAAAAAAAAAGGACTATGGGTATAATTAAGACTTATCACAATATATTTTGGTAACGATGTTTTTAGATTTTATTACACTTTATCAGTTTACATTTCACAATTCATATTCAAAGCATTAAAAACATTTTACAATAAACACAATTAAAATTTAAAATATATATATATATATTTTGCATGAAATAAACACCAAAAGAATCAAAAAGGTCGACGCGGCGTTTCGGCTTTCTTTTAGTACATCTTCCTCAGGACTGATTCTTATTTATCCAGATGGAGTTATTGTCCATGTGGAAATTGTTGATTGAGCGAAAGGTCCTGTCTAATATTGGACGATTAGTTGACCACAAGTTGCTAGTCTCAATTTGCAATTTGTGTTCATTCTAATACCAGAGGAGTGGATTCAATTTCCTTTTGGTCTCTTTTACTTTTATTTCTATGTTTCCTTTAGTGGATATGATGTCCCCTATTAATATCTGTATATGTAGTCCTGCCGGATTTAGCTGCCAGAAGGAGCCACCGTTTTTATGAGGGTTATCATCAATATTCTCCCATAAGAGCTAGGTGAACAATCACTGCAGCAGCGAACCTTTTTCAATTAGGTCAGCATTAAACGGAAAACCAATCAACGATCAACACGCTGGGGGTTGGCCTCATCGGGTTGTCGTCCACTTCGTTGTATCATACGGCCTCCCTGCTCCTGTTCCCTGGCAGCCTATTCTCGTCTCATTCAATGCCGTAAGAATAAGACCCTCGGTGGAAGCAGGCCAGTGTCAAAGCTCTGCTAAAAAAACGTAGCCTTGACCCAGAAGAATGGTCCAATTATAGACCTATCTCTCTCCTGCCAGGGGTTAGCAAAATGTCAGAGAAATATGTCAACCGCATACTATCAACATTTATTGAGGATGAGAGCGCCTTGCATGTCACCAAAACGGGTTTTAGAACGAGACATGGAACTGAGACTGCCCTGGTCTCAGTAGTGGAGGAGGCAAGGAAAATTGTGGAAGGAGGAGGCTGCGCTGCGGTGGTCCTTTTGGACCTCAGCGCAGCCTTCGATACTGTAAACCACACACTCCTTCTCCAGCGGTTGCGGGAGGTTGGCATTGTGGGGACCGCCCTTAATTGGTTTTGGTCCATCCTTGCTAACAGATCCTTTGCAGTTTTCAAGGAGGAAGTAGCATCCGAACAGTTCCCACTGCATTACGGCGTTCCCTAGGGATCCTCATTGAGCCCGACCCTATTTAATATCTATGTGAGGCCCCTGGCTAATGAGGTCCTTCCCTGGGGAATCCAATTGGTCACCTACGCCGACGATACGCAGTTGGTGGTCTCCCTGGTTAGGGCAGATGCTGTGGATTCCGGGGTCAATAACCTTTCCCCGTGTCTCACCAAGGTCCTCGATTGGATGGACGCCTCTTTTCTGAAACTTAACGGTCCAAAAACATAGATTATGATGCTGGTATATAAGGCCCTCATCAATCTTGACGCTTGGTGGCCCATATGTTTGGGTCCGCCCCCTCCCCCGAAGGAGCAAATTAAAAGTCCGGGGGTGTGGCTTGATCCCACCTTTAGTTTTCAAGTGCAAGCCCGTAAGGTCGCCTCTACCTGTTACGGCCTTCTGAAGATCCTACGGAAGGTCCTGACCCTTCTTCCGTTCGAGGCAAGACGGATCTTGGTTCAGTCCTTGATCCTCTCGCAGCTTGGCTATGCGAACGCGGTCTACTTGGGGGCACCATTAGGGACCATTAAGATACTCCAGTCAGTCCAGAACTGCGCAGCCCGAATGCTTATGGATGTCCCTAGACACAGCTCGGCGAAGACGGCCATCCGGACTCTACACTGGTTACCTGTTCAGGAAAGGATCCAGTTTAAGGCCTTGTGTATGGTTCATAAATCAATAATCAACAAGGGCCCTGCCATTCTGTGCCCTCTCCTGAGGCACCATCAAGGGCCCAGAGCTCTTAGATCCAACCACCGCAATTTGCTCTCTGTCCCGAGGATCAAGCGTTCTCGTACAGGGGGCCGACGCTTTGCAGTACAGGCAGCAAAAAGTTGGAATCAGCTGCCCGATTACCTGCGGCTTGAGCCTAATAATTTACAGTTTAGAAAGCGGCTGAAGACCTTCCTGTTCTGCTGAGTGATTTGTCTGAGATGGGTCTAAAGCGCTGGGATGCCCCCGGGTAGCCAGCGCTATGCAAATCTGTACTCACTCACTCACTCTTGATGGGGAGCCAGTGCAGGCAGCGGAGGTGGGAGGTTATGTGGGTATCATGTGGGCAGGCACAGGATGACCCTTGATTCTGGGTTCTGGTAAATTTGGAGGCACCTGAGGAGGAGGGTGGTGGTTCCGGCATAGAGGGCATTCCCGAATCAAGACGACTGACGACAAGGACTTGTGTAACGGTTCTTCTGGTGTCTGTTGTGTTTCATCTGAAGACCTTACAGAGCATTCTGAGGGTGTTGAAGCAGGTTGAGGCAACAGAGTTGACCGGTTGTCTCTTGGAGAGTTCGCTGTTGAGGATGAGCCCAAGGTTGCGGACAATTGATGACCCAAGGGCAGAGGGCCACCAGAAGTTTTCCCACGGTGACAAGAGTCTTCCAAAGAGGAGAATTTTGGTTTTCTCAGAGTTGAGTTTGAAGCAGTTGGTTCTCATCCAGTCAGTGACATCAGCCATGGCATCCTGGAAGTTCTCTTTAGTGGTGTCTGTGTCTTTAGTGAGGGAGAGTTTGATCTGGGTGTCGTCGGCATAGGAGATGATGTTGAGACCGTAGCTGTGAGTGATGGTGCCAACGGTGTCATGTAGACTTTGAACAGTGTGGAGCCCTGGAGCATGCCGCAGAGTATGCTCTTGGAGGCGGAGATGTATGGTGGGAGGCAGATTCTCTGAGTGCGCTCAGTGAGGAAAGAAGATAGTAACTTGAGGGCGTTGCCGTAATTGCCGATGTGGTGAAATCTGTGGAGGAGGAGGTGGTGGAAGACTGTGTCGTAGGCCGCTGATGGGTGGAGAAGGATCAGGACTGCTGACTCGCCACGGTCAAGGATGGCTCTGATGTCATCTGTAGCAGCTATGAGGTCAGTTTCAGTGCTGTGGATTGGGAGGAAGACGGATTGGGAAGAATCGAGCAGGTTCCGGAACATATCAACTGCCTGGTGCCTGGAACGCTTAGCGGGCTTCTTCGCTGTGCAAGGCTGGACCAAGGACAGAATCCAAACCACAATACTTCTTAAAATGACTAGAAAAAGACTAGAACTTGTTTTATTTCTTTGTCCATCTCCCTCGTTTCAGCCCTTATGCATTGAAAGTGTACCCAAGCAGACACCACCCAACGACAGAGAAGCAAAGAAAATACCAAGAAGAACCATTGTTACCCTGAAAAAACACCTGAAAACGAATGGAGACAGGCAAGTTGCTAACTGCACGTCACTCTGAGGAATCCCATTGGAGCTGACCAACTAGTGGAGACACAAGCGGACCAGTCCTGGACTTAGCCAGAAGGGTCAGCTGGGTGTCTAAGTGCATCAACACGAATTGGCGGGGGAGGATCCCCATCCCTGCCAGCAAGCTACAAAAGAACCATGTGAAATGCGCAGCAAAACAGAGTCCGTGGAGGCAACTGATGCACACTGACGTCACAGCCCTGCATGCCCAGTTAAAAGTGAATAAAAATATGTGGAACGGCAGGGATGAAGCCACGGCCATATGACGCCTTTTAGGGATTCAGAGAAGAGAAGTGGCACCCAAGGAAAACGCACCCACATTTTCCACAGAGATGTTTAAATAAATTGCCCAGATGTCACCACTACTCCCAAGGCATGGTGGGGAAATCCAGCAAATCCGAAGTCTGGAGCAAGGCAGCGACTAAGAACGATAGAAAAGAGGCTGAAGAACCCGCACCAAATCCCAGCTATCACAGGAGACCCAGCGTGCCCACCAGCCCCAGGCAGATCCACAACAGAGGCCAATGTGTTCACATCCCAGGGAACGGCAGCTGCTTGGGGACAACACTCAAAGGAAGCAAACTGTGGCCCGAGCAGCCGGACCGACTACTAATCCAGATCCCCATTATATTGGTGTGTCCGCCCAAGGAATAGTGTGTAATGTCCTCCGGCGCAGAGTAGCGGTGAATTCTACCCGCGCCGGAGAGGTCACGTTAGCGCTGGCGCGTGTCGTCACGCGCCAGCTACAAAATAAAGGGGGCGTGGCCTGGTGAGTCAGGTGGACCTACGAAGAAAGCACAGAAAGGTGTCCTGCCTAATGATTATTGCCGTAGCGCCGCTGCCACGTGTGCGTGCACCCCCACATCCCCACGACACTGGCGACGAGGGGCAGAAATGACCCCATGTGGTGCTGGGCAATCACCTTAATTGGTTGGTGATTGAGGCCTTCTATATGTCTTTGATCTGGGCTCTAAGCCCACAGAGTGTGACCTGGCCTTTTGCTGGCCTGCTGGGTGCCCCAGAGTGAGTCTGCTGTGTCTGTGGCAGCCCCTGACGCCCCTGAAGGTGCCTTACATGAGAGGTTGGCCCTTTCTGCGCACCCGGAGGAGCCCACGCCTGAGTGTGCCCTTGCACCCTGTTACAAAAAAAGGAAAGGAAAGAAGAAGGAGAAGAGGACATACAGGCCACAGGACAAGCCCCAGACAACATCACTGTCACCCTCGGCCAGGTGGCTGGGAGTGCGCCCAGGAGGTAAGCAGTGCACGTGCCGTGAGGTGTGACTGCGTTTGCGCCAAGATGGCGTCGATGCCCACCATGGAGCCCTTCATGGTGGACGGAACACCCTCCTCCCTTGCTCCGCGATGGAGAGACCAGACCGATCGCCATCAGATCTACTTTGAAGGGGCGGGCATAGCCCTGGAAAGGCACAGAGCACTACCTCCACCTCGGAGGCAAAGACATCCACTGCATCTACAAAACCCTAGTAGAAGCCACACCCAAAACATATTTCCCGCTTACCAACGCCCTAAACGCGCACTTCGAGCTGATGGCGAACAGAGACAATGAGAGGTTCATTTTTCGCCAGGCCAAGCAAGAAGCGGAGGAATCCTTGGATGCATTCCACGGACGATTAAAGGAGCTGGCCAGCAGATGCGGATTCCACGATGAACAGGAAGAAATTCGAGGTCAGATAATTCAAGGGTGCTACTCATCCAAACTTAGAGTAAACATTCTTCAGGAAGACGGCAAGCCACTAGCGGACATCCTCACCCTGGGCCGATCAAAGGAACTGTCGCAAGCCAGAGCTTCTCACATGGAAGCAGTCCTCCACCGACCCATCAAGACGGAACAAGTCAATATGGCGGAGAAGGGGAACGTGGTGAGGCCGAAAGTGTGCCAAAACGCAGGGAGAAGACAGCCGGACAAGAAGAAGGAATGCAGCTACTGCGGAGACCCACCCCATCGCATGCAAGACTGCCCGGCAAGAGGAAAGAAGTGCAGTGCGTGTGGGTGGATGAACCACTTCGCGGCGGTATGCCGGTCAGCAAAATCAAAGAAGGAAGCAGCACAGACTGTAGCTGAAGAACGAGACAGTGAAGATATGGATGACGAAGTGGATGACTACCTGGTCCACTATGTGTTTGCAGTTGATCAGCCACAACAGAAGAGACGACGACTTCCAAAGTGCAGAATCAAAGTCCACCATCAGGAGGTGAGAGGCACTATTGACACTGGGGCCTCGATTGAACTGATGGTCGCCAATGTATACAACCAACTAAGTACACGCCCACCCCTATGAGAGGCAAGGATCAGAGTATTTGCGTACAGCCAGAAGACACCCATCCCGCTCATGGGATGCTTCAAGACTGAACTGCAACATCAAGATCTCAAGATCCTCACTACAGTGTACGTGACAAAGGAAGGCAGCGGTATGCTAATATGTGGACAATCAGCTGAAGAGCTGAGGCTCATATCATTCGCCATGGCACTACAGGAAGAAGAACTAGAGGCCATCATGGAGGAGTTCGAAGACGTCTTCAAAGGCATTGGATGCCTGAAAGGGAAAGAAGTCTCTCTCCATATCGACACATCAGTCCAACAGGTGGCACTGAGAAACAGGCGCATTGCATTCCACCTGCGGAAGAAGGTTGAGGAAGAATTGGAGACAATGGAGAAGCAAGGTATTATTGAAAAAGTCAGCGAACCCACCTCGTGGGTGTCCCCGATCGTAGTGGAACAGAAACCGAAACAGCTGGGGCAAGTCCGCATCTGTGTGGACATGCGCCTCCCGAACGTCGCGGTGAAGAGGGAGCGTCACCTGACCCCCACCATCAATGACATACTGGGAGAACTGAACGGCACAAGGTGGTTCTCAAAAATTGACCTCCGGTCCGATTATCACCAACTACCTCTACACCCGGACTCCCGATACATCACCACCTTCTCTACACACGTTGTCTCAGGAGATACCGACGCCTCAATTTTGGAATTTCGAGTGCAGCAGAGGTGTTTCAAAACACCATCCGTGAAGTCCTCAGCAGACTCCCAGGGGTTTTGAATGTAAGCGATGACCTATTCATCTACTCTTCATCAATAGAAGATCACCACAGGAGACTGCGGGGGTCCGCCAAAAGATCAAAGAATCCGGATTGACCCTACACAGAGATAAGTGCCAATTCTTAAAGAACAAGATCAGCTTCTTTGGCTACACTTTCTCGGACCAAGGAGTGGCCCCAGATCCAGACAAGGTGCGAGATGTACAAGAAGCCCCTGCACCATCTAATATCCCGGAAATAGGAAGCTTCCTGGGAATGGTGAACTTTTGCGAACGTTTCGTACCCGACCTGTCCAACTTCACGAAGCCCCTCAGGAAGCTGACGAAATCCTTCACCACTTGGCAGTGGGGCCCGAACAGGAACAGGCTTTCAAAGCTACTAAATCAGCCCTATCGGCAGATATGACACAGTCATACTTCAACCCAACCAGATCCACCAACGTCGCAGTGGAAGCCAGCCCATATGGGCTCGGAGCTGTGCTCACACAATTACAAGGAAATGGAGAATGGGCCCGATAGCGTACGCAAGCCGTTCACTTACGGACACGGAACAGAGATACTCGTAAATAGAGCGAGAAGCAATTGTTATCCACTGGGCCTGTCGGCACTTCCACGTCTATGTATATGGCCATCCATTCACAGTATCCACAGACCACAAACCCCTCATTACCTTGTTTCAAGGGTCGGCGTCTAGACCTACACCGAGGATTGAAAAATGTATCTTTCAACTGCAGGGATATGACTATCGGGTGGAGTAAAAACCGGGCTCATCCAATCCAGCGTACTACCTCTCGAGGCATCCCCGAGCGGCCACCAAAGCAGAGGAAGAGGATGCGGAAGACACTGAAGAATATATCCGGCTTGTATTGGAAAGATCCCGACCTCTGCCTATTAGCCTTGAGGCTATTGTCGAAGCCACCCGGAATGATGAATGCCTACAACTGACCGTAAATGCAGTCCAATCGAATGATTGGCGCTCCATTCAGTCCACCATGATCAGACGGACGCCGCAAGCATAGGCCGTTTTGGAATCAATGGTGCGGGTCAAAGAGGAACTTTCTGTCGACAGCCGAGGCTGTCTGCTCCGAGGGCCACGACTGGTGATGCCATTGAGCCTGACTCAGCAAGCAGTAGACCTCGCACACCGGGGACATCAAGGCATGGTAAAGACCAAGAGCCGGCTGAGAGCTAAGGTGTGGTTCCCGGGAATGGACACACTGATTGAACAGACCGTCAGAACATGCACATGGTGCCAAGCAGCGGGGCAACCAGATCGCCCTCACCCTGTCATCACGGAAGACAACCCCATGGGAGTGCGTGAGTGTAGACTTTGGACACCTCCCAGATGGACGTTATACACTGGTGATCATCGACGATTTCACAAAGTACCCGGAGGTTGAAATTGTGGGGAGTCAGACAGCCATGGAGGTCATTAACAAGTTCGAAAAGACCATTGCTACCACGGAATATTCGAAGTGGTGAAGACAGACAACGGTCCACCCTTCCATGGACAGAGATTGTGGACTATCTAAAGACCTGGGGAATTCAGCACCGGAAGGTGACCCCGCACTGGCCCCAAGCCAATGGGGAAGTAGAGAGGTTCTCTCAACAAAACAATGCACATAGCGCATGCCGATCGGTCACCCCTGGAGAGGGCCATCTACAGTTTTCTGCGGGAATACCGTCTGACGCCCCATCTCGCAATCGAGGCAGCCCCGGGACCGGCGACCATGGGCCGAGTAGTGAGAGACTCCATCCTGCATCACCCAAGCTGGACCGCATCTCAGATCGACGCTGGAAAGACCCTAGCCAACCGGACCAACTCCAATGACCAGGCCAGTGCCAGACGACGGGCCCGGAAATCTGTCATTCAAGTGAGAGACAAGGTATACATCAAGGATAGATACCCTGGGAGCAAATTCCAACTTCCATTTGAGCATAAACCTTGGAATGTCATCCGCAGAACCGGCACTATGGTAACAGCCCAGAGAGGAACAGAAGTAGTCACTCGCAACATCTCTTTCTTCAAGAAGGTGCACGCCGGAACTGCAGGCGTCTGACTACCCGGAGGCCAGGCCGCGTCAACCGGCGGTGGAAGAGGGCCCAGAGGGGCAAGGAATGCCCCCCACTGAGAATGAGAACATACTAGCACAGGACACTCTGCCACTACCGGTAACGCCAGCGGGGAGTCTGCCGAGCTCTCCTGCGAGATCCCTGGAGAGTGAAGTCTCGCAAGGAATGACCCCATCATTGCCATCCTCAGGGGGAGAACACTCCAAGTATGGACTGAGAAAAACCCCTGCTCCATCCTCCAGGCTGGCCGACTTCATGGTGTGACGATCCTGGGACTGAAATTCTAGTGACTGGTAACAGATCCAACTGATCACTATTTGTTTTGTTTGTGTATTTAATAAAGGTTAGAAGGAATGTAATGTCCTCCAGCGTGGGGTAGCTGTGCCGTCTACCCGCGCCGGAGAGGTCACGTTAGCGCTGGCGCATGTCGTCATGCGCCAGCTACAAAATAAAGGGGGCGTGGACCGGCGAGTCAGTCGGAGCTACGAAGAAAGCACAGAAAGGTGTCCTGCCTAATCATTATTGCCGCAGCGCTGCTGCCACGTGCGCGAGCGGCCCCCACACCCCCACGACATAGTGGGCCATGGAGTGACGCAGTTTACAGGGCACAGAAGTGCGCGCATATTGGTCAAGGCCCTTCCACCCTAAATAGTTGCTAGGTATGTTGTGCAGATTACATTTGCTTTTACTTCCTCAAGGCCACATCTGTGGAGCACCAGGAACACAATGAAAAGGGGAGATTGTTTTCAAACAGAATATTTTTCTGCAACTGAACCTTATTTTTTCATAAAGCAAACCCATTTGTTTCTCATTAAAGTCAGCGTGCTAACATTTAAGTTACCATGTTTGACATTTCTTGGCCACTTGTGCGCGTATAATAAAGTATGAAACTATAAACAACAGATTCACTTGTATATAAATAGAGGCAAGTTTTATTTACATTTTTTAAAACAGTTTTTCCTTTCAAAAGCCCAACCATCAAATGTAATTCCAGCTGGGATGTGCTGATGTAACCAAAGTCTCTCTAATTGTTACACCAAATGTAATTGAATTCTCACAGTGGGGGTGAGACCTCTGATTGGTTCACATACTAACTAGTCCAGTGATCTGCTAATTGATGGAGTCAACAAAGGCAGAATGAAATGAGAGAAAGCACCCTTTGAGCCACTGTAAATTAATTAACTTTAATTTGTCACCGGCATTTATCAGTTCCTCACTCCAAACCTACGGGAACATTTCCAGTTTGTAAATCTTAGTGGATGGTTCTTGTAATAATGGGATAATTTACCTGCGTATTCGTCAGCAGAACTCCAGGTTAGCGGAAGTGACATCATGCACCCTTTCAGTGACATTATGGGTTTGCTCCCCCACGCCTCAGCATTAGCATCTCGACAGGCTCCTGTTTGTTGCTGAGGAGGATGGAAAAGGACAAGCAGTTCAAGCCAAAGAAAGGAAACAGGGCTCGTAGCTGCTGCCGCCTTAGGTGTAGCAGGGACAGTTCCACGGGTAACAAAGGGATAGGCAGGGTAGCACTGCACGCCAGCTAATTAAAGTCATTGATGTACGTTGCTTGCATAGAGCAGGTGTAGGGGACGAGTAGGTGGAAGGCAAATTCCCCCCGTAGTTTATATTGAAATGAAGCCAAAGAAAATCCTTTTACAGTACAACGTTTCTGTTGTGTCCTATGAAAGTAGACACCTGGAGCCAGGATGTATATTTAAGTCTTCTTTATTCATCCTTCAAATCAGGTTACATCAGTCTTGACTCCAGTCAGGCTAGTGTGGTACCAGCCCCACCAGGAGCAGCCTGCCTCGCTGCTCAGCCCATCTCTTACTGCCAACACTCATCCACTCAGACACCCAGGCACTCCATGCATCACAGGCACACAGAGTGCCTTAAATGGGCCGGTACTCACCGGTACGGAGTACTGGCACTTTTATATTTTCTCCCCTTGTGTACAGGACCTTTCCTCTGGAAAGTAGAGTACCGGTACTCATAACGGCCCAGTTTTGATGTGGTTGGTGCCGCGCTCCATCCTTGCCAGGTCTTTTTTGCATGGCCTACAATGGGTTAAAGCGCCTTTCAATCGGAGCTGAAGCCTGGGCTGCAGTGGTCCAAAAGCACCAGCAGAGCAGCTTGCCTTCCATAGAACACAGAGCTGCGTGTGTATTTCTGGAGTGAAAGGTCGAGTATTGCTGCAGGGTCCCTTTCAGAGGGGGTCTGAAGGTGACAAAAAAACTGATTGGCGCGAGCGTGGGCCACTTTGTTCAGAGAGACAGCTTGTTAGTATGCCAATTGTTTTAATCGCGCACAAATTTTCGCCCTTCAACAAGTTAAATGAGGGATTTGCATGAAACAAAATCCCGGCCCTCTAGATTACATCAATGCATTCACGCTTTAAAAAAAAAACTGCAGCCAAGTACTGATTCGTTAGTGTGCCATTTATTGGAAAACATAGCTACGTCCCCTTGCCCTGCCCCAAACTCCGCCCCAATCCACTACTTTTTTGTGTGAGTACCTGAACTTATTTTTTTCCATTTAAAGCACTAGGCACACCAACATTCTATGACCAACTCACACTCTGGCTGAGCAGCTAGAGGCAGCAGGGCTGGACTACATGTTATACAAATAAGTAGGGTATAACATTATCCCTTTTTCTTCAATGAAAATGACAAATGTGAATAAAAGAACATCAAGCAAGAACTATAAACAGGAAAAATCAATAATGGTGCAAGGCTCAAGGATGCAGAACAAAGGACAGAACATCGCATGAGTAAAAACCATTAAGGCAAGAACGGATGATTAAGATACATGCATATGAACAGCAATATCCCCCATCCCCCCTAAAAAGAGATTTTAAAACATTTTGAAGTGTAAGCGATAGCGTAACATTACAAGAAATACAGTTCGTAGCATTTCGTATCATATACAGTGTCGTAATGTGCTATAACTCAAAGGATAAAGGACCCCGAAACACAAATGCCCAACAGCATAACATAGAGTAGCGCTAAAGGTAGAATACCCAGCAACTTCAATCCCAAGAGTAAAGGAAACAAAAAGTCATCACCCATAAAACACCAGTGAAGGGCTGTACTATTGTACTGCGCGCAACTGTAACAGGGATAAAAAACCCACATCCAACCCTGCATAAGGGTTAACCTAGGTACATACGTATGGGAACTAATCCATGTCCCAACCCCCTTGCAGAGAATACATACCCCCATGTGGAAGTAACAAACAGTCAAAAACTAACCCATCCCCATCCCCCATGTAGAGGTTACAAACAGTAAATGTAAAGGGGAAATTAGCACATAACCATCCCTCGTCAAAAGGAACAATGTTAAATAATGTTATGACCACTCACAGGAAATAAACACAATCTCAAATGTGCAATAAAAGGTAATTTCATTAGCTTATACTAAACATGTGCAAAATGTGACATGATGGCAACAAACACACTGTAGAATAATGAGAACACATACAATTACAATATCTGTAGGACGCTACTGAACTGTGCCCCACGCTGGTGAACGTTGTCTCACCCGAGATGTGATAGAAGAATACTTTCCCTGCACAAGGAAGAGAAAACACAACAACATGAACCAAATTGCTAGACTAGTCTCTTCCACACCTGTGAGCTAAGTGTCACACAACATTTCTACAGACAATAAGTAAACAATGGGCATTATAATAGGGAATGCAAAAACCACCAAAATTGTGCCAATAAGTGCACACAGGAACATTTAAATATTAGCCCACATTACACTATACTAAAACACACAGTCTCGTAAGATTGAAACAAAGAGCCACAGAGCAATGCCAAACAATGTGACCTGTTAGAAGAAATAAATAAAGGAAATATAATAAGAAATAAAAGCATTAACCAAAAAACCCACTATACAATGGATAAAACACCAAAAACAGGTCTTCACCAAGACGATCCCAAACTTGTGCTGCAAAGTGACACTCCTGGTCCTTGCAACTCATGTGGTCTCCGACATACTTGAAACGGAGAGTCACATCATAAAGATCCCACGACGAGCATTCCACAAACTGTTCCATAACACATTGTGGCAGACGTGGTTTGCAACTCGGCAGAGAAGAGCACAGATCCTGCCATCCACCAACCACAGGATGGCGGCATGTATGGGGACGCAATGCCGTATGGCTCCATGCCCTTTGATGCTCCACAACATCCCCAAGGGGGGCTTGGGGGAGGGAGCTGACCGAAGGGAGGTCTCCTCCCCCGGGCTGTTTGGGAGGGCTGCGAGGGGTTTCTTTCTGGAAGTTGCCAGAATGTTCTGGCATTGGGCTGGCCTAGTAGGACTGGCCAGCCCAATTATAAATTCCCCCGTCTCCGCCTCCTAGCCACCATTTTAGGTTTGGTGACCTGGTGGCTAGGAAGGCTGTTAGCGTTTTTTGTGGTATTGTGAATTATTTGGTGCTTTGGGGTACTTTAGTTAGTGTTTCCTGTGGCGGTTCCTATTGCTTTGATGGAGGACTATCGTGTCTTAGAGGCCATGAGGCTGCTGTCGGAAGCAGGTCGAATGGATTTATTGGTGGGAGGGGGGCCGGCGCGTCCCCAGCGCCAGGCCTCCGCTGGCGTGTCTGCTGCTGTCCTGGCGTGTTCATCGCCGAAGAGGAGGCGCTCTGGGCAGGTGAGTGAGAAGGGCCGGTCTTGTACGAAGAAACCGCCCCCTCCGGGTCAGGCACGTGCGGTGGTGGGGGTGGGGGAAGCGCCAGCGTTATCTGGCGCTCTTGTGTCTGGTGCGGTTTTAGTGCACCCGGCCCCTTCTGCCTCAGCGGGAGGGGCGCTTGCAGTGGGGGAAGCTCCGGCGGTATCTGGTGCCTCCGCCGGGCTTCAGAGGGAAGTAGGAGGCGCTTTGCCTAGCACGCCGTTTCTGCAGGCGAGCGGGGCTCGTGTTGTGCACAGTTTTGAACCGGCAGCACCGCCTACTGGAAAGCCTGCCGGCAAGAGGGGGGGGGGCAGAGAGCGCGTGGGAAGCGCTCCGCCTCTGACCCGGTTTCTGATAAGAGGTCGGAGCGGGTGAAGGGGCAGGCGGTGCATGGAGCACGAAGAGGCTCCCTTCAGTTTGTGGAGTATCAAGGGTCATGTCAGCAGTTGAGGGAATCGGTGGGGCAGCCATTAACCCCTCCAGGACATGTTGTTGCAGAAACTCAAGGTTTAGTTGGCTGTGAGGAAGGGTCCTTCTTAACCCCTTCAAGGCATGTTGTGTCACAGAGGCCTGTTGTTGCAGGGAATATTGCATGCAGATTTTCTTCAGGTGGGTCAGAAGGTGTTGGGGGTTTGGGTCTTCAGGTGGGCCAGGTTTTATCTGAGGCTCATACAGGTATGGTTCTTCAGGGATTGGAAGGTAATGTGGGGAGTCCTTTGCTGTTTTCTACGCCTGGTTCTTCTGTGGGTGCTGCTTTGTCGGTGGGGGGAGAGGGTTCCAGGGGGGAGGGGGAATGGGCTCAAATGGGAGGGGGGGTTCTGTTTCTGGGGCTCCTTTGGATTTGGATGTTTCACGGCCGGTGGATACAGGATCTTTTGGTCTGTTGGATGTGGATGACCGGTTTCAGAGGGAGGGTAGGGGTCAGTCACAGTTAGGCCAGAGAGCTTTTTCTTATGATCCTAAGATTGGAGGGGCAGGGGTGAGTCATGCTGCAGGGGAATGGCAACCTGTTTTGAGGAGTGTGGTGGGTGTTGGTTTCTTTGACAAGGCAACAGGACATGACAGGGCTTTCACACAAGTAAGTGGTGTGCCTGTGCAGGGCTTTAAGGAGGCGGTTCCATATTGGTCTGGGGGTGCGAGAGGCCCCTCTTTCATGTTTGGTTGTCCTGGGTGGGAGCATTTTGGTGCTGCAGGTTTGGCGCAGCGTGGTTTACAGAAGGATGGTGAGGGTCAGGTTTGGGGTACAGGGGCCCCTCTTCAGGCTTCTTCTTCAGCGGTGGCGGTGGATAACTTAGATGAGAGTGATGATGAAGAGGTGATAGGCGACTCTCCGGTCAGGGGGGTGCCTTTGAGGGGCTGTATTAGGGGGCGTTCTTTGGATAGGTTTCAAGGGTCGGTTGTTGGTGCTAATTTACAGGGGACAGGGTCTTTATCAGGTGTTGTATTCAGGGACCCTAGCACACCAGTCCAAACTTTTTCTTTTCAGGATAGGGATAGGTGCGGTGGTCCAGACTTGGCAGGGCGCGCCGAGGTGAAGCGAGGAGAATGCCTAGCACGGCCCTCTCTGTTCCACCGAGGGAACCCGCCGCGGTCAGCACACGAGGGTCCGGCGTGACCCCGCTGGCCCCAACGAGTAGTAGGTATAGGTGTCCTACCTTACCGGCGGCTATGGAGCCGCAGAGTCAACGCAAGGGGAGTTACAGGCGGGTACAGTCTGCTCCCCCACCTGGAGGTTCTTCAAAAACATTTAAATGTACTATTGTTGATACCGGGTTGGGTAAGACCCGTACTGATGTGTTGCCTATTGTTTCTGATTCAGTGGTGCTGGATTATGACGAGGATAGTCCCGAGGAAGGTGAATTGCGGGACGTGGAGGGGGGGGGCGCCCTCTCATGTCTCTGGTAGTGTTTTTCAGGCTCCAGTGGTACAGAGTCAAGTGCAAGTGAGAAGAGAGCACGGCCCATCGGTCAGGGCGCCTCGCAGACAGGACACATTGACTTCAGCGCCACGGGCGAAGCCTTCGAGAGTGGTCTCTCTGTTGCCAGGTGAGCAGTTAGCTGCACAGGCCAAAGCTACTATGGTGTCTGTGGGCACAGGAGGGGAAAGCGATGTTGTTATTGGTGAGGGGAGGTTGCTGAAAGGACGTTACGTTAAGGACACTGCTGTGGGCACTGATGATGTTGTGGAAGTCATGGATAAAGTGGAGAGTGGTACTAGCACTGGTGCTTCCAGTACAGTTAAAGAGCCAGTGGCCAGTAAGGAATTGAAAATTAAAAAGTTACCTTATATGGGGGTCACAAAGCCTTTGGGTGCTCATTTGATGTTGACTACAAAAGAACGTATTTGGAACGGTGAGTATGTTGAACTCTTTAAGCTGCTACACCGGGAAGTCCGGTCCAAAGAGGGGTCTAAGGAAGAGGAGTTTGAGTTGGCCAAACGTCCTAGAGTCCCCTTGAACATTGAAAATTGGACAGCTGCATTCCTTATTTATGCGAGTGTATACTGTGAAAAGTTTCCAGAGCGCAGCGTGTCTCTTTTTAAATACATGGATGTTATACGCAAGGCGCAGATTACTGGAGGGGGGTTTGCTTGGTCCCAATATGATGAGGAGTTCAGGGCCAGGATGGCTTGGGATCCTGAGGCCAAGTGGGGGGAGCTAGATATTGACTTATGGCAGCATACCATGGGATCTGCATCAGGGGGGAAGACTATTTTTACAGCGAGTGGCTTCCCTTTAGTTTACCGGCCCTTTCAGGGCAAGCCCACCCGGGGAGGGGTGGGAGCTACTTCAACCACACAGTCGGGAATTGGCACATGCTGGGAGTTCAACAAGGGATCTTGTAGCAGAGAATATTGTAAGTTTAAACATGAATGCTCTGGCTGTGGTAGGAGACACCCATTTTCCAGATGCTGGGATAACCAGCCAGCAGGAAGCCAACAGGGGAAACAGGCGAGTACAGGTGGTTCAGGGATGCCCCCACAGTTTTCAGGGGGAAGGGGATCCAGAGGTTCTAAGGGTGTTGGGTCCAAGGGCTCATACACCGGTTAAGTTGGAGAGGTTGCGCCTTGCGCTTCTGGACTATGAGGATGAAGCAGTAAAGAAAAAATTGTTGGATGGTTTTGAATTTGGTTTCCGGCTGGGTTACATGGGCACAAGGCAGAGGAGATGGTCTGCTAATTTGAAATCAGCATCTGAGCATGGCACAGTGGTTCAAGACAAGCTAAATAAAGAAGTACATGAAGGAAGGATGGCTGGCCCTTTTCATGATTGGCCGATCCTTAATTTAATAATATCACCTATTGGAGTGGTCCCGAAGAAAGATCCGGGACAATTCAGGCTTATTCAACACTTATCATGGCCGGAAGGGTCGTCTGTCAATGATTTTATTGACCCAGAGGCTGTTTCAGTCTCTTATTCCTCAGTTGACGTGGCCATGTCACTTGTTGTGACCGCGGGCGCAGCTGCTGAGATGGCCAAGTGTGATATAAAGTCTGCCTTCCGGCTGTTGCCTGTCCACCCGGATGATTGGTGTCTCCTGGGTATACATTTTTCAGGACAATGGTATGTGGACAAGGCTCTGCCGATGGAATGCTCCATTTCATGTGCTCTTTTTGAGTGTTTTAGTACTTTTCTGCAATGGTACTTTACTCATCAGTCCTGTCACTCACTGGTAACGCACTACCTAGATGACTTTTTCTTTGTTGGGTCCCGGGGCTCCACGGAGTGCCAGTCTGCTCTGGACACTTTCCAAGGGCTCATGGAGGATCTGGGAGTTCCTTTGGCTCCCGAGAAAACGATGGGTCCTGCAACTGTTTTGTCCTTTTTAGGGATTGAAATTGATTCTGTGGCAATGTGTGCTCGCCTGCCTGAGGATAAAAAAGTGAAAATGTTGCAGTTGCTGGAAACCATGTTATCAAAAAGGAAAGTGTTGGTGAAAGATGTTCAGGTGCTACTGGGCCATCTCAATTTTGCTTGCCGGGTTGTGAAAGCAGGCAGGACGTTTTGTCGCAGATTGGGCAGGGCTCTTGCAGGTCAACATTTGCCTCACCATCGTGTTCGCTTGTCTGCTGGTGTCAAGGAAGATTTGAGAATGTGGAATTTTTTTCTCTCTTCTTTTAATGGTGTTCCTTTGGTACGGGACGTTGACTTCCAGTGGGATGTGCAAATGTTTTCAGATGCTGCTGGCAGTGATGGTTTTGGGCTGTATTGGAATGGAAGATGGTGTGCTGAACGTTGGCCGGATGAGTGGTTGAATGGCGGTCGCAGCATTACATTTTTGGAGCTTTTCCCTTTGCTGGTGGCTTTGACCCTATGGGGAGAGCTCTTGGCACACAAGAAGGTGCTTTTTCGTGTGGGTAACATGGCTGTAGTTGAGATCGTTAACCGTCAGTCTGCCAGGGATGAACAGGTATTGAAGCTCATGAGAGTCTTTGTGCTGGGTTGTTTGAAACACGACATTCACTTTCGTGCTTTGAACATCCCTGGTGTGGACAATGACATTGCGGATGCTCTGTCTCGTTCACAGTGGGGGAGATTCCGTGGACTGGCGAGGAAAGCAGACAGAACACCGACCCCGATGCCGATTCATCTGTGGCACGTAGGCAATGTCGGGTCTTACAACTGGTGGTAGGTTCTTTGTCTGTGTCTACGCGTTCTGCTTATTCTCTGGCCTGGAGGGAATTTCTGGAGTCCGGTGCTTCTAGGCGTGAGGAAGTTTGGCGTCGTTCTGAGGATGTGGTAAACTTCATTTTAGACCTCATGGATAAAGGGTTGACCAAGGTAACCATTGCAGGTAAATTGGCAGGGATAGCTTTTATGGGTAAGTTGTTTTGGGGTTATTCTCCGACAGCGGGGGAGATTGGCAGGAGGATGCTCGAGGGTTGGGCCAGAGAGCAAGGGCATACCAGTAGACTCAGGGCTCCTTTATCTTGGCAGATTCTGGCTCGGTTGATAACTATTCTACCTTCCGTTTGTTCAGATGACTTTGAGTCATGTTTATTTTCCATGTTAATGGCATTCATGTTCTTTGGAGCTTTCAGGGTTTCGGAGTTGTTGGGTTCAAAATACAAGTGTGGCCTATTTTGGCGTGATGTTTTTTGTTCTAATGAGGGGGTGCATATATGGTTGGCCAGCTCCAAAACTGATCAGACGAAGAAAGGGAAGGGTGTGTGGTTGCAGGCGCGTGCTCCAAGGCTTACTTGCCCTTTACTGTTGGCGCGGCGCTGGCGTTCACTGTGTGGGGGTGGTGATGATGCACTTGTTTTTCAGCATATTGATGGCACCCCCGTTACAGCATACCAGTTCCGCATGGTTTTGCGCAGGGCTTTGCAGCACTTAGGTTTGGATGGGAACTTATATGGGACACATTCTTTCAGGATTGGTGCTGCAACTGAAGCCTTCAACAGAGGTTGGACTCAAAGAGATATCATGAGATTGGGGCGTTGGTCTTCAAACTGCTTTCAGCGCTACGTGAGGAGTCCAGCGGAGGAGGCGCATGCGTCATCTTGCTTCCCATGAGCTCTAACTCTGTTTTCTTTTGTAGGATCGGTTGCTGGGCCTCGTTCTCCTGTGGTGACAGTCTGGATAGTTGGGCATTCCTTCGTGAAGTGGGCCCGAGTCCAGGCGGCACAGAGTTACTTTGGAGAACTTCTGGGTTTTAACACTCGTATGTTCAATGTGGTTTGGAAGGGGAAAGGTGGGATGCTCTGGAGAGAGTTAATCCCTTGTCTTAACAACAATATGGTGGGCGGGCTATGCCCTGATATTCTGGTCATCCATCTGGGGGAAAACGATCTTTGTGCTACCAAAGGTGTGGTGTTACTTCGTGCTATTAAGAGGGATTTGGGCCTTATCAAAGAGCTTTGGGCTGGGTGCCATGTCTTTTGGACTGAATTGATACCGCGTAGGACCTGGAGAGGAGCGGTCAACCCCAGGGCTGTTGACAGGGCCAGGAAAAAAGTAAACTCTGAAGTTTCCCGCTGCTGCCGTGGTCTTGGTTTTAGCAGGATTTCCCATAGGGAAATTAAATTTGAGACAGTGGAATTTTTCAGAGATGATGGTGTTCACCTGTCCAGAGGGGAATGGACCTATACTTGTTAGAGTTACGTGAGGTTTTGGCGCGTTCGCTAGCTATGCAATGTTGATATTGGTTTGGTTCTGTTTCTGGTTTGCTGGTTGGGGGGGCAGAAAGGGAGGTGGTGTAGTTTCTCTCCCCCTCCTACCTTTCTGGGTGGCGGGGTTTTTGGTTGTCTCGGTGCGGTTTATGGTAGATTGTTTGATGAGTATTGGATTGATTCTTTGATTGACAGGTTCTGGGGAAGTTGGTCATTGTTTGACCGTTCAGGTTTTGGGGGGTATTGGCAGGAGTGAAGGGTCAGGCAGGGTTTATGGTTATAGAGGGCCTGGCTTTCAATATGTGATTGGGGTTTGATGAATAAGGGGTTAAATGATGACGTAATGATTTGATTAATGACGTAATGTTTTATTGATGATGTTATGTTTATAATGTTGTTGTAATGTTTTAATGCTGTATTGTTGTGTGGGGGAGGGGCCAAAGAATTTTAGGGGTGGGGGTGGGGGGCGGGGTTTGTAGTTAATTATTTATTTAGTGAGGTATAGTTTTGTAAGGCGTTGCCAAGGTTTTATATTTGTAATGTGCACCTGTTTCCTAATAAAGCGGCCTTTTTCACACTTACAACAATTTTGGTCTACTTCTCTCCCACCCCTCGCCCTCCCTCCCAAGGGGGGCTTGGGGGAGGGAGCTGACCGAAGGGAGGTCTCCTCCCCCGGGCTGTTTGGGAGGGCTGCGAGGGGTTTCTTTCTGGAAGTTGCCAGAATGTTCTGGCATTGGGCTGGCCTAGTAGGACTGGCCAGCCCAATTATAAATTCCCCCGTCTCCGCCTCCTAGCCACCATTTTAGGTTTGGTGACCTGGTGGCTAGGAGGGCTGTTAGCATTTTTTGTCCCTCCCTCCCTCCCATTTATTATATCCTCCTTTTTCTGGGGTTTTTTCTCCCTCCTATTTTGTTAAGTTAGAGTTTTTCTCTTCTTTTATTTTTAATTTTAATTTTTGATTAAAGGCTGTTTTCTTAGACATAGGTGTGCAGGGGTCTTTTCTTGTGATTTGTATTGTCGCTAGGAACAGGTGCTGTGCGGGGTTTTTGGTTGTCTCAGTGCGGTTTATGGTAGATTGTTTGATGAGTATTGGATTGATTCTTTGATTGACAGGTTCTGGGGAAGTTGGTCATTGTTTGACCGTTCAGGTTTTGGGGGGTATTGGCAGGAGTGAAGGGTCAGGCAGGGTTTATGGTTATAGAGGGCCTGGCTTTCAATATGTGATTGGGGTTTGATGAATAAGGGGTTAAATGATGACGTAATGATTTGATTAATGACGTAATGTTTTATTGATGATGTTATGTTTATAATGTTGTTGTAATGTTTTAATGCTGTATTGTTGGGTGGGGGAGGGGCCAAAGATTTTTAGGGGAGGGGGTGGGGGGCGGGGTTTGTAGTTAATTATTTATTTAGTGAGGTATAGTTTTGTAAGGCGTTGCCAAGGTTTTATATTTGTAATGCGCACCTGTTTCCTAATAAAGCGGCCTTTTTCACACTCACAACAATTTTGGTCTACTTCTCTTCCACCCCTCGCCCTCCCTCCCAAGCAGCAGGAGTTCCATGGAGATGCATGTACGGGGAATCCTCGTGAAGAAGAGGTAAGCGCGCGCTCAATAAAGGGAACGCACTCAAGATTTCAAACTTTTACAATGTTGTTAAACTGTTATTTGACCAGCGGGGCTGCTAAGTACAATTTTTTTGGATAAAAATAAAACAAAATTAGTACCTCGAAACCGGCAACCAGCATAAAATGTTGGCCACACTGATTATCCTGTGAGTGGCTTTAATTCTTGTAACACTTAAGCTCACCACCCGAAAAAAAAAAAACTTCAGTTGAGTCCGTGCAACGAGAAAGGGTTCTTTATTTCCTTCTGTAGTGCCGCTCGCAGCCGTTTGACACAGGCACAGAGGTCGCTTTCATCTTTGAACAACCGGACATTGCTGGGATTCTACCTGGATACTGCTGAGGAATTTTAAAAAGCCGATTGGGGGCAAAGCTAAGCAGCCTACAACTAGGACTGCGAGGACCAGAGTACAGTTCGGGCCTGATTGCAAGCAGCTGGCCCTCTCCCCGCCCATCACCTCGCTGCAGACTTAATACGGCTGGCGGCCCCCGCTCCACGGGTGCCGCTGTCAGCCGTTTGACACCGGCACAGAGGTCGCTTTCATGTTTGAACAACCGGACATTGCTGAGATTCTACCTGGATACCGCTGAGGAATTTTAAAACGCTGAATGGGGGCAAAGCTAAGCAGCCTACAACTAGTGCAGGACTGCGAGGACCAGAGTACAGCGAGGGGCCTGATTGCACGCAGCTGGCCCTCTTCCCGCCCACCATCCTCTCTTACTTAGCTAAGCCGGCCTCCGCGATACGCAGGATGCGCGCGGGCAGCGCCGGGCGAAGCCCGGGCCAAGGGCGGGCCCGTTTATGCCCGTCCAAGCCCGGAGAAGGCTGGGCTGGGCCACCCCTCTTGGTTTTTCCAGCCAGGACTTTCATGACTACTAACATAGTAAGGGGGTTATTTATTAAGAAAAAGCGAGTACCGGATTTAATACCCAATCTAGGGTTTTCTGTTTTGTGACATTTACGCTAGAACTATTACAAAATGTCTACCAAACTGGGCAAAGGGAAGAAACCGCACAAGGGGAAGGGTGTGAGAGGGACCTTGGACGATTATTCTACCAAGGCTGTTTCCAACCTGGAATACGAAATCTCTATTGTAGAGAGGTGTTTGTCCTTGGAGTTCCTGCAACATAATAAGCGTTCTTCACTAGGCCCAATAATATCTCCCACTCCCCCCATTGTAAACAGTACACAGAGCATAGGGAATACTTCCTTGGCAGACAATAGTATCCCTTTTTTACTACAGGATAGATTGCAATCCCCACCCCAAGTGTCAACCTTGAGGTCGGAACATACTATTGTCGATCTAGACCCTTCAATAGATTTTTCCCCGGAAAAATCTTCTCTGTTAAAATTGCCCAACCCTACCCCTGTGAGTAAAAAGAGTAAAACCCACAAATAGTGCTAGGGAAAGGAGTACCACAGAAGAGGAAGAGGAGGGGTCTTTCTCATCGGGGCAGGAGAACTAAGGTACCCAGAATAGCTATAAGATCGCTCCTTGATAAAACTATTCCAGATAAAATTACTCCTGACTGTCAGAAAGACTTACCTCCCCCTGAACCAATCTTCCAGGTCAATAAAAACTGCTCCCAAATACAAACTGGGAATACGGGGCTACAACAACAATTATGCACGATCCAGAACATAGAACATCTCGTTAGATCATTACTCCTCCCACTATTTGAAAGGGTAAAAAGGCTGAATGATCAGGTTTACACCCTAGTGAAAGAAACATCGTCAAACACTAGACTGTTAAAAGGATTGGCAGCCCATAGGCAGAACACCATAAAAGGAGGGGAGAAACCTATCACGATTTCCACCAAGGGGGATACTCCATCTCGTCCTAAAACCCCTAGTAAGACGAAGTTGGCTGACTCAACTGCCTCTGGGACTAAGGACAAGGGTGATATATTATCCCGACCAAAAAATTCCAGTAAGATGGCTGAGAAAACAGCTGTAACATTGAAGAAGATGAGGGGTAGAGGTCAAAACAGTAAAACATCCCAACCTCAATCAATACCACTTAAAGATTCAAACCCGGACAAGGCTTACCCCCAGATAAGGAATTAAAAAGGATAGGAAGCCATATCGACTTGCCTCCTGACGCTGCCCCATATGTCATAGTCCTTACAGGGAAACCAGAACTTAAAGACGGGAAGGGGGAAGGTTATATTGAGCTAAAAAATAAAGTAATTCATTCGCTCAGGCATAACAGACCACTCCCCGGTAACATAGATGGGGCAATAGTACATGTGCGAAGACTTGCATGGGTGGGACCAAGACCTAAAGACATCAATGGTGACATAAAGGTAAGTAACTTCAGAGACTGTAGGGCGGTAACACACATTGTAGACTGGTATCAAGAGCATGGAGGTAGTGGTATAGCAGCACAAGCCTTGACCTATTTTTATCCTGAGCCGTTGCTACACCAACGTGGTTTTCCTACCTTTCCTTCCAAACCCAAATATTCTACCTACACTCCCTATCCAATGTATATCAGTCATCAAAGACCAAATTATCCTGTTCATGGGCATGTAGATAGGCCCTTCACCCATTGGGGACCCAGGACACGACAAGGCCAGTACACTCCTCATTGGTCAATCCCTCTGACCAACCGGTATAGTGTTTTCTCTGGTTTGGATGTACTAGACTGACTTACGAGATCAATAAAGGTGGAGAATTCATCAGCACCCATTGATTGGCATCCTAGGTTCCCAAATCAGCCACCGAGGTATGTGTCTCGGGAGATGGAAGGTGTCCTAAAGAAGATAAATGTCCTTCCTGTGAGGGAAGCCACTTCAGGTAGTCAAGAAATTAGGCTGACAACAACATCTGATATATCGATGATTACTGACACTGTTTGGGTATCCCGGCCTGATAAGACCCCTCTGGATAAGACCCCTTTGGTGACCACTGGACCCAGAGTAGATTTGCCTCTAGAGAACAAAGGCACAAAACAGAGGGAAAATAAATCTACCCTCCTTTCCTGGAACATTGCTGGTCTATCAGGTAAAGTGACACAAAAACAGTGGCTAGACCTTGTTACCGAACACAGTATTTTTTGTCTTCAGGAAACATGGTCTATTGAGGAAAGACATATATTAGGCTTCCAAACTTTTCATACCCCAGCGGTGTCAAGTGTTCAGGGTCGTAACAGGGGGGGCTTATGCTCATATGTGTCCACAACTGGGGGCGTGAAAGTATTTAAGTTTTTGTCCACGGATTTTTAGCAGATACTCCTGCTTAGGTGGGGACTTTTAAAAAACTTGATCATAGTAAATTTTTATAATAATATACCCTCTCTGATGATAGAGGCAATGATTAGTAAACTCTGCTCGAGCTTAATCACCTTAAGTGAACAGATAGCAGGAGAAAAGGTCATGATATCCGTGCGGCCTAGCAGAGCATGGTGAAGACAGCCCCACCCATTTTAACCATATGAAACTTGGTAATGCTCTTAATAACATCCTTTTTTATTTTAACTTGTCCTTCATAAATGAGACATGTAGCCCGAGCATACCATTCCTGCCGACCTTCAATGGAAGGGGGAGCGGCTCCATGATCGACTTTACATTAATTACTGCTGCCCATGCGGGGCTGGTCGTATCGTGGGAAACCGGTCCATCCCCGCTCAGTGACCACTATCCCCTATCTTTTGGCTTAGAAATTAAAAGGCATACCTGCAGCATAGAGGCCGCCACTCCATATCCAACAGAGATCAGATTGGCGTCAAAAACGGCTATACCATCAAATGGAATAAGGTGGAGCCACTGTGCTTCCTGGAAAAATTAGTTAAGGCCTGCATGGAGGACATTTCTATCTGTTTGGCACCAGATGAGGATCCAGAAAAGGTAATGGCCTCTTTCTTGCAAATACAAGATACTATAAAGACCCTATTGACCAGAGAATTTCGGGCTGAGCCGAGCAACGCCCAAGGGTGGTTTGATAGTAAGTGTACTAAGGCACTTTCAATCCTTAAAAAAGCATTACAGGCTAAACCGAGAAACCCTGGAACAATTAGGCAAGCCAGAAAGTCCTATAAGGATATAATTAAGGAGAGAAAGCCACTTTGAAGAAAGAGGCATGGGAGGCTCTAAAAGAAGCTTCCCAAAAAAGATATACCACAGCTTTCTGGAAAGTAATTAATGTGCCTTACTTTCAAAACAAAGAGGGAGATATGATAGACATCGCCATAACCGGGGATACCTGGGTGACTCATTTCTCACAATTGTATGATAAAGTTACCCCACATGAAGGAGAGCAGTCAGATAACATCAGGACTGCCAGCTCTCCGGCTAGAAATCACCCTTGTTCTTTTCCATTACCTATAACCTTTAGCTGTCAGGAGGTCACTAAAGCGATAAAGATTAGTTCATCAGGAAAGGCCCCGGGGCCTGATGGGGTCCCGATTGACGCCTATAAGTCTGAGCTGGATCTCTGGGCACCCCTGATAACAAATGTTCTAAATAAAGACAATCAATGTGGTTTTATACCCTCCTGGACTGACGTCATTGTGGTGCCGATCTTCAAAAAAGGCGATCGGAACGATCCTACATGCTATCGCCCAATTTCCCTGTTGGACGCCTTGATGAAGGTGACAGGTCGTATAATTATTATCCTGAATAGGATTCAAACATGGGGGGAGGAGAACCATATGATATCTAATGTGCAGGCCAGGTAAAGGGACTGTTGAGCAATGCTTAAACTTAGCCCTCTAGAACACAAAATATACTCAGGCAAAGAGCGGGAACCTTTTTATCACTTTTATTGATTTAAGTTCGGCATTTGATTGTGTTGATCATGAGTTTATGTGGAGAACGTTGAGCGACATGGGTGCGGATAGCCACCTCATTCTTTTTATTAAGGAACTCTACAGAGGAGCTGGGGCAAGGGTACGGTATGGACGGAGGGGGGAGCGCTAGGACAAATTCCCTATAAAGAGGGGGGTAAGACAGGGGTGCATCTTGCCACCCCTGTTATTTACCCTATATATAAACTCAGTAGGACACCATCTTAGGGATCTGCAACATGATTATCCAGCTATTAGCGGGACTCCCACACCGATACTGCTATATGCGGACGATGCGGCATTAATGTCGCGTACAAGATTAGGACTGCAGAAGACCATGGACAAATTTGCTGGCTTTATGAGGGTTAGAGGCCTAAAAATTAATTTTGCAAAAACCTACACAATGTCCTGCGGGAAGGGGACACAGAGGGTGCCATGCCCGATTTACCTTGAAGGCAGGAGAATTGAATCCACGGATAGGTTCTCCTACCTAGGTGTGAACTTTGACAGGAGGGGGAAGTGGCATGCAGCAGTGCACGCCAAGCAATTAGCCTTTACGCATTGAGCCTTAAGAAATTTTGCGTCCAAATTAGGGGGGAAACCAGTAAAAGAGCTGATCTATATTTAGAAAGCCAAATGTGTCTCTGTAGCATCATACGGAGCGGGCGTGTGGGGGACCGAAAATGCACAGGTCTCACAAACCTGTGAAAACCAGTTTATCTGTTATCTACTGGGACTCCCGAAAACGTCTTCTACATATATGACACACATAGAAATAGGTCTTTCCTACCTTTGAGATACTATTAGGATCTCCCCCATACTACTCTGGCATAAGGTCTGGGTTACTAATGAGACCGCCCTAAACAGAGACTTAATTAATGACTGCTTATCTCTGGATGGGGTCTCTAATATTACATGGCTCACCTATGTTAGAAGTATGTTAAATGAGATGGGACATCCCAAATTTTTCGAGAGGCCTGCCAGTTTGGAGACGGTGTCGAGAGGCTCCTTGAAAAAGATAGTCTCGTACCACTTAGTTGGTGTTAGGTGGGAACTTGAAAAAGGGAAAATGACTACTCTCAGATACCAGCAAATTACTGCTTATGAAGGGCTCTAAAAGTATCTTGTTGTAGTAGCAAGCCCGTACGCCCGCATGTTGCTTACCCGCTTTAGGCTAAGCTCCTTTTTTCGACTAATCACATTTGCTCTAACCAACAACTGGTCAATGGACAATCTAGTTTGCCCATGCGATGATCGTTCTTACCAATCAAACATACATTGTGTCTTGTTTTGTCAATTTTATCATGCACCACGAAGGGCCATTTTATTAACTATTCTTAAAAACTGGGGGATTCGAACCTGTCTTGCAGGTAATACTAAGCTGCAAAAACTAGAAGATCATGTCATCCTTACAGTAACCAGCTTCTTAAAATTGGTGATCAAATTTCGGAACACAATGTGAGGCTTTTTAACTAACATATATTGTTTTTATCTAATATTGTCTTTTTAGATTTTTAGATTTATTGTTGTCTTGAAATTTTTTTTAACACAAAATGACCTAAGCATCTGATTGTAAATCAACTATCTGTATACTGACTGTTTTGATTGCATGAGCTGATACTTGTTTTGTCTATAATATGTGCTTTTATGATTTTACATGAAATCGAATAAAGCTTGCTTTGAACTTGAACTTGACAGTACTACCCGCAGGCTCCAATTCATCACAATCCAGGTCAAACACAGTACTGTATCCATTACAAAATAGGGCAAACACAATGTTTGTGCACCTCTTCTTCGCAAACAATGTAGCTGGAAAACAGAAATGTGGCAACAGTGTGCTGAACCTTTTTTTTTCATCTGCACATCAACTGCATGCAGAACGTGGTGACAACCTATCCCAGAGACAGCATGTATAATGTACCACCAATTATGCCTTTTCCTTGATGTCACTGAGGTCCTAGTGGGACAATGTGGGTCACTGTGGTTTTGGAGGCACTTTAAATCGCTGCAACTGTTTATAAAGCATGCACAAAAATATTCTCCTTCTGTGCAGCCACTACACACTGTATGCTCTTACATCATTATGACTAAAAAATCCCAAATTGTGCCTTTTCCTTAAAGACATTGTAAACTCTGTAGCGCGTTGTGGCTAGAACACCAACAACTAGCTGTAGAGAAGCTACCCATCCAACTCTCCAGAGCTTTTTGAAGGTAACAACATGGCTGGAACACCAGATGTGTCTGTAGTGTGACTACTCCTCTGACTTACTGTAATCCTTTGTGGCTGGAACACCAAATGTGGTTGTAGTTGAACTACTCCTCCAACTCACTGTAATCCTTTATGTGGCTGTAGTATTCCCAGGCTACAGTGTCAGTGGGTGGTGACACCGTTCGTTGGGGCTGTCCGTTGGAAGGACACTGTTGGGGCTGGCGCTGAATTGCCTGGAAATACTTTCTTTGTAGATGTAGTTGCTTGTAGGATCTCTTGGTTTCTCTTTAGTTTCTTTGTAGTCTTTGTTTCTGAGCTGTATCAAGAGTCTTTAGGTCCAAGTCCGCTCATCGCCAAAATATGTTGTGTCCTATGAAAGTAGACACCTGGAGCCAGGATGTGTATTTATGTCTTCTTTATTCATCCTTCAGTTCAGGTTACATCAGTCTTGACTCCAGCCAGCCTAGTGTGGGACCAGCCCACCAGGAGCAGCCTGCCTCACTGCTCAGCTCATCTCTAACTGCCAACATTCATCCCACTCAGACACCCAGGCATTCCACGCATCACAGGCACACCAACATTCTAAGATCAACTCACACTCTGGCTGAGCAGCTAGAGGCAGCAGGGCTGGACTACATGTTATACAAATAAGTAGGGTATAACATTTCAGCCTTTTTTGTGTTTAAAAAGCCATAGATTTCTCTGACTAAACTGAAGAGAAACTCGCCAACTATTCCAGTGCTTCAGAGCCTGGCACAGAAGCCGGGAGAATTATTTATCCTCCCGGGGGCAAATCCCGTGGGTTCCTAAAATGAAATGTTGACCTGTTTTTTTGAGAATGTTCGATGTGCTCAATGCCAAACCGATGCCAGTCTAGCCCTGTAACTAGCCACCTGTCCACGAGCCATCTGTGAATGTCCTCAGTGATCCGTATTGCAAGCCTAGCTCTGGCAAAATGGTCTTTAGGCCGAGAGCTGGACGAAGTTACTGGTCACATGTAGGTTTGTAAATCTTTCTACACCCAGAACTAATATTAAAGAACATACAATAATTGAGGAAAGAGCGTAATAACACTTGTGATAGTAAAGAATAATAAAATGAGGTCAGTGTTTCTGAACAGTGCTGTAATGGGCAGACAATGGACCATTATAATGAAGACTTCTTCCCCTAGGAAGGGAATTATTCTGTGGAACAAAACTAAGAAGCTGCCATCTGGTGCACAATGTGAGTCCTGAAGGTGACTTTAACATCAATGTAGAAGCCCAGGGATTTGGAGCTTTTAAAGAGGTGAGGACAGAAGCCTTCAAAATTAAGTTCAGAGAGACAACTTAGTACCATTCAGTAGAAACGGGTACAAATTGTGTCTTGGTGGCTTTCAGACTGAGGGAGTAATAAACATCCAGGCTGGTGTTACAGCAAGGAAGTCCTAAGGGTGAGCAATGCAGCCAATTAAACCTTTCAAATACATTTGCCTACTGAAGTAGTCGGACTCCATATAATTACAGCAGAACTCTGAGAGATGGAAAGTCACTGGTGAAAAGATGGCGCCTTTTAGGATACCACAAAATATTTGATTGAGCTTGGAGCTATAGGATCTCCTCTAGACAATCTGAGCTACTGTTATTCAAGTATGCTAAAAGAACAAATAATGGACAGAATACAGACCAATGTTATACATTCACCCCAGTACAGAGATCTGGGCCTAAATCCATCGTTTTTTTGCTCACCAGTTGAGTGTCTGAAAAGTTTCAGCACTCCGTCTATCATCTCCTTGTGTTTGCTTTGTTCGCCCTAAGTTGTCAGGGTATGCCCAGACATGGTCCCTTGCTCACTTTGCCACTTGATTCAAGCTAGCCTGGCCGATAAAGGGTGTTACCCAGAAACCAGTCCCAGGATGCTTGTTTACTGTTCAGGGAAGACATGGCTTGGCAGTTCGGGCTGGACTGTTCCCAGGAGGCACAAGGTCAAGACTGATTTGCATATAGCTAGGTCTGTACTGAGGTGGCGAAGTGAGCTAAAGAATGATGATGGATTCAACCTAGATCTGTGACTGGGGGTGAGTGTCTGAAAAGTTTCAGTACTCCGTCCATCATCTCTTTGTGTTTGCGTTATTCAAGTATGCCTTGAGTAATTGTTCATTTGGAATGAGAGTGTGCCGAACAGCTTATACATTCTCAAGCAAAACTGTGCGTTTGTTGGACAGCATAAAATCAGAACTTATGCGCGACATATTCCCTGCTCACTTGGCTAAAGTCCAGTTAGTTCCAGTGCACCATCCATACCCATATCCTACCAGGGTAAAAATTGGATGTGCCACCTCAGAACCCCCTTTCGCTCAGCCACTTATGTATACTCAAAGAGATACACGAGAAATACACAGTGAACCATTTCAAGATTTATTGAAGCATTGTGATTCTTGAGTAAAATACGTGCGCTGAATGAGCAATAGAAGAAAACATAATAATGTTGTTAGCATCATGAGAATGGTGAAAAAGATTAAAAGTTCAATCATTTTGCTATAACCAAGAAATATGCTTGCTTGCATATAAGTACTGTATATACTGTACTCCTACCTAGCACATTCTACCCTATTGTGTCTAAGGTGAGTGGATCTGCCAAATTCCTGTAGGTTGGACTAAGTCCCCATTGCTTGTGGGGAAGTGTCAGCGAGATGCCCGTCCTGGTGTAGAGTTGGACAGCATGCTTCACATGAGGGGACAGGAATCAGCTACACGAAATAAAGGTATGCAGCTATTTATTAAATGTTTGAACTTCTTAATTAAGATTTATTACCCGCTCTTGTGGGCAAAAAGGCTGCTAATTCCTCTCTTATGCAGTTATGGCTGGTGATCAATGAGAGAATCATCCAGCTAAACTAGCATTCTGATTGGTTGTCCAGTTCACAACATCCCTAATCGGAATGATAAATATTCAGCTGCGTCGCCCAACTGCCTGGCTCAGAGCCAGCAAATTAAACATAAAACTATGTTCTAGCATCGTTTTATTTTTCATTTGCCGGCTCCGAGCCAGCTCTGTAGGGAGGGTTGGGGCTGAGGCATGGGAGGGGGTAGGATGAATGCTATGTGCCCTACCCAAAGGCGCATATATGTTTGGCTGGCCAAAACAGACATGCACAGTTAGGTTTTCCAGCTCAGCTACATTGGGCTGGAGAAACCCCACAGACTCCCTGGTTTGAGTAGAGAGTCTTTCCCAGGGGCTGCTGGGAGCAGGAAGAGGAGGAAAGGTGCGATGCAGGAGGGGTCC
This sequence comes from Lissotriton vulgaris, assembly GCF_964263255.1. Lineage (NCBI taxonomy): Eukaryota > Metazoa > Chordata > Amphibia > Caudata > Salamandridae > Lissotriton > Lissotriton vulgaris. The sequence continues at coordinate 333,530,952 of NC_141685.1, forward strand.
GGCAGCTTCAGGTAAATTCTTTAAAAAATATATATTCTTACTACCCCCATCGGCCCCTCCAGCGTTCCTTACACTGCCCCACTACCCTTTGTTTGTGGCGGCCGCCACTGTAAATATCTTCATTCCCCATTCCAGAGTGGTCCATTGCCTTGTACACACCTCCGATCTATCTCGCCCCAAACATTCACTTGTTGAAACAAGGCACCACAGATACTCCATCAGCCAGTGCCTTCTATGCACATCGGAGGAGTTCCCAGAGAGTTTTTTAGAGAGTAAGAAAGCTTAAGTATTGCACCCACCTAATGCAGTTTTAGGGGCATATTTATGACTTTTGTGGTTCTGGGCACCGCAGCAAGTCACCTTGCTGTGCTGCCCTGCTTCACAGGGAAAGGGCAGAAGTGCACTGTATTTATCCAAAAGGGCGCATTCCTGTCCTGTTCCATTGCGCAGGCACCAGTTTGTCAGTCTAACACCTACCCAGGCATCCTTGCAAAATGGTGCAATGGTGCCTTTGTTGAAGGCATAAGTGTTGTGAACAGGAAGGGGCATCTTTCGGCACAAAAACAATCCTATGAGGCGTTTTCAACTTTCTATGTGGGCTGCAGAATGCAGCCCACATAGAAAGAGGAAAAATAAAGTTATTTCTCCTCGTTACACCTCTCCTGGGGAGCTACATCTTTTGGCGAATTGCCGGATTTAGCTGTTATTGTAAATCTCGGAATATGTCAAACCAATTGAGGTTGCACAAGGACATCCATGCGACACAAAGCGAAAGTGCAGAGTAATGCAATAAAGCGATTTGTGCTGCGTTACATTACTTGAGATTATGAAGCCATGCAGGGCCATGTAAGGTGGCGTTGTCTGGCTTCATAAATCTTATTTTACATTTGCGTCGCTCTTGCACGACTTTATGTGGTGCAAGAGCGACACAAAGGGGCTCATAAATATGCCCCTTAGTGAAGGGGGCTGGTTTACTCTCTGAATGCTAGTACTGGATGGGCTCCAAGTTTAATATTATTGCTTGAGATCAGCAGCCTGCTGGGACAGGGAGAGACAGTAGCTCATGTCTGTGACTCTCGATGGAAGCCTCCTGTGTGGCGTGCTCTAGATCTTCATATGGAAGTAATTTAGCAGCTTTCAAGGGTGACACTTGTTACCCTTGCTCTTCACCAATACCAGGAGCGGCACCTCCACTAGGGGAAGCAGTGCGAGAAGCAGAAACATAAAATGATAATAACTACCATTTTATGTTTTTGCTTCTCACACTGCGAGAAAAAAGAAGGGTTTGGTTGCGGTGGGCAGGCTATGAATGGTGTACCCACTCCCCAGGGTGCAAGTCTGTTTGGTCGGCCATCTAGGGCCACCCAAACCAGTCTTGTGCACTCTGCCCTTTCTCCATGTAGTTTGCATTGAGAAAATAGCCTCCCCGTAAGCCCCTGGCTGAGCGGCGTCCCCACCAATCACAGCACTGCCATTGCAGCATTGTGATTGGCTTTCGGGAGGGGAGGGAAGCTTCCTGCTTACTGTTTCTGCCAGAGGCATCAGAGCAGGAGCAGAGAAAACATGGGACCCGGCCAGCTGACAGGTACTTTTCTTTCTTCATTATTACATTTACCCCCCTCCACACGCGACCCCTGCCCCCCTCCCATGAATGATGCCGGTCGTGACTGACCACAACTGCTACTGTTCTTGCTAACCCTGTGTTCAGTGGTTAGGGAGGCACTAGGAATTAGAAACTGCAAGGAGAGTTATAAGGCGCCTTTTATTCTCAACACTTCCCACTCCCTGCACCCTTCCCTATTCCTCAGCAGCAAATATAATGGTGTTAGGTGGAAAGGATGTCGCCGTGGGTTAAACAGGTGAAGTCATCAAAGGTTGCGTGATGTCACTTCCGTTCACCCTGGCATTTTCTAATATGGACGTCCATGGAGATTTTTTATTCTTCATTGAAGACTTACAGTCACTCACTGGTCCAGACCTGCATATCTTAGCAGTAGTAATAAATACATAACCCAGTATTTGTAAAGCACAAACTAATCACCCGTAAGGGTCCCAAGGCGTTCGGGGCCGCTGGGGAGATTGAGGGCCCGATTCACAGAATGAACTTAAGACTCAATCCTAAACTTACTACTATTTTGGTATTCACAGAATGCACTTACTACTTTTGGCATTCACAGAATGCACTTACTACTTTTGGTATTCACAGAATTAGGATTTTGTCTTAAGTTTGTCTTAAGACAGACTTAAGACAAAATCCTAACTTAAGTCTGTCTTAAGTCTGTCTTAAGTCTGTCTTTTGACAAATTTAAGACAAAATCCGAACTTCTGTGAAAACCAAAAGTAGTAAGCTCATTCTGTGAATACCAAAAGTAGTAAGTGCATTCTGTGAATGTCAAAAGTAGAAAGTGCATTCTGTGAATACCAAAATAGTAGTAAGTTTAGGATTGAGTCTTAAGTTCATTCTGTGATTCGGGCCCTAAGTGAGCTATTGCCCAGAGTCACATGATGCTGAGCTGATCTGCCCAGGCTCCGGAGTCAGCCACCCTGGCCACTACGCCACACCTCTCTGCCAGTAAGGATATAACAGTCTCAAAGAGAGGAACACGTGTGATTTAATCAGCAGATATTCTTTTCTGAACATGAGACATGATTTTACATTTGCAGGGGGTCACTGTTTGCTTCACGACTGAATTCTCAGACTGTGTACTGAATCTTAGCGGTATAACCATGTCCAAGACCCATGAGCAAGGTCTAGAATCGACCGAAATGCGTCGGGCTGCTGTGTTTGTTTGTAACATGCTGCCGATGATGAATTAAAGGAATTGGAAAACTCCCACAGCCATGAGTGCGAGTGGAATTGTTTCAGGAGAAAAACAACAGCTGATAACCATATCAAAGAAGGCATATCTTTTTCCTCAGGAAGCAGTTTGGCCTAGTTTCAACTGCTCTGATATTCTATGGAATCTGCAGAATTTTTGGGGCACTCCAAATGTCAAGTTTCTTTCTTCCTTATGTGGTTTGATACGGAACCCGGTCCGTTCAGGCGTTGTAGCTGTCTACGACAGTCACAGTAAATATGGGGGCGCCATGTAGGTGATGTATGTGCAACGATACACGCAGCGAAACATTTTGTAGGCATTTCAGGTTCAGACTGGTGCCTCAGTGTCACCCTCTGAGTGACCCCTGAGAGAGGAGGCAGCCCTTGGTCCCCATACCCATTGTCCTGCAGTAGTATCCCCCTGACCCACTCAGATTGAGAACTATCTTGTGGCAGTAAGTTAATAGTTTTTAGGATGCCTAAATGTACCCAGGGAAGCTGCATACAGACTGCCCCTTGTAAAGTAAACAGCAGGGGCTCAGTCTGAGGAATGGCCCAATCATAATCATATGGCCTTTACATCTTATCCCTATCTTGTTTTATTCAATGTGCTGTGGGATAGGTGGTTTTTAGGTTCTGTTGAGTCACGTAGTAATTTACTTATGTGTGTACCCACAGGCCTAATTTTTATCTGTTTACTTATCTGTATATGAAGTCACTTATCTTAATGATTTTTTGATAAAACTATATTTTTCTAATACACCTTGTGTCTTTGTTTGTATGTTGTGTTTTGATAAAACAAAGTGTCTATATTGAATTACAAGCTAAATAGCACTGGATTGGTTCATAATAAGTATTATTAATTCATCCTTCTAAAATTAATTTAAGTTACCAAATACGTAGAAAACAAATCCCCTTGAAGGCATCTTTACCTTTTCAGTATAGTATTGTAGCGCTCTATTGCACGCATTGCTTAGTATAAATAATTAGTGCCTTTCGCTTTTGTTTTTGCTGCCATTTTGTTGTGTGCCTCCTAGCCCGTCTCTCCACCCCGCTCCCGCCTCCCAGCTGCTCCTCCCTCGCTCCGCCCCATCCACTATCCACTTATGACAGATGCTTCTGTGCGCAGCGTTCACGCGCAGCGTTCGCGCCCCATGCGCGCCGAAGATGCACCAAAGGTAAGCCCGTCTACGTCTACCGTGCCCAGCGCCAGACCCCCTGGCCCCCGCAAACTCCTCTCCACCCGCATAACGTACGACTCCGCTACCCTCTCAGCACTTAACCCCGGCCGACTCCCAAAATGCTACCAAGCCGCCCCAGGACACACCCATGGACCCTTCACCTGCCACTCCTGCAAGTTCGACTGCATCAGGACCCACACCAAATCCACAGATTCCAACAGAGCTCTGACACTAACCACCTGAAGTGCATCCTACTCAACACCCGCTCGGTCCACAGACACTCCATTGAACTTTGGAACCTACTCGACACCACATCGCCGGACGTCGCCTTTTCTCACAGAAACCTGGATGAACGCCTCATCAGCGCCCGACATCGCCATAGCCATCCCGGACGGCTACAAGATCATCCGAAAGGACCGCATCAACCAAACAGGAGGAGGAATCGCAATCGTTCATAAGAACACCATCCGCATCACGACCAGTTCCGATGACAACCTCACAACCGCCGAACACCTTCACTTCCAGATTCACACCGACCCTAAGACCACACTCTGAGGCACCCTCATCTATAGACCACCCGGACCCCGCACACAATTCAACGAAGACATTACTGACTTCATCAGCCCTCACGCCCTCCCCTTCGAGAACTACATCCTACTGGGAGACCTCAACTTCCACCTGGAAAAGAACAACGACAGCAACACCACCACCCTTTTGGACAACCTCGCCAATCTCGGACTCAAACAACTTGTCGACACCCCCATCCACTTTGCCGGGCACACGCTCGACCCAATCTTCACCTCCAGCAAGCACATCTCCTTTAATCACACCACAGCTCTCCATTGGACGGACCACAGCTGCGTTCACTTCAACTACAAAAAGATTACGACCCACAACCACTCACAACCAATTGCCCGGAGAAACTGGAATAAAATTACCACCGACCAGCTCTTCACATCACTTCACCAAAACCCTCCTGCCAAATCATCGGACCCAAACCAAGCAACCACCAACCTCACACAATGGATCACCTAGAGCGCTGACGAATTAGCACCCCTAAAAAACCATCAAATCAAACAAGGCAGGAAAAAAGCACCCTGGTTTAATGATGACCTTAAGAAATCCAAGAAGATCTGTCGCACCCTCGAGAAAGCCTGGCGAAAAAACCCAACCACTGACAACCTGACCACCTTCAAGAACGCCACCCGCAAACACCACCAACTAATCCGATCCACCAAGAAATCAGCATTCAAGGATCGACTCGACAACAACGCCCACAACAGCAAAGAACTATTCAACATCGTCAAAGAGTTTACCAACCCCACCGCCGGCACCAACGACATCACTCCATCCCAAGACCTCTCCGACTCTCTAGCCTCGTTCTTCCACAACAAAATCGCTGACATACATAACAGCTTTGGAGACCAGCCCACCCCACCTACCTCCAAACTAAAACCCCCCTCCAACAACCTTTACGCCTGGAACCCAATCACCACTGAAGACACCATCCGCCTGATGAACACCATTCACTCAGGATCGCCAACCGACCCATGTCCCCACCACATTTTCAACAAAGCAGACTCCATTATCGCACCCCATCTCCGAGACGTCATCAACTGCTCCCTCAACTCCGCCACCTTCCCGGAAAGCTGGAAACACACCGAACTCAGCGCCCTCTTGAAGAAACCTACAGCAGACCCCACTGAACTTAAAAACTACCGCCCCATTTCGCTCCTCCCTTTCCCTGCCAAAGTCATTGAGAAAGCCGTCAACAATCAACGCGCCGCCTTCCTCGAATCCAACAAATCCCTCGACCCTTCACAGTACGGCTTCCGAGCCAAACACAGCACTGAGACCGCCCTCATCGCAGTAACAGACGACATTCGAACTCTACTGGACAGCGGAGAAACTGCTGCCCTCATCCTACTTGACCTCTCCGCAGCCTGCGACACAGTCTGTCATAGCACCCTCATACAACGCCTCAGCAACGTTGGAATACAAGGAAAAGCATTGGACTGGATAATCTCGTTCGCGCCAGAAGAACACAGAGAGTCCACCTCCCCCCTTTTAGATCAGAGGCCACCGAAGTCATCTGCGGCGTACCCCAAGGATCTTCACTCAGTCCCACCCTCTTCAACGTATACATGAGTCCCCTCGCTTCCATTGCGCGCCAACACAACCTCAACATTATCTCCTACGCAGATGACACTCAACTGATCCTATCCCTCACCAAAGAACCAAACACCGCCAAAACCAACCTACACGAAGGGATGAAAGAAGTAGCCGAGTGGATGAAGAACAGCCGTTTAAAACTAAACTCAGACAAAACGGAAGTCCTCATCATAGGATCATCCCCCTCCGCCTGGGACGACTCATGGTGGCCACCGGCCCTGGGAACCGCACCCATACCAACAGACCACGCACGTAACCTGGGCTTCATCCTGGACTCCTCCCTCTCGATGACCAGACAAGTCAACGCCGTCTCATCATCATGCTTCAACATCCTACGTATGCTCAACAAAATCTTCTGTTGGATCCCTACCGAAACAAGAAAGACGGTCACCCATGCACTGGTCACAAGCCGACTAGACTACCCTTTACGCCGGAACACGCGCCTGTCCTTCTACACCCCCACCCGCCAACTTCGATCGTCCAATCAAACCCTCGCCGCAATTCCACGCATCCAAAGATCCACCATGGGAGGAAGATCCTTCTCCTACTTAGCGGCCAAGACCTGGAATTTCCTCCCCACCCACCTCCGCCTCACACAGAACCACCTCTCCTTCAGGAAACAACTAACAACTTGGATATTTGATAAGTAAAGCTCCCCCCCCCTCCCTCAAGCGCCTTGAGACCCTCTGGGTGAGTAGTGCGCTATACAAATTTAAACTTGAACTTGAACTTGAGGCTGCATAGTGCTAACACAGGCAGCCTTGCACCGGGCCACATTTATTAGTTATAGGCCCTGGGGTACCTACCCCTGAGCCAAAATCATGAAAAGGGCGGAGGGGTGCTAGATGGCCTTTTCCCCCTAGTATCCAGAGGCCCTGGAAACACATATTTTCTTAGTAATAGGGAAAGGACCATGCACCCACCCTCCATGAGCTATTAAAGACCCCAGGAGTCCAACTCAAGGGCTGAAATTTGGTAAAAAAGGGTATGGGGCTGCACAGCCCCCTCCCTTAGCCTCTAGAGACAACGGACACCCCTTCCCCGGGCCAAATTCATTAATAAACAGGAGGGGGGCTGTGTGGCTCAGGGAGGTGGGCTGAGAGCCCCACCTCCCCATTAAATAAAAAGGGGCCTAAAGATGCTTCCGGGGGCTGAGTGGCCCCCCTTTCCTTTTAACTTATATGCATCATTTAAGATGTCATCAGTGATGTCATAAATGATGACAAAGAACGGCACAGTTTATGCAAGCAGTGCATGGCGGGGTGCTAAGTACAACTGGTGAATTTAATGGATTTTTTTTCAAACGTTAATGTTGTCACTGACAGGATCATCTGAATGAATAAATGAATGAATGAATGAATAACATTTATAGAGAATGCAAACAGCTGCTTCAAAGGGAGCATACTAGTGCTTTGTATTTGTAGGACACAAACTTAGAGAAGCAAAAAGTGGGCCAAACGGATTAGGGGGCATAGTATCAAGAAACAGTGTTAAAATTATCGCCGCTTTAGCGGCAGGAAACTGCAGCTAAAGCGGTGATAATGGGCTTGATAATATGTCCTTGAGAAATCCAATAGAAGCCCATGTTCTAGTGTTAATATGGGCTTCTTTTGGAATTCTCCTGGGCATATTATCAATCCCATTATCTCCGTTTTAGCAGCAGCTTCCTGCCAGTAAAGCTGCGATAATTTTAGCGCCGTTCCTTGATAATATGCCCCAAGGTCTCTCTAAAGAGGTGGCTCGTTAGAAGTATCTTGAACGAATCCTATGAAGTAGCGCTTCTAATATGCTTCGGTAAAAGGTTCCAGATCGTCAGGGCAAGGTAAGAGAAAGAACGATCATCTGCTCTAGTTTTGTTGATCTTGGGGATGCATAGTAGGTTGTGGTTGGCTGAACACAATACTCTGTGAGGAAGGTATCTTTTAATTTCATTCAGACCTTTATTTTGGGTAGTCCAAACCGCTACCGTCAGAACTTTAAACTTTATTCTTTGATTGACAGGAAGCCAGTGGAGGCTTTTTAAAGCCATTTCGAATTGATTGTCATTTAGGAATGTTCAGAAACAATCTGGCTACCGCATTCTAAACTCATTGGGGAGACGATGTAACCTTGCGGTTAGAGCGGTCGACCTCGAAGCTGGGGAACCGTGTTCGAGTCTCGGCAATGACGCTCAACATCCTGTGATTCTGGGCAAATCACTTAATCTCCCTGTGCCTAACAAAAACGAATGTGTCCATCTGTAAGGAAACTGGGGGCATATTACCTATTACCAAGCAATAGCGATAATTATCGCTATTGCTTAGTTAGAAACAAAAAGTTACCGCTGAGCTGCGGCGATTTTTATCGCAGATAAACCTTGGTATTACCAAGGTTTATCGCAAATGCAATAAAAATCGGCCACAATGCATGAATATCGCTGAAAAGTCCGCGATATTCAGGCATTACCGAGCTAATGCTCTTAGCCATGTTATCCACCTCCCATTGGATAACATGGCTAAGAACTGCTCAGGGCAGGTGTTAGCTTTTGGAGATATTCGCGCTTAGCGCAAATATCTCCAAAAGTTGGTAATAGGAGATAGCGATGTTAGCGACTGTTTCAAGTCGCTAACATCTTGGCAAGCCCACTTTGCATGTCATTAGTGATAAATATCACTGACATGCAAAGTGGGGCCCAAGATGGCCGCTATCTCCTACTAGCTGTCGCTAACTGGTGTTAGCGACAGCTAGGTAATAGGGAGATCATTTTATCTCCGCTTTCTTGGCCTTTAAAGCCAAAAAAGTGGAGATAAACCCCCTTGATAATATGCCCCCTGGTTCTCATGTGAAGCGCTCTGATACCGGATGTCTCGGGTCTAGTTCGCGCTATGTAAAACTCTTAAAAAAATAAATAAATTGCAGTCTGTTTATCAATGCTTGGGGAGATCCATTAAGCAGCACATTGGCATAGTCAAGTCTTGATATGATCAGTGCATGAATAATGATCTTTCCAGTGTGTTCCAGCAGGAATTTGAAAGTCTTTCTTAAAGATTTCCATAGGGAGAAACAAACTCCAGCGGTAGCATTAACAAATGGCTTGAATGAGAAAGCCTTGTCTAGTTTTACCCCTACGTTTTTGGCAGAGTTGGATGGTACCGTTGGGGGAGACCAAATTCAGTAGGCCACAGATGGGCTGGGTCCGATATAGGGGATGCACTGAAGTCAGGATTTCTGATTTTTCTGAGTTTAAGCAGAGACAACATTTATCCATCCAATCTGCTACTGCAGATAAACAACCCTGAAAATTGAGACTTGTAAACCAAACATCAACTTGGTGTCATCAGCGTAGGACACCACTTGAAAAAAACACACTTGGACTGTAGCCACCTAAGTACAATGTCACTTTAACCTTTTTTTTTGTATATGTATATTTATAGGACCCCCATACATATGTTCATGAGAAAGTGCTCAATAATCAATTGTGCACTGTAGCTGAGAGTCACCAGTTATTTCATTATTCAAGCTATAACGAGTATAGGTTTAAAATTTTCGAACATATCCGTGTAGTGACTACAATCTATGGTAGGCATTGAGGTGTTGTGAATGCTGTTAATAATGCTCGCTCCACCTTGATTTTGAGGGATACAGCATTCCTGACACCCAAGGGGACATACCAGTTTACCCATGAGCTTCCCTATGTTAGAAGATGGGCTATTCCCTCCGGCGATGAACAATCTTTTTGCGGACACTTCAGTGTGCACTTTGTCTATTTGTTGAAATGACCCATGGTAGGGTTGACAGCAACCATTTCTACAAAAAGAATGATTGAATATATGTATGAAATCTTCCATAGTAACCGCTAATGGTGTGCACTAATACTTAATTGAAACGTATCAAGAAGTAGAGAGTTTTAAGCGGCCGATCAAGAATAGCATGCAGGTTGTACCTACTCTCTGTAGTGATTGAAGAGTGCTGATCAAAGAACCAGCCAGAGCCTATCACCTATATCCAGATGCCACAAGGTATCATTCTCATCATGTTGTGGGGGCTGCAATCCCAAAGCATGAAGATGTGAAGTGTTGTGAGAATGTAGCCTAACATCAGGAAGAGTCTTCAATGTATGAGCCAAGAGGCTCAAAGTTATTGAGGAGGGAGCGTTCAGCGGCAGATAAGATCAGGGTGCCTTAGTTTGTGTTTGGTTTGAGGGGTGTTGCTAAAGTTACAGGTAAATAGAGGGGATTGTGTGAAGACCAAGCCTGCTGAGGGTTTGAAGAAAGCATATAAAGACAACAGTCTTTGCTGTCTTGTTCTGGGTGGCATGTAGGGAGCACTGATTAGTCTCCCCAAGATATTCTGACATTTGCAGGAGTCAAAGGATACCTCATCTACTTTTGGAGATGGCATGATGATGGCTCCCTCCTCCATGGGGACACCACATGACCCTTCTACTAGACTCCTGGGTGGACACAGCCTTGCAGCCATAGAAGAGGCTCCTCTGCTCTTTGCTCACTTTCGCTTGCCAGTAAGGATATCTTTTTTTTTTTAGTCCCTCTATGTGTGAAACTGTTGTCAACCAGAATTTTTATACTGAGAGGATCGCTTATTTTGCAGTTGTATTCCTTGAAAATGCAAGTGTTTGATAGACATGACACATTTACTTCTGCTTGACCAGCAGGCAAAACACATTTTGGGCACGTTTCAGCCTTCCTTCCTCGAGGGTTCCCTCAACCAAGCAAACAGACACTATATTAGACTGTTAGCTGTCAATATTGTGCAGTATTCTAGTGAATGTTCTTTTTATTCACTGCAGAGACTGAGGCTTAACATATAGGTCAACTGCAAATGGAGTCACTACTAGACGGTGTGTGGATTGACCAGTCCGTTGCAAATCTAATCTAGGGCCACTACACTTAACCTGTTGGCACCTAGCCTATTGGATTCACGTTTTTAATTGCAGAGGGGACCCCCTGAATAAAATAGTCTCCGGTACCCTCTATTCCATTTTAATCACCACCTAGGCTACATTCCTAACTACCCACACACCCGCACTTCACCAAAAGGCAGTTGGATTTAAAAGATCTCTGCCAAAGAGCCCCTCTCTGAGGTGAGCCCGTTGGGGATTGCACCGCCTCCCCGACGAGGAGCAACGCCGATGATGAAGCATGACACCTGCATGGGTGTGTGAGGCAAATATTTCCAACAAAATGGATGCCCTAAGGTGTTATACTTTCACCTTTGGTTACGCCAGTCACGCACACTTTCTAATCTAAGGAACAGTCCAGCAACCCAATTTGCTGACTGATGCCTCAGTCCAGTCATGGTCAAACACAAGATTAAGCTTTGGTCGTCCACGTTTGAGCAGCTGTTCACCGTGCTCTGCAGTAGTTTGTCCTTGAACATAAGGAAAGGGTGGACTGCTTCTGAAAGTGGTCAGACTGAGAATCCAGGAGACTGAAAACACCCAGATAAATGAAGTCCGTCTCATTGGGGTTTATTTCGGAAGTATGCAGGCATTTACCACGCCTGCCGTAACAACGCAAGTCGCTACAACGACTTGCCTTAGGGAAGGTGCTGGACTTTGGAATAGTATAACTTACTATTCCAACTTCAGTCTGCGCAACAGTAGGGAAAGTGTTGGACTTTAAGTGCAACATCAGTCCAAGAACGATTTTCTTAAGGCAAGTCTGTAATAAATTAAGAGAAATCCAAAGAAATGTAGATAAGTCCAGGTTTTATTCAGCTGCAGCACAGTACTTCCAACCTTCAAAACTCACAGATCCAGTATATCATTTCAGATCATAACAATTCTAAATGGAACCACCTGAATGGTGTGCATGTGCAACATAGGACAAAGGTTCTATTAAAAGGGAAATATGTACAGGGAAGGATTAAAAGGGAAATACCAAGAATTGAGAATATAACACATTTCCCCCCTTAAAGAAAAGAAAGGTACATTTAAACATCAGGATGCGTATGTAAAAATCAACTATGGTACACATTTCGAAACTCTTCTAACATTCCATCTTTTCCCATCCTGAGTAACAACACTATTATGATAGACACGCATAACTTTCATTGGCTTACCAAATTTGTTCTCTCCTTTAGCAATGAACCCTGGTTTGCGAATCCTGACAACATCACCAACCATGAATACTGGTTGTCTAACCTTCATCCTAGAATCATAATTACATTTGTACTTGTCTTGTTTGAGCTCCACTTTTTCAGCCACATCCTTAATATTCACATCAGTCACTTGTTGACTACAACTTTTCTTAAACCACCAAGGACATAATCCCGAAACAGGGTCTCTACCTTTTAGTAAACGGAAAGGAGAGACTTCGGTAGTGGCATGAGGTGTAATACGGTATAACCATAATTTCTCTCTCAACTTATCCTTCCACAGACCTCCTGATTTGCGAGCCCAAACCAAATCTTCCTTGAGGACTCTATTATATCTCTCCACTAGACCATTACCTTGTGGTTCATAGAGAGCTGTAGTACAATGCTTGATGCCATATGTGCTCAAAAACTCCGACATAAGTGAAGACTTGAACTGTACCCCATTATCGGATACAATACACTCCGGAGAACCTTCTCTGGAAAAAATCTCTTTTAAAAATAGAATAACACTTTCTGTATTTGGATGAGGCACTAGTTTGACCTCAGGCCACTTTGAGTGATAGTCCACAGCAACAATGGCAAATCTACATTCTTGTGGTAAGAAATTGAAAGGACCAGCTATATCAATTCCTAACTTTTGCCACGGATGATCTGGCCACTTTACAGGAACTAAAGGTGCAGGATCACACTTACACGATTTATCACTCTCAATGCACTCGGGACATTCCCTGACAAACTTATCCACTACTCTATCAACCCCTGGCCACCAGAAATTGGACCTAATAAGTCTTTTCATAGAAGACATTCCCATATGACATTCATGACTCATTTGTAAGATCACACTTCTTATAGCCAACGGTGGAATACATTTCCCAGTTCTGAACAAAAGATCACCCTCAATGGCCAACTCATCAGCAACGTTGTAGAATGGTGTGATCTCAGCAGGAACACGTTCTTTGGAAGGCCATCCCAACCTCAAATAGTCTCTGACCTTACACAGCAAATCATCCTCATCCATACCTCTCTTCCACATATCCTCCGATATAACTTTGTATTTTTCTGAAAACATTTCAGAAATACTGGTTACCACCTCTGTATCCTCTTCAACCCCAGAACTTGTACACGGCAACCTAGACAAACAGTCTGCAGTAACATTTAGCTTCCCAGGCACATATTCAATGTCAAAACTATATTCTTGCAAACGTGACATCAATCTTGCAATGCGAGCTGTGGCATTTAACCCTCCACCAGGTGATAGAATGCTCACCAATGGTTTGTGATCAGTGCGTATGAGGAACCTTGCACCCCAGATGTAATTTCGGAAATGCTCAACACCCCATACACATCCCAACAATTCTTTTTCTATGACGGCATACCGTCTTTCAGTTTGATTCAACGATCTGGACGCAAACGCAACATTCCAATCTTCCTTTCCAGAACGTTGTGAAAGTACACAACCTAAACCATAAAGGCTGGCATCTACTGTCAAAATGCAAAGTTTATTCAAACAAAATGGCCTTAAAGTAGGTGCTGACACCATATCGAGTTTGACACTTTCGAAAGCATCCTGCTGTTTAGATCCCCACAAAAATTCTACCTCCTTCCTTGTCAACTCCCTTAACGGTTCCATCTTTGTAGCAAAGTTTGCAATAAACTTACTGTAATATTCGCACAGTCCTAGGAACGACAACAACTTGTCCTTACAATCTGGTGCAGGAGCCTTTAAGATTGCATCCACCAAGGATCTTTTTGGAGCAACACCCTTACCAGAAATTGTGTGTCCCAAATATTCTATAGTTTTTTGAAATAACTTACACTTCTTACTCTTAATGGTAAGTCCAAACTTATCTAACATCTTGCACACATTCCTCAAATGCTCCATGTGTGTTTCATCATCTTTGGAGAAAACCAAGATATCGTCTTGGAAACACTTCACATACTCACTCATGTCCTTAAATATATGGTACATAGATCTCTGAAAAACAGAGGCTGCTGACGCCAAACCGAACGGCATCCGTTTGAACTGGAACAAACCCTGAGGTGTGATAAAAGCAGTGAGATGGCGTGACTCCTCAGCTAACACCACCTGATGATACGCCGATCTCAAATCCAACGTGGAAAATATCATACCACCTCCCAGCATACTCACGACCTCGTTGATATTGGGCAGAGGATGACAGTCTACTACTATGTTAGCATTTAGTGCTCTCAAATCTATGCACAACCTCAAAGATTTGTCAGGTTTGCGTGCCAAAACCATTGGCGAAACCCATTCGGATGACTCTATTTCTTCTATGACATCATTTTTTAACATGTCATTCAGTGCATCACTTAATTCTTCTCTAACATTAAGTGGTACAGGCCTAAGTTTTTGTACAACCGGTATAGCTCGTTGTTTAAGCTTAATAACATGAGTGAACCCACTTAATTTACCTAATTTGTCTGAAAACACACTAGGAAACTCATCAGAAAGAGTCTTCCAAACATTACTCTCTTCAACTGATCTGATTTTATCCTCTGACATATCACAATCATATGACACCATGACAGGATCTTTGTTGCGTGGATTCAACGTAATGTGAAGTCTGAACTGATCCCGCCACCCCAACACATTCACTCCCTTCACAACCACATACAGTTTGATAAATGAAGATTGGTCTTTAAAATACATCATGGAGGCAATGTACCCTATAAAATCAATACTAGAACCATTAAAACCTTTTGCCATGACATCGGGGGGACACAATTCACTCTTAGAAATAATGTTCTTGTACATTTCATCAAAATATCTTTCAGTTATGATGGTCCAAGGAGACCCCGAGTCAGCCATCAATTCTAACTCTACTCCTTTAAACCTAACTACACATTTTGGAGACTCCAAATAATCTTCTTCAAGAAGACTTATACTTATAATAGACACAATCATCCCACTTACTCTGTTGGGTTCATCAGATACAACACGTTCATATCTAACTAAACTTGAGTCATAGTCTGTCTCATCTCTCACACAAGAAACTTCTTTTTTCTTGAAATAACTGCCTTTATCCCCAGTTTTCTTTCTGTCGTCTCTACATGAGTTGGAAAAATGACCCACTTTTCCACACTTGTTGCACTCCTTACCCAAGGCAGGACAAAATTTAAACGTAGCAACATGATTGTAACTCCCACATCTAAAACACACGATGCGGCTACGTGGTCCAAACTTATGACTTGGGGAACCTCTAGCAACATTGTTCATTGCACACACTTCTTCAGTTAACTTATCACTCTTACTACTCTTATTGCTTGTCTCCTCTATCGTCTTCATCCACTTGTTAGACTGTTCAAAAGCTTTAGCAGTAGAGATACACTCCAACAAAGTTGGGTTGCCTACAATCCACAATTGTTCTTGTGTTTTCTTGCACTTAACATTCACAATAATATTATCTCTAAGCATCTCATCTGTCATATTACCAAAATTACATGGCATCACTAGAGCTCTCAAACCTGTTAGAAAATCATCAAAAGATTCATTTTCTTTTTGCGTTCTGGTATAGAACTTGTACCGGTTTAAAGCTAGACTAGTGGTGGGTTTAAAGCGTGTTTCTACACGGAGCATAGCTTCATCAAAAACCCCATTATCACCAGGAATGGCTGGTAAATTTCTGAAAATAGCTTGCCCCTCGGATCCCAAACAATGTAAAAAGATGTTTTTCTTTCTTTCATTTCCCATCCTCTCCCCATCAATAGCTTTTAAATATGTCATAAACTCCTCCTTCCATCTATTCCACGGAATGGGAGGATCACCTTTGTTTTGCAAAAATTTTGAAGGAGGGTCGAACTGCATGTTAATCAGTAAAAGCAAAAAAAAATTGCAAAATAAACAGTATCAATAATAGTAATACAATAAGAGCAAATTGCTATAACTTAATGACAGATAAGTTAATGAGTACACAAGCTGTGTACATCAGCGAAATTGAAAAGAAGTCAGCGTAGGATTCAAACTTGCAACATGTGGTAATTCTTCTTGTGCAGTGATTTCGTTGTTTAAATCACTTCTTACGCGCGTTGCAAACAGTTTCAGGCAGGCGCGCTTTAAAAGTACCTTCAGCAACGGTGTAAATAGATGTCCGCTCTTCGGTAGCGTTCAGCAGATGCGTTAAATATTGTTTTTAAAGTATCTTTACCTTCCGTTGTGAAGCAAAGCTCGCTCTTCGCAGCGCTCGGCAGTAACGTTGAAATTAAAGTAAACAAATATGGCGGCTACCGACGCGTTGCGCATTACGTCATGCGTTGCGTGTAGCTTCCTTCGTTACTATAGATACAGCGCATGCGTGTGGCTTTACTTGTTACCTTGGATACAGCTTCCTCGCCGGCGCATGCAAGCTGTAACCGAAGACTCCGCTTTTGAAGGAAAACACTCGTAAAAGTAAGATTTTAGTTTAAAATCTGCACAATTACACAGGAAATGCTCAAAGTCAACGCAATTTTTTGTAAAATGAAATAAATCAGGAAACTTGAAATGAATTGTAATTCCTTGCAGTAAATCCACAATGAAGAAGTTGAAAAACGAATCCTTTCTTGAATCTTTCCCAGTAGATTTACAAGTCACACTCCAGGTTACACATCCAACGATAGTTTCTGGAGGCAAATCCAAGTACTTTTGGAGAATAAATCCTCAATCTAAAAGCTTCTGGAAATGGGTAAATACTGCAAACAGCTCAAAAATTTCCCAAAAATTCCAGTTTTGTACCACACCTGTGCTGCTGATGTAGAAGTAGTAGGTACTGGTCACCCTCGTCGCCAATTTTGTAATAAATTAAGAGAAATCCAAAGAAATGTAGATAAGTCCAGGTTTTATTCAGCTGCAGCACAGTACTTCCAACCTTCAAAACTCACAGATCCAGTATATCATTTCAGATCATAACAATTCTAAATGGAACCACCTGAATGGTGTGCATGTGCAACATAGGACAAAGGTTCTATTAAAAGGGAAATATGTACAGGGAAGGATTAAAAGGGAAATACCAAGAATTGAGAATATAACACAGTCGTTATAATGATTTGTGTAGTAAAGAAATGCATTGTAAAGACACATTCATGGTCCATGTTGTTAAGGCACATCTTTGTTTGAACCTCGATGTAAAGGCTGTTTCCCCTCAGTGACGTAACAAAACTTGAGGGGGCACCCATGCAAATTATAAGGAGGTACCCCACCCCTCCCCGGACCCAGACACGGTATCCGGGGGCAGAGTCAGCACAAGCAGTGTCTTACTGACACACACGGCTCTATTCTAAAAGAGAATATTCATCCCCGCTGAAGAATCACGTACCCTCCTCAAAGATTTGAGGGGAATTATTCCAGTGTTTGCACTATAACACTGTCCATTAGTACACAAGTAGTGTAAGTAATTTATGTTTGTTTGTCCTGACGAAAGCTCCACAGACCCGGCTGGGCACTAGGGAGCTGAAACATGTCGACGCCATTTATAAAGTAGTATAGTGAGATCCAATAACTTGTTCTCATACCTATACCCACCATTTTTAAGGGCACTCTTAACCTTCTTTATTAAAGTTTTCCCCATGTTAAGCTTTGTTTTTTAAACATTTTTTATCACTTTTTCTATCTCTGGACACTGCTGCCAGAATCTCAGGTTGCCTCTGGATGAGGCAGGCATACAGCACGTCAATTGGACATCCGATGATAAATGCCATAACGCTAATGTGGGGCGGAGTACAGGAATATACCGCATTTGAACAACATTGCGTTTATGAGGATGTTCCAAGCTAACCTAAAGGTTTAGCAGTAACAAGTGTCCATTCCATTTTTGATTACCTATACATCTTTGTTTGAGCCTCGATGTAAGGCTGTTTCCCCTCAGTGACGTTACAAAACTTGAGGGGGCACCCATGCAAATTATAAGGAGATACCCCACACCTCCCCGGACCCAGTCAGGAGCTTTCAGACCAGGGACCTGCCACCCATGCACATTGCCGGAGGGCCCTCTGGAGCTCAGGCCCCTGCACTGCTGGAGCGGCGGAGCTAATGTTACACCACTGGCCCATTTACAACTTCTTAATAATGATGTTCCAATAAATTATAGGGTGGTAACATGATAGGTTCTTAAATATAACACATATAAAAGTACAAAAGCTGAATACATTTGAATGGTGATCCTTCTTTGCACAGGGATCCTCATTGTTGAACTCTCTGGGATATATTTACGAGAAAATGTCGGAGTGCTAAGCTGAGCCAAATGTGGCAGAGCTGAGCTCTGACATTTTCAAAATGCAGGGATGTGCCGTACTCACAAAAATAGGGCGCATCCCTATGTTTTTCCTAGCACTGGCGCTAAATTTAGCTCCGTATCGCCAATGCAGGCACCTCCACACCATAGGTGTCTCTGTTGCAGGGAATAATTGTTTATGTGCAGGAAGGTGTCCCTTCCTGCACATAAACAATCACTAATGGCAATTTGTTACTTCTACGTATACTGCAGAATGCAGCAATTATTAGAACTAGCAATTCGTCGTTATTTATTGATTGTTTATGTGCAGGAAGGGACACCTTCCTGTCATAAACAATCATTAATGGCAAGTTGCCCTTTCTATGTGTGCTGCAGAATGCAGCACACATTGAAAAACCAAAAACGAGGAAAACTAATGGTATTTCTCCTCGTTTCGCCCTTGGGCAGGGTCAAAAGCAATGGGTGTTTTTTGGTGGAACGCCCACAGCAACACCCATTGCATGCCCCTGTCACGCTAAGTGATGCGTGTAAAGAGGCCTTATTTACAAGGTGGCGTTAAGCCACAAAAAGTGTCTTAACACCGCTTTGTAAATATGGACATGGGCATGTCGTCCCCAGAACGTCGCTAAAAGTGACAATTTGGTGGCGATATCCCCTTGTAAATATGCCCCTCTAGCTTTATTTAACTGACTGGAAAATGACAATCTCAAATTTGGGAGATTTTTAAAGACCCACCTCTTTCTGTAGATTTCAGCTAGTCCAAGTATATTCACCACTGAAACCTCCTCCTCAATTTGATAGCAGTGTCTGACCCCATAAAAGAGCCGCTGCCGCCCCGTAACAGGCCCTTCTGGCTTTGTTGTTCCTCAGCGTTTTATCTCCATTTGTGGTGAAACTCAGGTGAGTGTCCCCAGCAGCAGACCCCATGCTTTCCAGCTCAGTACCTTATGCTTCCCCCTCCGGTTTTTTTCTAATACAAATGTTTGCTTTAGACTATTTCTCTTCTTTATATATCATAGCCCAAAGTGCTTCTTGGCCTGGTAATATATATATTGTTTTAAATAGGTAAAATAAAATAAAGTACAGCTTTGCCTTCTGGACTACCACCTGTCCACAGTGACTCTGCGGCTACTCCATCAGCTCCGTTTTCTATCCCCCGCCTTCGTATTTTGGGATAAAAAGTAAAGGTTTGACCTACCGAGGTGTGCTGTTGGCAGCACAGTGCTACCGAATGGAAGTGGAAAGTTTTACCACTATTAAATGGTTGTTTTTAGGGATAATCTCCTCCCACTCCTGTCTTTGTACTGGTGACACATTATGCAGTCTCCCACCTTTGCTTTGCTCGACAATCCGCCCTACTTTTAATGTAGAAGAGTATCTGCAAGAATTAGTTCACTTATTTTCACAATCAGTACTCACAATGGCAAAAATGTGTGGATTTTCTCACTACCTAATCACCTAATACTCTATATAGAAACCCTAATTTGCAAGGGAACGGATTATGTAGTTGTATAATTTAGAAATCTGTTGAATTCACTTTTCTGAGTTTCCTTTTCAGTTCAGTTTGATCATCTAGTAAACTCTATCTGCACATGGAAGTGTTCACATGGACAATGAGACACTAGTGCAAACGGTGTGTGTACATACATTATGGAAGCCAAGAGCTTCAGCAGAAAGCACTGACAACGCACCTCTCTGCTCGGTTCCTCCTAGTTTTAAACCCTGGAGGTTTCAGTCTCAAGTGCTGATAATCCCTCAAGCTCCAGGCCCCCGTTTCACCTAGGAGCCGAGCAGCTAACACAACAGCCCAGTCAATGCTGTTTGCTTTCCCTCCCATTAGAGGCTGCTTTGGTTGGCTTTCGGTTGCTTTTCTTTGGCAAAGCTTTGTTATCAGTTGCAAAGCTTTGTTATCAGTCGTACAACACGTGAAATCCTTAGCTACTTCTTTAGAAAAAACACTGCTGTGTATTCAGGCTCCCGCAGCAGAGCAGTGTGTCTGCAGCACATAGGATGGGAGTGAAACAAGCATAGGGTAGGAATTAACACAGTGACCACATCCCAGGGCATTTATACTCTGATGAGCTAGTTTACTAACACCATCCGGCAATCAGTTAGTGAAACCACACAATGTTTATTCTGAGAGACAATTATTTGTTGCAAGTTTAATAAACACAGGTTTTGGCGCATATATTAGTGAAGCGAGGTTTAATGAGGGTGAATAAGTTGAATTAAACACATATTGTAGTTTTCTGCTGCAGTTTTCTTTAACCTGCTTCCAGACAGTTTGTTCCTGGCATAATAACTTGTATTATATAGAGCATTACTATAGCAGAGTAAAAATTACCCATGAGTGTGTTGTTTTCGTCTTGCGGCCACTCTATAACCGGTAGAGACTCCTGGTAGCTCCACTATATATACAGAAAAAAATACAAAGGTGAGGGGTGCAACACTTGCAGAAAAAGCCATGGGCAATCTTTTGGACTGAATTACTGTCCATCCTTTTTTATTTACTTTGCATTTTCATATGGAGACCAGCCATATGCAAATCATCTTTGGTCTTAGTCCAACAGAAGCAGTTCACCCTGAACTGCCAAGCAGCGCTTTTATGTAAAAGAATGATTGCTGGTGCGCAAAGCTCTGCTCCAGCAGTGGTATTAAAATCAGCACACCAAATAACAAGGCTGCATAGTCTTGACTTCACCTCAGTCCTCTTTAATCCACTACCAGACACTGCCGGCCCTTTATCTCACTCTTGCCAGCCCTTGCTTTCTCCCTTTGTGCCGCTTTTTTCAGTCTTTCTCTTTTTCATCTTTTCACTTTGTGTTTTTCTCTCTTTCTCACAGTCAATATCTGATGAGGAAAAATAAGTGCTGATTATCTATAAATGGGAATATAATCAACACCTGAGCAGTCGGTAGGCCTTGTCAATGAGGGAAAGCTGGAGTCCTATGGAAGAGGGAGCACAGGACCTATATCTGGTCATACCGTTAACCTGTAGGGTGACACACTGTGGAAAACACAAAAGGTGATGAGTGGAATACATACAAAAGTCTCAGCCACTGGCAATACCCAGTTGTGTGTCCCATGTATCACAGGGTTCAATGGAAAAAAGGAGGAGGAACACTATTGACTGAAGTCAGGAAAGTGTAATCAAGCGAAAAAACTAAAAAGGTCCCTGCCTAAAACTTTATGTGGATCATGTGTTGTGTTATGTAGTGCTACAGAAAACACAAAGTTGATACTTGTACAAAAATTATTTTGACACCAGTTGCAATGGAATTACAATAGTCAATGAGAACACTCAAGACAGGAACATCATATAAAATAAGTCAGTTTTTATTCATAATTATTAAAAATTTTACACAGAGAATTTTGCACTATTAAAAACCAAGTTAAAATGTCAATTTCATAATATTGAACACAAAATGACAATGCAATAATATTGAACACAAAATATTAGTAAAAACTAAGAAAACTACAGAGCAGTCGAAGCTGCGTTTTGGTGAGACATGGTGGGACAAATGCCGTACCTTTTTATGTGGTACTAGCCCATCACCCATCTGGTCTTTTAGCCATTATTATACTTGCAATTAAATATTGTTGGCTACATAATCTGAGCCCCCCTTGTTCTACTTTTTTACTTTACATATTCTAAGGACCTTCAATTTATATCCTTTACTACATTGGTGACTCCGTCGAACCCAACAGTGATGGAATAGTGCCACATAAAAAGGTACGACGTTTGTAATTATAAATAGGTTGGAGATCATCATGGTTTTTAGCGATAATCCTTGTAGCAAGATTTCTGAGTAAAGACTAGGACCAAATAAAACCTATTCAAATCTTGCATTCATTGTGCTTTCAGGATATTCCCACCTCTTATTTTCGCAGAAGGAAGTTAATCCTTCCAATTGAATAAGGGTTGATTACTTTTTCTGTTCTTTGTACTCCAATAGGTAGGTCTATAGAATATGGAAGGACCATGGGCCCGATTCACAGAACTAACTTAAGACAAAATCCTAAACTTACTACTTTTGGTATTCACAGAAGTTAGGATTTTGTCTTAAGACAGATTTAAGACAGATTTAAGACAGAATCCTAACTTAAGTCTGTCTTAAGTCTGTCTTAAGACAAAATCCTAACTTCTGTGAATACCAAAAGTAGTAAGTTTAGGATTTTGTCTTAAGTTAGTTCTGTGAATCGGGCCCTATGTGTTGTAGGTGTTTTTGTGCACTCAGGATGTGTAACAGCAGTCATAGTCTGGGTTGCAAGGTGTAATCACATATTAATGTTTAAAATATGTAAAATAGGGATCGCATATGATAATCAACATGTTTGTTTGTAATACTTTATTCAATAAAGTTTTTTATCATAAAAGTAGATACAATTTCATCATAAAAGAATAAAAAAATATATTAATTGTATTTCATAATACAGGGAGAATAAAAAATGAAATATGTTAAAATGCAAAATCAGTATATACATGTAAAAGCCCATAGGACATAAAGTGCAGTGATAATCTTTCCATAAACAGCCAGATTAATTAGTCTTAGTTTCCTAGCCCGTTTTCGATTGCATAAGCTTTGAGCATATCTGCCAGGCTCTCCCCAAATACTTTGCTACTCCACAAATGACCATCATAGATGTTGTATCCGTTCTCAAAATTCGGAGGGCCATCGTTCAGTGCCTCACTCCTAATTCCCTACATACAGGTTTTAACCACCTTTTCCTGACCCCCCTATAGGCACTGCAAGCAAACAGAAAGTGTGCTAAGGACTCGGTGGGGTTTGCACATCCCAGACAACTAGCTTGGTGGGATAATCAACATGAGCATTGTTATTCTGTGTCTAGAGGCTTGTATATTGTTGTATTATTCAACATTGTTTTTTGAAAACTCTGTCCTGAAGAAGGTGGTTGATCCATGTCTCACCGAAACGCAGCGTCGACTGCTCTGTAGTTTTCTTAGTTTTTACTAATATATTGTGTTCAATATTATTAAATTGTCATTTTGTGTTCAATATTATGAAATTGCCCTTTTAACTTGGTTTTTAATGGTGCAAAATTCTCTGTGTAAAAACCTGAATTATTTGATATGCGGTTCCTGTCTTGAATGTTCTCATTGACTACTGTAATTCCATTGCAACTGGTGTCAGAATAATTGTTGTGCAAGTATCAACATTGTGTTTTCTGTAGCACTACATAACACAACACATGATCCACATAAAGTTTTAGGTAGGAATCTTTTCAGGTTTTTCACAGGGTTCAAGCCATCCCTCAAGCTTGAGGTTACTTGTGTTCTTGTTGAAAGTAGAGCTGGCCTGTTGCTGTTGATATAAAACCAAGACTCATTTGCATATGGCTGGTCTCAGTTAGAAGTAGTATAATGGTTGGAAAACATTGACCAGAATTGGAGCCTGAGCAATAGACAGCAGTTGAGCCTTACACAATCATTCTATCCATCACCTTTGTGTTTTCCTGGGTCATGAAAAACTGGTAAGGTTTTTTAGACAATTAGGGTCACACAAATTCGCCCCCCACAACTGACCATCTATGCGTGAGAAGTGAAGGCTAGCAGAGCTCACTGTGAAAGTATTGAAATAATTCATATGTTTCCCTTTCACGTTATAAGAATTTTCACAAATCTATGTGAAAGTGAAGTTGTAAAAATGCTGCCCTACTGTGCACTATTTTTTGCAAAATGTTCATAGGTAGAATACTACCAAACTCCCGGAAAGATTTTGAGCTTACTTGCTTTCCTCATTTACCAGCGGCCACTGCTGTGTGGATCATGAAAAATAGCATTGAATTTGTGGCTTAGCACCTCTGCACTAAACCGGTGCCACCATAAATGGCAGGCCCTGCATACAGGTGAGGACGTATGTGGCCAAAGTATGATGGTGACAAGTGATTTTGGCAATTTTGAATTTCACTTGTTTTCCTGGATCCCTGGGAAAACAAAATTGTCACCCATTGGTTGCCACAGGCCTGCGGGTTTGACTGGGCAAGTAGCTGGGACATAAATTAGAGATTAAAGCAAGGTAAGCTAATCTGGTCTTCACAGTGTTTCTTGGGTGCCCCTGCTGCCTTCTCATGGAATCCTGCTGGATATCGCCCAGTGCTCTGCTTTTTTCCCCACTCTTTTGATCCTTCATTTATTACCAGAAGGGAGGGAGTAATTTCGAACTGTTTGTTGTTGATTGTTTTTCCACTGTTTACTTTCTGTAGTTTTTCTTATGTTTTTTCCTTATGTTGGGATCATGTAATTTTTTTATTGTCATATTTTGCGGTCCGATGCGGAGTTGTGTTTGGCCACAAAGCAGGTAGACACCTTGGCATCAGAAGTAAAAATGCATACAAATTCATGACTGGTTTATCTTAAGCCTTATCTCAAGCCAGGGCACCAGTACTACTATGTCTAGTGATTGTCCTTAAACATCTGGTTACTCTATTGCAGTAGCCTGAGGATGCTGGGACTTTGTACTTGCACCAGGGGACCTAGGCGCGGCCTGGTTGCCCAGACCCATCTCCTAAACGTTAACAAGGGGAATCCCTCTTTTGGGTTGGCTCTAGCATGGTTGTTTGGGGGACCAGCTTACACACTGGCCCAAGATCCCTTTATTGCATGGTAGCAGGTGAGTTTGCGTTGTGAAAGTTAAATAGGGAGGTCACTGGGGTTTAGCCTGGGACCAGGTAGTTGTTGCTGTAAGGACCACTGGGGTGGCAACCATGACTTTGTAGTAATTGGGTTAGGTAATTTAATGTCTAGCAATTCTACATTATGTCATAAACGTGCAATATGCAAATAAAAATCTGTGAAACAAAAATGTTGTTAGTGGAATTTGTAATAATTAAGGCCTAAGAATCAGTGGTCGAAGTGGGCAGGATCGGCAGGGCACGGCGTGCCCCAACTTCTTTAATTCCATGGATTCCGTTCCCCTACTTTTTTATTTTGAACATGCGTCCCAGGATGGCAGGAATAGCCAAGGCCTAGAGAAAAGGCTTAGCGTTCATGGCAATTCGGGGACGGGCAGCTGGGCAGAGAAGGAAAAGGACTCTTTTCCTTCTTGCCCAGAGAAGAAAAGGATAGTGTCTACTTCTGCTCTGCCGCTGGAAGCTGCCCCCCTCTCTTTCTTCCTCGTATTCCCTCTATTTCTGTCTAGCTCCTCCTCACTTTCTGAAAATGGTGACTTTCAGAAACGGTTCTCACCCTCTCTTTCCTCCTTTAGTTTATTTGTTTCCCTGTGAGGTGGACCCAAAAAAGAAAAACACTTTTGCTGGAAATACTGTCTTTTTTTGACATTTTTCTATTCTAAAGTGCAGCTTCGGGAATAAAAGGATCAAAATATGAAAAATAAATAAATAACTACATACAGCAAGACAGAGTGGTCTCAAAGTGGCCAGATTGATTTTATGAGCACCCAAACCCATCAGCGTCATTTGACAGAGTTTGCCATGAATCGCTACTTTTATTTTCTTGCCTTTCTTTGAACAGCATTGTTTTACCTGGGTTGAGAAGTGTACCAGTCCTGGAGGTACTGCAATGTCTGATTGATGGGTACTTTGGAAAACAAAATGTGTACTGTGGCTCTGTGTTCATGGATGTGGTCTTTTTAAAAGCAATGTACATTAAAACAGGTCTCTTCCGGCCCTTAACTTTAGAGGCAAAAACACTCACTGATTTCTGATTAATGAGTGCAAAAGCAATAAGGTAACCATGTTATTCCTGCTTACACTTCCACATGCTTTACTTAATCTTGCATTCCTTGTTAGTGTTTGCTTCTTCCAGGCTGTTGTTACTTTTTTTTAGGCCGCATATTACTCATGTCTAGTGTGTAATTTGAATCCATTCGCATCCAGGTGTTTATAGCGGGCACAATTGTGTTGCAGTTGAAGGCATTGTGAGTTTCTCTCAGGGGCAGAAAGGTGTTCAGGGGGGAGAGGATGCGGCACTATGGCCAGATCTACAGAATTTTGAACTGGGAAGCCATATTCAGCCTTCATGACCAGTCCACCAGACCACTCTCCAGAGGTAGCACATTCCCATGCTACAGCTTAGAAGGCCCTGCAAGGCCTGAAAAGCCCTGGTTTCTTAGCACCAGTAGATGGACCCTAGTGGTGGAAAGTCTGGGTTAACCTCGAAGGCTTGCCCACCTCAATCCGTACTGAAGTTCATCTCCAGTCTAGCGACAGGCTATGAAGCAACACACCCTAGAGCATAGGTCTTCAAAATGTGGGGTGCTCCCCCCTGGGGGGGCCCAGCATCCCTTCAGGGGGGGCACACACTTCACCTTCTATTGAGCTTTCAGGCGCCAGTCCGTGTCTCTCAGTCCGGGCTACTGCAGCTCCAGCTGCTGGAGGCTCGGCTGAGAGTGTCTGGAGTCACAGGTCTTTAAAGGCCAGAGGCGCAACGTTTTCAGAGATGGTGGGGAGTGGGAGGGAGGCTAATTCCTCTAGCAATAGGAAGAGTGGAGATTCAGGGGCTCTAAGAAGGGGTGAAAAACAAAGCCTCATGAACGCGTAAATGGTCTTTTAAAGACCCTTAAAGTACTCGAGTGGGCTGGCAGGTCCAAAACTTTCTGTGTGTGTGTGCCCAGGAAGCTGTCTCAGCCGGGGCTGACACACACTGGATGGGTTTGAAGGGCAGTGGGGTGAGGGCACTGAAGCCCTTTGAGCCCTATGGGCGTTGCTCACCTGATGTGAAGGCATTTGTATCCCCCAGGTCTTAATCAGAAGCCCCTTTATGGGCGGCACCCTTCTCTGGTCAAAATACACCACTGGGCCCAGCAGCTACCTCATCCCTATGGTCTTAGCAACTGCAACTTGTCAACAGATGTTGGACAGGCCTCGTGAAGGGCTCGCTCCCTCCCCGCATGACAGAGCCCGGACATCGGTTCTCCCGGTGTCACCAGAAGAACCACCCCGACGACCCACAGAAGCAACCCACAACCCGTCCCCTACGGGACGCCTGCTCCCGGACATCTCTGTATCACTGGCCCGGGCCACCGCCAGCACCATTGCCTGGCCCAGCCGCCATCTTGGACACTGCACCACGAGGCCGCGTGGCCTCAGCTCGTCCCCAACCCTGGACCTGGCCAGGCCCCGACATCCCGGCACCACCATCCACCCAGGAGGTGAACGGACCACTTGGCAGGTCAATGGGAGAGAGGAGTGTCAATGGCTCTCCCCCGCCAGGTGCCGATCGCCCCCAGCCTCCCCGGGCGCTGGCTCCACCCCCCTGCTGGGTGTCTGGACTCCCTCATCCCGGACCTCCCGACCTCCAAGAGCGAGGGTCCGGACATCAAAGGAGGCCAGACCTATAACTGGGGCAGCTCCAGAGCAGGAAGGCAGTTGTATCCTGGAGTCGAGAGACACCTTGAAGAACTCATCCTTGACGGACTGCTGGCGCTGCCGCAGCCCTGCCTTGTGAACCATCGTCCTGCCTGCTGGCGCTGCCGCGGCCTTCTGCAACCTTCCTCCTCGTCCAAGGGACCTGCTGGCGCTGCCGCGGCCCTCTGCAACCTACGTCGTCCTCGGGACCTGCTGGCGCCGCCGCGGCCCTCTGCAACCTACATCGTCCAAGCGACCTGCTGGCGCTGCCGCGGCCCTCTGCAACCTACATCATTGTCGGGACCTGCTGGCGCTGCCGCGGCCCTCCTCAAGTGAGACTTGTCATCCGAGCCTGCTGGCGCTGCCACGGCCCGACCGTCCAGAACTCCGAGCTCGAGGATTGTGAGCTATCCATCATTCCACCTCAATACCAGATCGGTATCAAGACTGCCCCGCTACCCCCTTTCCCTTCCAGAGACTAGAATTGAGAGGACCCTCGTGTCCCGATCTCACTGTACCGTGATACTTTGCTTCAAGAACTACATATAAAAAGCGTTAACCTTATCCTTGTGTGGTGTCCATCTGTGGGGGGGAAGTTACTTGTCTGTACGATCGCTGGAGACGGCCCTCCCCGGAGGCGGGTGACTCTCCCCGCCTTCAGCTGGGGTGGACGCATGTTGGACAGGCCTCGTGAAGGGCTCGCTCCCTCCCCGCATGACAGAGCCTGGACATCGGTTCTCCCGGTGTCACCAGAAGAACCACCCCGACGACCCACAGAAGCAACCCACAACCCGTCCCCTACGGGACGCCTGCTCCCGGACATCTCTGTATCACTGGCCCGGGCCACCGCCAGCACCATTGCCCGGCCCAGCCGCCATCTTGGACACTGCACCACGAGGCCGCGTGGCCTCAGCTCGACCCCAACCCTGGGCCTGGCCAGGCCCCGACATCCCGGCACCACCATCCACCCAGGAGGTGAACGGACCACTTGGCAGGTCAATGGGAGAGAGGAGTGTCGATGGCTCTCCCCCGCCAGGTGCCGATCGCCCCCAGCCTCCCCGGGCGCTGGCTCCACCCCCCTGCTGGGTGTCTGGACTCCCTCATCCCGGACCTCCCGACCTCCAAGAGCGAGGGTCCGGACATCAAAGGAGGCCAGACCTATAACTGGGGCAGCTCCAGAGCAGGAAGGCAGTTGTATCCTGGAGTCGAGAGACACCTTGAAGAACTCATCCTTGACGGACTGCTGGCGCTGCCGCAGCCCTGCCTTGTGAACCATCGTCCTGCCTGCTGGCACTGCCGCGGCCTTCTGCAACCTTCCTCCTCGTCCAAGGGACCTGCTGGCGCTGCCACGGCCCTCTGCAACCTACGTCGTCCTCGGGACCTGCTGGCGCCGCGGCGGCCCTCTGCAACCTACATCGTCCAAGGGACCTGCTGGCGCTGCCGCGGCCCTCTGCAACCTACATCATCGTCAGGACCTGCTGGCGCTGCCGCGGCCCTCCTCAAGTGAGACTTGTCATCCGAGCCTGCTGGCGCTGCCATGGCCCGACCGTCCAGAACTCCGAGCTCGAGGATTGTGAGCTATCCATCATTCCACCTCAATACCAGATCGGTATCAAGACTGTCCCGCTACCCCCTTTCCCTTCCAGAGACTAGAATTGAGAGGACCCTCGTGTCCCGATCTCACTGTACCGTGATACTTTGCTTCAAGAACTACATATAAAAAGCGTTAACCTTATCCTTGTGTGGTGTCCATCTGTGGGGGGGAAGTTACTTGTCTGTACGATCGCTGGAGACGGCCCTCCCCGGAGGCCTCTCCCCTTGTCCTCGGCCGACCCTCCAGGTCCCCATCTAACAACAGAGAATGAATTTGTTCCAGATTTCTCTAAACTTTGATACACACTTTGGGGACCTGCCTGCACCCACAGGGTATGTCCGAACTAGGACCCTTCGCAAGTCAAACTGGTCAGTCAGGAGGTCCTGTATGTTTTTTAAGGCCTTTGACATGGCTGCCGCCACCGATTCAGATACTGTGAATTCACACATGACAAAATCCGTGTCCATAACATATCTTACTGTTGTGTCTTGTCTCAGTACCCATGCTCTTCAGCCATGTCTGTTTGCAGGTGAGTTACAAAGGAGGACTACGGAATATCAGTGTTCAGCAAAGCAATCAGACCCCAGAGCCCTAGCTGCTGCTGAAACTTGAAGGGAGGGCAGAGATTGAAATGGGACAGCTCACAGGGGAGACTGCCCACTGGAGCTCTCCTCGATCCATGTGAGGTCTAAAACCGGAAGCTTGGCCTTCTGCTGCAACATGTGCTGAAGCGATCAGTGTTAGGGCCAGCCCTGGCTGGGAGCCTTAGCTTCCTCGAAGTTCAGGTCTAGTTGCGCCACATGTTGCTTCCCTCGTTGGAAGTATGTTTCACTGCAAGGAGTTTACAACTGTTGTATCCTTCCTGAAGATTCCATTCTCTGGCAGGTAAGAGTGAAGAGCTTTGTGTATTTTTTTTTAAAGCCTCGCTCCTTTCCCCTTCGTCCCAATACTAGTGGGAACGTTGGATGTTTCAAGGAGGAGCGGATTTGGCATTAATGCCATAGGTGCTGACTTTGGTTCTGGGGACCCGGCTTCAAGTCCTGGTATTGGCTCAACATCTTGTGATCCTGGGCAAAATCACTTAATTTACCAGTGACTTACGAAAAAGGAATTTGACCTTGATTAAAGTCACTGGTGCTTGTTTAACATGTTTCAATCCATAGAGCTGAGTCCACAAACCTAATATAACAAATATTGTCAAGTTTGCCTACCATCTGTCCTCGCTTCTTTCCTAGACCAAATTTATATGTTTTCTTGTGCAGCTATTTCTGAAGCTTTGGAAGGCAATCTTATTTATAATCCAACTATGCCTACACATTGAATGTTGATGCTGCTAGAGAATAAAGATGTATTTATCTTCTTGAATCATTTATAGAACATGTCTATGATGTAAATGTCCTCTAGGCCTTCTTGGAAAACTGTGGCTGCCCTCCTACTGACATGGCAACACCTGGCCATACTCCACATAATCATGGATTTTTTAATTGTGTCAGAAAGCATGTTTTGTGGAACTTCTTTTTCTGATATCTTGTTTAGGGGCAAGGATGTGGCACAACAGCTAGAGCTGATGACTGTAGAGCTGGGAAACCAGGTTCAATTCTTGATGTCTGCTCAACATCATGTGATTCTTCGCAAATCACCAAATCTCCCTGTGCTTACACAAAATGAATGTGTGCCTGTGTAATGTAAAAGATGCTCCTGTAATGCGCTCCAATACCTTTGGGTCATGTTCGCGCTATATAAAACTGAAAAAAACATATTACAACATTTTGTGAGCACTCCCGTTTCCAGGCACTGCTCAAGACTGGAAGTGTACACAACCTAAGGATGGCAGAAACAAGAATGCATCCACACATTGTCTCTGTGGAAAAAAACATGCACTGCCACACCTGTGTTTTGGGAGTGTTTTAGCTAATCTATCTTAGATTTTGTGTTTTATGTGAAAAATAAAGCACCAATGAAATTTGTTGTGCTAATTGTTTTCTTTTCATTTGAACTTTAGAATAAGCACAAGCTCTACAAAAACTTCAGTTTACTAAGCACTCTTACTTTATTTAATATTATTTGCCCTATACAACCTGGGCTCTGCAGGAGGGAATGGCCATCAATGATGCAGAGTACCAGCTTCCAGAAGTTTTTTATCAGGTGGTGGTGGCGGTGGGGGGTTCGACGTGTAAAAAGGTTTAGATGGCAAGGGCTCAGCAGACAAAAGTTTGAAGACCTCTGCCCTAGAGTGACTGTGACTCTGTCACTGAGATCACAGGACCCTTGAGAAGGGCCAGCTCTAGGGCGGTGCAGCTGCATTGGGCGCTGACTTTGGGTGGGGGCGTTGTGTTTGCAAGTATATTGTTTCTAAAAGCACTTGCTGCCTCCTTCCTGGCCTCTGTCAATTTTCGGAAACAATAAAAATGTAATTATAACTCTGGTGATTAAAGTTCTTCCTAGATAGAGGTCAGAGTTTTGTCTAGTGGAAGTTTTGGCTCATAGAAAGGTAGCACAGAGGGTTAATGTGCCTGCTGCAAAGAACATGTACCATGCAGATCACAAACTGCACATAATTTAAATAGGTCAGTGGGTTACTGCTTTAGCCAGAGAGATCCTTTTGTTACTTGCAGTTTATAAGTTAATATCCTATTAGAACAGTGAGCTATTAACTGTCATCTAAGAGCTGCATGCAAACTGCATGGTATACATTAGAGTGTTATGTTTTTTTTGCCCCAGTCTTTGATTATCCTAATGTTGCAAAAAAGTGTTCATCTGGATAGAAATCAATTCTGATTATTAAAGAGAACCCCCGGGAGCCGAGCGAGATGGCCGCGACTCTCGGGAGCTCCGTGTGCGGGTGAGACGCCGGGAGCCTTCCAGCCCTCTTTTTTGGTTGTGCAACCACTGCAACCACAGCGGTTTAAATCAGAACATGTCCTGCCTCATTTGCAGGGCTCGTGGGTACACGGGGTGAGTGAGCGAGTGATATGTTTATTTTATTTTTATTGTCGTCTGCAGCCCGCGGATGAATCAAGGTCACTATTTTGTTTCCTTGCTGAATCCCGTGTCTCCCGCTCGACATCCTGACACAGTGTGTTGTCCTGCTAACATGTTATTTTGCGGATAAATCAACACTTTTCCACATTTTACCTGCCATTAAGTCCTTACCTGGAGTTTGCCAGTATTGCTGGATTCTATTTGTTTCTTCAGCCTGCCTCACAAGTCTCATCATATTTTTGACCGCCATTTTAGGTCCTACTGTTTTCTTGTCAGCATTTTCTTCCTCACACCGCTCCAATGGCTACGCCACGTACTAACTGCAATAGCACTCAGCACATTAATACTAACTGTGCGTCACTGGAGGACAATAACCCTTTCAATGTGCTACTAGACAATTTGAAAGAAGTCACTAATGACCCTGTTGGAACAAAAGGTCCTTCTTCTACTTGTTCACGTTCAAGTTCCAAGGTTCATTCCAAAATACCCTCTGCATCTATCCCCCCATCAGGCAAACAAATAAAGACACACTCTCCTTCTCCTCCCAGCTCTTCCTCAATTTCTATGGAACTTTTGCTTGAGGATATTCGCTTGCTTAAACCTTATATGGCAGAAACAAATATTCAACTTCAAAACCTTGAGGATAATTGGTCCCACACTGAACAGAAAGTTGGAAAGCTTGAACAACAAGTTCAGTTCAAATAGTCACTGACCAAGTTCCTGGATTACACAGAGAAATACAACACTCAAGCAGCAGGTTGAAAATCTGGAGAATCACAATAGGCGTAATAACCTACTCATTTATGGCCTCGCGGAAGGTCTCAAAAGGTCTAATCCTATATCCTTCTTTCAACCCTTTCTACCTAATCTTCTTGGTCTTCCGGATTCCCCTGCACTGAATATTCAGCGAGCTCATCGATTAGGTCAGATCTCTTGCTCTTCATCTTCTTCGTCCGCCTAAACGAAACCTAGAGGTGTCATCCTGTACTTTCTAGAACATACTGATCTACTTAAAGTCATTCAAGCTGCAAAACAGAAAGGGAAAATCATTTAGAATGGCTCTAACATTTTCTTTGCCCAGGGCCTCGCCAAAGTTACTGCAGATCGTTGGAAACAATTTCTAGACAGGAGACCTGCTCTGCAAACCCTGAATGCTCGATATCGCTTGTTTCTCCCCTGCCTCTTCAAGGTGACTTATAATAATAAAACAACAACTTATGAAGAACTAGCGCTCCTTTAACGCTTCTTGAATACCTGCAGAGATGAATCCATGGATGTTTCTCAACCATAATTATCCTGTTCAATCTAATGTTGTCTGCCGTTATTTGTATGCATCATCTTTCCCATTGTATTTTGTTATGTTGTGAATCCCTCAGTTAATATTTTCTTTTTCCTTTCCTCAGGTGCGGTTCTGTGGTCCCTTGATTTATGTTCTCTTTGTTTTCTTCCTAGAAGTTGCTCCCCGCTTCACTTCCTCCTGGAGTCTCCCGTCCGGCATGCTATCTCCCTTATGTGGCTCCACAATCCCCACTCTCATTGTCTTTTTGTGGTATGTCTTTTTGGATTTTTTCTTTACGAACAAATGTTTGATTTGTATTGTTTTTATGTTCCTTGTTTTCTTCTTTCCTTCTTTCCTTTATTCTCTTTTCTTTTTCTTTCTTCCCTTTTTTCTATTTCTCTCCCATTTTCATTCTCATATTCTATGATAGTTCTCTCACTACTTTCCCTTTCTTCTATTTAAGTCTAAGATTCCATTTTGTTCTCTGTTTATCTATCTTTTTTCAGTTTTCAATACTAATTTTGAATTTTTTACTGTTTGTAAAACAACTGTTCATGTTAAAGTTTACTGGTTACTTTCGGGGTTATTACATGGAATGGTAAGGGAGTAAATAATCCTATAAAAAGACAACGGGTATTACCTCATCTAGCCATATTAAATACTGATATTGCATTGATTCAAGAAACCCATCTATCTGATGCTGAAGCGTCTAAACTGAAACGCTGTGGGGTGGGTAATGTTTTCTCTTCCCCAGCTTTAGGTAAGAAGAATAGAGTGTCAATTCTTTGTCATAAGAAATATCAGACGTCAGTTATTCATCAAGAATCAGACTCAGAGGGTCGTTGGATAATTGTTAAACTCCTTGTTAATCAAATACCTTTAGTTCTTTTTAATGTTTATGCACCAGTTCAGATTGACAATGTGTTTTGGATCCATGTATCTGATAAACTTCTTCAGTTTGATGATGAGTATATAATTTTTGGCGGTGACTGTAATCAAGGTCTGGACCCCATATTGGACAGGCATTCTTCTGTTAAATTCTCAAAAACCAAGATGCACTCACAATTTACGGCCACCATATGCTGTAAAGCTTTAGTTGACATTTGGAGGCTTTGTAATCCAGATATTGGAGAATATCGTTTTTATTCCCCTCCACACCACTCACAATCCCGAATTGATTACCTCTTTTTTTAGTAAATCCCTAGCTCAACAGGTTTCCCAGTCCAAAATCGGCTCTATTTTAATATCAGATCATGCACCAGTATCTGTTGATTTTGAGTTACTTCCTTATACTCCTCATGCAGGTAGATGGCGCTTTAATAATACCTTATTATCTGATCCTAATTTTTCAAGCCGATTCACTTCCTTTGCTTGTGAGTTCTTTCCTTTAAACTCTACTCCAAATTCTTCTCATGTAATTATCTGGGACTCCTTCAAAGCTGCTGCCAGGAGTTTTATTATAAATTTTGTCTCACAGAAGAAGAAATCCTTTGAAGCCCAAAATTCCCAATTGCTTCCCAAAATGAAACAACTTGAATATATTTACTATTGCTCGAATTCTGAATATTCGTTTAAAAATCTTATTGGCTCAAAATTCACAAAAACTCTAGAGCAGCTAATACTTCTCAAGCCCTTCATTTTATCTATCAATGACTTTTATTTACTCCTGCAAAATTAGCCTCCTTCTCTATGAACACTTCCTCTACATGCTGGTCTTGCTCCTGTACACACCCTGATTTAAAACACATGCTCTTTGATTGCCCTCCCATTTGTCGCTTTTGGCAATTAGTTTGGTCTCAAATCAATAACACTTTTAGCACCTACATATCATTCTCCATTTCTTAAATTTTCTTAGGCTCCTTGTCACCTCTCTGGCCTCTAACTTCAAACTGGTAGATCTATTATCAGCAATTGCCCTCCATTTAGTAACTTCCAATTGGAAACAAGCTGATAAAGTTACCTTAGAGCATGGTGGAATGCTGTTTGTTGTAATCACAGACTTGACACTAACCATGTCACTCCCGTTCTTTTATCTATTAAAAGGGACCTTTATGGCTCCCTCTTTCTACTTATCTAACATGCATTGCCTCAACTATTGCTCCTCCAGTCAATGCGTCTGATGAAGTCCGAAAACCGCCATAATTCCTTTTTTGTCTTTTTATTCTCTTAAAATTCCTTTGTTGACTTTTTATTCTCTTAAACATGCTTTGTTCGTGCTCCTTCGATTACACTTCCTACTATAATATGCTTTTTACCTTGAAATGTTTTTATGCTTATAGTGAATATTTTCTTGTGTTATTTTCTCTATTATTGCTATATTATAAAGTTTTCTTTTCCCTCCCCTGTTCCTTCCCCCCACCCTGCCTCCCCTCCTCCTTTTCCTTTTACTATATATATATATATATATATATATATCCTTTTCACGAGTGCTGGTAGTGGAGAAGCACTGTCGGCGGGCGGTCCGAGCCGGGCACCAGCGGTCCCAATAAATTCTTTTCGCAAATCACCTCTGTTTGAAATGATAGCCCGGACACCTCTTCTGTGCAAAAAATGATAGATTTAATGGCAATAACTTTTTTTTTTCTGTGCAAAAAATGATAGATTTAATGGCAATAACAACGCGTTTCGGCGATTAAGCCTTGATCACGCTTACCATCTCGCCAACAAACATCAGTTTTAAATCTACAAACAAGTGCAAATAACATAGAAGAAGGACTGTTTTGCAGGTGTACACAACAAGATGGTAACTGTGTCGGCCATCTTGGTATGTCTAAACGCTTAAGTAATAGCACTATGACAAATCCAGATGCAGTTGTGAAGAACAAATATAAGTTCAATGTTCAAAGCACACCCACAATTAATGAGTTCAAAGCACCCCCAACATTATGCCCAAGTGAGCGATGCCGAATTATAGTAATGTTTGTACACGAACATAATGCCCCAGTGGGCAATTCCAGCTCTAAACATATGTCCATCACCCTAATGTGCATTCCATGGAAATCAATGCCAACAAGAGTTCTTGCCCCAGTGGGCATTAGTGGTGGGTGCTGTGTTCCCCTCAACGGGTAAAGTTCTTCACACAAAGCCTACTCTGCAAAACATGTTCTAACAGTCTGAAAGAAAAAAGAATTAAAATTACTGAAAGACAGTGCTGACAAGCTACAGTGCCACTTATATTCTTTACTGTAAATGTATTGCAAGTTCTTCATTGATATTTAGGCCACCAGGTACAGTACATTCGAAATCAATGATGTAAGTAGATTCGAGTTTCCTCAGAGAGATTTCTCGGTTCCCCCCTCTCATTCCAAGATCTATCTTGTCTATCACCACCATGTGGAGTTTGGTTTCGTCACTAAAGTGGTGTGTCTGAAAGTGACGAGCAACAGGGTATGTTTTGGTTTTATTCCTGATGGCTCGTAGATGTTCCAAAATTCTTTTCGTAGCTGTATGTTTGCTACTTCCAACATACCACTTATTACATGGACAAATTAAAATGTACACGCAGTAAGTGGTATCACAGGTCAGGTACTTTCTAATATAGAATTCCTTTCCCGTGGTTTCTCACAATTCACACTTCCCCTTGCCATTAAATCTATCATTTTTTGCACAGAAGAGGTGTCCGGGCTATCATTTCAAACAGAGGTGATTTGCGAAAAGAATATATATATATATATATATATATATATATATATATATATATATATATATATATATATATATATATATATATATATATATATATATATATATATATATATATATATATATATATATTACCTACTGGCGTTCGCCAGTAGGTATATATAGTTAGGATAAATTCCCTATGGGACTTTTGAAAATTCTATGTCTAATAACTTTGGCGTTTGTGGATGGAATCGGCTGAAATTATCAGGAAAATGGCACATTTTGTTTCTGAGCAGCTCCTGAAAATTTGGTGGGGTTTCGTCAAGGGGGGGCTGAGAAAAAAGGGGGGTCCCAAAACGCGTTTTTTGCATTGAGTTTTCCATAGGGCGGTTGGACTCACTTTTAGCTCGAACGGCTGAATGGATTTGCACGAAACTTGGCAAAATTGTAGGGACTGTTAGCCCGATGTGCCTTTGCTAGGTCTCAATATATGTGCTCCAGTAGTTTTTGAGAAATTAACGTTTAAATCAAGATATATATCTGTAACAGCGCTCTGGGCAGCGATCCGGTCCGCTTACTTTTCGCTTATCGGAACTTTGCGCGCAGAAAGCTGATTGGCTCTCCGGTGTCTGTCAACATTCTAAACAGTCCGGAGCGGCCGCCATCTTGTCTCTCGGTAGGATCGAGAGAGAAGAAGAGGTGAAAAACGAAGGGTGAATTTAATGAAAGGGGGCAAGGTATCCCCCTTTTGACCCCCTAGGAATGCTGTTGGGGTTATTAAAGGGACCCGTGGGGAAAAGAAAAAAAAAATGATTTTTCACGGTAGAAGCGCTTCACGGGCCGCGAACTGGGCCGCAAACTGGTAGCGAAACGGGAATTCGCCATTTTGTGCTTCGTAAATTAAATTACTAGTTATAAGTGGGTACGGGAGACGTATCCTAATCCCCTATGTTTCCTGAGGGTGGGTGAGGAGGCTGATATATGTTGATACATCTCTTCCAGCGGCTGTGCGTGAGCTTTTTTTTTTTTTTTGCTGCGTGACAGTCCGGAGCGGCCGCCATCTTGTCTCTCGGTAGGATCGAGAGAGAAGAAAAGGTGAAAAACTAAGGGGGAATTTAATGAAAGGGGGCAAGGTATCCCTCTCTTGACCCCCTAGGAATGTTGTTGGGGTTATTAAAGGGTCCCGTGGGGAAAATAAAAAAAAAATGATTTTTCACGGTAGAAGCGCTTCACGGGCCGCAAACTGGGCCGCAAACTGGTAGCGAAACGGGAATTCGCCATTTTGTGCTTCGTTAATTAAAGTACTAGGTATAAGGGGGTGCGGGAGACATATCCTAATCCCCTATGTTTCCTGAGGGTGGCTGAGGAGGCTGATATATGTTGATATATCTCTTCCAGCGGCTGCTCCATCTTGCCTTTTTTCGAATGCCACAATTTTGTCGTGCACGGCAGCCATTTTAGATGCCAGGCTGGTCCCAGGCTATCACCTACCCCTGCGGATGTAGTTTATGGCCCCAGCTGTAGAGAATTCAGACATGGCAATCCTCCTGATTCAGGCGTGTGAGTACTGATTTCAGTGCTAGTCTCCCGCCTCCCGATTTCTGCAAGCAAAAACCCGGGGGCATATTACTAACAACTACCGATAATTTTTGT
The DNA here is from genome assembly GCF_964263255.1 of Lissotriton vulgaris. Lineage (NCBI taxonomy): Eukaryota > Metazoa > Chordata > Amphibia > Caudata > Salamandridae > Lissotriton > Lissotriton vulgaris. Next base: position 333,569,905 of record NC_141685.1, read on the forward strand.
CTATAACTTGTTTAGAGACAAAAATTATCGCCGCACATCGGCGATTTTTATCGCAGATAAACCTTGCTATTATCGCAGAAAAGTCAGCGATATTCATGTATTATCGACCTAATGCTCTTAGCCATGTTATCCACCTCCCATTGGATAACATGGCTAAGAACTGCTCAGGGCAGGTGTTAGATTTTGGAGATATTCGCGCTTAGCGCGAATATCTCCAAAAGTTGGTAATAGAAGGTAGCGATGTTAGGGACTGTTTCCAGTCGCTAACATCTTGGCACGCCACTTTGCATGTCATTAGTGATAAGTATCACTGACATGCAAAGCCGGGCCCAAGATGGTCGCTATCTCCTTTTAGGTGTCACTAACTGGTGTTAGCGACAGCTTGATAATAGGGAAATAATTTTATCTCCGCTTTCATGGTTTTTAAAGCCAAAAAAGCGGAGATAAACCCCCTTGATAATATGCCCCACGATTCCTTGGGGGTTTCAGCTGACAGGGCTTGGTATTGTGTTACATGGTAATTTTTCCATGAAACGTCAGAGGGTCGATGTAGGGGTTCTAGAAGAGGTGATAAACCATTTAAGCCTCATGAACAAGCGCATGGTCTTTTAAAGATTTGTGAAGTACTCGGGGCGGCGGTGTGTGTGTGCCCTCTTTCAGGAGCGGGCGGGGGGGCACTGCCAGCAACTTGCCAGGTCAGGTAGTGTTCAACACGTGCATCACTCTTTCTCTGCCTGCTATTGCGCTCCATGCTTCGGAAAGGTAAGAAAAAGAACGTGCATTTGAGTTTGAAATGTCCGATCCTGCAGCAGCACACTTCCAAAGCCCACACATGACAATAACCCGATTCAAGGCCCCATTCACCCGTTTTTCAAAAAATAGATAACACTCCAACAAATTAAGGTTATAAAACTTTATTAACTTTTAACGATAATGAACAGAACAAAAACTAAAAACATTTAAACATTTATTAACACAAAAAGCAACAATGGTTAGAAGCTGTCTTTTGTGCGAATAGTCCCAAGGCAGCACAACGTGCAGAGTTCTGGACGGCACCCAGGTGATGTCGCCTGGGTGCCGCACTGGTTTAGGGATCCTACAATGCTGCTCCGAAAATTGGCGTGGGGCGTCCCGGGTGGGGCGGGGGGAGGCCTCGTCAGTAGCGGTCTGTTGTGCGAATAGTCCCAAGGCAGCACAACGTGCAGAGTTCTGGACGGCACCCAGGTGATGTCGCCTGGGTGCCGCACTGGTTTAGGGATCCTACAATGCAGCACAGAAAAACAGCGTGGGGCGTCCCGGGTGGTGCGGGGGGAGGCCTCGTCAGTAGCGGTCTGTGTCCAGTGTCACATGGCTGACACAACATGTACGACAGGCACCCAGGTGATGTCCAGTAAACTGCCGCACTGGTTTTGGTATCCTACAATGCTGCTCCGAAAATTGGCGTGCGGCGGCCCGGGGGGGGGGGGGGGGGGAGGCGGCGTGAACGGGCCTCCCCAGGTGGCGGCCATCTAGCTGAGTTGCGCTCGCTCTTGCGGCCACAGCGTCTCGCTCACCATGTTGTGGAGTTGCTCCCACTCTTGCAGTGCAGCGATAGGCGGCTGCCACATGGCTGTCAAAATGGCGGACGGCTCTTCGGTTTTGGGCCTGGTCCACTGAAATGGCCCTGGGACACCTTGGAAGTCGGACGCTTGCCTGCTAGGGCTTGGGCTCCATTCTCGAAAAGCATCCCCTCAGCCGTGAAGATTGTATAAAAGTCTTGGGGGCCCCCGACTCCCGCAGGCTTCCGGTGGGGAGCGGCTGCCATGATTGCTCGCGGAATGACCATGACGGAGCCACGAGATGGTGGTGCTCTCATGCTGACGCCAGCTTCAGTCTGAATGATCCAGAAACAAGGTGGGGCTTTCATCGTTTGGGAAAAAAAAATGTTCTAAACCAATGAAAAGTGTTATTTTTAGGTCATATGACCAAGCCTTCCATCTTTAGGAAACCAAAAGTAAAATGAACCAATGAAAAGTTTTATAAACAAGTCACATGACCTGTTATGCGACATAGGGCTACAAAAAGCGTAGAAAATCCGTTGGCACGTGAGGCGGCGTCAGTAGCGGACCGATGTGCGAATAGGCCGAAGGCAGCACAACGCGCCGAGATCCGGATGGCACCGAGGTGGTGTCCAGCAAATTGCCGCACTGGTGTGGCCATCCTACAATGCTGCGCCGAAAGACGGCGTGTCCAGCTGAATTGCGGTCACTGTTGCGGTACAGTGACTCGAACGCGCCGAGATCCGGATGGCGCCGAGGTGGTGTCCAGCAAATTGCCGTACTGGTGTGGCCATCCTACAATGCTGCGCCGAAAGACGGCGTGTTCAGCTGAGTTCCGGTTACTCTTCCGGCACAGTGACTCGAACGCGCTGAGATCCGGATGGCACCGAGGTGGTGTCCAGCAAGTGGCTGCACTGGTGTGGCCATCCTACAATGCTGCGCCGGAAGTCGGCGTGGGGTGCCCCGTTGGCTTATGAGGTGATGTCAGTAGTGGACTGATGTGTCAATAGGTCGGAACCAGCACAAGGCGCCAAGATCCGAATGGCAAGTCCTGGATGTTGAGTGCCTCAGTTGAGATTTCTGAGAAGTGCTTGTAGAACTGTCTGAAGCTTATTTGCACCTGCTGCAGCTTCACTAGGTCCGGCGGAACTTGTTGCCTTTTCCTTTGTGCTTCTTTTCCTACAATGCGTTTCTTCTGAAGACACGACCAGGTCCCTGAATGTGTGCAGGGGGACGCTATTGAATGAATGAACGCGCCGAGATCTGGATGGCACCGAGGTGGTGTCCAGCAAATTGCCGCACTGGTGTGGCCATCCTACAATGCTGCGCCGAAAGTCGGCGTGGGGTGCCCCGTTGGTTTATGAGGTGATGTCAGTAGCGGACCGATGTGTGAATAGGTCGGAACCAGCACAAGGCGCCCTGCACTGTTGAGCCTTTTTCAATGTCTGTTTTTTGTTCTTTCCCCTCCATCAAAAACAAAACAAAAATACAAGGCGCCAAGATCCGAATGGCAAGTCCTGGATGTTGAGTGCCTCCGTTGAGAGTTCTGAGCAGTGCTTGTAAGACTGTCTGAAGCTTATTTGCACCTGCTGCAGCTTCACTAGGTCCGGCGGAACTTTTTTCCTTTTCCTTTCTGCTTCTTTTCCTACAATGCGTTTCATCTGAAGACACGACCAGGTCCCTGAATGTGTGCAGGGGGACGCTATTGATTGAATGAAAATGGCGGCTTGACACAAAGCTGACTCAAGCGTTACTGTTGGTGCTATACAGACAAAAATTGGTTTTCAGTTTGTACATTCTTCAGGTTTTTTTTTCCATCCAAGTCTGATTGAGAGTTTGTAGAAAAATGGCTTCAGATTTTCCACATACTACTCTTCAACATTCTTCCTAAATGTAACAATGTGAAACTCACTAGGAGAACGGCTGTTTCTGTTTCCTTTCAAAATGCTGCCACCAATATTTTCTGAATAGAAGACACCATCTTGTAACATAAAGGGCCGAAAGGGGTTCTGGTCTGGCCGATGGTTGGTGGAGACATTTTGACTATATCTTGGACCTGCCCGGCCTCGCCCAAAATGGCGCCGGTATAAATGGGACTCGTAACTCTTTGCCCGCAAATGTATATCTAGAAAATGTTATTGTAAGTGGCCCTGTCGTATTTTAATTACAAAATGTACGTCCACCGATTCCGCAACTGTTAGACACCTTTGTTCTTGTCACCTAATGGCCCGCTCGTTACGTTCTTCTACAGTGTAAATGTCTCCTCATCATATACGATTTGAGTTTGCTCCGTGGCCGGCCCACGTGGTTATAGGCCCGTATTTGTATACTGACATTTTCACAATAAAGGTTTTTAAAACAAAACACGGTAGTAGTATTTTCATTTGTAAAGTTTTTACTTTTAGTGACTGTTTTCGAATCAGTAAAAGGCAAGTGAAATAAAGCAGTCCAATTACATGACGGATAAAAGGTATAATATGTAGGAACGCAGTAAAGATAAATGGTCAAGGGCAGTTGTGTTTTTCATGTCTGCAACATAAAGTGATCGATAAGAATCTGATAATCAGGCGTATCGGCGACTAAGACAGCAGGCCGAATCTCTTTTACTCAACGGCTCCGTCATGGAAGGAAGAAACGCCCTTTTTCTCGAGAAAGGAATATATTTTACTTGCAAGACAGTTGTAAATTTTCCGGGAAAGTACATTAGCCTGGAATATTATAACATATGTTTGAAAAAAAAATATTGTTCGAAAATAATAAAAAGCGTAATTTTTAGGTCATAAGACCAAGCTTTTCATCATTAAATTAACAAAAGTAAAATGAACCAATGAAAAGTTTTATTAACAAGTCACATGACCTGTTATGCTTACGTTACGCGCTGCGCGCCGCGCCTCGGATCACTTCCGGGTGCGCTAACGCGGCGTGTCATAAAACGCATTACGCGACAACGTAGGTCAAGAATATAGTCTAAATGTCTCCACCAACCAGCGTTCAGAACACAACCCCTTTCAGCAGTCCAAAAAGTTCTGTTAAATGACAACAGAGGGGACAGGCAACAAGAACCATCAGTCAAAGAGGGGAGGGCAAGTTCTTCTCTTCCGGGTCATGTTGGGGCGCTACCGGAACTGATCGAATTGGTAGTCTACAGTGTTTCTGGATGTTTCAGACTAAAGCTGGCGTCAGCATGAGACCACTACCATCTCGTAGCTCCGTCGTGGCCATTCCACGAGCAATCATGGCAGCCGCTCCCCACCAGAAGCCTGCGGGAGTCGGAGGCCCCCAAGACTTTTGTAGAATCTTCACGGCTGAGGGGACGCTTTTCGAGAATGGGACCCAAGCCCTAGCAGACAAGCGTCCGAGTTCCAAGGTGTCCCAGGGCCATTTTAGTGGACCAGGCCCAAAACCGAAGAGCCGGCCGCCATTTTGAGAGTCCTGTGGCAGCCGCCTATCGCTGCACCGCAAGAGCGGGCGCATCTCAACTACATGGTGAGCGAGACGCTGTAGTCGCAAGAGCGGGCGGAAAACAGCTGAATGGCGGAAGAGGCACAGTGTAGCAAAAGCGGGCGGAATGGCAACTAAAACGATAAAGGGGCGCCCCACTACAGCTTGTCTTCAGGTCAAACGGATTGTGGGACAAGGTCCAGAATTGAAGAGTCATCAAAAGGCAAAAAGTACCGCCGGACCCCGGGAGCCGGCCGCCTATGTCGGGGGCGATCTCAGGCTACACCAGTGCTATAAGACTTGGGGAGGGTGTCGGAGCCAAGCGTCTTCTCCGAGTCCATGGCCATCACAGCGTCCCTCAGGGGCCTCCGTCAAGCTGTTTAGGAAGGTAACATATCACATTGTTTTCTAATGCAGTCAGGTCCACAAACGACACTCACTTACTTTGAGAATAGTGAAGCTGCAGTAGGTGGAAATAAGCTTCAGACAGTGTTACAAGCGCTGCTCAGAACTCTTAACTATGGCACCCAACATCTAGAACTTATGCTATTTGAGAATGGTAGTGACATCGAAGCATCTCAGGGACCAAAACCATTAACGTACTTTCACGTATGAAAATCTTACTTGGGGAGGGGGCAGGAGCGAAGCGCCCCCTCCCAGTCAGCGCCACCACACCGTATGTTGAAAATCTGAAGCCATCGTTCTACAAAGTCAACCAAACTTGGATTGAAAAATCTAGAAAAATGTACAAACTGAAAACCAGTTTTGGTCTGCATAGCATCAGTAGCAACGCTTGAGTCAGCTTTGTGTCAAGCCGCCATTTTGATTCAACAAAGCACAGGCATTGAAAAAGGCTGAAATTCAGAACTCTAAACTATGGCACCCAACATCCAGGAGCTTGGTATCCGGATCTTGGAGCCTTGTGCTGTTTTCGATCTATTCACACATCGGTCCACTACTGACATCATCTTATAAACCAACGTTATGTAAATAGTTTTTTAATAAAATGTTTTACCCTGTTTCTTTGCTGGTGTGTTGTCTATATTTTTAATATTTGCATAGGGTTTGTCATTATTTTGTGCGGGATGGGTGATGGAGCCGAGCTGTCTTGCAGCCCTCATGGTGTGGAGCTCAGTTCATCTCACTATTTTCGTATTTCTCAAGAAGGGTTGTTCCTAATATTTCTATTTTAGCGAGGTCAAAAAGAGATCCAATTAGTGGCCTACTGATTTTGCTCGATTACTTTTATTTTTTTTACACGATTTTTCACTATCTGCAAAGACTAAACAGAGTATTGCGACTTTGTGCTTGTTTGTAAATAGAGAATGATCCAAAGAGAACCAATTCTAAAACAGTAAATGCTTGGACAACAATCAATCAAATGGAGAGACAAGGAGGCACGACGGATTACAACGGGGGTAAAGGCCTGCGTTAACTACCCTTCAGTATCTGCAAAGAGAGAGTACTACTAAGGCAAAAGAGGGGAGGGGGGGGGGCAGCGTTCAAAGCACATCAGCGTGCATAAATACGAAAATGTTTTTATCTATCACGTACTTGACATTTTAAAGCTTTTCATATTTGCTATTAAAAAACCAATGAAATTCACAGAAAAAACCATAGGTTATAGTGGATATATAGTTAGGAATTTGCATTTACAAAACCTTGAAAATTCAATGAAAAAACCATAGGTTATAGGCCATATATAGTTAGGAATTAGCATTTACAAAACCTTATTTTACTCGCATAAAACCATTGAAATTCCATATATAGTTAGCTAACTATAAGCGCTAACTATATATCGCGCACCCGCAATCCACTGCTGATGATGTCACATATTACATCATTCATGACATGGTCAGTGACATCACTGATGACATCACTGATGACATCTCAAATGACATCACTGATGACAACTCAAATGATATCAATGATGACATCTCAAATGACATCACTGATGACATTACTGATGACAACTCAAATGACATCACTGATGACATCTCATTTGTCATCACTGATCACATCACTCATGTGATAATACAATGAACCTCTTCAGACTCTAAAATAACCTTACATACACTCAGTATAAACAGACACTCACAGACTGTCACTCATCCATGGAGTTACTCACACACCTAGTCAGTCATGCAAAGAATCAATCACACCTCCATTTCCTCAACTATACAGTTATACACATCTTACTTATTCAAACATATAATAACACATATTTACTCTCTTATATAATCCCTGATACAAGCTCACAGTGATCGATACAGCCACTCACACATTCACTGGCTCTTATGTTCAGTTATTTATATATCTCAACTCTCACATGTATTGTGTTTTACATACGTACTTACTTGCACATGTAGCAATGAGAAATCCATTCACTCACCAACACACCCATGCACAGTCAACCGCCCATATAGCTGTTTCCACATGCACTCTTGAACTCATACTCCTAGTGAATCAACTGCTTACACATCTATGCACAGAGTCACGCACCTCCCAGCCACCCACACACACACTCAGCCTCCCATTCAAATATTTGGGCAACCAATCAATAACCCATATGGCCACTCTTATAGCTACTGATCAACACATGCAGCAGCTTACACAACATCAAACATACTGATGCACGAATTAAGACAGTTTAGTCACTAACCCATGTACTCAGTGAGACACATTTAATCACTCACTCATACAGTCAGTCATGCACCTACTAAATTCTTCATCCAGACACTTATACATCCACTCATTCTTCAATATGTGAAACATATTTAAACTTTACAAACACATACAATCACTGGATGTTGTGATCAGTGATGTCATCAGTGATGTCACTGACCATGTCATGAATGATGTAATATGTGACATCATCAGCAGTGGATTGCGGGTGCGCGATATATAGTTAGCGCTTATAGTTAGCTAACTATATATGGAATTTCAATGGTTTTATGCGAGTAAAATAAGGTTTTGTAAATGCTAATTCCTAACTATATATGGCCTATAACCTATGGTTTTTTCATTGAATTTTCAAGGTTTTGTAAATGCAAATTCCTAACTATATATCCACTATAACCTATGGTTTTTTCTGTGAATATATATATATATATATATATACATATATATATATATGTAGTTGTTATAAGCTATATTTCCTTTTACCTTTTGTTATTGCTTAATATACTTAAACTTAAAAACAGTTAAAAAATAGAGAACCCCAACCATGGTATCATGTTTTAAATTCTGATTTTGTGTTTCTCCAGATCAATCACTATTAAACTATGCTGCCTACTAGTATGGTTGTCATGTGATTTCTACACCTTGTAGTCCTTTGTCTTACGTAACATATCCCATACAAATGATTTACACATGTATAATTGATTGTCTGTGTAATGTGTGTGATGTAAAGTGCTCCAACACCCTACACTGGTATGAGTTGTGCTGTAAATCCAATTGAATGCCTCTGAGAGTGTGGTTATGGACACCTGAGGGACACTATTTAAGCGTGGTAGTGAGTGAATCGGTGGCAGAGGTGGTCATTGGGGGGCACTAACGAACACTGTTGCACAGGGAGCCAGCAGCGAAAAAGCTGGCCCTGCCCTTGAGGCCAGTCTGCCTCACCCCTTGGTACCTCCATTGGCCCTGTTTCAGCAGTAGTTGTTGCAACTCACCAGGGATTGGCAATGCAGGAATAGCACGCACACCAAATGAAGTTCGAAAACTTTACAGTCTCTTTGCTTCATGCACAAGCACTTTTAACAGGTGATGCTGCTTTAGGGCCACTGGAATTATTCATCAAATGAGGACAAAATGACGCTGCAGTGTTGACTAAATTATGCAACAAAAAAAGGGTGCAGCGTAATGCAGTATTTTTTCTGATACTTTATTTTGACATTCTTACACATGCTAACAGTCTCTGGAAAGATTTTGCCTTATCAGGAACAGTGTAACATACAAATGCAGCAATGAGAAAGGTGATCAGTCAACCTTTGCAAAGGGCCATCCACTTCGCAGCAACACAAGTCACAACTTCTTGTAACTTTTGATCCGTTTGATCTACAAACAATTTATTAGCTAAAATTGTCAGTTTTTGCAGCAGATGTTTTATTATGTGGCAAGTATGGCAGAGCCATAATTCTATGGAAAACATCTGCAAACTAGGATATTTTGCCATTCATGTTTGAACTGCTCTTGTGGAAAAAGGGAGAAGAGCTGATGACAGAAACTCAATGGCTTGTACTTCCACTTTGTGATTGTATTTTACTGTCAATAACTCATATTAAACCTTGAATAATCATGTGTATCTATTTGTTGAATTTAATAACATAATAAACTGTAGCTAGTCAGTGAAATACCAAAGAAATACAACAAATTTAGTTTTTTTGCGCATTCTGGCCACATCTCTGACTTCGCCCACTGATCACATTTCGGGATTATTCCTGCACTCTGATTCTCCGCCCACAGTTCCCCTACTTTTTTGTCCCACTTCGACCACTGCTGAGAAGAGTTTATTCTGTAATGCAAAACACTGAGTGTCTCAGGTCAGTTATCGCATGCCCCTGGATGTATGTAGGTCCAATTTTGGGACTTGACTCACCTCGTCCAGTGTTTATCCAGTGTCCGCCTGTTGTAGCATCCTTCAGATCTCTAAATATTGCTTGACTTTTATAGTGATTCGACTACAAATGTAAAATGTAAATGTACAGGAATTTATATAGCGCAAATCACCGAGCAGTTTCTAAGCGCTTGCTTAGGGAACCCGTCCTGGTATTCCCCTGTGAGATAACCCCGGTAGGGTATCCGCAAGGTGAAAGCCAGGCATCCCGCCGCAAGGGGCCGTTGTGGAGATTAAGCAAGCTATTGCCCAGCGTTGCAGAGTGTGAACCCGTGAATCGAGTAGGCACCAGAGCGAGAGCGAGAATTGTCGAGTCCATGGACATTTTTTTTAGGACTCAAGACCCCGCCGAGCCGGGAATTGAACCCTGGTCCTGGGCTGATCTCTGCTTCCAGGTCTGCCTCCTCTAACCAGTGAGCCACACTTCTCCACTAAGGATGAGTTAGAAAATGTAACTATTTCAATAGAAGCCCAAATGCTTCCTTCATCACTTTATTTCATCGACATTAGTTCATAAGTAACTCCACCTCATATACCAGATCCCTGGGAAGATGCACTCACCCAGTGAGAATGGCAGTCTCATGTTACCTGAGTTTTGTGAAATGCCAGTCTCCGGCTGGTATATCACGTGACGTGTAAACGTGAGGAATGTCCCTCTCTTTCAGGGGCTTATTTACAAGTCTCTTGCGCTGCTGGTGCGTCACTTATAAGCATGTTCCTTGTAAATTAGCCCCTCCATTATAAAGTGACAAAATATCAAGTGAAGTTCATGAAATTGCCCATCATTTTGCACAGTTTTCATGGATAAACACGGTTTCACACACGCCTAAATGGAACCCAACCTTGTGCTCTCCTGGCAGGCTGGATTACCTGAGAGGTACAGCTACAGCTTTTGTTTCCTACACTTTAGAACAATATTTGGGCAGCTGTTGCTTAATCTCAGATGTAGACAAACTGACAAAGAAAGTCCCCAGCACTTAAAAATCAGGGGCATAGTCAGTATGGACTGCAGCGTCTCAGAAACCCGCTTGTCTTCATGGGGCTCACTTCACAGACCCCCTGCCCTGTCTTGACCTTCTTTTACAGCGCCCTGAGGATTAACAGAGAGTGTTTGCTCTGGGATTCGCCAGCGAGACAGAAGTCTTCCCCAGGTATGCAATAAGCTGATGGCGACCCGTGCTCTCACATACAACAGATGCATTTCAAGAGGAATATGTTTATCTAGGTAAGTCACTGAAGAGTCAGAAAAGCTAGGTGACAATTCTTACTGCATAATATATTGCATTTTTTACCTAAACTATAAGTTGGCTGGTTTGGGCATCCGGGTGCTAAAACGGAAGGAAGAGTAGAGGTTGTAAAATGCCACAAAATGAGTGAGTAATCCGTGTTTCAGGAGTTCATGAAAATACACATGATTAGAGGTTGCTGTCAGCTTCAGAAAGAAGTGGTGCCAATGATTTGCAGCAAAGAAGGAGAAAGCACGGCCTCCCCGACATACTTTCTACATCCTAGGGTCCACCAGAAGGCTGACAAAGGAAGACCTGAAGTGAAGTACAGGCAGTAAACAATATTTGAAGAAAAATGTGTCCCTGATGGAAAATGGCTTTAAGGTAGATGCAGAAACTCCTATAGGATACACACTTCACCATAAGAAGCTAATGGAATGAGTCCAGGTGTCCTGAAGTGCAGGTAAAGCAAGGAAGACCCAAAGCAACCGGGTTGTCTTGTTTTCAATCAGTATTTCTCGAACAAAGCAGCTGAATATCGGCATAGTATGTTGGAAGAAGTTGCACCAGTGGCTTCTCCTCTGGATGTCGTACTTTCTCTAGAAATTAGATGTTAATAATCACAAACTTTAAAATGAGTCACCAACTACGTAATATTGAACAACCTAATGAATTAGACGTTGGGGGAAACATCACCAATAATATGAGATACTTATTGTAGCAGTACTAAGAATGTAACCTGGAGACTGAAGCAAGAAGAAGGCTATCAATGTAGATGAGGGTCAGAGGCTCTAGAAGGCATTTGAGACCCATTAGTGACCAGCAATAGTGCAAATAAGCAGAGCGTCTATCAGTTTCGGATACTACAGACAGCAGCGACCCGTGCAGGTAAGAGCAGTGGGGCAGGGTGGGAGGTGAGGGGTGATTTTGAGATACGACAACAAAGGAAAATTATTTATTTAATTTCCCCTCATGGTCCTCTGTCGAATCCTCTCCCCCAACCAGGGCCCAGAGCCCTTCCGATCGTACCTGGATGGGCCGCTGCTGACCACAGATGAGAACACACTGCCCATTCTGTAACAGGGAATGTTCCAGCACACCTGGTTATGTTATGTTATGCAGATTTGTAGAGTGCACTATGACCCAGGAAGGTATAGTTGTGCTCAGCAGGTGTGAGCCTAGGCACACCTAGGGCCTAGTGGCACTACTAAAGAAGCCAGGATTTCTGCTTCTTTCGGAATTCAAGAACTGAAGAGGAGACTCTTATGTGTCGGGACAGATCGTTCTACTCCTTAGGAGAGAGGTTGGAAAAGGCTCTACCGTTAGATCCGGTTTCCCATATGAGTGGGATTGTGCAGGCAGGAGTACGGGACTAGCAGAGGTGTCTGGAAGGTTTGTGAAAGCAGATAGGTTTGCTGAGGTATGCTGGGGTAGTGTTATGTAGTGCCTTCAAAAGTGTGGGTGAGGAGTTTAAATTGTGCTCGTTTGTGAATGGCGAACCAGTGGAGCTCCTTCAACTGTGGTGTGATTTGAGTGCAGCGTGGGAGGTGGAGAGTGGTTCTTGCCACCGAGTTCTGGACGATCTGCAGCCTTCTGGAGAGTTTTCTTTTTTATCCTGTCATAGAGGGAGTTCCCATGGCCCAGCTTACGTGTGACTAGGGGGTGTGTGATGGTTTTCTGGGTGCTGACTGGGAGCCTATAAAAATCTTCATCAGCATCTTCAGGATATGGAAGCATGAGGTGGTGACAGCATTGACTTGGGCAGTCATGTCGAGCTTACTGTCAATGATAATCCTAAGGTTTTTGGCGTGGGTGGTGGGTGTCGGCCCTAGCTCTTTTTGACGAAAGGTGGAGTTCCCTAGTAATATGGTCTTCCCAGAGATCACTATTTTGATCTTGTTGGTGTTCAGCTTTAGACAGAGGGAGGGGGGGGCAGATTGATAATTATTTTGCGCAGCAAGCCACCTTGCTGCGCTGTGTGAAAGGGAGAGGGCAGGAATGCACCATATTTAACATTATACAGTGCATTCCTGTCCTTTCCTTGTGCTGGGGCACAATGTGCTGCCTAGCGCCAATGCAGGCAACTTCGAGCTGTGGTTCAAGGGTGCCTGCATTGCGGGCAGGATTGCTTTTGTGCATGAAGGAAAACCATTCTGCAGAACACATAAAAAGAGAAAGAAACGAGGAGAAATTAAGATATTTCTCTTCATTACGCCTCACCTGGGGGGGCACAGCAGCAAAATCCATGAGTAGGAACACCCACGCTCCACCCATAGAATAACTCCCTTGGGCAGACTAACACAACGCAGCAATTTACGCTGCATTGTGATACTCTAGATTTTTTTTTCTTCTTTCTACTCTGCACACACAGACTCTGCGTCTATCATTGTATCACAATGTAGCTGTGTCTGGAGGCTTTATTGAAAGTGACTTTACCACTGACAGTGATCTAAATAGTGGAGGGTCAAGCTCCACATATATCAGTCTTTATCCCCAGAGACCTTGAGGTATCGCCCTCCGCCTCCCCTCTCCTTAAATTGTGGATATATATTAGTCACTGTGAACATTTGGAACTATGGAGAAGACTTCTGGACATTTGTTGAAAATCGATATCAGTGTGGAGAGTGTAAGGAATAAAAGCAGACATCGTTTGTCAATAAGTTTGAGATTCAACTTAAAGTGGTTCCCTGATGAAGACGTTTCTGCCAAAACACACAGAGATTGTTACAGTCACCCAACAAATGAATATGAATGTATTAACGGTGAAATTATTTGAAAAATATACAAGATTCACAGTCACTATATAGCTTTGGCTATAATTGTGTATTTGACTTTGATAAAACACATTGTGGAAATGGTGTTGGCAAAATATTATCAATTATTTTGACATTGTGTTTTAATTTATCAACGTGTGAGATAATGTTGATTGAGGTGTTTTTATAGGTTGTAGGAGTGTTGAAGTATGGGATTGATAGGTTCACTGGGATGATTGGAGTGGGTTTTGACTGCGTGTGTGAATGCAGGTTGATTTTTCTGTTCTGTTTTGATTTGCAGAGTTGTATTCAACATTTCTTTATCACCAAATATATGGTTTATAATATGTGTTTTTGTAAAAGTGGTTAAATGTAAACATAATCTCCATATGTTTATACAGAATGAATAAGAAATTATATTTACAAAAAAGGAAGAAAAAGCTTGTTATAAAACATACATAAGATACATGGAACCATTTGAGCATGTGCTATATATATAGATTAATTTGTAAAGTTGTAACGTAGGGTGCTTTGTCTTAATGTTACTCTAGGTTTATCAGCCCATGCAGGGCCTTAGAACGTGGCCTTGCGTGGCTTGATAAATCTTACTTAGGTTTGGCTTCACCCTTGCGCCCCCATGCTTGGCGCAGGGGCGAGGCAAAACCTTGATAAATCTGGCCCTTGGTCCAGAGAACGATTTTAGTCACGCAGGCAATAAAGTTGATCTGGGTACTGGGAGTCTTGTTCACGATGGGGACAATAAGTTGCATGCCATCAGCTTAGGAGAGGACTTTGATATTGTGAGAGCGGATGATGCCGGCTAAAGGGATCATGTATGTATTGAAGAGAGTTGAGGACACTGAGCATGCTTGCAGAACTCAGCAGATGAGGTCACGGGCATCCGAGGTGTACGGTGCTAAGCTTGTGTCCTTCCAGTCAGAAAGGAGCAGATACATTGGAGTGTGTGTACTTGAATTCCGATGTTGTGTAGGCATTGGATGAGGATGAGGTGGGAGACTGGGTCAAATGCTGCACAGAGGTCCAGGAGAATGAAGGCCGCTATGTCACCTCTGTCCAGAGTCATATGAATATGATCTGTGTTAGAAATGAGGGCAGTTTCTGTGCTAGTGTTGGGCCTGAAGCTGGACTGAGTGATGTTAAGGAGTTGGTGGCCGTTGAGGTGTCTGTTGATGACTTCTCTAAGACATTGGCTGGGCATGGTAGCAGCTAAATCGATCTACAGTTGGTGACCATTGAAAGTTCGGCAAAGGGTTTCTTCAGCAATGGGAGGAAAGAAGGCCAGGGAAGACATGGAAGCATTCAGAATGGGTGTGAGCATAGTGCTGATGTGTAGCAGTCCTCTGGAGTAGGCATAGGAGGGTCTGATGGAGCCCCTATGAGGATGGGCTTCATAGTGGTGATGACAGGCCATGTAGTTAGCATTGGATAAGATCGGGAGGCTTTTGGTGAGGTCTACAGGGTCCACTTGCAGGCTGAAGTTGCTGTCAATGGTGGTGATTTTGTTGTTGAAGAATTGAAAGTGATTGTTGCTGAGGTCCTGTGAAGAGGTGCTCGAGTTGGAGGCAGCTGATGGTGAGGTGAAATCTTTCACAATTGTGAAGACTTCTTTGCTTCTGTTGGTGCTGGCATCAATACTATCTGCCGGAGCAGCACGTTTGGTGGTCCGGATCATTTGGTGGCAGCCTCATTGGGTGGATTTGAGCATGCTCCTGTCTGTATTTTCTTGGGTCTTTCCCCATTTGGGCTCCAGTTCTTTGCATGTCAATATCAAGGTTGAGCTTGAATGAATACCTCTCATCTCTCTCATTATCTTGCAGCATATTTGGAATTTTGCAAATCGAGGAACTCCAACCTTAACCACATACCTGGAAATGTAAGAAAAAAGCAATCTTCAGGTGGCCATTGGGCTAGGGGACTGCAAGGTACTGAGGTCCTCCTAGAAAGAGGGTAATTAAGATGTGTGTCGCTGTGTGCCACCACATACCGCTTAAAATTCACTCAGATGGTTGGCTTCTTTTGGCAACCAGGCAGTGCCAGGGGCTTGCCTCCCCATCCTGTCTGGAAGAGAATGGCCCCGGGGATCACACAATCTGAGCGCTAGGCCTGCAACACACTATGTAAGATAAAGGTGTCCTCAGAAGATGTAAATATTTATTTATATGTTTTTGGTGTTTTATGAGGCACTGGCAAGTTATTTTCTGTCTGGTTCAGAGCGAGAAAAAATGAGATATTTTATGGAGTTCTTCAATTAGCATGAACCAATAAGCCAGAGCTCAGATAAATAAGTAAGTGGGCTTAGATCTGAACAGGAATCTGCTGGAGGTAATACAAACGATGGTACTGTATTTGCACGAGGTAGCACAACATGAATGTTACATGTTCTACAACAGCTGGCCCTTGTGTTTGCCCAGGAGAGCACAACGTGAATGTCACCTCCTACAATAGCTGGACTTTGTGTTTCAACTAGAGAGCACAACAGGAATGTTACGTGTCCTACAACAGCTGTCCCTTGTGTTTGCATCAGAGAACACAGCATCAGTGTTAAATCTCCTACATCAGCTGGACCTTGTGTTTGCCCCAGAGAGCACTACATCAACCCAAGGTGCTTTGTATTTGCACATTCTCAGGCTTCTAGCACTCTTGGTGGCGGTGTGCATTGGGGATACTTGGGTGTATAAAGCTATACTCATTGCCTTCGAGGTTGATGTGCACTGAGGGATGCTCAACCATAGCCAGGCTTGATGATGGTGATGGTGCAAAGGCAGCAAGACTTAACAGTGCCTACTTCTAGATGGTGCTGCATAGATATATGAAACTGCAGTGGGACAAGATAACAGGTCTATGCAAAACCCACCTCACTGAACTGTAGCTTGGTTGAGGCTGTAGACAGACTGAGTGGTGAAAAAATGGACAAACTAACTAGGACAATCTTTGACAATATTTGATAAACATAACCAATGTTTTGGGGTGGGGGATTAAGAATATGGCTTCACTACGTATTTCTTGACATTAGGTAAAAACCCCGTTGCAAAGTATCCTTTATCACAGTCTGGAAAAAAAGCAACTCACTTTAAGTCCACAACAACAGTAGCTGAATGCATGCTGGATATTCTAGTGGTGTAATGCAAAATGATGGATGTTAGAGCTAAAATCCTTAGGGTTGGTCTTCCCTCAACTTTTTCCTGTCCTCCAATTTTGCTGATTCCGTTATTGTTGTGCTAACCAGGGCTAAAGTGATTCTGCTCACTCCTTTAAGCATGGTAAAATTGTCTTGTATCAAATTGGCACATTTAACTGTAAGTCCCGAGTAAAGTGGTACAACATCTACCCAGAGCCTGTAAAATAAATGCTATTAGTAGGCCTGCAGCACTGATTGTGCCACACAGTTAATTCACCCTTTCAACATGTCTCAGGATTGCCATTACAGCCTGTGTGTGCAGTTTAACTGCATTTTGTTCTGACAAGATTAATCTCTTGCCAGGGCCAGACCTCCCTTTTTAATACATATAAGTCACACCTAGGGTAGGGCACACACTACCCAGGGTATTTAAAACGTTGGACATTTGCTTTAAAGCTTAAATGTCCCGGTAGTGAAAAGTGCTTACATTAGTTTCACCTGTGCAAGGCTTACCTCTCCCATACAATAACATTGGGTGAACTTATTACATTTAACTTTAAATTGGGAGCAGGTAAGAATTTTGGATCTGGTTAAAGAATTGTAATTAAAAACCCTCTCTAATGGTAACATTAGAATTTAAGTCACAATTCTAAAAATGCCTTTTTAGAAAGTTGGCATCTTCTTGTCCTAACCATTTGGTGTCTGCTGCCTGTATCCTGGGTCACATGACATGGTGTAGCTGGCAGGTCGTTGTGCATTGCTTCCAGACAGTGAAACAAAGGGCTATAAGTGTTGGCAGGATAGATCATCCCTGACTTGATGAGGCAGAGGAGCTGTCATCTACAATACCAGCACATCACAAAGGCTCTGCCTGAGCACACTCACAAAGGGTTTGACACTCGTCTATTGTGACACCCAAAAAGCTGGGGCCAGGGCAGGGAGGCAGGAAATATGAAACACCTCTGGGGGTGGAAACCTCCAGAAACTTTTTCTACTTCAAATCTGGAACCAGGTATATATAATGGACCCTTAGAACCAGCTCTTCAGTACACATTTGGACCTTTAGAAGACTCAGGACTGATGTGCCAATCTGCCAGGAGGACTGCTACTCTGTTGCCCTGGTACCCTGCTGCCCAACTGTCTGAGTAAAGGACTGGACCTGCATCCTGAAGCCAGGACCCCCAGAGTAACTCCAATGGATAGTTGGGTCGCATCCTAACCAGAGCCTCAGGGACAGAAGACTCCAACCAACTTGAACCCAGCACAGAGGCTATCTATGCTGTGAGTCCTACCCTTCCACGTGGTGCCACCCCAGTTCTGGACCCTAAGAAGTGGACCTGAAAGTGCTCTGCCAGCTCAGTTGTAGTCCCAGAAGAACCAATGCAGTGAGACTCAATCGCCTCACGAAATTCTGCATCGGAACTGCTGCAGGACGTGCTCTGATGTAGGACTTCTCATTGCTGCCAGCGTCCTCATCAAAACCACCTCCACGTAATGCATCTTTGATGCAGGCCTTCGCACCGCAAGCCCCTTGTTGGCAACATCCTTGACGATGACGCAGAACTCAACATCGTGAGCCCTGTAACTTCTTCAGAACCAGCCGGTGTGTGACATTTCACTGATGCAGACCTTTGCATCACAAGCCTCTTGTTGATGGCAACCTCTTTGACGATGCAGCACCTCGAATCACAGCCTCTCGGGTTCCTGGAACCGCAGCTGCACAACACCTTTCCACAGCAGGACCTCTCATCACCTCTGCTGTGGGACGCATCCACAATAAGGTATCTCGCCACGCTGTGCACCGGGATTTAAGGTGTTCTTGTTCAACGGGCCTACCTGGTTCCCTTTATCTGGTCCACGCTCCATTGCAGTCAGCCAGAACTTGTGCTTTTTTCCCGGTCTGGTGTGACCAGATAAACATAATTGACACTTAGGGAAAGATTCCAATGTCAGATGGACCGGAGTCCGTCCGACATCTTTGGAACTGGAACCAAATGACCTCCTGTCATCGGTTCCAGACCAGGAAGTAGGATGTTACCGAACCCTATTTGGTAGCAATCCTATACTTTCCGAATGGAATGCATGCTCTCATTGCAAAGAGAGTTCCAGCAACGACATTATTTAAAAGTATGCAGAGTTTGGATATTTAACGTGACAAGGTACTTGCATGTCTGCGTGTCACTTTTGAAACACAGAGTGCTGTTCCTGTTAATGCGTCAAGTGACGTCTCCAAGTGTATGTGTTTTAAAGCTGGAACTCATCGAGTACTATGTGTGCGCGTCACAGTGAACTTTGTTCACAGAGCGAATCTAGAACGGAGCGGTTCTCAGAGCTCATTTTCTGCTGCGCTCAACATTCTGTCAACAATTAAACAAAGGGAACGGCAAGCAAACTATTGCCAATGTATTCAGGTACTGACAAGAGTTATTTTGTGACTTTTTCTTAACGCTGTTGATACTCTAAAAAACAATAACGCTGCGGTTATACCTAAAACAAAGACTTGTTCTAAGAGATTGTTGTTCACATTTGTTTGCGTGCATCTTATTCAAGATAGTCAAGATTCATGTAATAGGCACACTATTCAGACGTGTTTGCTAGCTGAACATCAGTTTCTCTTCATATATCACGGTGTTGTTTTTTAAGAACACTACAAAAGTCTCTCAAGTTGTGAAAGATGCAAACTGTTTTGCCTCCTCCTCCGTTTTTAGAGACATCTGGTGAACCACCCATCAAGTGGAAACAGTGGTTTTATGGTAAAAGATATAAATGGGTATACTCGGACCAAGCAACTGGATCCTCGCATATCACTTTAAACATACAGTTTGACTGTATGTTTATCTTTTAATAACAAACCACATCCATTTATAATTAAAGTAGTTGCCTGGGTTGTTTTTTAAGAATAACCTTCTTCTTTGGTGGTACCTACACATATCTCTGGACACTGCTACGCTACTCCAGAGGTTACCTCAGGCTTGAGGTTGGCATGTAGCACACTAGATCACCCAATGATAAATGCCACAACGTCTATGTGGGGCGGAGAACAAATATAAACCGCACAGTACGATGCATAGCATTTATGAGGGTTATCTAGAGAACCTTTTGTAACGTAGTTACAAGTGTCCTAGTCCATTTTTGATAAACATATCTAACCTGGGGAACTGACTGGACACCAATTCCTCCTCCCCATCTTTGATCAAGAATACATACAAACTTCACCCCTTTACAACATGCACAATCTAGCCCTCTGAAAATATTTACACAACCACCTATCATCCTCCTTGTAGGACTTGGCCCTTTCCCCAGAATTTTTCGTTTTTTTATTCCTTAATTTAGGGTGCCCCCTATTGTAACAAAAGGGTATAGGCCTTGTGTAGTGAAGAAAGCCCTGTGTATGTCAAACTAATGTTAAGGTGCAGGTGCTTACTTCCCCTAACATGGCCGCCACTGACCCCTGCTACTGCAGCGTGGTCTTTGTGGGCGCATTCTAGTAGTCAGGAGCTGGCTAGAACCCTCAAACAATGTATCCATACTAGCCTGCCAGCCTGTCCATAGCCATAATGGTGGAACCTACTAGAACCTCCTGGAACCTTCTGGAACAGTTGAGGTGGCACCAACTGCCACTGCCAACTGTCAACTGGGACTAAATAAGGAAAGGGAGGGAAAGTTTCCTGTCAGACTGAGGGAGCGCAGACCTGGGGGAGAACCTGCGCAGGAGCATTAGGCAGTGGGGCCTAGACAGGGACCTATGACACTGGTAGAGACAGAGCCTAGGTGCTGCCTATCAAGTGTTGAGGTATCTTGAATTTGCCCCACTGACCTGGCCCGGCGGAAGGGGAACCCCAGGTCTGCTTGAAGGGAACTGGCTGTGGAGACTTCATACCAGCCATAATCTCCAAACCCCCCCCCCCCCCTCTTCAAGGAACCCAGAAACTGCAATTTACAAGGGCACAGGAAATATAAAGCGCCAAGAAGAAACCAAATCACCACAGGACTTTTGAGAAATCAACCAGGTATTGGCGCTGTAACACTCCCTGCGCTCCCTGACGCCACCTGGGATCCCTTTTTCTGGATTGCCACTGTTGTGTGAACTGTCCTGTGGAACCTGCTGATCTGACTCCAACTAAAATAAACTGTCTGCTGGCTAAGCACTCTTATTCCCTGGCGCTAGCACCCTGCACTACCTGTCCTGATGAAAGTGCCCCACTGAAGTGAATGCTAAGCGCTATCTCTGCGTAGCGCTACCCTCCTGAACTGCTAGCCTGACTGAATTGCCTGAGGCTCAAGCACTGTAACTGCCTGCAGAAGCGGTAGAACCCTGAAGCGCTATGACTGCCTGAAGTGCTGTCCTGCATCATTTGAACTGGCTAATTTACTTCAGCTTGCTGAACTGGACAGAGCACTTTGTCCCAGGCGCTATCCCTCCGATCACCTGCTGAAGAGCTGTGCCTCCTTGAGAAGCGCTTATGTCCTGCAGACTGTTGGGCCCTGAAGCGTTATACTCTTAAAGCACCACGAAGCTCCTGGGCGCTATTCCTGCCTGAAGCGCTTTTGCCCTGATGAGCGCTGACTCTGCCTGAGACGGCTTTTGTGCCTTCAAGCGCTGTCGCCCCCAGAGAAGCACTGCCATTCATGACCTGTTGACTGAGCCCAACGCCGTGAAACCCCTGGCGCTAGGCCCCTTTGAAGAGCGCTGTGATGCCCCTTCAAGCGCTCACCTGCTGGCCCTGAGAACCTGTGAGACTGGGAACACTGTCAATGAGCCCCGTGGGTCCTAATTATTTATAGAAGGCCCCCCCTTTTTTGACATGGACAATAGCCCTTAATGACAGGATAAGAAACCCCAAAATTGCTCATTTAGTGACTGGACTGAGGAGGAAGTAGACCCTAGCTGTGGAATTACTTCAGTCAGATTGCTTCTCGGCAGGGACTGAGTTTCACAAGGAGAAATCCCCCTGCGGGTTCATTGATTTATCCATGCCTAATGAAATGTTTTGCACTCCTGAAGTATTTCGGGGTTCCCAAGGCCTACACGCTCCAGAGATTACCCACTTACACACAAGAACTGTTGGCACGGAAACTGTAAAAGGCAAAGAACAAGTTTATTAAGACCCCATGGGGTGGTGGTACACTCAAACAGCACCCTTCGGTAATGCAAGAGGTATCACACCGAACACCGGTGTGACCCCGTTTATATACAATTTTGGGGCAATAAAAGATAGGCGGCACAAGTAAAGACACAGTTTTAGAGACATATATGGTCATCTTTTGGAATACTGCCAGCTCATTGGAGGGTTTCAAACCCACTGGTCAGTTAGCGGCACATTCCTGAAGGTTTACGGGTCAGTGGGAACTGCGCATGTGTGGCTTGACCAGTGCTAAAAATAGCCTGTTGCTGGGCAGACAAGAGTGGTCAGCGGAACGGACAAAGGACTAAAGGGCACGTCGGCCACGAGGCCGCTCATGATCTAAGATGGCCGCTGCAACATTCAAAATGGCGTTATCGTATATAGCCAACTTAAGGAGAACAACGTGTAGGTTCAGCTAATCGCTAATCCGAACGGGCCAATTACGACAGACGACCCTTTTAGCGTTTAGCTGAATCTACCTCATAATGAACATAGTCTGGATGTTCGTCCTCGATGTCTATTAACATAATTTGTGTCACCTCTTTGTGTAGCATTATTTTGTCATGGGCAAGAGCCCGCCTCGATGGCAAGCAAGCTGATAGACACATTGAACATAAGGCAGGGCCACATTGAATACACAAGCATAAGAAGAACATTGCTCCCACAAGTATACAGAGAATTGTCAACAGTTTCCAGCCCCAAGTTGCAATCATAGACCAGAACCATCCAGAAAGTGTCCAAGTTCCATTGTCCGGGTGTATTTCAGCAGCTATTTTATGCAGCTTGGAAATAGCATCATACACAGAGGGAGAATTATCCGGGACATAAACACAACAGTTGCTTCCGATAATTCTACATGCTCCCCCACGATCTGCCAAAACCACGTCCAAAACCATCCGATTTTGGAGGGTAACAATTCTAGAAATCTGTAGTTCCTCAGTAATATTCCCCAGGGCAACGGCGGTGTCATTCGCAACAGCCTCAACAACGCGTGTCAGCCGTCTTATTTTCCGGCTGTTCAATGCAGCCCCCACAAAAGAAAATAGTCCCAGATTAAAATCCACATACTGTTGTAACGTAGTGTCCGTTTGATCAATGTCCTCTAGGGCAACAGTTCGTTTAACCCTGTTCAAAACGAAATCGTGGTACAAAGTGTAATCGTTGTGGTACATTGGAGGGGCAATGAATACAGGAGGTAGCACAAACGATACGTAGCACGTGCCCAACCACCCCACTGGAAGCTGATGGTACCCCTTCGTTCCACAGATAAAGTAGGTGTTTCGAGATGCAACAAATGAAATGCCATTCGGGCTATCAAACGTGAGAGTAATATTACATTCGCTTTTCCCCACCGCAATCGTACCCTTGTTTCTAATGCATAAATCGGCTTTTGTGGCAATGACATTTATGACATGAGCACTGGATACATTCACGTTTCGCTGATTGCTATATACACGTGGAGCAGATACATTGTCAGGCCTGTATTCTTCCCATTCGAAACGTGTGCCCTCAGCCCGGGGAAACCCATCCTTGTCATGAGAACATACTTTATTTAAACGGAAAAGCACCCCCCCTTTAGTTGGCCATCTCAGAGTAAAGAGGAGGGTGTACCAGGCATTGCATGACCCATTGTGCGAAAACGGAAGTGGAATAAGTGGGGTGCCCCCTCTCTTCTGGTGCCCAGGCAACATTCCACACACCCAGCAATTAGAGGTATTGGTCATATTATGCGTGTGGTGAAGAATCTGAATGAAGCTGTTATTTAAATACGTTTGGCGATGGCGCTCTTCATGGAATGGCAATGTAAAATGAAAGTGTTCAGACGGTGCCGGGGTAGTCGGCAGCAAATGTTCACGTACAGGCACCACAAGTTCGACTACCCAGGCCATAACAGCTATCACCACAATAGTTAGAACAAAGAGAAAGGCACCCAATATTTTCTTATCACGGGATGCCGTTGATGCCATAGTTCAAGAAAGTTTGTGCAAAGTCTCAAGTGGCACAAATTGTTCACAAATTGTCTCAGATACACGTGCGTGTATACCTAAAAAAAAGGAAAAATGCGGTGCTGAACTCCGAGGTAGCCGTTGTTTTCTTCTCCGGGCCAAGACGGGTGTCGCTACTCTGGCAGAACTGATCCCCCCCCCTTGGAATTCCCGGTTTCCGTTTCACAAACCTGGAGCGGTAACCAACCAGTCATTAACAAAAAGAACAAAAATCTTCTTATCGTGGACGCAGATCGTAGCGCTCTCTTCCGGTAGCAGATTGGTCCGGGAAGGCTCCCTCCACTTCGGCCGACGTCACAGCTGGGCTCTTTTCTTTCTCCAAGATCTCTTTATAATCAGTCAACACAGCAGGAGTCACCAGATCCGGAGAGACACGGCGACAATGTGTCGAATGCACCCACCGCCTCCTGTTCGTCACTCGTACTGCGGTTCGGGTTGCCAGGAGGACCTGCTCAGGGCCCTTCCACCTGGGCTCCAGACTGCTTGCTCTTTCAAACGAACGGACCATTACATGGTCCCCAGGACGAAGATCGTGGCCCTCTCCAGCGGAGTTATCAGGGAGCGCTTCTCGAACCTGTTGATGAATAGAGAGCAAATCATTTGTTAATCGGGCCAAATAATCATTCATCATAACACAAGGCACATCATGTATTAATCGCGGCTTGGGCACCCCCCAGATATTCATAGGGCGGCCAAACACCACCTCATAGGGCGTAAGGCCGGTTCGTGAGTGGGGTACTGATCTGAGAGATAGTAGTGCTAGCGGCAACGCATCTGGCCACTTCAACGATGTAGACGCCACAATTTTGGCCAGCTTAAGCTTCAACGTGGCATTGTACCGCTCGACCAAACCTGCTGACTGAGGGTGGAATACAGCGTGGAACTTTTGCTGAATCCCTAACCCCTTCAGTACATATTCCACAATCTTTCCAACAAAATGGGGCCCATTATCGCTCCACAAAAACTTGCAAACTCCAAAGCGAGGAAAGAATTCCTTAAGCAACACCTTGGCTGTTGTCAAAGCCGTATTGTCTTTCGTGGGGTAGGCCTCAACCCATTTGCTAAAAGCACACACCACCACTAGAACGTACTTCAGGTTATTGCAGCGCTCGAGTTGGATGTAATCCATTTGAAGCACTTCAAACGGTGCAGAAGGTGGAACGAACCCACCTTTCGGAGTATGGGCCCCCTTCCCAGGATTGTGTTGCAAACACACCAGGCAGGTCTGCACTACTCTCTTTGCAGTATTTGCAATCTCCGGATGTTCCCAAACTCGTGTTAAAAGACGAGTGATTGCAAGGGCTCCGACATGGGCCAGTCCATGAGTCATCTGGACCATCGCCTGTAAGTAAGCCGCAGGCAATTTCCACTTCTCCATGTCTTTGCTTCTCCAACAACCTTCGTCATCTAGTACCCCATCTGCTGCCCAAGCCGCAAGTTCAGATTCTGTAGCTGATTTTTGAATATCCCGTATCTCTGCTCTAGCGTCACTCCATCTCTCAGCCTGTGATTGTACCACGTACATAGGGGAGCTAGTTCGGGACATAGCCGTCTGCCTTGCTATGCTGTCTGCAAAGGCATTTCCTTGGCCCACTTTATCCGTAATCTTCTTATGGGCACTGCACTTCACTATCGCTACTTTTTTAGGACTGAGCAACGCATTCAGGAGATCACGCACTAGCTCTCCGTGCATAATGTGCTCCCCGTGTGACGTCAGGAACCCGCGTTCTCTCCAGAGAAGCCCGAAGTCATGGGCCACTCCAAAGGCATACCGGCTGTCCATGTATATGTTCACACATAGGCCAGCACTCAATTCGCAGGCTCTTGTTAAAGCTATCAGCTCTGCTGCCTGAGCCGACTTTTGTGGTATTCTAGCTGTTTCGACCACCGTCTTAAGAGTCGTGATCGCATATGCTGCGGAAGTCGTACCATCTGGCAGCCTCAAACACGATCCATCAACCCACAGTTCCCCATCCACATCAGGAAGTGGCACATCCTGTAAGTCAACACGACCCTTTGTCTGTTCCTCAGTCAGGAAAACACAGTCGTGATGTTTTTCTTCCTGACCCTCCTCGGCCGGATAGGGCAATAAAGTCGCGGGGTTCAAAGTAGCGCATCTTTTCAATGTTATGTGTGGCGCTAAGAGTGTCAGCTCGTATCCTGTAAGTCGTGCACTCGTGAGGTATTGGGTCTTTGTTTGGTTTAACAGGGCATCTACTGCATGAGGAACTAACACCAACAATTTGTGTGATAACACTATGCCCTCACTCTGTCGTATGGCTACTGCTGTTGCCGCTACCGCTCGAAAACACCCAGGCAGCCCTCGTGCTACAGGATCCAAAATGGCAGAGAAGTATGCACATGGTCTCTGCTTATCCCCGTGTAACTGCACTAGCACTGACAACGCACACCCATCATTCTCGTGCACGTATAATGTGAAAAGTTTCGTGTAGTCTGGTGTTCCTAACACGGGTGCGGAACAAAGGGCCTGTCTCAACTGTTCAAAAGCTTTCTGACATTCATCTGTCCACTCAAGAGGCATCGGTGTAGCTTTGGACAGTAATGCTAGCAAAGGTTTTATGATATGTGAAAAACCCATGATCCATTGTCTACAAAAGGATGCCAACCCTATAAAGGCACGCACATCTCTCTGCGTGCGGGGGACTGGTGTATCTAAAATTGCTTGAATTCGATCAGATGTTAATGCCCGCCCCTCCTTAGACAACAGATGACCGAGGTAGGTCACCTGGGGTCTACAGTATTGAAGCTTTTTCTTGGAAACCTTGTGATTATGTTGTGCCAAAAAGGAAAGTAATGCAAGTGTACTCTGTTCACATTGTGCATAGGAGTCGGCGGCAAGCAAAAGGTCATCCACGTACTGGATGAGCGCAACGCCAGACTGCAATTTAAAGGAATCTAGTTGTCGTTTCAAAGCCTGGCTGTAGATGCTAGGGCTTTCAGTATATCCTTGGGGAACACGACAAAATCTATACGATTTATTATTGAGCGTAAAACCAAACAGATATCTACTATCTGGGTGAACAGGAATGGAAAAGAACGCATTCTTTAAGTCAATAACGCTAAAAGTGGTGGCCGTCGGTGGAACCAAAGTAAGTAAAGTCGTGATATCGGATACCACTGGGTATTGGGGAATGACAATTTTATTTATTTCACGCAAATCAATAATAAACCGATAGATCTTGCCATCCGAGTCTCTCTTAAGAATCGGTAGAATAGGGCTGTTACAGACATTATAAGGGACCTCCTCCACCACCCCTGCAGAAATCAAATCCTGCACAATATGTGTCAATGCAATTTCACCTTCCTTCGAGATCTTATACTGTGGTACTCGTGGTAGAGGGGCCCCCTCCTTAACAGTAATGTGTATTGGTGGAATGCGCATCTCTCCCACATCTGTATCTGATGTTGCCCACAACGTGTGCGGCAGAGAGGCCAAAGCAGGAATATCGAAAATGGCATAAAATCTGTCAGGGTCAGGGCAATCATCAGGATCAGGGTAGTTGTCGTTCAGGATAACCCGCACTCCCTCTGGAGCGCAGCGTATCGTCGCTCGGAAATATTTAAGCAAATCAATGCCCAGGATATTGTCTGGGGTATGAGGTGATAACAAAAATTGCCCAAAACTAAAGTATTTGTCAATGCATAGTGCAAGGGGCTTGGACAATGGGCTGGGGGAGGGTGTGCCATCAAACCCTACACACGTAATCATTTTGCCAGACAGGGGAGCCCTCGGAACCAAGTTTTTCGACAGCGCGCTACGAGTAGCTCCGGTGTCGACTAGAAATTGATCAGTAGAACCCAAAATACCCGCTGTTACATATGGACCTTGCTGATCTACTGACACTTCAACTGATTCCTTACCCCATCCTACGCAATCCTATGCATGCACATAATCCTGATGTTCCACATTCTCTCCTTCCGAAATCTGATATTGATTCCGTCTATCAAACGTATTTCGTTCGTCCTGGCCACGGCCCCTCTCCTCAACCTGTCTACGATCACCTCCGCCACCTCTCGTTCCAGTATAACCTCCTCTTGACCTTCCACTGCCTCGACCACGCTGACTACGCTGTTCACGAAGTACCGGACAATCTTCGGCCCAATGCCCAAACTCCTTACAATAAGCACACTGATCCTCCGCAATATCCGTACGACCATACGATGCGTTTCCTCCACCTCGTCTACCTCTATCATTCCCTCTACCCTGTGTTCCCCGAACCTGTGCCAACATCACCTTCGTTTTCAATTCCTTCGTCTTTTTCTCTACACTTTCTTTAGCCTCCACTTCCTGCCGCTCATAGTACTGAGCCATAGTTAACAAGGACGCAGGGGTCGCCGTGGCCCAGGAACTTTCACTCGACTTCAATCGCTTTGCAATCTCTGGTAGGAGATTAG
Organism: Lissotriton vulgaris; assembly: GCF_964263255.1. Classification (NCBI taxonomy): domain Eukaryota; kingdom Metazoa; phylum Chordata; class Amphibia; order Caudata; family Salamandridae; genus Lissotriton; species Lissotriton vulgaris. Next base: position 333,598,168 of record NC_141685.1, read on the forward strand.
CCACATACTTATCTACAAACAAATGCCGACCCGTATCATCAGTTAAAGATTGACCACTGTAATCATGAAATGCCTCCTCGAAGCGTGTAAAGAAATCTGAAACCGTTTCATCGGGTTTCTGTTTGCACGACGTTAACATGGTCCAATCAATCTTTTTGGAGGGAACAAGCGTTTTCAATTTATGCAAGATAGCTGCTGGGAGATCTAGTATTAGCTGACAAGGCTTACATGCTGGTTCCCTATCTAAGTCTGCAGCATTTATTTATTTCCATGTCCCCCCTAAAATCGTTTCATCATTAGTTTTACGAATTTGCCTCCACATATCGGGTGGTAGAATTAGCCCAAAAAACAAATCTATGTCTACAAGAGTCATCACACAAGACGATATAGCCCCCTCCACCCCTTCATAAAATGCCGCCGGATTCTTCCGAAGATCAGGTAAAGAATTTTTCAATGCCATGACATCTGCTCTATTCCATGGTGTATATACCCAATTATACACAAAATACCCTTTCGCATCCTTCGACAACTTATCATCATCCGTACCTTCCCCTTTTGGTAGAACATACAAAGGCGCAGCTTCACGCATAGGCATAACATGCAACGCAGAACTCTCATCTGAACCACGGAGAGAACACTCTTTAGCCTGCCCATCATGCTCCAATTCAGACTCCTTTTGTTTCCTTTTCCGCTCCTCCCGCAATCGAGTTGTCTCATCCCGCAGCTTGATCAATTGCGCAAACAGGTCATCAACATCTGAAAGATCAAAATCACCTTTAGTCAAGTTTTCACGATATACTGACAACACTTTGGGCTCTAACGTATCAGAAAGGTCACGATATGCGCTCACAACCTCGTCAGCCAAGGAAGACAGAAAATACATCAATTCAAGATCCGTCCACCCTGTTTTTTCTGATATCAATTGATCCTGAGTAACAGTACGCTTATTCACTTTACGAGCCCAACTGCGTAAATGAGCGGACCTATCCGCAGTAAACCTGAGAGCAGATACGCCCTTCTTGCCCGACTTATCCTGTCCGCCCTCATCAGAATCCACAGCTGGAGCCGTCGGCGTAACGTACGGAGGCGGTGACCGATCTAACAAAGAAAAATCATCAATTTCATTATTAAGGACAGGATAAAGCGGTCGGCGAATAGGAAATTGACCAGTCGTTTGCAAATTACGTTCCCGTTCCTCCCTTTCTTTCTTCTCCTGAGCCTCCTTTTCCTCAAGCTGTAAAGCCTTATCCCGAGCAGCCTTGCGCTGCTCTTTGTCCGCCAAGGCAACCTCACGCTTCATTCGCTCACGCGCCGCTTTCTCCCACATTCGCACGCAATCAAACATGTTTTGTCTAGACCTGCGTTGAAACATACATTGCTCTACAAATTGGATTTTACTCAAATCGTACGACCCGTGTAGGGGCCATTGCAATTCAGGATCGGCCTTGGTGTACTTATGCCATAATTTACTGTACATAATAGGTGGAAGGCCGAATTTGATATACATGTCCCTATTTGGTGTTCCCTCTGGGGGAGCCGGCTGTGATTCCGCTAACCTAATTGAGGTACCTTCTCCAAAACAACACATTTCTCGGAGTGTGCTGAAAACAGGCATGTTCAAAAAGTATCACGAAAGCGTGACACCAGACAAAAATGGCACTTACAGTTCTCCACACGATTGTGCCGCTCAAAGGAAAAAAACAAAGTTAGAGAAACATCTCTACATGCCTGCCTATGTGAAGTGCACTACACATATAAGTTCAAAGATCACAAATTCACAATGTTAGCTAACTCAAATCAAAGTTCCTAGAACTCAGCAAGCGTCCAAAGACTACCTCACCGATCACAAATCACAGAATTTCAGTAAGCGTCCGAAGACTACCTTACCGAACACAAAGCTTACCAAATTCTCAAATGTCCAGGTTCCAACTGCCAAGGTCTTATAAGCCAAATCAGCCAAACGGCACTTTCGCAGCGATGCAGACACTTCAAAGACTCAGTCGGAGACCGGCGCCACCTGGAAGGTCAGATCGGAAGGAAAGGAAAAAACACCGTGGCAGCCAAGACTCGGGTCACTCGTGGCAGCGCGCGCCCATGGCGGGTTTCCAAGCCTTCGTCACGACCTCTCCTTCGGGCATCCGAGTCGCCGATGAGTCCCTTCGTGGTCGCCAATTGAAGTATTTCGGGGTTCCCAAGGCCTACACGCTCCAGAGATTACCCACTTACACACAAGAACTGTTGGCACGGAAACTGTAAAAGGCAAAGAACAAGTTTATTAAGACCCCATGGGGTGGTGGTACACTCAAACAGCACCCTTCGGTAATGCAAGAGGTATCACACCGAACACCGGTGTGACCCCGTTTATATACAATTTTGGGGCAATAAAAGATAGGCGGCACAAGTAAAGACACAGTTTTAGAGACATATATGGTCATCTTTTGGAATACTGCCAGCTCATTGGAGGGTTTCAAACCCACTGGTCAGTTAGCTGCACATTCCTGAAGGTTTACGGGTCAGTGGGAACTGCGCATGTGTGGCTTGACCAGTGCTAAAAATAGCCTGTTGCTGGGCAGACAAGAGTGGTCAGCGGAACGGACAAAGGACTAAAGGGCACGTCGGCCACGAGGCCGCTCATGATCTAAGATGGCCGCTGCAACATTCAAAATGGCGTTATCGTATATAGCCAACTTAAGGAGAACAACGTGTAGGTTCAGCTAATCGCTAATCCGAACGGGCCAATTACGACACTCCTGCCCCAGTGTTCTAACTTCTACCTACCAACAGGGATACTCTTGAATACTGAAATGTTTTATCCCTGCGTCAAGAACTGCAGAGCAAGGAATTGGTTAATTGTGCCTGTCTAACGAAAGGTTTTGTTCCAACCTGAGAATTCCTGCTCATGTGCCATTGTTTTACTGGTTCTTAGGCACAGGGTTTAGATATAATTAATGGAAGGTTGATCCCTGCTTGAGGAGAATGTTATTCTGGGTAAATGAAATGTTTAGTCCTACATAAGGGGCTGTTATTTTTAAGCTGCAGGAGCTAGGAAAACCTTATTACAGGCCCTGCCGATTCGAGGAGCTTGCTGCGCAAAAATGCTAATGGGGCCTGGGTTCTAATGACCTATTTATTCCTGATTAAGGAAATGGTTACTTCTGCTAATTGAATGTTTTAACCTTTATTGAAATAAGTTATTGCTATTGAGAATATGAATGGCTCTACATGAAATGTTGTTCTCACCTGCGAACAGGATAATTCCTAATGAAAGGTCCCTACTAGATTAAGGGGGTGTTTACCCTGGTATTGGACTGTTTTAGAGGTCCCAAGGCCCACAGTTTATAGGCCTCAATTCATAAAAGGATAACCCCTGATTAGAGGATGTAATAGTATGCCTACAGTACCAGGATGAAGAGTATTAGCAAGGGCTAGGCCCAAACCCAGGGATTATCCATATTTCGCCTAGTGTCCTACTCAGCCTAGGCCTTATGCATGGTTTACCTGTTATTAAATGTTTACTTCTGCTTAGAGAAGTGGTTACTTCCTGGAAGAAATGTTGATGCATAGCCTACCAGTGTAAAATGAAATGCTGATTAGGAAGTAATGAAAGGCTATGCCTTTATTGTATGTGTTGCATTGGTGAATTGCTCCCTTTACTCTAACCCAATGGGATGTTTACCTAAGGGGATGTCTATTCTTGCTCAGGAAATTTTGTGCCTTTTTATGGGGTACTTACCTGATATAATGTTTGTTTAACAACTAAAATGGAAATGTTTATTCAAGTTACTGACCTGTTTATGAAAGCCCACGGATATCCCCTGGGGTAAATGGTTAATGTGGTCAAGGGAATGACCGCCTCTGCTGAATCAGCCAGCTTAATGCCTTGTTGGCTCCTGAGTAAGGGAATTTTATTATACCTGCCTGATTCCCAGTGGAATGTTTTATTCTGACCTAATGGGATATTCGTGCTCCTGAAAAAGGAGATGTTTCTATTTACATAAGGAAAGGTTTTAAAGGCGTAAGCCAAGCCCAGGATGCTCATGCTTATCTGTTGAAATGTTTAGCCCTACATAGGGATCTGTTATTAATTTCCATAAAGCTGGTCTGAATCTGGATGACATGTTTTACGTTGGCTTCATAGGAAGTTCTTCATCTGCTTAAGGAGAATAATCTTTCTGGTCTACTGAAATGTATTATAACTAAGGAAATGTGTAGCCCTAATCTAGGAAATGCTTACTCTTGCTGGGAGTGATTCTTAAAATGGCTAATCCTGCACAAGGGGATGTTTATTCTTAATGAAATGTTTTTCTCCCACTTAGTGCTACATTTACTGGAAGCCTACAGTTATTTATTTACATGTTTTCTGCTGTAAAACACTCACCCTTGCTTGGTGAGAAGTGGGTAAAATGCCTACAGATCTAATATGATGTAATGTCATTTAGTTGCCTTTTGTGATGTATTCCTTACAGGTGCTGACAAGAAGCAAGGCTACGGTCAGGCCTGTGGTTATCTACATTTGATATTATCTAATATTCAGTATTTATCTTATATTTAATATTTATTCACCTAGTATTTATTGCCAAGTGTTGAAATACATGCATTTGAAAGGAAGGCTAATAAGGTAATAATACTGTGAATTCTTGAATACCCTGACTCTGCTCTATATATAAAAGTTATTTAATTTTTATACATACTCACTGGAGTGGCGTCACTCATTGCGTGCCCAGTTTTCTGTCTCAGTGGTTGCGTGTGCTGTATGGTCGCTTTACACATAAGCTTTCGGATGCCTACCCGCTCGTGCCATGCTACCCTCGGGGAGCTGGTGACCCCAGTTCCAACATATTGGTGTCGAGCGGTGGGATCCAGGACCTGTGACCATGCAGCACCCTCCAGTGAGACAGGGTGCACAGCAATTAGGCTGCACACCTATTGTGTGTGCAAGCCTAAGTAATTGACCCCTCCATTGTCTAGCCTGTAGAGTGTATCAAGACCTGTTTGACCTAATCCTGTCACCCACGTCCTGGTATCTTTTCCCAGATTTATCTGAGTACCCACCTGGCATAATGTGGTTTTGTCAGGGGATGGGGGTGCCTGTTGGGCGGAGAACCGGGAAGAAGGAACTCCGTACCGCTTTGAGGTCATGGGTAAGAGCCCACCCAGAGAGGAGAGGGGATGGGGAACAGGAGGGGCAGGTCGCACCCATGGAGGCGGGCACACCAGGAGACCCAGGCCTACTCAACCTTGTTGTGTCAGACAATGTGCTACCGGGAAGATGTTCTGGGGCAGGGAGTAGAGTATCTGGGGGGTGTGCGTCGTCGAGGATGCTAGAGCATGAGAGGGAGAGGGAGAGTCTTGCAATGGATGAAAGGAAGCTGGCACACCAGCTTCAGCTAAAAGAGTTAGAGCTGGAAGCCTTGGAATTATGTGTGCCAGGTACTTCTAATGGTGGCAGCGTAAGCGGGGTTCGGGGTTCAGACCAGTCACAGGGTGTAGAACCTGGACTGGGGTTTCAGGTTCAGGAGTTGCCTGACCTGGAGGGTGGGGTACCGGTAACTAAGGACCCTACAGGTGTGACTCCCAGGGGTACCTCTCCGGGTAGGAGGGAGCCGAACTCTGGGAGGGGTTGCAGAGGGAGGAAGGACTCTCCTCTGGCACCGGACCAGCCACAGGGTGCAGATCCCGGGTTGGGTGGCCAGGTTCAGGGGTTGCCTGACCTGGCGGGAGGGATCTCTGTAATCAGAGTCCTCCCAGTTGTAACTCTCAGGGGTACTACTCCAGTTGGGAGGGTGCGGAACTCTGAGAGGGGGTGCAGGGAGAGGGAGGACTCGCCCCTGTCACCAGTTCAACCTAAGAGTTTAGACTCTAGGTTGAGAAGAAGAGTGGTCCAAAGGTACCACAGGCCTGGGGCTACTGCCCCTCACTCTGAGAGAAAGCAAGGGCCAGAGGCTTCTGGATTGTCTAGAGGTCAGTCCTGGCCGCATCCCACTAGGGAACACCAGTGGGGTGGTTTGATTGGTGAAGAACTGGCGGATGCCATTGAAGTAACGGGCCTGCGTCCACCTTTTTCCGCCCCAAGCAGGGAAGCCCATCAAGGTGATGATCGGTCTACCCTGGCTTTTGGCTGGGGGGGAGACGTGTAGGACTTGGCCCTTTCCCCAGAATTTTTCGTTTTTTTATTCCTTTAATTTAGGGTGCCCCCTATTGTAACAAAAGGGTATAGGCCTTGTGTAGTGAAGAAAGCCCTGTGTATGTCAAACTAATGTTAAGGTGCAGGTGCTTACTTCCCCTAACATGGCCGCCACTGACCCCTGCTACTGCAGCGTGGTCTTTGTGGGCGCATTCTAGTAGTCAGGAGCTGGCTAGAACCCTCAAACAATGTATCCATACTAGCCTGCCAGCCTGTCAATAGCCATAATGGTGGAACCTACTAGAACCTCCTAGAACCTTCTGGAACAGTTGAGGTGGCACCAACTGCCACTGCCAACTGTCAACTGGGACTAAATAAGGAAAGGGAGGGAAACTTTCCTGTCAGACTGAGGGAGCGCAGACCTGGGGGAGAACCTGCGCAGGAGCATTAGGCAGTGGGGCCTAGACAGGGACCTATGACACTGGTAGAGACAGAGCCTAGGTGCTGCCTATCAAGTGTTGAGGTATCTTGAATTTGCCCCCCTGACCTGGCCCGGAGGAAGGGGAACCCCAGGTCTGCTTGAAGGGAACTGGCTGAGGAGACTTGATACCAGCCATCACCTCCAACTCCCCCCCCCCCTTCAAGGAACCCAGAGACTGCAATTTACAAGGGCACAAGAAATATAAAGCGCCAAGAAGAAACCAAATCACCACAGGACTTTTGAGAAATCAACCAGGTATTGGCGCTGTAACACTCCCTGCGCTCCCTGACGCCACCTGGGATCCCTTTTTCTGGATTGCCACTGTTGTGTGAACTGTCCTGTGGAACCTGCTGATCTGACTCCAACTAATATAAACTGTCTGCTGGCTAAGCGCTCTTATTCCCTGGCGCTAGCACCCTGCACTACCTGTCCTGAGGAAAGTGCCCCACTGAAGTGAATGCGAAGCGCTATCTCTGCGTAGCGCTACCCTCCTGAACTGCTAGCCTGACTGAATTGCCTGAGGCTCAAGCACTGTAACTGCCTGCAGAAGCGCTAGAACCCTGAAGCGCTATGACTGCCTGAAGTGCTGTCCTGCATCATTTGAACTGGCTAATTTACTTCAGCTTGCTGAACTGGACAGAGCACTTTGTCCCAGGCGCTATCCCTCCGATCACCTGCTGAAGAGCTGTGCCTCCTTGAGAAGCGCTTATGTCCTGCAGACTGTTGGGCCCTGAAGCGTTATACTCTTAAAGCACCACGAAGCTCCTGGGCGCTATTCCTGCCTGAAGCGCTTTTGCCCTGATGAGCGCTGACTCTGCCTGAGACGGCTGTTGTGCCTTCAAGCGCTGTCGCCCCCAGAGAAGCACTGCCATTCGTGACCTGCTGACTGAGCCCAACGCCGTGAAACCCCTGGCGCTAGGCCCCTTTGAAGAGCGCTGTGATGCCCCTTCAAGCGCTCACCTGCTGGCCCTGAGAACCTGTGAGACTGGGAACACTGTCAATGAGCCCCGTGGGTCCTAATTATTTATAGAAGGCCCCCCCTTTTTTGACATGGACAATAGCCCTTAATGACAGGATAAGAAACCCCAAAATTGCTCATTTAGTGACTGGACTGAGGAGGAAGTAGACCCTAGCTGTGGAATTACTTCAGTCAGATTGCTTCTCGGCAGGGACTGAGTTTCACAAGGAGAAATCCCCCTGCGGGTTCATTGATTTATCCATGCCTAATGTAATGTTTTGCACTCCTGCCCCAGTGTTCTAACTTCTACCTACCAACAGGGATACTCTTGAATACGGAAAGGTTTTATCCCTGCGTCAAGAACTGCAGAGCAAGGAATTGGTTAATTGTGCCTGTCTAACGAAAGGTTTTGTTCCAACCTGAGAATTCCTGCTCATGTGCCATTGTTTTACTGGTTCTTAGGCACAGGGTTTAGATATAATTAATGGAAGGTTGATCCCTGCTTGAGGAGAATGTTATTCTGGGTAAATGAAATGTTTAGTCCTACATAAGGGGCTGTTATTTTTAAGCTGCAGGAGCTAGGAAAACCTTATTACAGGCCCTGCCGATTCGAGGAGCTTGCTGCGCAAAAATGCTAATGGGGCCTGGGTTCTAATGACCTATTTATTCCTGATTAAGGAAATGGTTACTTCTGCTAATTGAATGTTTTAACCTTTATTGAAATAAGTTATTGGTATTGAGAATATGAATGGCTCTACATGAAATGTTGTTCTCACCTGCGAACAGGATAATTCCTAATGAAAGGTCCCTACTAGATTAAGGGGGTGTTTACCCTGGTATTGGACTGTTTTAGAGGTCCCAAGGCCCACAGTTTATAGGCCTCAATTCATAAAAGGATAACCCCTGATTTGAGGATGTAATAGTATGCCTACAGTACCAGGATGAAGAGTATTAGCAAGGGCTAGGCCCAAACCCAGGGATTATCCATATTTCGCCTAGTGTCCTACTCAGCCTAGGCCTTATGCATGGTTTACCTGTTATCAAATGTTTACTTCTGCTTAGAGAAGTGGTTACTTCCTGGAAGAAATGTTGATGCATAGCCTACCAGTGTAAAATGAAATGCTGATTAGGAAGTAATGAAAGGCTATGCCTTTATTTTATGTGTTGCATTGGTGAATTGCTCCCTTTACTTTAACCCAATGGGATGTTTACCTAAGGGGATGCCTATTCTTGCTCAGGAAATGTTGTGCCTTTTTATGGGGTACTTACCTGATATAATATTTGTTTAACAACTAACATGGAAATGTTTATTCAAGTTACTGACCTGTTTATGAAAGCCCACGGATATCCCCTGGGGTAAATGGTTAATGTGGTCAAGGGAATGACCGCCTCTGCTGAATCAGCCAGCTTAATGCCTTGTTGGCTCCTGAGTAAGGGAATTTTATTATCCCTGCCTGATTCCCAGTGGAATGTTTTATTCTGACCTAATGGGATATTTGTGCTCCTGAAAAAGGAGATGTTTCTATTTACATAAGGAAAGGTTTTAAAGGCGTAAGCCAAGCCCAGGATGCTCATGCTTATCTGTTGAAATGTTTAGCCCTACATAGGGATCTGTTATTAATTTCCATAAAGCTGGTCTGAATCTGGATGACATGTTTTACGTTGGCTTCATAGGAAGTTCTTCATCTGCTTAAGGAGAATAATCTTTCTGGTCTACTGAAATGTATTATAACTAAGGAAATGTGTAGCCCTAATCTAGGAAATGCTTACTCTTGCTGGGAGTGATTCTTAAAATGGCTAATCCTGCACAAGGGGATGTTTATTCTTAATGAAATGTTTTTCTCCCACTTAGTGCTACATTTACTGGAAGCCTACAGTTATTTATTTACATGTTTTCTGCTGTAAAACACTCACCCTTGCTTGGTGAGAAGTGGGTAAAATGCCTACAGATCTAATATGATGTAATGTCATTTAGTTGCCTTTTGTGATGTATTCCTTACAGGTGCTGACAAGAAGCAAGGCTACGGTCAGGCCTGTGGTTATCTACATTTGATATTATCTAATATTCAGTATTTATCTTATATTTAATATTTATTTACCTAGTATTTATTGCCAAGTGTTGAAATACATGTATTTGAAAGGAAGGCTAATAAGGTAATAATACTGTGAATTCTTGAATACCCTGACTCTGCTCTATATATAAAAGTTATTTAATTTTTATACATACTCACTGGAGTGGCGTCACTCATTGCGTGCCCAGTTTTCTGTCTCAGTGGTTGCGTGTGCTGTATGGTCGCTTTACACATAAGCTTTCGGATGCCTACCCGCTCGTGCCATGCTACCCTCGGGGAGCTGGTGACCCCAGTTCCAACACTCCTTCAAACCATCAGTTAACTTTAAACCTCCTTTTCCACTTACAAAGTTCAGTCTTTTACAACCTCCTGATCTTCAACCCTTGACAAGTGTCAGCCCCTGTCCGACCCCCTTGCAATCTCCTAACAACATTTTTTAATACTGGAAATAGCTGCCAGGTGACATCTTCCAGGCATAGCACTTTCAGAAAGTCTGCGCTTTTTAGCTAAGGACCGGTTGAATTCTGGGACCTGTAGTTCACATTGTAATTATGGGCTGAAAACTCCCAGCATGCAATGGGCTGTTCATGAAAAGCCGATATCTGCCTGAAGGTGTCATGCGTGGAAAGGAATCTACGCGGCTAATAGTGTTACAACTGCAGGGATATAGGTTGTAGTAATGGGGTGGAGGTGTAAATTAGTGATAATATGCTGCCGCATACCAAAAAGCGGTGAAACTGTCCTTTATTAAGAGAAAGCGCTGTATGGTTTCCCCAGTCCCTGCATGAGAATCTCATGTATGCATAAATGTTTTTCAGGAATAATACGTTGTTTCTGTTCAGCGCTTCATAATCATATCTCATTCTGCTGCTTAAGCGCTGTGAGTTATATATGTCGGTCACCCTATTTAATGATGCACTACGACAAATGCAGAAAGCACATAAGAACTAAACTGGATGAGACACCCACACATGCGCCTGGGAAACACAATCGCTCTGGAGCTTTCCCCTCAGAAGCAAGGTGCCTGCAGTTTGCACACATATTTTAACTTCTAGGGGCTCAATTTTAACTGTGGTGAGTTTAGTTTAAATGCTACTTTAGGGAAGAGTTAGGAAAGGAATAATTTTTCAACAACTGCAGCCTGTGCCACGCTGTCAGCCCTCGTCACTGCCGAAGCCAGGAGCAGTAGAATCAAGACAGAGAAACACGATTTGTCCAGGATCACACAATTTTGATGGTGTTGGAAAACACATTTTTAAACTCTGGACTACGGATTGCATAAACTGCAACGTAGCCTTGATCACATGTATGAGAGCGCATTCCATGTGCATTAATGCACAAATAGTTCTTCAATACGAATGACTTTCCCAGCTCAAGGTGAAAGTTATAACAACAGACATGACAGAGCAGTCAAACAGGGAATGTACTAGAGATGTGAAAGGCATTTTAACACTCTTTTTCAGGTGAAAACAATTGATTGGAGACAGCAACATATGTACCAGGAAAAACACATACATTTGGCAAGTAATGCAATTCAGCGGCCTGCTTTGTATATTAAATGGATGGGTAAGGCCACAAAGTATATGGGGGATTTTTTTTGGGGGGGGAGGGGTTCCCAGTGCGGAGAAACACCCAGATGAGTTTGCAAATGATTGCTGAGTTCTAAAACATAGAAGGGTCGCTTAAGGAAAAAGTGCGTCACCAGTGGCACAGCCTGACATCCGAGGGCAAATCGTTTCCAGTGCGAAGAAAAACAGATTCGCATTTTCTCACGGAAACTGTGCTGTGGTTTTACCACTCGATGCTTGATGTTATTACACAAATGCTTACCTAAAGATAGACTCACAATACTGTTGTTACAGTTGCGGCTCGCAACACTCGCGAGGTTGGGCTACGCGGGGGTGGGGGGCCACGGGGGATTAAAAATAAAGTAAAAACTTTGTGAACTTACTTGACCGCCGAATACGCACCACCTCTGCTGTGTGCTTCTGGGCCGGGGTCCACGTTGGCGCATTCGTGAGTGGCTGGAGGCAACCCCTCTCAGCCCATCCAGATGCTGTTCCAGCAGTGCCAGGATTGGCTTGAGAAGGGACTGTCTCTGCCCATAAGAGACCGGGATCTGCGGCCACTGGCCAGTAGCAACCCTCACCCTCGCTCGCTCTCCTAATGCAGGGCACAGTAGCGCGCATGTTCGGGCTGCTCAGAAAAATGACCAGCCCAAACCCGAACATGCGCACTGGGCCTGCCCTGCTGCTGTCAACAACAAACCCAACCCTGCAGTGCTGCCCCACCCCCTTCAGCGACGCGTCCTGACTGACTCCGGCTGACCCGATTTCGAGTCAGGACGCCGGTGAAGTTAATCTTCCTTGGTAAGTTAACGAGGAAGAATGTGGCCATCTGGCATTAGTGGGGCAACGCAACAACGGACGCACCGCCACTGTCTGGTATTCATTCTTAGTGGAAAGAATGGCAGAAGTTTCACTCCAAGGATTGCACTTTTGTCTTCCAAACTTCTTCCGTTTGATTTTTGTGCTGAATATATTCCTGGAAGCAAGAATGGGTGTGCGGATTTTCTTTCTCGCTCTTCTGACACTGTGGAAGAACTTATTTTGGGAGAGAAGGATAAGGAGGAGTTCATTGTAGCCGCAGTAGATATTCCACAGTTGTGTGCAGTTTCTGAGTGTGAATGGCGTCAGGCCCTCAGTTATGATTCTTCATTGACTCTTGTTATGGATTATGTTAAAAAGGGTTGGACCAAGGAGAGGAATTAAAATTTCGATTTTAAAACATTTTTGCAGGTTGCAGATGAGCTGTCCATTGAAGATGGGCGATTGCTGAGAGGTGACAAGCTTGTTCCCCTTCTTGCTTTAACAGCTTCTTTGATTAAGCATGCTCATGAAAGACATCTGGGGCCACGTTAACAAAAAATAGGGTACATCTTTCATCTGGTGGCCTTCTATGAGAGGGTGATGAAATGGTCAAATCATGTGTGATTTGTTCCAGCTGTGACAAGTCTGCCACATTGCGAACCCTTCCCCTTTCCCCTATTTATTTGCCATCTGCACCGTGGGTGAAGCTGGGCCTCGATATTGTTGGACACTTTCATGCCCTTGATACTTCTTCTAAATTTGCTTTAGTTCTCATGGACTACTATTCTTAGCGGCATGAGGTCAAATTTGTGAGGAGGGAGGTGACATCCAGATCTGTTGTCGAATTCCTTAATGACGTGTTTATGAAGGAAGGCTTTCCTGAATTCCTGGTCACATCGAATGGTGTCCAGTTTGTTGCGTGTGAAGTTGAGGAGTTTCTTAACACCTGTGAGATTAAGCACCTCAAAAGTTCTCTTTACCACCCCCAGTCTAATGGCCTGGTCGAGCGCATGAACAGGGTGCTTGGCGAATGTATTCAGTGGGCCCTTGCCAACAAATGTGTTGTTGCAAATTCTATGAGAAGCATGCTTTGGTTTTACCTTACCACTCCCCATTCAACCTTGGTGTCTCACCCTTTGAGTTATTACGTGGTCGGAGAGCTGCCACTGCCGTTTGCCCTAGCTGGATGAGCAGGTGGGTTAAGGGCATTCATTGGACAGATGAGAGTGTTAGGAGTTGTGTCAAAGTGGCCCAGAGTAGGCAAAAAGCTTTTTTGATGCTAAAAAAAGTGTCATAAGTGTGGATATCACTGTGGGTGACTTTGTTTGTATTAAAAAACCTGTCCATGTTAGGAAAGGATCTTCCAAGTTTGGCAAACCTGTTAAGGTTGTGGGTGTAAGAAAACATTCTGTTAAGCTCGAAAATGGACAGTGGTGGAACAAATGTTTTTTGGTTAAGAGTTGTGTGCTTCGTGAGGATGTTGATGATGAGAATGGTGAGAGTAGTTCTGGTAGAGGGAGTGGAAGTAGTAGTTTTGGTAGTACCAATCATGCTAATCAGCTTGTCCTTAGGCGGAGTACTCGCGCTAGGAAAGTTCCTCCTCGTTTTAGAGTTTAAGCTTTTCATGCTGAATCTGTTGTGTTTTTGTCTACCTTTCTTTTTTCTCCACATGTATTTTCTTTTTTGTCTTTTCTTTTCTTTCTTTTTCCCTTTTGCATTGTAAGTTTCCTTTTTCTTTAAATGTTTTAAGGGAAGACTCATGTAGTAGCTTATGCTTGTGTGGAATGTCACTGTTCAGGGCCTCACTGCATGAGTGTTCTGGATCAGGAGTTCCAGTGTTTTCAGTTGGTGTCTTGGAGATCTCTGCTGCTGCTGCCTTGCTTTATGGCTGAGCTATATCTCAAATAAAACTTAGAACGAGTTACCTGGTGTTCCTGCATCATTACGACAATATAATTTTACTAGCAGCCTGTCCCGACATTGTCCGTGGGTCCCCCGGAGCCTTCCTCCATATATTGCAGTATTATACCTCTATGTTTACTTTGTATGCTTTTGTAACCTGCACACATCACTTTTTCCTTCTATACCTCTATGTTTACTTTCTACGCTTTTGTAACCTGCACACGTAACTTTTTCCTCCCGTAATGCACCGTTTGGCTCACTTTTGTAATGCTCCGTTTGCTTCCTCTTGCTACCTGCACACATCACTTTTTCCTCCTATACCTCTATGTTTACTTTCTACGCTTTTGTAACCTGCACATGTAACTTTTTCCTCCTGTAATGCACCGGTTGGCTCACTTTTGTAATGCTCCGTTTGCTTCCTCTTTCTCACGATTGTCATTTTTGCTTCATTTTTCCGCCGCTCACCGCTCCTAACTAAATAAATAAATAACCTACCTCATCCGCCGCTAACCGCTCCTCCCCGCCTGTCCGCCGCTCCTCACCGCCTGTCCGCCGCTCCTCCCCACCTGTCCGCCGCTCCTCACCGCCTGTCCGCCGCTCCTCACCGCCTGTCCGCCGCTCCTCACCGCCTGTACGCCGCTCATCCCAGCGCCATGTCCGCCGGTCCTCCTCGCGCTCCTGGACGCCGCTCCTTCCCGCGCTCCTCACGTCAGCACGCACGCCGCGGCCGGCGCGTCTTCCAAGGGACTACTTTTTTTTCTGTAAATTTTTTAAATAACGTATATTTATTACATTTATATAGCCTATGTCCATCTGCACACCCTGGCGATTACAACGATGTATCGGGTGTGTGGATTGGGGCTGTGGTTCCCGAGTTTACCCGCCTCAAAGGTTCAAAGTTCTTCCTTTATAATAGTAGTATAGATACAGTGTAGCCCTGCCCAGCTCGGTGAGAGAGAGCTTCCTTTAGATCTCTCCTATGTGCCTCCAGTTTCCCCTGCAGGTTTTAATGGGAGAAGCGGTCAGTGTCCAAGTTACATAAATGCCCAAGTATTTAAAGACTCTTGTCTCCCATCGTAGAGTACGGGCCCAATATCTGTGAGGGGCTCATGTGGTCAATTGGAAGGCGACTGATTTACTCCAATTAAAGCGAATATCAGCGTGTCTACCAAACACCTCTGGTATCTGCTAGATTCTCGGGACCCATTTGTTGGTATCATGTGGTTATGACATTTGTTTTTCGGAAGAGTGGACAGCTTTTTCTAGACTTTTTGGAGTTAGAAGTTGTGTTTAAAATTAAGGACCTGGTTTTATTTAGAGCTCAAATGGAGAGTTTTCAGTTTCTGACCCACTGACTGAGGTAATGTTTTTGCTGTATTGTGACAACTGTGCAAGGACCCAGTATGGCGTGGCGTGAGAAACACCCCTAGGTTCGGGATCAATAAAGGTTATGAAGCAGGGCCACTTTTCTGTTAAGCAGCCTTTTTAATGTTCTTCCATCAGTCCTGCTTGGGACCTCCGTAGATGTGTCATCCATTAAGGGAGCGGCTTAACCTGACCTTTGATAAGTAGATACTATGGTTTTAATTGTTCACAAAGAAAATCCCTTTTCACAGGTTTTTTACTTATTTTGAGTAAATAAAAAACTCCTACTAACTGTGAGGAAATATAAAGGGCTGTGTGTAATCCCTGTATACCCAGGAGAGAGATTGCCCTGCAAAATCGCATCTGCGAGATTGTACCAGAACTTGACTTTGTGGTCCTGTGGTATAATAATTGTGGGAACTAGGGGAACAGGATTTTCTTCACACACTATGGGAATGTTAGCTGCTGTTGAGCTTTTATACAGGGGTGCGAAAGTGTCTTCCTGATTTGATAAACTTCCCGGGTTCTCCACTGGCCAAGCTGGCAGTATTCCACATTTGGGGAGAAAGCACTAACAGCCTGATTCATCAAGGTACCGTTTTGCGAGTCTCTAATAGAGAATCATAAGGAATCGCTATTAGAGACTCGCAAAACGGTATTCATGTAGGAATCGCAAAATAAAATGCGATTCCTACAAATTCCTTATTTGCGATTAGCTAATTGCTAATCGCAAATAAGGAAAAACTCCCCATTCATTCCTATGGGCCAAAAGGCCCATAGGAATGAATGGGGAGTATTCCTTATTTGCGATTAGCAATTAGCTAATCCCAAATAAGATAGCGATTTGAAGGGTGCCAGGGGTGTCCAAAGGACACCCTGTAGCACCCCTCAAATGCACATTTGAACAGGTGTTGCGCACACACATGTCCAAAGGACATGTGTGTGTGTAGCATGCAAAATAAAAAAATGCACTAAAGTGCTTTTTACTCTTTTTTCGCAATTTACCACCAAGTCAGACTTGGTGGTAAATTGCGACCAAGTATTGCGATTTCGCATTTTCTAATTGGTTGATGAATTGGATTTAAGGAATCTCTATTAGAGATTCCTTAAATCCAATTCCTCGCAAATATGCGATTTCGGTAATAGCGATTTTTGCATTTGGGATGATGAATCCCAAATGCAAAAATCGCACTCGCAAAGGGCCAGATTCTCAGAATCTGGCCCTTTGCGAGCGCAAATCAGCTTGATGAATCAGGCTGTAAGCAACAATTCCCCAAAACTCTTTTTCAGCCCGACCTCATTGTTGCCAGAAGGAATGTTGTCCAGCTGTGGGGAGTGGCTCCCCCTCCAGAACTGGAACAATGGAAAATGGATGTGGACTGATGTACGCTGGACAAAAAACAGATATATGAAGGCAGAGGTTGCTCAAATAGGTAGGAGGTCGCCGGAGATTTTATTGAAAATATACTGGGCAGAGTGTACAAGTATAGCCACATATGGGGCAGGGGTCTGGGGGTTTTATGACGTTTCACCAATACAAGTGGTAGAAAATGTTTTTTTAAGATTTATTTTAGCAATTCCTCAAAGCGCATCTGTTTTAAATTGTCACAGCGAACTAGGGAATCACTGATGTGATTAAAATGCAACCCATGCTTTTATGGCATAGAGCCTGGACCTCATCCAATTTAGGGTTAAACCAAGATATAATTAAAGATTCCATGGGTTTGGATCAGGCGGGAAAAATTCCATGTTTGAACTATATCAGTAAACTTTCCAAAGATTTGGGTAGGCCTGAATTTTATGGTAACCCTGATTCCTTGCACTCTATATCTAGAAAAGGCGCTAAAGCATTATGTCTGAATCACTTTGAGTTGTTAAGATTGGGGCTGGAGTTTAATAAAAAAAACATGATCCAGCATCAACTTGCCCTGGTCTCTACCTCAATTCAACCCTACTTAGGGGGTCATTAGGATGGCGGGCGGACATAGTCCGCCCGCCATCCTATCGGAGTTTGGGACCGCCCGCCATAAGGGCGGGGGTCCCGTGGGGGGATTAGGATGCGCCCGCCACTGTGGCGGGTGCATACAGCATTTTTAGCATTGTGGCGGGCAGTGCTCTCAGCACCGCCCGCCACAATGCTAAAAATGCATATATGCATTTGCATTAACAAAGCGGCAGGCACCGCGCGGTGCCTGCCGCTTTGCTAATGCAAATGCAGGGGGGTACCACAGGTACCCCCCCAATTGCACCCCCCACCTGTCATCACTCCGGGGGCCCGCAGGGGGCCCCCAAAGTGAAGACCGCATGCCTTTCCATGGCGGCATCGCCGCCACGGAAAGGCATCTGTTTTGGGCCATGCAAATATGGCTGGCGGTGTCTAATATACACCGCCACCATATTAAACCTTTTCCGCCCCGGCCGCAAGGCGACCGGGTGGAAAAGCGGCAGACGGTCTTTCCGTCCGCCGCGGTCCCCCCGCCATCCTAATATGGCGGGAGGAAATTAGGTGCGGATGGCGGGCGTATTGCCCCCGTCAGGCTGGCGGTGGCTACCGCCAGCCTGGCGGGGGCAATACGCCCTCCATGCTAATGAACCCTTTAGTGTGGTGTTTAGAGGGATATGATAGATACCTTGCGCTCTATATCTAGAAAAGGCACTAAAGCATTATGTCTGAATCACTTTGAGTCGTTAAGATTGGGGCTGGAGTTTAATAAAAAAACATGATCCAGAATCAACTTGCCCTGGTCTCTACCTCCATTTAACCCTACTTAGGGGGTCAATAGGTCCGCCCGCCATCCTATCGGAGTTTGGGACCGCCCGTCATAAGGGCGGGGGTCCCGTGGGGGGATTAGGATGCGCCCGCCACTGTGGCGGGTGCATACAGCATTTTTAGCGTTGTGGCGGGCAGTGCTCTCAGCACCGCCCGCCACAATGCTAAAAATGCATATTTGCATTAACAAAGCGGCAGGCACTGCGCGGTGCCTGCTGCTTTGTTAATGCAAATGCAGGGGGGTACCACAGGTACCCCCCCATGTGCACCTCCCACCTGTCATCACTCCGGGGGCCCGCAGGGGGCT
The DNA here is from genome assembly GCF_964263255.1 of Lissotriton vulgaris. Lineage (NCBI taxonomy): Eukaryota > Metazoa > Chordata > Amphibia > Caudata > Salamandridae > Lissotriton > Lissotriton vulgaris. The sequence continues at coordinate 333,616,516 of NC_141685.1, forward strand.
CCCAAAGTGAAGACCGCATGCCTTTCCCGCCACGGAAAGGTATCTGTTTTGGGCCATGCTAATATAGCTGGCGGTGTCTAACATACACCGCCACCATATTAAACCTTTTCAGCCCTGGCCGCAAGGCGACCGGGCGGAAAAGCGGCAGACGGTCTTTCCATCCGCCGCAGTCCCCCCGCCATCCTAATATGGCGGGGAGAATTTAGGTGCAGATGGCGGGCGTATTGCCCCCGTCAGGCTGGGGGTGGCTACCGCCAGCCTGGCGGGGGCAATACGCCCTCCATCCTAATGACCCCTTTAGTGTGGTGTTTATAGGGATATGATAGATACATCTTGACCAGGTTTAGGTTTGATTGTTTTTACCGCCTGGTCTCGTTCCCTACTACTAACGACTGGTCCAGACAGCTCTGTAGTTGTCCATGTGATAACTTATCAAATCAATCTACCCTTCACGTGATCTTTATTTGTACATTTTATGTGACAGAATGGGCCAGATGGATTATACCCTTTCTACAGCAGGGTACATGGCTGCAGTGCCATCCGGCTCTTTTATATTTACATTATTTACAATTTCTGAATAATGTGTATTTTTTGTAGGAATCATGACTGAGTGTTTAAAAAGCATATTGAGGAAAAGAAAATGTATAACTTGTTAGCTTACTTTGTAGTCTTTAACACAATATTAAGTGTATATATTTAATGAATTGTTTATTTTTTTATGTATTCTGTTTTATGATTTTATCAATTTGTAAAATAGAATAAAGCATTTTCTCTCTTCTACCCCAGAAAGACACAGGCCAAGATGACCCTAAATCCTGTTCCCATGCACTCTTCGTTTTAGATTTTTGTCTGGGGTCACTCGGGGAACGTAAGCGAATGTAAAGAGTAGAGGCTTTAGGCCTGGTACGTAAGAGAGTGTGGAGACTATCAGGTGAAACAGGAGTATGAGCAGCATCAGATGTGATGGCAAAATGAGTGCAAGTGTCTAACACAGCCTTTCTAAGAAGATTGTATTTAGGGATAAAAGAAGCAGGTAAAACAAACAGTTGGCTTAGTAAAGGGAAAGGTATCATTTGTGATTGACAGAATAATTGATGCACCAAAATCAGACCCTTCTGCCTCCATGTCTTTCAGTGGAAAGGTTTATTACGTAATAGCAAGGAGCTATTATGCCAAATTGATGAATTAAGGAGAGAATTCGAATTGCCATGAATTAAAGAGGAATTGGATCCCAAAAGCAGAGACGTGTGTTTGATTATGGTAGTGGAAAGGTTCTGCCGTTTGCGGGAAAAAAGAGAGATGCTCCAAAATGAAAATGGAGATAGAAATAAGCTCTCAGCTAAGGTCCATAAAGGACATTCATCTATGGAATCGCTCAACCAGTAAGCAGACTGGCGTAAAAGGAAAGACTTTTGATACATGAAAAAATTAGGAAAGTTGACTCCACCTTCGGATTTAGGGCGAGTCTATTTGGATAATGACAAACGAGATTTCTTGTTATTCCATAGAAAGGATGAAAGGATCAAATTAATCTTTGAAAGCGTTTTGGTAGGTATAGGGACTGGAATGTTGGAAATGATGACCAACACTATTGGGGAAAGCATCATCTTTATCGTGTCGAGGCGGCCCCACCAAGATAAATAGAGAGGATGGCACTTAGTGGTTAATTCTGAGATTTTTTGGATACATTTATTCATACATAAGGATACAGTGTCAGGAATTAAAGGAGTAAAATGCAACTCTAAATAATTAATATGGTTGGGTCTCCACGTGAAGTGAGAAGATGCAAAATCATCTTTAAAAGTGTACTTGGTAAGGGGCAGGATCTCCCATTTATAGGTATTTAATTTATACCCAAAAATAGAGGGGAAGGCTTGCACCTCCGTTAAAAAAGCAGGAATAGACTCATTGGACTGTGACATAAAAAGCAGAATGTTATCAGCATAAGATGCAAGTTTGATGCAGGACTCTTTGACCTCAAAACCATGTATATCTTTCTTTTGACTAATTCTTTTAGAGGAAAGGCTCTAAAGCCAAATTAAATAGAAAAGGAGATAGAGGGCAACCTTGGCGTACACTCCTGCCCAAATCAAAGAATGGAGAAATGAAGCCATTGGCACAGACAGCAGCACGGGGATTCAAATTAAGAAGAGAGATTAGAGAAATTAATCTTGGGCCAAAACCAAACCATCTAATGGCATAAAAAAGGAATGGCCTATCAACTCTATCGAATTCTTTTTCCGCGCCTAACACTATTGCTGCGAGGGACTGTTTTAAATGGGAGGATTTGGATAAAATGTCAAAGAAGAGTCGTGTGTTATCTGTAATGAATCAGCCTTTGACGAAACCAGATTGTTCTTTACCTAATAAATTTGGTAGAAAGGAATCTAAGCGGAGAGCTAGGGCTTTGGAAAATGTTTTGTAATCAATATTGACTAGTGAGGCGGGCCTGTAATTTTTACAAAATTTCGGGTGTTTGCCTTCCTTAGGAATGAGACAATTATGTGCCTCAGAAAAAGAGCCAGTGGAACCTTTTGTGAACAATAAGAGTGTATTAAAGAGTGTAATTTGGGAAGTAATAATTTGGAAAAGCAAAGAAAAAATTCAACTGTAAAACCATCTGGTCCTGGTGCTTTGCCAAGGTATGGAGTTCTCAATGTAAACTGAGTCTTAGGCACATGTCATTGGACTGGATGACCGATTTCTAGCCATGGCACTGTAAGCCACGCAATGTGGAATTTAATTATGGGCATAGGATTCTTTCCACCATTCCATTTTAGTCCTACTAAATATGTGAAAAATAATGCTAAGCTAGTTTTTTGCTAAGCTGTGCTCTTACACCAGGTTGTATTGTCTGGGCAGTGTAACCAGGAAATAAGGGTTTCACATTCTACCTTCACCGTCTTGACCAAATTGTGTTAACCTTGACAAATTTCATAATGTCTTCATCTATTAAAATTGCTGTGTGAATGCCAGGGGGCAGATTTACAGAGTTGTGTCGCAAGCATGACGCAACTTCAGCAATGCGTGTTGTGGCCTATTTCCAATACACTGCGTCACTCCTTACGCCTGCTTCAAGCAGGCGGAAGGTTGGGACGCAGTGGCGTCCTAAAAGTCATTCAGTGAAATCTTGTAGATTTCACTGCATCACTTTTACGAGGCTTTCCTGCATGGGAACACCTACCCTGCATATATTATACCTGACGCAGGTATAATGTCACGGAGGGCTTTACAACGTGACACATCTCCCTAGATGCGTCACGTAGTAAATTTGCCGCATTTTTTAGGCCGCAGTTGCGTCTGCAGTGTAAAAGTGACACAAGGGGCTTGTAAATCTTCCCCCTGGTGTCTGCTGCAATGGTCCAGCTTCAATGGCGCTCTAGGAACATGTGGGGTTCAAGTAAGAGGACCAAGGCAGGCAGGATCTGTGGGTGCGTTTTGCTAAATTAACATTTTAAGTGCGACATTGTCATCTACGTGGCCTTTGGCAGCAAGATGAGGTGGTCTAGTCGTCTCTAACTCTAGTCGACTCTTACTTGGGGAGACTTTTTTTTGTTCAAGAAGATTTATTCGTTTTTTAATAATGAGAAGCAACACAGAGGAAAATGAGGAGGGAGGAGAAAAAAATCAAATAAAACACCTGACATTAGTGTGATGTGTATATAATTGTGGTACATACAATTGTTGTTGTTAAAATACATAAAATAGGAATAGACGTAAGCCCAACTCTCCGAATGTATCAAATGCATGTGGCGTTAAGCCATGGACGGAGTAATAGGACTTGATGAGATAAAACAGGTGTAGCTGCACTGTGTACAGATCTCAACATGTGTTCCTGACATGGTGTTGAGAAAGAAAGGAGTGTAGAAAGGACAGGGGAGAGAGAGGGAGGCATGTGATATGGTGTGGGAGGCATTGAAGACTTAAATGTAGCTAGCAAGGTATAGGATCAGTGCCCAGGAGAAGATTGAGGGATTTCCCTTTCTGAGAGTGTGTTACTGATAAGGTCAAGTATACCCCAAATGTGTTGGGAGGTTGCTGGGCAACCTCTGTAATGTGATTGGGATATTTGCGTACTCTGTAGATAGGTTACCCAGGCCCACCAGGTATGATAGGATACATTATTAGTAGATTTCCAATCAAGCTATATTACCTTAATAGCGATGGTGAGCAAAAGATTAAGGAGAGAAAGGACCATGGCAGGGGGATCAACTGGGTGATCTGCCAGCTGAGGACCTATTAGAAATGGGGGTCTCTATTTGGCAATGGTTTGCACCTTTGTCCAAGTAGGGACCCTTCTTCCTGATCAGGGTACGGGGATACACTTCTAAAATAACCCCTGCTCACCCCCTTGGTAGCTTAGCACAAGCAGACAGGCTTATCTCAGAGGCAGTGTGTAATGCATTTGTGCACACAAACAGTAATACAGTGAAAACACTACAATTGGACACCACACCAGTTTAGAAAAATAAGTAATCTTTATCTAAACCAAAGAAGACCAAAATGACAAAAATCCAACATACAGTAATCAAAATGTAATCTTTAGAAGGTAAAAACAGTTCTGCCCATAGCAAACTATTGATGCAGCACTTTCAACACAAAGAAATCTTGGCTGCGGCACAATCATAAACAAAAACAGCCACAGGGAAGGTGATGCGTTGGTTCCTAATGCCCAGGGAAGTTGATGCGTCGGTTCCTTACTCCAGAGGAGGTGATGCGCCGGTTCCTTACTGCTACGCAGGGGAGGTGATGTGTCGGTTCCTTACTGAATAGGAGTTGATGCGTCGGTTTCTTTCTGTGGCTGCGGTATCCTTGTAGACTTGGCACTCCAGCGCGATGCATGGTGATCAGGAATGCATTAGTTCTTGATGGGGCAGCGGCGGCAACTCCAACCGGTCTCTCCAGCCGCAATTCCACAATGCGTTGCTTGTTGCAGTCACATTGCAGGGCCTGCCTCAGAATCGATGCGGTGATCTTGAACTTCGGTGATTGGTGCACAGGATTCAGTGTGCAGCGATTTCATCAGCTGCGGGCAGGTGCTGCGTCGGGTTCCTTAATGGCACATCAAGCGATGCTTCGCAAACGGGTGCGGATGAGTCGTGCTTCTCATGGTTGCATCTCTTTTCTCAGCTCTTTACAGAAGGAACAACCTCCAGAGGCCCTACACAGCAACAGGCACCACTTGGCAGGTCAGAACTCCCAGCAAGGAAGTTCAGGGGAGCTGGTAGTGTAGTCTTTGAGTCCCTGAGAATTCAAAACATGACGCCAGCTTTACTACAAGCCTTTCGAGAAATTCTTCAAGAAGGATGCACAGCACACAACAAAGTATTTGTCCTTGCCGTGTCAGAAACAGCCACTGCAGGCCAACCCCAGACAGCACATGGCAAAGTAACAGTACTTTCTCCTTGGCAGAGTTTCCTCTTGAGTCCAGAAGTATTTTATGTTTAAAGTATTTTATTGAAAGAGTACAAAGAGAGAAAAAAGAAACATTCAAGTAATGGTTTCAGTGCTATGTGTCGAGGGGCCAATCTTAAAGTAGTGCTTAGAATCCCCAGTTCTTGTAGCAGGGGCCCTCTCGGCTTCGCTCCCGTAAGCTTAGTCTTGAATCAGAACACAAAATTAGGAGCAACCCCTCTGTACCCCTTCTGTTTTAGTGAAACTACCCCCCAAACTCCCACACTTTCCCTACCCTCCCCTCACTCCCTCCCCTCCCCATCCAGTGTTTGGCTCAGCTTAATACTCGTGTCTCTGCCCCCGCACCTCCCCACCAACTCTGTCCGGCCAATTGGTCGTTAAGCAGTGTGATCCATCGGTGGTGTAAGTCTCAGTAATCTTAAGTACCTTGGACAGGTAAGTTCCTTGAATTCCGTGGCTAGTAGTGCATGGAATGGTTGCCACAGCTCCTCAAATTGTTCCACCTCCCCGCCCATCATGAGTGATAATTTTTCAATGCCCAAGACATGCCACAATCTATGTAGCCAACCCATAGTGGAGGGGGTAGTGGTCGTGCGCTAGTGTAATAGGATGTTTTGGACTGCTGAGCCCAGTGCTATGGCAATTTGCCTACATCTGCGGGATTTCAGTGGGTACATTAAACCGTTAGGGAGACCCAACAGGATGTATGCTGGGAGGCGGGGCATCTCTATTTCGAAGTGAGCATCGATCTCGTCAATCACCTCTATCCAGTAAGAATGTAACAACGGGCAATCCCATAAGACACGTGTTAGTGTACCTATTTGCCCACACTCCCGCCAACAGGTGTTCGCAACATGCCGATTCATCTCATGTAGCCGTTCTGGGGTATGAAACCAATATGTGGACACTTTGGTAAATGTTTCGGTGAGTCCTATATGGTATGAGGAATGCCTGGCACAATACGAAATCTGGTCCCACTCTTTATGGCTTAATGTCCTGCCCAGCTCCTTGTTCCACCGTTCTCTGCCAGGGTTATGAAAGTGGGAGGGAGGGGGTTGTAACATCTTATAGAGATCCGTGATGAGTTTGGCGTCTGAGGTGCGGGTTATCAACCATTTCTCGTATGGCAGCAGCTTCCTATCCGCCGACTCTCGCACCTGTGGCTGTAGAGCCCAGTGTCTCACCTGCCAGTAGCGCATCCTGCCTGTTTCGGACAGCTGGAAGTCCTCTTTGAGACTCTGAAAGGGAAGGACCCCATCCGCCCCATACAGTTGGAAGAGTGCCCTGCATCCGGTTGTTCGCCAGTGTGTGAAGGCTCCCGGTTCTGTCCCCGGTGTGAAGTCCGGGTTGTCTACAATTGGCGTGAACGGAGAGGGGAACGTGGTGAGGTCATGGATCTTGTTGGTAGCGTCCCATACCCTCAACGGGACCCGCGTGACATAGGATGCGTAGAGATTGGGAGGGCGGTGCGCTCTACGCAGGAAGGGCACCTCCTGTAAAGGACGGCCCGCTACCGCATGGTCCTGGAATAACCAGTGTTTGTCTGACTCCCACCTGCTCCATTCCACCAGGTACCTCAGCTGCGCTGCTTGAAAATATTTGCGTAGGTCTGGAATACCTAGTCCCCTCGACTCAGGAGCCATCGTGGAGAGAGCCCTTTTCATCCGAGGTTTGCGGCCCTGCCAGACAAAGCGGGATAAGTCCGCCTGTGTCTGCTGGATCCATCCCTTGGGTGGCTGGAGCGGCAGTGCCCAGAACAGGTACAAGATCTGGGGTAGTACTGTCATCTTGACCGCCGCTACCCTGTCAAGCCAGGATATCATGCCCTTACCCCATCTCCCCAATTCTTCTTTGATCTTCTTACCCAGAGCCGCATAATTAGCAGTCACCATCACCTGCAGCGTGGGTGCCAGCAGAATACCCAGGTACTGTACTTGGCGCGTCGACCAGTGCATGGGAAAAAGTCCCTGTAACTCCGATCTCGTCGCAGCTGTCAGGGAGATGTCCAGTGCTACTGACTTTCCCATGTTCATTCTGAATACTGCCACCTTCGAAAAGGCCTCCAATTCGCCGATGCACGCGGGAAGAGCACGTCTCGGGTCTTCTAAGGTCATTATCACATCGTCCGCGTAAAGGCTGACTGTGTGGATATACCCTCCCATCTTCACGCCCGTCGCGTCTGGGTTCTGACGTATTCTCGGGGCAAATGGCTCCATATACATAGCGAAGAGGAGCGGGGACAGTGGGCACCCCTGTCTGGTGCCTCGTTCAATGGTGAACCTCTGGGAGCTACAACCGTTCACCCTCACCACCGCTGACGGGAACTTTTAGCAGTTGAACACTAAGGAACGAAATTTCTCGCCTATGCCCATCATCTCTAGATAAGGCCAGTGCACCCGGTCGAACGCTTTCTCAGCATCGACTGACAACAGCATTCTCTCCCCAGGAATTCGGGAGGCCTTTTCTAAGATATGTACCACTCTCTTGGTGTTATCCACCGTCTGTCTCCCGGGTACAAAGCCGGCCTGGTCCGGCTCCACTAGTCCCGGTAGATGGAGCGCCAGTCTAGCCGCAAGAATCCCTGTGTACAGTTTGAGATCAACATTTAGGAGGGAGATCGGTCGGTACGAACTGCATTGGGTCCGGTCTTTTCCCGGCTTGGGTATGACCGACACCGTGGCTTGTAAGAGATCAGGTGGGATAGCCCCCAGGGTGGAGAAGGAGTTAAACAGTCTGGCGAGGATGGGTGCCAGCGTGGTACTGAACGTTCTATAAAAGAGTGCGTTGTAGCCATCAGGGCCTGGGGCCTTCCCATGCTAGAGTCTGGAGATGGCAGCAATCACCTCCTCGACCCGAATCTCTCATTCTAAATATTCAGTTTGCTGCGGTGCTAGGGACGAAAGGGTGACCGTATTCAAATATTCCTCCGATTCCCGCTTCGTCGGACGCTCCCCTGTGTATAGCTCTGCATAGAATTGACGGAAGGCCTCAGCTATCTGGGCATCGTCGGTGACTGTCATGCCATCACCAACCACAATCTCCTTTACCCGGTGACATTGGTGTGCCACCCTGAGTTTGTTTGCTAAGAGACGACCACATCTATCCCCTCCTGTGTAATATGCATGCTTCAGCCGCAGCGCCGCATATTCCGCCCTGTCCATGTCCAAAGTCGACAGGAGTTTCCTCGCTGCCTTCAGCTGCCTCCAGATCCTGGGGGCCCCAGTGCGGCGATGTACCTGTTCAAGTTCCCGGACTTTTTGCGTGAGTTCATCTCCTTTTTGACGCCGTTCCCTGTTCTCCGCCGAGGAGATCGCAATGAATTCTCCCCTCAATACTGCCTTGAGTGCTGCCCACTGGAACGCCAAAGAGGTGTCAGCGTTATCATTGTGAGACTGGTATTCCCCGATCGAGTCTATAATGTGTTTCACCACTGTTTTCTTGTGCAGGAGAGCGTCCCTAAGGCGCCATACCCCGCAGGGAGCCCGATCCGATGGCAGAGCAAAGGTCCCTGAGACCGGCGCATGATCCAACAGCGAGAGAACTCCTATCTCAGACGTCGTGGCTAGATCGTGGACCGGTCCTGTAAGATGGTCTAATCGTGCGTATGTCTTGTCTGCATGCGAATAGTAAGAGTAGTCCCGGTCTGTGGGGTGAAGTTGGCGCCAAAGATCATGACGATCCAAGTCTGCCAGTTGGGTCTTTCCTGCCTGCGACATTTCCCCAGTCTGTGGGTGACGCTGAGCCGACCTATCTACAGATGAGTCAAACACCATGTTCAGATCCCCCCCAGTATGATGTGTCTGTCCGGGGACGCTGTTATGTCCACTAGTGCAGAATGAAGAAAACGGTCTTGATGCTCGTTCGGGCTGTATATTGTCCCAATGGTAAACGCCAGGGCCCCCAGTTTGAACCTATACGCCAGAAGCCTCCCTTTTTGCTCTGTGAATTTGTGTAGAACCTCTCCCCTGAAGGACCTAGACACCAGGATTGCCACCCCAGCCGTTTTAGTAGTGTTCGAGGAGAAGAACTGCGTGGGGAATTTGTGCGATCGCAGTCTGTGGCAATCACGTGTCAGTAGGTGAGTCTCCTGTAGAAGACAGATGTCCGCTTGCGTGTCTTCCAGTAACAACAGGACCGCTCTCCTCTTAATGGGATTGTTAAGCCCTTTGACATTAAGGGTCACTACTTTAAGGGTCGCCATGGGTGAATAAGACAGTGTGGTAGAAGCAGAGGATCAGAGTTAATGAGTGACAGATCGTGGGCCAAGCGGACATGGATGCCCCATCGGGGCGGCGCGAGTGCACCAAGAGCACTGGATGGGCCTTTCCCTCCCCTCCCCATAACCAACTCCCAACCCCACTGTCCCACAACTCCCCAACCTACCCCCCCTTACCCCAAACCGTTCCTCCCAACTCCCTCTTCCCCTCCCCCTCTCCCAACCCTCCAGAACCTTTGAACGTATTGTCCCAGTCATGTCCCAAACGGACAAGTCTGTGGTATGGTATCTAAGTGGACGTCCAGCCACACACTTCCCCCCCCTCCGCACCCTCCCCCCCTCATGTCCCAAAGCCTGCAATAACAGCAATGCTATGCCGTTCTCCCCCCGGAGCAATCTTACGCTGTCAACGCGATTTCACCATTAACAGCAAAATCTCTGGATGCCGCCTGAATTGCGTTCGCCATGTCGGCCCTAATGGTGGGTGAGCCTGGCCTCCGGGATGCAACTGATGTTCTGCACCTCGAGACCCTCCGCCAACCATCGCGGGTGGCGCGCCTCCGTCACGGCTTGGCGGACTCTTCCTCCTCCGCGGTGATCCCCAATATTTCACATGTGTCCTGCAGAGACCGCAGTTGATGCATCTCGCCATTCCATTTGAAGATGAGGCGGAAAGGATGGCCCCACGAGTAGGGCGTCTCATGCTGTTTCAGAAAGTCTGTCGCTATTTTAAATGCTTTACGTTTTTGTAGAGTGATAGCGGAAAAGTCCTGATATAAAGCCACAGGATGACCATGAAAAGTCAGCGATTGCTTCTTTCGTGCCTCAGCCATGATCCATTCCTTCAACAGGAAGTCCGGGAGGATGGCCAGTATGTTCGGTGGCGGGGCCGATGCGCACCTCGGGGCACCACTCTGTGCGCCCTGTCTATACGTATGGGAAAGTCCGCAGCTTCTTCCAGTATGTCTCTGAAGAGTTCCCGCAGATAGCCCGCCACATCCGTGCCCTCTTCCTTTGATGGTATTCCTCGAACCCTTATGTTGTTCCGTCGAGACCTATTTTCCAAGTCCCCAGTGTGTGCTTGAAGGTCCAGTTGTTGGTCTCTGAGGCGCAGCACTTCTTGCTGTAGTTTCACTATTTCCTCGTCCTGCCGCTGCGTAGAGTTCTCCACCGTGGCCACTCTCTCCCATAGGCCGTCCACCTCTCTCCGCACTTCACGTACCTCCCCCTGCCACTTCATGTTTCAGCACCTGGAAATCGTCCCGTAATGTGCCGAAAAGGGATTCCAAAAAGGACCTGGTGACCGGGGGTTCTCCGCTTCCCCCTCTCTCCTCTGGCATGGGTCCTGCCGAGCACCTCAGGGAGCGGGCGATCATTCCTCTTACTGCCCTTTTGTCCCGCCATCTCGTCCGCGGGGCCAACACACCGCTCTCGTGCCACTCGTTGAAGCAGATGATTCAGAAAAGGGGGTGGTGATGAACAGAGTGTCTGAATTAAGCAGACCACTCTTACCCAGTCCAAAGATCAGGGCTTGATCCATCACCGTTTTTTAGCTCACTGCACCATCCCAGTTCATCACCACCCCCTTTTCTGAATCATTTTTGGCCACTATAGGTGTGGCAGGGTATACTCAGACATGAGTCCCTTTCTCACTGCACCATCAGGATTCAAGCAAGCCGGGCCGAAGACGGCTGAAATGCCAGAAACCGGTCCCCGGTAGCTTGTCTCCTTTCTGGTGAAGAATTGGCTTGGTAGTTTAGTCTGCCCTGTTCCCATGATGCACTGGGCCAGGGACAGACTGATTTGCATATAGCCAGGTTCTGAGCTGGGATGGTGCAGTGAGATAAATAACGGTGATGGATCAAGCCCTGATCTTTGGACTGGGTAAGAGTGGTCTGCTTAATTCAGACACTCTGTTCATCACCACCCCCTTTTCTGAATCGTTTTTGGCCACTATAGGTGTGGCAGGGTATACAGACATGAGTCCCTTTCTCACTGTACCATTAGGATTCATGCAAGCCGGGCCGAAGACGGCTGAAATGCCAGAAACCGGTCCCCGGTAGCTTGTCTCCTTTCTGGTGAAGAATTGGCTTGGTAGTTTAATCTGCCCTGTTCCCATGATGCACTGGGCCAGGGACAGACTGATTTGCATATAGCCAGGTTCTGAGCTGGGATGGTGCAGTGAGATAAATAACAGGGATGGATCAAGCCCTGATCTTTGGACTGGGTAAGAGTGGTCTGCTTAATTCAGACACTCTGTTCATCACCACCCCCTTTTCTGACTCGTTGAAGCAGATCACAGGGTGCCAACTCTACGCTCCACTTCCCGGCGGAGGCTGGTGGGCTCCGAACGTGCCAATCCAAGGTATTCTCCACACAGCCAGGCTGCAGCTACATTCGTATCTCAATCTGTGTCTTCGTCACCAAGTTACTGGCTGGCTCGGCGCCCCAGGAGTGCCCAACTGTCTGGGCCGTGAGTCCCGGGCATGGAAGGGCCACCGGGAATCCTTTTCTGCCCCGCTGCGTCCGAGAGGGGACCCTCCAGCTGTTGATCTACCGGGCTTTCCAGTACGTGGTTCCACTGGAACTAATCCTCCGTGCGGTTAGCGTGGTTCCCTGTGCTAATTCGTCGCGTGTATCCCATTCTGTTCCGGGCGGCCCATTCCGGCAGCAGCAGTCTTAGGCCTCTTCGACCACCCCCGGTCTCCACTCTCGGGGTGGCCACTAGCGAACACTCAGGCTCTGTACCCTGCGGGGAGTAGGCAATATCGGCCCCCGGTGCAGTATCCTCTCCCACGTTCTGCAAATAGTGCACCCTCCGGCGAGTTCCCGAGGCTCCGGGCAGTGCCCTCCTTTGTTCAGACGCCTTCGACCCCTCCGGCTCCGGAGCCGCTCTCAGGTGGGGTCCAACCTCCGTCTGCGGGCCGTGCGACTCAGCCCCCCTTCGGCAAGGCCCTGCTCCCCCGCCGGGCTCCTCCGCTTTAGGCCGCAGCCTCAATTCAGTCGGCGGCCCGACCCTCCGAGTGGTGCGCCTTGCCGGCCCTCAAGAGGTCTCCTGGGAACCCGGTGCTCCTCAGTATCCCGTCGGCCCCCTCCTCACCTCTCGGGACGCCTCTGGTCAAGTTCGGCACCGCCACAGGCCCCCCCCCCCCGCCGCCTCCGGCCTCCTCCTGGTTCTGGGCTTTCTCCGCTGCTGACTTCGGGGCTTTCTGGCAGTGCCCCCGGATAGACGTCTCCGGAGCGAGTCCTAGGGCAGCACCGTTTCCGGGTCTTGTTGCTGCGGTCCTCGGGCCCGCCTCCGTCTCTGGCGTCGCCTTATCCTTGGTCCGCCAAGCCTCCTCCGGTGTAGGCCGCAGCCGCGGCCTCAAGTTGTAACGTGGCCGACCTCCAGGGGGAGGGCTTCTCGGAGGGCCGGCCGGCTTCTCGCAGGGCACTCCCAGCTACCGCTGCGGCACCCGGGCCACCTCACCACCTCACCACGCAGTGCAGCTGTAGGCTTCCTCAGGCTCCGGGACCAATTGCACTCTAGGCCGTGCCTCGGCCGCCGGCCGCCGTCGCTTCCAGTGTCGGAGCCCTTTCTTCACCGCCCCCGGTCCGCTGTGTTTCGGGCGTGTTCAGGGCTGAATCTAGGTCTGGCCGACTGGGGTTCAGACGCCTTCGACCCCTCCGGCTCCGGAGCCGCTCTCAGGTGGGGTCCAACCTCCGTCTGCGGGCCGTGCGACTCAGCCCCCCTTCGGCAAGGCCCTGCTCCCCCGCCGGGCTCCTCCGCTTTAGGCCGCAGCCTCAATTCAGTCGGCGGCCCGACCCTCCGAGTGGTGCGCCTTGCCGGCCCTCAAGAGGTCTCCTGGGAACCCGGTGCTCCTCAGTATCCCGTCGGCCCCCTCCTCACCTCTCGGGACGCCTCTGGTCGAGGTCGGTTCAGAACCCCAGTCGGCCAGCCATCGAGCAGGACCTGCTAAACGATCGATCTCTTGAAAACCCGGCAGCACCACGTTGGAAAACGAGCCACGCAAGTTACCAATTGCAGTTAACTCCTTGTGCTGACCGACCCTAAATGCCATGTAAAACTCCCGAGCCCATTCACGCTCACTTGTAATCAACCCAGTGCAGCCCAACCAGGGCTGCCTTAGCCGACCAAGAGGTTATGTACTATGTGTAAATTAACTCTAAGACAAACATGACTTAAATAGTTTTGTCCTGAAGATGATGCATGTATCTTTGAATTGCATCGAAACGTCGTCGACTTTAAAGCACCATATGTTGCCATGAATTCACAATAATGTTGCCAACAATGGGTTGCTAGAAATGAATCTAGTCTGTATTACTGAATAATAGTGCAGACCACCTGATGCGTTTTCTACTTGAATTCTTGTCACTTGTTTTGTCTTGTTTTCTGTGGGTCACAGGTCGTGCCCACTTTTTGTATTAATGTGAAATAATGAACTATTATAAGAATCCGAATTAATAAATTCCTGTCCGGCTGGACAGAGGCTATATACTATTTAGTATATCTCAATTCTTTCAAATGATCCTAAATAACTAGGGTCCCCTGTCTTGTATAACCCAATATTTTGTACAACATTTTACTTTGATCTCCTGTGGCATAGAGGCTATGTGCTCAGTCAAAACCTGTTCTGTCCTATGTTGTCCAACTTCCCAGCAGGGAGTGGAGAAAGCATTGTGTAAGGCAGACCAGGCCCATTCAGGTGAAAGGAAATCTCCTCCCCCTACTCTACATGCAGCCCAGGTCTATTCAGCCCAGCCCTGACTCACCCAGGAAAGGCAGGACACACCTCAACCCCCAGTGGTTCTCTACAGTGAATGCACAGCCCCCGTCACTCCCAAACCAGACAGTCAACCCTCAAACCAGTAGAGGCCCACAGAATTTCTAGGCAACAAAATACCTAGTTTCTAAAAGTGGTATTTTCAAATACACAATATAAAAATCATCTTTACTAAAAGATGCATTTTTATATTCTGGCATACTAAACTCCATCTTTCCATCTTCCCATCTTGCCAAATGGGAAGGTATATTTAGAAGACGTTATAAATAAACTCCTATTCCATCCTATGGGACATGAGCCTTTTCATAGCGAAAAACAAATGACACTGTAGTGCACTACCAGGACATAGGTATTAAACAAAGGGATCCACCATTATAGAAATAAAGATTGCTTCATCATCGGGGTCTGCCGCCAACGGACCTTTTGGTAGGTGAGGGGTATTTTAACAAATCTGTGTGCTTTACACTATTGTAGGAGACACACTAGGTCTGGAGTAAAACTACCTTTCTTTTCTACAAGGGTGGACCCCTGTGTGTAATACATATTGACTAGAGGAGGACATATCCACCTCTTATGCTCTTTTGAGCACTACCTCTTCACTCTCCCTTTGGTTTTTCGACACTACCAGTACATGTCACACACACCAGGACATGTCCTAACTTTCACATACACTGCACATTGCTCACAGGGGTACCTTGGGCCTACCTTAGGGTGACTCACATGTAATAAAAGGGAAGGTTAGGGTCTGGCAAGTGAGTGCACTTGCCTGGTCGACATGTCAGTAGAAACTGCACGCAGATGCTGCAGTGGCAGGTCTGAGAACCTTTTGAAAGGCTGTTTGTGTGGGTGGCACAATCAGTGCTTCAGGCTCACTAGCAGCATTTGAGTTACAGGTCCTAGGCACACACAAGTGCATGGTACTATGGACTTAGTAGTAAGTCAACCAAGCTAATCATGGAAACACCAATCTATAATAAAAATGTACACAGAGACAATATGCACTTTGGCACTGATCAGCAGTGGTAAAGTGCCCAGAGTCCTAAAACCAGTAAAAACAGGGTCAACAACAGGAGGCCAAAAAGCAAAAAGTTGGGGTATAAACCCGCTGAAAAAGCAGGTCTAACAGCACCTAGTAGGTTATCGGGAGGAATAGTGGCAGATCTTTTCCAACTTAAGAATCTCAACCATACGTGTACATGTTTAACGAAGCAGCCTCTGATTGATGAAGAAAACTGGCCTTTGTTTCTGAATGACCTGGCGGATTATAGATGGCCACTTAAGAGTAACTCATTCCCAGAATTACAAGCAGTGGAGAATCTGACGGCTGAGAGCACATGGTTATAACCTCAGAGGTGCAGTACGGATTGAGGTCGAGCATTGTAGAAGAGCTGCAGTTGGTGCATCCTTTTCAGTTGAGTGTGAAAAGCCCCGTCAGCATCACTGCCTACAGCTAATCTTCAATATTCTGAGGGTTAAAATGTCTGTTTTAAAAATATTTGCAGCTGTTGGAATCTACGACTCAAGAAAAAAAAACATCTAGATTGATTACTACTGCAACTAGAGAAGATGATGGGCACCGTGATGGGTGGTCAGAAAGAGGCTGGAGCTCCAAAGGACTTTGAGGGACTTTTTTGAATTGTCGCAATGAAATTTAATGGAACCAGCCATAAAAACAAGTATTGGCAGGTCCAATAAGCCGCGACCTCATCTATGACACATTTTTCAAATACACGATCTGCTCGTCATGTGTGAAATTCCTATCTCTATACCGAGCTCACACATCCCTTTTAAGCCTATTTCTTGCCCTGCAAACTCTTATGTCCTGTTAGTATGGACCTGGATCTTGCTTTGGGATGTGCATCAACAGGAGAAAATTAAAACGAGTAATACCTTGCAGAAATAAACCTCTGATTTTAAGGATTTTCAAAATGCAGACGTGCACCAAACACAAATACGTTGCGCCGGTGCGAAGTTCAGATTGGTCAAGGTCTCTTGGACTAGCAAGGTGATTGACTCTAGTCCAATTCTGACAGAGCCTACGCGAAGAGGGGGATCACTATAGTGCACACATATATCCCAGAGGAAATAACGCAGACCTGGGGGGTACATGAAAGAATTGAGGGGCATATTATCAAAAACAGCATTAAAATTATCGCCGCTTTAGCGACAGGAAACTGCTGCTAAAGCGGCGATAATGGGCTTGATAATATGCCCTTGTGAATTCCTTGTGAACCTAGGCTTCTATGTGAATTCACATGGGCATATTATCAAGCCCATTATTGCGGCTTTATCCGCAGTTTCATGCCGCTAAAGTGGTGATAATTTTAACGCCATTCTTGATAATATGTTCCACCCACTATGGACAAGAAGGTCAACATCTTGTTTGTTTGGGCCCCTTGGAATAGGGGCAATTGTGCAATGCTGACGCAGCAGAAATCCTTACTGCCAGGTAGCGCCATCGTAGGTGACACATGCAGCGTATTTCTTTAAGTCAACAGCTTTGCATTCAGGGATTTATTGTTTCTGTTTACCAATCTGAGTAGAGACTAAGAAACTCATTCATGTAAAGTCCTGTTGGCTAATAGGTTAGGTTTATCAGAAGGTGTGTTGAATGATAAGGATTGTAAAGAAAAGCTGTTACTCTTACCCTATTGAGGGCCATATTATCAACAAACTGCGATAAACATGGCAGAGAGCGCTTAGTGCGAATAGTCTCATTATATGCATGCCTAAGTAGGGATTTTAGCAGGTGTAACTTTCAGGCGATATTCGCGGTTAGGGAGAGTTATTGTTTCGCTCTGCGGGACTTGGTAATAGGAAGAATGTGAGTTACTGACTGTTTTCAGTCACTTTGATGTTGGGAACGGCCACTTTGCATGTCATTAGCGATGTTTATCGCTGACACGCAAAGCAGTACAGAAACGGGCGCTATTGGCAGTACGCTGTTGCTAACAACTGTTAGCGACAGCTTGTTGATTGGGCGATAGAAA
The DNA here is from genome assembly GCF_964263255.1 of Lissotriton vulgaris. NCBI lineage: Eukaryota > Metazoa > Chordata > Amphibia > Caudata > Salamandridae > Lissotriton > Lissotriton vulgaris. The sequence goes on from NC_141685.1 coordinate 333,633,921, forward strand.
TAACGCCGCTTCAGCGGCAGAAAGTGCAGCTTAAGCGGGGTAATTGCCCTTGCTAATATGCCCCTTAGGGACATATTATCAAGAAACAGCATTAAAATGATGCCGCTTTAGCGGAAGGAAACTGCTGCTAAAGCGGCAATAATGGGCTTGATAATATGCCCTTGTGAATTCCCATAGAAGTCCATGTTCTGGTGTGAACATGGGCTTCTATTGGAAATCTCGAGCATATTATCAAGCCCATTATCGCTGCTTTAGTGGCAGTTTCCTGCCGCTAAAGTGGTGATAATTTTAACGCCGTTCTTGATAATATGCCCCTTAGTTTGGTAAATATTCCCCCAACATGCCCTGGATTTATTACTTTAACCTCATCGCTGCAGCGGCTATTCCGCCGTAGCGCTAAGGGGGCGGGGGGGCCACGCGGCGTGCCCATGTTGGTGACGGAACTGCTCTGTCACCAGCCGCAGTTGAGCTGTGCTCATGACAGAGCGGTTCCGTCATGGCCCCGCCCGCTTAATAGAACGCGCCACGCAGGCGCGTCGGGAGGGCCATGACGGAACCGCTCCGTCATCAACACAGCGCCACCGCGGCTGATGACGGAGCGGTTCCGTCATCAGCACGGAAAGGGTTAAACAGATAAAGGTATACAACAAATAGTCCTCGGAGTAGGGTGGTGACCTACTAGAGATCCAAACTTGCAACCTTGAAAAAAACTACTTTTAGCAGCAAGTGTTAATCTCACTGAGCCATCCTATCAGCATCCATTCAATGGGCAGATTCTGAATCAATACAGTGCACTGAACTTAGGTAAGGTTTCCTTGCAGGGCAGGTCCCCAAAGGCAGCTTGGGGACTCATGTATGCCTATGGTCCATGAGAGACGGCATCCAGGTCTGTGAATCATTGAAGCGATGTTAGGAGTCAATCCAGAAATGAGAATAAAAATCACACAAGACAAAAGCATTATCAAGCCGTGTTTTCTCCTCTCTTTCACAGATATGGCATCGCAAAAACAAAGACAATTAGGGGTTACATTACAAGCCCCTTGCGCCGCCGGTATGTCACTTTTTCCCATATTAAAAGTAACGCACCGGCGGCACTACAGGCTTGTAAATAAGCCCCTTAGAAACAGGGAAGTGAGGCAAAGCATATAAGGTCTCATTGAAAGAGCTCTAACATGAAAAGGCCCCCTGCAATCAAAAGTCAACCACTCTTTGAACTTCCTTTCTCTAACCACTTAATAAAACCTTGATATATTTACCACACACAGTTAGATACTTCAAAGTACTGAAATACTTAAAGTATTAGGAAGTGATAAGTCCAGTTTCGCACAATATAAATGCGGCTATTTGAAGAGTAAGGAATGCAGAAGTATTTAATGTTCAAAAAGAAATATGAACACATTTGTTTTTTTTTTACAAATATGGAAACTTTCCCATTGGTCAGTTTTCTGCTAATAGCAACAATGGGCCTCAGTTATGAGCACTTTTGTGCCGCCGGAACGTCACTATTTTGACGTTCCGGTGGTGCAATGTGCCCCGGCATATTTACAAAGCCACTTAAAGCCACTTTATGTGGCTTTTCATTGCCTTGTAAATATGTGGTCCTTTCGCAGAGAACACTTGGTGAAAGGAGTGTTCAGGTGTTGCTGTGGGGGGTTCCCACATAACACTTATGGAATCTGAAGCATTCACAGAATTATGAGAAATCATAAACCTGGGAATGTGTCAGAATCACTTAACGTGGCTTAACACCGCCTTGTAAATAAGGCCCCCTTTCACGCTACACTTAGCATGAAAGGGGCAGGAAATGGGTGTTTTTGCAGGCGTTCCACCACAACATCCATTATTTTTTGACGCAGCCCCCTATTTACAAGGATGGCGTCAATAGGAGTCTGTGCCAAAAATAAGACAAGGGTAAACCTGGCCTTAACCTGGCGAAACGAGGAAAATGATTAATTTCACCTCGTTTTGGTATTTCTATGCCTGCTGCATTCTGAAACAGCAAATCGCCACTAGTGATTGTTCATGTGCAGGAAGGTGTCCCTTCCTGCACATCAACAATCATTGAAAAATGACGAGTTGCAACTTCCATGGCACAAATCTCATGCTAATATCTCAGGCACCACAGAAGATGTTAGGTGGTGTGGATTTTCCAGATTGTTGTGTTTTGACATTATAGGTGTACCGGACACTAGGGATGGCCTTGTGTGTTATTCTGGAAGCCTATCAGATTTCGAATATGGCTAGGGGGAGGTGAGTGTTGAATGACTGTATGTGGAAGTTGTTGAAAGTGCATTCAGTGATTAGTTGGTTTGAGTTGTCTTCTGTGCGAGTGCTTGTTGGAGTTAAAGGCTAGCGGGAAGTCGTGATGGACAGAGAAGTCTACGGAGAGTGGCTTTAGACATGTCTGTGAAGGCACGTCTATTATGATGTGATAAGTTCCAGCATGTGAGTGGCTGCTATGTGGTGTAATCTGACCTGGAGAGAGGTGGTGGATCTATGAAGGATTCCATCATGGTCTTTTTGGTCCCCCGAGAAGCGTAAGCCTCTGAGGGAGGTGTTGGGGATGCGTCCTACAGGCTTGACCTCTAGAAATTCTGATATAATTGGAGGTGATGTGTATATAGGCATACTGATTTCCAGTTCAAATACTGGCTGGGGCAGGCTAACTTTTGTTTGTTTAGGTACTTAAGCAGCACATCCATTGTGCTTTTACTGAAGACGAATATAGCACCGGAAATTAATGAATAATTTTGTTAGGTGGTATTGGCTAAAAATGTCCGTTGATAGGCCTGAGCATTATTACATAGCAGCAGAGGCTATCCTCCTTTGCTGCTATGTAATAATGCTCAGGCCTATCCACATTAAAACAGAGAAGTTCCTAAACAAACCCATGTGTCTGAAAAGTTCGCACAGTTGGGGCAGAGTCATTCACTTGCCACGTGACTGGCTGTTCCCCAGTCTCACCTGTCTTTCAGACGACTGACCTTCCAGGAAATATCTTTCTAGCGCCAGAAAACTATCCTTTCCCACTGGCGCTAGATTCTCCGAAAAAGGTCATGAACCACTTCCACGTACCCAAATGTCCTAGTTTTTGTGATGGCGTGTCAGATGAAGTGCACCCAGAAATGTGAGCAGTGCGCGATGCAAGGAGAGCGAAGTCAGCTAATCCGTGCTTTCATCGCCCGTAGGCCGCCCTTTCAAGGCCCGTGGGCCGTGCGTTATTAGGTCGGGCGGCTCTGGGCCCGCAAGAAAGGGCCCGGCCTTTCTCATCGCGGTGAGAACGGCGCGGTGAAAGGCTTCCAAGTGTTAGCTCAGCATTTCTCCTGGTTCACGAGAGGAGCGGGGCGGGGGCGCCGGCAGGCCTTTTGTCCGGCGCGGGCGGCTGATGCGTTATGACAATGTTCCATGAATATGCAGAGTGGCAGCAGGGATTAGGCCCGGCATAGCTCCCCTTAGGCCTTTTTTTAGCCTGGGATGTTGGGAGCTTTAAGGCTGACCTGCTCGCAGCCGGGGCATTGGACATCAGATGATGCTGCAGATAGGCCGCCCAGCTCCCACACTTGTCCAAAATTGTTAACATCTGACTTGAAGGCCAGCCAGTGTTACTCACTGTCCCTCTGTTGTTTGAAAGGTTTGAACTATTGACACGGGCGAAGAGTGAAGTTTGTGAGCTGGCGGACACACTGTGTTTGCAAGTCGTTGACTTCTGAGTCAAACGACGAGGCACTGAGCTCGGACAGAGGATGATTCAATCACCGAGACAGGGGGATCAGTGTTACTGACGTGTCATAGACGAGATTGAATCCATGCCCACATCAGGGCATCCCTGTTTTTAACAGTACATTTTCTCTTCTTACTGCAGGTGACCTGGAAATGCAACTTTTTTATTCCTTCCTTCCCCCGCCCTTGTTTTGTCCTCCCACCCTCACAGTTTTACAATTATTCTATGCACTTTCTTTCCTTAGCGCCTTCTTTTTTTCCATCTTCCTTCCTCCTTTCTATCCCATCTGTTCTCTTCCTTCTTTCTGTTCTTTCCTTACCACCTCTCTTTTTTCCTTTTCTCTCTCTCTCCATTCCTTCTCTTTCTTTTTTTACCCTCCTCCCTCCCTTTTTCGCCCCCTCCCTCCTTTCCTTTCCTTCTTTACTCACTTCGATTTGCTCCTTTCTTACCCTCCTTCATTTGTGCCTTTCATATTTCCCTTCCTTCTTTTCCCCCTCTCAACTACCTGCTCCCTCAAGTAAATGCAAAGCATCATCGATAATGTGGACCATGGCCGTTTCAGTACTATGACCAGGTCTGAATCCATGTTGATATTAAGCGAGGGGTTGGAATTCAGTGATGTAATTGCAGAGTTGATGACAAACTAATTTTTCCAAGAGCTTGGCTAGGGTTGGGATGCTGGAGGTTTGGCGGTAGTTGTTGGGATTGGTAAACAGTCAAAATATCGAGTTTTTTATTTCGACCTACACTTATATCGAGTTGCTAATATCGATGGGACAGAATATCGATGTCCAGAATATCGATGGCCAGAATATCGACCCTAAGGTAAGTAATATCAAAATTACTTATATCGATAGCATATATATCGATGTAAGTAATTTCGATTTACTAATATGTGTTAGAAATATTAGTTAAGTATTTAAATTAATTGTTATAATATGTGTTTAATATGTTTTTATAATTTAAAAATATATAAAAGTAAATAATATGTTTTACTACCAGAGCGGGTTGTGGGTTTATAGGGGAATAGGGTGGGAAGTAATTTATTTGTAATTAAATAATTATTTTTCAATGAATAATTTATTTTGCAATTAAATATTAATTGGCAATGAATTATTTTAATTGATTAATTGATTAATTAATTGATAATTTATGTATATTTTTAACTAAATTATATGTTTTACTACTGGAGCGGGTTGTGGGTTTATAGGGGAATAGGGTGGGAAGTAATTTATTTGTAATGAAAAAAATAATTTTTAATGATTAATTTATTTTGCCATGAAATATTAATTAGCAATGATTTATTTTAATTGATTAATAGAATAATTAATTGATAATTTATGTATATTTTTAACTAAATTATATGTTTTACTACTGGAGCGGGTTGTGGGTTTATAGGGGAATAGGGTGGGAAGTAATTTATTTATAATATTAATCAATTTTGGGTAAAGGGGTATTTTTAGGGTTCAGGGTCAGTTTTCAGTTTTTGGGTAAAGGGGTATTTTTAGGGTTCAGGGTCAGTTTTCAGTTTTTGGGTAAAGGGGTATTTTTAGAGTTCAGGGTCAGTTTTCAGTTTTTGGGTAAAGGGGTATTTTTAGGGTTCAGGGTCAGTTTTCAGTTTTTGGGTAAAGGGGTATTTTTAGGGTTCTGGGTCAGTTTTCAGTTTTTGGGTAAAGGGGTATTTTTAGGGTTCAGGGTCAGTTATCAGTTTTTGGGTAAAGGGGTATTTTTAGGGTTCAGGGTCAGTTTTCAGTTCTTTGGTAAAGGGGTATTTTTAGGGTTCAGGGTCAGTTTTCAGTTTTTGGGTAAAGGGGTATTTTTAGGGTTCAGGGTCAGTTTTCAGTTTTTGGGTAAAGGGGTATTTTTAGGGTTCAGGGTCAGTTTTCAGTTTTTGGGTAAAGGGGTATTTTTAGGGTTCAGGGTCAGTTTTCAGTTTTTGGGTAAAGGGGTATTTTTTGGGTTCAGGGTCAGTTTTCAGTTCTTTGGTAAAGGGGTATTTTTAGGGTTCAGGGTCAGTTTTCAGTTCTTTGGTAAAGGGGTATTTTTAGGGTTCAGGGTCAGTTTTCAGTTTATGGGTAAAGGGGTATTTTTAGGGTTCAGGGTCAGTTTTAGGTTTTTGGGTAAAGGGGTATTTTTAGGGTTCAGGGTCAGTTTTCCCTACTGTTGCACCCACTGGAGTGGGAATAGTAATTATTGTTAAGTAATTATATATTATATATGATTTATCATTTTATTTTTTTATTAAATATGTATTATTATTTTTTTTAACCATTATTACATATATTTAAATATGTTTAAGTAATTAATAAGTATTATTTACAGTTTTTATTATGTTATTTTAAATTTAAAAAAAATCGATATATCTAACAACGATATTTTTAACATCGATATTATTTTTTCGATATTTTGGTACTTACCATGTTGTACATAGGGCGTCGATATTTTTGCTATCGATATAATTACGCCGATATTTGTGTAGGTCGAAATTCTGTCTGTCGAAATTCTGTCATAGATCCGTTGGGATTAGAAAGGTCTGAGCAAGGTTTTTTTAAGATGGGGGGACTTGCCGCTTTTTAGGCAGTCTGGATTGGAGCCTTGTGTAAGAGAGGCATTGATAATCCTAGTCCATAAGGGGAGCAGGAGGTATACAGATTAATTGAGCAGAAGTATGAGGTTCATTAGAGAAGGGGTCACTCTCGATGCTCTTTCTGCAAGTCTAAGGGGGCAGTGTACCTCATTAAGGCTATGGTTGAACCAAGGGTTTGATCTTCTTATTGGAACTTTCTTTAATTGTTTGGGGGCAATGGAGTCCAAGAGGTTGGACATAGAGCTAGAATAGTGCTCAGTGAGGTCGTGTGAGTCGGACATATCAGTGGGCAGAGACACACAATAGTGGCTGCAAGCAGATAGCTTGCCTGAATTGAGTTTATGGTTGTCTTTAACCCAATGTTTGTTTTTTACTGGTTGACCTTTGAAGTGGGTTGCCTGTTCAGATATGGAGAAGGTGATGAAGTGGTGGTCAGTCTAGTCCCATGGTAAAATAGAATTAATTTGGATGATAGTCTCCTTAGCTATGATTAAGTTTAAGGTGTCCTCTTTAATGTGAGTAGGGCAGTTGCAGGCTTGGATTAGGTTGAGGTCAAGGAGGAAGGCCTTGAAACCCTTTACTAGCAGATTGCTTTATCGTTCCAGTGAATGCTGAAATCACCTAGAAAAATCTGGTTCTTATCTGGATCATTGGTGGTAGATATGATCTCTTTGATTCGTTCAATGAAAGTATGATTATCTCCAGGAGGATGGTAGATTGTGTGCAACCTGCAGGTTGAGTTATCTTTAGTTGAGATGTTGATCCTCAAATATTCGCAGGAAGATATTGGTGTAGTGGGTGATTGCTTTACTGAGAGGTTATTTCGATATACAAGCTAGACCACCCCCATGGCGGTATGCATGATCTAGATGGAGGATGTCATAGCTGGGTGGAACTAGGATGTCAAGAATAGTGGATAAGGATTAATTTAGCCAGCTTTCAGTCAGAATTAGGAGGCCTAGGTCTAGATTGAGTATAAGCGCTATGTTGGCAGCGTGTTTCAATGCTGACCGGCAGTTAAATAGCAAACATTTTAGGTAAGTTTTGGTAACAGTGTTAGATGATTGTTCGATGGGGACAGGTTTGAGGCTCGTTTTTATTAATGGTTCTGGGTCTAGGATGGGGTTCCCTGGGTGGACGGGTGATAATTGTCTGAATCTTTTCTGAGGGCAAAGCATGGTCAATTGGGGCGCGGTTATATGAGGAGAGATGGGACAGGATATAATTGGAGGATAGGTGTCTAACTAATCTGTTGGGCTGTGCAGAATGGTCGAGATTCGGTTTACACCGCCATCTAAGGGGTCGATTCCGATGCTGTTTGGAAGTGCTCCGAATTGGATTCGGCAAAGCCAAATCCGATTCGGAACCCTTGTATCTGATCGAATCCTACACACTTCCCGATGACTGAGTATGATGCCTGGAAACTGTTAGGACTGTCTGAATCGGTTCTGAAAGGCATTCAGACAGATTGCGTCTTTCGGAGCTGAATCGTACAGCTTTATGGATTCGGTTTCCAAGCGAGAAATTACGATAACCGATTCGGGCAGCCATTTTGATTCAGTTTCTCCGACTGCCGGACTTTGTCTATGGAGGCCCCCTTCACCCAAGGCCTTCCGAATCGGTCCTGTTGGGGTACCCAACCATGCACAATGTGACAGGCACCATAGGGTGCCTGCCACAGGGTGCAAGACTTTCCCCAGCCACCCCTTTCTTCAATGGGAGCCTGTGTTGTCAGTCAGAACTCAGACTCCCATTGAAGTCAATGGGAGTCCGGCCGAATCATATCCGGAAGCATCCAGATACATCCAAATCGCTCAGTTGGACTCCCCTGATCTGCGTCATCCGGAAAGCATTCCGGAACCGATTCAGTAAGAATGCTTTCCAAACGAGGTCGGAATCGGGCCCTATGTTGTGAAGCCCAAGTGTTAAAGGAACTAACAGCAGGAGTGTGTAATGGGGTAGGGATGTTCCAGGTCTCATGATGGATCAAGTGATTCAACTAGTTATGTTCCAGGTTAGAGTTGATATGCAGAAGATGAAGGATATCAACCCTCATCAGCAGTAGATCTGATTTTATAGAATTAAGCTGAGAATATAGTTGGGAGGTACAATTGGGGATGGTATGACTATTGAGTGGAAATTGTGCAGTTCTTCTCTCTCCATGTGCTGGCACACTTTGTGCTGCCTATTCAAAAGCAATCACTCTCGCACCATAGTGCAAGGGTGTCGTCATTGTGATCAAGATAGGTTGTGTGCAGGAAGAGAACCTTCCTGCTCTAAAAATATACGTTGAGGCTATGTCCTCTGTGCATGTTTGCTGCATTCTGGAACCGTGATATTTCTCCTTGTAATGCCAGCCCCAGGCAGGCATACCATTTTGGTGCAAAGCCATGTCTACATCTCTTTGCAAATATGGGTTTGTGTCAAAATCCATTGGTGGGTGCATGGAAATGCCCAAGCACCACCCATGGAACGCCTACCAGACATAAAGTAACGCAAGGCAGGGAAATGTCCTGTGTTGCTTTACTTTTTCTTAGAACCCATTCAAATCAAAATTTGCGTAGCTTTGTAAATACCAAATAGGATTTTCTGTCTGGGCTCTGTCAAAAAAGTGACAAAACCAAATACAAAATCTTTGTAAATCTGGGTCTGGGTGAACAGAGGTGCTATCTCAAACACTTTCCCTAATATTTGTTAGTCTTGAGTTAGAATAGTACATTTGACCATCTCTCATTGTAACGCCTTCCTTCCATCTCTTGATCTATCTAACTCCTTTCCCTAATGTTTGTTGTACTGGAGTTACATAAGTAAATAAGCCCCGACCCCTAAAGTTATGCACTTTCCTCCATGGTTGTTAAATCAGAGTTAGAATGATAAATCTAATCCCCACCCAATAAATGCATTTTTCACTGTGTTTGTTAGTCTGAATTAAAATAGAAAATATGACCTGCATCCCTAGCTACCCCCAATAATGCATTTCCAGAGTGTTTGTCGGACTGGAATTAGAAGAGTAAAAGTAAATTTGTGCCCCACTCCAGTGTACATTTACTCCAATGTTTATTAGGCTGTAGTTAGAATAGTACATTTGAACACCCGGTAATGCATGCACTTTCCCCAATATTTGCTGGACTGCAAAAGTAATTCTGACTCTGCTCAATTCATGCATGTTTCTCAGACTAGAGTTAGAATTTTGGACTTTTCCCAGTGCTTGTTGGACTGGAATCTGAATAGTACATTTGCCCCCTCGCCCAAGTATACATTACCCCTATGTTTTTTAGACTAGAGTAAGGGTACTAAATATTGATGCCCCCATTAGAGGCACTTTCTCCAATTTTAGTTGGGATCGGCATTCGAATAGTGAACCTGACACTGACCCATTTAGGCATTTTCTCCAGTGTTTCCTAGTCAGGATTTAGAATAGTAAATCTGCCTCCCCCAAGTATGCACATTCCTCGGTGTTTCTTGGGGAGCCAGTATAGTAAATGTGTCCCTACCTTATACATTTACTGTAATGTTTCTAGACTAGAGTTAGAATAGCAATTCTGACTTACTCACATAATGTATGCACTTTCCTCAACGTTTGTTAGACTGGAATTAGAACAGTAAATCTGATACCCGCTCAATGTATACGTTTCCCACAATGTTAGTTTAGAGTTAGAATAGTAAATCTGACTCTCTCCTCTCACCAATTATACACTTTCGGGCAGGAGTTAGAGTAGTAAACAAACCCCATATTCTACATTTACTTCAATGTTTGCTAGACTGCAGCTTGAATAGTATATGTACCCCCCCGCACAATGTATTCAGTTTCTCCAATGTTTGTTAGACTGGAGCTAGATTACTAAATTTCACCCTCCTCCCAATGTTTGGGTTTTCCCCAATGTTTGTAGTATTTTAGTTGGTGTAGTGTATTTTATTTGTTTTATCTACTTATGTAAATGTGTTTGTATTTATATAGTGCCGTCTACCCACAGGTCTCGTAGCACTGTATTTATACCGCTGTGGAACCCTTCCTGGCTTTCGTGTGAGATGTCCACACCTGGGCACCCCCAAGGTGAAGCCAGGCATCCAAGCGCTGCTGGGGGCGTTGTTGAGATTAAGCAAGCTATTGCCCAGAGTCACAGAGTGGGACCTATGATTAGACTAGGCACCGAGGCGAGAATGATCAGGTCCGGGAGATTGAGTGCAAGAGCTGCCAAGGCGGGAATTGAACCCTGGTCCCGGGCCAGACCTCTGCATCAGGGTCTGCCACTCTAATCATTGAGCCACGCTTCTCCTCATCTCTTTAATGATTATGGATTGCAGTTACATTACTAAGTGTTACTTATCCCAGAAGTTTTTAAAGATCTTTTGAGCATGCTTAATTTAAACTCAAATTTGTTGTAAATATTTTATTGCTTTAAAATATATTCTATATTGTTATTTTATCAAATATTTACTATTTTTTCATGTTCAGTATTTTGAAAATATTATTTTTTGTTGCATATCTTCAAATAGTATTTATAATGTTTCAATACATGTAAAATATATATTTATATATGTAAACAAAGTAATAATAATTATGTTTGTTTTATTTCATTCTTTAATATAAATTACTAATATGTTTTATTTAGAAATACTTTTATTTGTGTAATAGGTTGTTGCCATTCATAATTTAATGTTAATATAATTTTTTAATAGATCCAGTTTTCTTAAAAAGAAATATATATATTTAAAAATATTTGTACGTTTTTTTAAATGAACAAATTCATGTTTGTAATGTTATTTTATGTAAGTTATATTTCAAATATAGTATTTTCTTTTTAAAATAATTTACAATTTATTTTAAATTATCATAATGTTCATTGCATTTAAATGATTGTACTTGCCATCATAGTATCAATATTTTAGGGAACAACATTTTGATAGGCAATAGTTTTATATGGTACATTATATGTATGTAAAGTCAATACTTTTGTGGTTGATGTTTTGAACAATAATTTTGTACCACTATATTGTTTGGGATGTTACTTTGTCATAGAATTGAACCTTTAAAGTGAAGGGCCTTAAATACTTTATTGAACAGGATTGATGAAGCAAGACCAACAAATAAGGGTGTGTTAGATTGTTTTGCAGGGGTTTATATTTTTTATAAAGACGGTTAATATATATATTTTTATGATCGATTTTACATATATAGGTTAAATTAACTTGGTTACAGTTAAAGCAAATTTTATATGATGCACATAAGTGTGTTTATCAATGTTTTATAGCTATGCCAAATTTTCCTGTGAGACTGCATCTTCGATAAGATGGATGCCATCTTTGTCACTCATTCCCACCCATCCCAGGGTGCATCTTCTCCCCACAAGCTCTGCAGAACAAGGTGAAGTTGATGTGTAATTGTTGCTTTCCACTGTTATGATTATATTGGTTTCCATTAACTTTCTCCTGTTCCCTTGTTATGAACCCCAATGCACTACAATATAGGCCTAGGCAGTTACACAACCTTTTACCTATAGCTGTCCTACCATAGTCCTACATAACAGGTCTGATGCTGACCATTTTCCTAGTTAGGTGCTACATGACTATTGTGTGGTTTTCTCCGAAAATTAGCCTCATGTGTTATACATGAGGATTCTCAGTATCTCAGCTGGGTTAGCATATTTTGCATTATACTCTGTATAAATGTCAACTCTATTGTCATCGTTGCCCGACATGCCCATAGTACACTTCTAGGTAGAACCCCTGAGGGTACCTTTCGGGTATATAAGCCCTACATCTTCACTGGGCAGCCAGAGAAGAAAAAGACTTCCATGCTGCCACACTGACGCAAGTCGCTGGAGTTCCAGTACGCAGACACACAAGCACGCAACGGTCTGACATCCCTTGAGGCGTGTCCATCTCGAGACAAAGACGGGGTCCTTTATCATCTCACAGCAGGTAATGGGGTTGGCTTATCCTGAGGGGATTCTTGGCTATACACCTGCATACATGCTAGCTACACATAGGCATACCTAGTTAGGGTTCGTATCATAGGAGTATGCATTATTACTGTCATGTATTCATATGTCTGCATATATTAATTGTTTTAGCACTATTGTAGAATTCTACCTTTTTTCACTCTGTTGGTGCTAATAACCATATATATCTGTTTCTGTGTCATGGTTGTTGTAGCACACGTATTTTATACTAGAATGACGCTGGTTCAATGAATAATTATTGAAAACGTCCCCAACTTTTATTCTGTGTGTCTCTCTGAGACAAAGTGAGCATGAGGGACTGAGCAAAAAGCAGTGTATTATTTCCATGATCCCTGAGGGGTCAGGGTTGTCATGTTCGATAGTTGCCAGAAGCTATTCGCTCCTTGGTAAGAGTGGCTCGTAGTGGCACTGTGAGATAACAGGACTAACAGACTAACATATTCTTTGTGGGTGTCTGGAATCAGTCTGGACACCAATCCCTTAGTTTATGTTGTCTAAATGCACAAATCCTATATAGATTTGTTGGAACTACACAACACCCTATGACGGAAATCTTATTTAGGTCTCTTCCACTGTCTTCCGTTGTGAAAATACTAGTTTGTTCATTTGCTCAAACTTCCATTGTTTGAATGTTTAATATTTTGTTTGAACTTCTCTGAATGGTATTAGCATTGAGGTTGCTGAATACATTTTCTAAAAGTAGTCGTCCTTATGTATTAAGGTAATGAAGTGTAATTTTTCCTGTTTTATGATTTGCTAAAAAAACAATACCTTTGATCAGACCATGAATATTTCACCTTTTTCCTAATTTGTTATGCTAGAATTGTGTATGAGAATCCCTTGAATTTGGGGGTGAGCCAGAGGACCTTCCGGTTCTACTAAGGATACTCTCTGATTTATTTTTGATTTTGCTGCTCATTTTAGACTTAGAATAATTCTAATTGTGCATACTCTGTATACTTCTCATTTGAGAACCTTTATTACCCTGTATTGCTTGTTTTTGAATTCTGTAATAAAACTCTTTAACTTTCAGTTGATCTAGAACTCAATTTAGCGGGCCCAATTACTGATTGGGAACTGTTTACTCTTCTAATTGATGTTTAGGGGGTGCTCTGCTGTGCAATTCAATCTGTGGGAGAACCAGATGAGTTAAAAATTTTGGTATGTCACAATCTTGGTTGCAGAGGGTGGTTGCACTTTAAAGAGCACCTTCTTATGCCAAGAGACCCCCTTTATGTTTTATTTTGTTCCTTAATCCGACATGGGGGACAGTAGATTTTCCGCTGGATTTCCCAGTGCTGAGATTTTGGAGAGAAGTCTGACTTGCAGTGCTTGTACTGAATGATTTGGAGTGTAAGAATGAATAGGCAATGTGTTTCGGTGAGGTGTTTGTGATGCATTACTGAAGTTCAAATTTGTGACATGGATTGTTATGCTGTATGTGGAGTGTTTGGCTATGCAATGCTGATTCTGAATTTGATTAGCAGTCTGAGTACTCTTGTTTTGATGTATTATTGCTATTTGTGAAATTTTGTTTATAGAAATTTGTTTACTATTCGCTGGTTTGATTATCGGATTTGTCTTAATCCAAGACATTGAGATATTTTGGTTTGCTTATCTGCACATGGTAGAGTGAAGTGTGAGGTGTCGCATGAACAAAAAGAGGGATTGCTGAATAAACAAAATTGTCTTTTCAGGGTTGTGTTGTTAACATGGATTGGTGTACCTTGCTCCTTAGTGCACACGAATGAGTACGTTAACCAGGGTGAATTACAGCTAAACGGCACGCTTCCTGGTGTGAATTGTGTTCCAAGACTGTACCGGGAAGATTGTGGTTTCTTATTCTTGCCTCTATTTGATTGGCAGATTTGTTTTATCTTAATTTGCTGTTTTTCTTGTATTTAGGTATAACAGACAAGAGTACACTTTGTATAAAGCAATTTAGAAAGAAGTTGCGCTATGATTGGTTGGTCAGTCAGTGAGCCGCGCTGGGAATGGGGAATGTCACCACAAAGCCACACTGCCATTGATTGGTTACTGATGGAGCCATGCTGTAATAGGTTGACCTTTGACAAAACCGCATTGGGACTGGTTATTATTTGCTTGTTGTTTTGCTTGATTCTTGAGATTGATTTGAGCAAAAATAATAGGTGCTGTACTAATGGTCAGAAATAATCTGCTGAGGTAGGGCCTGCATTCAAAATGATGACGGACATTGGATTATATACATCTTACAAAACTAAGGCTGGGTAGTGATGGTCTTATTTGGTCGCCCAACTAATTGGCATGTGCCAGTGTATTTATCAAGAAAGTATACAATGAGTAATCTAACTGTGGTGCCAAGAGGTACAGACACATCAAACTACCCAATATGCATCGCATACATTGGTGAGACACCTACATTAACACGAGAGACTAATGTACCAGAGCACTCAACATAAAATAAATCCATGGTGTTGTCACCATATACAGTATTGTCCAAACCCCCAAATCAGAGAATGGGAGTCAAATCACACAAGTGACTTCCACAGGGCTACATGGAATAATGTATACAAGTAAGTATATGTTAAAGTAAAACATATAACACATATTCGTAATATTCTGCGTGTAATTGTTCATTTCATAAATCGAGATGTAAGTCCACTCCAGAAAGGTGGTTGTTAGGAACCATGAACAGAGCCACCACTTGAAAATAGAGTGTTTCCGATGTGAACGTGTGCCAGAAGAACACCCAAGATAGAAGAGTTTTTGGGAGTGAAAGTGACCAGGACATATAGTATAGTCTTCGTGATGGATTTCAAAAAGGTTGGGGCCATATGCTTTACTTCAATGATAAGTGAGAAGTGATATAGAGAGTAAAAATGTGAAGAAGTGATAAACTGTATTGCTGACCACCAGGAGAAAAAATAAAAAGTATAGTCTCAAAATAGAGGTCACTTAGTATAGAGGGGAACTGATCTAAATGGAATAATAATATTCCCGTGGGTCAACAAGCGGGTATTCCTGAACAGGTTAGACAAAAAAGGTCAAAAGTATTAGTCACCCCATCGTAATTAGCCAAAATAATTAGATTTATAGATCCATAATGCTAGGTATCGAACTTACAGTCAGGGCCTAGAATAGAAATGACATCCTAGGTCTTCAAAACGTGCCCCACTGTTCAGTATACATAACATGTTATCGTGAAAAATCATACATAGATAATATTTAAAGTTCCAAATCAGGTTCAAGAAAGATGACCCCAACCATTGTGAGCATGTCCTAATGTAGCCGGTAACTTACAACAACAAAAGTAGAAAGTAATTCCAATGTAGTTCAAGTCGATTAGCTAGCTAAGCTTCCTCAAAAGTGTCCATCATTATTCAAATGTAAAAGACCCAGTATTAACCAGTTCTACAGAATGACCAGTTTGGCCCTATGAAAAAATAATGAGTAATAACCAAGATTAGTCACATATAACACTAGAGTTTACCCACCTAAGATATCTGATTTAATGTCTAGTTGATATGTATATATATATATATATATATATATATATATATATATATATATATATATATATATATATATATATATATATATATATATATATATATATATATATATATATATATATGTTTTGTGTTGTCTCATCGAGGAGCACCTTAAGTACATTGGAATTACTTTCGACTTTTTTTGTCCAGATGTTTTCTTGATTGCAAAACCTTTAATAAGCTTAATGCACAAAAACATAAAAGGTCCGGTAGCATTCGCCAAAGAATTTTCAGAAGCAGGGTCTTTTATTTCCAGATGTTATTGGTATGCAAAGGATGAGACCAGCCAAGGCGTTTTGCCCAAACATGGGCTTCATCAGGGCAAAGTACTTATGGTAATGGTAAGTACTGTATCAAAGGTTTTCAGAACGGAGATTCAGACGGTTCTGATCACAGTATTTAAAACTCTCATGGTGGAGAATGAGTCTCAAGGAAAGCAAGTGGACCTTAAGTTGCAGTGTCAGTAAAGACATGAGGGAGCCGTCTCCGGAGCGTGTCTTACTCCCAGCGTATCTGGTGATGGAGGTGCCGCCAAACAGTTATAGTCCTCAATCTTTCCATGTGATAGAATGAGTAAATGAAACTTTCAAGAACAAAGTGGCAAAAGTCTGCTCCTTGACTAGTTTAAAGTAGCCTGACACACTTCCTCTTATGTTAATGAACATTAGATGTGTACCTGATGAAAAAGAGCAATGAGATTGGTTTACACTCCTTCAGCTGCTTTAGAGTCAATAACTGAAGACATTGTGTTAGATTACTGCAAAAGTCTGGTGCATATGGTAAAATCTGTCTCCCATCAGGTGAATGTGGTAAGAGAAGCAGCCAAAGATATATTATGCCATGGATTGAACCCAGGAGACTGGAAAGTGGTCTGGAAACACTTCAGGAAAACTTGTCTTGTCTGGTGTGAAGCCGGGTCTGTCGGCTCAGTGGACTAAAGCATCCAATGCAGGGGCCTGTGTTTGACCTCATGGTCACAGGTTCAAATCCCGGCGGGTCCAGTCAGCCTTTCATCCATTTCAGGTCGATAAAATGAGTACCATTGAGTTGGATAACAATATACATCTGTTATTTCAGTGCCAAGATGCCCCGTTGCTGGGGTGAATGTGTGCTTTACAAATACACTTGTTATGTTATGTTTATGAACCCATCAGGTTATATTTACGACAAACACTGTGGTAAAGTGTGCAAAATTCCTACAGTGGACCTGTGATGCTCATAAAAAAAGAGTGAAAGCACCAAATGAAGAAGTGGTGAAAACAACCATTGTGTCACACACTCAAGCTCAAGTTCGCACATGGATCCAGAGAGGAGTGAAAACATGAATGTCAATTCATCAAATAGCTAGGGGGAAGAGAAAGTGACATCACATGCTATTTGACCTTTACATTCACATACACACCCAACATGCTTTCACATGTACACACCCTCTTTCACATAAACACACTCCCACATGCATTGCATTGCAAACAACATACATATAAATGTATTTTTTTCTTATCTCAGCTGATGAGGATGGTCATATTCCAGCTACCTTTGCTCCATTTTGTAATACACTAGCAGTATATGTATATATTTTGCCTACTATCATCACCAGTAGGTAGTTATAGTTAAGACCTAGTTTCCATAGGAAAAATATTTTTGACTTGCCTAAATCTTTGGGGCCATTTAGTGAATCTATTTCAAAATTAAGTGCCAAGGTGGGTATTGTTTTGCAAGGAAAGTTTCGGGGTGATCCGTGAAGCAGGAGCCAAAAAGGGGGTAAAAAAAGTGTGTTTCCCATGTTAAATCCTGCATAAAGCCTCTTAATTTTCAACTTCTACAAGGAACAACCTCAGCACTTACACAGCACCTGGAACTCTGGGATATTGTTTGCTCTTGAGCCCGTTAGCCGCAATATCACCGTGGCCAGCTGTTGGGTGTCCGGTTCTTTGCTGTACATTTTCTCCGCTCCTGCCTTTCTGCCCGCCACCCACTGCATGAGCCATTGGATCTGGGCTGCCAATAATTTTCAAAGTCTGGGAATGCAAGTCCCCCCACTGCTACAGGCCGTTCCAATGTAGTGCATCTGCTATCATTCAATACAAATCTGGTAACCAATGATCTGAGGCCCCGAAATGCACTCGCCGGAATCCATATTTGAAGGGTCCCAAAAAGTAGAGCAGTCATGGTAGCGCCACCATTTTTAGGAGAACTATTCTACCCATCTGTCATGATTCTGCCACGTCAGTTTCCTGGTGCACTTTGTCTAGCACCTGTTTACTGATTTCTAATGTATTTGCCAGTGCTTGTTGTGCCTTTGCTACTTGTCTGTGCCAATGCTTGTTGCAGACTATGATGTTATCAAATGTAAATGTAAATTGATACTTGTATAGCTCACTACTTGAGGGTCTCAAGGCGCTTGTAAAAATACCGCTGTGGAACCCATCCTGGCTTTTCCTGTGAGGCGTCCACTCCTGGGCACCCCAAGGTGGAGGCCAGGCATCCTTAGCATTGTGGGGGCCGTTGTGGAGATTAAGCAAGCTATTGCCCAGAGTTGCAGAGTGGGACTCCATGATTGAAATAGGCACCGAGGCGAGAATGATCAGGTCCATGGAATTTTGAGCCCAAGACCCGCTGAGGCGGGGAATTGAACTCTGGTCTCGGGCTAGACCTCTGCATCAGGGTCTGCCGCTCTAACCATTGAGCCACACTTCTCCACTTCTCAGAGGGCTATTGTCCTTTCTCAGCCTTAGTAGTTTACCTGCGAGCTGGAATATGGAAGCTAATAGGTACCACACCCTGTTCTGGAAGCTTATTCCAGAGCCCTTTAAATAGGGGCCACACCCTGTTCTCTCTTTTTTTTTTTTTCCTTTTTTTTTTTTTTATTGAAAGTTCATGACAATATCATATCAAATACATAACAGAGAACACAAACTAGCATGACGTTACCAAGTAGTTATACATATCAAGGAATAAATAAAGCTGACAGATTTTCAACTTCTAATAAAAGTATTTAAGCTAATTAAAACCATTAATATGGCGGAAAATACATATGCTAATAATATATTAAGATTATGCGGGAAGTAATACTGTGGTTGTTTAACAAGTTAAAAGCCCAGGGTTTTTGACCGCCTCCATGCTGCCAAGGGGGACCAGATCCTTAGTCCCATATCTCTGGATTTCACACCCTTCAATGCGTACAGCTCTGATTCAATGTTGTGAATCCCTAATAGCCTACACATCCACATCTGAAAGGTTGGGGCCTCAGTGTCTTTCCAAGCAGCAGCAATTAATATTCTGAAGACTGCTGTTGCTTTAAAAACAAGTGCCTCCATCTCTACACTCAAACCCATTTTGGTATCAGCCCCGAGAATTAATAATGTTGGGGATAGATCAATCCTAGTATCTAGCAGCCCCTCTAAAAACTTTACTATTTCACTTTTAATTGGTCCTAATTTCTCACAGCAACAAAACATGTGGAGCAGATCTGCCGGACCCTTGCCACATCTGGGGCAGTTATGATCTACTCTCTTGCCCCAGTCAAATAATTTTGCCGGCGTATAATAGAGGTTGAATAAAGTTTTAAAATGCTGCGCTCTTAGGTTTGAAGATCTTAAAAACCTTTTATCCATAAGAATGGCTCTATCTAAATCGATATCGGGATCATTTAATTTCCCTGCTCAAGTGGTTTCTGTCTTGAGCAAATCATCCGACAGTGTATCCAAAAATAATACATACATTTTCCTTATGCGACGGCCGCCTCCCTTCATATAGTCTAAAAGTGCCCATTCTTTAGATACATCTATGGTCGGTCTCTTGGATTTAATTGTATTAGTCAGTTGTATGTATTTAAGCTCTTGAGAGCCTTGAAGTGCATACCGAGACATCAGGAGATCTAGGGGCCTCAGGACATCCTTTACCATCACTTGACCCAATGAGGTGATTCCCTGTCTTTCCCAGTATCTCCAGGGCCCGTCTGTGCTCAAGTGGGGGAATAGCCCTGAGTTCCAAAGTGGAGTGTGTTTATTGAACTTCGGAATATTCTGATTCTTCTGTATCCCCGCCCAAATTGTATAAATATCTTCCAACATTTTGTACCCTTGAGACTTGAAGAAGCGTTTGTCATAGTGTCTTAGTAGTACTCCATAGGTTTCATTCCCTAATAATAGCTTATAAATAGACGGAATACCGCTTTGAGAATTTATCATGTTAGCAGGGAAGAAAAGTATAGCCATATCTGTAAGCAGACAAGACCAATGGTAGAATTTCAGGTTTGGTATACCCAGACCACCCTTTTCCTGAGGGAGAGACATAAATTTGATTGATCTCCTCACCTTACCATATTGCCAGATAAAATTCATAAAAATTGCCTCCATTTCCCTGATCAAAATATCATCAATTCTAAAAGGAATAGATCTGAATTTATATAAAATTCTTGGAAACATTGTAATTTTAATGACATTAGCCCTGCCTATAATTGATAAATGCAGAGTATCGATCCGCTTTAGATCCTGTTTCATTTTCGACAATAATGGTGAGAAATTATCCTTAATAATTTCCTGTGTCTGGGCATTGATTGTGATTCCCAAATAGACAACAGAGTCCACATATCTATCATCCAATTTGACTGTCTTACTGGAGCATAAAACCTGTGTTTTTGCCACATTTAATCTGTATCCAGATGCACTACCGAAATCGGAGGTAACATTAATTAGTTCCCTCATAGCGCTAGCAGGATCCACAGTAGTAATGGCTATGTCATCCGCGTAAGCGAGGATTTTGGTTGCATATCCATTAGTGATAATTGGTTTAATATTTATATTACCCATAATGTGACAGATCAGGGGATCAATATACAGTGCAAATAGGATAGGTGAACATGGGCACCCTTGTCTTGTCCCTCTCGAGATATGGATCGGATTAGAGCCCTCACCCATTAGGTGGATACTAGCTGTTGGGGTGTGATACATGGCCTTGATTGCCTGAAGAAATCGGGGGCCAAATCCTCTGCTCTCCAACACTTTCCATAGAAAGCTTCACTTAACCCGATCAAACGCCTTCTCGGCGTCGAGGAGGATCATTGCAATCCCCTCCCCTTCCCCGGCATGCATAGCAAACAGGGTTATAGCTCTTTTTATATGGTCCGTGGTACCCCTTCCGGGGATAAAACCATGCTGCCAGGGGGAGACGAGGCCTGCAATAATCCTCCCCATTCGAGTGGCCAATATTTTAGCATAAAGTTAATTGTCTCTATTTATTAATGATATAGGCCGGTAAGAACCTGGGCTCTCCTTGGGTTTGCCTTTTTTATGAAAGACCACTATATTGGTTTTGGTCCAGGACTCTGGTATGGTGCCTGTATTAATAACCCCGTTAAATAGATCTAATAGGAGAGGAGCCGTCTCTTCACTCAGATATTTATAAACTTCCAGGGGTATGAGATCCGGCCCTGCTGCTTTTCCTGCTGATAAATCTTTCAGCGCTTGTCGGAGCTCCTCCATAGTAATATCCTGTTCTAAGATTTCCCTCTCATTGGGCAACAAATTTTTTCCCGTATCCTGCCAATTCTTGCTTGGATAGGTTGTATCTGCATCCTCTTTATAGAGAGCCTGATAGAAGCGCCTAAAGACCTCTAGGATTTCTGTTGGTTTTTTATAGGTATGCTCCCCCTCTTTAATTTCAGTAATAATATTTTTGGAGGTAGCCTGTCTTATCTTTAATGCTAGGGCCCTTCCAGCATTCTCACCTGTTTCAAACATTCCCAATCTGCGAGTCTGATATTCTGCTGCCGCTTTCCTTGCTAGTTGCCGGTGAATATCTGCTTTTATTGTATTTAAACTATCTAGACTCTGAGGACCCTGAATCCCGTTGTATACATCTCTCCTGTGTTGTTCCTCGGCCTTTGCCAGCCTATTCAGAAGTCCCTCCCTATCTTCCTTTATATTTTTCCACAACCGTGCAGAAAAGCTAATTGTCTCTCCTCTTAAACCCGCCTTGAAACTATCCCAAACCATACCACGAGAAGCACTGTATCTATTGGCATCAAAAAATGATTGAGACCACCTCTTTATATGTGCGATGTAATTACTGTCTAATAGAAGTTTTCTATCGAAGGACCATGGTCTCATTTTTTCTCTTGGTTTAGTAATAGACAGATTCAAGACAAGAGGATTATGATCCGAAATTAGCTTTGGGAGCATCGAAATTTCTACAGTTTCGAGGAGAGTGGCTGTTACTAAAAAATAATCCAATTTTGTGTATTTGTTAAATGGGTGTGAAAAGTATGTGAACCCAGGATCATCTTTCTTTAAATTGCCCCAGACATCCTTCAGGCCGTAAGAATGAATTATCGAGGAGATTGCCCTGAATACCCGGGGTTTTCTTCCTTTATATTGGGTATTACCTGTAAAATCTGCCGAGATATTAAGGTCACCACATAATACCACAGGTGATGGCCAGTTGGTAAGCTCCCTTTCAATGTGATCCATCACCCCTGCGTCATCCAGATTAGACCCATACACTGAGCAGAGAGTAATACCTAATCCCAGTTCACATATAGCCCATCTTCCCAGCGGGTCAGCTTTTGATTTTTTGACCCCACCCAATCCAACCCGACCAATGATGGCTACCCCCCTTACAGTTGAGGTCTGCGAGGAACAAGAGAATATTTCATACCCCCTTATATTTAACCAATGTTTCTTTTTCCATGGCAGATGAGTCTCTTGTAGACAGACAATATCGGGGTTTACTAATTTAACATACTCCACAGATTTTTCCCTTTTTTTCCAGTCGTTCAGTCCACCTATATTAAGACTAATTATCTTAATCTTTGACATAACCCTGGAGAGAAACCAACCAACGAGCTAACCAATCGCATTTTATCTTATATCTAGCAATACCATGTATAACCACTTTCAACTTCTCCAGTGTATCAACAAAAATTTTTAATGCATGAACTTTCTTTTTGCTTCTTTTTCTTCCCCCTTCCCCCCCTCCCACGAAAGACCCCCCCTTCCCCCCCCCTGACCACAACCCACCCCCCGGTGAGGCGCGCAGACGGAGTCTGTGCAAGTGATGGGTGCGGCAATGAACACAGTGCAATTAATGGATCCAAAGTCAACCTCGGCTTATATACACCCACACTTATCCTACAAAACTCCCCCAAATCACACCACAGATCTCCCTAAAGTAACAAACTTTACTAAGTGATACTCTAACTGAACCTTGAACTAATCTAAGCCTAAGCCTTCATTCAGTGACGACACATGCTAAATAGAGTCCAAGAACTCCTGGGCCTTGATTTCCGAGGAAAAATACAAGGTCTTGCCAAGATGGATAATCTTTAACTGAGCAGGATTGATAAGGTAGACCTGGACTCTTTTGTCCTGGAAAGGTTTGATTAATTGCCTTAATCTCCATCTACGTTCCACGGTGGAATGACAGAAGTCCGGTCTGACAAAGAAGGACCCTCCTTCAAATGTTCTTTTAGCATCTGGCTGGGCTTTCTCTGAGATGGACTGACGGAGAAGAAAATTGCCTATATAGATTAAGATTGCTCTAGGCTTGTCCCCTTCTCTGGCATTTCTTTTCATTCTAAAGGGTGTCCTATGTGCTCTCTGTATTTCAGTGGTCCAGTTCCAGCCGGCGATGTCAGGAAAAGCTTTCTCAAATGTTTTGACTATAAACAACTTAGCATCCTGTCCCTCTGCCCCTTCCGGAAAACCCAGGACTCTGAGGTTGTTCCTTCTTTGCCTGTTTTCAAGGTCCTCTAGCTTCCACTGGATGTCAATTGCTTGGGCTCCAAGATTTTCTACTTTGGTCGTGGCTGCGGCCGCCTCGGCTTCAGTGGCGACCACCCTCTCCTCTAAATTTGAGACCCTGTCACCAACATTTACCCAGGCTTTAGAGAGCTTTCTAACCACTGCTTTCATCTTTCTTATCGCCGCCTGGGATTTGATACTGTCTGCTCGGGTTTCCTCTCTGTGAGCTGTTATTCCTTGATGGATTGACTCCATCATCGTCATCAATGATAACTGTGTGGGCTCATTGGATTTTACGTTGCATGACTCCGAGTTAAAATTCCCTTGAAGGGATGTTGTAGGGGAATGATCCCAAGCCAGCGCATTATGATCTCTTTGTGGTGGTGCATTTTTTATGATAGATGAAGGTAACCCAGCTTCACTGTCACTCTCTGTTTCCGGGTTGCTGCCATTGATATCTGAACTATGTAGCTCATCATCCTCTTCCGACCAATTGGCCTCCTCTGTGACAGAGAAGAAGCATTCGCTAGGGGTCTTCTCCTTTTCCATTTCCCTCTCACCTTGAACAGTCCCAGGACAGATATTATTACCTTTAGGATTGGTAGGTAGGCCCCTATTTTTTTCCGAGCCTGTTGCAAAGCTAATGCTGGTACCCTCTTTAAATGGATCAGCTGTAGTTAAGCCTTCCTTAGTTAATGGAGCTGTTGAGCCTTCTGTTGAAGAAAGAAGTATATCTTGTGAGGGCACTGACGAGGGTAGTAAGGTGATGGTCTCATTGTTGCTGGAGACCCCGAGATCGCCAGACCCCAATCCGACATCTAGAGACTCTGAGTGCATTATCTCAGACCTGTCCCCGCCTGCTATGTCATCCACGGCAGCCTCCGATTGACATGCTTGAGGGATCTGTGGGTCTTTGCCTGGATTTGCCTCAAGAGTGCTGTCTGGTAATAATGCAGGTCGATCGATGGACTCACATGTTACAGAAAGTTCAGGTTCAGGTTGCAGGGGTGTTGCAGCTAGTACTGATACTCCAGGATCCACATCTTCTAGGACTGGCTCAGTATCCTTCAGCTTTCTTTTTTTCTCATTCCGGTTCAACATTTCAACCACGCTGACCGTTGCTGTGGCTGTAGCTTGCCTAGTTCTGATCTTAGGGGAATTCTGACCCACAGATGTCTGCACACCCTGTTCTCATTGCTGGTTATTGAGAACCCTGAGCTTGAGCAGCAGCTGTTCCTGTTCTCCGGTTGCTAAAAGAAGATTCCGGTTGCAGCAAGAAGACTTCTGATTTTTTTCCCAGGTTGTATATCCTCTATCAGCTACAATCAGGTAGGATTGTTCCTTTCTCAACCAACAGCATCGTGAAAGGAACTACGTGCTTTTTTGTTATTTTGCATTTTGAAAGAAAGTTGCATATTGCGCTGAAGCACCTTTTGAGCATTTAAATGTTTGATAATTTTGGCACTGTTGTACATTGCTTTGAAGCGCTCTTTAGTCATTTACATGTTTGGTAATTATGGCACTGTTTTACATGTTTGATGATTTTGGCATTTTTGTACATCGCGCTGAAGCGCTCTTTTGTCTTTAACATGTTTGGTGATTTTGGCAACTCGGCACATCGTGCTGAAGTGCTCTTTGGACATTTACATATTGATGACTCTGGCATTTTGGGCACATCGTGCTGAAGCGCTCTTGGGGGCATTTGCATACCTAATGACTTTGGCATTGTGTCAAAATGCGCTGAAACGCTTCCTGGACACTTGCATTATTTGAACTCTGATACATAGCGCTGAAGTGTTCCCTTGGGCACTTGAATATTACTCTGCCTCATTAGCATATGTGACGTGTTGTGTTTTGCAAAAAGGTTGTTGGAAGAACCACTGTGATATTTAACAGTGGTTAAAGCACAACATTATGGAAACATTCAGCCTGATTCATGTACATGCCGTTTTGCGTGTCCCTAATAGCGAATCGCTATTGAGGACACGCAAAACGGCATTCATGTAGGAATTGCTACTTAAATAGCGATTCCTACATGTTCTTTATTTGCGAGTAGCAATTTGCTACTCGCAAATACTCCCCAATCATTCCTATGGGCCAAGAGGCCCATTGGAATGAATGGGGATTTGCGAGTAGCAATTTGCTACTCGCAACTGAGATAGCGATTTTAAGGGTGCCCAAAGGACGCCCTGTAGCACCCCTAAAATGCACTTTTGGACAGGTGTTGCGCACACACATGTCCAAAGGACATGTGTGTGTACTACATGCAACTTTGAATGATGCTTTTAAAAGCATTTTTCTGAGTTTTTGCTATTTACCGACAGGTCTGACCTGTCGGTAAATAGCGGCCCCAAAAGTCCAAAATCGCAATTTTGTTGTGTGTCATGAATAGCATTTGAGGAATCTCTATTAGAGATTCCTTAAATGCCATTCCACGCAAATATGCGAATTCTTACATAGCGATTTTTGCATTTGGTATCATGAATACCAAATGCAAAAATCGCACTCGCTAAGGGCCAGATTCTGAGAATCTGGCCCTTTGCGAGTGCAATTTACCTACATGAATCAGGCTGATTGTGTCTAAAAGCCAAGTGGCTCTTATATGAATGTGTGTTTCGTTTTGAAACATGGTTGTTTAGCCATAACATTGTATCCTAGCCCACAGGAGACGGGTGCAGCACGGAAAGTGCGGCGCGCACCAATGCACTGTCAATGGTGCGTAAAAGTCAATTAAAGTGAACTAAAAGATACTTCCGCTGAACCTAGGAACACAAAACTTTAGACACAGACCCTAGAGGTGTGTACCAGTGTATAGACACCGGCGTTGCAAAGTTACCTCACCCACAGGCCGTGGGTGCACAGGGTCGAAGTGGCGTCGGGTTCTGTCACGCAGGTTCTTGGTGCTTGAAGCTGTTGCAGCTGCAGGCGCTGTGAAGCAGAAGTGTCCGGTGCGATCCAAGGGTGGATCGATGTAGAAAAGTACCTGAAAGCAGAGGGGACAGAGTCTGGGTCACTCAGCAGTGACCAGGGTGGAACCAGGACGGAACCAGGCAATGTCGGGCGCAATCAGGCGGTTGTCGATAGGCTTCTCTCCGCTGTCACGTGGGCTCTGGGGCATCTGCGACGTCCAGGAGCAGGTCACGATCTGTCCCACGTAGGCTCTCGCCGTCAGCACCGTCGGCTTGAAGATTGTAGCAAACAGCACTTGGCAAAAGCAATCCACGCGGAACCGGGAGATTGCTTATCACTCAAACCAGGAGGGTCAGAGTGGGTGCTCCTTTTCACAGGAGCTGGTGCAGATCTGGAGCAACCAGAAAAGCAAGTCGGATTTCAAAGTTCGTCGGCACAGGGGCCACAAGCCAGCTGGCAAGTGACCGGGCCAACGCGTCGAGCGCACACAAGCAGAAGGGCCCCACGCAGCACTCGTCGAGTGTGGAGGGGTGAGCTTTGGTGCAAGTGGAGCTCGGGGCTGGGGCTTCTCAAACCCCGGTGTACAGCTTCAAGGGTCACTCGTGGGCCGCACGGTCAGCGTCTCGTGGCCTTTTCAAGATGGCGTGCCCCACGCTTCCGGTCGCCTCCACGGGTCTCAGCTCTGCAGGGACTGTGGATCAGGCAGGTAGAAGGCAGGCAAGCTTGATCTCGTCGATCTCTGTCGCTCGAGTTCCGGCGGGAACTGCAACAAAGCAAGGGTCGAGGGCTGGATGGTGCCTGTTTGCACAGGGTGGTCACTCCTTGACCACAAGGGAGATTCTTCAGTCTTCTCACGTCGTGTAGAAAGTCGAAGGGTCCAGATTTCGTTTCTTATGTTTCTTCAGGATGATCTGAGGTCCGTTGGGACTGCTCCCCCTCTTATTCGAATCTCGGGGGTTGGACATCCTGCTAGGTCCCCTCCTATGGGTGGGACCCAGGAAGGGGGTGGTTACACCCCTCTCCTTTGATCCTGGCCGCGCTGGGACAGGGGCTGGGAGGCCCCAGAACCGGTTTGGCCGGATCCTGCAAGGGGCAGCCTTGTGCTCCCCAGGCAGTGTCTGGTTTTATTGAAACCTCCCTACTCCAATCCACTATCTCCTGTCTGGGGTGGTTTGACACCGCCCTGTGACAGGAAACTCTTTGTCCAGGCCTCCTCTGCCGGGTTTCGGTCAGCAGCAGGAGGTCAGACCCGTGTCTGTGGCAGGGGCATCCATTTTGTGGATCTGAGGCTCATTTTAAATCAACCGCGTTTCAGTAAAGTAACATGTCTTCTCCCTCTAGAAGGGTGGAATGCTACCCCCGTCGCCAGAACTGGCGAGGGGGTAGTATTCCAATTCGTATGACACCTTACACGACATGTTTTGATAAAGCCAAACCAAAGTTGCTATATAACCGCGAGGATTATAAGGCGCTTAAGAGTATATGGTATGGCGTTATCCCGGATCAGCTTAGGGAGTTGTTCCCGACAGCTGCAGACAGGCTCAGCTCATGCCAGAGCACCATCTCACATAAAACCACGCACTCTGCCTCCAGGATTGATGAGGCCTTCCATAGGAGTGGCTTACAGGTTATATATGTGTCCAGATATAGGTTTAGATATAGGTATACTATATCTAAGCGAGGGGTGATTACACCCACTTGCCCCAGCTGAGTGATCAGCCAGTTGTGTCAATTTAAGAACCAGCCAGGGGTGGCAAAAGCTATGCTTCAGCCCCTGGTAGGCCTTGGTGGCACCTATGCCCTGGGCACCTATAGTGCATGGTACAGGGGCTGACAAGGAGTCCATTTCCAATTGTGGTATGTACCTATAGCACATGTATTACAAATTTAGAGAGAGAACAGCAGGCTGGGGGTCTGATTAGCAGGCCCACAGCCTCAGTAAGTCGAAAACCAGTGAAGCAAAAAGCAAAAATTGGGGTGACCATAGGATAGCAGACCCTACTCTCCTACATAACCCCCCCCCAAACGCAGGGACATTAAACTTAACCTTGACCAGATAAGTCTTCATGTTCTAAGTGGAAGTACCTGGAGAGACCATCTGCATTACCATGGTCAGTCCCTGGGCGGTGCTCCACTGTAAAGTCCATCCCCTGTAGGGAAATGGACCACCTGAGCAGTTTGGGATTTTCACCCTTCATCTGATTTAGCCACAAGAGGGGCTTATGGTCTGTCTGAATTAGGAAGTGAGTACCAAACAAGTATGGCCTCAACTTCTTCAGGGCCCAAACCACAGCAAAGGCCTCCCTCTCAATAGCTGACCAACGTTTCTCCCTGGGGGTCAGCCTTCTGCTAATAAAAGCAATGGGCTGGTCTTGACCATCTTGATTAAGTTGTGAAAGCACAGCTCCCACCCCCAACTCAGAAGCATCTGTCTGTACAATGAACTGTTTGGAGTAGTCAGGACTCTTCAGGATGGGTGCAGAGCACATGGCCTTCTTCAGGTCATCAAATGCCTTTTGACAGCTAACTGTCCACTGAACCTTTTTGGGCATCTTCTTGGATGTCAAGTCATTCAATGGTGTCACAATGGACCCATAGTTCTTTACAAATTTTCTGTAATACCCAGTCAGGCCCAAGAAGGCTCTGACTTGTGTCTGGGTAGTTGGAGGAGCCCAGTCCTGTATGGTCTGGATCTTGCTCTCCAGTGGTTGAACTTGACCCCCACCTACTAGGTGGCCCAAGTACACAACCTTGCTCTGCCCTATCTGGCACTTAGTAGCCTTGATAGTCAGGCCTGCCTTTTGCAGGGCCTCCAGAACCTTCTTCAGGTGGATCAGGTGATCCTCCCAGGTGGAGCTAAAGACAGCAATATCATCTAGATATGCTGCGCAAAAGTCATCCAACCCAGCAAGGACTTGGTTCACCAACCTTTGGAAAGTGGCAGGTGCATTCTTCAAACCAAAGGGCATTACCACAAACTGATAATGTCCACGAGGGGTAGAGAATGCTGTTTTGGCTTTTGACTCTTCAGCTAGTCTGATTTGCCAGTAGCCAGCTGTCAAATCAAATGTGCTCAGAAACTTGGCAGAAGCCAATTTATCAATGAGCTCATCTGCTCTTGGAATGGGATGAGCATCTGTCCTAGTGACAGCATTGAGACCTCTGTAGTCCACACAAAACCTCATTTCTCTCTTCCCATCTTTGGTATGAGGTTTTGGCACAAGGACCACTGGGCTAGCCCATGGGCTCTCTGATGGCTCAATCACTCCAAGCTCCAACATCTTTTGCACCTCAGCCTTTATACAATCCCTGACATGGTCAGGTTGCCTGTAGATCTTATTCTTCACAGGCAGATTGTCACCAGTATCCACCTCATGGGTGCACCAGTTAGTCTGACTGGGTGTGAGTGAAAACAATTGTCTGTGGGCCTGCAACACCTGTCTGCAGTCCACCTGTTGCTGCTCAGTGAGGCTGCCTGCCAAGGCTACTCCATCAACTGAACCATCATCAGGGTTCTGGGAAAGCAGGTCTGGGAGAGGGTCACTCTCTTCCTCCTGTTCCCCATCTGTGGCCATGAGGAGACTCATGTCCTCCCTGTCAACAAATGCTTTCAAACGATTGACATGGAGCACCCTGTGGGGGCTCCTAGGGGTGCCAAAGTCAACCAAGTAGGTGACTTCTCCCTTCTTTTCAATGATAGGGTAGGGTCCAGTCCATTGGTCCTGGAGAGCTGCTGGCCCCACTGGGTCCAACACCCACACCTTCTGCCCTGGCTGGTACTCAACCAGAACAGCCTTTTGGTCATGCCAGGCTTTCTGTAATTCCTGACTTGCCTCAAGGTTTTTGGATGCTCTCTCCATGTATTCAGCCATCCTGGAGCGGAGACCAAGTACATAGTCCACAATGTCTAGTTTAGGCTTTTTGAGAGGTAACTCCCATCCTTCCTTCACCAAACTCAATGGACCTCTTACAGGGTGGCCAAACAAAAGTTCAAAAGGGCTGTAGCCAACCCCCTTCTGTGGGACCTCTCTGTAAGCAAAGAGCAAGCAGGGTAAAAGGATGTCCCATTTCCGCCTAAGCTTCTCTGGTAAACCTTTTATCATTCCCTTTAGGGTCTTGTTGAACCTTTCCACAAGCCCATTGCACTGTGGATGGTAGGGTGTGGTAAACTTATAGTTTACTCCACACTCTTTCCACATTGCTTTTAAGTATCCAGACATAAAGTTGGTACCTCTGTCTGAAAGAACCTCCTTTGGAAAGCCCACTCTTGAGAAAACTGCAATGAGGGCTTTTGCCACCACAGGAGCTGTGGTGGTCCTCAGGGGAATTGCTTCTGGGTACCTGGTGGCATGATCCACTACCACCAGTATAAATCTGTGCCCAGATGCTGTTTGAGGATCCATGGGACCCACAATGTCTATTCCAACTCTTTCAAAGGGTACCCCCACCACAGGTAGTGGTATCAGGGGGGCCTTTGTTGTGCCACCTGACTTACCACTGGCTTGGCAAGTGACACAGGAGCGACAAAACTCCTTGACATTTTCTGACATGTGAGGCCAGTGAAAGTGTGGAACAAGCCTGTCCCAAGTCTTATTCTGGCCTAAGTGTCCTGCAAGGGGAATATCATGGGCCAAGGTAAGAAGAAAGCCCCTAAACTTCAAAGGTATAACCAACCTCCTGGTTGTGCCAGGCTTGGGGTCTCTAGCCTCTGAATAAAGGAGTCCTTCATCCCAATACACTTTATGGGTACCTTGAGCATTCCCTGCAGCCTCAGCAGCAGCTTGCTGTCTGAGGGGTTCAAGTGAAGGGCAATCTAATTGGGCCTGCCCCAGGTCTGCCCTTGAGGGTCCCCCTGTCCCCAGAAACTCAACCTGATCAGGTTCAAGCTCCTCTGAGACAGTCTCCTCTTGGACTGCAGAATCAGTTTCCTGTGAAACCTGATCCTCAACCTGGGGCAAGTGGGAAGGCACAGCCTTAACCCTCTTGCTCCTTCTCTTGGGTTGTGGTTGGTCTATTGTTTCAAGATCCACCACTGGTTCAGGAAGGCACTTCTTAGCCTGAGACCTTGTCACTGCAAGGACATGAGCTGAAATCCCTAGCATTTCTGCATGAGTCCTGTACTCCACTTCTGACCAAACTGAGCTTTCAAGATCATTGCCTAACAGACAGTCTACTGGGAGGTCTGCACTCACAACAACTTTCTTTAGGCCATCTACCCCTCCCCAGGAGAAGTTCACAACAGCCACACTATGGGAAGTAGTGGAGTTGCTTGCATTGGTCACTAGGTAACTTTCACCTAGTACAATTTGTCCAGGGTCCACAAAGCCAGGTGCCACCATTGTGACACTGGCACAAGTGTCCCTGTAGGCCTGAGCCAGTTTCTCATTAATTAAGGGAGTCTGCCTATATTTGCCCAGGTTACTGGGGCTTACTGCAGTGGGCAAAGATATGTCCACATCATATAGGAGAACTGCCTGTGTGGGGATTCTGACTAGGCCAGATTCCACCTCAGTACCCAGGGTCAACCCTACTAAACCCTTTGGCTGTGTACCACCACTGCTGACTGTACTAGGGGGTGCAGTTGCTTTAGGAGCTGCAGTGGTGGGGACTGGATTTTTCTTAGTGCACTCACTGCCCCAGTGTGAAACTGATTTGCAGGTATTACACCAAGGTTTCTTTGGGCCATCGTTCTTCTTTTTCTTGTTTCCATTTTGGGAACCCCCCTCCTTATTGCTAGTTTGGGGGCCTGAAGACTTCTGGTCCTTTTCTTTATCTTTCTGATTCCCACCCTTCTGGTCTGTTTTCTTCTGGTCACCTTGGTTCTGGTTTTTCT
Source organism: Lissotriton vulgaris (assembly GCF_964263255.1). NCBI lineage: Eukaryota > Metazoa > Chordata > Amphibia > Caudata > Salamandridae > Lissotriton > Lissotriton vulgaris. The sequence goes on from NC_141685.1 coordinate 333,666,210, forward strand.
GCTTAATCCTTGTTCTGACCCATTTGTCTGCCTTCTTTCCCAATTCTCGGGGAGAGGTCAAATCAGAGTCAACAAGGTATTGATGCAACAGCTGGTTCTGACAGTTATTAAGGATCTGCTCTCTCATCATAAGATTGTACAATCCTGTATAGTCTGAAACTTTACTTCCCTGCAGCCAACCCTCCAGAGCCTTAGTGGCACAATCTACAAAATCAGTCCAGTCCTGAGTCTGTGCTTTTTGGGTGTCTCTGAACAACAACCTGTATTGCTCAGTGGTTAGGCCAAACCCTTCAATAAGAGCACTCTTCAGAACAGAGTAGTTTTTGGCATCCTCAGGTCTAACAGTGAGGAGCCTGTCCCTCCCTTTCCCAGAAAAGGAGTACCATAAAATTGCTGCCCACTGATCCTCAGGGACCTGCTGTACCATGCAGGCCCTCTCAAGAGCAGTCATCCATTTGTGGATATCATCCCCTTCCTTGTAGGGGGGCACAATTTTTGTCAGGTTTATATTGTCATAGGCCCTGTCTTTTTCTTTAGGAACTTTGCTGCCACCAGTGGCATCTAAGCCACACAATTTTCTCTCTCTTGCTAAAGCAAGTTTAGCTTGAGCCAAGGCTACCTCTTCCCTTTCTATTTGGAGTTGGACAGCCCTCATCCTGGCCCTATGCTCTTTTCTCTGGGAGGAAGTCATTCCTCTTTGAGATTCTCTTGAGGCACTAGAAAGGTGAGAGTCCCTTGACAGAGATCTCTCCCTTCTATTACCTGGGAGAATTTGGTTATGAGATCTGGAGTGGTGCTGGCCCTCTCCATTCCCATGTAGGTCCAAGTTGGCCTGGTTAAGCCTGGCAACCTGTACCTGGTTTCCCACCTGATCCTGATCTTCAGGCTCTTCTACATCAGAGCCTTCCTCTTCCTCTTCCTCCTCCACTACATCATCTTGAAGATCCTCATTCTCAGGGGAGTTTATCCCTTCCTCTGTTTCTAAGGGAGTCTGACTCACCTTATCTAGGTCATCCTTTTCTAGGAGAGCTACTAGGGAAGGAATGGTAGGGCCTCTGCCCTTTTTTAGCCCCCTGGCTGTGCACAAGGCACTCAGGTCTTTGTGGCTAAGGTTGTCATATCTGGATGTTGTCCCTATAGGATCAACTATTACAGGAGCAGAGCCTGAAGCTCTACCTGTATCAGACATGACTGCTAGTGAGGTGTAAGTGGTGCACTTACCTACACTAAGTGGTTTCCTACTGTACCTTGCTAGTGAGTTGTAGTCAGGGTGTGCTAATCCCTTTAATCTACAACTACTAAGTTCAGTAGAACTTAATATGCTAAGCTTTTGATTTATATGTACCTAGAGGTACTTGATGTGATCTTTCAATTTGATAAAGATTGCAATGGTAAAACAAACAGCAAGCTCAAATCCGCACCGCTGCACACCAATGTGAGAAGTTGGCCTGATAGGTAGTGTTTCCAATTCTGGAACCACTGGTTATCAGTCCAAACAAACCCCAAAGATGTCAGGTTGTAAGTCAACCTTGTAGACAAGCTATCCTAGTGGTAGCATGGACTAAGCAGCCTTAAAGGCTTAACTTAAGAGGTCGTGTTAAGCTAGCTGTTTTACCACATACAATCCTGTAATCAAATGAAAGGACACCACACAAGTATATATTAAAAAAATATATGTATTTATTTCTAAATTACTCCCCAGTACTCTTTATGAGGAAAGGGGCACAAGCGTTAAATCAAAAAGCACTGTTACACATATAAAGTTGCACGTTTATGGATGAGGGCGGGTGGCCACTCAGACCATATATTAAAAAAGTGGTATAAGTAACACTTATCGAACAATGGTTAGGCCTAGGGCCTAGAGATTCGCTGGGAGCAGTCAGGACAAGCAATGAAGAAGTCGGGAGTAGCCCACAGGAGACGGGTGCAGCACGGAAAGTGCGGCGCGCACCAATGCACTGTCAATGGTGCGTAAAAGTCAATTAAAGTGAATTAAAAGATACTTCCGCTGAACCTAGGAACACAAAACTTTAGACACAGACCCTAGAGGTGTGTACCAGTGTATAGACACTGGCGTTGCAAAGTTACCTCACCCACAGGCCGTGGGTGCACAGGGTCGAAGTGGCGTCGGGTTCTGTCACGCAGGTTCTTGGTGCTTGAAGCTGTTGCAGCTGCAGGCGCTGTGAAGCAGAAGTGTCCGGTGCGATCCAAGGGTGGATCGATGTAGAAAAGTACCTGAAAGCAGAGGGGACAGAGTCTGGGTCACTCAGCAGTGACCAGGGTGGAACCAGGACGGAACCAGGCAATGTCGGGCGCAATCAGGCGGTTGTCGATAGGCTTCTCTCCGCTGTCACGTGGGCTCTGGGGCATCTGCGACGTCCAGGAGCAGGTCACGATCTGTCCCACGTAGGCTCTCGCCGTCAGCACCGTCGGCTTGAAGATTGTAGCAAACAGCACTTGGCAAAAGCAATCCACGCGGAACCGGGAGATTGCTTATCACTCGAACCAGGAGGGTCAGAGTGGGTGCTCCTTTTCACAGGAGCTGGTGCAGATCTGGAGCAACCAGAAAAGCAAGTCGGATTTCAAAGTTCGTCGGCACAGGGGCCACAAGCCAGCTGGCAAGTGACCGGGCCAACGCGTCGAGCGCACACAAGCAGAAGGGCCCCACGCAGCACTCGTCGAGTGTGGAGGGGTGAGCTTTGGTGCAAGTGGAGCTCGGGGCTGGGGCTTCTCAAACCCCGGTGTACAGCTTCGAGGGTCACTCGTGGGCCGCACGGTCAGCGTCTCGTGGCCTTTTCAAGATGGCGTGCCCCACGCTTCCGGTCGCCTCCACGGGTCTCAGCTCTGCAGGGACTGTGGATCGGGCAGGTAGAAGGCAGGCAAGCTTGATCTCGTCGATCTCTGTCGCTCGAGTTCCGGCGGGAACTGCAACAAAGCAAGGGTCGAGGGCTGGATGGTGCCTGTTTGCACAGGGTGGTCACTCCTTGACCACAAGGGAGATTCTTCAGTCTTCTCACGTCGTGTAGAAAGTCGAAGGGTCCAGATTTCGTTTCTTATGTTTCTTCAGGATGATCTGAGGTCCGTTGGGACTGCTCCCCCTCTTATTCGAATCTCGGGGGTTGGACATCCTGCTAGGTCCCCTCCTATGGGTGGGACCCAGGAAGGGGGTGGTTACACCCCTCTCCTTTGATCCTGGCCGCGCTGGGACAGGGGCTGGGAGGCCCCAGAACCGGTTTGGCCGGATCCTGCAAGGGGCAGCCTTGTGCTCCCCAGGCAGTGTCTGGTTTCATTGAAACCTCCCTACTCCAATCCACTATCTCCTGTCTGGGGTGGTTTGACACCGCCCTGTGACAGGAAACTCTTTGTCCAGGCCTCCTCTGCCGGGTTTCGGTCAGCAGCAGGAGGTCAGACCCGTGTCTGTGGCAGGGGCATCCATTTTGTGGATCTGAGGCTCATTTTAAATCAACCGCGTTTCAGTAAAGTAACATGTCTTCTCCCTCTAGAAGGGTGGAATGCTACCCCCGTCGCCAGAACTGGCGAGGGGGTAGTATTCCAATTCGTATGACACCTTACACGACATGTTTTGATAAAGCCAAACCAAAGTTGCTATATAACCGCGAGGATTATAAGGCGCTTAAGAGTATATGGTATGGCGTTATCCAGGATCAGCTTAGGGAGTTGTTCCCGACAGCTGCAGACAGGCTCAGCTCATGCCAGAGCACCATCTCACATAAAACCACGCACTCTGCCTCCAGGATTGATGAGGCCTTCCATAGGAGTGGCTTACAGGTTATATATGTGTCCAGATATAGGTTTAGATATAGGTATACTATATCTAAGCGAGGGGTGATTACACCCACTTGCCCCAGCTGAGTGATCAGCCAGTTGTGTCAATTTAAGAACCAGCCAGGGGTGGCAAAAGCTATGCTTCAGCCCCTGGTAGGCCTTGGTGGCACCTATGCCCTGGGCACCTATAGTGCATGGTACAGGGGCTGACAAGGAGTCCATTTCCAATTGTGGTATGTACCTATAGCACATGTATTACAAATTTAGAGAGAGAACAGCAGGCTGGGGGTCTGATTAGCAGGCCCACAGCCTCAGTAAGTCGAAAACCAGTGAAGCAAAAAGCAAAAATTGGGGTGACCATAGGATAGCAGACCCTACTCTCCTACAGTTTTGAAACATGGTTGTTTAGCCATAACATTGTATCCTTGAGAATTATAGGAACAGAAATTGCCAGTGAAGCCTGAGAAGACGTACACAATGACTGTTCTATGCATAACCTGCTTTTCTTTTACAGTTATGCTGTCCTTGCTTAATCCATGTTAAATAAAGTCAAAGAGTTTACGAAACACAAAAGGAAGTTTAATCAAGGACAACGTCTCGTTCCAGGTCTTATTCCGCAGTAACCACCCTAATTCCCTTCTCCCCGTCTAGCCATATGATACTCAGTGTAGTTGAGTCAAGGCTGCTGGAAGGTGGGCTTCTTGAGGGTACTGCTCCTGAGGAACCCAACGGATCACAGAGAAGGGCAGGGAGGCCCAGAAATTCATATTGGTTCTGAGTCCCCTTATGACCTTCAGTACATTGACCTCCAGGGCATCCAAGATGTTGTGATACACTCTAGTCCCTTGGTACAATAAATACCTAGACTCCCATATTATATCTTGCTCTATATGTGGTCTGTCTCTACCCATGGGGGTCGAGAACAGGCATGAATTTCTCCAGTTAACCCAGAGTCCTGAGACCCTTCCCAGATGATTGATAATCCCCTTTGCCCCTTGTAAGTCACCCCTCATATTCTGGAGGATAAGCAGGAGATCGTTAGCATACAGAGCTATATAATGTTGCTGGCTATATATCTTGAGCCCCATATACAGTTTGCCAGATCTGGCATGGCAGGCTAGTGACTCCACAGCTAAGGCAAATAGAAGTGGTGACAAAGGGCAACCCTGCCTGGTAGCCCTGGTCACACTATAGTTGTCTGAAATCATTCTCCCGATTTTCACCCTGGCCAATGATCCAGCATAAAGTAGCTTTGTTCATGTTATGAAACCCTGACCCAGACCAATATTTCTCATCACTCGGTAAAGATAAGGCCATTCTAGACTGTCAAAAGCCTTTTCAATATCAACTGCAAAGAAAGCTGCTTCTTGTTTATCGTATGTGTGTGCTTCAAGTATTCTGAACAATCTCCGGACATTGGTAGTGGTGTTACGCCCTGGGATAAACCCCGCCTGATCTCTGTGTATTAGGCTCTTACAAATAATAAACATTCACTCTTGTGAATCAAAATAAACAAAGTCCTTAGCCCACATGCCCCAATAAATAGCACATCACAATGCTCTCTATTAGTGCAAAACAACATTAATTACGGCCACTAGTTGCTCAAACAAGGTATGCAGAAAATGTATTTGAATTTTTTCAATTTTAACACATTACTTTAACAAACTTGTCTCTCCATATCTCTTCCATACTTTAACCTATCACTTCTACTTCCTGCTCGTTCTCTCACTTTCTCTTAAACACACACATGCACACAACTGTCTCTTTCTTATTTGTCTCTAGAATATATCACTCTCATCTCCCTTATAGTTTCCTCTCCTTCTGTCACTCTCTCACACACACACATGCAGCCACTTGTCTCTTTGTCACTTCTCACTTTTAAATCTATCTCTCTTTTCTCAGCTCTAACTCCCTCCAATCGCTCTCTCTCTCTCTTTCTCTCTCTATCTCTATCTCTCACAAAAAATCTCATAAGACTATGTCATTTACTAACACTTACTTATTGCAGCAAATATAACAAGCCACATCACACAACACAACGCTACCCATTTCATGCTCACAACCCATTACATCACACCTAACAACATATTTTAAAAACTTAACACACTTATACAACACACCACATACTTACAATACTCAACCATAATTCCACATCATACTACACATTTTAAATACACACACCATAAATAAAAACACAACATAACACTTTCCAACACACACTTCTATTCAACATAATTAAACATATTTAATTGCACAAAACACACTATACCTATATATAACTACAAAACAATATATACTATTTGATTACAATCCACACACAACTACACCACACAATACTACATTTAACAATAACATTACAACACACTTACCAGCAACTGCCCCTAACATCACTCTCTATCATATTACCACTACCCCCTCATCTCACAATAACACTATCCCCTAGCAAAACTACCTCAAATGAAATATATAGTATAGTATATATACTACATACTAACATATCCTACCTTCCTATTCATTTTCAAATTGCACACTATTCCACCTCTCCCATCCCCAATACCTCCATATACCCCTTCAAACTATCGCCTATCTCTTTATTCTACTAAATCTCACTAATCTATATACCAGTATTATACACTAGTCACACATCACTAACATAATTAACCTCAAATATTCATCCATATTTTCTGTTACGTCTATTTTTCAAAACTTCATTTAATTAAAACACACGCCATTCTCCTCTTCTAAACTATTCTCCTACATACATAAAACAACACTCTTTAAACAACTATACCATCCTATCACCTTCTTTCTCTTTTTCTCAAGCACTATTTCTACTCCTTTTTCTCAATAATAATAAAAACGACATCAAAAACAACTATCCCCCACATTCTTACTTTCTGTCTAAACAAAACAACTATCAATAGTACCTATTCAAAAGACACTTAATTTTACTACACACGTACAATAAACAACACACAATTCAATAACACAAATATAAACAAATAACAATTTTAATACTACATACATAAATACATAACACACTACATGCATATACTACACATTACCTATTAATATTGCCACAACTAATAATTACATTCCAACAAACCTACCACCAACTACCCTTATTATCAATCTCTCTTATACAACCAATAACTCCTCATCTCACAATAACACTACCACCATCAACACCACCTCTAATTACATATCTACTATATATAGTGCGTTATAACATAACCTACCTTCCTATACCTTCTTACACTACATATTTATTCCCACCTCTGCCTTCCACCAATACCTCCATATCTCTTCAAACTATCCCCTATCTCAATATTCTATCTTCAACTTTTATACACTATTCCCACATTACTAATATCATTAACTTCAAATATTCATACATATTTTCAATTGCATCTATTTCAAAACTTCATTCAATAAAAAACACACACCAGTCTCCTCTTCCAAACTATTCTACTACATGCACAAAATAACACTCTTTAAACAACTATAACATCCTCTCCCCTTTTTTCTCTCTTTCTCAAACATTATTGCTACTCCTCTCTATCAATATCAATAACAACTACATCTTCCTTTCTACCTAAACTAAACTATCACCACTATCTATTCACAAAACACATAATTCTACAAAAATACAATAAACAGCACACAGTTCAACAACACATATGTAAACAACTAACAATTTCAAACCTACACACATAAAAACAGACACAACACATACAAATACTTCATTACAAAACAAAACACATAAATAAACAACATTATCCTTTACAACACAAATAGCTCCAACTCACACAAATGCAAGCCCTATTGCATTGCAAATGCTTGTTGGTATTTGGTATAAATCTGTTCAGTAGATTTCAGCACTTCAACCAGAAAGTGATGGCAGCTATCTTGGGGCCTTATATACATGATAGCACCCTGCTGAAATGCATTGTAGTGATTGGCAGGTTTTAAGGGTCACAAACAAGAGAACGTATAAAGGATGATAACAGATTTTAGTTACATTATAAATATTGTTCTGCTAAGGAGATTTTACCATGTGAAATCATGTTAGAGAGAAAACAGTTTTCTCATGATTTTCCCATAGAGGTTATGGAAGGTGCTCCAGAAGCTAAAATGAGAGCATATTTTCTCTAAATTCATACTATCTTTCTCAGCCAGATCAGAATGAAATCTAACATTCTCAGTAAAACGTACTTCCAACAGGAATCCGTTGATTCCCTTATGTTCTACTGCAGCCTCCCAGTGTTCTATGGAACAACTGGAGTGCTAACAGTCTCACTTATGACAAAAGTATAGCATACCTGAAGCCACCTTGATTGAATCAAACTGGTAAAACTTAAAACATTTAATTTAGAAAGGAACAATATGAGGGGTTCATTTTGTGATAGAAGTTATGGTTAGTGCTGAAGAAGGAAAATTAGGACACATTTTAAGTGAGTTCTCAAATATCTTCCTGTTGTACTTCAACAGAAGTAGCCTGCAGTTGATTCTCTTGTGCTCTGCAGCAGCCCCCACAGAGTGCTCTAAAGAACAACTAGAGCCTAAAAGGCTTACTTTTGTCAAACGTATTGCATACCTGAAGCCAACTTGATTGAATTAAACTGGTAAAACTTAAAACATTTAATTTAGAAAGGAGCAAGATGAGGGGGTTCATTTTGTCATAGAAATTATGGTTAGTGCTGTAGAAAGAAAAATCAGACACGTTTTAAGTGAGATCTCAAATATCTTTCTCAACTATGTCATTAAAACATTCTGACATGTAGACTGACGCATGCACTTTTAACACCATCAGCAGGCTGCCAGTTAACCCCCTGGTGATCAGCAATTTACTACAGTGTTCTAACGAGCAACTAGAGTGCTAACATTCTCAATTTATGACAAAAGTGTAGCACATGTGACCGCCATTTTGATAGAATCAAAGTGGAAACCTGAAAGCATTTTCTTCTGAAGATTCTGAATTAAATTAGATTCGGGAACTGCATAATAAATAAGTCTTCCAAGATGGCCACCAGAGAGAAAATAAACCAAATGTAGCACTAATATAACCCAGATGTAGCCTAAGTATATCCCAATGACAGGAGTTTGCAAAACACTGCATTTTTTTTTTTTGCAGTTTTCCATAGTGCAGACGTGACCCACAGGTATTGGAGTGCTGAACATGAGCATCAGTTACATTACACAAGACACATTACTGTTGGGCTTTAGGCATGGGGAGATTAAGTGATTTGCTGAGAATCGCAGGATGTCAAACTCAAACCTGGTTCCCCAGTTGCAAAGTCTCCAGCTCTGGTCGTAATGCCACATTCTTTCCTCTAAGTGCAACATATTATCAAGTGATCAACTGGATAAAAGAATAATCAAATTAACAAATCATTTAAAAGTGCATCGTCGCCATTTGAGAACTCAGAAATATGTCCTCATTTTAGTTTTTTAGAACACTGATCATAATTTCTATAGGAATAAAATCCTCTCATTTTTATAATTTCTAAAGAAAATGCTTTAGGTATTACAGTTTTGATTACATCAAAATGACGTCTGGTGTGCCACACTTTTGTAATACATATAGAAGTTAGCAATCTAGCTAATTTTAGAATACTGTGAGAAGTCAGATGTCAGGGACACGGACTCGGATAATGGGCAACAGACTCGGATAATTGAGGGTAGGGAGATGGGTGCAGAGGCTACAAGTTGACCACGCTGGCCAGGCAGGAGGGGCAGTGGTAGCACAACAGACCCTGGAGGGCAGGGGGAAGGGGGCAGGGGTAACAAGCCAACCATGAAGGACAGGCAAGAGAGGATGTGGCAATTTAACAGACGCTTCGGGAGCAGAAGGAAGAGGCAGCAACAATACAACCATACATACCAACATGCCTGTTTCAGGTAGGAGACTCCCCTTATTTTTAAGTGAAAAGGAAATTTATTTTATCTATCTCTTGCCTAAAATCACCTCTTTTCAATGTAAGTAAATGGGGAGAATACATTCTCAAAATTTCCCTCTTACCAAGTTTAAAATGTTTGCAAGTATGGTACATTAGATCCCTGAGGGTAGGAGGAATGGGGTATGGACATAGACTTGAATAACACAGAGAAGGAGGGAGATGGGCAGGGGAACACAACTGACCTTACAGGGCAGGTGTCAGAGGTTGCAGCAGCACAATACACCACACAAGACAAGTGGGAAAGCAATGCAGCACAACAGACCATGGAAAGCAATAGGGAGGGGACAGTGCCATGCACATGGACAACAGAGAGCAAAGGGTGTTGTGTAGTTCCTAAGAATACATAGGATCTGCATATTTGATGGACAACATAAACTGAGGGATTGGTGTTTAGACAGATTCTGGACACCCCCACAAGATATATCAGCCTATAGACCAGCTAGCCCATAGTGCACTATACGCCCCCAAACCTTACCAAGGAGCGAATAGATTCTGGCAACCATTGAACATGACAACCCTTGACCCTTCAGGGATCGAGGAAACAGTGCAGTACTTTTCGCTCAGTCAAATGTGCTCACTTGGTCTCAGAGAGATACACAGAATAAATGTTGGGGGCGTTTTCAAAAAGTATTTATTGAACCAGCGTCATTCTAGTATAAAACATGTTTGCTGCAACAAGGAATAGACAAAAGCAAATGTAAAAGATTATTAGCACCAACAGAGTAAATAGAAGGTAGAATTCTACCATGGTGTTAAAACAGTGAAAATATGCAGGAATATAAACATGACATTAATCAAGCGTATTCCTACGACGGGGACCCTACCTAATTGCACTTAAGTGTACCTAGTATGTATGTGGGTGTAAAGCCAAGAACCCCCTAGGAATGAGCCAACCCCATTACCTGATGGGAAAGAATGAAAGACCCCATCTTGGTTATAAGTTGGATACCCGGCAAGGGATTTTGAACCGGTGCTTGTTGAAGCTTCAGCGTGCAGGGACCTCAGTGTCTTGTGCCAGCATCAACCTTCATTTTACTCTAGTTACCTAGTGAATGTGCAGTTTTTTTTATACCACAAAGACAGCCTCAGGGTTCCTACCACAATTGATATGTTGTTTGTACGATTATGTAAAAGAACCTAAATCAATAATTGGAATTATGCAAAGTAGCTCTGTTGCCCTAGGATGAAAAAAGCGGTGACTGTTGTACAGAGTATGTTAATCCTGTTATGTAAGTCATATGTAGGGGATTATACTAAGAATCCTCATGCATAATAAATGAGGCTAGTTTCAAGGCAACCAATCAACATTTATTCAGCACATAACTAGGCAAAAGGTCAGTGCTAAAACCGTTATGCAGAGCAAGGTAGGTCAAATGTAGGTAAAAGGTTGCTTTGCTACTTAGGCCTAGGTTGGGGAACATAACAAGGGGAAACAGGCAAGGGCAGCAAGCTAACCATACTGGAAAGACAGGAGGGACATCTGCAGCATAACGGACCATGAGGGCAGGAGGGAGGGGCAAGGGAACAACAGCGGACCAGACAAGGCAAGAAGGAAAGGGATAGTGGTATACACATGGAAAACTGAGGGCAGGGGGCCAGGAGGTAAAGCAAGCCGACCATAAAAGGCAAGTAATGGGCACTGGAAGCACAACACACCATGGAGGGCAACAGTGAGACTATAATGGCAAACACACAGACAATGGAGGGAAGGTGAGAGGGTGGGAGGGGGTCAGGGCCGCAAGTTGACCACATAGGCCTCGTGGGAGGGGCTGTGGCAACACAGAAGGTCATGCATGGCAAGCGGGAGGGTTAGTGGCACCATGATAGCCATGGTGGGCGAGAGGGAGGGGGCAGGGCCATGCATAAAGCACCATGGAGGACAGAAGGCTGGGATGGGGTTGGAAACAGGCAAGAGAGGGCATGTGAATGGGCTTTACAACAGACCATGTGGGGTAGGCAGGAAGGGCAGTTGCAGCACATCAGAACATGCTTGGAGGGCAGAAGATAGTAAGCAGCCAAATAAACAATACAGGACAGGAGGGGGGGGGAATAGGGGCATATAAATCTGACAGGTAGGGTGGAAGTGTCAGGGATAAGCGTCAGTCATCTGATCATAATAGGTAGCTGGGAGGGGCAGTGGCAACTCAACAGAACACTCAAAGTAGATAGGGGGCCAGTATCAGGTCCATGGAACATGATAAGCAAGAAGGAGGGTACAAGGGCAAGTACACAGTTATTGTTGGGTGGAAAAGGAATGTAGGGGTGGCAAGCTAACCACAGAGGCTAGGCAGGAGGGCAATGATGGGGTATAGAATTGGGCAACAGAGGGCAGGAGGAGTGTGTAGGGACTTCAAGCTAATTGGAGGGCAGTGACAGCACATTGGACCATGCAGGAAGGTGGGTGCTGGTACATGGACTTGGACAACAGACAGTATGGAGGAGATGGATGGGGCAGCAAGCTGACTGTTCACTGCAGGCGGCAAGGGCAGAAAAATGGCCACAGAGGGCGTAATGAGGAGCCAGGGGCATGGACTCGGACAATGGATGGCAAGGAGGAGGGGAGGCAGGATCAGCAAGCTTGGGTGAGGGCAGCACAATGCCAGGCCATGCCCTGCGGCCAACTCCCCCGCCACTGTGCATTGCGATGGTCATTTCCCTGAACATTAAGAAAAACATAGAAATTAACTGAAAAAAATACTTATAGTTAGGAAATATATATTTTTTAAAACTTAGAAATTCACAAAAAAAACAAAGGTTACTGGGATGATATAGTTAGGTTGAGATTTTACACACACAAAACCATAGAAATTCAGTTGTTAAAGTTAGAGTTATTTCAAGTTAGTATCAACACGAAAGAATTCGATGCCAAGGGCCACACCTAACAATTCAAGCAATTCTCCAATTGCAGCACAGCCAATGTTGTCTGCGCCATTCGGTGCCCGAGCAACCTGTTATACATTGGACAAACAACTCAAACAATCAAACAATGTATCACACAACACAAGAGTCGCATCAAATGAAAAATTGATACAGCTCCCATAGTGGCACATTATATGGAGAAAAAACACTCAGAGACTGATCTGGTCTGCAAGCAATTGACCAACCCACCCTGCCCCTTCTTGGTGGCAACCTACAATTAATCTTGAACAAGTGCGTATGCCAATGGATCACACGCTGTGATTTCATCAACCAGGGACTAAACACTCTAGATCAGTGGTTCCCAAACTTTTTTGACCGGTGGCTCCCTTGACCTAACCGGCAGTTGACCGTGGCTCCTCACCATTTTTTTTACCAGTGGGTGGGTGGGGGGTATGTACTTCCTGTTGTCTTCCTTAACCACATCGCTGCTGTGGTTATTTTTCCCCTGTGCTGGATAGTGGAATTCTCCTATATTCATGACGAGCTCAGCTCGTCATCAGCACAGCTCAACTGTGCCTTATGACGAGCTGAGCTCGTCATGAGCATGGAAGGGGTTAAAGTAATTGGGACGCAATGAAGGTATTATAATGGTAGGAATGCTTGAATTATTAATCTCATCTTTCACTTCATTCATCTATCCATCCTTTTGTCCATAAAACCCCCTTTCAATCACTCATCCTTACATCCACCCTTTCACTCATCCATACATTCACCATTTCACTTATCAATTCATCCATCCACCCATTCACTTGCCCATCATCTACCCTTTCATTCATCCATCCATCCATCCTTTCACACACCCATCCACCAATTTACTCGCCCATCAGCTGCCCTTTCACTCATCCATCCATCCTTTCACACACCCATTCACCCTTTTACCCATCCATCCACCCTTCCACCCATACATCCATCTATTTACCTTTTCTCTCATGCATACTTCCACTCATTAGCTCATCCATCCATCCTTTCTTTCATTATCTATCCATTCCCGCTTTCATTCATCCATTCATCCTTTCAGTAATCCATCCAGCCATTCAGACATTCCTTCACTTATTTACTCACCCACCTTTTCACATTATGAGCTGAGCCTTTGTCTGCAGAGTTTCAGGCAGAAGAGGCCTATCAAGACGAACTACAGCAAGGGGTGGGGTGGTGGAGAGTTCACTATGCCCCTGCACATAGGCAGACTGAAAACGTAGAAGTCATGAGTCACAAATGATGCACAGTGCCAGGATGTGAGGTAACTGTAACATGGTGTTGTTTCCAGGGCATTAAGAGGTGTAAAAAAACTGGGGGGGTCTCTTCAAAGGGGGTGTTGGATGGAATTAAGAGCGTAGTTTAAAACACCTAGGCTAAAAATCTGCTCTTAGCATAGTGCTGCGCCCGACTGGTATTATGTTATTTCTGTCATTGCATCCAGATATATTATACAGCAAGTATCATTACACCAACAACAAGCCAGGACTATTGGCTTTGTCAATGGTTGCTAGTTCCTTAACCTCTTCGCCGCTAATGACAAGGGTAACTCGTCATGGACTTTCCATTGATTTCAATGGAAAACAAATAAGGAGTAAAATAATGCCTTAGCAGCCAAGTGGTTAAAATAAAAAAGCAGCAACCATGGCTTTGTTGAATATAATATTGAAAATACTTCAGTTCAAAATGACAAGACAGAGAAAGAACGATAACCCGTTCTTTTTATGAACTTGTTTTACAGGCTTCTTTAAATGAAGTGCTCTCTAACGTTGCAGCTTGGGTGTTTTACTTTTTATCTAACAGAATGCCCTTCTGTACACTGAGGCAGGAGAAGGCCGCCACATGCTTTAACACCCCAGACTGCCCCATTGTCATTCTGTGCGTGGCAATCAGCGGCATACTGAATGACAATGGGCGGGAGGGGCTGCTCTTGTGCTCTAGAAAGAGTGCGAGGTGGCTCCATCAGCGGGGGTGAGACCTCTCACAGGGGAGCAGCGCTGCTCCCTGTAATGGCCAAAATTACAGACAAAAGGCGTACGGACGGTCCGTGAAATTTACGGATGGTTGGTCACCCTAGACTGTGCGCGGCGCCCCTGGCACCTCATTACGGCGCACCGGGGTGCAGCGGCGCACAGTTTGGGAACCACTGCTCTAGATGAATGGAACATGACCCTTGACGTCCATCAACAGATACTATCCCCTGACGTCCATTGACAGATACTATTGCCTCCCCCAGCTTATTATATTCGCTACCTCTGTGGCACAATTGATACCTATGTAAATATATGTATATATGACTTCTAACAAACCTCCAAGCTTATAGAAGAGCTGCCCATATTGTCATTTATTTTCACTGCCCTCCATTGGGCTTTGGATCCTCATAATTGCACATAACACCGCACTTCCGACTTGCCCCGCCCTATGATTAAGGTGCCTGCGGCACCGAAACACGTCAGGGACTTGAAGTAAATCGGCCATATAATTGCTTCCTAAATAAAGGCTCTGTTGAACCCAATCCCTTGTGGAGTCGCGCTTCTAAAAGCTTGGAGGTTTGTTGGAAGATATGTAGATATGATCTTGTTTTCTGTCCTCTAGGTGACCATAACCAACAGAAGAACTCTTTGCTCTTGTTGTAACTTAAATTAATTTATGTATTTTATGCACAGCTATAATTTGTTAGCCCCCATTGTCACCACAACACTGGGCATGTTAATTACTGTTCCGATCCATTGTTCCCCTACAACAATGTAAATGTATATCTTGGTCCCTGTCTGTATCACCATTCTGGACTTTGTACATAATTGTAACACTGTGATCTTTCAATCGACTACACCCTACTTGCTTGCATACATGCATCCATTGCTCATCACCCTCCCATTACTACATATGCATTATGTATTATATGCAATAAAAAACTTGTGGTTGCCTACTTTCACCACGTTGTTTACTTTCACCACGCCCTATCTGTGCTCACACGTAATGTTCGGAACTGTCTTCTCTCTCAACTATCGGTATTTCCTGATCTCCCATCTTGGTTAAGTCTCAACATATTCCTTTCCCCTCTCCATCACCCAGGGGCACCTGATAGTCAGTGCTTTAAATGGAAAAAAATAAGTGCAGGTACTCATTAAATTGAGCTAGGGGCGTGGAAGTTGGCGGGGTTAGAGGCGGGGTGAGACATGTTGATACAAAAACACTTCTGTTGAGTATTCATTTTGCCCTTAATAGTTGCGTCATACTTTTCATATGTGCATAGAAGGGCATTTACACCAGTTGCAGGACACACCAAAACATGAGCGAAATGTCTGAAAATAAACAAAATGTGCTAACTCATTACACAAAATGAATGTCAAACACCACATGTTAATATTTCCTTGCTTTATAATAGTTGAAGGTTTTTAATGTCATACTGTTCCTCCTTACTTGCATTTGGAGCAATCCTTTTGTATTCACGAGTGCACAACATACACCAAAACAAGTATTCCACGCATTTCTTTTCAAATACCTCCTGAGTGTCCCGATTCTCTTCCACTCTGATTTCATTTCTCTCTCAGGCACAAAGAAGCAGACAAACACTCTCTACCAGTCTTCACATCTCTAACCTCTCGATCCCCCCCCTCACTTCTCTCCCATTTGTACCTCTTTCTTCACCCCAATTGTATCCGATCATTCTCTACCATCACTCTCTCTATTTCTCCGTGCCTCTCTTACGGTTTCCATAGCTTACTCAATCACTTTCCCATCTTTATCTGTGCTTACCTCTTCTGTCTATCTGTTCCCCCTTTAAACTCTTCTCTGCTTCTTCTATATCTGTCCCTTCAATCTTCACCTTCTCTCACCCCATTATCCGTCCTCTCCCCTCGGCAGAAGGCCTCACGGCCGGGAAGCTTTCCGTGGCAGACAGTGAGCACTGCTGGGTCGTGAACATGTGCAGCGTCCAGCAGGTTAGAGGTCAGGGGCAGAACAATACTGGCTTCTGATGGGAAGGTCAGTAGATCACTTCTCACCTCACCTGGGTTCGAGGGAGTCGCCTAGAAAATCCCCACCATCTCATCCCCGCCCATTATACACTCAATGTCACAGCGGGCAGGCGGGGTGTTGTGGATTCGCAGGGGCAAGCGAGTCAGGGGAAAGACAGCCAGACCCCAGTGAGAGGCCAAGGGGTGAAAATGGCCCTTGTTACCTGGGTTCCTAAGAGGCCACTCCTGGGCAGGCTCTCCCCCACCCTCCCATCCACACACATTCAGTCTGCACACATCACTGCGCCCCAGGTAGAAAATATCCCATACACCATCCAACAAGACGTCCCAGCAGGGAGGCTCGGCAGGGGGCTGTTGAGGACAATGGGAACTTCCATCCGGTCGGGAAGGGAGGGAGAAGAGGCTCTCTTGCCGCAGAAGCAGGCATCCAGCAGGCCGCTCAGGTCCCATTGTGCCGCTTGTCACAGATGAATGACACAGACAAACAGCAAACATTCTTCTAAAATAATAAGAAAAACAGCTAGCCCTCGGCACCGGCGATGTGCCCACCTTATCAATTCGGCCTTGAGTACCGGTACTCTCCTTGGCAGTGGAGAAGTGCCGGTACTCAGCATGATAAAAATGAGAAGTGCTGGTTCTCAGCACTGCTGATAGTTACTTTTTCCTTCTAGCCTATTCCTCACGTAGCACGTGACCCCCACCTGCAACTCTGATTAAGACGCTCTTCGGATGCTGGCTTTCCCAGACATACCGCGACTGTATGCACAGATCCTGGCCCGCTTCACTCGCCCACGCTACCCAGACTTTTCTTGGGGTTGCCTTCCCATTGTATGCAGAGGACTGTTCCCGGCAGAGCAGTCTCCAACCACCCTACGGTTTCATTCCTTTACAGGTCATTTTCCTCATACCACTCAGGATTACCCTGCGCTCATTTACAGCAATTCCCTCTGCTTATCCACATGCCTCCCCTTCCCTTCACAGTTGATGTGCATCCAGGTACATTGCAGACCGCCACAGTCTGGCACTGCCCATCTACACCGGGAGACTTGTCCTCCTCACGCAATTTCTATGCATGCCTTCGAATATACTCGCCTTGGTTTATCATTGCTGTGTGCCCTGATCAGATTGATTTCTACACCGCTGGCTCTTTGAATCCTACCCCTTATTATTTGCCTCATTCTTCCACTGGCCCTTGTACCCTTCCTCATGCAACCTCCCTTTTCTCACTCCTCCCCTACAGAGCCAGCCTGCATCTTCCAGACTCGATTCGCTCATCTCCGTTGGACTCTTACTGGCAATTCTGGCCATTATCTCCTCCCCCTTTTTTTCCCTTATCCAGCACTCACCTTATTTACGTAACCCGGTCCTGATGATGACCTGAAATTGTACAGGTCGAAACGCCGTCGACCCTATAGCTCAATTCTGGGCATTACTGTGGTCTCCTTTAAACATTTGAATCCCGCTCTGTATAATTAACTGCTAACTGTTTTCGTGACCTCCAATTCAATTATATTTTTTTGCACCGGTTATACTGTTTTTCTCACATTGTCCTGTTTCACTGCGCCCTTCACCATCCCAGGCACGAATGTGCACACCTACTATTGCGTTACCTATGCATACACTGTTATGTAGTGCTGATGTAACTACTTGCATCCCCAAATAAGATTTACCTCTTTAAAAAAAAATTGTGGTCTCCCTTTTTTCCGTCGCTCCCATATTGATTTATTTCTCTTTATATGCATTTGTCTTCTAAATTATTACCGGTTGAGACATTGTTTATTGTTTACACACTGTGATTAGAAGGCAGAATTTACTTGTAATCTCTGTTTTTATATCTTGCTTATATATTGAGTTTGCATGTTTTATTGCAGTTGTATAAGAGGGTGAAGGAAATGAGGAGTCAGTGAATAGATGAATGGATGCATGAGTGCAAAGATGAGTGACAGAGTGCAAGTATGGTGCCTCAACAAATCAACGAAACAAATAGCACTTTAATTTATAACTAGATCTGCTGACATCACCACTGCTTGTTGGGATAGCATTTAAAGCATAACCCTAGCTGTTGGTATTGCTTCCATAACAGACAACCTTTCTCTAATAGCAGTGTTCAATCAAAGCGAATGCCTTTGGTACAAAACAAAAACAGAAAAGACTGCTGGTTTAGGCTATGCCGTTCCTCCAGATGGACATGCTCTGACCAGCGTGAAACTGCAATTTCAGAGCTGTTTGCTCATTTTACCAGCATTTTCATGTTTTTAAACAATTGCCTAAATTGTGTTTGCATCTTCGCAAATAAACAGTTCCTGACCACCATCTGCGTTTCTGTCATTTAATTGGTTGGTCTGGCCTTTGCAACAACTTTAGCTGTTTCCTCAGTCTATTGTTTTTCTAAAAAGAAATATATGTATATATATATATATATATATATATATATATATATATATATATATATATATATATATATATATATATATATATTCACTGAAAAAAACATAGGTTTCAGGTCTGATATAGTTAGGAATTAGTATTTAAAAAAACTTAGAAATTCACTGAAAAAAACATAGGTTTTAGGGTGTTATAGTTAGCTGGACATTTCACTCACACAAAACAATTGAAATTCCTCCGATATAGTTAGTTATCCTCACTATATCTTGCAAGCCCGCACTCCACTGCTGATGATGTCACATATTACATCATTCAAGACATGGTCAGTTACATCACTGATGACATCTCAAATTACATCACTGATGACATCCTCCAGTGAATGTGGTTTGGTTCATTATTTAAATATGTATTATATATATATATAGCAATTTGCATTGAAGAATGAGTGGAAATATAAATATAAATATCTCGATGGAGGATTTAGTAGCAGTGGGATTGACTGTTTACTTGACTAATTTAAAGTGTCTTACTAAATATATTGGCTAGTGACTAAACTGTGCGAACATCTGAATCACTTTGTCAGTTGTTGTGTAAACTGCTTCTCCAGTTGGTTACTAGCTATTTGAAAGTCTATATTAGGTATTGATTAGTTAACTGAGTATTTGTATGGGAGAGTGAATGTGTGTGTGGTTCAGTGGGGGTGTGTGACTGCCCAAAGATGTGTGAATAGTTGATTCAGTAGGTATATGAAGTTAAAACTACATGTTATAGCAGTTGGTTGGGTGAGTGAATATCTTTATGGTGTGGTGATGAGCAAATATGTCTCTCAATGGTACATTTCCAACAAACTAGAAAAATAAAAAACAGTGTATGTGTCAGTTGTTATTTATAAATAAATATACATAAGACTCAGTGATTGTATGAGTGACTATATGGATAACTGTATACTTGTAATAGTGATTTTGTAACACACTAAGTATGAGTTACTATCTATATGAATAGATAAAGTGGTGTTTGTATAAGTGTATAGCTAAGTAAATGTAAGTGTGATCCATTGTTTGCATGAGTGAATAGGATGTTTGCTAGTGAGTAATGTCGATATAGGTGTATAAGTATATTTGATAGTGTTCTATTGATCATTGACTGCATGTATGAGTGAATCTACAGGTAAGTGATTAGATGTGTGTATAGATCTAGGAATCACTGAGTGGGTTTTTAGAAACTTGTATTGGTGTGTCAATGGATTCAAATATGGTACTCTGTATTTTACAGTGAGTGATGCAAGGTTATACTAGTGTATGATGAGGTGTATCTGATTGTCACGTGGATGATGTCATCAGTGATGTCATTTGAGATGTCATCAGTGATGTCACTGACCATGTCATGAATGATGTAATATGTGACATTATCAGTAGTGGATTGCGGGCACGCGAGATATAGTGAGTACAACTAACTATATCGGAGGAATTTCAATGGTTTTGTACGAGTGAAATGTCCAGCTAACTATAACACCCCTAAAACCTATGTTTTTTTCAGTGAATTTCTAAGGTTTTTTAAATGCTAATTCCTAGGTAGTTATAGTAGGACCAAGTTTCCATAGGAAGAGCATTTATTGTTTTGCTTATAACTTTGGCGTTGTTTGATGAATCTTCATGAAATTTTTCATATCAGCGCCTACGTTAAACGTTTGGGGGTGATTCGTGAAGGGAGGGCTGAGAAAAAAGGTGGGTCCCAAAACGTTTTTTCTCCATGTTCATTTCCATAGGAAACGTTAGACAAGGCTACAGGTTGAACGGGTGAACAGAATTACCCAAAATTTGGCAAGGAGAAGGGTCTTGGTCCAGAAAGCATGCTTTTGTTTATTTGGTGTAAATCTGTTCAGTAGTTTTTGAGAAATATCAAAATTTACAGATATCGATAGTTGGGAATTCTACCATCTGATTGACTGAGGCTTTACGAGCACAAGCTTGCTGCTTATTGGCTGTGAACGGTTGCAACTAGGAAGTGTTGGCAGCCATTTTGTGTTAACATTGAGGCGAGTAAGGTGAAAAAAGGGCGAAAAAACTAGGTAAGAGGAGGGTAGGAGCGCTGTGAGCTCTGTGGGGTGGTTAGAATGTGCTATGGAGGGAGTGTGAAGCAAAGTATTTACCCCTACCGGTATGAAAGTGATGTTTTGCCCACAGTGAGATGGTGGTGAGGTGCCGGTACACTCGGGGATGAAAGCGTGCTCCTAAAGCATGAGCTGAGTGCTGTAAACTGATCTGCTCTAGGCGCTGTAGCATACTGGCCAAAGCAAAGTGTTTACCCCTAAAAGGTGTGAAAGTGCTGTTTTGCGCACAGTGAGATGGTGTTGAGGTGAAGTGCCAGTACACTCGGGGATAAAACCATGAGCCCAAAGCGTGAACTGAGTGCTGTAAACTGATGTGCTCTGGGCGCTGTAGCATACTGGCTGCTGTAGCATAGCTGTGCAGGTGGTGTTAGTATGCGTTTAAAGTATAGCGGGAGTGGGAAGCAAACTACTCACTGGTGCCGGTCTGAAGACTCGGGGATGAAACCGTGAGCCTAAGCTGTGAGCTGATTGCTGTAAAGTCATGTGATGTGGGTGCTGTAGGATACTGGCCGCTGTAGCATACCTGTGTAAGTGTTAGTATGCGTTTATACTATACGGGGAGTGGGAAGCAAACTACTCACCCCTACCGATCTGAAGGGTCGAATGCAGTGTTTTAGCAAGGAGGAATAAAGAAATACTTGTGAAGAATATAATGCAGAATGGTGCAATGCCACAGAAGACAAATGGTGAAATCAGGTGTGTCTAAGAAAGTGGCTGAGTGTAATAAAGGGATGGAGTTTGAAAGTTATATGAAAAGGGTCTTTATTTAAGTGCCATAAATGGACCCAATGGTACAAGAGCTAAGGCATCCAGCTGAGGCGAACTCCAACCGCTTCTGCTGTATTCAAACGTAAACCCCTGCATTAGTGAATTCCACATTACATGTTACAGTTCCATGTGACAATACCTATTACACTTGAATGACTCTAAATTCTATAATGAAAAAACAGTAGGGTACCATTACCACATATCCTTTAAGAAAACAAACAAAAACAAAAAATTGCTAAATGTAATCATGAAACTTCTTAGGTACCCTGATACTCCTTTTTTGTAACACAACATTATCAACAGTACAACAGTCAGCAATCTCTTGTACAGTAGATTCAATCTGGTGCGTGTCAGAATTGGTAATAGTTCTACCCACATCGGAACTTTGAGGAGGAACACAAACATAGCGCTTCTGAGAAGCACATTTGGTACCCTTCTGGTCAAACCATACATTATTGTCTTTAGATGTTTCAAAAAGCATTCTTGTGCAGAGAGCTAAGGCTTTGAGCTGAGGCAAACTCCAACCACTTCTGCTGTATTCAAACTGAAGCTCCTCCATAAGTGAATTCCACATTACATGTTACAGTTGCATGTGACATACACAATAACTATTAGACATGAATGACTAAATTCTATAACGAAAATAAAGGTATTATACGATTACCACACTGTGCCAACCAGTTCCTAAACAATGTCCTATTTTTTGATCTTGATCGCCAGCTTGTGAGCAGAGGCTGAGGATGACAGGGCTTTGTGGATAACAGGCTGGAAGAGAGACGTATGCTCAAAGAATAGACATGATGTCGGGTTTTTGCTGATTTAGCAAGTAAATAGCGTATTTGTATAGGCCATACATCACCGATCTCGGGTTAGAGTGGAGATGTAAGGGGCAATAATGAAAACATACTTCAAATGCCTGAGCATACTTAGAAAGTTATTATATGAAAGTAGTACAATTGAAGTGTATTCCATTTTTTTAAAGGAAATAGTAAAAAAAGATGGGAAAATTCAATCCAAGAATAACACCAGTTTCTTACAAGTCTTGGAGATTGCAGTGCAGAAGTTCTTCAGTGGCTTCAGATGCGTAATGTTCCAAGAGGTCATTGTTGCCATCGTGTGAGAAAAGCGAAGCGATCCAATTCATATCCTCGAAGCGACAGTAATGTTCCTCGAATGTTGGAGTGGCAATTTGAATTGGCAGGCAATCTGCAATGTTGCGAAAGGTCGCATGTTGTAGGAGATCTTTCGCAGCTGCGCAGAAATCCCATTTTGCCACAATACCTTTTTGCGTTGCATCCGCTATTGCTCGACTGCCTGAACAATCAAGTTCATGGTTTTCAAGAAACTGCATTACCTGCTAGATATTGGGAGTGATTGTTGGGACGTTGGCAAGGCATACATCCATTCGCCAGTCGAATGGGCAAGTTTTGCAATAAAAAGATGGCTGCACGCAGATTGCATATGTGTAAATAAATGTCATTTTGTAGCTGGCTCCGATAATAGATAGAGGCAGGCAACCGAAAAGTAGTTAAATTTTTTCACGGTATTGATGTAGCTTCACGTAGAGGCGTACTCTCTCGGACATGCTTGTTACCACAGGGAGCGCAGCCATTTTTTACAAGCAAAAATAGTAGTAGGATGGCCACAAAGAGAGCGAGAATTTTGGGCACTGTTCCTGTTATTCCAAAGATGATCGAATGAATGAAGTCTGGTATTATAATAAAAACAGTTTGAAAGGCTGTGAAAAGGCCGGAGGAGACCGTGTTAAAAAAGTGTGCCAGACCTTGAGTATGAGATGTGTTGAAAATTGTGTAACAATTCACAAAGTGTATTGGGAGGTTCGAATTTAAAAGGGACTGTATTTTACTTGATGTTCGTGCTATTTGCAGTTTATACATTTCTTTTGCATAAGTGAGGTACAAAAGCGCTTTAGTTTGGTTAGTTTAATGAAATCTGTTTTCAAAGTAGGGATTGAAGGCAAAGTTGAAGTTTGGGAGTTACTTTGTGTGGGTGGGAATATACATTGCCACACGAAGTTACTCGGTTTGAAACAGTAAGGACATATGGTTTGCCAGCTCACAGTCTATAGGAGTGCATTTTATTGAGAAGCAGATAACTGCCATTGAAAAGCTGTGTGAATGTTGGTCTGATTGTGGGAGTTGGCATGCTTTCAGGAAAGCATGCAAGATTGTGGCCTGTAAGCTTAGAAGCGTTGTGCAGTTGGACATGCTTGCATAGTAATGAATGACTGCCATTGTGGTCACACTTTTCACATGTGAGAAAAACTTCTGTATGCTCTTTAAGACTCTGCTCCTGAATAAACATGCTACCTTGTATAATCAAATACAACATTACAAACAACATGTACACCTAGCAGACACAACAACACTACGTACTGTGGTAACCGTGGTTAGCCATGTACACAAACCAAACATGGCATAGCACCTCTGTTACACAATGCAGAACGCGGGGAGAGATGGGAGCAAAGTATGTGCGGAGGGGTAAAGTGATTCTCGATTATAAAAGTATACAATGCAAAGTGTTGAGGGGATGTGCCGGTCAGACTTGAGTATGCAAAGCACAGACATGTACAAGTCAACATATATTGAGTCAATGAAATGAAATGAAATGAAATTGGGTTTTGTAAAGCGCGTTACTACCCAGAGGCCTTGTAGTGCTATGGATGGGTAGGGTCGGGGAGTCTGCTAACTGGCTCTTACTGGAAGAGAAATGTTTTCAGATTTTTCCGAAATGTTTGTAGGTTTGGCTCACTGCGCAGTGTAGGAGCCAGGGAATTCCAGACAGAGGCAGCGTTCCATGAGAAGGAGAGCACGCCCCACCTAGCGCGTTTGATTTGTTATGTTGATGCCAGAAAAGCTGTGCTAGAGTGCAGTGATCTCTGAGGGTGGTAGGGGGTAGCTAAGGAACAGATCATTGCGGGGGCTTTATTCCACATGGTCTTGTGCATAATGCACATTGCCTTGAATTTTATCCTGGCCTGGATAGGTAGCCAGTGTAATTTCCTCAAGGCGGCAGCGCCCAAATGTCTTCGGGACAGTCCAAGAAGCAGGCGTGCTGCTGCATTCTGGGTTATTTGGAGTTTTTTGATCGTGCTGATCGGGGCACCTAAGTAAAGGGCATTCCCGTAGTCAAGGCGGGACAGGACAATGGCCTGAACCATTATCCTGCAGGCTTGAAAAGGGAAAAGAGGCAAAACTTTCCTCAACATCCTCATCAACCCGAAGCATGCATTGGCAAGTATTGTGGCTTGCTGGTTAAAACTTAAGGTGTCGTCTAGCCATACACCCAGACTTTTGATCCGATCTTTTGAATCTGGTGGAGTACCCATGCAGATCGGCCAGTCGATAGTGGGTCTTGGTACGGCTGTGTTCCCCAGGAACATTAGCTCTGCTTCGTCCCCGTTCAGCCTCAGGTGGGACACGGCCATCCGTTTTGTTACTGCTTCCAGACAGCTACTCAGGTTGTGGGGAGTGCTGCCTGACTGCTTCAGGGCCACCACTAATTGGGTGTCGTCGGCATAAGTTACGATTTCAAAGCCAAACATGTGCAAAATTTCTGCCAGAGGCTTCATATAAACATTAAAAAGCGTGGGGCTCAGGGAGGAGCCCTGAGGAATGCCCTTATTGAGGTGCCAGATTTTAGAATGTGTGGCCCCCTCCACTACCTGAAATGTGCGGTCCTCCAAAAAGGACCGTAGCCACGTAATGGCATTCCCTGCTACTCCGAGCTGTGTTAGGCGGGAGATTAGGATGTTATTATTTACGGTATTAAAGGCAGCACTTAAGTCTAACAGCATAATTGCTGTGGTGCCGCCTTGATCCATGTGCTTCCAGGCTAGCTCTGTTACAGTCAACAGAGCGGCCTCTGTCCCCAGTTTTGGGCGGAAACCGGCTTGAGCATCATGGAGTAGGTGGTTAGTTTCCAAATATTGCATCAGGATGGTGTTGATGTGCTTCTCAAGCAGCTTACTTATCCAGGAGAGGAGTGAGATCGGGCGATAGTTGGACATTTTTTCAGGGTCGAGGTTGGGCTTCTTCAAAAGGGCCCTGACTTGTGCACACTTCCAGGCTTTCAGCACTCTCCCTGTGGTGATTGACACATTCATGATGTTTAGGATGGTTGATCTAATGGTGTCCGCAACTTTAAGCAGATGTCGCGGAGGGGCAGGGTCGGTCGGGGATCCTGATGTTATTTTCAGCATTAGTGTCTTGAGGGTGTCTTCCTCAAGCAGCAGAAATTCCGCTAACTGGTAGGCAGAAGTTGTGGGGATGTTGTCTATTTTCGATAAATGCTGTTCGATGGGATTAAAGGAGGAGGAGATGGATTGAATCTTTTGAAAGAAATACTCTGCCTGCCTGTCACAGCAGTTCTGAGCTTCGCTGGGGTCAGGCAGAATGGAAGGGGTACTAATCAGGGATTTTGCGATCCGGAATATTTCCCTCTGGGTGTTGGCTGCCGTCCTAATTTTTTCCTCATAGAATGTTGACTGTGCTAGTGTAATTTCAGCTTTATATTTCTTAATAGACTCTCGGTGGCTGCTTTTGTCTTGCACCCTAAGTGTGCGTCTCCAAGTCCTCTCTAGTTTCCTGCAGTTTTGTTTTAACTCTTTTAGTTTGGGGGTGAACCAAGGTGACTCTTTAGACTTGGTTTTCTCCTTGAGAGGTTTCAGATAGGCTATCGCGTCTAACGCGGACTGTACCCATTCGTTATAGTGTTTATAAAGTGTCTCTGGATCATCTCCTGTTTGTAGTGGGGTTGCGGAGAGGGAGTTAACCCATTGATCGACAGATACCTTCTCCCAGTTCCTCCCCCTTAATATAGCCCGGGGGGGACCAAGGGGAGGCTCATGGTATCCAAAATAGTGGCACTAAAAAATCCAGGAGAGGAGTGAGATCGGGCGATAGTTGGACATTTTTTCAGGGTCGAGGTTGGGCTTCTTCAAAAGGGCCCTGACTTGTGCACACTTCCAGGCTTTCGGCACTCTCCCTGTGGTGATTGACATATTCATGATGTTTAGGATGGTTGATCTAATGGTGTCCGCAACTTTAAGCAGATGTCGCGGAGGGGCAGGGTCGGTCGGGGATCCTGATGTTATTTTCAGCATTAGTGTCTTGAGGGTGTCTTCCTCAAGCAGCAGAAATTCCGCTAACTTGTAGTGTAGTTCCTAGTTTCCCACTAGGCCCTGCGCATTGGAATAACATAAACAGTAGTATCGACGTGGAACTGCTTATATTCCAGGCCTCCACTGACTATGCTAAACTTAATTGGGTTGTGTTACCAACTAGCTCAGAGGTCACTGGAAACTTTCTTCTCTGCATAGGAAGTGATCAGCTTCCTTGGCACAGACAAGAAGGGATTCAGCTTTCCAACAACCGTGCAACATGACAACTTTGCTCCTCAGATCAAGAGTCGATCTCTAGGGTCGTGTGAACAATAGACACAGATTTCACTCAGTCAGTCTAGTGCAGTTTACTTTCACAGTATGTAGAGAATAGAGAGACGGGCATTTATCAATAAAGGGTTAACATTTATTGAACAGTCTTTCTTCTCGTACAAGAGAAATGTATTGCCACAATTGCAATAACTGTTATTATAAAAAGTACGTACAGTAAGATAAGTATTGCGAAATAGAACTGTAAAAGCATTGATATGGTTTCTTAGCCATACAATGGTTTAAAAGTAATACAACATATATACAGTCATATATACATTAGGCTAACATACTCAACTGGTGCTTCTAACTAAGCCTACCCCAGTGTGCCTGACCTAAGCCTAACACGTGAGAAGGGGAGTAAGTAAGTAGCTTAAGTTAAGTTGGTTTTGCCAAGGTTTGTTTCAAGAATTCTCGTCTAAGGGTTTAGTCAACACCATACCTCTGAATAGAATGATGGAGGATTGGTATCTCCTTCAGGGGTCTCTCTCGATATCCCAGTCACCCGCGAGGGTAAACCGGAAGCGCCGGGACTGGATTTCTCTGCACGAGAAATGCAGCGGCTTCTCTCAGCGCGTCGAGGAAGGAGGGGGGACAGCGTCCGCGGGCAGCTGGGCTGGATGTCTTCGCAGAGGACGGCTGCTCGGCTCCTCAAGCGTACTGAACCACAGTTCGCGCTGTAGCGGCGATAATGGTAATCAGTAGCTTCACCACCACAGGATAGCAGGCTGCAGCGACAGAGTGCTAGTTGTTACCAACACGGGGTCATGCAGGCAGCTGGCATCAGCAACAGGTTCGCTCACAGCTAACAGCTCACAGCTTCGCTCACAGCTTCGCATTGCTTAAGGCAACGTTGGTAATATTTATACCTGACAGGTGCCGGGTTTGACGCAAGTTTGCTGGACATAAGACGTCAATTAAAGATGTCACTAGGAAGTGACAGTTATCAGTTGCTCATTAGAGTTCCATTACTAATCAAAACATAGCAAGCGGGGATTTCCAGGTTTGCTAAGTTTTTATCTTGTTGAAGAACTCGGAGTGTTATCTAGGAATATCAGATAGTGGCTGCTGCTCTGTCATTGCACTAATTGGTCGCAAAGGAAGTAGCAGAGAGTCATGCTGGAATGTGGCTCTGTTCGTGTGAGGCCAGAGATGACTTTTCAGAAAATCGCACTTGAATGGTTATGCCAATATAGGGAATAAATGGATTTATAGCCGAATAGGGGCATAAGGTCACAGTATCGATCAGGAACCTAGATAAGCACGCAACACCCACTCCACGTATACATGTCCATCAAAATTACCAAAACTAAGCAATTAGATGTATGTGTAACATTGCCCACCCCAAAATACATAAATGCATTCGAAATAGGCGTACTTGCAATACATGGAATTTAGGTACTGTACGTTTTTTTTAAAGCATAGTAATCATTCAAAAAATTATTGCATATGAAGTCAATGAACGATTATGCAAAAGGAATTACACATGAAGTATCTCTGACAGAAGAAATGCGAGATAAATCATCACATAAAAATGCATTGTAATAACATGTGTGCTAGAGGCTGGTGTTATGTTGTTATGTCTCTAGATGTGTTTAGAAATAGAAGTGTGAAGCTTCTGTTCTCTAAGAATAGTTTTTACGTTAAGCAAAGAATTGTTCGTGCCAAAAAAGGGTCAATATTAGAAAAAAATTGTCCAATTCAAAGAAAAATAGATTTCCAAAGCTCCTGGCAG
Organism: Lissotriton vulgaris; assembly: GCF_964263255.1. NCBI lineage: Eukaryota > Metazoa > Chordata > Amphibia > Caudata > Salamandridae > Lissotriton > Lissotriton vulgaris. The sequence goes on from NC_141685.1 coordinate 333,695,281, forward strand.
TTTTTGTTGATCAAAACTGAAGGCCGAATTCAGAGTTCATGGGAACGCTGTGAGTCGGAAAGTTTCTCAAAAGTTATTGTTTCTCTATGGGTGAGAACATCGTATCAGACAGGCTCGCAAAGAATTGGTCTACAAAATCAGGTGATAGTTCAACCAAATTAGATAGCGCTGTAACTTGGCAGGTGTGAGAATGATTGCTGTCATCGAAGTCAGGACTAGCAATGCTCACAGAACGTTGTACCTGGATGATGTTGCTTTTGTCACTCGCTCCACTGTTACCACTTGGCTGTAGTACAGGAGTCTCCACGAATGCCGTCATCAGGATTGGTAGCCGCTGGGGACAACACAATGCGTGAGCCGTTATTGGACTTAGCAAAGTATCGACGTCCATTGGTACTGCTGATGGAAGTGAAAGACAGATGTCCAACACGCATTCATCGCCGCAAAGCATACACCGTAGCACAGGTAAAATGCAATTTTGCCATATCGGTCTGAATGAAAGGAACCAGGTCATGTTTAGATCTCTTAGCCTGGCCAATCCGAGGACGTTAGTTATCCTGTCCCTGTAGCGCATTGCTAGGATTGTCTCTTCCATTCCCATGGGAGCTATGTCTGAGCCGAGGCTTGCCATAACGTAGCAGGATGGTCAAAAATAGAATCCCTGCGATGAGTCCCAAAAATAGTGGAATACCACCAAAGATGGAGTGCACAAAATTAGGAAAGATTCCCAAAATTGCCTGGAAGGGTGTTAGCAGTCCCGTAAAGACTGTCTTAAATATGCCTGGGATGCTTGTAGCACTAGACATGTTAAGGAGTTGGCTGAACATTTCTACGAAATGCACGGGGCAATTTGTTGATAAAAGGTCATGGACCTCAGTAGCCGTCCTTGCGACTAGAAGATCATACGTCTCTTTAGATGACGTTATAGGCACTGTCGTCTGTAAAAGCACAGATTTCATTTTGCTTAATGTATCAATTCGTATAGAATAGAGATTCAGACGAGGCCAGAGGGGAGTCACTATGTCTGGAGGCCCGCTCGGGAACAATGCTTGCATGCAACATTTGACCATGGACGTTACTTGTACTAGATAACTTTTCCCTGGCGCGAGGCCACAGCACCTGTGATCCGTTCTAAGAATGTAACTCCCGTTTGCGAGTTGCATAAAGAAGGGCTCTATCTGAGTTGCAGGTGTGACTAGCTGGTGGCATGAGAGGTTGTTTGAATTTCCATCACATGCTCCAAGTAAATTAATACCCTGACACAAAAGTATACCGCTTAGTGAGTGTTTACAGTTGTCACCACCAAGAAATACATTTTTGTCACTGTCACTATAGCAAGAATGAGTGTATGGTAATTTCCATTCAGATTTAACATATCCCTTACCCAATTGTTCATACTGGCCAGCAGGTATGTACTCAAGGCATTTATGAAATCGGAAAGTTGTTATCGGAATTGTGATAATTCCGTGTATTATCCATTCAATGACAGGACTCTCTGACATTGTCAATGGTAATCTCTCGAGTTTCTCGATGCTCAAGATTGTATAGTCTGCTCCTTTCTGTGCCAAACTGATCTGTTTATCAGTAAGGTTAAAAATGGAAAATAATGACGTCGTGTTGATTAAACGCCAAGGCACATAGCCTGAACGAAGATTTTGCAGCGTCCAGCCTAGTTCTATAATAGAGCGTAATTGAGACTGGCCATGTTGTAACATTAGCAAATCTCTGTCTATCACATCAAAGGCAGAGGATACAATATTGTCCAAAGAATATATTCTGGAAGACAGAGTCATTACCCATTGTCTACCACAGAAAGTGATTTCTCCAAATTAATACGATCAATTTCTCGTATTTTTTCAGCAGTTTCAATTTGCTTTACTTTCCAAGCCTCGTTGTAAGCAGCATAGATACTGGTCGCTATGAAACGCTTTTGACGCTGTTTGCGTGGTCCAAGAATGAAATCGCGCAAATCAGCACCATCTTTTAATAAAGACAAGTGTTGCTTAATTTCAGCCAGTGTGGATGTAGTTAGCCATTCAAGGCAGAGTTTCCCTACACTGTATGTTGTTATAATCCCTGGATGTTGTCTCTGGGAGTATCTAGAGTCTAATCTGGTCATTTTTAACCCCTGTGTTTTATTCAGGAACCTATCTTGACAGCTATTTGTGTCTGTAGGCCAGATTAACCACTTTTTCCAATCAGGTTGTGTTCTGTTGAAATGTAAAATTTGTGACACGTCTAATTCAATATCAGCTGTTGCATTTTCAGGTATTGGCTTCGGTATAGACGGTGTTTTCATTTCTTTGTTCTTGGCTAGGCCAAGACAAGATGTTTGGTGTACAGTGTCATTTAAAAATAACATTTGTTCAGGTATCATGCAGGTTCTAAAAAGTGCTTCAATGCCTTGCACCTGCCAATCTTTTGTACCCCAAATTGTTTTCGTTTCAATATTATTTTTCCAATAATCAAAACCAAATGTCATCATTTTGTCATAAAATGCTTCTGAATATATCAATTTAGAATTTGTCAGCATTGTTTTCATTCCTGTTTTATCTAACAGTTTGTAATAAAACGTTTCTGCATCACTGGTGTTAAACCCTGAGAAGTATTTGAATTTCTCAAAAAATGCTTTAGAACTGCTTTTAGGTGGTGTAGCACAATGTTCCCATTGATTATACATAAAAACATTTCTAGGCTGTGCAGATTTATGCAAGTAATGATCCCCATAGTGGGTATAACAGAATAACTGCTCATAACTAGATGAACCTTGTAAATAATCATGATCTGTGAATCTAGCTGACATTATTAAATCAGACATCATGTCATTAATACTGTTAAAGTCCCAATCATCAGAGAATGTACTCGGTGTCACAAAGTCACTTAAGGAAACCTTTAGTTGATGAGGATACTTCAGGATTTCGACCGGACCGTAGATCTCATAGTCTGTTTTCTCCCATACTACCCCACCAGGTATTGGAATTGCTGTGACATTTACTGTTGACAGTTCTCTTTTCTTCACGTGGGATGATCTGTGTGGTTTCAGGACTAGGTTGATGTTCTGACTTGCTGTGTCCATTCAATTGTAATGAACTTTCCTAAAATTAAAACTAAAATTAGGCATAGTAGGAGTATGAATACCCCTGAGATAATCCAATGCTCAATCAACGGTGAATCCAGATATAGTTCTTTGATTTGTTGAAGGAGTCCTGTTTCATTTTCTTTAGAAATCTTTTTTGTTTCTGGCATCACTTCGGGATCATTTAAATCTTCAGAGAAGTTGTCGAAGTTGATGAAATAACCAGAGGCAGTTCTGTCAATTGATGGGATTGTTCTTTCAATCTGTCTCTCGGTAGCACTTTCTGATGCCACATTAGTGTAGACTGGTGTTGTTTCTTGACGAACTGTTTCAAGCTGTGTTTCAAGAGGCACGAGTTCCATGGCATTATTGCATAGTCCTTCATTGTGCACTGCAGGCTGATCGAATGTGATTAGTCTTTCAGTTTGAACCTCTTGGATTGTTGCAAGTTTGGGTATTCTGTTGTTTCTTGGGAGTCCACTGGGCCTACTGTTGATTATAGGCCACATGCTTGTGGTTTTACCAGGTCGATGGACACGACTCTGTTCTCCTTTTTACCAGCAAGGGGCGGTAGCACAACTGATCTTGTTCCGGTGACTGCCAAGACAGGTACTGCTTTTCTGTAAGAAGGCCCAAATTCCTTCTTCACCGCGATCTTTTCTCTGACTAGATCCCCAATCTTTGGAATCCAGACAGGCCTTGCTGGGGCTGTTGCGGGTGGTGCCTCGTCAGTGGTACTTGGCTGTTGCTTTAACTTTATGTTGCTTAATGATTTTCTTGTTTCATTCAGTTCCTGTAAAACAGCCAAACGGTCTTTTACTTCAAACTGTTTTGTTTCTTCTTGTACCACTGACATCTGACTATCGAGGTCCTGAACGTTCATTCTAATTCCGAACAATAGTTCGTATGGGCTGAAACCTTTTAGAGAATTTCTTGGCATGTTGTTAAGACTAGTCTGGACACTTATTAAATGTTTGACCCACCCAGCGCCTGAACCTAATACCTTCGCTGTTATAGATTGCTTTATGTCCCGGTTTTTTCTTTCTACCACACTTGTGCGACGGACAAGAATACCGCAACCCAATTCCCATGCTGGCCATGGCCTCCTTATAAGCTTGAGAGCTGAAAGCAGGACCCTGGTCAGAATGGAACGTGGTAATTGCGTATATGCCGATATGGACTTGCTAATCTTTTATAACCGTTCTAGCGTCAGCCGAGCGCTGGAGGCCTCATTATTTAAGTGCTTTTCGTCTTAATGGTGTACACTGGGACGCGCTTCTCTTCTTTGATTGCGCAGATAGACCGCCTTATGCTGTCTAGAAGGGATCCTGAAACTACACTGGCCTGTTCATTACTGCGATCTCGGTTGCAGTTTTCACAATTTTGAGCAAAACATTGAATGTCTATACTCATTCCTGGCCACCAGTACTCTGATTGTAATTCTTTCAGAGAGGCTTTGATTGTTTGGTGTTTCAGACCCAACCCCATGTGTGCTTCCAGTAAGAGGAAGCCCCTCCTGCCCCTGTTTGGAATTACTCTGTCCCCCACTCCAGGGATTCGAGCAAAAGGAACGGAGTTTGCATCGATTATGTATGCATAATTGAGTGGATAGTTTACGGGTAATGCTGCACAGTCGCCTTTTACGGTCGTTTTTACTGCTAGCATGGTTTCCCCGTCTATGTACTTATCTGTACGCTTTTTTGTGGCTACGGAAGCCGGGTTAGTTGCTTCTGCTGTGGCTGTATTAGCCAATGAATTCCCTGCAACGTGAACGCCATCACGTTGAAGACTCTGTGCGTGAATCACGTGAGTCTTTTGTAGTTCTTTGTGTAAAAGAGCTACCTCGTTCCAGAGCTTTTTATGCTTTATTGTGGCACCTGTGTCATCTTTGTTGTCGTTTTCGATCCAACTCTGCAGCTTATTGTTGTAAGAGTTGACGCAAAAATGAGAATCGCACACGATAAGTGTGGGGAATTCGCGTTCTGCATTTTCGAGCGCCATCTTTAAAGATCTGATTTCAGTTCTTTGAACCGAACAGTACTTTACTGATTCAGTTTTTGTTACTTTTGGTCTGAATTTACCGCACAGCCAACGACCTTTAATGATCGCACATGCTGCATTGTAGGATTTACTCTCTACATTAAAATGCTGTACAAAGCTATCTGTATAGATTATACAGGCGTATTGTGGGAGAGGCAGAATTTCGATTGGCAGAGGATATTCTTCTTCATATTCTAAATCATTCAGTTCTTCAGATTGCGGGGCGAAATAGTATTTCACATCTTCCGCTCCTAGAGAATCTATACACTGTATCCATTTCGGATCCAGTGACACTGTAGGCAGGTTTACTGGGCTGAATAGCGCCTCGAAGGCGGATTCCGCTGTAAGGATATTAATCCGTTTGCCGTGTGCTAGTTCTCGTTCATTTGCTAATGCGATTTGCACTGCGTTCACAGTTCTTTCTGTGCGACTGAATGTTTTCTCTGCTTGTGTGTACAAGTGAGATTTAATTGAAATTGGTACCTTTTCTCCCTCATTAGAGGTTAGGTACGTGAATCCGCATCTTCCTGGGATGACTCGGATTACAAGATCGATCGTGTTGTCACGTGTATCTAATTTTGTTTTTGCTAACATGTCTGTTTGCAGTGATCTCAAAATTTCTGTGTGTTTTTGAGTCCAATTGATTTGTTTTAAATCAGGTTTTATTAGTTCGTAGAGAGGTTTAACCCTCTCTGCGTAATTTAGGATGTAAGTTCTTCCGAAATTCAGAAAACCTAGTATTGATTGTAAATTCTTCAGCGTTTTTGGAGCTTGGAGTACAGCGCACTTCTCTAAGAAGTTGTCCGCTAGGCTTTTCCCTTCACTTGATAATTCGTACCCTAAGAACAGTACTGTCAGATGGGCAATTCGAGACTTTTTAAAGTTGAATTTGTAACCCTCTGCTGCGAACCCAAGTATAATGGTGTTCACTCTTTTCAAGTGAGTATCCAAGTCGTCGTCTGTGAGATAAATATCATCTACGTAAGATAATGCTTCATCATCATAGGTTTGTAGTAACTCTGTTACCCTAGCTGAGAATAGTCCTGGGCTGTTCTTGAACCCCTGTGGGAGTCGACAGAATTTTTCTGCGACCCAAATGCGGAGAAAGCGGTCAAGTATCTGCTTTCTGGTGCAATGTTTTGACAAAAGAAACCATTAGAAATGTCTAATGTCGTTTTATATTTTTTCCTAACTATATTATTCATTAGGGCTGCACTATGCGAGTTTTGTACTGCTAAAGTTTTGCAACATGTATTAAGATGTCTGTAGTCCAAAACTAGACGATATGAATTGTCTGGCTTGGAGACAGGAAACAAAGGATTGTTCATTTGAGAGGTGCATGTTTCAATCACCCCCTGGTACTCAAGCTGATCTAAGATCTCCCTGACCTGTTTTTTAGCTTCTTGCTTTACGGGATACTGCCGTTGGGCAGTTGGTTCACTTTTTAGTTGGATTTTGTGAGGCGTAGAATCCTGATCCCATCCTACATGATTTTTATACAATGCAGGTGCCTGGGCTACTGTCCATTTCCTTGCATATGTATATTTTTTATGAATCGGTATGTGATTCGAGAAGGCAGGCATAATCACTTCTTCGCCACGAGGGCACTCCCTGACAAACTCTGGGGGCCAATCTTTTTCAGCTAACAGAATATCATAGCCTTTTGAGAGCTTATCCCAAAATAGACCTCTTATTTTCCTAGTCTTATCACCCTCTATACGCAATGTTATTTCGTATATTTTATGGGGCTCGCTAAGTCTGGCGTCGGCAGTTTCAACCTGAATGAATTCATTCGTGTCCACTGTCTCCAGATGACTCATCAAGATCTTGCGCGCTATACTGATTTCTGCTGCACTGTCCAACATTGTCAATGCCCACTCCCCGTTTTTCAACTGTGTCCTCAGTATTCTCGGCATGGTTGATTACTCTAATACTGGCTACCTTCTTTTTCTGAAATTGAGATTTCTTATTTTGAGCAGGTTCCTTGTCTTTGGACTTGGTGTGCTCTCCTGGGTCTGACCGTCCTCTTCTTTCCGAATTCTGTGGAAAAGATCGAGAGGGACGTGTATCAATACTTTGATATCTATCAGGTTTTTTTATATTATCCCTATTTCTAAGGTTATATCTTTTCTCAGAGGGCTCCCGCTGGGGAGACTGGCGTTCTCGAGTCGGAGTTCTTTCCCTCCATCGAGGAGACCTTCCTCTGGACTGGAAAACTTTTTCCTTGGGAGTGGATTGTTTATTTCCATCCCAGCTCTTTTTAGGAGTGTTTGAATTATTTTTAATAAATAATTTTTCTGGATTTTCGAGCAGTTGGGGCTTAACTGGTTTCCCACCCAAGCTGTCTCTACCTAATTCTTCATAGCATTTTTCTATGATTTTTGCAAGCTCAACAGGATCTTTTATATCTGTTTCCCTCAACTTCTGGCGAATCGCCACAGATGCTGCTTCTCCCTTTACGTTGGCTAATAATATAGCCGTGACCTGCTTGAAATCTTTCAGTAATTTCATACCTAGATTTAAAGCGGGCTCTGGACCGAATTCATTTTGAATCTGTTTTAGCACGTCTGGTATTACCGCCATAGACGGAACACCGTGTGTTTTTGTGTAAATGGAAGCAAAGACTGTACCCCAAGTGTCACAGTCCTCCACGTGTGGGTGTGGTGCGATTCCCATAGGAAGGCAGATGGTCAAGATTCTGTGTTTCTCAATAGGGGTAGTATCAGGAAATACTGCCTCTATTTGAGTGATTTTCTGGGCTAACCAGAAAGGAATTTGTTCCCGTTTTACGGGTGTTTTACCAAGACATGACTGTATGTTCTGTGGTGTAATTTTATTTGTGTTCCCCTGATGAGGGGTCAGCTGTGGTGAATTAACAGCTGGCTGGACTGTTGCAGTCCGCATTACATATTGGACTAATTGCCTATGTATTTTTATTAATGTGTTTAGCTGTTCTAACAGCTCTTCCTTAGACATTTTTGCAATGTCAGGATGTGGTGTGTAGCTGGCTAGAACCGGCCACGTGGCTCCTGGTCTACCTAGTGGACCGAGCCTAGTTATGTGATCATTGTGTTTTAGGGCGCCATTAAACCAGAGCAGGTGCTCTTGAAATTTAAGTGGGATTTCAACCTCCTCGAAAGGAGCGTACTCTCCCGGAGGTTCCTCTATTTTGTAATAGTGAAACTCTTGTGTTATAGCGTTTACCGCTGGAAAGTTTATCCATGAATAGAATACCTCTGTCTGCCGATACTCGTGAGCCTCTATCACGAAAATTACTGTACCACCTTGAGGTGGCAGTCCGTTTTCTATAAGTTTTAAAGTTATAGATCTTCTTAACTGGACCGGGATGATAATAGCATCCGGGTCTGTGTATTCGGGACCTTGCTGAGTCGCATCTACTGCGGCCCCAGGGGCTCCGTTTTCTGGCATTGTAAAAATGCGAGTTTTGCAGAGTAGGTCTCCAAGGAGACAAAGATTAGATGCACAATATTTTGGAACACTGTATCCTTCAACGTTGAATAAACCAGAGCTTTACATAGGAATCTCTTCCTACTAAGGTCGGGCGGATTTTAACCTTTCACCCACTCCAGACGTCTATTGGAGTATTTACGGGCGAAAGGGGTGTGAAATATGCACGACTGAGTTACTCTACAAGTCTTACGTTAGTTTATCGCCTTACCAAACGTTTGGGCGCCATGTAGTGTAGTTCCTAGTTTCCCACTAGGCCCTGCGCATTGGAATAACATAAACAGTAGTATCGACGTGGAACTGCTTATATTCCAGGCCTCCACTGACTATGCTAAACTTAATTGGGTTGTGTTACCAACTAGCTCAGAGGTCACTGGAAACTTTTTTTCTCTGCATAGGAAGTGATCAGCTTCCTTGGCACAGACAAGAAGGGATTCAGCTTTCCAACAACCGTGCAACATGACAACTTTGCTCCTCAGATCAAGAGTCGATCTCTAGGGTCGTGTGAACAATAGACACAGATTTCACTCAGTCAGTCTAGTGCAGTTTACTTTCACAGTATGTAGAGAATAGAGAGACGGGCGTTTATCAATAAAGGGTTAACATTTATTGAACAGTCTTTCTTCTCGTACAAGAGAAATGTATTGCCACAATTGCAATAACTGTTATTATAAAAAGTACGTACAGTAAGATAAGTATTGCGAAATAGAACTGTAAAAGCATTGATATGGTTTCTTAGCCATACAATGGTTTAAAAGTAATACAACATATATACAGTCATATATACATTAGGCTAACATACTCAACTGGTGCTTCTAACTAAGCCTACCCCAGTGTGCCTGACCTAAGCCTAACACGTGAGAAGGGGAGTAAGTAAGTAGCTTAAGTTAAGTTGGTTTTGCCAAGGTTTGTTTCAAGAATTCTCGTCTAAGGGTTTAGTCAACACCATACCTCTGAATAGAATGATGGAGGATTGGTATCTCCTTCAGGGGTCTCTCTCGATATCCCAGTCACCCGCGAGGGTAAACCGGAAGCGCCGGGACTGGATTTCTCTGCACGAGAAATGCAGCGGCTTCTCTCAGCGCGTCGAGGAAGGAGGGGGGACAGCGTCCGCGGGCAGCTGGGCTGGATGTCTTCGCAGAGGACGGCTGCTCGGCTCCTCAAGCGTACTGAACCACAGTTCGCGCTGTAGCGGCGATAATGGTAATCAGTAGCTTCACCACCACAGGATAGCAGGCTGCAGCGACAGAGTGCTAGTTGTTACCAACACGGGGTCATGCAGGCAGCTGGCATCAGCAACAGGTTCGCTCACAGCTAACAGCTCACAGCTTCGCTCACAGCTTCGCATTGCTTAAGGCAACGTTGGTAATATTTATACCTGACAGGTGCCGGGTTTGACGCAAGTTTGCTGGACATAAGACGTCAATTAAAGATGTCACTAGGAAGTGACAGTTATCAGTTGCTCATTAGAGTTCCATTACTAATCAAAACATAGCAAGCGGGGATTTCCAGGTTTGCTAAGTTTTTATCTTGTTGAAGAACTCGGAGTGTTATCTAGGAATATCAGATAGTGGCTGCTGCTCTGTCATTGCACTAATTGGTCGCAAAGGAAGTAGCAGAGAGTCATGCTGGAATGTGGCTCTGTTCGTGTGAGGCCAGAGATGACTTTTCAGAAAATCGCACTTGAACGGTTATGCCAATATAGGGAATACATGGATTTATAGCCGAATAGGGGCATAAGGTCACAGTATCGATCAGGAACCTAGATAAGCACGCAACAAACTGGTAGGCAGAAGTTGTGGGGATGTTGTCTATTTTCGATAAATGCTGTTCGATGGGATTAAAGGAGGAGGAGATGGATTGAATCTTTTGAAAGAAATACTCTGCCTGCCTGTCACAGCAGTTCTGAGCTTCGCTGGGGTCAGGCAGAATGGAAGGGGTACTAATCAGGGATTTTGCGATCCGGAATATTTCCCTCTGGGTGTTGGCTGCCGTCCTAATTTTTTCCTCATAGAATGTTGACTGTGCTAGTGTAATTTCAGCTTAATATTTCTTAATAGACTCTCGGTGGCTGCTTTTGTCTTGCACCCTAAGTGTGTGTCTCCAAGTCCTCTCTAGTTTCCTGCAGTTTTGTTTTAACTCTTTTAGTTTGGGGGTGAACCAAGGTGACTCTTTAGACTTGGTTTTCTCCTTGAGAGGTTTCAGATAGGCTATCGCGTCTAACGCGGACTGTACCCATTAGTTATAGTGTTTATAAAGTGTCTCTGGATCATCTCCTGTTTGTAGTGGGGTTGCGGAGAGGGAGTTAACCCATTGATCGACAGATACCTTCTCCCAGTTCCTCCCCCTTAATATAGCCCGGGGGGGACCAAGGGGAGGCTCATGGTATCCAAAATAGTGGCACTAAAAAGTGGTCGGACCATGGGAGGGGGACTGGGGTCCCTACATCAAGCCTATGATCGTTGCTTAAGCCTGCATCTAGCAAATGGCCTTTGTTGTGTGTGGGTTCAACGCCCTTCTGGATAATTTGGAGGGCAGCAAGGTTGTTTATGAAGGTCTTTGCTAGGAGATCTGTGGGGTCGCCTAGATGGATATTTATATCTCCCAGTACTGTAAAGTGTGGTGAGGATATGGCTAGCTCGGCAACCTGAGAGGGAAGGGAGTCCATGAATTCTCCTATTTGACCCGGGGGGCGGTAGAGAAGTAGTCCGGAAAATGTCAAAGTAGCAGATAGGTCATGCTTTCACAGTCCGATATTCCGGCTGGGCAGGCTCTACATTGGTAGCAGTTCTTGAATAGTATCCATATTCCTCCTCCTCTTCCCCCCTTCCTATCGACCCTCTGTAGTCCATAGCCACGCTGTAGTATAGCGCTGACGTCCTTTAGCCAGGTTTCCGTCAGGAATATGGTATCTGGGTCGAGCTTATCAAGAAGAAGTGACATTTCCACAGCGTGTTTGGTCAGGGACAGGCAGTTTAAGAGAAACATTTGGAGAGGGGGGCTGGGACTCTCCGTTGGTTTAAGCGGAGGTCTGAGTTCGAAGTGGCAGTTGGGGCACTTCCTAATGGCCATGTTTGAGCAGATGGCGTGAAGGCAAGATGCCTCTGTTTGGGGCTCTAACTTCCTAAGGGACTCAGAGTCATATTTTATACGAGCAGTTAGTTTCTCTGGTGAGAGGGGCAGGGAGTCTGGTCCCTGGTCACGGCAGGGCGCGGATGCGCGCTGACGGGCTTGCCTTTGGCGCGTCCGCTGCGCGTGCGCTTGGTTTGCCGTTTTTGTAGGATGGGGTGCTCCAGGACTGGTGCGCTACCCTCCCGGAAGTGGCAGAGGTGGAGCCGGCGGAAGTTGAGCTTTCCTCCCTTCTAGCCCTCCGCAACAAACGGCAGAAGCCGCGGCGGAACAAGGCTCGGGAGAGTCTGAGGCAATGCCTAGTATAGGAGCAAACAGGTAGGGAAAACAATAGATTTGAAAAATAGTACATCATTTTTAAAATTGATTTAAGTGCAAGTGGTCAGGCTTGCGACTGAGGCTTAAAGTGATGCCAATTGCAGGCAACAGACTGGAATGGGTAAAACAGTAAGTTTTTAAAAAATAGCAGAGCATTTTTTAAAAACAGTTCAAATTACAAGCGGTTAGGTAGAATCTCCGACGGAGACCCACCGCATCCACCCAGCGTGCTGCCGCCTTGCTGCTTTTGTAGGGTGGGGTGCTCCAGGACTAAAGCGCTATCCTCCCGGAAGTGGCAGAGGCGGAGCCGGTGGAAGTTGAGCTTCCCTCCCTTCTAGCCCTCTGCAACAAACCGCAGAAGCCGCGCCGGAACGGGGCTCGGGAGAGTCTGAGGCAATGCCTAGTACAGGAGCAAACAGGTAGGGAAAACAATAGATTTAAAAAAGAGTACATCATTTTTAAAATTGATTTAAGTGCAAGCGTGTGACTGAGGCTTAAATTGATGCCTATTGCAGGCAACAGACTGGAATGGGTAAAACAGTAAGTTTTTTAAAAATAGGAGATCATTTTTTAAAAACAGTTCAAATTACAAGCGGTTAGGTAGAATCTCTGACGGAGACCCACTGCATCCCGGATGTGAAGTCGACAGCAGGCGCAACCATGATAGTACAGTCAGTAGGGAGGATTATGGAAACAGAGCGCGTACATGCCCCCTCTCTCCTAAATTTTTAGCGTAGTGGGCTGGCTCGGCATACGCAATGCTAGCGTAAGGGTATGAATAAAAGGCACGTTTTTCTGGGTGTAGTTCTCTTCCAGAATGGTGAACATGTCTGCCAGGTCTCCGCAGCTTACACCACCACGAGGTTGACCCCGCGAGCATAGGTGGCTGCATGAATGATGCTCTCAGCGTGCTGGTACCAAGAAACCGTCATGGCCGCTGCAACGCATATATGCCGCACAGTTCATCTTTCGACTTTTGAAAGAGGGCTCACCACATGCCGGCGGAAGCTGCTGGACCGAGGTCTGCAAGCTCTGTAGGCTCCTGAGATCAACGCTGGCTACTGCGACACAGGGACACAGCGCCCAGCCTGAGGCCCAGTAGCGTGTTGTGCTCTGTATACTACTAACACAGTAGTCGAACAGGTACCAACAATGGAACGGTGTCTTGATCCCACAATGGACGATGTTAGAACTGCATCTGAGAGTGGAGGTGAAGGTACTCCCTTCGACCAGGTGCAACTAACTCTAGGTCCTAACAGTGGAACGGTGTCTTGATCCCACAATGGACGATATTAGAACTGCATATTAGAGTGAAGATGAAGGTATTCCCTTCGACCAGGTGCTACCAACTCTAGGTCCCAACAGTGGAACAGTGTCTTGATCCCACAATGGACGGTATCCGATATTACCTGCTGCTTGGTTTTCACAGAACTGTCTCCATCAGATTCTACTGCACATGATTATTGGGCTTGGTTGACTATAGTCGCTAGACTACACCGCTGTACAGCAGGTCGGAACAGTGAAATGGGGTCTTGATTATATGATTGAGGCTGTCAGAAGTGAAAGTATGTGATGATTTCTGTGTACCCCCTCCGACCAGGTGCAACCAACTCTAGGTCCCAACAGTGGAACGATGTCTTGATCCCTCAATGGACGATGTTGGAGCTGCATTTGAGAGTGGAGATGAAGGTACTCCCTTCAACCAAGTGCAACCAACTCTAGGTCTCCACAGTGGAACGGTGTCTTGATCCCACAATGGACGATGTCCGATATTACTTGTTGCTTGGTTTTCATAGAACTCCCTCCGTTGAGGTGCATCAGACTCTGTGCTTGCGTAGCTAACTGTTGCACATGATTATTGTGCTTGATACACACCAGTGGGAGGAGTACACCACGGTACAGCAGGTCCCAACAGTGAAACAGGGTCTTGATTCTATGATTGAGGATGTTAAAAGTTAAAGTCTGTAATGATTTCTGTGTACCCCCTGAGATCAAGTGAAACCAACTCTGTGCTTCCGAACCCAACGGCATGTGGCTGTGAGGCGTTAATGACCACTGCCTCTGGCCTACACTGCAGTCAGCAGGGCTTACAATTAGGATCGAGTGGCGATTGTTTAATTACAAAATCCAGTAGGCAACTAACTACAACGTCTATTGAAATATACATGACATCCTTTTAGTACACGTTCTTGAAGAACTTTTTTTAGATGAGTTAGAGGTTTACTACAATGGTGAAATTCATCTTGCAAGTTCAAAGGAACACTGAATAGTTTACACTGTGGACAGCAGAAATCGCACTTCGAATAGTTTTGATGTATTTATGGCAGAGTTTTCTGTAATTTAGGTTGTTGTATTTTGTGAAGAGGAAGTGAGAAAAAGTATTTATGGATGTCTGTGTGACTAATGTCTTTAATTTACACTGCAGACAGCAGTGTTTACAATTCAGATCGAGTCGGTATTGTGGAGGACGCAGTCATGTAGGAAAAGACATTGCTGCAGTGCACTCTGTCCGCCCCACGCATATGCATCATCGCATGCTCCGCACACGCTATTTGTTGCTTCGGGTATGACAAACTGTGCAGCTCAAGTCCACCTTACGTAGCTGTGGGTCCTTGCTGAATACTTTCTCTGACCTACACTGCAGACAGCAGTGTTCACAATTGAGATCGAGTCGCTACTGCAGATGATGCAGTGTTGATGGCAATAGGCATTGCTCCTAGTACGGCCCACCCGCAGCACACATCATCGCTGGCTGTGCACATGATGAATGCTTTTGATGTGGCTATCTGAGTGCACGAGAACTGCTGGACACTTTATGATACAATCTTTTTGTGTATTATTTCAGATCTGTTGCCTGTGTCTGAGTATAGCACAAGTTATGGTTCTTTTACAATAGAATTTTTTCTGTATTATTTTACATCTACTGTCCCTACCTTACTGCAGTACAAACGATTGACTCTTTTATTATTGAATCTCTGTGTGTGATCCAATGATTACTGTTGTAGTTGATGCTAGCAGCAACCATTCCCTGAGTGCAGGTTTACACTCACCCCACATGCATCCAGCAGAGACGTCACTGGATATGTAACCCTGGTAATAAAAAGATGTCGAGCGCATGTGTCTGTGCCCACTCGCACTATCTGTCCATGTGTTCATTATCTATGCATGGTACTGCCCCTGAGCCGTATCACATTACATTGTGCTGTGGACAGCGTATGCAACCATGCTACCTCTGGCAGTGGGAAAAAAGTTGGTTATGTAGCTTTTAGGTGTGTGCCTATCACAGGTGAAAGGCTACTTTACAGGCCATGAATATTGATGAAGATGATGGTTACATGTTGTGTGTAGTGTAAGATATGTGTACATAGCAAAAGTTTTCAAAAAAGCTCTCTAAGCATGAGAAGTAAGTCATCAAATGCTGTAGAGAGAATGACTAAAATGGGTGGTGTTTTCCAACTGGTACAATGGGAAATGTTATGAACCAATCAAATGCATTTTTTAAGGTCAAATTGCAATTGCGCACTCAGTGCGCAAGGAGACCGCACCTGATGGTCTGTATTTTATAGTGTTTGTATCAATAGTTATATTAGGGGCTGATGAGGTGCATGTGGATGATGTCATCAGTGATGTCATTTGAGATGTCATCAGTGATGTCACTGACCATGGTATGAATGATGTAATATGTGACGTCATCAGCAGTGCATTGCGGGGGCGCACATTATGATTAGCTCAACTAACTATAACAGGGGAATTTCTATGGTTTTCTATTAGTGAAATGTCCAACTAACTATAATGTCCCTGAAACCTATAGTTTTTTCACTGAATTTCTAAGGTTTTTTAAATGCTAATTCCTAACTATAACGTCTGTAAAACCTATGTTTTTTTTGTGAATATATATATATATGTATATATATATATATATATATATATATATCTGTAAAACCTATGTTTTTTGTGTGAATATATATATATATATATCTATATATATATATCTATATATATATATATATATATATACATATATGTATATATCTATCTATATATATATCTATCTATCTATATATATATATCTATATATATCTATATATATATATATATATATATATATATATATATATATATTACAGCAAAGCGGCTCCCTCTTCCTCTGTTAGGCGCTGCTTGGTTCTGGTCGCGTTACTCCTGCGGTCGAGCCAGACCGCTACAATTTCAACAGGTTTCCCCAGCAAGGGGCAGGTGGAGTCGCAGAAAGGAACAGGCTGAGGCGTTCTCAAGTGTTCATATTAATTTAATCCATTAATCCTTTGGGGGTTGCAAAACAATATAGAAACCAACGCGTTTCGACAGCGTCCGCTGTCTTGCTCACGGTCAGTGTACTGTGCATCGCTCAACAGTTTTAAGGAACCAACAAACAACAAGATTACACACGCCCCCCTGTCTGTCACATGTTCGATGACACACATGTTAGGGATTCTGGGACTTGTAGTTTAGCCCTGTAATGTAGTTTAATACTGGTGTGGGTAATGGCATGTGAGGGATTAATTATATATTAGTGGGACATAGTGACTGGCTATGTGTTGGAGTGAATTAAATGTTACTAATCCTCCATTAGCCATTGTTGGTTCTGTAACCGCTTTATACTAGGGGAGTGCTGCCCTCCAGTGGGCATCATTTACCATTAGACATATTGATACATCACTAAATAACCAAGGTATGGCCCTCCAGTGGGCATTTCCACATGTACATATAATTAGTAATTCAACATTTGGTTAATTAATCAGTAATTAAAATATAGCCCTCCAGTGGGCCTTTAGCATGTCATTGTTCATGGCTAGTCTATAGATACTCGCCCACGTGAGCTTTAAACAAAGGTGAAAACTGGTGGGGAAGTGAAAAATTAAATTGGGACAAATTTATATTAATGGTTCATGGCAGGCGGAAATTGTTACGGAAGTCAATTATGTTCATTTAAAGGTGTATGTAAAGTTCCTCCGATTGATTTAACCCTAATGGGGTCATGGTTCTGAAGCCAAGGATATGTTTTGATTCCTTGCGGCGTAGTATTTTTTCATTATGTCCTCCTCTGGGTGATGGGTTCAGTGTTTCAATACCCCAGAAGCGCAATTGCTTCCAGTCCCCATTATGCTCTGCCTCCATGTGTTTTGCAACTGCGTTGCTTCTGTCTTTATGTACAGTTGCACGGACATGTTCAAGGATCCGTTTTTTTAGTTCACAAATTGTGCTCCCAATGTACCTTAATTTGCACGGGCATTCGATCATGTACACAGTGTACCTGCTGTTACAAGTTATGCATTGATTGATTTTCCAGTTTTTTTTGTCCGGCATGGTTATTTCCTGGGTTGGCTTAGCAATTTCACAGGCTTTACAATGGTAGCACTTCACGAATCCTTTTGTTTGTAGCCAATTTTTTCTTTTTGCTGGTGGCTGGAAATGGCTGTGAACCAATTGATCCTGGAGGTTTTTAGCCCTTTTGTAAGTCACAGTCGGATGATTGCCCATCCTTTTTCCTATGATTGGGTCCAACTGTAGAATCTTCCAATTCTTCTTTAAGATTTGGTTTAGTTGTTTTGTTTCTCTACTATATGTTGTGATCAACCTAATCGGCTCATCTTCTGGTTGAGTGGGGGTTTCTTTAGCTTTCAGGCTGTCCGATCTTGTGGTCCTGTTTGCTCTTTCCCAACAATGTTTTACTGTTTGTTGGTTATATTGTCTCTTTTGGAAGCGCATTGCCGAAGTTTGGCTCTGTTTTTGCCATTCATCTTCTTCGCTGCAGATTCTCCTGAGTCGAAGGAATTCCCCGTAGGGGATGCTTGATATCAGGGACCGTTGGTGGAAACTGGTGGCTTCAAGTGTGGCGTTAGTAGCTGTACTTTTCCGATGTAAGGTGGTCTCCATTTTGTTGTTTTTGATGTAGACTTCGGTGTCCAGGAAGATGGCTTTATTAGAACTGATGTTATGAGTAAATGTTATGCCTGGTGTACTGGAATTCAGTATTTCAAAGTACTTAAGGAATTTTTCTTTTCCACCGTTCCATATCAAAAACAGGTCATCGATAAATCTCTTCCAGATTATGATGTGTTGTGTGAACGGTTGTAGTTTGGTATTCCAGGCCACTGTTTCCTCCCACCAACCCATGGCGGTGCAGGCGTAATTTGGGCTAAAGGAGAAGCCCATGGCTGCTCCATTCTTTTGCCTGTATATGGAGTCCCCAAATAAGAAGATGTTGTTGTTCAGTAGATATTGTGTCATATCCATCAACATGTTGTTATGATTGGTGTAGTGTATGTTGCGTTCCTGAAAGACATGTTTACAGGCATTTAGACCCATCTCATTGTCGATATTTGTGTATAATGAAATCACATCCATTGTGATCATTATAAATTCCGGCTGCCAGGTGATGAGTTTTAGGTTGCATAGGAAATCCGTAGTGTCCCTGATGTATGATTTGAGTTGTTTCACATGAGGATTTAGAAAAAAGTCTATGAAGTTAGACAACGGTTCCAGTAAGGAACCATTTGACGACACTATAGGTCTCCCTGGTGGCTTCGTGGCATTTTTGTGAATCTTAGGAAGGAAGTATATTGTTGCTGTTTTCGGGAAATCTACCGTCAAGTATTTGGTCTCATCAGAGTCTAATAATGATGCATTTTCCCATTGTCTTATTTTTCCATCCAGGATCCTCTTTGTGTCATGGGTTGGGTTAATGTCTAGTTTCTCATAATAGTTTGAGTTATTCAATTGAGTCATGGCTTCCTCAATGTATAGTTGGCGATCCCATAGGACGATATTCCCGCCCTTGTCGGCCATTTTTATTTCAAAATTTGATTTGGTTTTAAGTGATGCCAGAGCCTGCCTTTCATTTTTGGAAAGATTATCATTGTTGATGTTTTTCAGTTTAATGTTGTATAGGTCATGAATGACCGCCTCCTGGAATAAGTCGATTTTGTTCCCTGGTGTGAGTTGGGGGTAGAATTTTGATTTTGCTTTGAGACCGCTTGTTCCTGCTCCCAATTGTGTTATCGCTGATTCCAGATTGATATCCATATCCTCTTCCGCATTCAAGTTTAATAACGTTAGGTAAGCTTCAGATTCTTTTGCCAATAGTGTAGATATTGGTTTGGGCTGAGTTTTCGGTATTTTAGGTTTATTTTCCTTCTCAGTGAAGAATTTAGCTAACTTGATTTTGCGGATATATAGGTATAGGTCAATCCGTGTTTGGGCTATGTCCATATGTGCCGATGGGCAGAAGTTTATTCCTTTTTTAAGTAAAGAGGTTTCCGCCTCAGAAATTTCCATTCCGGATAAGTTGATTATATGCAGTTCCTCATTTACTTCCCCCTCTTTTGTTTCATCAATCTGGTTTCCGTGCCGACTTTTTCGTTTGTAACTGTTTCTCCTGTGGCCCCTCCTGGTGTGGGTTTTGAGAATCTTGGTTGCCATGTTCTTCCTCTCCCCCTGGCTCTGCCGCGTGTATTTCTTTGCGCCCCGTGGCTGTATTCCCATTGTCGTTGTGACAAGACTAGGCGCATATCCCCTAAAAAAATCTTTTGTTGGGGATCCAGGTTGGCTTCTTCCTCACTGAGGTCCGCTGATGTGAGTGACGCCATGCTGGATGATGAACTTGCTGGGTTTGCTCTTGGTGGTCTGAAGGGGTCATATTTTCTGGCGTACGTGAATATGCGACCTTGTGCATAATCATTAGCATCCCTTTCAAATTTGGTTTGCTTTCTGATTCTCACTTCCTCTTCATGCTTTTCAATTTGTTTATTAAGGTCCTCTTTAAATTTGGTCATTTCAGTGTTGAGTTTTAATGCATCCAATTCTGTTTCCAGTGCTCTTAATTCTTCTTTTACTTTTTCCAGTGCTATCTCAATATGTTTTACCAATATTTTTATCAGACCTAATGATGAATTTATGGTGTGTTCCCCCCACTCCTGAAGTAGGTCATTGGTTACATCCTGTTGACTCGGCATTATCAATATGCGCAGACCCCGGGGCACTCTATCAACTTCCAGGTATTTTTGTAAGGAGATCAGTTCCCATGATTTATTTATCTCCTTTTTATTTAATTTTTCCCAAAGGCGCAGTTTTTCCTTTGTGTCGTTTTTTCCTTGGTCTCTGTTACTTTCCATTGGTTTATTAGTGTTACTTTTGTCAAACATTGTGATAATTAATTCCTTCCTTTTAGCTTCCCGCCTGTCCATGTTTTCTTTCTCCTTTGTTCACAACCCCCTGTAGTGGATATGCAATTATTCAGTTATATTTTCTGAAAGAACGAGTCTGTTTCTGCTCTCGTATTTCCTGTTTGCTACTGTTGCCAAAGTTATGTTCATTAATCCTTCGTTAACGTTCAGTGACAGTTTCCACGGTGTCTGGCAATTCAGTATGCAGGTTAAATGCTCGAGCCCCAGATAGCCGGTTTACACTTCAGTGTGTCTCAATTGTCTTTGTACTTTGTTATACCCACGGCACAGTTTAGATCTACGTACTCCAGCACCCAGACGCTTCTTACCTTGGAGTAGTCCCTCCTCGGCCGAAGCCCGGATGCCTTCTTCCGATGATCGTGCGGTGCCGGGTGAGTCACAATGTTCAAGCCTTCCGATTACCGGCGAGCACCTCAGAAGATATTTAAATTACAGCAAAGCGGCTCCCTCTTCCTCTGTTAGGCGCTGCTTGGTTCTGGTCGCGTTACTCCTGCGGTCGAGCCAGACCGCTACAATTTCAACAGGTTTCCCCAGCAAGGGGCAGGTGGAGTCGCAGAAAGGAACAGGCTGAGGCGTTCTCAAGTGTTCATATTAATTTAATCCATTAATCCTTTGGGGGTTGCAAAACAATATAGAAACCAACGCGTTTCGACAGCGTCCGCTGTCTTGCTCACGGTCAGTGTACTGTGCATCGCTCAACAGTTTTAAGGAACCAACAAACAACAAGATTACACACGCCCCCCTGTCTGTCACATGTTCGATGACACACATGTTAGGGATTCTGGGACTTGTAGTTTAGCCCTGTAATGTAGTTTAATACTGGTGTGGGTAATGGCATGTGAGGGATTAATTATATATTAGTGGGACATAGTGACTGGCTATGTGTTGGAGTGAATTAAATGTTACTAATCCTCCATTAGCCATTGTTGGTTCTGTAACCGCTTTATACTAGGGGAGTGCTGCCCTCCAGTGGGCATCATTTACCATTAGACATATTGATACATCACTAAATAACCAAGGTATGGCCCTCCAGTGGGCATTTCCACATGTACATATAATTAGTAATTCAACATTTGGTTAATTAATCAGTAATTAAAATATAGCCCTCCAGTGGGCCTTTAGCATGTCATTGTTCATGGCTAGTCTATAGATACTCGCCCACGTGAGCTTTAAACAAAGGTGAAAACTGGTGGGGAAGTGAAAAATTAAATTGGGACAAATTTATATTAATGGTTCATGGCAGGCGGAAATTGTTACGGAAGTCAATTATGTTCATTTAAAGGTGTATGTAAAGTTCCTCCGATTGATTTAACCCTGATGGGGTCATGGTTCTGAAGCCAAGGATATGTTTTGATTCCTTGCGGCGTAGTATTTTTTCATTATGTCCTCCTCTGGGTGATGGGTTCAGTGTTTCAATACCCCAGAAGCGCAATTGCTTCCAGTCCCCATTATGCTCTGCCTCCATGTGTTTTGCAACTGCGTTGCTTCTGTCTTTATGTACAGTTGCACGGACATGTTCAAGGATCCGTTTTTTTAGTTCACAAATTGTGCTCCCAATGTACCTTAATTTGCACGGGCATTCGATCATGTACACAGTGTACCTGCTGTTACAAGTTATGCATTGATTGATTTTCCAGTTTTTTTTGTCCGGCATGGTTATTTCCTGGGTTGGCTTAGCAATTTCACAGGCTTTACAATGGTAGCACTTCACGAATCCTTTTGTTTGTAGCCAATTTTTTCTTTTTGCTGGTGGCTGGAAATGGCTGTGAACCAATTGATCCTGGAGGTTTTTAGCCCTTTTGTAAGTCACAGTCGGATGATTGCCCATCCTTTTTCCTATGATTGGGTCCAACTGTAGAATCTTCCAATTCTTCTTTAAGATTTGGTTTAGTTGTTTTGTTTCTCTACTATATGTTGTGATCAACCTAATCGGCTCATCTTCTGGTTGAGTGGGGGTTTCTTTAGCTTTCAGGCTGTCCGATCTTGTGGTCCTGTTTGCTCTTTCCCAACAATGTTTTACTGTTTGTTGGTTATATTGTCTCTTTTGGAAACGCATTGCCGAAGTTTGGCTCTGTTTTTGCCATTCATCTTCTTCGCTGCAGATTCTCCTGAGTCGAAGGAATTCCCCGTAGGGGATGCTTGATATCAGGGACCGTTGGTGGAAACTGGTGGCTTCAAGTGTGGCGTTAGTAGCTGTACTTTTCCGATGTAAGGTGGTCTCCATTTTGTTGTTTTTGATGTAGACTTCGGTGTCCAGGAAGATGGCTTTATTAGAATTGATGTTATGAGTAAATGTTATGCCTGGTGTACTGGAATTCAGTATTTCAAAGTACTTAAGGAATTTTTCTTTTCCACCGTTCCATATCAAAAACAGGTCATCGATAAATCTCTTCCAGATTATGATGTGTTGTGTGAACGGTTGTAGTTTGGTATTCCAGGCCACTGTTTCCTCCCACCAACCCATGGCGGTGCAGGCGTAATTTGGGCTAAAGGAGAAGCCCATGGCTGCTCCATTCTTTTGCCTGTATATGGAGTCCCCAAATAAGAAGATGTTGTTGTTCAGTAGATATTGTGTCATATCCATCAACATGTTGTTATGATTGGTGTAGTGTATGTTGCGTTCCTGAAAGACATGTTTACAGGCATTTAGACCCATCTCATTGTCGATATTTGTGTATAATGAAATCACATCCATTGTGATCATTATAAATTCCGGCTGCCAGGTGATGAGTTTTAGGTTGCATAGGAAATCCGTAGTGTCCCTGATGTATGATTTGAGTTGTTTCACATGAGGATTTAGAAAAAAGTCTATGAAGTTAGACAACGGTTCCAGTAAGGAACCATTTGACGACACTATAGGTCTCCCTGGTGGCTTCGTGGCATTTTTGTGAATCTTAGGAAGGAAGTATATTGTTGCTGTTTTCGGGAAATCTACCGTCAAGTATTTGGTCTCATCAGAGTCTAATAATGATGCATTTTCCCAATCAATCGGAGGAACTTTACATACACCTTTAAATGAACATAATTGACTTCCGTAACAATTTCCGCCTGCCATGAACCATTAATATAAATTTGTCCCAATTTAATTTTTCACTTCCCCACCAGTTTTCACCTTTGTTTAAAGCTCACGTGGGCGAGTATCTATAGACTAGCCATGAACAATGACATGCTAAAGGCCCACTGGAGGGCTATATTTTAATTACTGATTAATTAACCAAATGTTGAATTACTAATTATATGTACATGTGGAAATGCCCACTGGAGGGCCATACCTTGGTTATTTAGTGATGTATCAATATGTCTAATGGTAAATGATGCCCACTGGAGGGCAGCACTCCCCTAGTATAAAGCGGTTACAGAACCAACAATGGCTAATGGAGGATTAGTAACATTTAATTCACTCCAACACATAGCCAGTCACTATGTCCCACTAATATATAATTAATCCCTCACATGCCATTACCCACACCAGTATTAAACTACATTACAGGGCTAAACTACAAGTCCCAGAATCCCTAACATGTGTGTCATCGAACATGTGACAGACAGGGGGGCGTGTGTAATCTTGTTGTTTGTTGGTTCCTTAAAACTGTTGAGCGATGCACAGTACACTGACCGTGAGCAAGACAGCGGACGCTGTCGAAACGCGTTGGTTTCTATATTATTTTGCAACCCCCAAAGGATTAATGGATTAAATTAATATGAACACTTGAGAACGCCTCAGCCTGTTCCTTTCTGCGACTCCACCTGCCCCTTGCTGGGGAAACCTGTTGAAAATATATATATATATATATATATATAGACTGCTGTTTTGGGATGGCAAGTAGCAGCCGTGCTGCTGCTTTTTGCAGGATCTGCATTTTGTTAAGGAATCTGGATTGCATATTGAGAAACAGGCCACTGCAATATTAAACTTTGGCAGTGGAACATACCCTACCATTTCTGCATAGGCTACCAATTAACAGGCAATTGAATTTAAGGCCCTTTGTATCGCCTTTAAAGCCCTGCACGGATCTAACCCTGACTATTTTTCACATAGATTCAGGAGGTACATCCCAGAGAGGCAGCTCCGATCAGCGGCATCTTCTAATCTGGTAATTGCCAAGGGCAAAAACTGCCACCTGGGGGAGGGGAAGAAATTTCATTGTAGGTACTGCGAGCCTGTGGAACTCCCTACCACTTGCACTTAAGAAGGTAAGCAAACTTTAAAAAACCTGGCTGTGCAACAACTAGCCTGCGCTCTTAATCCAGCTGTCCCATTTCTGGGTAGCCTGTCTTGCAGTTCCGCCGCACATAGACACCCTCGGGTATTATTGTGCATTACGAATTCAAATTTAATTTCAATTTCAAGGGGAGAGAGTACAAGCAGTTTACCACTGGTTAGCAGTAGTACAGTGCGCAGAGTCCTAATACCAGCAAAAACAAGGTCAGAAAAAGTGGAGAAGGAAGGCAAAAAGTTGGGGGGAAGACCTGACTAAGGCTGTCACATCTAACATATGGGATGAAGTGCCATTTGCATGTAATATAAGGATATTGCAAGTCACCGAGGAGTTCTGTCCATATACATGAACAGGTCAAAGTCTGAATTCCTTCATAAGTATATGGAACTCCAAGGTCACTTGAATGTTCTTATAATGTACTACAGAGGCTTTTTTATTCCTTATAATATATAGTAACAGCATCAACCTTCCAACAAATCAAATACTTTCTTGCTGTCTTGCTCTTTCATGGCAACGAGCTACTATGGCTCTAGACATGATTAATAAAAGAGAAAATAAGCATTTAGCAATTTTGTTGTGAAAGATTTTTAGAACCAGCTTAATGTAGGTCAACTTTGTAATAAAAAAGCTGGACCCAGAACATATGGAAACATGGAGAGATGCTCTGTATTTCCTGTAGTGGGCTCTATAGCAGGCACAAATGATACATGTAGCCATGAATATCTCCTTTCTGCTGATCACTGCTCATTTTAGAAAAAGATATAATGAGAATGAAATGTTAGTTATCCTTCACCTTGTTTAAACTGCAGTTGCTCTGTGAGTTGGCTTTCATCTTGGATGCTGGCTCTGGAAGCAGGGATTATGATGTCACAACTAAACTGTAATATCTCATTACATTATACAGGTGGCTTGAGGTGTCACAATTTCACTGTAATAAGGATGCTAGAGACAGCTTTTTACAAAGGGGTTGCAGGCTTCCATATTGTGAAACAAAATCCACATTCTTACAGGAATATTTCAGTATCCCGTGTTTTATAATGAGAAATTCGCCAGCGTAATAAGTCCAACAATGTATCTGAACTTGCCTGAAAAGAGAACAATGTGCTGTGCTGTCCCTGCTTGAGTTCAAAACACTGCTTAAGCTCCTGAGCGTGAGAAATACCATCAGAAGTCATCCGTGCTTTTATCCGTTCCACCATTTTCAGCCTATCACTTTCAGCTTCTACACAGCACTTTTGGGATAGTCAGCTTTTACACGACTGTCTGTGCATGAAACACTACACCACCTAAGAGAGGTGAAAGGCAAGGGGGGCTCTGTGTGCAGGCAGCAAAAACGGCAAGATTACAGACTCAGAGGTAAGGGCAGTTTGTGGAAAGGCAGAAATTTACTCTAGTTATTGTGTGCAATACCGAAGTCGAAGTCGACCAACCAAACAAGCATGGTTTGTCTAAATTGATTGTGAACAAATCCACTGTTTTCTAGCAGACTTCACTGTCCGAACAGACCAATGTTTAAAAACACACAACATATTTTCTAAATGTTTAATACAAAACACAGTTTGGCAACCATGAATTTATCCTCCTAACAAAACAGAGGGGGTGGCAAGCAGTGCAGAACATAGGGACATATTACCAACGAGTAGCAATATTTATCGGTAACTAGGCTTAGCAAAAATGTTTTTATCGCTAAGCATCGCCGGAAAATAAAGCTGAGATAACGTGCTGTTAGCAACGTTTATCTCCAAAGCGATAATTTTTCTGGCGATAGCGTGAATATCACTGAGAATACAGCTATATTCACGCATTAGCGACGAAATGCTCTTAGCCATGTTATCCACCTCCCATTGGATAACATGGCTATGAACTGGTCTGAGCAGGCGTTAGTTTTTGGCGATAGCGGGAATATTTCCATCGCTACGCCCGCCTTGCTAATAAGCGATAGCGACGTTAGCGACTGCTTTCAGTCGCTAACACGTTGGGTACGCCCACTTTGCATGTCATTAGCGATAAATATCGCTGACATGCCAAGCGGGACCCAAACCGCTCGCTATCGCCTAAAAACTGTTGCTAACATCAGTTAGCGAAAGCTAGCTAATATAGCGATAGAATTATTGCCGCTTAGCGGCCGAAAACGACCTCTAAACCGGCGATAATTGCCTATCGCCCCCCTTGGTAACATGCCCCATAGTTACTAAATATGGTCTGATGCTGATCTCTGCCCATGGGCTGGTACACAACCAGGCTGTCTAGAGCTATGTGTACACCTTAGCAGTGTATGTGTGTGTACACGCGCTTGCACATACTGCCTGAAATGTTTGGAGAAATTAAAATATTTCTCCAACTTTGCATGTGCCCCAAAGGGTGTCATTTTGTAATGCAAGGCCAAGCCTTACAATCTTTGCAGATCTAGCTTTGCATCAAAAACTATGGGCGCTTGCACCGGAACTCCCACTCATGAAAAGTCCTCCTGAAGCAAATTGGTGGGAAACAAGGAGAGTGATTTTTGCCCCGATAAAAGGGCACCTTTTGAGTGCAAAAGTGAAAAGTCATACCCTAACACACTCTTTAAAGAATACCCCACATTGGGGCATATTCACAAGAAAGTGTCGAAGCGAGTCTTTAAGCCAAGAAGGCTAACTACACTCTTCGTCACATTAGAAACGCAGGGCTGCACCATATTTACTAGAATCTGGTGCAGCCCGGCATTTCCCCCTCTGATGGCGCTAAATTGGCACCGCCTAGCACCAACGTAAACACCCTTGCACTATGGTGCAAGGGTGCTTGCACTATAGTGCAAGAGTGCCTGTGTTGAAGGGAAGCTTGTTTATGTTCTGGAAGGTCCCCCTTCCTGCACATAAACAATCTTTAAATGCTGTTTTGTAACTTCTATGTGTGCTGCTTAATGCAGCACACATAAAAGTTGCAAAACTGCATTTTCTAAACAATTATTGTTTATGTGCAGGAAGGAGCACCTTCCTGCACATAAACAATCATTGGTGTTTTGCTGTTTCATGTGGCACACATGTAAACAGCAAAAACGAAGAGAAATAAAGCATTTCTCCTCGTTTTGCCTGTTTAAGACCAGGTTTTCCCTGGTCTTAATGTTGGCGCTGCCTCCTATTTACGTTGCCCTCCTTAATAGGGGGCAGCATCAAAATCAATGGGTGTTACGTTGGAACGCGAATCGTAACTCCCATTGTCCTCCCCTTTTACACTAAGGGGCTCATTAGGATGACGGGCGGACTTTGCCCGCCCGCCATCCTGTCGAAATTCGGGACCGCCCGCCATAAGGGCGGGGTTTCTGTGGGGGGTATTAGGATGTGCCTGCCACAGTGGTGGCACATCCTGCATTTTTAGCATTGTGGCGGGCAGTGCTCTCTGCACCGCCCGCCACAATGCTAAAAATGCATTGATGCATTTGCATAAACAAAGCGGCAAGCACCGCGCGGTGCCTGCCGCTTTGTTTATGCAAATGAAGGGGGGAACCACAGGTACCCCCCGTGTGCACCCCCCACCTCTCCTTCACTCTGGGGGCCCGCAGGGGGCACCCAGATTGAAGACCACATGCCTTTCCGTGGCGAAATCGCCGCCGCAGAAAGGCACCTACAGACGCCCATCATAATATGGCTGGCGGTGTCTGATAGACACCGCCACCATATTATTCCTTTTCCGCTACTGTCGCAAGGCGACCGGGCGGAAAGGCGGCGCATGGTCTTTCCGTCTGCCGAGGTCCTACCCGCCATACTAATATGGCGGGGGGAAAACGAGTGTGGATGTCAGGCGGATTGCCCCCGCCAGGCTGGCAGTGGCTACTGCCAGCCTGGCGGGGGCAATCTGCCCAACATCATAATGGGCCCCTAGGTATATTGTGAAAGGGGGCCTTATTGACAAGGCAATGTTAAACCATATTAAGTGGCTTAACACTGCGTTGTTAATAAGACAAGGCCTCTATCGCCATCGCAATGTCACTGGAAGTGATGTTGTGGTGGCGAATGGGGCTTGTAAATATGCCCGTTTGTGAGGTTTTGCAGCGGTTTCATCTGCTCTAAATACAGCACTCCTTCCATTGTTAAACTCTGGACAAATAAATGTTACTACTGCTTAAATTATGGTTCTCAGATAAACCATCTCAGCAAGACAGATGGCTGAGTCTGTCTTGCCAGCATTAAAAGTAATACTCTCTATAACACCACAGTTGTCAGCAGCAAAGGTCAGCGAGCTATCTCCATCTCTCCTGCACTGAGGAGCTCAGTTAGAGCAGGCAATGCACAAGCACATTACTAAACACTCGTAACAGGAAAAGAAACAGCAAACCTATTTACATCAATGAAAAAGCTTTCAAATTCAGTTGAAGGGGCTCTATGATCCAAAACCTAAAAAAACTGAAAAAAATATCCATGTTTGGAAGGGGTTGTGAGCTTCATGCTTTAAAACGACCCTGTACACAGACCTCCTGCCCCTCCCCTGAGGGCTTGACTCAGGACAGATGGACAGGATACAGCAGTGGTGGGAGTATTAAACAAGGTCAGTTGTAGCAGGTAAACTCTGATTCCTTCCAGCAGGTGCAATGAGTGTGGGTGTGAGATTTGGGACTGGGGGGGGGCGCGTGTAGGGGGCAGCTGCACAGATGCACAAAATTAATTCCTGTAGGCTGGTGCAAGAGCATTATAGGAAGAGCCACTGGAATTATGCGTCAGGAGAGGGCAAAAGTATGCAGCAGGGTGTGTTACTGTTACATTGCATTTTTTACATCGTAATGCTGTTACAACGCAGCTATTACAACGCTGGTTCCATTACATCGGATGCTATTACAACGCAGGATATTACATAGCAGATGCTATTACAACGCATACCATTACATCGTAAGTATTGGTAAGTATATAATTTTTTTTATTTTATTTAATATTA
This sequence comes from Lissotriton vulgaris, assembly GCF_964263255.1. Classification (NCBI taxonomy): domain Eukaryota; kingdom Metazoa; phylum Chordata; class Amphibia; order Caudata; family Salamandridae; genus Lissotriton; species Lissotriton vulgaris. The sequence goes on from NC_141685.1 coordinate 333,724,665, forward strand.
TATAATTAATTTAATTATTTTTAATTATAAATAAATATATTTATTTATGTTTTTTAATATTATAAATTAAATAAATTATTTAATTAATTTTTATAATAAGTATGAGTATAGGAGTATATGTTTTGGGGTACTGAGGTATATGTTTTGGGGTGTTTGGTTATTTTTAGGTTTTAGGGCAGTGTTTGGGTTTTGGGGTACAGGGGTATTATTAGGTTTGAGGGCAGGGTTTGGGTTTTGGGGTACAGGGGTGTTTTTAGGTTTTAGGGCAGGGTTTGGGTTTTGGGGTACAGGGGTGTTTTTAGGTTTCAGGGCAGGGTTTGGGTTTTGGGGTACAGGGGTGTTTTTAGGTTTCAGGGCAGGGTTTGGGTTTTGGGGTACAGGGGTGTTTTTAGGTTTTAGGGCAGGGTTTGGGTTTTGGGGTACAGGGGTGTTTTTAGGTTTTAGGGCAGGGTTTGGGTTTTGGGGTAAAGGGTGTTTTTAGGTTTTAGGGCAGGGTTTGGGTTTTGGGGTGCAGGGGTGTTTTTAGGTTTCAGGGCAGGGTTTGGGTTTTGGGGTACAGGGGTGTTTTTAGGTTTGGGGGCAGGGTTTGGGTTTTGGGGTACAGGGGTGTTTTTAGGTTTTAGGGCAGGGTTTGGGTTTTGGGGTACAGGGGTGTTTTTAGGTTTTAGGGCAGGGTTTGGGTTTTGGGGTACAGGGGTGTTTTAAGGTTTCAGGGCAGGGTTTGGGTTTTGGGGTACAGGGGTATTTTTAGGTTTTAGGGCTGGGTAAGGGTTTTGGGGTACAGGGGTATTTTAGGGTTCAGGGGTAGGTTTGTGTTTAGGGCTGATTTAATTATATTTACCATTTATAAATTAATTAAAATATATTTATTAAATTAAATTAATTATATTATATTAATTACATTTTTTAATTAAATTAATTAAATTAAATAAATTATTTTAATTAATTTAATGTAATTACTATTTGAAAAATATTTAAATCAAATTAATTTCAATAGATTTTTTAAATAAAATTAATTATATATTTTTTTCAAATTAAATTAAATAAATTGATTTTAATTTATTACATTAAATTAATTACTATTTTAAAATGTATTTTAATTAAAATAATTAAATTAAATTAATTAAATTAACTTAATTACATTTTTTTTAAAAAGGTATACTTACCTATACTTACGATGTAATGCCATGCGTTGTAATAGCATCTGCTATGTAATGCCATGCGTTGTAATGGCATCCGATGTAATGGATCCTGCGTTGTAAAAATTCCGATGTAACGGAATGCGATGTAAAAAACCGCGTTGTACTGACACCAATCCTGCAGCAGGACTGAGTAAATTATGCAATAAAAAAAGCAAATTATGCGGCACAATGTTGCACATTTTGTAATACTATTACTTCATTATTTTGTCATTTGTAAACTTGGTAACACTGTCTGGCCATTGGTTGCATCTCATTAGTACCATTTTAATACCAAACATAGCAATAAGCAACCAATAGTTGACCAGTCCAGCATTGAAAATGGCATTTAAGTGTGCTGCAAGACATGTTGCTACATTTTAGTAACTTTTGAATTCTATGAGTTAGAAACAATTTTTTTTGTTAAACTCTGCAGATTACGGGGCAGATGATGTTTTATGTGGCGGCAAATCTAATATTATGTGAAAATCACCACTGCCACACAATGTTATAATTCCAGTGGCCCTGATTACCGTCAAAGTTGCTATTGAAGACCCTACCATTTGATGGACACTTTGGAACTACCTCCAGCTGCGCAGGAATGTTCTAACAAGCAGGTAGGAAGTTTTACAAAACAGAGGCAAGCACAATTATTTTTTGAGATACGCTCTCTTGCTGTTCAAGCGTGTTTGGTGCAGTAAGTTCCATTGGGCAGATTTACAAGCCCCTTGCACCACTTTTGCGTCACTTTCCCCATGTTAAAAATGATGCAAAATTGGCGCAAGGGCATTGTATATAAGCCCCCAAATCTGCATTTACAATGTAGCTGTACAACAAAAAACAAAACAATTTTGAAATTATTATTTTTTCCCGGAACTTACGCATGGGCACATCAAACTGAAAAATATTAAGAAGCACTGGAGGAAAATCCCAAAGACATGTCAGAAATGTTATTTATGCAGAGAACAGATGCAGGATATTAAAGGTGATTTTGGACCTTAGAGTTCAGCCGACTGGTTACTCTGTCACAAACGTAATGGATATCTCTGCCTCCTTATTACAAGTGCCATTGGAAATAATACACTTGTAATATGGCAGACATTTGTAATGGACTAACCCATCTGCCGAGGCATTAAGGGCCTGATTTATATTGTGCAGGTGGACTGTAGGGCTGACTCCACAGGATCGTCGAAGGCGTTTAATCATGCCCATGATGGAGTAGTCTCCGCCGTGATTGATTAAATCTAAGGTCCTTCCGCACATATATTTGCTAAACGGTACCTTTTCAGTATAGATACTTGTAGTAATTACACTGAGGCAGGTAAGTGTAAGAGCACGTAGTTTAATGACTGTTCATCTCCACAGCTTCCAAGGACACAATAAACTGCCCCTCAGTATTCAAATCATAACATTCTATCACTATGACAGTGACATCAAAAGCATAGATAAGGACAGCAGTAGACAATAATGTATACAGAGATAGGAAATCTACTACAACAGCTCCTGTCTTTCTATAATGCAAATAAAAATGAGAAAGAGCAAAAGAGAACCAAGCAAATAACAAATGCAGTATTAATGTACAAAACAGGAACAGATACAAAAGAGGAAAACCAAAAGAAATGCTAAAGATAAGGCAAAGAAATAACAAAGCAGAAACTTCTAAAAGTAGCCAAAATGGCTAAAAATCCAACCGTGTTGGCAGAACACTTCTCCTACCACTCTTCTGTGGAGAACATATTTCAGAGACAAGTTTGAAGGTTGAGAAAACGGCTGTAAACACCCCCTCTGAGATTGTTGAAACACATCAGAATCAGTCCCAGACTCAAAAGCCGAATGCAACAACACCCTCTTGGGAACTTTGTAAATTCTAGAGAGTTACCACCAAGACTTCCCATTGACCCTCACAGCAAAACGTGAAGCGGCATCCACTTTGACTGGAGGACCACATTTTGAGAGCCCCTTTGCCACATTGAGAGGAGATTTGATTCTCACCCAATCTCCTACTCTGACACCGGAGTCAAACCCAACCACATCTGGGTCAAGTGACTTGGAAGGTGTCCCAACATCAGTTTTACAGAAACCAATCTTAGACTGTAAACCCCAATTCTTCATCCAAACAGGACACATATGGAAAGCAGCCCCCCTCCCATGATGCACTTCAAAAGAGCTGGCACCCGTAACAAGATTGGGAGCGGTGCGATGCACCCACAACATGCTTTGGACCTCCTCTTTGATCTGTACTCTGCATGAAACAGCCCACTGAGCACAACAAGAATGCAGTTGGTGCACACAATGAAATCATTGCCCTGTGGGTGATATAAGGCCACACTGCTGTGTGGGATTCCAGATTGAGATAAAAAATCAGACATCTCCTTAGACATGAATTGAACACCGTTATCTGTTACAATCTCTTTTGGGAACCCTTCTCTGGCAAGAAGACTATGAAAAAACTTGATAACCTCTTGAGAGTTAGATCAGACATAGAATTAACCTCCCACCATTTACTGAAATAATCAGCAACAACCAATGGAAATTTGTGTTTCCTAGGTATGACATTAAAAGGACCGATAAAATCCACGGCTAACTTTAACCATAGTCCATTGGGAAGTTCCACTTCTTGAATGGGAGGACTGACAACCTTAATCACTTGTCACTGGTGCAGCACGTCACACATCCCTCAACTGCATCATTCACTTGGCGGTCCATTGAAGGCCACCAGTACATGCTACGTATGCTTCTTTTGGTACTCGTTTGTCTAAGATTACCCTCATGTCAATACCCAAAGATGCAAGATCTCAGAGACACAGGGGGAACACATTTATCTCCCTGCATGATCATTTCACCACCCTCCAAAGTGAGCTCATCAGCAATCTTAACAAAAGGCTGTAGATCTCCATCCAAATGCTTTTCTTTGGGCCACCCCACACAATAAACTACTTCACTTTCTTGAGCACAGAATCAGATTCCAAGGCACTACGCCACTCCGGCTCAGTAAAACAACCCACACTGCAAGCATCCACAGTAGCAATCAGACACTCTTCATCTTCATCATCATCAGTGAGTTCCTGTTTTCGCAAAGGTAAAGGAGACTTCAATAGAAAATCTTCCCTTGTGATTTTTCCACCAGGTTTGTGTGCTACTTCAAAATTCTATTGTAACAATTTTGAGCTTAGCCTCACAATTCTCGGCATGTGATCTTTAACAATGTTCCCATTAAGAATGGGAATGAGAGGTTAATGGTCAGTAAACAATTTGAATTTTTTGCCCCACATGAAACACTTGAACCTCTCGACAGCCCAACAGCATGCCAACAATTCCCTTTCAATGACAGAACAATTCTTCTCACTCTGTCATAATGCATGTTAGACAAATCCAATAGTATGTTCTTTACCCTACTTGACCCGTGTGATCATGCCTCCCAACCCATCCAAACTGGCATCAGCAGAAACAATACACTGATTGTGTGGATCAAAAGGAGTAAGGATGTTGCAAGACCCTAGTGCTTGTTTTATGTGAACAAACTTATCTTGACATGGTTTAACCCACACAAAAAAAACTTTTCTCTTGAGAAGACCTCTAAAATGCACAGTTTTCACAGCAAAATTGGGAATACATTTTGTGTAAAACTCGCACACACCCAAAAACTAAGAGACTTGTTCCTTGGTCGTAGGGTATTGAACATTCACAATAACCTCAATAAGTCCTTCCCGTTGTTCAATTCCTTCAGGGGATATGCAATGACCCAAATACTCAATGGATTCCACTCCAAAAACACACTTAAGTGTGTTGACAACAATCCCATTCTCCTGCAATCTGTTCAAGACCTCAGCAATATTTTTGTCATGTTAAGCTTTGCATTTCCCAGAGACTAAAATATCATCTTGAAAGACCACTGTGTCCTTCACGCCTTCCAACACCATCTCCATAACACGTTGAAATACTGAGGCTGCCGAAGCTAACCCAAACGGCATTTTTCTAAATTGGAAGGTACCAACAGGAGAGACAAAAGCTGTTAAATGCTTACACACTGGATACAACTCTACCTGGTGGTAAGCAGTTGCAAGATCTATTTTAGAAAATCTATATCTAGCACCTGAAAACTTTGAAAGAATGTCATCAATACAGGAAAGAGGGCAAAAGTCAACCCAGATTTTGTTGTTCCGACTGCGCAAATCAATGCACACCTTCAAACTTCCATTCTTCTTGCGGGCAACCACTAATGGAGACAACCAAAGAGAAGACTCAATAGGTTCGATGACACCTGAGTCACACATTTTCTTGAGCTCATCTGACAGGTTCTCTCTGATGCTAAATCGTTCATTGTGTAACTTGTGGTTTAGTGGCAGAGCTTGCTCCTTCACCTTGATTATATTTTTGAAACCCTTGTGTATACCAAAGTATCTGCTAAGACACCTGAGAATTTGCTGGACTAAGTGGTCAAACTCTCACCTTGAATGGGATCACCCAACACCAACATCTGCTCAATTGTACCTTGCCTTAGGGTCATGCCAAACAAACCCTGGTGATACCATCCCAGGATATTGAGTGCTTTTCTAGCAACATAAATCTTTCCTTGGATACATCTATCTTTGAAAATTACGGTTATCTTGAAAAAACGCTTTAACTCGATCTTACTGCCTTCATAAGAAACAGGGCTCCTGTCTAGTGGTTGGAGAGGTTTATTCACCCAGTTGTTCTCAAATAACTCTTCAGTAATCAATGTCATGTGTGCTCCAGAATCCACCAACAATTGTACCAACTTACCGTCAACTATCACATCAACCACAGGACCCACACAAGTCTCTGAATCAACTGAGACCACCATAATTCCATCCGTCAAAGAACTCACAACTTCATACCCAGAATCATCTTTTTCTTCCTCAGAATACCCAGCATTGACATTGCCCCGGACACCACACACCTTAGCAAAATGCCCCTGTTTACCACATTTCCGATAGGAAGCAATCCTTGCAGGACAAATCCGGGAATTGGGATAGTGCGAGGGAAACCTGCATATTGTACACACATTCTTATTCGAACCTACTTTCTTCTCAGATCTGGCAGGAATGTACCTGCTACCCTTCTGTTTAGCCTGTTGTTTGTCTTGATCACATTTTTGTTTTTCACCTCGATCTCTACGTTCTTTTACCACCCCCACAACATACTTTTCAGACTTAAGCTCTCTCTAGGCTTTTTGTGAAAGCTCAATGCTCTTTACAATTGTAATAGCTTCTTGTAAAGAAGGATTTTTTAGAGTTGTATTGTATTATTTTGTTTTGTATTGTAATTGCATGTATATAGCGCTTACTACCCCTGACGAGGCGTCAAAGCGCTTTTTCGGCGGGTAGCACGCTACTCCGGGATCCATAGAGGATTAGTGTTGAATTATTATAGTGAAACATGCAAGTACATTTTAAGTGGTGGATACATTTGTTAGTTATTTGTATTGGGAATGATAGCAGAAGGATAGAGGAGGACAAGGTTTGTATTTATCGCTTGTTGACGCACGCTATTCAGGAAGCCTATAAACGATTAGTGGTGAATTAATATGGTGAAATATGAGGTAATTTCAGTGGTGGATATTAGTCTGTTACTTGGAGTGCGAAGGATAGCGGAGAGATAAAAGGGGAAGAAAGATTTGCATTCATATAGCACTTGTTATCCCTGATGGGTGTTGAAGCGCTTTTCTGGTGAGTGGCACGCCACTCCAGAACCCATAAAGGATTAGTGTTGAAAATTAGTATAGTATAAATATGAAGTAATTTGAGTAGTAGATATGTTATTCGGTTATTTGGGCAGTATATTAGTATAGTTGAAAATGGAATTTGAGAAGCGAATATCTTAGTCTGTTTATTTTGATTGAAAAGGATAGTGGAGGGATAAAGAGTGAAGGATTTTTTTTAAATAATTTTTTTAGGTCTAAGCAGTAGGAAGAGGCTTTTGGATGAGTAAAAAGGAGTTTTGGAGGGGAGGAGTCAGAGGACAGAGATTAGAAAGGTTTGTTTTAGGGGATCGTGTAGTAAAAAGAGGTGTCAGATGATGCAAGGAGGGGTAGAGCAGGAGAGAGTCTAGAAAGGGTTATTTTGGTGATCATAATAGTGGTATGGGGTTTGGGATAAATGAGAGAGTGGATTTAGAGGATATATTAATAGATTTATAGGATGAGAGATAGGGTAGTACATTGGAAGGAGTACTAGAATGAAGTTTGAGATGAGTCAGAAGGTTGGGCTAGAAGATATATTGAGCAAAGTATAGGCTGAGAAATAGGCTAGTTCATTGGAAATGCTAAATTAGAAGAAAGTGTTAAATATATAGATACATAAGTACATTGAAAGTATATAGATACATAAAGGAAGTAAGTATATTTAGATTAAATATATTAATAGAGGCACAGGATGAGAAATAGGGCAGTGCATTGGATATGCTTTTTCAGGAGAAAAGTAGCAGACACACTGATCCAAGTACATGGGAGGTACACAGATGCACTATGGAAGTATGTACATGTAGACCAAAGATGTTTTTTATTTATTGATTATTATTATTATTATTATTTTGTATTTTTTTTTCTCTTTTCTCTTAACAACATAATTATTTTACTTGTTTTATAAAGTAATACACAAAGATAGTTATATATCTATAGTGAAAACAAATGCTTATATACAGAGTGATATGCTGTAAATATCTGTTTCCGTATGGTGCTTATGTGGGAAGAGCCAAATCTTGAGTAGTTTTCTGAAGACAAGGTGGTTGTTGGTGTATCTTATGTTGGGGGGTAAAGAGTTCCATAGTTTGGCTACTTGAACAGAGAAGGATGTGCCACCCATGGTTTTTTTCTTGTCTGGTGGGATTTGTCAATGTTATGTTATGTCATGTCAATGTCACCTTATCTTGAATTAAATGAGAAGTGAAATGTTCAAACTCTCATTTAGCGACTAGAATACGCAATGCAGAAACATACGACACAGTGCTTTTATCAGTGTCTTGTTCTCTTGTAAAAAACATGTGCCTAGCCACAACCAGACTACCTTCAACATCAAACTGTTTTTCCAACATTCTTAACACTTGATCAAACATGTTTAACTCTTCTTCTCCCTCAACCACATCAAGGGGAGGTAGATGTTCGAGAACAGCTTGTCCCTCAAACCCTAGATTGTTCTCTAATATGAATGTTTTCCGTTCAGCACTAAACCTTGTACCCACCATGGCACCTAAATATTTTTTAAATGCCCTGTACCACACCATCCACCTAACAGGTGAATCTCCTGGAAGCTGTAAAAATGCTGGGGGAGATAAAGCTAATAAAAATAAAAGAAAAACCATTTACTTCCACCTGTGAAGAAAAAAAGTTATTGTGGTAACAAGAACAAAAGAATCTGTAATAATAATGATAAAAGTACTCGAAAACTGTCAAAACATGACTTAGTTTTGCAACAGACACCTCCTCTGCAGTTTGACACTTGAAATAGATCAAGACGAATCTGGACTCCTCCGCATAGCAATCACTCACAAAGGGACATGAAGGTGAAATTCTCAAGCAACGGGTGAGACATCTGCTTAATTGCTGCTATGCTGAGGTGAAGCTAGATCCCCAAAAAGGTGTAAATAATGGCTTCGTTGTGTGCAGGCGGAGATAAAGCGTAGAGCGGTCACGTGGGGTGAAACTGGGAAGAGCGTTGCCACGTAAACTCCACTGAAACCCCTTGACTCGAAAGGATTATGACTGGCACAGTGACGCATTCCCTGGTTCACCACAGGAATGATCTATTGTGCCATCGTACAGGAGACGGGCCCAACGCGAAAGGATCTCTGTGCAGATAGGCACACATGCACGATGAACACGAAGTACTGAATCTCACACACTACACGGAGGTCCAGAGAAACTCACAGTTTGTGCAGCCAAGAAGGTAAACGAAGATTGCGGCTCACAAGAAGGGCAAAACACTCCAAATGAAGCTCACCAACTCACTGGCACAATGAGGAGTACGTGGAAGCTTGCTGACAGCTGACCTTCCTTAGCCTTGCTCATTGACAATCTCTCGACAAACTACTTTATGGTGAATATTCTCCAGTGAATGAAACAATCACAGCAATTCCCAAGAAAAAATGCTGATTGTGGTTCTTGACCAACACTCATGTGGAAAAGGTCGCAAACACCGCAGTAGATAGCATACTGTGGAGAGAAGACTACAATTCTATTGAACAGCACATGTGAGTGGAGAGAAGAACAGTCCAACTCGTCGACAAATTTGTAGTAATTACATTGAGGCAGGTAAGTGTAAGAGCACTTAGTTTAATGACTATTTATCTCCACAGCTTACAGGGAAACAATAAACTGCCCCTTAGTATTCACACCATAACATTCAATCACCATGACAGTGACATCACAAACATAGATAAGTACAGCAGTAGACAATAATGAATACAGTGATAGGAAAACTACTACAATACTCCGTTGCCATTGTGACAGAGTGGCTATACCACCAAGATATAAATCGGTCCCTAAGTCTGACCTGAGCTAAAACCAGCAAACCTTTAATTTTTATTCTAGCTGTAAAACAGCATCAGAACCACTGGATTTAATGTATTTACCAAGCCAATTAGGTCCATGTTTTAACATTTATCATTTTATGCTTTTTAGATTAATGAAATTGTAGGATTTAATAATTTGCATTATGCATATTATACTGTTATTTCATGTATATATTGCCCACTGTTATATAAAGGTAATAGCAAAACAAATAAAACACGGATTTGAACTGATTTGATTGAATTTAACTGTGAGTAATTTGGTACAATGGCCTATCTCTGTCTCAGATGCTTGTGCTACAGCTGTTCTGAAATTATATTAAATTACAAAACATATAAAAGAGAATTTGAAGATGGTCATCCAAAATTCTTGGCTTTACCAATGCTTGTGCCTCTATTGCACAAGTATTTTCAAAGTCACTGCTGGCAAGAGCATGGGGCGCTTGGCAGCTGTGGTTGGCCATGTATGTTACAGCTGGACCCCAATGAGGAGCCTGAAGAAAGTGTGAAGAGAGATGCAAAAAAAGGACAATTATCCACACACTGAGAGCAAGGAGGCAGAAGGTCAAAAAAGGTCAAGAAAGTTCAAAGGGCGTGATAGTGAGTGGCAGGAGAGGGCAGGAATAGAAAGCAAGCAAAAGGGATAGTGACGGCAGCAAGAGGAAGTAGAAGGGACAACCCTCCCATCAAGCGCAAAAGTGAAATGTCAAATCATCATCCTTAGGAAAAAGAAATGTTAATGACATCAGCAGTGGAAGAATACAATTCATCCAGTTAATACATGGAAACCAGGAATGATCAGGGGTGGGACAAACAAAAGAATAGTGAGGCATGGTATCCAATGGAAAGCAAAATGCTGAGATAGATAAAAAAAAGCCTTCTACTTATGAGTCAAGGGCTTTGAGGGATCAAAGCCCCCCCAAAGTATATGTTAAAGTACTGGATACAATGCTATCTGAAACAGACTTCTAAAGCTATCTGTAGCAAGACTTCAAAAATAAGTGTAATAAAACAAAAAGTGTGAAATTGAAATACTTATTTGAGAAGATATCTATTTTATAGTTGTTCAACAGCTTTCAGACTCACCATGGCCTAATTCCTCTGTCGATCTTTAACCCCTTAGATGAAAAGGACGTAACAGTTACGTCCTCAGCCACGGTGCTTGTGTGCTGAGGACGTAACTCTTTAGTCCTGGCACACACCCACGGGGGAAGCACTGATGCATCCTCCATGGCCCCCCATCTACAAGCCCATACTGGGGTGTAGCAGTGGAAGTGCTTCCGCTGCCACCTCTGATGCCCCCCTCAGTAATCTGATGATGTTGGCGTGCCCTGAGAGAGGAGGTGTTTCTAGTTTGTCCTTCTCATGGGCAGTTGGTGGGAGGAAATCCAGACACAGGGGGAAAGGAAAGAGTTTTTCCTTCCCCCCTGTACCTGTTTTGAATGTCTTCCTTCTCAACGAACGTGGGTGTGGCCAGCGAGGAAGATATCCATTACAACGCATCTTTTACATTGTAATGCTATTCCAATGAAACTTTTACATCGTATATTCCATTACAACAAATGTTATTACAACGCATGCCATTACAACGCATAGTCAATTACAACGCATGCCATTACAACACAATTTTTTTTAATAAAAAAAGAAAATAAGTACTCGCTTTTAAAAATAATACATAGTTATTATTTTATAATATACAATTTAGGTTATTAACGCATTAGTGGAATTACTCAAAACAGTACTCGGGTATGAATTAAAATACTCGATAATTAAATGAGATTATCTCTTGCACGGGATGCAGGGAAACTAGGGGATGTGGTGTAGTGTAGTTCCTATTTTCCCAATAGGCTCTGCGCATTGGAATAACATAAACAGCAGTGTAGACGTAGGACTGAGGTCATCTAGGTCTCTACTGACTATGTTAAACTTAATTTAGGTTTGCGCCAGCTAGCTCAGAGGTCACTGGAAACTTTCTTGAATGAATAGGGAGGGACAAGCTCCCCTGGCTCAGACAAGAAGGGATTCAGTTTCCGACAACCGCATAAACATGACAACTTTGCTCCCTCAGAATAAGAGTAAATCTCTAGAGTTGTGTGAAAACAATAGACAGCTATTTCACTCAGTCAGCAGGGCATACTTAGTTTCACCAGAATGCAGAGAAATTAAGAGACGGGCGTTTTCAATAAAAGGGTCTTATTTATTGAGCAGTCTTCCTTCTCATGCAAGAGAAATTAATTGCCACAATTGCAATACTTAAGGTAAAGTAAAGTGCGTACAGTAAAAGTAGTATTATGAAATAATACTGTAAAAGCATGGATACGGTTTCTTAGCCATATGATACTTTAAAATGGATAAAATATATACATACATAAATACATTGACTAAAAGTACTCAACTGGTGCTTCTAACTAAGCCTACCCCGGTGTACCTGACCTAAGCCTAATACTTGGGAAGGGATAAGTTGCAGTGTTAAGTTAGGTTGGTTACGATAATTTTACCAAGAATCTGCATCAAGAATTCTCTTAAGGGTTTAGTCAGCTCCGTACCTTGGTAATAGAATGTGGGAGGTCTGATATCTCTTTCCTCAGGACTCGATATCCCAGCAACCCGCAAGGGTAGGCTGGAAACACCAGAGCTGGATTTTCTCGGCTGGAGAAAAAGACAGCGTCTCTTTCAGTGCGTCAAACAGGAGGGGCGTCGTCCGTGGGCACTCGCATCTGCTGGGCTCTCGGGCAAGTTGATGGCCGCTCTGCTCCAAACCACTGTGTGTTTGCTTAAGGCAACTGTTGGTATTTTATACTTGAAAGGTGCCGGGTTTGACGTAAGGTTGGACATAAGACGTCACCAAGAACTAACAGTTCTTGCAGGACTTCAGAAGTTCTTGTTCAAATCAAAACAAAAGCAGGGGGGTTTTCCCGGGCTACTGGAGGCTTGGTTTGTTTAAAGAACGCGTTGTGCTTTCTAGGAGTTGATGGGAGTAGCCGTGCTGTGCTTTGGATTGCATGGGCTATTACTGAATATGAATCTGATTCTTATGCCTTTGTCAGGACATTATTGATTATAACCTCACAAGGGCATAAATCAGGAATATTGAATTAGGGTCCTAGATATGAACACGGCAGTGGGTGGGGTAGTGATTTAAAATGTAGGCAGGAATTATAAATAAAGATTATAAATATTAATTACAGAAATGTATGAAAACACAAAATAAAGGAATTAAATAAATTATTACTCGGTTTGAATTAGAATACTTGAAGACTAAAAGAGAGTATTAAATGTAAGAAAACGCGGATGAATTGAATTATACAAATTAATACTAGGGTAAGAATTAAAATATTCGAAGTATAAAAGAGAGTATCTCTGGCACGGGATGCTGGGCAAATAGGGGTTTTGGGTGGGGTATTGCATTAAAATGTAGGCACGAACTATAAATAAAGATTATAAATATTAGTTACAGAAATGTATGAAAACACTGAATGATGGAATTAAATAAATTGATACTCGGGTTTGAATTAGAATACTCGAAGATTAAGAGAGTGTATTAAAAGTAAGAAAACACGGATTCATTGACTTATACAAATTAATACTAGGGTAAGAATTAAAATACTCAAATAATAAAAGAGAGTATCGCTGGCACGGGATGCAGGGAAAATAGGGGTTTTGGGTGGGGTAGTGCATTAAAATGTAGGCATGAACTATAAATAAATATTATAAATATTAGTTACAGATATGTATAAAAACACTGAATGATGGAATTAAATAAATGAATACTCGGGTATGTATTAGAATACTCAAAGATTAAAAGAGAGTGTTAAATGTAAGAAAACACGGATTAATTGAATTATACAAATTAATATTAGGGTAAGAATTAAAATACTAGAAGAATAAAAGAGAGCATCTCTGGCACGGGATGCAAGGAAACTAGGGGTTGGATTAATTGAATCTAGGGGTTTTGTGTGGGGTTTTGGGTAGGGTGGGGTTTTGGGTGGGGTAGGGCATTAAAATGTAGGCACAAACTATAAATAAAGATTATAAATATTAGTTACAGAAATCTATGAAAACACTGAATGATGGAATTAAATAAATTAATACTCGGGTATCTATTAGAATACTCAAAGATTAATAGAGAGTGTCTCTGGCACTGATGCAGTAAAAATAGGGGTTTAGGGTGGTAAAGAGTACTAAAAAATGTTTGAAAAAAGTTAATAAAATAATAAGTCGGAAAAAAGGGGTATGAATGTAAATACTTGTATATAAAAGTAGCCTACAGAAATGCTTTTATAAGAAAGATAAGTTTAAATAAAGCATTTTGGAAATTAAACGAAAGTTAAAAAGTATGGAAAGAGGCACGTTTACATAAACATGTGATGTACTAAAACAGTGGCAATGAGAGCACTTGTCAACTGAAAAACGTGAGTTAAAAGAAGGAGGAGCAATAAATTGATCCCATAGAGTGTTAACTAACCAAAAAGTATATAAACCACACCCGTGGGATAATTAGTTTTGTTTCAGAGAATCAATGCGGGTGAAGAAACTACAAGGAAGGTAATGATTCGGGGCTGCGGAAGCATCTTGAGAATATCTTTCATTTCCTCAGAGGTAACATATTGTTAATGTATATTTAAAAATACATAAAACATTATGTCCCCTCCAGAGGAGTTAAATGAATTTCGATGGAGTATGGAAAGAATATCGAAGAGAGGTAAATTATGTGAAAGGGTATATGTTTGATATTTTTAAAAAGAAAGCAAAAATATTTAAATGATTATAGAATGTAGTATGTTCAAGTTTAAATGGAATATGATAACGAGTTGACGAAAGAACCATTGCAAGAAAAATAGGTGAATTAAGGAATTACTTTGTGCAAGGTAATGATTCGGAGCGTTGGTATCATCTTGGAAAGGGGCGACCACTCGGTCCCCCCGAACGTATGGATGAGTGCCTCGATCCCCCCGGGAAGCCATTTTTGGGCGGGAGGCGCGTCTCGGCTGGTATGCCCGAAGCGGCGTAGCCGGGGCGCGCTTTTTTCCCGCCCTAGAGTGGGCTGGCCTAGACACCGACGCAGCCAGCCACGCCCTCGGGGCGGGCAGGGGCGGGTTTTCGCCCGCCCTGAAGACGGATAAAAGAAGGCGCAAGACCAGAAGACGTCCTCTTGTTCTTGTGCTCCGAAGCTGCACCTCCTCGCTACACGTGAGCTCGGGACGGAACGAAGAGCCAATTTTGAGCGTTTTGATCTTTTTCTTTGTCTTCTAGATACTTCGTCGGAGAGATGCCCAAGAAAGGCGCAAAGAGAATGACGACTGAGCAGATGGTTCGGGCCCTTTTTAAGGATATGTCCGACATAAAGAAGCGGCTGGCGGAGCGAGACGGGGAGGAGGGATCGGGCCAACCACCGGCTGGAGGGAGACCTAAGAGGCCGAGAAGGGTTCCAGCCGGGGGAGATGTCCCGGCTCCCTCTGCCCCGCTCGAGGCGCCGACCCCAGTACCGATCGAGGGGAATCCAATCCCCGTTGTCGTCACCCCGACACCTAAGGAAGACATGCCCCCCGAGCTGGCAGCACAGCTAGCAGCATGGTTGGGGGATAGCAGTGATGGCGCCACGGCTGCCGAGGCACAGGCGCTGATAAAAGGGCTTCGTGAGAAGAAAGAGGCAGCTAGAGTGGCTGCACCGTTGGCAGGGATAGACAAGCCGCAAGCGGCAGAAGCTGCGTCCGGTTCAGGTAAGCGGCCATTGCCGATTGCACGGGACGAGTCAGCACCCTCTCGTAGAGAGAGATTGGGACAACATGTGCCTTTAGCCATAAAGGAAAAGATCTGGGCAGGGGAATACGTGAATATTTTTTCCTTGCTTGTTGATCATTATGATGTGGAGCATGTAAAAAGTCAGAAGGACCTAATGCATCCGAGTGTTTGGCGCGCAAAAATGGCCGCCTTTAAGGTAAATGAGAACATTGGCAACTGGGGCAATGCCTGGGGTATTTTTACATCGATTTTGGGGGAACGTAGGCCCGAGTTGCTTCCTGAGTTTCCCGTTTACCAATCACGAATTATGGGTTACTCGACGGCGTATCAAGGTAACCATTGGTTTTGTTATGATAATCTGTTCAGGAAAGAAAAGGAACATAACAAGAGTTTGACCTGGGATTGTTACGATTCTTTAACGTGGGATAAAATGAAGGAATCGGGAATGTTAAGAATGCCATTGGTCGGGAGCAATGTTGTTGATTACTCCCGCCAAAATGTGGGGTCGCCCTTTCGACCAAGTACGAGCACCGACGACCAGTCGAGGCCCGCAGGTAATACCGGGAGAAAGGGTTTCTGTTATAACTTCAACAGAGGGAAATGTACCAGGCCTCCGGGGTCCTGTAAATTTAGACACGAATGTAGTACGTGTGGGTCATCCCATCCTGAGTCATCGTGCAGAGCCAGAACGGGTGAGAATGGGGGTAAGGGAGGCGCCAAACAGGTCTAATCTAGTCCGAGGGGCGCCTTTACCAACCCCGATTGATACCTTGGCAATGATCCCCTGGCTCAGCGATTACCCGGATCGTGCTTCTGCCGGGGTGCTGCGGAACGGTTTTACACATGGTTTCCGCATCCCGGTGGGGGACTTTCAGGGTGTAGGGAGTTGCAAGAATCAGCTTTCCGTCTTACAACATTCATCTGTGGTGCAGGAAAAAATTCAGAAAGAGGTTAGCCGGGGACGGGTCGCCGGCCCGTTTAGTGTACCCCCGGTACCGGATTTTGTTTGTTCTCCGTTAGGGGTGGTCCCCAAGAAGGACCCAGGTGAGTTTCGTCTGATCCATAATCTGTCTGCTCCACACGGCCTTTCGGTAAACGACGCAATTGATCCTGGAGTTTGTTCGGTGCGATACGCATCGTTTGATGAGGCAGTAGCCATCTTGAATCGCCTGGGGCCCGGGACGTTGATGGCGAAATCAGATATCGAGTCAGCGTTCCGGTTGCTCCCGGTACACCCAGACGATCAGCGTCTTTTGGGATTCGGGTTCCAGGGATCATTTTACATGGATAGGTGTATGCCAATGGGATGCTCTATATCATGTGCTTATTTTGAGCAATTCAGTACTTTCCTGCAATGGGTGTTCACTAAGAAGACGGGTTTTCGAAATGTAATGCACTACCTTGACGACTTTTTGTTCCTTGGCCCCGCCGGAAACCCCGAGTGTGCCCAGGCCTTAGATGAATTCTGTGTGTTGATGGGTCATTTTGGCGTGCCGTTGGCACCGGGTAAAACTATGGGTCCCACGACTTGCCTCGAGTTCTTGGGGATCGAGTTGGACTCAAGGGAGGGGTGTTTCCGTTTACCAGCCAGCAAAGTGTTGAAATTCAGGTCAGCCCTCCGAGTATGTTTAAATACACCCAAGGTTACACTGCATCAGTTGCAACAATTAGTGGGGAAGTTGAATTTTGCCTTGAGAGTAATCCCAATGGCTCGCCCTTTTTCCCGCTCCATTGCCCAAGCGATGATTGGCCTGAAGGAGGGTCATCATCGCACGAGGTTATCGGCTGAGGTCCGCCAGGACATGCGGATATGGTTAGCATTCCTGGCGGACTTCAATGGCCGAGTCGTCTGGAACAAGCCAGCCGTGTCCTCGGAAGAGCTTGGGCTATGGACGGATTCAGCAGGAAGCATAGGTTTTGGCGCCATCTTCGGCACGAACTGGTCTGCTCAAAGATGGCCCCTATGGTGGCACGAGAAGGGGCTAACGAGTAATATCGCTTTCCTTGAATTATTTCCCATTCTCGTGGCCCTGAGAACCTGGCCAGAAGGTTTCAGAGATCATTCTGTCGTTTTTTGGTCCGACAATATGACCGTGGTAGAATGCATCAACAGTCAGTCAGCCCATTGTAAATTGATTTTGAGGCTGCTCAAAGAAATTGTCCTACTATGTATGCAACTGAACGTGGTTTTCAGAGCAAAACATGTCCCAGGAGTGATGAATCAGGCCGCTGACGCACTGTCTCGTTTTCACATGCAGGCTTTCTCGGGTTTCCTTCCTTCAGCGGACCCGGAGCCGGCACCCTTCCCCGAAGCTCTCTGGTCTCTCGGTGCCCCGAACTTCGTCACCTCGTGGGAGAGAGTCTAGCACCCAGGACAAGGAAGGCATATGAAGGGGCGTTCCAGGCCTATTTAGCCTTTTTGGGGGCAGAGAGAGGGGGTCTTTGGGGTCAGGAAGAGTGGGTAGTACTCTTTCTTATGTCTTTACACAGGGCTGGGAAATCGGTGGCTACGGCCCAAAGGCATCGTGCCGCCATTTCCTTTGTTGCCAGGGCCCATGGCATCCTGGACCCAACAGCGTCTTTCACAGTACAGAAAGCGCTGCGTGGGTGGCAACGCCTAGAGGGTCGCAGAGTAGACGTGAGACGACCGATAGGTCTAGACAGGTTGTCCCTGTTACTGGCCACACTCCCGAACACATGCTCGTCCCCTTTTGAGACCTGTTTGTTCCGGTCTGCATTTACGCTGGCGTTTCACGGGGCTATGAGAGTTAGTGAGCTGGTTGCAAGGAACAAACAGGATGTGACGGGGGGCTTGTGCAGAGAACATGTTCAGATCAGGGGGGACGCGATGATTGTCTCCTTTCTCCGGTCTAAGACTGACCAAGATGGGAGAGGGGACTGTACGATCATTCGCAGGAACCCCGAGTCATCCATGTGTCCGGTACAGTGCTTAGAAGATTACCTAGCACAGAGAGTGGCATCATGGGGGGGGACATTGTTGAGGCATGCAGACGCCACCCCGCTGACGAGGTTTCAGTTTCAACGGGTGCTTGCAATGGCCATTGCCGCAGCGGGCTTGGACCCGGGCGAATTTGGGACCCACTCCTTTCGTATAGGGGCTGCCACTGAAGCTACAGCCAGGGGTCTTAATGTAGAACAAGTGAAACGTGTGGGGCGCTGGTCCTCCAATTGTTATAAGAGGTACGTGCGATTGCACATGTTGTGAAGCTGTATTCATGTACTCACGCCTCTTGTCTTTTGTTTGTTTTCAGTTGCGCAAGCCTACGCGGCAGGGCAGACTGAGCAGTCGACCCAACACCAGGCCAGCGGTCGCACGTCACCGGCTGTGAAGAAGGAGGTGTGGGTCGTGGGCCACTCATACGTGAGACGGGCCGCAGACGTATTCAAAGCAGGTGACATGATTCACGTACCTGGGGAATACGGGTACAGAGTGTCCTTCTACGGAAGGGGCGGTCTCTGTATTGACCAGTTTCAGGAATTTTTTGAGGGCCTGTTAGAGCGGATGAGGTCACCGCCGTCCATAGTCATAGTGCATTTGGGGGGCAATGATTTGGTCACCACCGGTAGACGACTGCTCCTGGAGGCTATGCTTTCCACGGTAAGTTGGTTAGCGAGGAGAGTTCCGGGGTGCCTAATTGCGTGGTCTCATGTGATCCCACGAAAAGTGTGGCGGGGGGCTATCTCGATCCCTGCTTTGAATCATTCTGTTAAAAAATTGAATAACAAAGTGAGTAGGTTGTTCCGTTCCAAGACATTGCATTCAATCTCGCATAATTGTATTAATGATGACAGTATGTATCTGGGGGATGGTGTGCATTTGTCGAGGGCAGGGAATGAGTTACTCATAGGAGACTTCCTAGCCTGGTTAAAATCTTTAAAGCATGACCTTTAGGTAGGAGTTTTGTGGGGGGTCCGGATAGCCGGTCAACTATCCGGACCTGTGGCGGTAAGGTCATGATCGGTGAGCACTAATTGGTAGATCCCTATGAGTGGGCGTCACCCAACACGGATGGGAGCGCTCGGGAGAGGTGGCCATTGGCCCCTCAGTGGGGAGGCGGTCCCGTCTAAGGGCGGGTCGCCGGAAGTAAAGGAAAGGCGGTCAAGGCCCCTTCCTTTGTAGGAGGGGTTACAGCCCCCTCCTGGGGAATTTCCCGGGGCCAGTGTCATCTGCGACGGCAGATGCGGTAAGTTGTGTGGGGTGGGGAGAGGTCAACGATACCTTCTAGATACCACACACAAGTGTTCGAACGACCTTTAAATGGCGTCGAGTCTTAAGTGCCCCCGTCAAGTCAAGGGAAATTGTTAGTAGTTGCACTTGAGGTAAGCCCCTGTGCCATCGCCCCTCCTAAGTGGGAGGGGTAAGTCTGGTTAGGGATCTTGACACCGGTTATGACCTTGCCGTTGGCCCTTAAACGTTAGGATGTACAATTTCAGTGTTCTTAGAGAATGTTTTTTGTAGGATGCTAGTTCGGCTAGGAGAACCTCTGTATTAGAGATTATGTTAAGGTTAGCCAAACATCGTAATGTGATAATGAAATTGTACATAACATGAAAACGTTTAATGTTTTTAATTTTTTGTTTTAATAAATACGGCCGGGATGGTCACTCCATCCCACATCCAAAAACTTTAAGAACTGTTTCCGGTTTCCCTTCCTTTTGGGGATTGTGTTGAGAGGGGGTGGCGGGTATCTCAGCCATATGGAAAGGGGCGACCACTCGGTCCCCCCGAACGTATGGATGAGTGCCTCGATCCCCCCGGGAAGCCATTTTTGGGCGGGAGGCGCGTCTCGGCTGGTATGCCCGAAGCGGCGTAGCCGGGGCGCGCTTTTTTCCCGCCCTAGAGTGGGCTGGCCTAGACACCGACGCAGCCAGCCACGCCCTCGGGGCGGGCAGGGGCGGGTTTTCGCCCGCCCTGAAGACGGATAAAAGAAGGCGCAAGACCAGAAGACGTCCTCTTGTTCTTGTGCTCCGAAGCTGCACCTCCTCGCTACACGTGAGCTCGGGACGGAACGAAGAGCCAATTTTGACCCACCCACCAGCCCCTGAGGACAGCAAAGTTGTTGTGCAATAAAGTGAATTGATAAGTTTGTTTTTTCCGTTTTGTTTACAGGCTATAACAGTATTGATGTAAATAATTAATTTACTCTCTTAATTTCTATGCAGGTAAGTACTTAATCAATAATAACTCAATCGAAATGAAGGAAAACAGAGTCCGTTAATCTGCGTATTAATTTACTGTTTTGGACAGGTCCTAGGAAGAAAAAGAATCCTTTATTGAAATCAGTGTACTGTTCCCATGCCGTTTCTGTGTAGTCGACAAGGGGAATATCTCTTTTGGGTCTATTCGGTGCTAGATTCGTATTTCTATGGTAATCAGGAGGAGCTAGGAAAACAGGTGGCAGAAGGAAGGCAATATAACAGGTACCATCCCAATCTGGAGGCAAACGTATGTATGCGGTATGACCACAAACAAAGTAGGAATGACTGATAGCTTTAAAGGACGATTTACCATGGTCACTGAACTCGACCACAGTAGTGCATTTACTATGACCTACGTGTACTGAACCTTTCTTGCTAACACATAATTCACCTGTGACTGGTAGTACTAACATATGGGGCAGAACTGGAGCAGTTTCAGATTCAACAGTGAGGATCATAAGGCTAATTGTGTAATTACCTAATCCATATACTTCATTTTCTAGATCAGTTCCTATTCGAGTGGGAAGTCCTTCTTGATCAGGATAACAGACGTTGAGCAGGACTAAGTTCAAGTTTCCCCAAACCCAGCCCCCATCGAAAACAGCAATATCAGGATCTAAAGAATTAATTATTTTAAACCATGCTCCACAGGAGCCATTGTGAGTGAATGGGTACGGAAAGAGAGGCAGAGCTCCCTTGTAATTCTGGTAGGGAGGGAGTCGGCCACATATCCAACAGTCTGTAGCATTATTTGTCTGATGGGAATGGTGTAACATACTAATGAATGTATTGTTGCGCAGCGCAAGTCTGTAAGAGAGTTCATGTGCAGGAAGTTCACTAAAAGTGTGTTCAGCAGAGACATTGTAAGCAGATTGTTCACGCCTGAAAATAGGCCAGTACATAGGAAGCAGAATGCTGGCAATAATAATTAGAATACTCAGAATAAACATGATTATTAGTGTCACTATGCAGTGACTACGAAGTGATTTGCAATATGTTCTTCTCTTTTCCTCTCTCTCTCTAACTCGATCTAGGGGATACATGTCAGAAACTATTTAACCGATTCACCTAAGGGAGGACTTAAACAATTAAACTGTCTGACTTGCTAGATCGAAGCTTCATTCGGTAAAGTTCTTGAGGAGTCTTTTCTCTTTTAGGCACAGTAACGTCTTGTGCTTCAACACAGTCTTTGGTGGGGGTGGACGAGTCAGAGTCCTGTTTCAGTCCGTTTTTTAGTTCATTGCATAGTTTGATGTGACTCGTGTGGACCCACCCCTTTCTCCCCTCGATTTTCACGGCGGTCCTAGTGGTAAGCAGAACGGTCTTTGGAGACTTCCAGCGGGGCTCCAGCGGACTTTTCCGGTCGAAATTCCGGACGACTACCAGGTCACCTGGGCGGACCTCATGCGCCTTTACATCGGTGTTGTCAGGGAAGGCTGCGGCAACCTGTGAACGACATGATTGGAGTGCAGACATCAAGGAGGCAAGGTAATCTGTCAACATGTTACAATCAATATCAGTGATCTTTTTCGGAACGGGCGTCCCCCACATATTCGGCGGTCTGCCAAAGACCACTTCGTACGGAGATAGCCCTGATCTCGAGTGGGCGACCATCCTCATGTAGAATAGTGCCACGGGCAGGGCGACTATCCAGTCGACCCCTTTTTCCTGACAGATCTTGGCAAGACGGATTTTTAGTGTCTGATTATGCCTTTCTACAAGGCCAGCTGCTTCGGGATGTCGGACACAGTGGAACCTCCACTGATATCCTAGCAAGAGGGAAACTTGTCTCATCAGCTCGGACGAGAACGGCTGTCCGTTGTCTGAATACACGACACGGGGCAAACCGTACCGTGGGAAGAATTCACGAACCAACTGTCTGGCAGTGGTCGGAGCAGTGTAGTCTGGGACTGGGTATGCTTCGGTCCAGCGGGACAGAGCACAAACAATTACAAGGACATACTTAAATCCTCTACAGCTATTCATCTGGATATAATCCATCTGGAGGACTTCAAAAGGGTGATCGGGAGGATGAAATCCACCTTGCTCAACAGGGACGCTTTTACCTGGATTGAACTGACAACAGATCATGCAAGTACGCACTTTCTGTTTTGCTGCTGCTCGTAAGTGTTTGTTGTACCAGAGATTCTGTAAACTGTCTAACATGGCTTTCTCTCCAAGATGGGCAGGACTATGTGCTGTATTTATCATGACTTGAACCATTGAGTCGGGGAGAAACCATATAGATTTTCCCTTCGTCACCCAACCTTGATCTGTCTGAATCCCTCCTAGTTCAGTCCATTTCTTTATCTCCTCTGGAGTAGCATGTGTCTGGATATCAATTACATCTAGGGCGGGATCTCTAACTGCCATACACTGGGTCTGAACTATTGTCTTTGTCACATCAGTAGTCTGGGTGTGAGTCAGTGCTGTATGTTTTGCTGTCTGGTCTGCCAGGTCGTTACCCTGGGAAACAGAATCTGTGACTTTAGTATGTGCTTTACACTTCATGACTGATATGCCCGAGGGCAAATGTATTGCTTCTAACAGTGCTTGAATGAGGGGGCCATGTTGTATCTTGGCCCCATGGGAAGTCAGAAAACCTCGTTCTTGCCAGAGGACTCCGAAGTCGTGTACAACTCCGAAGGCATAGCGGGAATCTGTGTATATGTTAACATTTCTGTTCTTGGCTAGAATACAAGCTCGGGTCAGAGCGATGAGCTCTGCTGCTTGAGCAGACAGTGTGTCAATACGATGTGTTTCTTTAATTTCAGTTTCAGTGGTCACGGCGTACGCGGCCACTAATTCTCCTGTACTTGTTCTCATGCATGAACCGTCCACATAAAGTGTCAGGTCTGGATTTGTCAATGGGACATCTGTTAAGTCTCGTCTAGGCTTAGTTACTGCATTAATTATTTCTATACAATCATGCGGAGCTGGATCTGTCATAACTGTAGGTAACAGTGTTGCGGGGTTCAGGATGCTGCAACGTCTGATTTCTATGTGTGGCTGGAATAGTGTTAATTCATAACCTGTCAGTCGTGCTATAGTTAAGTGTTGAGTCTGGGTTCTGTTTAACAAAACCTCTACAGAATGTGGTACTTGAACTGTTAACTGATGACCTAAAACAATTGAATCACTTTGTCTTATTGCTAACGCTGTTGCTGCTACTGACTTTAAGCACGCAGGGAGTGCTTGAGCTACTGAATCCAATGTACTAGAAAAATAAGCACAAGGCTTATGTGAACCTGCTTGGTCTTGAGTGAGGACAGACAACGCTGTGCCATCACGTTCTGTAACAAAAAGTGTAAACGGTTTGCTGTAACATGGTGTCGCTAAAACTGGTGCTTGGCATAAAACTTTCTTTAATTCTTCAAAAGCTTGTGTGTGTTCCTGAGTCCAAGGGAGGACAGTCGAAGTCGCTGCCTCCTGTGTCGTTAACTGGATGAGTGGTTTAGCTAGAAATGCATACTGGGGAATCCATTGTCTGCAGTACGAGGTGAGGCCTATGAAGGCCCGTACTTCCTTTTGTGTCTTGGGTTGCGGCATGTTCACAATTAACTGAATGCGATCGGGAGTGAGCTGTCTCCCCACTTTGGACAGCAAGTGACCCAAGTACACAACTTGCTGAACACAGAATTGTAGCTTCGAAGGAGACACCTTGTGTCCCTTGTCGGCCAGGAAATGTAAAACTGTCAGTGATGCTTTTTCACATTCGGGCTCACTTCGTGCGGTGATCAGCAGATCATCGACGTATTGTAGTAAAGCGGTGTTAACTGGCATTTGAATACAATCTAGTTGTCTTTTCAGTGCTTGACTATAGATGCTGGGGCTTTCTGTGAATCCTTGAGGTGCGCGCGAAAATTTGAAACTGCGTCCATTTAAACAGAATCCGAAGAGATATTGGCTCTCTGGATCAATAGGCACGCTGAAGAAGGCGTTCTTGAGATCAATTACAGTAAAGAACGTTGCTTCTGAATCAATAGCAGTCAAGAGAGATGATATATCGGGGACCACAGGATACTGTGGGATAATGCATTTATTCAATTCTCGAAGATCAATCACCAGCCGATATACTGGCGGTGCATCGGGATCAGTACGTTTAAGAATCGGAATGATGGGTGAGTTACAGATATTGGAGTCGGTCTCGACGACCACTCCTTGGGCAATGAGCTCTTCAATGATTTTCAGTAAAGCCGCTACAGCATCGGGTGGTAACTTGTATTGTCTGATTCTGGGTAATACAACACCTGCCTTGAGGGTAACGCGGTATGGTGTAATGTGCATACATCCTACATCAGTTGGGCCTTTTGCCCACAAGTAATCAGGTACATTTTTCAATCTGACGTCAAACTCACGAAGGACGTAATGACCCTTGAAATCCCGCAGAAAGAGTCTAACTCCCTCCGGGGAGCAGCATATTATAGCCCCTAGAGCCTTCAGTGTTTTAATTCCTAACAGATTTTCCGGACATGATTTTGTTAGTAACAGGTCTGTAACGCGTGATAATGGACCCACAGCCAGGGGAACTGGTTCTGAGACTTCATTTACAATAGGTTGTCCTGAAAAACCAAGGGAAACATTTTGTGAGCCTGAGAGGGGTGCCCCTGGAACTTCGTCATGACTTATTGTAGTGCGACTTGCCCCTGTGTCAATTAAAAACTTTCTATCTTTCCCCAATACTTGACTGTGTACATAAGGACCTTCTTGATCTACAGGAATCTCGATAAGAGGCAAGCCACCTTCCCTCTCTAGGCTGTTTCATGTATATCGGGAATATTCGGGGTAAGCAGACTGGGCATACTGGTACATCTGTTGTGAGACTTGCTGAGTTGCAGCAATGGGCTGTGGCTGTGGTACTGCTACGGTCTGTGCTGTCTGTGCGGATGCATGCATCGGCTGTGTATTCTGTGTAGACTGATGCTGGTTATGGTCTTGTCTAGGCGGATGCGGTCTCTCTTTAGTTTTACCTGTCGCTATGTTATGTTTCAGAACTGCACATTCGTGTACGTAGTGACCTGGCTGCTTGCAATAATTGCATGTCCCTTTAACAGGAGCTGCGGCGTGACTTGTCTGGGTCGTACCTTTCCTGTGACTGTCGGATGGGACCGTCTGGGCTACTAACATTTTCATTTTCGTGTCTTTCATGCGCTTCTGTTCCTGATCTTGTTCTTCCCTAATTCTATTCTGGTGATATTGTAACATTTGTAACATCTGGGATGGCGTATTTGCTTGCCATGTACTCTCGACTTTATACACTCTATTTTTAACTAACGGTAGGGAATTCTCGACTAACTTTGATACAAAAAGATGTGGGTACGACTCGCTACTTGGCTGGAGGCCACTATTGATAATAAAACATTTCTCGAATCTTGAATAAAAGTCGCTAGTATCTTCATCATGTTTCTGTTTACAGGACGAGATTGCATCCCAATCCTCCTTTCTAGTTGTCAATAATCTGGGCAGGACCTGTACTATTAAACCTGGTAATGCTTTAGTTTTGTCCCCAAGGCCTAACCCTGGAACCCGTTTCTTTTCTTCATCCTCTATTTCTGCCCAGGCAATCTTTGCGTCTCCCACCTCCCAGTCCTTTTCCTTTAATTTCTCGAATATACCCGTAGGCAATAATACTTTCAACATTTTCATGATATCATCATATGTGTAGTCCCCCATCAGTAACATGTCTTTGAGCTCTCTATGAAAACCTGCAGGGTCTTTATCATGGCACGGTACTAATTTCTTCATTTCTAACAGTTCTAATTTAGTTAGAGGCGTGTGTACATACACGCGTTTCAAAATTTTATCCTCACCCATAACAGGGTGCACTTCTCGCAAGGGGTTCTGACTTTCAATACCACCCCCGCACTGCATATGGTACATTTTCCTTTCTGGAGGTGGGGCGGGAACATATTCAGGACTTACAAAGGTGTCATATCTGCGTCGTTGTTCTAGAATTATTTGAACTAATTTAGTGCTTAGGCCTCTCCATCTATCCATCAGTAGTGCTTCTAGTGTCTCATGTAAGGGACCTGGATCGGAATAATGTTTTCTGTACTTAATGAGAAGGTGCTGAATCATATATATACCTGCTAATTTCTGTTCGTCGGGGGAGAGGTTCAGAAATGTCTGTGCTACGGTGTCATCATTATATATGTCTGCATTTTCGGCCCATGATACCGCTGATCGGGCTAATTCTTGTTCATCCATAGAATTGAGTACATGGTACCCAACTCGATCTCGAAGCCGTTTATCAGTTTCCTGGAACTGATGTTCAGCAGAATTCGGATTCGTTAAGGCAGAGAAGAAAACTCTCTTGCTTTCTGGACGGATACCCTTCCTAAGATAAGTTCCCTTACCTACATATGCTATAGTGCTTGTAGTCGGTTCTAGTTCTTCAGATTCTTCTTCCTCCTCGGAGGGAGCCTTTTCTTTCTCTTTCTCGTGTACTGCTATCACTGCTTTCTTAATCTTTTTATACATGGCCTCTATGCAATTTTGTCTGTCATGTTTTCCATCGGCTATATTTTGACCCCACTTGTTCAATGCATCCAATTCACTCTGCTCTGTTCCGGGCCTGTCTCGTTCTCTTATTAGACAATTTATGAAAAATCGTAGTATCAGTGCTTGCATGGTAACTTTCTGTTTCTCCAGGGCATCCTTAATACTGTCGGGGTCCTTTCCCGTTTGAACGAACTCATATATTCTATCTAGGTGCTCCTTCATTCCTGCATAACATAACAAACTATCAGTAGCAGATCTTAACCGTAAAGACGCTAATATCATTAAGTCGTCCTGTCCAGGTTCTGGATCATATCTACAAACTGACATATTTTCTTTTAGTGCATCAAGACGGGATGAATTAGAAGAACGGGGGGATCTGTGCGTAAAAGGACTCTGCATACCTCTGAGATTTAATCTGTGAGTCGGTGGCGGGGTCTGGAGACCCGCGGTCGCACCTCCTGAAGCGGAAACTTGGGCATTATCTCTGTGTGTAGTCAGTATCTGAATTTGTCTTTTAGTAGGATCTGATTGAAGTGGTTTCGGCAGATCAGTTTTAGGTGAGGGAAGTGGCGGAGCTGGCGGAGCGGGACTAGTCTTTTTCGGTGTCGGCTGAGAGTGATCTTGGGGGGCAGTACCACCCCCGGCCCTGTCAGTAGGCAGGGCACGAACAGGCAGATTGGTGTAAGCTGGCGCTACATCTTCGAGATATGAATTTAGGAATATGTCTTTAGTAGTCTTATGCATTACTTTAGTTGGAACTAATGGTGACGGCAAATTTTTCGGTATTTCTGAAATGGCGTCAGGGGTACCATCGGCCAAAAGATACATGTTGTTCACTTTGCCATTTAGGATACGATCTATTTGTTCTACTTTTACTCGAATTCCCTCAGTAACTAATTCGTTTTCTTGGGCCTTTTCTGATTCTTTAAGCCTGTCTTCTCTACGGAGTGCTCTATCAGCACGCTTACGTGATTCCTTACGCCAAAATTCTATGGCGTCTTTCTGAGATTGTCTAGCTTTCTTTTTCCGTAATATTTCTTCTACCTTTATGATGCACTCGGCATCCCATGTTCCGTTAACTGGCCATCGGTATCTTTCCTCTAGGTGCTTGGTATAATCTGTCCATAACTCTAGATACAAGATGGCGTCTATGCCATGCTTATTATACATGAAATTACCTGGAGTGTCCCTAGGGGGGATTGGAATCTCTTCCTCTAACATCCCTTTCCTAGTTCCTATCTGCTTTAATTTGTTAAAAAACGGCATTGTGCCTACTTGATACTGAAATGCTTGATCCTTAATACTTAATTTCGCCTGTAACTATTTAAACAAAAAAACACAATAATACACAAGAACAATCACATTCATACCACGACATTAATCACATGAAACATTTAAAGACATAGCTAACTTCCCCCTACTCTGAATGTACCGCTCAACGATACAGATACACTGCTGTAACAGTGCAGAAATTCGGAATACTTTATATACTGCTAAACAGTACAGATACACTGCCTAAAAACAGTGCAGACCGGACTTGCGTACCCAAACCCGTCTAGATACGACCCAGCAATGGTACTCACCGGGAAGCACGGAAAACAGAAGGCCTCGGAAAACTCGACTGGACTCGACTCGGAACTTCGGAAAACTTCGGAAAACTTCGGAAAACTTCGGAAAACTGGTGGGCCTCTTCACACCTCGGACCTTGCTTCCTTCGGCTGGGCTCTGGTCGGGATCCTCCGCACTCCTCACCGCCTCGTCTGGGCACTGATCGCAGTCTTCGTCACCTCCGTGTGTCAGAGGGGGATGCAGGAAATCCTGCCAGTACACGTGTTGTCCGTCTAACTGATGGCAGGGGACACGGATTGCAACGCACCTTCCGGCGCGTGAGGTGGGGGAGGGGTCCCTGTTCGGGCGCCAAAATGATGTAAATAATTAATTTACTCTCTTAATTTCTATGCAGGTAAGTACTTAATCAATAATAACTCAATCGAAATGAAGGAAAACAGAGTCCGTGGTGTAAGAGTTTCTAAGGGTTTTATTCCTCATAAAGGAATCAGGATATCATGTTCTGACCACCACACAGGATGTCAGAAGGGATAGATGAGCGCGCCGTCGTTTATTGACAATACATAGCTTATATACTTGATTTACATCATAATGTTCAATGTAAGAGGCGTAACAGCTGAGAGAAGACAAGATAACAGTATACACGTGGTGCTAGTACATCATCAAGAGGCGTAAACTAGGCGTGAACTAGGGTGTGTGCTAGAAACGTCACTGATAGGTGACGCAAGTGGGTGGCACCAAGGGGTGGTGCTAACAGAATGTTGCAATGTCAGCGGAAATCGGAAGCTTGGATGCGCGCGCAGCTGCATGACGTGTGATAGACGGGGTGCAGGGGACTTGACATTTACACTGGCGGAAAGAGACAGAAGTCTGGCATGTCAGATCAACTTGTGCTTCTATCATATCTGATATCTGATGTTTAGGAACTAAGCTATCTGGGCAGAAAGGTCTCTAGAGCAGAAGCTATTCTATACTTGCTGTGAGTGCGTGTATAAGCGCCTGAGTGTCTGTATGAGAAGCGTGGGGGCATGGGGCCTTCCATGGAAGCATGGCAACAGAGGCTATGAATTACTTGCATAAAGACAGGTCGGCCCTTTAGCCCTGTAGCTGAGGAAGGATGTTTACTGAAGCTAGCAGGCCGGAATGTATCTTCGGGGAGGAAAACAGATAACTCGAAGGTTATAGTCAATCTTGGCAGGCAGCAGGCTGAGCTGAGCACGGAGGGCCGCGCTAGAAGTAAGTCAGAGTTCACGGGTACGGGGGCTGCTTGGGCAGAGGCCCTCGCAGTCAGAAGCCAGAAAAGAGGCTCGGTGGCAGAGATTCAGGGCCTACTTTCAGCCAGGCTGAAAAACGTAGGAGTACACTTCAAAAAGACGTTGGCATAGCATACTTAGGAACGGACCATCAAACCCATTCATGGTGGGTCTGAAAGAGGACAAGTTAACGTTGGACGCAAATGTATTTGCGTCTTCATAGCTGGTACAGGAGGGAAGTTACATGCACTTTTAACTCGTACATGGAGTCGGTGGGGTACTCGCTAGGGAACACAACATGACCATAAAATTTATATTACCTCAGTATCAGTTTGTGGTTAATCATAATAAAGGATGGTGAATATCGTTTAGGTTGTTACGATTAAAATGATTTGATATAGTGTTGCATTTCTAGCATGTTCTTTCGGTCGTAGCGACCAATGTTTTCATAGGTTTAAGAATTGTCGTATTTATTTTTTGGTAGGCGGTAAGGTCATGATCGGTGAGCACTAATTGGTAGATCCCTATGAGTGGGCGTCACCCAACACGGATGGGAGCGCTCGGGAGAGGTGGCCATTGGCCCCTCAGTGGGGAGGCGGTCCCGTCTAAGGGCGGGTCGCCGGAAGTAAAGGAAAGGCGGTCAAGGCCCCTTCCTTTGTAGGAGGGGTTACAGCCCCCTCCTGGGGAATTTCCCGGGGCCAGTGTCATCTGCGACGGCAGATGCGGTAAGTTGTGTGGGGTGGGGAGAGGTCAACGATACCTTCTAGATACCACACACAAGTGTTCGAACGACCTTTAAATGGCGTCGAGTCTTAAGTGCCCCCGTCAAGTCAAGGGAAATTGTTAGTAGTTGCACTTGAGGTAAGCCCCTGTGCCATCGCCCCTCCTAAGTGGGAGGGGTAAGTCTGGTTAGGGATCTTGACACCGGTTATGACCTTGCCGTTGGCCCTTAAACGTTAGGATGTACAATTTCAGTGTTCTTAGAGAATGTTTTTTGTAGGATGCTAGTTCGGCTAGGAGAACCTCTGTATTAGAGATTATGTTAAGGTTAGCCAAACATCGTAATGTGATAATGAAATTGTACATAACATGAAAACGTTTAATGTTTTTAATTTTTTGTTTTAATAAATACGGCCGGGATGGTCACTCCATCCCACATCCAAAAACTTTAAGAACTGTTTCCGGTTTCCCTTCCTTTTGGGGATTGTGTTGAGAGGGGGTGGCGGGTATCTCAGCCACATGAGTTTATCTTTCATTCCCACAGAGGGAACATATTGTTCATGTATAATTTAATTTACATTCAACTTTATGATCCCTCAAGTGGAGTTGTATGACTTTCAACAGAGCTTTTTAAAAAATAATAAATAATATTTTTTTAAGAATGCAAGTATATTATAATGTTTGAAAAATGTACTATAAATACACTATCGACGCAAAAAGGAAATACTTTGGAATAAAGGAGAATACTCTTTATCTTCTAGAGTGAAAATGGGTTAAAAGTATTTATATAGAATAGTGCTTTTACCAATTTTCACTCGTAAAGAACAGGAGGATTATCAACGCAAGCAATATTAATAAAAAAAATAAAATAATTGTGTCTTCAAATGTTAATTAATAATGCTTTTATTTTTTAAATATGATTTTTAAATGTAATAATGAAATGAATGTACATAAAAAAGAAAGATGAAGTAGTGAGGGAGTGTTTGTCGTAGCACTTCTATTATACTTTATCTGAAAGTAAAAAAAGCCTAATCATTTACATAAAGATGACGGGGCAACACTTATATAATGTAAACATAAGGAATGAGTGCTTATGATAAAATTTAAAAAATGTGGTACAACGCGTAATACCAATGAATGAAAAATAGGTTTTGCAAATCACCCATGTGATAATTTAAAAAGACTCAATAAAAATATTTGAAAAACTTGTGCATTTTTCTTTCAAGGATGGTTTGAAGAATTATACATTTAATGAAAGGCCAAGGTATCCACGCTAAAGGAGAAAAGTCAGCACAATTATGTTAGAATAGAAATTAGAAAAATATTTTTAAATACCTTCACAGTGAACAAAGTCGTAAGCAGAGTAGACAGTATAAGTTTAAAACACCCTACCACAACTTGTTTATTGAAACGCATTGTAAAATAAAGTTTGTCACAAAATGGCTACGTAAATGGTGAGGGTATCACATCGTCACATATAGAAAACAAGCCAATCAACTTTAGGCTCAGGAAGCTACAGTTAAGCACACAATAGCCAATCAAATGTTTTTGAAAATCTGCGCAAGGGAAGGGATTGGTTGGTAATACATCTTCTTACTATGCTTCACAACCAATCAAAAAGACGTACAGAATGTTTCTGTTTTTAACATACGAGCTAATCAGATGACCCTACAAGTATGCACAGGGGGAGGCAATTGTTGCTTACAATAAATAAGAAGAAAAAAAGAAGACTAGTTTAAAAGAACGCAAGGAATAAAACACACATGTGTTCGATTAAATAAAGTTTCCGTAGTGAAGTATAATCAACAATCTTTATACAATTATCGGGGATATTATCAGGCACGGCGTTAACGTTATCACCGCATTAGCGATCAATCACGTGACTCACGGTTCACCACTGTCTGGCACTACTTACTTCACTTGCAAAGTTAAAAAGAACATGTGTGACATTTGCATAACAAATGTAGTGCGATGTGAATTATTGAGGATGAATTGCTTTCAAAAGACCCCGAAAGACTTCTTGCAGAATAAGAACGCACTTATCTGGCAGACCCCATATAATGGTTATCCAGGCTTTCAAGGCTAAACACATCGGAAATCGTCTCTTACCACTTTCAATTTGTCCACCTTGACCGTGAAAGTGCATTTCTGCTTTTCCTTTAACTCCTTTCTTTTTCATAGTAATTGTTACTCATATATTATCCAGCAAATACCCCACAGATGCACCCCCCTGGTTTAAGAATTGAAATTTGTAATCATACACTATCCAGCACTTACAATACACATGCACCCCCCTGGAGTAAGAATAGTAATTGTTACCAACACACTATCCTGCACTTTACCCTACATATGCACCCCATGGAGTTAGAATAGTAAATATTACCCCTTCACTATCCTGCACCTACCCTACAGATGCACCCCACTGGAGTTAGAATAGTAATTCTAACCACTACACTATCCTGCACTTACCCTACAGATGCACCCCCCTGCAGTTAGAATAGTAATTGTTATCAAGGTAACACACTATCCTGCACTTACCCTACAGATGCACCCCCCTGGAGTTAGAATAGTAATTGTTACCCCTACACTATCCTGCACTTACCCTACAGATGCAACCCCCTGGAGTTGGAATAGTAATTCTAAGTCTTACAGTATCCCAAACTTACCCTACAGATGCAGCCCCCTGGAGTTAGAATAGTCATTGTTACCCCTACAGTATCCTGCACTTGCCCAACAGAGGCACCCCCCTGGAGTTAGAATAGTAATTGTCACCAACACACTATCCAGCACCTATGCTACAGATGCACCCCTTGGAGTTAGAATAGGAATTGTAACCCCTTCACTATCCTGTAGTTACCCTACAGATGCACCCCCTGGAATTGGAATAGTAATTCTAAACCCTACACTATCCACCACTTACCCTACAGATGCAACCCCCTGGAGTAAGAATAGTATTTTTTACCCCTACACTATCCTGCATTTACCCTACAAATGCACCCTCCTGGAGTTAGAATAGTAATTGTAACTCTTACAGTATCCTGCACTTACCATACAGATGCACCCCCCTGGAGTTAGAATAGTAATTCTTACCCCTACAGTATCCTGAACTTACCCTACATATGCACTCCCCTGTAGTTAGAATAGTAATTGTCACCAACACACTATCCAGCACTTACCATACAGATGCACCCCCTGGAGTTAGAATAGTAATTGTCACCAACACACTATCCAGCACTTACCATACAGATGCACCCCCTGGAGTTAGAATAGTAATTGTTACCCCTACACTATCCTGCACTTACCCTACAGATGCACACCACTGGAGTTAGAATAGTAATTGTTACCCCTACACTAACCTGCACTTACCCTACAGATGCACCCCTCTGGAGTTAGAATAGTAATTGTTACCCCTACACTAACCTGCACTAACCCTACAGATGCACCCCCTGAGGTTAGAATAGTAATTCTTACTCTTACACCCTCCAGTACTTATTGCCTTTAAAATAGAAATTGTTACTCCTACAATCTTAAGCACATATATTAAATACGCACACACTTATCGTATTTGAAAATGCGAAACTGTTTTTTGATTTAAAATACTTTAATAATGAATGTAAATCAAAATAAATATTTATTTTTAAAAAGTATTTTTTACAAACAATTATTACATTCACATCATTTAAAACAAATATCGTTTTTAATGAAATCAAAGATAAACTTAATGATAAAAAAAAAATGTGGTCCGTTTTCTTTATTCGATTTACGGTATGACTTTTATGTAGTGACGTTCAACATGAAGGCAGCCTTTTTGAGTTGCGAGGAAGGACAAAGCAGATGCAAGGTAGAGGCGCTCAAAGGTTTAAAACTTGTTAATAGTTATTATATGTTCTGCAAGAGTGACATTTATTGCAAGGAGAGAAGAGGGAGGTTTATAGATGTAGTTTATTGCAAACTGAAAAATGTAACATGTCCGAAGTCATATTGTCAGTGTATGCCGAGTCGGGTCACGTGCTTAGATAGAACGAAGATACAAAGAATGCATTTGCAAACTATATTTATAGTGGATTTAAAAGAAAGAGACTAGAGTAATGTATTGCTGCAGAGAAGGGTGACCCGAGCTAAAATTTAGATTTACTGTTAATATAGAAAGCCAAATTGATAGAGTTCTTGAATTTGGGCCAAAACAGGAAAGTAAAAGTGTAGAGTATTAGTAATATAAAATGTGAGCAACATTATCCAGGTAGTCAGAAGCAACACACAACGAAAATTATTGTAAAGTTGCCAATAGTCTTGACTCATTCTCATTTCTTGAAAACTTTGCTCCATCCTCAAAGTTTAAATGAATTGACAGAAGTTAGGGTGAGCTTTTCCAATTGTGTGGTTGAAGGAGTTGTGCTATCCGTCTATGGCATTGTTTGTCTTTGATTCTCAATCTAAACATCTCGGGTAGCAGTTCCACCCCTCCACATGAAAACGTGGTGTCCTCCTGCGTCCCGATCTGCTTAGATGCCCAATCCATGTGTCTTCAAAATAATTTAGTAAGGGAGCCAATTTCTCTTTGTTTGATGTATAAAAGTCAGATTCAGTAATTGAAGTGTAGTACTCATCTACAATCTCTGGAGAAACAAAGCAAAGTTCTGTTAGTTTTTTTAGTTCGAATTGCAATTTGCTTTCTGATACATAATCCACAACTAAGGATGTTTTTTGTATCCTACGCCAAAATGCCTGGGAAAAGTGGAAAAAACATCCTTGAATTAGGGTACCCACGTACGTCTTGGAAATAACATTAATCATTGTGAATTCAAAATCAATAATAATTTTCCTAGGACTTTTGTTGGATGTTTTAGATTTTAATACTGTTAAAAGTTCAGTGTAAGTTGAGGATTGCTTATCAAGTAGCAAAATGTATATTAAGGGGACTACTCTATTAGAAATTTTGGCATGAATAGTATATATTTGAGTGAAAGGATGGGGCATGCTATTAAACGTCCCATCCGTCATCCACATATCACTATTCTTCAATTTAAATATGTTACGTTGAGTACTGAAGATGATAATTTGTTTATGAGGGTTTTGGTTGTCATGTAGTAAGAAAGATTCATTAGAAATAAATACAGAAAACTCAGGAGGAATAAGAATATCAGAAAAGGTTTAAGGAGTACACTTTGTGGGTTACTTGCCTGTTTTTTTCGTTGTATAATTCGTCTCAGATTGGGAATAATGGGCATACTGCTGGTAACATGACCAGGAACATGTTGTGCAACCTCCCAAAAATAGAACTACAGTTGCCATTGGAGGAGCATGCAATATCTTTCATTTCATTTATAGTTTCTCTGACCTCCATCTCTATTGCAGAGGCAGAGTGGTTATGGTCTGTGGTTCTTAAAACAGAGTCACCCAAAGTAACTGCTTTGCCTGTGCAATGGGATGAGTAGTATTGCTGTCAGTGTATCTAGGACCCTAATTAAATATTCCCGATTCATGCCCTTATGTGGTTATAACAAATCATATCCTTCTAAAGGCATAAGAATCATAGCCAATGCAGTCCAAATACGGCAAGGCTACTTCCCTAGACTCCTAGAAAGTACAACGCGATCTTTAAACAAACCAAGCCTCCAGCAGCCCGGGAATTCCCCCTTCTTCTGTTTTGATTTGTCCTAGAACTCCTGAGAGTCCTGAAAGAACTGAAAGTTCTTAGTGACGTCTTATGTCCAACCTTACGTCAAACTCGGCACCTTCCAGGTATAAATAGATCAGCATTTGCCTTAAGCAAACACACAGTGGTTTGGAGCAGAGCGGCTATCTACTTACCCAAAGCCCAGCTGATGCGAGTGCCGAAGGAAGCCGACCCTCCCATTTGACGCACTGAGAGAGACTCTCTCTTTTCTCCTGCCGAGAAATCCAGCTCCAGTGTTTCCAGTCACCCTTGCGGGTTGCTGGGAGATCGAGTCCTGAGAAGAGATACAAGACCTCCTTCATTCTAAAACCAAGGTACGGTGCTGATTAAATCCTTAGAGAATTCTTAATTCCGATTCTTGGCAAAACTAACTTAACTTAAACTGCAGCTCACTTACACCTTCCCACGTACTAGGCTTAGGTTAGGTACACCGGGGTAGGCATATTTTAGAAGCACCAGTTGAGTACGTTTAGTCAACTTTTATCATTGTATAAATGCTTTTACAGTATTATTTCATAATACTCCTTTTACTGTACGCACTTTACTTTATGATTAGTATTGCAATTGTGGCAATTCACTTCTCTTGCGTGAGAAAGAAGACTGCTCAATAAATAACAACTTTTATTGAAAACGCCCATCTCTCTATTTCTCTGCACTCTGGTGAAACTAAGCATGCACGATTGACTGAGTGAAATAGCTATCTATTGTTTTCACACAACTCTGGAGATATACTCCTTATTCTGGAGGGAGCAAAGTTGTCATGTTTATGCGGTTGTCAGAAGCTAATACCTTCTTGTCAATTCATGAAAGTTAACTCATTCCTGTTCACTCGAGAAAGTTTCTAGTGACCTCTGAGCTAGCTGGCATTCATAATTAAGTTTAACATATTCAATAGAGACCTAGTCGACGTCAGTCCTACGTCTAAACTATTGTATATGTTATTCCAATGCGCAGAGCCTATTGGGAATATAGGAACTACACTACATGGCGCCCAACATTTGGTAAGGCGATAATCTAACGTAAGATACTAGAGTAACTCAGTCATGCTTATCACACAGACCCCTTTTCCCGTAAAAACTCCAATAGACGCCTGGAGTCAACTAACAGCGACAACAACGAAACCGGTGGAGCTGCAGTAGATGCAAATCAACCAGGTTCAGACGTTACAGGGTTTAATAAAGACAACACAAATGCTATAATCATCCCGGTCAATATAAGAAAAACAATAACTATGAAACTTATAAAAAATGGAGTATCATCAAGAGGTGGTACGGTCATATTTGTGGTAGAGGCCCATGAATATCGGCAGACAGAGGTATTCTATTCCTGGATACATTTTCCAGCAGCACACGCTGTGACACGCGAGTTCCACTACTACAAAATAGAGGAATCTCCAGAGGAATACGCCACTTTCGAGGACATTGAAATTCCACTAACATACCAAGAGCACCAGCTCTGGTTTAATGGCGCCCTAAAACATCAAAATCACATTACCAGGCTCGGTCCACTAGGTAGACCAGGAGCCATATGGCCGGTTCTAGCCAGCTATACACCACATCCCGACATTGAAAAAATGTAAAGCGAAGAACTCTTAGTTAAAATAAAAGAATTAACAAAAGCATATAGAGATTTAGTTCAATTAGCAGTTGACGGTACAACCTACCGACTAAATACACTAACTGAAAATCCTGAAAAGACTTTCATTTAAAATAATTTAATTACTCAAAAGAAGAAGTGGGAGGGTAATAAACAAACCTCTCCCAGAGAAAAACAGTTTCAGTCCAGAGGAAGGTCTCCTCAACGAAGGGATAGATCTCCAGAAGGAGGAGGCAAGTCTCCCCAAAGGGAGCCCTCTGAAAAAAGATACAACCTTAGAAATAGGGGCAACTTGAGAAAACCTGACAGATATCAAGATATTGATCCCTCTCGATCTTTTCAGTCGGAAAGAAGAGGACGGTCAGAACATAAAGAAGAGCACGTCAAGTCCAAAGACAAGGAACCTGCTCATCAAAGTAAAAAATTATAATTTCCCAGAAAGAAGGTAGCCAGTATTAAGGTAAAACATGCCGAGAATTCTGAGGACACAACTGAAAAACGGAGAGTGGGCCCAGACAATGCTGGACAGCGCAGCAGAAGTGACCATAGCCCGCAAGATCCTGATGAATCTTTTGGAGACAGTGGACACGAATGAATATATTCAAGTGGAAACTGCGGACACCAGAGTTAGCGTGCCCCATAAACTATATGAAATTACATTGCGTATAGAGGGGGACAAAACTAGGAAAATAAGAGGTCTCTTTTGGGAGAATCTATCTAAAGGCTATGATATCCTTCTAGCAGAGAAAGACTGGCCACCAGAGTTTGTCAGGAAGTGCCCACATGGTGAAGAAATGATTATGCCTGCCTTCTCAAATCACATTCCAATTCATAAAAAATACACATTTGCTAGGAAATGGGCAGTGGCCCAAGCACCGGCATTATATAAAAATCATGTAGGATGGGATGAGGATTCTCCTCACCATAAAATCCAGTTAAAAACTCAACCCACTGCACAGAGGCAGTGTCATGTTAAACAAGAAGCTAAAAAACAAGTCAGAGAAATCTTAGATCAACTTGAATATCAGGGGGTGATTGAAACATGCACCTCACAAATGAACAATCCTTTGTTTCCTGTCTCCAAGCCAGACGATTCATATCGTCTAGTTTTGGACTACAGACACCTAAACTCTTGTTGCAAACATTTGCAGTACAAAACTCACACAGTGCAGCACTAATGAATAACATTGTGCGCAAGAAATATAAAACATTAGATATTTCAAATGGTTTCTTCTGTCAAAACATAGCACCAGAAAGCAGATATTTGACCGCTTTCTCCAGCATGGGGACTCAATAACAATTTTGTCGTCTCCCACAGGGATTCAAGAATAGCCCAGGATTATTTTCAGCCAGGGTAACAGAGTTACTACAGATATATGATGATGAGGAATTATCTTATGTGGACGACATCTATCTTACAGACGATGACCTAGAGACACACTTGAAAAGAGTGAACACCATCATACGTGGGTTCGCATCTGAAGGGTACAAATTTAACTATAAAAAAGTCACAAATTGACCACCGCACTGTCCTATTTTCAGGATATGAATTATCAAGTGAGGGCAAAAGCCTAGCAGACAACTTCTTAGAAAAGTGTGCAGTACTCCAAGCTCCAAAAACGCTGAAAAACTTACAATCAATTTTAGGTTTTCTGAATTTTGGAAGAACATACATTCTAAATTATGCAGAGAGGGTTAAACCTCTCTACGAACTAATAAAACCTGATTTTAAACCAATTATTGGACTCAGAAACACACAGACATTTTACGATCATTACAAAC
The DNA here is from genome assembly GCF_964263255.1 of Lissotriton vulgaris. Taxonomy (NCBI): domain Eukaryota; kingdom Metazoa; phylum Chordata; class Amphibia; order Caudata; family Salamandridae; genus Lissotriton; species Lissotriton vulgaris. The sequence goes on from NC_141685.1 coordinate 333,764,429, forward strand.
AGACATGTTAACTAAAACAAAACTGCAAACATGCGCAAACGAACGCAACCTTGTAATCTGAGTCATCCCAGGAAGATGCGGATTCACATACCTGACCTCTAATGAGGGAGAAATGGTACCAATAGCTTATAAATCACATTTGTACACGCAAGCTGAAATAAAATTCAGTTCTACTGAAAAAATTCTGACTGCGGTTCAAACTGCTGTAGCAAAAGAAAAAGCCCTAGCCCAAGTGAAGAGCATATCTGTACTAACAGCAGTATCAGCCCTTGAGGCAGTAACAAGACCAGGCCTTCTAAATGCTAAAGCTCTATATCCAAAATGGATACAATGGGAAAATTCTCTTGCAAAGAAGACATGAAACACACATTTGAACCAAAAATGAAAAAACTAGAATATCTGGAATATGAAAATGAATGTCCTCTGTCAATCGAAATTCTGTCTCTCAAACAGTATACCTGTGTTATCTACACGGACAGATTTGCACAACACTACGTTGTAGAAAAACAAATTTACAAAGCTGCGTCCCTGATTGTTAAAGGTCGCTGGCACTTAGGTAAATTTAGACCGATGGTCACTAAAACTGAATCCATCAGAAAATGTACAGCTCAGTGAGCCAAACTACTAACTTTGAAGATGGCGCTTGAAAATGCCGATCGCGAATTCCCCGCACTAATAGTGTGGGATTCGTATTACTGCGTCGAATCTTACAATAATTCCATGCAGACCTGGATTGAAAACGGTTACAAAGATGAGACAGGTGCCACAATAACATATAAAAAACTATGGGAACTAGTAGCTCTTTTGCAGAAAGAACTACAAAAGACTCGCGTGATACATACGCAGAGTCTTCAACGTAATGACGTTCACGTTGCAGGGAATTCATTGGCTAACAAAGCCTCTGCCGCAGCTGTTCAATCGGCTTCCGTAGCTACAAAAAAGCATACGTAAAAAGAAATAGACGGTGAAACGCTGCTAGCAGTAAAATCCTCGTTGAAAGGCAACTATGCAACATTACCTCTAAATTATCCACTCAGTAATACATACATAATTGATGGGAACTCCGTTCCTTTTGCTCAAATCCCTGGGGTGGGGGATAGAGTAATTCCAAACACGAACTGGAGAGTCTTCTCGATTCAGGAAGCACACATGGGATTGGGTCTAAGGCACCAAGAGATCCTGAAATCTCTAATAGAATTACAATCACAATACTGGTGGCCGGGAATGAGCGTGCAAGTTTATAACTTTGCAATGGAGTGTCAGGACTGCAATAGAGATCGCAGTTATGAACCGGACCAGATATCTGACTCTAACAGAGTAAGACCAGCCCAGACACCTTTATTAGACAGCATTAGCATTATCTACACGCAGGCGTCCGACCGGACAAATGCGGTCCCATAAATAATAAGACGAGATTCATTTGGATGTGGCCCCAGCACTCGGCTGACGCCAGAACTATTATAAAAGATTTGCGAGTCTTTATCAGCACATACGCAATTGGCATGCTACATTCTGACCGGGGTCCTGCGTTTAGCTCTCGGGCTTACAAGGAGGCCATGTCCAGCATGGGCATTGCGGTATTCTAGTCCATTTTATCCCGAGGGAAATGCGGTAGGGGAGAGAAAAAACCATGACATAAAGCAATCTATAACAGCGAGGGTATTAGGTTCGGGTGATGGGTGGGTCAAACATCTAATAAGTGTCCAATGTAGTCTTAATAATCTGCCAAGAAATTCTGTAGGAGGTATCACTCCGTACGAACCTTTGTTTGGTACAAGAATGATCATTCATGATCTTGATTGTCAAAATTCAGTGGTGAAACAAAAAAACTTTGATATCAAAGATCGTTTGGTTGTTTTACAGGACTTGAATGAAACAAGAAGGAGTCTAAGTAACACAAAGCTAGAGCCAAAGACCACTGAAGAAAAACCACCTGTCCCAGCAAGACCTGTCTGGATTCCAAAGATTGGGGATCTGGTCAGAGAAAAGATCGTGGTGAAGAAGGAATTTGGGCCTTCTTACAGAAAAGCAGTACCTGTCTTAGCTGTCAGCGGAACACCAAGATCAGTAGTACTACCGTCCCTTGCTGGTAAAAAGGAGAACCGAGTTGTATCAATCGACCTGGTAAAACCACAATCATGTGGCCAATCATAAGTAGTAGGCCCAGTGGACTCCCAAGAAATAGCAGAAGACCAAATCTTGCTACAATCCAAGAGGTTCAAACTGAAAGACTAATCACTTTTGATAAACCTGCAGTGAATAAAAAAGGACTATGCAATAAAGCCATGGAACGTGTGCCTCTTGAAACCCAAATTGCAACAGTTCATCAAGAAACACCTGTCTACAATGATGTAGCCTCGGACTATGCTAATATGAAACAGGAAGAAGCAACTACAAAGATTAATAACAATCCTGATGCCATCCAAACAATTGACAGAACTGCATCTGGCTACTTCATCAATTTCGATGACTTTTCTGATGATCCAAGTGAACATGGAGACAAGCCAACAAGCAAAACTTTCAAAAAGAAAATTACAGAGCTCTTTCATCAACTCAGAGAAAAATATCTGATTTCACCATGGATTGAACTATTGATTGTGTTAGGCGTACTTTTCCTCCTTCTATGGCTTATCTTTGTTTTAACTTTGGGTAGATTTATTGATGGAAAATATAGTACAATGGAGACAGCTAGTCAGAACATCAACTTGGTCCTGAAACCACACAGATCTTCTCACATCGTAAAAAGAGAACTATCATCAGTGAACATCACAGCAAATTCTATACCTGGTGGTATAGCATGGGACAAAACTGATTACGAAATCTATGGCCCGGTTGAACTCTTGAAGTATCCACATCAATTCAAGATCTCTTTAAGTGACTTTGTATCACCTAGTACTTTCTCAGATGATTGGGACTTTGAGCATCATTATCTGCAAAAATTTGCTAATCCTAAAAATGTTTTCAGTTATAATCAGTGGGAATATTGTCCAACTCCGCCAAAAGGTAGTTCAAAAACATTTTATGACAAATTCCCATACTTCTCAGGGTTTAATATCACTAATTCAGAAACGTTTTATTTCAAAATGTTAAATAAGACAGGAATGAAAAACATGTTGACAAATACTAAACTGATTTATTCTGAAAAATGTTATGAAAAAATGTCTACATTTGGTTTTGAATTTTGGAAAAATAACATTGAGACAAAAAACATCTGGGGTACAAAAGAGTGGCAGGTACAAGGTTAAGAATCATTATTTAGAGCCTGAACAAATAATGTTCCTGAATGACACCATTCAACAGACAGCCTAGCCAAGATAAAAGATTTAAACAACCTGTCTATATCAAAGCCTATGCCTGATAAAAATAAAACTACAGATGAGGGGTTAGATGTGTCCAATATTTTACAGCTAAAGAGAACTATTCCTGATTGGAACAAATGGTTGATCTGCCCCACAAACACAAATAACTGTCAAGATAGATTCCTGAACAAAACCCAGGGGCTCAAACAGAACAGGCCAGACCCAAGATATTCCCAGAGGCAACATCCAGGGATCATTAAAACATATAATGTAGGAAATCTATGCCTCGAATGGCTACAGAAATCCACACTACCCGAAATTAAGAAACACTTAACTTTACTTAAAGAAGGTGCTGACTTGTGAGATTTCATAATGGGACCTCGCAAACAGCGTCAAAAAGTTTCATATTCGCCGGTATATACGCAGCTTACAGAGAAGCTTGGAAATTAACACAAATTGAAACTGAAGAAAAAATACGAGAAATTGATTGTATTCATTTGGAAAAATCACTTTCTGTAGTGGACAATGGGTTAACGACTCTGTCCTCCAGAATTTATTCACTGGACAGCATTGTATCATCTGCTATTGATATAATAGAACTGGATATGCTAATGTTACAACATGGTCAATCCCAATTACGTTCTATTGTACAGCTAGGCTGGACGTTACAAAACCTCCGTTCAGGCTACGTGCCATGGCGTCTAATCAACACAACGTTATTATTTTCTATCTTTAACCTTACTGATAGGCAAATCTCGTTGGCACAAAAAGGAGCAGACTATAAGGTGCTAAGCATTGAAAAACTAGGAAAATTACCATTGACAATGTCAGAACGACCGGTCATTGAATAGATAATACATGGCACCATTACAATCCAGATAACAAATTTTCAGTTTCAATACTGCCAAAAGTATATACCAGCAGGCCTGTATGAAAGGTTGGATAAAGGATACATCAAGTCAACCTGGAATTTGCCTTATACACATCGATGTTGGAGTGGGGGCAAGAAAGAAGTGTTTCTTAGTGGTAACAATTGTAAAATATCACTAAGCGGTACACTTCTGTGTCAAGGAATTAACTTGCATGGAGCCTGCGAAGGTTCATCAAACAACCTTTCATGTCATCTGCACGGCACCCTTGCTACACAGATGGAGCCCTTTTTCAGACAACTTTCCAACGGTAGCTACGTTATAATAAGTGACCACAGCTGTTGTGGCATGATGCCAGGAAAAGCCTATCTCGTGAGCGTTACTTCCAGGGTCATTGGTTGTATGCAAGTATTGTATCCAAACAGTAATCCAGACATGGAGGCAGCAATATGGCCTTCTGTGAATATCTCTTCTATTCGAATTGATACTTTAAGCAGAATGAAGTCTATTACAGACAACTGTGCCTTTAACCTCATCCAAAGAGACGTATGATCTGCAAGTTGCAAGGACAGCGGCAGAGATAGATACCCTATTATTGACAAATTGCCCCGTGCATTTCGTAGAAATGTTAGGCCAAATCTTAAACATGTCAGATACCAGTGGCATTGCACATGTATTTAAGACAATTTTTTCGGGACTGTTAGCACCCTTTGAAACAGTTCTGGGCATCTTCCCGAATTTTGTGCATTCTTTATTCGGTGGCCTGCCTCTTATTTTGGGACTCATAGCAGGTATTTTATTTCTGTTCCTCCTGCTTCGATATGGCAAGCCAAGTCACAGACAAAACTCAGGCTACGATGGAAGAAACAATCCTAGCAATACGATACCGAGAATGGATCACTAAAGTCCTCGGATTGGCCCGGCTAAGAGATCTGAATACTACCTGGTTTCTTTCGTTCAGACCAATCTGGCAAGATTGCATCTTACCTGTGCTTCGATGTCTGCTATGCAGGGAAGAATGTGTGTTGGACGTCTGTCTTACACTACCATCAGCAGTACCAATTTGCTTAGTCCGGTAACAACTCATGCAACGTGTTGTCCCGAGCGGCTACCTATTCTGATGACGGCATTCGTTGAGACTTTACCATTACGATTAGGTGACGGTGAAGTATGAGATGAAAGCAGCACCACACAGGTACAACCATCTGTGACAATTGCTGATCTAAACACCGATGATGGCAATGCATCGCATGTATGCACTATTTCAATTTTTTCGGAGTTGGCTCAACTTTCACCTACTGTTGTTGACAAATTTTTTGCCGGCCTATCTGAGGTAATGTTCTCTCCTAACAACGGGAATAATATTTAAAATAGCGAGCACACAGCGTCCCCTGAACATTGAATTCGGCCTTCAGTTTTGATAAACAGAATTTCTAAAAAACATTTGGAACTATTTTCTTCCCGAAAACGAAATAATTTTTCTCCAGTTCCCAAAATATTTACTTTTTTCTAGAACATGGTACTCTGCTTAAAGTAGAACTATTTTTAGAGAACAGAATTTCTATTTTTAGAGACTCTAGAGACAATATTTTGAATCAGCCTCTAGCACATGTACAATCTTGTATAAATATGTAATGAAATGGTCTCGACCTTCTCTTCTGTATTACGAGCCATTTCATAAATGTAACTTTCGTGATTCATTCAGTGAAGATTATAATGCACTACAAAAAATATTATCTGAATGATACCACTGCTTGAAAAACGTACAGTATAATACTCATTTTTTTGTTTATTTATACAATTTCAAATGCATTTTATGTATTTTGGGGTGGGCTGGAAAACACATGCATACTTATATATTTATATATTGCTTAGTATTTAGTAATGAGGGACATTATACGTGGAATGGGTGTTGTGAACGTATCTTGGACCCTAATTAAATATTCCTGATTCATGCTCTTATGTGGTTATAACAAATCATATCCTTATAAAGGCATAAGAATCATATCCATATTCAGTCATAGCCAATGCAGGCCAAATACAGCAAGGCTACTTCCCTAGACTCCTATAAAGTACAACGCGTTCTTTAAGCAAACCAAGCCTCCAGCAGCCTGGGAATTCCCCCTGCTTCTGTTTTGATTTGTCCTAGAACTCCTGAGAGCCCTGAAAGAACTGAAAGTTCTTAGTGACATCTTGTGTCCAACCTTATGTCAAACTCGGCACCTTCCAGGTATAAATATACCAGCATTTGCCTTAAGCAAACACACGGTGGTTTGGAGCAGAGCAGCTATCTACTTACCCAAAGCCCAGCTGATGCGAGTGCCGAAGGAAGCCGACCCTCCCGTTTGACGCACTGAGAGAGACGCTGTCTTTTCTCCTGCCGAGAAATCCAGCTCCAGTGTTTCCAGTCACCCTTGCGGGTTGCTAGGAGATCGAGTGAGAAAGCGATACAAGACCTCCTTCATTCTAAAACCAAAGTACGGAGCTGATTAAATCCTTAGAGAATTTTTGATTCAGATTTTTGGCAGAACTAACTTAACTTAAACTGCAGCTCACTTACTCCTTCCCACGTACTAGGCTTAGGTTAGGTACACCGGGGTAGGCGTATTTTAGAAGCACCAGTTGAGTATGTTTAGTCAACTTTTATCATTGTATGTATTGTATATATTTTATCCGTTTTAAGTATCATATGGCTCAGAAACCATATAAATGCTTTTACAGTATTATTTCATAATACTTCTTTTACTGTACGCACTTTACTTTATGAAAAGTTTTGAAATTGTGGCAATTCACTTCTCTTGCATGAGAAAGAAGACTGCTCAATAAATAACCACTTTTATTGAAAACGCCTGTCTCTCTATTTCTCTGCACTCTGGTGAAACTAAGCATGCACGATTGACTGAGTGAAATAGCTATCTATTGTTTTCACACGACTCTGGAGAAATACTCGTTACTCTGGAGGGAGCAAAGTTATCATGTTTATGCGGTTGTCAGAAGCTAATCCCTTCTTGTCTATTCAGGAAAGTTAACTCATTCCTGTTCACTCGAGAAAGTTTCTAGTGACCTCTGAGCTAGCTGGCATTCATAATTAAGTCTAACATATTCAATAGAGACCTAGTCGACCTCAGTCCTACGTCTAAACTATCGTTTATGTTATTCCAATGCGCAGAGCCTATTGGGAATATAGGAACTACACTACAGTATTGCGCTCACCTGTCTTCTGTTATTCTCTCCTTGCAATAAATGTACCCCGCATGTTTTAATAAACGGTTTTCTTTTCTGGAAGAGATGTATTGTGCCCTCTTGTCAATTTCTTCATTTGGAGACATTTTCTGAAATGATAAGAATAAGCATATCGTACGTTTAAATATATTTTCATTTAAAAATATTTTTTTACAAATGACATTCTTTAAATGAAAAAATAAATGAAAATTAATTTAGTCAAGTTGGAACATTACATGATTTCATTGAGTTTTACCTGCTTTTGATAATGTAAACTGCTTTTTTTTTACAATAACATTTTTTAGTTTCGGATTATGCAGATTATCACTTTTTTGTTTGGTGGTTTTGGTTTCTACTTGTTATCTGTTGTTGTTTATTTAGGTAGTAATTCTCTTGATTTTTTTATATCTGGAACAGAAAAGAATATATGTTTCGTCCGTTAATAAGACATATTTTTTGTATGTTGGTTGTTAAGGAAAAACGGGCTTAATTTATATTTAAATATACATTATAAACAAGAATTTACCTACATTATATCTTTAAGAGGTTATGAAGAAGATGGACATTTTTAAATGAAGGATTGGAGAAGTAGTGGATAGGTGAAGAGGTATGGCGCCGCGGCCAGGGCCACTGACTCCGGAATCTTGGGATCTCGGTTCGATCCCCAGTGGCGGCAGCAGATTAGCCCATCACCATGTAACTCTGGGCAATAGCTTGCTTAATGTTCCCGACGGCCCCCAGCGCCTAGAGACCCTCAAGGGTGATTGTTCGCGCTTTACAAATGTGAATTATTATAGAGCTCTTTTGTTTATACTTGAAATCTGTGAAAAAACTTAAAAACATAACATTTATTAGTTTTGGATGCATTAATAATTAAAAAGGAGGTTCAAATGGTTAAGAATACTGCATTATTGTAACAAACATAAATCAATACATTTTTCACATGTACAATACATTTTTTAGTTTTTTTAGAAATATTGCAGTAATGTACATCGTTTTCTTCTTTACTAGTTTCATAAATTTTCTTCACATCAAATGTTGATACATTTTCAATAAAGAGAGAAATATCTTACAAAAATGAATAACATCACAAACATATACCTTTTGTAATTTGCCTATGCTTTTGAAAAAAATGCTATTCAGAAGGAAATATTTCTTTCAACCTAGTTTACAATATGTGGTTAATGAACAGTCTTATAACATTCAAATTGAAAAAAATTAGCATATTCAAACATATAAATTTCGATTAACGAAAGATTATATTAGGAATAATTAATCAAGAATTTTACCTTTTTTTAAAAAAAATTGTTTCCTTAGTGTTAAATGGAAGAGTTTCTTTATTCTTCAGTTCTGTTTGATTAATTAAAAAAAAAGATTATGTGTTTTACATTCATTTTATTTTTGTTATTTGGATAAAATCTTTTTTTTTTTAACTCAGCTAGGAAGAGTTGCGTGTATATAGGGTGAATTATTTTGTTGGCTTGTATTGATTGAAGACTTATCTTGTCTTAATAAATTTTTACTTTGTTTTTAACTGAAAAGTTAAAAAAATATTTAAAATTACTGTTTTGTTTCTTTAATTAGTTCACTATACATTCATTATCATTTCATTATACTTACCTTTTGATTTATTTTTTGAGGCTGTTTGGTGCTTTCGAATCAAGTAGTAACAGAGTCAGCATTTACAGCGTCTGCTCCCGTTGATAGTCAGTTGACCATTGTTTTCAAAATGGTGGTCGGCTTCTATTTATACATTTTCTTGGGTATCACCAAAATTTGAAATAAAACAACTATGGTGTTTGTAATTTTTTATTTGTTAAAATATGTGGAAACATATTTTAATTTTCGTATTATAAAATTCTCGTTTGAATGGTTTGGGTTTCTTTTGGCCTCCATTTTGTTTCGTAGTTGAGGTATTTCATGTCATTGAAACAGCAGTAGGACTTGCTTTTTGACCCGAGGTCAAACTATTGTCGTTCTCTGAAATTAGATTATGAAGTTCTTGATTTAGAATTATATTTTGTTAAGATATATTATTTCAAAATGTTTTTATAATTTAAGAATATTTAATATTGCTTTAAATGTCATAAGTCTTCGAAATAATAAGGTTATTTAAACTATATATTAATACTTGGTAAATACTTGTGTAATAAAATTAATACTCCAGTATTAATTTTAAAAAGGAGTACCATGTAATTATTTTGTGTGGCCAATTACTGTACACATTTTAATACACTTACCCACTCAAAACCCTTATTTTCCATGCATCCCGTGCCACGAGTTATTTTACCCCCAAAAAATGTTTTAATAAAAAATGCGTTGTAAGGGTATGCATAGTATTGTATTGCGTTGTAATGTTACTTTTAATGCTTCATATATATTTGGGGTTGTAATGATTTTCATTGTAAAATATTGAGTTGTAACAGTATATGCATAGTAAAAAATACGTTGTAATGGCATGCATTGTAATAGCATGTGTTGTATTGTCATACATCCGGCCAGCGATCGTGGAGCAGGAATTCATTCACTGGATCACCAGGGATTTGTTTCTTTGCTGTTGGACGACCAACCCGTTAGGCGATGTTCGCTACCCTGGGGGTATGTTTGGCTGTGTTTTGGCACATAATGTTTTCCCGAGAGGCCCCTTGGGCAAGGGCCGCTCCACTCTTAAGGGTTAATATGTTGGCTGTTTCTGCCCCCCCATAGTGGCAGGTCAGCCTTATATTTTAGGCCCATCTGCCCTCAAGTGGGACAGAAGTCACTAGACCACCAGGGATTTTATATTAGACGGCACAAAATGTTTTGAGGAGCAGCTGCTTGGGCAAGGGTCGCTCTCCTTTTGGGGGTGAATATTTTGGCCATTTATGTCCCCCCATTGCAGGCACATTGGCCATATATGCTTAGGTCCATATGCCCCCAAGGGGGGCAGAAGCCACAAAACACCAGGGAAAGTTTGTGTGTGAAATGTAGTTTGGATGATGGTCTGCATGTTCAGGCATTTGGCTGGCTGTGTGTGGACTTGTGCTTGGCTGGGGTTGTATGTGGCAGGCATTTGGATGTTAATTGGTAGGCTTTATGGTGTTTGATAAGGTTAACTGTTTCTCCTCATCCTTTTTGTTCTAGTGGAAAGCTTTTGTTTACAACTGTCTCTCCTGCTTGTGTTTTTCGTCACTGGTTGAGCTGCAGTTTGTGTAGTTGCATCTGTTTGATAAGAACACGTTTTTTGTACTGTTTACTTCAAATGGGTATTATTGCCCTGCATTGATGCATTTTTTGTAAACTGTGTAATAGCAGCATATTTATCTTCTGATTTATTGTGTGTGAAATTCTCATTGTATTTGTGCACAATGTATATTGTGTTGTCTTGTGTTCCATTTTTTTTGTTTTTCCTTTCTAGTGGGATATCGTTGGTGCTGGCTGGGTCAGTGCAGAGTAGGTGCTGGTAAGTCTATCTGTCTCTGTCAAGTGAGTGGTATAGTTTTTTCCCAAAATATAGGTCTTTGTGTGGTTTGTATTGGTTGACTTTTCCTTTCAGACTACCAGTAGTTTTACTTTCCAGTTGATAAAGCCACACTTAGTTGATTTCTTATTTTACACGGTGTTGGGTATTGATGGCTTATTTGTCAAATTATTTTCTTAGTAGGGATTATGGCTAGCCACAGGATTACCGCTCTGCAGGTTGTTGATATGCTTTTTGAGTCTTCCTCTGACCATGATTATGAGACTTACTCTGCATCTCAGGCTGAAGAGAAAGTCCAAGATTCTGGCAGTGAATTTTCTGTCCTGCTCGAGAGGAATCATCTGATGATGAAGCCACTCTCAATGCGGTTGAAGTGTCGCTTTTAGAGGTGGACACTGATGTGTCAATAGTGTGGCAAGAGGCATGTGGATTGCAGCTTGGGGCTGAAAGGATTCCCATTGGAAACACCGATCTCTGGGTTGCCCCAAACATGGGGCATCCGGTGTTGCCTGCCTTCAGTGTGCATAGTGCAGAGTCAATTCCAAAAACCTTTTGCCTATACATTTTTTCAGTTGTTTATGGACTATGTATTTTTGGATGAGTTTGTTGAGCTTACTAATCTGCATGCTGAACACCATTTGAGGGACAACAGTGCCAGACTTAGTCCCACCTCTAGAGCCACCTGTTGGGCTCCCACAAATATGGATGAGTTGAAGAAGTTCTTGGGTTTAACTTTTTTGATGTGCTTGAAGAGGAAGCTGTCACTGTCTTCATATTGCTCTACTAGGTACTTGTTGGCAACAGCTATATATCCTGCAACCATGAGTCATGATTAGTATTTGCCTCTTCTTTGGATGCTGCATTTTGTTGATAATGCTTCAGCATTGCCAGGAGATCACCCTGATTGTGTCCATCTATTTAAGATTTGGCCTATCCATGAACACTTTGTATAATGATTTTCAGAGATCTATGTTCCAGGTAGAGAAATAGCTGTAGATGAATCTCTGGCCCTGTTCAAGGGCAGTCTGGATTTTAGGTAATACAATCTTAGCAAGAGGGCACTTTATGAAATTAAGATGTATATGATGTCTGAGAGTAGGACTGGCTACCTATAATTTCAGGGTGGACACTGGTAGTGTTTCCAGTATTGAGCTCCCTGGTTGACTATCCACTTTCAGAGTTAGTGAGGAAATTGTGTGGGAACTTGGTTGAAGGCTTCTTAACATTGGTCACCATTTATGCATAGATAACTTCTACCACTGGTGTGCAATTGTTCAGGGAATTGTTCAAATTGGACACTTTTGCTTGTGCCACAATCCTCTCTTACTGTAAAGGTTACCCAAAAGATCTTGTTTGTGATGAACTTCTGGCAGTGACATTTTCTGACAGGAGAGATGTCTACATGTGGATTACAATCCATGATAAAAGTACTTCACCTGTGACTGTTTGGGGTCAGGTTGCTGAAGTGTGTAAACCTGTGTGCATTTTAGAATACAATACGAATGTGGGCAGTGTTGATACAGTGGATCAGTGGTTGGAACCTTACACTGCTTTTCATAAGGCTTAAGTTTGGTATAAGAAGTTGGCTAGTCATTTAACCATTTATCAACCTTCAGTGCTTTTGTTGTATTCAAGGATTGTTCTCCAGAGTCAAAGATGACATTTGTTTAGTTTAAGCAGTCTGTGATAGGCAGCCTTGTTGTATTGGAACAGGCAAGAGTTCCTAAAGTTGCAAAGGTGAAGAATGTGGCTAGATTGAAAGATAACGTCTTAAAAGGAACATCTCCGTGTCCCTAGCCAGTGGCACTGCCGAATACCGCAATTAGCAGTCTGTTTTCTTTTCACTTTTTATCCTTTTACTTGATTCTTCTTTTACTCCTTCTTCGTAATTTTATTCTAGTACACTTTTTTGTTGCAATCAGCATGTGAGGTAAGAAATTGCCTCTTACCTCACATGCTCGAAAGTAGAGAGAGGGAAAAGAATTGTCAAAAGTTATTGGAAGAGAGTCCCCATATAATGAAGGAGATGAACTAATTCGTGCTGTTCAGGCTTGGTGCTTTGTGGGGCCCAGGTGCGTCTGACATAGTGGGTCACCGAGGCGTGCAGGAGGTACAAGCGTTGTGGGGCGCCTGTGTACTGCGCGAAAGAGGCATGATCAAGTAGAGTGTCGTCCCCAAACAGGTCCCCCACTCTGTCCACCCCGGCCGTCAACCAGGGTTGTAATCTGCGTTGTGTCAGGGTCCCATGTGGCGTTGGAAGCCCTAGGAGGGGGATGTTGTCTGCGTAGGGAGTGGTTCCTGCTGTATACGACAGCGCCTTTTGCCAACACTTCAAAGCCACATGCAGTAGGGGATGGCATTCACTGGGGATCTTAGCAGCGGGCAATAAAAGGGAGTGAAGATCTCCGCGTACCAGTTTGTCTGCCATGAGAGCAATTTCATGTAAATTCCTGCCCGCCACCCACCGTGACAGCCATTGAAGTTGGCTTGCGTAGTAGTAGCTTTGTAGGTCTGGTACCCCCAGACCTCCCTGCCTGGTGTTCAGTTGTAATTTCTTGAGGCTTATTCGCTGCCTTCCTGTCCCCCATATGAGATTTATTAACAGTGTGTTTAGTGTGGCAAAAATATTTCGTGGGAGTAACACTGGTAAGTTTACGAAATAATACAGAACCCGAGGAAGTAGGACCATTTTTGATATCGCCACCCGGCCCATTACAGAGAGGGGCAGGGATGTCCAGAAGTTCACGCTGCTTCGAAGGCCACTGATTGCTTTCCGTATATTACCCTCTATCTGGTCCTCCGGACTCCGAAATACATTAATACCGAGGTGTTTAAATGTGATTGGTGCCACCTGGATCTCGTGAGTTCCAAACTGTATTTGGCTTGGTCGCTGCCCGTCTCGGAAAAAAAAGGCCAGTTACTTTCTCGGGTTTATGGCCAGGCCAGATATTTTCTCAAACCGGTCAAAGATGGCCGCCAGTTATGAGTGGTCATCCTGCAAACTACGGAGAAACACCAGTATATCGTCGGCGTATATGGAGAGCAAGGTATGGTTGTCCCCAACTAATATTTCCGACTCAGCCGCCCTAAATCGGAGTGCAATCGCTAGGGGTTCTAGTGTAAGGACAAACAGCAATGACGACAGCGGGCATCCCTGTCGGGTGCCCCTGTGAACCTCGTAGCTGTCCGAGGTGTACCTGCCCGCGCATGCCCTAGCCGTTGTGTTCGTGTATAGTAGACAAATCCATTTGATCAGGGCATCCGGGAAGCCGAAACGACGCAGTACTTCAAACATAAAGTCCCAGGCTAGGGAATCAAACGCCTGCCTGAGATCTAGGGCTATGCAGCCAAGCGTGCGGCAGGTCTTGTGGGGTGGCCGACATGAGGGCGTGGAGTCTCCGCGTATTCTGGGAGGTGCTCCTCTCTGGGAGGAAGCCACATTGGTCAGTGTGGATTAGGCCAGGGAGATGGGCTTGTATTCGTAAAGCGATGACTTTACTGAGGATTTTATACTCCGAGGAGAGCATGGAGAGGGGTCTATAGTTGCCCACATCCAGGGTGTCTCTGCCGGGTTTCGGAATGGATATTACCAGTGCCTGCATAGTCGTGACTGGTAGATGGCCGGTTTCATAAGCAGTTTTATAGATTTTTTCTAACACAGGTGTCAGTGTCTCGGAGTAGACTTGGTAAAACTCCCCAGACGGCTGTAATGCCAGAAACCGGTCCCCGGAAGCTTGTTTCCTTTCCAGTTAAAGAATTGGCTTGGTAGTTTAGTCTGCCCTGTTCCCATGATGCACTGAGCCAGGGACAGACTAATTTGCATGTAGCCAGGTTCTGAGCTGGGATGGTGCAGTGAGCTAAAAAACGGTGATGGATCAAGCCCTGATCTGTTGACTGGGTAGGAGTATTCTGCTTAGTTCGGATGCTCTGTCCATCACCACCCCCTTTTCTGAATCGTTTTGTCCACCACAAGCGTGGAAGGGTATGCTCAGATGTGAGTCCCTTGCTCACTGCACCATCAGGATTAAAGCAAGCCGGGCCGAAGACGGCTGTAATGCCAGAAACCGGTCCCCGGAAGCTTGTTTCCTTTCCAGTTAAAGAATTGGCTTGGTAGTTTGGTCTCCCCTGTTCCCATGATGCACTGGGCCAGGGACAGACTAATTTGCATGTAGCCAGGTTCTGAGCTGGGATGGTGCAGTGAGCTAAAAAACGGTGATGGATCAAGCCCTGATCTGTTGACTGGGTAGGAGTATTCTGCTTAGTTCGGATGCTCTGTCCATCACCACCCCCATTTCTGAATCGTTTTTTCCACCACAAGCATGGAAGGGTATGCTCAGATGTTAGTCACTTGCTCACTGCACCATCAGGATTCAAGCAAGCTGGGCCGAAGACGGCTGTAATGCCAGAAACCGGTCCCCGGAAGCTTGTTTCCTTTCCAGTTAAAGAATTGGCTTGGTAGTTTGGTCTGCCCTGTTCCCATGATGCACTGGGCCAGGGACAGACTAATTTGCATGTAGCCAGGTTCTGAGCTGGGATGGTGCAGTGAGCTAAAAAACGGTGATGGATCAAGCCCTGATCTGTTGACTGGGTAGGAGTATTTTGCTTAGTTCGGATGCTCTGTATATCACCACCCCCTTTTCTGAATCATTTAGTTGTAGGTCGCCTATGCGCTCTGGATTTAGTCCCACCTCAGTCTCAAGCTCCTTCAGGCGGTTCTCCACTATACAAAGTTTCCCATGAATTTCCTGTCTGGCTCCAACCAATTTACCAATCGCCGCCCCCCGTATTAGAGCCTTCATTGCATCCCACACTACCAGGTTCGAGGACGTGGAGTCCCAATTTTCTCTGAAATAATTAGTTAATGTGTCGGCAAGGTGTGAGCGGAACGGGCCGTCATCAAGCAGTGAGGGATTGAGTCTCCAGGTTGGGATCTGGTGAGGGTACCCTACCCCAGTGTAGGTCTAGTGTTTGCGGTCTATGGTCCGAAAAGGTTTTGGCAAGATAGTCTGAGGATGTGCACTTGGCCATTATGGAGATGGTGCAAATGAATCTATCTAGTCTGGTATGCAGGTTATGCAGTGGGGAGTAGTATGAGTATTCTTTGTGTGCTGGGTGTAGTGAGCGCCATACATCCATCACGCCCCATCCCTGGAGTCATGTCCTAAAGGAGTCAGACAGTTTGTGTGCCCCTGTTGCCTGGAGGGGAGGGTGGGATCTATCCAGGTCCACATCTAATACCATGTTCCAGTCACCCCCCAGGATCCAGGGAATGTCTACCCAGTTTGCCAAGGCCCGTCCGACGGTTGCGAGAAAACTATCCTGATCGAAGTTCGGGGCGTAGACACTACCCAACACCACCATTATACCATCTAGTGTGCCCTTTACCAATACGTACCGCCCTTGTTCGTCCACCCTCCTTTCCAGTTCCACAAAAGGGGTACCATATCTCACCCATATCGTGGCTCCTCTGGAGAAAGCAGAGTATGTGGTGGAGAAGATGGTACCTCTCCACTTTTTCCGTAATGTATGTGCTTCGGACTGTTTCAGGTGGGATTCCTGTAAGAACACTATGTGTGCCTGTTGTCGGATCAAAAAGGCATGTACTCTATGTCTCTTCTGTATCGCTCCTAACCCTCTCACATTCCAGGTAACCAGTCTGTATTTTCCTTTCGCATCAGCCATATCCAGATTCAGGTATGAGCATGAGTATCAGTTTACATTGCAGTGTGTACATCTTCATTACTAGCCAGGAGACTTTTCCCTCCCCCTCCCAACCACTAACTTTGCAGGCGCAGCCTCGGAACCCTGCTGTGCCGAACATAGAACAGTGAAACATAACTAAACAGTCTGTGTTGCATACACTTCTGGGGGGTCGGCTAAGCTTGGGCCGCGTCCAAAGAGCCATACTTGTTTGTGCCGCCGGCTCAACAGTGCCGCCGGGAGAGGAACATACAACCTCCTATTTCTGGTAGCCGTGTTTTCGGGGGGCAGGGGGCCTGGTGTCCTACTTAAACAATGCTATATTTTAGTGTGATACAGGAGTGCGGGGAGCCTGAGGTCTTTTGTGTTAGAGACAGTACTTAGAGAGCTCGACTTGGTCACTACAAGAGTCAGCATATCACTATGCAATCCCAGACTATGAGCCCCTCTCACCCACCAAAGTTTGGCTGCACCTCCAGAGTATACTAAAGAAAGGATACCAGTTTGACTTGGGGTTCCGTGTTCCATCCATGTTAGGAGTCATTCTTGGGCATTGTCCAGAAGGTCATCCGCCGCCCTGGGTGTTACAGTTGGAAATAACACCATACTGTTGTCCGAGTCCGAATGTACTGTGCTGTCTTCAGTGTCCGTGTGTATTGATTCATGTTCCTGCCTGAAGGAGCCCAACATTGCTATAGCATCGTCCTGTCCTTGTTTCTGTTGTTAGGCAGTAGGTTTCCGTCGTTTCGGTTCTGCGCTCCGTGCGCCTGATCTGTCCCCCGCCTGATTCAATCCATCCTTGGAGCCGCTGGCCGTTGAGTCTTGGGTCGGGTCCTGGTTCTCCTCAATGTCCATCACTTCCAGCCACTCTTCCACGTCCGTGGGACTTTCAAAGAAATGAGTTTTATTGTCGTGGATCACCTTGGAACGCGCAGGGAACAACAGGGCATAGCGGAGTTTGGCTCTCTGGAGTCTCTTTTTCACCTCATAGTAAGAGGACCTCTGTTTCTGCACCGGGTTGGTATAATCCGGGTAGAGTGAGATACGTTTGTTTTCGTACTCTATGATGGATTTCATCCGGGCCTGTCTAAGCAACGTGTCCCTATCCCTGTAGTTGAGGATCTTTATGATCAGTGGCCGTGGTAGCTGTCCTGGTCTCGGTCGGCCAGTGGGTATCCTATGTGCTCTCTCCACACAGAAGAACGGCGATAGTCCCTTGGCAGCCACATTATCTCGGAACCACTGCTCCATGAATTCCGTCGCGTGGGGCCCCTCACTGCATTCCGGAAGTCCAATGACGCCTATATTATTGCGTCGATTGCGGCCTTCTGCGTCCTCCACACGTTCCGTAAGAGTTTTCATCTGGTGTTGGATTTGGTGGATGGACGCAGTGTGTTCCGCCACCGTCGGGGTGAGATCCGTCACCGTCATCCCCTGGTCTTTGACCTTGTCCGCCAGTTTGTCGTGGTCGGCCTTAAGCAGTGAGAGATTAGTGGTAAGAGTGCCCATTTGCATCTCCATCGCAGCTCTAGAGTCTCTGATTTCCTTGAGTATTAGGTCCAGTTTGTCCCCTTGTTGGTCTTCTGAGAGGGTAGAGGTCAATGTTAGAGGAGTGGAACCTCCCAAGCCCGCGTCCGGGGTAGGCCCCGAAGATGCCCCATCCTTGCCATCCTTGGTCTTCGCCCCTTTCCATACCATGATTGCAGAGCACTCTCGCTTCTCTTCGGTCCAAGGGGGGCGTCAGGGACCAGCGCATAGGGTGGGCACCAGTTTCCGCTGTGTCCAGGGGGCTAGGCTAGGCGAGCTGGCACTCTTCACCTAGATCAGCAATGGCGTCTGACTCCGCGCCTCGCGAGCTGGCACTCTTCACCTAGATCAGCAATGGCACCTGACTCCGCGCCTCTCGTCGTTTCACAGGCCGTTCCCGCGTCGTCGCTGGGTTTGTGGTCGTCCGGCCAGGTCCTCACCCTTCCGGCGCAGCGCCGACCCAGACCAGTGGTCTCTCTCTGGTCACCACCTTCGCCTCACCCCGGGCCTCCAACCCCGTTCTGGGTCACCAACACTCGCGGTGTCCCGCTCCGCGCTCCTCCGGTGGCAGCAATGGCAGGGGGGAAGGGGGGGAGGAGATGGGTAGCGGAGAGCGGCAAATAGGGTCAGTGCAGCTTTGTCCCTGGCGTCACGGGACGGCCCCCGCTCAGCGTTAGCCTTACCAGGCTCCAGTCCAAGGCGTCAGCGTGGTGCGGTTCCGGGATCTCAGCAGGGAGGGCTCTCGTCCATGCGGCAGTCTCCACCTCAGAGCAGTCGTCTTCAGACTCCTCGACCCCTTCACCAGTGGTATTGTGGGTAAAGGGGGTGATCCCAGCTTGTGCCCCCCGGGCTCCTCTTGTCCTTGGGCGTCGGACCGGTCAAACACTGCAGGGCGGCCTCCGACGCCGCGGCAGACAGCGCACCGCGTCCCAGGCTCAGCCCGTACTCGAGGCCCAGGCTTTCAATTAGGAGCAAGCCCGCCGACGCGTGTCCGCGGTCCGTCGGACATCCGCAGCACCCAGAGCCTCCAAAACTCCGTCGAGTCAACCGGGGCACTTTAGAGGCAGAATCCCACCTTCGGAGGCGCAGGACGGCCCTCTGTCACGGCGTTCAGGATCTTCTTTCCCCCGGCGGCACCGGAGCTCCAGCAGACTCCGTCCGCCATGCTGGCTTGCTAGCCGTGCCCCCGAGCACGCACAATTAAAGTTGAAAGTAAATGAGCACGAAGAATTTTGGATAACGAGTGGAAAAAAGGCGGAGTGCAACCCATCCCCACATGATGTTTAGATTGAAAGATAGCCACTCTCCTGATTACCTTCCGTCTACAGCCCAAAAATACTTTCCCGCTAAGAAATGTAAAGTTTGTGCTGAAGAGTTATGCAGAAGGAGAGTCATATGTATTGCCCCGATTGTCCTTTTAATCCTAGGCTTTGTGTGCCCACATTCTTTAAATTGTACCACACACAACGGAATGCTTGGTTGCAAACGTGAGCGTAAAAGTAAGCTGACTGGTCCGTATTGTTTTAGATTGTTTGCACAAATTTCACAGTTGTTATTAGTGTGATGTATTTAGTTATAGCTTTTGTTTGTATTTATAGTTTTGTATCTACTTCCAATTGGTCTGCGTTTTCTTTTTTATATAAAAAATGTTATGGCAGTGTGTGTGGAACGGTGCTTGGCTGGCAGTGCGCATTTGCTGGTGGTTGGCTGATGGTGTGTGAGGACTGGTGCTTGGCTGTTGGTGTGTGGACTGGTGCTTGGCTGGCGGTGCCCATGGACTGGTGCTTGGCTAGCGGTGTGTGTTGACAGGTGCTTGCCTGGTGGTGTTCATGGACTGTTGCTTGGCTGGTGGTGAGCGTGGAGTGGCGATTGGCTGGCAGTGTGCATGGAGTGGCATTTGGCTGTTGGTGTGCATGGACTGATGTTTGAATGGTGGTGTGTGAGTAGTGGCTTGCTGCTGGTCATTACAAATACTGGTAGCCAAACACCACTGGACACATTACGTCAACCGCCAGCCAATGTGATTGCTGTATCACTCGTATGAAAGTGATGGGCCCTTGAATGGAGCTGTCTCTTGATGTAAATGTTGTAATGTGCTGGGCCCGCAGCTGGTGGGGTGAATTCTTTTGAGTGTCTCACATATGAAAGGTATGTGAATTGCCTGTAAAGAAGTTGGTGCCTGGCCATGGATTTACAGCTTATGAGCTTGAGTCATTGGTTCAGGTCTTTAACCTTTTAATTATTAACAGTGCATTTCCTGTTTGTGAAATATCTTCTTAATAAAATATGTGTGTGCTAGAGGAATATTTAGCTGAGAAGTAATATTTCTATTTTCTAACTTTCTCTGCCAGGGTGTGCATTGTCTGTACATTCCTGATGAGAAATCTGTAACGTGCTGGGTGCGTGGCTGGAAGTGTGAATGGTCTTGTGTGTGTCTGGTATGAAAGTGTGTGACATTTCTAAAAGCTAGACACCCAGAGGAGCCAGGGATGTGTGGCTTGTGAGGTTCTGTCAACATTTCCCTACCCAGAATCCCCTACAAATCTCAAATTTGGCCAAAAAGAATGTCCCCACAATCTTCCTACCACTCAGTGTTCCCTCGGTCTCCCAAGTAAAATGATACCTCACTTGTGTGGGTGAGCCTAGTTCCTGTGACAGGGAAAGGACAAAAATGTATAGAGATTGAGATGATATCACAGCGAGTTGATAGGCACAATTTATTTTTATACATTTTTAGGCTGACTCTGGTTTAGGCAGCCACACAAGTGAAATATCCTTTTACTCAGGAGGCTTAGGGAAACGCTGGGTGAAAGGACATTTGTGCTGGTGTGGTGCTCTCACACATAAATGTGAAGAAAATATGATGTTTTTGTTATATTTGAGGCTTGCTGGGATTCTGGGTAAGAAAACATTGGAGATCCTTGCAAACTACATAAACCCAGACTCCCCAGGGTGTCTAGTTTTCAGAAATGTATGGTTTTGGGAGGGTTTCTAGATGGCCACCGAGCCTGGGAACAAAAACGCAGTTGCCCCCCTTGGATGTCTCCACAATACGTTTTGGGCCCTTCCCTGTCACAGGCCCTTGCCCCACCCACACAAGTGAGGTACCATTTTTACCGGGAGACCTGGAGGATCGCTGGGTGGTGAGAGATTTGTGTCAGCCCGGGGACTCCACAACTTTCCCACACACAAATAAGATTTGTTTTAAGCTACATTTGAGGTTTGCAGGGAAGTCTGGATAAGAAAAAATTGGGGTATCCATGAAAGCCAGACTTCCCTGTTTTTCAGAAATGTCTGGGTTTGGTAGGTTTCCCTAGATGGCTAACAAGCCCGGGACAAAAAACACAGGTGTCTCCCTTGCAAAACCAGGTCGTTTTGTGATCGATAATGTTGAGGTTTCCACAGTATGTTTTAGGCCATTTCCTACTGTGGTTACCTCACAAGTGAGGTACCATTTTTATCTGGAGACTTGGGGGAATGCTCGGTTGGTTGAAGTTAGTGGCTTACCACAGATTCCAGAACTTTCCATAACAGAAATGTGAGGAAAATGTGTTTTTAGGCAATTTTTGAGATTTGCAAGTGATTCTAGGTAATAGAACATGGTGAAAGCCACACAAGTCACCCCATTCTGGATATCCCTGGGTGCCTAGTTAAAATGTACAGGTTTGCTAGGTTTATTTAGGTGCCGACTGAACAAGACCCCACAATCCACAGCTAGGTACATTCCCAAAAAAGTGTTTGTTTTCCTTGGAAAAATGTGATGTGGTCACATTGCGTTTTGGGCCATTTCCTGTCACGGGCATTAGGCCTACCAACACAAGTGAGGTACAATTTTTATCGAGAGACTTGGAGGAATGCTGGATGAAAAGACGTTTGTGACTTCCTTTACATTCCAGAGCTTTCCACCGGAGAAATGTGAGGAGAATGTGTTTTTATACAAATGTTGAGGTTTGCAAGGGATTCTGGGTAACCAAACCTGATAAGAGCCAAACAAGTTACCCCATCCAGGATTCCCCTGGGTATCTAGTTTTCCAAAATGTACCGCTTTTTTAGATTTGCCTAGGTGTCGGCTGAGCTAGGCCCCAAAGTCAACAGCTAAGCACATTGCAAAAAAGGGACAGTTTTCTGTGGAAAAATGTGATGTGTCCATGTTGCCTTTTGTGTCGTTTCCTGTCACAAGAACTAAGACTACACACAGATGGAAGGTAGCTTATTTATTGGGACACGTATTCAAATTTTGGGTGAGTGTAAGTTTCTGGCTCTTCTTAGATTTCAGAACGTTGCACCACAGAAATGTAAGGAAAATATGTTTTTTTAGACAACTTTTGAGGTTTGAAAGAGTTTCTGGGTAACTGAACCTGGTGAGAGTCACACAAGTCAGTCACCTCATCTTGAATTCCCCTGGGTGTCTAGTTTTCAAACATTTACGGGTTTGCTAGGTTTCCTAGATGCCAGCTAAGCTAGGGCCTGACATCCACTGCTAGGCACATTTCAAAAATAGGGTCAGTTTTCCTTGGAAAAATGTGATGTGTCCACGTTGCGTTTTGGGCCACTTCCTGTAATGGGCATTAGGCCTATGGACACAAGTGAGGTACCGTTTTTACTGGGAGACTGGGGGAAATGCTGGGTGAGTGGAAGTTTATAACTTGACTCAGGTTCCAGAACTCTCCATCACAGAAATGCGAGGAAAATTTGTTTTTCTAGGCAACTTGTGAGGTTTGGTAACAGAACCTTCTGAGAGCCACATAAATCACCCCATGCTGGATTGCCCTGGGTGTCTAGTTTTAAAAAATGTACGGGTTTGCTAGGTTTGCATACGTGCTGGCTGAGCTAAGGCCCAAAATCCACAGCCAGGCATATTGAAAAAAAAGGGGTCAGTTTTCAGTGGAAAAATTTATCCACGCAGCGTTTTTGGCCATTTCCTGTTACAGCATTAGGCGTACACACACAAGTGAGGTACTATTTTTATTGAAAGGAGAAATGCTGGGTGGGTGGAAGTTTGTTGCCCCCTGTAGATTCTAGAACTTTCTATCACAGAAATTTGAGGAAAATATGTGTTTTTTTAGACAACTTTTGAGGTTTGCAAGGGATTCTGTGAAACAAAAATTGGAAAGAGCCACGGAAGTAGCACCATTTTGGATTCCCCAGGGTGTCAAGTTTTAAAAATGTACAAATTTGCTAGGTTTTCCTAGGTGCCGTATGAGCAAGGGCCCAAAGTCCACAGGTAGGCAGATTGCAAAAAGGGTCAGTTTTCCGTGGAATAATGTGATGTGTCCACATTGCGTGTTGGGCCGTTTCCTTTTGTGGGCACTAGGCCTACCCACACAAGTGAGGTACAATTTGTATTGGGAGAGTTGGAGGAATGTTTGTTGGAAGGAATTTGTGGCTCCCTCAGAACCCAGAGCTTTCCTTAATAGAAATGTTAGGAAAATTAGTTTTTTAGAAAATTGTTGAAGTTAGCAAGGGATTCTGGGTAAAAGAACCTGAGGGGAGCCACAAAAGTCACCCTATCCTGGATTCCCCTGTGTGTCTAGTTTCCAAAAATATATAGGTTTTCTAAGTTTCTGAGCTAGGGCCGACAATCCACAGCTAGGCACATTGCAAAAAGGGTCAGTTTTCTGCAGAAAAATGTGATGTGTCCACGTTGTGTTTTGTGCCATTTCCTGTTGTGGGCATTAGACCTACCCACACAAGTGAGGTACAATTTTTATCCAGAGACTTAGGGAAAGACAGAATAGTACAAGTTTTATTACCAATTATCTTTCTATGCATTTCTGCCTTCCAAATGTTAGACAGTGTGTAAACATAAGGTCATTTTGAAAAATTCCCTCTGATTCACATGTTAGTATGGGTACCCATAAATTCAGAGATGTGCAAATAACCACTGCTTCTAAACTCCATAACTTGTTTCCATTTCAGAAATACATAGGATTCCTTGATACCTATTTTCACTCTTTATATTTCACCAAATGAATTGCAGTATACCCAATAAAAAATCCATGGCAAGTTGCAGCTCAGTTATTGGAAAGGGGCGACCAATCGGTCCCCCCGAACGTATGGTGGAGTACCCCGATCCCCCCGGGAAGCCATCTTGGGCGGGAGGCGAGTCCCGGCTGGTATGCCCGAAGCGGCGTAGCCGGGGCGCGCTTTTTCCCGCCCTAGAGTGGGTTGTCCTAGACACCGAAGCCGCCAGCCACGCCCCCGGAGGCGGGCGGAGGCGGGTTTACGCCCGCCCGAAGAAGGATAAAAGGAGCGACAGGCCAAAGTAGCATCCTCTTGTTCCTGTGCTCTGAAGCTGCACCTCCCCGCTGCCCGTGAGCTTGAGACGGAACGAAGAGCCAATTTTGAGCGTTGTAATTTTGTCTTTGTTCTTTCAGAGAATCATCGTTCGAGAATGCCGGGCAAGAAGGCCGGAAAGCGGGTCGGTACCGATCAGATGCTCCGCATGCTCGTGAAAGACATGGCCGAGATGAAGAAACAGATGGCGGCAATGAACGGTGTAGGAGGCCCAAAGCGAGTCGTCGGACCAGCATTGCCGGGAGTAGTCCCTAGCGGGAGAGGTAGAAGGTCCAAGAGGGGGGCGACTGGGGGAGAGACCCCGGTTCCCGAGGCGCTGCCGGCGCTCCCCGATACACCGACTGAAGCCCCGATCCCGGTCCCGAAGGAGGGGCAACCAATCCCTGTTGTAGTCACCCCTGTGAACGGGGAGGATATGCCTCCCGAGTTGGCTGCACAGCTGGCAGCGTGGTTGGGGAAAGATAGCGAAGGCACCACGGCGGATGACGCCAGGGCAGTAATGAGGCAGTTGCGGCAGTCAAGAGAGGCCGCAAAGGCACCATGTCCTTTTGTTCCCCCGCAGGCTCCAGGGGGTGAAACCGCGGCGGGCACGAGTTCGGCAGCGACTACGGTTACAGCCTCTAGTTCAGGTAAGCAGCGATTGCCGATTGCGGGGGAGGGGTCTGTACCCTCGAGAAGGGAGAAAGTGGCTCAGCATATTCCGATTGAAATCAAAGAGAGGATATGGGCTGAAAAATATGTGAACATGTTTTCTTTGCTAACTGATCATTATGAGATCGAGCATGTGAAGGGTCAAAAAGAGTTTCTGCACCCGAGTGTTTGGCGCGCCAAGATGGCCGCTTTTAAGGTCGATGAGAACATAGGTAATTGGGGCAGAGCATTTGGCATTTTCACTTCAATTATGGGGGAACGAAGGCCTGAAATGTTGGCCGAGTTACCCGTGTACCAGACACGTATTATGGAGTATTCTCAGTCATATGAGGGCAATCAGTGGTTTTGTTATGATAATGTTTTTCGGATGGCCAAGGAGTTCGACACATCTCTGACGTGGGATTGTTATGACTCCATTTCTTGGCAAAAGATGGAGAAATCAGGCATGTTAAAGGCACCATTGGTGGGGGGAAGCGGGGGAGAGTTTTCCCGCCATTCATCTGGGGCGCCCTTTCGGGCAGGTTCAAGTAATGAGCATCACTCGAGATCGAGTGGCAATACAGGCAAAAAGGGCATCTGCTGGAATTTTAACAGAGGAAAGTGTACGAGGCCCCAGGGGTCATGCAAGTTTAGGCACGACTGTGGGGGGTGTGGGCAATCCTCGCATCCTGAGACCATGTGCAGAGCCAAAACGGGTGATAACGGAGGTAGGGGAAGCGCCAAACAGGTCTAAAATAGTCCGAGGGGTGCCTTTACCTACCCCGGTTGATACCATGGCAATGATTCCTTGGCTCAATGAATACCCGGATCATGTCTCCGCTGGGGTGTTGCGAGATGGGTTTTCGTATGGTTTCCGCATCCCAGTGGGGAATTTTCAGGGTAAGGCACAATGTAGGAACCAACTGTCGGTCCTGCAGAATACGGCGGTGGTACAGCGAAGATTGTGAAAGAGTTGACCCGGGGTCGGGTTGCCGGACCATTCGACACGCCACCAGTTGCTAATTTTGTTTGTTCCCCCTTGGGAGTGGTCCCCAAGAAGGACCCGGGTGAGTTTCGATTAATACATAACTTGTCCGCCCCGAGAGGTCTTTCGGTGAATGATGCGATAGACCCGGAGGTGTGTTCGGTGCGGTACGCATCTTTCGATGAGGCCGTCGCCATGTTGAATGGCCTGGGGCCCGGAGCGCTGATGGCCAAATCGGACATCGAGTCAGCGTTCCGGTTGCTCCCGGTACACCCAGACGATCAGCGTCTCCTCGGTTTTATGTTTCAGGGTCGCTATTACATGGATAAATGTATGCCAATGGGATGCTCCATATCTTGTGCTTATTTTGAGAAATTCAGTTGTTTTCTGCAATGGGTATTCACAAGAATGACGGGGTTTCAACATGTTATGCATTATCTTGACGATTTTCTGTTCCTGGGTGCAGCTGGGGATCCAGAATGTGCACAAGCTTTAAATGAATTTTGTGGTCTGATGAATCAGTTTGGTGTGCCATTGGCACCAGGTAAGACGGTGGGGCCATCAACTTCGCTCGAGTTTCTCGGAATAGAGCTCGATTCACTGGAAGGTTACTTCCGGCTGCCCAAAGAAAAGGTGGGGAGATTCAGGGCCTCCCTTGAGGCATGTATTCGGGAAACCAAGGTGAACTTGCATCAATTGCAGCAAACTGTGGGTCAGTTGAATTTTGCCCTTAGAGTAATGCCAATGGCCCGCCCTTTCTCCCGCTCGATTGCTCAAGCCATGGTCGGTCTTAAAGAAGGGCACCATCGCACGAGGCTCTCGGCCGAGATTCGTCAGGACATGCGCATTTGGTTGGCATTTCTGGCGGATTTCAATGGTCGGGTGGTCTGGAACAAGCCGGCGGTGTCCTCCGAGGAGTTGGGGCTGTGGACAGATTCGGCGGGGAGTATAGGCTTTGGCGCCATATTCGGTAATCACTGGTCGGCCCAAAAATGGCCGTCATGGTGGCACGAGTGTGGGCTGACGAGCAACATTGCGTTTCTCGAACTATTCCCTATTCTGGTGGCCCTACAAACATGGCCTGAGGGGTTCCGGGATCACTCTGTGGTGTTCTGGTCGGATAACATGACCGTGGTTGAGTGTATCAATAGTCAGGCAGCACGATGCAAATGGATTCTGAGATTGCTTAAGGAAATTGTGTTACTATGTATGCAATTGAACGTACTCTTTAGGGCAAGACATGTGCCAGGAGTACTGAATCAGGCGGCTGATGCGCTTTCTCGTTTCCGTATGCAGGCCTTCTGGGGTTTTCTGCCCACAGCGGACCCGGTGTCGGCACCATTCCCCGAAGCTCTCTGGTCTCTCGGTGCCCCGAACTACAAAACCTTGTGGGAGAGAGTTTAGCACCCAGGACGAGGAAGGCATATGAAGGGGCGTTCCGTTCTTATCAGTCCTTTTTGGGTTCGGCTAGGGGGGAGCTTTGGGGCCAGGAAGAATATGTTGTAAAGTTTTTGCTGTCGTTACATCAGTCAGGCAAATCGGTAGCCACGGCCCAGAGGCATCGGGCCGCCATTTCCTTCATGGCGCGGGCTCATGGGATCCAGGACCCTACTGCATCTTTCGTAGTACAGAAAGCGCTGCGTGGGTGGCAACGCCTTGAGGGTCGCAGAGTAGATGAAAGGCACCCGATAGGTCTGGAGAGGTTGGCTCTGTTAATTTTCCGTTCTCCCTGCGACTTGTTCATCACAGTCTGAAACAGTGTTATTCAGGGCCGCTTTTGCATTAGCATTCCATGGGGCTATGCGGGTAAGCGAACTGGTGGCGAGGAACAAGCAGGATACGGGGGGGGGACTGTGCCGAGAGCACGTTCTAGTTAAGGGGGATACGATGATGGTCTCGTTTCCCAGATCCAAGACCGATCACGGTGCGATCGGGGACAGTATAGTAGTCCATCGGAGTCCCGGATCTCCCATGTGCCCCGTCGTATGCGTTGAGGAATATTTGGCGCAGAGGGCGGCATCATGGGGGGGGACCCTGTTGAGGCACACTGATGCCACCCCACTGACGAGGTTTCAGTTCCAGCGGGTGCTAGCAATGGCAATCTCGGCCGCGGGCTTGAACCCGGGCGATTTTGGGACCCATTCCTTCCGGATAGGGGCTGCTACAGAGGCTACAGCCAGGGGTCTGAGTGTGGAAAAAGTGAAACAACTGGGGCGTTGGTCCTAGAACTGTTACAAAAGGTA
Source organism: Lissotriton vulgaris (assembly GCF_964263255.1). Taxonomy (NCBI): domain Eukaryota; kingdom Metazoa; phylum Chordata; class Amphibia; order Caudata; family Salamandridae; genus Lissotriton; species Lissotriton vulgaris. The sequence goes on from NC_141685.1 coordinate 333,792,661, forward strand.
TGTGCGGTTGCACATGTTGTGAAGCTGTAATCATGTACTCACGCTTCTTGTTTTTGTTTGGTTTACAGTTTCGCAAGCTTACGAGGCGGGGCGGACTGTGCAGTCGACCCGACACCTGGGAACCAGCGGTCAAAGATCACCGGCTGCGGAAAAAGTGGTGTGGGTCGTGGGCCACTCATACGTGAGGCGTGCCGCGGACGTATTCAAAGCAGGTGACAAGTTTCACATGGCTGGGGAATACGGGTACAGGGTGACCTTCTACGGAAGGGGCGGGCTCTGTATTGACCAGTTTCAACCTTTTGTCGAGGGTTTGTTAGGGCGGGCAAGGTCACCGCCATCTATAATCATAGTGCATCTTGGGGGCAATGATTTGGTGACCACTGGTAGACGACTCCTTCTCGAGGCGATACTATCCACAGTGAGTTGGTTGGCGAGAAGGGTTCCAGGGTGCACAATTGCATGGTCCCATATGATTCCACGAAAAGTGTGGCGGGGGGCGAATTCTGTGTCTGCTATAAATCATTCGGTGAAGAAAGTAAATAACAAATTGGCTAGACTGTTTCGTACAAGTGCATTGCATTCGATTCCTCATGGTTGTATCAGGGGGGACAGTATGTATCTGGAGGATGGGGTCCATTTGTCCCGGGTGGGGAATTCTTTACTCATAGGAGACCTCGTAGCCTGGCTAAAGAGTTTACAGCATGACCTTTAGGTAGGATTTTGTGGGGGGTCCGGATAGCCGGTCAACTATCCGGCCTGTGGCGGTAAGGTCATGATCGGTGAGCAGTAATTGGAAGATCCCTATGGGGGGGGGCGTCACCCATTACGGATGGGAGCGCCCGGGGGAGGTGGCCTTTGGCCCCTCAACGGGGAGGCGGTCCCTTCTAAGGATGGGACGCCGAAAGGAAAGGGAAGGCGGTCAAGGCCCCTCCCTGGATAGGAGGGGCTACGGGCCCCTCCTGGGAATTTCCCGGGGCCAGGACATCTGCGACGGCAGATGTGGTAAGTTGTGTGGGGTGGGGAGGGGGGTCCACGCTACCTTCTAGACACCTCACACGAGTCCTCGGACGACCTTAAAATGGCGTCGAGTTAATGGGGGCCCCCGTCAAGACAAGGGAAATTGGTATGTGCACATGAGGTACAGTCCTCTGTGTGGCCGCCCCTCACAAGTGGGGGGGTAGTTCTGGTTTAGGGATCTGACACCGGTTACGACCTTGCCGTTGGCCCTTAACGTTAGGATGTACAATTTCAATTTAAAAATGTTTTGTAGGATGTTAGTATCGGCTAGGAGAACCTTTGTATTAGAAATATGTTAAGGTCAGCCAAAACATCGTTATATGGAAATGAAATTGTACATGATATGAAACTGTTATTTTAATGTTTTAATTTTGTTTCATATTTTAATAAATACGGCCGGGAGGGTAACTCCCTCCCGCCTTCCAAAAGTTCAGAAATGTTTCCGTATTCCCATTCTTGGGGATTGTGTTGAGAGGGGGTGGCGGGTATCTCAGCCATATGGAAAGGGGCGACCAATCGGTCCCCCCGAACGTATGGTGGAGTACCCCGATCCCCCCGGGAAGCCATCTTGGGCGAGAGGCGAGTCCCGGCTGGTATGCCCGAAGCGGCGTAGCCGGGGCGCGCTTTTTCCCGCCCTAGAGTGGGTTGTCCTAGACACCGAAGCCGCCAGCCACGCCCCCGGAGGCGGGCGGAGGCGGGTTTACGCCCGCCCGAAGAAGGATAAAAGGAGCGACAAGCCAAAGTAGCATCCTCTTGTTCCTGTGCTCTGAAGCTGCACCTCCCCGCTGCCCGTGAGCTTGAGACGGAACGAAGAGCCAATTTTGACCCACCCACCAGCCCCTGGAGACAGCAAGTGGTTTTGAAGTAAAGTCGTGATGTGTTAACTCAATTTTCTTACAGGTTACTTGGTTTAAAACTTGTAATTCATTATGTAATAAAGTGGTAACGCGATTTTCTTACAGGTTGCTTTTGATTAAAAGTTGTGATTCATTGTGCAATAAAGTGGATAATTTCTTACAGTATGTTTTATCGAATAAAGTATTTGCACCGGTGTTGATCAGTGATGTTTCGACAGTCAGATAATGAGCTTCTTCTGTCTTTAGTGATTAGTCCTTTTAGTTTAATGTCGTATTTATTTTCGGTCGGGCGGTAAGGTCATGATCGGTGAGCAGTAATTGGAAGATCCCTATGGGGGGGCGTCACCCATTACGGATGGGAGCGCCCGGGGGGAGGTGGCCTTTGGCCCCTCAACGGGGAAGCGGTCCCTTCTAAGGATGGGACGCCGAAAGGAAAGGGAAGGCGGTCAAGGCCCCTCCCTGGATAGGAGGGGCTACGGGCCCCTCCTGGGAATTTCCCGGGGCCAGGACATCTGCGACGGCAGATGTGGTAAGTTGTGTGGGGTGAGGAGGGGGGTCCACGCTACCTTCTAGACACCTCACACGAGTCCTCGGACGACCTTAAAATGGCGTCGAGTTAATGGGGGCCCCCGTCAAGACAAGGGAAATTGGTATGTGCACATGAGGTACAGTCCTCTGTGTGGCCGCCCCTCACAAGTGGGGGGGTAGTTCTGGTTTAGGGATCTGACACCGGTTACGACCTTGCCGTTGGCCCTTAACGTTAGGATGTACAATTTCAATTTAAAAATGTTTTGTAGGATGTTAGTATCGGCTAGGAGAACCTTTGTATTAGAAATATGTTAAGGTCAGCCAAAACATCGTTATATGGAAATGAAATTGTACATGATATGAAACTGTTATTTTAATGTTTTAATTTTGTTTCATATTTTAATAAATACGGCCGGGAGGGTAACTCCCTCCCGCCTTCCAAAAGTTCAGAAATGTTTCCGTATTCCCATTCTTGGGGATTGTGTTGAGAGGGGGTGGCGGGTATCTCAGCCATATGGCTCAGGGTACCTTGCATTCTTGTTGAACCTACAAGCCCTATATATCCCGCAACTAGAAGGGTCCGGCAATCGTAATGCAAACGTAATGGCATATTCATTTAAAAATATGCCACACGTAGAAGAATTTACAGATGAAAATTTAGGCACAAATGGCTATTATTTTCAATTCAATTTCATTTTTTTTAATTTCAACTGTTACTTTCTATAGGAAAATCTTGAAGGATCTACACAAATGACCACTTGCTAAATTCAGAATTTTGTCTCCTTTACAGAAATATATACCTTATCAGGATTCACGTTACAGCTCAGACAATGGCATAATGGCACAGTCATTAGAAGTGGAGAAGTGTGGCTCAATGGTTAGAGCGGCAGACCCTGATGCAGAGGTCTGGCCCGGGACCAGGGTTCAATACCCGCCTCGGCGGGTCTTGGGCTCAATTTCCTCGGACCTGATCATTCTCGCCCCGGTGCCTATTCTAATCATGGATCCCACTCTGCAACTCTGGGCAGTAGCTTGCTTAATCTCCACAATGGCTCCAAAGCGCTGGGATACCTGGCTTCACCTTGGGGGTGCCCAGGAGTGGATATTTCACAGGGAAAAGCCAGGAAGGGTTCCTAAGCGGTATACGGACAGCACCAGGACACTTCCGTTGGAGGTAGCTGTGCGCTTTACAAATGTTGGCATTTACATTTATATTAATGACCTAATCTTCTACACCAGAAGAACCCCCTCTTGGCGCAAAACCTTCGCGCACGTCCTCAATGCACGTGCAACCAGGAACATTCCACACTGCACTAAGCTTACAATAGCACCCTCCTCAACCTTGCGAGCTGACCTCACAATCACCCTCTACAAAAGTGGCATAGTCTTGATCCAAGCCTCAATAAAAAACCTTAACAAATTTGCAAACCTTTTCTCCCTCCTAAGTAACCATGTGTGCGACACTAGCAGGGTCGCTAACACTTGCCCCAACAACCCTCTAACCAACCTGTCTAGCGTCCCTAACCACCCACAAACCACCCCTCGAAGGGTTTCCAACACACATCATCCTTCTCCCTTTTGCACCGCTCCCGGCAGTACCAGAAGAATCGTCCCTACACCTTGATCTCGCTAGCTCCCCGGCACACCTCCAAACACCTTTGATGCAGGTCGAGCCTGCCCATCCAGCCCACAAACCACCCCTATAAGAGTCTACACCACTGATCTCCTCAGGATCTCCTTCTGATATTTGCCCGACACATATATTGAGAGAGATTTTCTCTGCCTGCCCCTCTCCCCCTCTATCTTTTCTTAACAATTCTCTTATGCAGGGTATTGTTCCAGATTCACATAAGTCAGCTACAATATTCCCTATCTTGAAGAAACCTGGTGCTGATTCTACTTCCCTTTCCAACTATCGGCCCATTTCCCTTCTCCCTTTCTTGGGAAAGATCCTAGAATGTCATGTCACCAAAGTCCTCAGTGCATTCATTGAGGAGAGCTGCTTTCTAGCCCCTTGTCAGGCTGGCTTCCGCCCTTCACATTCCACCGAATGACCTCCAGTTGATTTTCAATCTTTCTTCTTCCCCGGGGTCTATTCATAACTTTCAATCTGTTATGATTTTTATCAGGGACTGGATGAACTGCAACCACCTCAAGCTTAATCCTGATAAAACCGAAATAGGGCTTACAGGTGGCAGTTCCAGTCCCTAGATCCCCCTTTTTTGGCCTCCGTCCCTGTGCACTTCTCCCTCGCCTTCTTTCTCTGTTAAAACACTAGGGATCAAACTTAATACCAATCTCACCATGCACTCTCAGATTAGTTCTGTAATCTCATCCTGCTTTCTGACCCTCCGCACAATACGCAAGATCTCATGTTTCTTTTCCTTTTCTGCCTTAAAAATGATTCTTTTGGCCCTGGTCATGTCACGGCTTGACTATGGCAACATTTTGTACACTGGTGCTCCTGCCTACGACCTTCTGCCCCTCCAACTTACTCAAAATCAAGCAGCCCGGCTCATCTACAAACTCCTCAAGTGCCATCACGTCACTCCCCTGTTGCAAACTTTGCACTGGCTCCCTATTTGGGAACGTGCATTTTTCAAAATGGGCTGCATGTCTTTTCAGGCCCTAGCAGGAACTGCACCAGTTTTTATCAATTCCTAAATTAAAGCATATGTCCCAAACAGGGATTTACGCTCTTCCACTCAATTTCTACTATCTGTTCCCCGTTTTAGGAAGAAGAATTCGGGGGGGCCTGAGGTTTTCCACCCTCGAATTACTGGTTGTATTTGAGCATATCCCCCATTCCCTCTGCCCCACCCATCACTCCCAACGTCTCTATCCCCCGGGTGACCATCCTACCATGGAGGACGTCCCTGGTCTTAGTTTCGATGAGGAAAAAATAGCCGAAGCCTTGAGGTCTACACCCTCACTCCTGGGCACATCAGAAGCAGCCGCCACTGGCTCCTCTACTGACGACTGGACAACTCTCACCACCTTGAAAAAGGAGTGGTTACGCATCACCATACATGGACTTATGATGGCTGAATACCTGAGGGTTAACATCGCCCCCCAGGGACTCATAGTCAACCTCTTCCCTAGGATCTTCCCAGAAGACAACCAGTTTAAAGGAGACTGGTGCCAGGTCTCCTGGAAATGTACAAAAGACCTACTTTTCTTGATTGTCAAAACAGCTAAAAGACTGGCAGACGCTCTGCTGGATAAGATTACAGCAATAGAGACAACAATGAAGACAGCCGTTAATAAAAACTCTAAACCGGCCTTCTCTGCTAAACTCGCAGAAATTAATCAGGAGATTGCCGATAATCAAGAATATCTCCTTAAACAGAAACTGTCCAAACTTGAAAAAGATGTAGCAAGGTTTGAGAAAGAAAAAGTCTATCCTTACCTCAAGGAAGGATACACCAATAAGAAAACCGGGTACTCCTCCGATGACAATTCTAGTATTGAAAGCCGAAGGGGGTCCGCAAGCAGTGACTCCAGTTCTAGCACCACCCCTAACAACAACCGCCAGCAACGGCGCCAAAATTGGAATCGGGGCTTCCATCAAGGACCCATGTTCGATGGACCGCCACAAATGCTGCCTCCCTGGCAATATCCCTTCTACCCGCAAGGCCCCCCACAATTCTACCCCCAGAACCCTTTTCACGACAGAGGTTGGGGCAGAGGAAAAGGGCGCAAACGGAGCGGGACAAGAGGGGTGCAGTGGCAAGATCAGCCATCGACATCCGCCCCGATGGAAACCAGGAGTGTAGCGAGGGGGAGAAGAGCCTAGTGGTCAACCTCTCTAACAGAGTTCTCACCCCCATTGAAATAGCTACCCTTGAGAAGGGATTAGGGTTTGTTCCTACGCCCATCCCGGACAGTTTTACAGAAATATGCGAGATTAAACAATTTTTCCGCAAAGTACGCCTTAGGGCCTACTTCCAGGATCAGCCAGCAAGTGAAAAAACTGATACGGGCCTACGTAACCCCTCCACCTTTACCCCTACGGATGGGATGGTCCCCCCAGAGGTATTGACCTTTGAGAAGGCTGTACTCAAGTCCTTGGAGAATAAACCAAACTTCAATAGTTACAACAATCTGAGCAAAGCTGAAAGACAAGCAGTCCTATCCCTTGGCAATGACACCTCCATCGTCATAAAACAAGCCGACAAAGGGGGAGCCACTGTCATACAAGATGCCATCGATTACGACACGGAGTGTAAGCGCCAACTGGCCAACACTACCCACTACAGACCCCTTCCAGCAGATCCAACCAATAGGCTAATTACAGACATCTCCAGTCTGATCATTGAAGGTGAAGCCAATGGCTGGATCTCTAAACAAGAGGCAGAGTTTTCCTGACGAAACATCCTGTGATCCCGTATTTCTACACCCTGCCCAAAATTCATAAAGGGACCAGCCCAGTCCCAGGGAGACCCATTGTCTCTGGGACTGGCTCACTACTAGAACCTCTATCAAAGTTCTGTGATGTATTCCTTCAGCCCATTGTAAAGGAAATACCCTCCTTCCTACAGGACACAAGAGATGTCTTACGCCTCATTGAGTCGATTGAAGGGAGAGAAGAGGTGGATCTACTTCTCACGCTTGATGTAGAAGCGTTATATACTAACATTCCCCAAGCAGCCACACTAGAAGCCGAGGAATCCGCCCTTATGCGGCAGGAATGGCCCTCGCCTACCCCCATATCCTTCATCATGGCCTGTGCAAGCATTGCTTTGACGGAAAACTTCTTCCAATATGGCTCTCAGCTGTACCATCAGATCAGAGGCACCTCTATGGGTTCGACTTTCGCTCCCAGTATAGCTTGCATTTACATGGCGGCCTTTGAGAACCAGATCATCTATCCAGACTCTAACCCCTTCAGACAACATCTCACACTATGGGGTCGGTACATCGACGACATTCTAATACTATGGAGGGGTGACCGAGAGAGCTGTAACCAGTTCTGCACCTGGATTAACTTACAGAATCCCTACCTGAAATTCACTGGGACCATGTCAGAGACAGCTTTGCCCTTCCTTGACCTCACGATACGGCTGGGACCAGCCGGTCTGAGCACTACTCTGTTCCGTAAGGAGACGGACAGAAACAGCCTCCTCCTGTTTAATAGCCACCACCCTAGAGCACTACGCGAAAATCTCCCCTTCGGTCAATTCTTGAGGATACGTAGAAACTGCTCCTCAAGGGATGACTATAGACAGGAAGCAAACACCCTACAATGTAAACTCCATGACAGAGGGTACCCCACCAAATTGATACGAGACTCTAGTAAGAGAGCTCTCAATAACCATAGGGAGGCCCTCCTTGAAGTACACCCAAAAGAACAGGACAACCTAATAACATGCGTCACCAGTTTCACTAGGAATTCTAACTTCATTAAGAAAACAGTGAATAAACACTGGGGCATCCTCAACTCAGGGGGTACTGATTTACCCAAGCCTAGGTTTGCATTTAAACGGACAACGAACCTTAAAGACTCCCTGATACACACACGCCCCAAGAAATCAGCCGGTACTGGACAACGGACACTATGGGACCTCCCACCCGTTGTTGGACACTACCCCTGTGGAGGCTGTGCCGTCTGTCCCCAATCTATACAGTGCAAAGAAATCACGTTAACAGACTCTTTCACTTGGAAACTGAATAAGCATACCAACTGTAATAGCTCCAAGCGTGTCTATCTCCTTATCTGCCCTTGTGGCAAATTCTATGCAGGGATGACCATGAGACAGGTAAAATTGAGAATAACGGAGCATAAAAGTGACATACGGTGCTCCAAGACTCACACGAGACTTTATGAACACTACCAACAATACAATCACCCTGCTGACAGCATCCAATGGTTAGTGCTTGAGTCCCAACCAGCCATGTCCAGACAAGCCTTGTTCAAGCTTGAACAAAGATGGGTTCATCGCCTCCAGCTAGACACGATAGGGCTAAATGACGCTATTCCCTGGGCGAGTGTCTCTAGATAAATATCACTCTACCACTCCAATACCCCTCCCGCCCTAGTAACACACTCAGGGTACACCTCTTATGCCATACACCCCTGACCAGCAGTGTAGGACAACTAGCAATCCAGCTTTGTACTGTCACTCTCATTATAATTTACCCCGGACCCTCTATACAGAGGACCTTCAGTTCAACACCTCATGGTCACACAGGGGCTAGCCGCGTTGTCCCGGCAGCTCACAGTCGATAGTGGCACAGACTGACATAGTGTGTATATTAACACGCAAGATGCGCAAATATCCGCACCTTTACTTAACCCTGGCTACACTAATTCTATTAGTCCACACACTCTTTCTCGTGTTGCCTTCCCGGGTTATATTACACCCGCGTGTCGGAGATATTACTCCCTTAGCAATTCTTTATGTAGCGGACCCACGGGGACTCAGCCTCGTTGTCCCGGTGGTTCACGGTCGATGCAGGCATGGATTGACACTTTGTATATATCATCACGCTAATTGCACGAATATCTGCACCTTTACATACCTTAGGGCTACTTGAGTTTTGTATTCATGCACTCCTCTCTAAGCCGCCTGCTCGGTTTCATTGACTGTCTGTGACATGACTTCCGGAGTAATCCCCCAACTGCCGATATTACTGCCACTCCCAACATGGCCCCCATCCAGTGCCACTCTGTGATCTAATCTTTCCCATTGGACCTGACAGGGTGCTGCGCATGCGCGTGACGCACCACAGACGCGCCATCACCGGACCAGCACCGACGTCAGCGGCCAACTCCCTACAAAACGGCGGACACTAGCGGAAAACCTCCACCAGCTGCTCCGCACCCTGACCAGGTGCCGCGAGCGTGAGGGGTAGGTGTTCCGCCGCTCCAGTGTTCCCTTTTAGGTAAGTTCCGAACATGACCACCATGCCTTCGGTTCTTGTTGTCAGGAGCGTAGCTGTCGGTCACAATATCGGGCGAAAGTTTCCGGCTTAACCTTTCGAAAATTACCTTTCTGCACTGTAGCCTTCCAGGAGGCTCTGCTTGTCGTATTTCTGATACGACACTTTGCCCCACCTGGCCACTTACTCGCCTCGACCCCAGCACGCCCGGTCTTTCTCTGTTTGCAAACTGGGCAACATCTTGTCAGACCCCTAGCCTCCCTGGGGCCCCGCTATTCGTATCTTACATACTTAAAACATGATATTATGACCCACTCGGCCATGAACTCACCCGGCTTGCATCCCGCCCGACCAATTACTGAAGGGCACCAGGGCAGCACTCCGGTTACCTGTTTGCCCCGTATGGTATGAGATTGGAGTATGATGAGACCCTCTTGACCAACTTAGCATTTCATTACTGTACTGATACCATATGAGGCCTTATCAAGTGGGGAGCATCCCGCCCAGAGTCTCTCCTTGCCTGCATTGATTTTGAATTGCTGCCGTGACAATACAATACTTGAAGCTCCACTTGGGGCCTCTATTATAGCTGCTTAGTGCACCATTATTCGCGTTTACCTGACATGTCTGGGTAATCAGTTACTAATTCTTTACATCCTATAGGTGAACTCAACCTTATAACGCTGGCCTCACGGGAGCATGCTGCGAGGCCCTATTTTAATCCTTTTAGGGCAAGAACATGACTAATGTTGCGCGCTGCCTCTGTTTCCTAGGTATTTGGTGTTATCTTGTAAGCTTCGGCTCAATACCATAGTTTTGTCCTATACACACAATGGCAACCCTCCAAGTGTGATATTCGGGTGGTTTTTGTCATAGAAGGGACGTTGCACCCATATTCCTGGTTCAATTGTTTCTTTCCCTTCCACACTACCCCCTTCACTCCTCACAGTGTGGAGCTTGTGTCACCAGAGTCACGCTGCATGAATTGAGCATTGAGTCACTATGTTGTATTTGACTTGAATTGTTCTTTCTGTTTTATATTTTTTCCTCCTACCTCTAGGTCGCCTAAATAGAGCAGGACCCCTTGGCCCTCTTGTCCTCCGACCCAGTGAGGTTGTATTCACTTTCTTCATAGAGATTGAGTATTGAGTCCACAATTGTTTTTTGTTTTTGTGTAGTACTTTTCTGAGGTCCTGACGAATCGCCTCCTGGAGAGAAACATGTTGACCATACTAGGGGGTTGAGTTATTGTTCTGTATACCTTTACGGTCTTTAAACTCCCCTCCCACCCCTTTTAATTAAGGAATCAGCCACGTTATTAAAGTTGAAAGTGGACTGATTACCTTTTTTACTACTTTCACTCACTATTACACTGACTACACCCTTCTTCATCCTCACCTACACCAACCATCGGCAAGGAACAAAAGAACCCCGCCAAAAGAGTACCTTTGGGGACTCCGTCAGACATTGCAGCGCCGGTCTGACGAGGGGCAGTGAGTCGATGATGACACCAGACACCCTCCAGTAAGGGTGTGTTTCACGCCTATTACTTTGGGTGTGTGAGGCTCTCTAAGTTCCGACTAGGGAACCCTTCAGTGATATCCACGGTATACCTACTTCTTGCCCCACACTGTTACACGCTCCCTGGGGAACTTTGTACTCTGCTGTTAGCTTTACTTTAGGACATGTACACTGGACCCCATTAAATATCGTCCTCTTCTGTTCCCCTGTTGTTAAAAATCTTTGCGTGGGCCAACCCACAGAACTTTTTAGGTTACCTCCAGCGGCAGATCGCTGTGAGGCCCATTCGTTACATCGAATCACTGGTTGTATTCGAGCATATCCCCCATTCCCTCTGCCCCACCCATCACTCCCAACGTCTCTATCCCCCGGGTGACCGTCCTACCATGGAGGACGTCCCGGGTCTTAGTTTCGATGAGGAAACAATAGCCGAAGCCTTGAGGTCTACACCCTCACTCCTGGGCACATCAGAAGCAGCCGCCACTGGCTCCTCTACTGACGACTGGACAACTCTCACCACCTTGAAAAAGGAGTGGTTACGCATCACCATACATGGACTTATGATGGCTGAATACCTGAGAGTTAACATCGCCCCCCAGGGACTCATAGTCAACCTCTTCCCTAGGATCTTCCTAGAAGACAACCAGTTTAAAGGAGACTGGTGCCAGGTCTCCTGGAAATGTACGAAAGACCTACTTTTCTTGATTGTCAAAACAGCTAAAAGACTGGCAGACGCTCTGCTGGATAAGATTACAGCCATAGAGACAACAATGAAGACAGCCGTTAATAAAAACTCTAAACCGGCCTTCTCTGCTAAACTCGCAGAAATTAATCAGGAGATTGCCGATAATCAAGAATATCTCCTTAAACAGAAACTGTCCAAACTTGAAAAAGATGTAGCAAGGTTTGAGAAAGAAAAAGTCTATCCTTACCTCAAGGAAGGATACACCAATAAGAAAACCGGGTACTCCTCCGATGACAATTCTAGTATTGAAAGCCGAAGGGGGTCCGCAAGCAGTGACTCCAGTTCTAGCACCACCCCTAACAACAACCGCCAGCAACGGCGCCAAAATTGGAATCGGGGCTTCCGTCAAGGACCCATGTTCCATGGACCGCCACAAATGCTGCCTCCCTGGCAATATCCCTTCTACCCGCAAGGCCCCCCACAATTCTACCCCCAGAACCCTTTTCACGACAGAGGTTGGGGCAGAGGAAAAGGGCGCAAACGGAGCGGTACAAGAGGGGTGCAGTGGCAAGATCAGCCATCGACATCCGCCCCGATGGAAACCAGGAGTGTAGCGAGGGGGAGAAGAGCCTAGTGGTCAACCTCTCTAACAGAGTTCTCACCCCCATTGAAATAGCTACCCTTGAGAAGGGCTTAGGGTTTGTTCCTACGCCCATCCCGGACAGTTTTACAGAAATATGCGAGATTAAACAATTTTTCCGCAAAGTACGCCTTAGGGCCTACTTCCAGGATCAGCCAGCAAGTGAAAAAACTGATACGGGCCTATGTAACCCCTCCACCTTTACCCCTACGGATGGGATGGTCCCCCCAGAGGTATTGACCTTTGAGAAGGCTGTACTCAAGTCCTTGGAGAATAAACCAAACTTCAATAGTTACAACAATCTGAGCAAAGCTGAAAGACAAGCAGTCCTATCCCTTGGCAATGACACCTCCATCGTCATAAAACAAGCCGACAAAGGGGGAGCCACTGTCATAAAAGACGCCATCGATTACGACACGGAGTGTAAGCGCCAACTGGCCAACACTACCCACTACAGACCCCTTCCAGCAGATCCAACCAATAGGCTAATTACAGACATCTCCAGTCTGATCATTGAAGGTGAAGCCAATGGCTGGATCTCTAAACAAGAGGCAGAGTTCCTCCTGACAAAACATCCTGTGATCCCGTATTTCTACACCCTGCCCAAAATTCATAAAGGGACCAGCCCAGTCCCAGGGAGACCCATTGTCTCTGGGATTGGCTCACTACTAGAACCTCTATCAAAGTTCTGTGATGTATTCCTTCAGCCCATTGTAAAGGAAATACCCTCCTTCCTACAGGACACAAGAGATGTCTTACGCCTCATTGAGTCGATTGAAGGGAGAGAAGAGGTGGATCTACTTCTCACGCTTGATGTAGAAGCGTTATATACTAACATTCCCCAAGCAGCCACACTAGAAGCCGAGGAATCTGCCCTTATGTGGCAGGAATGGCCCTCGCCTACCCCCATATCCTTCATCATGGCCTGTGCAAGCATTGCTTTGACGGAAAACTTCTTCCAATATGGCTCTCAGCTGTACCATCAGATCAGAGGCACCTCTATGGGTTCGACTTTCGCTCCCAGTATAGCTTGCATTTACATGGCGGCCTTTGAGAACCAGATCATCTATCCCGACTCTAACCCCTTCAGACAACATCTCACACTATGGCGTTGGTACATCGACGACATTCTAATACTATGGAGGGGTGACCGAGAGAGCTGTAACCAGTTCTGCACCTGGATTAACTTACAGAATCCCTACCTGAAATTCACTGGGACCATGTCAGAGACAGCTTTGCCCTTCCTTGACCTCACGATACGGCTGGGACCAGCCGGTCTGAGCACTACTCTGTTCCGTAAGGAGACGGACAGAAACAGCCTCCTCCTGTTTAATAGCCACCACCCTAGAGCACTACGCGAAAACCTCCCCTTCGGTCAATTCTTGAGGATACGTAGAAACTGCTCCTCAAGGGATGACTATAGACAGGAAGCAAACACCCTACAATGTAAACTCCATGACAGAGGGTACCCCACCAAATTGATACGAGACTCTAGTAAGAGAGCTCTCAATAACCATAGGGAGGCCCTCCTTGAAGTACACCCAAAAGAACAGGACAACCTAATATTATGCGTCACCAGTTTCACTAGGAATTCTAACTTCATTAAGAAAACAGTGAATAAACACTGGGGCATCCTCAACTCAGGGGGTACTGATTTACCCAAGCCTAGGTTTACATTTAAACGGACAACGAACCTTAAAGACTCCCTGATACACACACGCCCCAAGAAATCAGCCGGTACTGGACAACGGACACTATGGGACCTCCCACCCGTTGTTGGACACTACCCCTGTGGAGGCTGTGCCGTCTGTCCCCAATCTATACAGTGCAAAGAAATCACGTTGACAGACTCTTTCACTTGGAAACTGAATAAGCATACCAACTGTAATAGCTCCAAGCGTGTCTATCTCCTTATCTGCCCTTGTGGCAAATTCTATGCAGGGATGACCATGAGACAGGTCAAATTGAGAATAACGGAGCATAAAAGTAACATACGGTGCTCCAAGACTCACACGAGACTTTATGAACACTACCAACAATACAATCACCCTGCTGACAGCATCCAATGGTTAGTGCTTGAGTCCCAACCAGCCATGTCCAGACAAGCCTTGTTCAAGCTTGAACAAAGATGGGTTCATCGCCTCCAGCTAGACAGGATAGGGCTAAATGACGCTATTTCCTGGGCGAGTGTCTCTAGATAAATATCACTCTACCACTCCAATACCCCTCCCGCCCTAGTAACACACTCAGGGTACACCTCTTATGCCATACACCCCTGACCAGCAGTGTAGGACAACTAGCAATCCAGCTTTGTACTGTCACTCTCATTATAATTTACCCCGGACCCTCTATACAGAGGACCTTCAGTTCAACACCTCATGGTCACACAGGGGCTAGCCGCGTTGTCCCGGCAGCTCACAGTCGATAGTGGCACAGACTGACATAGTGTGTATATTAACACGCAAGATGCGCAAATATCCGCACCTTTACTTAACCTTGGCTACACTAATTCTATTAGTCCACACACTCTTTCTCGTGTTGCCTTCCCGGGTTATATTACACCCGCGTGTCGGAGATATTACTCCCTTAGCAATTCTTTACGTAGCGGACCCACGGGGACTCAGCCTCGTTGTCCCGGTGGTTCACGGTTGATGCAGGCACGGATTGACACTTTGTATATATCATCACGCTAATTGCGCGAATATCTGCACCTTTACATACCTTAGGGCTACTTGAGTTTTGTATTCATGCACTCCTCTCTAAGCCGCCTGCTCGGTTTCATTGACTGTCTGTGACATGACTTCCGGAGTAATCCCCCAACTGCCGATATTACTGCCACTCCCAACATGGCCCCCATCCAGCGCCACTCTGTGATCTAATCTTTCCCATTGGACCTGACAGGGTGCTGCGCATGCGCGTGACGCACCACAGACGCGCCATCACCGGACCAGCACCGACGTCAGCGGCCAACTCCCTACAAAACGGCGGACACTAGCGGAAAACCTCCACCAGCTGCTCCGCACCCTGACCAGGTGCCGCGAGCGTGAGGGGTAGGTGTTCCGCCGCTCCAGTGTTCCCTTTTAGGTAAGTTCCGAACATGACCACCATGCCTTCGGTTCTTGTTGTCAGGAGCGTAGCTGTTGGTCACAATATCGGGCGAAAGTTTCCGGCTTAACCTTTCAAAAATTACCTTTCTGCACGGTAGCCTTCCAGGAGGCTCCGCTTGTCGTATTTCACATACGACACTTTGCCCCACCTGGCCACTTACTCGCCTCGACCCCAGCACGCCCGGTCTTTCTCTGTTTGTAAACTGGGCAACATCTTGTCAGACCCCTAGCCTCCCTGGGGCCCCGCTATTCGTATCTTACATACTTAAAACATGATATTATGACCCACTCGGCCATGAACTCACCCGGCTTGCATCCCGCCCAACCAATTACTGAAGGGCACCAGGGCAGCACTCCGGTTACCTGTTTGCCCCGTATGGTATGAGATTGGAGTATGATGAGACCCTCTTGACCAACTTAGCATTTCATTACTGTACTGATACCATATGAGGCCTTATCAAGTGGGGATCATCCCGCCCAGAGTCTCTCCTTGCCTGCATTGATTGTGAATTGCTGCCGTGACAATACAATACTTGAAGCTCCACTTGGGGCCTCTATTATAGCTGCTTAGTGCACCATTATTCGCGTTTACCTGACATGTCTGGGTAATCAGTTACTAATTCTTTACATCCTATAGGTGAACTCAACCTTATAACGCTGGCCTCACGGGAGCATGCTGCGAGGCCCTATTTTAATCCTTTTAGGGTAAGAACATGACTAATGTTGCGCGCTGCCTCTGTTTCCTAGGTATTGGGTGTTATCTTGTAAGCTTCGGCTCAATACCATAGTTTTGTCCTATACACACAGCAACCCTCCAAGTGTGATATTCGTGTGGTTTTTGTCATAGAAGGGACGTTGCACCCATATTCCTGGTTCAATTGTTTCTTTCCCTTCCACACTACCCCCTTCACTCCTCACAGTGTGGAGCTTGTGTCACCAGAGTCACGCTGCATGAATTGAGCATTGAGTCACTATGTTGTATTTGACTTGAATTGTTCTTTCTGTTTTATATTTTTTCCTCCTACCTCTAGGTCGCCTAAATAGAGCAGGACCCCTTGGCCCTCTTGTCCTCCGACCCAGTGAGGTTGTATTCACTTTCTTCATAGAGATTGAGTATTGAGTCCACAATTGTTTTTTGTTTTTGTGTAGTACTTTTCTGAGGTCCTGACGAATCGCCTCCTGGCGAGAAACATGTTGACCATACTAGGGGGTTGAGTTATTGTTCTGTATACCTTTACGGTCTTTAAACTCCCCTCCCACCCCTTTTAATTAAGGAATCAGCCACGTTATTAAAGTTGAAAGTGGACTGATTACCTTTTTTACTACTTTCACTCACTATTACACTGACTACACCCTTCTTCATCCTCACCTACACCAACCATCGGCAAGGAACAAAAGAACCCCGCCAATAGAGTACCTTTGGGGACTCCATCAGACATTGCAGCGCCGGTCTGACGAGGGGCAGTGAGTCGATGATGACACCGGACACCCTCCAGTAAGGGTGTGTTTCACGCCTATTACTTTGGGTGTGTGAGGCTCTCTAAGTACCGACTAAGGAACCCTTCAGTGATATCCACGGTATTGACAATACCTACTTCTTGCTCCACACTGTTACACGCTCCCTGGGGAACTTTGTACTCTGCTGTTAGCTTTCCACCCTGGTTCCCATCTTCTGGAATACTCTCCTTTTCGCCATTCGGTCTTCCTCCTCCTATCTTGACTTTCATAAAGCCCTCAAGACCCTTCCCTTCTCACGAGCCTTCCCGTCCTAAGCTGTCTCTTCCCACTCCTATGGGTATGTGTCCCCAGCGCCAAGAAACCGCCTGGTGACCGAGCGCTTTGCAAGTCTTTTAACTTCAACTACTGATCTTCCCAACCTCGCTAGCACATCTCCCAGCTTTGCCGATAGATTCATCTCTAGACCTTTGGCCTCCTCCCCTCTAGCTTCCCTTGCTGACCGTGAGACCGGTTTGCCACCGAAAACCTATGATACAGGTCAAGCTACCCCTTCTACCCGGTCTCCTATGCATGCCGATAGTATTGCTCCAGAACTACTGCCCACTGCCTTCTAACGCCTCCCTCTTACAGGGATACCAATAGTACTGCACCAGAACAACTGACCCCCTGCCCTCTAACGCCTCCCTCTAATAGGGATATCGAAACCCTGCACTCCAGAGCTGCCAAATTAACTCAGAACATCCACATCTCCATACTGGATCTAATAAACCTCCTTCACCTCGCTGAACTCTCCTTCGCCAACCTCAAAACCCAGCGGAATTCCACCCCTCCCATATCACAGAGATACCCAATCACCCACTACCACTACCGCTCGCTGAACTCTCCTTCGCCAACTTCAAAACCCAGCAGAGCTTCACCCCCCATATCACCGGGATCCCCAAGCACCCACTACCGCTAGCCTTTAGACACCTTCGCAAGCAACCTTGCCACCTCTCGAAGGAGAAAACTTTAGCTCTCGTCTTCTTCTACAACTCTATATCTGCCACCCCTAGTCTGCTAGACCTCACTGAAGAGGAAATCCTTGCCATCCTCCGCGACTACAACTCTGCCCCAATTACCCTTTGCCCTCTAGAGGTGAGTGCCGAACATGTCATCTGCATGGTCACTATCAACCCTAACAGATCGGCTACCCTCCGCAACAGAAGTGTGGTCAAAAGCAACCTAGCACCTGTACACCTATCAATTCATCTCTGTCTGGCCTCTTAATCAATTGCTGATCAGCGGTTAAACATGCTGCCGATATTGCTGAACTCATCCTGAACAAAAATTTCGACTAAGCAATTCTAACAGAATCGTGGCTTAACGATTCTTCATCTCCTTGCCTGGACCTCTTAGTCCCCCCAACTACAAAATTGCCAGGCTGGACAGGCAATCTACTAAGAAAGGAGGAGGCATCGCCTGCATCTACCATTCTAACCTCAGTGTCACTGAACTTCTGGCGGATACCTCCGACTCTTGCGAATACCTCGCTCTCTCCATTTGCAGCACCTCCACCCTACAGTGTAACCTACACATCATTTATCACCCCCCCATGCAGGACCGACTCCTTCACGGACCACCTCATGGAACGCATCACAGCTAAGATTTCCTCCATCGATAAAGATATTTTCCTGGGTGATTTCAAACTGCACTGGAATGACCCCAAGGACCCCCATGTCAACTCCATCAAAGACCTCCTGACCGATCAAGCCCTGCTCCAAGCCTGTTCACTCCCAGCACACTCGAAAGGGGCCACCCTTGACTTGATCATCTCTAAGGAACCAACAGTCAAGCTTATCTCTATAGACCCTTGTGACTAGTCTGACCATCATGCCATTGTATTCCTACTACCGGGCACCCACAAGACAAGGGCACCGCAACCAGTGTTGCCTAAATGCTGGCTTAGAGACACTAAGAACCTGGACAATGATCTGGAGGCTCCCTGCAAATCTGACCTCCCCTCCCCCTTGCATATCACAATGGTCAGTGACCTCAATAATCACTACTCTGCAATTATGTCGCTCAATATGGATGACCTAGCCCCACTAAAGCTAAAAAGAACCCAAATCAAAGACAGGAACCCCTGGTTCACTGGATCCCTCAATAATGAGAGGAGATCCCTCAGGCAATCCAAAGGAATCTGCATACAGCACCCCTCTGCCGCACATCTAAAACTTCTCCATCAGGCCAGAAATGCCTACAATAGGAACATCCTCACCTGTAAAAAATAATTTTTCAGATCTGAACTTGAGAACGCCAAGAATAGACCCTGCAAGCTCTTCAAACTGGTCAAAAACCAATCCAATAAACTGGCCAAAACTTTGAAAGAAACCCCCAAGTCTTTAATATCAACGGAGGAATTCTCCCCCTATTTTGCTGACAAAGTCACAACCTTAGGAAACAAAATTAGTGCCGCCACATACTCTCTATCCCTTCCTGACCTGCCTCCTCCTCCTGCGATGCCCCCTCGGATTTCACCTAAAAATCAAGCACTCTGGACCGACTTCAAGCTCTATGACGAAGACTCCGTCTCTAAAATCCTATCGTCCATAAACCCGAATAACCATTACAACGACTCGCTCCCCTCCAACTGCCTAGCGGCCGTTGTCCAGTCCATTATTCCTAGCTGTGGAGAAGCAGGCCTTTTGGGCCGGGCGGCGCCTAAATCCCCGGATTCACCTGCCTTGTTACTAACAGAGACACAAGACACTCCATTGAGCGTGGAAGCCAGGTTTATTAGCTGCAGCTAAGCACAGTTGTCCTAGAAGTTACACATGGAGTGAGTTCTAAGGAGACTGCCACTTCAATCCGTGGCGTACAATCTCTTATGCAAAACACATTTACAATATCCCACTCCCCACACACACAAAACAAACCAATGAGAAAAGTTGGAAAACAAGCTATCAGGTGTCTCAGTATACGCCTCTTTCTCGGACCCCGTGTGCCACCCCTCCCAACAAATTAATCAGTGATGGTGTTCACAATCCCCTCTCGCAGGTGGCAGGACATGCTTGTGTATCTCAAAAGACAGTTGTGTAATAGGATCATACAAGGAGAGAATAGCGAAGGCCAGTCGGCTAAGATAGTGTAAGGGAAGAATAGGAGAGGGCAAATAGTCGGCTAAGACAGGGATCAATCGAACCAGACATGGATTAGCGAACTCAGCCAGACCCTGACATCGGGTTTCATGAACAAGGACAATAGAGTTACTGTTTAACTGGAAGGACACGTAGCAGCTGGAAAAGCAAAAGCACATCGTTCGCCGTGCTGCCTGAGTGAGGGCAACACAAAATGGTGACAAGACACAAAATGGCGGCTAGATACGGGACGAAATCTGAAAATCGCAGAACCTCAGCTGGAGGTGCAATAATCAACTCCTCTCTCCGGCAGGGATCCATTCCTGACTCTCTGAAAGCCAGCCACGTCTTCCCCATTTTGAAAAAGCTGTCAGTGGATCCAGCCTTCCCCAACAACTTCAGACCTATTTCCAACGTCCCCCTCTTAGCTAAAGTGTTGGAGAATGTGTGCAACAACAACTAAGCCAACACATCAACAACTTCCACCTTCTCGATTACTTCCAATCTGGATTCAGACCTGGGCAGAGTACTGAAACAACCATGCTCCACATCGTTGACCATACCCTCCAAACCCTTGACCAAGGGAAAACTTGCCTTCTAATCCTCCTAGATGTATCCTCAGCCTTCGACACGGTCAACCACGAAAAACTTCTCAAACGTCTCAAAATCAGGATGGGTTTGGGTGGCTCTGTTCTAGAATGGTTTAGATCCTTCCTCAAAAACCGATCGCAGCGATTCCTAATCAATGGCAACCTATCTGCTCCCTCTCTGTTCACGATCGGAGTCCCTCAAGGATCAACCCTGTCCCCTACCCTCTGCATTAAGGCTTCCCCTGTGGTCGCCATCAAAGCACATCAGGTGCCCTGGGTGGTGCCAGGGCACCCAGGTAGACATGACTGGGCCCCAGGGCATGGGGTTCCTGGGGCTAAAATCGGCCCGCAGACGAGGGTCACATATGTCCCCTTCCCATTGCACAAAAAGGAAAACAAAGGGCAGAACATTAGCAACAAGGCAAAACAGAGCAGAATAGGGAAATACAGAGGGCAGTAAAATTAGCAGAACATGTAAATCTGAGGGAAGACAAACAAGCAGTATAGACAAAACAAGGTCAGAAAAACAAATAGAAAAAGCAAAATGGAGGCCAGAAAAATTAGCATAAGAGGCAAAACAGGGGGCAGGAAATGCAAAACAGAGGGCAGCAAAACAAGCAGAAAAACAGCAGAAAAAGCAAAACAGAGCAGAAAATGTGCAGAAAAGGCAAAACAGTGGGAATAAAAATGAGCAGAACAAGGCAAAACAGAGTAGAAGAGGGCAAAACAGATGGAATAAAAATTAACAGACAAGGCAAAATGGAGGACAGAAAAACTAACAGAAAAAAGAAAAACAGATGGCTGAAAACTGAGCAGAAAAGGCAAAGCAGAGATCAGAAAATGAGGAGAAAAGGCAAAACAGAGGTCAGAACAACAAGTAGAAAAGCTAAAACCAAGCAGAAGAGGACAAAACAGAGGCCCGACAAATGATCAGTGCAGACAAAATGAAGGACAGAAAAATGAGCAGAAAATGCAAAACAGAGAGCAGATAAGCAAGCAGAAAAGGCAAAACATATGGCAGAAAAACGTGCAGAAAAGACAAAACGGAGCAAGAAATGAGCTGAGGTGGCAAAAACAGAGGACAGCAGGTAGACAGGTAGCAGAGGGTAGTGGACTGTGGGCAAGCTGGAGAGTAGAACTGTTACAGGGGGAGCTTCCATGAGGACCTGCTTAATTTTTACAGAAATTAAACCTCAACGGTAAACACATATATAAACATAGCAGGTGCCCAAATTGAAGTTCCACTTTTGTAAAGGACAAATGATTTCGACCTCCTGGGCTTGATAAAGACAAGGCAAGTGTGCTTTGCCAGTAATTTCACATTGAAAAATGATCTGAAATGCTTTGTGGAGGTGAATGCATCATTGATCTAATGGAGAGCAATGAGTAGTGACGTTGATGAGTGGTTTCTTTCTTGTCTTTACCTGGTGAGAGCAGAGTCAATGATTTTTCCTTTAAATGACTATGAGTGTGCAAATTAGAAAATCGCCCAAACATCCGCCCATTTAGCCCCGCACCATCCAACTTAATAGTATGCAATTGTCTTCCCGCCTTATACCAGGATGAAGGGCAGCTTACCTAAAGGTGATGCATTCTTGATATTGAGGAATATAAGGACATCTCCTCCAAACAAAGGAGCACTGACTTCAAATAGTTAAGAGGAAGGACCCTTGTTTGTTGGAGATTTACCTCTTTGTACTCTTGTCTTCTCTACAGGATGATTCATGTCATCACAAATGTCTGGATAAAGTTGCACGAGGAACAATCACACTGCCAAAATGCACACAAGGTCACTGGTGGCATTTCCTCAAGCTCCATTATGCAGCTTTAGTGCAGAATACATACTGGACATTTACCCAAGGAGGAAGCACTTAGTAATTATTCAGTATAAAGTACTCCACTTGAGTAGATATTTTGTGCAAAACTGTGAACTATTTTTGGACAAAGGGACAGGTACCGTTCCGTTGTGGCCCAGTCACTGACACAGCTACTGACACACCCACAAAAACCCTTAGACAAACACTCACACATAATCTTTATTCAATTTATAAATAAAATCATAAAAGACAAATCATTTAAAAACAATATACACCATTTCAGTGCCACAATCATTCATTTTAAAACCCCAACTCACACACTCAAGAACTCACACACCTACTGACACTCACTCAGACACTGATACATCCACTAAGAGGCCCACTCAGACACTCACAGACCCACTCACACACCCACTCACATACCCTCACACCCTCACACCTACTCAGGCACTCATGCACCCACTCACAGACACTCAAGAACCTTCAGAGACACCCACTTACTGACTCAGAGACCCACTAGGAGACTCACATACCTACTCACAGACCGACTCAGAGACTCAAGCAACCACTCACAGACCCACTCAGACCCACATGCACTCACTTACAGACTGACTCACACACTCAAGGAGGCATGGTATGGATGAAGTGTGTTGGCTTTCTTCAACATATGTGTTTGATTTTTTTAAGAAAAAGAACAAAATAAAGACAAGAATCATATAAAGGTTAATTGTTTGATTTGGGTTGTTTTTCTCTTGCCTATTACTCTTGTTATCTGATGGGGTGCACTGCTACATTTTTCTTTTGACACTTGTAACCTTGGCAGCAGGTGTCTGTGGTGTGTTCACACACTTTTGAAATACTTTGTGGTGAACTACATTGTTAGGAACATAGGTCAGGGGCAGTCTACCGGGTCTGCTACCTCTGCTTTTATGACTAACATTACAAAAATGTAGAAATTCACACAATAAACAAAGGTTACAGGGACATTATCCCCTTCGCTGCTAGGCCTTTTCCCCTCCTGTGCTAAGCCTTTTTTTGGCGATTTGGGGTAGTGTGCGCTTAGGCCCTTGTAACTTTTTGACCACATAAGGTATCCACAGCAAATTTGCGTCCTTTTCTTCCAACATCATGTGGATTCTAAAGGCGCCCAGGGTTTGTGGATTCCCTTGGAGGGGTCCCAGAAATTAACCAAAATATAGTGATTTTTTTGTTTTTTTCAGAAAAATGGGAAAAACGGGCTGCAAATGAAAGCCTCTGGGTTTTTCCCTGAAAAAGTTATCAAAAAAGGGTTTGTGGGGCTGAAATCTCAGCTTTTAGGGAATGACAGTCTTTTGTCAGAGAACCGACATTTTTTACACAGTTTTGGCATTTTTCTGGGACATAGCCTATTTTTGCTATTTTTAGAGCTTTCCACTTCCTTCCAGTTAATGCTAGAAATGAGTTTGGAAGCAATTATGGATCCTGGAAAGCTGTACATTTTCAAAAAGTAGACAAAGTTCTGAATTCAGAAAGGGGTCATTTGTGTAAATCCATGAAGGTTTCTATATAGAAACTAACAGTTAAATATTGGAATATTTGAAAATTTGTTGAAAAAAACAGCCTTTTATCTCAACGTTTTCAACCTTTAACTTTTTCTAATTTTGACAACTCTTGGAAAGCAATATAACGTTACATCCGTTAGACCTTCCTGGTTGTGGGGATATGTGGGACTTGTAGTTTCACCAAGAACCCGACGAACCCAGATCAAAAAACTGAGCACCAACTTGAAATGGTATTTTTCAATTTACTGGGTATAGAGCACTTTGTCTTGGAAAATGTATACATGGAAAAATCTGTATGAAAGACACCTATGCATTTCTGAATTGGGTACAAATTATAGAGTTCAGAAACAGTATATAATTGCTAATCTTCAAAATTGGGAATACTCATACTAGCATGAGAATTATTGGTCATTTTTCAAAAATATTTTGTTTTACACAATGTCTTTCATTGAAAGGGAGAAATGCATGAAAGCTCATTTGGTAATAACAGTTGATTTACAAATCTGAATTACCCCAAGTCTCCCAATAAAAACGGTACCTCACTTGTGTGGGTCGGCCTTGTGCTGCGACAGGAAACAGCACAAAATGCAACGTGGTCACACCTAAATTTTGCAGTTACAAATGTACCCTTTTTTGGCAAAGTGCCTACCTGTAGTTTTTGCACCCTAGCTCTGCCGGCACCTAGGGAAACCTAGCAAACCTATACAGTTTTGAAAAGTAGACACCCAGGGGAATTCAGGATGGGGTAATTCGACTGCCTACCACCAGGTTTTGTTACCCAGAATCCCTTGCAAAGCTAAGAATTTGACCAAAAAAAACACATTTTCCTCACATTTCTGTGGTGAAAAGTTCTGGAATCTGCGTGGATCAACAAATTTCCACCCACCCAGTGTTTCCCCAGGTCTCCTGAAAAAAATGGTACCTCACTTGCGTGGGTAGGCATAGTGGCTGCGATACGAAACAGCGCAAAACGCAACGTGGTCGCACCTCAATTTCCCAGTGAAATCTTGCGCTCTTTGGACAAAGAGACTACCTTTTGTTTTTGCGCCCTATCTCTGCCAGCACCTCGGGAAACCTAGCAAACCTATACATTTTTTAAAACTAGACACCCAGGGAAATTCAGGATAGGGTGACTCGTCTGCCTCCCCCCAGGTTTTGTTACCCAGAATCCCTTGCAAAGCTAAGAATTTGACAAGAAAAAACACATTTTCCTCACATTTCTGTGGTGGAAAGTTCTGGAATCTGCGTGGATCAACAAATTTCTACCCACCCAGCGTTCCCCCAGGTCTCCCAAAATAAATTGTACCTCACTTGCGTGGGTAGGCATAGTGGCTGCGACATGAAACAGCGCAAAACGCAACATGGTCGCACCTCAATATCCCAGTGAAATTTTGCGCTTTTTGGACAAAGAGACTACCTTTTGTTTTTGCGCCCTAGCTCTGCCAGCACCTAGGGAAACCTAACAAACCTATACATTTTTGAAAACTAGACACCCAGGGGAATTAAGGATGGGCTGACTCGTCTGCCTACTCCCAGGTTTTGTTACCCAGAATCCCTTGCAAATATAAGATTTTGACAAAAGAAAAACACATTTTCCTGACATTTCTGTGGTGGAAAGTTCTGGAATCTGCATGGATCAACACATTTCTACCCACCCAGCATTCCCCCAGGTCTCCCAAAAAAAATGGTACCTCACTTGCGTGGGTAGGCATAGTGTCTGCGACATGAAACAGCGCAAAACGCAACATGGTGGCACCTCAATTTCCCAGTGAAATCTTGCACTTTTTGGACAAAAAGACTACCTTTTGTTTTTGCGCCCTAGCTCTGCCAGCACCTAGGGAAACCTAGCAAACCTATACATTTTTAAAAACTAGACACCCAGGGGAATTCAGGATAGGGTGACTCGTCTGCCTACCCCCAGGTTTTGTTACCCAGAATCCCTTGCAAATCTATGATTTTGACAAAAAATCACATTTTCCTCATATTTCTGTGGTGGAAAGTTCTGGAATCTGTGTGGATCAACGAATTTCCACCCACCCAGCGTTTCTTCAGGTCTCCTGAAAAAAATGGTACCTCACTTGGGTGGGTAGGCATAGTCGCTGCGACATGAAACAGCACAAAACACAACATGGTCGCACCTCAATTTCCCAGTGAAATTTTGTGCTTTTTGGACAAAAAGACTACCTTTTGTTTTTGCGCCCTAGCTCTACCAGCACCTAGGGAAACCTAGCAAACCTATACATTTTTGAAAACTAGACACCCAGGGATTTTCAGGATGGGGTGACTTGTCTGCCTACCCTCAGGTTTTGTTACCCAGAATCCCTTGCAAAGCTAAGATTTTGACAAAAAAAACACATTTTCCTCACATTTCTGTGGCGAAAAGTTCTGGAATCTGCGTGGATCAACAAATTTCCACACACCCAGCGTACCCCCGGGTCTCCTGAAAAAAATGGTACCTCACTTGCGTGGGTAGGCATAGTGGCTGCGACATGAAACAGCCCAAAACGCAACGTGGTCGCACCTCAATTTCCCAGTGAACTCTTGCACTTTTTGGTCAAAAAGACTACCTTTTGTTTTTGCACCCTAGCTCTGCCAGCACCTAAGGAAACCTAGCAAACCTATACATTTTTGAAAACTAGACACCCAGGGCAATTCAGGATGGGGTGACTCGTCTGCCTAGCCCCAGGTTTTGTTACCCAGAATGCCTTGCAAAGCTAAGAGTTTGACAAAAAAACACATTTTCCTCACATTTCTGTGGTGAAAAGTTCTGGAATCTGCGTGGATCAACAAATTTCCACCCACCCAGCGTTCCCCCAGGTCTCCCGAAAAAAATGGTACCTCACTTGCGTGGGTAGGCATAGTGGCTGCAACAGGAAACGTTTCAAATCATACGGTGGTGAATTTACAATACCAAATTGCAAAACGACCTTGATTTTTGGGGCGGGGGCACCTGAGTTTTTGGCCCGGGGCATGGTGGTATTCTTTGGAAAGTACCAAACCCAAACAGTTCTGAAAAGTAGACACCCGGGGAAGTCAAGGGAGGTATGGCATGCGTGGGTCCCCCAATGATTTCCTACCCATAACTCCTTGCAAACCTTAAAATTAGGTAAAAATATCACTTTTCCAAACTTTTTTGCGTGGGATCTCCGTGCCGGCAAAAAATGTCCTACCACCATGCGCTCCCCTTGTTCTCCCAAGTAAAGGATACCTCACTTGTGTGGGTGCCCCAAAGTAGAACAGGCCAAAAATGAATGTTGAAAAAAGTAGTATTTAAGTTTTACAAGTTAAGCCCCCCTGCCTTAGTCACAGGCCCTTGAAATGTGTGGGTTTTGTAGGTTTCCCTAGGTGGCCATCTCGCACGGGGCCAAAAACCCAGGTAACCCCTCCTGCAAAAGCTGGTGGTATTGAATTCACAGAGGTCACCGCTATGCCATAGGAGATTTCTAGGTGTGGGCGGTGGTAATCTCTCAGGGTGGTGGATGTTATGTCCTCCTCCATTCTGATATATGGCGGGCCACCCACCAGTCTTTGCTCAGGCTCCTACAACTGAGATATTCACAAAGTTAAGATGATTTTAGGTAAACAGAAAGATGGTTAGGGAGACTTAAAGATAGACAGACAATAAAGCTACAATCAATCAGTCAATCCGTGGTTTATAGAGCGCGCTACTCACCCGTGAGGGTCTCAAGGCGTTGAGAAAGAGAATGAAAGAAACAGACACAGGTACACATTCATATGAATGGATGGATATTTGTAGGCTGTGGGTAGGTGGGCATACTATCCAACATATGTGACCTAGAGTGTGTCAAGGTAGTGGCCAGAGAATACCACAGAAGCCTATATGCTAGATATTAAATTATAAGCAAACATATACAACACACCTTTCAACAAACCGGTAATTACCTCATTGATAACCCCGCATTCACAGATCCTTTTCTAAAAACTAAACTCAAGATGTCTAAGCTTGAGAAGTGTCAGGCACATCATTTAGGTCAGGTACCTGTTTTTCTTGGTTCTTATATCAGTTTGTGATATAATGAAAAAAATGATCAGCAAACTTCTTTATGTTGCAACACTATGAGGTAACTTTTCAACCTCAAAAGTATGGCATACTTTTTTCATTTCAAAATCTTTATTGAATTTTATTTAAAAGCAGTAAAAAGACAACAATACATGTCACTTATTGCAATGAAAGGATTCGAACAAACATGCGATACAGCATACAGATGGAAAAACAAAAGAAAATAAATAAATAATCAGCATATGTCTGGGCAAGTCCGTAGGAAATCTTGACCATGTTAATATCCTTAGGCATTAGACAACATGATGGAGCCGGCCATCTAAGAATATGGAGTTCAGAAATTGGTGTACATTCCATGGAAAGATGCAGATACAGCCCATTGTAAGCAGATGAGTCATGGGTATATAAGTATAAAAGCCAATACCACACTCCCATTTGTATTGGTAACAGTATAGAAGTAATAAATCCTAACCTCAAGCATCTAACACCGAGTGTGGTAATGAAGGTGGAGGAGAAGGACTTCAGGGGAGCTTATTACTAGCAAAATAGTTGTCCGACGTTCTCCACACAAGTCTTTGTTGCGGTGTTCAAGGTGAGTGCATGAGCGCCTTAGGTGTGAGATCAAGTTCAGGAATGCCTCGAAAGAGGTGGCAGAAGTGTCTTTCCAATTATTGAACGCAGACTTACAGGCTGCAGTTCAGAGGATGTCTATTAGCAGCCTATCATTATGCGAGCCGACCCGTGGGTCCAAGAACCCGTTCAAATGAAACGTAAAGTCACGCTTCAATTGGAATCAAAATAGAGTCTGGATAAAGTCATAGACTTTGACCTAAAATAAGGAGATAGAGCTGCAATAGATGAGAAAATGAGGTAAGTCACCGATCTCTTTAATTCAATTCCAGCATGTTGGATCTTCTCTTAGGGACATCTTGTGGAGACACGAGGGTGTCCAGAATGATCTATGAATGGAGCCAATATTTGGTTGGGAAAAGGAAGGAGCAATTTGGTGGGAAACAAAAGACTTCCAAATCAGGCTCCAGTCATCTCATAGAATGCGTGTATTTCACTTTTGCTGTATTCAATGTAGGCTGGGAATATCGAATCCAAAATATGAATGGGTCACAATATTATGACCATATTATCAAGGGACAAAATATCAAAAGGTACATTTCCATACCTAACGCCACATACACATACCTTGGTGATATATATATATGTGTTTATGTGAATATATATATATTATAACGCGTCATGCTGTTTGTTGCCTCACCTGCACAATAAACAATTAACCTGATGTCAGATCCTGTAGTCCGTGTCTCTCTCTTCGTGCTTCGCCGATCCTGGAGGATAGGAAGCAGCGTGTGTGGAGACATTCTGTGCATATATATGCGGAAAAATTCGCCAAGGAGTTGAATGAAAATGCATTGAACTTGAAATTCACATGTAATATTAATCGTGATACTATACAATTCCTTGATGTTGAGTTGTTTGTGATGAATAATGGTATACAGACACGCACATTCAGGAAACCTACAGCAGGCAACACGATCTTACACGCGCAAAGCTTTCACCCGACACCTCTGAAACAGTCTATCCCATATGCTGAATGCCTTAGGATGACTAGGAACTGTAGCACACAAGAAGAACTGTCTAAAGCAAAAAAGAACCTTTTTCATAGGCTAAAGAACAGGGGATATACGGAGAATACCTGTAGGGGGGCAGAGGCCAAGTGTGAAAACAAAACTAGGCAGGAACTCATATTCCCTCCCCAAAACAAGAATAGTCCTGTAATAAATGAACGACAGCCACCTAGGCTAATAACAGGATACAACAGGTATCACGCAAATCTCCGCAAAATCCTTAGGAGACACTGGCCACTAGTACACAACGATCCTACCATTGGCCAGGTGGTGGGCAAAAGTCCCCTGGTAACCTATAGAAAAGCTAAGTCTATGCGCAGCGAACTGGTATGCAATGCCCCAGCAATCAAAAAGCAACCAAATTGGTTACAGAACCAAAAAGGCTTCAAAAAATGCAGCAAATGCAAAGCCTGCAACCATGGGATCAATACCACCATAGTCAGTATACCATTCAGACACAAACCATACACCGTAAGAGCACAATACTCGTGCAAAACCGAATTTGAGGTGTATGTGCTGACATGTGTCTGTGGCAAGAGATATGTAGGTTCCACAATCCACCCAGCACATGTCAGAATATTGCAGCACTTGAGGGCAATAGTGAACAAAGACCCTACTTACCCGGTAGCAAGGCACATCAACCAGCTACATGAAGGTAATGCCCAGAATCTCACATACTTTGTCATTGACAGTGCACCAAAAAATGCGAGAGGAGGCAATCGTAAACAAGCCCTACGCCGATTGGAGTCCAGATATATAATCCTTCTGAACTCCAAAATCCAGTTCGGATTGAACGCGGATGAAGCCCTGAACGTACACCTATGATTCAGTCTGTACCCTTCCCATCCCTCTGAAACCCATTCTTTAACATCTGCTGTTCTACTACTACTTAAAACTGATTTTAACCACAAGCACAGCAACTAAATCACCTTCCACGTAACTAATCACAAATAGCACTAGTAATCACTTTTAATTTGTGAACCTTCTTTATCACCATACTAATCACACCAAAACAAGTCGCGAGCCAACACTCCACTTGGAGAAGAGAGAAAGCCATTTTTGTTAAGTACTGCATTAACGAGCTGCGCCGGCATGTATATGCTTAACATGAATTTTACATATAGCATTTTACTTAGCTGACGCTAGAGATGGGGTAATGAATGATTGTAAAAGACAGTGAAAATACTGCTATACATGTATATCATCAAACGTATACTACTTTGATTATGGCACATGCACTAGGGAGCCGCACAACCTACTTGGGTCTGTACTCCTCGCATTAGTCCTGCAAGCATGTCCGCACATGGGTGATCACGGAGGAATATTCCAGCATCACCATTACTGGCCGCTAGCGCAACCAGCAGTTACCATTTAACTAATGGCAGACAATACACGAGTACATAAGACTTGGAAAGAGTGTGGATGCACGTTTAATTTAATTTAATTTATTTATTTTATGGAATTTACTTTAAGGGTTCTCAAATTCATGAACTATACAAGTGTGAAGTTAACACATGTAACAATGAATGTATGGGACCGCTTGGCATTGTGGTTCAAATGAGCGTTACCAAGTTGCATAAACATAGGTGAAAGACTGACATGATGTTACATATGCAAGTCATGAAACTTTTCTATGTCCACACATGAGGGTTAAACATGTAACCATAACAACCCTGGGCCAATGGAAACTTGTAACACATCAAACACCTGAGCAACCATGTAACTTTCATGTGTATTTAAAGTGTAACAAAATGACAATGCAGATGTAGTGAACAAGGCGGGGGCAAGCCGCCGAAACGCGTCTATGCAGCAAATGAGCCATTAAACATCGTTTGGATTATAATTCACGGAGTCAGCGCCTTATTTTGATGGAAAGTTTGGTTTGGTGCCGATATATATATATATATATATATATATATAAGCTCAAACCCATTTCCATCAAGAAATGTGAAGCGCACTCCAGGGGTAAAGCAGCAGAATTTTATTTTCAGCCCACAAACAACTCGTGCAACAGACGCGTTTCGGACACTGACGAAGGACTTGTCGTCCGAAACGCGTCTGTTGCACGAGTTGTTTGTGGGCTGAAAATAAAATTCTGCCGCTTTACCCCTGGAGTGCACTTCACATTTCTTGATGGAAATGGGTTTGAGCTTTTATAGTTAACCGCGAGTATCGGCGCGGAGCCTGCACCCGCTGGTGAGTGCCTTGGGATTGCCGGTGCATTTGGGAGCTTCAATATATATATATATATATATATATATATATATATATATATATATATATTATATACATATGTATACACACGCATATATACATATGTATATATGCATATATATATATATATATATATAGAATACAGGCTCCTCCTCGGATCTCGCAGCATTACAAGCAGCAGCACACGCCGGCAAACGAGGGAGACGGACCACAGGAATCAGCAAAGGTGATTTATTTGTAGCAACAACACAGAGAACAGCTACGCGTATCAGGCTAACTCGCCCTTGTTCACACTGTGATATGCATATATATACACACACACACACACACATATATATATATATATACTAGCAGCCCGTCCCGACGTTGTCTGGGTATGAATTGCTGCCGGCCAGTAGTATATTGTTTTGTAGGATTTCGTTTTGAAAGCATTTCTTATCTGTGACAGGCCTGTGAAATGCTCCGATTCACAGTGCACTGCTGATGCACTTAAGAGTGCCTGTTCAGTAGTGTGTGAACTCGAGTTTCCATATTTTATTTTTCCTAGCAATATCATATAGCGCTAAGCATGAGCGAATTTTGCGGATCTCGCGTTCGCGAATTTTGCGGATTTGCGGATTCGCAATCCGCAAAATCCGCGAATTCCCGCGAATTTGCGGATTTTTTTTTTTTGTGTTCGCCCGTGTTTCTGCCAGTTCGCGAGGGTTTTTACAATTTCGCAATTTGCGAACTTACCTGTCGGGTCGCAAGTTTTGCGAACTTGTTGTTTCTACGTGTCCAGCCTGTTTGGGACACTCTTCTTCATCACTGCCACTCTCTGTCACCACTGCCACTCTCTGACTACTCATGCCACCCTCTGGCCCACCCATGCCACCCTCTGTTTCATCACCACACCCTCTGGTTGTCCAGTGTACATTATTTTCGGCAAAGCAAAGCACACCTTCCCTGCCTCAAGTGACCTGAATTAATTTGGGGCTGATTAATGTGTCACAGAATATTTTTTTAGCTGGCACCTGCTTCCTTAGTGCGCCCTGATTAGTGATCTTTTGCACTTGCTAAGTGCTTTCATTGTTGCAAAATTAGTTACAACACCTGCCCTGCCCCAACTGACAATAATGAATTAGGGGCTGATTAATGGATTTTAACTTCCAGCCTGGCTCCTGCTTGTCTCCCTTAGCTGTAATTCAGGACCTTTGTGGCATATGTGTAACTATTCTGAGGTTCAGAGCAGGGTCACATAATAGTTTCAACTGGCAACTGAACTCTGGAGGGGCCCTTCAGGAAGCACTACAGGAAATGGCTACTAATGATGAGCCTGAACTTTTGAACCTGGTAAGTAGTTACTTTCAGTTTTGCTAAGATCGTATTTCTGCAATTTTGCACTTATTCGCGGGGCGCGAACTCACGCGAACAGTGCGAGCAGTGCGAGCAAAATCCGCTGCTCGCGGATTTGCGGATTTTGCGGGAAATTCGCAAATCTCGCGGATTGCGGATTTCCCGAAAATCCGCAAAATCCGCGAGCGGAACGGATTTTCCGCCCATGCCTATATAGCGCTAACTCGACAACATGGCATGAGCACAATTTACATTACAGAAGAACACATTCATTTGTGGTAGGCACGGGGAGACAAAGCAATTTGCCTGGAATCACAGGATGTTGAGCTGATGCCGAGATTCGAACGTAGCTCCCCAGCTTCAAAGTTTGCAATTCTAGAACTTGTGGTGGGAGGTGTGTCTAAAAGTCTATGTCGGTGCTGGCCATCAATGAGAGAGCAAAACACACAAGATGATGGACCGAATGTTGCACAATGGCAACACATTCACCCCCAGTCACAGATCTGGGTTTAATCCATCGTTATTTTGCTCACCAAGCCACCCCAGTTCAGACATGGCCATATGCAAATCAGTCTTGACCCTGTGCCTCATGGGTACAGTCCAGCCCGAACTGCCAAGCCATGTCTTCCCTGGACCGGAATCAAGCATCCTAGGACCGGTTTCTGGCTATCAGCCGTCTTCAGCCAGGATAGCTTGACTCCAGTGGCTTAGTTTTGCATCAATGAGAGAGACCTGTGCATTTTTCAAATGGGTGGTGAAAAAATATGAGTATGTTGTTGGAGATGTGGGGCGCCGTGCCACCAATGTACTTACCGGGGGAGGGTAAAAACCCATTATTCTGCATCTTTCTTTCCGCATACCATCACTCTGCATACTTTCATTACGAAAGTACCATGACTCTGGAATGCCATTATAACGCATGGCATTACATTTTATATGCTTTTACCACGCATACATTTACAACGAAATTCGCTGTAAATGCTTGAATGGTAAAAGCATGTTTTTTTAATGTTTGGATAAGGTAAGTATGGGTATAAGGGTATATGTTTTGGGGTACTGAGGTATATGTTTTGGGGTGATTGGGTATTTTAAGGGTTCAGATATAGTTTTGGGTTATGGGGTACAGGGGTAGTTTTAGGGTTTAGGGATAGGTATGGGTTTTGGGGTACAGGGGTATTTTTAGGGTTCAGGGCTAGGTTTGGCTTTTGGTGTATAGGGGTATTTTTAGGGTTCAGGGGTAGGCTTGGGTTACAGGGGTATTTTTAGGGTTCAGGGCTAGGTTTGGGTTTTGGGGTACAGGGGTATTTTTTAGGGTTCAGAGCAAGGTTTGGGTTTTGGGGTACAGGGGTATTTTAGGGTTATGGGGTAAGTTTGGGTTTTGATTTACAGGGTTATTTTTAGGGTTCAGGGCTAGGTTTGGGTTTTGGGGTACAGGGGTATTTTTAGGGTTCAGGGGTAGGTTTGGATTTTGGGGTACAGGGGTGTTTTAAGGGTTGAGGGCTAGGTTTGGGGTTTGTGGTACAGGGGTATTTTTAGGGTTCAGGGCTAGGTTTGGGTTTTGGGGTACAGGGGTATTTTTAGGGTTCAGGGGTAGGCTTGGGTTTTGGGTTACAGCGGTATTTTTAGGGTTCAGGGCTAGGTTTGGGTTTTGGGGTACAGGGGTATTTTTTAGGGTTCAGAGCAAGGTTTGGGTTTTGGGGTACAGGGTTATTTTAGGGTTATGGGGTAGGTTTGGGTTTTGATTTACAGGGTTATTTTTAGGGTTCAGGGCTAGGTTTGGGTTTTGGGGTACAGGGGTATTTTTAGGGTTCAGGGGTAGGTTTGGATTTTGGGGTACAGGGGTGTTTTAAGGGTTGAGGGCTAGGTTTGGGTTTTGGGGTACAGGGGTATTTTTAGGGTTCAGGGCTAGGTTTGGGTTTTGGGGTACAGGGGTATTTTAGGGTTCAGAGGTAGGTTTGGGTTTTGGGGTACAGGGTTATTTTTAGGGTTCAGGGCTAGGTTTGGGTTTTGGGGTACAGGGATATTTTTAGGGTTCAGGGGTAGGTTTAGGTTTTGGGGTACAGGGGTGTTTTAAGGGTTCAGGGCTAGGTTTGGGTTTTGGGATACAGGGGCATTTTAGGGTTCAGGGGTACGTTTGGGTTTTGGGGCACAGTGGTTTTTTTAGGGTTCATGGCTAGGTTTGAGTTTTGGGGTACAGGGGTATTTTTAGGGTTCAGGGGTAGGATTGGGTTTTGAGGTACAGGGGTATTTATAGGGTTCAGGGCTAGGTTTGGGTTTTGGGGTACAGTGTATATTTTTAGGGTTTAGGGATAGGTTTTGGTTTTGGCGTACAGGGTATATTTATAGGGTTAAGATGGGTTAGTGTTTAAGGGTGTTGGGGTATTTTAAGGAGTGAGGGTGGGTTATGATTATGGGGTGCAGGGGTATTTAAAGGGAGCAGGGTGGGATTAGCACACAATATGAGACACAGTATGAAGGGCGGGACATACCACACGCCCCCAGCGTTTGTCAAGCCCCCAGCACACGCCCACAGCACAACGCAGACACACCCACAAGGGACAACTTTGCTGGCACGGTTCTTTTACCTTTTAAATGTATATGGTGGCCGTCTGCATAGCCTATGTCCTTCTGCTGCAACTGCCCTTTCCAGCGCTGTGTTGGGTGTTGTGATTGGTGCTGTGGTTGCTGAGATTACCCGCCTCAAAGGTTTGGGCTCTCTCTTTATTATATTAGTATGGAGAAATATATATACATATATATATATGTTCTGTGCTGCAGCGGCTTCCGTAATTTTGGGTGTCCTCTGGTGTTGAACTCTTGGAATATATATATATATATATATATATATATATATATATATATATATATATATATATATATATATATATATATATATATATGGATCGAATTCTGTTTCCAGGTTGAACCCACAGAAAATACGGACCACCACACGATTTGCAGAGTGTCACAGCAGGCGTTTATTTAACCATTTTGCAGTTTAGGTTTTGGCATGACGCGTTTCGGGCAGGATCTGCCCTTGATCACATATATCCAAGCAACTCCTCCCGCCTGTGAAGAAGCAGAGGCCACAGTGGGGAAACTGGAGGAAACACTTTATTAAAGCTGAATTAGGGCATAATGCATTTCGGCCTGACATAGGCCTTCTTCAGATGCAGCAGAAATGTTCTGGCGACTTTGCTGCTCATTTAAATAGGCCCTGCCACTGTCCCATTCGTTTTGGGGCGCCACACCATATATATATATATATATATATATATATATATATATATATATATATATATATATATATATATATATATATATATATATATATATATATATATATATATATATATATATATATATATATATATATATATATATATATTTAATTTTAATTTTAATTTAAATTTAAAAAGAACTTGTAGAGCGCACGTACACTGAGTCAGTTTCATGGCGCTATATATATATTATATTATATATATATATATATATATATATATATATATATATATATATATATATCTCAAGATACTGTGAGCTGTTGACATTTTGGATTCGATATTCCGTACTACAATCTCTGTATTTAGTAGCTGCCCATATGTGCCTGCTACGATTTCCTATTTATCAACATTCTGCAACCTTGAGGTCTTATTAAGAATTGTTTAGTTGAAAAAAACACATCGCCAAATCAAGGAGATTAAGGGTTGCATGATGACAATTCCTGTATTGCCTCTATCAATCACTTTTTAATTCGGGGAAGTGAAGTAAATACTTGTCTTGATGATCATTCCAAGTGTGCACTGGAACAATCGCACTGAGGAAGGTAGTGCGGGTGAGGCCTTAGGTGTGAGACAGAAAAGGAAATTCTCACTGACAGAGGCTTGCAAACACCTGAGATAAGATAAGATAATCCTGTTATTAGCAATTAGTATTACCATCCCCTCAGGCACTGGAGTGGGACAAAACAGATGAACAAGATTACCAGTAAAAAGGAATTCTCTCCATTGTGCATTCAAACACATGGAAACATTGCAGAGAGATACGACTGGATGTTCCCCTTGCAGATTTGCATTCACACTCTTAGAAGCAGAACGAGCAGACTGAAGAAAGATAAATATGAAAACATGTCTTGTTATCTGGTATTGTTCTTGGCAGCCTCAGATAGAGATCGAACTCTGACATCTAAAGATTTCATTGAATATTTTACATGAATTATTTATTCTGAATAAAAGTCAACCAAGATTGTTTTCATACTTTAGATGGCATGCATACATTTTTTGTGCCTGGCAGGTTTGCGTGGAGACCTATTGTTGCCTTTTGTGAAGTCTGTGAAGCTTCCAGTTTTTTATTGGAATACACCCAGTGGATTTTTTCTCCACAATATGACTATTTTAGGTCCTGATAAAGGAGTAAAGTCTGACATACACCGTAATTGGCAGATATGGTCATGAGAATATCAGCAGCCATGTGCAATATAGTATTAACGTTTCTAGAGATTTTGGGAAATGATAGGTGGAAACAATGTTTCCCTGGTTGTAACCACTAAGCTTCTTTGGAAGCAAAAGGGTGTCAATGACGTCAGAAATAAAAAGGCCCAATTCACAAAGGGTATGCGCACTCGTGGCGGAAGCCCTGCGCTCATGGTGGAAGCCCCGCACTCGTGGCGGAAGCCCCGCACTCGTGGCGGAAGCCTTGCACTCGTGGTGGGACACCCCTACTGCAGTCACCCATTGCAGGGTCACTGCCACAAGTGCGCCCCTCCGCCATGACTGCGTGGCCTCTGTCACGAGTGCAGAGGCCCTTTGTGAATCAACCCCGAGGTGTGTAGCATTCCTGACAAACCTCCATACATTTCTTTAACGTGCAATGGTAAAAACTATTTACTTGCATGTCCATGTACATTCAACTCACAACTTTACCATAGTGGAAAAACTTTTATGGTTAAACCAGATGGGCATGTCTGTTTTTATATCTTGTGATAAGAGCCTCGGATTTAGGGGCCTATTTATGAGACAGATTCTGACACCCTTACACCACGCAACGTGGTGTACGAGGCATGAAAAACTTACAACAGATTTTTGAAGCCACGCAAAGACACTTAGGGGCCGATTATGATCGCGGACGGACTTGCGTCCGTCCGCGATCATTGAGGAGGAGGGGACGTCCGCATGGGCTGCGGAGTCCCCTCCTGTGCGATTAGGATGTGACCGCCACCCTGGCGGTCACATCCTCTATTTTTAACATTGCCGCCGGTGCAGCTTCAAGCTGCACCCGCGGCAATGTTAAAAATGCATGCATTGCATTTGCATGCAGAAAGAGGCAGGCACCGCGCGGTGCCTGCCGCTTTCTGCATGCAAATGCATGGGGGTACCATAGGTACCCCCCATGTGCACCCCCCAACCCCCCTTCACCTAGGGGGCCGGCAACGGGCCCCCTAGGTGAAGATCCGTATGCTTTTCCATGGCGGAAAATCCGCCGCGGAAAAGCACTTTTAAAATCCCATCCTGATATGGCGGACGGTGTCTGAGAGACACCGTCACCATATCAGAGCTTTTCCGCCGCGGTCGTAAGCCAGCCGCGGCGGAAAAGCTGCGGACGGAAACCAGGACCCACCAGCCATCCTAATGTGGCGGTGGGTCCTTGGTCAGTCCGCTGCGGTTTTTCCGCATCCTCGGGGCCGGCGGTGGCTTCCGCCGGCCCCGAGGATGCGGAAAAACCGCAATCCTAATGACCCCCTTAGGTTGGTTCTAAGTGGCTCTAAAAATCTGGAGTAATACAACACAGTGCAAATCGCTCTGTTATGTTACTCTGCCCTGGGAAGGCGTGCCAAGGTAGGTCACATGCAACTCCAATGATTTTTGACACATTTCCAGATTTACAAGACCTTATAAACCTGGGAATGCCTAAAAAATTGTTTTTGTGCAGGAAAATGCCCTTCCTGCACAAAAACAATCCTGCATACAACACAGGCACCCTAGCACCATGGCGCCAGTGCAGGAGAAATAACACGAATGTGCGGTATTGCGTTAAATATGGTGCATTCCTGCCATTTTCCTGTCAGTCAGTGCAGCACAGCAATGTGACTTCGCTGCGCTGCACTGCGTCACCTCCCCATAAATAGTTTTTCTATGAAACTAGGATACAAAGGTTTTTCTCTCACGTTTAATCGTAGAAACATTTTTCCCTGAACCTGGATGGGTTGTATTAATTTTCTGTGGGTTTACTGTACTAGTGATACTAGATGTTTGTGCCCCTTTTTTTTAAAAAACAATACTGATAATAAGTGTATGGGTAAGACCTTTTTTTAAAAATCTTCACCTATGTATCCCACGGGTCGGTTCTGCCCCTACCATGTGGTAACGCTACTATATTTGATAGACCTTTTAACCCCTTCACTGCGGCGGCTATTCCGCAGCAGTGCTAAGGGGTGGGGGGGCCGCGTGGCGGTCCCGTGCTCGTGACGGAACCACTCCGTCACGGCACGCGGGTGAGCTGTGCTTGTGACGGAACGGTTCCATCACGGCCCCGCCCGCGCTAGAGAACGTTAGCGCAGGCGCGGAATTCGCGCGGTGCAGGCGCGGCGCAGGGGCCGTGACGGAACCGTTTCGTCACCAGCACAGCCCATCCGAGGTTCATGACGGAACGGTTCCGTCACGAGCATGGGAGGGGTTAAGTGTTCCTCTTTTCCCCACAAGAAACTCAGATCCAGCTCTCACTGCCCCCTGCTGAGCGGGCATTGATGCCAGTGTCTCCAACTACTTGATCCTGAAGCCGCATGATAACCTTGCCCTCCGGTACTCTGCATCTCAAGAGTATCCTATCTGCCTTCGTGCAGCATTGCTCGTGGGAACAGCACCTAGGTCAATATGGAGAGCAGCGCCAGCACACTAGAAGGCTCCTCCTGTCCTGAGAAACAAAAGTAGAGAAGTGTGGCCCACTGACTATTGCATAAAGTAGCTGGCATTATGCCTTTAAGGAGTCTCCTGTCCCTCTTGGTCCTTGCACAGTGAGCCATTAACTCTTATGTGAGCCACCATGAGCTGGTGTTGCTCCTTCAAGCACATTGTACATTTATAACGCAGGGCATTACTTCTCGCGGCTTCTATCCAGGTGGCCAGCCAATCTAAATCATGTATATTCCTCTCTCCCCCAGAAGTATTAACTCCAGTTTGTATCTCAGTATTGACTCATTCACCAACCACACTGCTCTGAGTCTGGCCAAAACCTCCTTCCCTTCTGTTTTGCATTTCTTCCCCCACTGGTCCATGCATTTACAAGAAGAAACGTTTCTTAATGTTACTCCTAAATCTCCTCGGAGACATCTTTTCTAATTACTCTTTGGCCCACAAAAACAAAAAAAACGAAATGAAGTGATAGACTTATTGTCAATTCCTCTGAGGATTCCAGCCTCTCATTTTTTGCTCCTGGTCTCACTACGAACAGGGACCAACTTTATGCAAAGGCGCTTTAGGTACCACAGCGAGAAGGCAACCCATATCTAGCCATTATCTGTGGCCAATCATGATGTGGAAGGTAGAGGAGGGCACAGGTGACATTAGCTGCTTTTTGGATGATGTCCTTTGACAACACATCTCTAAATGAAGCTTTTACTCTCAGGGTTGATCTCATAATGTAGGTATTCAGAGCTTCTGGCTGAAGTAATCTTCCTTTCCCATGTCACTCCCACACCATTGGTCTCCAGGTTTTCAGTTTAGTTTCACAGTCACAATATGACTACTTTGTGTGATGAAGAAGAGTGGCAAAGAAAAACACCAAAAACAACTGACTCACTCATAGTGCATACATCCCATAGTCGGGCACACACACAATTAATACGCTAGATACATGCATGCAAAGCAAACCACAAATAACTGAAACCACTTCAGCTTTGTTGGGAGAACATTGTGTTGCAGGTTTATTTGATAAGGTAATGGGTTAACGCACTGCAATCCGAGGGCACCCAGAGATAATATGCCTGAGCTGGCTGCCCACCTGATTAGCCAACAAGCAGCAGGAACTCACAATATCTGGTGCTAAACCTTTGGGATTCACCTACATCTGAACCCTATGGTCCAGGAAAATGAACTCACACGAAGAGGTGGAGTGCTATCAGGCAAGACCCAAGTTGCTCAGGCGTACAACTGCCCATGGGAATTAAAGGGCGCAGTCACTTTTACCCTAAAGACCCTGCTGTAAGAACTCAGGGGCATTGGCATGAAGCCCCCTCAGGTCCTTTCTTGTGGTTGTTTCTGCACCAAACTTCTTTGGATGGCCTGGTAACTCTGCCAAGCCTCAGGGGTGGCTACCACCGGCAATTGTTATTAGACCTGCATCTCATTTCTTAGTGTTTATGTGCTCCTGCACCTTTGTTGTCACCACTAGTTTCATAGACTTTTTTTCTTTTCACATTGGTATGAGTCATGGCACATTGACTAAGTATGGTTTTGAAAATGCCCCCAGCACTGCCTACCTTTACAAAGCATTATTGGCCTTGCCTACAAAGTCTGTAATTGGTTACCTAAACCCTATCTTTTCCGAATTAAGCTGATGGTGGAAGGCTAAACCTTGAGAGTATCTGTGCGATGTTCCATCTGCTTTTCTATTGCCAAAGCCTATAGAATTGCCCTGTGTTGCACAGGAATGCACACAGAGGAAGACCCCTTGGGCCTTATTTATGAGGCCTGCGACACTTTTACACCACCGTTGAGTCACTTTTTGTGGCACACCGGTGGTGCAAAAAATGCATCATGTTGCATCATATTTACGAAGTGATGCATCTAAGCAGATGTGTCACTTTGTAAAGCCCTGCGCTACATTATACCTGCGTCAGGTGTAATGTATGTAGGGTGGGCGTTCCCCTGCAAAAAAGCCTCATCGAAGTGGCGCAGTAAAATCTGTCAGATTTCACTGCGCCACTTCTAGGACGCCACTGCATCAAAAACTATAGCCTGCCTCACAGCAGGCATAAGACTGACGCAGGCACATTTAGTATGGGGTTTGCCCATGTGTTATGACCCATTGCTGAAGTTACGTCACTTTTACGACACACTCCAGCAATGCGTCATTACTGTGCTAACAGATACGTCAGAAATATTGACATATCTGTAACTCCTTGCTACATGGAGCGCCATGCATTAAATACAGCGCACCCATCCTGTCTCAAGTAGGATGCAGTGAAAACTGTTGCATCAATGTTTTCACACAGGGATGTGATAGTTTGCATAAATGAGGCCCCATGTGCTTAGTTCCATATAAAGGTCCCCCACCTATCCTAGAAGTGATTTTATCTGGCGGGGTTTGGCCTATCTCCCCAGATATGGGCCCTTACCTCTCCATCTGAAAGGGGGGATGGGAGGGTCAAAGGAAGGGGAGAAGAGTGTGCAACTTGGCAGGGTAATGCAGCACTTACCTCTTGCCTGCCTAAGTTGTCACCCTATGGACGACGCAGGGAGCCGCAGAGGCTGTACACAGCACCACACTGAATCTTACAACTCAACACCAAATAATAGTATAATCCACATTCTATTACCTTCCACTACAAAAAAAACGAATTTATTGTCTGTTGAAGTTTGTTTTAAGTACCTAATCCCCGTGATGTAATGATTATTTTAAGTACTTCCTCCCAGGGACTCAATGTTTGTTTGAAGTACTTTATTCAGTGGCTCCATGTTTGTTGCTGGTACTTTTTTCAGTGGCTCCATGTTTGTTGCTGGTACTTCATTCAGTGACTCCATGTTTGTTGTAAGCACTTCACACAGTGACTCCATGTTTCGTTTAGGTACTTCATTCAGTGGCTCCATGTTTGTTGCTGGTACTTCATTCAGTGACTCCACGTTTCGTTTAGGTACTTCATTCAGTGACTCCACGTTTCGTTAGGTACTTTCAGGACAGTTAGTCGAGAAACAACAGAGGTGACTGAGAATATGACACTAAAATGATTTAATATGTACAACACCGGATAAAACGGGCCTCGATGGATCAACAGTCTTGCTCCCAACATGGAGCAAAGATGAGACCCCAGGGAAGCTGCAGATGAATGCAGGGGAGCTGGACACATCACCGGTCCAGTAAGAACGGCTCCTGTTGGATCTTGCAAGCCTTAAGGAAGATAAGATAACGGCAGC
Source organism: Lissotriton vulgaris (assembly GCF_964263255.1). Classification (NCBI taxonomy): domain Eukaryota; kingdom Metazoa; phylum Chordata; class Amphibia; order Caudata; family Salamandridae; genus Lissotriton; species Lissotriton vulgaris. The sequence goes on from NC_141685.1 coordinate 333,835,757, forward strand.
TAATAGGATACATCCTCTGAGGTCATCCCTCTAATTGCTGAGGAATTTCAACTCGAACCGTTAAACTCTGTTTTGGAAGTTTTCAAACGTGTAGCTTCAAAATCTCTTTTTATGCATGAATGACACTACAACAGGACACTTTCCTTTTAAAAACGGAGATAATACGTGACCCTTAAAGTGTCTGGTGGATTGTGTTTCATGTGTGGCTTTGTCAACAGTTTGGCAGAATATTGTGGCAACTGTTTTTATTTCTAAACTGAGCTTTTCAGAACAGACAAAGATTTAATACGAAAGTAGCTGCATTAGTAAGTAACAGAAGGTATATTGTTAGCATGTACCCCGTATTACAGGCCTAAAGAGCGGGCTTAACAAACTAAAGATATGGGAGCGCAGAAAGCGGTGTCTTCCAATGTTCTCATTTGAGGGGGTTCAATCAAGGGTAAGCTGCGTGGATTACAGAGTGTCTGCATGAATACGGACAGACATCACGGCTCACTGGCGGTCTGTATGGGTCGCTGCTTATGTGTGGGTGACTGGCGACTTGTTTGGACAACCGACTGTCTGTGGTTCCTAGAATGCATGGATTACCAAATACATGAATGACTGGCCTTAAAGACAGATATCTGCGCCCGAAAGTGAGCTAATAAACAAGTGTAGATGAGGATTATTTTTTATGCAGTAGAAAGAAAATACATTGTTAGCAATTTAAAGTTTAATGGATTTTATGATATAACCTAAGACACCAGTGCTTGAAATACATTTATCGGGTTTTTTATTCACACCACTTGCTAGTATGTTTTCAATCCAAACTTTACAATCGATTTGTAAACTGTCTTTTTTCTAATATCCTTTCTTCTTGTCTTGCTGTGCTCAATCTACCAGTCTCACTTAATTTTGCCAACACACAGTATTTCCATATTTGACACGTTCTGGCTATTGTGCTCTCCGACATATATATCTTTCGTTTTCAACGTGCCCGGAGTGAGATATTCATGAAGTCTAGACATCCTTAATCTACATAGAATGCATATGTTCCCGAATATTGTCCCCAATGTTGTGTCATTTATTGATAATTCCCTTTCCTAGATTACTTTTTATTCATAAACATATGCTTTCGTTGGAAATGACTGTCCTTCTTCGGGTATTCTCCCAGGTTTTTGCCCTCTTTTTGCTGAGCCGTTTTTGTTGGTTCTAGGATTCTGCACACTTACTCCTGCTAACCAGGGTTAAAGTGGTTGTGCTCTGTCTTTTAAACATGTTAGCATTGACATATCACTAATTGGCACATTTAATTTACTTTTAAATTCCTAGGGCCTTATTTATGAAGGTCTTGCGCCTCCGGTGCGTCACTTTTAAAATGGGAAAAAGTGACGTACCAGTGGCGCAAGGCCTTCATAAATGAGGCCCCTAGTATATGGTACATGTACCCGTAACCTGTAAATTAAATGCTGCAAGTGGTCTTCAGCGCTCAATGTGCCACAAGCTAAAGTAGCATTATAAAATATGTCTCCAGGCCTGCCCCTGCAACCTGGGTATACAGAGTAAACTACTGTTTCGACTTGGCTAAATAAACATTTTGCCTAGCGTAAATCTTCCCTTTTACTGCTTATTTCAACCCTAAAATATGCCCGAAATGCCTATTGGACAGAGTGCATAGTATTTAAATAGTAGGATATGGATATTTAATGTTTTAAATGTACTAGCAGTGAACACTCGATCCCAAGCCGTTTTTCACTGTAGTAAGGCTGTCTCACCCATAGGAGAACACTGGGTTGCATTATAACAACCTATAATTCTTAATTTCAGATTGGGAGCAGCTAGAAAAATTATTCAAGGACTCATTTTACTACTAATTTAAAATCCAACTTAATGGTGAAATCGATTTTTCTCTACTATTTTTAAAATACTTTTTTTTATCAACAACTTTATTGATTTTCTTAACAGTAGTACAACCACTCAGAAGGTTGATGGGATACACCACAGTTTCGTACATAGTTTGTGACAACCATGCTGCATCAGTTATTAATCTATAATAAGTATATATGAAAAACGACACTAGAAAGACATTAACCTCCCTGTATCACTCGAATCACTCCACTTGACAAGAGCCATTGACTTCATACTCGTTTCTGTTTGTTCGGGCAACCTCTCGCCCTGTATACAGGCTTTTCGTGTATCGCACACCAATGCAGTCCCTGTGTGATGGTGGAAGGTGTGGGGTTTTCCAATTTGGCTGCTATATCTCATTTTGATACTATAGTGGCTGTGCCTAGGAATGCTTTGTCTACCCGGGAACCCCCAGAGCCATCGAAAAACCCAGGAGGAAACCAGAGGAGTGTGTTGGGCCTCCCATCCCGGCACATCAGTGAGTTCTGTGAGTATGTCTGACCAGTATGTGTGTATTGCTGTACATGGCCAAACCATATGGTAGAAGTCCACCGCGGTCTCAGCGCAGCAGGGGCAATCAGAGCTTAAGAGGAGACTGGGTTGGTGCAGTCTGTCTGGAGTGAGTTAAGTTCCATATAGGTAGTACGTTTGAATTAATCTCAGTCTAGATGAGATAGTTATGACCCGAGGGGCCATAATGGCATTGCGCCAATTGTCATCCTCCAAGGGGCCCACCATAGCTCCCAGTGCATCCTAAGATGATTTAGGGTGTTGCCTCAGAACTGGTTTGGAACATCCATAAGTGAGGGTAATGCGGCCTTATGATAGCCACACCTCAAGGTGGGCACAGGGAGTTATGACCAGTAGAAGGAAGATTCTGTCATATTGGATTTAGGTTGAGAGGGGCTCTGTAGGAAAGATTATAGTTAACACATAGGAATTGCTGCAAAAGTGGGTAGGTTACCCATTGGAACTTTAACCCCATTGGTTAGAGAATGGCCATAAATAATAAATAATAAATAAATAAATCCACATTTGTAAAGCACACAATCACCCGCAAGGGTCTCTCTCCAAGGGTCAGTTGGCTGCCCTCCTGTTTAAGTTACAGGAACACAGCAAGCTTCCAGGGGCCTTTTTCTGCAGCTGTTCCGCAGGTCAGTACCAACTAAACCTGCTCTGGACCCTCCTGCTTTCTTCTGTTAGAGTGTCCTAACCCGCCTCCAATTGGTACCACCCTGGTCCTGAACCCTTGGCTGGTGTTACTATTCTACCTGTTCTCAAACTGCAAAAGGTGTGATTTAGAAGTGTTTTGCCAACTTGTCTCATTTTTCTGAGAATCATAGCTCATGCTTTTTATGCCAGAATATGATCTTTTGAATAAATGTTTGAAAAAGCATTGTCATAGCTTCCTTGTGTTTCCTTGAGTGTGCAAGGGTGACATATACAAAAAGGTTAGATCTGTTTCCATGGATTCCTTGGGAATCAGAGTGTTATGTTTGCGGTTACCAATAACATCTGTTACCCTGTTTGGTTTAGGGGTTAGATGTGGTACTGTGAGCTGGTGAGAAAACCTACCAGCACTGATATATGTGGACTTAGGGGCACATGCATGAAGCATTTTTGTATTCACAAACGGGCTGATTCTGCGAATCGGTATGTTTGTGGTGACAAAAAAGGCTTTTCAAATGCATCAAATCCAAATGGCGATCCGTAACCTCTTACCGAATCGCAAATTGGGTTTTGCGATTCGGTATTTAGAAGGGGTGTGTTATGTACGTCCCTTCCAAATACTGAATCCTAAAAGTATGCATGAATGTTTTGTGACCGTAAATGCGGTCACAAAACATTTGCATATTACCATCTACTTCAAGTAGGTGATAACCCATTCGCTAATGGGAAGGGGTCCCTGAGGGACCCCTTCCCCCTTGTGAATTGTTGTAAAAGCATTTTAAAGAACAGGCAGTGTTCCACTGGTACTCTTAAAAAAATGAAAAGAAAACTTTTCATTTTACTTTTTTTTTAATATAATTATTTATTGAACAGAGCAATAGGTAGCCGATGGAACAAAGCATATTTCATTTAAATTTCAATATTACTACATTTCAATAAATTACTAAAAAACCTTAAAAATATCAGACAAGAGATAAAAAAAAAGATAAAAGGGAGCGAGATTCACTGAGATAAAAAAAACAGCCAATATCATCATTAGAGCTTTTCAAGAAAATATGTGCAAAGTCTACAATTTATAAAGTGCAACTGCAAAGTGCAAAACTGCAGTAAAGTGCTACTGCAAAGTGCAAAAGGTACAATAAAGTGCAATCTTAAAAGTGCTTATTGCAAGCTAGTGCAAAACAGCAAAAGATGTTAATAAAGTGCAAATGTCCTAAAAAAAACTGTTGCATTCATAGATGAAAAGGCTGTTAATAATGAAAAAACTTTTATCATCTAATCTCGATTTTCTTTTCGAATCATCCTCCCTTGAAGTGTTCTAGATTCCAAAAATATTTCCAATTCCTTTCAAATCTCCCAATGGCTCCCACTCTTCCAGCATAAGCCTTTTCAAAAAGACAGGTTCTCCTCATTTTGTTTAACCATTTTAATTGTGATGGGATCTCCCTGGATTTCCAGTTTTGAAGTATTAAAGATCGAGCAACAGCACAAGATATCATTATAAATACTTCTTCAGCTTTATTAAACCCACTCCTATCCTTGCATATACCGAACAGGGCCGCTTCTACCACTGGGAGAAAAGTTTTCCCAATGGCCTGTTCGATATCTGTAAATATCCCCTTCCAAAAAGATTCTAGCTGCGGACAAGCGAAGAAAATATGGTGCCACCCTCCCTGACCACTAGCCATACATCTAAAACACTTATTCTCAACTTCAGGGTACATCCTCTCCAAAGCCTCTGGTGTATAATACGCTAACCAGCGAGATAAAAAGGACATCCTCTTATAATTAGCTGCGCGTAGAGATTTATTTCCCAGCTGGCACAGAACCTCCCAATCCGTCGAGGAGAAAGTACACTGAGTCGAGAGGCTTATTTTCTCCAAATGTCTGTCTACTAGTGCGGTTTGTCCAGAGCAATAAAGTATCTTGTACCAATGTCCTATACCTTTATTTTTTCCTCCGTAAAGGGCTGTTAACAAGGCATTAGGAGAATTAAACAGGCCACTTATCTCTTTTCTGATGAAATAGACAATCTGCATATATTCAAAAAAAGTCAGACGCCTGGGATTATTCGTTCTAGCTAACACCTCCTGCCAGCTAACTACCCTGTTTTGGACTACAAGATGTCTCAACTCGCGGAACCCGCAAAGTTCCCAATTTTTTATGTGGTTCAAACTTATTTGGAGACCTATTTGAGTACATTCAATTAAACTTAAATAATGGGAGCCATCGAAACCATGCTTTTTTAAAAGGAGCGACAGTCTTGACGCATATTCTCTTAGGGCCCGATGTAGGTAAATTTAATTTACCACTTCTAAAATTCTGAATCATACCGATTCGGTATTTAAGAAGTGGTAAATTAGAGTGGGGGAAATGTAGGTAATTCTGATTTGGTTAATACCGAATCTGTAAGATTCAGTATTTACCGATTCTGTAAATACCGAATCGGTATCCCTCATTGATTCCTATGGGCCTTGAAGTCCATAGGAATCAATGTGGGTACCTATTCTTGCAAGGGTGCAGGGGGTGTCACTTTGACACCCTCTGGCACCCCAATTACAGGCTTGTGTGCCATGTGGCACACAGACATGCCCTATGGGCATGTCTGTGTGTCACATGGCACAGGTGTGCATGCACACCTGGAATCGGTATTTTACCACCCAATTGGATTGGGTGGCACTCTGACATGTGCCAGCTACATTTGCATTTGCAGAATCGGTATTTTATTGAGTCTGTATTTACCGATTCCGTAATTTTACCGAATCGGTAAATACAGAATCGGTAAAATACCAATTCTGTAAATGCATGCCCTACATCTGAAAACCCTAATACCGGTCGGAAACGGCCAAAATCGGCAGTTTCTGACCGGTATTAGGGCTCCTACATCTGGCCCTTAGTCTTGTATCTTGACCTCTTTGGAAACTTTGCAGTTTTCAAAAAAATTGGAATTTGGAACCTGCCTCCTGTAGCATCATTACAAGAAAAAAGTTATCTCTTGTCTGATTAACTTTCAGTAATCCTGCCAGTATATCAAAAAATGCAGCTTCATAGTAGGTCCTTAAATGGGGTAGAGCTAAACCTCCTTGATCTACTGAGAGTTGTATCACTGGCAGCTTGACTCTTGAAGCTTTATTGCCCCAAATAAATCCTCTCAGCATTGATTCCAGCTCTTTAAAGAAACCTAAATTAATTTTAATGGGAACATTGCTGAACAGAAATATAAGCAGGGGCAGCACTGACATTTTGATCAATGATACCCTGCCTATAACTGATAAGGGAAGTAGAAGCCATTGATCTAGAAGGTTCCCAATTTTGTTCTTCATTCTAGTATAATTCAGGACAAAAGGCTTATCATATTCGCAAGTCACGAAGATACCCAGGTATCTAATTGGGTCGCTTCTTGCAGCTTGAGCCTGCAAATAAATAGGGAGAAAATGTAAATCGGTGTTCAAAGCAAGGACCTCGTTTTTTTGGCATTTATTTTATAGCCCCCTATCTTTTCATAGTCCTTCAGCTCTCTCGTTAAGTTCTCAGTATTTTCTTTTTAAGGTATTAAATAAAGGATAATGTCATTGGCAAACAGCTTTAGCTTTGACATACCGATGATGGGGGGCTGAATAGCCAAATTATCCCTGATCTTTACCACTAGAGGCTCTATAAAGAAAGTGAAGAGCAAAGGGGACAACGGGCAGCCCTGCCTTGTTCCCTGATTTACCTTAATCTTCCCGGCCTGTTTTGCCGATGCTCCCTCATAGATATTATGTACCATCTCAATAATTGAGACCGGGAATCCAAATTTGCCGAGAGAATAAACAGTGCTGCCCAGTTGACCAAGTCAAATGTCTTTTCCGCTTCAATCATTAAAATACAGGCTGGAATCAAATTAATATTAAAATAGTCCAATGCCTGTATTAGGAACTCTATGTTTGCTGCCATATAGCGTCCTGCAATAAACCCAGTCTGATCTTGGTGGATTACTTCCTGGGCTGCTAGCACAAATCTTTCCGCCCATATTTTCATGAGGATTTTAGAATCCGAATTTAATAAGCTCATTGGCCTGCATGAATTCACGTCGTTTTAGTTTTTATCCACGGGGACATGCCCACCTAATCTAATATAGTTAAATAGCTTTTTCAAGGGTGTTTCTAGTTCTTTAAAAAAAACTTGTAGAATTCAATTGGGTACCCATCCTGTCCGGAAGCCTTTGCCCCGGATGTTGCCTTTATACATTCTTGTATTTCAGAAGTACTTATTTCAAGCCCGATTTGGTTAACCCGATTTTCTTGGGGATCTCTATATTTGCAAAATATTCCTGGATCATTTCTTCCTCTACCTGGTATTACCTAGAGTACATTTTTTTGAAATGGTCCAGGAAGATCCTTGAGATCTTTGTCACCATCTACCTCCTCCAGTCCACTCTGAGGGTCTCGGATTTTCACTATCATTGATGACTCCTGCCTCTTTCTCGCAGAGTTAGCCAGTAATATCCCCATCAACTGGCTGTCTTCGTAGACCTTTTGCTGGAAGGCTTTCGAGCTATTTATCTCCTCCACAATAAAAAAATCCAGTAAAAGTGCTTTAGCCTGCTCTAATTGACTCGAGTGCTGTTGGAACTGTAGAGCATATTACTTTTCTATGGCTGACTGTAGCTTAGATATTTTTAGCTTTCTTTCATTCACCTGGGCACTAGTATACACGATAATCTGGCCACGTGCTGCTGCTTTAAATCTGCCACAAACTGAAAAGGGTTCAGCTGTATTATCATTGATTTCAAAGAATTCTGTAATCCACTCTCTGAATCCTGAAACCCAGTCCTGATTTTGGAGCGGGGTGAGATCCAGCTGCCACCTGGGACGCTTCCCATCCACCCCTCCAAATACTAGCTCTAGTTTGATTCTGCAGTGGTCAGAAAACGGATTGCATCCAATCAGAGTTTTTGAGATCTGGAGAGATCTAGATATCAAAAAGAAATCTATTCTGGATGCAGTCCAAAACCGGTGGGAATAGCATGTAAAAGATTCTTTTTCTACGTTCCTGCAGCGCCAGGGATCACGTAATTGATATTCATGTAAGAGTGCTTCAAAAAAACACTTTGTTTCAGGTTTTAACTGCTTCTTTTTCTTATTAGAAGTGTCCCTTATCAAATCTTGAAAATAATGAAAGTCCCCTCCTAGAATAATCTGTCCTGGGGCTCCCCTTAATAATTCGTAAATTTCTGTCAACCCAGAAATATCATGAAGGATGGGGCCGTAGTAGTTCACAAAATGTATTACTTTCTCCTGCAATTTTGCTGCAACCCATAGCCACCATCCCTTGGAATCTCTTTGAACCTGTAAAAATTCCCAGGGCAGATCCTTCGAAAAGTAAATAGCGACCCCTCTCTGGGCCACCCCTGCTGATGAAATAAGAGAAGTATCTCAGGATAAACAACTTAGGGGTATTAGACTTTAAACATGTCTCCTGAAAATAGACCACCTGGGATCTAAGAGATATTACCCATTTCAAAAGAGCCCCGTACTTCTGTTTATTTAACATTCCATTAGCATTAATTGACAGGATATTGCATGTATTAAATTTCATCTAAAAAAGGTATTTTCCTTGTTAAATGCCTACCATTAGAAATTGAAAAAATGCTATTCCTATTGCACATGTTCCTTTTTACTGTATTTACACCCCCCCCCCCCTGCCCCCCACCCTACCCGGGAATGTGGAAACTCCCTTCCCTTCCACGCTGTCCACATTCCTCCCACTTCTTATGTTCTGGGTGTCCTCTTGCTACACCCTGAGTGACCCGCTAATCTGGGGCCGCCCCATTCTTACTATTGTTTAAGAATACCGCTAGACAACGCTCATCTTTTACACCCGCAAAAGGGGAAAGAAAGAGAGAAAGAGAACAAAATAAAAAAAACAACTCAGAAAGAGTAAAGCATTGCAAATCATGGGTTAATTTTTTCAGATCCTGGCCCCTGAAGAAATCTCCTTAAGAAGAGATTGTGCCTCTTCTAAGTCAGTAATCAAGAAAATTTTTCCCTTGACCAGGACCTTCAACTTTGATTCCTGTGCAATCAAGGCTTGGGCACCATTTGCTTTAAATAGATGTAAAATTTTAACAAATTCTTTTCTCCTTCTTGCAGCTGCCGCTGTCATGTCAGAAAAGATCCTACATTTTGCTGTTTCTGAAACCGAAAACTGTCGTTGTTGATAGGCTCTAGAAAGAATCCTCTCCTTAATCCTATAATCAGCAAAATTCAATAAAATAGTTCTTGGAAATGTTGAATTTGCAAAGCGCTGTGCCGGGACCCGATGAGCCCTTGATATAGTCAAATCCCCCTCAAATTCAGGTAGAACTGTATGCTGAATAAAAAAAATTGTCGTTTTTGTCAGACCAGAGTCTTTGGACAGTACAATGTTAGCTGGCGAGGCAGCAGGAATTGGGGCTATTGGGGATTGTGAGGGGAGAGACTTCAGAGTGGTTTTCTTTGCAAAGAGTGGGTAATTCTTTCCTCCAATACCACTCTTATTTTTACCCTCTCCAACCTGAGGGGGTGTTTCTGAAACAGATACCAAGGTAGAAGCTGGCACTTCTGCTTCTAATTCGGATTGCGCAGTTATATTTAAAATGTTTTCCTGATCCAAAACTGCCTTCTTCGGCTCTGTAACTTGCAGAGAGGTAGAAGAGAGGGGTAACTCATCTTCAGAGGACTCAAGCATGGTATCCTCAGCCGAGTTCTCTTACCTATTTTTATCTTTATTTTTGTCATTGCCCTTGGCTGCTTTTCGTGAAGCCTTCCTGGCTAAGGCAAAGCGGGCCTTTGTTTTCTGGCGGGCAGCCAATTCAGCTTTGCTAGGCTTTGTAGACTCTTCTCCCTCCTTTCATTTTACTGTTTGTAAAGCATTGCATTTTCTTTTAACCCCTTCAACGCGGCGCACATTTTCGCGCTGTGCTCAAGGTTCTAATGAGCCTATCGGCTCATGATGGAACAGTTCCGTCATGAGCACAGCTCAACCGACGCTCATGACGGAACCGTTCCGTCAAGAGCATGGAAGGGGTTAAGATAAATGGGCTGCTTTACAAAAAAAATATTGCTATATTTAACAATATGTTTGAGGCAAACAGCACCTCCAAATGCAAAGTTTACTATTCCTGGGTAAAATTCCCTCCAGCCCTCCAACCGATGCTAACACAGGAACATTCCATACATACACTGAGGCTGAGCAGCTCCTGCTGTATACAGGCCTTATGAATGCTTAGTAATACTACTAACATACTTGGAACATCACAATTGTCCAAGGAGCCCTTCTCCACACACCACAAAATGTAAAACTGGGTCCTCTTAATAATGTTGGGGCAACCTGGCAAGTCTTAGCAGGCTACTCACCGTTTCCAAATATAGCAGCCTTAAATATTGGAGAAGTATGTGCTTTATATATTGACTGTATAGAAATCCAATGCATTATGTTATGCGTACATTAACAATTGCCCCAGCAAGGGCTGTTCAAGCAGGGCAGCCACTGTTAGCTGTGCCAGTCAGTACAGTTACTATTAGTGCCATTATGGGTAAATTACCCAACAAACGGGAGAAAATTCAGTTTTAGACAGCACAAATCAGCTTGAAGCAGTGTTTCCCCATACGGGACTCCAAGACAAATTTAGAATTCTCACTATGCGTCTTCCACTTTGTATGGCTCCACCAATTAAAGATTGTGCCACATGGGGTACTGTTTTTGCTGCCATACAAAACATAACACAGGGCACCCCATAAATTGCTGTTTTTTCTGAAGCGCTAAAGCAAATTCAAAGGGAGGCCTCTGCGCTTGACTTGGGGATTAATTTATTTGGCAACTTTGCCATAGTAGCTTCAGTGATTTTAAGTACCATTAAAGGGGATGAAGCAGTGTTGGCTTGCAAATATTCCTGCTCCAAATCAGGAATGCGGACTACTGAAAGTTATTTCTGAAAATTAATGCTTCTATAGGTCAGGACAACTTGGGAACCAGGCCTGGTAAACCACAACGTAAAACTAAATATGATTCAGATATTAAAAAGCAGACACCTAAGTCTTCTAAAAAAAAATACTGGGCTAAAACAACAAAAAAGATAAACAAAAACCCGGAGTGAATCTACTCAACAGGATTCCACTGAAAACCACTATAATTTACATAACTATGACACCATTGAACAGCCTGATAGGTATCAGTATTCTGATACACATCCCTCACGTTCATTTGAGAACTCTTCAGACACAGTCACAGAGAGCGGGATGAGGAGAGCATAGACAGAAAGAGTATGTGAACCCAAAAAAGGACTTACAATGCTCTTCTGATGTCATCATAAAAAAGGAAGAGAAGCTTCAACAACAAAAAACACATTAAAAGAAGAAAGTGGCATGAATTTCTACTAAATATGACACAAATACTCAGGAAGCTTCTCCTGAACAAGATGTGGGCGAAAACCCCGCTTGACAGTGCAGCAGAGGTCATAATAATTAGCCAGAATTTTCAAGAGTTTATGGTGGTGAGACCAACTAATGACTATATTCAAGCTGGAATGCCAAATCAGTGACTGAGCCATCCAGACAGACTTTATGATATTTACACTCAAATTGAGGGCAACATGCCAGGTACTATTAAAGTAATGTTCTAGCAGGATTTGACAAATACTTATGATATTTTCTTGCCTGAGGTATATTGGCCGCCTGAGTTTGTTAGAAAAGTCACACAAGAGGAGGAGGCGTTTTTTCCATGATTTACGGTTCATGCTCAAGAGAAGTGGCGGCTGGTAGCATTTGAAAGTGGGGAGGGTGTAAATGTTGGGGATGGGTTTAATGTAGCAAACATAATTTGGAAGAGATAGCGCCAGCACTTCTCAGCAGTGCTCCAATACTTTGAATGGGAGAATACCTTTGCTCTGGGACAAGGAATGGTTTAATAAAATTTTGAAGCCAAGTGTGGGAATTAGGCACTTACATTCAGGAGCACTACTTCACAGTGTGCCAATAAACTAAAAACTGTTGGGGGCAGTGTTAATATTTGTACTGAGGGATAGCATGCTATTGTTGAACACTTACATTTACAGTTTTTGTACACATATTGTTAAGTGGCTTATAGCTTTCTTTTCCGTCAGTTCACTTTTTAAAAATTAAACTACTGATAACATTAAAACTGTGATACATTCCTTTTTAATGAAACCCAGAAGTGCATGTGCGCGGCCATAAAGGGAAATTCTTCTGCCTTCCAAGTTCTTAATTACAGAGTTACAGAGTGTGATATCTGCTACTGCTTTTGTAATCTCTTGAGCTCTCTAACTTAAATAATGAAAAACGTCTAGTTCCCATGTAAAGCGCTCTATTGTGCCATATAAAACTGCAAGAACAATCAGGAGGTAAGACAACACACCCACATCTTCTTGGCTATGCAATTGGAATATAATTTAAAGCAAAATAAAACATATTTGGACTGCCAGACCTGCCCATTGGTGACTTGCCGAAGGACGGTCAGTGTCATCAGCAACAGCAGTGACTGGTCGTTAGCAATGACAACTTACTTAAGCTACCTCTTAGTTCAGTAATTGTTTTGTCATCAGGGCAAGGGCAGGAATGTTTCTCAGTTCACTTTTAAACACTCACTTTTCCTTAATACTTCCCAACAGACTAGAACTTTGACACAAAACAGATCCTTGAGAACAAAATAAAAGTGGCCCTCATTAGGGATCCAGATAGCTATAAAAGGGCCCCACATTTGTCAATTGGGCCAGGTTTCAATCAATCAATCAATCATAGCATTTGTAAAGCCCACTTTACAAATGGTCTCAAGGAGCTGAGGGGAGGAACGGTGCTACTGTTTGAAGAGCCAGGTCTTGAGGAGTCTCCTAAAGGTTAGGAGGTTTTCGGTCTGCCGTAGGCGGATGGGGAGGGTGTTCCACGTCTTGGCGGCTAGGTGGGAGAATGATCTGCCGCCGGGGGTCACTCTTTGGATGCGGGGGACAGTGGCGAGGGCGCGGTCTGCAGAGCAGAGCTGGTGGGACGGAGTGTAGAGGCTGAGTTGGCTGTTGAGATACGCTGGTCTGGTGTTGGGCTGTTGAGGTACGCTGGTCCGGAGTTGTGGAGTGCCTTGTGTGCGTGGGTGTGGAGCTTGTAGGTTATCCACTTGTTGATGGGGAGCCAGTGCAGGTCTCTCAGGTGGGGTGTGATGTGGCTGTGGTGTGGGATGTCGAGGATCAGGTGTGCAGAGGCGTTCTGGATGCGTTGGAGCCGTTTCAGGAGTTTGGCCGGGGCTCCTGCATAGAGTGTGTTGCCGTAGTCCAGTCTACTGCTGACGAGGGCCAGGGTGACCGTCCTTCTAGTTGTGGTGGGTATTCACTGAAGATCCTGCGAAGCATGCGGAGAGTGTTAAAGCAGGAGGAGACGGCGTTGACCTGCTTTGTCATGGAGAAAGTGGAGTTGAGGATGACGCCCATGTTTCATGCGTGGTCGTGGGTGTAGGGGGTGCTCCTAGTGCCGTCGGCCACCAGGAGTCTTCCCAGGCTGAGGGGGTGGAACTGAGGATGAGGATCTGTGTCTTGTCCGCGTTCAGCTTCAGACAGCTGTTCCTCATCCAGTCGGCAAATGCCTTCATTCCTTTGTGGAGGTTGGTTTAAGCGGTATGGTGCTCCTTGGTGAGCAAGAGGATCAGCTGGGTGTCATCAGAATAGGAGATGATGTTTAGGTTGTGCCGTCGGGTGACGTGGGCGAGCGGTGCCATGTATATGTTGAACAGCTTTGGGCTGAAGGATGATCCTTGGGGTAGGCCGCAGATGATCTCAGTGGCTTTGGAGCAGAAGGGGGGAGGCGGGCGCTCTGAGTTCTCCTGGTGAGGAAGGAGGTGGTCCAGTCCAGGGCCTTCTCTTGGATTCCAGGGTCATGGAGGCGTGCTTTTAGTGTGCGGTGGCAGACCGCACACTAAACGCAAAAAGGCCAGCATTAATGTTAAATGAATTTTGGGTGGGTCAGTATCAGATGTGAAGAAGGTTTGTGATGAAATTGAGTTTTGTTACTTTGCTCCTGGACAAGAGAATGCAGAAACTGACACATAAATAGAGGAAAATGTTGAGGAGAATGTGCAACATACTACTACAAAAAAATTTGAAGGACAAATTACAAAGTTTAAGGTGATTTCAGGTGAAACGCCAAATTATTCTTGTATTTGTTGCCAGAAAACTAACTATAAAAATCAGAATAGGACTATTGATCTGTGTTTAAAAATGAAAGAGAAAATAATGATAAGAGAAAGGAATTTCCAACTTATTTGTTGGTAGAGAATTGTTTTGATTTGGGTTCTGACTGATGTATTTGCAAATATTGTTATAACAAATTAGATGAGAATTAATAGCCCGCTAGAGCTGTCCATAATAATCTAGAGTTATTTATTTATTTATTTAAAGGTTTTGTAGAGCGCGTAGTAACCCTAGAGCATCCCAGCGCTAAACCTGAGTCTCCTGTGGTTTCAGCAGAGGAGGGAATTATGGGTGAGGAAAAAGGAGGGTTTTTAGTGATTTCCTGAACTGGAGGAGATTGGGTTCTGTCCTCAGTCTTCGTGGGAGGTTGTTCCAGTGTTTGGCCGTGTGGACCGAGAAGCGGCGGCCACCGGCCCTGGCTTTTTTAACTCTGGGGACTGTGATGAGATTTTCTCCGCTGGACCGGAGGGCCCTTTCAGCTTTGTAGGGGATAATGAATTCCTAGAGGAGAGGGGGGCCGTTGTTATTAAGGGTTTTGTGGGCAAGACAGAGAGCCTTGAAGGCAGCCCTTTCTCTGACTGGGAGCCAGTGGAGAGACTTGAGAGCTGGCTTAGCCGAGGCTCTTGCGGGTGTGCCAGTGAGCAGGCGGGCTGCGGCGTTTTGGACTTTCTGCAAGGTGTTGAGGGTGGCTTCGGGAGCTCCCAGGTAGATTGCGTTGCAGTAGTCCAGTCTCGCCAGGATGAGGCCCTGAATCAGGAGTTTCTTGGCGTTCGCAGGGAGCAAGGGGAAGATCTTTCTACAGGCTCTGAGTAGTCCGAAGCATATTCCTGCCGTCTTTTTTGCCTGTGTTCTGAAGCTCAGGTCTTTTTCGATCCAAACGCTTAGGCTTTTGACCTCTTCCTTGGGAGCGGGGGGATCACCCAGGCAGTTGGGCCAGAGGTGAGGCGGCAAGGAGGGCACTTTGTGGCCAAGCATCAGTATCTCGGTCTTTGAGCCGTTTAGCTTTAGTGAGGAGAGGTTCATCCAGCGGTGGACTTCGGTGAGACAACTGTGAAGGTCAGAGGGGGAGTGGTGGGGTGTGAGAGGGTTACCACCAGCTGGGTGTCGTCGGCGTAGTTGATGATTGATACGCCGAACGGACTGACCAATTTCTCCAGTGGGGCCATGTATACGTTGAATAACGTAGGGCTCAAGGATGAGCCCTGCGGTACACGACAGCGGAGGGAGATAACGGGTGAGTGGCTGTCGTTCTCCCAGACTTGGAAGGAACGGCCTGCTAGAAAGGATTTTAGCCACTTCCGGGCCGTACCCCTTACTCCAATTTCTCCCAGTCGTTGGATTAAGGTGAGATGGTCCACAGTGTCGAAGGCCGCACTGAGGTCCAGGAGGATCACTGCCACTGATCCTCCCGTGT
This sequence comes from Lissotriton vulgaris, assembly GCF_964263255.1. Classification (NCBI taxonomy): domain Eukaryota; kingdom Metazoa; phylum Chordata; class Amphibia; order Caudata; family Salamandridae; genus Lissotriton; species Lissotriton vulgaris. Next base: position 333,851,440 of record NC_141685.1, read on the forward strand.
CCAGAATGCTTCTGGCCTTCTCCACTACTGCCAGGAGGGCGATGTCAGGGCCCTGGCCTGGACGAAACCCTGTCTGGGAGACCCCTAGTAGGTTGTTGCTCTCCAGGAATAGTGACAGTTGTTTGTTCACTAACTTTTCCGTGATCTTACTATTTCCTGGGAGAAGGGAGATGGGTCTGTAATTGGAGAGGTCATGTGGGTCCAAAGAGGGTTTTTTCAGTAGGCCTTTGACCGCTGCCGCTTTCCAGCTGGGGGTAACTATGCCCTGCGAGAGGGAGGAGTTGATCAGTGCCGTGAGGGGGGGACGATGGTGCTGGTCACTTTTTTCAGGAAGCGGAGGGGTGCGGGGTCGAGGGGGGACCCACTTTTGATTGAGGCCAGGGTTGCCACAACCTCTTCCGTGGTGACTGGACAAAGGCGTCCAGGGAAGGTGAGGGGCAGGTAGGATCCCAATCTGTGTGACCCGGTTGACCCGGTTCGGAGGGGGGAATGGCCACAAGAATTTTTTGTATTTTCTCGTCAAAGAAGGTAGCAAGGTTAGTACATTTGCTTTCCGCTTCTTTGGGGTCGAGTGGTTTGAGAGGGGGGTCAGGGGGGTGAAGGAGTTCTTTAAGAACGGCAAAGGTTTCGTGGGCCGAGCATGCAGCGTTTTTGATTCTGCTCTTGTAGAATGCGATACGTAGCTCCTTTTTGTAGGCATTTACGGAGGTACGGAATGTATCTTTTTTCTCTGCTGTTTTGTCCTTCCTCCAAAGGCGTTCGTTCCTCTTGCAAGCCTTCCGCAGAAGGTTAAGTTCAGGGGTGTACCAGGGGGATGGGTTGACTCTCTTGGTGCGTTTCAGAGAGCTGGTTTTTGGCAGGATGGCATCAAGAGATTGGGTGACCCAAGTGTTGAATACCTTGTCCGCGGCTATGGGGCTTGAGAGGGGAGGGGAACGTTTTCCCTTAGTTTGGCTGCCCATTCGTCTGGGTCCAATTTATGCCATCGTCTAGTAAGGATTCTGATTTTGGGGGGTTGAGGGGGCGGAATGTTGATAGCCCATACAAAGGGGACCAGGAAGTGGTCGGTCCAAGGGAGGGGGACGTGATCTTGGGTTTGCAGGTCTGGGATGTTTGTAAATATGGGGTCGAGCAGTTGCCCTCTTTCATGAGTGGCCTGTGGATTTTTTAGATCAAGGCCGGTGGAGGTGATGTCCTGTAGCAGTTCTGTTGCCTGCTTGTCGACCAGGTCCAAGAAGTGGACATTGAGGTCCCCCAGTAGAAGGTAGTTGGAGGAGGACGTACACTCAATGGAGATCTGATCGATACTTTTGCTTGGAAATTCCGCCAGGTGGCCCGGGGGGCGGTATACCAGCATTCCCGTTAACGAGGTAACTGGGGAAATTTGTATGGCGAAGTGACAGCTTTCGCATCCCTTGATGTTGCCGTCTGAGGATCTGCAGGTAAAGACGTCTTTGTAAATTATGGCTAGTCCACCTCCTCTACCCTCTGGTCTGTTCAGCGAGCACATAAGGGCCCCGAGAGGGAATTGGAGTTCTGGACTTTTTGGTTCCGTCCAGAGGTGTCAGGGAACAACACCCAAAGACCCCGGAGTTCCACCTGCCTTGGTACACAAATGAACAGAAACACGGGCTTCTCGATGGTGGCGTCAAAGACCAAAGGTTTATTACTGCAGGGACACAGAAGTCACAGAAACTACGCATGGGCAGTAACTAGGAGCCTGTTCAAATTGTACAAAGAGGGTTGCTCCTTATATACTAAATTTTGGCCTTCAGGCAAATTCTTCACATGTTGGTACATTCCCAGAACTTTTGTGTCATAAACAATAAATATTTGGCGCACACAGGAACCGTTGATAAAATCTGATACAAAACATCTACGAAGAGGGGTTCCCACTAGTTCATCACAATCCCTTGTCAATATTGCATTCAAGAGCTGGACCGCCTCATCGTAAATTTCGTTACCTCCCCCTAATAAAGATTCAGAAAGAAAGGAACGGAGCCAGGTGTGGAAGATAGGAAAGCGGGATAAGAGATGTTTGTGGGTCGTAAATGGGCAAGGCTACCGGCTTCGGCCGCCTAATCGTGATCAGGACAATGGACACGAAGACCAGTTTAGCAGGACTGGCCTCGGGCAGAGGAGGCAGTCTTTGTCGAGTCATGCAGCTACAGCGTGATCTGGTTTAAGGTGCACGTGTCATGAAAGAGGTGAATCTCCGGCTAAGGCTACGTGTCCTTAATCGAATTGAAGTGATCAGAGGTTATTGCGTATGTGAGGGCAAGAAACACAAAATGGCGGCCATGATCTAAGATGGATGCCGTGGGTAGATCAGAAATGTGTTTATAAAAGGAGTGCTCTTGCTCGTTGCGTAGCGAAAACACCAGGATATGCTAAATGGATCATTTGCGGTTCGCTGATACCAATATTATGTATTTCCGACAATATTGAAAACACGGGTTCAAATCGTCACGGAACCTCAGACCCTCCTTTTGCCCTTACATAGGCAATTACTTAATCTATGTCAGAATCTAATTCTATGCTCATCAGGTCAGTGACATGCTGTTGTATCATCATCCTTTCTCGTGCCTTTTCTCCAAACGCAGGTGGTTTTCTAAGACAAGTTGCAGCACAAAGACTACACAGAGCAGGACCACACTGGATAATCAGGCAACATGAGAACAGGAATACTAAGATGACACCAATGACCATTAGAACCTTCCATCCCCACGCTGAGATCAGAGTCCAAAACCACTCCATGAAGGACCAGTTTCCCTTGTCTACGTGAATAGAGTCGGAAATCTTGTGTAGCTTAGAGATCCCCTCATAGACTGTTGGAGCATTATTAGGAATAAAGACACAGCAGCTCGATTGGATCATTCTGCATACCCCACCTCGATCTGCAAGGATAACGTCTAGAACCATACGGTTCTGCAACGTCATGAGTCTATCCGCCTGAAGCTCAGCTGTCAAATTGCTAAGGGCACCAGCAGTTTCGGTAATAGTAGATTCAACTACCCGTGTTAGCTGACGTATGTTTCTACTATTGGCCATAGGCCCCCAGAACGGAAGGAAGCCTTTGAAGAAGTCTCCAGCTTCCTGACCAGCAGTATCTTCCTTGCTGAAGACACCTCTCGCTACTCTGGTTCTGTGGTAATCAGATGAAGCCGTGTATGTTGGAGGCAACAATCGAGCAATATAGCATGATCCTGAAAAGTCGGCAGGCAACCATGTATAAGCTCTATCTCGACAGATGAAGTAGGTACCCCTAGCAGTAAGAAAGGCAGGGGAAGAGTTAGCCGGAAACACATAAGTCTCTACGCACTCACTCCTCCCTAGCTGAGCTCTCGGATTTCTCCCATTCCCTTGCAAACAGACCTGACCTCGGTGAGGTACGACCCAGATTGGAGTTGAGCTTTTGCGCTTGCTTTCTCCTAAACTAAGGCGATACTCTGAAGTATTCCAACTTAAATATACTCGCAGTTCGTCTCTAGGGTATGATGGAGTATTATTGACGTCCTTGATCATGTCAATAATTCCCTGGACTAAAGCTTTGTTGGCAGAGTTATATTTAGTGGAACGTGGTGGACGTGGAGGATAGGTTTCAAGGGCATAAACAAAGATGGTTTGAAGGGCCTGAAATGATCCATTGTAGCTGAAAGGCAAAACCAGATAAGGAATACCTTTATCCATAGTGTGGGGTATCAAGCCACACACCCAGCAGTCTGTAGTGTTAATTACCAGTTGGTGTTGATGCAAGAGCTGTACAAAAGTGTTGTTAATGAACTCTGAGCGTCGGGCTTGCTCATGTTCGGGAAACGAATGAAAAGAGTGTATAGAAGAAACAGTAGAAGTAGCAGGATCAAGGGGAGGTACTGTAGTAACTGGCACAAAAATCAAATTTATACTGAAAACGATTCCACCCACCAACGTTATCAAAACAATCAAGAATGTAATGGCACATTGCATCAAAAAGCATTTGTTGTGAAGGATTCTGCAAAGTCTGTTTCTGCGAACATAAATCACATTTTCTCGTTGCAGCGCAGGAAGCTCCATCTTCTACAATCCGCTCGCGACCACTGATGATGTGTACGTAGATGAAAATGCCTCTATCAGCCCTGGGAGTTCCCAGAACCAACAGAAAGATCGACCTTGTGTCAGACCCCTGCAGATTCAACTAGGCACACAGCCACGACCCTACGGCTACCCAGACGGCAAGGCAATTTTAAAACAACAAAATAATAGCAAACTTCCTGGCTGAAGGAAAAAGTTCAAAATTTCAAAATATCACAATGGGCAGTTGCCTGCTTTATTTGTCCATTTTACGGTTTCGTAAATTATATCTTTGCTTCGCAGGTACTGTCTGATCGGCAAATAGCGTTTCACTGGTAGCTGTTGCAGTGTTCAAGTTCGCAGATGACAGAGTTTTTTCTGATGCAGGGGACAAATGTTCAGAGTTCAGAGGAGTCTTTTCTGAAGGAGAGTCAGAGCTTGGAGTGTCAGTGATTAATTCGGCATCGCTGAAAGGGATGAATTTTGGCGTGCTTTCAAATTCGGAGGAACCAATTCCCTTCTTCACCCAGTCGTCGTAAGGAAGTGGCAAGGGTACACGCTTTACGTGGGATGCATGCACCCAATGCTTGCGACCAGCCACACGAACTGCTGTTCTTGTTACGAGCAGGACCTGAAAGGGGCCGACAAATCTCGGCTGAAGGTTCTTCGTCCTCGCGAAATTCCTGATAACCACAAGATCTCCTGGTTTCAGCTGATGCCCTGGACTCTCCGGAGGCTTTGGTAAAGCATCGAAAACCTGTTGGTGAATAAGACTCAATTTAGCAGTCAAGTCGTAAAGGTAGTCTATCAACATAGGATATTCTAGAGAACAAAACTCCTTAGGCCTCGGCACACCCCAAATATTTGCCGGACGGCCAAACACTATCTCATAAGGGCTCAGCCCCACTCTAGAATGTACAGTTGCTCTCGTTGATAATAAAGCCAAAGGAAGTGCGTCTGGCCAGGCTAAACCTGTGGATGCTTGTATTTTAGCTAGTTTCAGCTTAAGGGTGCCATTGTAACCCTCCACTAAACCAGCAGACTGGGGATGGTTCGCACTGTGGAACTTTTGTTTCAGACCTAGGCCGGCACACACACTCTGCATAACTTTCCCTATAAACTCACTTCCGTTATCTGACCATACAATCCGTGGCATACCGAATCTAGGGAAATATTCTTTGAGAAGAATCTTGGCAGTTGATAGGGCAGTATTGTCCTTTAGTGGGTATGCTTCAATCCACCTGGAAAAAGCACAGACTACCACCAGAACATATTTCAAATTATTACAGCGATCCATGTGAATGAAGTCTAACTGAATCACTTCAAAGGGGCAGGAAGGAGGAGCGAAGTGACCAGCTGGAGTTGGAGTTCCCTTGCCAGGATTATGCATCAGGCATACCATACAATTTTTCACCACTCTCTCTGCACACTTACTGATTCCATCATTCTTCCAGACTGGAGCCAACATTTTACAGATTCCTTTAGAACTTATATGTGCTACTCCATGTGCCATCGTCACCACTGCAAGCACATACGCATCAGGCAACATCCAACGCTGCTGTTCTGTCAAATCAATCCAACACCCATTCGAATCCAACTTGCCCATACTTTCTTTCCATACACGTTTTTCCTCCTCAGTTGCTTCTTTCTGAATCTCTTTCACACTTTCCATAGTATCCTCACACATTCCAGACTCAGCAATCCATCTTGCAGACGTAGCAACATACATTCTGCTCATCGTGTCTCTAGCTGTCTGTTTAGCGGTTTCATCAGCAAAAGCATTCCCGCGACCAACATCATCCGTGATTGCTTTATGAGCACTGCACTTTACAATCGCAACTTCAGTCGGCAAGGTTAGAGATTCCAACAAGTCGTTAACTAGCTGACCATGGTGAATCTTAGTCCCATGGGACGTAATGAAACCTCTTTCTCTCCACAAACGGCCAAAACTATGGGCCACGCCAAATGCGTACTGACTATCTGTAAAGACATTCACTCTCTTTCCCTTAGCTAAAACACACGCTCTTGTTAGAGCTATTAATTCTGCAGCTTGGGCAGAATTCTGACTCACTCTTGCAGTCTCCACAATCGTCTTCAAAGTCGTTACTGCGTAAGCAGCAGTCACATCACCATTCTCCAATTTAAAACATGACCCGTCCACATACAGCGTGCCATCTGGATCGGATAACGGAGTATCCTTTAAGTCAATGCGTCCTTTTGTCTCTTCCTCCGTTTTAAAACAACAATCATGTGGTTCGGAATCACTCGACTCTTGATCAGTCGGCAACAGCGTTGCTGGATTCAATACATTACATCTTTTGATCTGAATATGACTCGCTAGTAGTGTCAGCTCATAACCAGATAGTCTCGCACTGGTAAGGTGTTGTGTCTTCGTTCGATTCATGAGTGTATCCACCGCATGAGGAACCATGACCACTAGCATGTTGTTCATCACCAAACCAGCAGATTGTCGAATGGAAGCCGCAGCTGCCGCTGTAGCTCTCAAACAACTAGGCAACGCTCTAGCTACCGGATCTAATGTTGATGAAAAATACGCACAAGGGCGTTGTTTATCACCAAACTTCTGTGTCAGAACACTCAACGCGCAACCTTCTCTCTCATGAACATAGAGCGTGAATGGCTTACTGTAATCAGGTGTACCCAATACAGGAGCTGAACACAATGCTTTTCGTAATTCAGTAAAACTCTCCTGACATTCATCAGACCATGGCACCGGACTCGGAACATTTTTCCCAGTCAAAGCTACCAACGGTTTTGCTAAAAGAGAAAAATTTGGAATCCACTGCCTACAGTAAGAGGTAATACCTAGGAAGGCACGTACTTCTCTCTGTGTGCGTGGAACACTCATCTGCGTAATTGCTTTTATTCTCTCTGGGGTCAACTTCCTTCCCTCCTTTGACAAGAGATGACCTAGGTAGGTCACTTCTTGACAGCAGTATTGCATTTTCGAAGGTGACACCTTATGATTCAAATTAGACAAATGATGCAATAATGAAATCGTAGCTGCTTTGCAAGTTTCCTTGTCATCGGCAGCCACTAAAAGATCATCTACATACTGTACTAGAGCAGAACCTGGAGGAAGGACAAAGGAGTCTAACTGGCTTTTTAATGCTTGACTGTAAATAGATGGGCTCTCACAATAGCCTTGTGGAGCGCGTTTGAATCTGAAACTTCGACCTCCTAAACAGAAGCCGAAAATATCTCTGCTTTCCTCGGCTATCGGAATGCTGAAAAAGGCATTTTTCAAGTCGATGACTGAGAACCAAGTGGCTGTAGCAGGAATTAATGTTAACAAGGCAGTAATGTCTGGGACCACAGGAAACTGCGGAACTACAATCTTATTAACTTTTCTGAGGTCGATAACAAACCTATACACTGGAGGCTTTGTGGGATCAGTTCGTTTCAGAATCCGTAGTACAGGACTGTTACAGACATTTCCTCTAGTTTCTTCAACCACACCTTTCTTAATCAAATCTTGCACAATCAATAAAAGTGCACGCTCACCTTCACTAGATATTTTGTATTGCGGAATTCTTGGAAATTTTACATTTGCTTTCAAAGTTACTACATATGGTGGTATTTCTAAAAGGCCTACATCATTAGGACCAGTCGCCCAAAGAGAATCAGGGAGTGAACGCAGCTCTGGCGGGAGTGCATCCATTGACAAGTACATCGGAGAAGTGATATTTTTACCCAATGTAAGCTGTACTCCTTCCGGAGAACAGTACAATGTTGCATATAGTCGTTTTAACAAATCTAAACCAAGCAGATTTTCATTACAACCCGTCGTCAAAATCAGAGGTGCTTTCAAGTGACATGGTCCAACAGAAATAGACAAAGGACCAGATATCGGGTTGTAAACAGGGGCGCCTGAAAAACCTACAGAAACATTTGTTGAGCCGGACAAAGGTGCGCCAGGGAGTTTCGCATGAATGATAGAACTTTTTGCGGCACCAGTATCCAACAGAAACGGTTCGACTACACCTGATGTTGCTACTGCGACATAAGGCCCACTCTGATCCACTGGAACTGATACTACTCCCTCTCTCTGTCCATGGCTGTCCTAGTACGCAATTTGCTGAAATCCCTCATCCACTTCACAATAATCCTCAACAAGATATTGTTGAGATCTATTTTGCTGAGTAGACTGTCCATTTCGTTGATCAAAGTGATTGGAAGGACGATCATTCGTTTGTGGAGGCATAGTACCTCGCCCTCGACCTCTAGAATTCTGCACAAAACCACCACGACCTCTCTGAGCTGCTGCTGCATTATTTTGCGCTAAGATCGGACATTCATTTTTATAGTGACCCTCTTTCTTACAGTACGCACATTGGTTCCACTGATATTGAGGTCTCGATGTACTATAATCTGTCCTTTGATACGAACCTTGTTGCGTATTAGTCTGATTCATGCGAGGCAGATACGCCTGTTGCAAAAGAACTTTAGTCTTTAAGTCTTTCGTTTTCTTGTCTAATTTCTCCTTTTCTTCTTTATCCCTATTTTCATAATACTGTGCAGTTGCAAGTATTTGCGCAGTTGTGGAAACAGCCCACGCACTCTCTGAATCCTTTAATTTATTGCATAACTCAGGTAACAAATTATGCACAAATTTATCGACAAACAGTCTTTGTCCTCCTTCTGTACTCATGTCCTGACCACTATGATCTACAAAAGTCTCTTCGAACCTCGTGAAAAAGTCGGAGACACTTTCGTCTTTCTTCTGCCTGCATGCTGATAACTTGTCCCAATTAACACGCAATGCGGGCATCAGAGTCTTCATTAGATCAATTATCCTACCTGGAAGATTAGCAATTAAGGGTTCAGGTTTTGCACCACCTATTTGCTGACCATCCGCTGCAGTGATGGCTGCCCAATCACCACCTAAGGCAACTTGGTGATCCTCTCTACGAATTTTAGCCCACACTGGTTGCGGAACTACATTGCCAAATAACATATCGATGTCTGCTAAGTTCATTATACAAGCCTCAACTGTCTGCGTTAATTCCTTATAGTATCCAGCAGGATTCTTACGCGGATCTGGCAAGGCCTGCTTCACTGCTAGCACTTCAGCTCGTTTCCACGGAATGTGTATCCACACCCTTTGGAATTGCGCTGGAGCAGCTACAATACCTTGGGCCGCATTAGCTTGCACAGCTTCACGCCAAATTGGAGGAACCTCCCTCATTGGATATTGGCGACTTCATTTCATTTTGCCTTTCTCTAGATCTCTCGGTGAACGAAGTGATGGGTCATTCCTATAACTTAAAATCAATTCCATCGCTTCTCCTATATTATCACCCACTATCATTCCAGCAGCAAACTCTTTCTGAACCTTAATTAAGTCTTCTAAATTTGATTCAACATCGTCTTCTTCTATCTCCTCACGTAACAACGAGCATATCTCGTCAAAGACATACCGTTGCGTTGGTTCTTTCCACTGCATAAATGTTTCCAGCACATCTCTCGTACTATATCTCCTACTCTTCGAAATCCATCTGAGAGCCGTGGAATCTAAAATTCCCCGTTCCTCAGTACTCGGAAGCTGACTACGTCTCTGAACAGAGTCGGAAGTAGGAGTCTTGATTAAGGTTTTATAGAAAGGAGACAGCATACTAGACACAGAATCAGTGATTCTCCGACGAACAGAAAGTGGAGTCAACACACTCGCAGATGTAGAAAACACAGTAGAGGTAGGAACAGATAATGGAACAGTAGGAGTATCGAGAAAAATAGTTTGTGGAACAGTAGATGCGAGCGAGACAGATACAGGTATAGAAGTCGGCAACCCAGGAAGAGGAGGAGCCGTAGGAACATTTACATTGACCACAGGAGGTACGGGAACCTGATTCTGAGGGACAGGAGCAGGAACACCAGGTTGTCCAGCAACCGGCAATTGAACATTTGGCACAAATTGGGCCGTAGCACCTTGTGCATACGGTGGAGGTGACCGTAACAAATAAGATAGCAGAGGATCGTTTTCAGAATCCTCCAGTATCTTAGCTGTTTTAGATGGCAAGGCAGGATAGCACTTGTCAATCGCTAAATTGTGCTCTCTAATGGCCACCTCTATGGCTTTCTCACACTCGTTATCCTGCAACTGCTTAGTTGCTTGTTCTAGAGTCAACTCTTCTTTCTCTTTCTGTTCTTTCTTTAACCTTTTCATTTCTCTCTGTTTGGATTCTTTTCGCCAGTAACGGAAAGAATCAAACATTGCCGGCCGGGCTTTCTTCCTAAACAATTTCGCTTCTAAATTGTCGAGAATTTCGGGTTCAAAACTACCATGCAGTGGCCAACTAAGGACACCATCTTTCTCAGTGTATCGGACCCATACCTCATTATAAGATATAGGACCCACACCATGTTTACAATACAAATCATATAGGGGAGTCCCAATCGGAGGAACCAGACATGAGTCCTCCAATCGTGAGTCACTGTTGCAACCGAAACATGACAACATACAGTTTTTCCGACTTACCATTTTTCAGTCCGGAACACAAAACAAACAAAACACGAAACAGATATGTGCACTTGAACCAAGAACTTAGGCCTACCAAAACGAACTGATGTATCGATACCCAAACTAAACCAAATAGATTATCGTAACTAGAACAACCAGTGATAATCTTACGAGACTAAACCAAACCAAGAACCAAAAAGGATTTTAACAACCCTCACAAAGTAACTAGCTAGCAACCACTAAATACTTAACTGAGGCACTGAAGACGTCACCAAGGAGAAACCCGTCACGTTTCGCTGTACTAAGGACTGCACCTCGGGTCCAAGACAGGGCGACGGTCAAGGCAACGGCCCACTGCAGCCGTCTTGAACGGGAACCCTCGTGGAAGAGAACTTCGGGCCACTTTTGCGATATGCCGGGATCGATGAAGTGGGGCGCCTCCCTCAGGAATCTTCACACGAAGCTTCTCGAACTCTTCAGGCTTTTGGACCGGTACCGAATGACGTCGCCCCACGTTGGGCGCCAATTGGAGTTCTGGACTATTTGGTTCCGTCCAGAGGTGTCAGGGAACAACACCCAAAGACCCCGGAGTTCCACCTGCCTTGGTGCACAAATGAACAGAAACACGGGCTTCTCGATGGTGGCGTCAAAGACCAAAGGTTTATTACTGCAGGGACACAGAAGTCACAGAAACTACGCATGGGCAGTAACTAGGAGCCTGTTCAAATTGTACAAAGAGGGTTGCTCCTTATATACTAAATTTTGGCCTTCAGGCGAATTCTTCACATGTTGGTACATTCCCAGAACCTTTGTGTCATAAACAATAAATATTTGGCGCACACAGGAACCGTTGATAAAATCTGATACAAAACATCTACGAAGAGGGGTTCCCACTAGTTCATCACAATCCCTTGTCAATATTGCATTCAAGAGCTGGACCGCCTCATCGTAAATTTCGTTACCTCCCCCTAATAAAGATTCAGAAAGAAAGGAACGGAGCCAGGTGTGGAAGATAGGAAAGCGGGATAAGAGATGTTTGTGGGTCGTAAATGGGCAAGGCTACCGGCTTCGGCCACCTAATCGTGATCAGGACAATGGACACGAAGACCAGTTTAGCAGGACTGGCCTCGGGCAGAGGAGGCAGTCTTTGTCGAGTCATGCAGCTACAGCGTGATCTGGTTTAAGGTGCACGTGTCATGAAAGAGGTGAATCTCCGGCTAAGGCTACGTGTCCTTAATCGAATTGAAGTAATCAGAGGTTATTGCGTATGTGAGGGCAAGAAACACAAAATGGCGGCCATGATCTAAGATGGATGCCGTGGGTAGATCAGAAATGTGTTTATAAAAGGAGTGCTCTTGCTCGTTGCGTAGCGAAAACACCAGGATATGCTAAATGGATCATTTGCGGTTCGCTGATACCAATATTATGTATTTCCGACAATATTGAAAACACGGGTTCAAATCGTCACGGAACCTCAGAGTGCGAGGACTATGTCGGGGCAGTCGCTGGAAGTGAGCCAAGTTTCAGTTAGAAACAGGATATCTGTGGCGTGGTTTGCGATTAGGAGGTTGATTTCGTGCGCGTGCTTCACGAGCGACCTGCAATTGAGTAGGCCTAGTTGAAGTCCACTGGGAGCCGGATCCGAGCCGGCAGGGTTGCAGAGGTTGCATCTACTGAATGGGTTGTCGCCCGTCAGGGTGCACGTGCAGGCTGGGTGTTTCTGGGTTTTTAAGGCTAGAAGCTTGTCCCGGGAGTATGTCAGGTTGTTCCTGGCGAAAATGGGCATAGTGGTAGGGCCTGGGGCCGGCTGGGCCCGGACGGGCCCAGACGGGCTTGCCTTTGGCGCGCCTTTGGCTTGCCTTTGGCGCGCCTTTGGCGCGCTGACGGCGCGCCCGCTGCGCCCGTCCGCTGCGCGTACGGTGGAGGCACATATTTTTATGCAGGAAAGAGGACGTGGGGGGGGTGTGGCCTGGAAAAGTGGGCGTGGCCTGTGAGCAGGCTCGCTCGCTGATGGCGGTGCTAGCAGTTTCCTACCCCGTGGCAGCGTTCAGATCGGCTGCACAGGTAATTAGTAACAGGATGAGTGCCCCAACCAGCCTGGCAGGTGAGGGAAAGAAGCGTAAATTATTAAAATCAATTCACACACAATATTTTAAAAAACGATCAAATTTCCAACAGAGCTCCCAACTGTGCCTCAGGAGTACAGATTCTGGGAAGGGCTGGGCGTCGGCGCGTTATATAGTCAAAGGGGGCGTGGCCTGGAAAAGTGGGCGTGGCCTGTGAGCAGGCTCGCACGCTGATGGCGATGCTAGCAGTTTCCTACCCCGTGGCAGCGTTCAGATCGGCTGCACGGGTAATTAGTAACAGGATGAGTGCCCCAACCAGCCTGGCAGGTGAGGGAAAGAAGCGTAAATTATTAAAATCAATTCACGCACAATATTTTAAAAAACAATCACATTTCCAACAGAGCTCCCGGCTGTGCCTCAGGAGTACAGATACAGAAGTTGGTAACTTTTCCTCCAGAACTAATAGATTTAAATACATATGAGTCTATTCTGATTCAATGTGTGCACCCATTTCAAAATATTGTTCGTACAGAGTCTAAAACTGGTAAATTGCCTCCTTCAGATTTACAGAGAGGATAAAAAGGAAGAGTTGTATATTTACCCCTAAATTTAAAGAAAAATATTGAAACTATTGGTGTAGAGAATGTAGAAAGTGAACCACTAGTTATTCTAGTTAATGGTGTTCCTACTAAGAGTAAGAAAAACTGGCAAGAATTAGTGGATGTTAGGAAAGTGCAAAAAGCAACATTATATCTTATAAAAAACAATGAGTACTACAAAAAAGTGTATGTGGAAGAAGAAGAAATACTTTTAGGAGATGAAACTGAAATCTCAAGTGGTCAAATTAAAAAAGTGGAAATTTCCAAAAGTGAAGAAAGCTATGAACATTATAGTGTACATCCACTTCATTCAAAAGAAGTCATGGGGAATACTATTGAATTATTCCAAATGAAAAACGCAAAGAGAAGTCCCATGTGTGTATGGAAAAAAAGTTTGGAAGTTTATTTATTTTTATTTATTTATTTTTTCAGTTTCTAGAGCGCGACAGCTACCCAAGTAGGGTTTCCCGGCGCTAAATTAGTTGTTTTCCGCTGCTGTTCCCAACAGGAAAAGGTGGACGATATGATCAACGACCTGTGCAGATTCCGGCATCTGAATATCAGACAACAAGGTGTATGCAGAAGATCCAAGATTTTGACAATGTATCCCATATATATTTCATCTTTTGTTTGAGAAAATTGTCTGGACTGTCATATTTAGTCAGCCACATTTTGAAAACAAGAGTACATCTTCAAAATGTTTCTGCAAAGGAATTTATGGATAAAGTACATCAGAGAGACGATCATTTAGAATCTCAGCTGATTCGGTTGATGGCATGTCAGTGTGGTACTAATGAGTATTTGTACTGTCGTCATGGGGAACTTAAATGTATGCTAAGGAACGTAGGAACTCCCACGTGGTATCTTACTCTAAGCTGTGCTGAATATGCTCTGAATGATTTACTTGAATATCTTCGAGAGGCAACTTCTAATATAAAAAATATTGAATACAAGACACCTGGAGAATTGTGTGTTTAGATCCTGTTAATGTATGCAGATATTTCAATCATAGGTTTGAAGCTATGATGTCTTTTATCTGCAATAAAAATAATCCTCCTCTTGGAGAAGTTGTGGATTTCTTTTAGAGAAAGGAGTGCCAAGCTAAAGGTACTCCTCATATACATTTGCTGATATGGATCAAGGATGCACCAAAATTCGGAACTGATTTGGATGATACTGTTTTGTCTTTTATTGAAGAATATGCCAAATGTGCTATACCAAAAAGAACAGAAGGAAACAACTTAAGGCAACAAGTCTTACGATTCAAAGTCATCAATGTGGAAAATACTGTAGACTAAAGTATAAGGCTACGGAAAAGTTTTATACCAAATGTCATTTTGGATTTCCACATCCTGTAATATCCAAAGGAAGAGTAAACAGTTTTATGTCAGCTGTGAGACATACCAGCATTAGAAAATCTCCAAAAAATACATATAATTTGAGAAGAAGTGAAGAATTAAAATACATAAATGATTATAATTCAGTTATTCTCTCAATGTGGAATGCTAATATGGATATTCAGTATGTTGCGGATAATTCCATTGATGTTGCCCGGTATGTGACCGCCTATATTACAAAATCAGAAAAGACGGAATTGAAGGAAATGTGGGAAGAAATCTCTCATGAGAAGAGTCTTAGTAAGAAATTATACAGTTTCAGTTTGAAGATGTTATCCCATTGAGAAATTGGAGTGTATGAATGCTCAGATCGATTATCATGTGCAAGTTTATACTCAAAATCTAGAAAAATAGTTCGGGTGAGTCTAGGTCTTGCTGCAACGCAACATTGAGTACTTAAATCTGTTCAAGAAATCAAATATCTAGCAGAAAAAGATTCGGAAAGTACACATGTTGTCAAAGCAAACATGTTGGACACATATTATCCAAATAGAAGTCATCATCTTGAGAACTTCTGTCTTTATGAATTGCTGAAATATTACACTTTTAAACGGAATACTACAGAAAACATAAATTATGGAAAATATGCAGTGATTGGTTCTGAAGGATGTTTGGTGAAACAAAGGAAATTTGATTAATCACAGAAAACTGAGTTGTGATACTCCTGATAAAAGGGAATTTTACTATTTAGCACTTTTGCAACTGTTCAAACCGTGGCATACAGAATTGGAATTACTTGGAGATTTTCAGAGCTATGAAGATTCCTTTAATGCTTGTAAAGATACCATAGAATGTACTGTTTTAGCAAATCATCTCAAAATGTTGAACAATGAGATTGATCAAGAAGCTACTATTGCAGCTGAGATTGCTAGAGACAGTCCTCAAGACAGTCAAAGTTCTGCTCCACTGAGTCAAGATCCACTAGGACAACCAGTTCTTGAAAAGGAAGCGGTAATCACCATGAATGAAGTGGACACAGCAATGCATCAAGCTCAAGAAGATATTATGGCCTTAGGAAACTTGGAAGAACAACTAAATATTGAACAGAAAGAAATATATCAGCAAGTGAGATAACAGATTGACCATGGATTTCTTCATGAAAAGAAAGAATGCACATGCACATCATTTCAACCTATCCAAATGTATGTCACTGTTCAAGCTGGAACAGGAAAAAGTTTCTTAATTAAAGTTTTGATCACTTATCTACAGAAAACAACTGATTCACATTTGTCTTGTGTTGTAACTGTTCCAACTGGGTTGGCAGCACACACCATTAAAGGAATCACATTACATCGTTTACTAATGCTACCTGTAGAGCATGAAAACAAATTTGAATATCACAAGCTATCTGGAGAAGCTTGTTATGGAGTTTCAAGAGTGCTAAAGAAAATGAAACTTCTAATTATTGATGAGGTAAGCATGGTCTCAAACTTAATGCTTGCTTTTGTGCATTAAAGAATGCAGCAAATTCTTAAAACCTAGTACAATGTCTTATTTGGAGGAAAACATGTCATCGTTTTTGGAGATCTACTGCAACTTACTCCCGTAAAAGGACAACTAGTATTTAAAACACTTGTGCATAAAGACAACAGAATGTCTTTGGGAAGTATTGGAAACATTAATATTTGGTCATATTTTGAATACAAAGAACTCATTACAAATATGCGACAGGCAAATGATGTTGATTATGGAACTATTCTTCAAGATATAAGAATTGGAGTACTGACAGAACATGACAAACAAGCTTTGCAAATTCTACTACTTACGAATTTGTTTCCAAATGAAACTATAGTTCCTGAAAATATATATGAAAATTGCAGAAGGCAGGTCTATAATCTGCTTAATACCAACACTGCGCTAGTGTTCTATATTCAATTAGCAACTGTTGAAGTTAGAAAATGAAGAAATAATAAAAATGGAAGCCACTGATAAAATAGAGCATGAAGGAATCACTATTATTTTGATGGAAAAATTGAAAACAAAATTGGATTCTTTAGAAAAATCGATATCTAGAACTGTTGGTTTAGAAAAGAATCTATATGTATACATAAAATGTCAGGTAATTTTAAGGCGTAATTTGGATGTAGAAAAAGGTTTAGTAAATGGAGCAATGAGTAAAGTTGTTAATTTTGTAAATTATCAAAAAGAGATGGAATTGAATTTTTAAAAATCAAATTTGATTAAATTGAACAAGTAAAACAAATTGGTCGATGTTCAGTTCATTTTTTGCTTGTTAAAGAGTTATATGTCCATAGAAAACAGTTTCCACTTTCTCTGGCATATGTAGTAACTATTCATAAATCTCAAGAATTAAGTGTAGACAGTGCTTTGGTGAACATTGGAAGTACCATGTTTAAAGAGGGTATGGCATATATTGCTTTGTCCCGAGCCAGAACTTTATCTGGATTGTTTTTGATTGATTTTGATGAGAGAAAGATTACTGCAGATGCAAACTATGTAAAAGAGTATAATAGGTTAAGAGGAGTGTATGCTCCCAATTTAGGTGAATATCATGGGTTTGAAATGCGTGTAGTAGGTCGAAAAAGAAGACATCAGAATATCTGTAGTGAAGTTATGGAGAAGGAAGAAAATCAAGATACTGCTGAGATTGCAAGCAAAAAGAAAAAGGTCACTATTGAGGAGATTGTTGGTTATCAGTTAGAAAATAGGTCAGGTATCAATTGCTATGCTAATGTAGTGGTCAATGTTGCTTTTTTTCTAGAAAGTATGCAACAGCAAATTATGGAGAATCATGAAAAAAGATTTTGTTTCTTGTTGCATTGTATTAATGAAAAATTAAGAACTAATATAAGTAAAATGCAAAGTGTTTCTGATATTCGTAACTTTTGGATATAGGTTCTGGTTCAACACAATTTACGCAGAATATCCAACAAGATGCTCAGGAATTTCAAATGTATATACTTGCCGTATTGGAAAATGAAGGAATAGAAATTGAAAATCTTTTTGGCCTTTGTTATAAATGGGAACACCAATGTGAAAATTGTATGTTTACATGTAGCACTAACATAGATACTGAAACCAATTAAAGCAGCAAATCAAAACATGGAGTGTAGCCAATGCAAATCAGAAATGTTATCAACATTATTTATACGAAGATATGAACAATATATAATTTTAATGATACAACGTTGTACAGCTGATGGAAGAAAACCGGAAACTTTAATTAAACATTTTGTATGAAGTCAAGTATCAATATCAGGAAGAACGTTTGTGGCAGTAGCATTTATTTTCCATGACGGTCCTTCCACAACATCTGGACATTACACTGTTTATTTAAAATGTAATAAAGGACGTACATATGGTAATAATGCACCTTTGCTTTTTAACACCTTGGCTGCTAAGGGGTTTTCCCCTTCCTGCACTGACATTCCTTGAATCGCATAGGTTCATGACAAGGTCAACTCGTCATAAGCACAGGGCAGGTAAAACCCATGACGAGTTGACCTTGTCATGAGCACTGAAGAGGTACATTGTTTGCCTCAAGAAGTACCAATTTCCTACATAATATTTTTGAAACCAAAGTTTTAAGAACATAATTCGCCTCTGAGGATTTTTTTTAAATGTATTAATACGATTACTGTTGGACAATTTCAATATAAAGGATTTCAGGAATACTATTTGGCCGAGAGGAAAGGTATACATTTGAATTAAGGACTTTTTCTTGCACATAAATTTTTAAAGAACATTATTTACAGTGTATGCAAATTAAAAATAATTGTTCATTAAATTATTATTTGAGTTTTGTCATATTCAAGTACGAAACTCCTCTTAGAAGGAAGCATTTTATATGTGTGATTTGTATTATATGGTATATTATTGAGGATGTAGTTCTTATGGAATGTTCAGAAATAGTTGAGTATATTAAAAATATTTTTGACACACTTTGTTTTTTTTTAAACAATCTTATTGATAGTTTTTTTTGCCCGCTGTTATGTGATGAGTAATATTGAAATCACTGTTTTTAGTAAAATTCAATATATTCTGAGAACAGCAAAAAAGGCAAAGAAAATAATGTATATAATGTTAAAATTATGTAGTGTTGTAAAAAATATAATATTATAATTGTATTTTTTCTTCTCTTTTACAGATCCTAATTCTAAAATATGAACTTTCCAGAAATTTAAATTATAAAAAACAACTGACAAAAATGTTTAGCATTTTTTATATCTACTACTGTGAAGATAAGATTGACTAAGTATTAAAACACACAATGGCTGTGTTTGCACACTGGTGAAGAAAGGGGGGATGGACTGAGTTCATATGTGTGGAAACATGCTCTGTGGGCGTTTTAAGTTACGGTATAAATTCCCTCTTGAGGGTCCCTGGGGGCCTTCTAACCCACCAGATATGTGCAGAAAATTCCAGAGAGTTCCATTGCAGAGAGGTGTAAAATGGGGCATGGCTTCGGACCACCTCTCTGCAACGCAGCTCTATGATGTTTAATAGAAGCACATGGTGGGCTAGTAGGACCCAGGGACTTTCAGGATTAAAAGAGACTTAAGGCCAGATGTAGGTAGCTAAATACCGGTCGGTAACGGCAGAAAATCGTGAATTTCCCTTGACTGACCGGTATTTAGCCCTTTCTAATGTAGGAGGCTGGAAATAAGGATTCGGTAATTTACCGATTCCTTATTTTAAGGAATCAGTAAATTATCGATTCCTTAAAACCTATGTAGGTAGTACTTAAGTGAGTGCATTTTTGCTTTAAGGATTCTACAAGTTTTTTTTTTTTTTTTTTTTTTTGGAAGACCTTTATTGCACATTCTTCATATACACAGCGGTGTGCCTACAACCCACTGCTGGGGCCGGCCGCAATCAGAGTACCACGTATATCATACAAGCTTGAGATCATACGTCAGAGGCACGAGCTCAGATATCCAGAGATCTTAGCTTAGATAGGCACTACAGGAGGTTCATATGCATTAAGTCCAATACTCCCATTGATTGCGGTCGTCTGCGCCCCCATGTGATCTTGGTCTAATTTTCGGCTTTTATAAACAAGACAATTCCAACAAACCCGAACCCCCCCTCCCCAACGTATCCTGATCACAATAGGATTTCCAAGTCCAGCAGACAGAGTATAATAGGGCGAGCACAATGGCAGATGTCTGACAGGGCATCCAGAAATAGGAGAGCTTCACCACCCCCCCAGAACTCCTCAGAAGCTTTAGCGAGGTACGGTCAGTCGTACTTGCATGCCAGTCTCAGTAGATCAAAGCCTTCCCACTCACATGAGCATGTGCTAGGTGTTCCACGCAACTCACAGTGCAGTCTTAACGTCACTCCAGAAGTACATCTCACTCAGTTTCATCCCCACCCTCTACCAACACAGCCCCCTCACTCTTGTCACTGTCGGTATCTGCCAAAGACAGCATGTAAAGTGTGAACGGGGTCCACACATCCCTCGGGCGGGCCACCGCAGGCAGTTCGTCATAATAACAGTTCAGTTGGTCCCTGCAATAGGCCAGATCCTTCAGCCACAGCTGTACCTCAGGCGCTCCCCTCCCTCCCCAAACCATAGCGACCCTTCTCTTGGCCAATTGAAGCGCCAGCACCACAAAGCGGCGCGATGCAGCAGCTACACCAGAAGCGATGCCCAAAAGACATAGGCGTACATCTAGCTTCACCTCAAGTGAGGTGATGACAGTCAGCCTTTCAGTCACCTCCCTCCAGAAGTCGTAGACCCGAGGGCACCACCAGGCCAGATGAATAAAGTCAGCCTCCTCGGCCCCACACCGGACACATTGAGCAGTGGATCGAAGGCCATATCTCAACAGTTGGGTAGGCGTATAGTACCATTGTTGCAGAAACTTATAATGGAGTAGGCGGAAGTTGCCATTGATCACATACCCCCCAGTCATGGCACAGCATTCACTCCACTCATCGTCACTCAGCGGTTCCGGGAGACTCTCGTCCCATCGTGCTCTAGCCAGCACCGCCCCCCCGCCCTCATCTTCTTGCGCCGCCTTATATAATTTAGATAACAATTTAGTCCTGTCTTTGGTCGTATAGAGCAATTGCAGGGCGCTCAAGGCCAGAGGTTCTTCCGGATAAGTAGGGTATAGGTCACGCACGGCGGCCCGCAATCTAACGTACATAAAGGTGGACATAGTGGCATTTGTCGAGTGAGTCGTCATCTCCCGAGAGGAGAGAAACGATGCCCCTGGAAATAGGTCTCCCATAGTCTGTAGCCCAGCTTCCCGCAGGGTCTGCAGCCCTCCCGGCTCCCCCGACACAGAGATATCTGAGTGATAGAGTAGCGGCATAGCCGGGGCGTATAGCGGCAGTCTACCAGCCCGTTTGCCTAAGCTGTGCCACGCAGTCGCTGTGAGTCGCACTGTGTCAATCTCCCCCTTCTCAAACACCGAATGTTTATTGACAATCATAGCCCTCAAGGGGTATGGTAGAACCGCGCTCGCTTCCAGCGCTACGTGTGGGGTGTATGGCGGTGCTGCTATCCAGTAACTCGCAAAGTGTGCCTGCGCACATAAGTAATATAGCCTCATATCCGGCAGGGCAAACCCACCCAGATCGTATGGCTTGACCAGGACCTCCCAGGCCACTCGCGGCCTCTTGCCAGCCCAGGTGAGAGATATTAATAGGGACCTGAGCCTCGCAAAGAAGTGGGACTTCAACGCAATTGGGACGTTCGTGAAGAGGTAAAGAAATTTCGGAAGGACCACCATTTTAATTAGTGATACTCTGTCCGCCAGGGTAAGCGGTAAGCGAGTCCATTTCGCCACCTGATCCTCCAGCTTGGAAACGGCAACGCCGTAGTTGGCCCGTATAACTTCCTGACAGTCCCTATGCACCCAGATACCCAGGTATCTAACCGACTCCGTCGCCCATTCCAGCGGGAATTCCAGGGGGAACCGACGAGTAACATCCGTGAGGGGTAGCACCACCGATTTGTCCCAGTTTATTGTCAGTCCTGAGTGTCGACCGAACCTAATGAACTCCCGAAGTATGCTTTCAAGATGGAGCGCGGGGTCCCTGACATATAGAACCATGTCGTCTGCGTACATCGAGACAGCCAGCGACCTGAGAGGAAATTTCAATGCCGCATCCGCATACCTTTGCCTCAAAATACAGGCCAATGGCTCCATCGTTATCGCAAAAAGCAGGGGCGAGAGAGGGCACCCCTGACGTGTCCCCCTCTGTATCGGAAAGGAGGAAGAGACATATCCGTTAACCCTGACTCTGGCCGTGGGCACGTTATATAACAGGGCGATCAGGGATGTGAAAAAGAAAGGGACTCCCATCCGGTGTAGCACGGCCAACATGTACTTCCATGCTACTGAATCAAAGGCCTTGGCGGCATCCAGCATGACCGCCGCCGCAGCCAGTTCTGGCTTAAGGAGATGCAGGACGGCGAACAGGGTTCTTAGGTTGTGCGTGGTGGACCGGAGGGGGATAAATCCGGACTGGTCAGGTAGCACCATGACCGGCAGGAGGAGACGCAGTCTCGTGGCTAACACTTTGGCAATTATTTTAACGTCAGTGTTCATAAGTGATAGCGGGCGGTATGATTCGCATTTGTTCAGAGGTTTGCCAGGCTTGGGGAGCGCCACCAATAGCGCCTCCCTCATGGTCCCCGGAAGCCGTCCGCATTCAAAGGCCTCCTCCAAAACCATTGCCAACCGCGGAATCAGCAAGTCTGAATAAGTCTTATAGAATTCAGCGGGTAAGCCATCAGTGCCAGCCGCCTTTCCATTCGGGAGTGCAGCAATAGCATCCCTGAATTCCGCCTCAGTGACATGATGCATTAGGAATTCCTGTTGTCCCCTGGAGAGCCACACAAGCGCCACTCCCTCCAAATATTGCATTATGTCCGCCTCTTCTGCCGTATCCCTATGTTCATAGAGTTGTGCATAATGTCTCGAAAAGCAGGCGAGTATCCCCTCCGTCGAGGTCACCACTTCTCCCTGATCCTCGATCTCCAATACAGAACAATGCTTTGCCCAGGGATCACGAATTCTATCAGCAAGCCCCTTACCCGGCCTACCCCCTTCTCCGTAGTACCTGGCCGTAGCGCGTTTGGACAGAAATTTCACCTCTTGGTCGGCCAATTCGTTATATTCTGTGACCTTCGCCCTAACATCCTCTAAGAGCGTGTTGTCTGCCCCCTCCTCCAGTCGGCGCTCCAGTGTCAACAGCTCCCTTTCCAGCCGGGACATAGAGTCTCTGATGGACGTGAGAACCCCGGACCGCAGCCCAATACATGCTCCCCGCACTGAGACCTTGAAGGCCTCCCACACCGTGAGCATACTATCAACAGATCCCACATTGACCTCAAAAAATTCCTCAATCACCTGCCGCAGGCGTTCACACAACACTTGATCCGTCAACACTCCAGGTGAGAGCCGCCAAGTAAATGGAGCAGGGGTATGTGTAGGTAACCGCAGCTGCAATTGAACAGGGGCATGGTCAGACAGCGTGCGGGGCAGATGTTCCACATTTAGCACCCAACCACTTACATCACGGGTCACTAGCCAATAGTCCAGCCTCGACCATGTATTATGCGCTGACGTGTAGCAAGTCCCCTCCCGCCCGCCAGGATTCCGGAGGCGCCAAACATCCACTAAGCGCAGTCCATGCATTCCCTCACACACTGCGTCCATCGCTTTCTTATGTTCACGGGACCGATCCTGCCCCCTATCCAACTCAGAAGCCAATGTAACATTCCAGTCCCCCCCACAAAGAATAGCCGAGGGCGGCAGGACATACAGCTTGTTCCAAAGAGCAATGAAAAAATCAGGATCATCAATATTAGGACCATAGACATTGAGAAGAGTGACCAACGTGACACATACCTTACCCTGCACAACAATATATCTGCCCTCCTGGTCTACTTCCTCATGTAGTACCTCAAACGGAACGTTCTTTTTAATCAAAATCATCACCCCACGAGCATAGGAAGAATATGATGTAGCCCACCTCGCCCCCGCCCACTGTTTGCCCACTGTTTCGGCCGCCATGCCCTTCAGATGCGTCTCCTGGAGAAACACCACCTGTGCTCCGTGTCTGTTGAGAAAGGCAAGCATTTGTCGTGTTTTTTGCGGTTTGTTCAACCCTCATACATTCCATGTAACACACTTTAAGATGCCCCCCCTATCCATATCGCCAAAGTTGTGTGCATCCCAACAGTGATTTCGACCTCAGCAGCCCCCTCGTGGCAGACCCTCCCTCTCCCGGTGCCAGCCCAGCGACAACACCATTAATGTAGGTAAGGTTCCTATGCCCCTGACTGTGACCCCACTCGTTCCCCATGTAGTTTACAGACTTGGACTCTTCGATCAGGAAAAACCACAACAACCCAGCAGAACCCAACTTCCCTACCCCCAACCCACCACCCACTTCAGCACCCCCAATTTGCCAAAGACTCCCCGCATTTCCCCCCTCTGCAACCCCCAACAGTGCCAACAACCACATTTTGGGGATCTCCCTTATCCGGGGACGCAGTGGCGCTTCACTCTCGCCAGAACTGGGGAGAGTTCAGACCATTGCCGTTATCGACAACCCCAACTCCCCCACCCACACCCATGATTAGAACTTCAAACACAGTAGTACACTTGAAACAATACATTGCACCGGGCGCCCGCAGAGCGTCCACCTCCATAACATAGCATCAATAGCTCAAAAGCGCCGCTTTAACCAGCGTAGGGACTCATAGTGTACAACAGGATCTCAGTCAGCCAATTCAGACCTGCAGAAAGTCCCCATGGAGGCGATCAGGCTGCAACAACAGAGCGAGCCTCAGCCCGATTCTCGCCCCCCCGCAGCCTCTAAAGCAATAGTGCTAAGTGGAACGCATGCTAAAACGAGTAAGAAAGCACACATCATAGTGAAGGCAGCCCAGTGCATGCACCCGCAGTTCCCCCTGCACCAGGGCTAGCAGCGCAACTCAGCTCAATCCTCCTCTTCCAATCTCTCATCATCCCCCTCATGACGCCTCGGCGATTCTCTAGCACGTTTTTTCAGCTTCTTGGCATAGTCCATGGCCGCCTTGGGTGTGGAGAAGATTTTATTATCTGAAGGAGGCCCAATCCGGAGGCGCGCTGGATACAACATGGCGTAAGCTACGTTCTCGTCCCTCAGCAACTGTTTCACCGCTGTGAACTCTTTCCTAGCAGTCTGTACCGCCATGGTGAAGTCTGGAAAGAATTCCAATTTATTGCCCTGATATTCAATGGAGCCCTTCTCCCTGGCTAGCCGCAGGATAGTGTCCCGGTCCCTGTAATTCAGGATCCTAGCCACAATAGGACGTGGCGGCGCTCCCGGTGGAGGCTTCTTGGCCAGAGAACGATGCGCACGCTCCACGATGAAAATCCGAGAGAGATGGTCAGCGCCAAAAATGTCCACTATCATTCGTTCCACGTAGTCTTCCATGCGCCCTACATTTGTGGACTCCGGCAGCCCTGTGACGCGAACGTTGTTCCTCCTGGACCTCCCTTCCAACTCCTCATTCTTCGCTTGTATGACCGCCAGAACTCTCTCCATACTGAACACCTTGGACGAGACTGTGGCCAAACCATCCTCCGCAGCCGAAACTCGTTGTTCCACTTCACCCATCCTTTCGTTCTGGCGGTCAAATTGCGTCGCCATTTGGTCAAGACGATGATTGACTGACTCCATAGTGCCCTCAATGGATTGTAGAGTTTTCTGCATTGCCACCAGTGTGGATTCCAGATTCGGTGTACCCCCAGTAGCCCCCCCTTGCTCAGTGTCCACGGTGGCCTGGGTGGAATTGTGCGTAGTCTTTTTCGCTTCAAAATTAAGTTTAGGCTGGTTTCTTTCGTTCCTGCCCATGACCGCTATCGGGATCAGCGCGGTATCAGGCTCAGGCACTCCGGGCAGTGTGTCCAGTGGAGCCTCTCACTATGTCAGCAGAACCCTCACCTGTCGCCACGCGCCTTAACGCACTTCCAGGCTCAGGCCTAAGGATACCTTCAGTCAAGGCCAAGCAGTCTCTCTACTGCAGCGGGCAAAGCGCGCCAAAGCAATGTTCATGCAATAGTGCAGTGCAGTTGCCCACAGCTGTGCCCAGATCTCAAAGAGGCGGACCGCCAGCACCGGCGGGTCTCCCGACGGCCCCGTAGGTGAAACTCCCCGCGCTGAAAGATCGCGATCCGCTAATCACCAGTGTGCAGAAGCAATGTAGGCAGGATGCCCCAAGATGGCGGCTGCTCCAGCAGTCCGCGACCTCCAGCGCCGCAGGCCCTCCAGGGGACCCGTGTGTCCACAAGCGCTCCTCCAGGCAGCCCAGCGCGTGCCACCGCCCGTGCTCCTGACTGCACTTCAGCCGACCCTTCCTGCAGCCCCCCCGGCCCCCGTTCGCGCGGCGCGGGCCAACGCGGCCCAGTACCGCCTCCGCAGCACCGAGCTAGCGCAGCCCCCCGCCCCACTCACCGGGACCAGCAGGGCCAAGTCCAGGCCGTTCAGCGCACCAACGCCGCTCCGGAGGGTCCGCGGTCAGCTCCGTCTCAGCGCCGCAGCAGTGTCGAAGCGCCGCCTCCCAGGCTCCGCTCTACAACGAGTGACGGTGTCCAGCGCTTGTATCTCCGCGAGGCCTCCGCTCCGCAGCCGCAGGGTTCGCCGCCCAGCACTCCCCGGTCCGGGTCGCTCCACTCCAGGCGCCCCTGGCACAGCCACAATATTCCCGCAAAGCGTTCCAGGGGGTCGCTGACAACAGCAGAGTCAGCTCAGCCGGGGTGTAGGCAGAAGAGCCGAGGAAAGACAGGATAAATGTGCGGATTTACAATGGTCGGGACGGAGCCTCACACAAGTGCGGCCATCTTGTCCGGCGCCCTCTAGCGCCCCCAAGGATTCTACAAGTTTATGGTAAATACCGAATACCTTTAAAAAAAAGCAATAATTGCTTTTTTCAAGGTGACATGTTGCAGTACTGAAATGACTCTTATTATTAGTCATATACTTAAGGATTGGCCTAGTCACTAACCCTAGTACAAATCAATTGCTTAATATACTATGTATGCAGAGCTGCAAGAAGCTACAAAGTATTAATGCAGTCTTCAAAATACCAAGTTTATATCTATGTAGTTTTGGAATCTCTCTGTCATAGAATCCTATGAGACCTGAAAAAAAAGATTTGATTGGTTCATAACATTTGCCATTGTAACTATTGGAGGACTGCAACCATTTCAATAATTATTGGTGGAGCATCTTTGGAGAGATATCTCTGTGCTTACCTTCTGTCACTTTCATTCAATTTTACTATCAATCAACTAGCAATATGTTTTTATTGTAATAGTCTGCCAATACCTAAGCATTAGTGGGGCAGATTTAGAAGCATCCTGTACCAACAATGTGTCACTTTTTTGTAACATAGTGATGGTGCCAGACACTCCTTCATATTTAGAAGGAGAGGAAAAGGTACCCTATGTAGATTTTCTTCTCAATGTAAATATGATCTCATCATACATACCACTTTGCTTTGAAGGGGCTTTCAATAGGTGTTGCTGTGGGTGTTTGCACACAACACTCATATAACAATATACATCTCCAGAAATATCATAAATCTGGAAATGTGTGTGAATGCTGCACCATCCTCCATTGGTGTAGCGTGGCAGAACAAGGAGAATTGTTTTCATTTCTCCTCAATTGTTTCTCTTTCAATATATTCTGCATTGCAAAACATACAGTGAAAGAGAAAAATGCCTTCACTGATTGTTTTTGTGCAGGAAGGTGTCTCTTCCTGCACAATAACAATCTCTGCAAGACACAGATATCCTTGCACCATGGTGCAAGGGTGCCTGTGTCACCGCATGGCTGCAGTTTGTGCAGCAGTGCAGAGGGAAACATAGAGTTGCAACATATTTATGTACATATGTTGCATCCCTGTGCTTCGGACGTTCCACAGCACAGTGCAGCTAAAGAGCTTACAGTGTCATGCTGCAGCACTTCCTTATAGTTCTGCACTTATACATTTGCCATACACTACTAATACATTCTTTCAATCAATTATGCCCCACACATACATTTAACCAAACGTTCACACATTATCATACAAATACAGCTCTTTCTTTAACCAGAGAAGTTAGTTCTGAAAATAACTTTTTTTGGGTTGTTTTTTGTTTAATTTGTTTTGTATTTTTCTAAATGATTTTGTTATTTTTTTGGTGTTTTTTCAAAAGAAAAAAGAACGAAAAAAACAGGAAACTTCAGGAATTAACTAGCATTCCTCAAAAAAAAGAAACAAAAGTATAGCAACTGTGATTACGTTGCAGCAGCACACATTGCTTCAACAGACTGCTCGTCAAAAGCAATCAGTTTGTTGCATTTCACACAGTGAAAAGCGAACTCAGGACGTATGTCCGGTGGTGAGGTGCTTGTTGAAGCTGCAGATGGTCCAGGTACTGCTGGTGGAGTGTTTAGCCTGGCACGCCTACACTCCTCCCAAGCCAGATTCACTGGATGAAGAGTCTTCAGGTGTTTATACATAGAGGCAGTATCGCATGAATATTTTTTGTCAGCACTGCCTCTGGATAGGACTTGCAGGTGACTTTGGTAGCATTCACCTTCTTTTGCTCCTCTGGGAAAGTAAAAAATGCCCACACCACCAACACAGGTCTTTGAGGACATGGAGGTTCTGCAACAAATTCTTCATCTGAAGAATGTTCTGAATCTTCTTGTGGCAGCTATCCTGGAGCCATGTTGTCCTGGATTTGAAAAACACCACAAAAGAAATGATGGCAATAAAGTTCTTCTTAGCTGAGCGATGTGTCTCCAAAGAAGCTCAAAGAAGAATGATTGAAATGGGTGGGGTCCTTCAATAGTTCTAATGAGAAATGTTATGAACCAATCAAATCTTTTTTTTTCAGGTCACATGGGAACTGCGCACCGTTCGCACAGGCAGCACGCACCCAACGAGACTTCACGAAATTGCATTTAAAAATAATATAAGTTTATTACAAGTAAAAATATATTATTTTTATGAATATCTTAGATAATGTCTTGCCCTAATATATATATTAAAGACATATATATATATATATATATATCATTATAGACATTAAAAAATTATGCGGGAGTAGCGCACCCACCGCGCATATGACGTCACATGGAAGCGTGCGAGCATCGCATACAGTAATGCGCATGTGTCGCGAATGCACGTGCGCTGGAGTCGCTTACCGGTCGCATAGCGTTCGTGCGTGAAAATACGCACCGGTCACACACCCTATGCGGATACTTCACAACATTCTTAAAATGGCGGCTAAGTTCCGCGCAGCGATCGAGAAAGGTAAGCTTTGGGTGCGCGACTCCCTAAAAAAATTGAAAAAACCAATAAAGAAAATAATATAAATATATTACAATAAAAATATAAAACAAAAAAAAAATATTTCAGTTTCAATATTTTAAGGAACATTTGTTTTTCCATTTATATTAAAAATATATAATGTAAATTAAAAAATAAAATATGTAAAAATAAAGAGTTAAAAAAATGTAGAAAA
Organism: Lissotriton vulgaris; assembly: GCF_964263255.1. NCBI lineage: Eukaryota > Metazoa > Chordata > Amphibia > Caudata > Salamandridae > Lissotriton > Lissotriton vulgaris. The sequence continues at coordinate 333,880,525 of NC_141685.1, forward strand.
CCAGTATAAAAAAAATATACCTATTATTACATAAAAAAATTATCATTTAAAATACTTCAGAAATTCTCTGAAAAAATCATAGGTTTCAGACATGTTATAGTACGGAATTAGCATTTAAAAATCCTTAGAAATTCACTGAAAAAACCATAGGTTTCAGGGCTGTTATAGTTAGATGGACATATCACTCGTACAAAACCATTGAAATTCCTCTGTTATAGTTAGTTCTACTAACTATAACTCGTGCGCCCACAATCCACTGCTGATGATGTCACATATTACATCATTCATGACATGGTCAGAGAGCCCTTTTATGGCCCCCACATCAAACATAGGGGATCAGTGGGGGTCTACTCTGCCCCCTTACGGTCATTTCCCCCTTTGTTTTTGCCTCCTCTTGTGTCTCGATCTTACCGAGACACAAGATGGCGGCCGCTCCGGACTGTTTCGAATGTTTACAGACACCCGAGAGCCAATCAGCTTTCCGCGCGCAAGTCGGGTAGCGCGCCTGGAGCGCTCTGCGCGTACCGGAGCGCGGCCATAGATATATATATCTTGTGGGACACCCCCGCGCCGCACGGCCACCAGCTGCTGCGTGTGCCCCTCTGCCCTGCCCTACAGCCTCGCTGCCGCTGCCGCTGACCACGCCCCCTCCTGGCGTGGTTCGTGCGTGCCTGCCGGCTTGCTTTCTCCTTTAGCCTTCTGGTCTTGTTTTGCCTCCATTTGTGCCTGTGTTATTGTATTTTGGTGTAATCTTCGTATTTTTTCTTTTTTGTACAACGTGTGTTCTCCTTCCTAGTTGCCCGCCTACCTCGCCGACCCCCGCACTCCCTCCCCGCTTCCCGCCACCGCCGTTTGCCCCGCCCCTTTTTCCTTTCTGTACCCTCCCCGCTCCCGCCTCCCAGCTGCTCCGCCCACCCGCGCACTTCGCCTTATATGGCGACTGTGCGAACGCGCAGCGGTCACGCGCAGCGGGCGCGCCGATTGTGCGCCGAAGGCGCGCCAAAGGTAAGCCCGTCTGCGCCCGTCCGCGACCGGACCGCGCCCAGCGCCAGGACCCCTGGCCCCCGAAGACCCCGACCGACCCGCCTGACGTACTCCGCCGCCACCCTCATCGCACTCAACACTGGCCGACTCCCAGATTGCCATCAAGCCACTCCACGACGTACCCACGGACCTTTCAGCTGCCACGCCTGCAAATTCACCTGCATCCGGACCTGCCTCGCTCCAGCACCCGCCAAGTCGACCACCAGCAGCACCCACCTCAAGTGCATCCTGCTCAACACCCGCTCCGTCCACAGACACGCCATCGAACTCTGGAACCTTCTAGACGCCACAGCCCCGGACGTTGCCTTCCTCACTGAGACCTGGATGAACGCCTCTTCAGCTCCCGACATCGCCATCGCTATCCCAGAGGGCTACAAGATCGTCCGGAGGGACCGCAACGCCAACCAGATGGGAGGAGGCATCGCCATCATCCACAGGAACACCATCCGCCTCACGACCAGCACCGACAACACCCTGACCACCGCCGAACACCTGCATTTCCAGATCCACACCAACCCGAACACCACCCTCAGAGGCACCCTGATCTACCGACCCCCTGGACCACGCACACAATTCAGCGAGGACATCGCCGACTTCGTCAGCCCGCATGCCCTCCCCTCCGCTGACTACATCCTCCTGGGGGACCTCAACTTCCATCTGGAGAACAGCAACGACCGCAACACCAGCACCCTGCTCGACAACCTCGCCAATCTTGGACTCAAGCAACTGGTGTCCACCCCCACCCACCTCGCCGGACACACACTCGACGCAGTCTTCTCTACCAGCACAGACATCGACTTCAGCCACGCCACAGAGCTTCAATGGACGGACCACAGCTGCGTCCACTTCACCTTCAAGAGAACGACGACCCACCACCACCAGCAACAGGCTGCCCGCAGAAGCTGGAACAAGATCACAGCAGACCAGCTCGCCACCTCCCTGAGCCAGCACCCTCCTGCCAGCTCAGCGAACCCCAGCCAGGCCGCCGACAACCTCACGAAGTGGATCAGCATCTGCGCGGACGAGCTCGCCCAGCTGAGGACCCCGCCCAGCAGACCCGGCAGCAAGAAAGCCCCGTGGTTCACCGACGAACTCAAGAGCTCCAAGAAGAACTGCCGAGCCCTCGAGAAAGTCTGGAGAAGGGAACCTACACCGGACAACAGGACCTCCTTCAAGCTTGCCACCCGGAAGCACCACCAGCTGATCCGCGCCGCCAAGAAAACAGCATTCAAGGACCGGTTGGACAACAACGCACACAACTGCAAGGAACTCTTCAACATCGTGAAAGAGCTTTCCAACCCCAGCGCAGGAAACAACGACATCACCCCATCGCAAGACCTCTGCAACTCCCTCGCTTCATACTTCCACAACAAGATCGCAGACATACACAACAGCTTCAACAACCAACCAACGCACACCATAACCGAACAACCACCCCCCACCACCACCCTCCACGCCTGGACCCCGATCAGCACCGAAGACACCATCCACACGATGAACTCCATCCACTCCGGATCACCGACCGACCCCTGCCCTCACCACGTCTTCAACAAGGCCGACGCTGTCATCGCACCCCACCTGCGAGACATCATCAACACATCCTTCGACACCGCCACCTTCCCTGAGAGCTGGAAACACGCCGAACTCAGCGCTCTACTCAAGAAACCAACAGCGGACCCCACCGAACTCAAGAACTACCGCCCCATCTCGCTCCTCCCGTTTCCAGCCAAAGTCATCGAGAAGACCGTCAACAAGCAGATGGCCGCCTTCCTCGAGACGAACGGATCCTTCGACCCCTCACAGTCCGACTTCCGAGCCAATCACAGCACCGAGACCGCCCTCATCGCCGCCACCGATGACATCCGAGCCCTGATGGACAATGGAGAAACAGCGGCCCTTATCCTCCTAGACCTCTCCGCGGCATTCGACACGGTCTGCCACCGCACCCTAGTACAGCGCCTCAGCAACATCGGGATCCAGGACAAGGCGCTGGAATGGATCATCTCCTTCCTCGACGGAAGAACACAGAGAGTCCGCCTACCACCGTACAAGTCAGAGGCCTCCGAAGTCATCTGCGGCGTTCCTCAAGGTTCATCTCTGAGCCCCACCCTCTTCAACGTCTACATGAGCCCCCTCGCGGCCATCGTACGCAAACACAACCTCAGTATAATCTCCTACGCCGACGACACCCAGCTGATCCTCTCCCTGACCAACGACCCCACCTCCGCCAGAGCCAACCTGCACGAAGGGATGAAAGAGGTAGCCGAGTGGATGACGACCAGCCGCCTGAAACTGAACTCCGACAAGATGGAGGTCCTCATCCTGGGCTCTTCACCCTCTGCCTGGGACGACTCCTGGTGGCCTCCCGCCCTGGGCACCGCACCCAAACCGACAGACCATGCACGCAACCTGGGCTTCATCCTGGACTCCTCCCTCTCCATGACCAGGCAAGCCAACAACGTCTCCTCGGCGTGCTTCAACATCCTACGCATGCTACGGAAGATCTTCTGGTGGATCCCCACCGAGACCAGTAAGACCGTCACCCAGGCCCTCGTCACCAGCCGACTGGACTACGGCAACGCCCTCTATGCCGGTACCACCGCCAAGCTCCAGAAGAGACTCCAGCGGATCCAGAACGCCTCAGCCAGACTCATCCTCGACATCCCACGAACCAGCCACATCACCGGACATCTGAGAGACCTTCACTGGCTCCCCGTCAACAAAAGAATCACCTTCCTCCTCCTCACCCACGCACACAAAGCCCTACACGACCAAGGCCCGAGCTACCTCAACAGCCGGATCAACTTCTACGCTCCCAAACGCCACCTCCGATCAGCCAACCGCGCCTTCGCCGCCGTCCCCCGCATCCGAAGAGCGACTACAGGAGGAAGGTCCTTCTCCTACCTGGCCGCCAAGACCTGGAACTCCCTCCCGACCGACCTGCGCCTGACCCAAGACCACCTCTCCTTCAGGAAGACCTGGCTGTTCGAGCAGTAGCGCCCCCCCCCCCCCCCCCCAGCGCCTTGAGACCCTACGGGTATGTAGCGCGCTATATAAGTGTCACTGATTGATATATTTTTATGACCCTAAATTACTCAAAATCCACTGGAGTACATATCTTGAGGCATAGCAAAGGCACATTGGGCTACCAGTTCCTACAATTTTGCCAAGTTTGGTGGAAATCCATTCAGCCGTTCAGGCTAAAAGTGAGTTCGACCGCCCTATGGAAATTAACATGGGGAAAACACGTTTTGGGACCCCTTTTTATCTTGGCCCCTGCTTGACAAATCCCCCCCAAACTTTCAGGGAAGGACCGAAGCGCCGCGAGGCAAATTTGAGGAAATTTTCAGGCAGATTCCTCAACCGGAGTCAAAGTTATTCCCAATAGAATGTTGAGATTTTGCATTGAAAAAAATCCTAACTATAACTACCTACTGGCAACCGCCAAAATGCCTTTGTAGATGAAGCACCACAGAAGCATACAGCAGATGTACTAAGAAATGAAATGGGGTATATTTGTCTCAGCTAACAAAGGCTGCTAAGATCTTCCCTAAATAAATATTCCGGACAACGGTACCCATCGACGGCCAGGAGACCCTGTGACGACTGGCCAACAAGTTTACATTCGTACCTAAGTTTGCAAGTGGAAGATCAAAAATTGGAAGGGGTCTTCACAGTGACACTCAAGGAAACAATGAATCCGCCTCACCAATGTCTGCACGGACCCTTCAATACGAGACACCTCCACAGACAGAAAAGGAAAAAGTGGCTGGATGAGACGATCACCTGTAAAGCCTATTCCTCTGATGTGCAAGTGGGACAATTTCTCGACTCTGGAAATGGACAGTTATGTATTTATGTTTTATTTTTCCTTTTATGTCTTTTTATATTGTGCTTAACTTGCTCTTTTTCAATGACTTATGCCTTATATTATGACAAAATGTCACTCACCTGCGGAGAGAAATAGCTACCCAAATGGGAAACATCCGTTACAACGCGGATGTTTCAACGCGGTGCTGTTACGACGCGTCCGTAACAACGCAAGTCGTTACCACGACTTGCGCTGGAGGGCGCTAGAAGATTAAAAATAGTAAATTTACTATTCCAACACCTTCCCTAGTGTCCACGGGGACTGGTGTTAGAATAGTAAATTATACTATTCGATATCCGCGCCCAAAACGCAAGTCGTGGTAACGACTTGCGTTGTAAGGGACGCGTTGTAACAGCACGCGTTGTGACGGTACGCGTTGTACCGTCACCAATCCTACACAAATCTATGCATCTTATAGTATTCATGCTATCCGCCTATTAGACAATATTTAATGTCAACAAATGACAGAGAAAGGGAAAGAAACTTCAAATGATTCCTACTTTATTTGCTCATTTATACCCCACGCCACCGGTTCAGATAGACTACACTCATTTGAAGAAGTACCCCTAAAAATAACAATGTATCTATTACAACTTTTCCTCTGTGGGATGCGGGCACATATTTAGCCCCTACAAATAAAAAGGTAACTTTTCAGGTAAACAACACAAACTGCTAGATATTATGTGGTATCAGCACCTGTTTGAGATAGGATGAAAACTCCTCGTATGAATCATGTATTTTGTGTTCCCTCATTTCTCATGCCACTGTATCAGATAGGTTACAGTCATCAAGAGAAGTGGCCCTGAACGCTGCTCTTTGCCTATTACATCTCTTTCTGTATAGGATGATGGCCCAGATACAGCCTGTAAAATATAGCTCATTTAATTTGGGGTGAACACCACTACATATGGTAAAGAGACATAATTGCTATACGTTTCCACAGATAAACAAAGACGTATTGAATGAGTATGCCCACATGAAACTAGATGTACTGCAATGAGCTATATTAAGTGAGATGGTCCGCATGCACCAAAAGACTAATAGATGGGGAGACAGAATGTTAGCACAAGGCATTTTCAGTGTCGCGCAGCTCTTTTCCCACTTTAGGAGACTACACCGCCAACCTAATGCCCCTGGACTGGGCAGGAATGCTAGTATTCAAAGTCACTGGTCAGTTTACAATTTATGATCAGCGCACCCCATATCAAATTTTTCTGTAAGGTCATCTCCCTATGGAATGGCACACCAAATAAAGGAACTACAGGGAAGTATGAAAGTACATAGGACAACATCATTGCATGATACACTGGATGCAACTTTAAGCCCCCGATCAGTTATGAAATTAGTATCTCTTTATTTTATGTTTCAGAGGGAGAGGAAACAACACCAACTGCAATACCACAATGTACGATGTTGATATGTAAAGGGGCACCTTCATCCTGATGGACGACTACTGGAATTGCGGAGAGCTGATACACATTCAACTACCTCCAAACTGGAATGGCCTCTGTTCCTTGGTAACCTTTCACAGCCCCTTTCTGGTAACACCAGGAGTGTACATTTTAAATTATCCCATGAGCTGTCCAATTACTTTGCTCCACTATCATGAAAATAAAAGAGTTGCAGAATATTATGGCACTATTGTCTGGGAAGATGTTCCCCAGAAGCACAGGCATTTTAATGACACCCAGTTGTTCTTCAAAACTGTGCTACCATTCATTACCCAATGTTACAAATAACTAGGTGGGTACTGAGAAGGCGATCATTGCAATTACGTACAGGTTCAATGCCATTAAACAGGAATCATGAGCCATTACAGTAATGCTAATGCAACATGGGTATGGGCTTAATTTGAAGACAGCAATGGAGGGTGTGTGTGCATCAACGCAGTCAATAGAACATTGGCGGAGGCCATACAGACTCTGCACAATTTGCAAAAGACAATGGTGAGTAAAAGTAGTGCCCCAGATGAATGGTTTACAGGTTGGTTTGATTGGCTACCATCCTGAATGTCAGGACTGTTTAAGTCCTTGTTGACAAATTCAGTTATTGTGATGTTGTTTTTGATCTGCTGTGTCTTCCAATAAGCTACATCTTGCAGCAAGAGGATTTGCACAAAGGTGGAATGGATGTTCACAGCTAGGCCACTTACACAAGGAGTAAATGCACAAGGCAATATATATATATATATATATATATATATATATATATATATATATATATATATATATATATATATATATATATATATATATATATATATATATATATATATATATATATAGGCAGGCAAGAAGGCTTGCAATAGCAGACATCAACAGGGAGTGCTTTGTGGAACTGATCACAATTAAAGAACAGTACAAGCATAAGGTTCACAACGACATGGAAACAGAATAGTGGGAGTTCAGAGGAAAGCAGAAGACTAGATCAGCAAGTTTAGTTAAGCAGAAAATATAAGTAACAGTAAACTAACTTGAAAGAATGTAGATTCTCCAAGTTTGTGAAGAGAGAATCTGGATTTCATTAAAGACACGGAGGCTAGCATTATGCATAACCTTTTATTCCACCACTCCTTGCAGCACTTAGAAGTATTACATCACCAAATAACAAACTTCTAGAACATAGAATGTTCAAAAAACAATATAACACTGAACACAGCAGCCATCTTCCTCTTTTACGCTGCTCCTGAAGAGAAACCAAACAAACTCCAACTCCACGCCGATCTTCTTCCAAAAAAACCTTTACTTCTCATCTGAAAAACAACATAAAATAAATATATATACACATCTTTTTTTTTTTTTCTTTTTAAAACCAGCAAAAAACTCTAAAATTGACTAAAATAACAACCCCCCCAAACCTCACCCAAAGAAAGGGGAGGGAGGGAGGGATAATGCTAGCCTCCGTGTCTTTAATGAAATCCAGATTCTCTCATCACAAACTTGGAGAATCTACATTTCATGGCAAGACCGGAGGCTAGCATTATGCATGTTCAAAGCTGTGATAAAACCACAGACGACACATGACCCAAAGGTTTCAAATAAAACTTTGCAAAAACATCCGCACTAGACCAATCAGCAGCATGCAAAATCTCTTCCAAACGACCTCCAGACAAAAAAGCCTTACTTGCCATAGCACCTCTCACTGAATGAGCACCAAACTCAGCCAAACTCACGCCAGCTTCAAACATACAAAATCTCACCCATCTAGCAATTGTAGCTGAAGAAACTGGTCTGAATGGCTTAACAAAAGAAATCAACAATTGTTCATCTCCATCCCTTCTAAATTCACTCATCCTAGCCTCATATTCTTTTAAACACATGGCCACACACAATTTTGGATGGTCCAAAAATCTAGGATAAAAAATAGAACTAGACATGCATTTGGTCCTTTTAGTAACACTAAAAAGGACCCCATCAGGAGTAAAGCACCTGTTACGAATATCCAATGCCTTCACATCAGAAACTCTCCTGAAAGAAATAAGACACAAAAGACTCGCTAACTTTCCTGACAATTGCTTAAGACTCAAATACTTATTAGCTGGCCAACTCTCAAACAGATTTAAAATCTTATTTACATCCCACATACCATTATACCTAGGCTTAGGCGGTCTTTTCAACTTAATACCTTTCAAAACTCTACAAACCAAAGGTTCCCTACCAATCGAACAACCTCCAACCAAACTATGACCAGCTGCAATAGCAGACCTATAGCAATTAATTGTCCGATAACCCAATCCTTCACCAAACAAAACAGACAGGAAATTAGCCAATTCTATGGCAGATGCTTCCACGGGATCCAGACCCCTTTCCAAGCACCAACATGACCACTTCTTCCATGCTCCCAAATATCTTTTCCTAGTACCTGGAGCCCATGACTCATTGAGCAAGTCTTGAGCCTGCTCCGAAAGCTTTCCGAACTGCTCTTCTCTCCTGATATCCTCCAAACAAGAAGGCTCAACGCCCCTTCCATAACCAAAGGATGAAACATACCTCCTTCTCCTATTAACAGATCCTCCGAATCTGGAATTAACATTGGCTCCTCTACCGCCAATTCCAAAAGACCCGGAAACCAAACCTGACCAGCCCAGAACGGTGTCACCAACACCAACTCGCACTCCTGCTTCCTCACCATCAGCAACACCCTCTGAATCATTGCAAACGGGGGAAAAGCATAACACCGATTCTTCCTCCAATTCTGCTGAAATGCATCCACCTCCTCTGCCAATGGGTCCGGCCTCCAACTGTAGAACCGATCCAGCTGGAAAGTCAACCTCGAAGCAAACAGATCCACCTCCAACGGACCCCACACCTTTACAATTCTCCTGAAAATTTGAACATTCAGCATCCAATCGCTGTAATCTCTTAAAAACCTTGAATTCCAGTCCGCAACAACATTGCTCTTGCCTGGAAAATATTCTGCTTTCAGACCTATCTTCTCCTCTAAACAAAAATTCCAAATCTCCTTCGCCAACAGAGAAAGATTCCTCGACCTGCTTCCTCCCAATCGATTTATATAACGGACAGCAGAAACATTGTCCATTTTCAATAACACATTGAAATTTTTCAAATTCCTTCCAAAACTCTTCAGAGCATATAGCCCTGCTTTCATCTCTAAACCATTTATATGCATCGATCTCTCCTCTTGAGACCACCTCCCGCCAGTCTCCTGATCCTCTAAGCAAGCACCCCAACCAAAAAGGCTTGCATCTGACTCCAGAACAAAATCCGTGCAAATTCCAAAAATTGCACGACCGTTCCAAGCTTCCAAATTTTTCAACCACCATAACAACTCCTCCCGAGCCTCTTCCGAAATCACAACCTGATCTCCATACCACAAACCTCTCCTTAGAGCATCCGCCTTCAAACGCTGTAAAGCCCTGTAATGAAGAGGACCAGGAAAAACCGCCTGAATTGAAGAAGAAAACAAACCAATCACTCTTGCTAAAGCTCTCAAGTTCACAGATTCTTTTTTCAAAACACATTTTACTTCCGACTTTATTTTCTGTACCTTTTTTTCCGGCAAACTTAAACTTGCCTCCACAGTATTCACATTGAATCCCAAAAACTCCAAACATTGCGATGGGACTAAAACAGACTTCTCTCTGTTTACTATAAAACCTAGATTCTCCAAAAGATCCATACAAAACGAAAGCTGAGTCTTCAACTCTTCCTGACTCTGAGACATAAGGAGAAAATCGTCTAGATACATAATCATCCGAACACCTCTCTCTCTCAAAAATTTTGCCACAGGCCTCAAAACCTTCGTGAAACACCAAGGAGCAGATGCCAGACCAAAAGGAAGAGAAGAGAACTGGTACAAGCGACCCAACCATCTGAACTGAAGAAACCTGCGACTCTCCTCCGCAATCGGAATCGTGAAATACGCATCCTTCAGATCCAACTTCACCAACCAATCCCTTTCCTGCAAAATATCTCTTAACAGATGGATTCCTTCCATCTTGAAATGTCTGTAAACCACAAATTGATTTAAATTCCTTAAATTTATCACCGGCCTCCAACCTTTCCCTTTTTTCTCCACCAAAAATATTGTGCTTACAAAGCCCTTGAACTCCTCTGAAACTTCCTCGATTGCACCTTTCCTTAACATTTCCAACACCTCCTTCCCTACAATCTCTTTTAGCTCTCCATCGAACACCAACTGATTTGGCTCCCTCAATTGAACTGGATTTTCCACCAGTTCCACAACATAGCCTCTCACAGCGCCTAAAACCCAACTGTCTGTTGAAATCCTTTCCCAATTTTTCTCGAAAAATCTCAACCTTCCCCCTACCTTGTCTGGGAAAAAACCAAAATTCGTCTTCATACTTACTGAAGGAACTTTGTGAAAATTGCGCTCTTCCCCTTGGCTGCCGCCCTCTTCCGAATCCTCTTCCTCTTTGCGGGAAAAATCCTGTCGCAGACTGGAAGCCTCTGAACGCCGCTCTACCACTTGACTGATATTGGGCCCTTGAGAATCCTCGGCTAGGGAAACGGCCCCTTCCCCCAGCCCTGTCAAAAACACCTCTGTTGAAGACTCTTTTTAGACTGGATTGGGCCTTATCTAGACTTGTAAAGGTAGCAACATATTTGCCAACACCTTTAACTAAACCTTCACCAAACAGAAACCCTTTGGGATCATCTGTTGGCTCTTTCTTCGAAAAATCAGCCAGCTTAGGGCTAATCCGCATAAGAATTCCTTTTCTCCTTTCAGAGATCAATGCAGCGTTTGCGTTGCCCAATAAGCAAACCGCCCTTTGAGACCAACCTCTCAAAAGATTCAAATCCACCGCAACCTTCTTCATCTTTGCCTCCTCAGCCATATCTAGAATTCTAGCCAAGGGCCCTAGAATGTCCAAAAGCCTGTCCTCACACTGCTTCAGAGCCTTCTCCACTCCTTTTCTAGGATCACGACCCATCTTAAATAAAAAACTTATAAGGTCAGGGTCCAAATCAGGAGTTAAACAGGCCTTTCCATCCAAAACAGGCCTAGAACACTCTGCCTTCATGACCGCCCTTGCCTCTTTCTCCAAAGGCCTGCGAATCCATAGTTTAATAAACTCTGCAACATGAGGCAGAGGCCACCAATCACCACTCCTGGGATGTCTAATCAAATCTGGACTAAACATCTCCTCTCCCTGAGGATCTTTAACCAAGCCCTTTTCCTTCCTTTCTTTTTCATTCTTATCACTGTCCATGTCCCAATCATCATCATAACTTTCAAGAATGAATTCGTCCTCATCACTCTCTTTTTCATCAGAAATCTCTTCAGAAGATTCCTCATTATCTTTAGTGCCGCAAAGGACACCCTCTTTTGTGCCGCTCTGGACACCTTCAACTCTTGTGGCGCTTGAACCACCAGATCCTTTTAAAAACCTCACTTCAACATCCACATTTTTAACTTTCTTTGCCTTTTTTCCTTTTTTAACAACTTCACTATTTTCCTCTTCATTAACTGACCAAAATTCCTCCTCCTCATCAATGTCAAGTTTTCTTTTCCTTTTAAAAACACTTTTAAACACATCCTTCATTGAACTCTTAATCTCATCCTGAATCATCTTTCTCAAATCAGGCTCGCCTGACCCCTCTGCTTGTTCCTCCACAATAACCTCCATAATATCAACAAAAAAACGCTAATGACCTTCTAACCGCGATCCTTCTGACTCCAACTTCACCTCAAAGTCAGTTACAAACGATCGCGTCACGAAGAAAAAACGCCACAATACAGACTAGTCCTCAACCAAGATGGCCGCCGAAAAACGTCATCACGCACGTATGCGCGATGACGCGATGACGCGATGACGCGATGACGCGACCCCCAACATCAAGACGAAAACAAGAAGAAACACTCGCAACACGCAGCGTCTCCCCCCCCCGCCTCGCGGACTCTGCAGTCACCGCGCTCGAGCCAACGCGAGACAGGCAGGTAAGACGCCTCACGAGATGCCTCACGAGCTCGTTTAAACCTACGAGCCCGTTAACGAATCTTTACCTTGTAACCTAATAAACATAAAATCCCGATCCAAAGAAACCACCGCGCAAATGAAACGGAACAAATACACTACAAACCCGAAAATTGGGTTTTCAACGTTCAAACAAACATTTAAATACTCGCTCACGTTCAAACAAACATCTAAATACTCGTTCACATATAACTAAACGAGTAAACCTCAAAACATAAACACTCATTCCTTTAACGAGCAAACTCCCAAAATAAAACACTCTTACTTTCACAAATAGATAATGAAATAATTCAGAGTAAAACAATAGTACTTATCTGCAAGGAGCAGCAAAATAAAAGAGGAAGATGGCTGCTGTGTTCAGTGTTATATTGTTTTTTGAACATTCTATGTTCTAGAAGTTTGTTATTTGGTGATGTAATACTTCTAAGTGCTGCAAGGAGTGGTGGAATAAAAGGTTATGCATAATGCTAGCCTCCGGTCTTGCCATGAAATTCATGGCCACAACACGGGAACATGCATCCTCACTTCCAACCTTGGCAGAGACAAAGTGTTCAGAAACAATGTGACCAAAATGCATTTTGAATCAACAGTGCAGGAAGTCTGGTAAGAAACCCTAAGAACTTTGAAAATAAGAAAACACACTCGGGGAGGGGAGGTTAGATTAAGATGAGCCACATACTTTGTCAGGGTTGCAAGATAAGGGGAACTGTGAAGGAAAAGATGCAGGAGGTGCATTGTTTTTGTATCAAAAATATATCAGCAACTTGTCATTTTCTGTGACTTATTTATTGCATATTTTCGAAACCACACATGGAGCCACTGTTTCTTTTGGCGATAAAAAGGGCTGCCTATGTGCAATATTTTGAGACAGGTTTTCAGTCCTATGAGGTTGACTGCCTCCAGGGTGTATATTGGTTAAAATTATATTGCATTGCCAACCACATCTCGTCTGTGTTTATGTTCCAGTCAACATGGGCACATGCAGCCCAAATTGAACTAGCACTTAGAATGGATAGATACATTAATGTAGCACAGTACAGGAAGAGACCCCTTAGAAGACCCCCCACATACCAGAATGTTGGCAGGAGGCTACATCATATTTTGGCTGGTAAGGTAAACTCATGGCAAAAAAAAACATTGTGAGACAGTAAGGAGCAGAGGGCCCTAGGAAACTTAAAGGGACTGGATAGGTGGGGCATAAAAGGAATCTTAAAGTTAGGCAACGTCAGGGACGGATGTAGGATGGTCCCCCTGGAGAAGTTCCAGGACATCTACCACCTGTCCAAGAAAGAAACATACCATTACCTTCAGGTCAAACGTACACTATTGACTCATAGTGCCATGAGGACGGAGATCCTAGATGCCACACCACTGGAAGAGGGAGTGCTGCTGGAGACCCCTCTACTTGGGAGCTATCTCCTTTATGTACAGCAAATTAGTAAATCATTTTCCAGGAGTTCTCCAGTGTCTGAGAGAGGCCTGGGACTCAAATCTGGTAACATTCAAAGAGGGGGAGAAGGAGGTGGCACTGCAGGGCCCTAGCGAGGTGGTGATGTAGCTTTGTGTGTTGCGCAAGGTGTACTATGGAAGAACCACTCTACACAAGATGGGGAGAACACCAGCTGTGACATGCCTGAGAGGGTGTTGAAGGATGGGGTCTTTCCACCACCTCATATGGGAATGCCTGTCAATATGAAAGTATTGGCATTCCAACCTGGGTAACATCTCACAAACAATAGGGACCCAGATTGACAGCTCCCCGAAACATACCTTACTCAACATAATAGGAAAGAAGTTTACCATGTCTCATGGGGCCTTATTCACAAAGGTAAACTTACACTGTAAGTTTGCTATTATTTTCTATTCACAACTAAGAGTGTAGTATTATGTGTTGCATTTTTACGACTGTGGAGACTGTCCTATCTATTAATGTGTGGCGTTCTCAACTAGTCGTAAAGATGCTACATGTAAAATTACATTTATGAATAGCAAATAAATTGTAGACTTACACCAAAAATGTAAGTTTACCTTTGATAATAAGGCCCATGGATAGCACTTGGTCTAGTTGTGGTCAAAATAAACATAGCCAGGACATGGCGAGGGGAAGAGGCACCAAAGTTGAAAGTTTGGAACAGAGACATGAATTGGTGTATTCAAGCTGAGAAAAGCAGTGGCTTCCCTGCAAAATGAGAATCAATATGGGATGTGTGGGGAGCAGCCACTAGCTACTAAGAACATTTAAAGGACAAAACGCTATACTAGATAAAAGCAAGGGATTGACAACTATGTAATGTGCTATCTTTCTTTTTGTTACGTTTTTGGAAAATGCTATAAAAAGGAAGCTTTAAAAAAATCAGCAGAGGCCACAGGTATCTGTCAGTGCCAGAAGTCAGACTCCTGGCTTGGGCAAGGTGTTGTCCACCTGCTCCTGAGAACTCTCTGATCTCTTCGGTTTCTCAGAGAGGGGGCTGCACCCTCAGATGACAGCCTCCCTATTTCCAATCTTTCTGCTGCCATCCAGGGATGGTGCCCTGAGAGTACTGGCAGAGCAGGACTTCCAGGGGGAAACAGTCTCCCTCGAGGGTGACACTCTGTGTCATGTAGAGGTCCACCTGGCACAGGTTTCCTGTGCTCTGTGACATTGCAGATAGCACCTGCAGGTCACCTTACTCATTGTTGGGGCCTCCGTACTCTCCATTTATGGACAGAACGCCTCTAAATTGCGACACCCTGAGCACCCACCAATATCAGCTCTTTTCTCACTGATGGGAGGTCATTGCCAAGGATGCAGACAAGGGGCATTGGTAACTGACAATGATCTTCCTCCGGGCAAGTACCCCCTCCGACTCTAGGGATACCAGGGTCATCAGGTGGAAAATGCCCTCCCCATGTGCGTGTGTTAAACTACAGAGGGAATTTTTCCCTCCATACTCCTTTGGGGCCAACTTGAGGAAATTATTGGCACTATTCAAGCCTTGCCTTTTCCTCTGTGGAGGGTATCCTAAACACAAGCCTTTCTGTGGTCACTCTTAGGTACTTTTTTTGAAACTCCAATGAGGGCCCTGAGGTCGGTTTCCTTCCTAAGCTCTCTGGGTACATTGAGCTTGGTATCAATCAAGTGCTGGTACATCTTTGCAAAACAATTACCTAAAATGTGCTCCTTCATTATCAACTTATACAGCCCATCACTATAATTTACTTTGCTACCCTTTATCCAACCATACAGTGACTTACTGGAAGAATCCACCAATCAATCAATAAATCAGTATTTGTTAAGTACGGCTTGTCACTTCAAGGGGTATCCAGGCGCTGGGGCGAGGTGAGCCTCAGTCGAAAATCCAGGCTTCGAGTCCCTTTCTGAAGACGGCATGGGAGGGGCAGTTTGGAGGCTGAGAGGGAGGTTGTTCCAGGATTTGGCAGTAAGGTAGGAGAAACCGCGTCCTCCACTTAGCCTCTGTCAGAAGTGAGGAATGTGTGCGAGGGTGAGGGAGGAGGATCAGAGTTGCCTGGTCAGTTGGTGGAAAGTCATGAATTGGTTAATGTAGATGGTTCAGCATTGTGGAGATCATTGTAGTTGAGGGTGGGTAGTTTGAACTTGCATCTCTTTAGAATGGGGAGTCAGTAGAGGTTTCTGAGGTGGGCAGATACTGGTATATTTTGGGAGGTCAAGGACGAGTCTGGCTGCAGTGTTCTGGATGGTCTGTAGTCACTTGAGGTGCTCTGTGAAGGCTCCATAGTAGAGTGCATTTCTGTAATCTGTCCAATCCATCCATGACTTGTATGACAGCTTCTGCCTATTCCTGAATCTCAGGTGATATTTCTGAGGGGTAAAAGCAAACTGTGGGGTTTCCTTCATGGGGGCATACTTCATTGTATCATCTACATCAAAGGCCAATAAGTTATCCCTCCCTGCAATTGTCATGTGCTGCCACAGACTGCCCTCCCAGTTGTCCTCTGAAACTCTATGCAAACAATGAGAACCCTCATATGCTACAACCAGTTATTCATGTCATCCCTCACCACATAGCTAGGCACCAGGACAATGGGGATGTGGAATCTGTTGCCTTTCCTAGGCACGTCACTGTCGCTACCATTTTTACTGGACGTAGAAGCCCACTGGGCTCTCAGGTCCAGCTTTTGCTAGATTCTCTCATGGGCCATTAGGACCTTCTTTTCCTCCAAGGTCAGGGTTAATTTCTTCTCTTCTAGTCCCAACGCTGCTGCCTTCTCCTCTTCAGAAGCTAGAGTTTCTCCTACAAGGCTAGTGTAACCAGCCTCAACTTCAAGTCCCTCCCGACATCTGTGTCCTCCACCTCTGACTGAGACAAACTGTGGACTGACACACGGCTCCTGCTCTGGACACTACTGGTTTTTAGGGTACACACTCCTTTGGCACAAGAGCTGTCACAATGTCATCTTCATTCTTCTCCACCATTTCCTCCTCATCTCTTTGTGCTTGAGGGATGGATTTGAGCTGGGGTACTCCCATTGAAACTGTCACAAGCTTCTGCTCCCTCTCGTTGCACATCTTCCTCAGCTCTGCCATGCTGACTCTCTTCATCATGGTCAGATCCACTTCCATTCTTTCAAAAATCACTGATGCAAAAATGAAGGGTAGGAATGAACTTAGGAGAAATACAAAATGACCAATTAAAAAACAAAATCCAATTTAAAACAAATCCAAAAGTCGAATTTTGATGTCAAATTAAAAAGGCATTTTTAATTTCAATGCAAATTACTGAGAGATACTGTAAACTCTGCTGAACACTAATGTCATAAATGTGAGTATTAATTGAGGGGAGTAACTATTCACCTCAACTAATGATTATAATCCTCGTCAGGGTGAATCATTAATGTCTCTATATTAACTCAAGGTACCTTTGTCACAGACCAGACAGGCATAACTTAAAGACAATGTGGAAAGTATTTATGTTGTACAAAAACAGTGATGAAATAAAAACATAAGACAAGAAAAATCATAAACCAATTAAAATAAAAGAGCAAATTTCTATAAGTAAAAGGCACAAAAATGAATATCATACAATAAAGGGAACCAGATATATGAGGTTTTAAAGTTTAATGTTTAAGCTTCAAAAATAGAGCCAAAAAACATAAAGCAGCAACTGTGGTCAACTGTTCGATCTGGACCAGGAATGAGGCATGATTTGATGCTGACCACAATGGAGTGTCGGTCAGATACAGTTCAACCTGGTCAGAGGATTTGTCTTCAGACTTAGGGCCTGATTACAATCTTGGCGGACAGGGTTACTCTGTCACAAATGTGACAGATATCCAGTCCGCGAAATTACAATCTCATTATATGCTATGAAACTTGAAATTTGGCATTTGTGACGGAGTGTAATCAGGCCCTTAGTCTCTGAAATGGAAGTCAAACATCTTTAGAGGGACAAGTCAGCAGGCTGTTGCTGAGAAGGGCTCAATGTGCTTGGATAGTAGTCAGACAAAGTCGTATTGAATCCGTTGAATTTTGGAGGGTAATATTCAAACGGGAGGAATTTGAACATTGCACCCAAGGAAGGTCCTTCACCAGCTGGATACTTTTGGCACTCTCCCCAGGTCAGAATTTCTACCTTTGCATTTATCCACTTTATAGCAGAGCAAAGCTGCAAGCTGGAGCTTCATGAGGCAGCAAGGTTCTGCTGAAATAAATTTGCTTCTGCATAAAAGGATTGAGTGGAAGAAACCTGAATCACTAGCCCAGTGGCAGTTTTCCTCCAGAAGTCTCTGGAGACAAATAGTTTCTAATCCCAGTGTTCTCAGGATGTTAGGAGGAGTACACTTTGACACAGCACTTGAGGTTCAGAACTCACCACTCCAGCAGAAGCCACCAGCATGGTCCATGGCAAGTCCAGTTAGGACTGGACAGTTGCAAGAAACGTCTAATGTAGTTTACCCCTTTTACTTGCACGGATTAGCCTTATGACCCTCTTAGTACACTTCTTTGTCCTGGGTAGAAAAGGGAGAGCAGTACCAGTCCTTCAGGGCTCTCTTGGGTCCCAGAAAGCAGGTTCAGTCCTCCTCTTACCTTCCACAGGCTTGGTAGTGTTCTGAGGAGGATATTAGGGATGCCACATTTATGCCTCGTATCAGCCTGTGGGGGATTTCTGGCCTCCACCTAACAAATAGAGTAAAAGCTCCCAGGGGTAGTCCAACCCACTTTTGCAGCATTTCCTGTGTGCCCTACTGCAAAGATCCCACAGTGCCCCTCTCTGCGTAAAGCCAAGATGCTGAAACCCTTCTCCCTTTGTGCAGAGCCCGTGTGCCCATCCCAGAGCTGTGGCCAGGGAAAAAGCGACCCCCCATCCCTGTGTGGTCACTTCAAACCAATTCTAGAAGCAAGTCCTTCCCTACTGTGCTTGGAGCCAAGCTGATTGGGTGAACAAAGAAGGTGCCTGTGCAGGTGTCCTCTGACATCTGCCTGTCACAAGGGCGGACCCTTTAAATATAATTAGGTTCCTGTGCAATTCCCAAATGGTTAACGGCGAGAGGAACAGAAACACCTCCCCACATCCAAGTATTTGTCTACTGCTCTGGGAGCAGTTTTCACACCTCATACATTATTTAACACTCAGAGGGCTGCAGATGGAAGCAAATGCAAATTAGCCTCCAGAGACCTTAGGCAGGAAAAAGGTAACTTTGTAAGCCTACATGTTGCTTAAAAATTATGATCAAAAATCTGACTCCACCAGTGAATTTGGATGTTAATAAATGTTACAAGGATTAAAGGAATAACGGGGCATATTATCAAGGGGGTTTATCTCCGCTTTCTGGCTTTAAAAGCCAAGAAAGCGGAGATAAAATTATCTCCCTATTACCTAGCTGTCGCTAACACCAGTTAGCGACAGCTAGTAGGAGATAGCGACCATCTTGGGCCCTGCTTTGCATGTCAGTGATATTTATCACTAATGACATGCAAAATGGGCGTGCTAAGATGTTAGCGACTGGAAACAGTCGCTAACATCGCTATCTCCTATTACCAACTTTTGGAGAGATTCGCGCTAAGCGCGAATATCTCCAAAAGCTAACACCTGCCCTGAGCAGTTCTTAGCCATGTTATCCAATGGGAGGTGGATAACATGGCTAAGAGCATTTGCTCGGTAATGCATGAATATTGCTGACTTTTCAGCGATATTCATGCATTTCAGCCGATTTTTATCGCTTAGGAGATAAACCTTGATAATATCAAGGCTCCTAAGTGATAAAAATCGTCGCTACACGGCGATAAAATTATTGCCGCTAAGCCAACCTAGCGATAATTATCGCTAGTTGTTGGTAATATGCCCCAACATTTCTAGGGATTATTAAATATAATGTTGCATCCTAGTGTTTTCCTATGGTACAGCCACCCTCATTACTAGTAAAAGTAGCTTTGAGGGCTTTTCTATTGAAAGGACATGTTTAACATTAAATTTGTATTGTATTGTTTTATTGTATATAACATTATTCGATATACAATATTATAAAAGTACAAAAAAGGTTTTAAAAAGGATGAATGGGAAAAACTTCATTAGATTTGTAAATGTCCTACTTTTGAATGCCATATAGTGGTGACTTATTAATAAGTGTAAAAAAAAGATTCTGACCTGTCAAAAGGGTTTGCTTTGAGAGGCTGAATTGCAGTTTAAAAGCTAATTTACAGTCCCTGACCACACCAGGTACTATGTAATAGAGACTTATACAACTTTAACCATGTTTAAAAAGAGGCATGGGCATTTACTACTGGTTATCAGGGGTAACATGCACAGAGTTCTACAGTCAGCAAAAACAGGGTTCAGCAAAAAAGCAAAAAATGTAGAGTGACCATACAAGAAAGGCAGATTTCCTACATTAATGGGACAATTACTATGTGACTCGTAAAAGCTCCGACCGTACAGCCACATCATAATCTGCCGTTCGGTTTCCTTTCCCCCGCCTCATTACGATGGAGGCGGTCATAAAGGAAACCGGCCGGTCTATTACTGGCTTCCGACAGGCTCGGAGAGCCTGTCCACCAGTTCAAATGCAGCCTGTAATCTCAAGGGCTGTTCTTTCCGCCCTTGAGATTACGATGACAGTTTCCGTGCCAGTCTGTCCGACATGCAAACCATGTCGGAAAGCATCTTTCGGGGTCCCTAGCAGGGCCCCCTTGGGTGCATGGCCTCCGGTTGATCCCTGCACCTTGTGGCCGGCCCCTTGATGTGCCTGTCACGGGGTGAAGGGATGAACCGCATTTCCCATTTCACTATGGGAGCATGCGCTATAGATGGTTTTCGGCTCGAATGCATGCTGCCATATTAGAATTTAGGAATTCGACTGAACAGTGTTCGATCGCATCCTAATGAGACGGTCGGGAATGCCAACCAGGTGTTGGTTGGCATGAACGATGCAGTATCGGGCGGAAGTGATTTCGCCCGACATCATAATTACCTCATTAGTATTAAAATGCTGATGTGGAGGATCTGTCAATGTTTCTGTCTCGAAGTACGTGTCCGTGAGATAGGATAATAGTATAAACAGGACAATGATATAGACAGGACAATAATATAGCGAAGGACCCTTGGATTCAAAAGTCACCACATTCGATATATAATAATGTAAACACACAAAGACAATTAAACTGCCAAATATAGAAAGCATATTGTTGTTGGGGAAATATCTGGTGTGGATAATTTGGTGTATCAATCTATTAATAACCAGGTCATTAATTGCCAACATTTGGAGCTACACTCAAGACGCACCCAAGTGCAAATGTTGAATGACCACATCAAAATCTATGGAATGTGATAACTTTTGATGGCATGGGTCCTTCTCTATATTATTGTCTTGAGACCATGATATATTGAGACTGAAAGAACAAGAGACTGAGAGACCAAAATACCAATGGCTCCTCCACATCAGCTTTTGAATGCTATATTTATAAGAGAACTTGGGACTTTTCATCATAGAGACTGTTTACTTAAGCTGAGTGTTTTTTACACCATTCAAGGACATTCAGACAAACTTGAATTGTGTATGTCTTGTGTCCATGCTGGTGTATATTTAAACATGTAACTCACTTCACAACCTGTACTGAATTGTTTTCCTAACTGCTATTTTAGCATTGAAAAAACATATACTGGTATACATATTTGTTACTGGTATTGAACATTTTTTATTTATTAAACTAGGTACTGTTTCTTTCTAGTACTGGCTTTCATTTACTCTAAATTTTATAACTGAAAAATATTTCCTCAAAAGAATCAACAAGATTCTTTCTTCCATTGGATCTATGGACCAATTATTTATTAATACAAATAATCCAAAATAATTCCTTTAGGTGAAAGAGTTTGTTACGTAGGATCCCACAGAATACTGTAGTTAGCAAGGATATTGATGTTGGTAACCCCCTGAGACAAACCATTGATATTGAAAATTTGCTAGGCCTTCTTGTTAGGTCTTCTTAGGAGAGATAGGGGCCTATTCCCTAACTGTACTTTGTAGTACTGTATTTGTACTATAATAGCACTGTTGGTAAACGGCCCTCTCTGCTGTGTCACCACCTAACGTGTTGCCTTCCAACTACTACCTTTCGCTGATTTCGTTTTTATTGGCCTTATGACTATGTGCACTTTACAACTGCTAATGAGTGCTAAAGTGCTTGTACTCCCTACCTAAAACATGGTTCAACTAGCATATATCGGTTTAGCATATTTAATTTACTTGCAGGTCCCTTGTAGAGTAGTATATCATATAGTCAGCACCCTAAAACTTTTCCCAGGCCTGCCATTGCATGTGGAATGCAGTGTCACACTGCCATGTCGACTTTGTATTTAA
This sequence comes from Lissotriton vulgaris, assembly GCF_964263255.1. Classification (NCBI taxonomy): domain Eukaryota; kingdom Metazoa; phylum Chordata; class Amphibia; order Caudata; family Salamandridae; genus Lissotriton; species Lissotriton vulgaris. Next base: position 333,902,712 of record NC_141685.1, read on the forward strand.
AACCTCTTGCCAAGCCTTAAAGTCTCTTTTTATTACATATGTCACCTCTAATGTAGGCTCTAGGTTGCCCATAGGGCAGGATGCTGTGGAATTGAAGGGTAGGGCATGTGCCTTTCAACTTTACATGTCCTGGAAGTAAAAAAAACTACCAAATCCGTTTTTCACTCTTTTGAAGCCCACCCCTCCCATAGGATAACATTGCAGATTCCTTATTACATTTAATAAGCTGTAGTTCCTAAATGAGAGGAGGTTTATGGAATGTTTGGTACCCAAGAATAAATCCTCTTTAATGGTATAGTCAAATTTATCATTACTCTTTTGAAAATGCCACTTTGAGAAAGTTGACATGTTTCTGCCCTTTGTGTTTGCAGCCTGCCTTAGGTCACATGACTGGGTGTAGCTGACTGTTAGACTTTGTGAATTCCCCCAGACAGTCATACATTAGTGGGATTAGCTTAGGGATAACAGGGGGTGAGCTGAGCAAAGCCCCACTTACACCTGAATAGGCTGTGATCGGTCTCCTCGGAATAGGCCTAACAACCCTGTATTGTCAGTGCGCCTGCCTGGAACCAGGGCAGGTGAAGCAGGATACTCCCAGAACTTCAAAGGACCTTTCCATAAACTTCTCCCACCTTTGAGGAGCAGGGCACCAGGTTATTTATAATAAGGATCTCAGACCCACTGTTCAGTATACTTCTGGACCTTTAAATACAGAGGGCCCGATTCACAGAATGAACTTAAGACTCAATCCTAAACTTACTACTATTTTGGTATTCACAGAATGCACTTACTACTTTTGGCATTCACAGAATTAACTTACTACTTTTGGTATTCACAGAAGTTAGGATTTTTTCTTAAGTCTGTCTTAAGTCTGTTTTAAGACAAACTTAAGACAAAATCCTAACTTCTGTGAATACCAAAAGTAGTACGTTCATTCTGTGAATACCAAAATAGTAGTAAGATTAGGATTGAGTATTAAGTTCATTCTGTGAATCGGGCCCACTGCCAGGAAGAAGGGCTGCTGCGCTGCTGCTCTGAAAGAATTGCTTTCTTGCTGTTTTGACCTTGGGCCTGCTGCACCCCTGGTCTGAGTGAGAAGAATTAGACTTGTATCACTTGACCGCCAGAACCCAGAGTGACTCCAAGAGTTAGTTGGCTGGCCTCCTGATCTGAACCCTCAGGGCCTTAAAATACTTCCAACTATCCTGCTACTCTACTTGGACTCTGCCATCTGTGAGTTTAACCTGCATGTACTGCCACCACAGTCCTGGATCCTTGGAAGTGGAGCTAAAGAACATGGTCAGCAGAACCAACGCATCACCACTGCTGTGGAAACCAGAACCGGTGCACCACCACCACTACGTGGGTCAGCACTGATGCATTGTCGCTATTGCGTGGATCAGAACTGGCGCATCGCCACTGCTGCATGGACCAGAATTGGCACATTGCTACTGCTGTGTGGCTCGGCGAACCTGTTCCACCTTCAGAACCACCACTGTGCGACACTCTATTAAAGCAAGGTCCTCGCATCTCCGTCGCTGAAAGCCTTGATGACAACGCTGAAACTTCGCATCGCAGCAATCAGCTCATTGGAGCTGACACATTGTTGTTGCGCAACCAGGACCAGCGCATCACGGCTGTTGCGTGGATCGACACCGACGCATCACACTCTGCATCCTCACTATCGACAGGATCCTCAACGTGGACACAACCAGGACTACGGTACTTTTGCTCAGAGTTGCCAACCTGATCGTTGTAGCCAGCCCATGCTCCATCACGGTCAGTCTGAACTTTTGACTTTGTCCTGGTCCAGCAAGACCAGATATCCCTTGTTGACACTTTGTGCTTTTAGATGCTATTTTCACTTAATTCTTTAAAAATCATTGTCTCCGGTTCTACTTATTAGATATTTGTCATTTTGGTATTGTTTTATGTATTAAATGAAGTTCTATTTAAATACTTTACACATTGTCTACAAGTTAAACAGACTGCTCTGTGTGAAAATGCTGATTGTTGGTGCCTTACCATGACTAGGATTGAGGTTAGTGCTTGACCAGAGCTCCCACCCCTGTCAAAAAAGAACCACATTTCTAACTGATTCTATAGTACTATAAACTGATATTCACAAACGTACACATATAAATCTCCACCTCTCATCTTTTCTATGGGAAGCTCCACACACATGTAAGTTTACTATTTAGTAGTAAATGTGGGCGGGACCGGGGGAGTGTTAGAACAATGGGGTGTATTTGCTACAAAATAGGTGGGATTCAGGGAGGAGTAAGAAGGGGTTATGGTGGAATTACAGAGGGGATTAGAGGGTTTAGCACCCACCGACAAAAGAGTAAGCCCATTGCTATTCACAAACTGTGCTTTTAAAGTTACTGACCTGACAAATTGACCCAAAACAGCAGTAAATTACTCAGAGCTGAAGTAGGTTCAGCCCCACACATGGCAACTCAGTGTTACTGCAACACCCTCTCACAGTAAATAATTAGGGCATGGATTTAAATTGAAAGCCTACAGGAAATAATGTTAAATTAATTTTTTTTAAATAGATAACAATCTAAGAACCTAATTTAGATTTCAGCGGACGAGTTACTTCGACACAATGGTGACGGATATCCCGTCCGCTGAAATATAAATCACATAGGATATTATGGGATTTACATTTTGGACTGGATATCTTTCACTGTTGTGACGGAGTAACCCATCCACCGAAATCTAAATCAGTCCCTAAGTATGTATAATTGAATGTTAAAATATCGAAAAATAATACATATTTATTATTTAATTAAAATTTATTTTGATAACCTTTGTTTACTTTAAGAAATGTACGAATGTTTTAATAAAATTTAATTAAGTTACTTTTACTTAATTATAGACACCACTTTTAATAATTATTAATGCATGATAAAAATATGTTTGGAGAATGCAATTTCATTTGATATAATTGAGTTAAAGATGTAATTCCAAATTAAATAATCGTTATGTATGTTGTAGCATGTTTGGCTTTGGTTTTACATTTAAAATAAATATATAAAAGGAATTTCAAAATGTTTACCATACTGAGCTTCAGGTGGAGATTTCTATTTATATATATAAAAAACAAAGGTTAAAGTGAGGCTATAGTAAGGTGAAAATGTTAGGTAAAAACACAAGTTTAATCTAAAAAACACTAAAATTCCCTAGTTTTATTTTAGTCATATGTTATTGAGCGAATTATAACTTGCGTCCCCACATGCATCGCTTATGAACTCACATATGGCATCACTCATGTCATGTTCAATGACATAAATAATTACATCACTGATGGCATCTCATGTGACATCATTGATGACAACATGAGCTGCCACCTTGCAAGGAACTTGCCTGGGAAATGCTAAGTAGGGATGTCACACTAGAGATAGAGTAGGTATAGATTATTGCTTCTAAATTTCAATCCCAAATGAATTCTTTTGATGTAGTTTCTATAATCATTTGTGTCCTAATTAAGGAATTGGCTATTTTTTGCATTTTGCATCGACTACATGTCATCCATAGATTTGGTTTTGCATTAGTGCCCATGTACATTTTTTTTTTTAATTTGTTTATTACATTTCTAAAGTGAACAGAAACAGTCATATCAAAATAAGCAGTTTCGTACAAGCAATTACATCTTTATAATATCAGGTAGGCAGTAACAGGACATAATCAGCAGGAAGAAAAGGTAAGGAGCCTTGAAATGTAGCCCAACCTATCAGCAAAGGCACTTCAGCCATCTAGCCTGTTGGTCAGTGCCCCAATCACTTTGAGAAAGCAACGCGATCTAAGGAGGTGTAGGAGGATTCATCGTTTCAATCATGCTATTTGTGTCATTGTCGTCAGTACAGTCATCTCTCTCCCTCCCCTCCTTACTAGTCTGTATGTCTCTATCTTCTGCTTCATCCCTGTTTTGTGCGATTGACATTAACGTACCATCCAGTATTGGGGACCAGAAATTTTTAGGCCTATTCTTCGGGGCATCAATTCGCTATATAATTCAGTTTGGGTACAGCAATATATCAATTCTCTCTTCCATAAAGTAAGGGTAGGGGGAGGCCTTCTCATCCAGGTTCTAGCAACGCACCACCTAGCTATCAGAAACGCCACATCTACTATTCTCTTCTGGGCAGGACGTAAGGGTTTGGAATATCCCAGGAGGGCCAAGAGAGGGTCCGGGTCCAGTGCCAGAGACATCACCCTGTTAATTTCGTCATATATCGTCTGCCAGAAAGGGGAGAGGACTGGGCAGGTCCAAGCGACATGCAGAAAATCCGCCACCGGGGCCCAGCATCTTTCGCACTCAGGTGAGTCGCGTAGGCTGTACCTGTGAAGTCTCTCTGGGGTGTAGTAGGTTCTGTTCAAATATTTAAAGTGTATGAGTCTGTGGCGCCCATTGAGGGAGATCTTTCTAGTGCTAGCGCAGCAATATTCCCACAGTTCCTCACTTAACTCAGTGCCTAAGTCGCGCTGCCAGGCTAATCTCGGCTTTGTGTATTCAGTGTATTTCTCAGTCTGGGATATCCTGTAGAGATTAGTCATTAATTTCATAGGGGACTTTGCAGCCACCACATAGTCAAATGCGGCCACCGTCACCGCTTCCTCCATGTCATCTCCAAGAAGCTCCCACATAGCATGTCGCACTCTATGAAACTGAAACCGCAATATCAGAGTGGGGTTCAGCTCAGAAGAGTGAACCTCGTTCCAGGTTCGTGCTGTGCCGCCCGCAAATAAGTCGCCCATGGTGCGCAGACCAAGTTGTTGAAGGGCCCGAATCACACCTCTCTCCCGACATGGTGCTAGCCAGTGGCACCATTCAATCTCCCCCCACGGGGAGTACAGTAAGGTACACGCCTGTATCTCCAACATGCGATGCCAGGCATGTGTAACAGAATTCAAGGAATCTAATACGCCCGTGCGTCAGTCTCGAAACAACGTCAGAAACGCAGGCAAAGAAGTCAGGTCCGCGACTATCTTCTCAATACGGGCGTTGTGAGCATCATGCGGGCCATGTATCCAGGAATAAGCATGAGCACAATGCGCCACACGATAGTAGAGTTCCATGTCTGGAGCATTCAGGCCTTCCGATGCATGGGGTCGCACTAGGATGTTCCAGGCCACCCTGGGTTGCTTACCCGCCCAGGCAAGGTGTATTAATAGGGACTGTAGCCTGTGGAAAAAGTGGGAAGATAGGGCCATCGGGATATTACAGAATAGGAATAGAAATCGCAGGAGGATCACCATTTTCATCAGGGAAATACGCCCCAGAAGTGATAGTGGAAGGGAAATCCACTTCTCTAATATCATCCTCCAACCGCGATATGGCGCGCCCATAGTTTTTGCTAAGAACAGTCTCAGAGTCCGTGTGGAGGCGAATTCCAAGATATCGGACCGCATCAGTGGTCCACTGAAGTGGGTACTCCGGTTCAAACTATTCAGTGGAGGGTGTCAAAGGGAACATGAGGGACTTAGTCCAGTTAACCTGAATTCCTGAAAGAGAGCCAAAAAGAACCACCTCTCTCAGAACCGTAGAGAGGTGTGCAGCGGGGTCCCAAACATAAAGCAGTGTGTCGTCCGCATATGTTGAGACAATAAGGTGATAGGACGGAAAGCGGATACCTCGGTGACTATGATACTCCCGAAGAGCACAAGCCAGCAGCTCAGCAGCCAACGCATGGAGTATCGGAGAGAGGGGGCAGCTGTGCCTCATGCATCTTCCGACAGCAATAGGTTCTGAGACCAGTGGGCAAATGCAGATGCGCGCCGTCGGTAAGGAGTATAACACCATCAGGAGTTGTAAGAAAAGTTGCCCCACTCCCATCCTTTTCAGCACCTGATGGAGGAACTCCCATTCCACTGAATCGAATGCCTTCTCCATGTCCAGAAAAACTGCAACAGCTGGTACCTCTGGACGCGTATGTTGAAATGCAGCAAAGACGGTTCTAATGTTATATGTAAGGTTGCTCCGGGGCAACCAGGGTTGTGACCAAGGGTTGTAAGCGGTTAGAAAGAAGTTTAACGAAGATTTTCGCATCCACATTCATGAGAGGAAGTGGGCGATACGAGGCACAGTCATTCGGGTCCTTGCCCGGCTTAAGAATCGCCACAATGATTGCCTCTCTCATAGAAGGAGGCTTGATACCCAAGTTGGCCATATCGTCAAATAAGGTAAGTAAGTGTGGACTCAAAAGGTCGGAGAAAGCCTTATAAAATCCAACTGTAAGTCCATCGCTACCCGGCGCACTTCCACACTTCATGGACGATAAAGCCAAGTCCATCTTGTCCCGCTCAAAAGGGCAAGCTAGAAATTCCCGATGAACGTCTGAGAGCCACAGAAGCTCGATATGTGTCAGGTAGACCATGATGTGCTCCTCAGAAGCAGGGCTCCTTGACGCGTACAACTTTGCGTAATACTCTTGGAACCGCGCCACGATAGCATCATTGGAAAGCGGAACCTCAGAGTCCTCCGAACGCATCTCCGGCATCGAGGAGCTATCTCTACTGCGTTTAGCTAAGCGGGCCAGAACAGAACCCGGACGTTCGCCCTCACAGTAGCTTTGGGCTATGGCATACTTCCCTAGGTGCTTAATTTTGGAATACGCCTCGTTGTTATATTCTTGTAGGACCCTCGTTATTTCCTGATCAATTGCGTCGTCTGTTCCCTCAAGGCCTCCAAATCCTTAAGGTTAAGTTCCAGCAACCCTAGTCGGCTAATAATCTACTTCAGTACTCCTGCGTGCTTAGAGATGGTGACCCCCCCTAGTGTATAGTTTACATGCCTCCCAAACCGACTGAAACTCATCAACAGAGCCCAAATTCGCTTCAAAAAAGACCTCCAAAGCCATCAGCAGCTCCTCTTTGAAGATAGGGTCCAGCAAAGAATACGGGGGAAAGCGCCAGGTAAAAGGTGGGATCCGCCGGGCGGGCATGGAGCAGGTAACCATGATTGGCGAGTGGTCCGAATATGTTCGGGGCAAAACTTTGCATGCTCTCATGTTCTGGAGAAATCGAGAAGACACAAACCAGTAGTCTATTCTTGTATATATATTATGTGGGGCTGAGTGGTGCGTAATCCCGCCCTGTGATGGATGTCTATGTCGCCAAACATCAACTAGGTCTAAATTTAGCAGCTGAGTGGATATAGTCCGTGCCGAGGCCGAGGGAGCCCGAGTTGGGCCATCCGACCTGTCCAGCCCAGGGTATCGAGTCAAGTTAAAATCCCCACCCCAAAAAGTGATCTTGTCAGCGAACAGAAGGACCTTTGCCGCTAAGTCTGTGTAGAATGCAGAAAAATCAAAGTTAGGGCCATAGGTGTTCACAATACACAAGTCCGCGCCCTTGCCGCAACAGCTCTTGATAGCAAATCGGCCATCATCATCTGTGACTAGTGGTGACCATGTTAAGGAGGATTTCGGATTTGACCAGGTGAGGACCTCTCTGGCATGTGTGGTAAAACCTGCTGTGTGTATATTATTCTTGAGGCCTCTATAGGTAAGGATGGGGCTATCCAGTGGGAGGTGCGTTTCCTGCATGACAGCTATGTCTACTCTATGTCTAGCCAATTACTGTAGGACCCTGCGCACTTTACGGTGATCGTTCAGGCCCCTCACATTCCAGGTCAGGAACCTCAATGTATCAGGTCCTTCAAATCCTACCGTCCCATCGTCTGCCATGGAGTATGTGAAAAAGTCATAACTACTATGCCAGGTGTAAGTATGAGGTGTCTCGTGGACACGGTGCTGCTCTTCGATGTCTCCTGTCTGCCTGTAACAAATCATACAACCAATAGAAAACTTTGCATAAGAACATTCCCCACAAATTCCTTTCCCAGCCCCCACCCACGCCTGCCCAACCCCAACTGGGCCACATTCAGTCTTCCCCCTCACCAAACAGTGCCCTTCCCCCCATCATTCCACAGCAACCATCCATTCACCAACATACATACACACACAATCAAGGACCCCCACCCACCCCTCTGGATATACATATGGAAGCAGTGGTAAGCAAACGAGGGCAGATGTAGTCGGAAAATAGGAGTGCAAGTATCACTCGAAAGCCATGTCAACTTCGCTACACCCCTCACTCCTCCGACCCAGCACTCAGGAAAATAGAAGGGTGGGAATACCACCCCGTGCTCAGTTGCCAAATGTCTTAATCCACAAATGCGAGTTCAGAAACTGCCAAAGCATGCAAATGTCATTAGATCCCAAAAGAATAGGCCGTGTGTAAGAGTCATATCAGAACTCCCAGTTCGAGCAAAGCCTGAAAAAGCTAGAAGTAGACCTTATAGGACCTAGGAGCAGAGTATCATCTTATATCAATAACCACATCTGCGAGGGACTTCCATAGCCCTGTATCCCAGCCCGCCTCCCGCACTTAAAACCTGCCACGGAATGAAACATCAGAGCATCAGGAAACACACTTAGGTTGTACTTAGTCTTGTTTCTCTAAGTTCTCTCTCTCCGTAGCTACGCACTCCTTCCTCAGCGAGTGGTTCTCTTTTTGCCAGTCTTTCAGGGTCTTTTGAAGCACCTTGGGATCCGTAAAGATCAAGGATCTTCCTTGCCTGTTGACACGTAGTTTTGCGGGGTACAGCATCGCATAATCCGCTCCGAGCTCACGTAGCTGACGTTTCAGAGGAGAAAATTGTTTCCTGGCCTCCTGCACCCTGGCCATAAAGTCGGGATATATAGATAGAACCTAACCCTCATATTGTAGCGGCTGCTTTTCTCCGGCCAATTTCAGGGCTATGTCGCGGTCCCGATAGTTTAGTAGTTTAGCAATGATGGGCCTCGGGGGAGCCCCTGGTTTGGGTCGTGGGCCCAGGGAACGATGCGCCCTTTCAACAATGAACATGTTCGAGAACGCAGTGTCTCCAAGAAGTTTCTTCAGGAGGCCCTCCATAAATAGTTCCATATTGCCTGTCTGGGTGGTTTCCGGAAGGTCCGTTACGCGTAGGGTACATCGGCGCGAGCGGGTCCCCAAATCTTCAGTATTATCCAAGAGGGACTAAATGGCCCTGCCGATTTGTTTGTTGTCTGAGTCGAGCATGGTCTGGGCCTCCTCAACCTCAGTGAGCTGACGCTCTGACATATCAATACGTTCCGCTTGCTTATTGAGCCGCTCGGCCATACGATCCATGCGGTAAGTAAGAGCGTCTATTTTCGTGCCCAGATTCGTCATGCCCCCTTGGAGATTCTTTTCCACGGTCAGAAGAATACTGCGTAAGTCCTGCTGTTGTACCTCCTCTGTCTCAGGCCTATCCGCCGTGGCACCTCCACCCGCGTCATCCATCGTTTTAGGGCCCTTGGGGCCAAAGGAGAGTTTGGACTGTGTCCTATCAGAGCGACCCATGGCTGTCAAGGGTACACCCCCTCACTGCTGGGGTGAGCCTCAAGCTAGAAGACCCCAAGATGCTGGTCGCAGTGACGGAATCCCCCCTCAGGCACCCCACAGTTGAACAGGCCTCCAGGTGCAAAGACGGTGACTGCGCAGGGCGGGAACCTCAGCCAGGAGATCTGGAGTGCAGGCGCACACACCGGAAGGGTATGGGCAGGGGGATACACAGCCGTGTGGCAATCAGTCCAGGATCAAGAAAAGAGCGGGGTCCAGGGGCATCCGTCGCAGGCAGCAACCCGTAGGGTGGTGAGAAGGTAGGCAACAGATCGAAACCTGGACCTCTAGCTCCGTGCAGGTATATGCACTCAAGACCCACACCGTAGGACAGCCGCTATAGCGTTCCACGGGAGGGAGAATAAACCCTCACTTGGCAAGGCACCGCCAGAAAGTACATGCAGAGCTCATACGCCGCTCTGGGACCCAGGACGTTCCAGGCGCGGTGGCTGGGGAAGTCAGTGTCACGTGTTGCGGTCCACACCGCCAAAGGTCACCACCAAACCCAGGCGCGACGGCACAGGAAGCCACAGGTCATCAAGTTCTGTCCTCTGGGTCCGCAACAACAACTTACGCCCTCAGGAAGGTCAGTTGGGGCCAAGACAGGACTGCGGTCCAGGTAGCGCGACCTCCTAGGGGTGGGCACCCCCACAGTAGTCCCAGCAGCGATGTCGCAGACCACCCCCGTCAATACTTACCGCGATGCAGGAACAAGGGAGAGGGGGGAAAGAGAGACCCGATGTGCTAGGTCCTCTCTGGTGACACTTAAGCCCCCCCCGATGTCCGCACTCCCCCACTCACCGCATACACGGCCAGCAGCCGCCCTGCGCCACACTGCGATGTCCTCCGAGGTCTCAGTGGAAGGGGCCTGGATCTCCTTAGCAGACAGCGCGAAACTCGAGACCGTGGCTGGGTGGGCCCGCCACGCGTCTAAGCACAGATCGCTTGTTCTCGGTCCCACTGGCATCAATCTCGAGCCAAGGCACAGAAGGCAGGAGCTCAGAGGAAGCATACACTCCGGAGTTGTTGTTTGGCAGAAAATTATACAGCAATGAGCAGGATAATTGTAGGATCGGTAGACCGGGCGGAGGAGCTCTGGAATCAGGCAGCAATTTTGGACGCTGGCTAGCTCCGCCCCCCTAGTGCCCATGTACATTTACTCACTTGTTTTGAGGTGTTTGTTTGTCCAACTTTTCTTGGCTTTGTAATAAATGTATTAAAAATTGGATGAGGAGTCTGTGTTCCTTTAGTAACATTAGCATTAGGAATAGTAATGTAGAATTGGCTGCTGCGTTTCTCTCCCCTCCACACTTCTAAACAGGCACCAACAAACCATCGACCAGGGATTCCAGAGGATGTCAAGAACATGGAACCCAGCACCATCATCTCCATACCTGTTTCCTTCAGCGGGAGAGCGGCCTACTGAACTCTCTTGGTTGAGCCGTTCCTTTCAACTGAGTCCTTCACTTCATCAATTTGTTTCACAGATAGATAAGGAAAGTTGATATTCCCTGTATGAGACAGAAGCAGTCCCTTGTCACCTACAGGCCTGGCGATTCCAGTGCTGAATCACTCGAAACATCTATAGGCCCCCGCAACTCTTTCTCCACTTCTTCTACCAAGGATCTCCATTGAGTTCTAAGGTGTGCTCTTTGTTGTTTGAGTGGTGGGTTTCTGCTGCTGGTGGGCCACAGGAAGTAAGAAGATTTCTTTACATCCCGGACCAAGTGGCATGGGCAGACAAAAGATTTGCTATACAGAGCAAAGTCTCAAAGAAAACCTGTCAGCACAAAATGCATCTATTCTAGATTCTTTTCGACCCTATGAGCCGTAGCTCACTGAGCCTGCCACAGTATACATTTTTCTACAGGAATCTGCCCCGAGGCTCGCAAAGTGAGAGCATGCAAACTGTCCTTTCCTAGAGAAGGGCGACAGGGTGATATATAACATTGAACATAGCACATTTGGATATGGGGCTGCATCGACTGTATCATTGCAATGAGTAGCATGGAGCGAAACCTGTCTCTAAAGCCCTATGCTCTCTATTACAGATCAACAGGCAGCCCATAACATCATTGGGGAGACACGTATTGAAAGTGCAGTCGGTATGAGGTCCCAGGTTAATGCTAGCCAGAATTAGAGAAAGTTGTACTGGAGCAAGATTCAGAGGAATACAATAAATCACTATGTGCCCAGCTAAAGCAGCTGCTGATGGGGATCTAAAAAATGAAAAAGGCCCACAGGGAGGTGGTGACATTAGCAGATTGGATTTATTTGAATGTAAGCATTAGATGCACAGAAACATGGATTTCAAATTTGGAGAGTACGCAGCGGGTTCACTCCAAAACTACATCTCAGCTCCTGAAACACATGCATCACGTTAAAATTAGAGGATTTGAAAAATAGATTCAGGCATGCAAACTTAAGACTTGTGCTGTCCCATAAAATGTTGGTGAAAAAAATAAGGACCTAATTGAGGATGTATATACGTTTTTGTCTAATCATGTTCTATCAGGTTCTTGCTCGGATCTTTCAATCATCAGTCATAGAGTTCCCTCCACCGCTTCTAAAGCTGGTACAAAACACAGACTATTTTGGTCTATTTTCAAGATTTCAGAATTCTAGATGCCATTCCTAGAAAAGCCATTCAGTTGAAATCTGAACAAATGCAACGTGGTTTCTCCTTCAAAGTTTTTCTGAATTTAGCACACAAGTTCTAGAGAAAACACTGAGAATTTAAGCATTTGTCTAAGACTTTTAAAGCTAAGGGAGTACACGTGCAATTGTTGCACAACCAAATTGAAGATTTTGTGGGGGCGGTTTCATTTATTTACCGATCCAAGTGATGCAGAGAATCTATTGTCTCAGATGGGAGAATGACAGCTTTGGGTCACTACTGGTGAAAGAATGCACCATCTGAACAGAAAGTTGACTATCCTTAACTTTCAGGCGTTAGAAACACTTTTGAGGTCACTGAATGGGGGATAATTGCTTGGATACAGCACAAAAGAAAAAGTAGTTCAAGAACAAAGGAGGATAGTCCTTAGTGCTTAGGCTGGAGTCATTAGTGCCTATTGGCCTATTGTCTTTTGAAGTGCTCAATATAAGGATTTTTTTAATCAGAAGGGGGCAAGAAGGGGGAAAAAAGATTACATAGAATTAGTTATAGTTCGTCTTAATGCAAATGGTCTGAATAACAGCCGCAAGAGAGATGCTGTTCTTTTGAGTTTGTTGCAGTATGATCCTGCAATTATTCTTTTACATGAAATGCATTTAATCAGAGGAAAAAAGAGAAAGAAACTGAACTACCCCTGGGTTAAACAGTGTTTTTTAATCAGCAAAAGGATCACACAGAGGTACAGGAGTGGTAGTTTGCCAGAAAGCATATGCTAGCAGGTTGTTTTCTGTGACCGATGAGGAAGGGTTTTGGCAATAGTCCCTGTATTGGCCTGTAATGTGAGGTGTAGTACTGTTTCTTATTATGGCCCATCTATGATTATATTAAAGCTCTACAGTGACTAAAACTGGAGTTATGCATTCTCTCTTGGATACTAGTTTTGTGGGGTGAGTTTAACTTTTTTCCGATTCCCAGTGTGGATTCATCAAACCCTACCCGCGCTCAACATAAGAAGAGCACAGAGCAGATATTCTGTGATCTCAGCACCCAGTTAGGAGTTCAAGCTGTATGGCACGGATTAAATCCAACCACCAGGGACTATTCGTGTTATTCTAAACAATATAGAAAAGCCCCACAAAGAGATACTTTTTTAGCCCCCCTAACAATCTCTAAAATATCTCTATAATATTCTGCTGGGGCTTTTTCAGATAATTCTGTAGTTATCCTAAGGCTCCTGTCTTCTCACCCCAGAGTAGCAAAGCGATGGATGATGGACAAGTCATTGCTTAGCCAAGAAGCAAATATTCAGTTACTCTCAAAAGAGTTGTAATTTTTTTTCAATTAATGTTAACACTGCGGACGTGGCAGTAATATTAAAGGCTTTTAAGGCCACAATATGGTGGTTTATGATATCTATCTCTGTAGAAAAAAGATAATTTATAAAAGGCAGTAGATGAAGCTTATGACAAGTTTCAGTAAGAACAATCTGATCAGACCTCACGTAATTGGCTGGATAAAAAAGAAGGCCTATAAGATAATCTTTAAATAAATCCAATCAAAAACAAAAACGTTAATATCACCCTAAAAAAGCTGCCAGGGTTTGAAGCCCTGGGGGAAAATGGTTTTGGGCGGAATTTTATAAATGTTTTAATTTTCAATCAATGGCTACCTTAACTGAGCTGTTTAATTTCATTTTATCTGGTGGACCTATTTTGTCCTTGAAAAATTCATTCTTAACTAATTGCATTAATGTAGTGATTAATAATTTGATTCACCATGACCAAAATGGCCTTTTGCCTAATACATCCGCTGCCATGAGGAAATACGCCACGGCTGATGGGTGGTGCTAAAACAACACTATAGGCAAATATGTGGCTTCTTATCTGTTTTCCGATAGAGAAAATATTGAGAAGGTTTCCTAGGGAAGGGAAGATATACTAAATTAGGGGGATATAAAATCAGTGAATCTAAATCTGAATCACTTTTGTTTAATACAACCCCAGATATTTTACCATTGGAATTAAGGGCCCGCTACAGTCAAAATCCCAAAAGATACCTAGGTGTATTTTATTTTGACTAAGGGGCAGATGTATCATGCTTTTTTGCATTCGCAAAACATTTGCATGTTACCACCTACTTCAAGTAGGTGGTAACCCATTCACAAATGGAAAGGGGTCTCATTAGGGACCCATTCCCCTTTGTGAATGTTTGTAAAATAAATTTTAATAGCAGGCAGTGATCCCAAGGACCACTGCCTGCTCTTTAAAAATGAAAAGAAAACTTTTCATTTTTCGTTTTGTAAAGCATCTCGTTTTCCTTTAAGGAAAACGGGCTGCTTTCCACAACAAAAAAAATTGCCTTATTTAAAAGCAATAACGGACATGGTGCTCTGCTGATCTCAGCAGGCTACCATCCCCGTGATTTTTGCGATTCCTAGGGGGTCGCAAATTGCGACCGACCTCATTAATATTCATGAGGTAGGTAATTTGTGACCCCCTAGGTATTGCGAAAGGTGTACTATACACCTTCATACATTGCATTTTTAATATTCCCTAATTGCGAATCCTTGTGATTTGCAATTAGGGAATCACAAATAACTATCTTGATACATCTGGCTCTAAGTCTTTGACATCAGTCGTTTGAATGTTGTTCCTTTATTGTCCAAAATACACTTCTGCGTCACTATTTGGCAATCACTCACCCTTTCTGAGATAGGTTGGATCTTGCTCACTAAAAATTCAAATTTGCTACTTTTAATATTTCCATTTTAAAATGTCCCTTTCAAATTAGAGTTCAGCTTGTTTGCCAAACTGGATAGTGTTTTTATGTCATTTGTATGAAGGATTAAAACCACTAGAGCTGGCCTTAACATTTTACAGTTATCAAGATCTAAAGGTAGACTAGCCCTTCCTAATTTTGTTATATTATTTGGCGTCTATTGTGCTGCAAATTAGAAGATTCTCAGTGCTGGTTTCTCAATTTGACAATATAATTATTTTATATATGATACCAAACTATGGTATTACATGTTTGTTGTGGGCAATAAAGGAACCAAAAGTACCCAAAAAGTGAGGTACAAATCTTTACAGGCCCTTTGGGCTGATCGACAACAGTTCTATCAAAAATATGAAATTCCTGCTATTCATGCTAAGGGGCTTCTGGAATATTGTAAGCATTTAACTCCCTGTCTATCTTCACCTGCCATTGCTAGATGGAAAAATATTGATATTAAAAAGGTAGGTTTTTTTGTTGGCAAGTTCACAGAATTAAATCGGAGGCAGCAAGGCAGTGATGTGCCCTCTTTAGTTTTTCCTATAGACAAACTGTCTCTGTCTTGAACTCTCTTCATTAGAAGTGTATCAATCGGCAGGGCTAGGTAAAAAGCTAGTCCAGGTGGATAAAGGTAATGATTCCTTGAGCTATTGGTACAATGAACTTGGAATATAGGCATGAAATGGAGGCAGTGTATGAGCATTAAATACACAAGGATATTTGGAGAAGATATTTTAATTGTGGGTTTCAGCTTCTGAGGGAGGCAAACTTACATAGAATAGCGTTTTTAATAGTTTTGATGCTTTATTATACCGCAGATAGGCTTAATAAATGTTTAGAACTACTAATAAGAAATACCCCAGGTGTGATGGATAAGAAGATTGGGAACAATTATTCTGGTTGTGTGAGGCAGTGAGTGAATACTGTCTACAGATTTGTGGTTAAATTTCGTAAAGGTTAGGACACATGGTTAAGCGTACATTCTCTATTGCCCTGATAGGCATTATCATGCCTTCTCAGTCTAGGATAGAAAGTTGGGAATTTATCTATATTTCAGCAGTGGTGGCCCACTCCATTTAAACGTAGGAAATCTTCAGCCAGTCCTACCCTTGGTGAATGGCTCAGTAAAATGAGAAATACAGGCTACAGATTTGTTGCCAGATTTCATTCTCTATTGGGCTGCTAGGCCTTGTCATACATTCTTACTTTTGGAATTTGTCTATATCTGAGCAGTTGCAGCCCATTTCATCACTACAAAAGTAGACCTACCCTTGAGGGATGTATCAGTAAGATGAGAGAAGAAAGTGTGAGATATTATTAGTTTCATGCCAGGGTCAATAAACTGCTGCGCTATAGGAAAATATGGGGTTGATTTTGCAGTTAAAGTATCCACTTAGGAAGAAACTGTTTTTTAAGCACTTAGGGATTAGGAAAGGATTAGGAAAAATGTGTACTTTAGCTAGCACCATCACTTTTGCAGTTTTATACAGGAGTTGGCAGTTAAGTAATCATTTGTTACTTTATAAATTATGCATTAAAGGTTTTAGAAATCTACCACTAAGGGGCATGGGTTAGAAAAACACACCACTGTAAATCACATCAGCACTTTGTAGGATATGATGTGGGTTTTTGTATTACATTTTATTTTAAATATTATAATGTGGATTTTGTGCTAATACTTATGTGTCAACACTAGCACTTTATTTGATATGCTGGGGTTTATTTAAAAACCTGTTTTATTTTTCTTGATGTTTGTTAATGTCTGATTGGATGTAGATTACATGACATTTAAGATGTTTAAGCAGTATTCCAATCATAGCAAACCTTTTAAAAAATATTCAAAAGCAGCACCCTACCATATAAAATAATAGAGGTTGTGACATATAATAAAATTTCATAGTAAATAATATTAAAATAAATATTTTAAATATAAACATAACTTCATGTTTTCAAAAACAACTGACTGTTGTACATTTATTTGCCTCTATACATAACTTTTACTAAAAATTGATGCATAATATAAAAATATTTATTTTTACTTCAGATGGGAATTTATTTTTAATTGAACTTTATAGTAGCCAAATTCCCAGGGAGTACCCACGACTCCTACATCTTCCAAAACAGTGGGATCTATGCACGCCTGACTGCGGGGGAATTCGGCAAAGGATACTTGCTAGGTGAGACAATGTGTGGAAATCACTTGAATCGTATTACAGGTGGATGTGAGTGAGCATGTGATTAATGTCAATTTCTCATTACTAATAGGGGACAGTTCATATGCCCTTCGGTCCTTCATCCTCACACCCTACTTCAACCCAACAACACCAAGTCAGAGGAGATACAACCGGGCACACAAAACAACTAGAAACATCGTGGAGCGCACCTTTGGCATGTGGAAAAGCAGGTTTCGCAGCCTCCATAAAAGTGGAGGGGGCCGCCAGTACACACCAATCACCTGCTGCAAAATGATTGCAGCCTGTGCAATGCTGCACAACCTGGCGGTCAAGAAGGGCACAGAAGTGGAACTCTCAGATTATGAGGACCATGACGACGAGGATGCCGTCCCTGAACCACACACATCTGGAGGAGCAACATCAACTGATGGCAGACACAGACGGGAAGAGGTCACACGCAACTGTTTTTAATTAAGTAAGGAGACAAAGACAGGCGTAGTATGCTACAACACTGGTTTAATTTTCAAATGACTTTTGTTTTTAAAGCAGAAAAGTGTAACAAAAAGCATTCAACGGCAATTATTTGCAAATTTGCAAAATTCGCCCATGCTTATTAAGTACCTTGGTGAATGTGTATTGGGAAGCGATCAAATACCCACCCAGCTTACAATTGCCTGCCATGAAGTGGTGAGCTGCAATGTGGATTTCAGCTTAGCACTGCTTATTGTGCCCATGCACATCCCAATGGATCACTTA
This sequence comes from Lissotriton vulgaris, assembly GCF_964263255.1. Lineage (NCBI taxonomy): Eukaryota > Metazoa > Chordata > Amphibia > Caudata > Salamandridae > Lissotriton > Lissotriton vulgaris. The sequence goes on from NC_141685.1 coordinate 333,920,445, forward strand.
GGAAAAAGTGCATCTGTTTCTCAAGTTTGGCAGAACACGTGGATAGCAATTAAAATCTGTATATACTCTCAGTATTTGCATACAGGGCTTCCTTTCATTAAAAGGGAGAGTGTGTCAGCACTTCTCTGTGGGGTGAATACTTTCATTAGGAGAGCACTGGCTCTAAGGAACTGCAGCTACTCTGGAATAGTCTGTTCGTTTCAGGCTTTCATATGACTAATATATGGTCCATCCAAAACAGCATCAACATATAGTGTACATTACAGGAGGCCATAACACCACAACAGGGGGGGCATTGACTGCATTGTTTTTCTGAGACTGCATGATTTCCTATGAAGCAGGATTGTTTTTTACGATTCTCCTTGTGTCCACTAGGCAGTTAAATAACTTTATTAGACAAAATTAAAATCAAGACAAGTGGAGTAATTTTTACATAGTGAGATTTAAGACTGGTTGTCTACTTTCGTGACACTAGTCTTGATTTTACTTTTTTTAATTAACCTTACATATAGAACTTCATGTTACATCCCCTAAGTTATCACTCTCTACAACGCGTTTAATTGTAATACTTGTACAACTTCACTTGTGAGGTCATTGGAAGAAAGACTGCAAAATATGGACGTCTTTATTGAAACAACCACTACTGGAGAAACATATTTGCCTTTAATGGCAATATTTTAAAACGTTCTAGTTACAGTCAGGCTGGTGGCATGTAGATATTTATAGTAAACTCAAACTTTTAACTTTATCCGTGTACATCAACTGTTTGTTTCTTCAGACACTGAACTGGTAAAGAGTTGCTAAGAATGTCCTTATCCAAATGTCTACCTATGAAGACCATTCGATTTGTTCTTTCATCATCCTTCTCCCACTTCACTAATGTCTCCTAGAGGTCGTAAAGCTCGTGTACACTCCGGACTATTACTTGCTGCGTCTTGCCCTTCAAAGACACTAGCCCTTTTAATCATATGACTTCCATGAGGTTACCCGTCCTGTCTCTCGTGGTCTTTTTCCACAGAAGGTTCTGAATGAATATATTGAGGTGTCCTGCACTGATGCTTCCTGGAACCTCAAACGTGACTGTGACAATGCTCAGGTCTAAGTGCAGACGAGTTGTCTCCAACTGCCGAAGTTTTTCCTGTAAACTTGTGCTCGATAACTTGTCGACTGAATGTAGATCCAGTACATCCGAGAGGTCCACACTCGACCTCTGCGTATCCAGGAGCTTGACAAACCAGTTGATTGACCAGACGGCAGCTTTCAACAAGTCCAGTTCTTTCTGCAGCACCAGGTCTGTTTTATTGATGAGGAGGAGGTTGGCCAGGGCCACCTGCCTGGCCGCCTCATTGATCAGGCTTTTGCCCTTCTCCTCAGTCAGCTGCCGCAGCCCGTACTTGGCGTCCATGACAGACGCAATGCCATCCAGGTACAGCTCGCTGCCCAGCTTGGCGTCCACCCAGAAGAGGGAGGCCAGGCCGGTGGTCTCCAGCAGGATGTAGTCGAAGTGGCCCTTCTTTCGCATGAGGTTGTCGATGGCCTGGACGCTGCTGTCCTTGACGGAGCAGCAGAGGCAGCCGTTGCGCAGCCCCAGTGACTCCTCGTACAGCTCCCCGCCTAGTTGACGGCCAGCGCCTTCTCCAGCGCGCTGCCCTCACTGAACTGGTTCAGGATGATGGTGATTCGCTTTTGGTGCTGCTCCGTCAGGATGTGCTGCAGCAGCGTGCTCTTGCCCGCGCCCAGGTAGCCCATGATGATGGTGATGGGGATCCTGGTGCCTTGAGGCGGCGCCTTGGGGATGGGAATGAGCTCGGGCAGTCCTCCTCATCCTCCGTGCTGGAGTCGACCATTGGAGCTGCTGCGGGGAGGGGTCCTGAACTATAGACCTGGTGTCCACCCGCCCCCACTACCCTTCGACCCCCTAAATATACCCTCACACTACGGCCGGTGTTTACTTTAGCCTCACCTGGAAGCACAAGCACCTGTCACCTACGACCAGAAGTAATCACCCGTATAACGCACAGGGATACGGCGTGACGCACCATCACCACCATCGAATATAGCTAAGCCGTTGCTTAGCTATATTCTTTTCACTGAAACTAACAAGCATTGGCCGCGCAGCAACACAGCTGCGCAGCAGTGAAAGTGGCAGCAGGGAGAGGGGGCATGGGCGATTCCCTTTCTGGAGCGTGCGACCATATGACGCCGCGCGCTTCCAAAAGGAAATCGCCAAGATGTGCATCCATTGCAATGCAAGCAATGCAACGCGTGTACTTTTTTGCCCCCAACGTTGTGGCGATGGCTACAGGTCTCTGTCCTATGCATTGCATGCGCGTTGCGTAGGCAGGACCTAAAAAGGGTCAGTTGTCACTGGAAAAATGTGATGTATCCACGTTGCGTGTTGGCTGTTTCCTCTCGCAGGCACTAGGCCTACCACACAAGAGAGGTACCACTTCTATCGGGAGGCTTAAGGGAACACAGAATAGTAGAACAAGTGTTATTACCTATTGACTTTCTTTACATTTCTGCCTTCCAAATGTAAGACAATGTGTAAAAAAGAAGTCATTTTGCAAAATGCCCTCAAATTCACATGCTTGTATGGGTACCCACAGTTTCGGAGAGGGCGCAAATAAGCACTGCCTCAAAACTCTATATTTTGTTCCCATTTTGGAAATATATAGGTTTCCTTGGTAGCTATTTTTCACTCTTTATATTTTACCAAATGAACAGCTATTTTTACCTGTACACAATGAAAAACCCTTGCAAGACGCAGCTCAGTTACTGTTTCTGGGTACCACGGGTTCTTGGTGAACCTACAAGTCCTATATATCTGCGCAACCAGAAGAGAGAACCAGAGATAACAGTATATTGCTTTAAAATATCTACCATACTTAAAAGGTTCAGGCGAAAATGTTGGTACAAATGGCATGGATACCTTATGTTTACAGAGGCCTAGGCTCGAACTACCCCAAATAGCCAAAAAAAGCCTTAGGGCTGGGGGAGGCCTAGCAGCGAAGGAGTTAAGACCACCGTTGCAGCACTAGAATGTATGTGCCGAGAACGTTACATTACTGTTAATTTATTTATATAACAATAAGTTATATGTATTGACAAATACTACATCAATGTACCCATGTATTTATGTTAAGGTGATTAATAATACTGTTGGCGGAAATTAGAAATTGTGAGGGATTATACTTTTGCTTTCCATATGTTCAAGGGTTGACATGGACTAGAACACAGTGAGGTGGTTGTTTATTTAAGTATTTATGGAAAATTGATCAAAAGTGGAAAAGTTGTTTGATGTATTATAGGTTACTTTCTTGGCGCTGTAACTGTGTTCTATATATAAAAGATATGAGTTCAGATTTTGAAATGTATAGGATTAATGGCTAATGGAAACATAGTAAGTACATCCTTACCTGTTGATGTGTAGGAAATTCTGGAAGAAACCACACATTTTGTTCCTCATGATATGAATAACAATAAGGTAAATAAAAACATAATTAGTGATATTAATAACAAAGGGGTTTTAAAGGAGGTTGAATTGGAAAGGACTATTTCCTTAAAGTGTCTAGAAGAGGAATGAAATGAGATAACAATGTTTTAATATAAGCAATTTGAAAGTCATGGATGGAAATGAATCTGAGTATCCAATATTTGTGAATTCCTCTTTGTGGGAGGGGGTGTAAAATTGTATAGTGGGACCCACAGTAATATCTAATTTGAAAGTGAGGATTGATACATCATTTCACTGTTATATTGAAAGATATATTGTAATTTGAAGTAAATGTTTTGTAAATAATGTTTTTGATAGAAGAGTATATAGATTGTAAATATTTGTATATATATTTTTCAGCACCGAGGAAGTCCTTGTTGGAGATGAAGCGTGTTGGCTGGACTGATATTCTAGGTTTTTTTTCAAAACTTTGGATATACAATGAAGACAATTTATATGAAAGTTGGATTGCCAGTGGATTCCTTATGACTGTGATGCTGTTTTAAGAACATATATTGAAAAGGATACAAGTTTACATGTTTGACTGTATTACAATTAATGTATATGTAGTGGTCACAATATGATATATTGAGTGCCTCCTTTAAAATGATTGTGTGTTGACTGAGCGATGACATTTCAGGCAACTGAACCCAGTAGAGGAAGAGCACCATTTTAACCAAATTGTACTTTCGGGGTATGTGCACTGTGACAAAGCAATGTTGCCTTTGTATACAAAAAAATGGGCCCATGACCCCCTTCAATTACATGAGAAAGAAACTTTACTTAATTCTGAATCAAGCTATGACATAAACAAGATTAAAAATTAGGTGTAGGAAACCAGGTTATTTGTTGAGAGAGTAAGTACCACCCTCAAGTAATGATCACAATCCTTGCCAGGGTGGTCCACTAAAGTCACTAAATAAAATGGGAGCTCAATCCCGTTAAGTATGGGACAGAGCAGATAGGCCTAGCTGCAATTTGTAAAGTATTAAGCAGTACTAAAACAGTAAGTTAAATTGCAAAGCAATATCAAATAACAATATGAATTTAAAAAATAAAGTAAAATGTAAATAACACAATGACTCCAAAGCGATAAAAATCCAAGACGAGGAGCCGATGATGCGAATGTTTAAAGTTTTAAAAAGAGATAGCGCAAAGAAGCACAAAGTGCCAAAGAAAGCCAATGGACACGGCAGAAAACGAGATAAGCAAAATTTGAGGCTAATCCCTTAAATCCCAATCCAACACAGGAGTACACTTCTAAAGACCCAGGACTTCAGCATGCACCTAGAGACTCAGTGGGTGGCAAGGATAGGCCAACAGGAGAGCCAGTCCAAGTTTAATTGCCACTGATCAGCTGAGCAGTTGCAAGAAAAGTCCTCTTGCAGCTTTTTGTGTCCCAGTAGCTTTAACAGGAGGTTAGTCTTATGACTCTTGGAGTGCACTCCTTTTTCCTGGGTACAAGCTGAAGAGCAGGCCCAGTCTTCTAGGCTCTTCACAGGTCCCAGACAGCAGATTCAGTCATCTTCTGATCTTTCACAAGTCCACGAGTGTTCTGAAATAGACAGCAGGAGATGTCCCATTTGTGTGTAGAACAGGCTAGTGGGTGGGAATGACTCCTGGTTTATACCCTAACCAATGGGGTAGATGTTCCCAGGGCAATCCCTACCCACTTTGGCCATTTTCAAGATGACCATACTAATTTTTACTCTGAAGGCTGGGGTTGTGTGTGTGGAATACACTATGGTAATCTTAGTACCCTCCCACCTCTAACACTGAAATCCAGTTTGAAGCATCCCCTGTAGCCACAACAATCTCAGAGACAGAATTCTGGTTAAAACAGCTGAGTTTTCAGCTATCAGACATGGGATACACAGGAATTATTTCAGCATCCTTCATTAAGCGCACCCGATACGGTCTATCTAAAACCAGCTGACCTGTCATAACAAACTGTGCCAATGTAATGTCAAAAAGAAGCCAACGCTAATTGGTGCCTGACAGGACAGTGGGTCAAAATAAGGGCCCCGCCCAAGTGTCAGCTAACAATTGCCTGTGACAGAAGAGACCTCTTTGAAGTGTGCTCCCAAGTGTCATTTGAAAAACCTCAGCCGAACTGTCAAGCAGGATGAATCTTTCCTGCAGGACTTGACAGTTACATTTCAAAAACAATCTTCCCAGCCACTGTGAATGTTGTCAGGTTCAGATTAGTCATCGATGCCGATTCAGGTCAGCCTGTTTGCTCCTGGGAGCAAGTTCACACCTCATTCCCCCTCATTCAAAAGCAAATACTGGTTGGCCGAAGTAAGAGAGCAAAATTCAGATTTAGAGTCCATAGACATCAGGAAAGACATATGTAACTTTCCAAATTTTACTTTTAAATGATATTTAGAAAACATCTGACTTCAACATTGAAATGGATTTTTAACCCCTTCGGTGCTCATGACGAGCCCAGCTCGTCATGAGGCACAGTGCTCGGGTGCTCATGACGAGCTGAGGTCGTCATGACCACACCCATTAACATTATGGCCCAGCACAGCAAGGGAATATCTTCAGCAACCAAGGTGTTAAAAGCTATAAAGTAAGTTGTTTCACTATTTTTTTAAATACAGTTTTTAGGTGCTAGTCAATGTAAGAACACACTTAACATTAAATTTTTACATTTCATATTAAATACTAATACACTTTGCCTTACGAACAGAAACACCTACTTAGGGGTGACTTAAAAATATTTAAAAGGAACATTTAGGCCTGTTAAAAGGGATTTTTCTGGAATTTAAAAACTGTACAGGCTACAGTGATAGGCCAGGAGTAATGATTTACAGTGCCACTGCAGTAGATGGCACAATGAGTGCTGCAGTCTTGTGGTATCATTTAATTTACAGGCCCTGGTTACACTTGGTACAATATACGAGGGACTTATAGGCAAATTAAATTAAAGGGTCTTTACCATGTCACTGTTTCACTAGCCAGGCTGAAGGTAAACCCAAAGGAAAGAAAGGAACTGCCCAGAAACAGTAGTAGAGCTATATAAAGGCGTGTCCCCCACTCACAGGCGTACACTGGGCATGAAAGCGGCATCTGCAGAACCTGAAATTAGGTCATTCCTCGGCCTGTGAAGACTCAGAAGAAATGCCAAGCTGTTTGAAGCCTCAAGGACGACTGGACCTACTTGCCTTGAACCCAGGACGTTTAGATGTGACTCCAAGGGAATTGACCTATTTGCAAATCATTTTAGCTTTGGGTGCTTTTTTTAATATCTTCTACAAATGTTTTTTTTATTATGGATTTTAAAACATGAGACTTGTCTTGTTGGTCTGAAATTTCCCACATGATTTTGTATTACCTAAGAAAACATTTGTATGTTTTATTATTTCACGATTCTAAAAGTTTTACATTCTACCAGAGTAACACAGAGCTCCGCAGAACAGTACCATGGAGACTGTGCACTGAAATCTGTAAGTAAAACTTCCTGCAGGACGAACCTGGTCCTCTACCCTTGTGACTTTGCCCCGGACAGGAGCGGCCTAATCCTGCAATTGGCGCTTCAAGCATTTTGGTGCTATCAATAAACATACATTTCAAAATTCATAACTCTTGTTCTACTGATTGGATTTTTATCATGTTGATGTATTTTTATTTATTACAATTTACTTTATTTTGTAAATGGGATTGGGATTTTTCTTGCTGTTTGTGTGCTGCATTAATACTTTACACATTGCCTCCAAGCTAGCCTGACATTTTTGTCAAGCTACTAGAGAGCTCAGCTCAGGTTTATTAGGAGACTTTTGTGAGTCACCCCAACAAGGATTGTGATTAATATTTGAAGTGGGCTTTCACCCCCTTCAAGCATTTTCTTACAGGCCAAAAAAAAATAAAGATGAAAAGTGTCACCTATTCTAGGTGTTCCTTCTTACGTTGTTTAGTTTTTGATTGAAGTGTTTAGTTTCTACCTAATGACCTCTGACTATATATGGAAATGTGATCTGCTTTTGAGAAATGTGTAGCTTTCTGAGACACTCGTGGGTTTCTCACCTGTTTCCATCACAAACTGCAAGTGGGCAGAAACCATAAAAATGGAAAGATTTACTAACACTAAAAAAAAGACACAACTGTGTTAAAATATTTCTTTACAACTCACCCTCTTTCTTAGCACATCAAACCTTCTATTGATGTCATTCATTTTTTTAAAGACAAGTTTTCAAGCACAGCACATTTTTCCTCCAAAAATCTACATTTTGCTATATTTTGGCTATTTCCTCGGTTCCCTCCAAGGAAATACAAAAAAGCCTGTCTACTTTTAGAATCACCTTTAAAAATTGTACAAATTTGTCCTGGATACCGTACGGGGGAAAAAGTTAATTAAAGCATTACGAATGCATGACAACAAACATCTACAAAAAGGGCTCATCACTGGGGAAGAAAGGGGAGGGGCCAAAGTTAGCTAGAATTATTCTAGAATTTGATTTATCTCTGAGGACAGTTTGAATTCAAATCAGCAAGTTGAACAAAACGGTCTCAATTGTTGATGTGTTGTTGACTTCATGGTGAGCAACTCCTCACTATTGAATAGTTGGTTTGTAGGTGTTTAGTCGCTTGGAAGAAAACATGAAAAAATGCAATGCACGTTTTTTAATCCTTTAAAAGAACACTTCAAATTCAAATTTAATAAGGGTCTAGCATGGCAAAGTTAAATGTGGATCAAACATGAAGAGTGGAGGCTGGTCGAGGCAGGGTAGATCTCTGGTAGAGATGACTAAAGGAGTCAATGCTACAGGCAATGGGTTGCGGAATGAAACATTTCCTGGATATTGTAACGGAAAGTTTCAATTCTATTAAGGACTTGGGGGCGAGGATTATGCCTTCTCTCTTCACTTTTATTAACCGCAGCCAATTTAAAACAACAAATCTGTATTTCCCATGAACATTAGGTAAATCTGTAGTCAAAGAAAAGTGTCCAGTCAGGAACAGTCGTGGATCCTCCAATCAGGTCACCCCAGCATCCACATAGTCTGTACTCACTGGCCCTTCATCCTCTTTCGTCGCTCGAAGTCAGCCGTTATAACACACTCATGCGTCCTGTTTATTCGCATCTGAACCTACGAGGACAAAGGTATTTCGTCATTCAACAAACAGGTGTGCTTTAGGCCTGTAATCCAAAACAGTGAGGCAGATTTACAAAATGACTATGAATCAATACTCTCAACAGTTTATAGTTAAACTGAGGAACTTCAAGCCTGTAAACCAAAACAGTTAGGGAGATATTCACATAAAATGACAACGAATCAATACTGTCAACAGTTTTAGAGACAAACAGGGCTACTTACTCCAATAGGAGTGGGATATCTTCATCCGCACCCTAGTGCGGGAAAATCCTCACCTCCGAGTCCTTAACAGAATTGAAACTTTCCGTTACGATAGCTAGGAAATTTTTCATTCTATGTCAGGACTAGAGGCGAGGATTATGATAGTTTAAAGCTTGCTTACCACGAGGTGAGCCATGTCCAGCACTGTCTTGAAGTAGAACCTTTTTAAGGTAGAGTCCAAAGACCAATCCACCGCGTTGAGGATATCCTCTAGACAGGCACTCAAGCCCAATGCTTTTGAGGCCATGGCTCATCAAGCTGAGTGAGCCCCGAAGTCCTTGAGACTTATACTTGCCTCTTGTATAACCCACCTAACCCATCTTGCTATGGTAGGAGAAGGCACTGCCTTAAATGATTTGCCGAAAGCAATAAGGAGTTGGCCTTCTCCTGGCGGTCGCAACTCTTCCGTTATTTCTCCATAGGCTTTCCGGCAGCGGACTATGCGCAATTTGGGAGAATCCGGGAATTCCGGATACGAGATTACTCTTGTGTGACATTTAGTCCTTCTATGCAAAGTAAAAGTCACTCCAGTCAGAGTAAACATCCTGGAAGTAATATCCAGAGCTTTCACATCAGACACACGTCTACAAGAAATAAGGCAGAACAGAATAGCCAGCTTACCCGACAACTCCTTTCGTGACAAAAACCGGTTAGGTTACCAAGATAAGGCTGAATACCAAGGTTCTGGAAGAAGAGAAAGTCTAATGCTCCGGAGGAGTTTGCATACGAGACGGTGCTCCCTGACTGCAGCATTATTAGGTGGCAGGTGGCCGGCTGAAATGGCTGAACGAAAATTGTTTATAGACCTGTAAGCCAAACCACTAGAGGCTAGGTGGGCCAAAAAACCCAGGATGTAAACTACATCCACATCCAGGGGATTGAGACTCTGTCACACACACCATCTGGACCATCTGCCCTAAGTGGACCTGTAGCGTTTAACAGTACTGTCTGCCCATGCCTTAGACATGAACTCCTCAGCTTTTGCTGAAAGGCCCGGGACTTCCAAACGTCCCCGGTAATCCTCCATGCCATGAGCCGCAACGAGTTCCCCAGACCAAAGGGTGGGGCACTCGGTCGGGGTCCAGAAGAAGATTCGGAAAGAGTGGGAGTAGGATTGGAGAATCCCAAGAAAGTTCCAGAAGAACAGGAAACCAGACTTGAGATCTCCAAAAGAGTCTGTAATTACCATGGATTCAAATCAGGTGGTAAACAGGTGCAAGGTATAAAAAAAGACCCAAAATGCAACATTGTTATTGTTATGTTATGTGCGATCTCTTGTATAGCGCACGGCTACCCCATAGGGTGTCCCGGCGCTTTGGCAAAGAGACCTGAATCCGAAAAAAACACACTTTTTCTCAACAATGGCGGCATTCTATGTCATTGCGAGGCGGCTACGCCTACAGGCTGAAGGTGAGAGGGTCTGGAGGAGGGAGGAGCAGGTGTACAGACAGAGGATCACTCTATTCCTGCTAACTGACCCAGAGATCCTGCAGAGGTACAGGCTGGATCCCCAAACCATCCTGGACCTAATCAGGGACCTCCACCCACTATTGGAACATCCAACCACAAGGGCCCACGCCATCCCCCCATGTTCAGGTGCTGTGCAGCCTACACCTGCTCGCATCTGGAAGTTACCAGAGTGTGGCTGCTGTGGTAGGTGGGGTGTCCCAGAGCTGTCTGTCACGTTTTTAAAAAAAATTCCTTGATGCCATGTTGCAGAGAATGCATTTATACATCCGCTTTCCTGCAACGCATGCAGAACTGCTAAGAACAAAGACAGACTTTTACCAGGAGGCGCATTTCCCACACATCATAGGCTGTATTGGTGGTACCCACGTACCAATATGCCCACCAGCTGCCACAGAGTACATCTATCGGAACCGCAAGTCCACCCACACCATCAACGTTCAGGTATCTGTGATGCAAAATACGTGATCACTAACATAGTAGCCAAATTCCCAGGGAGTACCCACGACTCCTACATCTTCCAAAACAGTGGGATCTATGCACGCCTGACTGCGGGGGAATTCGGCAAAGGATACTTGCTAGGTGAGACAATGTGTGGAAATCACTTGAATCGTATTACAGGTGGATGTGAGTGAGCATGTGATTAATGTCAATTTCTCATTACTAATAGGGGACAGTTCATATGCCCTTCGGTCCTTCATCCTCACACCCTACCTCAACCCAACAACACCAAGTCAGAGGAGATACAACCGGGCACACAAAACAACTAGAAACATCGTGGAGCGCACCTTTGGCATGTGGAAAAGCAGGTTTCGCAGCCTCCATAAAAGTGGAGGGGCCCGCCAGTACACACCAATCACCTGCTGCAAAATGATTGCAGCCTGTGCAATGCTGCACAACCTGGCGGTCAAGAAGGGCACAGAAGTGGAACTCTCAGATTATGAGTACCATGACGACGAGGATGCCGTCCCTGAACCACACACATCTGGAGGAGCAACATCAACTGATGGCAGACACAGACGGGAAGAGGTCACACGCAACTATTTTTAATTAAGTAAGGAGACAAAGACAGGCGTAGTATGCTACAACACTGGTTTAATTTTCAAATGACTTTTGTTTTTAAAGCACAAAAGTGTAACAAAAAGCATTCAATGGCAATTATTTGCAAATCTGCAAAATTCGCCCATGCTTATTAAGTACCTTGGTGAATGTGTATTGGGAAGCGATCAAATACCCACCCAGCTTACAATTGCCTGCCATGACGTGGTGAGCTGCAATGTGGATTTCAGCTTAGCACTGCTTATTGTGCCCATGCACATCCCAATGGATCACTTAGGAAAAAGTGCATCTGTTTCTCAAGTTTGGCAGAACACGTGGATAGCAATTAAAATCTGTATATACTCTCAGTATTTGCATACAGGGCTTCCTTTCATTAAAAGGGAGAGTGTGTCAGCACTTCTCTGTGGGGTGAATACTTTCATTAGAAGAGCACTGGCTCTAAGGAACTGCAGCTACTCTGGAATAGTCTGTTCGTTTCAGGCTTTCATATGACTAATATATGGTCCATCCAAAACAGCATCAACATATAGTGTACATTACAGGAGGCCATAACACCACAACAGGGGGGGCATTGACTGCATTGTTTTTCTGAGACTGCATGATTTCCTATGAAGCAGGATTGTTTTTTACGATTCTCCTTGTGTCCACTAGGCAGTTAAATAACTTTATTAGACAAAATTAAAATCAAGACAAGTGGAGTAATTTTTACATAGTGAGATTTAAGACTGGTTGTCTACTTTCGTGACACTAGTCTTGATTTTACTTTTTTTAATTAACCTTACATATAGAACTTCATGTTACATCCCCTAAGTTATCACTCTCTACAACGCGTTTAATTGTAATACTTGTACAACTTCACTTGTGAGGTCATTGGAAGAAAGACTGCAAAATATGGACGTCTTTATTGAAACAACCACTACTGGAGAAACATATTTGCCTTTAATGGCAATATTTTAAAACGTTCTAGTTACAGTCAGGCTGGTGGCATGTAGATATTTATAGTAAACTCAAACTTTTAACTTTATCCGTGTACATCAACTGTTTGTTTCTTCAGACACTGAACTGGTAAAGAGTTGCTAAGAATGTCCTTATCCAAATGTCTACCTATGAAGACCATTCGATTTGTTCTTTCATCATCCTTCTCCCACTTCACTAATGTCTCCTAGAGGTCGTAAAGCTCGTGTACACTCCGGACTATTACTTGCTGCGTCTTGCCCTTCAAAGACACTAGCCCTTTTAATCATATGACTTCCATGAGGTTACCCGTCCTGTCTCCCGTGGTCTTTTCCCACAGAAGGTTCTGAATGAATATATTGAGGTGTCCTGCACTGATGCTTCCTGGAACCTCAAACGTGACTGTGACAATGCTCAGGTCTAAGTGCAGACGAGTTGTCTCCAACTGCCGAAGTTTTTCCTGTAAACTTGTGCTCGATAACTTGTCGACTGAATGTAGATCCAGTACATCCGAGAGGTCCACACTCGACCTCTGCGTCTCCAGGAGCTTGACACACCCATTGATTGACCTGATGGCAGCTTTCAACAAGTCCAGTTCTTCCTGCAGCACCAGGTCTGTTTTATTGATGAGGAGGAGGTCGGCCAGGGCCACCTGCCTGGCCGCCTCATTGATCAGGCCTTTGCCCTTCTCCTCGGTCAGCTGCCGCAGCCCGTACTTGACTTCCATGACAGACACAATGCCATCCAGGTACAGCTCGCTGCCCAGCTTGGCGTCCACCCAGAAGAGGGAGGCCAGGCCGGTGGACTCCAGCAGGATGTAGTCGAAGTGGCCCTTCTTGCGCATGAGGTTCTCGATGGCCTGGACGCTGCTGTCCTTGACGGAGCAGCAGAGGCAGCCGTTGCGCAGCTCCAGCGACTCCTCGTACAGCTCCCCAGCCTGGCTGACGGCCAGCGCCTTCTCCAACGCGCTGCCCTCACCAAACTGGTTCAGGATGACGGTGATTCGCTTGTGGTGCTGCTCCGTCAGGATGTGCTGCAGCAGTGTGCTCTTGCCCGCGCCCAGGTAGCCCGTGATGATGGTGATGGGGATCCTGGTGCCTTGAGGCGGTGCCTTGGGGATGGGGATGAGCTCGGGGCAGTCCTCCTCATCCTCCATGCTGGAGTCGGCCATTGGAGCTGCTGCGGGTAGGGGTCCTGAAATATAGACCCGGTGTCCTCCCGCCCCCACTACTCTCCGACCCCCTCACACTATGGCTGGTGTTTACTTTAAGTTGCAAAAAGGTGGGTTGACCCAATATAGTCACTGGGACCTGGGTATGTAAATTGGGGTAAAGTGACATAAAAAACTGTTTTTCTTTGTTCTTCAGCTTCATTCCCACAATTACGTCATTAAATATATCCATGAAGCATGGTATTTTGTAGTATCAATATCGAACTTTGTTCTTTGTCAATTTAAATTAGTACAAGAATCCTTGATTGATTATAGCCTTTTTGGCTTTGGTTTTATGTCACTTTACCCCTTCCTACACTCAATTCCCACTTCCCCTTCCCCTTTTCCCAGGGCACTGTACTAAATATTGTAAATGCTTAATCTATAATGGTTGCCTTAATAAGTGGCTTAGCTACATTGTAAATAAAAACAATGATAGCAGAATGACCTTGTTGTCTTCATAATTGACCTTTCTTGTTGTAAATAACTTTCTTTGGTTTACTGGGACCCCTCTTTCTCGGTGTTTAATTTAGCCTCAACTGGAAGCACAAGCACCTGTCACCTACGACCGGAAGTAATCACCCACATAACGCACAGGGATACGGCGTGACGCACCGTCACTTGAGGGTGCGCCGTTGCTTAGCTATATTCTTTTAACTGGAACTAACAAGCATTGGCGCGCTGCAGTACAGCTGCGCAGCAGTGAAAGTGGCAGCAGGGAGAGGGGGCATGGGCAATTCCCTTTCTGGAGCGTGCGACCATATGGCGCCACGCACTTCCAAAAGGAAATCGCCAAGTTGTGCAAGCAATGCAACGCGTGCACGTTTTTGCCCCCAACGTTGTGGCGATGGCTACAGGTCACTGTCCTATGAAACGCATGCGCCTTGCGTATGCGAGACCTAAAAAGGGTCTGTTTTCACTGGAAAAATGTGATGTATCCATGTTGCGTGCTGGGCTGTTTCCTCTCGCAGGCACTAGGCCTACCACACATCGGGAGGCTTAGGGAAATACAGAATAGTAGAACAAGTGTTATTAACTATTGACTTTCTTTGCGTTTCTGCCTTCCAAATGTAAGACAATGTGTAAAAAAGAAGTCATTTTGCAAAATGCCCTCAAATTCACATGCTTGTAAGGGTACCCACAGTTTCGGAGAGGGCGCTAATAAGCACTGCCTCAAAACTCTATATTTTGTTCCCATTTTGGAAATATATAGGTTTCCTTGGTAGCTATTTTTCACTCTTCATATTTTACCAAATGAACAGCTATTTTTACCTGTACACAATGAAAAACCATTGCAAGACGCGCCTCAGTTACTGTCTCTGGGTGCCACGGGTTCTTGGTGAACTTACAAGTCCTATACATCTGCGCAACCAGAAGAGAGAACCAGAGATAACAGTATATTGCTTTAAAATATCTACCATACTTAGAAGGTACAGGCGAAAATATTGATACAAATGGCTGTTTTTTTCCAACTCAATTACAATATTGTTTTATTTCAATTGTTAGTTTATATAGAAAAACCTTCAAGGATCTATACAAATGACCCCTTGCTGAATTCAGAGTTTTGTCTACTTTTAAGAAATGTATAGTTCTCTGGGATCCATTATTGCTTTCACACCCCACTAACTGGAAGGAGGTAGAAAGCACAAAAATTGGAAAAATAGGCTATATCTCAGTAAAATGCCAACATTGTAAAGAAAATGTTGGTTTTCTGACAAACGTCAGCCTGTTTCTGAAGCTGGGAAGATGATGATTTTAGCACCACAAACCCTTTGTTGATACTTTTTGCAGGGAAAAAACTGATGCTTTCTTCTGCAGCACTTTTTTCCCACTTTTCCTTAAAAACATGGCTGTATTTTGGCCAATTTCTCCGTCCTCTCCAGGGGAATCCACAAACCCTGGGTTCCTGTAGAATCCTGAAGATGTTGGAACTGACACAAATTTGGCATGGATACCTTATGTTTACAGAGGCCTAGGCTCGAACTACCCCAAATAGCCAAAAAAAGCCTTAGGGCTTGGGGAGGCCTAGCAGCGAAGGAGTTAAGACCACCGTTGCAGCACTAGAATTTATGTGCCGAGAACGTTACATTACTGTTTATTTATTCATATAACAATCAATCAGTGACACTTATAAAGCGCGCTACATACCCGTGGGGTCTCAAGGCGCTGGGGGGGGGGGGGGGGGGGGGGGAGCCGCTACTGCTCGAACAGCCAGGTCTTCAGCTTCTTTCTGAAGGAGAGGTGGTCTTGGGTCAGGCGCAGGTCGGTCGGGAGGGAGTTCCAGGTCTTGGCGGCCAGGTGGGAGAAGGACCTTCCTCCTGTAGTCGCTCTTCGGATGCGGGGGACGGCGGCGAGGGCGTGGTTGGCTGATCGGAGGTGGCGTTTGGGAGCGTAGAAGTTGACTCCGCTGTTGAGGTAGCTCGGGCCTTGGTCGTGTAGGGCTTTGTGTGCGTGGGTGAGGAGGCGGAAGGTGATTCTTTTGTTGACGGGGAGCCAGTGAAGGTCTCGCAGATGTCCGGAGATGTGGCTGGTTCGTGGGATGTCAAGGATGAGTCTGGCTGAGGCGTTCTGGATCCGCTGGAGTCTCTTCTGGAGCTTGGCGGTGGTCCCGGCGTAGAGGGCGTTGCCGTAGTCCAGTCGGCTGGTGACGAGGGCCTGGGTGACGGTCTTCCTGGTCTCGGTGGGGATCCACCAGAAGATCTTCCGTAGCATGCGTAGGATGTTGAAGCATGCCGAGGAGACGTTGTTGACTTGCCTGGTCATGGAGAGGGAGGAGTCCAGGATGAAGCCCAGGTTGCGTGCATGGTCTGTCGGTTTGGGTGCGGTGCCCAGGGCGGGAGGCCACCAGGAGTCGTCCCAGGCGGAGGAAGAGGAGCCCAGGATGAGGACCTCCGTCTTGTCCGAGTTCAGTTTCAGGCGGCTGGTCGTCATCCACTCGGCTACCTCTTTCATCCCTTCGTGCAGGTTGGCTCTGGCGGCGGCGGGGTCGTTGGTCAGGGAGAGGATCAGCTGGGTGTCGTCGGCGTAGGAGATTATGCTGAGGTTGTGTTTGCGTACGATGGCCGCGAGGGGGCTCATGTAGACGTTGAAGAGGGTGGGGCTCAGAGATGATCCTTGGGGGACGCCGCAGATGACTTCGGTGGCCTCTGACTTGTACGGTGGTAGGCGGACTCTCTGTGTTCTCCCGTCGAGGAAGGAGGTGATCCACTCCAGCGCCTTGTCCTGGATTCCGACGTTGCTGAGGCGCCGTACTAGGGTGCGGTGGCAGACCGTGTCGAATGCCGCGGAGAGGTCTAGGAGGATGAGGGCCGCTGTTTCTCCATTGTCCATCAGGGCTCGGATGTCGTCGGTGGCGGCGATGAGGGCGGTCTCGGTGCTGTGGTTGGCTCGGAAGCCGGACTGTGAGGGGTCGAGGGATCCGTTCGTCTCGAGGAAAGCGGCCATCTGCTTGTTGACGGTCTTCTCGATGACTTTGGCTGGAAACGGGAGGAGCGAGATGGGGCGGTAATTCTTGAGGTCGGTGGGGTCCGCTGTTGGTTTCTTGAGTAGGGCGCTGAGTTCGGCGTGTTTCCAGCTCTCGGGGAAGATGGTGGTGTCGAGGGATGTGTTGATGATGTCTCGCAGGTGGGGTGCGATGACAGCGTCGGCTTTGTTGAAGACGTGGTGAGGGCAGGGGTCGGTCGGTGATCCGGAGTGGATGGAGTTCATCGTGCGGATGGTGTCTTCGGTGCTGATCGGGGTCCAGGCGCGGAGGGTGGTGGTGGGGGGTGGTTGTTCGGTCATGGTGTGCGTTGGTTGGTTGTTGAAGCTGTTGTGTATGTCCGCGATCTTGTTGTGGAAGTATGAAGCCAGGGAGTTGCAGAGGTCTTGCGATGGGGTGATGTCGTTGTTTCCTGCGCTGGGGTTGGAAAGCTCTTTGACGATGTTGAAGAGTTCCTTGCAGTTGTGTGCGTTGTTGTCCAACCGGTCCTTGAATGCTGTTTGCTTGGCGGCGCGGATCAGCTGGTGGTGTTTCCGGGTTATATGTATTGATAAATACTACATCAATGTACCCATGTATTTATGTTAAGGTGATTAATAATACTGTTGGCGGAAATTAGAAATTGTGAGGGATTATACTTTTGCTTTCCATATATTCTAGGGTTGACATGGACTAGAACACAGTGAGGTGGTTGTTTATTTAAGTATTTATGGAAAATTGATCAAAAGTGGAAAAGTTGTTTGATGTATTATAGGTTACTTTCTTGGTGCTGTAACTGTGCTCTAATATAAAAGATATGAGTTCAGATTTTGAAATTTATAGGATTAATGGCTAATGGAAACATAGTAACTACATTCTTACCTGTTGATGTGTAGCCAATTCTGGAAGAAACCACACATTTTGTTCCTCATGATATGAATAACAATAAGGTAAATAAAAACATAATTAGTGATATTAATAACAAAGGGTTTTTAAAGGAGGTTGTATTCATTTATTGAACAAACATTATGTGCTGAGGATATGGAAAGGACTATCAGCTAGATTCATGAAAGGAAATTGCGCTCGCAAAGGGCCAGATTCTGAGAATCTGGCCCTTTGCGAGCGCAATTTTTGCATTTGGGATTCATCATCCCAAATGCAAAAATCGCTATTTGCGAAATCGCATATTTGCGAGGAATTGCATTTAAGGAATCTCTATTAGAGATACCTTAAATGCAATTCATTAACCAATTTTAAATTGCGAATTTGCAATATTTGGCCGCTATTTAGCACGAAGTCTGACTTCATGGTAAATAGCGAAAAAATAGAAAAATGCACTTTAGTACATTTTTCTCTGTTGCATGTTACACACACACATGTCCTTTGGACATGTGTGTGCGCAACACCTGTGTAAATTTGCATTTCAGGGGTGCTACAGGGCACCCTTGAAATCGCTATCTTATTTGCGATTAGCAAATTGCTAATCGCAAATAAGGAATAACTCCCCATTCATTCCTATGGGCCTTCGCAAATAAGGAATACTTCCCCATTTATTCCTATGGGCCTTTAGGCCCATAGGAATAAATGGGGAGTTATTCCTTATTTGCGATTAGCAATTTGCTAATCGCAAATAAGGAATGTGTAGGAATCGCAATTTATTTAGCGATTCCTACATGAATCCCGTTTTGCAAGTCCTTAATAGCGATTCCTTAATAATCGCTATTAAGGACTCGCAAAACGGCTCTTTGATGAATCTAGCTGTATTTCCTTAAAGTGTCTAGAAGAGGAATGAAATGAGATAACACTGTTTTAATAAAAGCAATTTGAAAATGATGGATGGGAATGAATCTGAGTATTCAATATTTGTGAATATTTGTGAATTCCTCTTTGTGGGAGGGGGTCTAAAATTGTATAGAGGGACCCACAGTAATATCTAATTTGAAAGTGAGGATTGATACATCATTTCACTGTTATATTGAAAGATGTATTGTAATTTGAAGTAAATGTTTTGTAAATAATGTTTTTGATAGAAGAGTATATAGATTGTAAATATTTGTATATATGTTTTTCAGCACCGAGGAAGACCTTGTTGGAGATGAAACGTGTTGGCTGGACTGATATTCTAGGGTTTTTTTTAACTTTGGATATACAATGAAGACAATTTATATGAAAGTTAGATTGCCAGTGGATTCCTTATGACTGTGATGCTGATTTAAGAACATATATTGAAAAGGATACAAGTTTACATGTTTGACTATATTACAATTAATGTATATGTAGTGGTCACAATATGATATATTGAGTGCCTCCTTTAAAATTATTGTGTGTTGACTGAGCAATGACATTTCAGGCAACTGAACCCAGTAGAGGAAGAGCACCATTTTAACCTAAATGTACTTTCGGGGTATGTGCACTGTGACAAAGCAATGTTGCTTTTGTATACAAAAAATGGGCCCATGGCCCCCTTCAATTACATGAGAAAGAAACTTTACTTAATTCTGAATCAAGCTATGACATAAAAAAGATTAGAAAATTAGGTGTAGGAAACCAGGTTATTTGTTGAGAGAGTAAGTACCACCTTCAAGTAATGATCACAATCCTTGGCAGGGTGGTCCACTAAAGTCACTACATAAATCGGAGCTCAATCCCGTTAGCTATGGGAAAGAGCAGACAGGCTTAGCTGCAATTTGTAAAGTATTAAGCAGTACTAAAACAGTAATAAAGTTAAATTGCAAAGCAATATCAAATAACAAAATGAATTTCAAAAATAAAGTAAAATGTAAATAACACAATGACTCCAAAATGACAAAAATCCAAGACGAGGAGCCGATGATACGAATTTTTAAAGTTTTAAAAAGAGATAGTGCAAAGAAGCACAAAGTGCCAATGACAGCCAATGGACACAGCAGAACATGAGATAAGCAACATTTGAGGCTGATCAGAATGGAGCGCTGGTTGGGTACACTATCCAGGACTTTAATCCCTTAAGTCCCAATCCAACACAGGAGTACACTTTTAAAGACCCAGGACTTCAGCATGCACCTAGAGACTCAGTGGGTGGCAAGGATAGGCCAACAGGAGAACCAGTCCAGGTTTAATTGCCACTGATCAGCTGAGCAGTTGCAAGAAAAGGCCTCTTGCAGCTTTTTGTTTCCCAGTAGCTTTAACAGGAGGTTAGTCTTATGACTCTTGGAGTGCACTCCTTTTTCCTGGGTACAAGCTGAAGAGCAGGCCCAGTCTTCTAGGCTCTTCACGGGTCCCAGACTGCAGATTCAGTCATCTTCTGATCTTCCACAAGTCCAGGAGTGTTCTGAAATAGGCAGCAGGAGATGCCCCATTTGTGTGTAGAACAGGCTAGTGGGTGGGAATGACTCCTGGTTTATACCCTAACCAATGGGGTAGAGTTTCCCAGGGCAATCCCTACCCACTTTGGCCGTTATCAAGATGACCATACTAATTTTTACTCTGAAGGCTGGGGTTGTTTGTGTGGAATACACTAGGGTAATCTTGGTACCCTCCCACATCTAACACTGAAATCCAGTTAGAAGCATCCCCTGTACCCACAACAATCTCAGAGACAGAATTCTGGTTATAAAAAGCTGAGTTTTCAGCAATCAGACATGGGATACACAGGAATTATTTCAGCATCCTTCATTAAGCGCACCCGATACGTTCTATCTAAAACCAGCTGACCTGTCATAACAAACTGTGCCAATGTAATGTCAAAAAGAAGCCAACGCTAATTGGTGCCTGACAGGCCAGTGAGTCAAAATAAGGGCCCTGCCCAAGTGTCAGCTAACACTTGCCTGTGACAGAAGAGACCTCTTTGAAGTGTGCCCCCAAGTGTCATTTGAAAAACCTCAGCCGACCTGTCAAGCAGGATGCATCTTTCATGCAGGAATTGACAGTTACATTTCAAAAACAATCTTCCCAGCCACTGTGAATGTTGTCAGGTTCAGATAAGTCATCTCTGCCGATTCAGGTCAGCCTGTTTGCTCCTGGGAGCAAGTTCACACCTCATTCACCCTTATTCAAAAGCAAATACTGGTTGGCTGAAGTAAGAGAGCAAAATTCAGATTTAGAGTCCATAGACAGCAGGAAAGACATATGTAATTTTACAAATTTTACTTTTACATGATATTTAGAAAACATCTGACTTCAACATTGAATTGGATTTTTAAAAGCTATAAAGGAAGTTGTTTCACTATTTTTTTAAATACAGCTTTTAGGTGCTAGTCAATGTAAGAACACACTTAACATTACATTTTTAAATTTCATATTAAATACTAATACACTTTGCCTTACGAACAGTAACACCTACTTAGGGGTGACTTATAAATATTTAAAAGGAACATTTAGGCCTGTTAAAAGTGATTTTTCTGGCAATTAAAACTGTACAGGCTACAGTGATAGGCCAGGAGTAATGATTTACAGTGCCACTGCAGTAGATGGCACAATGAGTGCTGCAGTCTTATGGTATCATTTAATTTACAGGCCCCGGTTACACTTGGTACAATATACGAGGGACTTATAGGCAAATTAAATTAAAGGGGCTTTACCATGTAACTGTTTCACTAGCCAGGCTGAAGGTAAACCTAAAGGAAAGAAAAGAACTACCCAGAAACAGTAGTAGAGTTATATAAAGGGGTGTGCCCCACTCACAGGCCTACACTGGGCATAAAAGCGGCATCTGCAGAACCTGAAATTAGGTCATTCCTTGACCTGTGAAGACTCAGAAGAAATGCCCTGCTGTTTGAAGCCTCAAGGAAGACTGGACCTACTTGCCTTGAACCCAGGACCTTTAGATGTGACTCCAAGGGAATTGACCTATTTGAAAATCATTTTAGCTTTGGGTGCTTTTTTTTAATGTCTTCTACAAATGTTTTTTTTTAATTATGGGTTTTAAAACATGACGAGACTTGTTTTGTTGGTC
The DNA here is from genome assembly GCF_964263255.1 of Lissotriton vulgaris. Taxonomy (NCBI): domain Eukaryota; kingdom Metazoa; phylum Chordata; class Amphibia; order Caudata; family Salamandridae; genus Lissotriton; species Lissotriton vulgaris. The sequence continues at coordinate 333,942,387 of NC_141685.1, forward strand.
TGAAATTTCCCACATGATTTTGTATTACCTAAGAAAACATTTGTATGTTTTATTATTTCACGATTCTAAACGTTTTACATTCTACCAGAGCAACACAGAGCTACACAGAGCAGTACCATGGAGACTGTGCACTGAAATCTGTAAGTAAAACTTCCTGCAGGACGAACCTGGTTCTCTACCCTTGTGACTTTGCCCTGGACAGGAGCGGCCTAATCCTGCAATTGGCGCTTCAAGCATTTTGGGGCTATCAATAAACATACATTTCAAAATTCATAACTCTTGTTCTACTGATTGGATTTTTGTCATGTTGATGTATTTTTATTTATTACAATTTACTTTATTTACTAAATGGGTTTGGGATTTTTCTTGCTGTTTGTGTGCTGCATAAATACTTTACACATTGCCTCCAAGCTAGCCTGACATTTTTGTCAAGCTACTAGAGAGCTAAGCTCAGGTTTATTAAGAGACTTTTGTGAGTCACCCCAACAAGGATTGTGATTAATATTTGAAGTGGGCTTTCACCCCCTTCAAGCATTTTCTTACAGGCCAAAAAAAAATAAAGATGAAAAGTGTCACCTATTCTAGGTGTTCCTTCTTACGTTGTTTAGTTTTTGATTTAAGTGTTTAGTTTCTACCTAATGACCTCTGACTATATATGGAAATGTGATCTGCTTTTGAGAAATGTATAGCTTTCTGAGCCACTCATGGGTTTCTCACCTGTTTCCATCACAAACTGCAAGTGGGCAGAAACCATAAAAATGGAAAGATTTACTAACACAAAAAAAAAGACACAACAAATATTTCTTTACAACTCACCCTCTTTCTTAGCACATAAAACCATCTATTGGTGTCATTAATTTTTTTTAAAACAAGTTTTCAAGCACAGCACATTTTTCCTCCAAAAATCTACATCTTGCTATATTTTGGCTATTTCCTCGGTTCCCTCCAAGGAAATACAAAAAAGCCTGTGTACTTTTAGAATCCCCTTTAAAAATTGCACAAATTTGTCCTGGATACCGTATGTGGGAAACATTTAATTAAAGCATTATGAATGCATGACAACAAACATCAACAAAAAGGGCTCAGCACTGGGGAAGAAAGGGGCGGGGGCAAAATTAGCTAGAATTATTCTAGAATTTGGATTTATCTCTTAGGACAGTTTGAATTCAAATCAGCAAGTTGAACACAACTGTCTCAATTGTTGATGTGTTGTTGACTTCATGGTGAGCAACTCCTCACTATTGAATAGTTGGTTTGTAGGTGTTGAGTCGCTTGGAAGAAAACATGAAAAAATGCAATGCACGTTTTATAATCCTTTAAAAGAACATTTCAAATTCAAATTTAATAAGGGTCTAGCATGGCAAAGTTAAATGTGGATCAAACATGAAGAGTGGAGGCTGGTCGAGGCAGGGTAGATCTCTGGTAGAGATGACTAAAAGAGTCAATGCTACAGGCAATGCGTTGTGGAATGAAAAATATCCTGGATATTGTAACGGAAAGTTTCAATTCTATTAAGGACTTTATGGACGAGGATTATGCCTTCTCTCTTCACTTTTATTAACAGCAGCCAATTTAAACAACAAATCTGTATTGCCCATGAACCGTAGGTAAATCTGTAGTCAAAGAAAAGTGTCCAGTCAGGAACAGTCGTGGATCCTCCAATCAGGTCACCCCAGCATCCACATAGTCTGTACTCACTGGCCCTTCATCCTCTTTCGTCGCTCGAAGTCAGCCGTTATAACACACTCATGCGTCCTGTTTATTCGCATCTGAACCTACGAGGACAAAGGTGAGGCAGATTTACAAAATTACTATGAATCAATACTCTCAACAGTTTAGAGTTAAACTGAGGAACTTCAAGCCTGTAAACCAAAACAGTAATGGAGATATTCACATAAAATGACAACGAATCAATACCGTCAACAGTTTTAGAGACAAACAGAGCTACTTACTCCAATACGGGGTGGGAAATCTTCATCCGCACCCTAGTACGGGAAAATCCTCACCTCCGAGTCCTTAACAGAATTGAAAATTTCCGTTACGATAGCTAGGAAATTTTTCATTCTATGTCAGGACTAGAGGCGAGGATTATACTAGTTTAAAGCTTGCTCACCACGAGGTGAGCCATGCCCAGCACTGTCTTGAAGTAGAACCTTTTTAAGGTAGAGTCCAAAGACCAATCCACCGCGCTGAGGATATCCTTTAGACAGGCACTCAAGCCCAATGCTTTGGAGGCCATTGCTCATCAAGCTGAGTGAGCCCCGAAGTCCTTGAGACTTATACCTGCCTCTTGTATAACCCACCTAACCCATCTTGCTATGGTGGGAGAAGGCACTGCCCTAAATGATTTGCCGAAAGCAATAAGGAGTTGGCCTTCTCCTGGCGGTCGCAACCCTTCCGTTATTTCTCCATAGGCTTTCAGGCAACGGACTACGCGCAATTTAGGAGAATCCGGGAATTCCGGATACGAGATTACTCTTGTGTGACACTTAGTCCTTCTATGCAAAAGAAAAGTCACTCCAGTCGGAGTAAACATCCTGGAAGTAATATCCAGAGCTTTCACATCAGACACACGTCTACAAGAAATAAGGCAGAACAGCATAGCCAGCTTACCCAACAGCTCCTTTCGTGACAAAAACCGGTTAGGTTGCCAAGATAAGGCTGAATACCAAGGTTCTGGAAGCAGAGAAAGTCTAATGCTCCGGAGGAGTTTGCATATGAGACGGTGCTCCCCGACTGCAGCATTATTAAGTGGCAGGTGGCCGGCTGAAATGGCTGAACGAAAAGTGTTTATAGACCTGTAAGCCAAACCACTAGAGGCTAGGTGGGCCAAAAAACCCAGGATGTAAACTACATCCGCATCCAGGGGATTGAGACTCTGTCACACACACCATCGGGACCATCTGCCCTAAGTAGACCTGTAGCGTTTAACAGTACTGTCTGCCCATGCCTTAGACATAAACTCCTCAGCTTTTGCTGAAAGGCCCGGGACTTCCCAACCTCCCCGGTAATCTTCCACGCCATGAGCCGCAACGAGTTCCCCAGACCAAAGGGTGGGGCACTCGGTGGGGTCCAGAAGAAGATTCAGAAAGAGTGGGAGTAGGATTGGAGAATCCCAAGAAAGTTCCAGAAGAACAGGAAACCAGACTTGAGATCTCCAAAAGGGGGTGAATATTACCACCTCCGCTCTCTGCCTCCTGATCTGCCGTCACTCTTGTGATCATCACGAAGGGGGGAAAGGCGTACCCCATCTGCTGACTACAATCTTGGAGAAAGGCGTCCGTTGACATTGCCAGAGGATCCGATCTCCGGCTGGAAAACCGAGGGAGTTGGTGGTCGAGCCTCGAGGCAAACAGATCTATTGAAAAGGGACCCCAAAGGTTGTTCAACCTCCGACAAATGTTCGGGTCCAGTTTCCACATACTGGAATCCCTGAAGTTGCAGGATTAAAAATCTGCCACCAAGTTCTCCCGCCTGGGAAGGTACTCCGCCGTGACTGATGCCTGATGATCTAGATAGTCCTGCCAGAAGCTGGCGGCGAGGTTGGAGAGGGCTTTGGACTTCGTGCCCCTAAATGGTTATATAACGGACCGCAGATATGTTGTCCATTTTTAGAAGAAACAATGACTGAATGGAATCTCTCGTCCAGCAGCGAACGGCGAAGGAGCCTGCCAGGAGTTCTAGACAGCTGATATGTAATCTCCGTTCTTCTGGAGAACACAACCCTCCTGTAGATAATTTGCTGCACCTGGCTCCCCAGCCTTTTGTGCTGGCATTGGACTCTATTACTAAATCTGGAGCGGATCTAAAAATTGCTCCGCCTCCATGTGCTGTAACCACCATTGGATCTCCTACTGGGCTTCCTCGGAAAGGATCAACTTGTGGAGTAGGGACACCCTCTGCACAAATACACCGATTTGAGGCGTTGCAAGGCATGGTAGTGGAGGGGCCCAGAGAGGAAGATGGCCTACATGGAAGCTGAGAGCAGGCCTACTATTTGAGTGAGATCCCAGAGAGACACCTGACGCTTGGTGAGGGCCCGTCTCAATTCGTGACAGATTTTTGAGATTTTCCTGGCCGGAAGTCTGAGCGTAGAGGACGTGGAGTCTATCATGAAGCCAAGAAACGTCAGAGATTGCGAGGGAGTGAGAACTGACTTTGTTATGTTATGTTATGATTTCTTGTATAGCGCATGACTCACCCGGGGGCATCTCATCGCTTACCTAGGGGATACCATGAAAGGAGACAGGCTTGGAATTACTCAGGTGAGCCGGATTAGAACAGGAAGGTTTTTAGTTGTTTCCTAAAAGACAGATAGGAGGTGGAATTTCGCAAGGCCTCTGGTAACGAATTCCAGTATTTGGGGGCGATATAGGAAAAATCTCTGCCACCTGTGCGACTTAATCGGGTACGAGGGACCTTCAAGAGGGCCAATGCATTAGATCTTAAGTTGCATTCGGAGTGGTGTGGCTCACTGGTTAGAGGCGGCAGACCCGGGAGCAGAGGACGGCCCGGGACCAGGGTTCAATTCCCGACGCGGCAGGGTCGTGGACCAGGGTCAGGGGACTCGATATTGCTCACCTCCGTGTCTACTCTAACCAGGGATCACACTCGGCAACTCTGGGCATTAGCTTGCCTCCTCTCCACAACGGCCCCCCACATACGCCGGGGATGCCTGCTTTCACCTTGAAGATACCCAGTAGGGGCCATCTCACAGGGAAAGCCAGGACGGGTTCCCCAGCGGTCTACTGTGCAGAGATACTCCTTCGGGAGTCGATTCTAGCGCATTACAAAAAAAACACAAAAACCCACATTATCTGCTTGAAGAGTTTATTTTGCAGGTAGCGGGCCCCCAACCCTTAAGTGCTTTAAAGGAAAGACAGCAGACCTTAAAGAAAGATCTTTTTTTTACAGGAAGCCAGTGCAGTTCTTTAAGTAGGGACAGGGATGGAGATACTGGGGGGCAGTTTAGGACCATCCTTGCGGCAGTATTCTGTATCATGTGAAGTTGGAGTAGTCACCCCTCCTTCAGCCAATAGGGCATTACCATAGTCGAGCCGACTAACGACCATTGCCTGGACTACTGTTCTGCGGTGTTCTAATGGCAGATAGGGGAGTATTCTGCGTAGTAGGCGCAGGCTATGGTAGGCGCAGGCTATGGTAGGCTATGGTAGCACACCACAGAGATGTTCTTAACTTTGTCGTTCATGGTGAGTTTAGAATCCAACTGGATTCCCAGACTCTTTACTGAGGCTGATGGAAATTGGGGCTTCACTCAGTTGGGGAGGCCACCTGTCAGAAGACCAGGAGTGGGCGGCTCTGCCCACAATCATAAGCTCCGTTTTCCCCGGGTTGAGCTGGAGACAGTGCTCCTTCATCCAGTCCGAGATTGCTAACATTCCACCGAGAAACGCTGTTTCTCATCCGTGGAATTTAGCCGATAGGAAACAGCAGCTGTGTATCATCGGCATACGAGACTATCTCGAAGTCGAATGGTTGGACAATCTTGGCCAGGGGGCCAAATACATGTTAAAGAGGGTGGGGCTCAGGCACGAACCCTGAGGCACCCCCTTGTCCAGCAAGAATTTTTTTTGAGATACAAACGAACCCAGGGTGGTGGTTTGCCATCTATCAGTTAAAATGTTTCTCAGCCACTGCAGTGCCATACCCCCGATGCCACATTCAAGCAGTCTCTCAGTTAGCCGTCGATGGGAAATAGTATCGAATGCAGCGGAGAGATCTAGGAGGATCAAGATCGTGGATCCTCTGGCACCGAGGGTTAGTCTCAGGGAATCGGTTACTGCCAAAATGTCAGTTTCTTTCTAAAGCCTGGGCGAAAGCCCGACTGTGAAAGGTCAAGAATGTCGTTGGATTCTAAAAACTCGTTAAGTTGTTTATTAATTACTGTTTCCAACATTTTGCCAAGCAGAGGCAACAGGGATATTGGTCTATAATTACTGAGCACCTGGGGATGGGCAGATGGTTTGAGATGGGGCGGGACTTTGCTTCGTTGACAACAAGGCCCAGGCTCTGGAGAAGATCCACCGCCAGTCAGAGATGCCATAGAAGTGGCAGAGGACACGCATCCATCGGGAGAACCCCGTCCAGGTAGACGTTCATTCATATGCCCTAAGCTTGTAAACACTTCAACACTGGTTTGAGGACCTTGGTGAAACACTTGGTGAAACACCAAGGGCCAGAAGAAAGGCTGTACGGGAGGGATGCAAACTTGTACATCTCCCCTTGCCAGACAAACTGGAGGAATCGTCGGTGGGGAGGAAAGACCGGAGTAACCAGGTAGGTATCCTTCAGGTCCAGCCTTACCATCCAGTCTGAGGGCCACAAAACATCTCTGAGGAGATGTATTCCTTCCATCTTGAAGTGGCGGTTGATCAGCCACTCATTGAAACCGCTGAGATTGATGACGGATCGCTTGCCCCATCGGTTTTGTCCACCAAAAGGATGTTGCTGATGAAGCCCCTGGGATGAGGAGTAGAGGGAACGATCGCCCCTTTGGCCAGGAGGGATTTGACCTCTGCGTTTACTAAGGATGCTTCCTGTTGGGAAAACTGGATGGGACCGGGGCTGTTCTGCTGGACGGGATCCCCCATGTACTCTATGTGGAAGCTATAATGGTTTGCAATAGCCAAGGGTCCCCTGTGACAGAAGTCCATGTCTAGAAAAAAATTCCTCAGCCTCCCCCCTACTTTTAACTGGGAAGAAGGGAGAACACTCACCGGCATTGAATGAGGCTGCAGCTCCTCGATATCCTGTGCCCTTGCCGTGTCGATCTCATGTAGGATAGAAATTGCCAAACTGGGACTGACCCTGGTACTGGCCCTGTTTGGAGCCTTGCCCTCTTGGCTGTTGGTTGAAAGCTCGGCCAGTCGAGCGCCCCCTACCTCGTCCGCCCACAGAAATGCCGGGGAAAACCCTTTTTAATGGTGGTTTGCGCTTTGTCAAGGGAGGTAAAAGTATTTACAAAGTTACACAATTCCTTGATGAAAGGATCTCCAAAAATGCCTCCAAGAGCCACTGCTCAGGCTTCTGAATCCGCAAGATCCCCAAGCTTGGGGTTTTCCCTAAATAAGCAAAGAGTGATGGCACTCCGTAGACAGGGCACAATTAGCATAGCCCAGAAACAAAATAGCTCTCTGTGCCCACCTGGAAAGGGACTCAGGGGAGATATGGGAGCCAGACGTTTTGGCCTCCTTGGCCGTGTCTAAGATCTTCATGAGAGGCCCTAAAAGGTCCAGGAGTTTGTCCTGGCACGCACACCAGGAGTATTAATCCCTTTCTTGGGATCCCTCATAAACTTCTGCAAAAATGTCACCATGCGGGCATCAATCTCTGGAGTGAGGGCGACTTTACCTTCAAGGGAAGGTCGAGGGCATTCCGCCCAGAGGCAGTTACATGCCTCCTTCTCTAAGGGCTTCCTAATGCGCATTGCCACAAAATCTGCAACCTTTTCAGCTGGGGCCCAGTCTGACAAGTGGGGGTGGATAATTGTGTCAGGGTTAAACAAGTCAGAGGTCGGGAAGGAGGCCAGGGTCTGGAAGTGCCGGGCTCAGCGTCTATGTTTCCTGCATCATCTTGAGGGTTAGACAAATCGTCCCCTGATGGCGGTAGATTTGGTTGTGTATCTAGAAAAGCTTGTTTAAGCCTATCAAGGGCATTAAGACCCACCCCCATGTTGCATGCACATTTGGCGGGGGAGCAGGATCTGACGTCAAGGGTGTTGCTGGAGGCCCAATTTGAGGGACAGGAGCCATAGGGAGGTTAGCCAGTCATGCTAACGCTTGATCAATTTTGCGAGTCAACCTCTCTTCTAGGAGCGACATAGCTTCACCCACTGCTTTATACACTGAAGCATCCACAGCTTTGTAGAACTCATCATCCCAAGGGAGGTCAGCCAGGGTGTTTCCCCTCTCTGGGAGTCTTCCACGTAATCCATTTCCATTTTACTTTGGACACAGTGAGTGAAAAACAGCGCTGATGAGTTCTATCTGTGATGTCTGGGGGACAGGCCTGACTGCCTTAAACTGGAAGGTGTTGTCTCTGGGGGAGCTGGGTGTCAGCCTGCACTCAAGGGCGAGTAAACTTGCTGTAATTTTTAGGGACCAAGCCCTGGGCTTGGTCCCTAAAAAGGTGAAAGAAAAAGGTGAAAGAAAAAGGCTATAGGTATGACAGAAAGAAATCCAGCCTGGAAAAGTGCCCAACAAGCATTGGAATGCTTAAATTAAGACCCCCAGGGGCGTAAAAGATGAAACAGTACTGATTCAGCTGCCTAAAGCCTGAGACAGCAGAGCGTGACAGAAACCGCGGATCAGCTTCTATTGAAATTGACTGGCTCGATCGCGTACACCTCTGAGAGGCGCCCTCCTCAGGCCGGTGCTCGCTTTAATTAAGGCGTGCCGCACGAACCCCTCAGGGTTTGAACGTGTGCGCCGTTTTCCTCTGCCTCCCACGCCCCTTGGCGGCAGGAAGACTGTGAGCACACCAGAAGAGCCGCGTAGGAGCGGAAACACTCCTGCGACTCAAATCAGCAGGGACGCGGCACTTTGTCAAAGAAAAAGCAAAGAGAAAACAGATTAGCGAACAGATCGGAGATAACAATGCGTGCAGAGTCGGGGGCGAAGCCCTAATAGGATAAGATAAAGGGCAATCACGTCACCGCCGCCTCAGTGCACACAGCCATGCTAATTACGTCGTAAATTCTTATCACCACAAATGGTAAGCAAACAATAAACAGCATCAATAGTAAGCTGCGTTAGCACGCGCGAACAACACGCGTGAGAAAAAAGTTTAACACGCTTAACAAGGAAAGAAAGCATACAGTAAGCCAAGTGAGAATTTCACAGAGCAAGAGAAAAACACGTATCTCGGCTGCGCAGCAGCGAAGAAAGAGGATGAAGGGCCAGTGAGGACAGACTATGTGGACGTTGGAGTGACCTGATTGGAGGATTCACGACTGTTCCTAATTGGAGACTTTTTTTTTACTACAGATTTCCCTATGGTTCATGGGAAATGTAGTCTTGTTGTTTTAAATTGGCTGCTGTTAATAAAAGTAAAGAGAGAAGGCATAATCCTCGCCTCCAGTCCTGACATAAAATATCAGACCAGATGCAGGTATCCTCTTGGGGCCACTGATCAATGTTGGCTTGAAGAGCAGGAACTGGTGTAAATGCCGACTTGAACAGGGAGAGTGGTGGTAGTTCGATTACTGAAAATAGGGGAATGAGGAGGAAATTCCCAGGACAGGGGTTGGTTTAATCTTGGCTACTTCATTAGTTTAATCCTCAATTAGCACATTCTCTATACGGCTGCCACAACACAGTCCCAAAGGACTCTGTCTATTCAGAGAATGGAAAAACAGTCAATTGTTTGCGAGAAGACTCTAGACAATCCTCAAAATATTTTCAGGCTCACTTTCCCACTTTTGTAGCAAAGTGATGTACTTCCATCCCTATGGACATGCACTGTGGAAATAAAATTATCCCAGGTCTTGAAGTAAACAAATATCAAAATGGTTCATCCAGTTCAGCCCACTGCACTACTAATGAATTTACCTCACCTGGGTCAGACTTGGTGTATGTCTTTTGTAGAACCTGGTTCCACGGAATGTGAAAGAACCACTTGTTCGAATGGGAAATGAACATCAGAGATCTAATCAAATGCAGGTGTCTATTTCCCAGATCCAAAGGTCTCCTCTCTTCCATCCTTGGCAACGTTGGCCATAACATTATTCTAACAGTTAGAAGGTCCAGTTCCGAAAAGTTATGAATAGATGAAGATACCAGGACGAAATGTGCATGTCTTTTTTTGAATAACGTCAGTAAAGAGCTGGTAAAGTATATTTCATATTCCACAACAAGGCACTAGGCATTTACCACTGATTTATTCAGACCAGATTACTTTTAGGCTGAAAACTGTAGCATTTATCTATCAAAGATTACAGATTTAAGGTTTTCATACATTAGATATAGAAGGAATATATATTGTACTGGGCTCCTAAGAAAACAGGTAACCTAAAATCACAAGGTATGTTTGGTAGTTGGGGAATACATAATTCATTCTGAGTCCCTACAGCTGTTGCAAATGGGGCCTACACACAACAGCCGCCTTACAATAGTGACATTTATGGCAATTTGGGGAAAAAACTGTTGTCCTGAACTAGAGGCACATGCTAATATAGTTCGGATTTCCTTTAAGAGCGTTTACTTCTCCCTTGGGAATCTGCCCCTAATAATTTGGAAAAAGTTATCAGAACAAAACAAAACTTTAATGTTTTTTAATAGACTCTCGCTCATAAAAACTCAAGTGACCGTTTGGAGGTTTGCTGTTCAAAATCTTGACTTCTATCCAACGTTGCAGCAGGGTTCACTCACTAGCAGAGCAACAAATTAACCCTGTATTAATGAAAATATGCCTCCTCTACATCTGCATGTGCCGACAGACAACACAAGCAAAAGAACTCATCACGTTCTATGACACACTAGCAGCTGCCTCTCCAATGCCATCCAACTTGGTTCATTTAAATGAGGGGAGATGATCTTGCAACCTTCTACAAGGGATGTAGTCAAGAGGCAAAAGGTATTCTAGGGAGGTGGTTATTCCAGGTGTGGCTTAGGTTGACAGTGACTTTGACTTGTGCAAGATTTCAAGCCATCACCTTGGCTATGCTCAGTGCTATGGACTGGCATGCCATCTAGAGTGATTAAACCAGGCTTTCGATCCACCACTTTTTTATACTTCAGTGTGTCGCTCTAAGGTGGATGGGTATGCCCAGAAGTGGGTTCCATGCACGCCGTGTCACTGGAACTAAGGTATTCCTGGCTGATGAGCCCTAACTAGGGAAAATCCAGTTCCCGGTTACTTGAGTTTCAGTTCAGGAAAAACGTGGCCTGGCAGTTTAGGCTAGACTGTTCCCACTGAAGCAGAATCAAGACTGACTTGCATATGGCTGGGTCCAAACTGAGGTGACATAGTATTCGAAATGGGGGTCTCTAATTGGCAGAGGCATGTGCCTTTGTCCAAGTAGGGACCCTTGTTCTAGTCAGGGTAAGGGGATACACACTTTAGATAACCCCTGCTGACCCCCGTGGTAGCTTGGCACGAGCAGACAGGCTTATCCCAAAGGCAATGTGTAATATACTTGTACTCAAGACACAGTAACACAGTGAAAACATCACAAATGGACACCGCACCAGTTTAGAAAAATAAAGTGTCTTTAGCTAAACCAAACGAGACCAAAACAACAAAAATCACCCAAACAGCGAGCAAAATATGACTTTAGAACAGTTATTTAAAAAATAGAACGTGTAACAAACAAATAGCTCCACCTGGGGCTATTACAACATTGGGAAAGACAATAATCCAAAGTATGGCACAGACCGCGAGGTGTGCGGCGACAGGCACGGAGTCACACAGACCCTGAAACAAAAGTGTCTTGGGACGAAGTCTTTGGAGAGTGCACAGCGTTGTTGAGATAAAGCGTCGGCATCAAGATCGAAGCCAAATCCTTGGCTTCCACGGGGGAGGCGAGGCATAGTGTCCGCGAGGAGGTGATGTGTCTAGTCCATGACAGGGAAGTCGATTGCGTCGGTGGTGAGGCGATGCTTCCAATGAGGCGATGCAAAGAAAGACTTGTGGAATCACTCCCAGCGGATATCGGCTCTGCGATAACTGGATACAGGCACTGGCAGTGATGGCGTTGGCGAGAGCGCTGGCATCAGGGAAAGCCGATAACTGCAGGTGTCACAGGGAGTCGGTGCTGCTGTGCAGGTGGGGCGGTGCTTCGTGCACTTCACAAGCGGTGCCTCTGGCCTCTGTGCAGGTTTCAGCTTCACAGCGGCATCGCTGATGGCGTTGGGGATTGCTTTTCTAGCTTCTTTTAGGTTTCATCCAGCTCCCAACAGCACGAACAACCTCCAGAGGCCCCAAACTGGAATAGGCACCACCTAGCAAGTCAGAAGTCCCAGCAGTGGATTTCAGGGGAGCTGGTGGTGAAGACTTAGTGTCCCCGAGACTTCATAACATGAGGCCAGTACATATACATGCCCTTGGAGATTCTTCTTCAACAGGTATTTAGGAAAGTTCCAGTCTTTGTCCTATTTCTTGGCAGAAGCAGCCACTTCCGGCCAACCCAGCAAAGCACACAGCAAAAGGGCAGTACTCCTCCTTACAGGTCTCCAGCGCTTCACCTTGGCAAAAGGTTCCTCTAGAGTTCAGAAATCATCTAATTCTCTGGTGTTTAAGGTCCCCTACTTATACCCCATATTGTCTTTGTTCTCTTTGTAGCAAGGGTTTCTGAGCCCAGTCTAAACCAGGTCTGTCCTCTCTAGTACAACATCACTATAGGAGGTGAAGACAGCATTGTACAGAGGAGACACTGCCTAATCTGGTGTAAGTGAAACTCCTCCCACCACTCTAAATGCAGCCAAGGTCTATTCAGCTCTGAGTCACCCAGGAAAGTCAGGACACACCCCAAACCCCCCCCCCACCTCCACCTGTGGCTGTCTACCATGAATGCACATCAATAAATCAATCAATCAGTCATTTGTTAAGAGCACTACATACCCGCGAGGGTCTCAAGGCGTGGGGGGGGGGAGGGGGAGGGGTGGGGCCCGCTACTGATCGAAGAGCCAGGTCTTTAGTATCCTCCTGAAGGTCAGCAGGTCTTGGGTCTGTCGTAGGCTCAGTGGGAGGGTGTTCAATGTCTTGGAGGTGAGGTGGGAGAAGGATCTCCCGCCGGTGGTTGTTTTCCGGATGAGCGGGACGGTGGCGAGTGAGAGGTCAGCGGAGCGTAGCTGGCGGTGTAGAAGAAGAGCCGTCTGTTAAGGTAGGCTGGGCCGGGCTTGTGGAGTGCCTTGTGTGTGTGGATGAGGAGCTTGAAGGATATCCTCTTGTTGACGGGGAGCCAGTGCAGGTTTCTCAGGTGGGGGGTGATGTGGCCGTGTCATGGTACATCGAGGATCACTCGTACCGAGGCGTTTTGGATGCGTTGTAGTCGATTGATGAGCTTGGTCAGGGCTCCCGCGTAGAGGGCGTCTCCATGGTCGAGTCTGCTGCTGACGAGGGCCTGGGTGACTGTCTTTCTTGTATCTGTCGGGATCCATCTGTAGATCTTGCGGAGCATCCGGAGGGTGTCGAAGCAGGAGGAGGAGACGGCGTTGACTTACTTGTTCATTGAGAGCGTTGAGTCGAGGATCATTCCCAGGTTGCGTGCGTGGTTGGTGGGGGTCGGGCTGCCCCCAGTGCCGTTGGCCACCAGGAGTCGTCCAAGGCTGATGGCTTGGAGCCGAGGATGAGGACCTCCGCCTTGTCCGAGTTCAGCTTCAGACGGCTGATCTTCATCCAGTCGGCGACGGCCTTCATTCCTTCATGAAGGTTGGCTTTGGCGGTGATGGGGTCCTCAGTGAGGGAGAGGATCAGTTGAGTGTCGTCAGGCGTAGGAGATTATGTTGGGGTCGTGCTGTCGGGCGACATGTGCGAGCGGGCCATGTAAATGTTGAACAGTGTCAGGCTGAGGGAGGATCCTTGGGGTACGCCGCCGATGATCTCGGAGGCTTCGGAACGGAACAGGGGAAGGCGGACACTCTAGGTTCTGCCGGGGAGGAAGGAGGTGGTCCATTCCAGAGCCTTGTCTCGGATCCCTGCGGCGTGCGTGTAGTCTGCGTGGCAGACGGAGTCGAAGGCGGCGGAGAGGTCTAGGAGGATGAGTGCTGCAGTCTCCCTGTTGTCTAGCAGGGTCCTGATGTCGTCAGTGGCGGCGATGAGGGCGGTCTTCGTGCTGTGGTTGCTGTGGAACTCTGACTGGGAAGGATCCACGATTCTGTTCTCTTCGCGGTATTTTGTTAGCTGTCTGTTAACGATTTTCTTGATGACCTTGGCCGGGAAGGGGAGCAGAGAGATGGGTCGGAATTTCTTGAGGTCTCTTGGGTCTGCCTTGGGTTTTTTGAGTAGGGCGTTGATCTAAGCGTTTTTCCAGCTCTCTGTGAAGGTTGCGGTCTCAAGGGAGAGATTGATGACGTTGCGTAGGTGAGGTGCGATGGAGCTGCTTGCTTTGTTGAAGACGTGGTGCAGGAATGGGTCTGACGGAGAGCCGCAGTGGATTGTGCTTATGGTCTTGATGGTGTCATCGACTCTCACGCTGGTCCAGGCTAGCAAGGGGACGTGGTCGATGGTGTGCGGAGGGTCTGTTGTATTGCTGTCTGTTGGGGCTGTCTGGGAGTTGAAGATGTCGTGGATGTCTGCTTTCTTGCGGTGGAAGGTGGCGAGGAAGTCGCACAGGGCTTGCGACGACGGGATGTCGTTGGTGTTGGAGCTGGGGTTGGAGAGTTCCTTCACATTGTTGAAGAGCTCCTTGCTGTCGTGTGTTGTGTTGCTGTCTGTTGGGGCTGTCTGGGAGTTGAAGCTGCCGTGGATGTCTGCTTTCTTGCGGTGGAAGAAGGTGGCGAGGAAGTCGCACAGGGCTTGCGACGACGGGATGTCGTTGGTGTTGGAGCTGGGGTTGGAGAGTTCCTTCACAATGTTGAAGAGCTCCTTGCTGTTGTGTGCGTTGGTGTCGAGGCGGTCTTTGAAGGAGGTCTTCTTGGCAGCCCTGATGGGGTGGTGGTGGTTGCAGACGGCGTCCTTGTGTGATGCGTGGCTGTCCGGAGTTTGTTCACTGCGCCATTTCTTCTCTAGTTTCCTGCAGGCTTGCTTAGAATCTAGGAGTTCTAGGGTGAACCAGCTGGCCCTCTTGCTGCTGTCTCTGTGGGGGGTTTCTTCAGCGGGCGAGGGTGTTGGCGCAGTCCTCGATCCAGCGTCTGAGGTTGTGGGCAGCAACGTCGGTGTTGGAGGGTTCGGTGGATGGGCTGAGAGCGAGATTTGCATGTAGTTGGTCTTCGGTGATTTTGCTCCAGCGGCGGCGGGGGATCTGTTGGGTGCGGTGGTGTGTGGTGGGTTTCTGGAAGCTGAAGTGGATGCAGCGGTGGTCGGTCTAGAGGAGTTCGGTGGTGTGGCTAACGGAGACGTGCGGGCTTGAGGAGAAGACGGGGTCGAGCGTGTGGCCGGCAGAGTGGGTGGGCATTGTGACGAGTTGCCTCAGTCCCAGATTGGTGAGGTTGTCGATCAGAGTGGTGGAGTTGCGGTCGTTGTTGTTTTCAAGGTGAAAGTTTAGGTCTCCGAGGAGGATGTAGTCGGTGGAGGTCAGGGCGTGCGTGCTGATCAAGTCGGAGATGGAGTCGCTGAACGGGGGCGGGGTCCGGGGCATCGGTAGACGAGGGTGCCTCTGAGGGTGGAGTTGGGGTCAGTGTGGATCTGGAAATGCATGTGTTCGGAGGCGCTGAGCGCGTCGTTGGTGCTAGTCGAGACCCTGATGCTGTTCTTGTGGACGATGGCGATTCCTCCTCCGACTCCGTTGGTGCTGTCTCTGCGGGTGATCTTGTAGCCTTCTGGAATGGCTATGGCGATGTCGGCTGCGGAGGAGTTGTTCAACCAGGTCTCTGTCAGGAAGGCGACGTCCGGGGAGGTTGTGTTGAGCAGGTCCCAGAGCTCAACAGCCTGTTTGCGTGCGGAGCGGGTGTTCAGTAGTATGCATCGGAGGTGGTTGAGGTCTTTCTTGGCGGGTGGTTCGTCGGCTCTGTGGCTGGTGTAGCTGTATTTCCGGCAGGTGAAAAGACTGTGTGTGCGTTTCGGGGCGGCCTTGAAGCAGTTGTAGGTCCGTCCAGGGTTGAGAGCGTGCAGAGTGCTGGTGTCGTAGTGGCGGCGGTCGTTGTGTCGGGTGCGGGGAGCAGGGGTTCTGGCGGTGGGCATGGTCTAGGCGCAGACGGGCTTGCCACACGCCAGCGGTGCAACCGTGCAGCGGCCGGAATGTATGGGGAGGTGGGAGTGAGTAGCAGCTGGGAGGCGGGGGCAGCGAATGGGCAGTCAGGGGGGCGGTACCGCAGGGGATGCAGCGGTGTGGGCAGTGAGGGGCGATAAAGGAAACAGAAGGTAAAATGGCACAACAATAGAGGGGGAAACGAGTCACACAGAGGGCAGAAAGGTCACAAAAGGGCAAAAAGGTCACAGGAAGACAGGGGGAAACGAGTAGCACAGAAGGCAAAAAGGTCACGAAAAACAGGGGAAACGAGTGGCACAGAAGGTAGAAAGGTCCCAAGAAAGTGCAGAAAGGTCACAAAAAACGGGGGGAAATGAGTGGCAGAGAGGCAGAAAGGTCCCAGGAAAGGGCAGAAAGGTCACCAAAAAAAACGGGGGGAAACGAGTGGCACAGAGGACACAAAGGGCACAAGGAAAGGCAGCCCCTGTCACTTCAGAACCAGTCCATACACAAACCAGCAGAGGCACTCAGAATGGTTAAATAAGAAAATGCCTACTTTCTAAAAGGTGCATGTTCAAACACACAATTTAAAAACCATCTTCCTAAAAAGATGGGTTATTAAATTCTGAGTTCAGAGAGCCCAGACTCCATTTCTCCATCTAGTCCCTATGGAAAGTTAAACTTCTAAGATGTTACAAAGTAACTCCCATGTTACCCTTTCAATAGTGAAAAACTAAATCAGCAGTATTTCACTATCAGGACATGTAAAACACACCAGCACATGTCCTACCTTTTACCTACACTGCACCCAGCCTATGGGGGTACTTTGACCCTACCTGTGGGGTGTCTTACATGTTGGAAAAGGGAAGGTAATGGTCTGGGAAGTGGGTGCACTGGCAGTTGAAAACTGTGCGCAGACACTGCAGTGGCAGGTCTGAGTTACATTTGGAAGGCTACTTGTGTGGGTGGAACAATCACTGCTGCAGGCCCACTAGTAGCATTTGATTTACAAGCCCTGGGCACACGCAGCACACTTTAACAGGGGCTTACCAGTAAATCAAATATGTTAATCATACAAACCATGGGCACACTTCAATAGGGGCTTAACAGTAAATCAAATATGTCAATCATGGATAACCAATCATGATAACAACTTTCACAGGAAGCACTTGCACTTTGACACTGATCAGCAGTGGCAAAGTGCCCAAAGCATCTAAGGCAACAAAAACAAAATCCAGCACCGCATCAAAAATACAGGAGGTAGAGGTAAAAAGTCAGGAAAAACCACAACAAGGATGTGAAGTCTAAAACTTAGGGGCCGATTACGATGCGGTTGGAAAAGGCTCCGACTGTCGATCAGAGCCTTTCTGACCGCTTCGTAATATGTTGGTCGGATTACTTTCCGACTGCCTCATTACAATGGGTCAACAACTATAATACTTGTCAGTCCTGAAGATGGTCTCGTCAATGAAAAAGTAGAAATCGAAACGTCGCCCTACGCTTTTTCTTCTGATAATTGTTTAATCTCCACTAAGAAGAAAAGTGTTGACAATTGTTACAGTGAACGCTTTAAATTTTATACTGTTACCTTCTTGTCACATTGTTTGTATTTTTAAGTACCCTTATTTGATTCTTCAAGATAAAAAGTGAATATTTTTTTATATACACCCGTTTTTTGTATGACTTTGCACTTATGACTCACATTCTGTATGATAATTATTGTTTTTGCTTGTGATTTTGATTCACTGTATGAAGATACTGTGCAGTGAAATTAGCTGCTGAAAGAAATTAATTAGCAAGGAAACCAATTGCCTGGCCTTGAAATTTAATTATAAAAATAATCTAATTAAATATTCGAATAAATCCTTTGAAGGCACACTTACCTTATCATTTCATTTTGCCCGAGCCGTCAAGGGTAGTTTGGGTTGCCCATTTTACTTTTCATCATTACAATGGAGGCGGTTGGAAAGAAAACTGAACGGTCACTCCGATTGGCTTCCAACTGGCTTGGAGAGCCCATCTGCCAGTTTAAATGTGGCCAATAATTCCAAGGGCGGCACTTTCCGGCAGCGGGATTACGATGTCGGGATTCTGGCAGCCTTTTCGTGCACCCGGGGTGCAGGGATGAACTGCACCTCCTATTTTACAATGGGAGCATGCATTCCGGCCGGAATACATGCTTTCATTATAAAAGTATAGGAATGTGACAGACAGAGCTTGTCGCATCCTAATTAGTCGGTCGGGATTGCCCACCGGGTGTCAGTCGGTCCCATGTCTGAGACTGTGTCAGGCGGAGGAAACTCCGCCTGACATCATAATAGGGGCCATAGTGTCACAAATAACAATGGATAGGGATGCGGCCCAGACTGATTACCAGTGGCTGAAATGAATTCAAGCATTCCATCAATTAATTTATTGTATACTTGAGTGCTGTGGAATTCAAGCTGCATCTCACTAATGAGGTTCAAACATGCTGCAACTGACCATTCAGTAGGGTGTAGGCCACCAAGACTAACTAACGTATAGTTGCTCCATGTCTACAGTGCCATAGTAGGCAAAAAAAGGACTGGATTAAAGCCATGTGTGACTGCCATTGGCCATGACGTTTGCATGCATCCCATCCCTCACCTTTTGTTGTTTTAAAGTGATGCATTAAGTGTGACAGTTACACCTGATGTGAGTCATGTGTTGGCTGTGCCACATGATTCAAGCTGATTCTCACTGATGAACCCCAAAATAGAATGAAAGTGGTCTGGTGTTGTCTGGTGTTGCTGGTTCAGAGGCTATATTGCCTAGTAGCTCTGGCTGGACTGTTTCTACTGGAGCTGGCCCAAAACAGTGTTTTGCAGAAAGTTGCACCCTGTCTGGAGTGGTGTAGTTGGTAAAAAAACAGATAGAGTAGAATGTGGCCCCAAAACAATTATGAACTGGAATTTTGTTTGCCTCTGGTTATGATGAATGACTAAGACGTTTACAAGTATTCGACCCATCACCTTTGTTTGCTCTAATTTAGGCAGAGAGAGGACAATGATATTTGTCACTTTTTGAGGGACATCTCACTACCCTTCTCTTTGAAAATATTGCTAATGTGGTACTAAACAAAACTGAATGTTGTTTTTCCATCCATGTTGCTTTGGCAGTGCCCACTGCAGGCTTGTCATTACTTCTACAAGTGTAAAGAAGTTGAGCCATTACCGCTGCTAAAGAAACAACGTTTGCATGTGAGTGCATGATTTATATGAAAGATGTTTAGCTGCTGGACTGGGTGATCTTTTTTTCCCTGCAGATTTATGTCGCCAAACTTTTAAAAATGCCTCTTCTCTAATCAGTGTGAAATCCTGAAGCCAATACAATAATCTCTTGGCGTCTGGATGTCAGTATAACCAACAGGAGCACACTTTGGAACTCTCCTCTGGGCATACCTGAACCCACTGTTAGACAGACACTCCCTATGCCAATATCACCCCAACAGCTCCCATGCCGCACTCCGTAACATGTCTACGGAGTTCAACCTCAAGGACGCATGGAGACTGCTACACCCTACCACGAGGGACTACACCTTCTATTCAAACCCGCACAAATCACACACAAGAATAGATTACATCCTAATCACAGGGGCACACACCCACATGATAGAAGAAGCGACAATAGAACCGAGACTGGTCTCAGATCACTCAGCAATTACCCTGACATAGCTGGTACTCACAATGAGGTACTCAGAGGAAAGGGTCCCAGCAAGAGTGAATAATATAGAGAATGGCTAAAATAATCACAAAGACATTGAATCCATCCGCATTGTTTTAATCACAATGGGGGTGTATACTGAATATACTGGACACTTAAACAGTAAGTAGGCGGTTGTACAGTGCCCCAGGAAGGGTGGGGGGTTGGGTGATCAAGTGAGGATGATGTGATGGGAGGGAATTAGTGACAATACAATAAACCAATTGAGAGTTGAATACTATATACAAAATAAAGGACCATAAGTTCAAATTGATAATCAACACATATCATACTTCACATAGTACAATCAATGAAAAATGAGGGCGTGACGTTGATAATCAAAAGCAGGCGCCTGTACAACCGCCTACTTACTGTTTAAGTGTCCAGTATATTCAGTATACACCCCCATTGTGATTAAAACAATGCGGATGGATTCAATGTCTTTGTGATTATTTTAGCCATTCTCTATATTATTCACTCTTGCTGGGACCCCTTCCTCTGAGTACCTAGTTAGCCCAGGTCCCAGTGACTATGTTTGGGTAAACCCCCTATCAATACAGTACTCACAATGAGGCACTGCCCAGAAGGTGGAGATTCAGAAGTAGTACTACCGCAGACCCCGACCACAGGAAGGAGATTACAGATGCACTAGCAGACTACATGACAAACAACAAGAACGGCGAGGTCAGCGTACACACACTGTGGGACGCCCTAAAAGCTACAATAAGTGGGAAATTAATAGACATATCAGCTAGAATACACAAGAAGGAAAACCTAAAACTAACAGTACTAGAGGAGGAAATCAGAAAGCTAGAGCTTGAGGTCTTAAAAGATAAGCGAAACGATACAACCCTGCATAGGTTAACGTCACAGAAATTAGAATACAACAAAATCATTAGTGAAAGACCTGGCCTCTGGTTCAACAGATGCAAAGCCCTAAACCTGTGCGAAGCCAACAAAGCAGGGAAACTCCTAGCATCATACCTGAAATACAAAAATAACGAAAGGGCAATCACGTTGATCACTGACGCGGGCCACAGAACACACACCAACCACAAAGAAATCCTCAGAACCTCCCGACAGTTCTATGCAGACCTATATAAGAACGACAAGATATTTGACATAGAAGTATGCCAAAAGTACCTAACGAGACTAGGCCTGCCGAGACTCGACAGTGTGGACAGCACCAGTCTGGGATCAGACATCAATGTGAAGATAGAAATGGCAGTCAGGTCCCTAAAAAAGAACAAAGCCCCCGGCCCAGACTGGTACACGGCAGACTTTTACAAATCCTTTCTCCCACAACTGTCCCCTCTCATGAAAAGAGTCTACAACCACACAGCGGCCACCAAGACAATGCCAGCATCCATGGCAGGAGCAACCATAACTGTAATCCCTAACGAAAACAAGGACCACTGTAAAAAAAGGGTAAGGCTGATGACCTTTTTCAGAGTTGCCTGGCGTTAACCGCCTCTATACCATTCTAGTTATCAAACAAAGAGGCAGGCGCTGGAGACTTGAAGGCAGGAAACAGAAGTTTTTATTCCGACGGAGCAGAACACATCAGATCAGACAACAAGGTATCGTCTCGAGGTGCTCTACCAGCCTCTCTGAGGCCTGGCCTCTTATACCCTGGTTTATGGCATGTGACCACTCTTTATTACAATCAAGACATTGTGAAGTAAGGAAATCCTCGTGTCAATCCCACCCCCACATGCATCCACAATAGAGGTCCTCAACCTGCTGATAAGAGGAGGGGGCTATCACGCAGCTGAGTGTTCCGTCGATTCTTAGGATGTGTGCGCCTGATCGTATCCCAGGGGGTGGGGAGGCCATGATCAATAGTGGGTCCTTTGAAGAGGAGTGACTCCATACAATAGGGGGCAGTAAACTGTATCTCCCGGCTTAGGCGATGGCCTCGGACCTGTGTGGACAATCGGACTCGGTGGAAGGGGTCATCAAAGGGGAGGTAGTCATGCCGCGTGGACAATCAGGCACAGAGGGAGAGTTTACCAACAGAGGGGTATTCATAAAAGGAAAGGAGGTGTTTGGTCAGGCGCGAGCGTGACTCCCAAGGACAGAGTCTTGCAGAAGAAGAAGGTTTATGACTTGCCCATGTGAGGGAGGGGGGGGGGGGGGGGGAAGCCAGGGTGCGCGGAGGATGCTTGCAGGGTCAGGGGAGCACGCTGGCGATCGATCGTGGACAGGGAGACCATGATAACTAAAATGGCTGTCGTGCATGTTGTACGTGGGTGACAAGCTGGCGCAGATGATGTTCAGCTCGCGCACTAAAATTCCACAGTCCTCCCTTTTAACATGTCTCGCCAACTTGTCAGTTCGGATTTATCCCCATAAGGCCATGTATTTCTACTTCATAGAGGGGACTCATGCGCTCATTTCTGAAGTCCAAAGTCTTTGGGCACATACAGTTAGTAGCGAGTGCACACAAGGATGGCAGGCATTGGATACTTAAGCAACATGCACATAGTATCACAATTGGTATCAATAAAAAGGAAAACAACTTCCAACCCCAGTCCTTCAAAGCGCCCCAAAACCAGTTCCCAAGCGACCATCCTTCTTGTTCTTGGTGCACCTCCGAGGAAAGTCGGTGGAGGTGTTCAATGGCTTTGTAGACTGAGGGCGAGTTATCTGGCACGTAGGTGCAACAGCTAGATCCGATGATGCGGCATGCTCCTCCTCGATCGGCTAGAACCACATCTAGAACAAGGCGGTTTTGAAGGGCCACAAGGCGGACCGCCTGAAGCTCAGCCGTGTTGTTAGCGAGGATGCCAGCCGTGATGTTGATCGTTGTTTCTACTGCCTGCGTCAGGTGTCGGATAGCGTGACTGTTCGCCATTGGGCCCCACAGAGGAACAAGTCCCTTTGCTGCATCCAGGAACTGTGCTCCAGTGGAGTCGGCTTGTTCAATGTCATTTGCGCGCCTCTGCCGGTGATGGTTAGCAGAGGCTACGTATGTGGGAGGAAGAACGAAGGCGATGTAGCAGGTACCCTTCCAACCTTTCGGGAGCCAGGTGTAAGCCTTGGTGCCACAAACAAAGTACATATTCGGAGAAGCAACAAAGGAAGGGGGATCAACTGAGTCCAATGTTCTGGTGATGCGGCAAGAACTGTGACCCACCAGCTGCGTTCCCCGTCCTTCAAGGCACACAAGACCGGTGACATTGATAACGGACAGGGCCACAGTCAGAGTGGCGGCAGTCCGTTTCTGCAGATTAGAGAAGGTGGGTCTAGCTGGATTGTGGAGCACTTGCACTTCAACACGTTCTTTGGCTGGGATGTTCATAAGGAAGGCGGCACCCGAGGGCACAGGACACAGGGGAGCAGAGGTCCTTCCAGTTTTGTTCAGCCAGAACCCATAGTAGAAGTGGGATACTGTTTGACCGGAAGTGGCGTTGTCCTTGTGGCTCTATTGCATGAGGATCAGCCAGGCGAGGTAGGAGCCGTGAACTGAGAAAGGAGAAGGGATGAAGGAGATAGAGTGTCCAGTGGCATGCGGGAGCAACCCGCAGATCCAGCAGTTGGTGGCATTTGCAGCAAGGTTGTGTTGGTGCAACAGTTGCACGAAGGAATTGTTCCAGAATTCCCTGCGCCTTTCTCGGAGCTGAGGCGACAGGGAGATCAGGTGATGCTCTTTCATGGTGGTCGGTTGTGCAGTGGGCAGCAATGCCTGATGAGCGGGGATGCTTCCCTCCAGAATCCAGAAGGAGGTCATGAGGAGGAGGCAGAAGAGGAAGAAAATGAAGAGGGCGATTGTCTTTGATTTGTGCAAATTGTCAGTCTTTGGGTTTCTGTAGTGGGTATTTCCTGTTGCTTCCATCATCTTCTTATCTGGCGCTTCCATCATCTTCTTATCTGGCGCTTCCATCATCTTCAAGGTGCTCGGTAGCGGGCAGAACCACAGACTTTGTTTAGCTTCTCTCCGGGTAACCCTTAGTTGTGCTTAGGTCACCGTTCTGAGATTTAACTTAGTCTGTGGCCTGCTTAGCCGAAGCTCCCTCCTTTCGTCGCAGGAAATACCCTTCTCTGGATGGCACAGTGGGATCAGAGAATTTTGCAAGTTCAAGTGCCTCGGTGTCGGGATAACAGTTCAATGCTGGCCGGTCTTTGTTCAGGAGCTCTTCTTGGGTGTTGACGTTTTCTGTCGTGGCCAGGGTCGGGGAGACCTTCCTGCAGTGGTGTGCGTGCAGCCAGTGCCGTTTCCCCTCCACTCGAAGCGCTGTCCGGGTGGTGATCAGCACTTGCCAGGGGCCCGTCCACCGGGGTTCCAGACTCTTGGCCCGTTGAAAGTTTCGGACTAGTACACAGTACCCCGGTTGGATGTCGTGGCCTGGGCCCCTGGAAGCATCGGGGATGGCCTGCTGCACCTGTTGATGAATGACAGACAACGTTTTAGTCAACTTGCACAAATAATCAGACAGTAGGACGTCCGGGACGTCATGAATGGAGGTCGGTTTGGGGGCAGTCCAGAGGTTCATCGGTCGCCCGAATACAACCTCGTAGGGGGTCAAATGATGTTTGGTGGGAGTGGAGCGCATCGACAGCAAAGCCAGTGGGAGGGCATCTGGCCACTTAAGTCCAGTGGTGGCCACCATTATTGACAGTTTCAGCTTCAACGTGGCATTATGTCGCTCCACCAAACCTGCGGATTGGGGGTGGAAGACTGCATGAAATCTCTGCTTCACCCCCAACCCTTTCAAGATTAGTTGGATGACCTCAGCTATGAAAAGGGGGCCATTGTCGCTCCATAAAATTCGACAAAGGCCATAGCGAGGGAAGAACTCTTGCAGTAGTACTTTGGCAGTAGTCATGGCAGTGTTGTCACGGGTTGGATAGGCCTCTACCCATTTGCTGAAGGCACATACAATGACTAGTACATACTTCAAGCCTTGGCATCTCTCTAGCTGGATGTAATCCATCTGGAGGACCTCAAAGGGGTGATCGGGGATCCCAAACCCTCCCCGGGGCACCACAGTTCCTTTCCCAGGGTTGTGTTGCAAACAGATAAGGCACTGCTGGACCAGGCGTTTGGCTGAGTCTGGGATTTTGTCGTTGTACCAGACTTTGGAGATGAGTTCGATCATGGGTGCAGATCCTATGTGTGCGGGGGAATGTGCCATAGTCAGTATCGGGATCAGGTATGAGTCAGGCAGCAGCCATCTGTTTGCGTCTTTTGTCCGCCAGCAGCCCTCATCGTCCTTCAAACCCACCCTTGCCCACTCGGTCAGTTTGTGAGGGGTGCTGACCGACTGGATGTCTCTAATCATTTCCCTAGCATCAGTCCATTTCTCTGCTTGTGACCTGGTCACATATATGCGTGTTACCGTCTTATTCTCAGCTGTGGTTCGTGCAGTGATGTCGGCCAGTGCGTTCCCTTGTCCGACTAAGTCTGTCACCTTCTTGTGTGCCTGGCATTTGATTACTGCTAATCGTTTGGGGAGGAGAACTGCTTCAATCAAAGCAGAAACCAGATCTTCGTGAAGGATGGGTGTGCCGTGTGACGTCAGGAATCCCCTTTCCCTCCAAAGGAGCCCAAAATGGTGAACCACCCCGAAGGCATACTGACTGTCTGTGTATACGTTCGCGGTGGTTCCTGTTGCTATGATGCATGCTCGTGTGAGGGCTATCAGCTCTGCTGCCTGTGCAGATCGTTGTGTGATGCAGGCTGTCTCAACTACTGTTCGGGCTGTCGTTACTGCATAAGCAGCTGAAGTGGTGCCATCTGAGAGTTTGATGCATGAGCCGTCTACCCATAGCTCTCCATCAGGGTCTGTAAAAGCAGTGTCTCGGAGGTCAACTCTACTCCTGGTCTGTTCGTCCGTGAGGGTCACACAGTCGTGTATGGGAGGCACGTCGGGGTCATTTTCAGGCAGGGGCAACAATGTGACAGGATTCAAAGTCGTGCATCTCTTTAGTGTGATGTGGGGTGCAAGTAGCGTCAATTCGTACCCTGTCAGTCGTGCGCTAGTCAGGTGTTGAGTCTTGGTTTGGTTCAAAAGGGTGTCAACTGCATGGGGTACTAACACGGTGAGGGGGTTTGAAAGTACGATTCCCTCGCTCTGACGGATAGAGACAGCAGCGGCAGCTACTGCTCGAAGGCAGGCAGGCAAAGCTCTGGCTACAGGGTCAAGAGTGGCAGAGAAGTAGGCACAAGGGCACTGCTTAGGACCGATAGACTGTGTCAGGACAGACAATGCACACCCCTCCCTTTCGTGGATGAAGAGGGAAAAGGGCTTGGAGTAATCCGGTGTTCCCAGGACAAGGGCCGAGCAAAGGGCATCCCGTAGCTCCTTAAAGGATGCTTGACACTCAGGGGTCCAAGGAAGCGGGAAGGGGGCATCTTTGGCCAGCAGGGCAAGTAGAGGTTTACAATGAGGCTGAAATTTGGTAACCATTGTCTGCAAAAAGAGGTAAGGCCAACCAAAGAGCGGACTTGCTTTTGTGTTTTTGGGATGGGGGTGTCTAGGATGGTTTGGATTCGATCGGGCGTAAGTTTCCTCCCTTCTTTGGACAGGAGATGGCCTAGGTATGTCACTTGTGGCTGGCAGAACTGTAATTTCTTTTTGGAGACTTTGTGGCCATTTTCTGCGAGAAAGTGTAGGAGTTGGACAGTGGCTGTGATTGCAAGTGGGGTGGTGTCAGCCGCCAAAAGGATATCATCGACATATTGGATCAACACCACTCTATCTGG
The DNA here is from genome assembly GCF_964263255.1 of Lissotriton vulgaris. Classification (NCBI taxonomy): domain Eukaryota; kingdom Metazoa; phylum Chordata; class Amphibia; order Caudata; family Salamandridae; genus Lissotriton; species Lissotriton vulgaris. The sequence continues at coordinate 333,968,624 of NC_141685.1, forward strand.
TAGCTGGACGGCGTCCAGCTGTCTTTTAAGGGCCTGGCTGTAAATGCTGGGACTTTCAGTGTACCCCTGGGGAGCTCTACAAAATCGGTACGAGCGGGATTTTAGGGTGAAGCCGAAGAGATAACGGCTGTCTGGGTGGATAGGGATGGAGAAAAACGCATTCTTGCGATCAATAACAGTGAAGGTGGTGGCAGTGGACGGGATGAGGGTCAGAATGGTGGTGATGTCTGAGACTACGGGGTATTGGGGTACAACCACTTTGTTAATCTCTCGCAGGTCGATGATGAAGCGGTACGCTTTCTCATCTCCCTCGCCTTGCTTCTTCACAATGGGTAGGATAGGGCTGTTGCAGACATTGCTAACCACTTCTTCGACCACTCCTGCATCTACCAGAGACTGAATGATCGCTACCAGTGCCTTCTCGCCCTCGGGCGATATCCGATACTGTGGGAGTTTCGGGAGCATGGCGTCCTGCCTTACAGTTATATGAATGGGGTCAATCATCATTCGTCCCACATCAGAGTAATTTTTGGCCCATAGGTACGGGGGCAGGGCGTCGAGCAAGGACAGATCACAGTCAGTCAGGGAGCACATGTGTCGTGTTGGGCAAGATTTAGGTACGCTCGGGTTGTCGTACAGGATGACTCGGACTCCATCTGGGGAACACCTGATAGTAGCTCGAAAATTTTTCAGCAAATCTATGCCCATAATGGCGTCAGGGGAGTTGGAGGAGAGCAAAAATGTTGTGGCAGTGGTGTTGTTATCTAGATCAAAGGAGATAGGTACGGACAGGGGGGTTAGTGGAGGGCGTCCCATCGAAACCTATCGATGTAATGTGTGAGCCAGACAAGGGTGCTCTTGGAACCAGTTGTTTCGATAACACACTACGTGTCGCCCCAGTGTCTACCAAAAATGGAGACTCTGTACCCAGGACCTTAGCAGTGACGTAAGGACCTTGCTGGTCAACACAGAGCTCGACTGGATCCCTCCCTTGCCCCTGGCAGTCCTATGCAAAATCGGGGGCATTCTCACCATCGGACAGTTGATACTGGTTCTGTCGGGGACGGTCAAATGTGTTCGATCTCCCTGGTCTGTCATTGGTGGTGTCGTTTGTGTACCCTCGTCCTTGTCCCCTATTTCTCGGCCCACCCGCTACGTCCTTGGGGTCCCTATTTCTGTTCATCTCTAATAGAACCGGACACTGGGATTTCCAATGACCGAATCCTTTGCAGAAGGCACACTGGTCCCCGCTAATGTCTCTACGTCCAATGTTGGGTGTCGGGGTGTGGTCTTTGGGAGGTGGATTTCTAGGGGTGGTCGATTGGTAGTTCCCCCCATGGGGTTCCCGTCCGACCGCTATACCTTGTATCTGGGCTATCATCACCCTTTCTTTCAAATCTTTCTTCTTTTTCTCGGATGCCCTATCACCCTCATTCTTCTGGTGCTCGTAATACTGAGCCATCTGAAGGATAGCTGCGGGTTTGGAGGCCCCCCAACTACTCTCACTTGTCTGCAGCTTTTGGGAGACCTCTTGTGATAGGCCCTTTACATAATTTTGTACAAACAGGTGTTGTCCGGTTGCGGTGGTCATGTCTTGGCCACTGTAGTCGGAGAACACTGTCTCGAATCGGGAGAAGTATTCCGATACATCTTCCTGGGGTTTCTGACGACAGGCCGTGACTATCGACCAGTCTACCTTTTTCTCTGGGATCAGTGTCTGGGAGTTCTAATATGCCCATTACTGGTTTCTTTCCGGGCTCTCGCTGTCTATCTAGATCACTGAGTTGCTTCCAGGTATGTCCGAACAGATCCGTGTGGTCAGCCTTCCGGATTTGCTTCCACACGTCAGCTGGCAGGCATAACCCGAAAAACAAGTCAATGTCCGCTAAAGTCATTATCGTCGAACCCAAGGCTGTGCCTAATTCGGTATAGAATGCTGTCGGGTTCTTTCTTAAGTCGGGCAGAGTTTGTCTAAAGGTTAAGATGTCTTGTCGGTCCCATGGTTGGTAAACCCAATTGTACACAACTCTCCCCTTTGCATCTTCATGGTTAATATCGTCGTTTGTTCCCTGACCACGCGGCGGAACCCAGTAAGGGGCCGCCTCCCTGATGGGCATCATAGAGTTGGCTACTCCTACTGAGGACTCGGTTGTTTCAGGGACTGTAACCTTGACTTCTCGTTTCTGTTCCGTGAGGTGGCGGAAGACCTCAAGCATTTGCATGAAGAGGTCCGTCGCATCACGTTCAGTCCCATCTCCAACATCAATCTTTCTATATAGCGCTGTCAGTTTAGCGGGGCCCTTACTCTGATATCTATCCTCATATGCGTTCAGGGTGTGGTAGGTGAATCGTAAAATGAAATGCCGTCTGTTGCTGTCGGCATATGAATTATACGTGTTCATTGTGTATTCTTCGCTCTCCTTACGTTCTACTAGTGTCTTTGCTATTTTGTCAATCCCATCCCGCTCATCTTTACTCAACCTAGGTGGTCTGGCTGGTGGTTGCTTGCTAGCCTCGAGGTCATCTGATGGTGTTACTAATGCGGCTGGTGCGGAGGCCGTGAGGGCTGGTGCACTAGCGCTAAGGTCGCTCTCGTTCGCACTCAGGGCTTGCAGGTGTTGTTGGCAGGGGGCATATGGAGGGGAAATGTAGATGATTGGGGGACCTAGCAGTAACTCATCGTTCGCCCGTTGTTTGGAGGGCAATTCAGGGTAGAGAGTAGAAGGGGTCCTAACAGGACATTGACCTGCCAACCCTGATTCTTGTTTTTGTGTAGCTTCCTTTCTTTCTTTTATTTCTTCTTCTGGTTGCTTAGCGGCTAGGTGGGCTGCCTTTCGTAATTCTTTCCCTATTTTTGCTTCTTCTCTTTTTCTTCGTTGTTCCGTTTCTTTGCGCCATATGCCGATACTATCGAGCATAGTGGGTGTAGTCTTATTTTTCTGGAGCGCTATTTCTAATGTTTTTATTTTATGATCATCAAAGGAACCTATCAGTGGCCACTGACTTTCGGGGTTTTTCTTTGTGTATTAATGCCATAACTTAGTATAAGCTATAGCGACTAGTCCATGCTTAGTGAACATGTCCTTATTAGGGGTGCCCTCCAGTGGAGCTGGATGGTTCATCTCTAATAAGCGGTCCGGGCTAAACAGGCTACCAATCAGTGGGGAGAAGATAGGCATGACGGGTTACAACGGGGACAAAGGTCTGCACTACCTATCTTATCACGGCGTGCAAAGACTAGACAGAATATTTCTATTCTCCGTTGTTTGCAGGCGGTGAATACCTCAAAAGAACCAATACCGAACACTTAATGTACGGTCAATCAAACAATCAGTGGGGAGAATAAGTGGGTACGACGGGTTAAAAGTTTGCGTTACCTACTTTTTCTCTACCTGCAAAGAGAGACCTTGTTCTTCCCTGTTTGCAGACAGAGAATCTCCAGACAACAATCCGCGAACAGTAGTTCGGGAAAACAGTGGGGGAGGAAGATAGGCACGACGGATTACAACGGGGACAAAAGTCTGCATTACCTATCCTTCACTGTTTGCAAAGGGAGAGCCTGTTGTTTCTCCATTTGCAGACGGTGAATCTCCAGAGGAACCAACAAAAGAGTAATACTAGTATTATCCAAACCAAACAATCATTTCATATTTTTGTCGTATTTACACGACCTTACCCGGACCGCATGGACAGTTTCCTGTCTTCCGAATCCAGCGCCCGATCGTCCTCTATTCTTCGTCTGTTCGCGGCACTCCTGATGGTTCCCAGTCAGGACCGTAGATCACTCGAGAGAGGTCTGTTCAGAACTAGTGAAGTTCGGATGATCGGCTGTCAGACGAGCGTCTATCGGACAGGAGCTCTCCCGATCGTTGCAGTCGTTCACTCTGTCGTCGGGACCTCTCCCACTGGATCCACGTGTCGCTGATGGGCCCCACACTTTGGGACAGGGATGCCCACTGTCACCCACACTTTTCTTTTTAGCCCCAGAGCCCCTAATCCAAGATATAAAACTAAATGAGGAAATAAAGGGAATGTGCATCAGACAGACTACGGTCAAAATAGCAGCATACGCAGATGACATATTAATAATGACACAAGAAACCAGGGACATTGTTACAGGCTCTCATGTCCACAATCAATGAATACGCTGAACTGTCAGGGTATACGCTCAATAACGATAAGTCAGAATGCAAGCCGCTAAATATCTACTCAAATAAGAACTGGGAACATCAGGAATCAAATGGCAGACAGGCCACATGAAATACCTGGGTATCTACTTCAACATAGAGCTGATCTCCACCCTAAGACACAACAAGCAGCTCATACTAGACAAAATTAAGAAACAACTAGAGGCATGGCCCCCTAAATTCATGACCTGGTGGGGGAGAATAGAAACAATAAAAATTATGATCACCCCCCTAGTTCACTACCTCGCAAGCATGCTCCCAATATTCTTCTCAGATAAATTCCATCAAAAACTAGATAATATGTGCACCAAATTTCTCTTGCGGGGCAAAAAGGCTAAGATAAGCATGAAAAAACTGAGAAGACCAGAAAATCAAGGAGGGGTAAACATAGCGGATTTCAGAATCTTTCAACTCACATTCCTAGCCAAGCAGGGCACACAGTGGATAGAGCAGTTGCCAGCTTACTCTCCAGTGTGGCTACAGCTAGAAAAGGCTATTCTAAATAACCTGAACCCACTTGCCCTTCTCACGGCCAACTCACATGCCCTGGCGAACAACACAATACTGGAAAACACAAAAATTGCACTCCTAAAACTAGACAAAAAGATGGAGGTCAGCATTAAGGGGTCCAAAGCCGAATCCCTATGGGCAAATAGTGCCATAAAATACAGAGGTAAAAAACTCTACTTTGAAACCTGGACAGAAAAGGGAATCACAAACCCATAAAAGCTGGAGGCGGACTGCGCCCAGCTGACTTTCGCCAGTCTAAAAAACTCCCACCAACTCCAAGACGCTCACCTCTACAGGTTCCTAAAGATCAAAACAGCCACCACAAAATACAAGATAACAAATACAAAGCCATCAATATACCAATTTGTTTCTAACATAAACAAACTAGGACACCAAGCCTCACGCTTATACAAAACCCTCAGCGTGCAAAAATCGAATATCAATGATAAAACTGAAAAATACTGGAACGACCGCATACACCCGCCACTGGACGACCAGGAGTGGAATACTCTATGGTCATCTGCCACACGGACTAAGATTACCCCAGTCCTCGCGCAGACCAAACTATGACTTCTGCATAAAACATTCTGGACCCCAGACCGCCTACATAAACTAAGGCTTAGAGACAACCCCACTTGCTGGAAAGGCAACGCAGCCAAAGGTGACCTTGAACACCTGATCTTTCTGTGCCCGACACTCAATATGTTCTGGGGGAGGGTTTTTGACTTTATAGAGAATGTGCTCAAATGTAAAATAATAAGAAACTTTGCCTCAATACCCACGGCCTGTATCCGAACAGAACTTCCCACAGAGGGAGAAAGGGAGCTCCTCGATCTCCTCCTAACTGCTGCAGCCAAGTCAGTAATAATAATAATAATCTTTATTCGGTTTTTTAGCATTTGCAAAACCATAAAAGATGACATTGAAACATTCACAGTAAAAATTTGCAGTTGAATATACATTTAAAAGAAGAGAAAGTGCCTAGAGTTTACGTGACATATAGAATTATCTTTTTAGTTTAAAGATTGTTTCTGTGTCTCATAATGCACTTTAAAAAGTTCAACACATGATACACAATGGTTTCAGAGTCCAGAGATTGAAGTGCTAGCATAGCTGGACGACATTGTCTATAATCCCATTTTTTTAGTAAGGGGATAATCCATATTTTTCGGTGGGTGTGGAAGAACTTGCAAAACAATATTGTATGCATGGTGGACTGTTGAGAAAGATCATCGCAAGGACACAGGTCCAGCTGAGTTTTCCAGTTATTTTTTTCCGGAAATGTCACAAGTCTGAAGAAGAGGTTCATTCTGAACCTTGTTAAAAGCATTTTTTCGTATGCGGTGATCTCTAAAGTCAAATAGAGCTGGATTTTTGGAGACTGCTGTGTTAAAATCGCATGCATGGTAGATTTTTTTGAGATCAATGAAGACAGTCTCAAAGATTCCAAATGGCTCAATGCAGTCTGTTTCAGTTCTTTTTTGGATAGGTCTTTTAGGTCTTCTGGTTTATGATAATATTGTTGTAGACCCATGTCGGAAAAGAAGTGTCTTACATAGGAGAGCCAAGCTATTTTGTGGGCGTGGTCCAACTCCATAATGTCCTGTACAATGTTTTTGGTCAGAGAATTCTTTTCCGACAGCCAGACTCGCCTCCAAAGTAAGAGAGGTTGGATTTTAATTAAATCCTCAATGTATGATATTCCCAGTTCTATGTGTGAGGCATAGGTGGAGGTGCCTCGTGGTGTTGATAGAAGGAATCTTATGAAAGTGTTTTCCTCTTTTTGAATAGAGCCAGTAGGAGTATGACCCCAGATCCCTGCGCCGTATAGTGCGATGGATTGGCATTTCGCAGCATAGATCTGTAGTAGTTCTACCTGGGGTTTTTTCCCAAGTTTGTTTGAGAATTTCATTAATGCCATAATTGCACGTTTAAATAAATGTCTCCTAGCCTCAACCGCCGCTTTCCAATTTAGGGCGTCATCAATCATAACCCCTAGATAGGGATATTGTGAGGTCTTTTCTATTTTTTGTTCTTTCAAGTAAATGGATTTAGGAGCTTTTCTTGGTCCACCGACCACCATGACAAAAGTTTTTTTAATGTTGATGTGCAAGTCCAGAGCACCCATGAAATCTGCATATTTAGATAAGGACTTCTGCAGTTCAATGGGGGTACGCGCTAGTATAACAGCGTCGTCCGCGTATAATAGGGCGGGGATCAGGCGGTCTTTTGTTCTAGGGAGGTCCCTTCCTCCTCTCAACATGGTCTCTTCTAATCCATTGGTGTACAAGGAGAAGAGGAAGGGGGCCAAAACACAGCCTTGCCTCACTCCCCGCTCTATTTTGAATGGCCTCGTCAGTTCGCCTCTTGTCCCAAACCTCACTTTCGCCGTGGCTTCACTGTACAGCTCTCTTAAAAAGTCCAGAAGAGGGGGATCTACCCCCATTTCGCTCAGCAGTGACCAAAGCTTAGCATGCGAGACACAGTCGAATGCGGAGGACAAATCTACGTAAACCATGTAGATGGCACCTGGTTTGGCGTGGGTGTACTTTGATATTAACAAGCTTAGATTTAAGGCCTGTTCGATGGTTCCAAAACCCTCTCTGAACCCGAACTGCAGGTCCGAGAGGATCTTTTTATCTTCTGCCCAGTCTTGTAGTTTTTCAAGGAGGACTGGGCCCACAACTTTGCCCAAAGAGTCAAGAAGCGATATTGGTCGATAGCATTTAGGATCTTGTCGGTCCCCCTTCTTAAAAATTGGTACCATGGTAGAGGAGGACCACGAATCTAACAGACCAAGTTTGGTTGTTGCCATGCAAACTCTTGTAATTATTGGTACCCAGAGGTCAGGAAGATGTTTGAATAGATCGACTGGGACCCCATCAGGGCCGGGGGCTTTCTTGCTCTTGCTTAGGGATAGCGCCAGTTCAAAGTCCTGCAAATCCACTTCCAGTGGTATAGGATAGGTTACTACAGTGGTGGTATACTGGGATTCTTCAGTGCTAGATGTCAAATTGAAGATTTTCGAGAAATAATTCACCCACGTGTCCTCATCAATAGCCACGTCGATTTTTGGGCCGTTGGAATCGGTTAGGAATGGGGTTTTAACTATTTTCCAGAATGCCTGGCTGTCTTTCGTGAGTGCACTCCGATGCAAAGCATTCCACAAGGATTGTTTAAGCTCTTTTTTCCTTGTTTTTCTGACGGAGTTATACTCCTGTCGAAGTGATTGGATATTTAACTTGTCTCTGTTTGGTTTTCCGAGAGCTTTCCTCAGATTAGTATGCGCTTTGGTACAGTCTCGGTTAAACCATCCTGTGGAACTATTTCGGTTAGATGTTTTAGTTAAAAAGTTTTTAATTTGTTCTATTATAATGTTGAAGTTTTCCAATATTTGTTTTGGTTCCGCACAGGGATCGAGACAAATCATTATGTTATCATATGCAGATGTTATCAATTGCTTTGTCAAGATGTTAGGGTCCACTTTTTCCCATCTGATGGTAAATCCGTTCCTTTTGCCCAATTCAAGCCGATTCTGGGTTAGTGCGGATGCCATGGTTGTCATCAATGTTATTGGTTGGTTTGTTCCTAGGTTTAGGCTTATGGCGGAATGGTCGCTGAGGTTATTTTCCAACATTTTGAAATTGTTAATTTGGGCTTTCAAAGCTTCTGTGCCTATTACATAGTCCACGGTAGTCTTATGGCCCCTTCCTCTATACGTTGGTTCCAGTGTGTTATTTGGCTGATGGATAGGATTTAAAATTTGCAAATCCAAATCAGACAGTATTTTATTCATGGCTGTCCCTGCTCCTGAGTGGATAAAGTGGACTAAGGGGTTGTCGTGCTCGTCCACCAGACCACAGGTATCGTTGTTGGGGCAAGGATGTAGATTAAAATCTCCTCCCCATAATATGTGGGCATTTTCCGTTTTCTGTTTAGAGTGACAGTGTTCAGTTATTTTTTCCTGAATTATAGAAAGAATACGCAAAAAGTTTTCGTCCTCCAAATTATTGTATATGTTGATTATAGAAATAGAGAGTTTTTTCCCCAGCATGACAGTGAGGATCTGGAAATTCGATAGTAAGTCTACCTTGAGAATCTTCATATCTGGGATTGTGTTTGCCAGGTAGATTACCAAGCCCCCTTTTGGTCTGCCTGAAATGCTGGGAAGGGCGGGGGATGTAAAGGTCCTGTACCCTACAAGGTGGAGGGACGCCGTTGCCCAGGTTTCTTGTAGGCAAATGATTTGAGTGTCCTTTAGGAAGCCAGCGGCCGTACCATCCTCGATCTTGTTTCGGAGGCCGGCCACGTTCCAGAAGATCACAGAAAGCTGGGTGGACATATTTTCTGAAGCTGTGTTTTCCATTTGTGGGGGGACTGTGATAAGGACGGGGGAGGTCACAGTTGTTTGTGGGGGCTCGGGGGGTATAATTGTTGGTCAATCGACCATTTCCAGGCCGCTAAACCTGTTCGAGGTTGGTATGCCCATCCAATTTTGTCCGTAGATGTTATCTCTGTAACTGGGTCCATAAGGTTGGTGGGGTGGTCTCTCCCATTGCTCCCAGTTTCTGAATCTATTTTGTGGGCCGATGAGCTGCCATGGGGCCTCTCTCTGCTGATGGTTCTGATTTACTGGCCACCAGGAGTTATTCGGGTCATTAAGTTGTGATGGTAGTTTGGGACCAGTAAAGTCTAGCTCCCATGGCTGTGGGATTGGTTTCCGCCAGATGTTATCATTATCACGTAGGTAGTTGTTATTGTTAAACCTTTTTGGATAAAAATACGACAGAGATCTTGTTGCAATCCCTCCTGAGGAGTTATTGTATTCCCAGGAGCAGATATAATCGGCTATGCTGGGGTCCTCAAACGTGATAACTATGCAATCCCCCCGGATGTTTTTTTTCCTGTGACCTACCCACGAGGTACGGGATACTGATGCTATTTTGCTTTTCCAGGGTGGCGGGACGGGGCGATTTGTATTCAACCAATACTGGACTTTGTTCTTTAACGACCAGTTAGGTTCTGTCCCCTCACCTGTAAGTTCGGGGACCCCCGTCATAACTACCACAAATGGGGATGCCTCAGGGGGCAAGTTTAAAATAGGTCTGTGGTTAGTAATCCTCCCCTGTTGACCTTTTGTTTTTGGAGCATTTGCATTTGTTGTAGCGGGAGTTTTATGAACAGTTGTATTTATTGTTGGGGTATTTACTGTTGGTGTTGGGTGGGAATTGGTTTGTGAGGGAATGGTCAGAGGCTTTGGGATTGTTTTTTGTGCAGTGGGAGGGTTTGTTACTGTAGGAACTTTTACTGCAATTTGTTTTTTGGTCTGTGGTGGAGGTAAAGTTGCGGGTTTCTTATGTACGGGAAGTGTGGTCGTGGGATTTAGGGCTGGTTTAGGCTGGGGTTGTGGGAGTATAGGTTTGAGGGAGCCAGAGATTTTTATTAATTGGCTCTCAATATTGCTGAGTCTGGTTTCCAAAGGGCGAATGTAGGAATTTAGGAGGGAGGCTATCTCCTTAATTAGCCTCGCTGATTCCCTGTCTCTACCTGATTGGTGTGGTATAAGGGGTTCTGGTATTAAGGAGTCTTGGAAATCTTGTGGTACATGATGGATTGTTACAATATTATTATTTGGGGGAACCGTGGGGTGGGATAGAGTTGCCGGGTTTGTATCACTGACCAAAACTATGTGTTCGGACGGTTTGAGATTTTCGGTGTGCTCTGGAGTTTTCCTAGTTTTCCTTTTCTTTATGGCACCCTCCCGCTTCCCTCTCTTTTGCCTTATTTCTTCTGGGGTTGGGTCAGGGAAGATGTCAGGGGTTTTCTCTAAGTCGCTCTCTGTAAAAGTTATGGATAGTTGAGAAGCTGAAAGGTTTACATTATTTGGAAGGCTGAGTCTATTTGCGGTCGCCGAGGTTTGGTTTGGCGCTGACTGTAGTTCTGGGGTTCTTGCGGTTGCTAGTAGCCCCATTGAGGAGCGGCGTGCTATTGCAAGTTCGGATGAAACTCTTCCCTCCATTAGACTTATGCTTTGGTCTATGAAGGAATTTGCTTTAGCTAGAAAGTCATCCATTGGACCTAACAGTTTTTCTCCTATCCCGTTCTTTTTAGATTTTTTCTGCTTGCTAGATCTCGTATTCATTTTTCCGTGATATGTTGCTAGGAGATCTTTCTAAGCTGTCTGACAGGGTTATTGTAGAGGTCAGAGAGATGATGGTTATCTGTGTCGGGATGACCAGTATGTAGTGGTTAGGGATATGGGCCGGACCGGACTCTCACGATCTCGAACGGCCTCAAACGGCCCGCTCTTTGCCCGGTCTTCGCCCCGGCCTGCGTCCCGCGTGCGTCCCGCGTTGCGGGATGGGCCCCTCTTCCTTTACGCTAGAAGGCTGGGGGCGTGGCCGCCGGGGGAAGAGGCAGCAGCTGTGGTGAGCTAAGGCTGCTGGTACTCGCAGTCCCCCGGTAGGCTTGCCGCTCTCTTGACCTCTGCTGTACTCAACCTGGGAGCGAAGATGGCTTTCCACCGACTGTGGACGCTCACACCAGGGAGAACGGAGGCAGGCAGGTGATGAGCGGCACCCGCGAAGCGGGTGTCGCGAAAGGTCAGTGTTGTATGCAGGCAGCAGGTTGTCCTTGCAATGGGAGTCAGGTTATGGCCAGGAACACACCACTCTGTGTGCACAGCTCAGCGCTTCAAAAGGCCGAAGGCTGGGGGCGTGGCCGCCGGGGGAAGAGGCAGCAGCTGTGGTGAGCTAAGGCTGCTGGTACTCGCAGTCCCCCGGTAGGCTTGCCGCTCTCTTGACCTCTGCTGTACTCAACCTGGGAGCGAAGATGGCTTTCCACCGACTGTGGACGCTCACACCAGGGAGAACGGAGGCAGGCAGGTGATGAGCGGCACCCGCGAAGCGGGTGTCGCGAAAGGTCAGTGTTGTATGCAGGCAGCAGGTTGTCCTTGCAATGGGAGTCAGGTTATGGCCAGGAACACACCACTCTGTGTGCACAGCTCAGCGCTTCAAAAGGCCGAAGGCTGGGGGCGTGGCCGCCGGGGGAAGAGGCAGCAGCTGTGGTGAGCTAAGGCTGCTGGTACTCGCAGTCCCCCGGTAGGCTTGCCGCTCTCTTGACCTCTGCTGTACTCAACCTGGGAGCGAAGATGGCTTTCCACCGACTGTGGACGCTCACACCAGGGAGAACGGAGGCAGGCAGGTGATGAGCGGCACCCGCGAAGCGGGTGTCGCGAAAGGTCAGTGTTGTATGCAGGCAGCAGGTTGTCCTTGCAATGGGAGTCAGGTTATGGCCAGGAACACACCACCAAGCCAAGTCAGTACTAACGAACTGGAAAGACACTTCTAAAACATATTACAGCGGGTGGCTCAACTGGATCACCTACCTAAGAGGAGCCGACTCCCTAGCGATATGATAGTCACCCTGGAAAACCACCTCCAGGAACCTATGGAAACCACTGGACAGGTGCGTGGACACTCTTGACCCACCGTAAAAACTTTGAACTTTTGAATGATCTTCCAACAAGGAAAAATGTTTACTCTATGAGCTCGCTTAAGCTGTTGGAGCTGCCATCTAATCTCTATCTCTCTCTCTCTCTACTTATTCACATTTTCCTCTCTTCCTACTTTACTACCAACCTACCACTATTGTATAACCAGCTAAAGGGGGTCATCCATCAATCAATCAAGAAATTTGTATAGCGCGCTACTCACCCGGAGGGTCTCAAGGCGCTTGGGGGAGAGGGGTCCGCTACTGCTCGAACAGCCAGGTCTTGAGTTGCTTCCTGAAGGAGAGGTGGTGTTGGGTCGGACAGAGGTAGATGGGGAGGGAGTTCCAAGTCTTGGCTGCCAGGTAGGAGAAGGATCTTCCTCCCATGGTGGCTCGTCGAATGCGTGGAACGGCGGCGAGGGCGTGGCTGGTCGACCGTAGCTGGCGGGTGGGAGTGTAGAAGGTCAGGCGGTTGTTGAGGTACCTGGGGCCCAGGTCGTGGAGGGCCTTGTGTGCGTGGGTGAGGAGTCGGAACGTGATTCTCTTGCTGACGGGGAGCCAGGAAGGTCTCTCAGGTGTCCGGAGATGTGGCTGTGTCGGGGGATATCCAGAATGAGTCGTGCGGAGGCGTTCTGGTTGCGTTGGAGTCTTTTCTGCAGTTTGGCTGTGGTTCCGGTGTAGAGGGTGTTTCCGTAGTCCAGTCTGCTGGTGATGAGTGCCTAGTGACCGTCTTCCTGGTTTCGGTGGGGATCCATCGGAAGATCTTTCGGAGCATGCGTAGGATGTTGAAACATGATGACGAGACGGCGTTGACTTGTCTGGTCATCGAGAGGGAGGAGTCCAGGATGAAGCCCAGGTTGCGTGTGTGGTCCGTTGGTTTGGGTGCGCTGCCCAGGGCAGGGGGCCACCAGGAGTCGTCCCAGGCAGAGGGTGATGATCCAAGGATGAGGACTTCCGTCTTGTCTGAGTTCAGTTTCAGGCGGCTGTTCATCATCCACTCGGCTACGTCTTTCATCCCTTCGTGTAGGTTGGTTCTGCGTTGGTGAGGGAAAGGATCAGCTGGGTGTTGTCGGCGTAGGAGATGATGTTGAGGTTGTGCTGGCGTGCGATGGCTGCGAGGGGGCTCATATAGACGTTGAAGAGGGTGGGGCTGAGTGATGATCATTGTGGTACGCCACAGATGACTTCGGTGGCCTTGGATCTGAACGGGGGGAGACGGACTCTCTGGGTTCTTCAGGCGAGGAACGAGATGATCCACTCTAGTGCCTTCTCTTGGATTCCGATGTTGCTGAGGCGCTGCACTAGGGTGCGGTGGCAGACAGTATCGAACGCTGCGGAGAGGTCCAGGAGGATGAGGGCCGCTGTTTCCTCGTGTCGAGCAGGGCTCGGATGTCGTCAGTGGCTGCGATGAGGGCGGTCTCGGTGCTGTGTTTGGCTCGGAAGCCGGACTGCGAGTGGTCGAGGGATCCATTTGTCTCGAGGAAGGCGGCAAGCTGTCTGTTGACGGTCTTCTCGATGATTTTGGCAGGAAACGGGAGGAGCGAGATGGGGCGGTAGTTCTTGAGGTCGGTGGGGTCTGCTGATGGTTTCTTCAGGAGGGCGCTGAGTTCGGCATGCTTCCAGCTCTCCGGGAAGGTGGCAGTGTTGAAGGAGCAGTTGATGATGTCCCGGAGTTGGGGTGCGATGATGGAGTGGGCTTTGTTGAAGACGTGGTGGGGGCATGGGCCGGTTGGTGATTCGGAGTGGAATGTGTTCATCGTGTGGATGGTGTCTTCGGTGCGGACCGGGGTCCAGGCGCGGAGGGTGGTAATGGGGGGCGTCGGTTCGGTGGTTGGGTGCGTTGTCTGTGCGCGGAAGCTGTTGTGTATGTCTGCGATCTTGCTGTGGAAGAACGAGGCGAGTGAGTCGCAGAGGTCTTGTGAGGGAGTGATGTTGTTGTTTACGGTGCTGGGGTTGGAGAGCTCTTTGACGATGCTGAAGAGTTCCTTGCTGTTGTGTGCGTTGTTGTCTAGTCATTCCTTGAATGCTGTCTTCTTGGTGGTGTGGATCAGCTGGTGGTGTTTGCGGGTGGTGTGCTTGAGGGCGGACATGTTGTCTGTAGTCGGGTTTTTTCGCCAGGCTTTCTCGAGGGTACGGCAGTTCTTTTTGGAGTTTTTGAGGTCGTCGTTGAACCAGGAGGCTTTCTTGCTGCCGGGCCTGCTGGGATGGTTTTTCAGAGGTGCGAGGTCGTCAGCGCAGTTGGTGATCCACTGTGTGAGGTTGTTGGCTGCTTGGTTGGGGTCCGTTGAGCTGGCAGGAGGGTTCTGGTTCAGTGATGTGGTGAGCTGGTCGGTGGTGATCTTGTTCCAGCTCCTGCGGGGAACCTGTTGCGGGTGGTGGTGAGTCGTGGCCCTTCTGAAGCTGAAGTGGACGCAGCTGTAGTCTGTCCAGTGGAGTCCGGTGGAGTGGCTGAAGGAGATGTACTTGCTGGAGGAGAAGACTTGGTCAAGCGTGTGTCCGGCGTAGTGGGAGGGGGTGTTCACCAGTTGCTTGAGTGCGAGGTTGGCGAGGTTGTCCAGCAGGGTGGTGGTGTTGTTGTCATTGTTGTTCTCCAGGTGGAAGTTGAGGTCCCCTAGGAGGATGTAGTCAGCGGAGGGGAGGGCGTGTGGGCTGATGAAATCTGCGATGTCTTCGCTGAATTGTGTGCGGGGTCCTGGGGGTCTGTAGATTAGGGTGCCTCTGAGTGTGGTCTTGGGATCAGTGTGTATCTGGAAGTGAAGATGTTCGGCGGCTGTGAGGGTGTCGTCGGAGTTGGTCGTGATGCGGATGGTATTCTTGTGGACGATGGCGATGTCCTCCTGTCTGGTTGACGCGGTCCCTCCGGGTGATCTTGTATCCGTCCGGGATGGAGATGGCGATGTTGGGCGCTGAGGAGGCGTTCATCCAAGTTTCCGTGAGGAAGGCGACGTCTGGAGATGTGGTGTCGAGCAGGTTCCATAGTTCCACGGCGTGTCTGTGGACGGAGCGGGTGTTGAGCAGGATGCACTTCAGGTGGAAGCTGCTGGTGCTCGGCTTGGCGGGTGCGGTGCAGGTCTGGATGCAGGAGAACTTGCAGGATTGGGAGGTGAAGGGTCCGTGGGTGCGTCTTGGGGTGGCTCGGTAGCAACCGGGGATCCGGCCGGTGTCGAGTGCGCGGAGGGTGGCATCGTCGTAAGTCCGGCGGGTGGGCTGGCATCTGCGGGGGCCAGGGGGTCTGGCGCTGGGCGCGGTCCAGGCGCGGACGGGCATAGACAGGCTTGCCTTTGGCGCGCCTTCGGCGCACCATTGGCGTGCCCGCTGCGCGTGAACGCTGCGCGTACGTGCAGACTCTGCCATAAATGGAGAGTGGGGGGGGGCGGAGCAAGGGAGGAGCAGCTGGGAGGCGGGAGCGGGGTGGCAAGTGGGGAGGGGAGCATTGCGGTGATGCTGGAGAAAATGGGGGTGGGGCCGCGCGGGAGCAGCGGCAGGGAGCGGGGAGCGGGGTGGAGCAGCGGGAGAAAAACGGAGGCAGAGGCACAAAAACAATCAGGGGCACAACAGTGGACGAGAAAAAAAATTACTTGCACAACAGTGGAGAACGAGATCAGGGGCACAACAGTGAGGCAGATACAATACTGGCAGCGCCGGCGGCAAACGGAGACCGGGCACACTCAGGATGGGCGACCGGCTCTGACCAGGTCAGGTCTATGTATCGCTTACTTTGCACTGCATAGGACGGCCACCCTCACAAAGATATCTCTGTGCACTGTATGTTATGTATGTGTATAAATACCAAAAATTAAAAAATTAAAAATAAAAAAATAAAAAATAAAAAAAATAACGAAGCTCTGCCTTGAAAAAGCCCACGGCCATTGGGCAACTAGGGCGAAACACGTGTCGGCTTTTCTCCTCACCATTTCTGTCTGCACTTTATTTATGGAAATATAAATAAAAACCAAGCACGTGATAAACATCAGCGAAACATCTGAAATGTATTCCATACCGACGTTGACTAATTGAAAGGGCACAACCCTCCATCTCTCTTCACGCTCACGGTGCCAGATGCTGAGGACATAGGCCCATTTAGCCTTTCCTAATAGGGCCGAATCGCTATTTGGGCCTATTAAGAAATGCTCAATGGCCTTTTCAGGTGTACAAAGGCCAGTTCGCAATTTGCGATTTCTACCCCATAGGAAACGCAAATTCCGATTCCCTATTTGTGATTCCTAAAGCACATGTGCAAAGCATTTCCTAAGTGCGATTTGGGCATTTAGGAAATGTTATCACCATCGACTTGAAGACGATGGTAACAATGTGCAAAATGAAAAAGTCCATTTTTAAATGTGACATGAAGGCATATGCGCACTTACATGTGCACTATGCATTTTGGGGTGCCTCCAGGAGGGCCTTAGGCACCCTTGGGTGTGAATTTCCTAAATTGCCATCTACTATTAGGAAATCACAATTTAAGAAATGCAAACCATTTCCTATTTTACCTATAGGTGGGAATGCAATAGCATTTCCTATTTGTCATCTCCTAATAGTGATTCCTTCTTTGTAGGAATCACTATTAGAAAATCGCAAAAATTAGTACATTTAGAGCCACCTGTATCAACATTAGGAATAGTGATTACCTAATTCAGATTTACTGAGAATCGCAATTAGGCAATTGCTATTCCTAATGTATAAAACTCATTGAGTTTCAGTTAGTGATTTCTAGGTCGTCGCAAATGGACTTACCTCATGAGTATTGATAAGGTAGGTCACAATTTGTGACACCGTATGAATTGCTAAAATCATGGGGATGGTGGCCTACTAGGGTCAGCAGACCACCATGTCTAATTATTCCTGTTCATTAGTTTTTAATGCAGTACATTTTCCTTAAAGAAAAGAGTAGCGTTTAAATATATATATATATAGTTTTTCTTTTCATTTTTTAAGAGCAGACAGTGGTGCGTGGGAGCACTACCCGTTCTTAAAAAATATTTTTACCACCAATTCCCAAAAGGAGAAGGACCCCTTCTGATTTGTGAATGGATTACCACTTGAAGCTTGTGGTAAAATGTGAATGTTTAGCGACTGCATTCATGGTCACGAAACATTCATACATACCGTGAGATTTGGTATTTGGAAGGCATTGTCCTAAACATGCCCCTTTCAAATACCGAACCGCAAACCTATTTTTTCATTCAGTAACAGTTTACCAAATCGCATAATAGGGTTTGATACATTAAAAAAGTATTTATTGGATTCACAAACACGCCAATTCTGTTTGCGAACACAAAATAGCTTCATACATGTTGCCAGTAGTGGCTCCTGGTGGGAGTGCTGCCGGGCGGTGATGCGGGGTGGGGGAGGGGCAGGGTAGGGGGTAGTTAACTATGGAATACGGCCCAACAGAGGTAAGTAAACAAATAAATAAATTAAACGAAATTCCTTGCAGCGCTGCATTGCAATTGCGACTGCCGGGCGGTAATGCGGGGCGGGGGAGTGGCAGGGTGGAGGGGATGCAGCGTGCGCAACAAATTTTGTTTTATTTATTTATTTGCTTACTTACCTCTGTTGGGCCGTATTCCAGAGTTAACTACCCACCACGCTGCCCCTCCCCCGTCCCGCATCACCGCTCAGCAGCACTCACACCAGGAGCCACTACTGCATGTGGCCCTTCATTTTGCATTTTCTAAATAGCGATTCCTACGGAATCAGTATTTTAGGAAATGCTTTGTACATTTGGCACATATTCACTTTCCTAATTTTGAAATTTTAAAATCTTTTCAAAATGAAACTGAAGAACAGAAACAATGAGGATGCGCTGAAGTTTTGAAGAGTGAGTTTGCAGCGGCTGTCCGCATCTCTGAACAGCCGAGTGTACTCTACGCCACGCGATTGCGCTTTTCTGTACAACATACGCTAAAGACAAGTTGCAATGAATAGATTCTCAGCGCCTTGTTTGGACAATATGTACAAGCCAAATATAGAAACATATACCTTAACTGCCAAGACCCATCAAAGCTACCAGTTGCGCCCTGTGGAGGGAGTTCCATGGGGCGGAAAGGCGGGCGGGGGTAGTAAACACCGGAATATAAATGATTGCAGGTAAGTAAACAATTAAATGAATAAAATGAATTTCGTTGCGCGCCCTGCATTGCAAAATGCGATGCAGCGCAAGCTACGAAATTCGTTTTATTCATTTAATTGTTTACTTACCTGCAATCATCCATGCAATGCTGGGAGTGCAACGAAATTCGTTTTATTCATTTAATTGTTTACTTACCTGCAATCATCCATATTCCGGTGTTTACTACCCCCCCACCCTGCCCCTCCCCCGCCCTGCCTTTCCACCCCACGGAACTCCCTCCCCAGGCCGCAACTGGAAGCTACATGTAGGACAACCCAGCATGGTCAATATACAGCACTTATCAAAAGTACAGAATAGTTTCTATTCATGTTCACAATACACCTGGTTCTATAAAAAATATAGAAAATAGAACTATGAACCTGTTTATTATAATGTGAAGACTAGATAGGAAAGATAGAGAGGGGTGCCAACTAGAAGATAGATAGATAGATAGATAGATAGATAGATAGATAGACAGATAGATAGATAGATAGATAGATAGATAGATAGATAGATAGATAGATAGATAGATAGATAGATAGATAGACAGATAGATAGATAGATAGATAGATAGATAGATAGATAGATAGATAGATAGATAGATAGACAGATAGATAGATAGATAGATAGATCGATAGATAGATAGATAGATAGCTATATTTGCTTCAGTGGGTTCTGAAGATTCTAATATGGAATGTATCATAACTTTCAGCTTTATAAATGAATTACTGGCTAAGGCGAAGTTCTCAGGCGAGTTTATTATAATAATAATAATAATAATAATATTAATATTAGTAATAGTAGTAATAATAATAATAGTATAATAATAATATTCTAAACACTTTCAACTGTGAATAAAGGGGACACATTGACGAACAAGGGTTTTGATAATAATAATAATAATAATAATAATAATAATAATAATAATAATAATAATAATAATATACTGCCGTTTTTAGATGCCTTTGACGAAAAGGGGAGTTTAGTTTTCAACGACCACACAATGAGGTGGGATGTGTGAACCAATACCGACGAGCCCTCATCTGCTCGAGTATTTGCATTTTATAGACAGATATGAGATTATAGACAATCTAAACGCGCGAGACCCAAATTAAAATGTGCCATGTATAAAAATATCTTATTACCAGAATTCGTTCGAAATCTCACATTTCGTGCCTGTAAATATCTAGTTTTACACATTTTTAATTCGATCGGGATTAATTCGTTCAAATAGTATTTGTTTAAGAAGTAACAAGTAAGCGGCTCGGGATGACCGGTAGAAAGGCAGAACGCGAGTTCTTTTGCATCGAGAAAAGCGTGCAGTGCATTTGCTGAACACTTTCACCCTGTGCATTGCCTGCCTTTGACATCAGTGCACATTGAAAAGATGTGTTACCTCTATTCGATGAGCATTATAGCCACTGTGTATGTAAACTCGTTCGATAATATCCCGAATATAGGAATATTTAGATTCACGCCAGGGAGCGTCAGAAACATGAGTGGACATAAAACGATACCGACTTTTACACTGTAAGTTTCCACATCTGCTATTTCTTTGCGCGAGCTGTGGGTCGTGTATTCTAATATATAAATCGAGCACTAAACAAGGTGTTTTTACCTCAGCTGTGAACATTCCGTGTTTCCCGTGTGTTGTTTCGGCGACTTGGAGCTCGAAAGACCAATGAACACAAAGGAAACAGCTAAAGGTCTTTCACCGTTTGTTACAAACAAGCTGGCTCGGAAACAGTGGACTCCACATGTATGTTTATAAAGGCGGTGCATGGCGAGTGCAAGACTGAGTGTGCATCGACAACGTTTGCAGCAAGTCAGAACACTGAGCGTAACTACTGTCAGTCTATAGGGTGTATATTTAACACTCTTGCAAGGATGATACCTTTATAGAACAAACGCATTATATGATTTCAAACTTCCAAACTTACGTCGACAAAGTCTATTTCTATGTTTCTAGAATTAGAGAATGTGGTGGGCTTCAAGAACACCAACTCCAACATAAAACACAATCTTAAAAAATGTACCGTCAATGCAAAAATATTTAAATACCACGAATGAAAATTTTATATACACAGATACATTTATAAAAACACAGACATTTATAAGAATGAGCAAATCCGTGTAAATCTATACATGCTTGCATACAATTAAATACATGCATGTATGTGTGCATACGGATATACAGCTATGGCAATCATATATTTTATAAAAACCCTGTTTAGTTATAGCAATATCTCTGGTGCGAGTCTGGCGGGAGGCTCAAACATCCTGTTATTCTCGGCAATCACTTTATTTCCCCGTGCTTAAAAATAATAATAATAAATGAATGTGTCCGTCTGTAATACAACTGTTGATCATGTAAAGAGCTCTGAAACCTTCGGGTCGAGTTCGCGCTATATAAAACTGCACACAAAAATGCATCTAAACGTATATACACATCCATATGAAGATGCATGTTTAATATATAACTATCATATGTCTATGAGGACAGATGCGTCGTTTACATTCTAATTCACAATGCTGAAAGATGTGTTTAACATTATCGCGCTCATTGTAAATAAGTGAAATGCACTGGAAGTGTTAATCCTTCAGTAATTCACAGAGTCGAGTACTCCACGCCTGCCGCACACACGCCTCCCGTAGATCGAATCTACAGCGACACTCTACCTGCAGAGGCTGAAAGGCGGGCGGGCCCGTGTCCTGGCTGTCATTCTAGCGCAGCTTCATTCTCTGCAAGGAGGGGCCGCCCCAATGTGGATTAACAGTGTATCTCAGAGAGGAAACTAGGGTTAATCTGAGCGGTGCCAGAGGCAGGGCTACTGGGGCTAAGGTGGGTGGGTACTGCAATTAAGAGCTTTGGCACACGGAGGGCAGCAGGGTGGCGCCAGCAGAGCCCCAGTGCTCTGATATATAAGACAGGTGGAATCCGAGCGTGAAGCACCCACCCTGGACAGAGCCTCGCTGGCTGCAGCCCGAGCGCGCCAGGAGGCTGCAGCGCATGAACCCAGCACACCTTCCGCACCTCCCCGGCATGTGCACCATGACAGCAGGTGACCCGCACTCGCCCACCGAGGCGCCCAGCCCCATGGGCAGCTCCCCCAACCTGTCTCTGGACTCCAGGGGTTCGCTGCGGAGCAAGGACGGGGTTCTGATCAAGTCGGAGCCCAGAGGGGGCAGCGCCACCCCAGAAGACCGGGAGGAGGGCAGCACAGGCCAGGCGGAGGACCATGCCCCTTCCTTGGGGGGCAGGAGGCGGAAACGGCCGGTGCAGCGAGGGAAGCCACCCTACAGCTACATCGCCCTGATCGCCATGGCCATCGCCAACTCCCCCGAGCGCAAGCTGACCCTGGGCGGCATCTACAAGTTCATCATGGAGCGCTTCCCCTTCTACCGGGAGAACTCCAAGAAGTGGCAGAACTCCATCCGCCACAACCTCACCCTCAACGACTGCTTCGTCAAGATCCCCCGCGAGCCGGGCCACCCGGGCAAGGGCAACTACTGGACGCTGGACCCGGCGGCCGAGGACATGTTCGACAACGGCAGCTTCCTGCGGCGGCGCAAGCGCTTCAAGCGCACCGACATCACCACCTACCCGGGCTACATGCAGAGCTCGAGCGCCTTCACGCCCACCCCGGCCGTCCGCCCGGCCTACCCCGGCAACATGTACTCGAGCTACGGCCACCAGGCCTCCCCGCACCCGGCTATGATCCACCATTACCAGTCCCCAGCCCCCAGCCAGCACCGCGTCTTCAGCATCGGCGGCTTCATCAGCCAGCAGGCCCTGGCGCAGTCCTCCGCGGGGCCGGAGCTGGGGCCCCAGTCTCTGGGCTACAACGGGGACCTCGTCAACATGGCGGCCAGCTGCAACGTCAACATGGCGGCCTCCTGCTCCGCCAACATGGCGGCCGGCGGCGCGGAACCCACCTGCTACCAGCCGCAATCTGTTAGCCCCAGCGGGTCAGGACTCCTAAACCGGACCTCCAACATTGTGTATCCCTACTGCGCCTCTCCGCCCCACATCTCCATGGCTCAGGCTAGCTACTCCCCCAACAGCCCCCAGGTCTATGGGGCCGCCCCAGGTAGACTCTCCTTACAGCCCCTGCGGGCCAACCCCTGCACGGACAGCGAGCAGCTGCTGGGCCTGTCCAGCTCTCAGATGAACGGACTGGGGCAGTTCTCGGCCAACAACTCCTATCTCAGGCAGCCCACCTACTCCACTGGGCTGGAGAGGTACTTGTAAAGGCGGCATTTATTTTCATGAAGACATTCCTAAATTCAGCTAGTTAACAGGTGGCCTGATATTTAAGCAAGACTGCATGATTCCTGAACTCTGTTTACATTTCTATCATATCCGTATCGTTTTGTTATTTTAACAACATTTAACATTTGATTGCCACTCTAAGTTTGCCCAGTGGTGCAAACACAGAAGTACCTGTTTACTGCTGAGAAATATGGGTACTTTTCCCATTAAAAGCATTGGAGCAGTGCTGGTACTATCCCTTTCAAACAAAAGAAGTGCAAGTACAGAGTACTTGATAGTACCTACACATTTAAAGCACTGGGTTTGCCCATCAAAGGTTTGCCTGCTGACTAGTATTCTATCACCAACAGTGATTTTTATGTCGAGTAATGTTGTCATATGGCAAGTGCTTTATTGGAGTCCATTGTATTTTCATATGGCTGTTTAAGAAAAACTAGGAAAGTCAACTACAAAAGTATTTTCCACCATGAAATACAAACTTTAAACATCCAATACAAGACAAAACCAACTCACAAATAATTTTATAGTTTTTGCATTCTTAGCTGATTACTAAAACAAGAATAGGCAGAAAAACTATGATTAAAACTATACAGACTTTTACACAAATTCTAATTCAAGAACCGGTTCCTGACCATGTAGAACCACAAAACGTCAACAAACAAGTAATTGTCTATGAGAAAGGTGAGATGCCTAAAATCAGGGCCTTCAAAAAACTATAAATCAGCAAAAGCCCTTATTTCCCCCTATGAAAATTGTACTTAAAACAGCAAATGCAAGAAAAACCAATCACTTATAAAGTGTTTTAGAACAGCTGGTAGGTTCCTAACAGCCTATTAAAGCAAACAGGGATATATCTGCCTCGTTATTAAATATTTCAGAGAATTTTACACACATTCTTAAGTATTAGCTCCTGGCAATCCAGAATATCAATATACTAATAAATTATCATGTTCCTATCTGGAAAAAATGGCAACTGCAGGGAGCACCACCACTCTCGATTGTTAATAATGATTTGCTGTCAATGTCTAATTATGGTCTAAATATGTTGTGTAGAAGCCATATTTTGTACATGTCAACATTTGTACAAGTGCACTTACTTCATACTCCTGCTCATCTGTATTTCACAGTTTACTTTCACGTGGAGTAATGAAGCATGACAGGGACCACATTTTCTACTGAAAGACCGTATTTGTGAAATGTTTATCAATACTGTTTTTTATTAAAATATTGCAAAAAACCTACAGCAACTGGCATCTTACTTAATAACTGCAAGTATTGGAGTCATGTAAAGCTGAGTGAGTTGCCGTAAAAGTGACAAATTTTGCATGGCTCTTGGATGATGTAAACTGCCTGTGGAAGTCGAGCACTTGTCTAATGGAGCCCTTCCTTTGTTTTTTGAGTAAACATACATTGTAATTGCTTTTTAGATTATATAAATACTTCTTTTATAGCAGCTATATAACCATTATATATTTAACACCTCTGTACCATGTAGCAAACAAGCACACTTGACAGAAAACTAGTTTAGAAAATATCACAGTAACCCACAACACACATTGGAATAATATTGCAGATAACTTTAGATAGAGAAGCAAGAGGTGGAAAACACGTAGTATGGGTGGACTACGTTCTAATTTGAAGAGTACAGACCTTCATACCGATGTTGCGCCTCATGGGAAATTAGTTTTCTGGGCAATAGGGCTCCTAAGTCTTTAAATCTTTGTGCTTCAAGCTGTAAGGAAAATGCGGAAACGCATTCTCTCAAAGTTGCCAGGTCGGAGGAGACCTAATGCAATAAAAAATGCCTTTGAAACTTAGCACTGCTCGTGTGCGTGCTCTACTCTATGCGGAGTAGTGTTGGATATATATATATATATATATATATATATGTGTTTGCAGTTGTTCTACTGCTTTCTCTTAGCGCAGTAAGAATCAAGCGGCACAGCAGGGCTAGATTTTCTAAACTTTATTTCATCACAATTACTGCACTTTTTACAGGGGCAGTATATAGAAATATATTTATATAGTTACACTTATAGTCCACACCTCCCTTACAGATAAAATATATATACACGCACACACACACACACGCACCCACACACACACACACACACACACATTATACATGCCAACATCTTCAAACTATCATGTTACACTATTTGCATCTGCAGATATGGTGTATGTCAAGGCTTTGTATATTTCTTTTAAAAAAGGTGTTTAACCAAAACCAGGACTCAAGGAGTGGCATTTGTGCAGTTGGGTAAAATTGCATTAAAGAGTCCATGTGACTATTAAGCGTGTTATTTCCCTGTGTACCGTCATTGGAACATGCTGTAACTGTTGTTTTTCTCATACCAGTTTCACGCTACTTTGGTTATAATATGGAATTGACCTTTGCACTGCATTAATAAATAATGAGATGACAGTAGCTCTAAAAACATTTATTTTAATTGGCGGGAAATATATATATATATATATTATATATATATTTGAAAAATGCTTCGCCGAAATGCGTCATTTGTGCAAACAATTAATGAATTGTGTTGTCCTTTGGTGTGCCGCTTTGCTTATTTGGGATCGCTCATATATATATATATATATATATATATATATATATATATATATATATATATATATATATATATATATATATACGGTCACCCTTCTCAACAGGGTTGTTGGTTAGGTGATTGCACTGGATTAAACATCTGCAAACATAATGCGTGCCTTATCATTTTTTGATGCACTTGAGTTTGTGTCTTCGTGGAAGACAAGAGTGCCTGGCTTTACATGGGCATCTTACCCATATGCACACTGCAGCTGTAGGGGCCCTATTCAGAGGACCGGGGACTTTGGAAAATATATATATATGTGATCCAGACCAAGTTGTTTCGGTCAAAACGAGTCATGCTGGGGCACTGGCCAGGATTGACTGGTTGCTTGAGCCATCATTCTTGTCCCTCGAGTTGTCCGTACCTGTTTGTGTGCCGTAGAGGACTGGTGACATTCGGGATATATATATATATATATATATATATATATATATATATATATATATATATATATATATATATATATATATATATATATATATATATATATATATAAATACTTTTCATGAGCAATCAATTCATCACAGCATGCCCCTTGCTATCACACAGCAAACTAACCCAATAGCGTAAAACTTTGCCTGAATAGGCATAATAACTTCAAGAAAATAGCATTAATGAATGATGCAATTTCATAACTTTGCTCCACAATAAAGGTTTAACAGTGTGCACACATAACCTACTTTCATATATGAAAAACACAAACTCCTCAAACTTGCACAAGAAATATGTTAAGTACTCATCTCTTTATGTGTCTATTATGTAAGACCGGTAACCCATGGGTAGCGTGCCACATGCCTGGAAAGGATAATGGTAACAAAGTTATTAAACACTGGATTTAACTTTTTGGACGCATAACCAACAACATAAAATTGTCAATATTTACACAAATGTGGCTGATAAATCTGTTTAAATGAAATGCACCGAAACTATTAGCATGAGCAATCTTTATGTCCATATTGGACTAATAACTACCATTGGGTACACTTGAAAAGTGTACTGCTCAAATAAACGGTTATGCAAATAAATATATATATATGTGTGTGTGTGTGCATATGTGTATGTATGTATATATATATATATATATATATATATATATATATATATGTATATATATATATATATATATACACACGTACTAACGTACTACCGGAGTGTGACTTTATGTACTCTTACATGCCTTGGTGAATTGGCCCCGAAACGTCCGACTCCCTATTAGCAAAAGTGCAAAGAAGACACAGTCCTTTCTATTTTTACAAATGTTATATGAATATGCCCCTTCTATTCCCATTTTATTGCCTTTTTAGATGTTTTGGGACCATTTCACAAAGGCATGCAAGACTCCATAAAAGAGTACTACAGCAGCACTACTTTAGGTACTCCAAAATGCATTTGTGAATAAAGCCCATGCTGTAGTACAGTTGCGTTATTTATTTTCAAGTGGTGAATCAAAACCTCCTGTACCATTGGTTTTAAGCTATGCAATTATCTATTTCTTTACTATTTTTATTCTGGATAACAAACGGGAACTCATTGTCTTATTTGTCACTATTTCTATGTCTTATACTTTCTAAATATGTGTACGGACTTGTATGTGTGAAATAAGCTGAAGAGAGGGCCAGAAGGATTATAGAAATAATAAAATAGAAACACTTTATTTGTTAATTTTTTCTTGTGGTGTCTCTGGCATAATTTTGAAGTGTCATCATTGACTGAAGACTCCTTCATAGAGCATACAACAAAGTCTGTCTTGTCCCAGCGATGCAATCATAAGTGGCAAACAGAGAGATCATTTGGAAAACACATTCTCTATGTGGGGTCTACTGTAGAAATATGGAAAGATAAGATGTTGATCATCACTTTGTCTTTGGCTTGTTTTTAGAATTATATTCTACTTTCAGCTCAATCACTTGCTAGGTTTAGTAAACATGGTTTATTAAATCTGAGTAAGGCACAGATATCAACTATCACTTCCAGTTTTAAGTTGCTGCTCTGCACCAACTGTGACTGCGGTGTTGGTTCAAGGTTGTTTTAACAGAGGGAGAGTGTTAAAAATCAACAACACCCGTGAAGTGGACTTAGTATCTTCGACAGAAGCCAGCGAAGGGACTTGAGCCGGGAGAAGCCATCCACCAGAGAACTTAAAAGATAGGACGATTTCCAACTTTAATTCCAGGCACCACCAGGTCCTTGCTAACATTCTGCTGCTACTTGAGCTAATTTGATGCCATTGATGAACTAACTCTTGTTTTGGTTCTTTCCGTAAACTGTGGCCCTGTTTTGGGAAGATTCTGTCTTCTTTCCATCCCACACGTTTTCAGAAACTTGAATGGTTGTCCTCTGCCACGTGTTTCTTTTCTGTGTCATCCAACAACTACCAGATATTTGAGCCCTCCTCTGTTCCCTTTCTACAACAACCTTTGCTTTGACTCTTTATTCCTTGCTGTTATTCAGACATTTATGTTCACAACACAAATATATTTCCCTTTTTGTCGTTTTGCAATTCATACCCGGACTGTTTCCAGCCTGCTTTTTAGTGGTAGAGCCTTCTGTGGGATGATACATAGCACTATCTTAGGCCAGCATGGACAAACAAAAATATATTCTGTATTTCGCACAGAACTGCTCTGAATTTCCTTTCTGACATCTGCCATATTATGCACCGTGTTAGCATATAATGTAAGGATGTATTTTGAATTTTCTCTCTGTGTTTTCTCGAGGACAGATCTGCATTCACTCCGATGGAAATTACAACTTTTTCAATGTGAACAAACTGTTCCTTTTTTTATGTTCCCACGCTGAAACCTATGGTGTGAATTACTTTCCACCTAAGTTATTGCTGCTTAAAAAATGTTGTTCTTCTTAAGTACCCCCTCTTTCTTCCTAGCTTATATCAATCACTGCCAGAATGTCCTTTTAGTTCTTACGTATGCTACTCATATTTTTTTATTTCACTTTTAAAATAAGCCATAAATATAGGCATTTATAAATAAAGTTAATAATGCCTACAGTGGTAGTTATATTGTCGTGTAATTCACAATTGAAGGAGCTTCTGCTTCTTCACAACTTGTAAAGAGTCGTCAAGGCAATTAATGAAGGGATTTCACAATGGCTAATAAAGTTGATGCTACCCGCAACCCCAGCAATGACTAACAGTGAGTCACCTGGGTGTCTTTACCATTCATATCAATTTTTGTTATAGAAGCTAAACATACCCTGACAAGCAGTTAAGACCCAACTTTAAACCAATCACCTTGATAGGAACTGAGGGCATAAACCTAGAGTCCTGCTATGCAGACTCACATCCAAGGTGTCAAAATGAAACCTGTATCCTGTACACATAATAGTCCAGATATTGCATCTACATTGGCTCACAGGCTTCTGTAATGCTCCATATTTTTCTTCATTTAAGTTGATCGCCTTAAGAAGTGGCAAGATATTCTCATGTGCATATTAGGACCACTTGTTCCTCATGAATCTTAGCTTCACTGTAGAGTCAATTTCTTGAGTGTACTGGTGCCTGCTCCGAGAAACACCTTAGAATCAGCTGTACCCTTCACACCACCTTGTCTCTGTTTAAAAGGGGTTAAGGGATATTTAACAGCGTAGCCGTTTTGTCTATTTCACTCTCTCGTCAACTGTTTTTATTTCCATTTTGTGTTCATGGGGCAGATCATTCTCCCAATGTGCTGTTCCCCAGGAAATCCATCATCACATGCACACAAAAATACCAAATTTGCAGACACTGACACCAGTGGCAACCATAATTATAAACCAGTTTGGTACCAAAAGAGCTGATGAGAGCTCCCAGTTTACAGATGTGAAACCGAGACTGAGAGGGATAATTAGGAATAAATGCTTGCCAAGGTGCATACCCCAGGTGTGAGGTGAGACGTGAGACCCACCCCACCTTGGAGTTTCAACAAAGCCACTTGTTGCATGTGATGGCTTACTTAGCGGAGCAACTTTGCGTTTCTAACTACACATTAAGTGAGATTATAAGCTTCCCCATGTGGCCTGTATTTCTGTGCTTACAAAATGTGTTGAAAGACATTGCTATTAAATTAACCGAAACACAGTTTTCTCTTAATAAACCAAAATGCCCTAGGAATTTCGTTGCCCGTAATTTCTATAGTAAAGACACGTAGAGGTAATGCTTTTTCGTTAAGGTTTTCTATTTTGCGTATTTTTTCTTGCATCCCTGTTTTTGTTTCAGTTTATTTTGGTGTTATTTTTCACTTAGATTAATATATCGCCAAAGGCACATGTTTTAGGACACCATCTTTCAACTGTCCGAAATACACTGGCCCAGGCCTGCCACTTTGTGGACCATAAGAGTAGCTCTCAGATAGTCATTGGCAAGAGCCCCCGTCCCCTAAAGGGAGAAACCTGGAAACATAGTGCAAGGTATTATTCTTCAATGGCCACAAATCAAAATGCACAGACCCAGGCAGGGATAACAGTCCTACTGCCCCGCATCACCAGTCCAGCCCTCATGAAATCAAAAGTGGAAGACAACGGTCAATATAAGAATTTTTCTCAGCTAAGACAAAAGCCCCCTTGCCTACTGAATAAAGAATGGACTGGATTTGGGGTGGGGGAGGGAATAAGACAAAGTCTTTCTGTCTATCAAGGCCCACAGGGAAACATGTGAGGTTGTGATAGAGAGTGAGACATCTGTGCAAGGTACCATTGTGCTTCCCTTGAACACAGCACATTGCAGTAAAGGAACTCCTGCCCCTACATTTAGAGTGCATTGGTTTGTGCTTGCCATTTTCATCAGTCACTTGCTTCATAGACTTAAATAGATTCACACTTCAAAACAACCCATAGCCCCGTTTTAAAATGATTGGCTTACAAGGAAAGAGATATGATTTTAAGACTACTAGAGGCACATACATACATATCTTAATCCAGAAAGTAGCTCGGAGGAGTGATGCATCTGTTTCTAGTTCTTTCCAGACTATAGGTTTGAAACCTGATATGAAAGACATGAGCTCTGTTTAGATCTCAAAGGTCCTCCTAAATGCATCCATCTGTTCTCCCCAACTGATTGTAGAGTAGTCACTGTGACAGTGACACTCTAGCCTCTCACAACGTTTTTGGAGTAAGAGGTAGTGGGCCTAGAACATCCAATACACCACCTCACATATTCACGAGCACGTGAATACAGCTCATGTCTACCATTTTGGGTGGGAAATCTGGCTCTGTGGCTGAATTAGCCTTTCATTCTTTAAATGGATCCTCCCACAGCAAACATTTTGAAGTTTCTCCTAAATCAAGGGTACTAACCCCTGCAGTGATTATGCTATGCAATTGAAATGTTCAGTATTACATTAACTTAATATTACGTTTTCCGTTTTTACAGATTTTTACACAGACAATACAGCTTCTCGTTTCCTGTTTGCGTTTCTTTTTAAATGCGGATAAAAGTGGAAAATAGGTCTCCTTTGAATAATTCTCAGTGCTGTCTGTCTTGACTGCCAGGCCAGTACCCGTGTGGATTGACAGGTAGTCACGTTTACAATGCTTCGGGTGTGCAGCTATTTAACTTGTTCTGCAATGCTGTTTTCAGATGAGTATTTCGTATTGTATGTGACTGCTTATAGAGCGAAAACCTGTCAGACATTCAAGAGTAAGGGTACATTTATCGGATAAAGGTTGAAATATGCTTGATGCTGCTGAATGTTTACACTAAACTCAGCACATTTATGGATAAATAAAGATACAATGAGACAGAAATAAATATGGATAAATACAGATGGAAAAATCTTAAAATATAAATGCCATAAACGGAGAGGCTTGCTTATTATGTAGGCTTCAGTGGCCATGCCTATTTCTGTCAGTTAATGTGAAATAATTAGCACTACACTTTTGACAGTTTTACCCTTCCTTCACATTTTGCAATGATTAATTCACTAATGTTGAATTGCAGTAACACAGCAATACACGGAATTCATAGAATGGGATGAAGCATGCGGTGGTCCGATTACTACACATTTGTCACATTAGTGGTACTGTACATCTACCACATGTCAAGGTTTCAGCGAGTTAGAGTTATGTTAAATACCACTTCTTAGTAGGTAAAGTATTAGAAACAATAGTTAAACAAACATTGGCAGAGCCAATAGGTCTCACCTGTACAAGAGCTATTTTTGCTTTACCAATGTGTTTTAGCCATGTTACACATTAGAGTGGCTGCTGTACAGCACGGCTAAAAGTTAGTGGTGTAGAGTAGAGTGAAGTGGAGTGTCGTAGAATGGAGTGGCAAAGAGTGGAGTAGAGTGTTGTAGAATGGAGTGGCAGAGAGTGTTGTGAATTGTAGTGGCATAGAGTGAAGTCACACAGAGTAGAGTGGACTGATGTAGAGTGCATTAGCCTAGAGCACAGCTTTCCAAACTTTTCATGTTGGTGACACACCTTTTTGTGAAAAGAAATTCAGGGACACGGTAACGCGAGGAAGTGCAGCGAGCGAGCCCGAACCACCTATGGTGGGTTCAGGCCCCACACCCCACACACACATACCCCACCCCACACACACCCCACACGCACCACCCCACACACACACCACCCCACACACACACCCCACACAACCCCCCCACACACACACACCCACACCCACCCACACACACCCCACACACAACCCAACACACACCACCCCACAGACACAACACCCCACACACACACACCCACACACACAACCCCACACACACCCCACCCCCACACCCCCACACAAAAACACCACACACACACACACCCCACACCCCCCCACACACCCACCCACACACCCCACACACACTCCACACACACACACCCACACCCCCACACACACACCCCCACACACACACACCCCACACACGCACCCACACACACACACAACTCCACCCACACACACACACAAAAATGCAAGTGTACGTTTGTAACACAACTGGTGCTCATGTAAAGCGCTCTGATACCTTTGGCTCTAGTTTGCTCAACAAAAAAAGTTTGGCAAAAGCTGCATGGTAAAGCGTAAAGGATGTTTTCTACCATTATTTATCAACTTAGATGCTTTCTTAGAAGAGCTCCTGCTCAAATTAAGCACTGCCCTACTTCCTTTGCTTCTCATCCGTTTCCATGGCTGGAGCCGGACAATGATTAAAGCGTCCAGCTTGTAGTCATAAACTGAACTCTGTCTGCTTCTTAAAAACTGCAATAGTTGTGGAACCAAAACACGGTGCAGTCGGGTGGTGCGAGTCCATTCTAAAACCTCTGTATTCAGTGAGGCCACGGACAAACTCTCTATGGGTTGTTATCTGTTTTCAGCTCAGTTGTCTGCCTTCAGCCGCCCTTGGTTGACATGCAGATGACTTCCAAACTGCATACCAGGGGCAGCATGCTACCTCTGCAACTGCAAGCTGACATTTGTGATAGGGAGGGCCCATTTTAGGCGTTTGATGTCGGTGTTCCTAAAAGATAAACTCCAGAAGGGGGCGTGGTGTTGCCAAAGGCTCTTTTATGACCCCATGCAGTAGTCATGCCTAATTGGCACCTCTCAACCAGAAGCTCTTTAGCAGCACGCAGCGCCTGACACGTTCTCCAAAAACACTTGAATCAGCGCGTGATGAGTTCCAGATTGGTGCACGGTTTAGCATTCTTCAGCATTTAAAGGCAGCAGAACTTTCTCTTCCGGGGGCTATATGAAGTACAGTGTGTATATTACATCCGGACAGTTTCATGTGTGCTTATTTTATGTGCGGCAGATAATGTTATCGCATGAGGTAGTCCAGGCTATAGGATGCAGAGGAGTTACTGTTATGCGTGTTGAAAGTGCTGTGCTACACCTTTTCTGCTTGAATAAGAGAAGCTCTGTCTGCTCCATGACACATTTGTACTTCCTATGTCTACGTGAGATAAACAAGCAGCCATTCTGTACTCGTATTACCTGAATCGCGCCTCCTTTTCGTATTTTATAATCTTGAATGTACCAGTAACTTGTTAAAATGTACCAGTAACTTGTTAAAATGTAACCACGAGTACAGTTTTACCTATTTCTATGCGACTCTAATTCCTTATGTAATTTTCTTCGCTCTATTGTAAAGCGCTCTGACACCTCTGGGTAAAGATTGCGCTATATAAAAATGCATAAATAAAAATAAGCCCCCACTCAATACCCCTCCCCCCGTCGTGTGTGGCATCCCGGG
Source organism: Lissotriton vulgaris (assembly GCF_964263255.1). Taxonomy (NCBI): domain Eukaryota; kingdom Metazoa; phylum Chordata; class Amphibia; order Caudata; family Salamandridae; genus Lissotriton; species Lissotriton vulgaris. The sequence goes on from NC_141685.1 coordinate 334,001,992, forward strand.
ACCGCTCACAGCCGCACCGAGCACTTCACAGGTCTTTAAAGACCTTGTGCATGTTAATAGGGCTTTGTTGTTGTTTCAGACCTTCTAAGAGCCCCTGCAGCCCGACTCTGCCGATTGCCGGCAGAAGTCATCTCATCTCATCCCGCGACACACCTACGGCTGGAGCGCGACACAGTAATGTGTCGCACCACACAGTTTGGAAAGCTGTGGCCTAGAGTGTTGCAGAGTATAATGATGTAGAGTACAGTGGCATAGAGTGCAGCAGCATAGAATTCAGCGGCGTGAAATGCAGCATTGTAGAATGCAGTGGTGTAGATTAGAGTGGTATAGTAGAGTGCAGGGGTGCAGAGTAAAGTGGCAAAGAGTGAAAAAAAAATGTAATGTAATGTTGGCTTCTTATATAGCGCACTAATCACCCCAAAGGGTCTCAAGGCGCTTGCTTTGGGAACCCGTCCTGGTTTTTCCCTGTGAGATAGCCCATACTGGGCACCCCCAAGATGAAAGCCAGGCATCCCGCTGCGGGGGCCATAGTGGAGATTGAGCAAGCTATTGCCCAGATTTGCAGAGTGTGAGCCCCTGATTTGAATAGGCACCGAAGCGAGAATTATCGAGTCCGTGGACATTTTTGAGCTCAAGACCCTGCCGCGTCCGGAATTGAAACCTGGTCCCAGTCTGACCTCTGCTTCAGGGTCTGCCTCCTCTAACCAGTGAGCCACACTTCTCCAAAGAGTGCAGTGGCATAGGGTGGTGTGGAGTGGCATAGAGTGCAGTGGCGTAGAGTGGAGTGATGCAGAGTGCAGGGATGCAGAGTAGAGTGGCATAGAGTGCATTGGCCGAGAGTGCAGTGTTGCAGCGTAGAGTGTCGTAGAATGCAATGGTGTAGAGTGGCAGTGTGCATTTACATAGAGTGCAATGACATAGAGTGAATTGGTGTAGAGTGCAGGGGCATAGTGTACAGTGGTGCGAAGTAGAGTGCAGTGGCTTAGAGTACAGTGAAGTAAAATGTAATGGTTTAGAGTAGAGTGGAGAAGAGTGCAGTGGCACCGAGTGAAGTGACGTAGAGTGCAGTGACGTAGAGTGCAGTGGTGTACAGTGGATTGTTTCAGATTAGAATGAGGTGGAGTAGTGTTGAATGGTGCAGGGTAGAATGCAGTGGTATAGAGTAGCGTAGAGTGTAATGTGATAGAGTAAAGTGGTGTAAAGTGCTGTGGCTTAGAGGGCAGTCAGAGTAGATTAGAATAGTGCACAGTAGATTGATGTTTAGTGTAATGGCGTAGAGTTGAGTGTTACAGAATAAAGTGCATTGGCGTAAAGTGTATTGGCGTAGAGTGCCTGTGTCAGAGTAGCATAGAGTGGAGTGGTATAGAGTGGAGTTGTGAAGACTAATTTGGAGTGGCCTAGGCTGGAGTGGTGTAGAGTGCATTGGCATAGAGTAGACGAGGTGCAAAGTAGAGAGATGTAGAGTGGAGTGGTGTAGAGTGCAGTAGTGATACAAAAGGGGATGATGGACGGAGCGTTTGAAAAAATCAAACACTCACCCCCAGTCAACTGATCTGGGTTTAATCCATCACCATTCTTTAGTTCACTCAGCCACCCCAGTTCAGACATGGCTATATGCAAATCAGTCTGACCCTGTGCCTCATGGGAACAGTACAGCCCGAACTGCCAAGCCATGTCTTCCCTGGACCGGAAACAAGCATCCTGGGCCCGGTTTCGGATTCATAATCTTCATCAGCCAGGCTATCTTGAATCCAGTGGCCAAGTGAACAAGGGACTCACGTCTGAGCATACCCTGCCACACTTAGGGCAAACAAAGCGATACAAAAGGGGATGATGGACGGAGCGTTTGAAAAAATCAAACACTCACCCCCAGTCAACTGATCTGGGTTTAATCCATCACCATTCTTTAGTTCACTCAGCCACCCCAGTTCAGACATGGCTATATGCAAATCAGTCTGACCCTGTGCCTCATGGCAACAGTACAGCCCGAACTGCCAAGCCATGTCTTCCCTGGACCGGAAACAAGCATCCTGGGACCGGTTTCGGATTCATAATCCTCATCAGCCAGGCTATCTTGAATCCAGTGGCCAAGTGAACAAGGGACTCACGTCTGAGCATACCCTGCCACACTTAGGGCAAACAAAGCGATACAAAAGGGGATGATGGACGGAGCGTTTGAAAAAATAAAACACTCAACCCCAGTCAACTGATCTGGGTTTAATCCATCCCCATTCTTTAGTTCACTCAGCCACCCCAGTTCAGACATGGCTATATGCAAATCAGTCTGACCCTGTGCCTCATGGGAACAGTACAGCCCGAACTGCCAAGCCATGTCTTCCCTGGACCGGAAACAAGCATCCTGGGACCGGTTTCGGATTCATATCCTCATCAGCCAGGCTATCTTGAATCCAGTGGCCAAGTGAACAAGGGACTCACGTCTGAGCATACCCTGCCACACTTAGGGCAAACAAAGCGATACAAAAGGGGATGATGGACGGAGCGTTTGAAAAAATCAAACACTCACCCCCAGTCAACTGATCTGGGTTTAATCCATCACCATTCTTTAGTTCACTCAGCCACCCCAGTTCAGACATGGCTATATGCAAATCAGTCTGACCCTGTGCCTCATGGGAACAGTACATCCCGAACTGCCAAGCCATGTTTTCCCAAGACCGGAAACAAGCATCCTGGGACCGGTTTCGGATTCATAATCCTCATCAGCTAGGCTATCTTGAATCCAGTGGCCAAGTGAACAAGGGACTCACGTCTGAGCATACCCTGCCACACTTAGGGCAAACAAAGCGATACAAAAGGGGATGATGGACGGAGCGTTTGAAAAAATCAAACACTCACCCCCAGTCAACTGATCTGGGTTTAATCCATCACCATTCTTTAGTTCACTCAGCCACCCCAGTTCAGACATGGCTATATGCAAATCAGTCTGACCCTGTGCCTCATGGGAACAGTACAGCCCGAACTGCCAAGCCATGTCTTCCCTGGACCGGAAACAAGCATCCTGGGACCGGTTTCGGATTCATAATCCTCATCAGCCAGGCTATCTTGAATCCAGTGGCCAAGTGAATTGGCGTAGAGTGCCTGTGTCAGAGTAGCATAGAGTGGAGTGGTGTAGAGTGGAGTTTTGAAGACTAATTTGGAGTGGCCTAGACTGGAGTGGTGTAGAGTGCATTGGCATAGAGTAGACGAGGTGCAAAGTAGAGAGATGTAGAGTGGAGTGGTGTAGAGTGCAGTAGTGCAGAGTACAGTGGTGTGGAGTGGTGTAAAGTGGAGTGATGCAGAGTAGAGTGCAGTGGCGTGGAGTGGTGCAGAGTAGAGTGGAGTGATGTAGAGTGGAGTATGCACGGTGTGGTAGTGCACTACCATTACAGACAACACGTTTTCAATTGAAATGACCATTACGTTTGACCAGACATACTGTTTTACTTATAAAGCTATACAGCACACAAACGATAATGTGTGGAAATGGCATCACGTTGGGCATTGTTTTGTTTTGATCATATTAAAGTATTTGTTTCCAACACACTTCAGATTTAACAAAAAATCGGCTTCATTTGTGCATTCCCAATTCTGAAATACTTGCACAGTTCATTAAAATGTTGTTGTGTGATAGACAAAAATACCTTTCTTACCTTCAGTATCCAGCAAGATCGTCACATAAATCCTCTCACTTTGAAGTCAGTGAAAGAAAAGTACACCACAAGCTCCCTAGGAAGATAGAGCCTGATGCTTGACCTCTGTATTTGAAGGGATAGCAAATGAGACAAGATTAGAACAAGATTTACAGCCTGCTTCCAGAAAGGATTTCTCATGGAAAAATACCAGGGGAGCTGGTGTGAAGAGGCTTTCGTCCTTGGGAGGGAAGAATTCACCCTGGACAGCCAAAAACAAATAAAGCCAGCAAATAGAAAGCCAGAAAGAGTGAGTTACATACCACAGAGCCAATTGTAAGCAATGGGCTGAAGGCATTCCCAGGGAAGCTTTCTGAATGTCCCCTAGATGCCTTTAACAAATCTGGTAGGCTTCGACCTAAAAATGGCACGTCCTCACTGTCACACTGTGCTTACTTTCTTTGAAGAAGTGTCAGAACTGCCTCCATCAAAGTGCAAGTTATTTGAGGAGACCGAGTATTGTCCATTGAATGAAAACAAGAGCCAATAATGATTTTACATTAAATGCTCTGTTTTTTCTGTGGTGTATTGGGAACACTTGCATCAAATTTGACTCAACAAAATTCCACATGGAAATGGTTCCTCACAAAAAATGTATTTTATGTGTGGTAGGGTTAAGTCCAAAATGTGATTAGGGAAAGATCCATCCATCCATCCATCCATCCATCCATCCATCCATCCATCCATCCATCCATCCATCCATCCATCCATCCATCCATCCATCCATCCATCCATCCATCCATCCATCCATCCATCCATCCATCCATCCATCCATCCATCCATCCATCCATCCATCCATCCATCCATCCATCCATCCATCCATCCATCCATCCATCCATCCATCCATCCATCCATCCATCCATCCATTTTGATTGCCCTTGCCTCTTTTGCGCAGGCTGTTTTGGGTGATCGGAGTATTTTCGAAAAACCTTTAACTTGTGTTGATTGTACAGCTCGGTAGAGCTTCCTACGTAAAGCAATGTCCGTCCTACGCATGTGACTCTTTGGTGGGAGTCGGGTGCGGAGGGGGTGAAAACGGTGAATACTTGTCTCTCCGTTCAGGCTAAAGTGCAGCTCGGCGTGGGTCCGGCTGGAAAGGGCTTTATGACGCATCTTTGAAGTGCGCTCCCCCCTCAGTCAGAGTGGTTTCACCTCAAGTGCTCTGGAGCCAGTCCCGCTCAGAGAGGAAGTTGAGCGCGCAGACAGAGCTCGTGGGAGCGCTCGTCTCATCTGCAAGGCAGGTATGCTCTTCAATAGCACAGAAGTGGCTCAGTATTGATTGTTAACCTAATGACACTAGCTAAGAAACAAGTATACTCCATTAAGCTGCGATAACAGATAAAGCACATTACTCGCTAATTATCATGTCTTTTAAGCTATTGTTCCCCGACTGGAGGGCAATGAGGATGTATTACAATACACACATATAAAGCCGTCATTAGATAAAAAATAATAATATCAGATTAGACGTGTGGCGCATTCTTAGGTAGTTTCATAGCAGTTTATAACAGTGCAATAAGTATCATTTGGGCTGCTAAGAAAAGGGTTTCTTATCGATACCACTTTGCACAGACGAAGAAGAAAAAAGTGCTTATATCAACGTAGATAGCAATATAATTATTTTGGTAAGAAAGGTGTACTACCCACCTCAAGGAATAATTTAACCCATGTCAGAAGTGAACCACTATAATCACTAAATAACTCCGAGCGAAAACCCTCCTGTAGCTATGGCCCTAAGCAGACAGGCTTAATTTAGTGGCAACATGAAAAGCGTTCACGCAGTAACAAAACAGTTATAAAGTCAAAACACAACACAGACAAATTTCAAACTGAATTAGAAAAATAGTGTACATTTGAATGACTAAAATGAAACCAAAACAACAACAAAAACAACAGGAGATATGAGTTTTTAAAGTTTAAATAAAAATAGTGCCAAAAAGTATTAAGTGCCAAATCAGCGGTCAATTGAGCACAGTAGGGCAGGATCTGGGTGCGATTTGAGGCTGACCAAAATGGAGTGCAGGTCAGATACAGGGACCTGGTTTGACCCAGTGAGAAGATTTACCTCAGAACTTAGTCTTAAAAATAGAGTTCCAAAGTCTTCAGCAGGGCAAGGCAGCAGTCTGTAGCCAAAGAGGGCTCCACAAGGTCAGAAAGATGTTGAACCTGGTCTCTGTGAGGCTGTCTTTTTATGTGTGGAAGCAAGAGAAACTAAAATTTTGCCACAAGGGATTATCCCTCGCCGGCTGGATACTTTTGGTGCTTTTAACTGGTCAATATTTTCTCATTTGCACTTTGTAATTTTATGCAGCTCGGGTTCTTCCGTGGGTCAAAGTTAAAGAGAGCGCCACAAGACTGATACCATCTTCACAAGGTTGTGCTGCAGAGGATTTGCCTTTGCGGATATGCTCCTAGCAGGGAAAACCTGAATATTCAGCCTAGCGGCAACACACATTGGTTAGATTGGCTTGGCAGGTTTATCCCCGTCCTCTGGACTCAAATTTTTTTGAAGTTCCTGATTTTCAGGGGTGGTAGGAGAAGTCTAGCCAGACATGGCCCAGGTTTCCAGGACCTCAGGAACAATGATTGTACCAAAAAATATTGAGCATAGGAATATTGTACTATAATATCATAGAAAACATACAAGGGGCAAAATATCAAAAGGTAAGTGCATATAGAGAGAGTATAGATTTACTATTTTTTTTAACACCCCATCTACATAGTTTGAGATAGATATATATCGCCAAGCTACATATATTTGGAGTTAGGAAAAGAAAATCTATGCATACTTACCTTTCAATATTTTGACCCTTTATATTCTGTTTACAATATTACGGTCCAACGATATTCCATTCTCGATATTTAGAAGGCACACCAGCACGGCGGGGTCAGAGCTCACGCCAGCAAAGGCCAAAACCAGGGTCCAACTGGGTGGAACTGGTCAGCAGGCAGTGGCAGTAATGGTCGCTTGTCTCTCATTGTGTCCCTGCACTTATGACCCTTGGAATCAATTCTTTTGTCTTGGGTGCCAGATGGAGAAGGCCCAGTCCTTCTGGACTTACTCCGGTCTCAGATAACAGATCCAATCCTTTTTCAATCTTTCTCAGGTGCAGTTGTGTCCTGAGAAGGGTACTGGGAATGCTACATTTATGCCTGGCACTAGCTTGTGGGCGAGGGTGACTCTTGGCTCCTCCTTAATCAATGAGGTTAAAGTTCTCACAGGTTACTCAGCCTACATTTGCACATTTCCTGTGTGCCCCGCTGAAAACAATCCCACCGTGCCCCTTTCTGCCTAAATCCAAGATGGTGAAACCCGTTTCCCCTTGTGCAGAGGCAGTGTGTCCACCCCTAAGGTGTGCCCAGGGAAATGAGCAAACCCTTCTCTGGTCACTCCAAGGCAGTTGTGGGGCAACTCCCCCCTGGTATTGGTATCTGCTTAACTCAGTGACCAAAAGAAGGGGACTGTCCAAGTGTCATCAGACATCTGCTTGTCACAGGGGAGGTCCCTTTGAATGTTAAGTGGGTTCCTGGACACTGCCCAAATGATCAGAGGAACAGAAACAACTTTCCATACAACGGCCTCTGTGTAACGTTCCAGCACACCAGGGCTGATGTGGTTATGCAACTTATGGGAGCGATACATACATGCCAGAAGCAGACTGCCTACGCCACCAGGATACTGTAGCCCCATGAAGGGTAAGAACAGTGTCCTGTGGAAGGGGGAAGTGAAAAAAACAAAAGGCTGACATCCTTGGGATCCCTCAATCTGACCGCATGAGTCCAGCTGGCTACCGATACCTTCAGTGTTCAGTGTTCACGGTGTAGCTATAAATGCACTGTACGTGTATCTTAGAACTCTTCAGATAAATAAATATATGCATTGGTTATAAGTATACGTTCTTACCTAATTCCACCCACTTTCCCACCTATATGTAGCACCTGGAACCTTATGCATTCAGTGCGCTCCTATCGGAAGTGAATACAAAGATGTAGGTAACTCTATGTACTGACCAATCACATACTACAACAAGGAGAGCTATTGATCATTACCTCATGAATAACAATAATGCTCCAAACAGACCCAAAAAGATGCAGTAGCATGAAATCATTCCCTACTATCAGTTGCAAAAGAAATCATATATCGCACACCAAAATGCCACTAGAAAAAACACAGAGCACTCTTGGATTCCATTAACTCCAATTTATTGCAGTTAGGCAGACGCATTTCAGCATGACACAACAGTGCGTTACTGGATGTTTATTGCAAATCTAGTGGAGTTTTGCAGCTGGAGCGGTACATGGCAATGCCAAGCACACTAGACAATATGTGCCTGTGGAGGACCAGCCAGAGCCCATCCGGGGATGGTAAGTACTGCGGAAGAGGAAGGGTACAGTCCGCAGTCTGGCCGCCATGTCATTGGTTATCAAACAGGATATGGCAGTCCATGTTGCGGTCCAAGGTGAGAGCAGCGGAGTGTATCGGGAGTCAGTGGAAGGTCATGTGGCCATGTGCGGAACCATGCAGAACTAGGCCAGGTGGCGGAAATGAATGGTAGTGCCTCCTTCTGAACACAATCCTATCCACGTCCTCATCCTCGAATGTGTGCTCTGCCCCTCCTGTGGGTGTTGCAATACCGGCTGCGGCACTGTGTGCCACTGACACATCAGGAGCCGGAGGAGGATTGTCGGCCACTCTGTGTGGCAGCGACACATCAGGTGCCGGAGTGGATACACCTGCCGCACTGTGAGGCACTGACACGCCAGGGGGAGGAGGTCTGGACGGTGTGGAGGCAGCAGCATTCATCAGCGCCACGCCTTGTGGCAGCAATGCCATGATGAGGATCTGCAGGACATAGAAGATCCCAGCAACATTTCGCTGATGTGCAGCGGTGGCTGCCATCCTTTCCTCCTCCATCCGCACCATGTCCTCCATGAGACTCCGCATGTGTGCCAGCTCACGGCTGGAATCGCTGGAGCCAGTCTGTGCGGACAGGTGTTCTTCTAGCGTCATGACTCCAGCGATGTCAGTCAGTGCTCATTGGAGACCGTGGAGCAGGCTGTGGGTGTCCATTAGGGACTGGAGCTGGTCTCTGATGGGACCTAGACACTCATGGATGGCGTCCAGTTTGGTAGCCATGAGGCCGAACTCCACCGCACCTGCTCATCCGTCTCCCTCTGGCCCTCCAGCACACAGCGTTGGAAGGCCATGGTTTGTTCCTGGGGGTCTTGGGAGACTGTGGGTGCCTCCTGCTGGGTGGTTTGGGTAGTGAGTGGGGTCTCCTCGATGCAGCTGGGCTGCCCAGATCCTGGAGGTGAGTTGCGGATGATGTCGATGATGTGTTGGAGGACTTGGGTTTCGATGCTGGTGGTGTCCTCCTTGTCATCAGTGAAGAGTGGCTGGGACTGCTGTGCAGGAGGTGTTGACGGGGATGCAATGTGAAGGGGAGATGGTGTATTACAATGTGTCCACATGTATGTAGCTGCATGGTACATGTTGACATTCAGACAGCATGGCATTGTACATTGTGACAGTCTGTTGATCAGGGCCATGACCCAGAGTCGTTGTGGGTGTGCACTGAGCTCTGCTTGATTGTGCATGTGTGCCATTGTGGCCATCTCCACCCGTCCGCCCAGTACCTGGTAGTCACTCACCCTGTTGTGTCCTGTCGAGCAGTGTCCGTTCCCCTGACTCCGGTCACAGTCTCCACACTGATGACTGTCGACACCAGCTCCTCCATGTCATCCGGCACCGGCTGTGGCGCTGGGCTCCCACCTCCAGTCTGCACTGCTGCCTTCTGGTCGGCTGCGAGTTTCTCCTTGGTCTTGCGCTTAATGTCAATCTAGCGCCTCTTGGCCTTGTCCATTGACCTTTTGTGCTCTCCGACGGTATTCACCATGTCCACAATGTCCCACCATATCCCATTTTTGGTGCCCAATGACACGTTGGAGGTGACGAACAGTTATTGATGGTGTTCCATCACCTCCGTGATCAGGATCCTGTTTTCCTGCGGACTGAATTTTGTCTTCCTCTTCTTCTTGTCCTTGCCCTTCCCTGTCCCAGAGGTCCCAGGCTGGTCGTCCGGGGTGCTTGTATTGTTGCGCTCATCCTCTGAGCCTGCTCCAGCTGCCTCCATGGTGCTTGGGTGTTGGTCAGTTTGTGTTTAAGTGTTTTTTCTACTTTCATAGTGATTTTACCGCCTGCCATGTGTGTATTGCAGGCCTGGCGCTGCTTAGTGCTGATTTCCTCACGCGCTTTGGCTCATCGCATGTTTTTATCGCGTTGAGGTTTGTGTTTTTATCTCCGTCGAGGTGGTTGTATTGCGGACATTGGCCGCGGTTCCGCATGGTACCGCCTTCTTGTGAATTCCACTTTGACACAGGGTTATTTTCCTGCAATAGGCTGCGATGTGTAAAGTTGCGGTAGCATATTTTGGTGATGTCTAGCACACGTTTTTGTGAATAAACCCCTCAGACTGCTAAAATCAACAAGCACAAGCGTGCACGCGCAATCACTATGATTAATAAAATGTAAGTAAAGATTAAAATATATACGTTGCAAAGATGTTTTTCGTACTGGACGATACATTGTAAAATAAACAGTATGTTTTCTCTTGCCACATTTTGTTGTCCAATGGGGATAAGGCAGCAAATGTTTAAAGTGGGGCACATGACAAGTTGCTTACAAATTGGTATTGAAAAAGGCAAATCTGCTGAAACGCGTCTGCCTCGCTGCAATAAATTGGAGTTAATGGAATCCAAGAGTGCTCCGTGTTTTTCCCTATGGTATTTTGGTGTGCAATATTTCTGTGAAAGTCACATTCACATCGGAGGCAGCCGCCCGTAAGAAGTTCTGCAGTAAATTGTGACAAATTGGCGGAGTAAGAAATCAAAAATATGTACATATACATCCAACAGAGGAGTAATGATTCAAAGGTTCATCCAAAAAAAACCCATAATATAAAAAATAATAGTCTTTACTTTTCCCTTCCTTTAGGAGGAATGGAAATAATAGTATTTTCCTTCTGTTTGCAGAGAAAATATTCCCCAGCCTTAAGGTTCACTGAATCACAGCACGGGACTGTGAAATTTGGATATCCAATTATATATATAAACATGCACATTACCAACATAGAAGAACAGTCAGCAGCTGTTATTTATGCCTTCTGTACCCTTTTTGTTTTGCAGGTTTTACAGAGGAGGAGGAATCCGTGGTAGAAGTATGTCCAAGAAGCCAGCAACAGGTGGTGCTGGAAATGAAGAAACCTGAGTATTTAACGTGGCTGCCAGTAGAAAACCTTCCAAGAAATCAGGTCAGTAAATGTGCACTAGCCCCAGTAATTGCAGGCACCTAAATGCCTCCCAGGTGTAGGGGAAAGAACTGTTACACTGCATTCATTGCAGCGCATGCTTTTACCCCTCATGCCGTTGCAACAAAAATGGCTTGCTGTAGGGGGTAGAAGGTGCTGGATTTACCCTTCCCTACTCTTGTACAGACTGGAGTTGGAATAGTAAATTATACTATTCCAACATCCACCGCACCGCGACAACAAGTCTGGGTAAAAAATTGCGGAGCAACGGCATGCGGTGTAAAAGCATGCGTTGTAACGTCATATGACCCAGGTATAGCCATTATGCTGCCACACCGGAGAAGCATTGATGCGACTAGCGCAGACTTCTGGGAGAAGCATTGACGCGCCGCCTATCTCAGTCCCGTCCAAACTTCCAGGTTCTCAGCGGCATGTATCGCATAGAGACGTGCAGCCACGACCTGGACACTTTGTCTCTGCCCTGGGAGCAGTTTTCATAGCCCAGGCAGGGCTTGAGCATTCAGAAGTCTCTAGCTGGAAACTAATGCAAATCAACCTCCAGAGGCTCTCAATAGGGAAAAGGTAACTTTCTAAGTACCTTTTAAAAATATTTATTTATAAATTAACTTCTGTTTTGTAAAGGGCTTTTAATAAATATTACAAAGCTTCCAAGAATGATATTTTTGACTATTTCGTACCCCAAAATATGATTATTAAATATAACAGTGCATCCCAATGTTTCTCTATTGAACAGCCAGCCTTGCTACAGTGAGAATAACTTTTATGTGCTCGTCAAAGTAAGGACATATATAATATTAACTTTCTACATGTCCTGCATGTAAACACCATACACCCTGCCCTATGGGCTATAAGACCTGCTTAGGGGTGACTTGTTAATATTTAAAAGGAAGGTTTATGCCTATAAAATGAGGCCAAATTGAATTTTTTAAACTGCTCGGATTCGGCTACAATGGTAGGCCTGAAGCCATGTTTGCATTGTCACTTTAGTGGATGGCACAATAGATGCTGCAGTGCCATTGGGGGCAGTGCTAGTGGCATTTAACTTACAGAACTTGTGTATACCTTGAACATACACTAAGGACATATTGGTAAGTTAGGTATGCCAAATAGGGTTATGCCAATTTAACCATACTAAAACAGGAATCACAGGCTCTTTACCACTGATTAGCTGGGGTAAAGTGAATGGAGTTCTACAGCCAGCAAAAACAGCATAGAGATCTGGGGGTACACCATGCAAAAGATGTTTGCAGGGATTAAAGATGTGGCATAAAATCTCTTCACTGATGTGTGAAATCAAGTGAGATATACAATGTAGTAATAAAGGGCCAAAATAAGTTTGGAGCCGAAAGCACTGATTTTCGTCATGGCTTAATTCCTGAATAACATACTTTATCTTCAATTCATGATTTTGATCCAGACTCGTGCCTCGGTCATCTCTTAAATATGAATGCGTTTTTTCACAAACGCCCTTTTTTAAATTTAGGAACATATCCATATTGGCTTTATATCAGTGTCTAATTCCTTGACGAAACAATGAGCATGCATGATGCAAGTTTGTGTTCTGCGACACAGAAATCTCCTAAATTTTTTATAAGTAGCTCCACCTTAAACTTACTAAGTGAACCCCCAATTTCCATGTCTCTTTGGGTCGATGAATCTGTGCCACCGTATTAGAATGGAGCACCACCCAAACACATCTGTAAAATATAACATTGTTTTCAGCTTTTGATTTTCAGTCAATAATGAGAGGTCTAATGAAGTTTTAAAAGTGTATCTACTTTTTAAGAGATTAGCCATTATTTGTGTCTTTTTATTCAGATTAGTCAAATAAATCCATTTACAGAAATGTCAAGTACGATTTTAGAGCAAAAGACTGATAATTATAAAAAGGTAAAACTCCCCATAAAGAGTAGTTCTGGAAACTCATCGAGTTCCCTAACAGCTGAGGAATGAATCACAGCAGTAGCTATGATCGGCATAAAAGATAGAAAGTCTCCTTTCAAAGCGTAAGGGAAGCACATAAATCACCCTTAGCAGTAGTAGCTTATGGCAATACAGGCTAGCACAACAAAGTGCGAAGGGACATGGAAGAGCACGGGTGCATAGAATGCCCTAACTCTCTAGCTAGGAACACATACTATATAGAAAGCACAAAACATGTTGCAAGAACAGGTGGTTATGTCATAGATCCGATCATTCCTTGATTCCGTCCGTAAATTACCATGTCAAAATCCTGTTAATCGAATGTGGCTATAGAGTATTACAAAAAGAAACATCTAGGAAGGTTCTCATGAGAACCTTTGCAAGACTTCTCTGTTAGCTTATTCAGTTTCCCATTGTGTAACAATGAGCTGCTCTATGAAATGAAACATTAATATCTAGCATGTCCTGGTTAAATCATGGAAGTTAAACCTACAACAAGTATTTCTTTCATTAATATACTTGTTCAATATAAGCATGTGGCAGAGGAAACAATCTAAAATATAAAGAAGTTATATGGTGTGAGGAAGGAAAGAAATAAGTTTTGCAGAAAACAGAACCTTTCACGAAGATGTCAAGTACTATAGTTCAGTGAACAGCCCGGGAGTTCGCTCATATGTGTGCTGATCTACCGCCCCCCTCAATCCATGCCTGACTTCTCTATTCAGTTCGGCAATTTGATCACCCAGCTTACCATCAGCAATTCCAACGTGCTAGTCCTAGGCGACTTTAATTACTGGCCGGCAGATACCCACGAAACTCCTGACTCACGTGCCTTTTCTGATCTTATGCTGAGTCTTAACTGTACCCAACACATACATGTACCTACGCATGTAAAAGGCCATACCTTAGATCAAGTCTGGACCTCCTCTCTTGTCATCTCTGCTCCCCTTGTCACTCCCTGTCTCTGGTCAGATCATCACCTCATTACCTTCTCCTTAGCTTTGTCCCTCCCTCCTACTGTTGCCTGCCAATCCAATTTCCTGGCACGTAACTGGAAAAAAGCGGATCTTAATAAATTTACTGCTCTTCTCAGTTCCTCGTCCCCACCCATCACTGGACCCAACACTCCCACCGATCCTCAGTCCAAAACCCTCACACTTTGGCTTACTAATGCGGCCGACTCTGTGGCACCTCTAAAACTCATCAAGACTAGGCGTAGGCACGATGCCCAAAAGTGGTTTACCGCCGAGCTTAGTGCGCTCAAACTCAGTCTTCGCCAAGCAGAGAGACACTGGCGTCGGGATTATTCTCCCGCATCTAAAGAGCTTTTCTCACTCCGGCTCAAGGAGTATAAGAAATCAATCACTGCGGCCAAATCCTGCTACTTTTCCTGCAAAATTATGAACTCCTCCAATAAATCTAAAGATATCTTCTCCATAGTGGATGAACTATCTAACCCGGAAAGAGTTGCCCTAGCCCCCCTCCCTTCCCAATCCCTGTGCGACTCCCTTAACCAATTTTTTATTGAGAAAATCATCAAAATTAAAACCAGCATTTCCACTTCTCCACCGGCTCCCACTTTCTTTGGTGTTCCTAGCTATTCTCACACCCACACTCTTGCTCACATCCCTCTCATCTCAAAGGAAAACTTTTTGTCACTCCTACATAAAGTTTCCTCTGGCTCTCCCAGCGATTGTTGCCCTCCCTCGGTCCTCCGAGAAGCCTTCACCTCTTGCCCGGACCCCCCCCTCGCTCTTTTGAACAACTCGCTGACCAGGGGGGAGGTTCCCGGTCCCTTTAAACAGGCTGAGGTGGTCGCTATCTTGAAGAAACCCTCGGCGGACCCCTCCATCATGAGCAACTATCGCCCAATCTCCCTTCTCCCCTTCCTTAGCAAAGTTCTAGAATCGCATGTCACTCAGATTCTTAGCTCCTTTGTGGAAGATTCCGGTGTTCTGGACCCCCAGCAGGCTGGATTTAGACCCGCGCATTCCACAGAAGCCGTCATCCTTTCTGTCATGGAGGAACTGCGCAGGGGAGCGGACGGAAACACCTGTCAGGCCCTGGTTCTCCTGGACCTGTCGGCCGCCTTTGACACGGTCGACCATGATATTTTGGTCGACCGTGTCAGGGAGGCTGGCATCCAGGATACCGCCCTGGACTGGGTCCGCTCCTTTCTGACTCATCGCCACCAAGCTGTCAGACTATCCCAGTTCTCTGCTTCTCAGGTCAAATTTACCTGTGGTGTCCCGCAAGGTTCTTCCCTGTCCCCCCTCCTCTTTAATTTGTATCTCTCCCCACTTATCCGTGCCCTCCGGCAGTTCAATGTCACAGCGTTTAACTACGCTGATGACATACAACTGATCTTTAACATCGATTCCTCTGCTGACTCCATCTCTACTTTTCAAAACACCCTCTGCTTTATCAGCAATTGGATGAGCTCAAACCATCTGAAGCTCAACCCCGACAAGACCGAGCTGGTTCTTGTCGGTGGCCCTTCCAACCCTTGGGACTCCTCCTTCTGGCCGGTCAGCCTCGGCAGCCCACCTTGCCCCGCCAACCGTGCCAAAAGTCTGGGAGTCGTCATCAGCAGTGACCTTTCCATGACGCCCCAGATCAGTGCGGTAGTCTCCTCCAGTCATTTCCAACTGAGGAAAATTAGGAAAATCTCCCGGCTACTCACTGTCGAGGCCCTTACCCTAGCTCTGCTAGCGCTAGTGATATCAAGGCTTGATTATGCCAACGCACTTTACGTTGGCATTCCAGCCTACCAGCTCAGGCGGCTCCAGCTCATTCAGAATCAGGCTGCCCGTCTGATACACTCCCTCCCAAGAGATCAGCATGTTCGTCCCCTTCTGAAGAGCCTCCACTGGCTCCCGGTGGCCGCCCGCTGCAGGTTCAAGTTGGGCTGCACCATTTTCAAGGCCCTTGCCGGCCAGGGCCCCCACTTCATTTCTACCCTCCTCCAACCCTATGCTCCCCCTCGCACTCTCCGGTCTTCCCAACTGGCCCTGCTATCCACTCCCAGATACAAGAGGAAGAAACACGGTGGGCTTAAGTTTTGCTATCTGGCCCCCACTCTCTGGAATTCTCTCCCCCTGCCCCTCAGACTGTCCACTTTGTATCCCAAATTCCGATCCTCTCTCAAAACTTTTCTTTTCACTGAATCCTACCAATAACGTCCTCTGTTGCCTCTTCATCTGCTCTCTTCTTTCTGGCGCCAAGAAACCTAATGGTGTTAGCTGCGCCCTACAAATTTTTTTAACATAACATAACATAACAGTTATAATGCTAAATCATTATTTGCCAAAAATCACTTATTTTTCTTAAAGAGATAGGAAAGAATCAAGAAGATATTGAGGACTAGCAGTGAAAGAGCGATAGAAATGGTTGCTTTCGACAGAAATGAGCAGCATTTTCATTTTGTGCATGTTTACTAAAAGCACATTTTCTAACCACTATTTTTATATGCAGTTTCTATGTTAACGTTAAAGCACATTTCTATATTATTACATTCTCAACTTCCACAGTACTGTACATGTATAATAAAGCATGGGTGGAGTAATGTGCTGATATAATTGTGATAACGAGGAATTCATTATGATTCACTGAACCAAAGTGGTACACAAGATAGAGGTTGGAGAGAGACCCAGACAGCAATCTGAGTTGTAAAGCTGACCATTTATGAGGTTCTTTGCAAGCACCAGTCTCTAGGATACACTTGACATGACGCACAGGTTTTTTCGAAGTGTAGGAAATTTGTCCTGCCCTTTGCTGCTACATTATTCCTTAGAAGTTTTACCCCAAACGGGGAACAGTCGGAGCACCGCGGTCTGAACCACGAGTGTTCCGACTTCGCAAGCCCTACCATGCATATGCCTTAATCACACATGTACGTGGTTAAGGCATTGCGTGGTAGGGCTAGCGGACGGACAGAAGCAGGAAGAGATTTGCGCTGAAGTAAGTGGGCCTGGGGGGGTGGGTCACGGGTTGTTTGGTGGGCTGGGGTTTGGGGCTGTTTTGTGGGCTAGGGGGTTGGTCGGGGTTTGTTTTAAGTGGGGCTGGGGTCAGGGTACTTTTGTTGGCTGTGGGTCGGCTAGGTTCTTGGTCTGGGGGTGGGTTGGGGGTAGTTTGGTGGGCTGGGGAGTTAGTCAGGTTAATTTTGTGAGTGTGGATCGGGGTAGTTTTCTGGGCTGGGGGTGGTTCGGGATAGTTTTCTGGGCTAGGGTGGGTCAGGGCTAGTCGTCAGGGCTGGGGGGTTTGGGGCTAGTCTTCAGGGCTGGAGGCTTGAGGTAGTTTCGAGGGCTGGGGCGATTGGAGCTAGTTTTCAGGGCTGGAGGATACGGCCAGTTTTCAGGGCTGGTGAGTCAGGGTAGTTTTTCAGGGCTGGGGTTGTCAGGGGTAGTTTTTAGGGCTAGGGGGGTCGTAGCAGTTTTAAGGTCTGGGGGAGTGTTGGGGTCGTTTTTAAATTAAGGGTTAGGGAACTAGGCCTCAGGGCGGGGAGGGGAATGGGTAGTCGGGTAGTTTTTAGGGCTTAGGGGAGGGCGGGCAGTTCTTATGGCTGGTTCAAGGCTGGCCAATGTCAGCTTAAGGGACAGGGTTTTAGGCATTAGGGCATGGGGGACAGGGTCAGGTTAAGGGACAGGGTTGTAGGTATTAGGGCAGGGGGAGGGCACCACATCAGGGTTGGTAGGGGGTAAGGGTATTCGCACCTCAGGGTGGGAAGGGGGTGGGGTGGAGGGAGTTTGTGCCTAAGGGCAGCATACCCTTTTACCATGCATGCCTTTACATCGATAATTCATACTAAAGGCATTCATGGTAAAGCAATGTGTGGTTAAGACGATTGTTGTTCAGACTGCGTTGTTTAGGGATGCAGGGTTACAGATTTAGTTGTTCCACCATACAACCACCCCAAACAGATTAAGGGGTAGTTAATCTCCCTGTTGTGTTCCTTAGTTTGGGGTCGCCCGTGACTGCAGACTCAACTTCATCCTTCTACACTGCTGCCACTGTAAGAAAAAGACTGCTGCTGAATGAGTCTGGGAGGAATATGCAAAAGTCAGGAACTGCCTGAAACAGGTACCAGAGTGAATGTGTGATATATACAAACTTTGACGGTGACCATGTAATTGTGGGGTACCAAACTCCAGACAATGCACCAAGATTTTACTCCCAGAACCTTGGTGTACCCCCAGAGTGTTGAACAAGAAATTCTTCTGTGGTTCCAGGTAGGGAGTCGCTAACTGACAACTCTTGGTTAGAGCATGGGAACCAGGATGCTCTGCAACTCTACCCCTAGAAGGTGCCTGAGATTTATCTGTGACTACTGGTGTGCATGAAGAATCAATACTGCACGTCTGTGGTCATCTCAGCTGTCTCAAGAAAGCGAGAGCTACCACAAGATTGGACACCACAATTAGTTGGCATCCGTTAACCTCCTCAAAAGCATCACTGCAACTGTCATGGGCCCTGCACTTTGTTTTGGTGGAGGGGGTTGTGTTTGGGCCCATGGAAGGACTGCCAACGAGGACCTACTTGAATCCAAGTAGCACTGGTAGAGTGTAGCCCTCATCACATTGGTATGATGCCTGCCCGCCTTCTTCACCGAAGCACATATCTGTGCACTTGATACTAGGCTAGAGGCCCCAGCAGTGTTAGATACATCAGGACCAAGTCATTGCACATCCTTTAGTTGGGCCATGCTGGACTGAACTTGATTGGGAGGTGAACCACCCTGCTTGCAGTCAGTAAGAGCTGAGCAATCATCTCAGGACTACATTTTCCAGGCTCACAGCCTCAGCACCAGCCGCTACATGCCCAGCACACTCAGATACACTTCTAGGTCAATATTTGCAACAGGGTATTTAGGCGTAACTAACACTGAGCTGCCTTGTCTGGCAACAGCGTTTGTTGGGAAGCTCTTACAATTTCTATTAGTTAGCACTAGGCTTCACTCATCCTTCATCGTGTTGTTTTTCTCCTGCAGGTGTTCTGATTTCTCACCTGTTGTGATTAGCTGCCTACCTCTTTAACATTTTTGTAAGTTTGTCCTGCTTGTCCAGACTTCCTGTTAGATCTGGCATTTTTTGGCATGGTTTCTCCTGTCTTTTTGCTTCTGACCTCCGTTTTTTGTTTGTGTGCTGAGACTCTGGGGACTTTATCACTGCTGACCACTGCTGACCAGTGCTAAAGTGCATGTGCTCTGTGTCCGAAATGTAATGCCATTTTGTTTCTCCATTATTGGCCTATTTGATTTATTAGTAAGTCCCAAGTACAGCACAGTACATGTGACCAAGGCCTGTAAATGGTAGCATAACATAACATAACATAGCATAACATTCTAGTGGCCTGCAGCACTGATTGTGACACCTACATGATTATCCCTTCAAACCTGTCTCGGGCCTGCCATTGTTGAGCCTGTGTGTGCAGTTTTAAGCTGCCATGTTCACCTCTGCAAGTTCCCATACTTGCGGGCCAAAACCTTCCCTTTCATTACATGTAAGGCACCCCTAAATTAGGTCCTAGGTATCCCCATGGGCACTGTGTGGTGTATTTTAAAGGTAAGACATGTGCTTTGAAGTTTTACAAGTCCTGGTAGTGAAAAACTGCTAAATTCAGTCTTGACCCTGCTCCCCATGGGAACAGTACAGCCCGAACTGCCAGGCCAGGTCCTCCTTGGACCGGAAACAAGCATCCTGGGACTGGTTTCAGATTATCACCCTTCATCAGCCAGGCTAGCTTGACTCCAGTGTCATGGTGAACACAGGACCCACGTCTGGGTATACCCTTACCACTTATGGCGACAAATGCAAATAGAATATTTTATGGACGGAATGCTGAAACAATGTCAAACTTTCACCCCCAACACAGAGATCTGGGCCTAAAACCATCATTCTTTTGCACACCATGCCATTCCACTTTAGACCTAGCCATGTGGAAATCGGTCTTGACCCTGCTTCCCATGGGAACAATCCAGCACAAACTGCCAGGCCAGGTCCTTTCTGGACTAGAAACAAGCATCCAGGTACCGGTTTCAGAGTATCACGGGGATTGGATGGGAGTCTGTGTCCCAGGGAGTCTGTGTCCCAGGTGCTGCTGGGACCAGGAAGAGGTACATTTTTAAAATTACTGGTAATAACCTGTCTGCCCCCGCGCTTGCCATCTCGCCTGCACTCGCTCTCTGCCCCCGCGCTCATCCCACCCGCCTCACCGCCATTTGTTAGTGGCAGCCGCCACTGTGCCCTGGCGGCGGGCAGGACGGAAGACGATAGGTACACAGACGGTGCCAGTTCTTTGAAGAATGTGTGAATATAAGACAGCACCAACCTTCTGACCCGCATGGTGCCTAATAGTGTCACCCAGTAGAAAAACTACTGGAAAACTGAAAGAAACAGGTGAGCGCATTAGGCCTGGTAAGCATAAAATACATGCATCGTTTTAGAGCAGGGACCCCCTAAAGTAGAATTTCTTGCCCTGAAGAAGGCCCCAGACCTGTGAGGGCTCTAGTTGTGGGCCGAAACATGTTGGCAGTTTGATGTGGGTAAAACTGAACCAATAACATTCAGAAGGAAAACCCCTTTTTGTATAATTTTTTATCTCGTACCCCAGGTACCCTAGGAATAAACTCATTGTTTGGGTATACCTGGAGGTATTTTTAACTTCACTCATCTGGTTCCTTGCATGGCCAGGTAATATTTTATATAAGAACTCCCATAACATCTTTTTACCTGGGTGTGGAAAGATGCCTATGATGAAGCATGTCACAATAATTGAGTGAGGCGTCTACTCCAATATCTTTGCCTACCCCATTACCTGAAGATAATTAGAGGTTTAACAAGTGACCACAGTGGGACTTGTTCACACTCTTTGTGTTAATTTCATATGTTCTTAGTTTTGTCAGATCATCTTGTATGGTATACAGGCAGCAGCAGTTGCATTGTGTGATGCGAGCCACCACTGTGTGCCTATCCTCGCATAAAGAGCTGCATAGCCCCCTGAAGTGTGTCTGGAGCCAGGGCCCAACAAAGACCTCTCATTGAAGTCTCCCTACTTCAAAGGCTAAAATGGGTATAAGTACTGGACCTCTGACACCAAATGTATGGAACACTTGTGGACTTAGGACATTCTGCCAGGAAAAAGAGCTTTTCGACTGTCAGCAGGGACTGCCCCTCTGCTGCTTGCTTTGCTGTGGTGGCCTGATGCCTGGTGCTTCTTGTCTGGGAGTGAGAGGACTGGACTTTTCTCTCTGCATCCTGCTTTCTAAAGTTTCTCTAAGGGCTTAAGTTGAGCTTGCCTCCTGTTGGAAGTCTACTCTGCTCTGCTTTGACACCAACGTAGTGCCTGCACCCTGGTGGTTCGACATCGATGCAGCGGAATGGATGCACTATGCTGTGACATCGACGCATCATCAACACCACGTTTCCTTCTAGAACTGATATCTTGCCCCTGTAACCGATGCATCGCCTCCCCTGCACCCTACATCGTCCCCGGGTGCCAGCAGCTCAATGAACCTACACCGTCTCCAGCAACTGATGCATCACTTTGATACTGTGACTCTTCACCTCCTTTGCACAACACATCATCCCTGAGTGGCAACATGCCAATGACATGCATAGCAGTACGAAACTGACCAATCACCTGCCTTCACAACACCTCACCTCCTCTACGCATTGCACTGTCTTTGACGGTTTAACGCATCCAAGGTACTGTACGGGAGTCCGTGCGACTCCTGAAGCTGGCCCGTGCTCCATCGCGGTCAGACTAAACTTGTGGATTTGTCTTGGTCAAGTGCCATCAGAAAGCTGAGCTATTGTTTATTCAGCACTGGGTTTCAACCAGTGGAGCCTCAGCGTGCTCTGCCAGTGCAAAACCTTTAACCTGGCTGGTTGCCTGCCATAGGGTTGCCAGATCATAGAGGTGGCCGTTTCACTGTATTTAGGACAGGGCAACTGTCAACTGATTTCTCGGCTGGGACCGCCACACAAGGCATGGTTGCCTCCGACAGGTAAATCAAACATTGATCCTAAGGCACAGGGTCAAAACTCCCTGCATGTCAGTGTCATTGTATTTTTTGTTGATTTAAAAACTTCCCAAGGGAGTTTTTTAAATGGAAACAAGGTGAGTGTGTCCAAAACAATATAGTGCCAGTTACCAAACTTTTCTGCCTCCAGAGAAACTGCTGATACCGTAGCCTCTGCTGGCCTGGCTAGATTGCAGACCAGCCACCACCTTTAAGCAAGCTAGCTTATTTTTGTTCGCAGCCACTGCAGATGTATACATAGGCTTCTTGAAAAAAAAGAACACAAAGAAAGTATCCAGTTATGTGGCAACATAAGCTGCAAGGTCCTTTTTAAAAGATACTATTGTATTAATCGAAAGTCGCTGAGAGTAAGCATAATGTTATACTGCCCTCTTTTATTATGCAGGCAGGAGTGCAGACTGTAGTATCACTTTCACTTTCACGCATACCCAAGCCTCCAAGAAAATCAGGTGGCATATTACATTGCCACTCTGCATAAGTGGCCACAAGTTGTCAGTGAGCTCTTTCATATATTTTCAGTCTACTACACAATCTTATCATCACTAAGAAGCACCTCTGTTTCTCATTGAATGTGCCCTGTAATTGAAAAGATCCATTTCTTTTGGAAGAATGAACAGTGCCTCATTACTAACTGCCACGTCTGTAAAGTGCACATACACAATCAATGATAGCCATACATGTTGAGGCCACTTGTAAACAAAGTGTACATATTCCTATTATCATTAAGAGGCCCTCATCGTCAGTTTAGGCACATTACCCCCAGGTCCGGCTTGTCTTCATCCCATTCATCACTAGTGAGGTGATTCCACCTCACAAGACAGAAACAAAGAATGAGAAGAATGCAAGAAATAAATGCCCCTCCCATAAGGCTAGAGCCTATATCGGCAATACTTACCCAGCATTCCTCCTGTTCTTTTTCTGTTTCGTATCAGAAATGGAAGACAAAGAGAATGCGGAACCTGCAGGGCTTGGTTGGCAGTAACGAGCAGTCCTTTCTTCTCAAGCAGGGTGGGAAAGGATTGGATTTGGTTACCTCTCTTCTTTTGCTGGGCATAGGGAGAGTGATGAGGGAAAGCCGCTATGCAGGAAGACAGAGGAGAGCAACGGTGTCTTTCTTCCGGGTACCAATACTGAGCATGTGCAGTGAACTGGGTGACTGCACAGTGTGAGGCTGTTTTCTCCCTTTGAAAGGGAGTTAAATGACGGATGGGAATATGGTTAGTCCGCATAGCAGTTTTCTTTTGTGGATTGCTCCTGGCTCATGCCAATTCAAGGCGAATAGCAGGGGGAAGCATTCTAGAAAGCAGAACCATGTGGCTTCCTCCTTTTCATCTAATTCTGGTTCCTCTTAAAGGAAATTCTTTTAGAGCTGGTACCAGTAAAGGAGATGGGGAGAGAATAACAGATCACGCTAACCTCTCTTCTCAGATGCAGAAGAGGAATTGCGTGTTCCTGAAAAGCATAATGGAAACTACATTTTGAAAGATTTGTTGCAGGAGTTGGAGGCTCATATAACGGACAATGTAAGATTTCAGGATAATGATCTTCTGGAAACTTCAGCTTCTGAACTTCTGTGCCAGGTTCTGCGTGCTTCTGAACTGGATTTTCCTGTGCACCCTTTCATTCTAGAAGTCCTAAAATGGGAATGGAGGGACCCCGATAAAATCATGATACCTGTTTTATAGCCAAGTTATACCTATTAAAGATATGCAGGAGAATTTGCCAATATTCCAATAGACTCTTTTGTGGCCAGGTTAGTTGGCATGACCTCCTTCACGAAGATGCTACTGATAAAAAGGTGGACTCTGACCTCTGGACTGTTTATTCATGTGCTCATGTGGCACTTAAAGCAGGAAATTGCGAATCTCCTTTACCATGACTAGAGAATCTGGATTTCATTAAAGACACAGAGGCTAACATTATGGATATTTCTTTTAATGCAGTCCAAGCAGCCGCATACATCACAAAGTAAAAGGTTCCAGAACAGAATATTAGAAAGAAATATTAGGCATGAGCCAACAACAATCTACCTCTTCTTAATGTGGTGGAGAAGAAAATAAGTCCATAAATTTTAATCTTCTAAATGATTCCTAGATGGTCAACATGAAGGAGAAAGACAAATGAAAGAGGATCCAAAGGTGAAACGACTCGAAATTATGAAAGGTTACCTGAAAAGAAAGAGTAGTAAATACCTCCAGAAAGGACATGCACTATAAATCTGAACAAGTTAATAAATGAATTATAAGACATTGCTAACAGAGGTAATAGACATGAGCATTTATTTAATATAAGCCTCAGCCGTCCAAGGGAAGGGATGGGTGGCATAATGTTAGCCTCTGTGTCTTTAATGAAATCCAGACTCTCTAGTCATGGTAATAGGAGAATCGCAATTTCCTTATAAGAACAGAGGCTACATTATGCATGTTGGTAGCTTTGTAAGACTACATCAGACATGTGTTCAAATTACCTCCAGGCCATAGAGATTTACTGGCCATAGCACCTCTAAGAGAGTGATCTTGAAATTCTTCAAGTCAATACCAGTTAACTTCATGACAGTTTTGACCCATCTGGCAATAGAGGTTGAGGTTATACCTTTATGGGGTTTAACAAAGGATATAAGTAACTGGTTCACACCCTGGGCATGAAGATCAGACATTCTGTGATCATACTCCCTCATGCAATCTACTACACAAAGTTTTGGGCATAAATCAAAACGTGGATAAAAGATTGAATCAGACATAGTCTTAGTTCTTCTAAATAACTCAAATTTGACACCAAACATATTGTAGGATCTATTTGTGATTTCAAGGGCTTTGACATCAGAAACCCTTCAGCAGCAGATAAAGCATAGCAGATTTGCAAGTTTGATGGAAAGATTGTTTCTATTCAGGGGAGTATTATCCGGCCAGTTCTTGAAAAGATCTAGAATTAACTTAACATCCCAGAGACTCTTGTATTTCGGTTTAGGAGGCCTTCTCAGATGAATGTTTTTCATTACTCTGCAAAAATGACATTTTTACCTACTGTTTTACCGTTGACAAGGACATGGCCAGCAGCGATAGTGGATCTATAGCAGTTGATAGTTCAATAGCAGAGACCCCTTTCAAACTGTTCAACAAGGACGTTTACTATGTCAACAATAGGTGCCCTCAAGGCATCCAGATTCCTTTCCAGGCACCAACATACCCAGTTTCTCCATATGTTGTTATATATAGCGAGTGCCTGGGGCCCAAGACTCACAGAGGAGAGTTGCAGCAGTCAACGAAAGTCCTGAGATTTCATTGGATCTCCTGACACACTCCAGGCAAGAAGGGTTAAACTCCGCTCTTAGGGGTTTACCTCCTCCATCTACGTCTGTTTGAATATTCCCTTGGGTAGGAATTAAGAAGGGGAGGTTGCAAGCTAGTTCTAGAGTGGTGGGAAACCAGGCCTGGGATGGCCAGAAATGAGTTATTAGGACAAGGCAACACTCGTCCTGTCTCACTTTCTGTAGAACTCTCTGGATCAAGACTGAAGGAAAGCGTTATTTTCTGCCAGGGTACCCGGGTCGGACATCCAGCTGAAGTGTTTCTCCAATTGAAAGGTTAATCTGCTCGCAAAGAGGTCTATCTCTAGGGGGTCCCCAAATCCTGTTCAGAGATCTGAACATGGAAACATTGAGTTTCCAATCGCTGTGGTCTAGCAGAAACCTCAAGTTATAGTCCACAGGGGTGTTCAATTTTCCTGGGAGGTATTCTGCTCTGAGAGCGATTTTGTGTTCCAGACAGAACATCCAAAGTTTTTAGGCTAAATTTGAGAGGTTGGCAGATTTGGTACCTCCTGGACGATTTTTATAGGCTACTTAAGACATGTTGTCCATCTTTAAGATGCCTGACCTGCCCTGAAGAGAGTATTTGAAGCTCATCAAGGCGCAAAGACCAGCTGTTAGTTCCAAGTAATTTATGTAGTGATAGGACTCCTCCTGAAACCAGATACCACTGGTGTTCTGATCGAGAAGGCAAGCTCCCCAGCCATGAAGGCTTGCATTTGATTCTGAAACAAACTCTGGTATTGAACCAAAAATCGCTTTGCCATTCCATGCGTCCAGGTTTTTGAGCCACCAGGCTAGTTCCGATCTGGCTTCCTGATCTAGAGTAATACGATCTCTGTACCAAAGGCCAGATCTTAGCACTCTCACTTTTACCTTTAGAGGGCATGATAGTTTAGGGGGCCCAGAAAGATGGCTTGGATGGAGGAGGAAAGGAGACCCAGAAGTCTGGCAAAGCACCCTCAGAGATATATCTTCCTGTTTCAGGATATGTCTTATTTCTTTCCTGATTTTGGTTTTTATTTTGAAGGGAGTATAAGGAGACGTCTCAATGTATCTACAGTGAAACCTAGGAACTCTAGAGTTCAGGAAGAGGGCACAATTGATTTTTCTTTGTTTATGATGAACCCTAAGCTTTCTAGAAGGTTCATAACGATCTTCAGATCTTAGACTATCTGTGAGAGGTCTTGGGTCATTATAACAATATTGTCTAGGTATACAATTAGACGGATACCTCTTTCTCCTAAAGAAGATGCTACTGTTCTCATGACCTTGATAAAACGCCATGGAGCAGAGGATAGCCCGAAAGGAAGTGCCTGAAATTGGTATAGGTGGGTTTTCCACATGAATTGGAGAAAGGGTTAATAGATTTTGGCCATTGGTATGGTGAAGTATGTATCTTTTAGGTCTAGTTTGACTAGCCAGTCTCCCTCTAGAAGTAAATCCCTTAGGAGGTGGATGCTCTCCATTTTGAAGTGCCTGTAAACCAAATATTTGTTTAGTTCTCTTAAGTTTATCATGGTTCTCCAACCCTTGTCTTTTTTCTCTACGAGAAAGAGTGTGCTTATAAATCTCAAAGTTTCCAGTGGGACCTCTATTATAGCTCCTTTCTGAAGCATGGAGGAGATCTCCTTCTCTACTATTTTCTGTTGATCTTGGGAGAGCGGGATGTCTCTCAGAAAAGAGGTTTGTGTAGGAGTTTCCAGAAAGTCTATCATAACACCCCTGACGGTGTCTAATATCCAAGGGTCTTGAGTAATTAATCTCAAATTCTGATAGAAGAATTTGAGTCTGCCTTCCACTTTTTGGGGGGAAGAAGGGGAAGGGGGAGTGGGAGAGTACTCACTTGATGAGTTGCTGTTGTTGGTGGGTCCACGTGATCTAAATTCTTGGTTGCGAGGTCCTCTCCCTCTCTGGGGGTAGAATTGAGGAGGGTTTTTGGATTGATAACCTCTTAGACCCCTTCTTCTGGCCCGGTCAAAAAGGTTAGGGTTGAACACACGCCTCATGTTTTGTTGGGCCTTAGCCAAGGCATAAATGTCGAGACGCATTTTCCCAAAGATTTTATAAGATCCTTCCCGAAGAGTAACCTTTTGGATTTTGAGAGGGTTCTCTATCCGCCATGTCACTTAATTTGGGGTTGATTTTGATGACAATCACTCTTCTCACCTCTGCATTGAGGCTTGCATTGCCCAGAAATATTAGTGCTCTCTGGCTTCAGCCTCTGATTAAATTTGTATTCAGGGGTGTATTATTAATGTGGCTTTCCTCAGCAGAGTCTATAATTCTGGTTAAAGGTCCCAGGACATCAAGGAGGCGGTCTTGGCAGCCAATGAGTGATCTTTCCATCCTTTTTCTCGTATCTCTACTTAGCTTGAAAATAAATGTTATTAACTCTGGGTCCAAGTTAGGAGTCTGGCAGGTCTTGTCTTCAATTGAGGGGTTTGAGCACTCGGCTCTGAGTATATTCTGAGTGTCTCTCTCTAGGAGGTTTCTGAGCCATTTTTTAATGCACTGAGCCACATGATGTTGCGGCCACCACTCAGAGCTCCTAGGGTGTTTGATGTTTAGTGGGGAGAACATTTCTTCCCACAAGGGGTTAAAGATGTTATCTTTGGATGAGGATGGAAGTTCCTCTTCAGGGCTATAAATTCCAGGTCGTCCTCATCTAGGGCTAGGACATATTCATCAGGTATGTCTGATGACTCATCGTCATGTGAGTCATTATCTCCCACATTGTAATGAACACTATGATATTTTGTGCCGCTAGGGACACCCAGATATTTTGTTCCGCTAAGGACACCAGTATGAGTTGTGTCACTATGGACACCCAGGGAGTCCGAGGTATGAAGACCTTCATTAGTATTTGAGGTGCTAAGACCTCCAGGATTAGATGAGGTGCTAGGACCACCAGACGTGCTCTTGGGGGTTCTTTGTTCAATATTTTTATTTTTATTTTGTCTTTTTTCCCCAAAATTCAGTAATATTGTCTGTGTAGTGAGGGTCCATGGCTTCTGTAATCTCATCCTCTTCGGCAAGAAAGGTCATTTTGGAGGACATGGCCTGGCTCAAGGTTTCAAGCATACATGACTTCATTTACATATGTATGATTTTGCTTTAAAGGCCCCATAGGCCATGTTAGGAGTATGGGCGGTAGCATCATATGCGTCAATGTCAGACATGGCGCGGGTGGTAGACTTGAATTGATAAAATAAAGTATGGTAAGGGTACTGAGAGTATAAGGCTGTTAGTGTTCAGGCCCGAAATGCATTGGATTTTAATAATACTGCTACGGATGAATTTGGCTCTAGTCGTGTTCTTGAAGAGAGGTTTGGATGGCCCAGCAGGAGCATTGGAAATTAGGGAAATGGCTTTTTCCTTGCATGAGGAGCATAATTAATTCAAGTGAAAGTATGGATTATTAATGGAGAAAAATAATGATTTGTAAAACGGAGAAGAGGAATGTGTGAAGAAAAATAACAATGCAATTGCAATTTTGAAAATAGCTGTGACAATGGTTAGGAGCAGAAAGGTGTCCCAATATATGTTGTTGGCCCTGTATAAAGGCATAGCATCTCTTCTGCAGAAATATGTCATCTTGCTAGTTCCCCCTTCAGAGAGAGAGAGAAGGGGTACTACTTGATTGTCTTTCTAGTGGAAAAATCAACTAGGGGTATTCAGATGATCCTGGATCTGAAATCCTTCAACAGATTTTTTCGGACTCTGCCATTCAAGATGTAGACATTGCAGTGGGACATTCCCCTGGTGGTAAAAGATAATGTCATGTGCACTCTGGACTTACATGCTACATGTTATCACAGTCTAATTCACCAACATGGCCAGAGGTTCTTGAGGTTCTATAACCAAAGAAAGACATTTTCAGTTCAGAGTGCTTCCAATCGGCCTGAAAACGCCTCCCAGGATATTCACTGAGGTGGTGGCTCCCTTGATTGACTCGTTCTATCTCGAAGGGATTCAAATTCATCCATAACTGGATGACTGGCTACTTCACACCATTTGAGATTCAGTTGCTTCAGGAGAAGGTGGTTGTCTGCAATTCCATTCAGGAACATGGCTTCCTTCTCAATGTGGGAAAATACTAGATGACTTCTTCAAAGGATTTGACATGAATAGCAGTCAGATTTTGAACAAACCTCAACAAGGCCTGCCTCCCAGAGTCTCTGGCATTGACCTTGATGACCCTGGCACTGCAGGGATTCAATAGCCATTCTCTTTCAGTTCTTTTATGGTTGAAACTGTTAGAGCACATAGCAGTAGCAGACTTCACTGTCCCTTGAGCCAGGTTTCAAATCCGGCCATTCTGGATTCATCTACAGTCTTTTTGGTGTCCGTCCTTGGGAGACTTCAAGGTCTTGGTGCCAGTGACTCTGGAGATGTTGAGGGACCTGCAGTGGTGGATTTATCCACTCTTCCTCTCAAAGGGAGTGTTCTTCCAGCAGGACTCCCCAGGGTTCTGATGACAGATTATATGTCAAAATAAATTCCCTTTGGGTTGTTTTTAGAAGAAGACACCAATTCTTACAGACTACTAAACAAATATCATTCACTCTTCAGGACCATTCAGCTGGAGCAATGCAAAATACAACAAAAACAGTTCTATAAAAACAAATGGATTCAATGTGACAATTTATTCATATAAAAGCCAAGTTAAAAACAAATATATATTTTTTTTCTTTTGAAAGAATTAGAATTTAGGAAAACAGACAGTAAGAAAATGGAACAAATCAAATACACATTCTAAACCTAAGCAATTCCTAAAAGTAATAAGGGAGGTGCAAAATCAAGGTAAAAATTCTACAACAGTTAGAGTAATCCTTGTTCAGTGTATATTGCACTTCTCCCCTTAGCTCAACGCGTTTCAACGGACATTAAAATACAGCCGCCTTCATCAGGAGTATATTGGCTGTCTTCCCAAAGTTAATTTCTGAAAGTTAAACAAATTATATTTTAGATTCCAATTACATTATAAAATATAATATAAACAATGCTATACATCACAGGTAAATCCATAGTAAGAACAGAAATGACAAAGTTATTAAGAACAGTGCTCCAAAGTATGTCCTTATACATTCAAAAAATGAGAAAACAGTTACCTAGAAACACAACCATAATATGACAGTATCAACCAATAGTATTCTATTTTGTAGAGCAAAAAGAGATACAAATGCATTACAAATCATACATACTCAAAAAGACAAAACCTACTACTTAAACACTGAGAAGAATATACATATATACATCACAAGACATTACTTATTTAAGGCAGTTCATTTTAGGGAACAACATTCTCCTATACCTTTAAGATGTTAGTTAACGTTTCATTATGGTTCACACTGGTGAGTAGTGTAGTACCCATTGAGCAAATACTTTCTTGGGTAGAAAAAGGTAAGCGCGAACCGCGCATACACAATGAGAACGACAGTAAAATGTCTATTTTTATTATAATTTCTTATATTTATTCTTTATAGAAGCTGAGGCTAAAATCTTCTTATAATGCGGACAGTGGATCCAGCATCGATTCATTGAAGCTCTCCGAATGTGAGTTTCTTTAACACCAGCTTAGAGTATTATTTATCTCTATTGCAGCAATACTATTCACTACTAAATCGTTATCACTTTTCTTGTATTACTTAGTGATTCAAGAGGGGCTACTTTATGTACCGTGTGCAGAAACATTCTGTTGTTTTTATATAAGTGAGTATTAAACTCTTTGTCTCACATACACAATGCACTTCTACTTGGTGCCTTTATTAATTGGACGTATATACTTTGTTATAGATCATATTTTCTACGCTTAGCTTTTGGATAGACACTCTCCAAAACTACTGACTCCACATTGCTGTTTAGCAAGGGATACTTGTATGTAAGTATTACCTCTGTGAGCAACTATAGAATAACAACTGTGGTGGTAATAATAATAAAAATAGACATTTTACTGTCATTCTCATTGTGACCCTAGATCTATATATTCTCTTCTACGGCTGTTTCATCTACAGCGTTAGCCTATTACTACAAGGATGATGACCTCTATATATGACTGATAAAGAATTAAGTCAATGTAAGTAGCATACTCCAAGGGAGTGAAGTGATTAGCTTTAATACCAATAGAGTGTATACTGATGTCGTTCCTGTTTTGTGACTCTAGACCTCAAGTAATAGCCGATCACTCTTGTGTGGACGACAATCGTTATAGGAAGACTTGCGAGTATTGTAATAAGGTATACTCCTTTCTATCCATCTATCCATTTCTTCAATTATTTTTGAGTTTAGCGGCACAGTGTCGGTAATGTGAATACCTTGTGTATGCGCGGTTCGCGCTTACCTTTTTCTACCCAAGAAAGTATTTGCTCAATGGGTACTACACTACTCACCAGTGTGAACCATAATGAAACGTTAACTAACGTCTTAAAGGTATAGGAGAATGTTGTTCCCTATAATGAACTGCCTTAAATAAGTAATGTCTTGTGATGTATATATGTATATTCTTCTCAGTGTTTAAGTAGTAGGCTATGTCTTTTTGAGTATGTATGATTTTTAATGCATTTGTATCTCTTTTTGCTCTACAAAATAGGATACTATTGGTTGGTGCTGTCATATTATGGTTGTGTTTCTAGGTAACTGTTTTCTCATTTTTTGAATGTATAAGGACATACTTTGGAGCACTGTTCTTAATAACTTTGTCATTTCTTACTATGGATTTACCTGTGATGTATAGCATTGTTTATATTATATTTTATAATGTAATTGGAATCTAAAATATAATTTGTTTAACTTTCAGAAATTAACTTTGGGAAGACAGCCAATATACTCCTGATGAAGGCGGCTGTATTTTAATGTCCGTTGAAATGCGTTGAGCTAAGGGGAGAAGTGCAATATACACTGAACAAGGATTACTCTAACTGTTGTGGAATTTTTACCTTGATTTTGCACCTCCCTTATTACTTTTAGGAATTGCTTAGGTTTAGAATGTGTATTTGATTTGTTCCGTTTTCTTACTGTCTGTTTTCCCAAATTCTTATTCTTTCAAAAGAAACATTTTTTATATTTGTTTTTAACTTGGTTTTTATATGAATAAATTGTCACATTGAATCCATTTGTTTTTATAGAACTGTTTTTGTTGTATTTTGCATTGCTCCAAATGAAAGGTCCTGAAGAGTGAATGATATTTGTTTAGTAGTCTGTAAGAATTGGTGTCTTCTTCTAAAAACAACCCAAAGGGAATTTATTTTGACATATAGTCAGTTTTGGTACCCTATCCCTTTGGTGTGGGGTCCCTCTCTCTTTTACTAGAGATTCCTGTGACAGATGCCAGTTCCTTTAGGTGGGGGCTACTCTGGAGGAGAAATCCATTCAAGCAGAGTGGTCTCTTCAGAAGAGTAGATGTTCCTCCAATTGGAGGGAATTTATAGCTGTGTACAAGGGCTGCCATGGGGTTACAGCTGCTTTTGGAGTGATGCAATTTGGTTGTCAGGACAGACAATATGGTGATTGGTGTATCTCAACAATAAGGGGGGTACCCGATTGCAGTCTCTGAATTTGTTTATTGTTCAGCTGTTTCACTGGGTGGAAAGTCATCTGTTTTTTCTTTTGACCGGGCACATCAAGGGGGGAGACAATGTGATGGTATACGCTCTCAGCATGTTTTTCCATCCTCCCAGGAGATGACCATAACCAGGCAAGCTTTCCTCCAAATATATGAACATTTTGGGAAACCGTTCCTGGATCTATTCACTTCCCGCCATAATGCACAGCTTCCTCGATTTGCTCCAGAGTGCTGCAAGTGGAGGTTTGGGGGGGTGGATGTGTTGTGAATTCACTGGTTGATCTCCCTTCTGTATGCTTTTCCTCCAATTTCTCTGATCCCCTAGTTGTTGGCCAGATTGTTAAGAGAACACACAGAGGTAGTGATAGGGAACTCATGTTGGCCAAGGTGGTTATGGTTCCACCTTCTGAAGTCCAAACATGGCAGTTCAGGGCCCCTGGTTTCTCCCTCTGTCACCCTCCTCTCTGAGGGTGTCACATGCTCTTTCTACCCAGAAACGCCATCTATTGGAATGGAAGTTGCGAGGTCCAGATTACAGAGAAAGGTTCTGCCCAGATACTTAGCAGTAGCTATACAGCTGTCTAGAAGGCTGTCTACTTTGAAGTCTTATGGTCCCCATTGGGGCAGTTTTCAGAGATGATGTGCTCCTTTGAATAGTTCCCTTTTAGCTTGTACTTTAATCATATCCTTCAGTTCTTTTAGGAAGGATTAAAAAAACTGTTTTGTGTGTCCGCGTTGCGGTTTTAGGGGGCAGCCATTATTGCCCTTAGAGCTCCTTGGGACAATCTTTCAGATTCTGAGGATTTAGTGGCTAGACTTTTAATGGAAAGGGGCGACCACTCGGTCCCCCCGAACGTATGGTGGAGTACCCCGATCCCCCCGGGAAGCCATCTTGGGCGGGAGGAGAGCCTCGGCTGGTATGCCCAAAGCGGCGTAGCCGGGGCGCGCTTTTTCCCGCCCATGAGTGGGTTGTCCTAGACACTGAAGCCGCCAGCCACGCCCCCGGAGGCGGGCAGAGGCGGGTTTACGCCCGCCCGAAGAAGGATAAAAGGAGCGACAAGCCAAGGAAGCATCCTCTTGTTCCTGTGCTCTGAAGCTGCACCTCCCCGCTGCACGTGAGCTCGAGACGGAATGAAGAGCCAATTTTGAGCGTTGTAATTTTGTCTTTGTTCTTTCAGAGAATCTTCGTTCGAGAATGCCGGGCAAGAAGGTCGGAAAGCGGGTCGGTACCGATCAGATGCTCCGCATGCTCGTGAAAGACATGGCCGAGATGAAGAAACAGATGGCGGCAATGAACGGTGTAGGAGGCCCAAAGCGAGTCGTCGGACCAGCATTGCCGGGAGTAGTCCCTAGCGGGAGAGGTAGAAGGTCCAAGAGGGGGGCAACTGGGGGAGAGACCCCGGTTCCCGAGGCGCCGCCGGCGCTCCCCGATACACCGACTGAAGCCCCGATCCCGGTCCCGAAGGAGGGGCAACCAATCCCTGTTGTAGTCACCCCTGTGAATGGGGAGGATATGCCTCCCGAGTTGGCTGCACAGCTGGCAGCGTGGTTGGGGAAAGATAGCAAAGGCACCACGGCGGATGACGCCAGGGCAGTAATGAGGCAGTTGCGGCAGTCAAGAGAGGCCGCAAAGGCACCATGTCCTTTTGTTCCCCCGCAGGCTCCAGTGGGTGAAACCGCGGCGGGCACGAGTTCGGCAGCGACTACGGTTACAGCCTCTAGTTCAGGTAAGCAGCGACTGCCGAATGCGGGGGAGGGGTCGGTACCCTCGAGAAGGGAGAAAGTGGCTCAGCATATTCCGATTGAAATCAAGGAGAGGATATGAGCTGAGAAATATGTGAACATGTTTTCTTTGCTAACTGATCATTATGAGATCGAGCATGTGAAGGGTCAAAAAGAGTTTTTGCACCCGGGTGTTTGGCGCGCCAAGATGGCCGCCTTTAAGGTCGATGAGAACATAGGTAATTGGGGCAGAGCATTTGGCATTTTCACTTCAATTATGGGGGAACGAAGGCCTGAAATGTAGGCCGAGTTACCCGTGTACCAGACACGTATTATGGAGTATTCTCAGTCATATGAGGGAAATCAGTGGTTTTGTTATGATAATGTTTTTCGGAAGGCCAAGGAGTTCGACACATCTCTGACGTGGGATTGTTACGACTCCATTTCTTGGCAAAAGATGGAGAAATCAGGCATGTTAAAGGCACCATTGGTGGGGGGAAGCGGGGGAGAGTTTTCCCGCCATTCATCTGGGGCGCCCTTTCGGGCAGGTTCAAGTAATGAGCATCACTCGAGATCGAGTGGCAATACAGGCAAAAAAGGCATCTGCTGGAATTTTAACAGAGGAAAGTGTACGAGGCCCCAGGGGTCATGCAAGTTTAGGCACGACTGTGGGGGGTGTGGACAGTCCTCGCATCCTGAGACCATGTGCAGAGCCAAAACGGGTGATAACGGAGGTAGGGGAAGCGCCAAACAGGTCTGAAATAGTCCGAGGGGCGCCTTTACCTACCCCGGTTGATACCATGGCAATGATTCCTTGGCTCAATGAATACCCGGATCATGTCTCCGCTGGGGTGTTGCGAGATGGGTTTTCGTATGGTTTCCGCATCCCAGTGGGGAATTTTCAGGGTAAGGCACAGTGTAGGAACCAACTGTCGGTCCTGCAGAATACGGCGGTGGTACAGGCGAAGATTGTGAAAGAGTTGACCCGGGGTCGGGTTGCCGGACCATTCGACACGCCACCAGTTGCTAATTTTGTTTGTTCCCCCTTGGGAGTGGTCCCCAAGAAGGACCCGGGTGAGTTTCGATTAATACATAACTTGTCCGCCCCGAGAGGTCTTTCGGTGAATGATGCGATAGACCCGGAGGTGTGTTCGGTGCGGTACGCATCTTTCGATGAGGCCGTCGCCATGTTGAATCGCCTGGGGCCCGGAGCGCTAATGGCCAAATCAGACATCGAGTCAGCGTTCCGGTTGCTCCCGGTACACCCAGACGATCAGCGTCTCCTCGGTTTTATGTTTCGGGGTCGCTATTACATGGATAAATG
Source organism: Lissotriton vulgaris (assembly GCF_964263255.1). Taxonomy (NCBI): domain Eukaryota; kingdom Metazoa; phylum Chordata; class Amphibia; order Caudata; family Salamandridae; genus Lissotriton; species Lissotriton vulgaris. Next base: position 334,037,886 of record NC_141685.1, read on the forward strand.
TATGCCAATGGGATGCTCCATATCTTGTGCTTATTTTGAGAAATTCAGTTGTTTTCTGCAATGGGTATTCACAAGAATGACGGGGTTTCAACATGTTATGCATTATCTTGACGATTTTCTGTTCCTGGGTGCAGCTGGGGATGCAGAATGTGCACAAGCTCTAAATGAATTTTGTGGTCTGATGAATCAGTTTGGTGTGCCACTGGCACCAGGTAAGACGGTGGGGCCATCAACTTCGCTCGAGTTTCTCGGAATAGAGCTCGATTCACTGGAAGGTTGCTTCCGGCTGCCCAGAGAAAAGGTGGGGAGATTCAGGGCCTCCCTTGAGTCATGTATTCGGGAAACCAAGGTGAACTTGCATCAATTGCAGCAAACTGTGGGTCAGTTGAACTTTGCCCTTAGAGTAATGCCAATGGCCCGCCCTTTCTCCCGCTCGATTGCTCAAGCCATGGTCGGTCTTAAAGAAGGGCACCATCGCACGAGGCTCTCGGCCGAGAATCGCCAGGACATGCGCATTTGGTTGGCATTTGTGGCGGATTTCAATGGTCGGGTGGTCTGGAACAAGCCGGCGGTGTCCTCCGAGGAGTTGGGGCTGTGGACAGATTCGGCGGGGAGTATAGGCTTTGGCGCCATATTCGGTAATCACTGGTCGGCCCAAAAATGTCCGTCATGGTGGCACGAGTGTGGGCTGACGAGCAACATTGCTTTTCTTGAACTGTTCCCTATTCTGGTGGCCTTGAAAACATGGCCTGAGGGGTTTCGGGATCACTCTGTGGTGTTCTGGTCTGATAACATGACCGTGGTCGAGTGTATCAATAGTCAGGCAGCACGATGCAAATGGATTCTGAGATTGCTCAAGGAAATTGTGTTACTATGTATGCAATTGAACGTACTCTTTAGGGCAAGACATGTGCCAGGAGTACTGAATCAGGCGGCTGATGCGCTTTCTCGTTTCCGTATGCAGGCCTTCTGGGGTTTTCTGCCCACAGCGGACCCGGTGTCGGCACCATTCCCCGAAGCTCTCTGGTCTCTCGGTGCCCCGAACTACAAAACCTCGTGGGAGAGAGTTTAGCACCCAGGACGAGGAAGGCATATGAAGGGGCGTTCCGTTCTTATCAGTCCTTTTTGGGTTCGGCTAGGGGGGAGCTTTGGGGCCAGGAAGAATATGTCGTGAAGTTTTTGCTGTCGTTACATCAGGCAGGCAAATCAGTAGCCACGGCCCAGAGGCATCGGGCCGCCATTTCCTTCATGGCGCGGGCTCATGGGATCCAGGACCCTACTGCATCTTTCGTAGTACAGAAAGCGCTGCGTGGGTGGCAACGCCTTGAGGGTCGCAGAGTAGATGAAAGGCACCCGATAGGTCTGGAGAAGTTGGCTCTGTTATTCTCCGCTCTCCCTGCGACTTGTTCATCCCAGTCTGAAACAGTGTTATTCAGGGCCGCTTTTGCATTAGCATTCCATGGGGCTATGCGGGTAAGCGAACTGGTGGCGAGGAACAAGCAGGATACGGGGGGGGACTGTGCCGAGAGCACGTTCTAGTTAAGGGGGATACGATGATGGTCTCGTTTCCCAGGTCTAAGACCGATCAGGGTGCGATCGGGGACAGTATAGTAGTCCATCGGAGTCCCGGATCTCCCATGTGCCCCGTCGTATGCGTTGAGGAATATTTGGCGCAGAGGGCGGCATCGTGGGGGGGGACCCTGTTGAGGCACACTGATGCCACCCCACTGACGAGGTTTTCAGTTCCAGCGGGTGCTAGCAATGGCAATTTCGGCCGCGGGCTTGAACCCGGGCGATTTTGGGACCCATAGGGGCTGCTACAGAGGCTACAGCCAGGGGTCTGAGTGTGGAAAAAGTGAAACAATTGGGGCGTTGGTCCTCGAATTGTTACAAAAGGTATGTGCGGTTGCACATGTTGTGAAGCTGTAATCATGTACTCATGCTTCTTGTTTTTGTTTGGTTTACAGTTTCACAAGCTTACGAGGCGGGGCGGACTGTGCAGTCGACCCGACACCTGGGAACCAGCGGTCAAAGATCACCGGCTGCGGAAAAAGTGGTGTGGGTCGTGGGCCACTCATACGTGAGGCGTGCCGCGGACGTATTCAAAGCAGGTGACATGATTCACATGGCTGGGGAATACGGGTACAGGGTGACCTTCTACGGAAGGGGCGGGCTCTGTATTGACCAGTTTCAACCTTTTGTTGAGGGTTTGTTAGGGCGGACAAGGTCACCGCCATCTATAATCATAGTGCATCTTGGGGGCAATGATCTGGTGACCACTGGTAGACGACTACTTCTCGAGGCGATACTATCCACAGTAAGTTGGTTGGCGAGAAGGGTTCCAGGGTGCACGATTGCATGGTCCCATATGATTCCACGAAAGGTGTGGCGGGGGGCTAGTTCAGTGTCTGCTATAAATCATTCTGTGAAAAAGGTGAATAACAAGCTTGGTAGACTGTTCCGTACAAGTACTTTGCATTCGATTCCTCATGGGTGTATCAGGGGGGACCTTATGTATCTGGAAGATGGGGTCCATTTGTCCCGGGTGGGGAATTCTTTACTCATAGGAGACCTCGTAGCTTGGTTGAAGAGTTTACAGCATGACCTTTAGGTAGGAGTTTTGTGGGGGGTTCGGATAGCCGGTCAACTATCCGGCCTGTGGCGGTAAGGTCATGATCGGTGAGCAGTAATTGGAAGATCCCTAGGGGGGGCGTCACCCATTACGGATGGGAGCGCCCGTGGGGAGGTGGCCATTGGCCCCTCAAACGGGGAGGCGGTCCCTTCTAAGGATGGGACGCCGAAAGGAAAGGGAAGGCGGTCAAGGCCCTTCCCTGGATAGGAGGGGCTACGGGCCCCTCCTGGGAATTTCCCGGGGCCAGGACATCTGCGACGGCAGATGTGGTAAGTTGTGTGGGGTGGGGAGGGGGGTCTACGCTCACCTTCTAGACACCTCACACGAGTCCTCGAACGACCACTAAGATGGCGTCGAGTTAATTGGGGCCCCCGTCAAGAAAAGGGAAATTGGTATGTGCACATGAGGTGCAGTCCTCTGTGCGGCCGCCCCTCACAAATGAGGGGGGAGTTCTGGTTTAGGGATCTGACACCGGTTACGACCTTGCCGTTGGCCCTTAACGTTAGGATGTACAATTTCAATTTAAAAATGCATTTGTAGGATGTTAGTATCGGCTAGGAGAACCTTTGTATTAGAAATGTGTTAAGGTCAGCCAAAACATCGTAATGTGGAAATGAAATTGTACATGATATGAAACTGTTATTTTAATGTTTTAATTTTGTTTCATATTTTAATAAATACGGCCGGGAGGGTAACTCCCTCCCGCCTTCCAAAAAGTTCAGAAAATGTTTCCGTATTCCCATTCTTGGGGATTATGTTGAGAGGGGGTGGCGGGTATCTCAGCCATATGGAAAGGGGCGACCACTCGGTCCCACCGAACGTATGGTGGAGTACCCCGATCCCCCCGGGAAGCCATCTTGGGCGGGAGGCGAGCCTCGGCTGGTATGCCCAAAGCGGCGTAGCCGGGGTGCGCTTTTTCCCGCCCATGAGTGGGTTGTCCTAGACACTGAAGCCGCCAGCCACGCCCCCGGAGGCGGGCAGAGGCGGGTTTACGCCCGCCCGAAGAAGGATAAAAGGAGCGACAAGCCAAGGAAGCATCCTCTTGTTCCTGTGCTCTGAAGCTGCACCTCCCCGCTGCACGTGAGCTCGAGACGGAACGAAGAGCCAATTTTGACCCACCCACCAGCCCCTGAAGACAGCAAGTTGTTGAAATAAAGTTATTTGACGTGGTAATTCACTATTCTTACAGGTTGTTCTGAATAAATTTGTGATGCAATAAAGTGGATAATTCTGATTATTCTTTACAGTATGCTTTATCGAATAAAAGTATTTTCGCCAGAGTTGATCATTGATGTTTAGCAGTTCATACTTTGAATATCTTTTTGTTTTTCCTCTTTTAGTAATTAGTGTCTCTAGTTTAGTTTGTCGTATTTATTATTTGGTCGGGCGGTAAGGTCATGATCGGTGAGCAGTAATTGGAAGATCCCTAGGGGGGGCGTCACCCATTATGGATGGGAGCGCCCGGGGGGAGGTGGCCATTGGCCCCTCAAACGGGGAGGCGGTCCCTTCTAAGGATGGGACGCCGAAAGGAAAGGGAAGGCAGTCAAGGCCCCTCCCTGGATAGGAGGGGCTACGGGCCCCTCCTGGGAATTTCCCGGGGCCAGGACATCTGCGACGGCAGATGTGGTAAGTTGTGTGGGGTGGGGAGGGGGGTCTACGCTACCTTCTAGACACCTCACACGAGTCCTCGAACGACCACTAAGATGGCGTCGAGTTAATTGGGGCCCCCGTCAAGAAAAGGGAAATTGGTATGTGCACATGAGGTGCAGTCCTCTGTGCGGCCGCCCCTCACAAATGAGGGGGGAGTTCTGGTTTAGGGATCTGACACCGGTTACGACCTTGCCGTTGGCCCTTAACGTTAGGATGTACAATTTCAATTTAAAAATGCATTTGTAGGATGTTAGTATCGGCTAGGAGAACCTTTGTATTAGAAATGTGTTAAGGTCAGCCAAAACATCGTAATGTGGAAATGAAATTGTACATGATATGAAACTGTTATTTTAATGTTTTAATTTTGTTTCATATTTTAATAAATACGGCCGGGAGGGTAACTCCCTCCCGCCTTCCAAAAAGTTCAGAAAATGTTTCCGTATTCCCATTCTTGGGGATTATGTTGAGAGGGGGTGGCGGGTATCTCAGCCATAAGAGCTTTTCCATTTCTAGACCTTTTGTGTGGCCTTTGTATCATTTGTTGGATTTACCCTTGATAAAAAAAGGCACTGATTCCCATCCTTTTGAACCTCTAAAAACAGTGGATATCAAGTTTTTAACTCTCAAAGTATTGTTCCTGTGTGTGTTGGTGAAGGAACCTTTTGATAGTGTTGTTCTAAGAATAGAGCCCTCATGTGTTCCCAAGGACTCTTCCCAGTTTCAAATGAGCAAGAGATTATCTTGCCAACTTTGAAAGAGGGGGAGTAGACTTCTGTAGTTTTCTAGTGGCACTTGTTGGGTGTTAGGAGGGCCATTTATAGGGTTAAGGGTCCCTTTCAAGGGACAGATTCATTGTTTCTATCGTTGGTAACCTTTAACAAGGGTGCTAAGGCATCATTGTTATCCATCAGTCATTGTGATAAGGAAGTGATCTCTTTGGCATACGTTTTATCAAAAACTCCTCTTCTAGAGGGAGTCCTTGGTCGTTCTACCACAGGGGTCTCTACGTTCTGGGCAGAAATCAATGTGATTTCTAGTGCATAAATATGTTAGGCTGCTACTTGGGCCACAACAAACACATTTGTACCTTATTACAGGTGACAGAATGTGTTAAATGACAACACCAATTTTGGGGTGGGAGTGCTGCATTCAGCTTTACCTTGATGGTTTGGTAATTTGGTAATAAATCACTTGTGGGTGTTACAGTCAATAGTGGTTTGTGTCTTTCTGTGCAGTATGTGTCTTATAGGTCTATGAAGGTCGGTCTGAAAAATACTTTGGTATTCCTCATTATTGATGAATGGGGCGAGGACAAGGGGCCCTGGGGGGTGTGGGGGGTGGGGGGGTCGGGTGGTAGTTGTCTAATTACTTACTAGTAATCATTACTCCTGGTCCTATTGTTCTCATATCCGATTCATCACGGCCCTCCCTGGCTCCCGGACGGTCTGGCCTTCATTGAGGGAGGCTTGGTAGTTCAGGAGGCATGGTGGGTAAGTATTGCTTATATAGGTTCAAGCCTTATGGGAGGGGCATGTACTTCTCACATTCTTCTTGTTAATTTTTCTATCTTTCGAGGTAGAATCCCCCCATTAGTGATGAATGGGATGAGGACAATAAGACTAGGAGTAATGAGGATTACAGTAAGTAATTAGACATTACTACTGCTACTGAAAGACATCACTCATTTGAATGTATCGGTTATCACTAGTGAGTGTAATCTCACGTTAGAGTGTGCTACAAGTTTCTCCCAGTGAAGAGGTACCTATAGGCAGAGGGCGCTCATTGGTACAGTGAGAGTCGCCTTTTAGGAGTGTGTGCATATCTGAGTGAGAGTCACCTCTGGTCAGTGAGTTCCTATTGCGCACAGTGAAAGTCACCTCTATTCAGAATGCACGTGTTATTATCACTGAAAGCCATTTCTTGTCATAGCATGCACCTTCTTACCAGTGAGAGTTTCTTCTATCATTCCCTCACCTCAGGTGCAAAATTGACTTGTTTTACCTCACATTTTGTCTTCATAAATGACGACAGAAAGTGATTTACTCAGAGGTAAAATTCCAGCTGTGTGGTGTAATATTATGTTACAACAAATATTTTCACAGGGTCATCAACAGGCATTCCTGGGTAGAGATGCTTTGGAAAGTAGGTCAACACTTACAAACTTGAGCCACTCAAATTGTGTTTTTTTCTCTCCTTTTCAACATCAAAGGAATTATGCTTTTTTAATTCTTAGTGTATGGGTGTAGATTGTGTGTGGCAGTAAGACGCCACATGGAGGCTTGGCTTGTTTTGGGCTCAAGGGTCCAAGAGGACCTTGAACTGACCCAAGACCAGGCATCTTTCTCAAGCTTAGCTCAAGCTTTCAGTGACTTGCCCACCTCTAGTATAAAACACATCCTTTGCCAGGCTGAACCCATAAAGCCACTAAATTAACCTGAGCACAACCCCCTGGTAGCTATGGCAAAGAGCAGACAGACTTAACTTAGAGGCAATGGGAAAAATATTTATGCAGTACCAAAATATTGATAACATTAAACCACATAAAAAGAAAGAAAAACAAACAAATTTAGAAAAATGAAGTACAATTTAATAAATAAAATTACACAAAAAAAACAAACATCCAATAAGGAAAACCGGGGTTCTGAATTTGTGAAGTTTAAATATGAAGATAGAGCCATAACAAATTTGAACAGCGCCCACTCATCAGGTTGCACTTAACCAATACCTAGGCACACGTTTATGTGACCCAGCAACTAAGAGGAGAAACCCTGATGCTGGCCTGATGCAGGAGCATTTTAGCATGGAGCATAGTGCATGGACTAATTTAAACAGTAACCAGGAGATGCTGCTCTCGGAAATTAACTTGCTTACAACTCCAAAATGTTTATCCATAGGATCCCAGTGTTAAAAGGCCTACACTGCCTAGCACCAGATGCCAAAATCGAGGTAATACTCATCTGTCTAACATACAAAGCACTCACACTGTCACCTCTTGTGTTGCACTTTAATTTTTCTTTAGGAACCTGGATTGATGAAAACATAAAAGAGAAAAATGACCTAAACAATAAAGAAACCTGCAGAACTAATTGGAGCTGTCAACATAACTCAAACTATAAAAATGCAAATCTGTCTGTCTTAAGATAAACTTAACATGCAAATGTGGCTGGCTAACGGAAGTTAGCACAGGCTCAGTTGCGCACAACCCTCTTAAATTTCATTGATCAAACCTTTTTTAACGTTTCAACACATATTTTTATTCATATGTTTTTTTGTAAATCAATCAAGTTTTTCTTTCCAGTTTTTTTAACACAACCTTCTGTGTTTATACATATACACATAGACTTTCATTTACAGAATAACAACAAATTAATTCAGACATTTGAAAACAACACTGAATTTCTTGAATGTATCATAATCCGCCCAATGCATTTCGGGACAGAAGCAGGGTCCCTTCGTCAGGGGCAATGCTGAAAAATAACATGTACAGGCACATCAGTCACTATGCATCTAATACATACATATTTATGCATCTGGTTCATCACATTTCTTATGTTTTTCCACCACCAAAAGTCAACAAATTACACCCAAAGTGCAGTAACCAAAAGAAAACCTATAACCTAAGGGGCATGTAAAGATTACTTACATACACACACGAATAGTTCTATTTCCTTCAAGCCGCGTTTTTTTCTAGGTCCAAAAACAGCTAAAAAATAATGCAAACACTATTCATGCATACCGCCAGCATAAACCTTAAATAAAGACTTTAACCGCAAATAATTCACCACATGTTTATGTACCTGCATAAGCTTCAGTAATACGCTTGTCTTCAAACCTTCCTCATATATATCGTGAACCTCCTTCAAAATCTCTCTGTAACACACAGGGATAAAGCGCTAAGAATCCTGTTCGTTTCCACATGGAGCCACAAATAAGTACGTCTCACTCAACTTGACCTTACCATATATATTTCAAATCGCCGCTCTCCAAAACAATCCGTCAGGTATTCGTCTAGCGCTCAGAATCTCCCGCGTTTACAATACCAGCGTCCTTACTTGACTAAAATGCCATAACCTACTTTCCTATTGGTTCAGCAGCGGAGAGTCACCACCAATCAGGGGCACTATACCAAACTTGGTCGGCTACGTCACTCGTTGTCTAGACAACCGGACTCTACGGACACCATGTAATTCCGCTACGATCTCCTCAGCGCTTCGAACAAGAACATCAATAGATGATTCTGTAACAAAACTTACACAAGCGAGTTCACTGTCCGCAGGCATAGATAAAATAACGCAGAAGTAAGGAACACGTCTCATTGTTAAATTACACCGCCAAAATGCAACGCACGTGAAACTATGAAGACCATAGGTCGCATTGAAAACAAAAGATTTTGAACAAAAAACTTTATTAAACCCAAGCCTGACCTGTGTTCATCATTCTTTATAGTCACTGTCAAGAACTCTATCTACTATTCCATATAACCAAAAATAATAATAAATAAACAGTGTAAAAAGAAACAGATGTTTAGTGAAAAAACATAAGCCAGCGCTATATATATGTGTTGATGACAAAACAATATCAAAAATATTAGTTGTTGATATAACATCATTGGAAAATCATGAAATATATACATTCTTCGGTTAATTCAATCTATACCATTAGCAACATATTTATGGTAGTCATCACAAACATAATATGTACATCCTACAATTGATTCAATATATGACATTAGCAACATATTTATGGTAGTTATCACAAAAAGCTGCTCAGCTCAATCCGATCATTTAGTCCCCCAGGGGTCAGTGTCCCCAACATTTTAATCCAAAATGATTCCCTCTGTAGTAGTTTCTTATTCTTGTCACTACCCTCGCTAAGTGTTACAATTTCAAGAATAGTGAATCTGAGTTGGGCTATAGTGTGTTTTTTATCCAACCAGTGTGTTGCCAAGGATGATGTCATGGATTTGTTACGTATTCTGCTTTTATGTTCTGAAATACGTATTTTTAACTTCCGCTCAGTTTTCCCAACATATAAAAGTCCGCATGGACATTTAATGGTGTAGATGACCTGGTTACTGTTACAATCTCCCTCATATTTCAACTTGATGGTCCTTCCAGATTGAGGATGCGTGATCACATTGCCTACCATTGCATTGTTGCAATGCACACAGTTTGTGCATCTCCTCATCCCTTTGTAATCCTTCTTTTTTTCAATCTCTATATGTTTCAACAGTTCTTTCAGGTTTCTTGACCTGGTATATGCAAAAAGAGGCTTGTCGCTGAAGCTGTTGTTGAAATCATTTTCTTGCTGAAGAAGTTCCCATCTTTGGTGTATGATATTTTTGAGTTTTTGTGAGTTGACTGAGTATTTTGAAACAAACACACTACGTCTCTGTGCTACTTTTTGTTTTTGTATCAGTAAGTCAGTCCGGTTTTTCTCCATTGCCTTGATTTGTGCTGTATCCAGTATATCAATGGGATAGCCTCTTTTCATGTAGTTCTCCTTGTATTCCTTAATATACTCAGTGCATTCATTTTGTCCTGTGACTATTCTCCTGATCCTCAAGAATTGTGAGTAAGGAAGATTCTTCAGTAAATTCGGGGGATGAAAGCTCTGAAAAAGCAACATGCTGTTCTTATCAGTTGGTTTGCGGTACAAGGAGGTATTAATCCTTTCTCCATCCAATTCTACCAATACATCTAAGTATGCTATTTTTGATCTACTCACAGTGTGTGTCACTTGAATGCGTGGATTCCTTGAGTTTAATGATATAATGTTCTGATGTAATTGCGCTTCAGTACCAGACCATATAACAAAAATATCGTCAATGAAACGACAAAAAAATTCTAGATGTTCTGTCCATTCTTTGTGAGCAAAGACATGTTCTTGCTCAAATTTTGCCATGAAGGTATTAGCAAATACTGGAGCCCCAGTAAAACCCATTGACGTTCCATTTAACTGCATGTAGAATCTTTCTGCCCATTGGAAATAGCTATTTTTCAAGCAAAATTGTGTTAACTCCAGTAAAAACACTGGGTTGATTTCCATTTCTGGATGTTGCAGTAACATCCACTCTTCAGCTTCAAGTCCGTCTGTATGTCCAATCGAAGTGTACAAGGATACAACATCTATAGTGCATAGGATGTATTCTTTATTTGCTTGTAGATTGACCGATGTTAATTTGATCAAAAAATCAGTAGTATCCTGTATGTATGTATGCCATTTTTGGATTAGTGGTTGCAAAAAATAATCAATTATTTGCCCAGCCGGTTCAAAAATTGAGTTACAACCTGCCACAATTGGTCGGAATGGTGGATCTACCAGCGACTTATGCACTTTTGGCAACATATAAATCTTGGGTTTACTTGGGTTTGGTATCATGAGAAACTTTGCCATGTTTGGTGTGATCCAGTCTTCATCGATTGCTTTGTTAATCAGGGATTGTAGTATCTTTTGGATTTCACTTGTGGGGTCTCTTTGTAACATTAGATAGGTGTTAGTATCACTCACGTGTTCCTCCACTTTTCGTTGGTAAAACACTGTATCCATGAGTACCAACGCACCCCCTTTATCCGCTTTCTGGAATGTCAGCTCTGTCTTTCTAGATAATTGAGCCAATATGCTTCTTTCCAGTCTACTCAGGTTATTAGGTGTTTTTCTATTTTGTCTGTAGTTCAATTTTTTGAGATCCTTAGTTACCAATGCTTCAAACAGATCAAGTGTTTTGTGTGAAGTGGGCGCCTCAAATGTACTTTTTGGTCGAAAAACTTCTACTGTTTTTTCTCCTTGGGTGTCACTTGTAGGAACTACATTGTCAAAAAAATTCCTCAGTCTCAAGATTCTCATGAACTTATAAAAAGCAACTTCATCTTCAAATTTGGATCCCATATAAGTAGGAACAAACGTGATCCCTTTATTGAGAACTCTTTCTTCATGTCTATTCAAGGAGTATTTAGAAATGTTTATTACGAGGGTTTCCCCTGGCTCCGTAATCCTTTTTTCAGTTGTTTTTCCTTCTCTTTTTCTTTGTCCTCTCCTTGTTTTTTTGTTTGTTCTTGTTCTGGTGGACGATCTATTTCCACTACCTCGGTTAAAAAAGACACCTGTGGGCTTGATGTACTAGATCTAGAATTTTTTTGTCGTTTCATTGACGATATTTTTGTTATATGGTCTGGTACTGAAGCGCAATTACATCAGAACATTATATCATTAAACTCAAGGAATCCACGCATTCAAGTGACACACACTGTGAGTAGATCAAAAATAGCATACTTAGATGTATTGGTAGAATTGGATGGAGAAAGGATTAATACCTCCTTGTACCGCAAACCAACTGATAAGAACAGCATGTTGCTTTTTCAGAGCTTTCATCCCCCGAATTTACTGAAGAATCTTCCTTACTCACAATTCTTGAGGATCAGGAGAATAGTCACAGGACAAAATGAATGCACTGAGTATATTAAGGAATACAAGGAGAACTACATGAAAAGAGGCTATCCCATTGATATACTGGATACAGCACAAATCAAGGCAATGGAGAAAAACCGGACTGACTTACTGATACAAAAACAAAAAGTAGCACAGAGACGTAGTGTGTTTGTTTCAAAATACTCAGTCAACTCACAAAAACTCAAAAATATCATACACCAAAGATGGGAACTTCTTCAGCAAGAAAATGATTTCAACAACAGCTTCAGCGACAAGCCTCTTTTTGCATATACCAGGTCAAGAAACCTGAAAGAACTGTTGAAACATATAGAGATTGAAAAAAAGAAGGATTACAAAGGGATGAGGAGATGCACAAACTGTGTGCATTGCAACAATGCAATGGTAGGCAATGTGATCACGCATCCTCAATCTGGAAGGACCATCAAGTTGAAATATGAGGGAGATTGTAACAGTAACCAGGTCATCTACACCATTAAATGTCCATGCGGACTTTTATATGTTGGGAAAACTGAGCGGAAGTTAAAAATACGTATTTCAGAACATAAAAGCAGAATACGTAACAAATCCATGACATCATCCTTGGCAACACACTGGTTGGATAAAAAACACACTATAGCCCAACTCAGATTCACTATTCTTGAAATTGTAACACTTAGCGAGGGTAGTGACAAGAATAAGAAACTACTACAGAGGGAATCATTTTGGATTAAAATGTTGGGGACACTGACCCCTGGGGGACTAAATGATCGGATTGAGCTGAGCAGCTTTTTGTGATAACTACCATAAATATGTTGCTAATGTCATATATTGAATCAATTGTAGGATGTACATATTATGTTTGTGATGACTACCATAAATATGTTGCTAATGGTATAGATTGAATTAACCGAAGAATGTATATATTTCATGATTTTCCAATGATGTTATATCAACAACTAATATTTTTGATATTGTTTTGTCATCAACACATATATATAGCGCTGGCTTATGTTTTTTCACTAAACATCTGTTTCTTTTTACACTGTTTATTTATTATTATTTTTGGTTATATGGAATAGTAGATAGAGTTCTTGACAGTGACTATAAAGAATGATGAACACAGGTCAGGCTTGGGTTTAATAAAGTTTTTTGTTCAAAATCTTTTGTTTTCAATGCGACCTATGGTCTTCATAGTTTCACGTGCGTTGCATTTTGGCGGTGTAATTTAACAATGAGACGTGTTCCTTACTTCTGCGTTATTTTATCTATGCCTGCGGACAGTGAACTCGCTTGTGTAAGTTTTGTTACAGAATCATCTATTGATGTTCTTGTTCGAAGCGCTGAGGAGATCGTAGCGGAATTACATGGTGTCCGTAGAGTCCGGTTGTCTAGACAACGAGTGACGTAGCCGACCAAGTTTGGTATAGTGCCCCTGATTGGTGGTGACTCTCCGCTGCTGAACCAATAGGAAAGTAGGTTATGGCATTTTAGTCAAGTAAGGACGCTGGTATTGTAAACGCGGGAGATTCTGAGCGCTAGACGAATACCTGACGGATTGTTTTGGAGAGCGGCGATTTGAAATATATATGGTAAGGTCAAGTTGAGTGAGACGTACTTATTTGTGGCTCCATGTGGAAACGAACAGGATTCTTAGCGCTTTATCCCTGTGTGTTACAGAGAGATTTTGAAGGAGGTTCACGATATATATGAGGAAGGTTTGAAGACAAGCGTATTACTGAAGCTTATGCAGGTACATAAACATGTGGTGAATTATTTGCGGTTAAAGTCTTTATTTAAGGTTTATGCTGGCGGTATGCATGAATAGTGTTTGCATTATTTTTTAGCTGTTTTTGGACCTAGAAAAAAACGCGGCTTGAAGGAAATAGAACTATTCGTGTGTGTATGTAAGTAATCTTTACATGCCCCTTAGGTTATAGGTTTTCTTTTGGTTACTGCACTTTGGGTGTAATTTGTTGACTTTTGGTGGTGGAAAAACATAAGAAATGTGATGAACCAGATGCATAAATATGTATGTATTAGATGCATAGTGACTGATGTGCCTGTACATGTTATTTTTCAGCATTGCCCCTGACGAAGGGACCCTGCTTCTGTCCCGAAATGCATTGGGCGGATTATGATACATTCAAGAAATTCAGTGTTGTTTTCAAATGTCTGAATTAATTTGTTGTTATTCTGTAAATGAAAGTCTATGTGTATATGTATAAACACAGAAGGTTGTGTTAAAAAAACTGGAAAGAAAAACTTGATTGATTTACAAAAAAACATATGAATAAAAATATGTGTTGAAACGTTAAAAAAGGTTTGATCAATGAAATTTAAGAGGGTTGTGCGCAACTGAGCCTGTGCTAACTTCCGTTAGCCAGCCACATTTGCATGTTACTTTGTAGAGTACCTGGGTATACTCAATCAGTTGCTGCACACAGATCATAATATTAGGTTAGATTTAGCTTAACTTTGAAGAAAATAGGAGTGCTCGGTGCACAACTGCTTATTTCTTTACGCTACCCACCTTAGCTCCAGAGCACCCACTGGCACCACAATTAGTTCAAAATGTCTTTTGATGCTATAGCTTCTCTAACGGAAAATAGAGCTACAACAAGAGGCTACACAGCAGAACAAGCAGCTGAAGTATATGGCTTAATCAGTGAAGTCACGAATTTACAGGCACACAGTACATCCATAGGACATCAATTGAAACAATTAGAATTTGCATCCCGACGTGAACTCAATCAAAGATTACATGCTTCTACTTTGGTTCAATACCATAAGGTTAAAAGGATCCCGAGGGGACTCAGGTTATCAATTAAACCCATGCTATATCGCTTGAAGAATAATTCTCAATTCATGGAGAAATGGTACCAAATATTAAATAAATGCTCGTTGGATTTAATCCTCCTGATTATTGAAGAATTAGCAAAAACTATTGATGAACTAAAAACTGAAATCTTTGCCATTAAATCTGATCTCTCTGAACGTATGACAGAAGAAGAACTTGGGAGATTTTTGAGTGATCTCAATATCAAATTGGATGAATATGGAAAAGAGCTGTAGGAGACTAAACTTAGAAAATTCAAGAGGGATACAATCGACTATAAGTTGAATGAGGCATACACCTGGGCAGAGGTGTATGCCCAGAGACGCTTTACTCGCCGACCAACTACAACTTCATCTGAAGAAAGTTTAGCCACAGATCGTGATATAGACTCATCTCGAGCACCTATAAAAACAACACAGTTATCAAACATAACTCAAACGGATAAAGCTAGTACATCAAGCCCACAGGTGTCTTTTTTAACCGAGGTAGTGGAAATAGATCGTCCACCAGAACAAGAACAAACAAAAAAACAAGGAGAGGACAAAGAAAAAGAGAAGGAAAAACAACTGAAAAAAGGATTACGGAGCCAGGGGAAACCCTCGTAATAAACATTTCTAAATACTCCTTGAATAGACATGAAGAAAGAGTTCTCAATAAAGGGATCACGTTTGTTCCTACTTATATGGGATCCAAATTTGAAGATGAAGTTGCTTTTTATAAGTTCATGAGAATCTTGAGACTGAGGAATTTTTTTGACAATGTAGTTCCTACAAGTGACACCCAAGGAGAAAAAACAGTAGAAGTTTTTCGACCAAAAAGTACATTTGAGGCGCCCACTTCACACAAAACACTTGATCTGTTTGAAGCATTGGTAACTAAGGATCTCAAAAAATTGAACTACAGACAAAATAGAAAAACACCTAATAACCTGAGTAGACTGGAAAGAAGCATATTGGCTCAATTATCTAGAAAGACAGAGCTGACATTCCAGAAAGCGGATAAAGGGGGTGCGTTGGTACTCATGGATACAGTGTTTTACCAACGAAAAGTGGAGGAACACGTGAGTGATACTAACACCTATCTAATGTTACAAAGAGACCCCACAAGTGAAATCCAAAAGATACTACAATCCCTGATTAACAAAGCAATCGATGAAGACTGGATCACACCAAACATGGCAAAGTTTCTCATGATACCAAACCCAAGTAAACCCAAGATTTATATGTTGCCAAAAGTGCATAAGTCGCTGGTAGATCCACCATTCCGACCAATTGTGGCAGGTTGTAACTCAATTTTTGAACCGGCTGGGCAAATAATTGATTATTTTTTGCAACCACTAATCCAAAAATGGCATACATACATACAGGATACTACTGATTTTTTGATCAAATTAACATCGGTCAATCTACAAGCAAATAAAGAATACATCCTATGCACTATAGATGTTGTATCCTTGTACACTTCGATTGGACATACAGACGGACTTGAAGCTGAAGAGTGGATGTTACTGCAACATCCAGAAATGGAAATCAACCCAGTGTTTTTACTGGAGTTAACACAATTTTGCTTGAAAAATAGCTATTTCCAATGGGCAGAAAGATTCTACATGCAGTTAAATGGAACGTCAATGGGTTTTACTGGGGCTCCAGTATTTGCTAATACCTTCATGGCAAAATTTGAGCAAGAACATGTCTTTGCTCACAAAGAATGGACAGAACATCTAGAATTTTTTTGTCGTTTCATTGACGATATTTTTGTTATATGGTCTGGTACTGAAGCGCAATTACATCAGAACATTATATCATTAAACTCAAGGAATCCACGCATTCAAGTGACACACACTGTGAGTAGATCAAAAATAGCATACTTAGATGTATTGGTAGAATTGGATGGAGAAAGGATTAATACCTCCTTGTACCGCAAACCAACTGATAAGAACAGCATGTTGCTTTTTCAGAGCTTTCATCCCCCGAATTTACTGAAGAATCTTCCTTACTCACAATTCTTGAGGATCAGGAGAATAGTCACAGGACAAAATGAATGCACTGAGTATATTAAGGAATACAAGGAGAACTACATGAAAAGAGGCTATCCCATTGATATACTGGATACAGCACAAATCAAGGCAATGGAGAAAAACCGGACTGACTTACTGATACAAAAACAAAAAGTAGCACAGAGACGTAGTGTGTTTGTTTCAAAATACTCAGTCAACTCACAAAAACTCAAAAATATCATACACCAAAGATGGGAACTTCTTCAGCAAGAAAATGATTTCAACAACAGCTTCAGCGACAAGCCTCTTTTTGCATATACCAGGTCAAGAAACCTGAAAGAACTGTTGAAACATATAGAGATTGAAAAAAAGAAGGATTACAAAGGGATGAGGAGATGCACAAACTGTGTGCATTGCAACAATGCAATGGTAGGCAATGTGATCACGCATCCTCAATCTGGAAGGACCATCAAGTTGAAATATGAGGGAGATTGTAACAGTAACCAGGTCATCTACACCATTAAATGTCCATGCGGACTTTTATATGTTGGGAAAACTGAGCGGAAGTTAAAAATACGTATTTCAGAACATAAAAGCAGAATACGTAACAAATCCATGACATCATCCTTGGCAACACACTGGTTGGATAAAAAACACACTATAGCCCAACTCAGATTCACTATTCTTGAAATTGTAACACTTAGCGAGGGTAGTGACAAGAATAAGAAACTACTACAGAGGGAATCATTTTGGATTAAAATGTTGGGGACACTGACCCCTGGGGGACTAAATGATCGGATTGAGCTGAGCAGCTTTTTGTGATAACTACCATAAATATGTTGCTAATGTCATATATTGAATCAATTGTAGGATGTACATATTATGTTTGTGATGACTACCATAAATATGTTGCTAATGGTATAGATTGAATTAACCGAAGAATGTATATATTTCATGATTTTCCAATGATGTTATATCAACAACTAATATTTTTGATATTGTTTTGTCATCAACACATATATATAGCGCTGGCTTATGTTTTTTCACTAAACATCTGTTTCTTTTTACACTGTTTATTTATTATTATTATTGGTTATATGGAATAGTAGATAGAGTTCTTGACAGTGACTATAAAGAATGATGAACACAGGTCAGGCTTGGGTTTAATAAAGTTTTTTGTTCAAAATCTTTTGTTTTCAATGCGACCTATGGTCTTCATAGTTTCACGTGCGTTGCATTTTGGCGGTGTAATTTAACAATGAGACGTGTTCCTTACTTCTGCGTTATTTTATCTATGCCTGCGGACAGTGAACTCGCTTGTGTAAGTTTTGTTACAGAATCATCTATTGATGTTCTTGTTCGAAGCGCTGAGGAGATCGTAGCGGAATTACATGGTGTCCGTAGAGTCCGGTTGTCTAGACAACGAGTGACGTAGCCGACCAAGTTTGGTATAGTGCCCCTGATTGGTGGTGACTCTCCGCTGCTGAACCAATAGGAAAGTAGGTTATGGCATTTTAGTCAAGTAAGGACGCTGGTATTGTAAACGCGGGAGATTCTGAGCGCTAGACGAATACCTGACGGATTGTTTTGGAGAGCGGCGATTTGAAATATATATGGTAAGGTCAAGTTGAGTGAGACGTACTTATTTGTGGCTCCATGTGGAAACGAACAGGATTCTTAGCGCTTTATCCCTGTGTGTTACAGAGAGATTTTGAAGGAGGTTCACGATATATATGAGGAAGGTTTGAAGACAAGCGTATTACTGAAGCTTATGCAGGTACATAAACATGTGGTGAATTATTTGCGGTTAAAGTCTTTATTTAAGGTTTATGCTGGCGGTATGCATGAATAGTGTTTGCATTATTTTTTAGCTGTTTTTGGACCTAGAAAAAAACGCGGCTTGAAGGAAATAGAACTATTCGTGTGTGTATGTAAGTAATCTTTACATGCCCCTTAGGTTATAGGTTTTCTTTTGGTTACTGCACTTTGGGTGTAATTTGTTGACTTTTGGTGGTGGAAAAACATAAGAAATGTGATGAACCAGATGCATAAATATGTATGTATTAGATGCATAGTGACTGATGTGCCTGTACATGTTATTTTTCAGCATTGCCCCTGACGAAGGGACCCTGCTTCTGTCCCGAAATGCATTGGGCGGATTATGATACATTCAAGAAATTCAGTGTTGTTTTCAAATGTCTGAATTAATTTGTTGTTATTCTGTAAATGAAAGTCTATGTGTATATGTATAAACACAGAAGGTTGTGTTAAAAAAACTGGAAAGAAAAACTTGATTGATTTACAAAAAAACATATGAATAAAAATATGTGTTGAAACGTTAAAAAAGGTTTGATCAATGAAATTTAAGAGGGTTGTGCGCAACTGAGCCTGTGCTAACTTCCGTTAGCCAGCCACATTTGCATGTTACTTTGTAGAGTACCTGGGTATACTCAATCAGTTGCTGCACACAGATCATAATATTAGGTTAGATTTAGCTTAACTTTGAAGAAAATAGGAGTGCTCGGTGCACAACTGCTTATTAAGATAAACTTAAGACAGAATCCTAACTTCTGTGAATACCAAAAGTAGTAAGTTTAGGATTTTGTCTTAAGTTAGTTCTGAGAATCGGCCCCAAAATGTTCATCTTTGACACCATTGTTTTGAAATCCTTCACTGGAGCTGCTCCTTCACTCTAGAGCTCTCTACTAATTAGGCTCATGGTTTTAGAAAGATTCTTCAAATTTTGTAAAACCTATAAACATGCCACTTCAATCCCATATCTTTTCTTAACATATTCTTTGTCCAATGTCAATTTCAGACTGATTACTTAAAAATTCTCCATGTCATGCACTTGTACATTATTACTATCAATCTCATCCCCAGCTGTAGTATTGATTTTGAACTTGTTTATTATTCACATGTTTTGCAAATGTTCTATGCAAAAGTCTGTAGAGATCCAATGTATTTTGAATAATATCTTCTAAAGTACACTGATGCCCAGTTAAGGTAAGAGTCATTCTACACCTTCTGTATTCAGAAAACTGGGCCAGGGTCACTTTTGGAAGTAATGGGGGTCTAACTGTCAGGGTTTAACTAGCCGCGCCTACCGTGTGTGTAATGGTTGAGGCGGGTAGCAGGAACTACATCTCCCAGAAGAACGTCCTGGGAGGGATTTCGCACAACAGTATAATGCACGCTCAGCGCCTGGCGCGTCGTGCGTGATTCTTTGTTGTACCCGGATTTGAAGTGGTGCAGGGCGGCTGCTCTGTTGTCTAGGGCGCCGGTGCCGCTTCGGCGCTTCTTGCGAGGGCTCGTTTCCTCTGAACTTCTCGTACGTAGTACGCGTGGAAGTGTAATTATTTATTTTTGTCCCGCTCAGATGAGCGGGTACATTTCTTGAGTGGTTCCTGCTCAGTGGCAGCGGCAGGACCAGGACAGCTGAGATTCTCATCAGCAGTCAGCCTGTCAGGCGGAAGGAGATCGGGAAAGCCCAGCGGTCTCTTTTTTGAGGATATTCGATACCGGATAGATTCTTGGCAGCATTAGGAAGTAAGTGCGGAACTTGTGACTTAGGAGCACTGGAGCATTTGCAAGACATTTCTGGAACTATTCTTTGGAACCGTGATCCTCTGTTGTTTAGCCCCTCCTGTGGTTTTTGGCTGTTTCTTCTTTCCGGGTCACAGCATCGTATCTGGGAGTTTATTAGTATACAGTTTTGGCTCCAACCTTCCTACCAAGACTTGTTTTGTTCACCTTTTGACTATTATTTTTTCTTTTTGCTTTATGGGAAGAGAGAATGGTGTGTATGGTTTTTTCTGGTTTATTCTGTGTCAAAGAAGTGGATGTGGGAAAGACCTGAGTTATAACATACTATGTGTTTTTTTGTAGGTGTATTATCCTCACAGTGAGAGAAGGTATCTTACCAATTATAGAGGATGTTCCTTGCAACAAGGGAGACTTGACAGGTACTAGTTTGTTTCATTAGCGAGAATTTATGAGAGTAGTCAGGATCTTCATGCTATTAATTGTGTTTTTTTTCAGGTATCCTTTTCCCATCTGCACCTACCCTATCCCTATCTCTCGCCTGACCACCTCAATACTTTTCTAGTTAGAATTGGGGATGTCAGGAGGTGGGCCCCTTTTGAGCATTGCCCAGATCCTGAGGAGTACCTGACATGACACTAACAACTAGAATCCAGATAGAGAGAGGCATCAAGCAAGAGTGTGTCCTGGATCCTATTTTATTCCATCTTTATTTATTGTGGCATTCTGCAGCACACATAAAAAGATGAAAATGCCTCTCATGAATGCTTCTGTGCAGGAATGTGTCCCTTTCTGCACAAAAACAATCCAGCATGCAATACAGGCACAATTGCACCATGGTGCAAGGGTGTCTGTGTTGGCGCTAGGCTTCCAAGTAGGCACCAGCGCATAGGAAAATGCAGGAATGTGCTATAATGCCTTAAATACCATGCATCCCTGCCCTTTCCCTGTCACACAGTGTAGCTCAGTAAGGTGACTTGGTGACTTGCTGTGCTGCACTGCACTGTGTGACTTTTTCATTAGTAGGGCTCCAGAGGTTTTAGAATTGCTGAATGAGGTAAGGGCATGTGTGTCCTGCCTACGGGCTGTATCTCACATCAACCCATGACATTATCAGCCTTTCTTGCTCTGTCGGGCTGATTTTTGCTCACCACAAATATGCTTTCCGTCCCGCGAGAGAAAGAACCATCAGGCAAGACATGATGGGCTAGAAATCGCTAAATGGGATGGGGTTTGAGCTCTTCTGCCATTCTGTCATTTGACTGCATCCTCCCAACTTCTCATCACACTACCAGTCTGTCTGAAAACCACATTGACACTAGATTGTAAAGGTTTGAAAAAGAAAGAGCAACAGCGGGCCTTAGGATTGCCGCACCTTAATCCCATTTCCAAGTAAGTATCAATTACTGTGCAGCCAGCCCCAACGTCAGCTGCTGAATGCCGTCACTGTGCTTCCAGATCAAAGGACGTTTTTTAGGTTTAGTGGGGGCACACAGTTACAAAGTCCAAAACGAATAGAATTTGTATGAAAAATATTCCTTCTTTATTTGTTAAAATTTGTAGAAAAGTTCATTGTTTCATTCACAGAAGGATCAGCCAACGCGTTTCTCTCCCTTGCAGGGAGCTTCCTCAGGGCAGTGTATAGGAAGAAGTTTATTCGGAAGTAGGTAGTCTTTCAGTGTATGTAGTGATGAGGAGACCGATCAAAGTTCACTGTCCCTCCTTTCAACGTCCTGGAGTCGCATGTCAATATAGTGACAAACTGGCATGTCAGTAATCGAATCCTAAGGATGGACCGCCTAAGGAGAATGGGCACATGTAGTCAAGCGGAGAACCTCTTAATATTAGTGGGCAGGATTTGGCCGGTTACGTGTTGCATCGCACAGCCTCTTCGCAGCAAGGAAGAACTGGATAGGTTCTTAGACTAATGATCAAGGGCTGTCCCCGAATCAGGACAGTTAGCTCACAGCATGCAGTGCATTCCGGCATGGATGGTCCGACAACATTCTAAAGGTGTTGGCTGTTTCTGGTTGTTACTATAGAACCACCAATACAAATGGGATTCTATTTTTGTCAGGAAATGTCAGATGACACTGGATGATCGGACTTTGCCATAGGCCAGAAGGTCTGGACCTGTGGACCATGTAAGCAGGAGGAAATTGTATTGTTTCCCATTGTTAGATATTTGCAGGGCATTCTGTTTAAGAAAAACTGACAGGGAGCCACACTACCTTGGATTGCATTGGGTCTCTACTGTCCAGAAATACATGGTGCTGCTAGAGTTTCCCGGGTGGCTAGTGAGACCATGCACAACTATTGCAGTCATCCCTCTACCTCATGAAAACTAAGAGGAAATATATGTTCAGGCATAGCTTGGTGCTTGCATGGACTTCACATTAAGAGAACTTTCTAGGAGCTATATAAGCTTGCACCATGCTAGATTCCCCTTAGTATTCATATATTCACTATATGTAAATGTGGAATTATGATTAGTAAGTCTACACCAACCCTTTGTATACTTACCTTGTCAATATTTTGGTAGTTGATGTCAGTTTGAGAGCACAATGTCTGTATCACTGTCTTTTCAGTCATGAAGTCTCATGACTGATATCCAGTATCATGACATGACCAATAGAGACATTTTAGGTAAATAGGGAAAGGAAGGCAGGGGTTACTGAATGGATTGTGAAGTTTGCAGTTGCAGTTGCAGTATGCAAAAGGGCATGTGCAACCTTTTGCGTTTTGTGCACTGTATGGCCCACGCTGCTGGGGGAAAACAATGGTGTTAAAGAAGCATCTCTTGGCTAATGTTTCCTGTTGTGCAGAAGGAAAAGTAGTAAAACGTTCCATACGGATATATATGTGTGTCTAACCAGAATTCCAGGTTCAAGGATGGTTGTAAAAACTGTGTCTGACGTGAGTCCTTGTAGGGAAATTGGGGCATAGCTTTAGAACATAGCTAATCATTTTTGGTTTGGCTTGACATAGCAGCTTACTGAAAGCCATATTGTTACAAATTCCTTAAAATGTTCAGAGTTGGCTTGATCTCCACACAGATGAGTTTTTCTCTCTTTCCTCATGTTATTGGTGTTGTGGTACAGACTACAATGTCCATACAGTAATCCTTGTAAAAAGTACTTTAATCAAGTATATTACATACACAGGAAACAGATGTGTCAGGGTCAGCTGCAGCAACGGTACTGAGCTGGAACTTTATTGTAGAACACCATTATGTCATACACATTCTAATAAGAAATGCAACCACAACCTATCCCCATCCTCATAAACATAAAACAAGGATATATTTCTTTACCTTATCACTCTATTTTAAATCTAAATAGAAACACATATTCAAAAATGTACATGTTCCAGTAAAGATCTTATCACATTGTACTCAACACCAGAACTACAACTACCCCACCACCGTATACAAGAAAATTATTTTTAAAAAAAGAAAAAAAAATGATCCTACTACAAAATCCCTTTTTCATCCACACTTATCAACAGCACCACTCTGCACGCCATCATCTACACTTCCATTTACCACATCAGCACTTTCGCACACTAGATCACTTCCACAATTGTTTTGTAAATGAATTTTCCCATTAAGTGATCCACTGATGTTAGCAGAGCAAACGGGGTCGATTACCTTCTGCATATTCACTTGCTCCTTGTTACATAATGCAACGTGTTTCATGTTCCATACTTTTACATTCTCCAAACGTACTGCATTCCTCAGAATCTGAGTCACTTTTCGAGGTTCAAAAAATTGACTTTCACCCTTAGCCATTTTGACAGGTTTCTTGATTCTTACCCAATCACCTACTTTCTCATGAACTAATTTGACTTTGTTGAGAATCGTAATACTCTTTACTTTCTTGTTGATTTTCCACTAATTTTCCTTTATTATTTCTGGCGACCACTCCGACACTGCACTGTCACACAACCAATCTGGTGTAAGTTTGCACCTGGTGGACCTACCAGTCATCCTCATAAATGGAGACAACCCTGGCACTTTGGGCCATATTATCAAGAACGGCGATAACATTATCGCTGCTTTAGCGGCAGGAAGCTGCAGTTAAAGCGGTGATAAGGGGCCTGATAATACGCCCTTTTGAATTGCCATAGAAGCCCAGGTTCACACCAGAACGTAGAGAGAACCAAGCAGATGCCTTGAAAACAAAAAGCACATCTTCTTGAACGATTCAGTGGTGGTCCCATCCTTTTAGGACCACCCCGAGCACAGTTATTGGCAAAAAAACAATCCCAACCAAAGGCCCAGCAAAGCATTATGGGATGAGATTAGCAGTAGGCAGTGAATATTATAGTATCCAATATAAAAATAATTCTACAAAGAGCTGCAGTTCAACTAGTCATTACTAGATGTCCCTCACGAGTCAAATGCAAATGCTTGATGAAAGGGTTTAAATAGTTTTGCATTTGATTCATGAGGGACATCTAGTAACGACTAGTGGAACTGCAGCTTGATGTAAGAATAATTTTAATGCTTTTCCATTTGACTTGTGAGGGACATCTAGTAATATAGCCCTGCGTTTGATAGGGTTATTAAGCCCTCTCACATTTAGGGTCACAATTTTAATACTCATCTAGGAGGGCAGCAGGGCAAAATGCTATGTAGGTGCGAGGGGACATGTCACACCTACCCCATACGGGGCCATATGAGATCGCAGAGCAAGAGGCCTGGCTAGATGAAGGTCGCGTGCATGCGAGGAGACCAAGAGAAGCACAGGGAAGGGGAGAGAGAACTCACTAAATAAAATAACAAAACCCCAACATAGTGAAAACATTAATGATGAAGAAAAGCAAACAGTCAATGTCCGGAGCGTACTGCTCTCTGGAGGAAGAGTAAAGGGTACCTGAGGCCTGCGGCTCCCTGCTCCCCCCAGGCAAAGCCCATGCAAGAGTTTCCAGTGGCAGTCCATTGTCAAATCTCTGCCTGGGCAGCTCCATTTTCACTCAGAGGACACTCCTGTGAGAGATGCCATAACCACCTGTCGCTCTCTGGCCGTAGTGTCTGGATCAGGGTGCATTGACGGACTAGGGGGCTTGATGGTGGTTCACCCATGACCACTGTGGCGACTGCGTGTGTGGTTGTTTTAGTGCGACCTGTCTGCTGCAGGATCCTCAATGTCCAGAAGTTTGCAAGGAACAGAGAGGGAGCAAATTTGTTTCAATTCCCGCTTGAAATGAAAGATCAGTCTAAAGGCATGTCCCCAGGAGTTCTTGATGCCAGCATCTCGAAGGTAAGAAGTGATCGGGCTGAAGGATTTGTGTCTTCAGCCAGCATAGCTTGACTCCAGTGGCTTAGTGAGCAAGGGACCCATGTCTGGGCATACCCTTCCCACATACGGTGAACAGCAAAACAAACAAGATGATGGACGGAATGTTTCACAATAGCAAAACATTCACCCCCAGTCACAGATCTGGGTTTAATCCATCGTTATTTTGCTCACCGAGCCACCCCAGTTCAGACACAGCCATATGCAAATCAGTCTTGACCCTGTGCCCCATGGGAACAGTCCAGCCCGAACTGCCAAGCCATGTCTTCCCTAGACCGGAATCAAGCAATCTAGGACCGGCTTCTGGCTATCAGCCGTCTTCAGCCAGGATAGCTTGACTCCAGTGGCTTAGTGAGCAAGGGACCCACGTCTGGGCATACCCTTCCCACATAGGGTGAACAGCAAAACAAACAAAATGATGGACGGAATGTTCCACAATGGCAAAACATTCACCCCCAGTCACAGATCTGGGTATAATCCATCCTTATTTTTCTCACCTAGCCACATCAGTTCAGACACGGCCATATGCAAATCAGTCTTGACCCTGTGCCCATGGGAACAGTCCAGCCCGAACTGCCAAGCCATGTCTTCCCTAGACCGGAATCAAGCAATCTAGGACCGGCTTCTGGCTATCAGCCGTCTTCAGCCAGGATAGCTTGACTCCAGTGGCTTAGTGAGCAAGGGACCCACGTCTGGGCATACCCTTCCCACATAGGGTGAACAGCAAAACAAACAAAATGATGGACAGAATGTTCCACAATGGCAAAACATTCACCCCCAGTCACAGATCTGGGTATAATCCATCCTTATTTTTCTCACCTAGCCACATCAGTTCAGACACGGCCATATGCAAATCAGTCTTGACCCTGTGCCCATGGGAACAGTCCAGCCCGAAATGCCAAACCATGTCTTCCCTGGACCGGAATCAAGCATCCTAGGACCGGTTTCTGGCCATCAGCCGTCTTCAGCCAGGATAGCTTGACTCCAGTGGCTTAGTGAGCAAGGGATCCACATCTGGGCATGCCCTTCCCACATAGGGTGAACAGCAAGACAAACAATATGATGGATGTAATGTTGCACAATAGCAAAACATTCTCCCCCAGTCACAGATCTGGGTTTAATCCATCATTATTTTGCTCACCAAGCCACCCCAGTTCAGACACAGCCATATGCAAATCAGTCTTGACCCTGTGCCACATGGGAACAGTCCAGCCCGAACTGCCAAGCCATGTCTTCCCTGGACCGGAATCAAGCATCCTAGGACCGGTTTCTGGCTATCAGTCGTCTTCAGGCAGAATAGATTGACTCCAGTGGCTTAGTGAGCAAGTGAGGAGGAGCTTTACCCAGCCCTGAATACTCTTCAGTACAATCTTGTGCTCAAAACCTTCAAGCTTGCCCAATAGTTTCTTTAAAATATTTGGACACCGCTTTTCCATTTCCTTTCCCACATGTGTTTTGGAGCAAGACCTAGGTGTAGATGCGCTTTTGATGCCTCCGGGTTAAGTAGCGCCATACAAATCCAAAATTCATTCATTCATTTATAGGGAAGCGGGTCTGCCTGACAAGATGGCTGAGCAGGAGCTTTAGCAAAACAAACAAGATGTTTGGACTAGCGCGAGTACAGCGCTTTTAACGCAACTATTTTTAATTTAGCTTCTGGGCTCTGCATATTGCCGGGTTTGTGTTAGGACATACTTGCACATAAAAAAGTTAACTGCACCGCTGTTTAGCGGGTCGTTAGTTGCTACCTTGGGGTGGGAGCCATCTTGGGGGAGGAAGTGCCGGGTCGGGACGCCATCTTTGTTTACAGGCTAGTTGCTACCTGACGACCTCGCACGCTCGAGGCTATTTAAGTTGATTACTCTAGGGTCTCTCCCTGCTAGGTAAGCGCCGCAATTTGAAGGCTGCTGGTGAACTCTTTTAACGCTGCTGGACTAGCGCGAGTACAGCGCTTTTAACGCGAATATTTTTAATTTAGCTTCTGGGCTCTGCATATTGCCGGGTTTGTGTTAGGACATACTTGCACATAAAAAAGTTAACTGCACCGCTGTTTAGCGGGTCGTTAGTTGCTACCTTGGGGTGGGAGCCACCTTGTGGGAGGAAGTGCCGGGTCG
Organism: Lissotriton vulgaris; assembly: GCF_964263255.1. Taxonomy (NCBI): domain Eukaryota; kingdom Metazoa; phylum Chordata; class Amphibia; order Caudata; family Salamandridae; genus Lissotriton; species Lissotriton vulgaris. Next base: position 334,065,385 of record NC_141685.1, read on the forward strand.
GGACGCCATCTTTGTTTACAGGCTAGTTGCTGCCTGACGACCTCGCACGCTCGAGGCTATTTAAACCTGCCCCATGCAAGCGCGCAGCGGGCGCGCCGTGGGCATGCCGGAGGCTCGCCAGAGGCAAGCCCATCTGTGCCCATCCGTGACCATACGGGACCCGGGGCCACGACCCCTGGTCCGCGCATCATTCACACTAGCGGTGAGTTAGGGGCTTTTAATTCCGGTAACATTGCCATCAGCCAGGGATGTGCTGCTATACTTAGACAGGAAGGATTATTGAAAGCCCCCAGTTCCTATCCAGGTCGGAAGGACGCTCTTAAGGTCCGAGGCCTGCGCTATGGTCTCCTCAACACCCGCTCCCTCCAATGTCATCACTTAGAGGTTTTTACTCTTCTGGAAGAAGGAGAATTGGATATCTTAGGAATAACAGAAACGTGGCTAGAAGATTCTTCAATGCCGGATCTCGTAGCTTCTCTGCCAGCTGATTTTTCGGCACTTTGCAATAATAGAATGGAAGCCAGGAGAGGGGGAGGTGTGGCTCTTCTGTATAGCTCACGCCTACAGGGCGAAAGGTTTCTGACCGAAAATCTGGCTGGTGCGGAGGTGATGGGTGTTAAGCTGAAGCTGGGGACAGACTGCTTGATTATTCTGATAGTATATCGCCCCCCGTGGGCATCGCCGGAATTCCCAGATTTGTTCCTGAGAATGGTCCAGGACATTCGCTCTAGGTATGATAAAGTAGTCACAATGGGTGATTTTAACTACCACTGGGAAAAAGTCCCGAAAGAAGGTCAAGCGTTACAGATTGAAGAGGCGCTAATATCATTAGATTTGGTCCAACAAGTGTTGGGCCTGACCCACGTCAAGGGACATACCCTTGACTTGGTTTGGATGACAGTCCCTGCGCAAGGTGCGATAACGGCCCAGCCATGCGTATGGTCCGATCACCATTTGGTGAGAGGTGAGCTACTAGTGGACAAACAAACAACAACGACCAGGGGAGGGTGGAAGGTGGTCAGGAAGTGGAAAAACATCGATGGACATAAAATGGTAGATCTACTTCGAACTAACCCCCTTCTAATAACCGGACAGATAATCCAGAGGTCCTTTGTAAGGAACTTATGGATAAACTCACAAAGACCGCAGATCGGGTGGCACCAATCCGTAGGATGAACCTAGTGGACAGAGGACTAGGGGCCCCGTGGTATAATGAACAACTTAGAGAGAAGAAAAGGGGGCTACGGAAACTGGAAAGAGCCTGGCATAAGGACTACAGTTCCGACTCCCGGAGCCGATATACACAGGCACTCACTAGCTATAAGCAGGCGATCATAGCTAGGAAGTCCGAGTTTTTTGAGGAGAGGATTGCAACTGCCACGAATCCCCAGAAAGAAGTCTTCTGAGTCCTCATGGAGCTTAGGAAATATAAGAAACAGACTCCGGAGTTTATTCAGGAAGACTGCCAAAAATTTCAGAACTTTTTTACTAACAAAATTACAGACCTTGTTGCTGAAATCACGACGACTCCCAAGATTGACTGCCCGCTGCAGGTCATGCCAGTTAGAATGTCAGTGATAACCCCATTAACTGCCTTACCATTGATTACTAAGGAGAGACTGTCTTCTCTCATGGGGCGGGTCAAGTCGGGCTCCAGGTCTCATCCATGCCCACCTGAATTGTTTAAACTGGCACTCTGTAGTAAATAAAGAGAAATCCAAGATATATGTAGATAAGTCCAGGATTTATTCAGCTGCAGCACAGTACTTCCAAACATCAGGTTGACAATGCCAGTATATCTTTTCAGATCATAACAATTCTAAATGGAACCAAATGGATAGTGTGCATGTGCAACATAGAACAAAGGTTCTATTAAAAGGGAAATATATACAGGGTTGGTTTAAAAGGGAAATACCAAGAAGTCAGAATATAACACATCTTTCCCCTTAAAGAAAAGAAAAGACATTAATCTTACAAACTGTATGTTCAAACATCAGTATGCGTACGTAAAAACAACTATGGTACACATTTTGAAACTCTTCTAACATTCCATCTTTTCCCATCTTGAGTGACAACACTATTATGAAAAACTCGCACAACTTTCATTGGCTTACCAAATTTGCTCTCTCCTTTAGCAATGAAACCTGGTTTGCGAATCCTGACAACATCTCCAACCATGAATTCTGGTTGTCTGACTTTCATTCTAGAATCATAATTGGATTTGTACTTATTTTGTTTTACCTCCACTCTTCCAGCCACATCCTTAATATTCACATCAGTAACTTGCTGACTACAACTTTTCTTAAACCACCAAGGACATAATCCCGAAACAGGATCTCTACCTTTTAGTAAGCGGAAAGGAGAGACTTCAGTAGTGGCATGAGGTGTAATACGGTATAGCCATAATTTCTCTCTCAACTTATCTTTCCACAGACCTCCTGATTTGCGGGCCCAAATCAAATCTTCCTTGAGGACTCTATTATATCTCTCCACTAGTCCATTACCTTGTGGTTCATAAAGAGCTGTGGTACAATGCTTAATGCCATACGTATTCAAAAACTCTGACATAAGTGAGGACTTGAACTGTACCCCATTATCTGATACAATACACTCAGGAGAACCTTCTCTGGAAAAAATCTCTTTCAAAAAAAGAATAACACTTTCAGTATTTGGATGTGGCACTAGTTTGACCTCGGGCCACTTTGAGTGATAGTCCACAGCAACAATGGCAAACCTACATTCCTGTGGTAAGAAATTGAAAGGACCTGCTATATCAATCCCTAACTTCTGCCACGGATGATCTGGCCACTTTACAGGAACTAAAGGTGCAGGATCACACTTACACGATTTATCACTCTCAATGCACTCAGGACATTCCCTGACATATCTATCCACTACTCTGTCAACCCCTGGCCACCAGAAATTGGACCTAATGAGTCTTTTCATAGAAGACATTCCCATATGACATTCATGACTCATTTGTAAAATCACACTTCTTATAGCCAACGGTGGAATACATTTCCCAGCTCTGAACAAAAGTTCTCCTTCAATGGCCAACTCATCAGCAACGTTGTAGAATGGTGTGATCTCAGCAGGAATACGTTCTTTAGAAGGCCATCCTAACTTCACATGGTCTCTGACCTTACATAGCAAATCATCCTCATCCATACCCCTCTTCCACATATCTTCCGATATCACTTTGTATTTTTCTGAAAACATTTCAGAAACACTTGTTACCACCTCTGTATCCTCTTCATCTCCAGAGCTAGTACATGGCAATCTAGACAAACAGTCCGCAGTTACATTCAGCTTCCCAGGTACATATTCAATGTCAAAACTATATTCTTGCAGACGTGACATCAATCTTGCAATGCGAGCTGTGGCATTTAACCCTCCACCAGGTGAGAGGATGCTCACCAATGGTTTGTGATCAGTGCGTATGAGGAATCTTGCACCCCAAATATAATTACGGAAATGCTCAACGCCCCATACACATCCTAACAATTCCTTTTCTATGACAGCATACCGTCTTTCAGTTTGATTCAACGATCTAGATGCAAACGCAACGTTCCAATCCTCCTTTCCAGAGCGTTGTGAAAGTACACAACCTAACCCATAAAGACTGGCATCCACTGTCAAAATGCAAAGTCTATTCAAACAAAAAGGCCTTAAGGTAGGTGCAGACACCATATCGAGTTTGACACTTTCGAAAGCATCTTGCTGTTTAGAACCCCACAAAAACTCTACCTCCTTCCTCGTTAGTTCCCTTAACGGCTCCATCTTGGTCGCAAAGTTTGCAATAAACTTACTGTAATATTCACACAGTCCTAAGAACGACAACAACTTGTCCTTACAATCTGGTGCAGGAGCCTTTAAAATAGCGTCTACCAAAGATTTTTTTGGAGCAACACCATTACCAGAGATGGTGTGTCCCAAATATTCTATAGTTTTTTGAAACAACTTACACTTCTTACTCTTAATAGTAAGTCCAAACCTATCTAACATTTTGCATACATTCCTCAGATGCTCCATGTGTGTCTCATCATTCTTGGAGAAAACCAAAATATCATCTTGGAAGCACTTCACGTACTCACTCATGTCCTTAAATATATGATACATAGATCTCTGAAAAACAGAGGCTGCCGACGCCAAACCGAACGGCATACGTTTAAACTGGAACAATCCCTGGGGTGTAATAAAAGCCGTGAGATGGCGTGACTCTTCTGCTAACACAACCTGATGATACGCCGATCTCAAATCCAACGTGGAGAATATAACACCACCCCCCAGCATACTCACAACTTCGTTGATATTGGGCAGGGGGTGACAGTCTACAACTATGTTTGCATTAAGCGCTCTCAAATCAATGCACAACCTCAAAGATTTGTCAGGTTTACGTGCCAAAACCATTGGCGAAACCCATTCGGATGACTCAATTTCTTCTATGACATCATTTTTTAACATATCATTAAGTGCATCACTTAATTCTTCTCTAACATTAAGTGGTACCGGCCTAAGTTTTTGTACAACCGGCATAGCTCGTTGTTTAAGCTTGATGACATGAGTGAAACCACTTAATTTTCCTAATTTGTCAGAAAACACACTGGGAAACTCATCCGACAAAATCTTCCAAACATTATTCTCTTCTACTGACCTGATACTATCTTCTGACATATCACTATCATATGACACCATGACAGGATCTTTGTTACGTGGATTCAATGTAATGTGGAGTCTGAATTGATCCCGCCACCCCAGAACATTCACTCCCTTCACAGCCACATACAGTTTGATAAATGCAGATTGATCTTTAAAATAAATCATGGAGGCAATGTATCCTATAAAATCAATACTGGATTCGTTGAAACCTTTTGCCATAATGTCAGGAGGACACAACTCACTTTTAGGAATTATGTTCTTGTACATTTCATCAAAATACTTTTCAGTTATAATGGTCCAAGGAGACCCGGAATCAGCCATCAATTCTAACTCTACTCCTTTAAACCTAACAACACATTTAGGAGACTCCAAATAATCCTCCTCAAGCAAACTTATACTTATAATGGACACAATCATACCACTTACTCTGTTAGATTCATCAGACACAGTATGTTCATACCTAACCAGACTTGAATCATAGTCTGTTTCATCTCTCACACAAGAAACTTCCTTTTTCTTGAAAAAATTTCCTTTATCCCCACCTTTCTTTTTGTCTTCTCTACATGAGTTGGAAAAATGACCTATTTTTCCACACTTGTTGCACTCTTTGCCTAAAGCAGGGCAAAATTTAAACGTAGCAACGTGATTGTAACTCCCACATCTAAAACATACAATGCGGCTACGTGGTCCAAATTTTTGGCTTGGTGAACCTCTTGCAACATTGTTCATTGCACAAACTTCTTCAGTTAACTTATTACTCTTACTGCTCTTATTACTCGTCTCCTCTATTGTCTTCATCCACTTGTTAGACTGTTCAAAAGCCTTAGCAGTAGAGATACACTCCAACAAAGTTGGATTGCCTACAATCCACAATTGTTCTTGTGTTTTCTTGCACTTAACATTTACAATAATATTATCTCTAAGCATCTCATCCGTCATATCACCAAAATTACATGGCATCACTAAAGCTCTTAAACCTGTTAAAAAATCATCAAAAGATTCATTTTCTCTTTGCGTTCTGGTGTAAAACTTGTACCGGTTTAAGGCTATACTAGTGGTAGGTTTAAAGCGTGTTTCTACACGAAGCATAGCTTCATCAAAAACCCCATTATCACCAGGAACAGCTGGTAAATTTCTGAAAATAGCTTGTCCCTCAGATCCCAAACAATGTAAAAAAATGTTTTTCTTCCTTTCATTTCCCATCCTTTCTCCATCAATGGCTTTTAAATAAGTCATAAACTCCTCCTTCCATCTGTTCCATGGAATAGGAGGATCACCCTTGTTTTGCAAAAACTTAGAAGGAGGGTCGAACTGCATGTTAATTAATAAATGGAAGTATCACAGCAATGAACAACCAAACCAAAAATAATACCAATAACAATGTAAATAATGATAACACACTAAGAACTAAGTTGCACTGATTGCTACAACTTAATGACAATTAAGCTAATGAGTACACATGCTGTGTACATCAGCGAAATTGAAATGATCATCGGCGTAGGATTCAACTTCTAATCTGTGGTAATTTCTTTGAGTTCAGTTTATTACGTTGCTTATGTCAGTTTCACACGCGTTCCTAACAGCTTTAGGTAAACGCGTTTTCCAAATACCTTCAAACACGTTGTAATGCAAAATCCGCTCTTCAGTAGCGCTTGGATGTAGCCTTGTTTATAAATACCTTCAGTTTTTTGTAGTTAAACGATGCTCGTTTTCCGTAGCACTGAACGAAGCAAAAGTAAACAAATATGGCCGCTGTCGACGCAATGCGCATTACGTCATGCGCTGCGTGCAGCTTCCTTCGTTGCCATGGGCACAGCTTGTCTCACAGCGCACGCGTTACCTTAGATACAGCTTTTCCAGCGGCGCATGCAAACTGTAAACGAAGAGTCCGATCTTGAAGGTAAACACTTTAAAATAAAGCGTAAAAGTTAGTAAAATGTGCAGGATTACCAAGGAAAGGTTCCAAAACAGCGCAATTTCTGTAGAGTGACGAAGAAATCTGCAGGCATGTAGAAAATTGTAATCCCTTGAAATAAATCCACAATGAGGAAGTAGAAAAACGAAAATTTTGTTGAATCTTTCCCAAAAAAAAAATTACAGGTCACATTCCAGATCACTCTTGAAACAATGGATTCTGGAGGAAAACAAAGTACTTTTGGAGCATAAATCTTAATCCAAAAGCTTCTGGAAATGGTTAGATACTGCAAAGAGCTCAAAAATTTCCCAAAATTCCAGTTTTGTACCACACCTGTGCTGCTGATGTAGAAGTAGTAGGTACTGGTCACCCTCGTCGCCAATTTTGTAGTAAATAAAGAGAAATCCAAGATATATGTAGATAAGTCCAGGATTTATTCAGCTGCAGCACAGTACTTCCAAACATCAGGTTGACAATGCCAGTATATCTTTTCAGATCATAACAATTCTAAATGGAACCAAATGGATAGTGTGCATGTGCAACATAGAACAAAGGTTCTATTAAAAGGGAAATATATACAGGGTTGGTTTAAAAGGGAAATACCAAGAAGTCAGAATATAACACACTCCCTGGCATAGAGGAAGATGTGCTGAGCCTCCTAAATCTATCCTTACAGGTAGGACAAGGAAGCCCGGCTGATCCCCCTGCTGAAAAAAATGGGGGCGGACGTGAAATGTCTGAAAAATTTCAGACCAATCTCCCAGCTACCGTTCCTGGCGAAAGTGCTGGAGCAACACGTTCTCACCACTCTGTCGGAACACCTGGAAAGTAACATCCTGTTAGAGCCGAATCAGGAAGGTTTTCGTGCGAATCACAGTACGGAGCTTGTCAGCTTGTCGATTGTAGATGAACTGAGGAACAGAGCAGACAAGAAAACTCCGGGTGCCCTGGTGCTGTTGGACCTCTCCGCGGCATTTGACACCGTGTGTCATAAACAACTATTGTCGCGGATGAGGGAGTTCGGCATTCAGGGCACAGCACTTGCATGGTTCACATCCTTTCTTCAAGGGAGGATGCAGAGAGTGCAACTTGGTAACCTGTTTTCCACCGCAACATCGATCACCTGCGGAGTACCGCAAGGGTCTGCTCTGTCACCCCTTTTGTTCAATATTTATCTACAGCCTCTGATTCTAATGCTCAACCAAATGGACTGCCAGGTGTATAACTATGCGGACGACACCCAAATCATCATCCAACTGGATGATGGCCAGGATGCCTTCGCAAGACTGCTAAATATTCTGAGAAGCACATCTAACTGGATGTCCAGGAACTCCCTAAAGATCAATCCGGATAAGACAGAGATGTTGCCAATTACCATCGCTGGAAACCCATGGAATGATCAATTTTGGCCTAGGGAGCTGGGTATACCCCCGGAATCGGCGGCAGTGGTCAAAAGCCTGGGCATCCATGTGGACGGTAAATTGTTCATGAAAAAACAAGTTACGGCTGTAGTGGGCACCTGTGTCGGCCTCCTCCGACAACTCAGGAAAGTCTCCTCATTGTTGTCCTTTTCCACCTTGAGGAGTGCGGTCTCTGCTATGATTCTAGCCAGGCTGGTGTGAGGTTTGGTACTGCTGGGATAGCAAGAAACCAGAGAGGAAAGTATAGTGGCACTGAAGGGTTTATTCAAAGTCCACACGTTTACAAAAACTGTAGGTTAAACATAAACTATATTTCTCCGTCAAGCCAGGGGTCCCGGATGGTACGTCTGATAAGGCGTCTTCTTACTCCCAGGTGGCGTGGCGCAGAAAGGAAAAGAAAGAGAGAAAACGCCACATTACTGGACTGCTTTGTTTATCCGATATGTGGAAAGGGTAGGGTAAGGGCGTGAGGGGACACCAGGGACCATCACCGTCTGTCGTGTTTATATACCAAGGCGGCACTGTACTCACTCCCGTCCCTTAGTCACTCTCACCCGCCCCTTAAGCCGTTCCTCCCTCCGTGTGAAAGAGTCCCCGTATACGAGCTGGTACCTTGCGGTGCCACACTTCTCCAGGTGAAGTGTGGCTGGGCGAAGCGTAGTTCCGTTGGCCTCCTGGCTTTCCTGCTGTCGGTCTCTCCCCGTCTCCTGCTTCCGTCTCTTCGGGCAATTCGGTTCCGGGTTCCTTCCGTCCAGCGGCGAAGACATCCGATGCTTCCTGTGCTGCTCCGGCGTTCGCGCCCTCCTGTTCGAAACCTCGCGTTATCAGCGCCGTCGTGGAAGATGATTGGACATCAGGGTACGAGGTCACCGCCGAAGGCCCCGCCATCGGGCAAGCCCAGGCGGCTGTGGAAGGTGCACGAACATCCTGTGTCCGCCGAGGCGGAAACGAAGAGGGACAAACATCAGTAGCAGAGTCGTGGCAGGTAGGAACCCCCTGACACATCCTCCCCCCAGGATTTCCCCAATCGGGGGAAAGAGGAAACCGGGACAAGAAGTCAGCGTTGCCCTGATCACGACCCTTGCGATGACGGACCTCAATCTGAAAGGGTTGGAGAGCAAGAAACCACCGAAGTATGCGGTCATTGTGGCCACGGTTAGGTTGCAGCCAAGTCAAAGGAGCATGGTCCGTATACAAGACAAAAGGACGACCCTCCAGATAGTACCGAAGCTTTTCCACACTCCAGCGGACAGCCAAACACTCTTTTTCAATGGTGGAGTAAGCCTGCTCCCTGGGGAAGAGTTTACGGCTGATGAAAAGAACCGGCCTCTCGAGTCCATCAGAATCCTCCTGTGAAAGGACAGCCCCTATACCCACCCCAGAGGCATCCGTTTGAAGAATGAAAGGCTTCCTATAGTCAGGCGAAATCAGTACAGGTGAAGTCGTAAGGACAGTTTGTAAGGCTTGAAAGGCGGTCGACTCTTTAGGACCAGGGGCTGGTAGCCTTGGGGACGACTGCGTCTTCCTCAATAAGTCCGTGAGAGGTCCGGCCAATTCAGCGAACTGTGGAATGAAGCGCCTGTAGTACCCCACTAAACCCAAGAAAGCCCTCAACTCCCTCTTGGTTTTGGGATAGGAAAGGTCCTGAATAGCCTTAACTTTCTCAGTCTGAGGTTCAATTAGTCCATTTCCGAGCACGTACCCCAAGTACTTAACCTTTTTGAAGGCGACTCGGGTTTTTTTGGCATTGATGTGGAACCCTGTATCGCGTAGACTAGAGAGTATTTTCGCAAGATGTTCTTTAAGTTCTTCCCACGTTTTACTAAAGACCACAATGTCGTCCAAATAAGCGGAAGAATACTGCTGGTGTGAGGATAGTACAGTGTCCATTGCTCTTTGGAATGTGGCCGGAGCTCCATGGAGGCCAAAAGGAAGAACAGTGAAATGAAAGTGACCTGAGGGGGTGGAGAAGGCCGTTTTCTCCTGATCTACAGGGTGTAGGGGAATCTGCCAGTAGCCCTTGGTGAGGTCAATAGTCGTAATATATTGGGCCTCGCCAAGACGCTCCAGCAGTTCATCCACGCGGGGGAGTGGATAAGCGTCCTGCTTTGAAACCCTATTTACAGCTCGAAAGTCAATGCAAAAACGGATACTTCCATCCGGTTTTGGAACTAGAACCACTGGAGAGCACCAGTTGCTTTTCGAGGGTACAATGACTCCAGAACGTAACATCTGGGTGATTTCATCCTGAAAGGCCTGTCTACGGGCCTCCGGAATTCTGTAGGGTTTTTGTTTCACTACAGTCCCCTGGGGAGTGGGAATCGTGTGAACTGCTATGTTGGTCTTCCCGGGTTGGTCAGAAAAGACATCCTTATAACGGAGAAGTAGGGCCAGAATCTCTTCTCTTTGAGTCTCCGTTATTTCGGGGTTGACAGGGGTGTTGTGCACTGTATGAGGGATGGCTTCAACAGTTTGTACCGACTGGGGAGGTTTTCCCAACCATTTTTTAGGAGGTTGATGTGGTACATCTGGGTCTTATTCCCTTTGAGACGCAACACATAGGTGGTCTTCCCTATTTTACGGAGAATCTCAAAAGGACCTTGCCACTCTTTCTTGAGTTTGTGAGTGGAAGATGGCAACAATACTAAAGCCCAGTCACCTACATCCAATTCCCTCCACTTCTTTCCCCTATCGTAAAAGGTCTTTTGTTTCTTTTGGGCTACCGCTAGATGGTCATGGGCCAGCGTTCTAAGTTTGTGGAGTCTCGACTGTAGTTGTCGTGTATAGTCCAAGAGAGCCTCGGCTTCTTGAACTCCCTCCTTTTCCCAACTATCCTTCGTAATCTCCAGTAATGTTCTGGGAGCACGACCCAACAGTAACTCAAACGGGGATGTACCCAGACTAGCTTGTTTTTGGCTTCGAAGGACAAAAAGGGCTAAAGGCAACAACTGGTCCCAATTCTTACCATCCCCGGACAGAAGTTTCCTTATTGTAAGTTTTAGACTACCGTTATACCGCTCGACTAGGCCATCTGTCTGGGAATGGTATACGGAGGTTTTGATATGCTTGACTCCTAGTTGCTTACAAACTTGGGCCATGAGTCGTGATACAAAGGGGGTTCCCTGGTCAGTAATGATTTCGCGAGGAAAACCCATTCTGGAAAATACTTCTACCAACTTCTGAGCGATGGCTGTAGAAGTGGCTGCTCTGAGAGGGAAGGCCTCAGGATACCGAGTGGCATAGTCAACCAAGACTAGGGCATACAAATGTCCTCTGGTTGATTTCGGTAAGGGCCCAATAAGGTCCATCCCTACTCTATCGAATGGTTTTCCGATGATGGGTAGGGGGTTCAATGGAACCGGTGGGGGAACATAAGGATTCCTGCGCTGACATATCTGACACTCCTGGCAATAACGTTGTATCTGTGCATATACTCCCGGCCAAAAGAAGTGTTTTAAAATAGCCTGTCCTGTCTTTTCTGCCCCTGAGTGGCCTGCCAATAAATGTGCATGGGCAAAAAACAGTATTTGGTCTCTGAAGTCAACAGGAACTAAGAGTTGGGGAGTGTCATCGGGTTTGGCTAACCTATACAACAACCCGCTTTTCTCAATAAAGGTGGGAAAGGTTCTCTGTGAAGGGTCTTGACCGGAACGGGCGATTTGCCAAGCATTAGAAAGCGTAGCGTCATTCAATTGCGCCGTTCTAAAATGTGTGTCTCTAGCGCAGGGCTCGGGAACTAGGAGCGCATTCCGAGGATCGGTTTGCAAGGCATCCTTCAACAAGACAGAAAACCCCGGGTTGTCAGTGCCTATAATCACAGGTTCCGGCAAAGAAGGCATTACTCCCACCACTACCTTGGTTACAGTTCCTGCCGCAGTACACAAACTAACAGTGGCAAGGGGATATTCCTTAACGTCCCCATGAACACAACGTATATGTACAGTTTTCCCTGCCATAAAACATGAATGAGGAACTAATTCTTGGCGTACCACCGAGTGTTTACACCCAGAGTCTAGTAGGGCCCTTACTACTTTCCCATGTATGGTGACACTTACGTAAAACACCGGTCCGGTTTCTTCTGCAAAGAGAAGAGAATATGGTGCATAACTGACATCCATGGGCTCTTCCTCCCTTTCTTTCGATTTCTTTCTACAAAACCTCGCTATGTGTCCCCACTCTCCGCAATCGTAGCATTGAGGTCCCTGAGTAGGTTGTACTTCCGGCTTGGGAAAGCGTGGTCGTTGAGGTTCAAACAGAGGTTTTACAAACTTTTTCTCGACTCTCACTGGTACGGTTTTCAGAGGTTTTTCCGGTTCTTTTACCGGGGGTCGACCCTGAGCACGGGCATAAGAGGTGGCCATTTCAATGGCATGCTCGAGAGTCAGTCCTGCGTGTTGTTTCAACCAGCGTTGTGTACCATAAGGAAGGGCCTCTAAAAATTGTTCGAGGTAGATTTTATTCATCACATCGTCTATGTTACCTTCATGCGGTTTCAACCAAAGGTCTGCAGCTGCTTTTAGTTTGTAAAACAGAGTTTTAGGAAGGTCTCCGGGGGTACCTCGTTCCTGTCGGAATTTGAGTCTGTGAGTTTCTTCATCAACACCCAGCCGATCCAAGATATATTTCTTTACGACAGCATACCCTGCCGTGCCGTCTCTATTAACTGTTTGGTAAGCGGACTGGGCGTCACCGGTCAGTAACGGTGCAAGATAGAATGGCCACCTATCCCCCGGCCAAGCACTGGCTCTGGCAGCTCTTTCAAAATTAAGGAAGAAAGCCAAAGGATCGTCACCTGGAGTGAATTTTTGCAACGGAACAACGGGACCAGGGGCGTATGTTCTGCCTTGTCCCAACACCGCCAAAAGTTGATTCTGTCCCTCCGCCAACTTCACGAGATTATCAACTTGAGCCTGCATGGCGTTGGAAACGGTGGTACGGTCCGTGTCAGCCTGAGTAGCGGTCTGACCTATGGCCGACTCGAGTTTAGTCTGAGCTTCTTTCATTTGTTGAATTAAAGCTTCCATCTTGTATCAGAGGACGGTTCAAAGGGAAATCCGAGTCACGGCACCACTTGTGAGGTTTGGTACTGCTGGGATAGCAAGAAACCAGAGAGGAAAGTATAGTGGCACTGAAGGGTTTATTCAAAGTCCACACGTTTACAAAAACTGTAGGTTAAACATAAACTATATTTCTCCGTCAAGCCAGGGGTCCCGGATGGTACGTCTGATAAGGCGTCTTCTTACTCCCAGGTGGCGTGGCGCAGAAAGGAAAAGAAAGAGAGAAAACGCCACATTACTGGACTGCTTTGTTTATCCGATATGTGGAAAGGGTAGGGTAAGGGCGTGAGGGGACACCAGGGACCATCACCGTCTGTCGTGTTTATATACCAAGGCGGCACTGTACTCACTCCCGTCCCTTAGTCACTCTCACCCGCCCCTTAAGCCGTTCCTCCCTCCGTGTGAAAGAGTCCCCGTATACGAGCTGGTACCTTGCGGTGCCACACTTCTCCAGGTGAAGTGTGGCTGGGCGAAGCGTAGTTCCGTTGGCCTCCTGGCTTTCCTGCTGTCGGTCTCTCCCTGTCTCCTGCTTCCGTCTCTTCGGGCAATTCGGTTCCGGGTTCCTTCCGTCCAGCGGCGAAGACATCCGATGCTTCCTGTGCTGCTCCGGCGTTCGCGCCCTCCTGTTCGAAACCTCGCGTTATCAGCGCCGTCGTGGAAGATGATTGGACATCAGGGTACGACGTCACCGCCGAAGGCCCCGCCTCCGGGCAAGCCCAGGCGGCTGTGGAAGGTGCACGAACATCCTGTGTCCGCCGAGGCGGAAACGAAGAGGGACAAACATCAGTAGCAGAGTCGTGGCAGGTAGGAACCCCCTGACAGCTGGTATATGGCAACTCGTTGTATATAGGACTACCGCAAAGACTTCTAAATAAAATGCAGGTTGTCATGAATGACGCTACCAGACTCATCTTTAAAAAGCCGAGGAACACGCATGCATCCCCCCTCTTGCGTGAACTTCATTGGCTGCCAGTCAAGCAGAGGCTAATGTTCAAGGGGCTGTGTATTGTCCATAAAGCTCTTTATGGTAGGGCACCAAGCTACATGAAATCACGCCTGACTCTCTACAGGCCGGGGAGGGCGCTAAGATCTGCAGAAGCTACCCTCCTTGTTCAACCACGCTGTAGACTGGCTACTGTGGGAAGTCGTGCTTTCTCTTACACACTCCCAGCTCTCTGGAATAAATTGCCACTGGAACTGCGGAAAGAAACTAAGCTGCTGCCCTTCCGAAAGAAATTAAAAACTGTGCTCTTTCAGCAAGCGTGGGGCTGCCTCTAATTCGTGACCAGCTGTATCTTTCTGAATCGCTAAGCGGACCCTGACAAAGCGCTTAGAGACCCCTGGGTTATAATGCGCTATACAAATCAAATAAATAAATAAATAAATGATGGACGGTATGTTGCACTATTGCAAAACATTCACCCCCAGTCACAGATCTGGGTTTAATCCATCGTTATTTTGCTCACAAAGCCACCCCAGTACAGACACCGCCATATGCAAATCAGTCTTGACCCTGTGCCCCATGGGAACAGTCCAGCCCGAACTGCCAAGCCATGTCTTACCTGGACCGGAATCAAGCATCCTAGGACCGGTTTCTGGCTATCAGCCGTCTTCAGCCAGGATAGCTTGACTCCAGTGGCTTAGTGAGCAAGGGACCTATGTCTGGGCATACCCTTCCGACATACGGTGAACAGCAAAACAAACAAGATGATATACGGAATGTTTCACAATGGCAAAACATTCACCTCCAGTCACAGATCTGGGTTTAATCCATCGTTATTTTGCTCACCAATCCACCCCAGTTCAAACAAGGCCATAGGTAAGTCAGTCTTGACCCTGTGCCCCATGGGAACAGTCCAGCCCGAACTGCCAAGCCATGTCTTCCCTGGACCAGAATCAAGCATCCTAGGACCGGTTTCTGGCTATCAGCCGTCTTCAGCCAGGATAGATTGACTCCAGTGGCTTAGTGAGCAAGGGACCCACGTCTGGGCATACCCTTCCCACATAGGGTGAACAGCAAAGCAAACAAAATGATGGACGGAATGTTGCACAATGGCAAAACATTAACCCCCAGTCACAGATCTGGGTATAATCCATCGTTATTTTGCTCACCAAGCCACCCCAGTTCAGACACGGCCATATGCAAATCAGTCTTGACCCTGTGCCCCATGGGAACAGTCCAGCCCGAACTGCCAAGCCATGTCTTACCTGGACCAGAATCAAGCATCCTAGGACCGGTTTCTGGCCATCAGCCGTCTTCAGCCAGGATAGCTTGACTCCAGTGGCTTAGTGAGCAAGGGACCCACGTCTGGGCATACCCTTCCCACATATGGTGAACAGCAAAACAAACAATATGATGGACGGAATGTTGCACAATGGCAAAACATTCACCCCCAGTCACAGATCTGGGTTTAATCCATAGTTATTTTGCTCACCAAGCCACCCCAGTTCAGACACAGCCATATGCAAATCAGTCTTGACCCTGTGCCACATGGGAACAGTCCAGCCCGAACTGCCATGTCATGTCTTCCCTGGACCGGAATCAAGCATCCTAGGACCGCTTTCTTGCTATCAGCCGTCTTCAGCCAGGATAGCTTGACTCCAGTGGCTTAGTGAGCAAGTGAGGAGGAGCTTTACCCAGCCCTGAATACTCTTCAGAGGGGTCTGCCCCAGCACGCACATAGAGACCTGACACCAGGCCTCCCCTGTCTTTTGTTTCACTAGCCAAGCAAATCCAAAACACAGGGAAGAGGGTAGAACTCACCCTTATTAGTTTTGAGGATAATCAAAGAATTACCCCCCACCCACAGACTGGCACTGGCCAACAGAGTGGCAACCCCAGAACCTCAAATCAGAACACTCCTGGATCTATGAAGACCAGAAAAGGGCTGCCCTACTGTCTGAAGATCTTGAAGGAAGACTGGGCCTGCTTGCCTTGAAAGCAGGAACCCAAAAGTGACTTCAAGGTTCCGACCTTCTGATCGAGCTCGCTTCCAGAGGCTTTTTCTTTTTCCCAGCTGAACAAACACCAACTAGAACTGACCTGGTTTCCTCTGATGGCCTCTGTGGGAGTGAGTCCTGACCCTAAATGCTTTCCTCAAGGTCCTGGACCCTTGGCTGGAGTCAGCTGAGGTTACACCAGATCCAATGCAGCTTGACGCAGTGTGAAGCAGAGTCATGCCATTCTGCTCCTTACTGAAGGCTTCAATGGACCTGGCACTAAGCGATGCAGAGCACCGCAGAGCCGTACAGCTCCCAACTATAAGTCTTGCCAGGCCCAACACGGCAGCCATGCAACACAATCCTTGCATCGAAGTCAGAAGTTAAAAGATTCAGTGGGAAAAACCTGATCTTGTATCTGGCCCACCATCACATTCAGCCCGAACTTGTGGCTTTGCCCCAGATCGTAGCAACCAGATAAATGCACTTGATGCTATTTTTACCTAAAACTTTAAAAATGCAGAACTCCAGTTCTACTGATTTGTCATTTTGGTGTCCATTTAATTATTAAACTATTTATATTTCTGTAAATCGGTTTGAGATTTTTCTTCTGTTGTGTCTTCACTTTATTACTATTTGAGAGTTGCAAAAATATTTTACACATTGCCTCTAAGTTTTTTTGTGTTTTTTTTGCAGAGTTGACCCGAACCACACCAGGTATCAGAGCGCTTTACATAGCACCAGTTACGTTACATGATGACACACATTCATTTTGTTAGGCACGGGGAGATTAAGTGATTGGCCCAGAATCACAGGAGGTTTTAGCGATATTACCGAGACTCAAACCCAGTTCCCCAGGTCCGAGGTCGAGCGCCCTAGCCATTGTGCCATGCTACCAGAGGGTAACACAGGTGTATTTATTAATATTTCTGGTCCATCCTGACAAGGATTGAATTATTTCCTGAAGTGGTTTATCACCCCTTCAACAAATGGTGTTTGGACATAATGTCAAGGAAAAAATATTGTGTGGACAAAATATTGTGTCAAGAACATCAAGGACATAAATATTGTGAAGGTAAGTGTCTATGGGAAAGCAACGTTTTACTATAGTTAACTTTACATCTACGTACCTTGACTATATATATATGTTCAAGGTACATAGATGGGGAGTTAAATAGTAAATCTATACTTACCTATTTGCACTTACCTTCTCGATATTTTGGTCCACAATATTTTTGACACAATATAATGTCCCCACAATATTTTTGCAATCAGAATTCTATGAAACATCCCAAAAAATAACCCAATTTCTTACAGTTTTCGCTTGGTGCAATTTCACTTACAGGATGTCAGTTGTGCGCACAGGGATGCGTCATATTGCTGTAAATATGACGTATCCCTGTGTTTTGAAAGTACCGCAGCGTGGTGCAGTCAAAGGACTTGCTGTGCTAAGCTAAAGCACTTTCTTGTAAATAAGCCCCCAGTATTTAAAGTAGGACATTTAAAATTGTAATGTAAAACATGTCATTACAGTGACAAGGCCCCGAAAGCTATTATCACTAAAGCAGTTTTAGCTGTTCAATAGGAAAGCATTGGGTTTTTTAGGTCCTTCTTCAATTTACCATAGAGCATTCCCCATTTACCAGTGTGCTCTGTGCTTTTCCTGCCTTTGCGATGGCTTCTCTGAGACATGATCTTTGGTCCACCCATCATTCTGTAGCACACATAGAAAGAGGAATATGCTTTTAAGGATTGTTTTTGTGCAGAAAGGTGTCCCTTACTACACAAAAACAATCCTACCCTTAACGCAGGCACCTTTGCACCATGGTGCAAGGGAGCCTGCAATGGCGCTATTTATTTATTTATAAAGTTTTCAATAGCGCGAATATGATCCCAAAGGATATCAGAGCGCTTTACAAAAGAATGCAAGGAAGGACATGAATTCAATATCGACATCAAATAAGAATACACAACAGGAATAATCACATAATTCCCAGACAAACGAATCAAGCAGAGTAATACAATAAACAGGTATATAGCGAGCTAAAAAGGGGGCACACAGTGCGGTAAAGAAGAGCAGCATCAAATGATGGTACAATGGTTGTACGATCAATGATTTCGAGCAGGTGAACCTAGCCCAAATTAAGGTAAGAATTTGTTCATTAGGAATCTTTTGGCTTCCAGTTTGAAAGCAGTCGTTGAAGAGATTCTGCGTACTTCTGGTGGAAGCGAGTTCCATATCTTTGGGGCAGCGCCGGAGAAGGATCGGTGACAAGTTCCCCTTTTGCTAAGGATGAGTGGTTTCAGGAGGAAAGTGTCAGCGCTTCTTGAGGCTCTCCCACCACAGGATAGTTCAAGCTTTTGCACTAGGTTCCTGGGAGTTTTGAAAATACAGGGCTTTGTGCGCTAGAGCGGAATTTTTAACTGACTTTGAGCTTGGTAGGGCAACCATTTGAGAGAATTTAGGACTGGGGATATGTGTTCATTTCGTTTGGTACCTGTGACCAGTCTGGCCACAGCGTTCAGTGATGCCGTTAGTCTAGCCAGGGTGTATTTGGGAAGGCCGCAGAGCATAGCGCTGCCGTAGTCTAGCCTCGGCAAGACCAGTGCTTGAAATCCTTTTGTGGAAGGAATAGTTTGATATCTCCAAGTGTCCTCATCAAGTGATTAGCTCACTTACACACATTGCTGATATGATTTTTCATATTCGTGTGCTTGTCCAAGGTGATTCCTAAAGATTTGGCTGAGCCTATGATGAGATGGGTGCAGTTGAAAGCAGTGAGGTGATTCAGCCAAAGGTCTAGCTCGGAATGTGGTTCGGAGGAGAGATGAGACTATGCAGCCTCACGTGCACTAGCACCGGACGAGAGCTTAAGAGGACCATATCTTAATATATATGGCGCTTTTCAACTCTCTTCCATTTGGAAAGGTGGGATTTTCACTCTAGAATCAGAGTAGCATTTTCTAGAATCCCATCTCAGGTCGACTAGCCCTTTTTACCTGTCATAGAGTGTAGAAGGCAATCTATTTTAACATCGTAATGTCAAGTTGAACGATCCCCATCACTTTCCCCAAAGAATCGCTGACAAAAGGTCAAGTTTGAAGATTTATTATAAAGCCAAAAACAACTGTGTATATAAACACCTCAGTAAAAGGTTCAGAAGATAAACAGGCACTAATACAAACATGATCCTACAGAAAAGTCTTAATCGACTAAGAAACAATACCAATATCAATTCCAAAATCATCAGACTAACAAGAATTGCTATAACTTGCGTCTTAGTATGCATCGGAAAAGGGAAGAATAAACCCCAACTCATCTGTCCCTACACTGTGCTGAGTGACATCCCTACTTGAAAATTCCCTCCTATCAAAAGGTGTCAGCTGTGATGGCTTCCAAAGGAGCACACTCACTTCGTTCGGACTTAGCCTAAGAACCCATCTCGCATAGCAAGGCTCTCTGCCTACCCATCATCTTTCTTCGCCCTCATGCGCATCTGCTCTGTCTCCTACGGGGTGCTGTCCCTAATACAAACCCCACGATAAGGGCGACACGCCCTAGGGTACGCCCCTCTCAAAGGTATTAACTTTCAGAAAAATTAAATTACGACACCTTCATCCTTGTCCGTTGAAACGTCCTTGGGTCCCAGCGCTCTCTTCTCTTGAAGTTGCTTCCCTAAATTCCGCAGCCACTCCTCCATGTCTGGAACTACCATCCTAACGCTCATACACAATGGGCCCTTCTCTACTATCTCTAGTTAACCTTGCACCTGCAAAGGAACGTACATAAATCGATTCACAGTTCCATGCTACTTGCAATGAATTTTCTAAAACAACCTTCTAGGAAAGACATTTTCATGATTTAATGTTAAGTGAAACATTCTTCGTTCGGCCTACACAGTCCCTCTCCCCACCTGGGCCTCTGCACGTTTTGGATATCACGTTCTAACATTGGCAAACGTTTTCCGTTCATTAGGCCTTCATCATTATAACCAAAGAATACATTTTCTAACCTAACACTTATGTCGTTACATGAATACAATAATGAAATTCTATATAAGTATTTAAATGCATCAATGACTTATCGAGCATCCTTTAATTGGATTAGTATTTTACTGCAAACAATATCTCCAGATTAACATGACATTAGTACTTTCAAAACCTTTACGCTATTCCATGTGAAATTCTAGTACATTATACCATGTCCCTATATCACATTTAAACATGATTATAACCCTTTATATATGTGGGTGCTGATTACTCATGAATATAGTGCACCCCTACAATTTCTAACTCAGTTTTGCGCTCTCTCAATTCTTGCAACCCAAGGCAGCAATTTGCCTTGCGCAACTGCGCTGCATGATTTTTAAGTAAATCTGCCCCTTGATGTCACGCAGCAGCAGACTGTGGTATCAAGACAGTCTACTCATGTTAGACACACCTGTAAACATTAGAATGGTGGCAACCTTCAATTAACCCCTTGCGTGCCCATGCTCACATTTTGTGCTGAAACTCCCACCATTCCATTATCACTAGCAGAATTTTCCCCAATGGCCCTCCGCCAAAGTAGATTGTTACTTTACGGAGGCAGGCACAACAGGGGAGAAACTGCCACCTTCTTCGTGGAGAAATCAAATTAATTATTGCCAACGTGGCTGAAGACATATACCTACTGCGGTGGATGGAAACAATTCCTTGCAAAACCCTAAATCAGTATGAAGGAATTATCTGGAGGAACTATAGGGGCAGATTTATGAGTTCTGGCGCATCTCTGAAAATCAGCAGGGATGCGCCAGAACTGATGCGTCATGCAATTCCCTCCGTGCGGCCCCACAGATGCGCCGCATTTACAATGCGGCGCACCATGGTGCAAGGAAGGGCAGATGCGTGACGCATCTTGTGGTGTACGGGCGGCGCATTGCTGGAGTTGCGTCGCAAGTGCGACGCAACTCCTGCAATGCACAGAGGCCACCCATACATAACGTGGTGCGTCACTCCTTACGCCTGCTTCAAGCAGGCGTAAGGATTTGACCCAGCAGCGTCGTAAAACTGACTCAGTGAAATCTTGTAGATTTCACTGCGTCAGTTTTACGGGACTTTCCTATGAGGGAACGCCCACCCTGCGACAGAACGCCCACATGAAACCTGACGCAGGTTTCATGTGGCACAGGGCTTTACATCGTGACGCATCTGCCTAGATGCGTCACGTTGTAAATAGGTCGCAGGGATGCGCCATGTTTCTGCACCGTTGCGTGACGCAACAGCGGCGTAAACGTGGCGCAAGTCCGACATAAATCTGCCCCAAAGTGTTTCATTCTGTTGGCAACACATCTTTCTGATTATCTATCCTGATTTTCACTTATAACTTTCTTCGCACTGTCAATCCCTCTGCCCCCCCCACCCCATAACACACACACACACTCCCATTAACAAAACTAAACAAACTTAGGAACAATATTGGGACTGTGACAGCGCCTATCCTATTCTAAATAACAAATCGACGAGAATAGGTGCGATGATTTGTTTTATGATGATTCATGCTTGGCAGTTTGTAATTTAACTCAGTCCTTCACTGCCATCTTGAGGTTAATTGGTGTAGTTCGGCTTTTATTAGTCGCAGTTGCAAATGCGAGTTTATTATTTATGTTCGATACCCATGGTACAAAACACCTACTTTGTTTCGTAGGTGAATAGTAAGTAAAGCACTTATTTATTTATTACAGTAGCGCTAGCTATAGTTCAGTGGTTGACAAATACTCGCTTTTTCTCTACAATACAATTATGTTTATACTTTCAAGAGATCAAAAGCTATATATTTTTTAATGTTTCTTTGGGAACCATAAACAACAGTTTCTAACTTTTGAGATTTTACTTTCTCAATGGATGTTACGCCAAAAAGTTATAGAGAATACATACTGAGTAATATAATTCAAAGACAACTGTAAAAAACTACATTTCATAAATGACATGGACGCAAGAGCCTAGGGAGTGACTCATAAATGTACTATCCAGAAAGTAAAAAAGAAATACAAGTTCGATAAGTGCAAGCCATACATCTTAAAACAAGACTCCTGCTTTCTTTTTTATTATTTTCTATAATTTTCTGAAAAAGTAAAATAATGTGATTTTAAAAGCATCGACACAGATAACTTCATGAGCTAAACAAGAGTATGGTATTTCAAAGAGACTACGAAAACAAGCGGGGGAGGATGTTGAAACAATTTGGGGAGTAGTTTGAGGTCAACGCTGAGAGAGTGGGTGAAGGGCTTAGCGTGCAAAAGGAGAAAGGGAGAGGTGTTTACTGTTGAGGGAGCGCTGCTTGTGCAGATTGCGTGGCTACATACACCTAGGCTTCTAATTGTTCGTCAAAATTATAAATGTTTTCTAGGCCATGATCCAAACAACGAATTGCAGCCTTTTTAGGGTTGAACCTGCGAGAGTTAACAACAAAAGGCTTGAAGGCCGCCCGCTGCTTACCCATTTGTTGGCGCGTGGCACTCTTCTTTACAGCCGCATAATTTGTCAAGGCAGGCCTAAAATAATTTTCGTTCCTCTCTGTGGAGCAGGGACCAAGCACTGATGGATTTAGCCTACTCAGTGCCAGTCCATCGATCTCGGCTTAATTGAGGTACTATTTTGTTCTGTTTAGCTTTTAGTGACCTGCTAACAGAAGTGTGTGACTGGCAAAATGGAGCTCAGCAGGACAAACAAAATTGCAAAGATTTATCTTCTATAGTTAACTTTATTTTATTTTGCCAAGTCAACTTTTCTCAGTTTGCACTCATGTTTTCTTTTGTTTTTTTGTTCCTGGCCGCTACACCCAAAAGATGAGGATGATCTTATTGCAAAGCGACAATGTTTCTTTCTTATGTGTAATTTCTGAAATGAAACTTAAACACATAATCATTCAGTACACCCTAATCCACCCCACTCCAATCTGCCCCACTCCAATCCATCCCAATCCACCTCACACCAGTCTGTCTCACTCAATCTAATCCACCCTAGACTGATAAAAACAATCCCACTCCAATCCACCACACTCCACTCCAACCGACCCACTCCACTCCAATCTGTCCCACTCCAAATCGCCCCACTCCAATACAAAAGAATCTGCCCCCTCCAAAACAGCCTGCCCCACTCCAATCCAAAACACTTTGCCCACTCCAATCTAAAACAATCTTCCCCATTTAAATCTGCCCCACTCCACTCCAAAACAGTCCGTCCACTCCAATCTGCTCCACTCCAATCCAAAACAAGGTACCCCACTCAATCCAAAACAATCTGTCCCACTCCAATATGCCAAACTCCACTCTGCCCCTCTCCAATCTGCCTCAATCCAGTCTGCCCCATTCCAATCAAAAAGTCTACCCTATTCTGATCCACCCCACTCCAATCCAAAACAATCTGCCTACTCTAATCTGCTCAATCAATCTGCCGCACTCCAATAAGCCCCCCTCCAATCCGCCAAACTCCATTCCAAAATAATCGGTCCCCCTCCAATCTTCCCCACTCCAATACAAAATAATCTGTCTGACTCCAATCTGCTCAAGTCCAACCCACAACAATCTTACTCACTCCAATCCGCCCCACTCCAATATGCCCAATTCCAATTCCCCCACTCCAATCCTCCCCACTCCATTCCAATCCAAAACAACCTGCCGGCAATTTAATCCAAAACAATATTCCTCAGTCCAATCTGTCCCATTCCAATCTGCTCCACTCCAGTCCATCCCACTCCAATAAAATCCACCTCACCCAAATCCAATCCACCTCACCCCAATCCAATCCAACCCGCTCACACCAAGCCAATTCAATCCACCCAAATACAATCTAGCCCAATCCAATCCAATTCACTCCACCCCACCACACTCTAATCCACCCCACTCAATCCAATCCACCTCATTCCAATCCAATCCACCACACTGCAAACCAATCTAATCCACTCCAATCCACCCAACCCCACACCAATCAAATTCACCCCACTCCATTCCATTCCAGTCCAGTCCACCCCACTCCAATCCACCCCACTCAAGTCCACCCACCCCAATGCACCTCACCCTATTTAAATATACCCACCCCACCCCACTCAATCCAATCCACCCCACTACACTGCAGTCCAATCCACACCACGCTATCCCAATCCACCTCACGCTGCCCAAATACAATCCTACCCATACCAGTTTAGTCCACCCCACTACAGACAATCCATCTAGCCCACCACATTCGAATCTTCCCCTCTCCAATCTGATCCAATACATCCACCCCATGTGTGTCCAATCCACCCCACTCCAATCCAGTGCACCCCACACCCATCAAATCCACCCCACTCCAATCCATTACCTCCAATTCTGTCTAATTCACCCCTCCATTCCACTCTAATTCACCCCACTCCAAACCACCCTACTCGAATTCAATCCACTCCAACAAATTCCAGTCCACCAACCCAAAACCAATCTAAACTACCCCACTCTAATTCACCCCACCCCATCATATCCACCTCCCCTCATTTCAATCCAGCTCACTCCAATTCAATCCACCCCATCCAGTCTACCCACCCCACTCCACTCAATCAAACCCACTCAACCCCAATCCAATCTACCCAATCTACTCCAATCCAATCCACCCCACTACCCCAATCCACTCCAACTCCCTACACCCTATTCCACCCCACTCCAACCTATGCCACTCCACTCTACGCCACTCCAATCTACAACACTGCAGTCTATGACATTGCAGTCTACGACACTCTCTGCCACTTAACCACTAAACTCTACTCTCCTCTACTCAACTCAACGACAATCTGCTCCCCACACTCCACTCTAGGACACTCAACACCACTAACTTTTAGCCATTCTGAACAGCAGCCACACTGGTGTACAATCTGGCAAAACCACATTGCCAAAGCCAATAACTCTTGTATAGGCGAGACCTATTGGTTTTGCCAATGCTTGTTTTTGGTTGTCTTGGACTCATTGACCCTCACCTTTATTATTCTATCACTGTATAGAGCAAATGCCTTTGTCCAGACCCTAAAAAGAGAGGTGCAGCAGTCCACAATTTTTTTCCAACAAAGCTCACTTCCTATA
This sequence comes from Lissotriton vulgaris, assembly GCF_964263255.1. NCBI lineage: Eukaryota > Metazoa > Chordata > Amphibia > Caudata > Salamandridae > Lissotriton > Lissotriton vulgaris. Next base: position 334,090,463 of record NC_141685.1, read on the forward strand.
AGGAGGTTTATGAACAGGTTTACCGCTGTGTTCTAATCTAGGCGGCTTTAATCACATTGGCGTAAATTTACTAAGGTTTTCCACTAACAGAAACCAATGTACAGCAATGTATAGCAGCAGCTGTAATGTATTACCCAGTCAGAGGTGTTTTGCCCGGAATGGTGTACTTTTCTCAGAGAAAAAAAGCTCTGTACCACTTTGTGTCAGAAGGGCAAGAGTGGTGCAAAAACCCAGGCTGGACTGTGTTAAAAAACTAATGCCTGCTAGCAGCAGGTGTGAGCAAGGGGAAATGTGATGATTTCTCACAGGAACTGACAAATTGCACAAAGTGCTGAAGTGGACAGAAGAAACCCAATGCATTAGAAATTGTGGGACATATTTATGAGATTTGTCACGCAGTGCAGTGCAGCGCAGCGCAGCGCAGCGCAGTTAGTGACCTTGCTGAACCGCACAGCGTGACAGGGAAAGGGTAGAAATGTGCCATATTTCAAGGAATATGGTGCCTTCCCGACATTTCCCTTGTGCTGACGCTATTTTGGCTTCCTAGCACCAACACATATACCCTTACACCATGGTGCAATGGCACCTGTGTTGCATTCAGGATCGTTTTTGTGCAGGGAGGACCACCTTCCTGCACAAAAACACTCCTGAGAGGTATTTTCCTCTTTCTATGGTTGCTGCACAATACGGCACACAAAGAAAGAGGAAGTAACTAGAAGAAATACATATATTTCTCCTTGTTACACCTCTCCCAGGAAGACATATCTTTTTGGCTCATTCTCAGGTTTACAACTTCTAGTAAATCTGAAAATGCATAAAAAAACATGGGAATTGCATGAGAACACCTATGTAACATTGATGGAACATCTCCATTGCTGAGAGTGAGGCAACACAGTGATATTCCCTGCTTTGCTTTACTCCAGATGTAAGGAGCCACTCAGGGACAACAAAGTGGCCTTGCTTGGCGTCTTAAATCGCAGTTCAGTTTCGGTCACACATGTACCACATTGCAAGGTGCAAATGTGATGCAAACAGCTCGGAAATTGGCCCCTGTGTGCTTGTCTACTCCTAGTAATTTGCACTGGATTGTATGCTTCCAGCGCCAGTCCAAAACAAGACAGCACATGCTGACCGCTGCACCATGGTACGCGTCTGTGTGTTACACAATGCAGCCTATGTGTGCAACCACACAGGGCATGACACCAACAACATGCATATCTTTGAAGATGCTGCACTGTGTTTTCCCTTTCTACAACCCAATGCATTACATTTTGATACTGCCCCGCATCACATTTTAGTACATTCTGGCCACGTTTCACAACTACTTATATGTTTATGTGCAGACACCAAAGTGTTGAGATGCTTTGTAGTGCTTGCTACATGCTAAGAAACCACCATTCACAATGCATCCCGTGCAGAGGTACGTGTCTCCTTATGTTGCAGGTTTCAATTTCAGTGACCGAACACAGACTTTCAGCATTGTGAAGTCAATAAAAGAAGCAATGCTGTATGGCAATTTGGGAACCTCCCCATTCTGTAACATGAAAAATGGCAGCGGTGTCTTGCTTTTTTACTTGATTATAAAAACAATAATCAATGTTTATCCATCACAGTTGTTTTCTTGCCAAATTTAATGTAAATCACATTAGTGGTTAAAAAACATAATCGCACAAAAACATGTTTATTTTTTTCACCACCATTTTTTGCAGGATACTCACACCAATCACATTTGCTGACAAATATAGGATTCCCAAAAAAATGTATGTGTGCACAGAGAAATGCATACATTCCCACTGTTCGAAGTTTCTCTGTGCATATGTATTGTATAGATGAAAGTGAATGCATGCACAATGCACACACTGCATGCTGCTGGCCACCAGTACACTTGTCCTCCTTTTTGCAAACTATATTTGAACTTCGCACTCCAGTGTGTCCTGGGTTTTGCTTTCTTTGGCTGAATACTAGAGGGCAGTTTTTTTTCTGGAACTGTACTTTTTTCCTGCCTTTTTCCAGCCATGGTTCGTTGAAATGGCTTCTGTGTGCAATGGGTTCTGAGGCCACAGAGCTGGGCACAGGCCATGCCTGCTCCTCCCATGCTCTGCTGTTTCCGAAGGGCACTGGGTGCAGGGCGCGGTAAACAAACACACGCGAGAAACTGGATGTGGGGCGATGAGCATGCGCATTGCATCCATCGAGTGATGGATCAAATGAAGGCCAATTATGAAGAGCCTACACTTTGAAGACAACACTAAGAGAAGTAGCTGGAGAGTAAAGGAAAACACTGGACAAAAGCCAGAAGTGTGATGGATCAAACTGATGGTCACATTTTTTAGGAGTTTTGTTAATCTCCCTTCACCAAAATGGTTAGATATGTGTGAATGAGAAGAATGCCTGGAGCAGCATGTTTTCAAGTCCATACATTTTTATAAATGTATTATGTATTCATGATAGAGCCAGAGGAAGTACATTAAATGTAAAGAATGTATAAATGTATGGATTAAATATGTTTTGATTATTTATATATATAATACACAATAATAAATGGACTTAAAGATAACAAGTGATCCCACTCTTTTCCTGATTAAGATGGGATTCCAAATAAAGTGAGTCAATGTTTCAGATGGGATTGCATATGAGTGCCTAGATTCCTCCGTTCTATAAAGGTCTACCCATTAGAGAGTGGCACAGCCAGAGACCATGTGTGCACAAGGAGCCCACTGCCTACAGCCAAATGCCTTACATAGCATATCCTGGGGTCATCTTCGCTTTAGGTTCTGAAGCTAGGAGTATTAGGTGCTGGCCGTGGCCAGAGGCTAAGCCAGGTGCCTACAGCCTGCTGTGGACAGCCAGACGTTTCTGTGCAGTAGACTCTGAGGCCACATGCAGAGTGAGTTTCTGAAGTCACTTAGAGTGGACGAGGCACGCTTCATATCTAGAGCCACTGCTTATGGACTTTGGCTATAAGCAGGGCCAGTGGAATTGCAGCAAGAGAGGGCCAACTTATGCAGCAGGGTTGAGTGAATCATGTGGCAACAAAAGGCAAATTATGAGGCATTATGCAGCCCATTTTGTCACAGTATTGCTTCATTATTTTTACATTTCTACACTTATTAACACTGTCTGGGCATTGGTTGCATCTCATTAGTGCCAGTTTAACACCCAAATATAGCTATAAGCCGACCACCAGTGGCCCTTTCTTGGAGAGTTATCAGATTTTGGTACCTAATAAGCCGCACAAGATCTACCCTGGCTATTTGTGGGCAAGCCAACTCAGGCATTTTTCAGAGATCCTGTCTACCTATCTTGGTACAGAGATTCCTTTTGTGGTTAAGCCATGGTATTTTCTTATTAGTTAGGCTAGATTGAACCTCCCTAAGTTCAGCTATGCAGTAAGACAACTCTGGTGTCGCCCAAAGCCGACGCCAGAATGTGGTAGGCCTTATGGCGAACTCTTCATCAATGGGTTGCAAGCCCAAATCCATACTGAGGGGTACTAAGGGGGTGCTACGAGGGAGTCCCACTAATTGCCCCATGAAGCTATGTTCTATTTTCATGAGGTTAGAGGGCCTACAATGCCCCCACAGTTCAGCCCCATAAAAGGTAGCCCCCCAGGCCTGGACTTCACATATTTCAATAGCAGGGGCAGCTGGCTTGAACGTAGCCGTTCTATGCATTTTCATGATCCCCCCCAGTGTCTGTGTTAACTTCAGACTTGCCTTGGCAAGTTGGGTTTCCCACTCGAGATGTTCTGATAGTGTAATACCCAGGTACTCAAATGTCCTCACTCTCTCCAGTGGTGTACCCTCGAGAGAGGGATTTGGACGGGTAGTTTTAGGGGGATTGAAGATCATAAATTTGGCCATGGTTAGATTGATCTCCAAGCCCCTCAAATCGCAAAATTCTGCAAACCCATCCAAAGTACGTTGTATGCCCGATGATGTTTTGGACAGCAACAGAATGTCGTCCGCAAACATCAACGCAGGCACCCTCCCTGAGGCTAGCCTTGGTACGTCGCTATCTTTGACACTAAGTAGATGTTCAATGAGCCCATTGATATAAAGACAGAATAGGGTAGGGGAAGCACCCACCCTTTTCGTATCCCCTTTTTAACAGGGAAGCGTGCTGAGAGTTCCCCATATTTCCCACATCTTACTTGGGCATTGGTCCCTGAGTGTAGCCTCACTATCACATCAAGGAGGTAAGATGGAATCCCAAGGTTGCATAATACTTTCCACAGTTTTTCCCTGGGAACTAAGTCAAAGGTCGATGAATATGAGATGGAGGCTGCCACCCTCTATACTCACCGTCTTCCAGTAAAGCAGCTGAAGTCTAAATATCTCGTCGACAGTTGATATACTCGACCTGAAACCTGCCTGACAAGGACTTAGTATCTTCATCTCCTCAATCCAACCCTGTTTTCTATCCAGAATGACCCGTCCCATAAGTTTTTGGGTAAAGGCTGATAGGCCTTTAATTAGAGGGTTGAAGGGGCAACCTTTTTTGTGTATGGGGACTATCTGAGCCCCACGTCAAGTGTCCGGGGGTCCATCCCCTTCAAGATGACATTAAACAGGGCACACAATATGGGGCCCACATTTTCGGTTCCGTCTGAAAGAGATCCCCAGGTAACTTGTATAGGCCAGGTACTTTGTTAGGTTGTAATTTAGCGATGGCACTTTCTACTTCACCCAGGGTGATCTCCCACGCACCTTTCAATTGATACTCATGGAAGGGCTTCAGAGAGACAATTGGAGCACCCACTTCACTCTGGTCAGCGTATAGTGCTTCTCTAACTTCGGGCGCTATGTTAGGATCTAGGGCGGGTCGCCCTCCCCTATTCCCAGAACTTATTATCGCCCAAAATGCTTTTAGATCTTTATCATTCAGGGCAATCCTAAGGGCTTCCCACTTCTCCGCTTCACAATTTTTCTTTTCCATTTTAATAGTCCACTTATACCTTGCCCTACACTGCTTAGTTGCAAGCCTATCCTTTACCTTCACCGCCTTTAACAGGTCCAGTTTAGCTTTACGGCAACTTGCATTAAACCTAGGATACTTGGAGTCATTATTTTCCCTTGGCTTTCTTACCGGGTAGAATACATCGAGCAATTTTGCCGTTAGCTGCTCATGGATTTTTAGGGGCCTGTGTTGGATCCCTGTTTGGAAGTCTCCTCCTCCTACCTCCCCCATTTCAATTAATAATGATAGTGCCTGCTTATATATTTTGGCCAGTTTAGGTAGATATTTGTAAATATGGCACCATCTCACTCTCCACCTATTGTTGGATAATGTTAGTGCATTGTGCTCTCTATTAGGTGCTGATGGGGGGTTAGACAGAGACATACACCCTGCTTAAGGTCATTGCTAGAGCATTATGGTCACTATTTTGCCTCTGCTGGACGTGGAAGTTGAGGACCATATTCCAAGTTCTAGTTTCAAACAGGATGTAATCAAGCAGTGAGTTCTGTCCCTCTCTGTTAAACTTGAGCTGGCCCGGTCTATCAGATTTGGTCCTCCCATTGCATGCCCTCAATGAGAGTGCCAGGGTAAGGGAGTAAAGTTGCAAGACCAATAGCATGCAAGCTTTAACTGGAGGAATCTGTGGATCCGGTATCGACCAATACTGATCCTCCTCGGCGGGCCCATCTATAGTTGGATCAATAAGAGGCTCAAACTGGCAATTAAAGTCGCCTCATATAATCAGTAAGACTGCTGGATCCAAAGTTGGTATAAGTTGGCCCAAATCCTCTATAGCGCTCGATTCTTGCCCATTATGCACAGGTCTGGAATAAACATTAATTAGGGCTATTTGTAACCTTGAGGCAAGTGTTAGGAGAACACATTGCACGTCATCGGTATTAGATGGAATCTGCTCGGATTTAACGACAAGGTGTGTGCCTACCCAAATGGTTAAACCACCTGACGGTCTCCCCCTCCCCTTCATAGTGGCCAAGATGTTAAAGGAAGCAAAACCTACTCCCTGGTATTCTTCCCGGGCCCATGTCTCCTGGAATAAGCAGACATCATAATTGTCAAAACTTCCCCAGTCAGGGCAGGGCAATGTTTTCTTAATTCCAGCCAGATTCCACGACAGTATTCGAATACTTTCTCCCTGTATTTTGGCTCTCCGCTGTACCTCAATGCCCCTATCACACAGGGCCAGCTTATCGTCGGGATGCAATCCAAAGGGATTGCCATTTGCCCCAGCCAATTCTCCAGTGGAGTCCCTGCGAGCTACTAAATATGATGCATCCAGGGCCCACCTTCCTGTGTAGTCATAAATGGTAAACCGGAAGATGGAGTGCCCTCGGCACAACTCCCCCCAGCTGAAAGGGGCCCACACAAATCCACTATTGCCCTCTGTGTCAGCCGCAGGATTTTGGAGTTTTCCCTATCCTGGTGCTCCTCTCCCAGTCAGTCCACCTCCTCCAGACATTCATACCTATTGTTCACCCTAATGTTGAATTGGGGGTACCTATTATATAGGTCTCATCTTCTCTCCTTTACAATCTCAGGGTCAGTTTTTTGCAATGTCGGAGCTACACTATCAGTTAGTATTTTGTGTTGTTGAGGATAGATGAAATCTAGGGATGGAAGACAATACCTATTGGGGCATTCTGCTGGTTAGTTGGAGTATGGGGTAGATTTCTAACAGAATGTAGGCTTTTAAAGTTGATGATAATACACTCCCCTGGTTCTATTTTCCTGTGTGTTCCCACCCACCCTACTCTTCGCACCATAATTATTTCCCCTGCTCTGGCATGTTCAAAGCGTTTATATCTTGCAAGCCAAAACAGGCATTTGTTTCTAAGTTCCAGTGGGGTCTCTTTCACGTTGGGTGCAATTGGTGAAGTTCCTGACAATACGACAACATATGGGGCACAAGCCGGGGGGAGATTTATGTGGGGTAAATTAGATTCACCAGGAGTTGTCCCAGCAACTTAGTGAGCCTGCTCTACCTGCCCCCTCTTGTTGTTATCAGTGCTCATTGCTGGGAGGTTGGAACTATTACTGCATCTTGCAACGGGGGTGCTACACTCTATTCTCTGGACCTCACTGGGGTTGTCATTATTCTTCGCCTGTCTACTTCTTCCTGCCCCACCGTCATATATGATAGATGGGCCCTCCATATTACGTTCTCCCCCTGCTGCATGCATTAATGGTAGAGTGAACTCATCACCGCCACTTTCCATCCCTCCCCTTGTATTCTTTGTGGTAGGGTTAGGCTGTGCGGCAATCTCCACCCCCCCTTTGCCATAACTTTCTCGAGTTTGTCTAATCTAGTGATTAGAGGGGCTAGTTCAGTTCTAAGTGGTTCCCTCACTTTATCATGTAAAGCGACCATTAGGTTGCGTGCCCATGGTGGATAAAGAGTATCTCCACTGGCTGGTTGACGTATAATCTCTTCAGGATCGTGCCCTGTGCTACTGTCCTCCATGACCACATTCTCACCACAGGTTTTTTTTCCCTGGGACCTGCCTCCGCATTGGACTTGCGTTTACCATTCTTGGGGGCAGTTATGTCTGATCTTCCCTTTCGCAATACTTTTTTGGGGAGAATATCCTGGGTGGGCGCCTTGATTTATAAAACCTCTGATAGTTGTGGCGTAGCTACTGGTGTGGGTTGATCTGGTGTTTGTGTGAATATATCCGGGGTGAGTGACAGCCTCCGCTCTGTTAATTCTATTTCTGTATTAACCACCCCAATCGCCCTCTGTAACATTTTGCCTATCGATGTTTGTGGCAATGGAGGAACAGGACCAGTTTTGTTTCTGATTGGGCCCACCCTTCTCCCCATTTTTCCACTCCCTAACTCTTAATTCGTAAAACCAGTTTAACCCCAAAGGTAGATGGAAGAAGTGCACTACCCAATATAACTTATAACTTTTTTTCCCCTGCTACCCGCGATGCAGCATTCCACAGTTTTTAGCGGGACACCCCACAGTCCAGAATTTTGTTTTGTGGCCTAAGTTTCAGTGTCACATAGCTAATAAAGTCTTAAGCCATCTTGGCCATATACCACTGCGTCGGGCCCACTACTTGCTGTCACTGAGTCTGTAACTCCAGGTCTATGTGGGGGGGGGGGGGGGGGTAGGAGGGTGAGGGGGGTAGGTGGCTTTTCATCTCCTTGCACACGTTGGTGTCCACTGCCCATGGGGGTGTCCCAGCCCAGCCTCTTCCTGCCTATGAAGGGTGCGGACGGGCCTCCCCTTGGCCCGGGTTTTGCCAGGCTGCGCAAGGCCATGCCCGGGCACGTCCCGCGCTGCAGGAGCCCACAAGCGTTCTTGAAGCGCCTCCTGGAGCTTTCGCTGTGACACGGCGGTAGGCATCAGTGAGGGACTGTGGTAGGTGTAGTACCCTGCTGAGTGAATGGCGGCACAGCATGGAGGAGGGTTCGTCCTTGCAGATGCCCCTCCCCCCCCCCCCCGGACTGTTCTCTAAGGCAGGCAGGACAGGTAGCACAAAGAGCTTCACAGGGAGCGTTTTTGAAGCGCCTCCCGGCGCTTTCGCTGTGATGCGGTGGTAGGCGTCAGTGAGGGACTGTGGTAGGTGTAGTCCCCTGCTGAATGAATGGCGACACAGCATGGAGGAGGGTTTGTCGTTGCAGTCCCCCCCGGACTGTTCTCTAAGGCAGACAGGACAGGTAGCACAAAGAGCTTCACAGGGAGCGTTTTTGAAGCGCTTCCTGGTGCTTTTGTTGTGACGCGATGGTAGGAGTCAGGGAGGGACTGTGGTAGGTGTAGTCCCCTGCTGAATGAATGGTGGCACAGCGTGGAGGAGGGTTCATCATTGAAGTCCCCACGGGACTGTTCTCTAAGGCAGGCAGGACAGGTAGCACAAAGAGATTCACAGGGGTATCGCGCTGCGGGAGCCCACAAGCGTTTTTGAAGTGCCTACTGGCGCTCTCGCTGTGATGCGGTGGTAGGCGTCAGTTAGGGACCGTGGTAAGGTGTAGTCCCCTGCCGAGTGAATGGCGGCACAGCGTGGAGGAGGATTCGTCGTTGCAGTCCCCCGCGGGACTGTTCTCTAAGACAGGCAGGACAGGTAGCACAAAGAGCTCTGAACAGAAGATGCTGTTTAAATGCAAACTTTTTCTTTTTTCCTCCGTGGCGAAAACAGTTTTCCCTATGTTAAAAGAATTTACCCCATATCCCCACGAAATGTGTGATCTGAATCTTCTCCCCAACCGGAGGAGGAATTACTCTGTCCCTTGAGTACATTTGTGACCATTTCCATGATGAAAGGGGGTGGAGCAGTGCTTTCTTTGAGCCGGTGATTTCTGGTGCTCAGCAGTGGCCATTAATTGCCAACACAGGGTCTTATGCCACTGCCACACGGTGGCGCTGTTTTTGTTTTTTAGAGATGAGCAGAACAACAATTGTTTATTAATTCATTAAAATGACTAATACCGGCCACCTAAGCCATTCTTATCGCTTTGGTGGCCTGGAGTAGTCTGAAGTGCCTCACTTGAAGGAGTGTGCTGTTCGTAGGTGTGTTTGTGTTGTCACAAGCAGCGCTGGCCGGGGCAATGGGTGGTGCAAGCTGCAAAGGCCTCCTGAAGATAGCCCTAAATTTTTTAAATAAATGAAGCACTATGTGGAGATTAGTCTGGGAATATTACAAACACAAGTTTGTGGACGTTCCCAATCTTTTAAGACAAATTACACCTCAGGACACCCATTTCCCAGTCAATATGTTAAGTTCTCTGCGCTCGTGAAACATAAATCGGCACTCGTAAAGCATCTATGCCAGCCCGGAAACCTACGCTTAAGACTGACATTGCCTTTGTGACTACGGCCCACTGTCTGTCCCCTGTCTGACTCTAACTCTCTACCTCTTCCATATCTAGTTCCCCCGCCTACTATCACTGACCTGGACTTCTTTCTGCCTCCCTCATAGTTACTGTTAGTCTGCCCCCTACTGCCTGACTTCACTCTGCACATCTCTCTGGCACCAGTGTGCCTCCATCTTTGAAGTTCACACCCTGCCCGCCTCAGTGTCACTGTCACAACCATCTAATCCACACTCCACCGCTCTACAAGACTGTTTGCTCCCTATGCCTCAATGACCCTCCTTTTAAGCCTCTGACGCTCTCGCCTCTGGTCCACTAACCCCCATACCCGCTCTTACCCTACCCAGGCGCTGCTTGCTCGGCCACAGGTCTCCCATTCCTTCTCCAGAGGGTAGGCCACTGTACACCTCCATCATGTGCCTAGTACAGGATCCTGCAGTTCTCCACTTCCTCCATCTTGCCATTGGCTGAATTCTGGGCACAATATTTAAGATTGCAATATTTTGTGAAATAGTTTGCCATCAGAATATTTAGTATAACATCATTGCTACACATAGGATGATTGAAAATATGTTCCATTATGTTCGCATTTGCTAATGAAGTGCATTCTTCGACTCAAAAATGGTCAAAAACACAACTCAAACTCACAAAAAGCATCTATCTTCTAAGCAGTGAGCTTTTTTCCAGCAAAATCTGTGTCAATGAATTGACAGTAACTACTTCTGCAGAAAGCCATCCAGTTTGGTCAACTACATGATGTATTGCGCCTATACATTAAAAAAATGCATGTCTGGGCACAGGATTTCACACCACATCTTTCTATCTTTAACTACAATTTTTCAATTTTATAATTCCTCAGGGGTTATTTGCTGAAGCCTTCATTACGATGAAGGTGGTTTAAATGTGGTATTTACCATTTGAAGTCCATACTATTATCTAGTGTGGTAATTACCTCACATTCCATGTTTTCATTTTGGAAATGAAGTATAACACGTGAAATTGTTTTAATTTACAGGTTCTGCATATTTTGTCTTTTTTCTGGGCTTTTTCTCCCAGTTTGAATTGCCATAATCTATCAGGGAGGAACCGTGAGAGAGTGATAACTATCACACAATTCATACTTGTGGTTTCTGGTCAAACACTGGTTTGCACAAGGATCAGCACTTATCCCTCAACTTCCAATGAAGTCCTGTAGGGGTTCGCATGTCACTTTGCAATTTGCACTGCCTGCACTGGCTTTTTAATGTTAAGTAAATGAATGTAATGCTTTGAATCACTTTGCATTGTTTTCATCTTGCAAGCACCCCTGCAAAGCCTTAGTAAGTAACCCCTCTTGTGTGAGTCACAATCTTCACAGAGAAACACAGTCCCACTACCACAGATTACCGAAATGTAGGCAAAAAATGCCAATTTAAATGTTCTCATTATAATGTTAATGAGTGAGATTTTTGATAATTGTTATTCATTCTACAAAATAAAAGTGCAATTGGTTCATGTTCATAAACAATCAACTAGCATTTCCATAGGTGAGGTGGAAATTTGGCCGCATGAAAATTTATGAATCAATTTTGATTTTTAATTGTTTTTCCCCAACACATATCCCATGGAAATTGGTTGACATTTCTCTGTTGACATGTTGAGCCTTCTCTGGCACATGGAACTGCAAGAATTCCACCCAGGGGAAGGTTCACATTTTAGTATCACGTTCTGTTTACTTGCAAGAGTTGCATAACTTTGAATAAGCACATTCCTCTTCAACCATCGGTGATGGTTTACTAGTGTCACACAAGAGGACTTTGCTGCAATGGCCTCCAGCTGCAGCCTTCTATTGGTAGCAAGGCTTAGATCAGTGCTAGTGCTGTGCAGCAACACTACAATTAATTTGGATAAAGGCTGACACAGGAGTATAATGACACCTCAAACAACAACTAGGTGTGCATTAACCCCTTAGCTGCGGCGGTTATTCCGCCACAGTGCTAAGGGGGAGGGGGGGGGCCACGTGGTGCTCCCGTGCTCGTGACGGAACCGCTCCGTCACGAGCCTCGGGTGGGCTGTGCTTGTGACGGAACAGTTCCATCACGGCCCCGCCCGCCTAATAGAACCTTCAGCGCAGGCGTGGAATTTACGCCGTGCAGGCGCGGCGAGCGGGCCGTGATGGAACCGTTCCGTCACCAGCACAGCCCACCAGAGGCTTGTGACGGAACGGTTCCGTCACGAGCACGCAAGGGGTTAAGCAATCTCTGAGCAGAAGAGGTGCCTAACATGGAAACAGTAGGAGAATTATCAAGGTATGAAAACTCTCTGAGGAAGTGCTCCTCAGCCAGCCACACTGACTTAATAGATAAATGTATTCCTTTTTTGGAGAATAAGTCATAAAATCCACCCCTACAACTTTGGAAGCCATTCCTCTTTTTTGGAAGTCTCAATACGTCAATGCTGGAAATACTTGGAAGAAAATTACTTCTGCAACAAAAGGATTGAAGCCAATAGTTGGGCGAGGTGCCAGATGGAATCTGCATAATTGAACTTTTTTCCATTCTGAGACCAAAACTGAAACAATAGGGAAACAGTGGGATGTGAGAAGTATTAATCTTGGCAAAGTGTTCAGAGAGAGGACTTCAGGTAGACATTGAAGGGACTCTAACCAGACCCCTGCCAGCTTAAGAACTCATCCGAGGATTTGTATTTGTATTTGTTTTGTGTATTTATAAAGTGCAACTATCGCTCCGAAAGGAGCATTCCTGGCGCTAGAAAAACAGTGTGCAAACAATAAAAATGCTCGATAGCGGCCATTACATAGTCATCTGGAAGATTGAAAATCCAGGTCTTCAGTTGCTTCCTGAACAGGCTTTCCTGGTTTAGGTGTCTGAGGTTCTTGGGCATTGCATTCCAGGCCTTAGAGGACAAGAAGTATAGGGTCTTACCCCCCTTGGTTTTATAGTTAAATTCAAACAGATTAATCAGGTTATCACTTGAAGATCGTAATTTCCTCGAGGGGTTGTAGTGGGTGTATCGCCTGGTAAGATACTTCGGGCCTGTGCTGTTGAATGCACGAAAGGCGATTACAAGGGTTTTAAACAGTATCCTTTTATGCAGAGGTAGCCAATGAAGGGTCTTCAGAGCGGCCGAAGCTGAAGATTTCCTTGGTAATTTTAATACAAGTCTGGCTGCTGCATGTTGGAGTTTTTTCAACACAGCCTTTTTAACAACTGCAATCAGGCCATTACAGTAATCAAGGCAGGCGAGGATTAAATCCACTGCCACAGCCTTTCTTGAGTCTGTGGGGAGGAAGTCGAAAAACTTATTTAGAGATTTGATGATATTAAAACAACTGCCTGCCACATTCCTCACATGCTGATCAAATGACAGCTCAGCGTCAAATAGGACGCCCAGGTTTCTGGCTGACACCACAGCATGTGGTGGAGCAGGTGAATCATTCGGCCACCATTTGCTTGGACAGAATTGGGATTTTTTTCCCATGGGTAGAATCTCCATCTTATTGGCATTGCATTTTAGATGGTTATTTTCCATCGAAAGGAAAACGTCCTTCTGGCAGTTCTTTAGATTTTGCTCGGCATTTGTGGAGTTCCTGTCAAGGGGTACAATTAATTGAGTATCATTGGCATAAGATGTCACGAGTATGCCGTTTGATTCAATTAAAGAGATGAGGGGGACCATGTAAATATTAAATAATAATGGGCTCAAAATCGAGCCCTGCGGAACTCCAGACAACACCTTTTTTTCCTTGGAGAGGAAAGGACCCAGTGCGATGGTTTGAGATCTATCTGCCAGAAACCAGATTATCCAAGCCAGGGCTACCTCTGTGATTCCGATATCTCTTAGCCTACCTATCAGTTTTGAATGGGAGATGGTGTCAAACGCCGCTGTGGGGTCTAATAAAATCAAAACGGCGTTCTTCCCTTCATCCTGTAGTAATTTTATGGAGTCGGTGAGTTCAATCAGGGCCGTTTCTGTAGAGTGATGTGGACGCAAACCCGATTGCTGGGGATGGAGGATATTATGGGATTCAACATAGCTTTTTAGCTCTTTATAAACCATCTGCTTGGTTATCTTACCCAGAACTGGGAGGAGTGAGATTGGACGTAAATTGGCGAGGTCTGTAGTGGATTTATTGAGTTTTTTCATGAGCGGTTTCACGATTGCTTGTTTCCATTCTCCTGGAACTATACCTGTGCTAAGGGAAGCATTTACAATCCCATTTATAATGGGATTGACCACATCAATTAACTGATGAAGAATTCGAGGGGGGCAAGAGTCGGAAGGAGCGGCCGATTTACACGCCAGGGTCACTTCACGAGTTTGAGGTAGTGTAACCGGTTTAAAGGCTTTAATACTGCCAGTCATGGTCTCCCCGCGATCAGGGAGGCCGGATACCTGGGATACTCGAGAAGCCGGGAAATCCTTTTGTATTAATTTAATTTTTTCCTCAAAGAAGTCCGCGATTTGATTGCAGAATTCTGAGGACGGTGGGATTTAGGGCTGTAAGGCTTTTGGGTGTGTAAAAGCCTTAACAATGGAGAACACCGTTTTTTGTTTTTGTTTGGCTTCTTTGATGGCGTTGATGTAGTATTCCTTCTTAGTGGTTTTGATACTGCAAAGATATCATTTCCTCTGCTGGGTGTAAAGGCTTCTAGCTGCAGGGTCGTAAGTTTTGCGCCACTTGCGTTCACTTTTCTGACATATTAGGTGGGATTTGGCTAACTTTAGTGAGAACTAGGGGGCATTTATCTTCCCTTTTTTCTCCTTTACCGGGGAGCGTTTGGGAAGGGCATGCTCTTTGATCACTTGCTAAATCCAGATATAAAGCATTTAGAGTCCTGCACTACTTCTCCGGACATGCTGGGGATCTGTGTCTGAGTGATTGGTTTGAGCTTGAAGCTATAATCAACCGCTGTCCAGTTAACATAGTTCACGGGATATTGACTAGTCTTTGCTAATTTCTGAGGGCGCGGTACTCGGATGCAGAAAGGGATCAGGCTATGGTCTGTCCAAATTTGTGGGATAGGTGTCTGAGTCTCCAGAGGGGGAAAATTAGAGCATACCCCATCCAAAGTGTGTCCTGCTTGATGGGTATGCTGTGTTACCTTTTGATGTAGGTCAAAGATCTCTAAAGTCTGATGAAAATTAAGTGCCTGCACATCAGATTTGGACTCCAACTGCAAATTAAAGTCTCCCAGCAATGTAAAGTGAGGGTAACGAAGAAGGAGCTGCCCTAGAGATTCACTCAGGGATTCTAAGAACATGGTTGCGCTACCCGGGGGGGCGGTATATTAAGCCTCCTGAGAAAGAGGAGGTCTCGTTTAACTTAATAGAAAAAACAAGTCCTTCTACTCCTTTGAGGGGGCCTAAATTGAAGGTGTGGCATTTTGTGAGACTTGGCCCTTTCCCCAGAAATTTTTCGCTTTCTATCCCCTGTTAATTTAGAATGCCCCTATTGAAACAACAGTGTGTAGGCCTTGTGTAGTGGAGAAGGGCCTGTGTAGTGTAAAACTAGTGTTAAAGTACAGGTACTTCCTTCCCCTAACATGGCCGCCACTGACCTCTGCTGCTGCAGCGTGGTCTACGTTGGCGCATTCTAGTAGCCAGGGGCTGGCTGGAACCCTCAGGCAATGTATCCATCTTAGCCTGCCAGCCTGCCCATAGGTAGAATGGTGGAACCACCTAGCACCTCCTGGAACCTTCTGGAACAGGTGAGGTGACACCAACTGCCATTACCAACTGTCAACTGGCACTATAAAAGGAAAGGGAGGGAACCTTTCTGAGGAGACTGAGGGAGCGCAGACCTGGGGGAGAACCTACGCAGGAGCTTTAGGCGGTGGGGCCTAGACAGGGGCCTATGACACTGGTAGAGACAGGGCCTAGGTGCTGCCTATCAAGTGTTGAGGTATCCTGTATTTGCCCCTCTGACCTGGCCCGGCGGAAGGGGAACCCCCAGTCTGCTTGAAGGGAACTGGCTGAGGAGATCTAACACCAGCAACCAACTTAACCCTCTTCAAGGAAACAAGAAACCAACTGAAACTTACAAGGGCGCAAGAAACATAAAGCGCTAAGAAGAAACCAGGCGCAAGGAACATAAAACGCCAAGAGAAGACTGAATCACCACAGGACATTTGAAGAACCACCCAGGTATTGGCGCGGTGTTGCTCCCTGTGCCCCCTGACGCCATCTGGGATTCCTCTGTCTGGTTTGCCACGGACGTGTGGTCTGTCCTGTTGGTTCTACTGAACTACATGTTCTGCCTGAGCTGTGTTTAGCTCTCCCTGACTAAACTACCTGCACTGCCAGGCGCTGAACTGAATTATTATTGGGACTGCTGTCCTGCTGCATTCCTAGCCAGAACCCTTACAAAGCGCTAAAGACTGCCTGTGCCTATAAAGCACTGTGACCTGTGCCTGGACTGCTGTGATTAGCCTCCTTGCGAAGCGCTGTGGTCCTGGAGACTTTTGTGCCTGCTCAGCGCTGTGGTGAATGCCTGCTGTGGAACCTGCTGTGAAGCGCTGTATCCAGCTCACTGCCCTAAGCGCTATTGCTGAAACTGCCCAGCGCTGTAAACTGCCAGAATCGCTGAGCCCTGAGGAGCGCTACATCCCTCAGGTGCTAAGAATTGATGTGGCCTTCCTAGCGCCGTGATTGCCAAGCGCCGAAGCCTCTGCGCACTGTGCCCTCGAGTGCTGTACTTGCTCCCCTCAGCGCTGGGACCAAAAGCGCTGCTTGACCTACCGCTACATCGCGGGAGCCTTTGTGCTGTCATCTGACCCCCTTGGCGGCCCCCGGTGTGAGGAGAGGGCCGCCGCCATGTGATGTGGGCCGTGCCACGTCCGGAGGAGTGGGCGGAGAAGATGCCTTTCCTCGGCTCACCCTGGAGCCGCTCTCACCGCCGCAGCCCAGCCGAAGAGTGAGGAGTGTCCTCGGCGGCCCTCGGAGCCAGGAGAGGGCCGCCGCATCCCATCCGAAGGCCGCATAGACCCTGAAGCCACCGCCCACCCTACTCACGTGACGAGGGGGGAGCGCCGCATCAGAGGCCGCGCCCCGCCTCCAGTGGTGCGTTCTGAGGCCCGAGTAAGGCCGAGAGAGAGGCCGGGGCCATCCTGCTTCCGCTGTTGATTGCGGTGTCCCTGATCGGTCCCGAGGCCTGAGGAGCCGGGACCGGTTCCATTGAAGCGCGGGGCATATCGGAGGGGCTTACGGAGGAGTGAGAGCCCCCCCTACCCCGTTTTCCAGGACAGCGCCGCCAGGGCTCCAAGAGGAGCCAGAGCCCTCAAACCCACCAGAAGTCTACGCAAGGGCCCGGGAAGGGCCGAAGAAGGCAGGTAACCCCCGGGGAGGAGGGCGGAAGGTCGCATGAGACCTCGAGTTCGCCCCTCCCCTGGGGAAGATTGTTGTTGGGCCCCGTTGGCCCAGATTAAGGGCGAAGAGTCAGCAAACCCCCAGGGAGGAGGGCGGAAGGCCCCGGGAGGCCCCGAGTTCGCCTCTCCCTGGGGAAAACTGGTGACTGGTCCATGTTGGCCCTAATTAGCCCAGGAAAGTCTCCTGACCTGGGCCACGACCCCTAAACACCGTGAGGGCATTATTTGGTGAGAATTAACCCCTGCCTGGGCTACTGTTAAATGCCAATTACTGAAGCCTTATGCATGGCTTGTTTGGGATGATTGAAATGTAGGCCCTTTCGCATAGTGTATTTGTAGCTTAATGAAATGCTTTGTATTTAAAGGAAATGTGCGAAATACACTAATGAAATGTGCATAAGAGAGCATTGAATGTTCTACCTTTAATGAAATAGGGTGGCTCCTGTTCAATGTTACACCCCCAGAATGCCTACAGGTAATTAGGTGTAGCTCTACATGAAACATGCCTAAATGAATCCCATGAAACTCTTGCAGAGGTGGGCTTTATGGAATGTTGATTCTCACCTGCAAACAAGAGTATACCTAATGAAATAGGGAAGTTGTTGAATGTCAACGAAAGCTCAATTTTTGTTCCAGAGGAAGGGTTACTCCTATTCCCTGAAATGTTTATTCCTGACTAAGGAAATGTTTTACCTACGCTTAGGGGATGGCTCTTCCGGCCTGAGTGTTAATGGCCTGTTTAGTCAGGGGGGTGGTGAGATGTTAGTTCGTACCTAGTAGGATGGTTATTCTACCCTAGTTAGGGGTCTGCTGATGCCCTCTTAGATGATAAATTAATCTGTAGGGTAAAGAGGTTACTGCTAAGAAAATGCTTGGCCGCTAATGAAATGTGTTGATGCATAATATGGTGAAATGCCTATTGATTGAAAAGGTTGATGCATAACTAGTGAAAAGTTTTCCTTCAACTGTTTACCAACGTAATGCTCAATCCTACTAGGAGGGATTCCTAAAATGGTTATACCTACCCACGAGGTTGTTTATTCCTAATGAAATGTTTACTTCCACGTAGTGCCTTAGTTATTAGAAGCCTACAGTGATTTAGTTACATGTTTCTGTGGTAAAACACTCACCCTTGCTTGGTGAGAGGTGGGTAAAAAGCCCACAGGGCTAATAAGATGACCTATCATTTTGATTGTCTTCTTAATGTAATCGATGCAGGTGCTGACCGGGGGCAAGGCATGGGTCAGGCCTGTGTTTTGCTAAAAATGTATTTATCCAATATTTAATATTTATGGAATATCTAATATTTATTCTACGGAAGTCTAATGCCAAGTGTTGACACACAGGTATCTGAAAAGAGAGGTAAGAAGCTAATTTTATGATGAATTTCTAATACCCTGATCCTGCTCTATCTTAATAAAGTTGATTTGAGTTTTTACACAAGCTCACTGGAGTGGTGTCCCTAATTGCGTGCCCATGTTTCTGACTCAGTGGTTGCGTGTGCTGTATGGTCGCTTTACACATAAGCTTTCGGATGCCTACCCGCTCGTGCCATGCTACCCTAAGGGAGCTGGTGACCCCAGTTCCAACACATTTCATGTGGCTTCTCAACACCACAGACACTCCACCTCCTCTCCCCTTCAATCTATCCTGCCTGAAGATGGTATAGCCAGATGGAAGGGCTATTGCTAGGTCTGGGTTACTGCTGTCGCTTAACCATGTCTCA
The DNA here is from genome assembly GCF_964263255.1 of Lissotriton vulgaris. Classification (NCBI taxonomy): domain Eukaryota; kingdom Metazoa; phylum Chordata; class Amphibia; order Caudata; family Salamandridae; genus Lissotriton; species Lissotriton vulgaris. The sequence goes on from NC_141685.1 coordinate 334,109,348, forward strand.
GTTATCAGGAGGCAATCCAGGTCCAGGTCAAGGATAAGATCTTTAATATCTTGGCTATGGCCACACATGGATCGTGCATTAATCAGCCCACCTTTAAAATTTAAAATACCGGCGACAGTGTTGGCTAGAAGCACCTTCGTCTCGGCTGGGGACCAAGAAGAGGTCCAACTGCAGAACCTACATGAAAACGGCCCCCTTGTCTTATCCATATCGATACTACAAGGACAGATGTTTGCAGTATTGAGACTTAGAAGGTCGCTTGCCTGATATGTTTGAGATGGATGTGATTGTCCAGTCTTTCCTGCGCCTGTCGCAGACTTAGCACGGACGGGCGCAGACGTGCTTGCCTTTGGCGTGCCTTCGGCGCGCCGCCTGCATGCCTGCTGCGCCCACCCACTGCGTGGACGAGAACTGGTGTTCCTTATATGCTGGTGGAGGAGGGTAGGAGGCACATTTGTTGCACACTCCGGCACACTGCTTCCATTCTCTTCGCCTGGAAATGGGCAGAAATCCACATTCTCTTCAGACGGATGAGGTATGAGTGTAATCAGAACCACATAAAGAAAACATTTACATCTGATATCATTACAGGATTTGAAGGCAAAGTGCTTGGATGGTGGCAAATAAATAGAGCCCGTTGGCATCCATGCTTCTGCTGGTGTTCGTAAACTGTAGCACGTTCAAGCTCAGAACATGATGGTCAGGCGCGGCTTGGACAGCGAAGCGAGCGGTTTCAACTCATCGCAACAAAGAGCTCAAACAGGAACACGCGCCCTGTTCTTGGACACGCTTGGGTTGAGTGTTGTTATTGTTGGGTCATTTTCAGACATAACATTGGAAAGCCAGCTGCAGGCTCACAACTGGTTCCACCAAGATTCATGGACATGTTTGTGTGCATCTGTCATCCCTCCTCTTAAACTCAAGGAATCATTGAGTTAACACGCCTTTTTGGGAAGTGACCATTTGCCAGTTTGTTACCTCTGTTAAATGTGTTTATGGGGAAACATCATCTCCAAGCTAACATTAACTGGGGAGCAGAGATTTCTTTTTTTTTATTGTGGCCCTTGGTTCCTTTGTGGTTTTCTCCATTAGCCCTGGGCTTTCTGACAATGGAAACATGACCAGGATTGAAAGAATTAGTCTCACAACAACTCCTGCCTGGAATGTACATTTCTTGGGTATCTATTACTACCCTAACAAAACAAATACGTTTTATTATTAAATCACTACACTATTGTCTTTAAACATGTGCTGTCAATTAAAGTCATCTGATGCAACTTACCCAGAAACACTCCTATAAAGGTTGCTCAAAACTGTAGTCCCTTTTGAGGCAGAAAAGCCCCAGCCTGAACTGGAGAATCGGTTAATTTTTATGGTGGAGCCTGCCCCACAATTATTAGTCACATAAGAGGGGGATAAGCAATCAATAGACATTAATAACTGCAAGCAGGTAGGCTGTAAAGGTATTAACACCTGCCCACAATCACTCCTCAGTCTCATACCAGTTGCCCCCATCTGCTTTATGCTGGTAGACCTTTAATTTTTGCTGTGAAAAGAGAGCAAGGGGTTTTGGACATTATGATTGACCAGGTGGTTGTAATTCCAGATGTTTGGGGCTGTGGCAGGGAAGTCCCTGTCTCTTTTGCTCTGACTCTTGCTTCTGAGTACCACTTGTGGGTTGACTTGGTCCATGGTGAGTGGGCGGGTTGTTGCGTTAACTATGGGCTTGATGTTCAAAGCTATTTTGCAATCGCAAATGGTCAGATTCGCAAAATTGTAGCTTTTGCGACCTCATTTGGGTATGTTCAAAACACCAATTTGCAATTCAGTAACTTGATATCGAATCACTAACAGGTTTGTAACTACATACTAAATCGCAAATTGAGAGGGGCGTGTTTAGAATGACACTTTCAATTGGCGATTTCTAATGGTATGTACCAATGATTTGCGACTGCAATGCAGTGGCAAATTATTGATAGGTTACAAACACCTCAAAATGTGGTCGCAGCCCATTTACAAATTGGGTAGGTATTCCTTAGGGGTCCATTCCTCTTTGTCAATGTTGTAAAAAAGCTTCTTGGGGAGTCAGTAGTGGTCCCTGGGACCACTGCTTACTTGTATAAGAATAGTTTTAGAAACTTTTCTTTTTCTTTTTTTAAACGCATCCCCATTTTCTGTAAGGAAAGCATGCTGTATTTAAAAAGAATGCTTTACTTAAAAGCCCGCACAGACAAGGTGGTCTGTGACCCCAACAGGTCACCATCCCTGTGTTGGCAGTGCTTTGTAGTGGGTCGCCTTCCCACTACGACCTACCCCATGCTTATCACTGAGGTCGGCCAAATTGTGACCCCATACGATTCAGAATTTTGTGTACCAACATGTTTGAACATACGTCGGTTCAATAAAGCAACCAATTCAGTAAAAGTCAGTGCGAAAATTGTGCCCACCTTTACCAAATGCATTGTACGAGAAAGAATGGTTCTAAAAAAATAAGACACCATTTATTTTAGTCTCATAAGTCATTGGTAATAAACAAATGTGAGGATGTGCTTCTTTACTGAAAAGGAAGTGGATGTAAGCACAAGCACCTTAGAAGATGTGGTTGGTGGTAATTCAATACCAAAATGTCTGATTACATGAAGCAGGCACTTCAGATCCTCTTCAAGTGCACAATATATTTCACCGAAGAAACATGGGCAGACTAGTTGCAACCTTTTGCTACCATTAATGTCTGGGGGCCAGATGTAGGTGGCCCAATACCGGTCGGTAATAGCCGAAATTACCGAATTTCAGCTGTTACCGACTGGTATTGGGCATTTGGGATGTAGGTGGCCTAAATTGCAAATTCGTTAATTTACCGATTCGGTATTTTAAGGAATCGGTAAAAACCGATTCCTTAAAATACCGAATCGGTAAATTAACGAATTTGCAATGTAGGGAGCACTGAAATGAGTGCTTTTCCCATTTTAGGATTCGTTATTTACAACCAACTATAAGTTGGTGGTAAATAAGGAATACCATTGAAAATGCAAATCAGTGCATTTTTAAAGGTGCCATGTGGCAGACATACATGCTCTTAGGGCATGTACGTGTGCCACATGTGCACCCATACCCAATTGAGGGGTGCAACAGGGTGTCAAAGTGACACCCTGCCACCCTTCAATGTTTTCCCCCTTTTACTGAATCGGTATTTACCGATTTGGTAATTGTCATTCATTCCTATGGGCCTCCAGGCCCATAGGAATGAATGGCAATTACCGAATCGGTAAATACCGATTCGGTAATTACCGAAACTTACCGATTCGGTAATTTTTTCACGAAAAATTACCTGCATCCCATTTACCTATTCTTAAATACCGAATCGGTAACATTCGGTATTTAAGAATAGGTAAATTGAGATTACCTACATCTGGCCCTATAGCTTTTTAACAGCAATGGCCATCTAATTTGATATATCATAACAAATGTTTCAATCTGTGGTTGGCTCCTACTCACAGTCATGCAGAATGTATGACTAGCCTTGGAAAATAAATGTATCTGTGACACAGCCCTCTGCTCAGTGAGAGGCAGGGGACGTTTTATATTTGTCGCCAGTATCTTCAGCAAACCCTGCCAGTAGGGCCAAAGATTCTGAGTCACAGAATCAGGAGCTGTAGACCTTACATCACCAAAGCCCTGGAACATCCGGACCACAGGTCGTTTTTTTCCAGTCGTAAGTATGTTGGGTGTGAGCCTGTCCTAAATAATGCTTGTAAAAAATGTTTCTTTTTTACACGCTAAATGCTATTTACAATTCCTTGGTTCTTAAATTGCACCGTTGGCAATAAGATTGCCAGGAAGAAGGGGAGTGGACAAAGGACAGGGGTCAGTAGGTACAGGCTCCAAAGGGGAGTGTCGTCGACGTTTCGACCCAACCATGTAGTGGGTGGTTCAAGTCCTCAACAACGGGTCTTCATCAGCGTGTAAAAAAGAAACATTTTTTACAAGCATTATTTAGGACAGGCTCACTATTTTCTTGTATATAAATAATCTACACTGTTTTTCTGATCCTCTTGATCATTCACCTGAGCACATACTTTATCTTTCTCTGTGCACGTTCTCTCTTTTATTAAAAAATGTATTTTGCTTCATAATTTGTGTAAATATATGTATAGAGTTACATTGATCTTCATACGTTGATATATGGTATATTAAATTAACTGTTCCAATTGGACACCCCCTTTTGGTTGCATTGATTTATTGGCATTTGTTGTAATGATTTTTTAGGCTGTGGGCTAGTATCCTCTATGCTACTAAGACGACAGATTTAGTCTTGATGTGGATTTAATGAATTTGACCAAATGTTATGATCACTCGCTATGGTAAAAATCATGTCAAGGACCAATTGTTGTCTATATTGCTGAATACCCAGGTCCTTGGACTATATTGGGTCAACCCCTGTTATATAACAGTCTAAAAAAAACCTAGCCTGGATCCTGAAGACTGGTCCAACTATCGACCCATTTCTCTGTTGCCTGGGCCTAGTAAAATCGCAGAAAAACACGTCAACCTGGCATTATCATCATTTACAGAGAACATGGGAGCTCTTCACCCCACCCAAACCGGATTTAGGGTCAAGCAGGGGAAGGAAACGGCACTAGTGGCTGAAGTAGAGGAAATTAGGAATATTGTGGATGCTGGAGGGTGCGCTGCAGTGGTCCTGTTGGACCTCAGCGCAGCCTTCGACACAGTAAAACACTCGCTCCTGATCCACTGTGTGAGAAGTTGGCCTGGTATATAATGCTCACTAATTCTAGTGATCACTTTGTACCATGCCAAGCAACCCTTATGATGATGGTTGTAATTCAACCTTGTAGACCAGTTATCCTAGTGGTAACGTGGACAAAGCAGTCTTAGGCTAAACTCTGAAAGGCATGTGAAGCCAGCTGTTATACCATACACAACCCCCTTGAATACCAAATGAAAGGGACACCACACAGATATATATTGAAAATATATATTGATTTATTAACTATTAAAATCCCCTGGACTCTTTATGAGCACAGAAGCACAAGCGTTAAATCACAAGACAGTTTAAAATACACAAAAGTTGCACAATATGGATGAGCCCTAGGGGCCACCTAAACCATATACTAAATAAGTGGTATAAGAGATACCAGGAGGAAAGTGAAGAGGCCTAGGGCCTTGGGAATCGCTGGAGCTATTCGAGACTGGAGTTAACTAAGTCGGGAAAGGCCCACGGGACTCGGGTGCAGTGTCCAAAGTGCACGCACTTCTCAATACAAAGTCTATGGTGCGTAAAAAGCACAAAGTTAGAAAGTTAGGAACCTTCCGAGTGACCTACGGAGCTGAAACTTAAAACACAGGCCCTTGGGATGTGTACCAGTGCAGGAGCACCGGCGGAGCTGAGTTACCTCACCCACAGGAAGCGGGTGCACAGGGTCGAAGATGTGTCGGGTTTCGTCACGCTGGTCGATGGTGCTTGGAGCTGAAGATGCTGCAGGCGGCTCGATGAGAAGAGTTCCGGTGGATCCAAGGGTGGATCTGTAGATGTGAAGACCTGAAAGCAGAGGGGACAGTGTTCAAAGTCACTAGCCAGTGACTGCCGTGGAACCAGAGTGGAACCAGGTGATGTCGGGTGCAAACAGGCGTTGTCGGGTAGCTTCTTTCTGCAGCCACGTGGATACCCGGGGTCGAGGACGTCCAGGAGTCGGTCACGAGCTGTCCCACGTAGGCTTCTCGCTGTTGGCGGTGTCGGCGACCTGATCGGAGCAAACAGGCCTTGGCAAATGCAAGCCACGCAGAAGTTGAAAGATGCTGTTCACTCGGACCAGCAAGGTCAGAGCGGGTGCTCCTTTTCACAGGAGCTTGGGTAGGTCTGGAGCAACCAGACCTGCTGTTTAAATCTTCGGGTTTGTCGCCAAGATGGCCGCTGGCCGCGTGGCTAGTGGCCGGGATGGCGCGTCGAGTGGCACAATGCAAAAGGGCCCCACGCAGATCGTGGAGATGCTGGAGGGCTGATCTTCGGTGCAAGGGCTGCTCGGTGGTGGGGGTTCTCAATCCCCAAAGCACAACGTCGAGGATGCCTCAGAAGCTGCGCAGTCAGCTTTTCGGGTGTCTTTCAAGAGGTCCGGTCCCACGTCACTCTGTGCCTCCACGGGTCCCTTCTTTGCAGGGACTGTGGATCGGGCTCTGAGAGGTCTGGGAATCTGGTTCTTGTCGGGCTCTGGGCTCGGGCTCCGGCGGGAGGCGGCGGCAAAGCAGACGTCGAGTCGCTGGTTGGTACCTGTGTTCACAGGGTGGTCACTCCTTGGCCACAAGGGAGATTCTTCTTCAGTCTTCTGTGCAGCAGAATGTCGAAGTCCAGTCTTCTTCTTAGTTTAAGTTGATTTCGGGATGATCTGCTGTGCAATGGCACTGCTCCCCCTCTTATTCCAATCTAGGGGGTGGATCACCTACTAGGTCCCTCCTCTGGGAGGAACCAGGAAGGGGGGCGGTTACACCCCCTTTCCTTTGTCCAGCTCCGCGCCAGGACTGGGGCTGGAAGGCCCCAGAACCGGTTTGGGCTGGCCTATGCACGGGGACACCTTGTGTGCCCCGGGCATGTCTGATTCTTTTCAGCCCTGTCCTACCTAATACACAAAATCCTGTCTGGGGTGGTGCTCGCACCTCCCAAGGCAGGAAACCCTTTGTCCAGGCCACCATCTGCCGAGTTTCGGTCAGCAGCAGGAGGCCAGACTTGTGTCTGTGGTGGCAGCGTCCATTTTGTGAAGCTGAGGCTCTGTTTAACTTTAACCGGGGTTAAGGCTACACACATGTCGTGTCCCTCTAGAAGGGTGGAATGCTATCCCCGTCGCCAGAACTGGCGAGGGGATAGTATTCCAATTCGTATGACACCTTACTCGACATGTTTTGATAAAGCCAAACCAAAGATAGCATTTAACCGCGAGGATTATAATGCACTTAAGAGTATATGGTATGGCAATATCCCGGAACAGCTTAGGGAGTGGTTCCCGACAGCTGCAGACAGGCTCAGCTCATGCTAGAGCACCATCTCACATATTTCCAAGCACTCTGCCTCCAGGATTGATGAGGCCTTCCATAGGAGTGGCTGATAGGAACATATGTGTCCAGTTTAGGGTTAGGCACAGACATACTGTACCTAAGTAAGAGGTGGTTACACCGACTTACCCCAGCTGAGTGATCAGCCAGTTGTGTCACAGATGGAGGCCAGGCCAGGGGTGGCACAATACGTGCTGCAGCCCCTGGTAGGCCTTGGATACACCTATGCCCTGGGCACCTAGGGTGCACTATTACAGGGGCTCATAAGGTGAACCAGTTCCAATTCGTAATGCACCTAGAGTGCATGGCATCAATTTAGAGAGAGAACAGCAGGCTGTGGGTCTGATTAGCAGGCCCACAGCCACATTAAGTCAGAAACCAGTGAAGCAAAAAAGCAAAAATTTGGGGTGACCATAGGATAGCAGACCCTACTCTCCTACATAACCCCCCCCCAAACGCAGGGACATTAGACTAACCTTGACCAGTTGTGTCTTCATGTTCTAAGTGGAAGTACCTGGAGAGACCATCTGCGTTGCCATGGTCAGTCCCTGGGCGGTGCTCCACTGTAAAGTCCATCCCCTGTAGGGAAATGGACCACCTGAGTAGTTTGGGGTTTTCACCCTTCATCTGATTAAGCCATAGGAGGGGCTTATGGTCGGTCTGAATCTTGAAGTGAGTGCCAAATAAGTATGGTCTCAGCTTCTTCAGGGCCCACACCACAGCAAAGGCCTCCCTCTCTATAGCTGACCAACGTTTCTCTCTGGGGGTCAGCCTTCTGCTAATGAAAGCAATGGGCTGGTCCTGGCCATCTACATTGAGCTGTGAAAGCACTGCTCCCACTCCCAACTCAGAAGCATCTGTTTGGACAATGAACTCTCTTGAGTAGTCAGGACTCTTCAGGATAGGTGCAGAGCACATGGCCTTCTTCAGGTCATCAAATGCCTTTTGACAGATTTCTGTCCACTGAACCTTTTTGGGCATCTTCTTGGATGTCAGATCATTAAGGGGAGTCACAATGGACCCATAGTTCTTAACAAACTTCCTGTAGTACCCAGTCAGGCCCAAGAAAGCTCTGACCTGAGTCTGGGTAGTTGGAGGGGACCAGTCCTTGATGGTCTGGATCTTACTCTCCAGTGGTTGAACTTGGCCTCCACCTACAAGGTGGCCCAGGTATACAACCTTGCTCTGCCCTATCTGGCACTTTGTTGCCTTGATAGTGAGGCCTGCCTTCTGCAGAGCCTCAAGCACTTCCTTCAGGTGGATCAGGTGATCCTCCCAGGTGGAGCTAAAGACAGCAATATCGTCCAGATAAGCTGCACAAAAGTCATCCAACCCAGTGAGGACTTGGTTCACCAACCTTTGGAAGGTGGCAGGTGCATTTTTCAAACCAAAGGGCATCACCACAAACTGATAATGCCCACTAGGGGTAGAAAATGCTGTCTTGGCTTTAGACTCCTCAGCTAACCTGATTTGCCAGTAGCCAGCTGTTAAGTCAAATGTGCTCAAATATTTGGCAGAAGCCAACTTGTCAATGAGCTCATCTGCCCTTGGAATAGGGTGTGCATCTGTCCTGGTGACAGCATTGAGTCCTCTGTAATCCACACAGAACCTCATCTCTCTCTTGCCATCTTTGGTGTGAGGTTTGGGGACCAGAACCACTGGGCTAGCCCAGGGGCTCTCTGAAGGCTCAATGACACCTAATTCCAGCATCTTTTGCACCTCAGTCTTTATACAGTCCCTGACGTGGTCAGGTTGCCTGTAAATCTTGCTCTTTACAGGAAGACTGTCACCAGTGTCCACCACATGGGTACACCAGTTAGTCTGACTGGGTGTCAAGGAGAACATATGCCCATATGCCTGTAGAACTTGTCTGCAGTCATGTTGCTGATGCTCAGTGAGGTTGTCACCTAAGGCCACACCATCAACTGAACCATCCTCAGGGTTCTGAGTGAGCAGGTCTGGGAGAGGGTCACTCTCTTCCTCCTGTCCCTCATCTGTAGCCATGAGCAAGCCCATGTCTGCCCTGCTGACATATGCCTTCAATCTGTTCACATGGAGCACCCTGTGGGGGCTCCTGGGAGTTCCTAGGTCCACCAAGTAGGTAACCTCTCCCTTCTTTTCCAGAACTGTATGGGGTCCAGACCATTTGTCTTGGAGTGCTGCTGGGGCCACTGGCTCCAACACCCATACCTTCTGTCCAGGCTGAAACTCAACAAGGACAGCCTTTTGGTCATGCCAAGCTTTTTGTAATTCTTGGCTAGCCTCAAGGTTTTTGGATGCCTTTTCCATGTACTCTGCCATCCTGGAGCGGAGACCAAGTACATAGTCCACTATGTCCTGTTTAGGCTTTTTGAGAGGTAACTCCCATCCTTCCTTCACAAGACACAGGGGTCCTCTTACAGGGTGCCCAAACAACAATTCAAAGGGGCTGAATCCAACCCCCTTTTGAGGGACCTCTCTGTAAGCGAACAAAAGGCAGGGCAGAAGGATGTCCCATCTTCGCCTGAGCTTTTCAGGTAATCCTTTAATCATGCCCTTTAGGGTCTTGTTAAATCTCTCAACAAGCCCATTGCATTGTGGGTGATAAGGAGTGGTGAACTTGTAGTTTACACCACATTCCTTCCACATAGCTGTCAAATATCCAGACATGAAGTTGGTACCTCTATCTGATATTACCTCCTTAGGAAACCCCACTCTGGAGAAAACTCCAAGTAAGGCCCTGGCCACAACAGGAGCTGTTGTGGTCCTAAGGGGAATTGCCTCTGGGTACCTGGTGGCATGATCCACTACCACCAGTATGAATCTGTGCCCAGATGCTGTAGGGGGATCCATTGGACCAACAATATCAATCCCCACTCTCTCAAAGGGAACCCCCACCACAGGTAGTGGTATCAGGGGGGCCTTTGTTGTTCCACCTGCTTTACCACTGGCTTGGCAGGTTTCACAGGAGCGACAAAACTCCTTGGTGTCTTCAGACATGTGAGGCCAGTGAAAGTGAGGGACAAGCCTGTCCCAAGTCTTGTTCTGGCCTAGGTGTCCTGCTAAAGGAATATCATGGGCCAAGGTGAGTAGGAAGCCCCTAAATTGCAGAGGTATAACCAACCTCCTGGTAGCACCAGGCTTGGGGTCTCTAGCCTCTGAATAAAGGAGTCCATCGTCCCAATATACTTTATGGGCACCTTGAGCATTCCCAGCAGCCTCAGCAGCAGCCTGCTGTCTGAGGGGTTCAAGAGAAGGACAGGTTAACTGAGCCTGCCCCAAGTCTGCCCTAGAAGGTCCCCCTGTCCCCAGAAACTCAACCTGATCAGGTTCAAGTTCTTCAGGGACAGTTCCTTCAGGGGTCTCAAGATCAGTTTCCTGTGAAGCCTGATCCTCACTTGTAGGCAGTTGGGAAGGCGCAGCCTTAACCCTCCTGTTCTTCTTCTTGGGAGGTACTTGGTCCATTGTTCCAGGATCCAAGACCTGGGGTTCAGAGAGGCACTTTTTGGCCTGTGACCTGGTCACAGCAAGGACATGTGATGATATCCCTAACATCTCTGCATGAGTCCTGTACTCAACTTCTGACCATAGAGAGTTCTCCAGGTCATTGCCCAACAAACATTCTACTGGGAGATCAGCACTAACCACAACTTTCTTTAGGCCAGTTACCCCTCCCCAGGAAAAGTTAACAAGTGCCACACTATGTGTAGTAGTGACATTGCTGGCATTGGTCACCAGGTAATCATCGCCTGGCATGTATTGTCCAGGGTCCACAAAGTTAGGTGTCACCATAGTGACACTGGCACATGTGTCCCTGTAAGCTTGAGCCACTTTGTTGTTAATCAAAGGTGTCTGTCTGTATTTGCCCAGGTTACTGGGACTTATGTCAGGGGTCAAATCTATGTCCCCTTCACAAACCAGAACAGCCTGTGTAAGGGTTCTGACTAGGTCAGAATCTCCTTCAGTTCCCAAAGTGATTCCCACTAAACCCTTGGCTTGAGGACCAGCACTGCTAACTGTACTAGTGGGTGCAGGTGCCTTAGGGGCTGCAGTGCTGGGGGCTCCACCCTTTTTACACTCACTTGTCCAGTGAGAGGTGTTCTTACAAGTTTTACACCAGGGTTTCTTCTGACCTTCTTTCTTCTTCTTCTTGGAAGTTTGGGACCCACCCTCTGTCTCAGTTTGGGGCCCTGTTGAAGACTTCTGGTCTTTAGCTTTCTGCTCCCCACCCTTCTGGTCTGTTTTCTTCTGGTCACCACCCTGGTTCTGGTTCTGGTTCTTTTGCTTAACTCTGGTTCTTACCCATTTATCTGCCCTCTTTCCCAATTCTTGGGGAGAGGTCAAATCTGAGTCAACCAAATGTTGATGCAACTGCTGGTTCTGACAATTATTTAAAATTTGTTCTCTCATCAGCAAATTATACAATCCTTCATAGTCTGTAACCTTGCTTCCCAGCAACCATCCCTCCAGAGCCTTAGTGGCACACTCAACAAATTCAGACCAGTCCTGAGTCTGTGTCTTCTGGGTATCTCTGAACATTAACCTGTACTGTTCAGTGGTTAAGCCTAACCCATCAATCAGAGCACTCTTCAGGACCAGGTAGTTTCTAGAATCCCCATCACTAACTGTGAGGAGTCTGTCTCGGCCTCTACCTTCAAAGGAGAGCCACAAGATTGCTGCCCACTGCTCCTGAGGGATCTGCTGTACTCTGCAGGCTCTCTCCATTGCAGTAATCCATTTATGGATGTCATCCCCAGCTTTGTAGGGGGGCACAATCTTACTCAGGTTTCTATTATCAAAAGACCTGTCTTTATCCTTGTGGATATTGCTGCCACCAGTGGGTTCTATTACCCCACTCTCTCTAGGCTGTCTTGCTCTAGCAAGTTTCTCCTTAGCCAGGGCAACCTCTAACTCTTGCCTCTGGATCCTAAGCTCAGCCTCTCTCATCTTGGCCTCATGTTCCCTTCTCTGAGGGCTAGTCATCTCCTTTCTGGAGTGACCATGAGAGCCTCTAGAGACATGGGAGGTGTTGGATTCACCTGAGTGATGCCTTCTCCTCCTATGGCCCTGGTTAAGTCCACCTGGGGGTCTGAATGGGTTGTTACCTGATTCATTCCCAAGTTGACTTAAGTTAGCCTGGTTCAGTCTACTGACCAGCACCTGACTATCTCTGTCATCATCTGACTCACTGCTTTCCACCTCCTCCTCCTCTTCTTCTTCTTCCTCTTCATCTACCTGAGGAGCTCCAGTGGTGGAGGCTTCCTCATCTACTAGGATGATAGGGGTAGGGGTGTCTACAGTGTCATCCTCTGAAGGATGGCCTCCTTCAGCATTCCCTGTGGGGTTTGCTTTAGAGGTCTTTAGAGCCTCAGACTGATCCAAGAGCTCTCTTAGGTGGTCTGTAGTAGGGGTAGGCCCTGTCTTCAGACCCCTTAAGACACAAAGCTGTCTTAATTCCTTAAAGGGAAAAATAGCAAACTGGGATGGTGCCCTTGGAGGGTCACTCTCAACAGGAGTAAGTCCACTGGACCCCTCTGTTCCAGACATTGCTCTAGTGTGGGTGGATGTGTTGCAATCTACCTACACTGGTGTTTACCTACTAAACCTATCTAGTAGTTGTAGCTAGGGTGTGCTACTCCCTTTGCTCTACAACAACTAAGTTCAGTAGAACTTAAGTATACTAGTCTTGTTTTATATGTACCTAGCAGGTACCTGTATGATCTTTCAAATGATAATCTCAAAGATTGTAATGGTAAAACAACAGCAAGCTCAGATCCCAATCCGCTGCTCACCAATGTGAGAAGTTGGCCTGGTATATAATGCTCACTAATTCTAGTGATCACTTTGTACCATGCCAAGCAACCCTTATGATGATGGTTGTAATTCAACCTTGTAGACCAGTTATCCTAGTGGTAACGTGGACAAAGCAGTCTTAGGCTAAACTCTGAAAGGCATGTGAAGCCAGCTGTTATACCATACACAACCCCCTTGAATACCAAATGAAAGGGACACCACACAGATATATATTGAAAATATATATTGATTTATTAACTATTAAAATCCCCTGGACTCTTTATGAGCACAGAAGCACAAGCGTTAAATCACAAGACAGTTTAAAATACACAAAAGTTGCACAATATGGATGAGCCCTAGGGGCCACCTAAACCATATACTAAATAAGTGGTATAAGAGATACCAGGAGGAAAGTGAAGAGGCCTAGGGCCTTGGGAATCGCTGGAGCTATTCGAGACTGGAGTTAACTAAGTCGGGAAAGGCCCACGGGACTCGGGTGCAGTGTCCAAAGTGCACGCACTTCTCAATACAAAGTCTATGGTGCGTAAAAAGCACAAAGTTAGAAAGTTAGGAACCTTCCGAGTGACCTACGGAGCTGAAACTTAAAACACAGGCCCTTGGGATGTGTACCAGTGCAGGAGCACCGGCGGAGCTGAGTTACCTCACCCACAGGAAGCGGGTGCACAGGGTCGAAGATGTGTCGGGTTTCGTCACGCTGGTCGATGGTGCTTGGAGCTGAAGATGCTGCAGGCGGCTCGATGAGAAGAGTTCCGGTGGATCCAAGGGTGGATCTGTAGATGTGAAGACCTGAAAGCAGAGGGGACAGTGTTCAAAGTCACTAGCCAGTGACTGCCGTGGAACCAGAGTGGAACCAGGTGATGTCGGGTGCAAACAGGCGTTGTCGGGTAGCTTCTTTCTGCAGCCACGTGGATACCCGGGGTCGAGGACGTCCAGGAGTCGGTCACGAGCTGTCCCACGTAGGCTTCTCGCTGTTGGCGGTGTCGGCGACCTGATCGGAGCAAACAGGCCTTGGCAAATGCAAGCCACGCAGAAGTTGAAAGATGCTGTTCACTCGGACCAGCAAGGTCAGAGCGGGTGCTCCTTTTCACAGGAGCTTGGGTAGGTCTGGAGCAACCAGACCTGCTGTTTAAATCTTCGGGTTTGTCGCCAAGATGGCCGCTGGCCGCGTGGCTAGTGGCCGGGATGGCGCGTCGAGTGGCACAATGCAAAAGGGCCCCACGCAGATCGTGGAGATGCTGGAGGGCTGATCTTCGGTGCAAGGGCTGCTCGGTGGTGGGGGTTCTCAATCCCCAAAGCACAACGTCGAGGATGCCTCAGAAGCTGCGCAGTCAGCTTTTCGGGTGTCTTTCAAGAGGTCCGGTCCCACGTCACTCTGTGCCTCCACGGGTCCCTTCTTTGCAGGGACTGTGGATCGGGCTCTGAGAGGTCTGGGAATCTGGTTCTTGTCGGGCTCTGGGCTCGGGCTCCGGCGGGAGGCGGCGGCAAAGCAGACGTCGAGTCGCTGGTTGGTACCTGTGTTCACAGGGTGGTCACTCCTTGGCCACAAGGGAGATTCTTCTTCAGTCTTCTGTGCAGCAGAATGTCGAAGTCCAGTCTTCTTCTTAGTTTAAGTTGATTTCGGGATGATCTGCTGTGCAATGGCACTGCTCCCCCTCTTATTCCAATCTAGGGGGTGGATCACCTACTAGGTCCCTCCTCTGGGAGGAACCAGGAAGGGGGGCGGTTACACCCCCTTTCCTTTGTCCAGCTCCGCGCCAGGACTGGGGCTGGAAGGCCCCAGAACCGGTTTGGGCTGGCCTATGCACGGGGACACCTTGTGTGCCCCGGGCATGTCTGATTCTTTTCAGCCCTGTCCTACCTAATACACAAAATCCTGTCTGGGGTGGTGCTCGCACCTCCCAAGGCAGGAAACCCTTTGTCCAGGCCACCATCTGCCGAGTTTCGGTCAGCAGCAGGAGGCCAGACTTGTGTCTGTGGTGGCAGCGTCCATTTTGTGAAGCTGAGGCTCTGTTTAACTTTAACCGGGGTTAAGGCTACACACATGTCGTGTCCCTCTAGAAGGGTGGAATGCTATCCCCGTCGCCAGAACTGGCGAGGGGATAGTATTCCAATTCGTATGACACCTTACTCGACATGTTTTGATAAAGCCAAACCAAAGATAGCATTTAACCGCGAGGATTATAATGCACTTAAGAGTATATGGTATGGCAATATCCCGGAACAGCTTAGGGAGTGGTTCCCGACAGCTGCAGACAGGCTCAGCTCATGCTAGAGCACCATCTCACATATTTCCAAGCACTCTGCCTCCAGGATTGATGAGGCCTTCCATAGGAGTGGCTGATAGGAACATATGTGTCCAGTTTAGGGTTAGGCACAGACATACTGTACCTAAGTAAGAGGTGGTTACACCGACTTACCCCAGCTGAGTGATCAGCCAGTTGTGTCACAGATGGAGGCCAGGCCAGGGGTGGCACAATACGTGCTGCAGCCCCTGGTAGGCCTTGGATACACCTATGCCCTGGGCACCTAGGGTGCACTATTACAGGGGCTCATAAGGTGAACCAGTTCCAATTCGTAATGCACCTAGAGTGCATGGCATCAATTTAGAGAGAGAACAGCAGGCTGTGGGTCTGATTAGCAGGCCCACAGCCACATTAAGTCAGAAACCAGTGAAGCAAAAAAGCAAAAATTTGGGGTGACCATAGGATAGCAGACCCTACTCTCCTACACACTGCTAGCGGCAAGTGGGAGTTACAGGGACGGCCCTCGAATGGCTCCAGTCTTTCCTCTCGGAGAGATCCTTTTTGGTCTTTATGGACGAATCATCGTCGAAACAACTTCCTCTGCATCACAGCGTTCCCCAGGGATCTTCACTGAGTCAGACCACGTTCAACATCTACATGAGGCCACTTGCTGATGTTGTTCTTCCCTGGGGAATTCAGCTGGTCACCTACGTCGATGATACGCAGTTGGTCGTCTCCCTTGCAAGGGCTGACGCTCCGGACTCTGGGATAAATAATCTGGCCCCCTGTCTCACCAAGGTTGTGGAATGGATGGACTCCTCATTCCTAAAGCTTAACGGTTCAAAAACCGATATCATGCTGCTAGGTTATAAGGCCCCCATTAACCTTGACCCGTGGTGGCCGAAATGTCTTGGTCCCCCCCCCCCCATCCCCAAGAACCAAATTAAGAGTCTGGGGGTCTGGCTTTACTCCACCTTGGGGTTTCAAATTCAGGCCAAAAAAGTTGCCGCGACCTGCAAGGGTCTGCTCAGGCTCCTCAGGAACGTCCTGATCCTTCTTCCATTTGAGGCTAGACGCTTGCTGGTTCAATCCTTTATTCTCTCTTGACTGGACTACGCAAATGCGGTCTATCATGGTGCCCCCGCAGGTTCTATTAAAATATTGCAGTCTGTCCAGAATTGTGCAGCCCGTTTACTTATGGATGTACCTAGACACAGTTCCGCGAAGGCTGCTCTGCTGTCTCTTCACTGGCTCCCGATACATGAAAGGGTCTTGTTTAAGACCATGTGTACGGCTCATAAGTCTATAACAAACAATGGCCCGGCCATCCTTCGTCCTCTGTTCCGCCACCATCAATCTCTCAGAGCTTTGAGATCCAACCATCTTAATCTACTGGTAGTGCTGAGGGTGAAGCGGTCACGCATGGGTGGTCGTCAGCTCTCTTTCCATACAGCTAAATTCTGGAACCAACTCCCCGATAACATCAGGCTTGAAGCCAACCATCTTGCCTTCAGGAACGGCTGAAGACCTTCTTGTTTCACTGAATGGCACTGTCTCTGATGTCTGGTCTATAAGCGCGGGGATGCCTCCGGGTAGCCATGCGCTATATAAGCTTGTATTAATTCAATGTCCAGTTTAAACATGTAATCATGTACTCTTTTATTCACGTTTTAGGCTTATACTTTGAGTTATACTTGCATATGTATAATCATGTATTCAAATTCATATTAACTGCTCAAGTGAATTTAGCCTGACTACAGACCTCAATTGAAGTGTATTTAGTTTTGCCAGCATACGCCCTCTTTCTTTGCAGGTGCATTATTTTGATTCTTGTTAGAGAAGGGCTTATTGTTTTTATTAGATTGCTGATAGTGAGGCCTGGAGGAAAGAACTTGGCAGTGAACATGGAGAATTATTGGTTAAAAGAGGCCTTCTGTTCATCATGTACCATAATGGCGAGATATTCAAGGTTGAGAATTACAGTCCAAGATTCAATGCGATGGGAAACTCAAGGGATGTTGCAGATGTTCTCTCTAGAGTAACAATTTGGTTGGTTTCTGGTGGTGTGAAAGAAGATAAGGACGCTTCTCAATCTCATGTTACTTTCAAGTGGTTTTATCACATTTAGAGAAGGCAGATTCATTCTAGACTTTGAGAGTTACATACCTTTCTGCCTTCCTTACTTCTTACAATTATGAAGCTTTATGCTAAACACTTATTTTCCTTTTTCCACTTCTACTAAAGTTTGATCATGCTGACACCTTCTATGATCCCTAAATAGAGACCCTTGGCAGATGATCCTATATTTGATATATGTTTAGAAGAAAGTAGGGAAGTTTTGTTTATGGAACACCTGTTTGCTTTAATCTGTTTCTTTATTGCTGTGGCTATCACAAGTCTGTGTGTTACTACTACTATCCTAGAACCAAATCACTTTTCAAATCAGCCCTAAGCAAATATCATTCGCAATGTAATATGGCTCAGGCAGAGCACGCCAATCTAACTGTTTTACGTGCACAAAACTGCCCCAAAGTACTCTTCAAAGTTGTCAAGGAACTCTCGGGCGCCAACCGTCAGCCCAAACCCCCATGCCTGGACTCCAAGCAATGCAATGTTTTAGCAGATTTCTTAGTCAACAAAATTGCTAAGATCTGCTCTGATTTTGATAAACAGACGTCTATTTCAATAAACCCCCAATCAGATAATCTTTCAAAACAAAGTCTCTCTCAAGAAATGAGTCAAGCCAACAGCAACACCTGTTTAGACAAATGGACTCCACTTGACATCTCCACTTTCCGCGATATTCTTAGCAGTGTTAAATCCGGGTCCCCTAAGGATCCACTTTCCCCCTCGGTCTTCCAAAAACTGTGCCATCCCATACTTAACCTAATCATGGAACTACTTGAGTGGAGAAGTGTGCCATCCCATACTTAACCTAATCATGGAACTACTTGAGTGGAGAAGTGTGGCTCAGGGGTTAGAGGCGGCCGACCCGGAAGCTGAGATCGGCCCTGGACCAGGGTTCAATTCCCCGCCCCGACGGGGGTTGGGCTCAATAATTCCACGGACTCGATAATTCTCACTCCGGTGCCTACTCGACTCACGGGTTCACACTCTGCGACTCTGGGCAATAGCTTGCTTAATCTCCACAACGGCCCCTTGCGGCGGGATGCCTGGCTTTCACCTTGTGGACACCCTGCCGGGGTATCTCACAGGGGAATACCAGGACGGGTTCCCTAAGCAAGCGCATAGATGCCTGCGATGTGGGCGATTTGCGCTATATAAATACATGTACATTTACATTTACTACTTAATATTTCTTTACTTGAAGCTAGGGTCCCTGCAGCTTGGAAGCATGCCATGATTGTGCCTCTGTTGAAAAAAGCTAACTCCGATCCAGAGGTACCATCAAACGTTCGCCCCATCTCCCTTCTCCCAGTCTTTTCCAAGATTCTGGAGAAACACATCAATGTCCAGCTCACTAAATTCACGGAGACACAAAATATCCTTCACACGTCCCAGTCTGGTTTCAGGGCAGGCTTCTCTATGGAATCAACACTGTTGGGTGTCACTGAAAATATTCGTCAACAGGTCGACAAAGGAGAAACCGTGGCACTCATTTTGTTAGATCTAAGTGCTGCGTTCGACACTGTTTCCCATACTGCCCTCCTAAATACTCTCCATTCCTGTGGCATCACTGGCCTAACACTCAAGTGGCTATCCAGCTTCCTATCTAACAGGACCTTTCAAGTTTTCTCCCCTACCGCCCATTCCAAAGCCCATGTATGACAGTATGGAGTCCTCCAAGGCTCCATACTGAGCCCCTTGCTCTTCAACATATACGTTAGCCCTTTGGCTACAATAGCTGAGCAAGCTGGGCTTACTATATACTCCTACACAGATGACACTCATCTCATCTTCTCACTTTCCCCTAAAGACACTTCCAATATATCAGTGCTCCGGTCTGGACTAATAAACATTGCTGACTGGATGCCTGCCAATAAATTAAAACTTAACGGGGAAAAACTGAACTCATCCTTTTCGGTAACAACAAAACCCTCAGGGGCCCCCACCATTGGCCATCACCTCTCCCATCCCAATCTGCCCGCAATCTTGGTGTCATTATCGATGACCAACTGACAATGAAGCAACAAGTGCTCAAAGTGGCCTCCACCTGCTTTACCATTCTCAAATGGCTTAGGAAAATTCTCTGGATGCTCCCTCTGTCTACCCAAAAAATGGTAATCCAAGCCCTTATAGCATCCAGATTGGATTATGGTAATATTCTGTACTTGGGAGGTAGCAAGGAAGTGCTGCACAAGCCAAAGGTCATATAGAATTCTGCTGCCAGATTACTCTGTAAACTTCCCAATAGAACTGCTATCTCAGCCTCACTACGTGACCTTCATTGGCTGCGAATTGACAGTCAAGCTAAATTTAAAGCCTTATGCTACATGTATAAAATCAACACCATTACCGCCCCGCGCCTTCTTCGATCCTCAAATCAACACAAATTCCAAGTCCCAAGGATCAAACGAGTTAGAATGGGTGGTCGCTCCTTTGCCTATCTAGCAAACAAAATGGTTTCTCTGTGTCCCATGTTGTATATGCAGTTCTTTAACGATTAATATCAACAAAGTGATCAGACAGCATATAGAGTCCAAACAGCATCAACATTTCTTCAATTTGGCGATATTTTATTCCTATATTCCCCAGCATGAAATCTGCCACTGTGCCTGTGCCGACACGTGTTTCGTCTGCCCGTAGACTTTTTCAAGGCTGGAACAATAGATATTTAAGACATCATTAATTTTCTGTACTTATAAGTTGTCTTAATATATCATAGAAGCTTACAGTTACTATAAACACAGTGGTATATAGAGATTTTTTTTTAACAGTTTGGCCATCGTATGTATTCTGGACCGTGAACAAAATCTGTCACCAAAGAGATTTACTTCTCATCAATTATAAATCTAAAAACATAATTATTTAAGAGCAAGACAGGATGTGTCAAAACTTAAGCATGTGTCCAGAAAAGAGGAAAAGCTACAAAGGGTAAGAGGCAATCTCAACATTGTAAAGGATCACCAAAAGTGTGCCAGAAGTCATGAAAAAGGAGAAGATTAGCGTGTGTTCAAAATAGATCCCTGAGAAAAAAGGAAATCATGCCTAAAAAAGGTTGAACATTGTCAACCCACCGGTTAGCACGAAAAATTGACCATACACGAGCTATGGTGCCGATCACAGTAAAGATCCTATCAGCAGATGTGTATGCATCCACAAACTATGTGGAGAAAGAAACAATAGTTTAACCTTTCGCATGAGGCAAAACATTAGTGCAGAATCATGTGTCACCCACAATCCTGTCTAATAAGAAATGCAGGTATAACTGTCCTTTCACTGACATCTAAGCAGCATATTTATTTTAGATTACGAACAGATGGAGGCGTAAAAGTATTGGTCCAGTTTCTATTGACATACAAATTAATGTCTACACAGCACATGACCCAAGATAATGCCCTAGTTGCATACATAGTAACTATATTGGAGAGGTTAACATTGTCTAATCACCCTCGGTTGTCCCGATTTCAACATCCCACAACGATCTCCATGTAGCAAAACGTGACGCGGTATAAATGGACCAGGAGCCCAAAAATTATTTTGATTGTTATGAAACACTCAAGAGAAGAAATCTGTTACAAAAAATTACCTATTAGAAGTAGATGTAATCATATAGTTAAAAGCTGATCCGTTTGCTGTATAAGTTCTCAAATCATAAATAGTCTTGGTCATTTAGTGTGATGAGCAACCTGTAACATATGGTGGAGCTCACATGAACGAAATACACATGTTCAATGGCACAATAGATTGAACTGCAATCTACATACCTTATACATGAAACGGTAGAAAATTATCATTATTATGTGTTTTACCCAAAAGTTGGATGATCCAGAGGTCATTCCCTATACTTAGAGCCAGTTCTGATAAAATATGAGCGGTAGCCCTTAAGCTGTCCACTATCTACAGACACCCTGTGAGAACCATTACTACCATTGTAATTGAAATGCTGGATTAATTAGTAATTTAAAAAAAAATCCCTTTAACCATATTTGGCATATTTGAAGTAGTGATCCTGTAGAATTGAACCCGTAGTTACTAACTGAATTCTCTCCTACTTAAGTAACTTCATTTCTAATTATGGTGAAAAGCGGAACAAAGTCAATATAGGTATTCATTGAGAAACATAAGAATATTAACAGAAAAAACTGTCTATTTATGCTAAGTATACACAGGAAAGTGATGCTGGTTCAGTTTTCTGATGAAGGGCCAAATATGTAGTTTTTTCAAATCAGTGTTTACAGGAACGAATATAAAAAAAAAAAAGCTTTTCACAAACTGAAAGTAATATAGAATCGGGAGCTTGGCTTGACTTCCTAAGATGATTGCAACTTCCAGGAGCTCCATTCCAGTGCCCAAATCCTGTGATAAACTAGTTCACTGAATCCCCCTCCTTGCAAGTGGCAGCAGAAACCCACAGGACTCACCTGGCATGATTGAAGATGCTCCCAGCTCCTCAAGCCCTTTCGAGTTTTGTGCGAGACGATTGGCCCTGGGCACAAGATGGTATGGTGACTAAGGGCCCGATGTAGGTAATTCTAATTTACCACTTCTAAAATACCGAATCATACTGATTCGGTATATAAGAAGTGGTAAATTAGAGGGGGGAAATGTAGGTAATTCAGAATCGGTAAATACCGAATCGGTAAGATTCGGTATTTACCGATTCTGTAAATACCGAATCGGTATCCCCCATTGATGCCTATGGGCCTTGAAGCCCATAGGAATCAATGTGGAATACCGAATCGGCATTTACCGATTCGGTAAATTCCGAATTTTGCAAGGGTGCAGGGGGTGTCACTTTGACACCCTCTAGCACCCCAATTCCGGACTTGTGTGCCATGTGGCACACAGACATGCCCTAAGGGCATGTCTGTGTGTCACATTGCACAGGTGTGCATGCACAGATGTGCATGCACACCTGTATTCGGTATTTTACCACCCAATAGATTGGGTGGTAAAATACCGAATCTGACTGGCCTTTGGGACTCAGAAGAGTCCCACCTACATATGGAAGTTACCGAATCGGTAAAAATACCGATTCGGTAAATTTACCGATTCGGTAAATTTACCGATTCAGTAAATTTACCGAATCAGTAAAATAGGCCCCCTACATCAGGAATAACCATTTACCGGTCGGTAACGGCCGAAATCGTCCGTTACCGGCCGGTAAATGGCCACCTACATCTGGCCCTAAGTGTGGCCGGATTTGGCAACACCAGTAAATGTGGGCAAAGTGCTGAGTCCTGCAGAGGGATGGTACAGATCTCTTGCCCTGTGAGTGTGTTGGTCGATCCCTTACACTTCTGTGAGGAAAGTGGCTAAAAGGTAGCCTGAGGTAAAGAAGGAGAGAGTTTGGATCGTTAATCAAGGTGGGTGGTTGCCAATATCCGAGCAGCCTGAGTAGTACCAGAATGTGTGCCATAAGAGGCACCTGAAGTTGAATGGCCTTGTGAGAACCGTCATGTCAATGTGGAGCCGGCACATGGCCAAAAAAGGATGAAGTGAGGTGCTGAGGCCTATGATGGGCCTTCTGGTGTGAGTCTTGGGGTGTAGGGGCAAGAACAGAGCCCTATGATGGTGAGGTTTGACTCCCCCAGCAGGAAGAAAAACACAGACTGCTGAAGGGTGAGGAGTTGCATGACTGACAAAACTATGGTAGGGGCTGCCGTGGTTAGGGCAGCATGCATAGGGGATGAATACAGTTGGTGGCGCCTTGGCAGCACACAGTGAGAGTGGCAATGATCTGTTGAGTGTCTGCTGTAGATGGTGACATAGCAAGAGGCAGCGGAGCGGGTGAGAAAACAAGGGTGAACAGACAATTTGGGCTTGCAAGAAAATGGCTTGCTGAACCCAAGACTGGTTCTATCCTCCTACATCCTCCCAAGTGTGTCCAAGTGTATCTTGAACACAGTGAGGCACTCTTCCAAAGGACCCACCAATAATTCACAGCTGCACATGGACCCACTAAAGTGATACCATGGGCAAGGAGAAGGGCCATGCTGCGGTTCTGCATGGTAAGATTGATTCATTTGCAAAACCTCTGTCTGGCACTATGCTGCAAAACTTGAGCCTCAAGGAAAGTGAATCCAGAGAAAATGAAGTAGACGCTTCCACAGCTGCAGAAATCCTCCAAGTCATCCGAGACATGAGTACTGCTCTATAGAACAATTTTGTTAAAGCAGGAGTAGCTGTCAATCTCCTCCTTCAGGCTCTTAGGAATGTTGTGTGCATGGGTAATCGAAGCGGAGGTGCTGAAGACACAGTCCAGTCTATTCAGGTGGCGGTCTTCTACTTGCACAAGATCACCAAACACCTGGAAAGGCAGGCTAAGGATGCAAAGGGCAGATCCCACAGGAGTAATCTACAGTTTGTGTGTCTCCAGGAGGGAGCAGAGGGCCTTCTCTGGTGTGGTTCCTGTTTGACTGGCTTTGCATCTAGATCTCAACCGAGGAGTCATCCTGCTTTACAATTAAAAGGGCCCCTCTTATGCTAGTGCAGATACCCTCTCCCCCTCAACCTTCCTAGTGCTCCTCCCAGACCCTTGGTTGACAAGGTGCTCAGCTATATGGATCAGTACACCATTCTGCATTCAGCACATCACAAAGCAGAACTGCTCCTCTACTCCTCTAGGGTCCTGATTTCTTCTGACTACACATCATTGGTCCAGCAACAGTGGAATTTCAAGTCAGTCAAGCAGAATCTTAAGGGAATGCAATTTCACTAATTTCATGTGGCACTGTCTAATAAATGTTAAAAATTTATGGAGTCCACAAAAAGAAAACATATTTTCACTCCTTGAATTAAACAACAATTACATTTATTTGTTTAACATTTCACTACAATATCAATTTTATTAGTTCTTTATTTCCATTTTGCAAATTCGTATCTTCACATAGTGCGTAACATTACTTCCAAAATTCAGTGTTGATAGTTGAAATGATATTGATGTAGTACAGTCAAATAATTTCAAATTTCAATAGATTTACTTCCCATTCATATCAAGTGCAATAATTGGTTTATTTGATGTTGTACAGTAAACGTGGTCACAGCTTGAAGTGAACTGCTGCTTCTTCAGGGTATAATCAAATCTCTTCACGAACTATTACACTAGGAATATCCTCAAAAAAACTGTAAATGTTCTCTTTTGGTTCCACTGTCACAATAATCAATTTCAGTATCATATTAAATGCCCCACATCTCTTCATTAACTATTTTTTTTAAAATATATCTTTTATTGATTTCACAGAAGAAAAGAAAACATGGTCTGTACTTCATTCATTATCTCACATCTCAAAGGCGTGTGTAATTGTCACGGGGTGGTTCACAAAATACAGTGTTACATCACATTTTGTATTATAGCAGGTTCATGTCACACTTTGTCTAGCTGCAGTGGCATTGCTCAGTCCCAACAGCCTGGCAACGTGCGGTGTATTTGTAGTTGCTGTCTCCTAGGCCGGCACTAGGTCACGGTCACCGGGGGGACCTATCCAGTATCTCGTGTCTCTGTTTTAGTTTCACAGTGTTGTGTATCTGTACAGCAGCAGCTGCGGGGCCAGGGGGTGGGACCAGCGCGCCACTTGTTTGTGTCGGGGCGAGCAGAAAGGTCCGCCGCCACCTCATCCTGGTTTTAAACCTGATCGCCAATTGCAGTCATCGCCATGGCTGGCGTGTCAGCGTGTATCTCTCCCTCCCCGGTGGTCCCGTGTGCTTTGGGCGCCGTGTGGCGGCGGTCGGGTGTGATGGCCGCAACATGTACCCCTGGGGTCTGAGTCCATCCGCTAATGTGGTCAATGGGTCGGCTGGGAAATGATAGGGTAATTCGTGACCGTGGGAGAAGTGGAGGGGGTGGGAAGTTCAAGGAGAAGGGGGAGTGGGGATGCAGATGGTAGTGGGAGAAAAGGATGGGGGGAAGAGAAGGAGGGGGTGGGGTTAGTAAACTTGGAGGTGTGAAACGTGCGTTGTGGTGGGAACGTGTCAATGCGGTGGGAGCTCGGAGGTGTCATCGTATTTTGCCTATAGCTGTTCGTTTATTCCTGGGAGGGTGGTGTACTACTCAGTGGGTGGTGCAAGGTGTGGGCGAGGTGGGGAGGGTGCCGTCGTGCTGGTCAGGTGGAAGTGTCTCCAACAGATCCAATAATGTCTTAATCTGGTGGTTCGTGTTCATCCCTATCGGGGACTTCGGGATTGTGGCCCACAGTGCCTATTCTGTTCGCTGCGTTGTGATCTTGTCTGGGGGGGGTGTCGTTCGAGGGAGCTCCCGGCGCCTGGCATTCTCTATGGAAGGAGCTGAGCGTTTCGTCCCATAAAGTCACAATTGGGAACTTTCTCAGTCCTGCCGTTTCCTCATTGTGAAGGGTAATGCTCTCCGCTCTCGCCCAGTTGTCCAGGGAAGCGCGCCAGTGTTCTGTTAGGGGCGGTTCCGCGCGTTTCCAATGTTTGGTGATGAGTCTCTTAGCCGTGAGTAGGCCTAGGTCCCAAAAGCGGGAAGGGACTTTATTGTGTTTGGTCCTCTTGTAGAGGCCCAGCAGGCATGCCTCCCATGTGTGCGGTATTGGCATGGCTGTGCTCCACTCGAGTAACGGCAACACTGTCCGCCAGTATGGTTGAATCCGTGGACATTGCCACAGCATGTGTAGCAGGTCCGCCCCCGTCAGTGTGCACCTCAGGCAAACCGCCGCAGTGCCCGGGAAGTACTGGTTAATTTTATCTGGTGAGAGGTATGCTCTATGCAATATGTAAAACTGAATCAGTTTAAAGCGTGCGTTGCGGGGGATGTTTTTGGGGCTCGCTATTACCATCGCCCATTCCTTGTCTGTCCATTCTTTCCCCCTGTCAACCGCCCAGGTATGCTGTGTGTGCGATAACAGTGCTTGAGTTAACCAGTGTACCACGTGTGAGCCGTTTCCCATTACGTGTAGACATTGTATTAGCAGGTGCGTGGGAGGTTCCTCTGTGATGTTTCCCCATCATTGTGTGTATGCCTTGATTATGGAGGCATGCTGCAAGAACTGTCCCGCCGGCATTCCCGTGTCACTAGCGAGCGTCGCTAAAGGTATCAGGGCGCCATCGGCGTATAAGTCCGCCATGGTGTCCACGCCCGAGTGGGTCCAGTGCTCCATCGCCGCTTCTGTAACCACGATTGTGGTCTTGGGGGTGCCTAGGAGCGGGAGCGCTGGGGCATATGGCTTAATTGTTTTTGTGAGTCGTAGGCTCCTAATATAGCATTTAGTGGCTACTGCTACATGCAGTTGTGTCTGTTTCTTCGCTTTTGTCAGTGGATGGAATAATGTGTGGATCTGCAGGGGGACAGCGTGTCCACGTCCGTGGCAGTGTCTTCTAGGTTTCTGCCGGAGAGCCAGGCCGCTACCCATTGTAGTTGTGCCGCCAGGTAATAAAGCTCTAGGTTTGGTACTGGAAGGCCACCATCGTCGACGGACGTGCATAGTTTTCTCAGTGCCACTCTGGGCCTTCCAGCGTTCCAGATCAGATCCCTGACCATGGTTTCTAGTTCCTTGAATGTGCGGACCGGGACATGCACTGGGATGTTTGCGTAGTAATATAGGAGTCTAGGTAGCACAATCATTTTCGTCAACGTCACTCTGCTCGGCACATTGAGTGGGAGAGTCTTCCAAAAGGCAACCTGGGACCTTATGGACGTGATGGCGCGCGTCAGGTTGCCATCCAGAATATCCGGGGGCGTCCTATATATATAGATTCCCAGGTATTTGAACGTGGTGTGGTGCCACGGTAGCCTCTCGTCATTGATTCTGATTTCGGGTTCTGGGGCGTCAGGAGCGAATTAGTTCGCCCCCGATTTGGCCCAGTTTACCTTCAGGCCCGACATGGTCTCAAAGGATTGGAAGATGTCTGATAACTCTGGCGGTAAATGGGTAAGGTCTCTAATGTACAGGAGCAGGTCATCTGCGTATAGCGAGACAACGTGTGTGCCATCCGCTAATGGGATGCCCCAGTGCGCGCCTCTGCTGCGCAATATCGCGGCGAGGGGTTCTATCGCTAGCGAGAAGAGCAGAGGGGACAACGGGCACCCCTGCCTGGTGCCTCGTCAGACTTTAATGGCATCGGATAGCAGCCTGCCCGTGCGGACTCGTACCTCGGGGCTCCTGTATAGCAATCCGACCAACTCGATGTAGTCATCTCCCAGGTCGAACTTACGCAGCACTGCCAGCAAATAGGGCCATTCGACCGAGTCGAATGCCTTTTCAAGTTCTAAAATCAAACAACCCGATCTCGGCCATCGTCGCACTGCATATTCCTGCACCCGGAACAACCTCCTTATATTCTTGGAGGTGCACCTAGTGGGCACAAAGCCGTTCTGGTCACTATGTACCAAGGTGGGCACCAAGGTTGGCAGCCGTCGGGCTAGGGTCGACGCCAGGATCTTGTAGTCCGTATTCAAGAGTGCCAGAGGCCTATATATCTCTTCATTAACTAATAATTCATTCTGTTGACCTTGCTGATCTCCACCACATGCTCATTGCCCCACCAGCGCTTGTGCAGTATACTCTACTTTACCCAGCCAAGTTAAAGGATATCTTTGGAGGCAAATCATACTTCTTTGACAAGCTAGCAAGTGCATGGGTTTAGGTCGAAGAGATGAAGGACACCAGCTGGAGAAATGGACAGACAGGAGAGCTGTCCGGGCTCCGAACTGCTTTGGCTGACTGACACTGATGGATCATCAAATATGCAGGAGACGGTGGCAACGGCAGGCAAGGGATAACTGGAGTACAGAGATCAGAGACGATGCTCCTCAATGGAGGCAGTGATGGCAAGGGGAAATGTAACATTAGACTGCAAAGCACTGAGCATGAGACAGCCAGTACTGGGAGCTCATACTGTAAGGGTCAAATGCTAGCTGCTGTATTGAATTCCAAGACTTTGTCACTCCGCTTTCTCCTGTGACTCTCATAGAGAGTGCAGTAAGGATTCATTTAGTTCTCATTGTTAGTCACCTCTTGATACTGAACAATTTGGAGATGGAAGGATGACAATAGATTTAATAGAGACATGGGCACAGCTTGGATCTCTGGTACCAATGAGCCTTTACATAGTTTTTGCTCACGTCTTATAGATGAATAGGAATTTTAATGGGCCATACTTCAGAGTCGGGGAAGGTTAGAGGTAAGGGGTTTGTTGAGTTAACAGGATTTCAGACTTTTTTTAGATAGCATATGCTTCTGACTTTCTGTATTGCCCCGCCATAGCCCCACCACATAGCTTTGATAGCTAAACAGATAACCTGGTGGAATACGGAGTGTTATTGCGGAATGTCAATGGCCTCAACAACAAAATTAAGCTGGGGACAGACCTCCAATTCAATAAGCTTCACTCTCTGGAAGTGATAATGTTACAGGAAACACACCTCTTGTACACATATTGTAGCTTCTTAGGTCAAACTGGATACACCTGGGGTTTTTACTCAAGGTTATCAAAAGGGTCAGGAGGGTAGCGATCTTGCTGCATAGGTCAATCACCATGTGTACTGACAAACTGGGGTACTATGTGCTGGTGTATGGATTCCTTGAAGGCTGGAAATCGGCATTCCTTAGTCTCTTAGGGCCTCTCATCCTCACTCTTGAAACCTTGCAAATGCTCCCCTACCAGATGGCTGATAGGCCACAGATATGACAGTTATAGGGGAGGGCTTCAATGGAGTTATGGATACAACA
The DNA here is from genome assembly GCF_964263255.1 of Lissotriton vulgaris. NCBI lineage: Eukaryota > Metazoa > Chordata > Amphibia > Caudata > Salamandridae > Lissotriton > Lissotriton vulgaris. The sequence continues at coordinate 334,138,257 of NC_141685.1, forward strand.
TATTACATTGGAGGCCCCACAATGGAGGATAGCCATAGAATCGGTAAGGGTGGTAACAGTGGTGGTGGTTGGTAAAGCGTTAACATTAGTAGCAGCAGCGGTAGCAGCTATGGCAGCTTGATCACCTAGATCCGATTCTGGTATCAGCGCTTCTTCGTACACAATAGTCTCAACGGTTAGCCAGGGCAGCTAGCAGATTACAGATTCCAGCCGTTCAGGTCAGCTTTCGGGTTGTGAGTGGCATGGTGGCCGGGAGAGGAAACACTTACACCAGCGCCATCTGCTGTCCCCGGCACACAAGCGGGCACCAGGCGTTCAAGTGCCATGCACCCCTGAGGCCTCCCCTAGTGTGACATAGTCATAGTTCTATTGGAACTCTCTCATTTGGGCAAACTCTTTGGGACTGTGCAATGTCAAGCATGCTTGGGTTTGGGGAGAGAGAGCATGCACATTCTACTCTGCACCCAACCATTAATTTTCTTGACAGACTGCTTCTTTCTAACAGCTGCAGATCTAGCATCTCTGTCAGGAATGCATATCCTCCAGTGACTTCTCAGAGATCATTTTCCAATAGAACTATGACTATGTCACACTAGGGGAGGCCTCAGGGGTGCATGGCACTTGAACGCCTGGTGCCCGCTTGTGTGCCGGGGACAGCAGATGGCGCTGGTGTAAGTGTTTCCTCTCCCGGCCACCATGCCACTCACAACCCGAAAGCTGACCTGAACGGCTGGAATCTGTAATCTGCTGGCTGCCCTGGCTAACCGTTGAGACTATTGTGTACGAAGAAGCGCTGATACCAGAATCGGATCTAGGTGATCAAGCTGCCATAGCTGCTACCGCTGCTGCTACTAATGTTAACGCTTTACCAACCACCACCACTGTTACCACCCTTACCGACCCCGAAGTGGCAAGTATGATCAGCTGCAAGGATACAAAGGCTGTAGAAAACGGTTTTGAAAATGGGGATAACAGACCAATAGACCCACAGACCCCAGACTTAGAGAATTAAAACTTTTTTTCCATCTCAGACGGATCTCTATCGGGGACAGGCGATGAGGCATCAAACTCAGCAGAAAGCAGCAAGTCTGAAGGGAAGCAAAGCAATTCTGTCGCGGGTACTATGAAAAAAAAAGCCTGTAGTAAAAGGCGGAATCAGTTGAAGTGGGATCACTCAGACTTACAACGAACTTTACCCTCAGGGATCAATAATCAGCCACAAGGTGCAAGCCCACAGCTAACCACCCTAAACATGCCTGAACCCTCTCTGCTGTTGATTCTCGAATCCATCAAGCAATTTCAGGAGGAAGCTTGAGTAGATAGCCTAGCTGCAAAGAGGGCCTCCAAAAAACTACATGGTGGTATAGGAAAATTAAACAAGATTTGTACCGATATTGGTGACAGGGTTTCAATGGTGGAAGGAAGAACAGAGACCCTTGAAACCGAAGTAACGCAAGTAAAAGAACAATGCGCCACGCACGAGTCTTGCCTAACCGACATGATGCAAAAACAACAGTTGATGGACAGAATGCAGAACAATGTCATACATTCACCCCAGTAAAGAGATCTGGGCCGAAATCCATCGTTTTTTTGCTTACCACACCACCCCAGTTCAGACATGGCCATATGCAAATCAGCCTTGACCCTGTGCCTCGTGGGAACAGTCCAGCCCCGCTGATTTGCTCAAGCGCTCCGTCCATCATCCCCTTTTGTATCGCTTTGTTCGCCATAAGTTGGCAGGGTATGCTCAGACGTGAGTCCCTTGCTCAATTTGCCACTAGATTCAAGCTAGCCTGGTTGATGAAGTCTGAAATGCCAGAAACCGATCCCAGGATGCTTGTTTCCGGTCCAGGGAAGACATGGCTTTAGCAGTTCGGGCTGGACTGTTCCCATGAGGCACAGGATCAGACTGATTTGCATATTGCCAATTGGCCATGTCTGAACTGGGGTGGCAGAGTGAGCTAAAGAATGGTGATGGATTAAACCCAGATCAGTTGACTGGGGGTGAGTGTTTGATTTGCTCAAACGCTCCGTCCATCATCCCCTTTTGTATCGCTTTGTTCGCCCTAAGTTGGCAGGTTATGCTCAGACGTGAGTCCCTTGCTCACTTTGCCACTGAATTCAAGCAAGCCTGACTGATGACGGCTGAAATGCCAGAAACTGATGTCAGGATGCTTGTTTCCGGTCCAGGGAAGACATGGCTTTGGCAGTTCGGGCTGGACTTTTCCAATGAGGCACAAGGTCAGAATGATTAGCATATGGCCATGTCTGAACTGGGGTGTCGGAATGAGCTAAAGAATGGTGATGGATTAAACCCAGATCAGTTGACTGGGGGTGGGGTTTGATATGCTCAAGCGCTCCATCCATCATCCCCTTTTGTATCGCTTTGTTCGCCCTAAGTTGGCAGGGTATGCTCAAACATAAGTCCCTTGCTCACTTTGCCACTGGATTCAAGCTAGCCTGGCTGATGGCGGCTGAAATGCCGGAAACCGGTCCCAGGATGCATGTTTCCACTCCAGGGAAGACATGGCTTTGGCAGTTCAGGCTGGACTGTTCCCATGAGGCACAGGGTCAGACTGATTTGCATATGGCCATGTCTGAACCGGGGTGGCGGAGTGAGCTAAAGAATGGTGATGGAATAAACCCAGATCAGTTGACTGGGGTGAGGTCCTGGCCTTTCAGCGAACCTGATGGATGATTGCGTTCTCCTCGCCGCTTGCTGCACCCGCATCCCGGGCGCTTCAAACTTCTGTCTACGCTCAGAGCGGACACAGAGCTATTGGATCGTGCGCCAAGGTCTCTGTGACATTGCGTGCATGATGCTGCACTGGTTCTCCTGCAATCGGGGACCGAGTTGTTTCCATTATCACTGATGAGATTCGAAAGTGCTTGAAACTGCTGAGTGGCACTGACGGAAGCAACAGAAAATTGATTGGAAAGCGTAGCAGCGGCAGGGGCGGCGGAATGACTACACGGGGCCAGAAAACCCTCAAAGCAAAAGCCAACATGACTCACGAAGAGCCAGGAGAAAGAGACAAGGTGGAGGAAGTACCTGATAAACCGGACCTAACTAAAGGTTAAAGGGAAGTAGGGGGTAAAAAAACGGGCAAGCTCGGAGCGAACAGCTTAAAGGAAAATCTAGCTGCAGGCTCTGCAAATTCTCCTTCCATTGTTAGACATTTTCCTGTGCTTAAAAATCCTCCAATACTTACCCCTACTCCTGCTCCTACTCCTATTCCCACTGCAGCCGCACTTAGTAGCCCGTCTGGTATGGTGTCAGTCCAATGCACCATACAACCTTCACTACAAACAGTACAATCACCTATGAACGATCTCAGAATTCTCACCTATGAACGATCTCAGAGTTGAGACTATTGTGTACGAAGAAGCGCTGATACCAGAATCGGATCTAGGTGATCAAGCTGCCATAGCTGCTACCGCTGCTGCTACTAATGTTAATGCTTTACCAACCACCACCACTGTTACCACCCTTACCGACCCCGAAGTGGCAAGTATGATCAGCTGCAAGGATAAAAAGGCTGTAGAAAACGGTTTTGAAAATGGGGATAACAGACCAATAGACCCACAGACCCCAGACTTAGAGAATTAAAACTTTTTTCCATCTCAGACGGATTTCTATCGGGGACAGGCGATGAGGCATCAAACTCAGCAGAAAGCAGCAAGTCTGAAGGGAAGCAAAGCGATTCTGTCGCGGGTACTATGAAAAAAAAAGCCCGTAGTAAAAGGCAGAATCAGTTGAAGTGGGATCACTCAGACTTACAACGAACTTTACCCTCAGGGATCAATAATCAGCCACAAGGTGCAAGCCCACAGCTAACCACCCTAAACATGCCTGAACCCTCTCTGCTGTTGATTCTCGAATCCATCAAGCAATTTCAGGAGGAAGCTTGAGTAGATAGCCTAGCTGCAAAGGGGGCCTCCAAAAAACTACATGGTGGTATAAGAAAATTAAACAAGATTTGTACCGATATTGGTGACAGGGTTTCAATGGTGGAAGGAAGAACAGAGACCCTTGAAACCGAAGTAACGCAAGTAAAAGAACAATGCCCCACGCACGAGTCTTGCCTAACCGACATGATGCAAAAACAACAGTTGATGGACAGAATGCAGAACAATGTCATACATTCACCCCAGTAAAGAGATCTGGGCCGAAATCCATCGTTTATTTGCTTACCACACCACCCCAGTTCAGACATGGCCATATGCAAATCAGCCTTGACCCTGTGCCTCGTGGGAACAGCCCAGCCCCGCTGATTTGCTCAAGCGCTCCGTCCATCATCCCCTTTTGTATCGCTTTGTTCGCCATAAGTTGGCAGGGTATGCTCAGACGTGAGTCCCTTGCTCAATTTGCCACTAGATTCAAGCTAGCCTGGTTGATGAAGTCTGAAATGCCAGAAACTGATCCCAGGATGCTTGTTTCCGGTCCAGGGAAGACATGGCTTTGGCAGTTCGGGCTGGACTGTTCCCATGAGGCACAGGATCAGACTGATTTGCATATTGCCAATTGGCCATGTCTGAACTGGGGTGGCAGAGTGCGCTAACGAATGGTGATGGATTAAACCCAGATCAGTTGACTGGGGGTGAGTGTTTGATTTGCTCAAACGCTCTGTCCATCATCCCCTTTTGTATCGCTTTGTTCGCCCTAAGTTGGCAGGGTATGCTCAGACGTGAGTCCCTTGCTCACTTTGCCACTGAATTCAAGCAAGCCTGACTGATGACGGCTGAAATGCCAGAAACCGATGTCAGGATGCTTGTTTCCGGTCCAGGGAAGACATGGCTTTGGCAGTTCGGGCTGGACTTTTCCAATGAGGCACAAGATCAGAATGATTAGCATATGGCCATGTCTGAACTGGGGTGTCGGAATGAGCTAAAGAATGGTGATGGATTAAACCCAGATCAGTTGACTGGGGGTGGGGTTTGATATGCTCAAGCGCTCCATCCATCATCCCCTTTTGTATCGCTTTGTTCGCCCTAAGTTGGCAGGGTATGCTCAAACATAAGTCCCTTGCTCACTTTGCCACTGGATTCAAGCTAGCTTGGCTGATGGCAGCTGAAATGCCAGAAACCGGTCCCAGGATGCATGTTTCCGCTCCAGGGAAGACATGGCTTTGGCAGTTCAGGCTGGACTGTTCCCATGAGGCACAGGGTCAGACTGATTTGCATATGGCCATGTCTGAACCGGGGTGGCGGAGTGAGCTAAAGAATGGTGATGGATTAAACCCAGATCAGTTGACTGGGGGTGAGTGTTTGATATGCTCAAGCGCTCCGTCCATCATCCCCTTTTGTATCGCTTTCTTCGCCCTAAGTTGACAGGGTATGCTCAAACATAAGTCCCTTTCTCACTTTGCCACTGGATTCAAGCTAGCCTGGCTGATGGCAGCTGAAATGCCAGAAACCGGCACCAGGATGCTTGTTTCCGGTCCAGGGAAGACATGGCTTTGGCAGTTCAGGCTGGACTCTTCCCATGAGGCACAGGGTCAGACTGATTTGCATATGGCCATGTCTGAACTGGGGTGGTGGAGTGAGCTAAAGAATGGTGATGAATTAAACCCAGATCAGTTGACTGGGGTGAGCGTTTGATTTGCTCAAGCGCTCCGTCCATCATCCCCTTTTGTATTGTACCGACATGATGAACAAACTGGAGGAGTAGGAAAACAGGCTGCGGAGGAATAACTTAAGACTACTAGGGATCCCGGAAGGTGCTGAGGGTGAAGACTCTAGAGGGTTGCTCAAGCGCTCCATCCATCATCCCCTTTTGTATCGCTTTCTTCGCCCTAAGTTGGCAGGGTATGCTCAGACGTGAGTCCCTTGCTCAGTTTGCCACTGGATTCAAGCTAGCCTGGATGATGACGGCTGAAATGCCAGAAACCAGTCCCAGGATGCTTGTTTCTGGTCAAGTGAAGACATGGCTTTGGCAGTTCGGGCTGGACTGTTCCCATGAGGCACAGGGTCAGACTGAGTTGCATATGGCCATGTCTGAACTGGGGTGGCAGAGTGAGCTAAAGAATGGTGATGGATTAAACCCAGATCAGTTGACTGTGTGTGAGTGTTTAATTTGATCAAGTGCTCCGTCCATCATCCCTTTTTGTATCGCTTTGTTCTCCCTAAGTTGGCAGGGTATGCTCAGACCTGAGTCCCTTGCTCTCTTTGCCACTGGATTCAAGCTAGCCTGGCTTATGACGGCTGAAATGCCAGAAACCGGTCCCAGGATGCTTGTTTCCGGTCCAGGGAAGTCATGGCTTTGGCAGTTCGGGCTGGACTGTTCCCTTGAGGCACAAGGTCAGACTGATTTGCATATGGCCATGTCTGAACTGGGATGGTGGAGTGAGCTAAAGAATGGTGATGGATTAAACCCAGATCAGTTGACTGGGGTAAGTGTTTGATTTGCTCAAGCGCTCCGTCCATCATCCCCTTTTGTATTGTAACCGACATGATGAACAAACTGGAGGAGTAGGAAAACAGGCTGCGGAGGAATAACTTAAGACTACTAGGGATCCCGGAAGGTGCTGAGGGTGAAGACTCTATAGGGTTCATTGTGAAACTACTCCGGGTAGCCTTTCCTTCAAAGTCTAATTGGAACTGGGATCAGGAGATCCAAAGAGCGCACCGCTTTCCTTTTAACTTGAAGTCAAAACGGGACGGTAGTAGCTTCAGAAATGAGAAACCTAGAGCATTTTTGTTTTTTTTCGGGAAATTCCTTTTAAGACAAATAATGTATGAGCAGGCCAGGCCTAATTCTCCGAAAGAAATAGATGGGATAAAGTTTTTTTCAAAACCAGATTTTAGTCATGCAACAGTCGAGTGGAAGTGGCGGCTCTGCAAAATAATAACTCCTCTACAACAACAGGGTGCTCAAGTCTACCTGATGAATCCGGCAAGATTAAAAGTAATATACAAAGGATCAACCTGTTTTTTTTAAATCAGAGATTAAAGCTGGAGAGTACTTAAAAGAAATAACAGGGAGGAAGAAAACCTAAGCGATGAACTCTAAGACTCTGGCAAAGACTCTGAAAAAGACTTTCTAAATCGTCACTTTAAGGTGCTGAGGAGACTCGACTGGCTCTTCTAAGCTTTAATTTCCTGTTTCTCTTTTGTTGCACGTGAAATTATATATATTTTTTGTCCTCTTTCTCACTCTTCAGATTGCTGTAGAGTAGGAGAGCAGGATGTGTGTATTTCCTGGCTAGGTGAAGGTGACTGGGGATGGGGGGGGACGGTGGGGACGGTGGGGGCGGATGTCTGGGGAGGGGGTGGTTGGAGGGGAGGGGGTTGGGGCGGGGAGGGTCCTGGCTGCTGTGAATCATGTACAAGTCACTGTTAAAACAAAACAATGAACCCATTAAATAAACTTAGGATTGTTTTGTTAAACATCTGTGGCCTGAACGACTCATTGAAGAGACAGAGAACTGAACAGACATTACGCCTGATGGGGGCAGATATACTATGTCTCCAAGAGACCCACATTAAAGGGGGCCAAAAATCCCTGCTGAATTCTCTAGGGTTTAAAACTATCGAGGCAACCTCTCAGGGTGCTAAGGTGAAGTGAGTCTGGATCTTGGCCCCGAAAACATTATCGTTAGCAGTGAATCAAGTAAAATCTGACACGTTAGGGAGATAGGTTATGGCAAGGTGCACTTTATCTTCTAAATTCACATTTACAATCTGTTCTATCTATGCCAGCAATCTAGACGGCTCAGGGGTAATAAACCATGTAAATGAAGAGCTTGTTCACTGGCCGCTCCCGGTAATTTTATGTGGGGATTTGAACTCAAACTTGCCCAGTACCTGGGAACCAGAAGGGTCATGGACTTTTCAAGGTAGGAAGCCCAAAGTTTTCCAAGCGTTCCTTAACTTAATAAATACTCATGGCCTAAAAGATGTTTGGGCTTGCTCGAAGCCTGATCAGAACGGCTTTTCTTTTTTCTTTTTTCTCCGTTCCTCATTTGTCACTAGCTAGACTTGATTACTTCTTTGTCTCGCCCGCTTTAATTCACGATTGCTCTATATATGTAGCCCCCTGGCTATTGTCAAACCATAACCCCTTATCTTAAATCTAGAAGGCTGGGCTAATCAGGAGCTAACCTTGCATTGGACCTTCAAAAAGGCACTATTATATGATAATAATCACCGTGAACATATGGCGGGGTGGATACAAGAATTTTTGAATATAAATACTGGGACGGCATCTACTATGGTTGTATGGGACACCCTCAAGGCGGATATAAGAGGCGAGATATTACGATTCTCTATCAGGAGGAACAGAAAGGAGAAGATACAAATCAACCTGCTGCAAGAACAGATGGCCCTAAGTCCCCTCAAAGATAGATCCTACTACCTAGCAACAATACCTGCTGCAAAAGTTAACGTGGTTACGCATGACATAATTGAAACCTCTCCAACGTGGGATGAGATTTTAACTGCGCTAACTAGCCTTCCAGATGGTAAAGACGCTGGGATGGACAGCATACCGATTAAATTCTATAAAGTTTTTGCTCTGCAAATAAAAGATATTTTTGCTAAGGTAGTAGGATCTATCTTTGAGGGGACTTAGGGCCAGATGTAGGTAAATACTATTTACCTATTCTTAAATACCGAATTTTACTGATTCAGTATTTAAGAATAGGTAAATTGTATTTAGGTAATTTTTCGGGAAATTTTACCGAATCTGTAAAATTTGGTATTTACCGAATCGGTATTTACCCTTTCGGAAATTGCCATCCATTCCTATGGGCCTGGAGGCCCATAGGAATTAATGGCAATTACTGAATCAGTAGGGTGTCACTTTGACACCCTGTTGCACCCCTCAATTGTGCATGGGTGCACATGTTGCAGACATACATGCCCTAAGGGCATGTATGTCTGCAACATGGCACTGAAGCAAGTTGCATAAAATTGCTTTTTGGTTTTTTTCTCGTTATTTAACACCAACTTGTAGTTGGTGGTAAATAACGAATCCTAACAAGGGATAAGCACTCATTTAAGTGCTCCCAACATTGGGAATTCAGTAATTTACCGAATTGATATTTAAGAAATCGGTAATTTACCGATTTCTTAAATTACCCGAATCCTTAATTTCCGCCCCAACATCAGAAAAGCCTATTACCAGTCTGTAACGGCCGACCGTTACCGACCGGTAATAGCCTTCCTACATCTGGCCCTCAATCACCGGACTCCTGGTCATCAGCCAAAATAGTGATATTCCTGAAAAAAGATAAATCGCCTCTGGAAATGTCATCATATAAGCCCATAATATTAATTAATACTGACTCTAAAATCTTCTCTAAAATGATTGCCACCAGACTCAATGTCAACATTTAGCCATTAGCCTTTAGTTGACAACATGGATTCATACCAAAAAAAGGCACTACCGAGCACATCCGTCGGACCATCAACATATTCGATGCTATAGAGGTGTCAGAGGTGTCAGGAGACCCGATCTCACTAATACTCCTAGACGCTGAAAAAGCATTTGATCGGGTCTCCTGGCAATTTCTTTGGGTTATCATGCGGAGGATCGGGTATGGATCGAGAATAGATCAGGCGGTGCAGGCACCTTACCAAGACCCTACTGACAAAATATTCATTAACGCCATCTGTGAGCAAATTAAGATCTCGAGAGGAATGAGGTCGGGGGGGCCCTTGTTCGACCTTGCTCTTTGTTCTTCACATTGACCCTCTAATTAAAAAAATCGAACTAAATTCCTCCATTTTCCCAGTGAGTAGGTTCGGCATTGATACAAAGATCATGGCTTATGCCGATGACTTAGCTATAATAACCTCCGAACCCGAATCAGCCATCAGTGCTCTGGAGCAAGAAGCTCAGGAACGCTGAGCGATCTCTGGCTATGCCCTCAATAAAACAAAACGCAGATTGTTGTGAATGGAAAAATAAGCTGGGTCGACAGCAGAATAACCGAGAAGGCAAAATATGTAGGAGTCAATATAGTTTCAGATTTAGATACACTGGTGTCAGAAAACTTGACTCCTCTCGCTACAGATATGGAGAAATCACTTCGGAAAATTGATAATTTACATTTAACCATTGTAGGAAGCTGTAACCTCTTAAAGATGACATATTTTCCTAAGCTACTTTGCTTTTTCCAGAAAATTCCGCTCGTTTTTAATAATCGCACACTGGCCGTCTTTGATCAAATCTTTTCGCCGTTTATCAAGGCCTATATGCAGCCAAGAAGAGCCTTTAATTTCCTTTCTCTACCTAGGGAAATGGGAGGTTGGGCTCTTCCCAATTTAAAATTATATTACTGGGCTGCTGCTCTAAAACACTGCAGTGAATTATTATACGAGGATTGTGTTCTAAGCCCATAGGGATTGCCTTCTCCTTACCTTCTACTTTCGGGGGAAAATGTAAGGGGCTGTCTCTGGTGTCAACTAAAGTTCAGCTACTACAAGAGAGTTCGATTTAAAACCATGATCAGCGCTTACCGGGTCTTTTGTAATGTTCGTAGGGTATTCGGAATAGCCAAACTAAACTGCTACACCCCTATCAGATATAATGATAACCTGCCGCTGATATTCAAAAAAGCATACTTTCATCAATGGTATTCGGCAGGTATCCATAGATTAGGGGATCTGTTTAAAACTGGCTGTATCTGGTCATTTCAAGACCTGAAAACTTGTTATAAGCTGGGCAATAACCAGATATTTCAATATCATGCTATTACGAGCTATTTAATAAATAAAACTGGGGGGTCCAGGGGGTTCGCCATGGTTGGCCTTATTGACAAATTACTCAGCCCTAACTTACCAAGGATACAAAATATCTATTATATCTTGAATGAACAGCGGGCAGATGATATAAGCAAAACTGACGCCAAATGGCAGTTTAAACTAAATACCCCACCTAATGCTTTTTGCTCTGCTTTTGGCCTAGCGCAAACATATCTGCTATCTCCTAAATTGCAAGGATAATTTTATAGGACCGTTTATTTTTGTATTTAAATCCCAGCGTGGTCGCTAAATGGGCTACCGGTCCTGGAACTAACTGCCCGCGCTGTACAGAATATAGCGCGGATAAAGTACACATGTTTGCTGTATGGCCCAAATGAAAAGATCCACTTTCCAGTCAATTTGATGAAAGATAAATTGCTTTGTTGGACAGTAAAGGTAGATACCTCCAGCATAGCTTCACAGCTCACAAACTAACTCCTATAATCAAAAGCTAATATTCCATCCTAGCAACATAACTAACATTCTAATGATGACATGCAGAAGTGCCAACTCTACACATCTCCTTACTTAATATATATTAAACAAAAATGTATATATTTTTACATATAAAAATAAACCTAAATGAATATGATAAAATTTCCATTTTTTACATTCCAAAAATATGAATTTTCAGAAACATGTACTGGAGCATGACATTCACATATGTTTCCAGTAATTTTAATTTTTTACATTCCAAATATATTAATTTTCAGAAACATGTACTGGAGCACGACATTTACATATGTTTCCAGTACTCCAGGCTGATCCATCAGAAAGAATAACAACATTTATTTTTACAGACTTCACTTGTATCGGTGCAGAAAATTTGCTGTCACTCTTTGTAGTTACACCACCACGTTTTATGGTCACCCAGTCGCCAATTCGAAATTCAATTTCTTTCACACCCGTCTTTTCATTATAATACTTATCAGACTCAGTTTGCATTTTAAATACTTTATCTTCAACCGCACTTCTGTCAACCCACACACAATCTTTCACTTTCAACCAACCAGGAACCTCTTTGACACCAGGTTCACAACCTTTCAAAGATATAAATGGAGAAACTCCTGTTATCGAATGCGGTGTAAATATATAGGACCACACCAATTTTTTCCATTCACGCCATGATAATCCATTAGCTAGGGACAACTGGATATTATCCATAATTAGTCGGTTAATTTGTTCCACCAAAACATTGGCTTGTGGCCTAAACAAAGCAACTCTCTCATGAATAATCCCAAATTTAGAAAGAAATTCCTGCATTTCTCTCGACACCAGCTGAACACCATTATCAGACACCAATGTCTTAGGTATCCCCTCATTCATAAACACTCTTTCCATAAAATCAACAACCCTTTAAGTATTTATAAATTCTGTGCTCTCTACTACATACCACTTGGAATGGTAGTCAACAATGACCATCAAAAACCTACTGCGAGAACCAAGCTTAGCAATTGGATCTAGAAAATCAATTGCCACTCTTTCCCATGGACGTTTAGGAAAAGATGTACACACCAGTGGAGGTTACCTTATAACTTTTGTTTTATCCGCTTGAGCACAAGCATAACATTCTCTTACTGCATCTTCAATCTCTCTATCCATTCCATGCCACCAATATGACAGTCGAACCCTTCTCTTAGTCATGTTTCTGCCTAAGTGTCCCTCATGAGCAATATTTATAATTTTCCCTCTCAAACTCACTGGTGGTACAAATTGATATCTTCTCAACAATTTTCCTTCACATACACTCAATTCGGCCTCAACATGGAAGAAACTTCTGAGTTTAACATCTTCAATATTGTTTTGATGCCACCCATGAGAAACACAAGTAATCACTTTTTGCAGAAGTTCATAATTTTACATTGCCCTTGTCCATTCTTCCTTGCTAAAAGCATGTTCAACTCTTTTAACATCATGTACTACATCAATCATGTCATCCATAATATTTTCCACACCCTCAATTGGCATCCTTGATAGATAGTCCACTACCGCATTCTTGAGACCTTTAACATATTCAACAACAAAATTGAAATCGAGAACAGATAAAATCCATCTTGAGAACTTCTCAAAAAAGTAATTTTGATAGACAGAATTAACATCATACACAACAGTAGACATAACAGGTTCTTCAGCATTAGGTTTGAGGGTAATATTTAAATCTTTTTGATGACGCCAACCCAACAAATTCGAACCCTGTTTAGTCAAATACACTCTTCCATATACTTTCTTTCCTTTAAAAGATATTATCATCCATTTGAGTCCAATTATGTAAATGGCTTTTCCCCCATACCCGACAGCTCTAATGTCAGGCTTACTCCACGAGTTAGTATCAGATTTATCTTTCTACACTTCACAATACATTTCCATGGATAACAAAGTGTAAAGACTGCCAGAATCTACAAGCATGTTAACATTATATGAATTTAATTTTATGATGCAATGAGGATTGGTTAATAATGAAGTGCTCTCCCTAACTACGTCATAATCCAAAATTGAAGACCGCAAAGTGATTCTAAATCATTACGTACACCTGATCGTACTCAGAAGTGTTGTTGTAACCATCAACACATAACATAAGCTCTCGCATATCATCAGAAACATCACTCACTTCATGTACTTGGTTTGATTGAGTTTGTCCTTATTGGATTTTGGTCCTACACTTTTTAGCAAGATGTCCCTTTTTTCCACAAATCCTACATAATGCATTTCTCACAGCACACTTGGGACTAGAAGCAATGTGAACAGGTGCCCCACAACGGTAACATTTAACAATTCTTGTGTCAAATTTTGACATATTATTATTACCAACAGATCCGTCAGACTTGACAGGATTTTTTTATAGTTTGTTAAACTAACTTAGTTTCATCAATATAAGCTTGTATTTCACAACTTTTATTACTCTGATCCTTAGTTAATGGATCACTGCAAACTTCCATTTCTTTAATCCACATTTGGGTATGTTCTAACCCTTTAGCGATTTGAATTGCTTCCTCAAGAGACAGATCTTTAATAAGTAATTTCTCTTGTATTCTCTTATTGATAGTGCACCTTACTATTTGATCTCGAATAAGAGAATCAGCTAAGTTTTCAAATTGGCATTTAAGTGGTTAACCTCTCAACACAGCAACATAGGTGCCAATATCCTCATCAATTTTTTGATTGCGACTAAAAAACGTATGCCTCTCAAGGACCACATTCACTTTAGTGGTAAAACGCAATTCTAACATTTTCATTGACATCTCATATACATTAATGGGTTGACCATCCCCTGTTCCCAGAGAAATCTCAGGTAAATCTTCATACAATCAACGTCCTTCAACTCCAATATGATGGAGTAATATGGCTTGCTTCCATATGGGTCCATATTTATCTGCTCCTGTCGCTAAAATATAAGTGAGAAATAATTTTTTCCAATCTTTCCAAAGAATTGCTGGATCACCAGGAGTAGGAAGAAAGCTTAGAGGAGCAGACATAGATTGATCACCCATATTGATAAAAAAAAATTATTACAATGAAAATATAGACCCAATACAACGTACCTAGAAGGAAATATCGGATAATAAAATAACAAGTCAAAAGAATACGTTAATATAAGAAGATAAAATAATAGTTTAAAATAACAAACCAGAAAGTTGATGAACTTTATTCTTCTGAAATCACTGGCCCACTTATTATGCTTTTCAACTCCATTTGTAGAAAAATGGCACTTCTTCCAGGACTACATGTTTCCCAAAACTGTAGAAAATTAATGTTGTAAAAAACTGTCCTTTTCTAGCTTTATTTCTGTTGCTCTCAAAATTGCGATCGTTTTTTAATAACAATCTTGTAAACAAGTCTTTTCAATGAAGCATTGCCCAATCTCTTAAAATGGCAGTCAAGAAAAACATTCAGGCAGTTTTCGGGAGAAATTAGAACTTGGTTTCCAATATGGCCGTCAATAAAAACATTCACGTTATAGAAAACAGGGTTATACCCAATGCAGTCAGTAGGGACCTGGGTAGCAAGTGGAAAGAAAGGAAGGGGTCCCGAGACCAAAAGAAAGAAATTACAAATTCATACCATTTGTGTTCATAAATTCAAAAACAATGCTTTTAGATGCAAAAAAGATTTTACTTCAAGATTGCATACATCCTAATCAATGGATATAGTATTCATTATACATTTGTTTTGTATACAGTGTACGTGCCCACATTCACAACAGGGAGGGGGTGACGTGAGGGAAGGTGTAGGGGGTAGGATATATGTGATCTGATTCATTCAGTGACAAGTCTTATTCAGGTTTCTAAGACAATGTACATGTGGTCCCTTAAAATCAGGGCCACAGTTAGAGGCTCCTATAGAGTCCAAAATTATGAATGACAAAAAGGCCTAACTCCGTTATAGCCGTAAGTGTCTGAATGGGGACCGGAGCTGGTCGTTGGTTATGTAGTCGTCTACGTTTCGACCCGATACCAGTAGGAATATTTTCCTAACGAAAGGGTCTTCACAAAAATGAAGTTTTAGTCAGATGATTTTCAGACACTCAGCACTTAAAAATATAATCAAAAATTATGCTCAGATTATGCTCAGTTTGCTCAGTTAGATCGAGCTCAACTTCAGTTCAGCTTCAGTTCAGCTACAGTTTAATACAAGCACTTCAGATACAGTTTAATACATGCAGTCCCGAAATGACGATAAAAACAGGTAAAATGTGTCTAAGCCTCTGTATTAAAACCTTCAGGCTTAGATTTAAACAATGTTTAGAAGAATATGAAAGGAAATTAATCTTCCTTTCTTTATTAGAGAGTCAAAATCACACAATTTCGAATTAAATCTTGTCAAGCGTGTGTTTCCATCCAATAACATTTTACTCACAGCATATCCAGAAGTAAGTTGCTGTAGATATATTCCAATTGGTTCAAAAATCTCTAATAAGTCCATAAATCCACGGTGAAGGTATCAAAGTAGTATCAATGTCTCTGTCCCTTGCACAGAGAAGACCACCTCATCGCCAATGAAAAGATCCAATTTCCAGTCAATTTGATGAAAGATAAATTGCTTTATTGGAGAGTAAAGGTAGATACCTCCAGCACAGCTTCACAGCTCACAAACCAACTCCTATAATCAAAAGCTAATATTCCATCCTTGCAACATAACTAACATTCTAATGATGACATGCAGAAGTGCCAACTCTACATCAAACTTAAGCCTTTACTAGTAGCGGTTCAACGACTTTTAAGCAGAATTCTTTCTTTAGATATTCATCTCGGCTGTACGACAGGATAGACCCGAAAGAAGGTGGAGCATTAATATTTGTCGCTATGACCATTTTGCGAATATGGATAGCTACATACTGGAAAGATCTGAATCCCCCTTCTTTTGGTGAATGGCAAGCACGACTGTTCGCTACCTATAGGTTGGAAAGGGTAATCTACGCTAAAAAAGGTAGAAGGCAAAAAAAAAGGGCTTGCTAGTCTGGGATTCTCTGACCAGATGGCTCGAAACTATGAATACTTAGGATGTATAATGTACTGGTCTCTGTATATAACTTTCTTTTTTTTTCTCTTTCTCCCCCTCGGACTTTGACCCCCTCTCTCTCTCCGCTCCTCCCCCCCCAGCCCCCTGTCGGCACCCTACCACTCCCCCCTATCCGCGATCCATCTCCCACCTCCTTGCTTCCTTCACTTTCTTTTTTTCATTTAGTGGTTCCATGTTTTTTTCTCCCAGACATGATATGTTTTATGTTAATCTCTTGATTTAGTAGCTACTGTCTAGTTAATGCTGAAACATTTATATACTTGAAAAGACTAATTCTTAAATTTGTAACGTTGACAAGCCTTAAATAGTAGGTTTTTCCTTTTCTTCTCTCTTTTTCGGACCCGGGGTGGGGGGCGGGGGGGACGCTGTTTGAAGATGTAACAACTGATTTTTTATATTGCCGGTAAAACGAAAAATAAAAAATATAATAAAATAAGAGATCATTTTCCAATAGGACTATGACTATGTCACACTAGGGGAGGCCTCAGGGGTGCATGGCACGTGAACGCCTGGTTCCTTCTAAATGATGACTTCTTTGCGCTTATACTAGGAGAGATAGTCACATCACAGCCATAAAATGAGAAACATTCAAGACAAGAATCTGGGGACTGGCCATGGCTTTTCTTTAAGGGAGGGCTAGGGAGCGAGAACAGGAATTCACATCACTTGTGATAAATATTCTTACTCTAGAGCACTTATTCATTACTGAACATAATATGCTTTGTCAGCTCGAGGCAGCCAGAGCTGAACTGATGTAGATTTCCCTTGACAACCACAAACTCACCTAGTTGACTTTGCCAAACTGCATACATGAGCCAGGCAATAAAGCTGGCACATTATTGCACTGGCTTGCCAATTGCCATATGGCTTCCAGTCAGGGCTGGCTTTCGCGTGGTGCCACCGGTGCAGCCACAGCTGCCTGGGACTGCCAAATTATGCAGGAGGGTTGAGTAATTTATGCAGCAAGAATAGGAAAATTATGCTGCATTTTCCAGCATATTTTGTGATAGCATTACATCATTATTTTGTCATTTTTCAACTTGTTAACACTGTCTGGTCTTTAGTCGTACATCATTAGTATCAGTTCAATACCCACGTGTAGGAAAAAGTTATTGAAAGGTGACCAGTCAACCTTTGCAAAGGACCTTTCACTGTGCTGCTACACGTGTGACTGCATTTTTAGTAACTTTTAGAACTGTTTGAGCTAGAAACAGAATTGATGTTTTGTTAAAATCTGCAGATTATGCAGCAGATGATGGATTATGCTCTCAAATTATGCGAAAATCGCCACACAATCTCGTAAATCCAGTGGCCCTGGTTATATTTCAGTAACCAAAATTATTCTTAAGGGCAGAAAAACAAAGAAGCCTGACCCTGGGCATAGTTTGTGTAGTCGACCTACACGTAGCTGCACGTAGTATACTTTGAACTACACGTAGTACACATAGTACTGCGTAGCATAGCTGATGGCACTGTGTACTTGTCTGCACTGTGAAATAATTGCAAATGGCATCTTGCACAGTGCCAGTTATTATAAAATAAGCATCTCTTTCTTTATATGCTAAAGAGCATATAGTATTTTCACAAAAGTGAAACTGAAAAATTAGCAAGCAGCGAGAGGTGATGATTTTAGGATTCTCCCTAACCTAGGGAGAGAACTAAGCAGATGCCTTGAAAACAAAAAACACATCTTGTTAAACGATTGGTGGTGGTCCCATCCTCCTAGGACCACCCCCAAGCACAGTTATTGGCAAAAAAACAATCCCAACCAAAGGCCCTGCAAAGCATTATGGGATGAGATTAGCAGTGGGTAGTGAATATTATAGTATCCAATATCAAAATATTTCTACAAAGAGCTGCTGTTCAACTAGTTGTTACTAAATATCCCTCACAAGTCATATGCAAATGTTTGATGAACGCATTTCAATGCTTTTGCATTTGACTCTTGAGGGACATCTAGTATCGACTATTGGAACCTGCAGCTTGATGTAAGAATAATTTCAATGCTTTTGCATTTGACTCGTGTGGGACATCTAGTAACGACTAGTTGAACTGCAGCTCTTTGTAGAATTATTTTGATTCTGGATACCATAATATTCACTGCCCACTGCTAATCTCGTCCCATAATGCTTTGCAGGGCCTTTGGTTGGGATTATTTATTTGCCAATAACTGTGCTTGGGGTGGTCCTAAGAGGATGGGACAAGAGGTGCTTTTTGTTTATGCTCTTTGTGTTCAAGGCATCTGCTTGGTCCTCCCCCTAGGTTAGGGGGACCCCAAAATCATCACCTCTCTCATTGCCTAATGTTTTCATTGAAAAAGTTTACTTGTGTGAATTGGTTATATGCTTTTGAGCATGTAAAATTGCTTTATCAAAGTATCTGAGAATGGTGTTGATCTAGCTGCTACGCTATTGTACTGTGCTATGTGCAATTTGCAGAGTGCGAATTAGTACAAACTATGTATGCTCCGTTTGCGTAGCGTAGTACTATGCCCAGGGTTACTGACCACACTTACACATGTGCATGTCCTATGCTCACCACACCTCTTTGCCCCATGTAGTTATAAATGCATTGTAGATGCAGTAGTTGGGGTTTCCCAGAGTGCCCGCTGTAGAGCATTCTGTAATTTCCTGGATGCTATGTTGAGTCGAATAAGAACCCACAAATTATTTCCGTACAACACTCAGTAACTGCAGGAAACTGTGGGGTAGATTTACAATAACTGGCACATCCCTGCATATTAGCAGGGATGCGCCAGTTGTTGTGCGTCACGGCTCCACCACCATGAATGCGCTGCATTTACAATGTGGCGCACCATGGGGCAAAAATTGACAGATGCGTGATGCATCTGCTGCCGTAAAGGTGGCACATTGCTGGAATTGCGTCGCAAGCTCGATGCAACTCCAGCAAGGCTCGGGGGTTCCCTATCCTTAAAATGCTGCATCAATCCTTACACCAGGGTTTTGCCCCAGCATGGCCTTAAAAGTGGCTGAGTGAAATCTTGTAGATTTCACTCAGCCACTTTTAGGAGGCGTTCCTGCACCGGAACGCCCCCCGTGCCAGAACGCCTACATGTGGCCCAGGGCTTTACAACGGGAGATGCGTCACATTGTAAATACCCCTCAGCATGGCGCTGGCTTTGTGCCGCCGCTGCGTTACAAAAGTGACGCAACAGCGGCGTAAAAGAGGCGCAAGGGGCTTGTAAATCTGCCCCTGTATGTTCTCCCCATGTCATTAGCTGTGTTGATGGGACACATATAAAATTAAAGAATGGGAAGGAGAGGAATTCTTTGATGCAGTCTAGCATACGTCCTCCCTGGAGCACAAATACGGTTTACCTGCTCCCTTTGCACCCAAGTGATTTGAGGTTTAGCATCTCCGAGTTAACATAGGCAGTCCCACATTATGACCAAATTGGTCATGGGGGGCACTATAGAAAAGTTTTAAGATGCAATATTTGTTTTTTGTATCACATATGTTTTACTAACTACTGCACAAGTTATTGGCACTTTACATATATATACCTAGTAGATTAGGGTCGACTGACTCTGGTCCTGAAGAAATGCCTCTGACCCTAAGGGCGACTAGAGCATGAAAGATGTTGACCACACAGTGGATCCATGGGCTCATTACAATGCCCCTTCGGCATCCCTCACCGTTTTAGATCTCGCCTATGCAGCGCTCATGTGCTGCATAGGAGACCTCTAGCCGTCGTTCAGCTCTTTTTCGAAGCACCTACTCGTGCTTGTGGCGGCATACACCTTGCGGGAGCGCACAGGGCTGTGCCACAAGCACGAGTATGTGCTTTAAAAAACAGCAGACTGAGCACACACACACACACGCAAACATCTTGCTTGTTTACAATTGTGATCTGGTACCAGCATTAGTTTATTTGTTATCTTCCCAGGAAAGACCACTAGCGTAATTCTCAGATCTTCATGTGTTTGTGCTTTACACTCTCATTTCCGTCTCTCCCTCCCAGACAGGCCATCTGTGTTGCTTTGATTGATATAAAGAAACTGACTTTCGCGGCCACGTCGCTTTCAGGGCAGCGCGGCCAATGCTTTTTCTTGCTACTCCCTGGGTCCCGACCCCCACACTCCTGGACACACGCCTCTCTATGCTGAGAACCCATCACAATCAAAGAGTTAGCATAACCCCATGCAGTGCTTTTGGTTTGTTTTTCTTCATTTCCATTCCCATCATTGTTTGTGGCTGGACATTTTTGTGCATGTAACCGAGGATCGCTCTTTCTTGACCTGCTGTGCACTCCCCGGGGATGTCACAATCCAGCACTTGTCTCCATGTACCCTTCATTCAGAGCCTACACTGGGGCTGGCCACAGGCCTCTTCCGCCCTCCAAGACAACCCGCTGGGAGGGACGCATTCACACTGACGACATTGCAGCTATACCTCAGCATGTGAGGAAATGTGCTTTGTGTTAAAAAAAAAAAACTGAAAGAATACACAAAAACACTGAGGCGGAAAAATGATTCTAACAACAGAGCATCTCTTACTTTTAGCAGCCTTATCCAATTCCTTGCAAGGTTGTATTTTTCTTTGAAGTACTTTAATTATCATTTACAAACAAAGAATAAACTGATACGGAGGTAAAGGAACACTTGAATATACGTTTATTGAAACTAGTATTTTATCTTACTCTCTAGGTTTTTCTTTGTGCACTTCTAACTTACATGGTCTATAGAGTTGCCAAGACTTACGGAGGGCTGTCACAAGTTAAGGTTAGGTAAGATGATTGCGGACTGGGTGTTTGCCCTGGGCACTCCTCTTTTTATAAACCCACCCTGAGGTGCTAGGAAGATTAATAATCTGTTCTCTGTGCCCCTGCGACTAGCACCAGTCCGGGTTGAGGGAGGAGACATACTTATCAGTGGCATGGTGAGATAGTGGACATGGGCTGAAACCCTTCTTTTGTGCCCAATAAGGCTTGGTTCTTCCGGGTCAAGTTAGACAGTCACCAGTTAAAGATCATTAGTATCGCTCAGGGATGCCAAGTGTTTGGCCTCTGACTTAAAAAAAAACATTTAAAAAAGTGCTGTGTGGAATGCTTGCATTCTGGGAGCCACAATCTAAGTCCATTTTTTAGGCCACAATTTCACTCTGGATAGAGGTCAGCCATATGCAAATCAGAGATGGCCATGCTCCAATAGAAACGCCCCATCCTGAACTACATGTCAAGGTCGCCTCTATCCAGAAAATCAAACAGCCAGTGAATAGTTTCAGCCTTTTTGGACCTCATCAGAGAGATACTACTTGAGCTCACTGACACAGTGGGAATGGGAGTAATGTCTGGGCGAATCCATCACTTCCCACTTTAAAAAACAAGCATTTACAATGCAATAGGTCTCGTATTTGCGAGAGCTTAAGCAATTGGCATTGTAAATGACAATGCCTTTTATTTATTTGCTTTGCTAATTAACACATAAATAAAAGGCATTGTAAATGCGAGACCTATTCAAAAAAGCAGCCGCCATTGTCCAGGGCTGCTTGGACTGTGAAAGCACGCATTGCACGCTGGATGTTGCAGGAAAGCATGTCGTGCCTGCAATAGGAGAAACCATTGAAGACAAGCATTGTCATAGCCAATAGGTCTCTCCTTTGGGACCTTATCAAAACTGTTTAGCCATGCAACAGTTGGTGTCGTTGCACCAAGGATATTGTGCTGCATAACTAAATACTTATAAGGCCCCAAAGGCGAGACCTATTGGCTATGTCAATGCTTGTTTAACGTTGGCATGGACATTCTCCAGGAATAAAAGCTATGAAATAAGAGATTGCCAGCAGTCAATTTGGACCACCCCCTCCCAATCTATCACTCCCCTTAAACCCATATCGAAAGGCATCATCCTGTGCTGTGAAAAATATCAGGCCTGGATAGAGGAAAAAATAATTCCCTTTCGGGCCCACTGAGTATTGCAGTGCCCACTCAGCAAGGAGAAAAAACCCAATGATGAAGCACCACTTTGGTGGGGAGGGCTATTGCACCCGAAAAATGGGACCTTCAATGATCCATTGGTGATGCTGACTCCACTATTTCGGTTTGGAATATGGTGATGTGGTGGAACAGCACACTACACACATTTGTGGGTGGGACACATATATCTACCTACCCACCCTCTGCAACCAAATGATAAATAATCAGCAAAGTCTACCTGTACAGGTGTTCTGCAATGCAGGGTGTCTCGTAACAGACATAATTCTAAACAACCACCTTACCAGAGGAAAGCTTGATGCTGGTTATTGTTGTGTTACGCCCTGGGGTATACTCAGGAACTGCTGGGGGTTACCAGATACTGGGCGGGGGCAGGAGCACTCAATAGAACACACGGGACCACTTTACTGTCTTAGACTGAAGTGCTGACCCAGAGCGGCCGCCCTCCTTTTATTCTAACCCCGCAGGCCACGCCTGGCCTGCGGATGGGGTGGGTTCATGAGTGTTGGCCACTAGACCGCCAACTGTTACATCCCTATCCAACCCAATTCTTTTGTTTTATTTTTGAAAACAAACACAATGTCTTAAGCATGTCAACAGGTTCAAAATATTGTCACTGTACTTGCGTGAACCTCTGCCAGTGATGCCCGGACACCTGGACAGTTCCAGCCAAAAATATGAAGGGGTCTGTGGCTTTATTGACATTTACATCACAAATAGTTAGAAATGAAAGCAGCTGTTGTGGAGAGCTTTCAACGCAACATACTTGGATTATGCTGTGAACTGAAATACAGAACTCCTGGCAAGCAATTTACTTGCAGCATTATTGGGCACTTACTGTGACGGACGATATAAAGTGGCACACATGTACCGTTCAGATGATAGTTTAAATGCAAGTTGATTCAGGAAGTAACAGGTTGTGGACTGTTATTCTTAATGGCCAATGTTGTCATCTGCAGGATGACACAGCGGCAGGAAGGTGGCTCTGTTGTTATTGACCTGTCTAATCAGACAAATTCATTCTAATGAAGAGCTGAAGCCGGTTCTAATGAGCAGAGCGCAAGACGGCGCGGGATTACGTGCATTCATCTGACTTCCGTGTTGACATTACATAGAAGACTACAATGCCTTTATTCGAGAAATGTGTTTGCAGCTATTTGGGATATGGCAGTCTATTGCATTGCCATGACAGGAAAGGACAAAAAAAGCACCTGCCAAGAGTTAATGTCCATGTTTCCATTGCGCCTTAGAAGGATGGTTCCACTCCTCTGGCAAAATGTTGTTCTTGATTTGCATATTAAACATTTTACTTTTTAGTGGATCATTTCTAATTGGCAAAAATGTCAGGAATAAAGCTCAACAGCTACCGGACATAAAGTGGTAACTGCAAGGTAGTTCACATAATGTATTGGAGAAATATGTCGAATGGAGTATTGCTCAGTGAAACGGCCTGGAAGCCTAAAATGATGTTAATAGCCCTACAATACCAGAAGTCCCAAGACGTGGTAAAAATCACCTTTATTGGCAGCTGCTTCCAGCCAATCCTCCCGGTGCCACTCTACCGACGTCCACAGTGCAGCTGGGATGCTTTCCAAGCTATGCGGTATAGTGAGGCAGGTGAATTTATGGGTATGGGGGTGTCACAAAACCTTAGCAGCCCCTTCATTAAGCCATCCCTGCAAGGCTCAGTTACTGCAGACGCTGCAGTGGGCATGGATGCAGTGCAATCCACCTGCTGTCAGCAACCTTGATGGCTTGCTCCTCATCCCTCCCTGACGCTCCTAGAACTTGAGAACAAAAAGAAAGCAGCGGCCGCCAAAATTAAAGCTAAAGTGTGGCGCACTGCAAAATAAAAAAACATAGATTGTTTTAAAAGTTATGTTGGGTGGGCCCCTATAGAGCGAGCGATGCACTGCAAAAACACCCTTTAGAGTGTTTTAAAAGTTAAGTTGGGCGAGCCACACAGAACAAAAGAAAAGGTGTGCTGCCGCCATTGTTAAAGATAAAGCCATTACGAAGCTTCAACACAAACATGTTTGTTTTGTTGAAGTAGTCACCAAATGAACAAATGAACATGTACAGTAAGGAAACTGTACTCGGCTGGTGTTCATGATTTGAAAAAAAGAAGTGATGTATTGGGAGCACCAGTTAATGAAGAATCACTAAAGAAGACGACAGCAGGAGAGAACCATTTACAAACAGCTGGTGGGATTACACTCCCAACATTGATGTCAGCAGGTCTTGCAGGCAGCGTATGCGTGCTGCGTAGTCTCGACCTAAAAAAACAAAATGGTAATGTATTTAAAAAATGGTCTCTTCTTCCCGCTGCCTACACTGGCACTCTCTGCAGATGGTGGAATCTGAACAGCACAGACACAACCCAAATCGACCACCACGCTGGCCAAAGAAAGTTGCCCACAGCTGCAACTCTGATACCTGCCCATTGCCCGCCTTACCAATTCGACCCTGATGGTGACTTTCCAGTAAGTTGTGTGAGTTGGGGTGGCCGTCAGACTACTCAACTCTGTGGGTGTACCCTATGGTGCTGTGATAGCCCTGCGTGGACCTCACAAAATCCCATGTCCTGCTGTTCTTCTTCCCTGCCTTTTGCTTCTACTTTCTGAACCATTAAAATGTCTTTCGTAAAAAGTACAGTTTCATTACATTGCGTTATTGATTGAAACATGTTGTCTAGTAAGTGGGATGGTCTAATACTGCTAGAATGATTGTCTAAGCACCACAATGCGTCTACAGTCTCATCACATGCTGAACAGGACTTAATGGTCCTTGTTTATGGGTCCATAATCGTACCCACACACACACTCGATTTGGGTGTGTCTGGCCTCGTTAGTCTTATAGCAACTTGTTAATGAGGGTTTCCACTGGTGCAGGGTCAGAATAGCGACGTCAAAATATCGAACTGCATGAATATCAAGTCAAGAATATCGATGGTGGAAAATATTGAGGTACGTTTTTTCATTGTTTAAAATATCGATTTTTGTGCAATATAGAAATATCGATTTATAAAATATTGATGGCAAATATATTGTTGTCAACAATATCGACTTTATTTTTTTGGTTTGTTAAATGTTGTTTTTTTATTAATTTGGTAGTAGTTATTTTATATTTCTCTAGTTTTTGGGTGAAAATGTTTGTTTTGATTGTATTTTAATTTATTTTTAGGAGCTGGATGTTGGGTTTAATAGGAATAAGGGTGGGGTGTAACGTAAAATATTTGCCTAGAATTTGAAATAATTTTTAATGTTTGTGAAATTTTAGTAGCAGGATGTTGGGTCTATAGGAATAAGGGTGGGGAGTAATTTTAAAATATTTATTGTATTTTTTAAATATTTTTTTGATTTTGTGTAAAACTTTAGGTTTATAAGTGATAAGGGTGAGGGTAATTATTGAAATATATCAATATTTTGGATAAAAATAGAAATTTAAAATATTCAAAAATGCAGAATTTTGTTTTTGGGTGCTAATATTTTGATGTAAACTGTGTAAAATATTTTATAATAATTTTTTAATTGAATAACTATATAAACGGTTTATTATTTTTTAAATGTTTTAACATATTTGTTTGTTTTTGTTTTTTCTTTTTTGTAGTTTCAATAACATTTGGATACTTTTGAATTAAAGAAATGTCATTGTGACTTAGAATTTAATATTTATATATTTTTATTTTTGCGAGAAGGGGTGTCTTAAATGTTTAATACATTATTAAATTGTATTTTTTTTCAAATTTGGAACACATTTTTAAAACATTGTTACCTTTTTAATTTTGATAACAATTTTACATTGTTTTACATTTTAGTTTTCTCATAATTTTGAAATATTTCATATTTGTACATATTTGTCATTTTTACAATATGTAGCATTTTTTATTATTTTTTTTGTTTTGAAGTTAGGAATAGTGCTTTGTTTGGGGTTTATTATCCAGCATTTTGTTTGAGTTTAGTTGGTTTTGGAGTTGGAATAGTAATTCATTATGTTTTATTATCCAGCATTTTATTTGATTTTTGTTGTTTTTGGAGTTGGAATAGTAATTTTTTGGAGAATTATTATCCATCACTTTCCCTGAGTTTAGCTCGTTTTGGAGTTGGAATAGTAATTTTATTATGAGCCGCTAGGGAAATGAGGGAATCACTCAGCGCCGAGACGCCTATGGGTATTCGCCGCGCTTAACAAATTATAAAAATAAATAAATAAATAAATAATTTTGGGGTTTTATTATCCAGCAGTTTCCATGAGTTTAGTTGGTTTTGGAGTTGGAATAGTAATTTATTATGGTTTATTATTCAGCACTTTCACTGAGTTTAGTTGGCTATGGAATTGGAATAGTAATGTATTATGGTTTATTATCCAGCACTTTCCCTGAGTTTTGTTGGTTTTGGAGTTGGAGTAGTAATTTATTATAGTTTATTATCCAGCATTTTTCCTGAGTTTAGTTGGTTTTGGAGGTAGGAATAGCATATTTGTATTGTTTATAATGTCGTTTTTTTATATTCAAATGTAATTGATTTAGAACACGTGAAACAAATCAGCAGGCACACGGAAATCATTAAGTCAAATACAATCCTGTAGTCAATGCATCCCCCAATCAAGAACCCCAAAGGACATACACAGGCAAGATATGGAGTCAGGTTACTCGAAGCCCTCAACATTACCCAACCATGTCCCCCACACTCTACGATACTTTTTGTCACACCCCTTGGCCATGTACAGGGCTTGCTCCTGGGTGGCGCACTAGTCCACCCCTCTATGCCACCACTCCAGATCAGGTGGATCAGGACTTCTCCAAGCCGCCGCTATGTCCCGTTTGGCCACAATCATAGCTGTATTAAAAAGTAACTTTTCATTTTTGGACCCATCCAGCCCATCGTGATCCCCGTGGAAAAAGTCAGCCGGGGTGTAAGCACATCTCGCACATGACGTGTCCGGGCGCAAATCTGTTCGGAAAAAGTGAAGGGGGTGAGATACACAGCTTTGCGGGTAGAAGAGCTTAATCAACTTAAATTTGGCGGGGACAGTGACTGTCCTGGGGGCCATGAGAGCATCGTGCCAATCCACTTCATCAAGGGGTCCCACCCATTGTTCCCTCAACTTAACTAAGGAGGTGGGGGTGTTATTAACTAATGTGCAATAAATGCGGGAGATGCCCCCCTTACCCAAGTCCCCCATCATTGTCTGGGCCTCAGTGGGGCTATATTTGGGGAGCCTCGTGCCATCCGGGATGTGTGTATGGAGGGTGTGTCTCATCTGCAAATATTTATAGAATTGAGACGAGTGTAGGGAGTAGCAAGTTTGAAACCCCTGGAAGGAAAGTACATGGCATTTAGCCCAAACATCCCTTAGTTGTGAGATACCAATAAGGTCCCAAGTTTTACATCCCTGCAGTCTGCAAACCTCACGGAGCCAGGTCTCATGCCAGAGGGGTGTACATTGGGTCACTTTGTGTGTCCGTCCGGTATGACGCAACGAGGCCTACCAGGCCAGTAACACAGAGCGTGTCACCCCAGGCAATCGGGTTGGGATGGGTCCCCTGTACATCATGGCCTGGATTTTAGTGAAACCTAGTTCACTCATCTCCAGTCTATAAGCCGGGTCAGACCAGCCCCCATTGAACCAGTCGTGGACCACCAGGAGACGTACGGCCAGGAAATAAAGGTATAAGTGCATCATCCCTATACCCCCATAAAAGGAGGGAATCCAGCAGGTGGACAGAGCCAGGCGCACTCTCCCACCACCCCAGAGAAACCGGGTAATTAAACTGTCCAGTTCCCGGTACCAAGTCCTGGGAAAGCAAAAGGGGGTATTTTGGAGGACATAAAGAAATCTGGGGAGGATCATCATTTAAAACAAGGCCATCCTCCCCAGGGGTTCAGAGGTAATTTTTTCCATTTAAGGAGATTTTCCTTGGCCTTCTTGACCAACAGGGCTACATTAAGAGCCCAGACCAGCTCGGGAAGGAGGGTAATCCATATCCCCAAGTATTTAAAGGATTGTCGCCGAAGTGGTATGGTGGATTGCAACTCAAAGCAATCCCTAAAGAGATGCAGGGGGATCAGAACCGATTTACCAGGGTTTAGCCCGAGACCACAGGCCTGCTCAAAAGAATGTAAGGTCTAGAGGTAGTATGGCCCGGAGGAGGCTAGATCAGCCAAGAAGTTCAGGACAACAACCGCATATAATACGATCTTGTCTGCTTCGATATTACGCCACTTCCAGCTGTAAATGCATTCCTCAGCACACACTAGGGAAGCGAAGGGCTCCATCGCTAGGGTGAATAACAACAGGGAGAGGGGGCAACCCTGCCTTGTGCCCCTGGCAATGGGAAAGGCCTCTGATAGCACCCTGTTGACCAGCACTCACGCTCTCGGGTGGGCGTAAATGACACGGACCAGATATCTGAATTGAGGCCACACCCCATCTCGGCCAAAACATCCTGCAAATATGTCCAGTCCTCTGAATCAAATGCTTTTTCAAAGTCCACGGAAAAGAGGGCTAAGTATGGGGTAAGCATGTGCCGGTGGGCAAGAGCCAGCTGCAGCCTCCGGAGGCAGTGGCGAGGCCCGCGCTGAGGCATGAACCCACATTGGTTCAGGTGAACCACCAAGGTTAAATAAGGTTCAAACCGTTGATCCAGAATGGTGGCAAACAACTTAATTTCTGTACTGAGGAGGGAGATGGGATATTATGTTGTTTTTTAAAGAGTTTATATGTACATTCAAATAAAAAAGGAGATGGATGTTAATTTTTATTGTTTATCTTTTTGATTGCAAACACATGTATTTTTTGTTCACAATTACAAAGTTTTTATTTAGTTTTGTTACACAATTTTTGACAATTTTAAAAACATGATTCAGAATTGTTGATAGTATTCAGAATTTATTATAAAGTATAATATATTTTTGACATATATTTTTCATGTACATTTACAAAAAATATATATATATTTTTATATACATATCTTTTTAACAGTTTTGAAAAATAATACATTTTCTGAAGTATAGTCATGCAAAAGTAAAGTAAAGTAAATATATTTTTTGTTTTTTAATTATAAACATTTAGATTTTTTATTATTTATCATTTTTTATGAGTAAAAGTAAACATTTTTGTACATTTCTTTTAATACATTTTATATAATGTTAATTATATTGTTAAATGATGTAATATCTATTTTTTCAAATTTATATTTTGTACATTTTATGCATATTAAAATATTATTAAGAAAGAAATGTTTAACATATTACATAATTTACAATGTTATGACAAATATATTTTTGTATCTTTTTTTAACTTTGTTATATTGGTTGCACATTTACAATAGGCTTATTGTAATTTTATATTTTGAAGGTGAGTATATGAAACTAACATACAGTTTAATATATTAAATATTATATTTTTCGTTTTTTGATTATATAATATTTAATGTATATTTTACTATTTTTGGTACTCTTTTTGGACACTTAAAAAAAAATGTACAATAAATAATAATATACATTAAATTTTTTGTCTTTTTTATTATTTCTCCATTCTGGTCTATGAGTCAGTCTTTTTTATCATTTGTAGTATGCAGCCTTTTTTTTCCCTTTTTCTCACTTTTCTGTCTATCTGTTTCTTTTTTAGGTAATTTTGCAAGCTGTGTTTCGTCAGTTAAGGTAAGTTTGATTTATTTTACTTTTAAGGTACTTTTGGGGTAAGGGCGAGGTAGTTGTAGTGTAGTTAGATTTGTTAGGTCACTAATTGTTCGATTTTGGTGTAATTAGGTGTTGTTTTGGTGGCTTAGGGGCCTTTTAGGCTGGTTGAAAGACCTGAGTCTTCCCGCCATCCTAGCGGGAACGGGACCGCCCGCCTGCCTTGCGGCAGTCCCGTACCCCTGATCATGATGCGACCGCCACCACGCGGCCGCATCTGGCATTTTAACATTGCGGCGGGTGCTGCTGGCTGCCTGCCACCTTGTGCAAGGACATGTAGGGGGGAACCATAGGTATCGCCCAAGTGCACCCCCCAGCGGCCTGCAATGGGCCCCCAAAGCAAATCCCCGGCAGCCATGGAAAGGCCCTGAAATCTCAACATCCTACTATGGATGGCGGTGCCTGCTAGGCACCGCCACCATATTTGAGCCCCAGCTCCGCCCGGCCAGCAATCGTAACGATTGCTGACAGGTGGAAAAGCAGCAGATGAACTTTCTGTCCGCCGTGATACCCACTGCCATCGTAATATGGCGGTGCGTAATTCACATTACGATGGTGTAACGGTCGCCACTGCCGTGCCGCCATCGTAATCAGCCCCTTAGTGTTTTATGTGTTTGACGTAGTGTTGGATAGAAGTGAAGTCTTATGTACTGTTAGTTATGTGTTGTTTTAATATGTTATGTTGTTTTTAATGCTGATAATAGTGTTTGTGGGTTTGTACATGCTATTGTGGGAGGGTGTTCTTATTTTTTTCTTTACAGGTTTTCCGTTTCGTGGACGGATGGTGCTGACGATGCCTTTATTTTTATTTTAAAAGGAAAATGTATTTTGTTTCTTTGAAACAAGTTAATTTTTTACATTTCCTTTTATTTTTTGGGTTTCTTAAAGGTTTTTTTTTAGCAGATGTTTGGTTTTTTGTGGGTTTCATTATTGAGAGGATTGCGTTGTTAGAGCCTTTTTTCTACAGTTCTATTTTTGTGTTTTTTTTGTTTAACTAATTTTTGGGTTTTTGAGGGTTTTCTTATTGAGAGGATTGCGTCGTTGGAGCCTTTTTTGACACTTGTATTTTTTCTTTTTTTGGGGGCTTTCTTTTCTAATGGATTCATCTTTCCATTTATCTACTATGGATTTGTTTGCTTTCCAGGATCATCTACTGCAACATAACTGTAAGTTCTTTTTTATTATTATGAGTGGGAAATGTTTTTGGTTACATTTGTTTTTTTTTATTCTTTTTTATTTTAATAATTATATTATGTCATATATTTATATGTATGTTTTTAATTTTTAAATGACATATTTATAATTGCTAATTAAAAAAAGAATAGAATTGTGTAATTTAAATGTTTTGTGATTTTAAAATGCTTATGAATATTTAGGATTGTTTTTTGTTCATAGAATCAATTTAGCATTCATGTCTAGGTATTATAGCCCTTTGGTGTTTGGAAATAGTCGAGTTTTATGTTGTAGGTATTCATACATTGTTTTTGTTTACTTACCGAGTTTAGGGACGATTTTAGTTAGGGATTGCTGTAGCCTTAGCTCTTGATAGCTCTGTTCTTTTTTTATGGCATCTATTAGTTTGTGTAAGGTTGGCTGTCCTCTTCCTATTGTGGCTTGGAAGGCTTTGTGACATCCTTCCACCATGTTGTTAGTTTTAGCTTTTTGAGCTAGAGTGCTATCGTAGACGTTCCACCAGGGCATTTGGAACGTTAGTTGTCTACAGTGCCCTGACCTATGTTGCCTTCACCACCAAGTGTCTTTATAGTAGTCTAGGAAGGGAATTAGTTCTGTTTTGTTTTCTTAGTAGAAAGGGTTTTCAAGAAGTATGTTGTAGTGATTGGCTACTTCAGTTGTTGGTACATAGGCCAGGGCTATTATTTTTTGTATTTGATAGGCAAGGTTGCTATTGGTGGAATAATCTATACTTGGAGTTGATTTTTGGAGGTGTCTTGAGATACTTTGGTTGAAGTGATAATAGCAACCTTGTATTGCGGTGTGTGGGTATATTTTTAAAATTGACTGAATCATTGCTTGCTCCAAGTCAACGATTATTTTTTGTGGAAAGTAGTTGTCTGTGTGTTGTTTTATTATTGAAGGAGCTCTATGTAGGTGGTATTTTGCTTGTTAGGGAGTAGTGCATATATTAAGGGGATATTAGAGTCTTCATATTCGCCGTGGATGGTATATAGTTGGTGAAAAGGTATGGGGCAAACTTTGAATGTGCCATCCATCATCCACGTTTCACCGTTATTTAGTTTTTGTATGTTGGTGGTGGCAAAGATGATTCCTTTTTCATGACTGTTATTATCATGAAGAATGGATTCCTCATCTTTGTGAGTGATAGTGTATTCCGGTCAGATTTCTATTTCTGCAAAAGTTTGGGGGGTGGGTGGTGTTTGAGCAGTAGTTCTTTCAGTTCTGGCTATTAATATTTTTAGATTGGGGATGGATGGTAGTTAATTAATTAATACGTTTTTTAGTATTTGGGTACTGGTCTGTTGGGAGCTGGTGCTTGCTTCTCTTATTGTTTCTAGAACATCTCTAAACTCTATTTCTGTCACATTGGGGGGATGATTGTGTTCCCTGACATTAACTACATTTGTTTCTACTATTGTGGCTCTCTCATAGCAAGAATTGGAGTAGTATTTACTACATTTCCAATGGGTTTTGTTTACAGTCATTTTTTCTTGCGTATAAGTGTAGCCCATATAGCAAAGAAGTAGTTTTCTCTTTTATGAAGTGATGAATTTTGCTCCTTCTGACATTTCTTTGTCCTTCTGTGAATATATGTGTGTATATCTCTCTCTATCTCTACATATATATATATATATATATATATATATATATATATCTCACAGGCGCTGTCACAGTCCATACACGAACAGACGAGAACGGACCCAAGTTAAAGTGCAGAATTTTCATTTATTTTCTTCCCCACACCACCGCATTGACACGTTTCAGCCTCCCACGAGGCCTTGATCATATGAACGCGCTGATAAAGTGTAACAGTATTTAAAGTGACAGTGCTCAATAATTGCCTAACTTCACGTGCAGCATAATGATAGACATAGACAAGTTAATACAATTCCAATTAAACAAGTTTATTTATTTATTTATTTATTGACATTTGTAGAGCGCGGCGAATACCCGTGGGCGTCTCGGCGCTAATTAAGGGATGGATCAGCAACTGGGGTAAAGAAGATATACATGGCTATTGGTCAAATACCACGTCTTTAGCTGTTTGCGGAATGTGAACAGGGAGGGACTTGCTCGGATATGTGCAGGAAGGGTGTTCCAGAGTCTAGGGGCGGCAACCAGGAAAGGCCTGGTTGAAAAGCAATAAGGAAAGCCTAAGTACGGTTCCTATTACCGTTAAAACAGGGACTGTGCAACATAGGCAATTTCTAGCTTGAAATAAGTAGATAAAACTCTTTAAATCCAAATGTAAAATAGAGTTTTAAAAATGTGATCAGCAATAGAGTATAAAACTGTAAAAAAATAATTTACACTTTTCTAAAACAGTTTCAACAATGGGAAAGACCAATGCTAGATAAGCACGAGAGTCATCATTAATCCAGAAGCACCCGGTTATTCAAATAATTGCTTGATGATGTACCAACTCATAATATGATATACATATTCACAATTGATCCCAAGGTCGCTTTTTCATATCTGAACCTGTCCATGTATAATATAATCTAAAAAGTGCATGTGCAATTCCATAAAGTGCTGCAAGCTAAGCCAATATGTGCAAAATACAAATAATAAAATGAAGATATAATAGAAAAATAAGAGCAGATAAAAATTGCATTATTAAAACTCATTATGATGGATGTTACCGGATACTATCACTGTACCTAGAATATCTAACTTTTACCATAGGAGCATACTTAACAAATTCAGACATCCCCTGTAAAGATTATAGTGAAGCTCAGTTATCTTACAGACAAGTATACATATCTTCACTGGAGTTCAACCCATTGGGTATCTTAGTATCTAACTCCAGTATATAGTATGTTTCCAACTTGCGTAATACAGCTTCCCTGTTTCCCCCGCAATTCATAGGGGGAACACTATCAATGATGAAATAACTCAAATCCTGGAGATTATTATTGTGGCAGGTCTTAAAATGCCTGGCAACCGGGTATGTTGTATCATTGTTTGTGATAGGTCTCATGTGCTGGAGCACCCTATGGTGAGCCTGCAACTTGGTGCTACCAACATATTGCAGGCCACACGGGTACCCTAGCACATATATCACAAACTCAGTTTTACAGGTTAAGAATTTTGAAATGGTGACTGGTTTAGTGGAGAAAGGGGTAACATAGGTAGTTTTGTTGCTGCCGTGTTGACAAGCTTTACAAGATTGGCATCTATAAAAGCCTTTTTTTGTGCTAAGCCAAGTTTTAGGAGTGATAACTTCAGGACTGCTGTTAACTAACGTATCACCCATAGACCGATCTTTGCTAAATGTCAAAATTGGCTTTTTTGAAACCATGTTACCAATGATGGAGTCATTACGCACCAAGGCCCAATTATCATTAAATATGCGACGTAGGGCCCGATGTTGCCTATTAAAGGTCAGGATTAACCTGGATGGCTGATCTGTCGGATTAATGTTGTTGACTTCTGCAAACTTAGATTCTAGAGCCCTAGACCTAGAGATGAGCGTGGTTTTCTTACTAGCTTTGTCCACTACCTTCAATGAATATCCTCTGGCTGGGAACCTTTGCTTACTTTCATTTTGAGCTGATAAAAAGTCATCCTCTGTACTGCAGATACGCCTAATTCGAAGCATCTCCCCATAGGGGATGCTTCGAATGAGATGGTCCGGCTGGTGACTAGAAGCATGCAAGACACTACTGCCAGCAGTCGGTTTTCTATAGAGGCGAGTTTCCAATTTACCATTGCTGATAAAAAGCCTCTACATCTAAAAAGCATACTGTTTTTTTTGCTGACATTAGCACTGAGTTCCAAATTAATGTTGTTAACATTCAAATCAGCAATAAATTGATGAGCTAGTCTCTCAGAACCCTTCCAAATTATAAACAAATCGTCTATAAAACGATACCAATGAAGGACATGATTCTTAAAGACATCACCAAACTTTATCATGAGGACCTGCTCCTCCCTAAGCCCCATATGCAAACAGGCATAGCTTGGGGAGAAGCAGGCCCCCATCGCAACGCCCCTTATCTGGTGATACAACTGGTTATTGAAAAAGAAGAAGTTGTTTTTTAAACAAAATGAAATCATATTCAATAACATCATGTTGTGATGGTAAAAACAGAGGGGTCTTGAGGATAAAAAATGTTCAATTGTATATATGTATATATATAGAGAGAGATAGATAGATAGATAGATAGATAGATAGATAGATAGATATTAAGTATAAGGTCTTTAATAGTAAACATGTTTGTATAATTCCTTTATTTCCAAATATACATACATTTGTCTTGCTTTAATTTTGTCCATGGATAGTTTATTGATTGTCGTGGTTGATTCACTGTTTTCTTTTGCTGTTGGTTTAAAAGCAAAATGTAATTTTTATTAAAGTGGTACATTTTATTTGATTATTTCGTTTATTTTGTTTCCATTTTTATTCACTTGAGAAAAAATAATACTTACTATTTTTAGTTTATTTCGTTGATGTTGTTGTATGTTGAAGTTTGTAGAACCCGTGAAGAGAAAAGTATTTGTTAATTATATTTTGCTTTTTTATTTAATATATTGTTTTTTATTAGTTTGCTATATTTGTTGGTTAATTAAGATACTTACCTAAATGTATATTTTTGTTTAATGTTGATTCTGTCCTTGTTTTCAAAGTTAATCCTTGTTTTGAATTTTTTAGGGGGACTTTTAGTGGTGCAGTATGTGAAATATAAAACAAAAACCGTATAGTTTTAGGTAATTTGATTAGTTCAATTATTTGACTCTGTTTTTATTTTGTTATAAAAAAGTACTTTTTTTAGTTGATAAAGTTTCTTTCATTGATGTTGTGGTTTTGTTGACTTCTGTAGAAGCTGTTAAAAGAAAAGTATTTGTTAGCTATGTTTTGCTTTTTTATTAAATGTATTAGTTTGAAATCCTTTATTTTATTTGTTGGTTAAGTTGTATACTTACTTTCTTATACATTTTTTGTAATGTTGATTTTATTGGTGTTGTGGACATAAATTTTTGTGTTGAATTTTGTAGGTGGATTTTTATTGAAGTTTAATCTGTGACATATAAAAGAAAACATGTTATAGTTTTAGTTACATTTTTTTCAGCTGATTTTAATACTTTAGTTACAAAGTTTGGTTCTGACTTTTAATGAAAGATTTTTAGAATAGTTGTTTGCATAGTTCTTTTTCGTTCTATTTTCTGTCTTGTAAAGGGTCATTCTTCCTCCGTGTTTGTCCGTTATATGGTAAATATTTTGTTGATTAATTGTTTGTTTTTATGGTGGTTATTTATTTAATTACAGTTTTCTATTGGTTTCTGTTGGTGTAGTTTCAATTTATTGGTCGTGATAGCTTTTTTGAATTTTTTTAGCATTTACCTTTTAATTTGTTTAATATTTATTATGTTTATTTAACGCCGATTCCGATGTCGTTGAAAAAGCCCTCCGAATCGGATTTTGCTTTCCCGGATCCGATTCGTAGTCCGCGTTTCCGACCGAATCGTACACAGGTCCGAACAACCAAGTAAAAGAACGACCAAGTACGATGCAAAGATCACGTACGCGTTGACCGAATCGTTTTCGGGACCCGAACCTGTCCGTATAACTCGTTCGTAGCTGAATCATGCCGCGCAATGGAGCCGAATTCCGACCGAGCCAGTACAATGCACGAATAGGGCAGCCGCTTCGCCTCAGTCTCAGCCAAAGCAGGCCCCCCTTCACCCAAGACCCTCCGAATCTGTCACAGGGATGTGCCCATGGGCCCCCCAATCCAGGCATGCACAGTGTGACAGGCACCATGGCATACCCGCCACAGTGTGTACACTTTTCCCCACCCACCCTTTTTTGCTAAGGGAGCCTGTGTACACATAAGATAACAGGCTCCCATAGAGTTCAATGGGAGTCCAAAAAAACCGAGTACGTAAGCATAAGGCTGCATCGTACTTGCTTGTTCAGACTTCTGGAGCATGTTTCACTCAGAAAGCCCTCCAGATCTGAGTCGTACAGAGATCGGAATCGGACCCTTAATGTTTTTTTTTTTTTACATATGATATATATTTATGTTTGTTTATTTTTGGTAGTTGTGATTTTTTGATGTTTTATTGTTTTGTTTACTTATTTGTTTTTGGATTTTTGTGTATTTGTTTTATTTGTTATTAATTTTGTAATTTGTTTTAGTGTATGTTTAAAATGTTTGGAATATGTTATTTTATTATATTATTGAAAATTGTTCATTTTTAGGTTTAAATCTTATTTTCTTTATAGTTTATATGTATTTTATCGATGTTTGTTTTTGTTGTGTTTCATTTTATTTTAATGTTATCAATATTTTTGTCTTACTTTTGTTGATATTTTTGTCATCGAGAGTTTTTTTAATTATATTTTTTTAGCGATGTTTGTGTTATTTCTGTTTTGTGTATTGGGTGTCGATATTTTTGTATTCGATATTGTTGACTCAATATTTTTGTAGTGCGATGTTACAGGAGGCGATGTTGTATCAGTGATCCATTTCCACTTACCAGTGGATGCAGGCAGTGGTGCAGAGGTATCAATGCTACACCTTCCTGATACTGCCTCAGGTCATAAGGCGGATTTAATCATCTCCTCCATGGGATCTGATGGCGGTTCAGTTGAAGGGCCACCTCTGGTGTCTCCAGCCTCGTCAACTTTTCGTTTGTTCGTGCATGCAGGTCATAGCACCTTTTATATATGTTTCATCAATGGTACAATGGTGACACCCGCAGCATTAATCATCTCTTGTATGTTTAGCCAGATCTTCCATTTGTTGGCTTCCAAAACAAATTTGTGATGTTACAACGCGATCAAAATGATCGCGGTATGTAACATTGCAGTTTTCACAACGCAAGTTGTTACAACGACTTGCGCTGGAGGGTGCTGGACTAAGGAATAGTAAGATTTACTATTCCAACATCAGTCTACGTACAGTAGGGAAGGTGTTGGAATAGTAAATCTTACTATTCCATAGGTTATAGCACCATCCAGCGCAAGTTAATGTACCGACTTGCGTTGTAACGGCTGCGTTCTAAATGCATCGCGGTGTAATCACCGCGATGTAAAGGATGTTTTCCTTCCAAAACAGCTAATGATATTTTTTCCAACTGAAGATTAATCATCATTGTGGGCCAGAATGTCAAGTTATTTTTGCTGAACTTGTGTTTTCATTTTCTGTCACTATCCTCCCTCTGTGTGTCCTGAGTTGCATTGTGCATTTGGATGGTGTTATTGCTCTCTCTTGGGCTCGACTGAGCATGTGCTAGTCTACACACTCGTTGTGATGTCATTAGTCAGTTACCTTCAGAGTTCCATTCACAATTTGTGAGTCTCTCGGAACGGCAGTTGGTCATTTGGCATTTTAAGAACTCCAACTCCTTCCAAATTGCTGTTTTGTAAAGAGTACGTTCGTACGTGAGGATCTGGATTCCTGATTTGCAATTTGTGATTTAGTAAGTGTCGCTATTTCCAAATCCGAATTTTATTCCTTCGATCATCGGGCCCCAAAAGGAAAACAGAAGTGTCTACCATTCAGATGGGTTTCTTGAGTACAGGGCTGCTTTCAATGTAGATTGTGCTATGGTATGTACCGCAGTATGCCTTGAATGCAGAGTGGGCTGGGGCAAAATAAGGGAAGGCACAAAATGTATCTAGTGACCGTCTATCACAGCTCGTGGAACCCAGATTGGGAACTTTGGATACAGTACAAGCAAGCAGGAAGTGAAATGTAGATATATATGGGGTCGAAGAGCACAGTAAGCCTGCGGGATTTGGGACAACAATACAAGAACAAAGGCAATGAAAATGCAAAGAATTTGAATGTTTGTGCAAACTTAGCCTTGACAAGGTACATTTGAAAAAGAATGTTGTCAACAAGAACGCAAAAATTGCACAGGAAAGTCTAGGACAACAAATGACAGGGACGGTGCAAACTGAGATCTTGTCACTTAAGTTTCTTTGGGGCAGCTAGGCTTTTCCTAGAGACTATTCAGGGTTGAATTGTTTTCCAGTGAAAAGTCTCCTCACGCCTAAAAATGTCAGTTTAGAGATATGGGCAGAATAAACAGGGGACATTAATCTAAAGAGCATATCAATAATTTTCTTGTTTTTTGGGTGATGTATAGTGGTGTAAAAACCATATAGATGGTATGACGATTTATCTGATTTGGAGTTTTACTGAATAAGGGCCATGGGTTTGTGCAAGGGTGGGTCTTAGAAATTGTCTAGCAATGGGCAAGAGATTAGGAAAAGTGGGGGCTTATTTACAAGCCCCTTGCGCCACTTTTGCGTCATTTTAACATGGGAAAAATTACTCAAAAGTGGCGCAAGGAGCTTGTAAATAAGCCCTGTGATTTATAGGGAATTCTCCAGACCTGGCCATCAGCTCATCTGTTACTGAATAGCAGTTCAAGGTAGAAAAAAATCATTGGAGATAGCCCTATTCTAAATCGGTTGTAACGACCACCATTGTGATCTTCTGGACCTGTGGGTGGCAGGCCTCCATGTAAAAGGTCGAATGGCAGAGTCATGAAAACCCGGCACTTCCCACACCTCTAACAGGAGCGTGAAAGGCACATCTTTGTCACCAGTGTGTGGCTCGTGCTGCCACTCCCATCACAAACCTTCATTGAGACCCCTGCAGTTTTCAAAGTCATTTCTCTGGTCTGATATCAACATTATTAACTTTAAGTACTCAGATAAACTGTAATTAAGGAATGTATGATGTTACAACGCATACATTCACAACGCATACCATCACAACACAACTTTTACAATGCAACATCCATTACAACGCATGCTTTTACAACGCATGCCATTACATCCCAGATGCTATTACAACGCATACCATTACAACGTAAGTATCTAATTTTAATTAAATTAATTATTAATTTTATTTAATATAATTTTATTTTCTATTCTAACTCCTGGGGGGTGTAATATTAGGGTAAGTGTTGGATAGTGTAGAGGTTTAAATGACTATTCTAACTCCAGGGGGGTGT
This sequence comes from Lissotriton vulgaris, assembly GCF_964263255.1. Lineage (NCBI taxonomy): Eukaryota > Metazoa > Chordata > Amphibia > Caudata > Salamandridae > Lissotriton > Lissotriton vulgaris. Next base: position 334,178,349 of record NC_141685.1, read on the forward strand.
AATAGTAGGGTAAGTGTTGGATAGTGTAGGGGTTAAAATTACTATTGTAACTCCAGGGGGGTGTAATAGGAAGGTAAGTGTTTGATAGTGTAAGGGTTAAAATTACTATTCTAACTCCAGGGGGGTGTGATAGTAGGGTAAGTGTTGGATAGTGAAAGGTTAAAATTACTATTCTAACTCCAGGGGGGTGTAATAGTAGGGTAAGTGTTGGATAGTGTATGGGTTAAAATTACTATTCTAACTCCAGGGGGGTGTAATAGTAGGGTAAGTGTTGGATAGTGTAGGGGTTAAAATTACTATTCTAACTCCAGGGGGGTGTAATAGTAGGGTAAGTGTTGGATAGTGTAGGGGTTAAAATTACTATTCTAACTCCAGGGGCTGTAATAGTAGGGTAAGTGTTGGATAGTGTAAGGGTTAAAATTACTACATTTTACAATATAAATTATTAAAATAACTAATTTTATTAATTAAAATTAAATTAAATTAATATTACTTAATTAAAATACTTACCCATACTTATGCTGTAATGGCATGCGTTGTAATAGCATCTGGGATGTAATGGTATGCGTTGTAATAGCATGCGTTGTAATGGATGTTGCATTGTAAACGTTTCGTTGTAATTGTAGTGCGTTGTTAAAGTTGCGCTGTGATGGCTGTTTCCCGTAATTAAGATTTAAACCTACAGATGATTTCTGGATCAAGCCTTAACTTCTCTACCTAAAACCTATTGTGGAGAGTAGCGTAAAAAAGTAGTATTTGGGCTATCCAGTGGCAGTGCCAACCAGATATAAATGCCTCAGTTGTAGTACTCATAATTTTGAACCATGACAAAAACAGATCACATCCAATTTGTGCCACCTTTCCTTCCTTATGTTATAAGAAATAGATAAAAATCAGATTAGAAATCACTTGCTGTTTTCTGACTGTTAAATCAAGAAAATCACTTTGGTTCAGTTTTCAAATTTGAAAGAAGGTGCTAGCTTTACACCAGTTCCCTTTGGACTTTGTGTACAGAGGTATTTTGTGGACGCAAGACATGTGGGGGCTTCTTTTCAAGCCCCTTGCGCCGCCACTGCATCACTTTTTCCCACGTTAAAAGTGACTCCCTGGCGGCGCTAGGGGCTTGTAAATAAGCCCCGTGATTCACAAACAATTCAGCACTGAAGCACTATTTAAAAGTGTGTCCACATTCTTTTATGAGTCAGAAAATTGTTTAGTACTTGTAAAAAGACGTTTGCGATTGATTATGAACCGCAAATAGGAGGGAGAGTGAAAAAAAGCGTCCCCATTCTATTTGGGGTTTGCAATAGAATGTATAAATTGTTTGAGAAGGCACCAGTAGCTGCAGGAATTAGCTAACCATGGACCAGGTGAATGGAGCTCGTCATTGTAGGCAAATAGTCGGTACTTCTAAAGAAACCTCCCTCTGCTTCAACAGGAGTGCATCATTCACTGGCACTGTGTCTACCACAGGGCCAAGCTAAGGTAGAGACTTATGGATAGGGGCCCTATGGATGGCCCTTTCTCAGTGAAATGTCTTTATCCATTTTATTTGCACCACTAATCTTGAACTTCCTAGAAGGGAGGGAGGGAGGGAGTGAGGGAGGGAAGGAGGGAGCAATAATGGATGTTATACTTTCTGTGGCCTTTGACATGATTAATCACCAGATTTTCCTGAAACATTTGCAGAAACTTCTTATTAGGGTTGGGGCACTGGAATAGATTGAGGGCCCAATTTAGAGTTTAGCAGACAGGATACTCCATTGCACATGTGATGGTGTGTCCTCGCCCACCAAACACTCATTCCACCTACCTCAGTTCGAGATGGGCCAACCTTAAATATTCCGTAGATGGAAACTCTGATGGCTACTTCAATGGACTACTTCCTCTGATGGCTCAACAGAGAAGGGGTCATCAGACGAAGGACACTACTTCCCCATCGTATTTAAGGTAGATGATGTTATGTCTTTTTACCAGTCCATCACAGCCCGCAAAAACATCTTTTTTTTCTAATCTCTATAAGGAAAAAAAGATGACCACCTACACCCCGACGAAATACTCCCAAGTTGTGTGGTGCATTCGTTCTTCATTTTTCTCAGAAACAAACTTATGCTTTGGGAGTTTGTTTCTGAATAGCTCAAACTGTGTAGAAGTTTGGTAGGCGTCAAAATTGACACAAACCATCCATCAAACTGTTAAAGACACACAATTGATGGAAGGGATGCAGAACAAATCAAAACATTCACCCCCAATCAAGAGATCTGGGTTAAATCTATCATTCCTTTGCTCACCATGCCACCCCAGTTTAGACTGTTAGCACAATAAAAAACACACTGTGACAGCGGTCCCTTTCAATGTACAGAGATGACCTCGATCACAGCGATTATCTTTACATGTGCAGATGGAGTACCATTGTGATGGCAGAGGTAATGCCCTCTGCAATCCTGACAGACACTACTCCGACAATCACAGCCGACACCAGGCCCTGAGTCTTTTCTAACATGCCTAAGTTCATTTGAGTACCTTCATCTCTCTTCTGTACTCACAGCACGAGGGTCCTCATCTCTTTTGCAACTAAACCTTTACTTCACACTGTCATGTCCTGACTCAAATAACGACTTACACTCAGTTATCTTTTAAGGAGCTTTATTCCATAGCCTCCTACTTCGTCAGTGTTCCTACTCTAACTGCCCTTTCCTTCCCAGTCTCCTCCTCTTCCCTTGACCCACTACCTCCGCCCACCCAGCTACTAGACTGCTCACAACATCACATCTCCCCCTTTGTTAACAAACAAACATAACTGACTTGGTCATAGTTCTTCAATGAGCCATCGTGGCCATTGAATGTCTCGCCGAGGTCGGAGGGACACACCTCCAACTTCCGAATCATTTCCTTGATTGTCCTGTCTCTGGACTACTGCAGCCGGATCAGGCCTTTCACTCTTGTCACTCTCCGATTGTCCAATCATCCTCTGGAGGGACTCTCCCAGGGCAGGAGTACACATTTGAAAGTGCGCTGCATCTCTGGTGATACGTCTGCTTTCCGATGCCGCCGTCACCATGTTGCCTTTCTGATGAGAGATAGTCGAAACCTCCGCTCTGAAACGAGACACATCTCCATTTCCTTGGTGTGGTTTTATCTTGCCTTGCTGAGAGTCTCCTTGATTGCAGGAGTGCATCTTTTTGAAACTGCAAATGTATTGTGTGTTATCCTTTTTCCCAATTCGTGGTGGTTTCCGATAAGTTTCTGGATCTTCCACTCATCTTCAGTTTCCGAGGCGATCACGAGTGCCCCTGTTGAGGTGGCTGTGAAGGGCTCATCGTGATAGTGACAGTTTATTTTCCTTTGTGGCCCTGATGCGATAGATGCTCTATGTTCTTCATGAGTGTGTGTTGATCTGGTTCTCTTCCCAGCACCCGCATATTGTTTTATTTCTCTTTGTCTTGTCTGGTTGAGGGCAGCACTGTCCTCCTGTCCAACGTCATGCATCCCGGACTGGGATGCCTTATTTGAAATGATAATTCTAGTTCGGTTCAGGCACTCATTCGCTACCTCTGGTTGGCCCACCCATTCTCGCTCACGTCTGGGACTGGGGAACTCTTTGACTATCTGAGAAGGGGTACGTTCCGTTCTCCTCTGAGGATGACCTGTCTCTGTCAACACGTCAGGTTTCCTTCGTAGAGTGACTGGATAGTCCTTTGTTATCCAGTGTGTGACATCTGTTATCTCTGTCTTTGTTTGGTACGTCCTTCTAGTCAACCTCACTGATCCCTTCAGGGGTGACGGTATACACTTTATGTCGTGATATCCCTGTGACTGACATGACAGGTTGGCTTGTGTGGTGATGGAATGTTCAGGAACATTGGTGTGAGGTAGGTTGCTCTCGACGGGTAGAATGTCCTTCGGTTGTATGAGGTGTTCGGGTGTTTGATGCCGTGGTCGCTGGCGGGACCCTGACCCCGTCCACTCAAAGGATTGGACAGACATGCATTCGGAATCAGAGGAGTCTTGTGTTGATCCCCAGGATCGGACAGAAATGTCTCCGGAGTAAGAGGAGTCAGGTGTTGATTGCCTTTGAGAACGTTCCTTGTAGAATGGCTTGACTGGTAAATCTCTGACATGAGTAGGCCATGACAAATTGCTCTTCGCATCGGAGTTATTTTTGGGATACTTCTCCGAGTATCTTTCTCGAAGTATCTGCGGTGTCATTTCACTGGAGAAGTTGTTTGACAACCATGTGTTTGTTTCTCGTGTTTGATCCCCGGGTGTTTCATCTCTGCCTCTCTCACGTTCTGTTAATGACCTATTTTCAGTTTCCCCGTTATCTCGGATGTCATGGATGCGAGAATCAGCCCAGCTTCTGCGATCGGTTTCTTCTTCCCCCTTGTTTTGTGCACTGACATCTGCGCAGCGGGTGTGATGTGTTCTCCAGCTTGATGTTTCTTCGTAATCATCTCCAGCAATTGGCAAACAGTGAGCTGCTAGGGCTTGGTCATGTATCAACTTCCGGTGATGACATGACTGGTTCAATCTCTTATAGTTTGTCTTTCTTGCCTGCTTGGTGGGCAGGCTGCCGTCTTGTCCATGGGTGCGATCTGTCCCACTTGACACTTCATCCTCTTCAGAGTATTTTGTGCCATACTTTGAATGACTCCTTAAGGTTGAATAACTCCTCGAGGTTGTGTCAGTGGCACTATCACAGTCCTGAATTATCTCAGTCATTTGTATTGTTGACTCGGAGTATTCTCTGTCATTTTGTCTCTCCCACCGTCTTTTCTTCGATCTACCTTCATCCTTCCTCTTTCTGGTTTTGTTTGTTTCTGTGATTTTATTCTCAGACATAAGGGATGTCTCTTTAATGGTATCTTTGGTTCTTTCAATAGTGTGCCATTCTTCTGATATGTATCCTGCTTTGATCCACACTCCAACTTCAGCCTTCCTGATAATTTCCTTTAGCGATCAATGTCCTCGAAGGATCTTGCGCTTCGTGTTAGAATTCGAACAGCCTTCGATTATCCGGAGCCGAACTGCTTCCTCATTTGTAAATGTGTTGAAATGGCAGCATTGTACCTGACTTTGCAAACGGGTGATGAAGTTTGGAATTGGTTCGCCTGGTTCCTGCTGTGCTGTGTTGAAAACGATGCGATCATGATCCACATCTGCTTGTGCGTTGAAATGGGCACGTAGCTTCTCTTGGAGTCTTTCATAGGTCTCTGTGTCCTCTTCAGAAAATGTTCTGATTAAGCGTTGGCCCTCATGACCCACCAGCTGGAGGAATAGTATCAGACTTTTTCTATCTCTTTGCTCACCGGTTGCTTCCAGGAAATCATCCAGTGATTCCAGCCACCGGTTCCATTTGGGACCCAAACTCCGAGTGTCGGTCCGTGTCGCTGGGGGCGGCACTTCAATGCCGGGATTGGACCGTTGTGTTACTTCTCCCACCGCCGTGAGAGAGGAAGATTCTGATCTGTTACAGTCACAGGACTGTTCACTTTGCGTTCCGTCTTCTTTGCTGACTCTCTTCAGCCAAGATCCTGTGTCTGGTCGTTTGCTCTGAGGTTGGTAAGCTTCGCAACTACCTCAACATGCGCCAGTGAGTGAACTTGGATTTCTTGAGTTCAGACTGGCCACCACTCAGCTACACTGTGCGTGACTCGTGACTCCCTTACTTTAGAGTCGCATGCTAGCTGTAGGTGGTCATCTCCTCATGCTTCTGGATCATTTATTTTCTTGGCTTCTGGTACAGTCTTCTGCAGTTCTGCCCTCTTCTGGTCTTCTGCACTTCTGCCCTCTTCGGGGTCTTCTGCAGGACTGCCCTCTTCTGGGTCTTCTGCACTTCTGCCCTCTTCGGGGTCTTCAGTGATTCTACCCTCTTCGGGGTCTTCTGCAGGACTGCCCTCTTCTGGGTCTTCTGCACTTCTGCCCTCTTTGGGGTCTTCACCGATTCTGCCCTCTTTGGGGTCTTCTGTTTGTGCTCAACGTTGTCTTTATCTCTTGCATTTGCTTATGTTTGTTTGATTACGTTTCTCGCATCTGCTTAGGCTCTTTTCATCACACTTCTTATATCAGCCAGTCCTTGTTCTCGTGCATCACTAGCATTTGCATGTGCTTGTCTGTGTTGTCTCTTGTGTTCGCTTGTGCTTGTTTACTTGTTTGATTTACTTATTGCATTTGTCAAGGCTTGTTTCCTTCACGTTTGTCAATGTTCGCTCATTTGCCTTTGCCAGTGCTTGGTTCCATACACTTGCCAATGATTGTTCCTTTAGATTTGCCAATGCTTGTCCTTGCTGTTCACTTACATTTATCACTGCTTGTTTTCTTGTTCACCCTCTGCATTCACTCGTGCTTGTTTGTCGACTCTTGCATTTGCTCGTGTTTGTTTATTATTTCACCCTTGAGTTTGCTTGTGCTTGTTTGTTAATTCACTCTTGTGTTTGCTTAGGTTTGTTTGTTGTTTCAGTCTTGTGTCTGCTCGTGCTTGATTATTGATTCACTGTTGTATTTACTTGTGCTTGTTTGTGACTCCACTTGTATTAGCCAGTGCTTGTTGCATTAACCCTCTTGGCTCAATCAATGCTTGTTGAATTTAACTCTGCCTGACTCCAAAATGGCCGCTCATGGGTCACACAGGGGATGTCTCCCAAGGCTGCCTGACTCAAAGATGGCCGCCCGCCAACACTCTCATTCACCACGAGGTTTGCTTCATTCAGTCACCAGACTTGAACTTCACGTGGCACTCACCGGCAGCCACTCATTAGGCAGGAGGATGACTTCAGCAGCATTTCCCAGGCTTCTGGTCACTACACCTTTCTCAGTAGGCTCAGGGTAAGCTCCCGACTTCACTTCGTAGTGCGCCTGCGATGTCTCACGCATCGGGGTGAGCTTTTCCTCCTTTTTGGCGCGAACAGCACTCTTGCTTCTGGGATCGTCCACGGGGCTTCCGCAGGGCCCCAGGCACTTTCTGGTCACCAGAGTATCAGGCAGAATTGGGGTCGGCTCCCGATTTTACCTCTTTACCGACGGGCCAACTTGCACACATCGGGGTCGAGTGTCATTTTGACGCTAGCGAGTGCTCCGCTTCAAACGCTCTCAGCGCTCACCAGTGCTCCTCAGCTGGGCTCTACATGTCTGAAAGATCACAGGGCAGGTGCGAACACTACTGGCCTCTCGATCTGGGCGCTGGGCTCATTTCCGACACTCGAGTCTCAGCAGCGGTATCTTCTTGCACGCTGAAGGGGACGGGACGCTTTCCTTAAGGTTATGTGGGTGGCAGGCTCCACCATCCCACCCTCGTCACCAGTTGTCATGTCCTGACTCAAATAACGACATACACTCAGTTATCTTTTAAGGAGCTTTATTCCATAGCCTCCTACTTCGTCAGTGTCCCTACTTTAACTGCCCTTTCCTTCCCAGTCTCCTCCTCTTCCCTTGACCCACTAACTCCGCCCACCCAGCTACTAGACTGCTCATATCACACACACCACCTCTTGATGCATGGTTTAGGATTTCTGCTCTAAATGTGTGACTACGATGCGCATTTTTGATGAGTTTCAAGAAGAGAGAGAGCAATGACACCCAATGACGATGCTGATGCATGAACACAAGCTGGCTTCAACTCACTCCTTCCAAATATGATCATCTTTCACTAAATGCTCCACCCTTTTTGGAATTCAAGCCTGCGGCCCCTATCGAAGGGGCACTGCCCTCCCCATCAGAGGTAGGCATTCATCTTGGCGTCTTCGCCGATTATGAAACAACATTAACCCTCGGACTCATGCAGTTTCCAGAGCCTGTTTTCATCACCTGCGTGTCCTGGGACGAGTGGCAGTCTTCTAAAATCATATGCAGAAATATTTAGAGAGCTTTCACTGTCGTTCGGACCTTTGCCATTCTATCCATGTCAGGCTTCCAGAACAATCCATGGAAAGGCCTCACCAGATTCAGACTTTTTCTATCTAGCCCAGTTCGTTGTAGGCATAGACAGTCTGAACCTGTCTCTGGCATCCTAGGGAAACTTGCCCTGGCTTCCATTGTAGAAGAGGCCTTTTTAAAACAGCCTGTGTGAGGCATCAGCTCTCTTACCTACCTTGAGCCTTTTTTAGACAGTTCATTCAGAAACAATTGTCCTAAAGTAAATCGTCCATTTAGTTTTGCATTTATTTTGATTTTTCTTGACCTGCATGCATTGCATAGTCAATGGTGCAAGAGGCCATTTCAGTAGCAGGACGACATGACACGGTACTCTCTACCAGTACCCTTGCTACAGATCACCAAATTGCACCGTTTTCATTAGAGGCTGAAAACTCTGCTTTTCTACTCTTCAGTTTCATTGATTCGGTGTCTTGTATTTACCTTTTGTATGCGGCTTCATAGCACCAAAATTCTCTTTTATTGAGGTGTTTGCTCACACTTTACCAATATCCCGTTAAAATAGGCTATAATTAGAAAAATAAACAAAAATAAACCAAAGTGAATTTGCATAAGTTATGATGCTTGGAGTACTACCAAAAGGGCAAACTGACTTCATATGAAACTTAGCTTTAAAAATCCAGAAACATATTTTGGTTGAGTTCCTTTTGTGAAAACAGAGCAAATTCGGATTACTGCATGTTTTTAATCCTCACCAACATCTATTTGTTGGCATTAGGCAGATCGCTAGAATTATGTGATTCTGCAGCCACCGCATTTTGGCACATAACTACGGATTGTCTGCATTGGTTTTATAATTCAGTGTTTCCTGAATGATTTTCAGATTTCAACGAAAACTGAATTCTAGTTGAAAGAGATCAATGGGACAACTATGCACCCTGCAGTTGGTGATTGCTCCATTCAGGGGTTAAACTTGTACCAAGTGGCGGCTACTTCTGCCAGACTGTATTAATGCAAGTTAAAGTGAACAAATGGCGAAATAATTCTATCACAGAATGTGCTGCATTGCGCCGACCAGTTTTGCGAATTATTGCCACCGATTGTGTTCAAACCAGATGCGCAATACGCAATCGCTGCATAATTCTAGTGGTCCCCTTTGGAGGTTTGCTTCTTGCCTATTACACAACTAGCGAAATAATATAAAATAGGATTCGTTCCACTTTTGCAGCACGCAAAGTTTCAGTAAAACATGTGACGTAAATCCATGCTTTCTCTCCAAGGCAAGATGCAACTACTATCAGATATTTTAAACAAACACTAGAGGGCAATGTTGGCTTTCAGAATGAGTCATTGTTTAAATGCGACGCCTCTTCAGCTGTAGTGAGATTTCCTTCTCTTTTAAGAACACCAGACGCCTTCGGTCCCCAACCACACTCCCCCCTCCGAGATGCTTTGGGCTTGCCCTAAAACAATATATGTACTTTACTCTGTCTCACTATTGCATAGTGACACACAAAAAAGGAATGAAAAATGAATTGCATTTAAATCGAAAATTGTACTCCGTGGTTACCTCATAATCCAGCGGGTGTGGGATCGCAGCTTCATGGGTTGCGTCACATGTAAAAGCTTTAAGGGTTGTTTGAGTTGTGGTGTTGAGGGAGAAACTCTTTAGAGACGCAGGTGGGTGAGGATATCTTGGGGCCACATTGATGAGAAATCTGTCTCGACATTAATGCTGACGTATTGTTAACATGATCGCGTGTCTAAATGTATGCTCCGATACAGGACCGTACGGGTCTCAAAGGACACAAAATTCAAGCACAGAAGTGACTCTTATAATAAATTGCAAATTCCGCAAATTTAGTACCCACTGTTGTATTTTTTTATTTTAAATAATAGCGTATTTCCAGTTTAAAAGAAACAATCTAAACCTACAGAAATTCACAAAAGTACCCTTCTTTTTTGCTGCTTACACATACACAATCACATACACAATTTAGGTTACCACTTCAAGGTCACACATAATCATAAAAAGCCCAATTTATTTATCTCTCTCGTGTGTACACATTATTAATTGTATGCTGATCTACGTAAAGGTTCCATACATAAACCGTGACAGAATAATTACATATAAACTCGTGTAAAGTTTCTATAGCTGAATGAATACTTTTTCGCCGTTCTAGGGACACGAAATCTGCCGCTTGTTGCCCCTACGCTGCAAGGTGTCTAAGCCCATAAAATATCTCGTTCAATGGGTCAGGATTGCCAACCGGGTGGCCAGCCTCGATCTGTGTCCGTCACACCCACACACACCGAATTTGTGAAGGAAGGGGGCTGCACTCCCCAGCAATGATGGTTGCAGTCACACAGCCCCCTTAAGAGGAAAGGCTGCAGGCTGCTTTTGCGCTTTCAGAGCAACTCCTACCGTACTGTTATTTTGCAGATTGTATGTTTTTATTGGTTGTTTCCCTTCCAGGATAATGTTGTTTTCATCTGTATTTAGCTACATCTGCTAAAAGCGCTCTGAAACAGCTGATTTTGTCATCCAAGTGCTAAGTAAAAACTTTAAAAAACTTTCTGCAATTGAAAAGTGTAAGGCTTGCAAAGTTGTTTTATTATTATTTTTTTAAAGCAGCCTCAGTGGCCGACGGCCGTTCGCTGCTGCTGGAAACCATTCCTGCAACAGCCAAGGAGTTTGTGTCTCGCCTGTGTTTGGCTTCCTGTTCCAAGCACCCACATCCGCACCCACCTTCGGTTATAGGCCAAATCCTGCCCAAGCATAGCCCCTTGAATGCCCTTGTTTCCATTGCAGTGATATGTTTCAGTTGATCATTTTTCCTATCCCTGGTCGGAATCAGGAGCTGTGCCAGAATGGACAGCTGGTTGCATACAATTACAGGCTGCAGTGCGGCTATGGCTTTGAGTTTTCACTCGTGCTTTGCATTGGCAAAAGTACCTTAATGGTGGTGTCAGTTTAAGACAGGGTTGGGTGGTTTGTGGAGCTCGTGCAGATAAGTATGTGTATTTGAGTACATGGGTGTCTGTGAATAATGTTCATCCCACTTTTTTTTATTAGCACTGAGGCGCATATCTACAATAAAAAGTCAGAGCGCGGAGCTGCACCCACTTTGGCAACGCCGAGCTCCAACATTTTGAAAAAGTAGAGATGTGCCGTATTCACAAGAATACGGCACACCCCTGTGTTACCCCTAGCGCTGGTGTAAAAAAAGCTGCCTAGCGCCAGTGTAGGCACACTGCCGCCACATAGCAAGGGTGCCTGCGCAGCAGTGATGATAATTTATGTGCAGGAAGGGACACCTTACTGCACATAAACAATCAATAATGGCGATTTGCACGCAGCACACGTAGAAAGAGCAAAAAACGAGGAGAAATTAATAAGTTCTCTTCATATAGCCATTCTAATGCCTGGTATTCCATGGTGTTAGTTTTTGACGCTGCCCCAGTCAAGGCAATGGTTGTTGCAGTGGAAAGCCCACAGCAACACCCATTGCATGCCCCTTTGCCGCAGACGACTGCTGCAAAAATAATAGGTTGGCCAGGCATCCCAGATTTGCCAGGACAGTCTCGTTTTTCACCAGCAGATTTCAGTAAATGTAGGTCTTTTCCCAGTTTGTAGAGAGGGTCTAGTGAAAACGGTGGGAGGTGCCTTTTTATGTTTTCCAAAGCAGAGATAGTAAGCAAATGTTATAGTCAAGCAATTTGATTAACAGACATGATGCTGACTTTAAAATTTGCATTTAATTTATGCTCTTACTGCCTTTTCTGTAATTCCATGGTGATTAGCACGGTCATTCTGTGCGCTCGGTTGAAGCAAAATTGTAGTCCTTCTATTTTTGTAAAATGTCTCAGTTTTTTACTTTAACATTTTGGTCACCCTAAGAAAGGAGAATATTTACAAGGTGACGTTATGCCACGCAAAGTGGCTTAGCACCACCTTGTAAATATTGAAAAATAGCACTGCGCCACTGGAGCGTCAAAAAAGTGATGCTTCGGTGGCGATGAGAGCTTGTAAATATGCCCCTTAATTTGCCTATATGAGCAATGCAGCGCCTTTGGGACAGAGGTGGGCCTCCATTGGACAGGTCTTCCCCATATGAACAATTGCAAACTAGTGACTGAGTCAATTTTGCGCGACACCAACTTTCCTCAATACCTTTCCAAATTAGATGGCTCAAGGGAACAAGGGAAAAACGGCCACTCACGTCCCCAAAAATTCTCTGTAAAACAAAGAATGCAACAGAATAGATGTTGTCCCCGAGCACAGATCAACAGTTATCAATAATTTCAGAGAAAGAAAGAAGAACCAAATTAAAGTCTTTCTATTTCACAGTTCTTTAAACAATTCCTTTTATTTTCTTTTTTCTTTTTTCACTTTTTTTCTTCAACTTGTTAGGAGATCACCATTCCAATTTTCAATTTTGAGGCTGGTGGGTTTTGTTTTGAACTACAGAAACCATGGAAGAGTAGAAGCTAAATCGTCCTGCAGTCAATCTCTTCTTAACGTGTTTTTCGGCACAGGTGACGCTCACCCAACAAAGACTAAATGAAGTTTTTACACAATGCATTTTGAAGCGAGAGTGTCCGTTTTGCGTTATAAATCAATGTAACGTCGCTCAACAGCATAAGAAAAAAAACTCAGCCTGTTACATTGCATGGAATCTGTATTTTAAAATGGACGCTTTCTAGGTTGAGTCGAGTAACCGCTCACAGAGTCTAACCAGTAATCTGCTGCCTGCCGAAGGAAGAAACCATCATCAATCACCATCCAGTGCATCTTTAACCCCAGCCTCCCCATCGCAGCGGACTCGCTGGAGTGAGCGCGTCCTGCAATCGGCAGGACCCGACATGGCTTCCAGCTTGAGTCCCCAGGGTTGAGGCTAGAGGCGAGTTTTCCAGCTAGGGCACCGACCGGGGGACTGCAAGGACCAGCATTCCACACGCAGCCCAGCTGGTTCCTCTTCCCCCGGCGGCCACGCCCACTGCCTCCCGGGTCTTAACCTTTCGCGGCACCTGCTTCGCGGGTGCCGCTCACAGAGTCTAACCAGTAATCTGCTGCCTGCCGAAGGAAGAAACCATCATCAATCACCATCCAGTGCATCTTTAACCCCAGCCTCCCCATCGCAGCGGACTCGCTGGTGTGAGCGCGTCCTGCAATCGGCAGGACCCGACATCACTCCCAGCTTGAGTCCCCAGGGTTGAGGATAGAGGCGAATTTTCCAGCTAGGGCACCGACCTGGGGACTGCGAGGACCAGCATTCCACACGCAGCCCAGCTGGTTCCTCTTCCCCCGGCGGCCACGCCCACTGCCTCCCGGGTCTTAACCTTTCGCGACACCCGCTTCGCGGGTGCCACTCACAGAGTCTAACCAGTAATCTGCTGCCTGCCGAAGGAAGAAACCATCATGGAATCTGTATTTTAAAATTGACGCTTTCTAGGTTGAGTCGAGTAACCGCTCACAGAGTCTAACCAGTAATCTGCTGCCTGCCGAAGGAAGAACCCATCATCAATCACCATCCAGTGCATCTTTAACCCCAGCCTCCCCATCACAGCGGACTCGCTGGTGTGAACGCGTCCTGCAATCGGCAGGACCCGACATCGCTCCCAGCTTGAGTCCCCAGGGTTGAGGCTAGAGGCGAGTTTTCCAGCTAGGGCACCGACCGGGGGACTGCGAGGATCAGCATTCCACATGCAGCCCAGCTGGTTCCTCTTCCCCCGGCGGCCACGCCCACTGCCTATACGTATTTCACTGACACAACCCCTACCGCGACGCGGGACGCGCGCGGGGCGGAGCTCGGGCGAAGACCGGGCAAAGAGCGGGCCGTTTGAGGCTGTTTGAGGCCATTCGAGAACGTGAAGAGACCGGACCGGGCCCTTGCTCTAAGCTCTGCTTAAACGGACCACAACTGTATGTCCCACTCTAAATTTACAGATATTGACATCGTTCACTCATTTTCTAGCCACCCACCAAGACTTTGTGAAATTCTTCCACCAAAAATGAATACTAGGGGTAGCAAATCAAAAAAGGTAAAAAAAGTTGGGGTCGGCGAACAGCTGTTAGGGCCCATGGACGACTTTATCACGACTTTATCACTAAGGCAAATACTTTTATTGATCAAAGTATTAGCCTGATTGAGGGCAGAGTATCTACTGACCTCGCCATTGCAAGGCGATCCTCAATGGGGCTATTGGCTATAGCAAGATCCCCCGAGACAGAGGGTACTTTAGCACAATTACCACAAGGTAACAACAGACTCCCGAATGTCGTAGACCTTTCAGCTTCCCAACTTTCCCTATCAAACTCTGACCTAGAAAAAACTCCTGAAATTTTACGCGATCACACCCCAGAGGAAGTAAGACAAGCAAGAGGGAGGAGGGAGGGGGCTGTTAAGAAAAGAAAGGAAAAGGAAAAAGTAGATAAAACTGCAGTCATTGACATGGCTGATCTAACTGATCCTACTGTAACTTCAAACCCGGTAGGGTCAACCCTCTAAACGGTTGATATTACTGACCATCACGCACTGGTACATCATTCCCCACAAAATAATATTCCAAGTACCATTACCTCAGGTTCACCTGTTCTTCTATCTCTCAGTAATGAACCTGATACCCTGGAGCTGGTAAACAAAATAACCTCACTATTACATTCTTTCTTTCTTCCTTTAGAAACTAGGCTATTAAATATTGAGACCCAATTGTCTAAAATTGCAAATTCTATAAAATCTAGGCCAATTCAAGAACCTCAAAAAAAGGGAACAGATAACTTGGCTGCACCTGTCCCACAAAAGAAAAAAACAACCTTAGTCTGCCCATCTCCCAAACAACAAACAGTAGTAAAAGCTCCCACAGTGGTGAAACCCCCCCCGAAAGCTACAATACCTACACCTCAGACCAACATAGTCCCAAAAACCCCAGCAACAAAAACAACAGTTCTAAAAACGCCAGCCCCAATAACTCCTGCTCCAAAAAAAACAAATTCTATAGTGAATAAAGGAAGCACGAGAGGAGCTCATGAGGGCAGACTTCCTGCTAATCTGCCACCTGAAGCCTCCCCATTCGTGGTTGTGATGACTGGGGTACCAGTACGAACGGGGGAGACTGTAGAACCTAATTGGTCCTTAAAAAATAAGGTCCAATATTGGTTAAATACAAATCGACCCATTCCCCCCAATTGGTCAAGCAGGATATCAACGGTATGCAGGACCCCATGGGACATGGCAAGAAAGTAATACAGGGAGATTGCATTGTGATCACTTTCGAGGATCCAAGAGTAGTCGAGTATATTTGCTCCTGGGAACATCACAACACAAGTGGTGGGATTGACACAAAGTGTCTTTCCTTTTTTTACCCTAAAAACATCATAATAGCCACTTTAATGAATTTGATAACATCTGGCGCAAAGCAGTCCCACAGCCCTGGGAATTTGCCATCCCTAGATCAAAAATGGACCCGCGACAAAATGACCATGATAGCCCTTGGTGGCCAGTAGACCCCAATTATCAGCATCATGAGGGTCCATGGCAGATTGTGGGACCTCGGAATAGAGGAAGAGAATGGGAGCAATGGGGTGGACCTCCGCAGCGACCATATAGACCCATCTATAGAGAAACGCCACATTGGGAAAATTGGTCGGGCATACCGACCATGAATCGGTTCAGTGGCCTAGAAATGGTCGACTGACCATCAGCTGAAACTTCAACTCTTGAACAACTCACCTCACCCCCAGATCCCTTACGGAGGATGCCGGCAGTGCAAGAAAATAAGACACAATCCCTGTCTGTTATTTTCTGGAATATTGCGGGTCTCCGCCCCAAAATAGAGGATGGCTCCGCTGCTCATTTTCTCGAAGAAGGCAAGATAATATGCTTACAAGAGACATGGGCCACGAAGGAGTTACATCTTGTGGGCTATAAAACGTATTTCTCCCCAGCCCTTTCAAGTAATGCGGGTAGGCCTAAGGGGGGCTTGGTTATTTACATAGCCAACACAATACCAAACTTGAAGTTACTAAAAACAGAATCTGCCCCAAACTTCCAATTGCTTTCCCTCTCGGTAGGGAAAGAAGTCATCATCATTCTAATAAATTTCTACAATAATTTAGAGGACAACCATTTTATTAACACCCTCTCAACAATTCAGGAAAAAATCGCCAATTATAGACAACTGTGCGAAACAAAGGGTACCGTCCATCTATTATGGGGAGGGGACTTTATTCTACACCCCTGTCTGCGCTCGGGCAATCAGAGTTGCGGGATAGTGGACGAGTACGATAACCCTCTCGTGCACTTTCACCATGAACGAACGGGGGCAGCTATGAATAATCTTCTTACAGAGCTTCAACTCTCAATAGTAAACAAGAAAGACCCTGTTAAGAACGCACTAGAACCAACATACCTAGGGAGGGGGCACAAGACCACCGTCGATTATATTCTTTCGACGGATGGATTGAGACATATAATTAGGGATTTCACACTTCTGATAAATACTCTAAGCGATCACTCTGCACTTAGACTGGACCTAGACCTGCATAATCTAGTAACGCACACAATAATTGCACACACCCTATTCCAAAATAGGCTTGAATTGGGCAAAATAAATGGATTTACGATAAAATGGGAAAAGATTGATCCCATCCAACTAACCAATAAATTAATAAAGATAACATACCCCAACATAATAAAATGTCTAGATTTCTCAACAGACGATAGGACGGTCCTTGAAAACTTTGAGACTATCTTGGAGAAAATGAAAGTAATATTGACTAGAAAAATTAAGCAGACTAAGCCAACTCCAACAGGTTGGTTCAATCATGACTGCACTATGATGCAAACCAAGTTAAAAAAGGCTCTTAGACAACCGAATAGAGATCAGCAACAGATACAGCATCTCAGGCTCCAGTACAATAAGGTTAGGAAGCTGAGAAAACAAGAGCTGAAACAGGCTCTATGGGACGACCTTCATAAAAGTGCACTTACGAGAAACAGTGAGTCTTTCTGGCGAATAGTCAAAACCCCCTTCTTATCCGATTCTAACAGACCTCAGATCGATGTGGCCATAGAAGAGGAAACTTGGGTAAATCATTTTTCTAATATTTTTAAACTAACATCCCCAACAGAAGAATTGTACCATTCCCTTCCCCCCGTCGATTTCCCAATTAGCCTACAATTCGACATACTCGATGTAGTGCAGGCACTAAAACTAAGTAAAGGGGGTAAGGCACCTGGACCAGATGGGGTGCCCGTAGATCTCTTTAAACATCTCCCGGATCTCTGGGCCCCCATACTCACAAGAGTATGTATTGCAGCAGCGAAACTGGGACTGATGGAGTCTTGGTCCAACTCCATCATGGTGCCAATTTTCAAAAAGGGGGACCGCCAGGACGTCAAATGTTATCGTCCCATTTCACTGTTAGATTCTCTAGGAAAAGTAGTCGGCAGAGTAGTCTTAGAACAACTTCAGCAATGGGCAGACGATAGGAAGATCCTATTGGACCTACAATTTGGGTTCAGGGAAGGTTTTGGAACCGTAGAACAGGCCCTCAATTTAAGCATGATTGTGTCCAAGTATATTCACGCAAAGCAGGGGACAATGTACATGGTATACGTGGACTTGTCCTATGCGTTTGATTGCGTATCTCATGCGAAGCTATGGTCCCTTTTGAGAAATATGGGGGTGGATCTCCCACTTCTGGATTTTTTAAGAGAGTTATACGCGGAAGCTTCTGCAAGAGTGCGCTACGGGACAAAAGGGGAGCTTACTGCGTCTTTCAGAGTAGAGCGAGGAGCCAGGCAGGGGTGCGTCCTCGTCCCCTTCCTCTTCTCCCTGTATACTAACGGACTGGAGGAGAAGATGTTGAGGGGGGGCAGGACCTCCCCAGACTAAGACAACGCCTGATTCCCGCACTGCTCTACGCGGACGACGCGGTCATCCTGGCCCGCACACCAATAGAACTCCAGAAATCCCTGACCAAATACGCTGAATTCATGAGCGCCTTAGACTTACATATAAATGTTAAAAAAACATTTGTTATGGTGGCTGGTGGAGGGCGAAAATGTACAAAGAACATCTATTTAAACGAACAAAAACTCGAGAGGACTCCCCAATACCCTTACCTGGGCATAATGATAGACGAAAGACTAAATTGGAAAGCAGCCATTGAGTCCAGGAGACATCTTTTTAAGAGAGCTATCGTAGCATTGATGAACTTTTCACAACGACTCGTAAGGAGACCACCAGTCGAACTGCTAAAAATCTATGCTGCAAAATGTCAAGCCATTGCTCTGTATGGGGCCAGGGTATGGGGGCATGCTGATGTCGGCTCTCTCCAAATAGCTGAGAACTCCTTTATGAGATTCCTTCTATCTGCCCCAAAGTTCTCTTCCATCTACGCTTGCCACGCGGAATTGGGAATCCCTTATATAGAAGATCTGATAAAGGTTCAGCCACTGTTACTATGGAGACACATCTGGCTATCGGACAAGAACATCCTGACCAAAAACATCTTAGAAGACTCAATGGCACTGGATCGCGTGCACAAAATAGGCTGGCTTACCTATGTCAGGCACTTTCTCACAGACTTGGGACTAGAAAGGTACTATATCACACCAGCGACCCTAACTGAAATAACTAAGAAAGAGTTGAAGCAAATAGCTATGAACCATCTAGAGACTCTCAGAATTACTTTGCTATCGACTAAACAATCTGTACTACATGCAAACATGGTACAGCTCACACCACAAATCCAGCCCTACCTTACACTAGAAATCAGCACATACGATAAGATGCTCCTAACAAGATTCAGACTCAACCTTTTCCATAGACTAGTGGCCTTTCCAAAAAAAAATACTTGGGACTTAAATTTGGCTCACTGTCCATGCGACGATATTTCCCCACAGTCATGTATGCACACGATACTGTTTTGTAAATATTTTCATCCCCACAGAAAGATTTGGTTATTCCCACTGTTAAAGTCCTGGGGTTTTAGACAATGCCGTCCGGCTATGTTATCTCTACAGATGTTAGATTCTGAACGCACCTGTTACCATGTACTAAACTTTTTAAAATGCATTATCAGGCACAGGAACAACCTTTAAATATTGAATTATCTGAATGAACTTATTTTCCTCCTTTTTAAATCTTGGAATTTTGCTAATGTATAGTATCATAACATACCTGACAATTTTTTTAAATAAATAAATGTATGAATTTTGCTGTTGCTTTTATGGTTTTGCAATGTCAAAAACCGAATAAAGAAATGATTATTATTGTGTTTAATGGTGCAACAGATTACACCTTCATCATAGTTAAACCTACAGTTGGTGAGAACTGTTTTTTTCATAATGGTAAATCACTGGGAGTTTAATATTGATGAAAACTAGACTGAGAAAGAGACTTCCTCTTCGTTTGTGTTACTGATTTATGCGTAGAACAGTGCGTTTTTTATAAACAATATTGGGATTATGTGTTACATTTTACCTCATTGTTTGTCTGCTATCATGCCCTGTTAGAGGTAAAAGTAGACAACTGGGCCTTCTACATTTAACATTTTGCAAATAATTTAATAATATTTCACTATGTTTTTGTGGCAGTTTAAATGTATTTTTACAGCAGCATTGAGAAAGTAGCATGACACCCCTAAAATTCATTAGGCTTGTTGATAACTTTTTTCTTTAAATGAATTTTGAGGGCTCAGAATGTATTCCCTTTTATTCAGGATGGAAGAGATTGAGGTTCCAAAGACCAGCGCTTTGATGTCTTAGAGCAGGAGAGAAGGCTCAGTTTAGACTACTAAGTGTGTGTGGCATGAAAGCAAGTACAGGCCAACCCAAACATTTTGAGGATTGGGCACTGGAGATTAAAAACTGCTGGATATACTAGTTTGGCCAACGATTAGGACTGATGCCCAAAAGGCTTTTCAATGTCAGCAATTATCCCAGGGGATTCTAATGTAAAAATATCAAGATTTATCCAGGTACAGTGTAATTGTTTTTAGGAGAAGAACAACACTCTCCGGGCAAAAACAGAAGAGATGTCCTTAAACCTGCACACGAGAGACAGAAAGCCAGCTCCCTGGTTTTTATCCATTCCGTGTCTATGGAGAAATGCATTGATATATTAGATCCTTGGTTACTTATTTGTCCTGATTGCACTCTAATAAATCCATTTAACCATTCAGCTGGGCTTCCTATTCCTTAAACTCTGTGAAGTTTTTGAGATGCACCACATAGTACTGACCAAAACTCCTTTAATAATAATAATTTATCATTACATGACATTTCATAATAGCAAACACAACAAGATGATGGATGGAGTGCAGAGCCATCCCAACCACTCACCAATAGTCACAGATCTGGGTTGACTCCATTGTTCTTTTGCTCAATATGTGGACCCAGCCATATGCAAATCAGTCTTGACCCTGTTCCTCATGGGAACAGTACAGACCGAACTGCCAGGTCAGATCCTCCCTGGTCTCGAAACAAGCATCTTGGGACCGGTTTCGGGGGATTACCCCACATCAGCCAGGCTAGCCTGAATCCAGTGGCACAGCGAGGAAGGGATCCACATCTGGGCGTACCCTTGACCTCTTAGGGCAAACATAGCAAACACAACAAGATGGTGGACGCAGTGCTGAAACTTTTCAACCACTCACCCCCAGTCACAGATCTGGGCTTGATCCATCATTCTTTTGCTCACTATGCCACCCCAGTTTGGACCCAGCCATATACAAATCAATCTTGACCCAGTTCCTTATGGGAACAGTCCAGTCTGAACTGTCAGGCCAGACCGGAAACAAGCACTCTGTCCATCATCATGTTGCGTTTGCTATGACATTTCATAATCACATATGGTTGTTCAATAACATAAAACAAGGTGTATTTGTAAAGCACACGTTCACCAGTAGGCACCTTGGCACTGAATAACAGATGTTTATTGTTACCCAACTCAATGGTACTCATTTTATCGACCTCAGACGGATGAAAGGCTGAGTGGACCCACCGGGATTTGTTCCTGTGACCATGAGGTCAAACGCAGGCCGCTGCAGTGGACACATTAGTACACTGAGCCACCAGACCGGGCACTTTGAGTGCGTCTTATGGGGTACGTAAGACTACAACTCCCAGAATACAAATAAATGTTCATTAAAAAGGATGACCAGGTTAACGTGCTACACATGACACATGTCTACTTAGCACCATGTTTCCTGACACGTGCACTAATTAAATTGCACCACATTACCCTGCCACAATGATATACTGGAACAAAGCAATATAGAGGCACATCATTAAATATTCACTAGGAACAGTGCTCTCAAGTTGTACCATGGATATGCATTTATAATACAGTCCAGTTTCTTTCATACAATTTTACATTTACCATGATAAACAGTTGAAATGCATCATTCAGAATGCGAAGGCAAGCATTGGTTGGTTGTAATGCTAGCAACATGAACTGGAAAATGAGAAATGCAAAATTAGGACTCCCAGTTTTATGTTTTTTATTTCTTTCAAATTTCCATCTGTTTTTATCCATATTTATTTTTCGCTAACTTTATCTGTATTTTATTCACATTTATTTTAGGGTTTATGAAAAATTAAGATGAATGTAGTATATTTCTACATCTATTTCACCAATAAATGTACCCTCTTTCTTGAATGCCTGACAGGTTTCAATGATATGCACCCCACAGATGACACATCAATATGCTAATATGAAAACATTAACATTTTAGTATCAACCTGGCAATTATATACTACTACTTAAGACTCATTACTAAAATATCTTTCGGTTTTTTAATCCCTTTGCCTGTGAACCTGCATAGCTACAGGCCAAGTAGTCATGAATGATGGCATCTAGAATCACTCAAAAAGCAACCTAATTTCCGTTTTTATCCACATTTAAAAACAAAAAGCAGACAGAATAATAAATGTTTTTCTGTCTGTATTTATAAGTAAAAATCAGTTAAAACGGAAAACAGGGGAGACTTACACATAATTTACTTCCAGGGGTCAGTGAGTCAAGACCTGTGCTTGAAAGACACTATTACACGGTGAGAGAAAATGATTACATCAGGATAGAGCTGTGTAAGGTCGTCGTTTTTCTAAAAAAAAAAAACCAAAAAAACTGCAATAAAACATATGCAAATGGTAGACTGAGTGCACTCCATTTTTACTGCATAATGATTTCTTGTATTTATGCTTTTGGATTTAGGTGTGGTGAATCTGGGGATATCCCCACACCAAAAGCTAACAGGTACAAATGAAGAAGACCAGAAAGGGGAATATTGTGCTAACCTGGTTTGACCAGGTCCTTTATGCATAGGTTCCAATATTCAATGCAAGGCTAAAGGAAATTTACATGATCAGGACATAGGGTTCAGGGGCCACAAATATTACACAGCAGGACATCCCTAAGTTGGGGAAGTGTTTACAGCCACAACAGCTCAGAGGAAAGGTTTGGTGTCCCCATCCTGGAATTATGGTGTCTGGTATTTGCAAATCCACTGCTACTAATTCTGGTCCTAGAGACATCAGCACTGCTGGAGTGGCCTAGAGTAGTATCTTCCCTGGTGATACCACCCTGGTTCTCATAATGAAGGCCACACTGCTGAGAAACAAATGCCCCTTCACATTGTTAGTTTTTAATGTCACCCTAATATGTACTCTATTTGTGCTATATTCTAGACGTGTGGCCTCATGTGGTTAAAAGACAAAATAAACATGTATTAATTATGAAGTTTTTATGACAGTATGGAAATATCAGAAGGTAGATTATTATTTGAAGTGGATGTTCACCCATCCTCAGTAATAATAACACTAGTTTGTCAGGGTAAAGCCTAAAATCACTAAACTAACCTGAGCTCAATACCCTGGTAACTGTGGCACAGAGCACAAAGGCAATGTTTAAAATATTTATTTAGTACCAAAAACATTAATAATTCTAAACAATAAGATATGAAAATCCCAGACTGAATTCAAAAAGAGTACATTTTTATGGACAAAATGGCATCAAACTGACAAAAATCCAACAAAGGGATCCGGGATATGAATTTTAACGTTTTAAGTGAAAATAGCACTAGGAAGTGCTAAGCACCAATGATAATCTATGGTTGGCACACTTAGAGGCAGATCATAATGGATTCCAAGGTCAGAGGAACCAAGCGGGACATCCAGGTCTAGAAATGTACCTTTGGACTTTGTCTGCAAAATGGAAGTCAGAATTTCTCTGCGGTTTAAGGCATCAGGTTGTGTCCAGGAAGGTCTCACACAAGTCGGAAAAGCATTGAATAAGGTTCCATTTAAGCCATTGATTTTGGTAGGAAAAGTTAAGGTTTACACCCAAGGCAGTTGTCACATCAGTCACAGACTTTTGGTGCCTTCGGAAGATGTATTTCTTGAACGTAGGCTCTGACATTGTGCATGTCATGGTTATCAATGCAACAATACCACAACCTCCTAGGAGACACTGATACCATGTCCTGATAGAAACTTTCCTCAAACTGTAAGAAACTAACTACATCAGACAGTACATCACATTCCCAACACATCATAGAGAACAACTTCTTCCTGAACAAAATTTACAAGTCCAGGAAGCAAATTGATGACTCAGAGGAACCAGCAACATCCCTTTCTACAAATCTGCATCTGCTTGAATATGTTGACAAAGACACCTTGGTTATCAGATAGACAACTGCTCGATATCGCAATAATTCAAGGAATACTCCCTCAAAATCAGACAGATATTCAGAATGAGGAGCTACCCAATTAAGCTCCACAACCCACCAATTATCGCTCAATCACTCAACTTACATTTCTTGAGAAGGACATTGGGACACAGCTTCATTATAAAATGACAAATTCCTTCCTTCAACATTATCAATCAGGTTTTAGGCAACAATGCAGGACAGTCACCCCAACCGCACAGGTAGCTGACAACACTTTTCAGATCACCGAAAATAATAACCTGTATCCTCATTTTTCTCAATCACATGATTGCCTTCAACACAGTTGACCAAGAAGCCCTACTAATACTGAATACATTTTCCACAACAGCATTGTCATACAATGATTTATCTCCACATTGTACATTTCATTCCAGCTTATGTGGATACATTTCAAGATTAGAAAATATCCCCATGACTATGTTTTGCTCCCAAATCTCCACCCTGTCACCTTTGGAATACTACTTTCAGACAAGACCATCAAGATCTTTCTATATGTGGATGATGCCGATCCCTCTGATTATTGAATTTGTATCATTTGCCAATTATAGCATGCAAGTAGAAGTTCAAGAATGGCTCTCTGCAATAAATTTGTGAGATTCACAAACACCCTCAACTGCAGGACTCTCAACGCAAAAAGAACACAGAAAGGAACAGTGAGCATAACACCGGCTTTTTTTGCCTGACAGAATAAAAGCAATCCTCCCAAATATCCAACTTTAGAGGAACCCTTCCGCCATTACTCCTATCACACTTTGTCCATATCATGATATCTTGCACAAGAGCACAGAGGACTTAAAAGGGACTTTTCTACTCATTTTTTAAAGAAATTGTTCTTCTTGGCAGTGTCAGTGCTGATGCAAAAATTGCAGCTCAGAAACCAATGCAGAAGGAATCTTTGTGCTGGGTCGATATTTTTGAAGTCGCAGAGACCGGCATTGGAGGACCTATTTTTGAAATATGTATTTATTGTAAGAGAACTCAGATTCATTTACTCAGAACCATAGAAAAGGTCTCATGTTGACAACTAAAGCGCAATTATATTATGGTGACGTCAACATCTTATCGCACAATGACAACACATTCCAATGTCTTACTTTAGCAAAAAGGGCCACTTTATTAAGACAAGCGTGTTGCATCAATTCATTGAATTAACTAACACATTCTAAAAAAAAACAGCCTCACTTATGCATTGAATTTCTATAATCCCCTCAACCTTAATACTCCCAACTTGAGGAACATTGCATCAACCAAAAAAACCCATGCTTTTCCCCCTCTTTCCTTTCTTCCTCCACTGACTGCCTTTTCCTTGCATTCCCTAGGCTCTCTCGATTACACCTCTGCAAGCATCCCCAAGCAAACACACCTAATGTGGTTCAAAGCCCCAGACGTTACTTCCCCCCTCCCTGAGTGATGGATACACCCGCTCCAGACTCTCCACCCCCAAAAATACTGCATGGGCTTGAAAGACTACACCTGTCTTATTGTGTCAAGCAGTGTTTTAATGGTGAGTTATTTCATTGGAATTTGTAAATTCCACGTAGTATGTCCTTCTCAACTATTTGGGGTGGGCGGGTGGGTCTCTCAAAACCTTGTCTGCTGCCTGGTAATATTGTCTGTGGTACCTTCCTGCCTAAAACCTAACCTATATACCTACCTAACTAACTCTGCTCCCACCCGCACTCTGCCTATTCTGGCTCTTGGCCTATGCCACTAGTGCAAGTCACCCAGGGGGAGATTGGCTGATGCCACGCCCCCATACCCTTCCCCCCTCTACAATGCAGTGGAAAGCCAGTGTTTCAAAGGACATCCCTGTAAAGGCGAGATAACCCCTTTCAAGGGTGAAAAAAACACATCTCCAATATTGGCAATTATTTTAGAAGAAGGAGGTTCTGCACAGGGAAAAATACATCCCTGTACAGCAAAAAGAATACCATTCCACAAATATAATTGCATCTCCACGTGCACAGTTGTGCATTGTGTTTAATTGTGCATGTGCAAGTGCCACCGCATCGTCGTAACTGGAAATTCACAAACTTTTTTGTAACATTAGGCTTAAAAAAACAGCATCTGCTGCATTTTTTTCAGGCCGAAAAATGAAAACCTTTGAGAAGTCTCAAAACAAATAAGTCTACGCGCATGTAATGGACTGGTGCAAATTGACTCCTTGATTTAAGATACGGGTGCTTGGGGTTTGATAGCCTCTTGTCCGTTGTACGTTGAGGGGAACGCTAATCTGTTGAGCATCTCTGCAGATCTGTCTTTCTCCCCGAGCCCTGGGGCTGGCGTCCTCGCGCACGTCCCACTCCATCACGTCATCTCTTTCTATCATTCCGCCTGACTCATGTTCCCAGAGTATACAATGTGGTGAAAGTGCTATTTATTCAGGTGCAAAATATAGCACAATGGGTTTGTTGATACTTTAGCGTGGAATATGAAAAGCACATTTTACAAGAGCGTTTCAACAGCCATAAACTTAGTTAGCTGTTAAAACGCTCTTAGCCAATGAACACACGGCTCCTCCAGTCGTTTCTTTTTATATATGTATAACGCGCCTCTAATGCTGGCTGCCATCAAACCTACCGCAACATAGTCGAGTGGAAGCAGGAAGTGAGATGTGCAGGAAGAATTATCCTATTGTTTTAGCCTGGAACGGATGTGGACGCAAAATGTATGTTTCAAAGACTCTGAACCCAAACATGGGCACGGATCTTGTTTTTCTAGATTTCTTTATTATTCAAGAGCGTACGGTAACTACTCACATCTTAAGACTCCATTCTTGCATGTAGCCGTCTCTATTCATGCAGATGCATGAAAATACCACTTTTGTGGCTGGGCTAACCAGAGAATCTAAGCTTGGTCTGTGCCACTGGGCCTTTTTTAAACTCACTTCAAAGTATTCGATTTGTACTCAAATAGACAGGGGTCTCCTTAGCTGCCTTTCCTCATTCTGCCTTAGTGCAGGTCACCAGGTTATGGCAGCAAGTCGTTGTGCTCCACAATCTACAAGGAGTGCACAAGCACTTTTGCACCAACCGATGAGTGAGCAATTTTGCTCCGACATTTGTAATGATCTAACTGTACGAAATAGCTTTTAATTAACCAGTCAGTGCAAGTAGTGCATTTTCACTGACATAAAATATTTTTTTCTACTTGATTAGTGCAAATGCTGCAGTAAAATTGCCTTATCACAAGTCCAAAATCACTCAGTTTCCCCTGCAGTGCATATTATCAATCACAAAGGAAGAGTACCCAATGAAAAGGCAAAGCAGGGCCTCCGGGGCCGATCACAAAACATTTTTGTTAGACCCAAAAGCTTCAGGGTGGTCTTCCCCCCAACTTTTTCCCTACTCCCTCCACTTTTATGAAATCATTTTTGCTGGCTTTAGAACCTTGTGCACTTTTACGCTGCTAACCAGTGCTAACGTCCTTCTGCTCTATCCCCTAAACATGGTAATGTTGGCTCATCCCCAAATGGCTTATTTGATTTACTTATAAGTCCCTAGTAAAGTGCATTGCATGTGTCCAGGGCCTGTAAATGTGTAAATTAAATGCTACTAGTAGGCCTGCTGTGTTTATTGCTCCACGCACTTAAGTAGTCCTCTAACCATAGTTCAGGCCTGCCACTGCAGATCCTGTGTGAGCAGTTTGCACTGCCGTTTCGACTAACCCTGGGCAAAGCACTATGCTACGCTTGCGTAGTTTGCGTATTTTGTGAAGTTTGCTCTACTTCGCACTACGCGAACTGCGCATAGCACAGTGCAAACACGCATAGCGTAGTGCAGCGGTCATTTTTTGCTTGCTTGCGGTCCTCAACGTCAAGTTGGCAACCGCGAGCAAGCAAAATGACATACCGATGAGACTTTTTCCTAGTTTCCGATCAGCAACATCAATTTGCCGATCAAAAGCATTGAAAATAAATCTCCCGGGGAGATTTTCAACGCGGGGAGGTCAGGTTTCTCATTGCGAGTGGTCGCGTGTGCTCACGACCGCTCGTGATGAGAAACTACAAGTCCGCGTTGAGAAAGCTGCAGCTCGCATAAAAATCTACTCGAGCGGCAGAAAACCACAGCTTGCAGTGTGCAAGATGCCGTTTTCAATGATTGCACAGTGCCTGATGCTTGCCCACATTGTGCAATCATTAAAAACGGCATCTTGCACAGTGTGAACAAGGTACTACGCAGTTCGGGTAGTGCTCTCGTATAGTGCGAAGTGCACTTTCCGTAGCTACGCATAGCGCTACTTCGCGAACTCGCCCAAGGTTAATTTTGACCTAGAAAGATAAACCTCTTGTCAGGCCCAAACCTTCCTTTTTTTAACTTGTCACCCCTATAGAAGGCTCTGGACAAGCCACTGGGCAGGGTGCAATGTATTTAAAAGGCAGGATATGCACTTTTAAGTTGTACCTGTCCTGGTAGTGAAAAACTATCGAATTCATTTTTAGTCTCTCTCTCATAGGATAACATTGGGAATACTGTATTACATTTTATATGTGCAATTACCAATTGTGAAGAGATAAGCATTTCAAGTTTGGTGTCTCTGGAATCACAATTTAAAAGCACAACTTATGGTGAAGTCAGATTTTGAATTGCAATTCTGAAAATGCCACTTTTATAAAGTAAACACTAGGAGATGATGGACAGAGTGCTGAAACTTGTTAGACACTCACCCCCATTCACAGATCTGGTTTGAATCCATCATCATTCCTTTGGCTCACTTAGCAACCTCAGTTCAGACCCAGCTATATGCAAATCAGTCTCGACCCTGTGCCTCATGGGAACAGTCCAGCCTGAACTGGCAAGCCAGGTCTTACCTGAACCCGAAACAGGCATCCTAGGACCGGTTTCTGGGTAACACCCTTCATCAGCCAGGCTAGCTTGAATCCAGTGGCAAAGTGAGCAAGGGACTCACGTCTGGGCATACCCTGCCAACTTAAGGCAAACAAAACAAACACAAGGACATGATGGACGGAGTGCTGAAACTTTTCAGACACTCACCCCCAGTCACAGATCTAGGCCCAGATCTCTGTACTGGGGTGAAAGTATGACATTGTTCTGCATTCTGTCCATCAATTGTTGTTTTTGCATTTGTCACCCCAAGTGGGACGGGTATGCCCAGACGTGGGTCCAGTGCTCTCCATGCCACTGGAGTCAAGCTATTCTGGCTGAAAAGGGGTGAAACTCCGAATCCGGTCCTAGGATGCTTGATTCCAGTCCAGGGAGGACCTGGCCTGGCTGTTTGGCCTGGACTGTTCCCATTGAGCACAGGGTCAAGACTGATTTACATATGGCTGGGTTCAAACTGGAATGGCATGGTAAGCAAAAAACGATGGATTTAGGCCAAGATCTCTGTACTTGGGTGAAGGTATGGCATTATTCTGTATTCTGTCCATCAATTGTTGTTTAGGCACTATTAGAAAGTTGGCATTTTCTTACTTTTGACATTTGGTGCCTGCTGCCTCTCTCAGATACACTGGGGAGGATGACAGCTGGGCTTTGTTTATTCCCCCTGGGAAACTACACACAATTGGAGCGTAGGTATGACTTGATGGTCCATGCTGGCATGATGGGAGGGAGAAGCTGGACCCAGCCTCACTTGAATAGTTTGTGTCCTGTTCCCACACAAAGGGCTACATGCCACCTGCTGTGAGTCTGGAGCCAGAGCAGAAAGGAAGCACCTCTGCACACTTCCAAGGCATCTCATTGAAGTCTCCCCATTTCAAAGACACAACTGGGTATAAGCACTGGATCTCGGACATCACCATTTCAGTACACTTCTGGACCTGTGAAGACTCTGCCAGGAAGAAGGACTACTGTGCTGCTGAAGGACTGCACACTCTGTTGGACTCCTACCTTGCAGGCCTGCTGTCTGCTATTCTCCTGCCTGGGTGACAAGGACTGGACCTTCATCACTTGAACCCAAGGGCAAGCTAGCTGGTCTCCTGTTCTGAAATCTCAGGTACATAAAAGACTTCCAACCTACCTGCATATGCATCTGGACTCTGCTATCTGTGAGCTTGCCTACCAAGTGGGTATTCCACTCCTGGACCCTTGGAACTTCGGCCTAAGGTGCTTGCTACAGCAAAACCCACAAATCCTCTGTTAAACGGATGCATCGCAGATGTTGCATGGATCAAAACCAGTGCATTGCCTGTGTTGCATGATCAGAACTGGCACATCACCTTTAAAGCACGGATCGGCCCAACGCATCGCCTTTGGAACCACCACTCTACAAGGTCTCCGCATCTCCGTCGATTACTTCCTCGACGATGACATTGAGTCTCCGCATCATCGCTGCTGCGCAGATCAGGACTTGCACATTGCCACCACTGCTTGGGCCAACACTGATGCATTGCTTTGGCTGCACTGATTGGATTTGTGTTGTTTTGGTGTTGTTTTATTTATGAAATTAAGTTCTGTTTTTCTAACCTGGTGTGGAATCTTTTTGCAGGGCTTTTTCACTGTTTACAGTTTGAAGTGTTGCACAAAAACATTACACATTGCATCTAATTTAAGACTGACTGCTCTATGCCAAGCTACCACGGGGTGAACACAGGATACTTCAGGGCTCTTACCCTGACTAGTATTGTGCTTGTTGCTTGACTAGGTCTCATGTCCCTGGCAACCTGCAACCCATTCTCTAACATTGATGATCAGCGGTGAGGATAGGCCTTGTGTTTGGGCTGTGCCATACAGTAACTTGGTGTACACTACTCATCCACATTCAAGACCAATTAAAATTTTAAATTCTCCCTAATTGTTTTTTTTCTTCTCCAAAATCATGTCTGTGGCTGCTGGTTCATAGAATTTAAGCTGGCCAACCTGGAAACCTATACAGTGGCCCAGATTAAAGACTTTTGAAAGAGATTGGGCTTCCTGCCAAGGGTGCCACAAAGAAGGTGGAATTGCAAAAGGTGCTGAGGGCCTGGGCAGAAGCTCTCACTGAGGAGGAGGCCCACACGGCTGAGGATGATGGCTTGGGGGAGCCTGAGAATGGCTCTTCTGAGGAACCATCTGCAGTTGCTGAGCGTGAAAACCCTGAATTGGAGTTCCCTGCCAGAGCAGGGAGCAGCGTCTCTTCCCGAGGCCTATCCCCAGAGGAACTGAGGGAGAGGAGGGAAGAGATATCATTTAGATAAAATTAAAAACTGGAGGAAAAGAAACTGGCCATGGAGGAGAAAAAGGCTGAAAAGGCCTTAGAGGCAAAAAAGCTGAAGAAGAGAGAGCTTAGCAGAAAAGAAAATCTTATTGGCTCATGAACTGTGTCTCAAGGAGCTGGACATCAAGGCAAGACAGGCAGATTTCAGCAGTAATTGTGGCAGCGTGCCTACAGTACTTAAAGGAAACAAAAGGGGTTGCATCCCAAAGGATTTGGTGCCCAGTTATGTGGTGGAAGAAGACATTGATAAGTGGTTTTCTGCTTATGAAGTAACGCTGAGGATTCACAGGGTTCCTGGGGAGAATTGTGGGGCAGGTCTGTGGAAACACCTGCCTGCTGTGGTGAAGGACACACTTCTGACATTAGAGCTTGGGGACCAAACCAAGTACACTCCCATGAAGGCTATCTTACTTGCTATATTTCGGCTGACCCCTTAAAAGTATTGCCAAAGATTCAGGGACAGCCAGAAACTCTCCAACCAATCCTGGGCAGATTTTGTGGATTATTTCAGCAAGGCACTGAATAGTTGGGTGCAGGGCAACAAGATTAATGATTATATTTGGTAGTAAAATTTAATTTTGAGAGAGCACGTTCTCAGTAGATGTTTTACCCAGTTGACAGCAAACTGACTAACTCCAGGAAGCTTCTTGAGGAGGTAGACCTCTGGGCTGGCACAAGAGTGTCCAAAAAGGTTTCTGGGGAGGATTCCTACAAAAGGTGGTCAGGGTTCCCAACAGAAGAAAGAGGGGGAGAAAAACGTAAAAGTAAGGAGTTCTCAAAAGCCCCCCCCCAAAACCTTCCCAAGGGAGTAGTGGTAACCAGTCTCAAAATTATAACATAGACAGAGCACAGCACAAATAAGTAAGCAGCTGACTTTGTTATATAATACAAAATATTCTGTAGATGATTTATTCAGCAAGAGATCTTCATCACAGTTGTGCTGTTATTACAGCATTGATACAGCTACAGCCGACACATGTTTCGTCGCCATTTGCGCCTTTTTCAAGGCTGTTGACAAGATCAGATACAATGTATATTTGTTATTTATGTACTAGAGGAGAGATGTACCGCAAAGAAAAATAATGTCTTCTTATTCTTGTTAGTATCTGCCATTGTGCTGACTTGAAATCTCTCTACTTTTTGCATTCAAGGTCATGCAAATTAGCGGAAAAGAAAGTCATGTAAAGAAAGAATTTTTTTTTTGTGTAGCACCCTGTGTACAAGATAAAAAGTGGTGTTATCAGAGCTAATGTACCATATTCACATCGTTGATAACACCCAAAAAGTTAGAACGTGAAGAAAAAAGGAGGGAGAGGCCGTAAAGATACCCTAAAACCGTGAAACTAGATAACCTGATCAGTTAAATAAATAATGTAAATACCTCCTATATTAGGTATGGTCAAAGCTTGAAAATCGCGTTTGTCTTCAAACCAGGTTTAAGTCATATATTAGCATTAGGGGTGATTGAGATCTCTAATAGTACCAGGTTCAGCCGTGTGATGCTGGTTCCAAATGCTGCCCTACCTGGCACTCCACCAGAACTCTGGTTCAGCATGGGCTACTGAGGACTCAATTCTATCACCAGGACTGATGCACACTCCATTTCCTGAGCTGGCAGATCTCTTTGACGAATGGGGCCAAAGAGAAGGCAGCATTTTCAACCCCAGAGGGCCACTTCCAGTGCCGTGATGCCCTTTGGCTTGGAAAAATGCCCCTGCTACCATCTAAAGGTTGGGTAACCTGGTCCTGGCTGGTAAGGAGGAATTTTGGGCAGCCTACTTCGATGACATTGCCGTCTATAGTACCAGCTGAAAGAAACACCTGTATCACCTCCACGAGGTGCTTCAGGCTTTGAAACAGGCAGGCCTGACCATCAATGTCAGTAAGGACCAGATCAGGCAGGGTTCTGTGGTGTACCTGGGACACCTGGTAGGTGGGGGCAAGGTGCAGCACCTCAGGCCAAAATTTAAACCATCATGTAATGGAAACCACCTAAAACTCAGACAGCGGTGAGAGTCTTGTTAGGCCTCACAGGTTACAATAAAGGATTGGTAAAGGGCTATGGCACCATTGTTGCCCCCTTAACCCCTTGGCCGCGGTGGTAATTCCGCCGCGGCGCTGGGGGGAGGGGGGTCTGTGTGGCGCCACCATGCTCATGGCGGAACCACTCCATCACGAACCCGTCCGTGGCTCGTGACGGAGTGGTTCTGTCACGAGCACTCAAGGGGTTAACTGAAATTACTTTCAAGAAGCAGCCCTGATTGGGAATCTGGACATAGGATTATCAGAAAGCCTTTGATCCTCTCAAAGAAGTCATGTGTACAGCACCTGTACTCAAGGCACCTGATTCCTCGAAGCAATTCATCATGAAAATGGATGCTTCAGAGCATGGTGTGGGGGCAGTATTAGCACGGTTGAATGAAGAGGGCCCAGACCAGCACAGCCTTTAGTCATTGAAGGTATCCTCTTTGGGAACAGAGCTGGAGTACCATTCAAAGAGAAGCTGTTGCTGTGGTCTGGGCACTAAAGAAGTTGAGACCATACCTCTTTGGGGCTCACTTCCTGGTTCAGAAAGACCACAGGCCCCTCAGATGGCTCATTCAGATGAGGAGTGAGAATCCTAAATTGCTGAGGTGGTCCATCTCCTACAGGGAATGGAATTACAGTGTAACAACGTCTGGGTGTAGAGGACATGTGGACTTTGTTAACTCCTCCCAGATAGCCATACAATAGAGGGATTAGCTGTGCCTGAATGGGCTATCAACTGGCAGGATGGGGTCGGGGGGGGCGGGCTCCACTTACAACTGAATAGGCTGTGCTCTGCCTTCACACAAATGACTTGTCACCACTGCATTGTTCATGCAGCCAGCTTAGAGCCAAGGCAGAGGAAGCAGAAAACATCAAGCATAATAAAGGAGATTCTCCAGAACCATCTCCTACTTCAAAGAAAACACCACATATAAAAAGAGGACCCTCAAGACCCTCTCTTCAGCTCACTTTCTGGATGTCCGGCAGGTCTGGCTTTTGCTCTGGCCTTCTTTGTACTCCACAAGACTGCCTTGCTTCACCTGAAAATACTGCTTTGTTGCCTGGTGACTGCCTTGACCCCTCAGAGGACTGCCCTGCTGCTTGAGCCCTGCTTCATCACTTGGACCCAGGATTACCAGAGTGACTCCAAGGGTTAGTTGGCTGACCTCCTGACCAGGGCCTCAGGGACAGAAAAGACTCTAACCATCTTGAACACTCACCTGGACCCTAGCCAATTGAATCCTAACCCCCAACGTCATGCATGTCCAGTCGTTGACTCTTGGTGGTTAAATGTGCTTAGAAAGCCAAAGTCCAAAACTTGAGACAAACTATTTTTACCTAAAAACTGTTCCCAGAACCAAGAGAAGACTGACTCCAACATTCTCGTCTATGCTCCCAAGGTTTATCGCCAGTCAGCCTGCCTTTCCAGCAGCTCCCGCTACATTCTTCTCAGCAGCAGCATATCCTGTTCAGTGGTCCTTTGCCAAAGGAGGAACTGGCCTTGTGGAACTATCATAAGCTGCAGCCTCCAGCCATGTCCCAATAGAGATTTTCGACTTCCAAAAAACGGACAAAATAAGAACGAATAAAGCTTCACCGCTGCTTTGTCCAGCAGCTCCCTGACAATGATGCGCCCGTCTTGGACACCACCTGCAGCCTTGCCCCGGTGAACTTTAACTTCTTAGAAAATGTTCTTCTTAAATATAAGTGCCAACCAGGCTCAATCCACTTCTTGTATCGGACCCATGCTCCATCGCATTCAGCTGCATTTTTTTTCACTTTGACCTGGTCTCGCACGACTACATGTCTGCGGTTTGTGCTTTGATCTATTAGGAGCTAGTGTTTATCAAAATCTTAAAAAAATTCATAATTCCAGTTCTACTAATTGGATTTTGTTGATTTGGTGTCAAATAATTTATTTAATTGTACTCTATTTTTCTAAATTATAGTGGAATATTTATTGTCCTCTTCACTTTATTACTGTTTGTGTGCTGTATAAATACTTTATGAAACACTCAAAAGGTGATGTGAGGCTGCTTGCAATAAGCCTAACCACTGACAATAGTCGGGTAGCGCTCAAAACCCATAACTAGGGTGAATCTGGCCCTGGGTTGCTTGTGTTCCAGTTGAGGGAGGACCTGGTTTGGCACTTCAGGCTCAACTGTTCCCATGAGGAGCAGGGTGAAGACTGATTTTTATATGGGTCCAGACTGAAGCTGCATGGTGAGCATAGGAAAGATGGTTTGGAGTGCTACCCTGAGCTACTGTCAGTGGTCAGACATATTGCAAGTAGCCTCTCATCCCCTTTTGTGTGTTTCATGTACCACCCTAAGTGGTATGGGTATGCCTAGGCATGGTCCCGTGCTCACTGTGTCACTGGAACTAAGCTAAATCTGACTAATGAGCCCATGACTAGGACGAAACCGGTCCTTGATTGCTTGTGCTTGTGTTCCGGTTCAGGAAGGACCTGACTTAGCAGTTTGAGCTGAACTGTTCCCCTGAGGAGCAGGGTCAGGACTGGTTTGCATATGGCTGGGTCTAAACAGGTGGCATGGTGAGCAAAAAACAAGGGGTTTGAGTGCTACCCCAAGCTTTTGCTAGCGGTCAGGTTATTGCAAACAGCCTCCCAACACCTTTTGTGTATTTTATATACCATGCTAGGTGGCATGGGTATACACAGACGTGGGTCTCATGCTCACTCTATCACATGAACCAAGCTGTACTCGACTGATGAGTCCATAACTAGGGCAAAACGAGTCCTGGGTTGCTTGTGTTTGGGTTCAGGAAGGACCTGGCTTGGCAGTTCTGGCTGAACTGTATCAATGACAGGCAAGGGCCAAGACTGATTTGCAAATGGCTGGGTCTAAACTGAGGTGGCATGGTGAGTGGGAGTCTGGCCTGGTATATGCTGTCCACTAATTAAAGTTGGCACACTGCACCAGTCCAGACAACCCTTATGATGATTTAGAGGTCTCAAGGACAACCTTTAGAAAGCTATCCAAGTTGTAGCTGTGAAGAGCAGCCTTCAGGCTTAGTCTTGAAGGAGTGTTCAACAGATTGCTTTACCAGAATCAATCTTATATATTGATTAAGTGACAGGAGAACCACACAGTGGTTATACAAATATGTATTTATTAATATAACACTCGCTAGTATGACACAGTATCTTCTACACGAAGATACTCACAAAGCACACAATACTGTAGCAGAGTAACAATAGCAAATAGCACAAATACATAGTGGACTCCTGTGGAGGACCAAACCAAATACAAAAATAGTTGTATAAGAAACATGACTCGAGCCAAGATGGTGTCTATAGGTCATAGAATTGCTGGGACCCCAAGAAACCACCCAAGGTGAGTAGGTAGGGACCCCACGAAGGACGGGTGCAGTGTGGGAACACAACCGCATGCTCCGTACAATTCTATAGGAAAGACGTGGTTGAAGTTTTAATGTTTAAGGACCCTTCCCAGTGGA
Organism: Lissotriton vulgaris; assembly: GCF_964263255.1. Taxonomy (NCBI): domain Eukaryota; kingdom Metazoa; phylum Chordata; class Amphibia; order Caudata; family Salamandridae; genus Lissotriton; species Lissotriton vulgaris. The sequence goes on from NC_141685.1 coordinate 334,214,617, forward strand.
CTTCGAAGAAATCCCATGGAAGTTAGGAGGTTGGAAAGCCACCCCACCCATGGATACTGAAGTACCCAAGTTACCTATCCCAGGAGAGCCGGGTGCATAAGTCTAAATTGGCATTGAAAATCACTGTCGAACTCAATGGGAGACTTCGAAGATAAGTTGCTACTGGAAGGAACGAAAGTTTCCATTGGAAACCAAAGGTGGATTCTTGTCAAAGGGAACTTGAAAGCAGAGAGGACAGAGTCTGGGTCACTTCAGAGTGACAAGGGGCTCGGTAGACAAATGCCCACTGATGTCGGGTGCTTCAGGTGTGATGAGGGGGTTCTTGACTCTGCAGCCAGGGGGACCAGAAGATGTCAAGGATGACCAAGAACTGGATACAAGCTGTCCCATGAAGGATGTCGAGTGCTGAGGGGTCGGTGTCTGGTGGGAGCACAAACAAGCCTTGGCAACGGCAACCCAGGTTGAAGGTCAAGGATGTATGCATGGGAGGACCAGCAAGGTCCAGGAGACTCACCAAGCACAGGGGAGTCAGAGCAAGCCTGGTGTAACCAGGGAAGCTGAAGTAAAGACAAGTTGACCCTGTCTTAGACCCGCAGGTCGGAGGCACAGGAGTCGCAAGAGGACCTCAAATGATTTCACAAGACGAAAGCCCACGGAGCACTCAGTGCAAGGAGGACAAAGATCTTGGTAAAAAAAAGGATGCCAGAGGTTGGGGCTATCAGTAGCCAAAATGCACTTGTTCAGGAATGGCCAACAGGAACATGCACTTGCAAATGTAAATTGTGCACAAGGGTTCGGGTATAGCAGCCCCGACAAAGGATTCTGACCTCAATCTTTGTGGGAGGGCAGCTGGGGCCTCAAGGGATGTAAAAACCTACCTCTCGTGTTGCTGTGATCTTTGGAGTCGGTAGGAGCTTAGGAGCAGCAGACCGGTATGTCATAATGTGGTGCCTCCGGGTGCAAGGGAGTGACTCCTTCACCCCAAGGGAGGTATCTTCAGTTGTCCTTGATGCTCCACAGGTCCTGCACGAAGCCTTTATGGTGCACAGGCACAGACGATGCTTTGGACTGAGAGAGAGACAAAGTCTGGCCCAAATGAAATCCAGCAAAGTCCAGAGTGTCCAGATGGTCGGAGTTCAGTGGTTTCTGTTTCAGAATCTTGTGCACGTCAAATCTAGGGTCCTACAGCCAGGTAAGCCTTTTGTACCCATGGGAGAGGGTTGTACAGATTCAGAGGACCCTCCCAGGGGAGGGTCTGTACTGTGGGGAGGTTACTCCCATGTCCTTTTGTCCAGTTTCGCACCAGAGCAGGAGCCAACAGCTCCCAGGACTGGGTTTAGTTGGACTATGCACAGGAACACCAAATGTGCCTCTCATGCAGACTTTCAGTCCCTGACTAGCATACTCACCCAGGCCTGATACACAAAATCCTGTCTGGGAGGTGGTCACACCTCTCTGTGACAGGATGACTATTGCTCCGCCTTCGCCTGCTCGAGCTTGGCTCAGCAGCAGTGGAGCAAAAATATATCTCTGGTCGGCAGCAACCATTTTGCTCTATCTGGGACTACACGGCTGGTACCAGGAACACCAGGTACCCCACGAAGCTAGCTTCTGAGGGGTGGAATCATACCTCCCTTACTGGTGTGGGGGTATGATTGCAGCATGGTTGATACCAAACACAATAGGGTTGGATTCAGTCACTTTAGAGTTAGTCTGTATGCGGTCACATAATGCCACTCTATATATCATATATAGCAGTATCACTGACAACCAGGGAGAATGGACTCTGTATGCTGCAGGGGTGTTCTGCTCATGCAGAGGCACCCTCTCACTTAGAACCAAGCATTCTGCTGTCAGGATTGTTAATTTCTTTTTTTTAAGGAAACAAAAGGTCCCCAGCATAAATCAATAAATGCAAACAATGTTATATAGACCACAATAGGCTGCTATATATTTCAGTCCCTTGTCCAGCTGGACAGGGAATTTATTAATCAAAAGAATCGTTCAAAGTTAGGGTACATATTAGCGACAGAAATTCTGGTTACAGTAGGACACAGTCCTGTACCGTACAGTGAAAAGTGAGAAAGTAGTAGAGTGAAAGAATATCAGGCAAACAAGGTGAGCTAAAAGGACACTGTCATGAATCAAAATTAGCAGTGTGTCCTGGAGTAAACTAGGCATGAGCGGGAAATCCGTTACGCCTGCGGATTTTGAGGATTTTTGGGAAATCCGCAATCCGCGAATTTTGCGGATTTCCCGCAAAATCCGCAAAAAAAAAATCCGCGGACGTAACGGGTTCAAAAGTTGAACCCCCACTCATGTAACTATTTTACAAGGGTGCCAGCAAGCTGCCAGTGCCATTGTAAAATAGTTACAAAGTTAGCTTGCACAGGAACCACTAGATAAAACGAAGCAGGTGCTGCTTTATTTTATCTAAGTGCTTCCTGTGCAAGCTAACTTTGTAACTATTTTACAACGGCGCTGGCAGCTTGCTGGCGCCATTGTAAAATAGTTACATGAGTAGGCTGGGCACAAGTCTGCTTTCTTCCCAAATCTACCGTGGAAAATCAGCTGTGATGCTGGATAGAGGCCTTTGCATTCTTGACTTTCACGAGCGCAATACCTGTGCTGTTCCTGTGACCAGGAGCTTCTTTCTCTTCATCTGCTGAACTGATCTTTCTCTGACCTTTTATACACACAAGAGGCACATGAACTCGCACAGAAGACCCCACCCCAACAAAATCCGCAAATCCGCGGATTCGCAAAATCCGCGGATTTTGTGAATCCGCAAATCCGCAAATCTGCGGATTGCGAATCCGCAAAATCCGCCCATGCCTAGAGTAAACCATACATGCAATGATACAATAAGATGAAACGTATGTTTACTCAAAGGAGTCGACGTTTCGATCCCGCGCTCAATTTATAAAGGGATCATCTTCAGGACTTAAAGAATTATTTTGCCTGAAAGGGGGTTAAACGCCTGTTGAGAGAAAACAGGGAAGAAAACAAAAGGTAGACAGTTGCAGTCAGTTTTTGGAGGAATTAAAAATATGCAACAGCTTTAGCTCTTTACTTACAATATTAGGATCCGCAGTGAAAGGAGTTGCCTGATGGCGTGGACATTCAGTGCATACATCTATTAAATAAGTGAAAAGGTGAATTTGATGCAGTACTAGAGGATTGGTCGCTGTGTGTAGGTGGTGGTGATCTACTGGTGGGCATTATGGCGATATGCCATGGCGCAGTGAAGTGAATAGTGGGCCGGATCTACGTTTCAGTTCCGCGGGGATCAAATGTTCCCAAAAGCTTGGTTTCGGATTGTCCAGAAACAACGCCGGTATTAGTTTTTATCCGGTGGCGTTACATGTTTCTGGTGGGGGTGAGTACAGATTTGGTTAATACGAGGCGCAGCATGAGACCTATCATTGGAGGTGAATTGCGGTACAACCAAATTATTTGCAGCAATGCTAGATGGGCTGCTCTGTGGAAGCTTCGGTTGTGAAGAATGGGCGTCCAGTCACAGGGAAACTGGAAGTAAAAGGGAATTGGTTACCCCTAGTACGAACGTGGCCAGTTTCACTGGTGTAGTGGGGGTTTTGGTTTTTACCGTGAAGCCTTCGTAAGGTCCTCCTGAGCGTCTGAACGTCTGAAAGAACAGAGTTGCAAGGGCTGCAGCGTGCACGTTGATGCCGTCTGCTGAAGCAAGTCCGGAGTTATACTTCCGTGCGGGCTTCTGTTGGTATTATTAGGTTTGCAGATTAAGGCGCCGCTGTTAGGGAGAAGGAGGTGGTTAAAACCAACTTGGGAGTGATTTGAGAATTAAAGCGGGTGGAGGGACGCGCAGTTTTACCGTTTCTTGTTGCTTGCTTTCAATGGCTAAACCCAGCGTCTAAGTATCCAGTTCGGAGGAGGCGGCGTGGACGTTGACACCGTCTGTGGAAGAGCAGTCAGTTCAATGACTAATCCGCTAAGGGGAGATGAAAGCCTTGTTAGAAATTGGTTACAGTTCTCCTTGTTAAGGGATCAGTGGCGGTGGCACTTACCCATTGTTGACAGGATGTCTGGACGCGGGTTGCGAGCTGTGCCTTGCCGGATCGCTAGTGCACGATTGTATTGCTGATGTCTTATTGGGCAGCCGTCGGTCACATGACTTGGGCCCAGGGGGAGCCACTGCTGCTTCAGGATCCTATGGCCGCCATCTTGGAACGGCCCGCGAGTGATTTGGGCATCCACATGGTGGACAGTGAAACAGTGATACTGTGCAATTCAGTGATGGTGCAATTGTTTCCGATTACACATATTATTTAATTTTGACAATTGATTGAAAATTAAATGAAAAATTATTGAAATTACGGCGCAAGTTTTCCCGAATAGGGAGTGCAGTCTCTGGTGGCACGTGGTTAACCATGCTGGGAAGGGAGTGTTAGGGAAGTGACATTTATTAAAAAACATTTAGGATATCAGAACTTCCTCTGGGTCTGTAGTCCTCATTGCACCCATCAAAGGTGCTTGGTTATAACAGTGTTTTACAAGGTTTGATGTTTTATAGGAGAGTTGTCCAATCCTAGCTTCTGTTCAATCCTGTGTGGATGGTGTTAAATTGGATAATTGTCTTTAGTTCCTCTCGGTTTAGTAGTTGGCCCAGGTTGCCTCCTCTTTGGGGAAGTTTTATAGCTTTCAAAATTGTCCATTTGATGTCATCAGCGGAATGGTTGAATACAGAGAAATGTTCAACAAGAGGTGCGTTAGGGGTCCCACATCAGGATTGTTAAGGCCTGCTATAGGGTGACTTATAGGGTTTAAGTGCAGTGACCCTTAGATATGTTAAACCTGTACCTAAAATAAGTGGTTCATGCACCATCTTACACAGGCTGCAATGGCAGGCCTCTAGTTCCATTTTGCATGACTTCTTATGGGTGGCATAATACATGCTTCTGTCCATGAGAGGCCTTTGGGGTACCTATGCCCTGGGTACATGTGTACCATATACTAGGGACTGACAAGGGTACCCCAGTATCCAATCTTGAGTGTCTCTATGTACATAGCATAACAGTTTAGGGAGAAAGCAGATAGATTGGGGTCCTGAATAGCAGGATCCCAGTGAGACTAGTCAAAAGCAGTATTACATTCAGCAAAAAGTGTGGGGTAACCACAAGAAGCAGATCCCCCAAACGTAAGGAGATGAGACTAACATTGCCCATTTGAGTCTTCATTTTCTAGGTTGGAATATCTGGAGAGTCTATCTTCATTGACATGGTTACTTCCAGGTATATGTTCCACTGTATAGTCCATTCCCTGCAGGGAGATAGACCACCTCAAAAATCTGGGGTTTTCACCCTTCATCTCTTTTAGCCATAGGAGGGGATTATGGTCTGTCTGAACAAAGAAGTGAGTGCGAAACAGGTATGGCATCAGCTTCTTCAGGGCCCAGACCACAGCAAAGGCTTCCCTCTCTATAGCTGACCAACGTTTCTCTCTGGGGGTCAACCCTCTGCTGATAAAAGCTACTGTTTGATCCTGACCTTCAGCATTAAGTATTGACAACAGAGCATCTACCCCCAACTCAGATGCATTTGTTGGACAATAAATTGCTTGGAGTAGTCAGGACTCTGCAGAATGGGAGTGTAGTGAGGTTGGTGGATTGACTGCAGACATTGCTAAGTTAGCACAAGGTTGGCTGCCATGCTGCTGCTTTTGCGCATGTTACTACACAACTTTGCTTTCACTAAGACTCTGCTTGTGCCTGTTCATATGAGAACTGCCTGCCTTTCTCGTTCCTTGCTGTTCTTTGTGGTTTTCATCTGTACACGAAAAGCAAGGTCGAAAAACAATGTCCCTTGTTATTCTGCTCTGGTCAGTCCCCCGCACCTAGACATAACACGAAGCACAGCTGCACTGCTGAAAATAGAGTGCTTTTAATATTGCATGCATGCATGTTCAAGGCACTTGGAGAAAAACCTTTCCAGAGAGAAGAGCTGTGCTTATCCAGAGATGTAAACCTTTGCATCTAGACTTGGAGGTATGGGGTCCCCCTGACAAAGCCCAGAGGTCTTCTATTATTATAATAAACTAGTTCATAGCACGGGGAGGGTGGCAAGGCACAGTATGCCGTTTTTCACCAGCTTTATAAAATTATCTCCCCGTTCACATTCTATGAATTGTAAGAATGCTCACTATATTGTGTTTATGCATTTTGCTGTTAGTAATAGCATGTGTACTGCATTTTAGAGCATGTCAGTTAAAATAAACATTTTAAACTATACAGTGTCTCCGATTACTCATGTTGTGGACAAGTATGAGTGAGTGAGAGGAAGAGTGTTCTTGCTCCCGCGAATCCTGCGAGAGTCGGAGTGACATGTTCTGGGTTGTCTAATCATTGGTTGCTTTGCTGTAGTATAGAGAGAACGAATTAGATACTATAGCTAGTCGGATTGGGATTTCAGGCACTAAGGTGGGTAGTTGGTACACCACTGTACACCGTGGTCCTGGTTTCCTGTGCATAGTTCTGTAAATGTGCAGAATCCCTGCAACATGGGTCACCCAACGTTTGCTCTGGTTCTTATCTGCGAAACGCTTGAGTAGTGCTTGTGCTTGTCCATAATGCCCTCACTTCTGTTTCCGGAAACAGCTGTGATGGTGTAACCTCCTATGTTGATATTTTCAAAGATTCTTTCAAGCTTGATGTTATTGAAAGTTTTTTCTATTATTTCTTAACCCTTTATTGCGCTGCCGCGCATTAGGTTGCTAGACCTTCTTCATCTTCATGGCTGCGGTGGATATTGCAGAGCATAGCTGCATTGCACTCCATCAACATTTGACCGCATATGGAATGCCAAACGAGGGTGTCGATCTTATCTTTGTGGTAGAAGCTGATCCAGCTCACCACTATGAGGTTTTTTATTTTTGGGTCGCTTTTCCGGCGGTGGATGGAACTGATAATTTATTCCATGAATACACTGCCAAGGCCCTTCCTAATGTTTATCGACCCTATAGAAATCTTAAAGTTCCGCTAACGGCATGGCAACACCAGGTTTGGTTTAATGGCGCCCTCCCACACCCAGTGACTCCGATCTGTTTAGGCCCTGTATCTATTGATGGGACCACTTGGCCCGTATTGGCTGGATACACCCCACACCCACGTTATCTAGCAGTTCAAGTGGTGGAACTCCGCGTACTGCACACCTCTTTGATACGGGTGCACAGAGTTGTTGTACGATACATCACACGCAACGTTCAGATGGGACCACCTGGATTTGCTAGGGAATCAGCTGGACCTGGCGGTGTTACTATCAGTCCTGTCATGGTTAATTCGGTAATGGGCAAGCGTCCTCAGAATAAGGATGATTTACCTTATTGGCTTACTGAGAAATTTGACCAGTTGCAGGCAGTATTTCCGAATACTTCTCCCGTGGAGAAACACAGGATTTTGACAAGCAGAAAGACTTGATTCCCGAGTTAACCGATTACAACAATTGGGGTAGGGTGTTTGTAGCAGTATATGCGAAGTGTTTTGTTATGTTATGTTATGTTATGTTATATTTGTCTTTTATAGCGCACGGCTACTCAAAAGAGTGTCCCGGCGCTTTGTTGCAAACCTGTACTAAAAAACATAACAATGGAAATAACAGAGAATAAAAAAAAACAAGAAAACAGAAAGCCAAGACTCATATCTAAAGAGTAAAAAGCCAGGTTCTCGGGCCTTCCTGAAAGCCAACAAATTGGAAGTACTGCGCAATGCCACTGGCAGAGTATTCCAAAGCTGTGGTGCCAGCAGTCTGAAGGACCGTCCCCCTGTACGTGCCCTTTTTACACGGGGGACCACAGCGAGAAACAGAGACTCAGATCTCAAGGAGCGGGCAGGGCGATAGAAAGCTAGCCTCTTTTGGAGATACTTAGCTCCAGAGGCATACAGCGCCTTATGGGCCAGAGTCAAGGCCTTAAAAACTATCTGCTTCCAGATGGGCAGCCAATGGAGTGACTGCAGGAGGCCAGAAGTTCTAGCTCGGCCGGGTAGGCCAAAAATGGCCTGTGCTGCCGAATTCTGGACCACCTGCAGCCGTTGCAAAAGATACTCCGGCAAGCTGAGATAGAGGACGTTAGAATAGTCCATTCTCGAGCCAATTATAGCCTGGACCGTGATCTTCCTCTGATCCTCCAGGAGCAGAGGCAGAAACTTGCGGAGCATCCTGAGCAGGCCGAAGCAGGTACCAGTTAGGTCCAAGATCTGGGATCTCAGCGTCATCTCATTATCGATCTTGATCCCCAGATTCTTGGCTAGCTGGGAAGATCCTGCTAGCGGAAACATATTGATAGGCCACCATTCCTGCCAATCTGGATCCGAACTGCAGCCGAAGAAAAGTACCTCCGATTTATCCGAGTTGCACTTGAGGCTGTTAAGCTGGAACCACTTAAAAACAGCCCCAAGGCACCCACGGATACTCTCTCCATCAAAATCTTCTCCTTTCCCACACGTAAAGAGGAGCTGGGTATCATCAGCATAGGAAACGATCTGGGCCCCGAAAGACTCCGCCAGTGCCGCCAGCGGGGTCATGAAGATGTTAAAAAGAGTCGGGCTCAGCACTGAGCCCTGCGGGACCCCGACTCCCAATGGCGGCATCTCGGCAGAGCAAGGAGAGGCCCAGACCGTTTGTCGGCGGTCAGCCAAAAAAGATCTGAACCAGCTGAGCACCGTCCCCCTCAGACCGATCTCATAAAGTCTGGTGAGGAGACCCTCGTGGGGGACGGTGTCGAAAGCCGCCGACAAATCAAGCATCACAAGCATCGCTTTGCCTCCTGAATCCAGTACCTCCTTAATTGCCTCCGAAACTTCCAAGAGCGCCGTTTCGGTGCTCAAGTTGGTGCGGAAGCCGTATTGAGTGGGATGTAGCAGATTATTGGATTCCAAAAAATTGGAGAGCACAATATGGGCATGCTTCTCCAAGATCTTAGCGAAAGCGGGCAGGAGAGAGATGGGCCTGTAATTGGCCAGAGCCTCCGGATCTAGGCCGGGCTTCTTGAGTAGAGGAATGATCATCGGGACCACCCCCCCACTCAAGGAGCGGTTCAGAATGGGATTTACAATGGGGTTAATGACTTCCGCCGCCTTTGCCAAAAATTTGGCAGGGAACGCGTCAAGAGGCGATCCAGATTTCAGGTTGGTCATAAGTTCCAAAGACGAGGAAACTGAGAGTGGCGGAAAGTCTGCCAAGACCGGAACCGCACAAGCTGCTACATCTGCGACACCCTCAATGCAGGGAGATGATGCAACCACCCTCAGGGGAAAGGAGTCTGGATCGATTTAATCTTGGTGGTAAAAAGTTGGCCAGGGCGCAGACCCACGCCTCAGAAGGGGGTGCCTGGGTCGAAAGAGTACGCGGGGCCATAAATTCCCTTACAATAGCAAATATTTCTTTGCACGAATTAGAGGCAGTCTCAATCCTCCTTGTAAAATAGCCTCTTTTTTCAAAGAGGATGTCATGATGGTAGGCTTTGACAGAAGACTTGTAGGCAAGCTTTGCCGCAAAATCATACTGCGAGCGCCAGGCCCTCTCTGCTACCTTGCACTGCCGCCGTGAAGCCGCCAGCGCTTCGGTAAACCAAGGGGCAGAGACCAGTTTAGCTGTTTTATGGGGGGGCATCGCCGGGGCAAGATCGTCCAGTCTGTCCGTCAGCCACGCTTGCAGTGATTCTAAGTCTCTATCCAGGTCTCCTATCATCGGACAGGGGTGATCCAGGCATGCCTGTGCCAGCATTTCCGGAGTCCACCGATGATATGCCCTTGATACTTGACATAACTGCAGAGGAGCAGCACTAGATGTTTTTTTTGCCTCTGACACATAATATTTGATCAGCCTGTGATCCGAGCTCAATGACCATACTCCCCTCCGTGATTAAGCGTGTTCAAGATGAGCACAGCCCTGAAGAGGTTGTTGAGTTGAGGGTGAGGTTAGTGGAAGTGTTCAACGTAGTTGCTGATCTCATCCTTGCAAACATGAAGGGGGATGCAGTCAACTTTCAAGTAGCTAATGCTTGAGCTCTAGTCCCAGAGAATGAGAAGCCACGCAAATTACCAAAAATTATTGCACAGACTTATAAAACCATTGGCCGCAATAGTTTGGGAATTAAACCTTTTGCTAAAATACGGCCGCAAATGCAAACACAACAGAAGTCTTAGTCTGATAAAGATGAGTGTCCACTCTTTTCTAAAAAGAATTGGAGAACTAAGAAACAGGGAAAGAAAAAACAGAAACAAGGGTCATGTGCTGGATCACCGATACACGGAGCTTCTGAGCTACTTATGATTTGCGCGACCATGCAATAAATAGGTCTCCTGGCAGGTTTCAGGTTCTTGATCAGCATTCTCCTCGTTCTTTGCAGGAAACATCAGGCTCACAAGCCGGTGGATGGGAATGCCAGGATTGTGGCAGAGGTCAGGGCGCACCACAAGGAAGTGAGCAGCCTCTGCAGACTGAAGGAAAGGGAAAACAAGATGAATTTCCTCGTCAGCGTCTTCAGTTTCAGAAAAAGAAAGTTGCGGCTTTAACAGCCAGATATGCCACAGACGGTGACAACCCGGCTCCTGAATTTAACATGGGCTGTGACTCTGCTCGACTGCGCAGCAGAAGTTACCATAGTGCGGCAGGCACTGCGTCCATTTCTGAAGGCGACAGCGACTAAAAAATTTGTTACAGTTGAAACAGCTGACACTCGAGTGGCTCCCCCTGACAGACTATATGGTATAGTTCTTCTAATTGAAGGTGACATTCAGCGTGTTATTAAAGGGATTTTTGGGGAGAATCTATCATCTTCTTATGACATTTTGTTGGCTGAGGCAGATGGGTCCCCACCTTTTGTTTTGAACGGTCCGAAAGGGGAGGAGGTGATACTTCCGAGTTCTTCACGTAACGTCCCCTAGGAGCATGCAGAGGCTTTTGCAGAAGAATGGGCTTTGGTGCTTGAACCGGCATTTTACCGTACTCATGTGGGCTGAGATAAAGATTCTCCACCCCATGAGATACCATTGCGGTCTATGCCACATCCTCAACCCCAATATCCCCTCCGGCAGGAAGCAAAAGATCCCGTATCTCAGATTCTAACTCAGTTGGAGTATCAAGGAGCGATTGAGACTTGTGTGTCACCGATGAATAACCTTCTTTTTACCGTTACCAAACCCGATGGGTAGTACCGCATAACTTTGTATTACCGGCATTTGAATTCTCATTGTCGCACATTTGCGGTACAAAATACCCATAGTTCTGCTCTTGTAGACAGTCTTATTTGTAAAAGATATAAAACGACCCTAGCCATTTCCAACAACTTCTTCTGTCACAATCTGTCCCCTGCATGCAGTCAATGGACAGCAGTCACAGCCAGCGGGAAACAAAAACAATTCCGGCGTTTAGCGATGGGCTATAAAAACAGCCCGGGATATTCGTCGCCCGTGTTGTCTCTTTACTAGACAGCCTGTACCCAGATGCGTACTCTTAAGTTGATGATATTTACCACAAAGACGACGAGTTGTGGCTGCAGCTTTGCCGAGTTGACCGCATCATTATTTTGTTTGCGGACTATGGTTACAAATGTAACTGTGCTAAATCACACATCGCAGTGTATACAGTGTTGTTTTTGGGTTATGAGCTCAATAATAAAGGTAGAGGCTTAGCACCTCACTTCCTGGAGGAATGCACACATTTGCGGCCTCCGACAACCCTGAAAAAACTTCAGTCTTTGCTGGGATTTTTGAACTTCAGGCGTTCTTACATTCCTGAATACGCCCAGCGTATCAAGCCGCTTTATGCCTTGATACAACCTACATTTTCGAAAGCCAGTTGGCTACCAGAACATTCGGCTATTTTACTATCTTTACAATCTGATTTACTTGAATCAAAATACTTGTTAACAGGTGATAACCACAAAAACCTGGTAATACGTATTGTGCCAGGCGAAGTGAGTTTTACTTACTTAATGTTTAATGAAGGTGACACAGTACCTTTTGCATACAAATCACATCCATACACTTCTGCCGAGTTGCGGTTTTCCACTGTTGAAAAAGTCTTGACAGCAGTACAGATGGCGATCCTGAAGGAACGAGCAATGTTACAGGGGAAACACATTTTGATGGTAACACCATATCCTGCACTTGAGGCAGTTTACCAAACTCTAAGGCTTTGCATCCTCGTTGGATACAATGGGCTACTTTTCTGACATCTCCGGATGTCACATTTATCTTTGACTCCTCTCTTCAGACTCAGGAGTTCTTGCAGTATGAATTTGTTCATCCTCCTCTGCTGTTTATGCGCCCGCTTGAGGAGTACGATTGTATCATTTACACCGATGGTTCAGCACAACCGGCCACCGGGTCTAAGCACACTTTTTCGGCAGCCTGTGCTATTGTGGCAGGTACCATGGTGAATGGTATGTTCAAGTCCAGTGTTGTTCATACGCAGGCGCTAGGTGACTGTACTGCCCAATTGGCCAAGCTGGGTGCGTTGGTGCTTGCTCTTAAGTTTGCTGATCCTAATGTGACTACTCTCATTGTCAGTCTTTCAATGATAACTTATTCTTTTGGTCTCAGGTTTATATAAACAGACTCGTAATTATGTACTACCTTGTGACATTTGTCAGCAGGTTAATCCTTCTACGGTCACACGTCCACCACAAACACAGCTATGCATTTCTAATAAGCCTTTTGGCTGTGTATATCACTGCTTGTTAGATGAGACTCCAGCCACTCACCTGAATTCTAGGAACGTTTGCAGGGGCGATGCTAGATCTCCAGTCCTCTTGGAACAACTTTCAGCGCTACTGAATTATAACAGGACCTCTGGCTGTTGTTCCAGGAGGGAAGGGGATTGGGAAGACAAAGAGAGAGAAAAGAAAAGACAAAGCAACCTTAAGCCCCCTCGACCAGCCAGGACCCGTGTTCCTAAGTGAAAGAGTTGCGCCTTAACTTCTACCTGTAATTAAAGAATGGATTTTAGCAATGTGGACTTATAAACCTATGTCTTAAGCATGTATCTATTGTTCTTTCATGGTCTAGATTTACCTCTACAGTGTTGCTGTTGATGCACAGATGTCACTCTGGGGTTGATTGTATATTTGTATGTGCAACCTAACAAAGAAATGACTACCAAAGAAAAAGAAAACAGGACACGGATACATTAATCAGATTTGCTTCTTTTTCTATAATATGACTAAGTTGCTTAATGAATAAATTTGTACTTTGCTTTCATATTAGTTTGTCCTAAATGAACACTCCACGTCTCAGCTTGACATATGCAAAAGAGTCTCACAATGTTAACAATCAAGTGTCTCGAAGTGTTTTCACAAATTAAGCCTTTTTAACAATCTAGATCAAATGTATTCTTGAATGGCATTCTTGACTCTAATAAAACTCCTTAAAACAACACAATGTGTTAATGCACACACACGGAGCTGGTTCAGGGCCATATTATCAAAAAAGGGCGATACATTATCGCCGCTTTTATCGGCAGGAAACTGCCACTAAAGCGGCGATAATGGGCTTGATAATATGCCCTTGTGAATTCTCATAGAAGCCCAGGTTAACACCAGAATCTGGGCTTCTATGGGAATTCACAAGGGCATATTATCAAGCCCATTATCGCCACTTTAGCGGCAGTTTCCTGCCAATAAAAGCAGCGATAATGTATCTCCCTTTCTTGATAATATGGCCCAAGGTCTCAAATAGCTCAAAACAATGTTCCAAATGAAAGACTTCCTTTATAAATGCATGGGCTGCTATCTATAAAACAAACTGTCAAAGCATAAATGCAGAGCGTGAGTCTCGAAATGTTAAAAAAAATGGATGCCCAAGGAAAGTCTTCTTAAAAGCACAAGCGGTGATTTCCAGCACGCGCACAGTTAAAGGAAAAGCTAAAAAGGAAAGTCTTCATTAAAAGCATACGCATTATTTCCAACTCGTGCACTGTGAACAGGAAAGCTAATTCAATACTTAGCTTCGTGTCCTTCGATCTGTCTGTTGCATGCGCACTTCAAGGTGGGCTCAGATGTCCAGGCCGGGCTTCTATGAATCAGGAAAGAAGAGCGTCCGTGAGATCTCTAGGACGCCTGTTCTTCTTAGCAGGGAAACAAAATAGCCAAGCAATCGTGACACCTTGGGTGAAGGTATTTATACCTGATATGAGGGCGTTGGCTTTTGCATCGTGTACGCGATTTTTCTGGAACGTTTTCCTCAGTATTGCTAAACGCTATACAAGCAAACCAACAAGCATTGGCAATGCAACAAACAAGCATTAGCAATGCGCGAGAAATAGGAACAGAACTCGGACCTTGGTAAATACATTATACAACATCAGGAAATAATCCCTATCCATGTCTACATGATTAGTAAAGAATTGGAACATGATTAATATGGAAACCAAAAGGTTGATGACAAATGAGACATGCATGATGATTCCTAACATTGCGGTCCATTTTCTTCAGATACTGCTTATAAATACATTTTAGTTGCAGTTGATTTGTGCACATACTTCAATTGGATTTGGCCACAACGCAGTGCTGATGCTCGAAATATCATCTGGAATTTGCGTGTCTTTTTGAGGATTTTTGCCTGTGGCACCTTCCATTCTGACTAAGGTCCAGCGTTCGTCTCTAAGGCATACAAGGATGCAATGAAGTATTTGGGGGTGCTGGGGCAGTTTTTGTCTCCATACAGGTCTGAGGGCAACTTTGTTGTGGAGCGAATGAACTGTGACTTAAAGCAATCCTTCACAGCTAGAGTCTTGGGTACTGGCAAGAACTGGCTAGCCCATTTGTATAGCTTGCAACGTACACTTAATAATCTCCCTAGAAAATCTCTGGGTGGGAGGACCCCATAAAAAATGCTCTTTGGCATAAAAAATGTTGTGCCAGACCTTGATGGTCTAGATATGGCGGCGACTGCCGCAACCTTTGACGTAGATAATCATTCTACTATGTTATAGGACTTACAAGAGACCCATGACAGTCTTGCAACTGAACACTTACCCTCTGCCACTGATGCTGCACTGCCGATTTCGGTAGCTGGCTGGCTACCAAAAGTTGGAGATCTGGTCCGAAAGAAGGTGGAGAACAAAAAATAATTTGGCCCCTCTTATTGTGCACCGGTCCCAGTGCTTGGCATGAAGGGTACTTGTACAGTCATCTTACCACTGCTTCCTGGTCGCAAAGATAACAGATACATCTCAGTGGACAATGTCAAGCTACAACATCTGGCCGATTCTGAATAGTGTAACACCTGCTTTGTCATGCCCAGCAATTTCAAGGAATCCTGTGATTGGCGCATCTGACACCACACAAAATGACACTGCCATCGAGATGTACTCTGTTACTAATTACTTGCTAGTCCCGCAAGCTTCCCCCAGTAATGACGAAACTGAATATGCTTATCCCACAAGCGATACAGCAAACAAATGATGGACGGAATGTTGACAATGCAAACATTCCTCCCCCGGTCAAAAGATCTGGGTTAAATCCATCGTTCTTTTGCCCATTACGCCACCCCAGTTTGGACCCAGCCATATGCAAATCAGTCTTGACCCTGTGCCTCATGGGAACAGTCCAGACTGAACTGCCAGGCCAGGTCCTCCAGACCTTCTTTCAGATTATATTCCTTTTAATACCAGCATTTATTCATTATATTTTTTCCAGCGTCTTCGGTGGTTTGCCCTTATACTTGGCATAGCAGCTGAAATCCTGCTATTGATTTGCCTGCTACACAATGGCTGCTCCTCTTGTGGTCCTGCACAACCCAGGCTGGCTGCAAATGCTCCACAACTGTGTGCTTGAATGCTTTGGCACACTTCCACTGGCGATACTCAGAGTGGATTATGAATTGTCTTTCCACTTTGCGTTCTACACTTCCGTGCAACCTGTCTTCTCATGTTTACAATGTTCCTTTTCATGGGCTTGGATATCTGCCTCTCCAATACGTCATGTTCAGACCCGGATTACGGCCTGTTAATGGGTCCCTTAGTGGCCCATGAACAAGAATGTTGCGGAGTTGCACTAAAGGCGCGTGCAGCTGCACTTGGAGTGTTGGCACATTGGGATGTCTGTGCGGCTGTGCGGAATCTACTACAACACAGCTAGATCAAATATCATGCAATGCTCATGGACGAACCCTATTGTGAGGAACATGAATGCTCATTCCCCTTGCTGAATTGGATGGCATCACTTTTTGCTACAGATGACAATGATTTCTTTTTGGAAGCTGTTGCGGTGTATTGCGCATGCCCTCTGATGGATTAATATAGCTGGTTCAGCGTACACTTCTGGGCCGTATTTTTTATTGTATTTTTCAGCAAAATCTTTATACTAAGCCCCTATTTTTTTTTCTTTTTTCAAAATTTACCAAATTATAGACGCTCTTGAACTCTGTTCTCACTTCTTGTGTTCTGTGTTTGTCCTATGGCTACATCCAATGGACTTACCAGGGGAGGGTGTAGTGAGGTTGGTGGATTGACTGCAGACATTGCTAAGTTTTATGAAGCTAAGGAGTTAGGTCCTACGCGGAGTGGGCCGGACCCTTTTTAAGCAGATAAATACACAAAGTGCCCACACCACAACATTTTCAAATACTTATTTTAGGAATCAAACCGAAAAGATTAATTTTAGTTTTTCTGGGTACTTTTATTTTTACCCTTATGACTTTTGTAATTCTTTTTGTAAACTCTTTTTTTATCAAATTTGTGAATGAAAAAAGAAACATATATACATTCAATGCTATTTACAACACATGTACATATTACATAACATTACCAGTACTTAAAAAAATAAAAAATACAACGTAACCATCCTACATACAAGACAACCAATAATTCACTATGTGTTTATACTTAAGTAAATTTAGTATACAAAAAAATAAATATTTAAAAGAATAGCTTTCTCATTTGTGTGCAGAATTATCTTCTTCGTGAGATTCTGTATGACTTGGCAAGACCTTCGAAACCCAGAAAAGGTTTGGGGCATGAATTTTTTGTGAGACCAGATTTCTGTGCTGCAACTGTCCAACAACGTTGGAGACTAAAACAGTTGATGGCACCAATGCAAGCTAAGGGGGGTCAAACCTTCCTACTTAATCCTGCTAAACTCAAAGTTGTGCATAAAGGAAGAACTATATTTTTTGTCTCAGAGATAAAAGCTCAAAAATACTTAGAGACTATGTAGTAAAAATTCTATAGGAACAAAGCTATGTTTAATCGGTTGTGATCCAGTTACTCCGAATAGGCTGATCCTCTTAGCAGTATTGGGCTTAGATGCTTTTTTCTTTTGTATTGCATTTCTTTTGGCTACTTTTACCAGGAGGGTCAGTTCCGGGGGCAACTCACAGCTGATACTCACATTCCATCAATGAGGGCATTGGCCCTTACGCTTCTGGTGGGGGGGTGGTGCGGGAAGGGAGGGGTGGGGGGGAACAACGGGGTGGGAGGGTGGGAAGATTTTTTTTTTTTTTTGGGGTGCAAGGTCATACAGCTGGAATGTCTAGTTGACTTTTGTATAAGGCTTATTTTTGGCAGATATCGAATTTTGGCAGGTGCTGCTCATATGTTTATGTTTAGCTTAGTTTACTCAAAAATACTTTATAATGGCTAAATTATCAATATATTCCATTAATGTATGTGGTTTGAATGATAAAAGAAAAAGAGGTATATTGGCCCAGATGTTATCAACTATGCGGGTGGATGTAGTTTGCATTCAAGAGACTCATATCGCTTGGCCCAGTAGAGGAACCCTAAAAAATCTTGGGCTGGAAGTGGTAGGATGCACTCGTCAGGGTTCCACTACACGTGGGGTTGCAATACTTAAGAGACGTGGATTGGGTGAAGTTAAAAGAGTTAAAGAGGATCCAACTGGACGGTGGGTAATTGCAGAACTTAAAGTTGGAGGCTTGATAGTTACTATATGTTCATTGTATGGATCTATATTGGATGATTCGGGTGCATTGGATTTTTTAAGTATAGAGCTGGCACAATGGTCACCCAATATTATTTTTTGTGGAGACTTTAATCTGCATCTGGAAGAAACTTTTGATATTCATAGTAGGGTTCCATACAAGGGGAGGAAGAAGAAGGTATTTACAGCACTTAAAGGGATCATCGAAGAGTATAGATTAACTGATGTAGGGCATGAGAAGCGAGGAAACATATTTGGGCACACCTTTTTTTCTGCACCGCATCAAAGATTTTTTAGATTAGATTACTTTTTTGTTCATAAGGGATTATATGATGATTTAGCACAAATTGAATTTGAGGTTCTTCCAAAAGTCATCTCAGACCACAACCCTCTAATACTTAAGCTTGTTTTAAATATGGTTAATACTACCCGCGCATGGTCTTTTGACCGTAAATTATTGTATGACCCTGGTTATGTTGAGCGTGTGAACGTTTGGATTCCAGAATTTTTTCACAACAATAAAGATACTACATCATTAGAAATAGTTTGGGATACTTTTAAATGTGGGGTTCGGGGTGAAACACTTAGCTATTCTTTGAATAAACAAAAAGAGACCCGAAACCAGGTAACTTCTGAACTTAAAAATCTTAGAGCCTTAGAGATTCAACTTATGCAACTATGTAAGCAAGGGTCATCTACGGAAAATATTACAAAGAAACTAGTAGCTCTAAAAAATACGATTTATCAACGATATGCTATGAAACTTGCACAACAGATCTCTGCATTTAGGACAGAGCTATATGAAGTGGGTGAAAATTCGGGCAAAATTTTGGCAAAGAGGGCAAGGCAGAAGGCAGCGTATGCTAGTATCTATAAAATAGATAATCATTTAGGGATAACAGTTAGCAGAGCTGAAGATATTCTGAGAGTTTTTAGAGACTTTTATTCCCAATTGTATACGGATGAAGTTCGTCCTGAGTGCTCAGACCAGATCAATCAATTTGTCAATCCAGTATTGAATACTATTCTTTCTATTGAAGAGAAGGAGAAACTTGATCTGCCATTTACTTGGGAGGAGATTGAACTCTCTTTAATGTCCCTAGCCTCAGGAAAAGCTGCAGGACCCGACGCCATTCCGCTAGAATTTTATAAACATTTTAGGAATGTATTAAAAACAGAATTATTAGATTTATGTTTAAACGCACAGCAAGGTAACTCCCCTCAATCTTGGCACGATTCTATCATCACGGTGTTTCTTAAAAAAGGTAAACCTCCTCTATTGCCCTCATCTTTTCGCCCTATCTCACTTATAAATTCTGATAGTAAAATCTTTTCTAAAATCCTAGCGGGTAGATTTTCCAATATTATTTCCCCTTTACTCTCCAAATACCAACATGGTTTTATCCCAGCTAGATTCACACATGTGGGGCGTGGTCACGTCCCAAGCAAATGCACAGCACATTGTGCCGGTTAAGGCCTGTATATGTCCATAATCAACCATTCAATGTTTAATCCAAATTTTTCTTGTCATCACTTTTAGCTTTTCACTCTTTATAATGTCCCATTTTTCCATTGTTTCACACGAGTCCACATGTTATATATGCATAGCTTATTTTCAAGTTTCTGTTGTTCCAATTGTGTCTATCCAGACCTTCTATAAGAACAAGACTGAAGCTCAGGGTTCAATTCAGGCAGCATTTATTCATAAAAAAATGACCCAATGCATTTCGGGCATTACGCCCTTCTTCGGGGGTCGCTGTAAAAAAGTTATGAAAAACGTCATTACCAACTATCCTTTGCAAACATATTCACAGTTTATCATTTCCATGCCCTATTTATACATGCTCTTTTTTGTGCCCTCAAGGGCGAAATCACATCTCTACATGTTCGTCATATTCAAATTAACAAACGGTGCGTGTTGATTGTGTTCCTCGCCCCAGTTGTCATCCATAAAACTATCTCTGCGCACATTTCTCCTCTGTTATTATCAAACAAACAGCCCCCTGGGTTAAATCCTAAATACTCATCACGTTATCAAGTTTAAACTGTTCTAACTCTATACAAACAGTGTGTTACCCTTCGCTCTGATTCTGCCCCACCCATCTCCCAACTCCTGTCACTACCTGTCTCCCTCATGACTGCAATCCTCTCTCCCATGTTTATCTTTTAATCTGCCCGCTCTCGGTGCTAGTTTACTTCATTTCTCCAACTCCCACAATCTTTCTCTTGCCCTCCGTTACGCTACCTCGTGAGACAGTGCCATTGAGCTAGTTTGCATACCTGCCGTGTTTCATTAAAATCTCTCCTCTCCCACTGTTCCTTCGACCGAATTCAAAAAAATGCGCCCCACAATACCTCTCACTTTATACCCAAGCCCTAGGGAACATCCCATTGGTTCACTAATACAAAACCACCTTCCCCTTTCGATTTCACAATGCTTCACACCTGGTCCCTTTACTTGATGGACTCCATGCCCCATAATTCAATTTGTTAACCATTTCACAAATCGATGTGACCCATTCCCTGAAAGCACACTCATTAGCTTTACACTTTAACTTTCTGGGCATAAATGTTAAAAAGCATCAAATTGCGCGATCGTTTTATCACAAAATTGTCCATATTATTTATTCACACCATCTGTCATGAGCCGTGCCGTTGTTCCGAACATGCGGTCTCGTACTGTTTTTTGCAATGTTCTCATCCATAGTTACGGTGGGTGCATTCCTGATGTTAGGGCATAAGTTACGAAGACATCTATGTAGAAGACAGGAAGCACACCTTCTTTTACATCTCTTATCATTCTTAATCTTATTTTTGCCAACATATTCCAAATTTGCGTGCAGATTGCTAATAGCGCCAAGCCCCGTGGCACTGAGTTACTAGTTTCACACATGTGGGGCGTGGTCACGTCCCAAGCAAATGCACAGCACATTGTGCCGGTTAAGGCCTGTATATGTCCATAATCAACCATTCAATGTTTAATCCAAATTTTTCTTGTCATCACTTTTAGCTTTTCACTCTTTATAATGTCCCATTTTTCCATTGTTTCACACGAGTCCACATGTTATATATGCATAGCTTATTTTCAAGTTTCTGTTGTTCCAATTGTGTCTATCCAGACCTTCTATAAGAACAAGACTGAAGCTCAGGGTTCAATTCAGGCAGCATTTATTCATAAAAAAATGACCCAATGCATTTCGGGCAGTCATGAGGGAGACAGGTAGTGACAGGAGTTGGGAGATGGGTGGGGCAGAATCAGAGCGAAGGGTAACACACTGTTTGTATAGAGTTAGAACAGTTTAAACTTGATAACGTGATGAGTATTTAGGATTTAACCCAGGGGGCTGTTTGTTTGATAATAACAGAGGAGAAATGTGCGCAGAGATAGTTTTATGGATGACAACTGGGGCGAGGAACACAATCAACACGCACCGTTTGTTAATTTGAATATGACGAACATGTAGAGATGTGATTTCGCCCTTGAGGGCACAAAAAAGAGCATGTATAAATAGGGCATGGAAATGATAAACTGTGAATATGTTTGCAAAGGATAGTTGGTAATGACGTTTTTCATAACTTTTTTACAGCGACCCCCGAAGAAGGGCGTAATGCCCGAAATGCATTGGGTCATTTTTTTATGAATAAATGCTGCCTGAATTGAACCCTGAGCTTCAGTCTTGTTCTTATAGAAGGTCTGGATAGACACAATTGGAACAACAGAAACTTGAAAATAAGCTATGCATATATAACATGTGGACTCGTGTGAAACAATGGAAAAATGGGACATTATAAAGAGTGAAAAGCTAAAAGTGATGACAAGAAAAATTTGGATTAAACATTGAATGGTTGATTATGGACATATACAGGCCTTAACCGGCACAATGTGCTGTGCATTTGCTTGGGACGTGACCACGCCCCACATGTGTGAAACTAGTAACTCAGTGCCACGGGGCTTGGCGCTATTAGCAATCTGCACGCAAATTTGGAATATGTTGGCAAAAATAAGATTAAGAATGATAAGAGATGTAAAAGAAGGTGTGCTTCCTGTCTTCTACATAGATGTCTTCGTAACTTATGCCCTAACATCAGGAATGCACCCACCGTAACTATGGATGAGAACATTGCAAAAAACAGTACGAGACCGCATGTTCGGAACAACGGCACGGCTCATGACAGATGGTGTGAATAAATAATATGGACAATTTTGTGATAAAACGATCGCGCAATTTGATGCTTTTTAACATTTATGCCCAGAAAGTTAAAGTGTAAAGCTAATGAGTGTGCTTTCAGGGAATGGGTCACATCGATTTGTGAAATGGTTAACAAATTGAATTATGGGGCATGGAGTCCATCAAGTAAAGGGACCAGGTGTGAAGCATTGTGAAATCGAAAGGGGAAGGTGGTTTTGTATTAGTGAACCAATGGGATGTTCCCTAGGGCTTGGGTATAAAGTGAGAGGTATTGTGGGGCGCATTTTTTTGAATTCGGTCGAAGGAACAGTGGGAGAGGAGAGATTTTAATGAAACACGGCAGGCATGCAAACTAGCTCAATGGCACTGTCTCACGAGGTAGCGTAACGGAGGGCAAGAGAAAGATTGTGGGAGTTGGAGAAATGAAGTAAACTAGCACCGAGAGCGGGCAGATTAAAAGATAAACATGGGAGAGAGGATTGCAGTCATGAGGGAGACAGGTAGTGACAGGAGTTGGGAGATGGGTGGGGCAGAATCAGAGCGAAGGGTAACACACTGTTTGTATAGAGTTAGAACAGTTTAAACTTGATAACGTGATGAGTATTTAGGATTTAACCCAGGGGGCTGTTTGTTTGATAATAACAGAGGAGAAATGTGCGCAGAGATAGTTTTATGGATGACAACTGGGGCGAGGAACACAATCAACACGCACCGTTT
Source organism: Lissotriton vulgaris (assembly GCF_964263255.1). NCBI lineage: Eukaryota > Metazoa > Chordata > Amphibia > Caudata > Salamandridae > Lissotriton > Lissotriton vulgaris. The sequence goes on from NC_141685.1 coordinate 334,237,437, forward strand.
GTTAATTTGAATATGACGAACATGTAGAGATGTGATTTCGCCCTTGAGGGCACAAAAAAGAGCATGTATAAATAGGGCATGGAAATGATAAACTGTGAATATGTTTGCAAAGGATAGTTGGTAATGACGTTTTTCATAACTTTTTTACAGCGACCCCCGAAGAAGGGCGTAATGCCCGAAATGCATTGGGTCATTTTTTTATGAATAAATGCTGCCTGAATTGAACCCTGAGCTTCAGTCTTGTTCTTATAGAAGGTCTGGATAGACACAATTGGAACAACAGAAACTTGAAAATAAGCTATGCATATATAACATGTGGACTCGTGTGAAACAATGGAAAAATGGGACATTATAAAGAGTGAAAAGCTAAAAGTGATGACAAGAAAAATTTGGATTAAACATTGAATGGTTGATTATGGACATATACAGGCCTTAACCGGCACAATGTGCTGTGCATTTGCTTGGGACGTGACCACGCCCCACATGTGTGAAACTAGTAACTTAGTGCCACGGGGCTTGGCGCTATTAGCAATCTGCACGCAAATTTGGAATATGTTGGCAAAAATAAGATTAAGAATGATAAGAGATGTAAAAGAAGGTGTGCTTCCTGTCTTCTACATAGATGTCTTTATCCCAGCTAGAGACACCGCTGATCATATTCGACGTGTGATTTCTTTTTTGGATTGGTCTCAAGCAACTCGGTCTAATATTGGACTAGTATTTTTAGATGCTGAAAAAGCTTTTGACCGGGTTGCTTGGGATTATCTTTAGGAAATTTTCCTCAGGAAGGGATTAGGTCGGGGGATTGTTAAAGCTTTGAAAACTTTGTATATTACCCCAAAAGCATATATTCGAATTAATGGACAATTATCTTCACCTTTATTAATTTCTAGAGGTACCCGTCAAGGATGTCCCTGTTCTCCTTTGCTTTTTGCTTTTTATATTGATCCCTTAATTAATCGTTTTTTTTCGGAAATGGGTATTAAACCCATACATTTAGCCAATACTAACTACCGAGTCCTTGCTTACGCCGATGACATTGTCATTTCTACTACAGACGTTCAAACAGCTTTACCTATTATTGATCAAATTGCCAAACAGTTCGGATACTTTTCGGGCTACAAACTTAATGTAGAAAAGACCCAAGTTTTGTGTTCTGGAGAAAACCCACCTGCTAATATCCCCACTTCTTCAGAAGTTACTTATTTAGGTATTAAAATCTCGCTACCTATAGAAAAAATTCCAGAGCGTAACTTAAACCCTATTATTGCTCAAATTAACATCCTATTACAGCGTCTTGATCATCTGCGATTGTCCCTTTTCGGCCGTTCCAACATCTTAAAAATGCTGGTCCTACCGAAGGTTTTATATTTATTTCGCACAATTCCTCTGGATTTCTCATTACGTTCTATCAAAATCTTAGAAAGAACCACATTTCGCTTCCTTTGGGGCTATAAACGCCATAGAAAAGCAGCTAAAAAAATGATTCTTAGTAAGGAATGTGGCGGCTGGAATGTACCGTATTTTCTTTTTTATTACTTTTCTGCTGTTTTACAATACATTGGTCCTCTCATTTTGGGTGAAAGAACTGAACTTGCAGAATGCCAGACCCCATCAATTTATCAATTGCTTCTGGGCGAGAAAGTTAAGGGTAGCTTTTTGAGATTAGTAGAACCCAGTTACTACAAAAAAACTAAATATAAGACTTTGAAATCTGCTTTTGGAGTCTGGCAGAAAATTCGAAAACATATTAAACTAGCGAAATTAAATTTCTATACTCCTCTTATATCAACGGAGCTATTTCCAGAAGTTTTCTTTGATTTAACTATGCACAGGTGGCAGCAGAAAGGAATAAAGCACTTGGGGGATTTATTTTGTAATGGGCAAATGATCTCGTTTCAGGATCTAATGGCCAACTTTTCCGTGGGAAGAAATGATTTTTTTAAATACCTACAACTTCGTAGTTTTCTACAGGGCCACCCTGTTACTCCATTGACTAAAAATTCTTTATTAGAGCTGTTACAAAGAAAACCTCGAATAGGTCCTATATATTTAAGCCTAATGCAGGAATTTGGTGATGATCTAGGCCAATGCCAGACTAAATGGGCCAATAGTCTAGGCATAGTAAATGTTGATGTTTTATTGTCAATCAGAATGGCTGCAGAATGTCTTATAACTGGGATGATGAAATCCTAACACTTTATGTGTATTCACAACCTTTATTATACTCCTAAAAAAGTAGTTAAATGGAGCACGACGGCAGGCACGAATTGTAGCCGATGTGGATTGTATGCAGCTGATGAATTACATATGTTTTTTCTTTGCCCTAAGTTATTATCTTTGTTTCAACAAATTGAAATTTTTTTGTCTATTATTTTGAAATGTAATATAAAGATAACTAATGAATTAGTACTGCTTGGTATAGATCATACTACTACTCGGCCTAGACCAATCTCTTATTTTCTTTTTCGGTGTATGGCCGCAATTAGATCTTGTATCACCAAAGAATGGATTGGCCAGGATTCCCCTACGTTTTTAATGTGGAAGGAAAAATTATTACTTATGTTTAATATGGAGTCGGGTATTTACAAGCTCAAGGGGGTTAAAAAAAGAATTATGGGAGAAAAAATATGGGCACCAATTGCCGAGTGGATTTGATTTAAATCTTTGTATTTTATAGTCGCTATTCTAATTTGTTTTCTGCCAAAATTCTGTCATATAACTTGCTTTTTTCTTGAAAATAATCTGCTCTTTTATTTACATGCTTTTTTCTGTTTATGTTGTTTAGTGTAACGCCTTGCTGTATTTCCTTGCAATAAAACAATAAAACTTTAAAAAAAAAAAAAAAAAAAAGAATAGCTTTCAGACAAAGTCAGAGAAGGAGACTATTTCCCTAGGAGGGGACCAAATTTACAACCAGCTGACGCTGGTTTACTCAATCAATTAGAGTATTCGCTCCTTAGGTTTATGGTCTGTCTGAACAATGAAGTGAGTGCAAAACAGGTATGGCCTAAGCTTCTTCGGGGCCCAGACCACAGCAAAGGCTTCCCTCTCTATAGCTGACCAACGTTTGTCTCTGGGGGTCAACTTTCTGCGGATAAAAGCTACTGTTTGGTCCTGGCCTTCTGCATTAAGTATTGACAACAGAGCATCTACCCCCAACTCAGATGCATTTGTTGGACAATAACTTGCTTGGAGTAGTCAGGACTCTGCAGAATGGGAGTGTAGTGAGGTTGGTGGATTGACTGCAGACATTGCTAAGTTAGCACAAGGTTGGCTGCCATGCTGCTGCTTTTGCGCATGTTACTACACAACTTTGTTTTCACTAAGACTCTACTTATGCCTGTTCATATGAGAACTGCCTGCCTTTCGCATTCCTTGCTGTTCTCTGTACCTTCCGTCTGTACATGATGTGCAAGGTTGAAAACAATGTCCCTTGTTGTACTGCTCTGGTCAGTCCCCCGCACCTAGACATAACACAAAGCACAGCTGCACTGCTGTAAATCGAGTGCTTTTAATATTGCATGCATGAATGTTCAAGGCACTTGGAGAAAAACCTTTCCAGAGAGAAGAGCTGTGCTTGTCCGGAGATTTAAACCTTTGCATCTAGACTTGGAGGTATGGGGTCCCCCTGACAAAGCCCAGAGGTTTTCTATTTTTATAATAAACTAGTTCCTAGCACGGGGATGGTGGCAAGGCACAGTAGGCCGTTTTCCACCAGCTTTATAAAATGAGCTCTCCGTTCATATTCTATGGAATTGGAACAATGCTCACTATATTGTGTTTATGCATTTTGCTGTTGGTAATAGCACGTCTACTGCAACTAAGAGCACGTTAGTTAAAATAAACATTTTAAACTATACAGTGTATCTGATTACTCATGTTGTGGACAAGTATGAGTGAGTGAGTGAAGAATGTTCTTGCTCCCACGATTCCTGAGAGAGTCGGAGTGACATGTTCTGGGTTGTCTAATCATTGGTAGCTTCACTGTAATATGGAGAACGAATGAGACACTATAACTAGTCGGAATGGGATTTTGGGCACTAAGGTGGGTAGCTGGTACACCACTATACACCGAGATTTGTGGCAGCACCTGACTTACCACTGGCTTGACAGGTTGTACAGGAGCGACAAAACTCCTTGGTGTCCTCTGACATGTGAGGACAGTGAAAGTGAGGGACAAGCCTGTCCCAAGTCTTACTTTGGCCTAAGTGTCCTGCTAATGGAATGTCATGTGCCATGGTGAGTAGGAAGCCCCTAAACTTCAGAGGTATGACCAACCTCCTGCTGGCACCAGGCTTGGGGCCCCTACCCTCTGAGTAAAGTAGTCCCTCATCCCAATAGATCCTGTGGGATCCACTGATACTACCAGCAGCCTCAGCAGCAGCATGCTGTCTGAGGGGTTCAAGAGAGGAGCAGGTTTGCTGCTCCAAACTCAAGTCCCCAAGAACTCAACCTGATCAGGTTCCAGTTCATCTGAGACAGTTCCTTCACAGGGACTGAGATCATCTCCCTCAACAGACTGATCCTCACTCTGAGTCTGTGGGGACGACACAGCCTTACCCCTCCTGCTCCTTCTCTTGGAAGGCACCTGGTCCATTGTTCAAGAATCCAGGGTCTCTACAGTGTTAGTAATTTTGGCCTGTGACCTGGTCACAGCAAACACATCTGCAGTGATGTACAGCATTGCTGCATGATTCCTAATTTCTAACTCAGCCCAAGCTGAAGTCTCCAAATCATTGCCCAACAAGCAATCTACTGGTAGGTCTGCGCTAACCACAATGTTCTTAGGGTCAAGGAATGGTCAGTCCTGACATTGTTTGCATTGGTCACTTGGTACGTCTCTCCAAGTATCAAGAGCCACAAGATCCTCTGTTACCATAGTGACACTTGCACCTGTCTCCCTGTATCCCATGGCCTCCTTACAATTGATTAAAGGCTGTTGTCTGTATTTGCCCAGGTTACTGGGACCAACAAATAAGGTGGCAAGATCTATGCCACCATCACAGACAAGCACAGCCCGAGCTGGAGTTCTGAATAGGCCAGAATCCATCTCAGAACCCAAGGTTAACCCTACTAATCCCTTGTACCCTGTACCACCACCTGTACTTGTGCTAGGGGGCGCAGTTGCCTTATGGACAGTGGTGATAGGAGGATTTTCTTTGGCTTTTGAACAATCAGCATCTTTTGTTCAATGGGTCTTTACCTTACAAAAGTAACACCACGGTTTCTTTTTGCCTTTACCTTTGTTGGAATGGAATTCCACCCCAGATGTAGGTTTTCTGAGCCTTGATGAACATTCCTTTTTGTCTTTACCCTTGTCCGCATACTTATCTTGAGGTTTAGACTCCTGCTTCTTCTGATCATCACCAGAGTTCTGGGTTTTCAGCTTCACCCTGGTTCTGATCCACTTATCTGCCTTCTTTCCCAATTATTGGGGAGAAGTCAAATCAGAGTCCACCAGGTACTGATGCAATAACTGATTTTGGAAATTAATAAGGATCTGCTCCCTCATATTCAAATTATACAGTCCTTCAAAATCATGTTCCTTGCTGCCAAGTAACCAGCCTTCCAGAGCCTTAATAGCCCTATCCACAAAGTCTACCCAGGCCTGATTCTGTGCTTTCTGTGTGTCTCTGAACTTATTCGCCTACTGTTCAGTGGTTAAGCCAAACCCATCAATGACAGCACTCTTCAAAACTAAGTACTTGTCAGCATCCTCTTCTCTAACAGTGAGGAACTTATCTCTTTCTTTGTCAACAAAGGAGAGCCACAAGAGTGCAGCCCACTGCTCTTGAGGGACCTTCCGAACTTTACAAGCCCTCTCCAAAGCAGTTATCCATTTGTGGATGTCATCCCCACCATGGTAGAGAGGGACAATCTTGCTCAGGTTCCTGTTATCAAAGGAATGCTCCTTAACTCTAGGGACACAGTTGCTGCCACCATGGGACTCTAGTCCCAACTTTGTTCTAGCTCTCTGGACTTCTAGGGACTCCTAATCAAGGGCCAACTCCTCTTGCCTAAGCCTAAGCCTGGCTTTCTCAAGTTCAAGAAGTTGGTACTCCCTATCAAAAGAGCAGTGCCTCTTGCTAGATACAGAGGTCCCTACAGACTGTCCTGGTTGATTAGACTTCGCAGAGGGAGATCTAGATATCTTTGGTAAATTCTGCACTCTTCCAGGGATAGTAAAGAGAGGGCCATTCTCCTCTTGAAGATCTGATTTATCTAGGTGGAACCATCAGGTTCCCCCTGGTCAGGGTTAGCTTCTAGGTCATATAAGGTGTCACCTCCTGACCTATCCTCATTCCCTGTCCCACCCCCTCTCTCCTGTTCATCTGACCCAGGGGTCTTCCTAAGGTCATCAAGAAGTAACATCTCTACCCGACATTGAGTTTTGGCACTTCTCTCTGTCTTCAGCTTTCTAGAGGTACATAGGGCTTTCAATTCTTGGAATGAAAGCTCACTATGTCTAGAAGGCAGAGAGTCACTGGCATATCCTTTAGAAGACATACATAGTGTAGTGTGGTGTTGCACCTATCTAACCTAGTGGGAACTAAATTCTCTTCAGTTGGAAAAAGGGTGTGCTAGACCTTTAACTTACCCAACCACAAGTTCAGTAGTACTTACTATTCTAAGCTTGTATTATTTGTACCTATGTACTAGTGGTTGTTCAGTTAAACAGTTCAGAGATTTTCTGGTAAAACAATGCAGACTTGAATCCCAACCACTGCACACCAATGTGAGAGGCTGGCCTGGTTTATGCTGTCCACTAAATAAAGCAGGCACCCTGTACCAGTCCAGACAACTCTTATGATGATTTAGAGGTCTCAAGGACAACCTTTAGAAAGCTATCCAAGTGGTAGCTGCGGAGAGCAGCCTTCAGTCTTAGTCTGGAAAGAGTGTTAAGCAGCTTGCTTCACCAGAATGCAATTTTAAAGTATTGATTAAATGAAAGAGGAACCACGTAGTAGTTATAAAAATATGTATTTATAAATATAACGCTCTCTAGTACAACATAGTATCTTCTACACGAAGGTACTAACAAAGCACACAATACTGTAGCATAGAAACAATACTAAATAAGCACGAATATACATTGGGCTCCAGGGGGGACCAAACCATATACTAAAATAGGGGCATAAGAACCACAATTTGAGCCAGTCTATAGGTCATAAAATCGCCGGGACCCAAAGGAACCACCCAAGGTGAGTAAGTAGGAAAACCAGGGAGGACGGGTCCAGTGTGGGAACACAAACACGTGCTCTGCACAATTGTAAGGGAAAGTCGCAGTTGAAGTTTTAGTGTTTAAGGGCCCTTCCCAGTGGACTTTGAAGAAACCCCCTTGGAAGTTAGGAGGTTGGAGAGCCACCACACCTGTGAATACCAAAGCATGAGTTACCTATCACAAAGGAGCCGGGTGCATAGGTCTGAAGTGGCGTCGGAAACTGCAGTCGAACTCAATGGGAGGCTTTGAAGAAGAGCCGCTGCTGGAAGTAAGAAAAGTGTCAGTTGGAATCTAAAGGTGGATTCTTGCTAAAGAGACACTGAAAGCAGAAGGGACAGAGTCTGGGTCACTTCAGAGTGACTAGGGCAATCAGTAGGTGAATGCAAATCGATGTTGGGTGCTTCAGGTGTGATGAGGGTGTTCTTGACTCTGCAGCCATGGGGACCAGGAGAAATCGAGGATGACCAGGAACTGGATACGAGCTGTTCCATGAAAGATGTCAAGTGCTGCAGGGTCGGTGTCTAGCGGGAGCACCGACAAGCCTTGGCAACGGCAACCCACACAGAAGGTCAAGGAAGTGTACGGGGAGGACCAGCAAGGTCCAAGAGACTCACCAAACACAGAGAAATCAGAGCAAGCCTGGAGCAACCAGGAAAGCTCAAGTAAAGTAAAGTTGACCCTCACATGGACCCACAGGCCGGAGGCACAGGAGTCACAAGAGAACCTAGAGTGATTTCACAAGATGACAGCCCACGGAGCACTCAATGTGAGGAGGATGAAGATCTTGGTACGATATGATGCCTGAGGTTGGGGCTATCAGTAGCCCAATGCACTTGTCTAGAAACGGCCAACAAGCCAATGCACTTGCAAATGTATGCAGTGCACAGGGGTTCGGGTATAACAACCCCTATGAGGGATTCTGACCTCAAACTTGGTGTGAGGGCAGCTCGGGCCTCACGGAACACAGAAATCTACCTCTTGTGTTGCTTTGACCTTCGGAGTCCATAGGATCTCAGGAGAAGCAGACTGGTAAGTCATGACGTGGTTCCTGTGGATGCAGGGGAGTGACTCCTTCACCCCAGGAGAGATATCTTTAGTTGTACTTGATGCTTCAAAGGTCCTACATGAAGCCTGTATGGTGCACTGGCACAGACAATGCTTTTGACTGAGAGGGAGATGAAGTCCGGCCCAAACGAAGTCACATAAAGTCCAGAGTGTCCAGACGGGCGCAGTTCAGTGGTTTCTGGTTCAGAATCTTGTCCACATCGAATCTAGGGTCCCAGAGCCAGGTAAGCCCTATTGTACCCACGGGCGAGGGTTGGACAGATTCAGGGGACCCTCCCAGGGGAGGGTCTGGACAGTGTGGAGGTTACTCCGATGTCCATTGTCCATTTTCACGCCAGAGTGGGAGCCAACAGCTCCCAGGACTGGTTTGAGCTGGACTATGCACAGGGGCACCAAATGTGCCCCTCAGTGACTGCCAAGCGTACACACCTAGGCCTAACACACTAAATCCTGTCTGGTAGGTGGTAACACCTCCATGTGACAGGATACCTATTGTTCTGCCTTCCCCTGCTCGAGCTTGGCGCAGCAGCAGGAGGGCAAAATATGCCTCTGGTCAGCAGCAACCATTTTGTGCTTTCCGGGACTAGAAGTCTGGTACCGGGAACACCAGGGACCCCACGAAGCTCGCTTCTGAGGGGTGGAATCATACCTTCAACCCTAGCTACTGTTGTGTGGGTGTGATTCCAACATGTTTGATACCAAACACGATAGGATTTGATTCAGCCACTTTAGAGTTAGTCAGTGCGCAGTCGCATAACTCCACTCTATATATCATATATGGCTGCATCACTGACAACCCAGGAGAATGGATTCCGTAGGCTGCAGGGGTGTCCTGTTTATGCAGTGGCACCCTCTCACTTAAAAACAAGCACCCTGCCTTCAGGATTGGTAAGGCCTGCAATAGGGGTGAATTATAGGGTTTAAGTGCAGTGACACTTAGATATAGTAAACCTATACCCAAAGTAAGTGGTGCATGCACCATCTTACACAGGCTGCAATGGTAGGCTTGTAATTCCATTTTGCATGAAGTCTCATGGGTGGCATAATACATGGTTCAGCCCATGAGAGGCCTCTGGGGTACCTACGCCCTGGGTACATGTGTACCATATTCTAGGGACTGATAAGCGTACCCCAGTATCCAATCTGGAGTGTACCTAAGTAAATAGCATAACAGTATAGGGAGAAAGCAGATAGACTGTGGTCCTGAATAGCACGATCCCAGTCAGACTAGTCAGAAACAGTATTGCAATCAGCAAAAAGTGTGGGTAACCATAAGAAGCAGATCCTACTTTTCTACAGTTAGCAAAAGAACAATGGGTTGGTGTGCCTACCACGCTACTGCCAGTGGTGAGACTTATTGCAAGAAGCCTCCCATCACCTTTTGTGTTTCATGTACTGCCTTAAGTGGCATGGGTGTGCACAGACAGGGGACCCGTGAAGGAAGTGACCCACTTGGGGCCACCCGGGTCACTAATGACCACCTCTCAGCCTTAGGTACCAATTGAAGAGTCAGTCAGACAGTTGAAAATATACACCAATAACTGTTTATTGTATACACTGAGAGCGGAGCTCTGTCTGCACAATCTCTAGAGAGAGCTACAGAGGGAACTGAAGAACAGCAAGCATAGAGATACATTGTGTACATTTCATAGTTGAGCAAAGACACGCCCACAGTGGAATTTTCCAGGCAGATGTAGCTGGACAGTGAAATACTAAAAAAAGGTTCCTGTTCATGTATCTTGCACAACTCGGCAAAGTCCAAGGCCGTTTTACCCTGGGCTGCGATCAAACTGCCAGCCAGGTGGGAGAGGGCCTCTATCTATTGGGAAAGCCATGCGCTGGCATGAACAGTTACTTATTGCAAAAATAAAACTTAGCATTACAGAAACAAAACTCAGCAAAGGACATTTCTCAGAAATGGATGGGATTAGTTTTAAACAGCCTAAAATGGTGTCTGAAAAAATAATGGCATAGTGAACGCTAACTAAAACATGGCATTGCGTAAACATCAATAGGCCTAATCTAACAAACCCTCCTTTTAGCATGAGCTAAAAAAAAATTCTTATACGCCAAAAGAAAATAAAAGGGAATGATACATAGGCAGCATCATTATAATGATTTCAACATGACAAAAGCCAAGAGTATAAAAATCCAGATATGTAAGCCAGGAGAAACTACTGGCACTCTTTGCAATCAACATCAGAAAGGGGAACGGCAAAAAGGAATGTTCAAATATTCCCTCATCAATATTCATAAGGTCATCAATATCATTCTGTAACATCATAGCAACATTTGTGACATGGGCTGATATTTTCTGTTTAGTTGTGAAAACAGAGGCACAATAGGAACAGCAGAAATGAAGACATTGAATGAGTATGCAGAAAAGCACCAACACCACTAAAAGATAAATCAGTTCCTTAAGAATCCAATCCCAGCTACCGAAAAGGGACCAATTCCACTTCCGACTCTCCATGCCCTTGACATTATCAATGATGTCCAAAATGTGTTGCGTTATGTTTTTTTCAAATTCTCTATCCCCATAACACACTGGTCACCAATAAATGAGAAAACACCACCAGACTTAGTCAATGTAAAATCTTCTGCATATCTAGTCTGTTCCGCATTCACCTGCATGCTTTGCAATCGGGAAGTGATATCCTTCAAAGCTGTGGTATTAGGCAGAATTTGTAATTTACATCCGAAATATTCTCTGGCTGTCTCCTCCCTGGCCATAGCCATACCCCCTAAGGTAAATATGGAGGACAAGATGTATCCAAATATGATACCATTGTTATAGCTATTCACTTTGATATCAGTGACTCGCTCACAAAATTCTTTTGTTAGTTTTCTCTTTACCCATCTCTATTTTGGTTGGATGTCCTTACAAGGAACACCTACATGCAATACCATCCAAAGAGCCACATTGTTCGTTCCATTATAGACGTTGGAATAAATCCTGTTAGATTTGGCGGTCTCTAGTTGGCTTAGGTAGTTACCTGTGACAAATAAGGACCCTTGCGTCGAGTCAGGGTAAGCAGGTACACTCCTAAAATAACCCCTGCTCACCCCATTGGTAGCTTGGCACGAGCAGACAGGCTTACCTCAGAGGCAGTGTGTAAAGCTTTTGTGAACATATACAGTAACCAAGTGACAACACTACAGATGGATACCACACAAGTTGTACATTAAAAATAAGTATCTTTTATATAGATTTAACACACGACCAGAAATGACAAAAATCCACAATACTGTACTTAAAATGTTTGAATTAGCTTAGTTCTCTTTAGATCTTAAAATGTGACACTGTGAGTCAGTGTACCTTAAGATGTGTAACGCTATACAACGAAAGTGTTGCAGGGAAGGTGATGCGTCGGTTCCTTACACGCAATAACAGTGATGCATCAGTTCCCTACTGCTGCATAGGGGATGGTGATGCATCGGTTCTACTCTGTGAATGGAGGTGATGCATTGGCTTCTTACTGCGCTTCCGTGGCGATGCGGCCCGCAACGCCATGATGCGATGAAGATCTAGTGCAAAGAAACAAAGATGGTGTCTTCTTCTTGGTGCAACACGATATGGACCGCGACAGGCCCTGCTACACACTTCCCGGTGATGCGGCAGCGTCTGCTGTGATGTTGATCCTCTTCTCCAGCGATGTGCGGTGCTACGAAATTGATGTGAGCCGCGACAGGCCCTACAACACACTTCCTGGTGATGCAGCACCGTCGATCCTCTTCTCCACTGATGCGAGGCGCTTCAGGAGCTCTGCGATGACTCAACAGTTCTTCTGGGCCATGGCAGGCCCTGCGACACGCTTCCCGGTGATGCGGCGGCATCTGCTGTGATGTCGATCCTCTTCTCCGGCAATACGAGGTGCTTTCGTGTTGTGAAGCAGCAGCAGCAGTTCGGCGCCACACTTATTGCTCGTGAGTCGCACTTCCAGCTCCTTGCTGTTCAAAATAACTACAGGCAATTCCAAAGAACTCTTGGGGAGCTGGTGGGTGAAGTCAGTTGTCCCTGAGACTTTAGCAGGAGGCAAGCTCTTTTCTCAAGCCCTTGGAGATCCTTACACGTTGATGAAAATACACACAAAGTTCCGCTATCCTTTCTTTGGCAGTCAGGCAACCACTGAAGGCCAATCCCCCAAGCAGCACTTCATCTTAGGGATAGTCTCGCCTCAGTCTCTCTGGATCCTCTCCTCAGCAAAGGTTTCTTCTTCTTTCCCAAAACTGATCTAAAGTTCTGGGGTCTGGGTCCCCTCTTTTATGCACAGTTTCTCTTTGTTCTCTGAAGGCAGAGAGGCCTATGCCTAGTCCAAAACAGTTCTGGTCATTCCTGGACCACTCTGTTTAGATGACTCCTTCTTGCCTTTCATAGTGCAGGGCAGAGACATCAGACGCACCACAGGAGGTGGAGCCAGCATTGTGGAGGGAAGGCACAGCCCTATTCAGGTCCCAGGTGCAACTCCTCCCTCCCATCTAGATACAGCTCTCTAGTCAGCACTGGGCTGACTCACCCTGTCTCCTGGAATCCCCCAGCCTCTGTCACTCAAACTCCAGACAAGGAATACACAACCTAGCAGAGGCAGGCTTGATGGTTAGACAAGAAATTACCTACTTTCTAAAAGTGGTATTTTCAAACACAGAATGTTAAAACCAACTTCACTAAAATATGTATTTCAACTTTCTGAGTTCAGGCATACTAAACTCGAATTTCTACCTAGTTCCCTGAGTCAGTTAGGATTATAAGATGTAATAATCAAAATGCTCATTCTGGCCTATGGGGAATAGGTAGCCTTGCAATAGTGAAAAACAAAAATGGCTGTAATTCACTATTAGGACATGCCACACACATCAGGGCTTGTCCTGCCTTATACTTACAATGCACCCTGCCCTTGGGCCTACCGTAGGGGTGTCTGATATAAAGAAAAGGGAAGGTTTAGGGACTGGCAAGTGGATGCACTTGTCCAGTCAACATGGCAATACCAGACTCCACACATGCTTTGCCATGACAGACCTGAGACACAATTTTACAGGCTGCTTCTGTGGGTGGCACAACCAGTGCTGCAAGCCCACCAGCAGCATTTAGTTTACAAGCCCTGGGCACACTCAGTGCACTGTACTAGGGTCTGACAAGTAAACCAAATCAGCCAATCATGGATTCACTAATCCATACAACAATTTATAACAGGGAGCACTTGTACTGTGGCACTGGACAGCAGTGGCACAGTGCCCAAAGCATCTAACACCAGCAAAAACACATGAGACAACAGCAAAAAATGGAAGGGAGACCCACGCCAAGGTGCCAGGTCTAACAAGTCCCATTAGACAAAAAGTAAATCCCTGGGTGTGCATACATCGGCCCACCATAGTCTACTGCAGAATATCTGGAATTAATTCCAAATGTACCTGGATCTAATTTATGTTATAAGAAAAATGTTCTTTTGTACTGAACAATTTATGTGCAAAGAAGTGTCTGTAAAATTGACTACGGGGCAGCAATCAGCATATTAACCAGCTTTTTGGGGTTATGTTATTTGTTTATAATGCCAACCCACATATGTTATATTCTTCTCTTCCAATTCAAGATTATCACAATATGTGTTGTTATCACAGCTGGGGTATGCTTCACCTTGTGGCTTTTGATGATTCAGACATGGCACGGGTGTATTTGGTGATCCCTTGGTGGTGCTGCTACTCAGCACTTTCTTACCTTGTGCAGTCTATACCTAATCTTTTTTCTCCTTAAACTCAGTGGACCGCGTCCAAGGACGTAAATTGTACCTTGCAGCCACAGGCACAGTATGATCAGAGAACAGAGGCTCCTCGATAACTTGTATTTCTAGTGGAACAGCCTTGTTCAAAACATTATCATTCTCCTTTTCTGTTTGTGTCCAAAAACCATATCAAATGGGGAGAAACCAGTTCTAGAATGTGCTGTAGTTCTATTTGACAAAAGAGCTAAGGTAAGAGCATCTGGCCATTTCAGCCCTGTCGTTTCCTGGATTTTTTCCAATTTCAGTTTGAGCATACCATTGTACTTACAAATTAACCTAATCACTTTCCCATTAAAATGAGACCCGTTATCACTCCAGATAATTTGGGGCATTCTGAAACGAGGAAAATACTTTTTAAGGAGCACTTTTGCAGTTGTGAAGGCTGTATTGTCCTTAGTGGGGTAAGCCTCAACCTGCGTACTGAACGTACATATACCCACTAAGACATACTTAGGATTATTGCATCATTCCAACTCAATAAAGTCCATTTGAAGGACTTTGAACGGGAATATAGGTGGTGCAAAATTACCAGGTGGTGTAGGGGTACCTTTCCCTGGATTATGTTTCAGGCAAATCATACAATTTCTCACCAAATATGCAGCTGTTTTGGAAATGTTATCATTGCACCAAACGGGAGCCATCAATTTACAAATGCCTTTTGCACTGATACGAGTTGGACCATGTGCCATAGTAACTACAGGAAGTACATATGCATCAGGTAACATCCATTTCCACTTCGCTGACTTATCAATCCAACATCCTGCCTCATTTAACCTTGCTGTACACTCCTGCCATATTGCTAACTCTTCTATCGTGGCCTCATTTTGTATTTCCTTCACACTCTCAACCGTATTTTCAAACATAGCATTCTCAGGCACCCATCTAGCTGGATCTGCAACAAAATCCTCTTCATTTTACTTCAAGCAGTGTCTTTGGCTATCTGATCTGGAAATGCATTCCCTCTACCCACATCATCAGTGACCTTCTGTGGGCGCTGCACTTCACAATCGCATTTTCTTAGGGAGTGTTAGTGCGAATAACAATCGCAGTATAACATACCTATGCTGTATTTTAGTGCCATGGGAAGTAAGGAACCCTCTCTTTGCCCACAAACGACCAAAATTATGTGCAATCCCAAATGCATATTGGCTATCTGTATAAACATTGACAATCAACCCTTCACTCAATTATCAAGCTCATATAAATGTGACAAGTTCAGCGGGTTGAGCTGACTGATAAGGGACTTGTGATGTCTCTACCACCATACGCAATGTAGTGATAGCATAAGCTGCAGTGGTGGCGCAATCTGGTAGTTTAAAACAAGAGCCATTGACATATAGTTCTCCTTGGGGGTCAAATAAGGGAACATCAGTCGTCTACCCGTCCTTTCATCTCTTCTTCTGTTCGAAAAATACAGTCATGTTTGTCAACTGCGTCATTCTCAGAAGGGACGGGCAGTAACATGGCTGGATTCAGAGTGGCACAGCTCTTAATCGTAATATGCTTAGCAACCAATGTTAGTTTATAACCCGTAAGGCGTGCACTGGTGAGGTGCTCTGTCTTTGTCTTATTCATAAGTGTGTCCACAGCCAGGGGTACCATAACTGTGAGGTCTGTATCGAGCACAAACTCAGCCGATTGTCTGATTGAAGTAGCCACAGCTGCGACCACTCGCAGACAGCTCGGAAGGGCCCTACCAACAGGGTCAAGCACAGCATAAAAACAAGCGCAAAGTGTCTGTCTATCCCCGAATATTTTGGTCAAAACAGCAAGTGCACAGCCAGCCATCTCGTGAATATAGAGCACAAACGGTTTCCTATAATTAGGTGTGCCAAGTACTGGAGCCGAGCAAAGCACAGATTTAATTGTACAAAGAATTACTGACATTCTGGTGTCCAAGGGAAAGGCTCATGCCCTATTTTAATTGTTAATGCAAGCAAGGGTTTGATTCGGAAGGAATAATTAGGAATCCACTATTAACAGTAGGAAGTGATGCCTATAAAAGGTAGCACATTTCTGAGTTTGTGGAAGGGGCATTTTAACAATGGTACTGCTGTGAATGTATCTAAGAACCTAATTAAGACATTCCCGATTTATGCCCTTATGTGGTTATAACAAATCTTATCCTTATAAAGGCATAAAAATCATATCCATATTAAGTCATAGCCAATGCAGTCCAAATACGGCAAGGCTGCTCCCATAGACTCCTAGAAAGTACAACGCATTCTTAAACAAATCAAGCCTCCAACAGCCCGGGAATTCCCCCTGTTTCTGTTTTGATTTGTCCTAGAACTCCTGGAGTCATGAAAGAACTGCCAGTTCTTAGTGACGTCTTATGTCCAACCTTAAGTCAAACTCGGCACCTTCCAGGTATAAATATACCAGCATCTGCCTTAAGCAACATACGGTGGTTTGGGGCAGATCGGCTATCTACTTGCCCGACGCCCTTCTGATGCGAGTGCCGAAGGAAGCCGACCCTCCCTGCTGACGCACTGAGAGAGACGCTGTCTTTTCTCCAGGCGATAAATCCAGCTCCAGTGTTTCCCTGACACCCTCGCAGGTTGCTGGGAGATCAAGTCCTGAGAGAGAGATACAAGACCTCCTTCATTCTATAACCAAGGTACGGAGCTGATTAGACCCTTAGAGAATTCTTGATTCAGATTCTTCGCAAAAAACTGTAACTCATCTATTCCTTCCCACGTACTAAGTTTAGGCTAGGTAAACCGGTCTAATATGATCATAATATTGGGCTATATTTAAAATAACAGAGGGAGAGGATGTGGATCAGGTGCTTTCAGATGTCTGAAGACTAGACATAATTTGAGGGAGAAGATTAGTGACAAATCTATCAACAAACAAACAGACTCCCAGTTCTGTAGACATATCCTGTCCACTATATCCAGGAACGTTTCTTCAAACCTGATAAAGAAATCAGACACACTTTCATCTTTCTTCTGCCTACAGGCAGTCAATCTATCCCAACTAACCTTCTTAGATGGTATAAGTCTATACAAGTATGCTATTATACAACCAGGCAAGGCAAGTATCTCGGCACGCAGTTTGTCTCCTGGCTTCCTATCTCAGTCCCAGCCCTTAATGATATCCCATGTTCCGTCCAACTCGGCGACATGGTCTTGAGTATGTACTTGCCACCGATATCAATCAGGTCTAGCAGACTAAAAACATTTCAATATCAGCAAGAGTCATCACAGTAGAAGAGACATCCTCTGTCAATTCTTTATAATAAGCAATAGTGTGTTTCCTAGGGTCAGGCAAAGTAGCCTTAAGGGACTTAACTTCACTCCTTTTCCATCGCGTATAAACCCATTGTTCCTCAAAGCGGGCAGCCACGGCTGGTTTCGTGACCGTTCCGTGCTGATCCTGTACTGCAGGGATTTCCGGATGGTAAATAGGGGGTGCTTCACGCATTGGGAACTGAGTTACCTGAGTGGGACTCATCATGGAGTCTGCCTCTGTAAGAGAGTAAAGTCAAAACATTGTCATACACTTGTTCCGGCGCTATGTATGTTACATAAACACGATTGCTAATATCAAATAATATTTGGGGAGCCTGCATCTCAATGTGTGTGTGCCAAAGATCAATCAATGTGACAGACATATCCTAAAGGGCATGCCGCTACATGAAAGGTTCGAAATAAAGCATGACCTGCCAAATATCCTCAGAATTATACATTATTTTATGGACCCACCATACTGCCTGATCCGCTACTACCCTCTTCTTTTCCACTCCAGAGCGCACCAATGGACCTGGCTGTTCCCTAAATCTAGTCAAATCCCTGTCTTCTAAACCACGTATAGGTGTGTCAGTAATCAGTGACAATGGAGGATGAATAATTGGAACTGGAGTACCAGGTATTACTGTGGCCAGAGATTGTACCAGAAGAGAAGGAACAGGGGACACGGAATCCAGAGCAGTGGGTATAACAGATGTTATTATAACACAGGGTATATCCTTTCCAGAACATGTGGTGGTGGGGGTCGAGTATCCAACAAAGCCTCCATAAAGGTATCCCATCCTCCTGTGCCATATAAGACCAATCAATCTGCAACCAAAATCTCCTAACTTCATGTTCTATTCCTGTCTCTTGCTTGTCTTTGTCATAAGCTACAGCTTTTTGTGTAAGCGCTTGCATCTCTCTCTATTTTTAACCGCCTTTGTCTGACCTCCTTCTGCCTCGATAAAAGGGAGTCAAACATAGACTGGCTGGAGATATCCAATCTTCTGTTCGTTAAAAGATCCCATCAAAGGCAACTGCAACTCGACATTGTCCCTTGTATATTTGTGCCATAACGTACTAAACATAATAGGGCCAAGACCATGTTTTATGTACATATCAAAATTAGGACTGGCCTCAGGGGCCGCAGGCTGGGATTGTGCCAGTTGTGCATCTGTCGTACAACAGCGACAAAACGAACCCCAAATCTTACTAAAACCAGATATTGTGAAGGAAAAGAAAACGCAATTGTTATTTTACCTGGCAAAGTATTTGTAAACACTTTTCATCAAAGCAGCCCTTAGACTGAAACAAAATCAAACCAGAATGGTAAGATATCCACATAGAACCAAAACAGATTCACCTGATATCAGAAGTACAAATGAACCGATTCTCCATGGCCGACTCTTTGGACCAAACAGTTCGATCAAAGGTTCGCCGTTCAGGACCCCAGTTGGGATGACCACTGGGCGAGGCAGACAGTGGAATATATACACCAATAACTGTTTATTGTATACACTCAGAGCGGAGCCCCGTCTGCACAATCTCTAGAGAAAGCTACAGAGGGGACTGAAGAACAGCAGGCATAGAGATACATTATGTACATTTAATAGTTGAGCACGCCCACCGTGGAATTTTCCAGGCAGATGTAGCTGGATAGTGAAGTACAAAAAAAAGGTTTATTTTCTTGTATCTTTCCCAACACAGCACAGTCCAAAGCTGTTTTACCCTGCTCTGCAAACGAACTGCCAGACACGTGGGAGAGGGCCTCTATCTCGTGGGAAAGCAATGCGCTGGCATGAAGAAAAAAAAAAACGTTATTGTTTAGTTAATAAAAACCATAACAAAAGTGAACATGGAAGAAATTTTAACATTACAGTGAAATCAATAAAATTGCTGCATCGTACAGTTTAAATTGCAAAATTTAAAATGATGCTGGTATGAGCTTTAGCCAATTGTTTGTCATTAAAATAGTTAATAAAACTGAACATCTTATTTTAAAATATCAAGAGCTTTCAGCCGCTTTTCAAAGGCTATCAAGAATTTTATAAATTTGCAATTAATTATTGGGCCAGTTGAGTCTAAGGCACCAATAATGGCAGATCTACAGGTGCGTAGACCTTTGGCCTTAAAAATGTTCTTTAGAAAAAGTGTTCGCTCCTGGGTCAGTGATTTGCAGTGGCATATAATGTGGATTATATCTTCTTTTGTAGTGCCACATAGTCGGCAGGTATTTGCTTCTGAGCGTTTCCAGAAAGGTTCATCAGCCACAGTCGGTAGTTTACCGAATCTAACTGCCATCAGCCTTTTTTTTATAAACACGGAGTATGTTGATGCAAAGTAGGTAGCCGGGATGAGATTGTTATAGCTGTTAATCACGGTCCATGCGTGGGAGCGGGCGGCAAAGATGGCTTTATCCGTAATTAATGAATGAAATTTGGCCGCTTTTTTAGGACCTGTTTAAAGGACGTGAATGGTAGGTTTTTTTCCCACAAGGTTACCATGCATGTTTGCTCCAAAGCGCCTGTCAGATATTTGTTTGCGGCAGAATTTTGTTGATTTTCTAATTCCTGCCATAACAAGCTGTCCAAGGTGTCATTTGTAGAGTTCAATTTAATTCTATACCATACTTTAATGCTTGTGTAGAGTCTTCCGAGTGTCTCGTTTATCAGGCCAAATTCTAAACGCGTCTGGGCAGGAGAAGCTGAGCGCGGAAGTTGCAAGACCTTCTTGTAGATTTTTGCACTAAGGCTGTTTAGGGTAATGTCATCCTTGCCCTGCATGGCTATGCTTGCATAGGATAGTGTTGGAAGTACTTTGGTTGCCATCACTGTTAGTAGAGGTTTCAGCGAGGCATGAACAGTTAATTATTGCAAAAACAAAACTTAGCATTACAGAAACGAAACTTGGCAATGGGCATTTCTCAGAAATGGACAGGATTCGTTTTGAACAGCCTAAAATGGCGCCTGAAAAGAAAATGGCCTAGCGAATGCTAACTAAAACATGACAGTGCGTAAACATCAATAGGCCTAATCTAACACCAGTGATCACTAAGTCACGGGAACCAAGCTGTACCTGGCTGATGAGTCCCTAACTAGGCTGAAGCCAGTCTTGGGCTACTTGTGTTCTGGTTCAGGGAGGACCTGGCTTGGCAATTTGGGCTGATCTGTTCCCATGAAGAGCAGGGTCAAGACTGATTTGCATATGGCTGGGTACAAACTCAGGTGGCATGGTGAGTAAAATAAAGATGGGTTGGAGTGCAACCCTGACATATTGCCAGTGGTCAGACTTACTGCAAACAGTCTGCCATCATCTTTTGTGTGTTTCGTATAAATAATTTACACATTTCCCCCAAGAAAAGCCTGATTGCTTTTGTACCAAGCTACCTGTGTGTTAGGTACAGGTTAATTTACTGACTTTTGAGGTTAATCCAGACAGGGATTGTGGCTGTTGCTTGAGCAGGGTTAACACCCCATTAAACCAACAACCTAATTTCTCACAAAGGAAAATTCAGAGGTCATAAAAAGTGAATTAATCACAAAAACTCACATAAAATAAGGGAGCATGTTTTTGTTGGATAAGTTGGTTAGAAGTTCAAGCATCTTTGGCCCATATGCAATTGATGCTATAATTATTGAGTTAGATCTGATGTACAAATGTACTATACAATCACAAATCCTGCAATTCAAAAAGCAGGGTTTGCTACTGCAAAATACCTTTAGACTGCTTAAAAAAGCCAATTTACAAGTCAGAGAAATCTTTTCGACTCATAAACAAGGGGGCATACTACCAAGCAATAGCGATAATTATCGCTATTGCTTGGTTAGAGACAAAAATTTACCGCTCGGCTGCGGCGATTTTTACCGCAAATAAACCTTGGTATTACCAAGGTTTATCGCAAATGCGATAAAAATCGCCGCAAAGCATTAATATCGCTGAAAAGTCAACGATATTCATGCATTACCGAGCTAATGCTCTTAGCCATGTTATCCACCTCCCATTGGATAACATGGCTAAGAACTGCTCAGGGCAGGTGTTAGCTTTTGGAGATATTCGCACTTAGCGCGAATATCTCCAAAAGTTGGTAATAGGAGATAGCGATATTAGCGACTGTTTTCAGTCGCTAACATCTTGGCACGCCCACTTTGCATGTCATTAGTGATAAATATCACTGATTTGCAAAGCGGGGCCCAAGATGGTTGCTATCTCCTACTAGCTGTTGCTAACTGGTGTTAGCCACAGCTAGGTAATAGGGAGATAAATTTATCTCCGCTTTCTTGGCTTTTAAAGCCAAAAAAGCGGAGATAAACCCCCTTGATAATATGCCCCAAGGTTTTATGACCCAATCAGAATAACAAATAGGAGAGGGTGTAAAAGGGGCATCACCCTTCTATCTGGATTCTGGCCACAACTGTGGTTGCAAATCATTGAGCAGATACCAGGTGTAGTATCTGATTCAGAAATTCAAAGTTGTCACATGGGACATCTTCGACTTTTGGAAGGCGAACGCAGGTTGTGTTCCAAATAATCTCTCCCTTCTATCCCTGGAATCATCCCAAATGGTATTTTTTTAAGCAACTCTCTTCAGTTGGCATGGGCTGCTTAAAAAAAAGTTTTCCATTTGGGAATGCAAGTTCAAGGACGGAGGTCTGCTGTCCCTTGCATGCCTCCTACCTTCCATTTGCAACCAATCACAGGGGATAGCAAACTGTAAATTGCCTAATTAAAATTAATCAGGGAGGTTGTTTGGTTAATTATTGGCTCATATAATTAATTGTATTCCCATTTGCAAACCAGCTGGTGTGCAAATTGCATGTCCCTGGTTTGCAAACGGGAATAGTACATCAGGCCCTTACACAGGTAACCAAATCTCACCTCTGAGGCATATTTTGACCCTATGACATCATCATTAGTGACTCACTGAAAGTGACATCACACAAATTGACCACTGTGGGCTATGTGCTGTTGCTCTCTTTATTTGATCCTTGTGCTACCTCCAACCCCTTTTCAACCCTGTACTACTCGGTTTTCCTGACCAAATGCTACTTCCTCATCCTGGACCTGATCTTGTGATGCTCTTCAACCCCTAGATCCTTCGCGGCGGAAACAACAGAAATGTTTTGCTCCAGAAACTCTAAAGCATTAATTGTGACATATGTATTATTTCAATCATTTAACACATTTAGGGCTAGATATAGGTAAATAATTTTTACAGATTCTAAAATACCGAATTTTACCGATTCGGTATTTTAGAATCAGTAAATCTGATGTAGGTAAATTTTCGGTATTATTTACCGAATCGGTAAGATTCGGTAATTACTGAATCGGTAATTACCGATTCGGTAATTGACATTCATTCCTATGGGCCAGGAATGAATGTCAATTACCGAATCCGTAATTAACGATTCGGTAATTACCGATTAATTCAAGGGTGGCAGGGTGTCACTTTGACACCCTGTTGCACCCCTGATTAGGGCTTGTGTGCCATGTGGCAAACATACATGCCCTAATGGCATGTATGTGTGCCACATGGCACAGGTGTACATGCACAGATTTGCATATACACAGGTATTCGTTATTTACCACCAACTAATAGTTGGTGGTAAATAACGAATCCTTAAAGCCCTGTGGCACTGTTTACAGTGCCACCTACATCTCAAAATACAGATTCGGTAATTTTACCGATTCGGTAAATTTACTGATTTGGTAAGTTTACCGAATCTGTATTTTGAAATGCCCTACATCTCAGTATTCAAATACCGGTCGGTAACGGCCGAAAATAGGTATTTTCGGCCGTTACCGACCGGTATTTGGATACCTACATCTGGCCCAAAGTGTGATGGAAGGCAATATAAATTTAAACCTATTGCTTTTCACTGACTATTCCACTCCAGAAATAGACCTGCCTTAACCAAATCAGTACTGACCCTGCACCTCATGGTAAATGTCTATCCTGAACTGCTTTGAGAGGCCACCACCTCTCAGAAGGGTTCATAAACATCCCTAGACCATTTTTGGGTTAGTGAGGTACTGCTTTAATCCTGTGCCACATCAAAAATGAAACCACCTCTGAGAATACTCTTGGCTGCTTAGAATTGTACATCAAATGCACGAAATGTTTACTATGACAATATAGGAGTAGTTGATATTTTGGAGTTGAAACATGTGCAGGTTGATATTTCTATCCTTGATATTTTGTCATACAACCTGGAAGCTGAAGGCTGAACTTGGAAAGACCATGCTGGTCGCTGAAATCCTTGGGGGAGAAAAGACCTTGGCTTATGATATTTATTACTTACACAGCACACTATCAACAAAGTATCTTGACACTAAAAGAGGCTATAGGTAAAAATAAGACAAGCTGTATATGCCGTATTTAGAACAAAGATAACAGCCACGTTTTATGAAACTAAAGAAACGTAATCAGTGACCAAAAGGTTTGAACCCTATCGGACTCACTTGGAGCAAATGAATGGCCACCTAAATACTAGAAAATGGTTAAAAAAGACAGAAAGATGCATTTTGAAAAAACACCGGTGATACACCAAGATAGCTACTCTTCCCATAGTCAAGTCTATGTTTAATAATGGTGTAGTGTCTTGTGTATTATAGAGCGCTCAACTCCTATGGTCTCTAACAGACTCAGTAGTCAAGTGACGTAAGTGATTGGGTGTGGTTAATAAAATTCATGATGCAGTACTTTTCAGTTACTGATTACACTCTGAGAAATAAAGACGTATAATACCAAATTCTGTGTGTTGCATAATTCATTTACATGCTACCGAGCTGGGAGGGCTCTACTAATGGCGATGATATAAGGAATACGTAGAAATCCATAGAGCTGAGATTGTTCTCCCAGAGAGTTTGCAGAGGTCCCGTAAACTGCTTGTGAGGGCCACGTATGCTTCAGTCTAAGTGAAGAATCGACGGTTGGCGTCTGTGGAGTCAAAGTACAACTCTAGCAAGTATGAGGCCTTCAAAGAAAACAAAGGCCCCACTGAAAGTTTCATTTATCGTTGGTCAGAAAGTTGCTAATAGAACCAAGATAAGAAGAGCGACAACACAGCCTAACACAGAGTCGTCATTCACATAATGCGAAAAAATCAAAGGCAGTATCAACCAGGTGTAGAAAGTACAACAAACAGTGAGGTATAAGAAAATGATGTGAGCAGAAGTAGATGAACACAAAGAAGTACTAAGAGGCAGAGGTCAATCAGGTGTAAGAAAGTGTGAGGGAACACCATGTTTGGCGCACCTCAGAAACATGAAACAATCATCTACTTACCAAACATCTATAGGCGCAGGTACCCAGGTCTGTGCTTGCGAGGGTGACAAATCCTACCAACCCAACAAAAGAGGCCGTGAACGGCGGTTGGAATAGTGCAATTTGTCTGCTCTTCCATTGCTGCTGAAGAGAGCACACAATATGGTGCTGCAGCCTTCCTAAAACCACCGTTCACTTTTAATGTTGCCAAGAAGCAGACTATTAATGCTATATGAACTGTCTGAATCAAATCTTTCAATGGCTTCATTACTGTGCTGGCAGAAGCAGATGACAAAAAGATCATCAAATATCTCAAAAACGTAGCAGGTGACGGAGTGAATGAAGTGATAAAGAAAATACCAAGAGGCAACTTCATACCTTCAAATTAAAGAAGTGCTTAACACCAAGTTAAATCCAATGCAGAACGTTGACAATGAAAGGTACATCTTAAATCAAGAGAGACAGAGAGCTGAAATGCTCATCACACACTGTAAGTTCAACGAGTTCAACGACGAAGAAGCCCTTCATCTCAGAGTCATAAATGGCTGCCTGTCTGATTCCTTCAGATGCCAAACGCTGAGTGGAGTAGAGCATGTGTCCATGGTGGCCAGAGCAGAAGAACCTGCTAACAAACAAGCCACTGACATAGAGGCCAGAGGGGCCCAAAATTAATAAGTGTTAAATGTAAAGAGGAAGAAAAAGCCCAAGTAGAAGGACACAAATTGATGTCTCCAAAGAAAAGGAAGTTGAGATATCTATGTGGATTTTTCTTTCCCCATAAAGGTAAATGTACCACCATTGTACAGATAGTTAAAGGCGGTGGGAAAAAGAACCATTTTGTAACGGTTTGCAAAGTGAGAAAAAAGTGAGTGCATCAAGTCATGAAGACAAAATGGCTGCCAGTGTGTCATGTCGTGAAGACAAAATGGCTGCCAGAAAGTTCCATAAGTGCTCCATTCTTGCCCACTAAAATAAATGGCAACATCAGTGGAGGCACGTAGAAACTGAAAGAGGCAGATTGTCATCTAATTCTTCATCGAGTGGTTCTTCGCAGTCACTGTACAGCAACAGTGAAGAAGATGGGTGTGCAATGTCGATGATAGACACTGAAAGGCATTCACATGTCGGTTTGGTTTCCTGCAAGAAAGAATACAAGTCGAAAAAGAATAAAGGATCGACTAGTGAAATCACAAAACTCCTTTGACATGCACCAAAATCAACCTGAAGGTCAATGGTTACTATATACCATTTATTATAGACAGTGGTGTATCAATACATATCATGCCAGCCAAACAGTACCATGAACTGACTCCAAGTGCCCTGTCTCACACATCCAAAACCAAAGTATACACATGGGTAGCCTTAACACGGTCAAGGTTTATTTATGGCGACTATGAATCATACAAAGACAATTACAAGCCTCAATTCATGTCCTTCAAGGCACTTCATTGAGTTCTTGTCTTCTCAGTTTCGGGACTGCTGCTGACATCGGAGTAATTTCTGTGAATTACAATATCAATGCTCATCACGACATAGTGAATCAGTCTCCGTCATAGTTTCATGGATTAGAAACATATAAGGCAAGGAAAGTGCAGCTCCAGATTCATGAGGACATTTGTCCTGCTGCTCAACTACAATGTCGAATTGCATTTCATCTACAATATGCTGTTGAAAAAGAAATTGAGACTTTCCTAAAACATGATATCATTGAGTGCTGTATTGGTCCAAAGCCATTGGTGTCGCCGATAATGGTGGTATCTAAAAAGGACTGTGCAAATTTGTGTTGACATGTGTCAAGCAAGCAAGGCAATAGAAAGAAAACGACACCCAGGTCCGCACATTGCCGATATGATGGCCCAGTTGAATGATACCAAAGTTATTTCGCACCTTGATTTGAACAAAGGATATCATTAGCCCAAATTAGAAGAAAACTGCAGGTACATTACTATCTCTTCAACTCATGTTGGTTTGTTAAGACAGAAAAGATTGAATTTCGGACTGTCTTAAGCGGCAAAACTTTCCCAAGATGTCATTCATCAGATTATACAGCCAGTCGCGCATGCTTTCAATTAAAGTAATGACATACTAGTATTTGGGACCACATGAAAGGAACCTGGTAGAGCCCTTTAACAAGTGTTCTGTCTATGTGCTGTTGCAGGTCTTATGTCGAATGCTGAAAAATGTGAATTTCCCAAAACAAACTTTGGATAAATTTTCTCGGAAAAGTGGAATAAGTCAAGATCCAGTCAGGGTTCAGGCTTTGTCATCTACCTCCCCTCCACAAGATGTAACCATGCTGAATTCTTTTCTTGGTATAGCTAACTACTGTTCCAGGTACATCCTTGACTTTGCCACTGTGAGTACCCCATTGAAACTGTTAATGAAACAAAATGCTACTGAAATGGCCTATTTTGATCCAAAATTGCATAAAGAGATTGTTGTGGATGCCAGCCCAGTGGATTTGGGCGCGATTTTCGCCCAACGTAGTGGACATGTAAACACACTAGGTGACTGAGAAAGAAAGCCTAGCTATTGTGTGGGCTTGCGCACTGCCATGTGTTTCTGTATGGGAAATATTTTATACTTGTTGCTGATCACCAAGTACGGCTCACTATTTTTGGCAATCCAAAGGCCAATATTCCCCTCGCTTTGAGAGGTGGGCGCTGAGACTGCAAGAATATGACTACACCATTGTGCACCAGCCAGGAAAAGATCTAAACCCTGGCGACTACTTTTCTTGAGTGCCCTTACAGTGTCAGTTTATCCCTTCCAAAGTAGCCAAGGCCTATGCTAACGCTGTATTTTATGCTGAGAGCACGACTGAAAGGCTTGTAAGAAGAAACGCTATGTGATATTGATTGAAAAACTCATGTAGCGCGAGCATTGTATTTTAATTATTGCACTCGATTTAAATTTTAACTCCTTGTTACCTTTTAAGTTTCAAGTTTTAAGTTTCAAGTTTAAGTTTATTATGTTTTGGCTCTCAATGAGGGCCACATAAAATACACTTACAATTATACGATGATAATTACAGAAGGAAAACACAGGTTACAGAACTAAAGGAACACGACTTATTCTCTGATTGAGCAATCATCTAGCACTTCTCTATGTAACATTTAATAAATATCTAAAAACCCTTTAAAAAAATTAAAAATTCTAAAACAGAACATT
Source organism: Lissotriton vulgaris (assembly GCF_964263255.1). NCBI lineage: Eukaryota > Metazoa > Chordata > Amphibia > Caudata > Salamandridae > Lissotriton > Lissotriton vulgaris. The sequence continues at coordinate 334,265,175 of NC_141685.1, forward strand.
TCATTTGGCGGACAGTAAAGTGCATGGAAAAAGGTTTTGACATTTAAAATTCCCAGTTGTAAACAAATTGGTTTTAACCACTTAAGATGCAAAGGGCGTAATACGGGACAGATAAACAAGACATGATTACGATCCTGTATAGCATTATTACAAAGGTTGCATGTAGAGGAAACACCATACCATTTCGCAATGAGGTAGTTAAGAGGGAGCAAATCATTTCTTAAAAGGTACCATAATCTACGTACTCTATGGCGAATATTCCAAGTAAGGTATTGTTGGGCCAGTTTTGGTGTGTATGTACTTAACAGTGATTGCCTTTCTTTATTCCCTTGTTTAGCAATCATATCCATTTTAAAACTGAGTTCCCACGATGCACATTTTAATTTGGACTTTAGTTCTATAGGAGTAAGTAAAAACAGTGTGCTTTCATCCAACTCTAAAAGAGATACTGCTTTTCTAAAGTTCTTAACCAGCGTAGAGAACTCATTAAGGTGGCCCAAGAGTTCTTTTTTAATGGCTTCCCGTAAGGTACCTGGTTTACCTCTCGCTAAACAGGCCACCCACCTTACGAGGGCAATCAACCCCTGTACCCAACAACTTCGGAGTCCGAATTCTAGCCTGCATGAAGAAACAGAGCAAGCTGTATTTAAAGAAGAAATTCTTCTTAGCACCTTTCCTTCTATTTTTTGCAAGAATCCCCAATGATTTAGCTCCACTAGTTCTAATCCATACAGTAGTGTAGCGGGGATCTTTGCTCTGAATACCTCCAGGAACAGTGTGAAGTGTCTCTTCCCAGTAGCATTATACAGGGAACTTAACCCCATACCATGAGCCGATGCTTTATGTGCATTGTGCTCAGTGTGGGGTTTCTCACTTAGGTTTGCTGAAATGATTTTACCTAAGAAGGTATAAGATTTAACCACCTCAAGTTTCTGCCTACCTATGGCCCAACAATAATTTTCAGATCTACATTTTTTCTTTCCAAAGATGCACATTATTTTGCTTTTCAACACGTTAATCTTCATATAATGTGCTTCTGAAAATAGATTTAATGCCTGTAGACGGTTAGACAAGCCCTTTGGTGTTAGATCTAAAACAAGGATGTCATCAGCATACATTAAAACCGATATAGAAGATCCTCCAATTTTCGGGGCTTGCCCCTCACTAGCAGAGACAGAGTTAGGGAGGTCTGCCGTATATAGAGAAAATAATATAGGGGCCAATATACACCCCTGTTTCAAACCATTTGGGGAGGGTATGGATTGAGAGAGACCCCTCTCTCCACCATATAACACCTTGCACCATGTGTTCGAGTGAAGGGATTTCACAAGTTCAAGTAACTGTGTTGGCATACCTAAAGCTGCTAGCTTTCTCCACAGCGTTGGACGATCCACTTTGTCAAACGCTGTGGAGAAGTCTTTAAATGCCACATATATTCCACCTCCTCGAACACGTACATATTTGTCAATGATCACCTGCAATGCTGTTAAGTTATCTAGTGTTCCATGTTCTTTACGAAATCCGGTTTGTTCCAAAGGTAAAATACAATTAGATTCTATCCATTCATTGATCAATGGTAAAAGATATTTAGCGAAAACTTTTCCTATTGCATCCAATAGAGCTATTAAACGATAGTTCGCTGGATTCTCACGCTCTCCCTTTTTAAATAGGGGAATTAATATGCTACCCCTCCATGAGTCAGGAACAGATCTTGAAAGGAGGCATGCATGAAATATTGGGAGAAGGATCTTACTCCAAGATGTGGCATCTTGCTTCATTAGGGACATGGGTAATTCATCCGGGCCCATAGCTCCGGAAGAGCGCATACTCTTTATCACAGAGACTATGGTTTTCTCGGTTGGAAGCTCTATATTGTGTTTGCTATTCTGAACTAAATCCCCATTGTCACCCTCTGTACCATTAGATGCGTACAGACTAGATATGAATAATATCCAAGTATCTTCTGCGATGGCAATAGGAGTAGGGGTAGTTCTAACACCACATCCCTTCCCTATTATAGACCAGAATTCTCTGGAATTATTAGAGGCCGATGCTTCTCTTAACCTGATCCAAAGGGAATCTTCTTTTTCTCTTTTTAGTTTTATTTTCAGTCTCACCCTCCTTCTTCGTAGTAACGCTAATTTCTGCGTGTTTTCCCTGGTTCTACTAAGGTACTGTTGCCTCACAAGTTTATTTATCTCCTTATTTAAGGGTAATAATATACTAGGGGGGGAATACAACTTCTTAGAGTTTTTTGTTTTCTTAGCTACCATGGTAACCTTTTTCTTGAAGTTTTCAAAGCATAAGAATTCCCTACCCTGCCATTCTTCTAATTCCAGAATAGTTTGTGCAAGAATATTTTGAACTTCCTTCATACTAGTAAGGTCCCAGAAACACCTTCCAGATTTAGAATGAATTGAGACTCCTTTATTGGCTATAGACCAAGAGTCTGTTTCTGGAGGTTGTAACGAGACAGTTATGTTAATCACATTATGATCGCTTAAGGAAGACTGAGAGATCATTATGTCTTGAATGAAGGAAAACGTATCATAGTCCGTAATCACATAATCCAAAATGGATTCACCCCTAAATGACCTATGTGTAAACTTAGCAGGAGTGTCAGAAGGCATCCTACCATTTGCAATTAGACCCTCAAAATAGCTACGTTCTTCAAGTAGTATTTTTCCTCTTTTATTGGTTATTATTTTACTAGGAAAAGTTGCTTGAGGTATATTATATGCTTCTTCCTTGTAATAGTTTCTAAACATATCTATACTTATATTAGAAACTTTGTTACCTTTTAATTTGTTAACAGTCCACAATCCTTTCTCTGGCGCTTTTTGTCTCCCCTGCTACCCCGGTCCACCGCAAGCTTTAAGCTTGTTTGTTGTGGAGGGTGCAGGGTGCTACCTTCTTCCGGGTTCTTCCCGGGGCCGGCCATTGATTGGTGGAGGGGATCTGGGAGGTGGTGCTGATCGTTAGCACGGAGCCTTCAAAGTCCCAGTGTCTCAAGAGCTCTACTTGATAACACACGCTGTATTTTATGCTGAGAGCACGACTGAAAGGCTTGTAAGCAGAAACGCTATGTGATATTGATTGACAAACTCATGTAGCGCCAGCATTGTATTTTAATTATTGCACTCGATTTAAATTTTAACTCCTTGTTACCTTTTAATTTGTTAACAGTCCATAATCCTTTCTCTGACGCTTATTGTCGCCCCTGCTACCCCGGTCCACTGCAAGCCTTAAGCTTGTTTGTTGTGGAGGGTGCAGGGCGCTACCTTCTTCCGGGTTCTTCCCGGGGCCGGCCATTGATTGGTGGAGGGGATCTGGGAGGCGGTGCTGATCGCTAGCACGGAGCCTTCAAAGTCCCAGTGTCTCAAGAGCTCTACTTGATAACACACGCTGTATTTTATGCTGAGAGCACGACTGAAAGGCTTGTAAGCAGAAATGCTATGTGATATTGATTGAAAAACTCATGTAGCGCGAGCATTGTATTTTAATTATTGCACTCGATTTAAATTTTAACTCCTTGTTACCTTTTAATTTGTTAACAGTCCACAATCCTTTCTCTGGCGCTTATTGTCCCCCCTGCTACCCCGGTCCACCGCAAGCCTTAAGCTTGTTTGTTGTGGAGGGTGCAGGGCGCTACCTTCTTCCGGGTTCTTCCCGGGGCCGGCCATTGATTGGTGGAGGGGATCTGGGAGGCGGTGCTGATCGCTAGCACGGAGCCTTCAAAACAATGACCAAACCTAAGACGCGCAGCGATGACGCGCAGCACCCGTGCCGAACCAGCGCCGAAGACACGCCTAAGACTAGCCCGTCTGTGCCCGTCCGGGCCAGGACGGGGCACGGGGCAGAGGGCTATGCTCCTAAAATTATCCCTATACAGGTACTGTCTTCAACCCAGATATTGGCTCTGCGCCCTGTACCAGACTCTAACTGTGCTTTGCTTGCCATTCCACACTCGGGAACAACTGCCTGTCCTCACTGTAGTTACGTCATCACATCATTCCAACCATATCCCCCTCGCAGAATTAGACGCAGCAAACTACACAAACAAATGCCCCCCACTAATGATAACTGCCTATTTTACAGTATTAACTGTCGTTCCCTGCGCAGGCACAGATTGGACATTTTCGACCTCCTAGTGGATGAAAAACCTAATGCGCTATTTCTTACTGAGACATGGCTGCACGCAGGCTCTGACCCCGACATAGCGACGGCCCTTCCCCCCAACTATGCGATCTTGAGCCTCTAATAATCCCGGAATGCGAAGCTGCCCTTTTTAAACTCTGCTTGAATCCAAATTTGACCTTTTCAGGCATCCTTATGTACCGGCCACCTGGTAGCTGCGCTAAAGGGGCCGCCGAGTTGGCCAACTACATTACCCCTTTCCTCTTGGCAACCAAAAATTTCTCCATTATTGGAGATCTAAATATTCACTTAGAGGATAAATCTAATACAACTAGTGCAAATCTGTTAGAAGATCTTATCGCACTAAACATCCATCTCCTAAATTCAGGACCTACACACAAGGCAGGACATTTATTAGATCCAATCCTCACAAACTTCTCATAACTTACCTGGAAAGACTCTACTCCGGTCGGTTGGTCCGACCATTTTTTAATCTCATACCACCTACTTCCTCTATTGATCATGAGATTGTACCGACTCAGCCCAAAATAAATTGGAAATCCTTAGATATTTCTAAATTGAACTCTGCACTTGGCTCAAATCCGCCTAAAAAGAACACCACTATGGAGAGCATTGCTAATGCTACTCAATTATGACTTACCAAGGCAGTAGAATCCTGTATATCCACTCCTAAGCACAAGGGAAAAGTACATCGCCCCCCTGCCCCATGGTTCAATGATTCACTGAAAGGGGAAAAAACAAAATGTAAAGCGTTTGAAAGGGCGTGGCGCAAGGATTTTGACCCTGACAAAAAAATCAAGTATAAGACTGCGAGGAACCTCTACCACACTGCATGTAGGAAAGCACGTGCTACATACGTTGCTGAAACCATAACAGGAGCTGCAAACAAAGCCAAAACTTTGTTTAACACAGTCAAAGATCTGGCGGGTGGGCAGATTACTGCCCCATCACGCCCTCTTAGTGAGAAGCAATGTCAAGATTTAGCCCAATTTTTCTCAGATAAAATTGACAAACTTATCATTGAGATTGATAAGAACAACTGCAAGATCACCTCTACGGAAAATTGGGAATACAACCCCAGTACAAATCAAACTTCACAAAATTGGCCGCCCATTACAACGGATACCCTCACCTCCCTCCTGAAATCAATCAAATCTGGTTCTCCACGTGACCCTATCCCTGTCAATATAATAAAACTTCTTGAAACCCCGGCACTTAATATTATTGCAGATACCTTAAATTCATCTTTAGAGCTAGCCACAGTTCCTCCCCTATGGAAGCACGCCATAGTGACCCCACTGTTGAAAAAACCTACAGCTGACCCGGAACAGCCAGCCAATTACAGACCCATATCACTCCTTCCTGTGTTCTCCAAATGTCTGGAAAGACATGTACACACAGCCCTCACCCGTTTCTCTGACGATAATGCCCTCCTCCACCCCACCCAATCCGGTTTTCGAGCAGGTTTCTCCACGGAAACTGCTCTGTTAGGAATGTCCGAAACCATCAAAAAACTCCTTGACGACGGTCAAACGGTTGCGCTTATTTTACTAGACTTAAGCGCAGCCTTTGACACTGTGTCGCACAAGAGACTACCTACCACACTGGAAAAGAATGGAATCGGTGGAATGGCACTGCAGTGGATCAGATCTTTCCTGAGCCAACGTACATACCAAATTGCATCTACCATCGCAAGCTCGGGAAACTTCAACTCCCCTCATGGGGTTCCACAGGGCTCCATTCTTAGTCCGCTCTTCTTCAATTTATATCTAAGACCCCTGGCAGATTTAGTGGAGAAAGCTGGACTCACTTTTATGACAAACGCAGACGACTCACAAATTGTCTTTTCACTATCTGAACCCCAATCTTCATCGTCGTCTTCTCTCAAAAATGGTCTTCTGAACATCTTCAACTGGATGTCAACTAACCAGTTAAAATTAAATGGAGGCAAGACGGAGATCCTCCTTCTGGGCAAACAGCCTGAGCTCTGAAATATAACACACTGGCCTACACAGATGGGTGATCTTCCTACGCCAGTGACCCATGCAAGAAACTTGGGAGTAATTCTAGACAACACTCTGTCCATGAAGCAACAGGCAAGTAAGGTAGTGGGTCTCTGCTTCACCATTATCAAATGGCTCAAAAAGATTCTGTGGATGCTGCCGGTCCCCATGCAAAAAACAGTAGTCAATGCCTTAATCACATCCCGGCTTGACTACGGGAACATCCTGTATTTGGGGGCAAATAAAGCAGTCATAAAAAGACTACAACTAGTTCAAAACACGGCTGCCCGACTTCTCTGCCACATCCCCAAAAACACTAGTGTGTCTCCTTACTTACGGGAACTGCATTGGTTGAAGGTGGAAAGTCGTATCAGATTTAAGGCTTTGAACTACATGTTTAAAATTAAATCAGGTACTGCCCCGGAATATCTTCAGGCACTTGCACTCCCCTATGTTCCTACAAAAAACTTACGGTCCCTATCAGCTGAAAAGTTCTGCGTGCCAAGAGTCAGGCTCTCCAGGATGGGAGGAAGATCCTTTTCCCACCTGGGCCCCACTATATGGAATTCCCTTCCATTTCACATAAGAAAGGAGGGAAATCTCTCCAATTTCCGTAAAGCGATAAAAACCTGGTTGTTCGATCAGTAACCTGAATGCGCCAGCTATACTCGTCCATCTATGATGCTGTGTTATCAGGCGCCGGGAAACCCTTTTTGGGTAGCTGTTGCGCCATACAAGTTTATAAAATAAATAAATAAAATAAAATAAAATCCAGCACTCTTGCAGCTGTGCCCATGGAGCAAATAAATGCTGCTACCAATGCTGATAGGAATATGCTCATCCTCAAATACATTATTATGCATCGATCTTGGGGAACACAAGCTCGACCTCTTGATAATGACATTGAATATCAGAGTTTTAAGAAGGGGCGTGATGAATTGTCCATTACACAATTTTGTGTTTGCGAGGGTCGAGAATTGTCATTCCTGAAAGGCTACGACAGCAAGTCATTGATTAGCACATGACAGAAATCATGGAATTGTTGCCACAAAGCAAGCCCTCCAGGACTGTGTTTGGTTCCCTTGATGAGCGAGTTGAGAGAGAGCGCCAGGCTGGTCTAATGTGTAACTGTTTATCTCCAAAAACAACACAGAATCTGTTGAACATATCTGATCTTCCAAAACACGTCTCAGAGAAAATTCCAGTTGACTTCTTTGGACCCCTTGAAAATAGGCAATACCTCATGGCAATTATAGAGGACACCTCCCTGTTTCCTCAGGTGGAAGATTTTTCGTCAATCACTAATGATCAAGTAATTGAAAGACTAGAAGGCATATTTGCAACCTGGCGTGTTCTGTCCATTCTAAAATCTGACAATGGCTCACCATTCAATGGCATGAAAGGTTTTCTTACTTGTTTGAATATAAGGCATCAGAAAAGCTCACCTCTACAGCCACAGGCTAATGGTTTTGTTGAAATTTTTTTACGAACACTCTTAAGATGGCTGTTATGTGTGTGGCGCTAGAGGGACTTGAGCTCAAGTCAGTTCCTCATTCTACTCTTTGTGCTTACAGATCTACCCCTCATTCTACAACTGGCAAAAGCCCGACCAGCCTCATGTTTGGCAGAGCCATCGGTACCAAGCTGCCCCAGTGGACCACTAAAAGAACAATTGATGCTCAGAGATTTCAACTCACTGATTCATCTCCCCAGTACAGAATGAAGACTCATGCAGACGAGCGTCAATGTGCTCGGGATATTACGTTTCAGAGAGGGGATCATGTCCTTGTGATGCAGAGGAGAAGATGGTTCATTCGATGCCTATCCATTACAAATTGTGACTAGTAAGAGACACTTGGTGACTGCTTACCATCCTGGAAAGGCTATTATGAGGGATTCCTCACATTCCAAGCACCTGCCTCAGAGTCTGACTGTTCCAGACTCTGCTGCTGTTGTTTCTCCTGTGTCTCCTCAGCCTCACACCACAAGATCTGTAAGAGTATTTGAGCACTTCGATGACTCATTAAAGAACTATGGTGTATGCATGTTTTGTTTGTATTTTCTTATTTGACGAAGGGGGAGATGTAGTGTCTTGTGTACTATAGAGCACGGGCTCCCTATTGTCCTTGATGGACTTCAAAGCATAGTGATGTAAGTGATTGGGTGTGGTTAATAAAATTCATGATGCAGTACATTTCAGTTATCAGTTGCACTCTGAAAAATAAAGACATGTAATGCTGAGGTCCGTGTGTGGCATAATTTATTCACATGGTACCAGGCTGGGGAGGACGCTACAAATGATATTGACAAACTGAGAAATAATCGATCGGCTGAATCAAAAAATGTGTGTTGACGGACATTAATCTAGTAGGGAGAAAACCATTCTGGTCAGGACAAACCCCAACCTTGTGCTAGCGGAGCTAGGATGCATGTCAATATTTGCATAAAATTCTTGTAATCATAGTGTAACAGACTAATGGGCCGATATGAGGCAGGATATTCTGATGGCTTCCCCTTTTTCAAAAAGCTGGTGCACACTGCCTTGGTAAATGTCTTGGGGGGTACCTTGCCTCCCAATAGCTAATTATAAATAAGAGCTAATATACTATATAACTGTAAGCTAAATATTTTATAAACCTCCACCACCAGGCCGTCATGCCCAGAAGCTTTGGCCGTTGGGGATTTGTTAATTGTTGACGCAATCTCCGCTACAGTTATAGGGAAAGTAAGAGCTTGCTGTTGAGTCTTCAATAAAACTGGCATCTCAATAGAATTAAAATTAGTTAACACTTTCAGGTGCCGGTTCATCTATGACCGAATAAAGTTTGGACTAGTGCATAAGGAACACCTCTCCGATTTGGTCTGGTTTAGTGACCAAAAACTTGCTGGAGGTTTCATCGTAAATAGACTTAATGATATTGTTACTGTTTTTCTTTAACACAGACCAGGCCAAGTAGCAACCAACATACGCACTATCCTCATAACTCTTGTGAAATCAAGTCTTCTGATTCACTATCACTGTGAAATGATTTTTAAGGGTTGTTCGGGTTTTAATAAGCTGCTTCACTGCCTAGTGGGTATTGGATACGATGACTGCTACAGTTGCAGCTTTTAAGGCAAGCTGCAGAGACACTGCTGTAGCCTTGTGCTTTTTCAGAAGCTGCACTTTATGAGAGACGGCGTCACCATTAAAAAAGGCTTTAAAGACCCCCAAACACAAAAAGGAGTGGCAATTCCCAAGTTCTTTTCTAAAAAGTCCTCCAGTGCATTACACATATAAGCAGTCAAGGTTTGGTCCATTAATAATGATCTGTCCAAAGAACATCAGGAATTGGAATAGCTGACATCGGTAAATGAATGTTCAATTGGTGGGCGCCGAATGATTAGAAAAGGCTGACCCAAAAATCTCTGCATAACCCATGCATAAAGAATGAGATATCAAAAATAGACTATTCAGGAAGCCGACATAAAATGCTTAGAAAAACAAGTGTAAGCTAGATTTCATGGATGTTCAGCCCACCAAGGATCAATAAGGGCCAGATCGTGTCTCATTTTGGCCAAATAGCAAGCAGATTTAGATTTATTTTGCTGCTTATCTACATGAGAGTAATCCAATCTCAGGTTTGGGATGACTGAAAGTCCCCCCCCCCATCCCCCCCACCCCTCCCCCAATCACCTCTCCTTCGAGATTGTTGCTATATCATAAATAGCCTCAACTGCAGAGAAATGTTTCTCTATAATCCTGTAATAGCTAACCAGATTAAGAATTTGATACTGAATTGAAATCTGGACTCAAATCCATCTAGCCTCCTCGTCTATATGCACTTGAAGGACTTGACACTGCAACTCCTTTGATATAAGTACTGCCACCCCTCTAATAGCAGCGCCCACTGATGCAAAAAATGCTGCAAGATGTAATCGGGCAAGTTAGGTTTAGATGATAAAGCTTTCAAATGGGTCTGCTGCAGTAAAAATGACTGTAGCCTTAACCGCTCTAAGCCAGGCAGGTATGGACCCAGGTCTTATAGTTAATGCCATTACCATTGCTTGGCACGATTTTAATGCATTTCGCAACCATACTCACTTCCTACGCTTGACCTTCTTCTTGCATCTCCCACCCTGCATACAGCTCTCTAATACCACAATCAAAACATAAAGCCAGTGAGCCGTACCTTGAGAATCTCTAAATAGCATTGTCAAAGAATATCTCAATATTTCCTTCTTTTTGATGTTTTACTTAAGTGCTCTCCCCCACTTCCCAAACAGCCTCCCACGTAATCTGGGGGCCTGCTCATAGCCCCGGGTGACCCATCCATTGACCCCCCACAAAACAACCTACCTAGCCAACTCCATCCCCCCTCCCCCTCCTCGTGATCCCCTTCCACAAATAGGTGGCGTGAAGGAGCAACCAGGGTTGCTTCCCTGGGTACAGGGCATTCCGGACTGGGACTAAAACTCCTTCTGGTCAGATGTCTCTAAACCTAACTCTCTTGACCAACAACAGCTGGCTTAACCTTTCCATACGCCTGCTAAAAATGTACACACAAAAAACAAACCAAAAAAAGCACATCAGTTCCCCGGACTTTGATTAGATATAGACTAGCATATATATCACAACCTGAGCTTACCCAAAGACACACAAATGCTAACAATTAAGAATACTCCTGCTGTTTTTGTCTCTCTGGGGCATAACACTAACATTCAAAACGTTTGCAACCCCCAACAACAACAAAAGTTACGTCAATCCTTAGTTATTCCTTGTCAATAGAGTAACATCTGTTGCTTCGGTCATAAGGATGGAGTCTGAATGCAAAATATGTTTAGCTCTTGGGGGCATTGACAAGAATTGTTCTGGGGTATTTTAAATTCGGAGTTAGGTTGCCAGGTACAGGATGAGCTGGCATGATGGCGAGATCCTTCGCTGAGACTGGGTACTCAGGGATTACTTATGTTTTCATTAACTCTGTAAATACCCCAGCACATCCTTTCCTTTCTACTGACCTTCAGCTATCTTTATGTTGGATGCTGAGAAAGCGTTTGGTCTGGTGCAATGGGATGTTTATTTGCAATCTCGTCTACATTTGGTTTCTGTTGCACGTCCTTTACAATGAAGCGGAGGCAAAAAATGTCATCAATAACAGGTCCGCAGGCCATGTTCTTGCCAGGCCAGGCATACGTCCCCAGTGCTTATTTGTTTGTTTATTGATCCTTTAGCTTGTTCGCTGAGCAGTGGCGGCAGGCACTGATTGGAGATAGGGGCATGGGGGCAGGGGGAGGACACATTAGGTAGGGGGGCAGGGACAGGAGGGTGGGAGCACGCAGAGGAAGCAGGAATAAAAAAAATTAAAATAAAAACATACCTTCTCACCGCTTTCTCGCCTCCGTAGTCCTCCTTCGCTCTGATTTACCGGAAGCCCACCCAGACTCCCAGTCAGCCAATCACAACGCTGCCTTAGTGAGTTATTTTCATTTTATTCTCCCTTTGTGTCACTGCAAAAAAACAGAGGGGCGATGCTCCTCTACCTCAGCGGAGGAGTCGTCCCTGGCACTGTGACTTGATCCCGCAATTCGACTCCCAATTGGAAATGTGGAGAAGTTGAATCTGTTCGCCAACTACGATTCCATATTTGATATTTGGCCACAGAGAAGGATATTATCCAGAATGCTTTTGCCAAAATCGAAGAATTTACTGGTATAGATGATTATACTGTCAATCATTCAAAATCTGGAGCTCTATTGTTCAATTTGTGTTCTTTGGTTTTGCCATTTGAAATATAGGCTCAGTTTGCGCTTGCCTGTACCATTAGATATTTAGAGATTTATGTCAGTTTGAGACCTTCTGATCTTCTTCCAATTTAACTATGTTTCTACTATAAAGTTTGTGGGTTATTAAGACAGTTGCAGTCTTTAGCATTATCTATCATTGGTCGAGTTGCATTTGTAAAAATGGCAATACTCCCTTTGAATACATTCTTATTTCTCAATGTTCTAATTAAGGGTCCACAACCTTTATTTGATCGCATTCTGAGATGCTTTTTATGGTAGGGGAAAAAATCACGGACACATTTAAAAGCCTTGCAATTAGAGAAGAAGGTAGCCTAGTGCTACCTAGGATCAAATATATTATCGAGCCACTTTTCTTGATTGGCTACATTGAAGGGCCTACTCTATTTTAACAAGATTCCGGGAGAGTTCGGTTTTGAAATTTTAACGCTTCTGAAAATACCTCAGCTCCGCAAGCGAACTAGGTATAAGATTTCTCATGCTTTGAGTGTCAGATTCACTAGAACTTGGCAGGAATATAAGGTACCTTGGGTTCATTTGTCGTTCCATCTAAAACATGCCACACAGATAGACCTACCATTAGATACTGTAACTTGAAGATGGGAGGTGGCTGATTGTCCTTTGTTGAAAAATGTTGTCCAAGTAGGATTTTTGGAGGCATGGGACCATCTAGTTTTGAATTTCCCTAATATTAGCCCTAATATTTCCGCTAATCACTGTTTAAGTTATATTCAGATCAGGAGTTTTATCAGTGAGAATCTTAAGGATTTGCTCCAACGAGCACAAGACATAAGCAGGGACTTTTTTATTGTCCATCTTAAAGGTGAAGACAAGGGGGGCGTGGCTTGGATGCCGAGGAGGTAGGCAGCGTGAGCTCGGAGCTCCGCGCCCGATCCTGAAAAATATCCTGAATATCTGGTCGGACCCCGACGAAACTGATATAATCTGATACTGGAAGGTGCCACGGAGGGTCCGGCGCCGACGGCGGACGACTCGAGACCATTCACAGCCCGGTATCTGAATCTGAAAGCTGGACTCAGGCGTGAAGTCATCGAGCTAAAATGGCGGCGGTGGCATGAGGCACGGAGACGACGGAGTCGCTGGCCCGGAGCCACTTTAAGGGCTGCTACTTTCTCCGATAAGAGGTGTAGGCGGCTGCATCGGACCTCTCTCGGGGTGCTGGAGTGGACCTTTCACGCGCCACCGGCTGTGGATGGGAGCCGAACCCTTGGTAGTGGCGGCGACAACGTGGCGACAACCCAGTGACGATGACCCCGGGTCTCTGAGCACGACTGGCGCCAGCCGGATTAGCGGTCGGTCGAAAACCCTGATTCCGAGAGGCAGCCTTGGCCCCGGAGACTAGAGTGGTGCCCAAGGCGTGGAACGCAGCGGGCCTTTCCCACTACTGCTACAGGGGGACCTTCCTAGGGGCGAGGCCCAGCGACGTGCGGAGCGGGAGCAGAGGCAGCTTTGGAGGCCACCGCTCGTTCCAGCCCAGATGGGGAAGCCGAAAGGGAAGGGAGATGGTGCGACCGACACCGAAGCCGCAGAAGGAGCGGATCGAGATCAGTCGACGCTGCAGCGTATGCAGGACCGTATCCTGGAGGCCATCGCCACCACAAAGGACGCCTTGCAGCAGGACATAGCCCAGGTGGTGACGGGCTTGGGACTCCTGAAAGCTGACCACGATAAGCTCAAGGACAGGGTGAAGTCCGTGGAAATCACGGTTCAGGAATTGGCCCCGAGCCATGCAACGGTGAAGGCGCAGATGGCGGATGTGATGGATCGTTTGAAGGTGCTGGAACGGAGGGCCGAGGACGCGGAAAACCGGAATAGGCGCAACAAAGTACGCCTCGTAGGCCTGCCGGAAAAAATCGAAGGAGGCGATATGGTGGGCTATCTCGACAACTGGCTACGAACTGAGGTGGCACCAGAGGGATTGTCCCCCTTCTTCTCCCTTGAACGAGCACATAGGGTTCCGGCGCGTCCGCCGGCCCCGGGCCTCCCGCCTCGCCCAGTGGTGTTCAAGTTGCTCCATTACAGGGACATAGACTGGTTATTGCAGAGGGCGAGGGAGGCAGGACCCTTTCAAGTGGACAACAACAGGGTCACTATGTTCCCGGACTATACGTTTGAGACGCAGAGGCTCAGGGCTAATTTCCTGTCTCTTAAGCGGGAGCTCCGTGATGAAGGCATCAAGTACTCCCTGCTATTCCCAGCGAAGCTGAGAGTGGTGGTAGATGAACAGACACTCTTCTTTACGTCCTCGGCGGACGCTTGGGCCTGGTGGGACACTTATAAAGCGGGAACAGATGGCGCCAAGGCCAGGGAGGAGGAGGCTAAGGTGACACAACCGATCAGGAAATCTCAACGGATCAGGAAGAACCGCAGGAGGACCGGCAGACCTTCGGTGTCGCAGACGGAGACGGAGAGGCAGGCGGCCCTACAGGCAGTGGCGAACTTATCCAAAAATACCAGGAGCCAGTCCGGGAAGGGCACGGACTCGGAGGACCCGGGCACGGGCTCAGAGACGGGACTTTCGGAATTTGGTGGAGCCCGGGGCCCTATCGTGACGCCGCAGACTTCGGAGGAGATACTGGAGGCGTGTTAATCTGGACTAGTGGAGCGGACTCGTTGGTTGGACACCGGGGCGCTGGGCCCGTGGCAGCGGAACACTGTTACTTGAGGTTTCGGGGCGCTATGATGTGGGGATTGTGGGGTGGAGTATGCGGGAATGATTTGCTTTCACGAACCTTTCGCATCGTACCGCGCCCTACTGGCCCTTAAGGTCATCGCAGTGGAGACTGCGAACATTACTGCCTTTCTTTGAGGGGTGGTTGGGAGTGTTGGTTTGGATGGGGGTACTTCCAGTTGCGGGGGGGCCTGTCCTGGGGGGGTGGGAATTGAGAGCAGTTGGGGTTGCTCTGGGTGTTGTTGTTGGTGGGGGGGTTTGGCTTCCTGTTTGGAGAGGGTGGGTGGGTTGGTCCGTGGTCGCGGAGCGAGCAAGGTCAATGATCTTTATTGTTCGGTCTGGATGTGCGAAGGGGAATGGCTAGTACCGGGGCATTGAAATGTGTGTCCTGGAATGTGCGGGGTATGCAGTCCATGACACGCAGGCATAAAGTTCAGGCATACCTCAAGCGTAGGGGGGTTCACATAGCGTTCCTGCAAGAAACACATCTTAATAAGCAAGAAGGGATAGCACTACAGAGGCGTTGGAGGGGACAGCTGTTCAATACGACGTTCTCAGCTTTTGCAAGGGGGGCGCTGATTTGGATACGAGCGGGGGTTCCCTTCCAGGTTACTAAAACATTGGTGGACCCTGAGGGCAGAT
Organism: Lissotriton vulgaris; assembly: GCF_964263255.1. Classification (NCBI taxonomy): domain Eukaryota; kingdom Metazoa; phylum Chordata; class Amphibia; order Caudata; family Salamandridae; genus Lissotriton; species Lissotriton vulgaris. Next base: position 334,280,454 of record NC_141685.1, read on the forward strand.
ATGTGGCGGTGGAGGGGAGGCTGAAAGGCAGGGTAGTGTCTCTCTGCAGTGTGTACGCTCCCAACGTGGATCTGCCCGCATTTTTGTCTACACTCTCGGGTAAACTGGCGGGTTATTTGGCGGGGCCGGTGCTCCTGGGGGGGGATTTCAATTCAGTTGAGGATGTGGTTTTGGATAGGTCCCATCCCCCACTGCGCGCGTCCCCAGCGCATAGGGTGGCCAAGCGCAGGCTGGAGTGGCAGGAGAGTTGGGCCCTCACGGATGCATGGAGGGCGTTACACCCCACTACTAGGGACTACTCCTTTCACTCACAATTGCATGATCTACATGTTAGGCTGGACGCGTTTCTGTGTTCGTCACGTGTACTTTCTGCGGTGGGAGGGGCGGAATATTTGGCCCGGACGATATCGGACCACAACCCTTTGTTGTTGTCCCTGAACTGGATGGTGGCCGTTAACTGCGTACCAACATGGCGCCTGCAACCTGACACCCTGGATGACTTGTTGTTCAGGGAGGCCCTTGGAGAATGCATAGAGTGTTATTTTGAGGAGAACAGTGGCTCGGCCTCCACGAGGGCGGTGGAGTGGGATGCGTTTAAGGTGGTGGTGCGAGGGCACTGTATTGGACACACGGCTGGGGCTCGCAAGACTTTGTTGGATGATTTGGATAAGGCTGAGACGCGGTTGAGGGATCTGGAGAAGAGTCGCCCGAATCACCCTGAGTTGCAGGAGGGGCTTAGTGGGGCCAGGGAGGGGCTGGCAGTGGAACTGGAACGGCTGCGCAGCTTTGATCATAAAGCGTACATGACGAGGGCGCATGCGGAAGGCGATAAGGCGGGGTCTATGCTGGCGTGGCTTGCTAACCCAGTCAGGAGGGGTATGCCGATCATGATGATCCAAGAGACAGGGGAGGAGCCCTGCCATACCCAACCCGGGATCCTGAATAAGTTTCGGACGTATTATGAGGGTCTCTATGAGAGTGGTGAAACAGGGGGGATGGATGAGCTGTGCGAGTTCTTGGACGGCTTACAACTGCCGAGGGTGGAAGACTCAGAGGCAGAGGAGCTGGGTCGGCCCATTACGCTCGGAGAGATAGGGTGCGCAGTAAAACAAATGGCCAGAAATAAGACCCCGGGTCTCGACGGACTCCCGATCGAGTTTTATAGTAAATATCTGGAGTACCTTGCTCCCCGGCTGCGAGAAGTCTACAATGAGGCACAATCGAGAGGTCGGCTCCCGGGCTCCATTTGTGAAGCCATCATGATCCCGCTCTTAAAACCGGGCAGAGAGGGAGCGGCCTTATCCTCATACCGTCCGTTGTCCATGTTGACGACGGACTACAAGATCCTGAGTAAAATTCTTGCCAACAGACTGCTGGTGCACATGACTGGCCTTGTTCATAAGGACCAGTGCGGTTTTATCCCGACGCGCAACACCGCCCACAATATCCGCAGGCTTACGAGACTGATGGGGGCAGACTGGCCAGGCGCCGTCTCTCCATTTGTTCTCTCTATTGACATAGAGAAGGCCTTCGACAGTCTTGAATGGGGGTACTTGTATGAGGTGATGCGGCGCTTCGGGCTGGGGGACGGATACATAAACTGGACCAAGGTCCTGTACACTGACGCGGTAGCGAGAGTCCGGGTGGGCGCTCTGATCTCGAGGCAATACCCTGTCCGGCGGGGCACTAGACAGGGGTGTTCCCTATCTCCTCTCCTGTTTGCCCTGGCGATGGAACCCTTCGCTGTGGAGGCCAGGTTGGGCCGCCACTATGCCGGATTATTGTATAGGGGCAGGCCACATTTCATTTCTTTATACGCAGATGATCTGCTGATGTTTTTGGCTAACGCGGGCCCCGAGCTAGAGGGGGCAAGGCGGTTATTAGAGCGGTTCAGCCGGTTATCAGGCCTGAGGGTCAACTGGCCTAAGTCCTGCTTATTCCCCCGGAGATCAGGAGAACCGTGTCCACTCACCGCGCAAGAACTCCGATGGGAACCGCGCTGTCTGCATTATCTGGGAGTCTATATCTATCACACCCCGGCGGATCTGCTGGAGGGTAACATCACCCGTTGTATTAACGCTCTGCGGGGGAGCATGGATTTCTGGTCTACACTGCCGCTATCCCTGGCTGGTAGGATCTCCCTGCTTAAGATGGTGGCCCTGCCCAGGCTGTTGTATTATTTTAGGACGCTCCCGGTGTGGGTCACGAGCTCTATTTTTCGGCGCCTGAGATCTCTGGTCATAGCGTTCCTATGGGGCACGGGAAGGAGGCGCATAGCGCTAGACACTCTGCTACGCCCCAAGGATGAAGGAGGATTGGCGGTGCCTGATTTTGAAGGGTATTATCTGGCCGCGCAGCTGCAGATTTTCACTCAGGAGGTCGCGAGAGTGTATAGAGGCCCTGAGGACGCGAGAGTAGAAGGTACCCCACGACACGTGCTGGCGTACATCACACTGCACCAGAAGCTCCGGGTAGGAGACCTGACGGTTGAGGAGCAGACGTTCCGACTCTGCTGGAACCGAGCACATAAGCGAGCGGGGGTCCGCCTTATGTATGCTCCTGAAATCCCGTTGGGGATGGTCACGGCCCTCCCTCATGGAGGGGACTGGTCGCGCTTGCTGGGATGGGAGGAGGCGGGGATACACATGCTGGGCGATTTATATGAGGATGGGGTACTGCTGCCATTTCAGGAATTGCAGGAGCGGTTCGACCTGCCGAGGGGCGACTACTTGTTGCACGCAGCGGTCACGGGCGCCATGCAGGCTCACTGGGGGGAAGGATTGCAGGAGCCGGGCACCTCTATGGCATGTCAATACACGATGATGGCAGCAGGGACCTTTAAGGCCGTCACCTGCTTGTACTCCAGGATGCTGAGGGAGGCCCTACAGCCACTGGCGGCTCTGAAGGCCAAATGGGAGCTGGACCTCCAATTGGAGATCCCTGATACGACCTGGGGCCAGCTGCTGAGGCGAGTACGGAAGAGCTCGAGAAACGCCAGGTTTCAGTTAATCCATTTCTACATCATTCACAGGGCATACCTCACGCCGGGGAAAATACGACAATATTTTGGGGTGGAACACGCTGCTAGCCCCAGGTGCAATACAGTTGGGTCGGACCTGGGTCACATGTTATGGGATTGCCCTTCTCTGGGAGACTACTGGCAGGAAATTGGGTGGGCCCTCAACAGTGCAACAGACAGGGACATCCAGTACACGAAAGCAGTGGGGGTCCTCCATTGGTTTCCACACACGCCTAGAAATAAGACTACCAGCAAATTTATAGACTTGGGGCTCATTCTGGCTAAGCGGGAGATAACGAGAAATTGGAAATCGAGAGTGGGGCCCACGTATAAAAGATGGTATGGGGAATGCCTGCGGTGGGCGGCGTGTGAGAGCACCTTGAGATACCAGGTGGCCTGGAGAACGAATGATGAGAAGGCTCTGGAGAGGGCGACTGCGTGGGAAATGATGGTGCAGGCGCTCAGAGACACAGCTGATGAGGAGCAGGTGGGCAAGGAGGAGCTAGATATGGCTAACCCTGTCACCTTACCGGGGGACACACCTTAGTGAATGTATGTACTTCCTACACCACAACAGACGTTCTTACGACAATGATTTAGCACAGCGCGACCACGGGGGGGGGGGGGGGGGGGAAGGAAGCTGGAATTGGCGGGCTGTTGGGGATCGAAATTATGGGGCGGGGGAGGGGTGAAAATCACAAAAAGCAACCCAGCATTACTTTGGTGTAATGGCTGCCTTTTTGCTGGCTCTTTGGAGAAGGAGAATGATGGAGAGTGACTCCAGCCTATCACCCTCATAGCATAGGGATTAGGACTATAGACAGGGACCCTGTCTTACATATATTAGGGCATTTTCGTACCATTTTCCTTAGAGTAAGGCTTATGAATTTAAGTTAGGGGATAGATATATAAGTATTAGTTATGATTTGCTCATTTGCTAACATGCTGGGCTATTTTCCATGGAGCTATGCATATTGTGGGCTCCGGAGGCCTTAAACGAGACAGACTCCATTTTGCTTTCTGCCCAGTAGCCGAGAAGGCTTTCTAGGTCAAGTGTAGTGTTTTAGTTTTAAGCTGTTGTTCGCTTGGAGAGAACCGGTTCAGGCTAGCCCTTATCGAAGGAATGTATTTTTCTCCACTCCGAAGACACAACTTCAGGCCGGCCGGCTGGGAAAGTGTCCTTGGTACGGGGAGGTACAAGAATTTGGTGGGCGGCAGGTTACTGGCCGTGAATTTCCATGAAGGAACGGGCTTTGATATTAGCGAAGGTGTTAGTCAGTTTGTCAGTTAGTCCGTAGGCGGCATCTAGCCGTTAGCATCTCTGCCATTATTCATCTCATGGTGGACGAGTCGCCATCTTTGAAGTCTGAGAAAGATTTAAGACCGAAACTCTCTGAGAAAGACTGAACGAGAAGCAGCGCGGAGCGCACTGATACAGAGAGAGAGAGAGACGGTAGCTAATAATCAGCAGGGTTCCGGTGTCCTGGAGGGAAGCAGACGAGGTTGAGCCTAGCGGTGCAGACGTGTACTTGTGACGGCTGGGGTGTGACTGCAAGGCGAGCCAGGATACAGAGACGAGAAGGGAACCTAGATGACTGCCGAGTCCAGACTTCCCACTAATCAGGTGACCTCTGCCTAACTCTAATAGAATGTGCACTCTAATCTTTACCTTTTCTTTGCAGAATTTATGTTGCATAGTAATGTGATTTGTGTCTATTGTTAATAAATACCCTAATTCTTATAGAATTATTGTGTACCTGGTGTTCGTGTTCAATCTTGGTAAACTTCATTTCTAGTTGGGAATTGTTTATGTGAACGGATGGGAAATCCCGATCAGGTAAATGGTGACCAAATAAAGAGGGAGTGAGTGGACCTTTGATGCCAAGAGCAGGGAGTACACTATATAATCTGGAACTATATTCAAAGTTATTATTGTAGTTTTATCCCGAGTAGACCACTGAGATATTATCCCAATAATTGTTCATAGGAATGTGGTCGTCGTTGATATGCGGCGTTAGTGAGAGCACTGGGGAGGATTACCAGTGTGTATACCCACTGGATTGTGGCTTGAGTAAATGAGAGCACTAGGTAGTCGAACTAGTGTGTAGTTTTGCAGGATTGCAAACACTTTGGAAAAGGGAGCATTGGGTTCTGCAGGCCCGTGTGTAGACGCACCGGATTGTGTGTTATATCTGCCCTAGGGTAGAACGGTCTGGGTCGGGGTGGCCGCGAGACCAACTAATGTGAATAAGATATTGTAGAAAATCCATACATGTATATTGTCATTCCCCATCCTTAGGTGCGACCTATATATATATATATATATATATCTGTATATCTATCCATTGTGAATACGATCTGAGGAGGGAAGGTGAGTACGTTTTGGCTGGGTCATAGGGGCCCCTGGGGGCTGATCCCATCTAAACAGAAAATCCAGCCATTACATCTGGCGTCACGAACTGTTTACGAAGCCTGTGTGCATTGTGTTGATTTTATCTTGTTGGTTTGCGCTCGGCTTATAAATATTGAATTTTGTTTATAATTTGTGTATATAATTTTTTTTTTTTGTGTGTTAATATGTTTGCGAAAAAATCATCGTCGGTTTTTAAACTGCCGATTCAGATTCCCGGCTGGGAGTCTACGCCTTATGAGGCTTTGGCCCGCGAGTGGGCTGATTCTACTGGTTTGAGTGAAAATTGGTCTTCATGCTTGGAGCAGGCGGAGCCTGCCGATGTAGTATCGTGCTTACAGAAAGCGCCAGTAGTGAAGGGTGATGAGCTTCCTATTTTAGGACGCAGAGGGTGGATTATTCTTAATGCATACAGAATATTGCATGAAAAGTTTGTTCATCTACAGAAACAGTTTAAAGATACGGAAGGACAGTGTGTTGAGTTGCAAAATGCGCATACTTTGTTGCGTTGTCAGAATAAATTGCTTGCCGACAAACTTGAGACATATCAGACCATTGCCGAAAGGGCTGCGGTCCGTATTGCACGATATAAGTATAAACATCGTCGTGGACGTGTGTCTTCACGCAAAGTGCGTATGGTTGTAGCAAAAGCTGGAATGGATTGGAACCCCGATGAGTGGGATGGTAATATCTGGGATTCTCATACTTCTGACTCCTCGGCAGAGGAGGGTGACAAGCGCGAGTCTTCTCGCTCCGGACGTGATTGTAAATCTGCTTCATGTATTGATCTAAGTCCTGATTGTGACCGTGCTCGTTCTTCCCGTGTGGATGACGTAGCTTGCCCTGATTGTGCTGTTAAATCTAAGATGCGGGCTTCCTCAGAAGCTCTTCCTGCAGTTTCTGCTCACCCGATTTTTCGACGAAAATTACAACAGGCCCCTGGTAATCCGGGTGGTATCGCTCTTGATTGTATTGAAGATTTTACTCAGCAGGAGGTTAGTGACATTTTACAACAATTTCGACAACGGCCTGGTGAGGCCTTGCTTACCTGGATGGTGCGTCTTTATGAACTTGGCGCTGCCGGTATCATGCTCGATGCTGTTGATTGCTTACGATTTTGCTCTTTGAGTTCTGATTCTACGATTCAGGATCATTTTCGGAATTATGGTGCTGGTCAAATTTCTTTGCTCCAGCTTGCGTCTGATGGCTGTAATCATAAATATCCAACTGAATCTGATTGGCCTATTGATGAGAAACCGTGGTACACTCTGCGCGATGCGTCGCAACGTTTAAAAGAGGAAGTCATGAAAACGGCTATCTTCCTTAGTACTGCTGACAAGTTATTGGATGGTCTTTTAACATCTTCTGTGCGTAATCGCATTATCCGTTCTTCTCCTGTTGCTTACAAGCAGGTCATGATGACATTATTGATTAACCAAACTGGCAATCCTTTGTCTGTTGTGCTTGAGTCTGTTCGTCAGCTTGGTGAGCTGGGTGAGTGGTTTAAACCTGAGAGACAATCTCGACCTGAGGGTCGTACTGGTGGTGACTATAAGTTCTCTAGACGTGACATGTTCCTTGCTCTCATTGCTGATGGTGTCAAAAGGGAAGACATTGATGGTGAGCCTAATAATCGCTTATGGGACATGTTTCGTAAGCGTGGTTTGGATCGAAAGGAGGGTGCCCGTCGTGTGCGAAAGAATGAGTATGATCGTGGTTCGGATGACAGTGGTGATGAGAGACGACGTGTGAATTCTGATCGCCGTGATGATCGGCGCTATGAACGTGATGGATCCCCTCGTCGTAATGATGGGAGGGGGAGAGAGGATGATCGTGAAAGGGGAAGAGATGATCGTGTTTCTAACAGACGACGTGATGCAAGGAGTTATTCCCCTGACGTGAGAAGGAGGGAGGATCGTAACAGACTCTCTGATCATAACTCACAACTTTTTGAACCTGACACTAATCCGTTTCGTACTGGAGACGGTTATGAACAAGACATTTTAATACCAAAGAAAACTGAGAACATTTACCCTGATTTGTCTTGGTTGACAGAACGCAGGAAAAATGACTAGGAAATAGGTCAAGCTCCGGTACGCAGGTGGGCCCACAGAGATTACAGACCCTATGTAGATATTGAGATTTTTTGGAGACATCGTAATATCCAAAGGGCCCGAGCGTTAGTTGATACTGGGGCGGAGGCCACTTTAATTCATGGTAAGTCGAGAAAATTTCATGGACAGTCTTTTACGATTACTGGTTTGGGTGGTAAAGAGACACCCACAGTTCAAACTGCACTCGAAATTAAAATTGGTAGAATTCCTCGTAGAGAATACTCTGTGTTGGTTGTGCCACTTTTGGAATACATTATTGGAATTGACATTTTGAAAGGTATGACTTTGCATTTGGATGATGGATGCTATCAATTTGGTACACGACAGTACATTTCGACCAGACCCGTACGGGTTGGCCGTTTACGCATGCCACCTATTACAATACCTTTAGCAACAAAAGTGATTTCTCAAAAGCAATATCGCATCCCAGGTGGTCATGAAGAAATTACCGCTACGATTCAGGATTTGGTTGACGCGGGAGTCATTACTCCGGTCACATCTGCTTGGAATAATCCCGTTTGGCCCGTGCGCAAAAGTTACAACTCTTGGCGCATGACTGTTGATTATCGAGAATTGAATAAAAATACACCTAAATTGACTGTTGCAGTGCCTGACATTGTCACACTGATTCAAAGAATTCAAAAGCATCCAGGTACGTGGTATGCTTCCATTGATATTGCTAATGCATTCTTTTCAATTCCGATTGCCCCCGAATGTCAGGAACAATTCAGTTTTACATGGAATGGACGTCAAATGACGTTCCGGAGTCTTCCTCAAGGCTATGTACATAGTCCTACGATCTGTCACCGGCTGGTGGCGGAGCATTTGTCTGAAGTGCCCACGATTCCACAAGTTCAGATTTGTCATTATATTGACGACATTTTAATTCAAGGTGAAACGCAAGATCAGGTACAGTCCCATTTAGATCGGATTATTGACTGTTTGCGAGCGAAAGGCTGGGAAATTAATCCTGACAAATTACAAACTCCATCCCAAGCTGTAAAATTTTTAGGAATTAATTGGCATGAGGGTCACAGAGAGGTGATTCCACAGGTTAAACGAAAAATACTTGATTTTGCTGTTCCCAGAAATAGGAAAGAAGCTCAATGCTTTATTGGTTTGTTTGGATTTTGGCGTCAGCATATTCCCCATTTGAGTCAAATCTTAGCTCCACTGTATCGAGTCACTCGTAAAAGGAATGCGTTTGAATGGGGTGAACCTCAACAGACTGCTTTTAATTTGGCTAAAGAAGCTATTCAGTATGCTTTGGATTTGTGGCCCGTGAGTGACGGTGATGTGGATTTGAATGTGTCCGTGGAAGGTCTGTATGCCAATTGGAGTTTGTGGCAAAAGCAGGGCAGACAAAAAGTGCCATTAGGTTTTTGGACCAAAAAGTTACCTGAGGCTGGTGAGCGCTATTCGCCTTTTGAAAAACAGTTGCTTGCTTGTTATTGGGCTCTGGTGGATACCGAGCAATTGACCCTAGGCCATGCTGTGATTTTAAGGCCCGAAATTCCCATTATGCAGTGGGTTTTGAGTTCACCAAAATCCCATCGAATTGGACATGCTCAGGAGGCTAGTGTGATTAAATGGAAATGGTACATTCAGGACAGGGCACGTGTGGGTCCGAAAGGTGTGGCGGTTTTACATGAGCGAGTGGCGCAGGCGCCCTCCAATGAGATTGAAGATGAGTGTTCGGTTCCCGTAGTGCAGGAGTCTCCCGTGAAGTGGGGTAAGTCATTTGATGATCTGTCCGCGGAGGATAGAAAACATGTATGGTTTACGGATGGTTCTGCGAAATTCATTGGTGACAAAAGACATTGGAAAGCTGTTTCTTACAATCCGATTACACAGAAATTGTTGAGCACAACTGGAGACGGTAAGAGTAGCCAATATGCTGAACTCTATGCAGTTTACCAAGTTTTGAAACAGGAACTACCTGGTACATGTCATATTTTCACTGATTCCTGGTCCACTGCTAATGGACTAGCAGTGTGGTTGCCAACATGGCATTCTCATAATTGGGAATTGCATTCAAAAGAGTTATGGGGCAAAGAACTGTGGCAAGAAATTTGGGAATTGCTCCCGCAGAGTACTGTAACAATCTTTCACGTGGATGCTCATACTCCAATTGATTCCCTTGACAAATTTTTCCATAATATTGCAGATGAACAGTCTAAAATTTGTGAGGCAGTGGTTGACATGCAGGATTCTGATTTGGCGGAATTGGCGAAGTGGGCCCATCAGAAAGCAGGACATTTTGGAGAGAAAGCCACTAGCAGGTGGGCTGCCGATAGAGGAATTCATATTCCTTTTTCTTTAATAAAAGATGTCATTCTACATTGTCCCATTTGTCAGCATTCTAGGAAAAAAGAGGTGCCTCAGATTGTTCGAGGTCACTTACATCGAGGTAAATTGCCCGCCCAAATTTGGCAGATTGATTATATTGGTCCGCTCCCTATGAGCAGAAATTGTCAATATATTTGCACAGTGGTTGATACCTATAGTGGCCTTTTGGTCGCTTTCCCTTGCAAGAACGCTACCCAAGTGAATACAATTAAAACCCTGGAGCTAATTATTCTGTACTATGGTGTCCCATTCCAGATTCAATCAGATAATGCATCCCACTTTCGTGGAAGATTGGTGCAGGAATTCTGTACGGAAAATAATATTGATTGGGTGTTTCATATTCCATATTACCCACAAGCTTCAGGACTGATTGAGAGAATGAATGGCTTGTTGAAAGAACAGTTGCGCAAGTTGACTGATGACTGTTACAGCCAGTGGAGAGATGTCCTACTTCAAGCTTTACTGATTTTAAATAATCGCCCTTTGTTACATGCTGAAACTCCTTTGATGCGTTTGTTTCCTCCAAATGTTGATGCGAAACCCAATTCTGTATCGCACACTGTCATGTATTGGGAAATTACCCCCGGTGCTTTGGCTCCATGTAGAGCAACCCCAGGTTCTGCAGGCCTCGACCTGCATGCTTTAAATGATGCTAAATTTCCAGGAAAGGATCGAATCATTGTTGAAACTGGCATTGGTGTCTGTATACCGGCCGGTAGCTTTGGATTAATTGCCCCTAGATCTGGCCTGGCCCTGAAAGGTGTACAAGTGCTCGGAGGAGTAATTGATAGTGATTATCAGGGAGAGATTAAGGTTCTCCTGCTTAACAGCAGTGAGACGGATTTGTTCATCAAAAAGTCTGACCGTGTTGCTCAGTTACTGATTATGCCTGTCTTCAGTGGCGAGATCAAAAAAGGCTCTGCCCCAACGTTGCTAACTGTGCGAGGACAAAAAGGCTTCGGATCGTCTGATCTTCCTGGAGCTAAGATATGGGTGCAATCGCCTAAAAATCCTCCTGAACAGGCTGATGTTATTGCGACCGGTCATGACAACACCGTTTTGGTGATGAAGCCAGGGAAAGATGGCTGGGAAGCTGTCCCAGCTGATAAATGTTACTTACGAGAATGATTAAGGTCTGTGTTTGTATTCTTTCAGATCATTCTTTGGATTGCTGCTGCAGGATGTGTCGGCGCTGGACTCCTTTTGGCCTGCTACGCCGGGAGAGGAGAGGATCCACCGACGCCGGTTGATGGGATAATACGAGCCCCGCGGTCTGCGTGGGCAACTTCGACCAACTTCTGGATTACACTCGCAAAGCGGGTGACGAACTCTCCACATTTCTGCCTTACGCCCATGAAATCCGTCACTGACATTTTAGCGACCTGTTTGGTTGCTGTCCCTGCATCCACTGAGACTTTACGTCATATCTTCAATATATCTAATGCCCGACCTAATGTTATTCTGGGCGACTTTGCGGCCCACGAATTTTGTCCCTCATGTACTGCTCTTCCAGACCTTGATGTCCCTATTCATTCCCGCATTACTACTTTTAATATTACCCCTGGAGACCTATGTTTCATTATGACGTGCGACCCTAAAGCTATTACTGAGTGCTTGAAGCTGAAGCTCCAAGCTGCTACCTCCTTTTCAGCCCATCAACGTTTGTTATGTTCGAAGAGACTTCCGAATTCATGTCTTTCAGTCAAAAACAATATGACCTGTAAACGTTTATTAGTAGCCACTAGCCATTATCGTTCAATGTTATTGCCAGCTGGATGGCTCTTTTCCTGCGGGAATTCATCTTGGCCCTATATTCCTGCGAATATTTCTGGTGGCCCATGTGCCATCACTAGATTAAGTTTGCTAATGTTTTCTTCACATCCTACTTCACATTCCCGTATTGTACGTGATTCTATGTCATTACATGAAGATTGTGATTCCTCTGTTCACCTCTATTCCAAATCAGAATATCTTGGTTTAGCTTTTTCTATTATTGGAGTGCCTGCATTGGCCGTTTATAATGCCAAAACAATCGGCAAAATGGCCTGCTGGATGGTTAAGTCCATTAACCAAACATCTACTGTTTTATCTGATCTCTTATTTGACGCCCAAGGTGAACGTAGAGCTATTTTGCAGAACAGGGCTGCCATTGATTATCTCTTGTTGAAACATGGACATGAATGTTCTGATTTTGAAGGTCTATGCTGTTTTAATTTGTCTGACCATTCTAAAGCTATCCAATCCCATATTGACAAACTCCACGACTTGACTGCAGAAATTAGACAACATATAGATCAGGGTTTCTTTGACTGGCTTTTTAATTGGCTCCCTGACATGCATTCCTTACGACAGATTTTAGGGGGGGTTATTGTCGCTATTTGTGTCCTAATAGCTATTTGTTGCTTTATTCAGTGTATCCCTTCCCTGCTGCAATTCTTTAGACTTAGCAAGGGTCGTAGATCAGTTAGTTTTGTTTCATATTATTCTTCTACCGATGTTAGTTCCATTTAGTTTGTGGTTAATAGACTGGAGTCAAGGGGTGTAATGTAATGGCTGCCTTTTTGCTGGCTCTTTGGAGAAGGAGAATGATGGAGAGTGACTCCAGCCTATCACCCTCATAGCATAGGGATTAGGACTATAGACAGGGACCCTGTCTTACATATATTAGGGCATTTTCGTACCATTTTCCTTAGAGTAAGGCTTATGAATTTAAGTTAGGGGATAGATATATAAGTATTAGTTATGATTTGCTCATTTGCTAACATGCTGGGCTATTTTCCATGGAGCTATGCATATTGTGGGCTCCGTAGGCCTTAAACGAGACAGACTCCATTTTGCTTTCTGCCCAGTAGCCGAGAAGGCTTTCTAGGTCAAGTGTAGTGTTTTAGTTTTAAGCTGTTGTTCACTTGGAGAGAACCGGTTCAGGCTAGCCCTTATCGAAGGAATGTATTTTTCTCCACTCCGAAGACACAACTTCAGGCCGGCCGGCTGGGAAAGTGTCCTTGGTACGGGGAGGTACAAGAATTTGGTGGGCGGCAGGTTACTGGCCGTGAATTTCCATGAAGGAATGGGCTTTGATATTAGCGAAGGTGTTAGTCAGTTTGTCAGTTAGTCCGTAGGCGGCATCTAGCCGTTAGCATCTCTGCCATTATTCATCTCATGGTGGACGAGTCGCCATCTTTGAAGTCTGAGAAAGATTTAAGACCGAAACTCTCTGAGAAAGACTGAACGAGAAGCAGCGCGGAGCGCACTGATACAGAGAGAGAGAGAGACGGTAGCTAATAATCAGAAGGGTTCCGGTGTCCTGGAGGGAAGCAGACGAGGTTGAGCCTAGCGGTGCAGACGTGTACTTGTGACGGCTGGGGTGTGACTGCAAAGCGAGCCAGGATACAGAGACGAGAAGGGAACCTAGATGACTGCCGAGTCCAGACTTCCCACTAATCAGGTGACCTCTGCCTAACTCTAATAGAATGTGCACTCTAATCTTTACCTTTTCTTTGCAGAATTTATGTTGCATAGTAATGTGATTTGTGTCTATTGTTAATAAATACCCTAATTCTTATAGAATTATTGTGTACCTGGTGTTCGTGTTCAATCTTGGTAAACTTCATTTCTAGTTGGGAATTGTTTATGTGAATGGATGGGAAATCCCGATCAGGTAAATGGTGACCAAATAAAGAGGGAGTGAGTGGACCTTTGATGCCAAGAGCAGGGAGTACACTATATAATCTGGAACTATATTCAAAGTTATTATTGTAGTTTTATCCCGAGTAGACCACTGAGATATTATCCCAATAATTGTTCATAGGAATGTGGTCGTCGTTGATATGCGGCGTTAGTGAGAGCACTGGGGAGGATTACCAGTGTGTATACCCACTGGATTGTGGCTTGAGTAAATGAGAGCACTAGGTAGTCGAACTAGTGTGTAGTTTTGCAGGATTGCAAACACTTTGGAAAAGGGAGCATTGGGTTCTGCAGGCCCGTGTGTAGACGCACCGGATTGTGTGTTATATCTGCCCTAGGGTAGAACGGTCTGGGTCGAGGTGGCCGCAAGACCAACTAATGTGAATAAGATATTGTAGAAAATCCATACATGTATATTGTCATTCCCCATCCTTAGGTGCGACCTATATATATATATATATATATCTGTATATCTATCCATTGTGAATACGATCTGAGGAGGGAAGGTGAGTACGTTTTGGCTGGGTCATAGGGGCCCCTGGGGGCTGATCCCATCTAAACAGAAAATCCAGCCATTACATTTGGTAATACTAGTGTCGGGCAATGTAAGGTATTACAAGGACTACTAATGGACGGAGGCCGAGCTGTGCCTAAGGAAGGGGCGGACCTCCCGGACAGGAGTACAATGAACACTGCCATTTCTTGTTTTCGGAGAACTTATAATTTTGGTTATATTGTCTGTACAATTATATTGGTGATGCAATAAAAATGATGTTAAAAAAAAAAAAAATTAAAGGTGAAGACAATTGGTATTTTCTGTTTAATTTGAAGTTGGAAGAGAAAGCTGTACTATCATTACTAAATACCATCACTAGTGTAACTAACAACCAGATAGATCTTAAGCCTCTGGGGCTTATTTACAAGCCCCTTGCGCTGCCAGGTATGTCACTTTTTCCCATATTAAAAGTGAAGCACAGATTGTGCAAGGGACTTGTAAATAATCCCCTGGGTTTTTATAATAAAATTATTTGTAGTTGAATTTGTGCTGCCACCTTTAAAAGGTTGAAGTTGTATTGGTAAGTGGATACTCTACTATATGCCGAACGCATTTACAAGATGTACCTGGCGGGCTTCAACTTGTTGCTTTAGATACTCCAATGCAAGGGCCGACTGGTTACATATGTGTTTTACCTGCCCTTATTCTTACTATTTCTCAGAGCAGATCACTAAGTTCTTAAGCCTGCAGCTGCAGATTAACCTACATCCAGATGCATGTGGAGCCTTGTTTGGATTATTACTTCAGAATCTAGACCTTTCTGTAAGAGGTCTACAGTTTGCATTTATTGCCTTATTGATGCAAGGTCACTAATATTGCAAAACTGGAAAAAGTAGGGCAATACTGTCGTTTACTTTATGCCTCAACCAATACAATCATTTGAAAACCTATATACGGCCCGAATTGGTGCTTCTCAAAAAAACAATTGAGATCTGGAATCACCTGCCTGATACAATGTATTAGCTATGGCATTTGATTACCTTTGTCAATGCCACTTTTGGACTGTATGAATAAATATGCAATAAAACAAATGTTTTCTTATTTTTTTTAAGTAATATGTATGTTTTTCTATGAATTTCTACTAACTTGCCCACCTTTTTTGTATAATCGAGTAGTTAGTGCGCTATATAAATGTTATGACTTGACTTGACTTGACTATATGTAATCGTGCTATGAATTCCCACTAACTTTTCATCCTTTTTTCTATATTCGAGTATTTAAGTTAATTTATATGTAATGACTCCAAAATAAAATAAGGTATTGACTACTGTCACATGTAAATGAAGGCTAATCAATGAGGATTTTCTATGGGGTAAATTGTAAAGAAAAAAGCAGAAACTGGCCTTAATACTATACCTTACTTATACTATAGTAGCACCGACAGTCATTGTCAAGGTGGGGTAACAAACAATCCCCAAATTAACTTGTGCTCAACCCTCTGGTAGCTTGGCACGGATCAGTGTGGCATAACTTAGAGGCATGTGCAAAGTATTTATGCAGCACTTCAAACAGTAATGTAGTGAAAACACAACACAAGAAAAATAAAACATCAATTTAGAAAACTAGAGGAAAATTTAATAAATCAAGCGTAAATCAACAAAAATCCAATGAGTAGAAACGGATATATGCAATTATAAAGATTTAAGTTTTAAAGACTTAAGTGAAAATAGTGCCAAAAGCCTACAGCACCACTCACGGCTATCTGGTTGTGCAGGACAAGATGAAAATCACATGTTCAGACAGACCACAATGGAGTTGATACAAGGGACTAGGTTAGTCGTGCTGAAAAGCTACCTTCTCAGTCCAGCGCAAAGAGCCCTGTTTGTGGTGGGGGGAGCATGAGGATCAGAGAAGTGTCATGGAAGATCATCAATGTAGCGTGAAGAGTATGGTCTTGCGTCATTGACTGTGTGAGAAGTTGGCCTGGTATTCTAGTGAGACACCTTGCACCAGTCCAATCGACCCATATTGATGGTGGTTGTAAAGTCAACCTTACAGAAAGCTATCCTAGGGGTAGCAATGGCGAGCAGTCTTCAGGCTAAGACTTCATAGAGCGAATTAAGCTAGTTGTTGTACCAATTATAATCTCTTGAGTACCAAATGAAAGTACACCACACAAGGTGTATATCAAATATATATGTATGTATTCTAAACACAACCTCTCTGGACTCCTTTTGAGGTCAGAGGTAAAAGTACAATACAAGGAACTTAATTAGCATACGATAAGTTGTACAGTATACATTTTGCCCTAGGGGCCTCACAAACCATATACTAAAATAGTGGTATAAGAACCACGTGAGGAATAGAAAGCAGGCCTAGGTCCTGTAGAATCGCTGGGGCTTCTAGGAACAACCAAGGGTTAGGATGTAGGAGGCCCACGGGAGACGCGTGCAGTGCCTAAACACAGCCGCGGGTTACCATTGACTTTCCATGGGAAACGAACAAGTTACAAATTTACAATTTAAGGACACTTCTAGGATAACTACGAAGGAACCCTTTTAGACTTAGACACTTGGAGGGCCAATACCCGCGAGACTACCAGAGTACTCGTGTTACCTCACCCACGGAAGCCGGTGCATAGGTGTCTTTTGGTGTCGGGGTTCGTCGTCGATTCCAATGGAGAGCTGCGAAGAAATGCTGCAGGCGACCAGAGGAAAAGTGTCCGGGTGGATCCAAGGGTGGATCGGAGATGTGAAGAACCTGAAAGCAGAGGAGACAGAGTCTGGCCACTAGCCAGTGACCAGGGCGGCAATAGGAAGATGCCACCAGATGTCGGGTGATTTCAGGTGAAAAGTGAAGTTTGTCTCTTCAGCCACGAGGACCAGGAGGCATCGACGACAACCAGGAGCTGGATACGAGCTGTCCCACGAAGGATATATTTGACTGCGGTGTCGGTATCCGGATTGGACCCAAAAAGCCTTGGCCAACGCAATCCACGCAAGAGGTCGAGATTGGCTTCGGTGCAGAATAGCAAGGTCTGGGGCGCTTCCCCTTAACAGGGAAGTTGGAGCAAGCCTGGAGCAACCAGGAAAGCAAGGTAGTTTTAAGAGTGGTCTTCCTAAGGGCTCACTAGCCAACGGACTAGGAACCGTGAAGACGAGTCGAGCTGAAATGCACAAAGCGGGCCTATGGGACACTCGTGAAGTGTGGGCCTCTGTGCTTTGGTGCAAAAAGGTGCTCGGGGCTGGGGCTTCTAGCACCCCAATGCACAACTTTGGGATACCTCGGGAAGTTGATGCAGTTAACAAAATGCAGGATGTCCAGGAGTTATGGTCCCACGTCTCTCGTGTCCGCTACAGGTCTCAGCTTTGCTGTGAGCAAAAGTTGGGGTCAGAGATGTCTGGAAGTCCATGTCCTGTGTCACAGATTCTTTGGGATCCGGTGGGAGTCTCAAAAATGCAGACCGGCAAAGATGCTGTTGGTGCCTGTTTGAACAGGGTGGCCACTCCTTGACCACAAGGGATATTTCTTGTGTCTTCCAGTTGAAATGGAATGTCGAAGGTCCAGGATATATGTTGCAGAGTTTTTTCCAGGGTATTCTAAAGTCCTAGGGACTGGGGTTCTATACTTATAACAAGTTTAGGGGTTGGACTAACTTTAAGGTCCCTCCTATGGGGGGACCTGGGGAGGGGATGGTTACACCCCTTCCTCTTTGTCCAGGTTTGCGCCAGAGCTGGGGATGAGTGCCCCAGCAACCGGTTTGAACTGGGAAATGCATGGAGCACCTTGTGTGCCCCAGGCAGTGTCTGAAAAGCATTCACTGAATGCAACCCACCCTGCCCCAAAACACAAGAGCCTGTCTGGGGAGGTTGCAGCACTACCCTGGACAGGAAACCTATTGTCTAAGCCTCCCCTGCCGGAGTTTCATCCAGCAGCAGGAGGGCAGACTCGTGTCTGTGGCCGCAGCATCCATTTTGTGATGTTGGGGCTCTGTTTAACTTTAACCGGGTAAACCAGTAATTACATGTCTTCTCCCTCCAGAAGGGTGGAATGCTACCCCCTCCGCCAGAACTGGCGGGGGGGGGGGGTAGTATTCCAAAATGTTTGACACCTTACACAACATGTTTTGATAAAGCCAAACCAAAGTTAGCATTAACCGGGAGGATTATAATGCACTTAAGAGTATATGATATGGCTATATCATGGAACAGCTATAAGGAGATGGTTCCAAAAGCTGTAGAGGGGCTCAGCTCATGCTAGGGCACCCTCTCACATAAAACCAAGCACTCTGCCTCCAGGATTGTCAAGACCTGCCATAGGAGTGACTTATAGGTTACTATGTGTCTATATATAAGGTTGATATAGATATACTATATCTAAGTAAGGGGTGATTACATCACCTTACCCAGGCTGTAAGTACAGACCTCTGGTGTCAGTTTGGAAGGCTAACCAGGGGTGGCACAATACAAGCTGCAGCCCCTGGTAGGCCTAGGGTGCACCTATACAGGGGCTCACAAGGGGGACCCAGTAACCAATCTGGTATGTAACTAAAGTCCATGGTATCAATTTAGAGAGAGAACGGCTAGGCTGTGGGCCTGATTAGCAGGGTTACAGCCATACTAAAGTAAAAAAAAACAGAGAATGACTGCAAAAAGTGGGGGTAACCATAGGAAGCAGACCTTACTCTCATACAGACTGTTGTTGCTTTAGCGTGAAGTTCATGTTCTCCTCATGAGCGGATGGGCTGGAGCTTTGCAGTGGTGCTTCCCCCGAGGGGTCGATGCTGTAGAGTCGGGTTGACAAAATGTCTCCTTGGTAGGCTGTGCGAGTGACAAATGGGCCCATTTGTGGTCAAGAAGAACCCAAAAACTTCAATTTAGCCTCTCTGCCACATCAAGGGTCCAGGACCTGAGGGGTGCAACTTGCGGGTCAGGGGCTTGCTCCAGCTGGATTTGGATGCTGGTTAAGGTAGTTGTGAACCTGCTATGTCCCTATGGCTCTGAACATGAGGCCAGCAGACTAGCCCTTGGAGTCACTCTGGGATTTCTGGTTTCAGATTCAGGTCCAGTCCCTCTGATTCAGGCGGGCAGGCAACAGGGCAGCAGTCCAGCAAGGCAGCAGGTCAGCAATGCAATAGTCCCGCAGGACACTAGTCCAGCAGAGTGGCAGTCTTTTCAGCATTACAGCAGTACTTCTTCCTGGCAGTCTCTACAGGTCCAGAAGGGTACTGAAGAGTTGGTGTCTGAGGTCCAATATTTACACCCAGTGCCTCATTTGAAATGGGAGAAACTTCTAGGGGTTTCCCTCTGAAGTGTGCATGTTTTCTGCCTCCCCTGTCCTGGCTCCAGACTAACTACAGGGAGTAAGCAGCCCTTTGTGTGGAGGCATGACACAGCCTATTCAAGTGTAAGTAGAGGTTGTGCTCAGCTCTGTTATCCCATCCTGCTAGTGAGATGACCCATCCAGAAACACCTAAGCTCTCTATTGTTTGTGGCTGTCTAGGATGAATACACAAAGCTCGACTGCCATCTACACTCAGTCATGTGAACCAGAGACTATCTGTAGGCACTAAATGGCTAAGGCAGGAAAATGCCAGCTTTATACAAGTGCCATTTTCAAAATTTAATTTAAAATCTGACATTACCATAAGAGAGGATGTTTTATTACAATTCCAAAGACACCAAACATGAACTGTTACCTCTTCTCATTTGGAAATTGCAGCTTATTAAATGAAATAAGGTAACTCTAATGTTATCCTATGAAAGAGGTAGGCGTTGCAGTAGTGATAAACAAATGTAAGAGTTTTTTACTATCATGACATGTAAAACCTAAGAGTACCATGTCCAATTTTTTAGATACACTGCAGCCTGCCCTCTGGGATATTCAGGGACTAGCCTAGCAGTGACTTATATGTATTGAAAAGGAAAGACAGGACCTGTCAAAGGGGTTCTTATGCCAGGTTGAAATGGCAATCAGTGCTGCAGGCCCACCAGCAGCATTTAATTAACTGCCCTGGGTAAATGCTGTACCACTCTACTAGGGACATAAAAGTAAATTAAATGTGCCACTTGGGTATACACCAATTCCACCATGTTTTACGGAGATAGCACAGGCATTTTAGCACTGGTTAGCAGTGGTAAAGTCCAAATAGTCTGAGGCGAACCAAAAACAAATTCAGCAAAAAAGTAGAGGGTAAAGGCAAAAGGTTTGGGGGTGACCCTGCAGAGAGAACTAGGTCCAACACCTGCCATAGAAATTTACATAAGATAGCATATCATTTATTAAAATGATGACCTGGAATCTGTACAGGTATGTTAGCTAATGTGAAAATAATAATAGGTACAAGCATCATTCTTTTGGGATCGAACCTTCCCCATCATGATAGAAACAGAGGATTCCATCTTGTTGTTAAAGATGTGATTTTTGTAATCACAGAACTTAGATTAACAGATATTATTTCTTACATATTTTTAGTGAACATTTATCCCAAGTATTTTATATTCTGAGGAGTCCAAGCCAAATTGGAACAAACAACATTGTGTCTAAGTCAGAATGCATTAAGAGGAAGTATTTTACATTGATAAGAATTAAATGTATATGCTGAAACCTTACTAAAATAATCTACTTCAAGTAGAAATGCCGACAAAGAGGAAGATGGGTTAGAAAAAATATAAAAATGTCATCAGCATACACAGCCATTTTTACTTGTTTTTTGCTGTATTGAAACTCCTTAATATTTGATTGTTACCTTATTTTAAGTAAAAAAAAAATCTAAAGCAAAAATAAAAAGTAGAGGTGCGAGGGGACAATCCTGTCTAACAATTCTATGTAAAGATGCTAAACTATTTACATATACAAATGCTGTTGGGAATGAATAGAGAGTAAAAACAATTAAAATAATATGGGTAAAACCAAACGTTGTAAGTGATTAAAAATTAAAAGACAACTAATTTGATCTAATACTTTTTCAGGATCCAGGGAAATAGCAGCTAAGGAATGTTTATATTTATGAGACTTATTAAAAACATTCAAGAAGAGTCTGGTATTATCCGATAACTTTCTACCTTTAAGAAACCCATTCCTTACTATCAGGTTAGGTAACACTGGGTCAAGATGCACAGAAATAGGATTTGCAAACATTTTATCATCTAAATTAACTAACGAAATAAGTCTGTAGTTCTTGCATAAAATAAGGTATATGCCTTCCTTAGTAATGAGACAAATGAATGCTTCCAGGAAATTCCTGCGGCAGATTTCTTAGCGTTAAAACACAAAAATAACTTTAACAATTTTGGCAATAAGAGTTTTGAGAAGTAGAGAGAGAAGTTGATTAAAAATACATCAGGCCAGAAGCTTTTTCTATTTCAACTGAATTCATAACATGAAGAATCTCTTGAACACTGATCCCACTCTCCAAAGAGGAGAAACTTATAGATGAATCATGTTCTCTCTGATGGGCGCTAAATAATGTGCAATATAATCAGGAGAGGGAATTAATTCAAGTGTGTACAAATTGGAATAATACTTTTGAAATCCCTCTAATTTTTAATTATTTTTAAACAGAGAGATATCATTATCCTTTACTATATTTTAAATGTTGGTCCTTTCCTTCTTAATCTTAAAATAGTTGGCTAAGAGATTACCAGCCTTATTTTGCCCTCCACAGCACTTGGCACTAACATTAAGAAAATAAGAGGTTGCATCTTCTGTAGAAAATGTATTTAATTTAAATTTAGCTTTGATTATTCCTTGAAAGGAGGATTTAGATTTTCTGGTATAATATGAATGTTCCACTTTTTTGATTTTGTTCATAATTTCAGCTGATTTACGGTTATTGGGTGTTTTTTTTAAACATATGAAATTAGGAAGTCTCAAGCTGGTCATTTAAATGAGTGCCATAGAATCTGTGGAGATATGTTTGAGGTATCATTGTAAAGAAAAGGATCACGAGCAAATAATTCAGAATTTTGTGGACACTGAATATATAATAAAAGAGAATTATTAAATTGTCATCTTCTATTACTTGTAGAAACAGCTGGAACATCTAAGTCCCTAGGAACTGCTGCATGATGCGAGATTTATATTGAGCCAAGTTCTGCATTTAAAAGGCGTGAGGCTTATGATTTAGAAATAAATAGATGGTTTATGCTAGTTTGAGTAAAGTTTACCAGAGAATAGAACGTTAATTTTTACACAAACGGATTACATATTCTCCAGTCATCCACAAGTAATTATTCTTTATTATTGATAAAAAAAACTATTTGTGTATATTAGAAGTTATAAATATGATTTAAGAATTATGGTCAATGAAGGGGTTCATAACAATTTTAGAATACCCACCAATAATCAAATAGTCATCCGAAACAGACATTAGTTTACTGGAAATGTCAGGCCAAAAATTTGTCAGGTCGAGTGAGTGCATAAATATTAAAAATAGTGAAAGGAATTTTGTTAATTCTCATCATTACAATAACTCACACCCCTCTTCTTCACAGGCCTGAGAACAAAGAATATCTACGGATCTTTTGCAAAGGACAACAACCCCATTTTTTTCCCCAGAGCCTGAAGATGAACACACGTTACAAAATTATGTGCAAATGTGTTAACTTTTTCCTGAATCAAATGAGTGTCTTGCAAAAAAGTCACACAAGTTTTTAGCCAAATGTGAGAAAAATCTTTTCCTTTTACTAAGTGAACCTAGAGTAAAGATCCCACACACCTGAAATCCAGGTACCTCCGGCATGAAATATTCTTTTCTCTCCCCAAAACCCCATTAATATTTAGAACGCGGTTGACTAGCCCTTAGGGGTTAATGGGGAATAATGGGAGAGGGAAAAGTATGGGTAGACAGCTCCGCTGTCAGAATGATGGGCGGCTATGTTCCCCTCAGGTTCTGATATTATTTCTGGACACTGAACACAGACATAAACTGACACCACTCAACTTTATAAGGAAACACAGAAAATGGGTAAGTAATGCTGAACTTACAAAACAATGCCCACAATGCCTTTTCTTTCAAATGTCTGAAATCACACGGCCCATTGCCTGTGATAGGGGCGTCAATTAATCCATACTCCTATTGACAGCATAAGAATGTTTTTCGTAACTCTCCAAGGGCTCCTATTACAACACATAGGAGCATAGCAATACACAAAAATCTCGAAGAAGGCTAAGCAGCCCCGGTCCCAAAATCCTTCACCAAAATTACAGGCAATGAGTGGTGAATGAACAAAGCATATTAGTGCATACAAAGTATACAGAGAATCAAGGGCTCCTTGAATAGGGAAACAAAAAGATAGGCTTCTCAGGTATGGAGGAAAAAGGTCAGTGCAGAGACATGAAGGTGCATAAGGAAAAAGCAATCTAGGGGTTACCCTTGGTTTGTACTCCCAAAAGCTGCATGAACATGCAGTCTCAGGTAGCTGCAGTACTCCATTGAGCTGTTGGTACCAGGAAACACCAAAGAACAAAGGGCCTCATTTACAAGCCCATTGCGCCGCTGCTGCGTCATTTTTTTTGATGAACCGGCAGCGTAATGGGCATGCCCATATTTACAAATCCAAGTAAAGTCACCCTCTGTGACTTTTCATGGTCTTGTAAATTTGAGCCCCTTTCACGCATTACTCTGCATGAAAGAGGTGTTGCTGTGGGTGTTCTTATGCAACATCAATGGAACCTGACAGATTCCCAAATTTAAAAAGTTTTGCAAAGCTGGGAATGCATCGGAATCCTATGCCTCTCCACGGGAGGGGTTAGAGTAGCGCAACAAGGAGAAATTCTTTTATTTCTCCTCAGAATGCAGCACGCATAGAAAGAGGAAAATTCTATAAATAATTGTTTTTGTGCATTAAGGTGCACCTTCCTGCACAAAAACAGTCATCCCTACAACGCAGGCACCCTTGCAAAACGACGCAAGATTGTCTATCTAGGCGCACGGCTGCAGTTTGTGCACCGGTGCCGGAAAGTACAGGAATGTGCCGCATCTTGTAGATGCGGCGCATTCCAGTCCTTTTATTTTTGTACACGGCAGCGCAGCAGGAAGGCTAGTTGCACTGCCATGCATCAAAACATAGTCAATGAGGCCCCGAAAGTGGGGAAAACAGAGCTGGTGTGGGGAGATCCTTCTCCCAGAAAGTAATCCATAAATCAAGCATGGAGGAAATGCTGGAGCAGCTTACATCAGACGTGGCTTCAAGATGGCGACAAATTGCAAGTTCACAGCGTTCTCTCATCTTGCACTGTTACAGTTCCACTGTGAATGTTGAAGTGGAAGGAGGTCTTTAACAATCCAGGAAAGGTACTGGTAAATGATTACCAACACCCTACAAATGGATCATAAGTGGCCCCAATTCACCACATTCAAAAGGCACCAAAGTCATCAGCAATACCATTTAGTCCACAAAAAGGAAAAACACGGTATGTAAAAGGGGGTGGCAGGCGTGCCTAGGGGGTCATTAGATGTGCATGATAACACCCAGAGGGTGAAGGGAAGCACCTACGGAACCCGGCCAAGTGGCTATAGGGACCGTGAGGGATTGCAGACAATACATGCAGCGCGACTTGCAACATCTTGGCCCACATGCATCAATATCGGCTTTTGCGATTTCTAAATTGCGAAAAATAGCGATTCGCAATTTAGAAATCGCAAAAGCCTATGCATGATTATTTTTTCATTTTTTATGCAATTCGGTAAAAATCGCTATTTTTACCCAATTGCATAAAAATGCGATTTTCAAATTGCGAATTTGCAATTCCCATTCATTCCTATGGGCCAAAATGCCCATAGGAATGAATGGGAATTGCGAATTCGCAATTTGAAATCGCAATTCATCAATCCATTTCAAGCGTGGAGAGGGGGGTCTAAATGACCCCCCCCCTGCACCCATGAAATGTACTTTTCAGTAGAAGTTACATACACACATGTCCAAAGGACATGTGTGTCTGTAACTTAACAGTTTAAAAAATGCATTTTTGTGCATTTTTAAACAATTTTGCAAATTACCACGAGGTTGAACTTCGTGGTAATTTGCACTTCCAATTTGAAAAATCGCACATTTTTTGGAAATGATGCATAGCACTTAAGAAATCGCAAAATTGCGATTTCTTATATGCTATCGCAATTTTAGAAATCGCAAAAAAGTTGCGATTTCTAAAATAGCATGATGCATCCCAAACAGCACTTTTGGAATCGCAAACGGACGATTTTAAGGAATCGCACCGTTTGCGACTCCAAAAATGCTTGATGCATGTGGGCCCTAGTTCCCTAATATTCCAAGATGTTATTCTTAAAGACAATAACGTGTATTCACAACATTTGTGATGGGACTACATTGTTTGTAATAACAATAAAGAAAATGCTGCAATTGTATAGCTTGCAATAAGCCATATATGTCAAAAGCAACTGATACAAGAAGTTGAAGGATAACAAATTATTAGAGAGGAGAAAAGAAAAGAGATATAGAAAGACAGACCATATATAAAACAAAGTAAAACATGTAACATACCCAAAGAACAAACAAATACTCTGATGTGGAGACCATATGAGGAAGACAATACACCGGACTCCAAGGCAAACCGGAGATGGAGATCAAACCACATAGACAGTCGCAGGAGAACATCATCAGGGCAATGAAGCATATTTATGGAAAACGAATAAGAAAAAGAAACATATCAATGCAATGTAAGCATAACCACTTGCCATATACCACAAGACCAAGGTTGCACTATAAATGAGAAAACATTCAAGTGAGAAAAGGCTATTTTAGAAAGGTCGAATCAGACTACATGGTTGCCCCCACTTTTATTTCTGGTGTTTTTATGGTTTTTGACTTAGTTTGGCTGGGGTCCTACTATTCAGGACCCCAGCCTCTCTGCTTTTCTCTCTAAATTGATGATTCCAAGTACTTTAGGTACACTCCAGTTTGGTTACTGGGGTACCCTTGTGAGTCCCTAGTATATGGTACACCAGGTACTAAGGGCATAGGTACCCCAGAGGCCTATCAGGGGCTACAGCATGTATTATGCCACCCCTGGGAAGCCTTCAAAAATGACACCACAGGCCTGCTACTGCAGCCTGGGTAATGTGGTCCATGCACCCCTTACTAAGATATAGGTAACCTATATCTACCTTAAATCACTGCACATAGAAACATATCAGTGACCCCTATGGCAGGCCTTAACAATCCTAAAGGCAGGGTGCTTGGTTTGAGAGGGTGCCCATGCATGAGCAGAGCCCCTCTGCAGCCTACGGAACCCATTCTCTGGGGCTGTTCAGTGATGCAGCCAAACCATATACTCTTAAGTGAATTTTAACCTCACGGTAAACGCTAACTTTGGAATGGCTGCATGGAAACATGTTGTGTTTGGTGTCAAACACTTTGGAACTGGACCCCCCACCAGTCCTGGCGGCGGGCATAGAATTGCACCCTTCTAGAGGGAGAGACATGTACACACCGGTATACCCAGTACCAGGTTCAAAGCGCCCTGGCATCACAAAATGGATGCTGCAGCCACAGACACGAGTCTGGCCTCCTGCTGCTGACCGAAACTCTGGCAGGGGAGGCCTAGACAATAGGTTTCCTGTCAAAGGGAGGTGTAATCACCTCCCAGACAGGCTTTAGAGTCCCTCAGACCGTGCTGGTCTGCACCGAAGCATTTCTTCGATTCCTGTGTGGGTTGCTGTTGCCAAGGCTTGATGAGTCCAATCCGGGCATCGACACCGCAGCACTCGACATCCTTCATGGGACAGCTCGAATTCAGCTCCTGGTAATCATCAACATATCCTGGTCCTTGTGACTGAAGAGTCAAGCTTCACCTCTTTCACCTGAAATCACCCGACATCTGTGGGTATTCGAATATCGTGCCCCTGGTCACTGGCTAGTGACCCAGACTCTGTCCCCTCTGCTTTCAGGCTCTTCTCATCTTCGATTCAGGCTTGGATCGCACCGGACACTTTCCACTTCTTCAGCAGCAGCACTTTGCAGCAGATTGCCATTGGAAACTATGACGATTCCCGACACCAAAAGACACCTATGCACCCAGCTTCCCTGGGTGAGGTAACTAGAGTACTCCGGTGCACCCTTAGATCTAAAGGGGTTTGCTAAAAGTCCTACTCTTATTTTCCTTTGTCTGTAAATTTCCAACCACAACTTTCCCCATAAAAGTTCATGGTGATCCGAAGCTGTGTTTAGACACTGCACGCATCCCCTGTGGGTCCCCTGTGTCACTACCTTGGGAGGTTCCTTGTGGCCCCATGTAATGTGGGTGAGAAGCAGACCAGGACAAGGTAGTGTACTGTTCACCAAATTAAAGTTTTATTTGGGATGAAAACGGGGAAAAAAGAAGATCTATGCAGAACAGGGAAATGTTCTTCCCATAGAGCTCCTAGGGAGTCTGAATTGGTCCTTCCTGCAAGGGATTATGGGAGATGTAGTCCGCTTCTTTCTCGGGTTACTGGTGGACACCTCTGTGTGCTATTGCAGTCCCTCCGTTCAATGACTTGGTTGGTAATCCGGGGTGTGTAGAATTGGACCGTAGGGAAAGAAGAAAAGAAAAGAGTGGTCAGGAAGGGGTCCTCCTTCCTTTAAATGTCGCGGGTATGCCGGGGGAGTGTAGGGAAAAGCCACCACTACCCTTCTCTTCAGTCGTCCGCTCTCTCCTCCAGCGGGGAAGCTTCTTTGCTGGTAGCTGGTTCCTCGTCCTCCCGCGGTGATATCGCGTCGTTCCAAGGCAGCACCTTGAAGGTCGTCACCAGCGCCTGCTCCTCCTCGTGAGCCGGTCCCAACGAACAAGCTCCTACTCCGGCGTCTTCCATTTTAAAAAGCCCTGAACCATGTGACCTAGTCACATGACCATGCCAGGCATCGGATTTAAAGGGACATCAGTCCTCGGGGCATTCTGCAAATACAGAAGGGGAGAACAGTGAGGGAAAAAGTGCTCCGACTTCGCTTCCAGAGAGTCTGTGTCCTCACACCCCAGCACTTCTACAGGCTCTAGGCCTTGCGTCTAGTCAAGTCGTGGTTATTATACCACTTTCTTAATATATGGTTTGGAACGCCCCTAGGGCTCAACATATATTGTGCTAATTTACTGTGTTCTATTGAGTTTTCTGTATGTACTTTTGCCACTAGTTTCATGAAGAGACTAGTGGGATGTGTTTAGAATAAATACATACATTTTATATATATACCTGGTGTGGTTCTCCTTTCATTTGGTAAATCACAAGATTATAGACTGGTAAAAACTAGCTGCTTTACATTCCTCCAAGATTTAGCCTGATGGCTGCTCTCCACAGCTACCACTAGGATAGCTTTCAATAAAGGTTGTCTTTAGCCTACCATCAATAAGGGTCATTTGGACTGGTGCAAGGTGCCCACTAGAATAGTGGACAGCATATGCAAGGCCAACTTCTCACAGCTATGACACGTCCATTGCCTCTACGCTACAATTGTCTATAAATTTCCGAAGGAGGACTGGATCTTTATAACTTGCGGTCTTGTTGTTGTGAGTAACTATAAAGAGACAAGGCTAGAACAACCAAAATCTGGCATTAAGTATCCGGAGATCAGGAGTCAGATGCATCTCCAAAAGCTGTTTACGTCTATCAGCCGTTGCGTTTGTTACATTTTGTGAAAAGAAAAGGTTGGAACCCAACCAGAAATGCTGCACTTACTTGGTTCTTTAAGAACCATCAGTAGATATGTATACTCCAGAAAAAAGATGATGACACCCATATGTTTCTGGGAAGAGGATGCACCCTGAGGGCTATGCCCAAGTTGATGAGCTCTCTGAATTTTTTAAGTAGTAGTATCAGGTAATCCAAGAACCTTAATTAAAGATTGGGAAAAATAAATGGAACTTGACCCTTTCAAACCTTCTGCTAGATCGTAAATGTGAAGATTATTTTGTTGACTATGATTTTCATGGTCTTCAGTTTGCTTCTTCAACTGGCGAACCTGCGAATGCAGAACTGGAATTTTTGTGAAGACTCCTGGAAGAGACCAACTTTGTATTCGACCTCTGTAACTATCAATTGAAGACGATTGATCATCCAAAATTTGAAGACGGCAGTTTGTTTCCTCTATATATGGTCTAAGTGCACATATCTCCTCTAGAATGAGTTCCATAGAAGAAGGAGGAGAAGTTTTGACTGAAGAAGGGGGGCCTTTTTTAACTTGCTTATTTGAAGAAAGAGCACCTGGAGGATGAACTGTGGAAGAAGTAGTAGAAAATGAAAAGTTGTGAGGTGGAGGTTCTGAGTCTGCCATGTTGTCTAATAGGGCAGACAATGGATTTGGACCAGAAAACGTATAGTTCTTGGTAGGAGAAGGGGAATTTAATTTCGCTTAGTTACTTTTTCCCCATATAATTGTTATCAGGTACACCTTGTGTGATAATAGAGCATGTGCCTGTCACCAGGTCAGCATTATCAAAAAACTTGCCCACAAAATCAGCAAATTGAGTGAG
Organism: Lissotriton vulgaris; assembly: GCF_964263255.1. Taxonomy (NCBI): domain Eukaryota; kingdom Metazoa; phylum Chordata; class Amphibia; order Caudata; family Salamandridae; genus Lissotriton; species Lissotriton vulgaris. The sequence continues at coordinate 334,309,991 of NC_141685.1, forward strand.
GTGTCAAAAAAGAGTTATAGCTTCAAAAGTTTAAATATATAAAGTCATGAAAGGCAAAAGGCACAACAGCTTGGAGGTAAAGGAAAATATTACTATAAAATAAAGGTACCGCTCATTTGTTGTGGAGGAAGGTAAAACAGTATTCATTCATCTTGTATTATACCATGAGCGTCATCTCGATAATAAAGGTCCTTCAGTGCGCTATAGCAGCAGCTTGGAACATCATACCAAATGGCAGGCGTGGCCTCAATCACTCAGTACACCTTCCGTAATAATGTGGAAGAATAAATATCCTCCATGAGTGATCGAACAAAAGAGGAAAACTTCCTGTAAAAGCTCTTCTCCAAACTTGCCAGAAGATGAAGGATCCGCCAGGACCACCGTGAAGCGGCACTAGAAAGCTGCCATCTTCCTGCAGCGGTAAGCTATCTTATTACATTTAATAAGTGATAACTTTTGATTGGGAGCAGATCAAGAGCTACACCGTTTATACTCAAATGAATTATATGTTTAAAATCCTCTTTAATGGTGTACTCGGATTCTAAGTTACAATTCTAAAAATCCCACTTTTAGAAAGTTGGTGTTTTCTAGTCCTATGACCAGTATCCTAGGTATATGACTGGGAATGTTACTGCTGTTGGTGTTTGTGTATTCTTCCCAGATAGTGACACAAGTGGGACAGAGCAAAGCTGTTTCTTGCCTCACCTACACTTTAAAGGGATTGCCTTCAGCACACAAAAAGGACCCTGACACCAGTCTTTTGTCACCCCGACCTGTTGGTGCCTTGGCAGGGGAAAGGTAATACTTTCCAGAAACAGAGATGAGGTACTATAGAGAATCCCTCCACTCCAAAGGTCGCCGCCAGGTATAAATATTTAACCCTCAGAACAACTTTTCAGTACACTGCTAGACCTGTGTACAGAAGAAGGATACCTTTGCCACCTGAGGACTGTCTGCCTGCATGAGGACTGCTGAAGAAAATTGGACCTGATCCCTTTATCCCAAACTAACCTGAGTGACTCCAAGGGTCTCCCTGAAACTGACCTTCTGTACAGGACCTGCCTGGACCTACATCCAGATTTGCCTAGGCCGTGCTGGTCCTTGCTGGAATGAGTTGCTGATCCCCAAAAGGTGCCACACCAGGCCCTGGACCCTTAGCTGTCATCGGATGACCTCCTTCTCAGAAGATATAATACAGATGTTTTGGGTTCTAAAGCAACTTTATTGGCCTGTTCGCGCTGAGACTCTGTCATCCATGATGAATGTCAACATGAAGTTCAGTTGAACCCTACTCTTCGCGCTAGCATAATCGCAAGTGATGATCAGCAACGCAAGATCTGCACTCTGTGCTACAGTAATGACAGCCCACAGCAACCACCAATGCGAAGTTCCAGCACAGACGCCCAACCGTCTTCACTGTTTTTTGTGCTACAGCTGTGACAGCCCTTTCCGCCCAGCCTGCTCTCTGGGCTATAGAAATCCCTGAAGCCTTCCATGCTCCTTACTGCCTCCTCCACAACAAAAGAAACACTTTGTGATAGACTTTAATAAGGTAACTTACCTGGTCTTTGTATCCGGCCAGTGCTCTATTGGGGTCAGCCTGAACTTAAGACTTCCCCCGGTCTACCATGATCAGATGATGTTAAATGTTACTGGATTTCTAAAGCGCATGGCTGCCCGTGAGCGTCCCAGCGCTGAATGAGTACAGGTGGAGTCGTAAGGGGGTTTCACGGGAACAACCAGGTTTTCAGAGATTTACGCTGTGCACGATTAGGCTGTGCACGAATGTCAGGGGGGAGGGAGTTCCATAATTTGGAAGCGTTGTAGGAGAAACGCCGAACTCCTGATCGCGCTCTCTTGATCTTGGGTGGCAGAGTTAAATGGGCATTAGAGGATCTGAGAGGTCTAGAAGTGGTGTAAGGAGTCACCAGGTCTTTAAAGATGGGAGGGGCCTTGCCGTTGAGGATTTTGTGCGTAAGACAAAGCGCCTTAAATTGCACTCTTTCTACCACGGGTAGCCAGTGGAGTGCTTTGATAGCTGGCTTGGCCGAGCACCGGCTCTTGGTGTTGGTGAGAATCCGTGCGGCCGCGTTCTGCACCACCTGCAGTTTGGTAGTAACTTTCCGCGGGGCACCCAGAAACATGATAGCGAGTGTCTTGTTGTGCTTCAAGGTATTATAGTTACACAAAATATAAAATTGCATATCTCTGTTTCTACTGAATGGACGTTTGTCATTCTGGTATCATTCTGGTATCATTTTATTTATAAAAATGTAATCTATTATTGTAAATTGATTTGGGATTTTTCTTGTGTGGTGTTTTCACTTAATTACGGTTTTTATCCTGCATATATACTTTATACTTTGCTTCTAAGTTAAGCCTGACTGCTTTTGTATCAAGCAATTAGAGAGTTAAGCAGAGGTTAATTTGGAGCCATTTGTGGTTCAAGGATTGTGGTTATTGCCCGAGTGTAGCTTCCAATCTTTGCAACCAACAACGCAATTTCTTACAAATTGAAAGAGAAGAATTTGCACCGAAAGCTGCCTTTACAGAAAAGTAAAAATATACATTATCAGTCCTGAAAGGGTGACACTATAAATGAGAGGAGATAATGGGGTAACTTCTAGCTGCCTAGCTGAAACAAAGAGAGTCACAGTCATCTAACCTGATCAATCTTCCTGGTCAACAACAACTACATAGACAACCTGTTAAAAAACGTAGAGGAATTCACCCATCTTCTCTGGCAGTGGAGGGCTTTGAATAATGAGATAGTTGTCATGTCACTTGACAGGGAGAACACTTTTATCAAGTCGGGGGTACCTCTTCAGGATGCTTATTAACCAATTTGCTCTGGGTACCAATTTTACAAGCATTGCTGTTGTGGCGGGTATAACTTTACCTGGCTGAAAGGTAACCTCAAATATTTCAGAATCTTGATTAACATTGAGCTGACAACATGCCACCTGACAACCTGAATCCATAAACCCTTCAGATCTTCCAGATGCACAATGATTTTTGTAGGTGGTCTGGCCTCACTTTCTAGGATAGAGTACATGTTATAGAAATGGTTGTAGTGCCACAATGTAACCATGTCATGGGTATGATTTTCCTAATGGTCTGATGCTACTTACTGCAGCATATAGACCAAGTTATGGAGAAATTTATATAGAATGGGACATGCCATGTAATGGGATATGCCATAGATACAGCATTTGAAGTTGTATGCACACACACAAGCAGGAGGGTTCAAGGTTCCTTACATTCAGTCAAATTATTTGTCCCATCACCTATCCCAAACAATCTTCAGACATAAAGTAGTGGGAACTTCAACTACCCTCTGTAGAAGAGGATTTAACTGAAATGGCTCCAAGACATATCTAGTGCATCTCCCCTCTATGGCGTTGCGCAGTCTCAGACCCAGCCACTTGATTCAATGCTTGCTCCTACTCTCACAACATAACTCTCTTTGAACAGAAAGCTTGAAATAGACCAGTTGGTACACGCAATGGCACCACTCTGGAACAGCTCTGGCTTGCAAATAAGTGGTAAAGAATTGTGTAATCTTAGTTTTGTCTTTTTTTTTTTTCGAGGGGAAGATGGCGGCCGAGTAGGAAGCTCGGTCGGAGAGCTCCCGGTGCACCCGTGATTCACCGCAGCGGTGGTTGGGAAAAAGCTCCAGCAAGCGTGCAGCAGAGAAATGAGATGCACGGAGTAAATAATGGTGCATAACAGAGATCTAATTTAAAACAAGCAAGTGTTTAAGACGGTATTTCCTACCTATCTGCGAAGTGTGCCTGGTATGGTGTTTTTCTTCGGACTCCCCCCTCTCTCGTTGAACTGTGGAGAGAAGGGTGAGGCTTGGTGTTCCACGCGCGGTGCCTTGGAGGCGGAGGGCGCATTTTCCGACCTGGACCTGGTTTTCCTGAGGGCTGTCGGCGGAGCGGACGGGAACCACAGAGCGGGTGAGGCGGAGAAGAATCCCGGAGCTCGCTTCGTAGCGGAGACAGGTACTGGGAAGTGGAGCGTTGCGAGGAGAGCGAAGTCGCGCTGCCGCCGTGCCTCCGGAAGACTGAGATTTCAGTTCCGGGGCACGAGCGACAGAGTCAGGGAACAGAAGCGGCTGTTCGAAAAGGTCAGCAAGGAAAGATCTGTCTCGATAGCGGGTGGACTGAGAGACATATTGGATAACACGACAGGGCAGAAGAGTGCCTATAGGAACACGTTAAGACACACAAAAGAGTACAAGGGGGCAGGATTGAAAAGATTAAATCGCGAATACGAGGGAAAAGAAACAAACTGTATTTTCAAAGCGGAGAGTGTCTGGATATTGGATAACCTGCCTTACAAAGCCCAACAAGCTAACATATGCTATAATACAGGCTATAACTCTAGCAGTGTCAACAGTCAGCTTTGTCAATATTTTCTGCTCTGTCAGACATACAAACATTTTCAACCTTGCCAATTTACAAACACAAAAGAGAAAAACTCCACAAACAATCAGCATATGAGTAAAATCACAAAATCAACACAGGAGGAAACAGAGGAAAAAACGCCTCAAGACTTAAAAAATCTTCTAAAAAACCTAGTTAAACCCAAATTCAAAGTAGAATCAGAGCCCCTGCAATCAGAAAGTCAGCCTAACGCAGTGAAATCCTTCTACAGTTTGCGTAATAGAAAGTTTTTGAGTCAGGAGCAGTTTCCGAAAGGTATTACTCCGAGAGTGAGCAGGAAAAAACAAAAAAACACACTCAGAGGCTACCTAAAGAATAATGTAGAGAAGGAGGATAACAATTTGGAGTCTATTCAGAGATCTAAAGTAAAAATAAAAGTTACTCCCTCTCTTAGGTCTTACTTCAAAATTCAGCAACAAGAGCTGAACTCGGAACCTTTTAGCTCCTTACAAGCACAAAAAACCTTGGAAGTTTGGGGAAGTGAGAAGGAGGAAACAACCAAACCTACAGATGCCCATTCCTTAAGAAAAGAGAAGAAACGAGCAGCCCCTCTCCTAGCTGGAAAACCGAGCTCAGGTAGAGTAAAGAAAGGGAGAAAACCTCGAACTAAGAAAAAGAACTTGGTAGAAAACATAAGTTTGAAGAAATCTGGAAAATTAAAGGAAGCAGTACAGAAGAGGGAACGGAAGTTCATATGGCGGAGGGGGTGCTGATTCTTCTGCTGCAGCAGCAGCAAATACAACTGCAAATATAACTGAAGAGGTTGAAGATAAAGAAGATGATGATTCAAGGTCTGTAGAATATAACAAGGATACAACAAAAACCCATACAGACGAACTTCTTGAAAAAATATGGGTAGAAATGGAAAAAAAATTCTACATTTCCGAATCGAAACAAAATAAAATACAGGAGGTGTGCGAGAAATTGGACAGCAAGCTAAACGCACTAGGAGACAGAGTTACGGCAGTAGAAAATGAAGTCATTGGTTTGGACAAAAGGGTGGAGAAAAACAGAAAGGAAATAAACTCCTTAAGATTGGAAAACAAAACCATAAATGAAAAACTGGAATCCTTAGAAAATCAAGCAAGGAAAAACAATATAAGGATTCTAAATGTGCCGGAGAATCAAGAGGGTAAGGATGTAAAAGCATTTGTAGTGGCACTTTTGATGGAACATTTCCCATGGGCAGACAAAGGGATTCTAGATGAGGATATACAGAGAGTACACAGAGATCCTTATGGAAAGAGCAAAGGAAGGAAAACCCCTAGAAAGATCCTAGTCAATTTTAAAACCTATATGCTGAAGGATAGGATCTTGGGAGAGGCATTGAAAAAAGGAACGTACAACAAAGATAGTTGGAATTTTAAAATAAGATCTGATATGTCAAAAGCCTCTCAGACCAGACAATGGGAACTGGGAAATCTAATGTCTGAATTGCAACAACTAGGTGCCACGGTGCAGATGAAATTTCCACCCTCATTACGCATTATGTGGAGAAATAAAATGCGTAATGTAATCTAAGAGAGCCTGAAGAGGTGAAAAACTTGATAGAGTTAATTAGAGATCAAGTACGCTCAGAAGAACCTCTGAGTTAAATGTCCACATACAATCATATAGATAACTTATAACCTTATACAATCTTATATAAATTTAGATATAAAAAAAATATATATATAATAAAAGTATAAGGAGAAACAGATATAATCTAAATCAAACTCAAGGGCAAGGTGTATAATAAATATGAAGGAGCTATAAACCAACCAATTAATTCATCTTTTAAATGTATATAAATAAGAATCACGGGGATGGGAACGGGAAGCCAAAAGGGTTACGAAGATAACCGAAGGAGAAGAAGATGGAGGCTTCCCCGGGGAGGGTAACTTTAAAGCACAAATTAGAAAGTATAAAATTACACGAAAAAGGGTGGGAAGCAAAATAGGGAAAAAAAACAAAAAATTCCTCATCTGCGAACATTCAGAAAATTAAAACAACTGGGAGTGAAGCATAAAAATAAAATCACAACAATTGAACAGAACAAATGGGGAGTGCAAGTAGGGATGTAAAAATTCTATCCTGGAATGTGAATGGGTTGAGGACAAAAAGCAGGAGGAACAAAATCCTAGAATATATCAGAACTGGGAAAAGTGAGATAATAATATTACAAGAAACTCATTTGTTAAAAGAAGAATGGGACCAAATAATTAAGAACCTATGGTGGGTAGATACTTTAATTTGCACAACACAACAATGCAATATTAAGGGAATAGCGATAATCTTTAAAAAATCCTTAAAAGCAACTATAATCAGTTCAGAAGTGGATAACAAAGGAAGATGGGCCACAGCTAATGCTAGAATAGGAAATTCTCCCATTACTATCGCAGGGTACTACGGCCCGAACTTGGATGATGCCGATCCGTTGCGAAAATTGTACTTGCAGCTACTACTAGCCACTTCTCCCATAATATTGGGAGAAGATTTTAACCTAGTAATGGATTTAAAACTAGACAGATCACCACCGGGTAGACAAACCAACTTAAAAAAAATGAGACAATGGATTGGCTCTTATAAAAGGGACCTTAACCTGGTGGACATCTGGAAAAATAAAGGAGAAAAATCACACCCGTTCACCTTGCACAACAAAAAACTGGGACACAAATCCAGGATCGACTTCTTTCTGATCAGTAACGAATTATCAAAGAAAGTGAAAAGAGTATCTCACCTACCAGCTCACTTGTCAGATCACTCAGCAGTACAACTAGAACTACAAATTACAGAAAACATAACTGAAAGGAGATTCACAGTTGAAAGAGCTTTTCTGGAAGACGAACAAATTATAAAGGAGCTGGAAACTGAAACAAATATCTTCTTTGAGTTAAATGCGTCAGGTACCACAGAACAAATAACGTGGGATACTTTTAAAGCTGTCATAAGGGGTAAGCTCTTGAGTTTAGGGGCTCATAAAAACAAACAAGTAAAACAAGAGATCTCAGATTTGGAAACAGAGATCAATTCCTTAGATATCGCTATATCCACAGAACAAGAGGAGGAAAAGAAACAAGATCTTCTTAATAAAAAACAGATGCAAAAAGATAAAATTGACCAAATTTTGGAAGAGAGATTACAGAAAAAATGGGATTCCAGCAAACTGGCGAAACATGAGTTTGGTGAAGGTTGCGGAAAATGGCTGGCATGGAAGCTCAAAACAGATCTAGCTAAAAACAAAGTGAAAAGCATTATTCCGGATGATCAAACAATTCCTACCTCTGATGAAAACATTATCAACCATGAATTCTGGAAATTTTTTAAAGATCTATACACGGAAGATATAAATCCTTCAGATCAAATGATTAACTCCTACCTGGAAGATGCAGCGCTCCTAAAACTTGCAGAAAACGAAAGAGAAGCTCTGGATAAAGAAGTCCTAGAAGAAGAAGTGGCAGATGCCATTAAAGGTCTGAAAAAAGGAAAAGCAGCAGGGCCGGATGCCTTACCAAACGAATTATATATGAAACTGAAAGACTCTATACTTCCTCATATAACCAAACTAATCAATTTAATTTTAACACAACAGAAAACTATGCCAGACTCCTGGAATGATGCCATAATCACAATCATTCTGAAACCCGGTAAGAACCCTCTCAAATGCGAGTCATATCGTCCAATATCATTATTGAACGCTGACTACAAAATATTTACTAAAATAATGGCAGCCCGACTAGGGAAAGTATTATCAAAATTACTGCATCAAGACCAAAAAGGATTCATTAAAGGAAGATAATCAAACGAAGTAACTCAAGAGCTTCTAACTGCAATAGATATCGCAATAAGCGAGAAAACTCCTCTTACCATACTTGCTGTTGATGCCGCAAAGGCTTTCGACAGGGTCAATTGGACCTTTCTTGAGAAAGTTATGGTCAAGAACAACTTCGGACCTCACTTTATCTGTATGGTAAACCATATTTATAAAGATCCAAGATCTAAGGTCCTAATTAATGGCAGTCTAACAGAAAACATAAAGATAACCAGAGGAACGAGACAGGGTTGTCCACTCTCCCCTTTACTATTCAATTTATATATTGAACCGCTGGCAAATAAGCTAAGAAACAACAACAAAATTACTTCATTCAAATATGGCACATGGGAGAAGAAAATCGCTCTCTACGCGGACGATTTAATGATTTTTACTGATGATTATCTAAAAGCTAAAGCAAGAATCGAGAAAACTTTAAAGACATTTGGGAAAATCTCAGGATATTTGGTGAATCAAACGAAAACAGAGATTATGACATGGAATACGGCCTTTCAAAGCAATTTTATAAAAAATGAAATCAGATACTTAGGAATTCTAATAAATCATGATATAGAGAAGATTGCAAACAGGAATTTGAATAAAGCTGCCGGAGACGTAAGAAAACTGCTTGAGACATGGACCTCTCTACCATTGAGCCTGAGATGACCGTCTTGCCAAAGTTTACCTTCTTATTTAATGCGATACCAATGGAGTATGGAAAGGCGGAATTAGCCCGAGCACAGAGAGACATAACAAGCTTCATATGGGCAGCAAAAGGCACGAGGATTGCATGGAAAAAGATCTGGAGGAGCAAGAAAGATGGTGGGTTGGCCAGCCCAGACCTGGTGGAATATTGCAGAGCCTTTCAATTTAAGAATATTAAAGTACTACTAAAAAGCCATGAATACTACCCAACCTATTTACAAGTAATCACAAAATCAGAGGATCATGCGCTGTTTAAGTATGGACACCCCAAATACTTCAAAAAAATAAAACTTAAGATATTAAGAGATGCAGCAAAGATGTGGACACAAATTGGAGGCATTCTAAAAATATCGTACTATAGCAAGTGGGCTCCTATCTGGGAATCCCCCGGAACCCCAGAATGCTTAAAAGACACTCTCGCACTTGCATTAAAAAGAGCCGACATCAAATACTGGGGACAAATACTAAATGGTCCGAACTTGAAAACATGGTTAGAACTTCAAGAACTGTCAAACAATACACTATCTAAATTTAAATATTATCAAATGTTAAGTTGGTCTAGAACTTTACCCAGTATAAATGGTAACGAAAAATTGGAAGATGACATGATCAAAACAACGCGATTACCAAAAGAAGTAGCAAAGTGATACTGGGCTCTGATAATGGCCAGTGACATTAACGTTAACATGGAAACCCAAATATGGGGGAAAGACATTATAATAATGGATTTAGATTTAATTTGGGAAAAATCTGTAGCTAAATGCTGGTCAACCTTGAAATCCGCGGCTTTGAAGAGGAATCATTTGTATACAATCCATCGGGCGTATTGGACACCAAAAAAACTCTCCAAATTCAAAAATGCTGGAATAAAGAAATGCCCTAAATGTGGGGAAGAAAAATCAGACGACATCCACATGTTTAAAAGCTGCCCTCAATTGAAGGAATTTTGGGATCAAGTCGGTAAGACCCTGAGCACTATCCTGTCCAAACAACTAACTGTGAGTATAACTCTTACTCTTTTTGGGATTTTAGACTCAGGTAATGAAGGGGAGCTTACTAAGGAGCAGGAGAATCTCCTCTTTGTGTTAATAGTTCTTGCAAGGAGAGAAATTTGTATCAAATGGATAGGATCCTCTTGCCCAACTCATGCAGAATGGCTGAATTCGGCAATAAGAATCAACAAACTCGATAAGCTAAGAAATGTAAGCAAAAGATTTAAGTTCTGGGATAGTTTTGAAACCTTTTTAAACCCCAAATAAGAACCAAACTTAAGTCCTATGATTAAAGCGATACATCTTCTGGTGGACAAGTACGGTACTTGCCGAGTAGCCAAGCTGGCTAGCTCCCCTCGATCCAAGCCAGAAGCATTGATATGTAACGAGTAAAGGAAACTCCTCAAAACCAACAAGAGGTCAAAACTCCCCAGTCAAGAGAGATCAAGGGGCAGTGTCGGAAAAGAGTAAAGAGGCAGACACCTGATACTCCGTAATCATACAGTAATCGCAAGATGAGGACAAAAAAATAAAAAAATAAAAAAAAATCTTAGTTTTGTCACAATCGAGAGAAAGTTATATATTATATACTCATGAGCAAAGGTCGATCAAATATTAAACAGAAGCACGATGTTTTAAAGGCAAAACATATATAGTAATGACACAGTGCTCATATATAGATATGCAGACCAAATATGTGGTAATTTACACATTCAATAACAATTGGTCAAGCTAATTGATACATGAAAAGGTTTGCATGTCCATTATCTAATGTACAGGCATGTCATATTCATAAACTGGGTCCCAACAATTCAAGCATGGCGTTGAACTTATCAATAGGCATCATGTACAGCATATAGTATTCAAAAAACAGTATCAAAACAGTTACAGAATGGCATGTTCATTTTTATGCCTTAACAGAACTCGAAGTTCTTTCCACCCTAGAATAATATAGGAAGACTTAAGGCTGACACCACTCTTGTGACATTCATGTTGTCTGTTATGACCAGGTATGCATCCATTGGTCGTCCATTGTTTCATTTCGCGTACAGTGGATCAACTGAATAATATTTATTTGCTTTATCTATCTTGACAGTGATTTCCATGCTGTTTGCTACTGCCAGTGATTTATACGCTGTCTGCCACTGCGAATGTGTCCCCTGCTGATTACCATTGAAGTAAGCTTACTGCTACCTTTGGTTATGTCTATATGTTCCTTAGTCAACACACATGGCTTAAGGTTTTGATGCTTTGATTCACTTGCACATTCTTGAGCTAGGCACAAATGTGGTCTCTTAACACGGGTACTTTCTTTACCTACTTTACCAGTATTCCCATCGCTCACGGTCCGTCTCTAGTTTAGTCATTTTGATTTTGGCTTTAAAACTACACAATGTGATAATATACTATTAAATTTGTTTAGGATTGTTTATCCTGCATAAAGTCATTTGTCCTGAGGATTGTCTAATGGACTGAAGCCACAAAGACCGAAACGTCTACATTCCAGTCAACTGCAAGTAAAAACAGTTTTTCTGAAGCAACATTTATTGATTTTTGGATAATATTTGCTTTGCTATCTACAGGAGCTGACGTATGTTATGTACTGTGTGTTCAAATTGATTTGTACATCTTTATCATAACTTGCTTGCTGATATTCACTTTATTCAATTGTTCCCTTCTTAATTTTAAAATAAGCTAAAACCAGATCAATTAATTTACTACAACTAGGACCTCTCGTGTGTTTCTCTTTTTTTGGAGTTTTGTTAATTATATTTAACTTGGTTGCCCTAGTAGGACACTAAGGAGTCTGGTTGAATGTTACTGACTCATAAATAATTGTGAATTTACATAAATGTGAAAACAAGTGAAATCCCTTGTAGACACCTTTACTTTGATTGATTTTATTGCCGAAGCCTACAAGGGTTGATTGGCTCCACCATTTTTCTTATGCATGCTATCGTGGCAAATTGCTTAGACGGAATTAAAAAAAATGCCTCAAAAGTGACACAAAAACTATTGGCAGCTTACCCTTTTTGGTACCCCAAGCAAGGTGTTAGTAAAGGCAGTCTTAGACTCTTGACAAGACTGGGTATGTTAGCATAACCTCCTGCCCATTAAGCAGTCTGAAATCAGTAAGCACTAATAACGCTTGAAAGTCTGGCTGCTTTAGGTGGCTTTCTGGAAAAATATCTAGTCTCAAAAGCAAAGCGCCTCTTGGGGGACAATTATTAAATGCTTTACTTTACACGAATTACGAATATCTTCGATCGCACTTCAACTAGACTCCAGTGGAGCTGATAGGCACTCTTTCTCCCATCTAACTCCCATTTTTAAAAAATAAATGCTGAAAAAGTTCTTCTTGAAACATAATAGGAGGTCCTTTAGATGGAACATTGAGGAGACAACTGTGGAAAGTGTTTCAAACTATACTTACTTGTGAATGGCTGCAACGGGGCTTGATAAACACTTTTGTATCTGAGATCGAAGCCATGCTCTGTTAGATACCTCAGAATTAGATATGTTGCACACAACACTTTAAGAGAGACAGTTAAGTTAGTGATTCAGAACTCTATGCAAATGAGTTGCATAATTAGATCAAATATAAACCCTGCCTTGAAATATGTGAAATGTGATATCCTGATCTTGGAAAGTTGGTCAGATTTTGAGATGGTTACACAACTGATATGGTTGGCAACAAAAGAAGTCAAGTTTGATTGCGATAAAAGCTGCTGCTCTAATATTTCTGATTGAATTATTTCGGAAGAGCAAGGTTAACTGCAATTTTATCTAGGAAACTTGGTGAAGAACTTGTACTGATTTTACTTAAATCTGTGCAATAATTATCTTCCACGTCGTGGTTTAGTATGAAAGACTATCAAAATTGTCCTGCAAATCATGCAAGATGTCTCCCATGTTGTTTTTGGGCGCCCTTACATGAAGCAAGGATCATTCCACTTTTTGAGGAAAAAAGTGCAGCATCAAATTTTGCAAGCATTGTTGACGATGACGTCAGTGGTGCTATTGATGCTAAAAATGGACGATCTAAGTGACACTCAACCGTGCACTAAGGTAATAAGACAGGTCAGAAGGTCAAAAGTGCCTAGCATAAAATTTGTACTCAAGTACCAATTCCTACGAGTAGACAACCACACTGAAGCCAGAGTTACAAAATGTGTTAAGCATACAATACATCAAGGTAGCTCAGCAGATACACTGCTTTTTTGAATACACATTAGGATTTGGTGCAAAACCAGATCACACTACTTTAGTAGATCTAGCTTTGTGGAAAAAACACAGTTTCCTGGCGCAATGCCTCCTGAGACATCTTGTCTGCATGAATGTACAGGGATGGCGCAAAATGGTTTCGGCAATGCACAAAGGTCACCGTTTCATGCAAAATATATTTTTCCTATGCAAGTAGATATTATTTCTGATTGCTCTACTTTGGGTCGCTTTGTGTCAAGCATGCACCAGTGCAAACCTTTACAAAATGTAGGCAATAATGTCCAGATGACTTGGTGGGTGCTAGATGGTAACCTTGAAGCACATTCGCCATGGGGAATGAGTTCAAGGATCAAAACGGAAATAAAAACAAAGACGTAAAAGAAAGTAAGATAATGCACAAGTATAATACAAAAAGTATTTCTAAATGAGATCATAAGTCTTTCAAAAGTAACCTGGAAAACATTAAATGAAAAAAAAATATGCATAAATACTTGGTTAGGCACATTTTCATTTGGCTGTCGAAATTTTCTCCTCAAAGGCCGCCTCTTTGCTTTTTATATTTTTTTCTAATAAATATACATTTTATGAACAATACGGCACCCATTTTCATAAATGCTTTGAAACCAATAGCTTCCCAAACTGGACTGCGTTGTAATGATCTCGGCTTTGACTTTGAGTAATCAGATCTGTGGGCCCAACAGCAGATTTACACGTGTGTGGCCGCAATGGCTAGCAGCTGCCTGGGAACGCTTTACTCCAGTTTGCTTCGGAGAGATAGCCGTAACTTGACTTACTAAACCCCGGAGCAGCTTCGCCATCATATTTCTCTCTCCTCTCATATTCCCTCTGCCTGATTATTCACTGGCAAACAGAAATATCAAAGTTACAAAGTATGCGAGTAATTCATGCCTGCGACCAACTCCCAATAAACTCTTTTCCAAACCCACAGTAGTGGGATTAAGTGTGTACGGATATGAAGAATTCCAGCTGTTCTGACAGTCCCCCATGCAAAGTCTTAATTAAGTGCATATAATCGTTGCGTAATTGTGTTTTCGCAAATAAGCCTCCCTTTGATTTCTCAGTTAGACAGTTTGTATATGAGATCTTCCTCTCTGAAAGGCCGCTTCAGTGGGGTTAAGCCCCGGACATCCACGGTATGCATGTCCGCTCATTTACCGAGGATGCTTAATTGTGCTAAACACACAAGTCGTTAGGGCTTTTGAATAAACGCCGTTGCTGTTTGGGAGAGGAAAGCCCGCAGCTGCCTTGGCTCGGTTTGAAGGTATTAGTGCCGGGGACGTTTGCCACAAACGCTGACACCTGTTACTGGGATCCGCGGTCTTCATTACATCACGAATGTTTCTCACACAGCGGCAGGCCTTCGGTTCAATAGCTCCAGCTCCAGTTGCTTGTCGTCTTGCGTCATATGCGTCAGCACGTTTGTGTTAAAACGTGGTGACGTGTGCTTTGCGAGAGAAGGAACCGCCACATGCGTTTCCTACGCGGCGGGTAAGACTCTTTTGGAAAGTATGACGAGTATACGCACAGGCAGCACCTTCCGAACTGCCCTAAACAATGTTGTAAAATTAACATGTATCCCGAGGGCTTTAAGGGGTCCGAGCACCCCCAGTTTTTTTGGGGGGCCTCAAAAGGGGTCTCTATGGGGCTCTTTTTTCGGGCCTCAAAGGTAGGGTGACCAGATGTCCCAGTTTTTTGTTGGTGTTTCGGGTGAGCATGCGTGCGTACTGATTAAGCAAATCTAGCGAATGCGCTCCCAGTGCAGGCCTGTCAAGTATCACGCATCAGATGTGACACTAACGCATTCCGTGTGGTGTTCCACAACACCGCATTGAAATGCATTGTCACGCATTTTAATGCCACTGTCTTAGTCTCTTGGCGCCTGTGCAGGCACCTGTGAAATCTGTGCGCCGGCTCTGCTTCTCCCTGCAGACTTGCTCACCCGGGTCATGCCACCAGCACAGGCTCAGTAATTGTTAATGATCAATGCTGCAGCCTGCTACAATGTCTTTTAATGTGCGTGCTGACATCACCCAGCCCAGGTAGTACTTGGCCGAATACCGAAAAACCCGGGCGGGACCAGGATGTGACTCCACGCCCTGGTCTGGAAGGAAGTCAAGGCTGGATAGGATTCAGGAATCTGCGGGGACTCGTGGAGGCATGACGGGTGCTGGCAGGAGTCACTCTGTGTGCTGTCCGCGTCGGAATTATGAATCTCATTAGTGCCCTAAGCTGCGCAGCGCTATATTACCAGCGTTGGAATCCAACTCAGCATGGCGCCTGAGAGCTCGCAGCACAGTACTTGTACACTTGCAGTGAATTCAATTTTTAATTGCCGAGGCGCTCACATGGAGCTTGTGACCGGCGTTTGCAGAGGCAGCCCAGGACAGTATCTGTCACTGGACAACAGCAGACAGCCCTGGACTAAGGAGGCGGGTCAGGGTCAGGTAAAGACTCGAAGCAAGTACAAGCCACCCACCCGAGTTTCGATCTAACACAACTGTTTTAAACTGTTTCATTTACAGTTTTCCCGATATTGTATGCGCTATATCACTATGGAATAAGCAGCAGTTAACAGATTCAGTGTTTTGAGAACACTGTTATCCCTGAAAATTATTTTTTGTCTATTTTTCACATTTATACTGTGTAAGCCTGAACTGAAGAAACACTTAAAGTCGCACCAGTTTTTAGGCATGGGCAGATTAGAGTATCTGAATGATTTGCAGGTCCAATTACCTCATAGCCTGCCGTGCACGCATTGTCTACATACTGTGTGTTATGCTAAGGCCTAAATATGTGGGAATCATATCAGCTTAAGGTGCTGAGGCCTCATGGACAGTGCAGAGGAGAAAGGTCGAGCCACATCAGGAGAAAGGTTGAGACACTGCAGATGGAGTGTAAGAGAGGGGCTGCTGATTACATGCCCCACTACCTTCCCTAAACCATTTCCAGCAGCTGTAGTATTATCAGAAGTCGGAACTCCGCTTTCCAGTCGGGTAAGCGATGCATCTGACTGCTTTAAGATTTACATATTTCCTGACTTTGTGAAGTGTTTGGCTGTGTCGCTAGTAAACAATGTATTGTTTGGAGACTTTGGGTAAACATTAGCCTAGGAAGTGCTGCCTCATGTGATGACTAAAAAAAATGGCTTGTGTTACTGGGTCTGAGCAAGCAATAGTCATGCAGTTGATTTTGGCATTTTGTCCTCACTTTTCATTACCAGAAGGCCGCATTCATTTATTTAGCCATATACCCCGTTCTGGGTCTCTTTCAGTTTCTCTAAGTTTGTTTCTATATTTCTGCATTATGTTTGTAATTGTCAGTGCCAATTCACCCATACCTTTATGCCCCATTAACGCGTCCCTATCTTTTGGTGTGAGTTCCCTGTACCTTTTCACCCTGTGTCTGCATTAAATTGTAGTGACAGACTGCCCATGTCTTTATGCCCCCATGTCTCTCTCTCTAAATCCCAGTGTCTGTAAATATGCGTCTATTACTGTAGCTAAGTTCCAGTGTGTCTCAATCCACGCCTTTCTGCCTCTTTGTCGCTCAGTAGGAGTGCGCACATTACTCTTTCCTAATGCTAGGCCTTTCACAGCCTTTAGATGCTACCATTCAAACTTCACTGAGGTCCACCTCACACAGTGCAGTAATGTCTACTAGACATTTCACCCCCTACAACAGAGGGCAGCAGGGGTTTACTGAGGAGCTAGTATAGTGTCTCATTGCACAAATGGTTGTAATTTGTGATATTTATATGTTTCCCTCATCTTCATTGCTTCATTTTGCTCACGAAAAAGTGTCACTTCTACTCCTTCAAATGTCACTCTTAACAACATTGAAATTTTGAAAATGTCACACATGGCAATCTGAGACCTTGGCAGCTATGCCAGTACCCCTGGCATCTCCACACCCGCTCGACCAGAGGCACAACTAGAGTGCCCACTACTCCTTGGTAGTGTGCTTTCATCGCACCATTGTGTCGATCAATGGTAACTCAAGTGGGATCATTTAGCAGCTTAAACCACTTTGTGTGAGAAACTGCCTGCATTTTGATATCACTTCTTTACTTCTGATCATGTGAAAACTGCTTGTAAAAGTCCAGTCAAACAAAAGTAAGACGTGAAATAATACAAACGTGTTTGCACAGAAGGAAATGTTATGCGACCGCATCATAACGAGGATGTGAAAGCCCTATTTTGCAAGTGTGAGAACAGCAGGATGATTTCGTGTGCTGCGATTCTGGCCTGCAGCATCGCCCAGCTGTTTGGAACACCACAAGCCTCTCGGCGTGTTTACCACCAGTGTTAAAGCCACAGAGGGGCCTATTCAGTGTCCTGGCGATAAGCACCAACTGGCATACCCATGGGGCTACGAAGGGGAGGAGGGAGCATTTGCACTGTTGAACAAAACGCCTGTGGGCACAGTAGTAGGAAGTGTGGAAATGCAGGGGCTCTAAGAAGGGGTGGAAAAACGACTAAGAATCATTAACATGCAAAAGGTCTTTTAAAGACCTGTGAAGTACTCAGGTATGGCTGTGTGTGCGCCCGGGAAGCTGTCTAAGCCTGGGCAGCCACACAGAAGGGGCAGGGGGAGCTCTGAGGAGTCCTAAGGCTGACGGCTTGTCAGAGCAGGGGTACTGCTACACTAGTTATCTTTATTTAGACCACGCCCCTACTTAGATAGGCCACATTCCTTCGCGGTTTGCCCCCCCCCCTTTTTAGAGCACCCCCAGTTTTTTCCCACTTAAAGCCCTGAGTATCCCATCTCCCTTTCCCTTTAGATTATTCTCCCCCTAAGGGGCAAAGACTCCCTTATCCTTTGTTAATGTCAAATTTCACCTGCATGTTTAGGTAACTTACTGGACTTACCGCCCACCCCCATTTTTCTCCTTTCCTTGCTCCTGGTTCACACTTTCTGAGCATATAGGTCAGGCACTAGGTGCCTGGCTGTATCCTATTTCACACTTTTTGCTCTGAACCCTCCCTGCTACCACACTGGCTTATATGGAGTATTATGGCCGTAGTTTATTCAAACACACTTATTAACTATCGCACTCATGCAGGACGTCTCTCTATATCAAATACAAAATGCAATTTCAGTCATAAAGCATTCATTACTGCTGGCGGCCATTTTTGTCATGTGGGAAAGTGAGGGGTGGTGGCGCCCTCCAGAAGATTCCTGGCTTCAACTTGCTACCTCTTGCTGACCCTTATGCAAGTGCCAAGTTTGCCCATGCTGTGCTCCCCAAAATGTCTCGTTGGCCCTGCCGTTTAACATCCCAGAGCTCAGGAAATCAATTCCTGTCCAATTCAGGTGACTTGCTGGCGTTGGGGGTGAGGGGGCTGTTGTCCTTTAAATTTGACGGCCACACCGAGGAGGGGTTATCGTCCCTCTTCTACTCTCCCTTTTGGTTCTGATCGTACCTGTGTGCATCCCACCAGTTCCAGGGCTCCAATTATTATGTTATATATTAACATCTCTATGCCCACTCCCTAGAGGTGGAAACAACCCTTCCCTAAAACCCCGGTTCTTTGAGATTGATAAAAACTTGTCTTCCAAAGTCGAGCCCCATGCTTCTGAAAAAATGTATTCCTTTCTATATTTAGTTTCCTTCAGTATTTCTCGATTGCACTGTGAGATGTCATCCACTCCATTGTCAACGTGGAATTGTCTCTGACCTGTGCCAAATGCTGCTTGCCCTCTCTAGTTTCCTTGCAATGGTGATGGGGCCAACCTTCATGTCGTGTAAAAACCGACGCCTGCCTAAAGTCATCAAGTCCTTACCCCAAGATGTATGAATATTATGAGAGAATAAGAAACCTGGAATGGAAGGGTCGATGGGAAAGTTTAAAGACCAACACGGACACTTTTCCCAGGAAACTGAGTAGCCACATCGCAGGTAGAAGTGTTATCGAGATTCCTGCACTTGATGCTGCAAGCATGCTAGAGATTCTTTCTCATTCAGGGCTTGCTTTGATTCACTACATATAAGAGATCAGAGAACTGGACACCTAGGTGTGTAAAACCCTTTGGTATCTGGTCCCTTTTGGTATGACGGATTCCTATAGGTTATGCTCTAGTCAGACCGCCCAGGATATAGAGACATGGATTAGCAAATTTAGCGGCACAAATATGGAAATTTAGTGGCACAAATATTGAAATTTAGCAGCATTTTTGCAGCACTTTATTTTTATCATAATAATTTTTTCTCAGCCTTACATCAGTGGAAACTGTTTTAGCAGAGTATTCCGCTTTAAAATAGGCAACCTGGGATATGGAACAGAGGAAGCAGCCCATAGGTGAAGGCTGTTATCCCTTGGAAATGCAATCCTCCATTTGCTTTAGTATAGGTTCTGAGGGTATTATCTTGACTTATACTGGATGCTCCCTTGTGTCTGGACAAAGCTATACCTCTGAAGAGCTCAAACTAGAGCGAAACACGTGGGCACCCTACAAGTGGGCAAGAAACAGGCATGCTGTGACAGTAAAAAGTAAAAACATGCAGGCTAGTACTGTACTTACCTCCTTGAGCTGCTCCACCTCTTGCCTGACATTCTCTTACTCCAGTTCCAGCCAACATGTGCCTGGGGTAGAGGCTCCACTGCCCAGGAAGGGCAGCCCATAGGCCACAACAGAGGGAGAAGGAGGGACTGCTATGCCTAAGAGAAGGGCCATAGCTGCCTGCTGCAGAGAGGGAACTGCTGTTTGCCACTGGGATAGGGTTTTGGCTGCTTCCTGTAGCAGGGAGGTTAGAACAGCTAGTGCCTGCAGGTGTTGAGCTTGTGCTTCCTACCTGGAATGCTTGGTCAGCTGCCTGCTCCCTCGTGGCCTGCCTCCTCTGCTCCTACTCCTTGGTGGCAGTGTGGAACTCGGACACTCACAATCTCACCCATGATACTCGGTGGCAGCCGCCACTCTGTTTCATAAATGTTTATTACAGTTAAACAAATATATTTCATTCCTGGGAAGAAAAGTTGCCAAAGGAACACAATTGCCACATTACCGGAATTCTGTACACCCCCATAAAGAATGAGTATTGCATCCAAGCCATTTTTTATTATTGTTTCAGCTTGCTCTGTTTCCTGTTTTAAAAACACTAGCATGCTCATTGAGATGGCGGCCTTCATTTTCAACACTCATTCCTTTGTACCTCTCCTCGCCATGCTCCCAACTTCTGCGTCCTTTTCCAGCAACATTGATCGTCTTCACTAGCAACACTGCATCCTTTCCTGTCTTTTCACTCTTCTATCTCTTCCTAAGTAATTTCTTGCCCGTGCTGGCGGCGGTCGAAAATATCTGAATTTCCTTCGAGTATACGAGTATATTGTTGATGCTTTGTTTTTTAGCCTTGCAGGTGTCTGGCATCTTACACACTATTGTTGTATGGACATCATGCTGACAGCGTCTTGCAAGACTAGCACACTAACTAAATGCCTTTCCTTTTTCTTTTAAACAAGGCCTGGATTTCTTTCTAATACTGATTTGGGCAGAAACAGAGGTTCCACTCGAAATACTTTAACAACTAATTAGTAATACCATTCTATTCCTGCAGTGGATTTTCCAAAGACCGATTCTACCAGGTAAACCTGTCAGAATATGTGCTAAGAAAACAGTTCGGAATTCAGAATTTTCTGCGAAAATCAGTGTGGTCGCACCAGTTCCCCTGCAACTCCCCATTCTGCAGAAAAAGCTTGTACATCACCGCCAAAATATAATTCCCAGCAGAATTTTAATACCCAAGTACTGTATCACTGCATGGCTGGTGCTGCAATGCCCCAAACGAGGCCCTCCTGAAAGCTCCTAACCAATTCTGTTGAAAGGCAAGATTGACCAGTGCCTGCTGGACCATCAAACCACACCCATGCCGGGAAAATCAAACACCAACACACACAAGACCTATAGATTTTCCTTGGGCATTGTGAAGAAGCACAAACATCTCTAAACAAAGAAAGCCCCTGGACTGGATCTCCCCCTGTCTGCTAAAAACTGCACCTCAAACACACACTAAGAGATTGTCTTAAGGGTGTCCAATCAAATTGGCAATCCATGGCCTCCAGCTCTATAGTACCCAGGGATGCAATAGCAAGACCCCAGTTTCACTGAACACAGCAGTGACTGTAGGTAATGCTCGATTGTTGAATATGGTATTAGGAGTTGTGAAGTAGTTTTGCTTGGTTAATATTAAGAATTCTTGCGAGAGGTCCATACTTCCAAGGACAAGTCAAATGCCTCATAAAATGGCGCGAGTTCAGTTCTAGAGCAATCGTTAAAATAATTAGAGATTTTACAACAAGTGATAGACTGATATGTAAGCTGTAGCGTGCTCAAGGGTAATGGGAGTTACTGAGGACTATAGTCGGAGGTCTGGCTAAATAATAGATTTTTATACACTGCAAAAATTTAATACACCTCGAAAATAATGTTCGACATACAAAACGCTGTGGAGGGTAGATATCAGGAGCAGACCTGCCAGCTTAATAAAACATTTCACTATGTGAAGCGGTGTCGTGGCTGTCACTCTTTCACCTTGTCATGCCCTTTCTGTTGCTTGTCTGGTTCTGTTTTTTCTCTAAATTCTGGTGATTGTAGCTTAGTTGTAAAAAATACTCTATGTCCCAGATTGCAAAGAGAAATTCATGACATGGTAAGCTTCCCAGCCCTGACCTGATTCAATATGAGATCTTCGTGCTAGTCAAAGGATTCCTTTCTGTCTATAAGCAACCCCATAATAAGGATTAGTAAGTACCATTAATGTGCATGGTTACATGACATCTGTAACAGCCTTAGTAATTTACTCAACTGTGTGAGAGGCAGTGATTTTGGTGGCAGCCGATAAGAGGAAGAAAAATATGGAGCAGTAAAACTGTTGTAAAAATCGCGGT
The DNA here is from genome assembly GCF_964263255.1 of Lissotriton vulgaris. Taxonomy (NCBI): domain Eukaryota; kingdom Metazoa; phylum Chordata; class Amphibia; order Caudata; family Salamandridae; genus Lissotriton; species Lissotriton vulgaris. The sequence goes on from NC_141685.1 coordinate 334,332,057, forward strand.
ATTTTTACAAAAGTGCCAATTTCGCAGGAACTTTTGTAAAAATCGCGGCCTTTTTACAGAAGTGCCGATTTCGCGGCAAACCGCGAAATCGCGTAGTGATGGAGGGTCTGTCTAGTGTTCAACTTATGTACCAATAGTTTAATATGTATTTACTACCGCAGATATTTGTATAGATTGGTTTGTAAAATTTTTCAATGTCACAATCGGACTTTTATATATTCTTATGAGTCTGGTTTTTCTGTAAATTTTTTCTAGAGCGGTGCCTCACGTCCTGAGCAGTGGCCAGGTGAGGTGAGCTTCTTTACCCGCACACTACGGGTACTTTTTAAAATTCTAGATTTTCAGTTGTTGTTACACATTAATGTGGTCATTAGGATGGCGGGCGGACAAAGCCCGCCTGCCATCCTATTGTGAAATGGGACTGCCCCCAATAAAGGCGGGGGACCCGTCGGGGCCATTAGGATGTGCCCGCCACAGTGGCGGGCGCAACATGCATTCCTGACATTGTGGCGGGCGGTGCACTCAGCACCGCCTGCCACAATGCTAGCAATTTTGATTCAAGATTGTAGACAAAGTATAGACCACAGTTCAATACTTTGATATGCTATTCAATAGCTACTCACCTACTGGTTTATTGACCCTCCAGAGTGTGTGAGGTACTCAGGTTGAATGTTTGAATGCAAGTGTTTTGATTGTGATATGTTTGATGAGTAATGAGTGATGGTATGGATGAGGTTTTATTCCACTAGTCGTGTCCGGATTTTCATTGTTGTTATTCAACATTGTTTGAACTGTTACACTAAGTCTAATATGTGTACAATCAAAATATTTCTTAATAAATAACTATTGCATAGCATATCAAAGTATTGAACTGTGGTCTGTACTTTGAATACAATCTTGAGTCAAAATTGAGTATCAGTACTGGCAATTCTCTTCTGTTGTTTAGTTTTAGGCTCAGCCTTACTGTTTAGAGCCAACCCTGATTGTTATTAGTACAATGCTAGCAAAGCATGTCGTGCACTTCCATGCACAACATGGCAGGCACCGTGCTGTGCGTGCCATGTTGTGCATGGAACTGCAGGGGGTACCCCCCATGTGCACCCCCCACACCCCAGAGTCCATGGGGGCCCGCAACGGGCCCCCGCAAGCAATTCCTGCATGCCTTTCCGTGGTGGCAATGCAGCCACGGAAAGACATGTTTCCGCCCCCATGGCAATATGGCTGGCGGTGTCAAACAGACACCGCCACCATATTAAACCCTTTTCCGCCCGGTCGACTTGTTGACCGGGCAGAAAAGCAGCGGGCAGTCTTTCCGTCCCCCGCGGTCCCACCGCCATAGTAATATGGCGGGGGGATATGGGTGGCGAGCGGGGACGGATCTTGGGCGGAGTGCCACCACCCGCATGGCAGTGGCGATCCGCCCTAGATCCTAATGGGCCCCTAAGTGTGATTGAGAGACAGAGTATTTAGTACTCACTCTCAGTTACTATTCGCTACACCAGTATCTGATCACTGCTTTTTTACACAGGTTAAACTGCACCACACTCCTTGAACTGAAACAAGTGGTGTGATAGGTTGTATCTGTTCCCTTTTTAGGTCTCGCCTAGCGTCGCCGCGCATCCGCTACTCGCTTTGCAGAGGCATGTAGTATACACTATATGTGATGGAAGCCTGCACACTTTTTCATTGGCTTATGGCTTTGTCCTGTATAAATGCTGCCTTCTGATTGGTTTAGAAGTTGCTAGTCCCGCCTTATGATGGCCATGTCCCCTTCCACGGTTATTGGCCCCTTTACTGCGTGTTTGCAGAGCACTACTTTGTTTCCGTGCCACCCCTCCCGCTGTCTGAGCCTTCCTCCCACCCACTCCCCCCTCCGTTGTTCGTGCCTTATTAACGCCCGCCCGCCCACCCGCAGGTTAAAGCGAGCACTTGCATCGCGTCGAGAATTGTGGTGAAAATGGGCGATGGGCGCGGTCGTGTATTGCAGGCTGGATGCTGTGTTTAGTAAGAAAGAAATTTATCGGCGGCTTGCAATGAAACTTTATTTGCTCTGGAGTAATGGTTTCATTTTCGCGTTCTGCGTGAGGAAATGTTGTCCCGACCCCCCCCTCGCAGTCAGGTGCCTTCTCGCTACCCCTCCTCCTCAGTCTGGTGCCTTCTCTCTCCCCCCCGCAGTCCGGAATTGGAGCAGTTGCATTGCGTTGAAAATTGTGGTAAAAATAGGCGGTGGGCGCAGTGGTGTATTGCAGGCTGGATGCTGCGTTTAGTAAGGCAGAAATATAATTTGGTGGCTCGCAATGCAAATTCATTTGCTCTGGAGTAATGGTTTCATTTTCGCGTTACACGTCAGGCAATTTCTTAATTTGGGCTTTTTATTAGTAGGATTGAGCTTGTTGAACAGCTGTCTGTGGTGTCAGCTAGCATGGTTTCCCGTCACAAAAACACAGTGATGAATAACTTAAATTAAGTGTGTAAAATTATTTCCTCTCTATTGTGAACTTTACCTGAAGGTATTGGAGTTCCTAACATGATTGATTTCAGGGCGATTAGGTGTTTTGCCCTATTCTTATGTCTTTGAGCCGATGCCGATACTCAAACCTAGCTGCCAATTTAATTTAACATTGGTGCTTTTAAAGGAATTGAGCCACCCAGCCTGTACCCTCTCACGTTATATACGTCACTGCACATTTCCATTTGTATGGAGCCTGTGTCCGCACAGCTATGGCTGTTGACAGTCTGTTCTCCAAACTGTCACGAGCACAAAGCACCAACAGCGGCGAAAGCATGGGGAAGAAACAAAGAAAAGAACGAGGACAGGTAACCGCTGTCCAAGTGTATCCCCTGCCCTTAGCTACCCTCATCCTGACTGGAGGAGTGCTGCTGGGACTGCAGCGCTTCTATCACTGTGGAGCTGCACCGCTTTTTGTTTGAAATGTTGGCTTGGCATGTTTTCGGTTGTTTTGTAAGAATAGTCGGGTAGGCCGCTCTCCACCAATAAAAACACATATTCTAACTTTATTTCTAATGCATACTTCCCCAGATGACCCCAGATGTGTGATCCTCGGTAGGCGATTAAGGTCATCTCTCTGACTCCATTTTACTGTTTCACTAAAGCTGGGAGCACTTAAGAAACAACACAAACCCGGGTGTTACACAAGCGGTGAAAACCTGCGCAATTATGGTTAAAAACATAATGAATATATTAATCAGTGTTTGAATGCAACCAGGGTGATATATGGGATGCGATCCTATCTTTAAAGGCTGTACCCTTGAAGCTGAGGAGCAGGTATTTAGATGGGTTACTCCAATGTCACATTACCATATTTTGTTTGTGAAGTAGTGTGAAGTTTTCTTGTCAACTGTTTGATTAAGGAGATTTTAATAACAATGAGAATGCAAGCAGCGCAGGTAACGACAGTACAGAGTCAATACATCTAGCGTGTCACTACAGTTCCATTTAAAGTTATGTCACGTGTTATGTTATGTTACTGATTATTTGTATAGGTCTGCACTCGCTTATTGTTTCACCTCTAGGCATTTATAAAATTTAACAAACTAAGGAGTGCCATGAATGTCACAAATGCTTTTTATGATTTAAAAGCAGGTTTTGGTCCTCGGGTTAAAACAATGGATTTTGCATCACTAACAATCCTTCTATGTGTTAATAAATGTGCACTCTCTCCGTGTGAATAATAATTTTCCTTCGTTGTCACGACCTTCAAGGTTGTTAACTGTTTGCCCCAATGTCCAACCGATCATATCTACTTCAGCTGTTATGAAACTGTATGTGAAGGTCCCCTGTCCTTTCTTTCAGGGGTAGGAGGGTAATACCAATACCTTAGACGGCTTGGAAAGGCTCCTATAAAGAGTCTACTTTCAATTCATCTGGCCATTCGAGAGGATTTGCTACGATCAGAAAGGTCTCTCACTCTTAGGGATTCTGGTTTGCGTTTTCAGTCCGTCAAGGCATAGGTAGTCATCTGTCTTTCAGGCCACTTGAAATGATCTTGCAGTGTTCCCTTCCTTTTTATTGGTGCATTTTGTAGACACTGTCCATTAGAAATGCTGTAGTCAGTCTATGGCCGCATGGATAAATACTTATAAGGTCCAAAAGGCGAGACTGGTTGCAAATGCTTGTTTTCAGTTACATCCACGTTTGTATTACTTTTGTTGTCACGCATAAACGCAGTAGCTTACACTTTTTAGGTCCTGAGGAAGGCTAGACACTCTTCAGGTCACAATAGCTGAAACATGTAGACCGATCCGCTAACTAGACAGCTGCAGTTTATTTTTTCCAAAACTGCCTTAGCACTGTTTTTAACCCTGACACCAAGGGATATATAATAAACTTTTTTTCTCTTGGTAGCTAGTTTTAATTCACTTTCTTCACTTTTTTCATAGCACTGCGCCCATCACCTAGTAGTACACCTCAGCTCATCACCGTCTGGATTTTAGTATATCCTAGGAGATCCTTAAAATATCCCTGTGCTCCTCCCTCACAGTGAGGGGGTTGTAGCCCTCGGCTGTACTAGGGGTTACAGCCGGGAGGAGATGCCAGATGATGAAGCATGTCACCTTGGTGAATGATGGGAATCCATCCCCTTATTAGGGTTTCCCAGATGAGGGCTTCACTTAGGCATGATTAGATACCGTTGATTGGTGGAGGATACCGTTGGGCACCAAGTAACACTTCAGACCTTCAGACAGTTGAGTATGAATACAGGGCTGGAGAATTCATATCTCCAGACACCCGAGACATCTAGATTTTTTACAAAGGCAAGAGGTTTTGATTTCTATTTTTTTGGGAGGACAAGTAGAAAGTCCTACAGTAATCCTATATACAGCTGGTGAACTCTGTTGGTCACATCCAGTTAATAAGTAGCTCTGAGCAGTTTATTGGCAGTGAAAGAACGAATGCAAAAGCTAGGGCCTGCACTTTCATTTTCCACAGAGCAGAAGAACATGAAGGAGCAAAGCTCAAAGTTGTAGCTACCCATGACCCTAGCATGTACATCCACAGCACTATCAGACTCTTGTGTGGCTTGTGGGCCCTCTCCAGGTCCTTTAATTTACTTTGAGTATGATACAAGCATCGAGCTTCTGCAGCTCCAGAACACCCGCAGCAGTGGCATGTAAGAGACTGCCTTTTCTGCCTCTTGGCCCCTGCTCGGACTTGAACTTCTGATCCTTGCCTTATATTCTGTGCTTCACCCTTGGGCCTCTTACAGCCCCAAGATTGCAGGGACTACCGTAAAGAACCTTGTTTTCCCTTCTCATGCACCTTGTGCACCCCCCCTTTGCACTTTGCCTTTCCTATACACTATGCTTTACCCAGTGCCTGTACCTGCTAATCCCCCTCCGCCGCCATCTCTGACAGCGCTGCCCCCCTTCTCTTGGCCTCTCATATCTTACATCATCCAGGGAATACATTACATCTCCTTACTTTCCCCATGGGGCTTTCATAAAAGTCTCAGGCCCACACCAATTTCTGTACGTGCACTTTGTGCCTTCTCCAGGGTGCATCGTAAACACGCAGTTGTAGCAGCTTCTGCAGCTGTGGTGTTCTTCATAGGCGTCTTTCATCTGCAGGTTCACAGACAAACGATAATAATTAATGTGAAAGGGTGGGTGATATAGTTAAATGGTGGATGGATAGAAGCGTGGATTTATTTATTTATTTATGGGTTTGTAATGCGCCGGAATCACACCCAAAGGTGTATCTCCGCGCAATGCTGTAAGGGGAGAGTGCGATGGGAAGAGACATTAGTATTGAAACAGCACTGTTTTTAAACTTTTCCTGAAAATAAAGTGGCTGGTACATTGCCTAAGGGAGAAAGGGAGGCTGTTCCACAGCAGAGGGCCCATGACAGAGAGGGCGCGTCCTCCTTGTCTGGCCTTTCTGACTCGGGGAACCTGTAGTAACAACTGGTTACTAGAGCGGAGGTTGCGTGTGGGGCGATGAGGGACAAATCTATCAGCCAGATAGAGCGGTCCCAGATTATGCAAGCTTTTATGCACCACACAGCAGGTCTTAAATTCGATACGTTTCCGAATTGGTAACCAGTGTAACTGGTCAAGAAGGGGCCGGGACGGAGTTCTGGGAGGGGCGTTTACCACCAGTCGTGCGGCAGTGTTCTGCACTACCTGAGAAGTTTGTTCAAAATGCCCTCATTAGACACCAATAAAAGACCATTACAATAGTCCAGGTGACTCAGCACGAGAGCCTGAATCAGAGTCTTCCTAGAGCTATCAGGTAGGAGGGGGAATACCTTCCGAAGAAGACTGATGACGTGAAAACAGGACCCCACAGTGATGTTAGTATGATGTTGAAGTGTGAGGTCCTGGTCGAGACGGATCCCCAGATTTTTTACCACCTGTTTAGGAGAGGGGGCCGCTCCTAGACTAGCAGGCCCCCAGTCTGGAGTCCACAGAATTTTAGCTTCCCCGAACAACATGACTTCGGACTTTCCCACATTACATTGGAGGAAGTTATTGGCCATCCAGCTGGAGACCGCCGTCATGCAGTTCGAGAAAGCTTGCCTTACAGCAGGAGTAAAGGTTTTAAAGGTGAACAACAGCTGGGTATCATCAGCGTAAGATGTGGGTACAAACCCATAGGATCTCATGATTCCAGCCAAAGGGGCAACATAAACATTAAACAGCGTAGGGCTGAGACAGGAGCCCTGCGGAAGTCCTTTAGTGATTTTGGATGAGGCGGAACTAAATGCCCCCATGTTCACCCGCTGGGTACGATCCGTTAGGACGCTAGCAAACCACACCAGAGCAGATTTTTCTAGTCCAATCTCCTCGAGCCTCTTTAAAAGGATGGCATGACATATGGTGTTGAATGCTGCTGACAAATCCAGCAGCGCCAACACCACAGACAGACCTCCGTCTCAGGACATATGTATGTTACCTGTGACAGATAGTAGGGCGGTTTCGGTACTATATTTCGGCCTGAACCCAGATTGGGAGTGGTCCAGGCACCCGACCCGCTCAATGAACCTCGAGAGATGGTAATTGACATTCTTCTCCATTAATTTACTAAGATAAGGCAGGAGAGAGATAGGCCTCAAATTAGACATGTCAGACCAAGGGACTGATGTGTTTTTCCTAATGGGTTTTACTAGGGCGTTCTTCCACTCTGATGGAACTGAACCTTCAGATAGAGAAAGATTGATCAGTGTCTGAATAGTTGGACTGAGTGTGTCTCCTATTAGATGCATCACTCGGGCAGGGACAAGATCCGCCGGACATCCTGATTTAACTATGCTAATCAGACTATTGACATTATCCAATGTGATCTCTGGTATAGAGGACATTTTTATGGAACTAATGTCTTCAGTCCCCTATAGTGAGCCCTGGGGAGGATCACTGGTGTTGGCTACAATTCTTGATTGAGCGATTTTTTCGTAGATGGACTCAATTTTATTCAGGAAGTATCTGGCAGTATCGTCACAGAGTTGTTGAGACACAGTCTCAGGACTTTCACAAGCTATGGGTTTGGTAAACGTTTGAAGAACCTGATATAATACTTTCGGGTCCTTACCTGCCTCAGCCAATTGAGAGATAATGCGAAAGAATTAATGTAAGAAAGGGTGAGTGAAAGGATAGAAGGATTAATGCAAGGGTAAATGAATGGATGGGGTGAACGAGGATGGATGAGTGAAAGGATGGATGGCGGAATGAAATGGTGGATTGATGGCTGATAGAAAGAGTACATGGATGGATGGGAGGGTGGGTGGATGGAGGATAGGTGGATAGATAGATGGGTGGGTGGGTGGATGGATGGATGAGTGGGTTGCTGGGTGGAAGGGTTGATGGATGTATGGCTGGATAAGTGGATGGATAGATTGATGGGTGGATAGTGGAGTGAAAAGGTGGATGAGTGAAAGGGTGTATGGAGGGGGATGAAAGGGTGGATATATGAGCAAAACAACAGAATGTTGGGGTGAAATGAGGAATGGATGGATGAGTGAAAGGATGGATGGAAGATGAGTGCAAATATGGATGGGTATCTGAGTGAAAAGGAGGATGATGGGGTTAAAGTGTGGCTGTATGAGCGAAAGAGGGATGGATGAGTGAAAGGATGGAGGGAGGGATGATGAATGAAAGGAAGGAGGAATGGATGAGTTTTATGGATAGATTTGGAGATGGAAGTATAGGGTTGGAGAGGGGTGTCACAAACCCCCATTGTAGCAGGTACAGTGGGGGTGCAGCCCTAATGGGCCTCTTCTGTCTACAACTCAGCAGACAAAGGCTGATAAGTAATGTGAAAGAGCAGGCGAGTGAGTGAAAGGATGGATGGATATGTGGGTGAAGGGTGGTTGGACGAGTGAGTGTAAGTGTTTCTGGTTAGATGGATGGATGATGAATGAATTAAATTATGGGTGCTAGGATGAATGAGTGAGAGGGATGGTGGATGGACGACGGATGAGATGAAGGAAAAAGTGGATGGATTGGTTATAGGGTGGATGGATTAGTGAGCAAAAGGATGGATGCGTGGAAGGATGGGTGGGCGGAAGGATGGATAAATGGATGGATGAGTAAACGGGAGGGTGAATGGAAGGAGTGAAAGGGTGGGTGGATGGGTGAGAAAAAGGATGGTGGCTGGCTGCAATAGATCGATGTATAGGTTTGGGATGGTTGGGTAGGTTTAGATATGGGAGGGCGGACGGTTGGATGGAAAAATAGACAGGTGAAAGGCTGTTGGATGAAAGAATGAATGGATGACAAGGTAAAGGTGAAATGGTAGATATCAGTGTGCGAATGAAAATATAAATGGGTAAATGCTTGGATGGGAAAGACAAGAGAGCTTTTCTAGAGAGGGTTGCAATGGCTTTCTTCACTTGCTTGGTAGTATAGATGCTTTGGTTCAAAGTGGGGGTATTTTATTTTTCTGCTTATGCACTTGGCCTGCTCTATGCTCCTTACTCTACCCCGGCTTATCAGGTGAGCGTAGTGCTGTTTGTCAGCATGTTCTTCCTAGACAGCCAGCTGTTTTTGGTCTCAAAAAGCCCACATTGCCACAGTAGTTCCTGGCACTGAACAAAACTACTTTTTGTGCCGATATGCTCCTTGTATAGGAGCAGAAGGCTGTTGCACACAGTGAAGCAGCTTATAGATAGTGATAGCATTTTAATTCAAAGAAAAGGTCTTGGTTAAAGCTCGATTGTTGAAGAAAGTCACAAAAGTGCACAATGATGTATGTCCTTGCATTAATGCATATTTACGTATTTCATGAATTCACATTAATTTCTTCAAGTAGGCCAGGAAATCTTACTACTAGAAAATATTTGTGAATTGCACTTTCACATGAGCAAATATGAATGTGTAGTTTTACCACTGTGAAAATCTGTTGTGTGTTTACAAGTTCACTTTTCCTCTAACCACATTTTTCCCAGCCCTCAAAGAAATTTTACCACTGTTAGGACTACATCTCTAACCTTTCTCAGTATAGGAAAGGATTAAAGAACAGCTAGTGAAAGCCCTCAAAACATGCAAGTTAGTAGGTTTGCATAGACTCGAAAGAGCATTCTAACCCTGTGATTATTGCTCACTGCTACCTCCAACGGCAGCATGTAGATCTGCAGAAAGGATGCAAAATAAGGGATTTGCTAATATTCAAATCTGTCTATACTATGAGCCTGGCATAACCAGAGAGGCAATTGTCAGAGCTCTTCTATATGAGATTGCTGCCAATTTTTTGACGGTGCACTATGTATGGCTCCAAAGGGTCAAGTGGATTTTGTTAAAGGACAAGCAGATTTATGAAGATACCTGTCCCGTGGACAACTAGATATTTTATTAAATTCCAAACCCTTGGAATATTATGTCCGGTATGCAATGTCCTTTCTGTATCTCGTCCACTACTTCCACAGGGTGTTCCCACCTCATAACCCGGTCTTCCTCCCTTGCTATCATTGCTTTACATATTTTTTGTCCAGTCCACACTTTGGGCACCCATCTCTGGGCCCTTATGACGTAAGAGTTTTCCACAAACCATATCGTATTATGCATGGGGCGCTTGTCAGCTGTCGGGAGAATCAGCATTATACCTGTTTAGTGCTCCACAGCACATATTATGTCATTGTGAGATTCCGTGTGCTGAGCTCAATACCCACATTCCTTATGTTTGACCTGTATACCCCAGACTCCCATCTGCCGATCTGCTTGATACTTGTAAGTGCCATGCCCGGTTCTGCCACCATGGTCACAGCACCTATTCTGAATGAGTGGGTCCAGAAACACGTGGGTGCAAGTCCGGCCGTCCCCAGTGCCCTGCGTATGACGTGTATAGACTGGTACCTGCAGAGAAAGGACCCATCCTGATGTGTAAAAAGTGGTAATGACCCTACTGGGTGCCTTTACGCATATTCTTTAATAAGGTAAGCTGGGCAGCACCATGGGGTGGCCAGGCACTGCAACGTGACTATCTTGCCCTGCACTTCCAGGTCAGTTTTAGTTTTCCTGATCCTAAAGGTCATGTAGACCCCTCCCAACTGTGGAACCTCCCATAATACACAGTATTCCCCCACCAAGGTCTTCAACGGTGGTACCATCACTGAAACCCACATTCCCTTGAAGAATGTGAATGAGAAGACTGCCCTGAACTTAGGTGTCTTGTAAAGGTCAGTGCATTCTACTGGGAGAATAGCTAGACTTCAGCTACAATCCCCTGGTATCCCCAGTCCTTCGCTGCTGCCTTTATGTACAAGTTCTTTGTGGGGTCCTGACCTCCCTGTAACTTGGTGGAAAGCTACCTGCTCTGCTCCTGCCTTTAGTAAAGTTGTATTTCTTGTCTTTCCGGTCCGCTATGACTTGACTTGTGTTGCTTTCTGTTCTGCTCCTTCTTCCCAGAGCTCCCCTTGCTTCGCTTGCATTCCTGCTGGGGTGCCAACCCTTGCATGAGCTGCAAATGTGCCTTAACTTGCATGACAATCCCCAAGGGCAGTCACCTTTCATATATCTTCAGCAGACTGCGCTGGGGGCCCTTGTGTGGCCCTTTCTTTAGGGCTCCATTGGGCCTCTGCTTGCTGTAGTAGTGAAACCTAACTTGCCAGCTTTTGTACTGGGGCCGAAAGAACTGCTCTGACTTAGAGACTCCCTCCCTTGCTGCAATACATGCAGAGGGGACCTGCTGCTCTTAGCTGCAAGCCGCGTCCTCCTTCAAGCTATGGGCGACGCTGGAACGAGAATTTGCTGCTCCGGCTGCATTTGACTGGCCCCAATGTGTCTGGGGAGTTTGCCCCAGAAGCAAACTGGAAACATGGTCAAGAAGATCTGCTTCTATTTCCACCCTTTAGATATGCGGAGGGGTAATCTGAAACGTTCCCACATAGCTCTACAGGTTCTCCCCTTTTAAAAACTTCGAAGAGGATCAACTTTCTGCGGAAGTCACCTTCTATTGGTATCCCCCTCTCTCTGCAGAAATCCATCACTTCCTCCTCTGTATACTCTCAAAGTTCGTCCTCATCATGGATCAAACCCATCTTGGCGAGATCCACAGGTACTGTAACCAGGGCAACACAATTCAAAAATGACACTTTTCAGGAGAAAATACAGTTGGGAACAATAATCCCCGTAACCTGTGATTATTTCAAATGCTCAGTTTGCAGTGCAACCCGTTGTCGCTGTGGTACTGCGAAACACAAGTCCTATCCCACCGCTGCCACCAATGTTAGAAACAGGTAGCGTGGTGCAGTGCGGGCAACCAAACTCCGGAGGAAATGTGTAAAACATCCGCGCAGCACTCACAGGCGACACACCAGGAACACTACAAAAAGAGACTCCACACCAGGTTGCATGAAAAATAACTTAGGTATCATACCAAACACAGTAGGATGCAATCACAGTTGTGAACACAGCGCCAACTGGCACCAGGTAGCCATATACAGAGGGGGGCTATTTACAGGGCAGGGCCAATCGGGCCGCCGCTGGAATCATCACCAGGTATAAACAGGGTAAATGAAAGTCAGTAGTAATATAGGTGTAACATATTAGAATGGCACATCATACATGACCTTAGGCATGGGACACTAAGCATAAACATTAGCACGTCAGTAGGCCTCCAATCAAGGTTAGCATTAGGCGTAACCTAAAACATCCTATTAGGCATCTCATTAGCACAACCAACATTAACAGTGGGCATAACCCTAAAACATCATGGTAATACCATTAGGCAACACCACATTAGGCACCATTAGGGGCATCAGATACAGGGTGCATGTCATTAGGCATGATCACCAGCATAAACCACGTCACGTAGTACATTGGGCCTAATCTTATTAGCATAGGGCATATTCACCTGCACTGTAAGCCTTAGGGGGGAAGGCATGGGGCCGGATCACAACATCCCCCGGGGCATGAGATACCTTGTACAGCCCATCAGCAAGCAGTAAAAAACAACAGGAGTGTGGCCCATAGACCAGATTGAGATATGGGTAAGTATTCATTTTTACACAACAATGTCTCAACTGGATTTAATGGAAAGACAGATACAAGGTAGCAAAGAAAGGAGAGACTCCCGGTATTTTTTCAAAAGTGCTCATGGCATCATGTATTGAAAACAATTGTTCACAGGTCATACAGGACAGTTATAACCGCACTGTTGGCATGAAATGCGAAGGCAACCCAAGGGGCTTTGTGCACATGGTGCTCATGAATCAAATAGTCACGGCTCGAGTGACAAGTGGAAACACAGTGAGGGACGCAAAGTGACAAGTTGAAAAATAAATATATACAAAACAATGGTTCCTCTTCAAAGACTGGGAAACATATGACTATTCTTGAACCAAAGTTGAGGGTGCGCCGTACGTTGCGCTGTATGATCTGTCGATGGCGTTTTGATCCTCTCAAGTTAGGATCATCATCAGGACTGGGTTGCCTTATTTAAAGGTGAAGTAGGGGAGGCAGGGTAGCAGAGTGAAGCGGAGGAAGGTGAAGTGCTGTACAGGCGAGCAGCTGTAGATAGCGGTTGGCTGCCGTGATGTAATGTAAAGTGAATGAAGTAGGAGACCAGGCGGCGGGTCGGATCCCTGGTCCACTGTGTGGCTCCCTGGATGTAGACCTGGGAGGTTAGGGGGGAAGGCTTGCAGGGTCGGAGCCCCAATCCGCTCTCGGGGTCCCCGGGCGGGTACCTCGATGTGATGAATGGTGGGCTTCGGAATGAATCGAGAAGCTACTTGAGTACTGCCGTGAGGTCCTGGTAGCCACAGGGGGTTGCGGTCTGGCCCTGCAAGTCAAACCCCCTGCGGCTACCAGGACCTCACAGCAGTACTACAGTGGCTTCTCGATTCATTCAGAAGCCCGCCATACAGTACATTGAGGTACCCGCTCCAGGACCCTGACAGCGGTTCGGGGCTCCGACCCTGCCAGCCTTCCCCCCGACCTCCCAGATCTACCTCCCGGAAGCCACACAGTGGATCGGGGATCCGACCCTGCGCCTGGTCTCCTACTTCATTCACTTTACATTACATCACGGCAGCGGACCGCTATCCACAGCCGCTTGCCTGTACAGCACTTCACCCTGCAACCCTGCCTCCCCTACTTTACCTTTAAATAAGGCAACCCAGTCCTGATGATGATCCTAACTTAAGAGGATCGAAACGCCGTTGACCGATCATACAGTGCAACTTACAGCGCACCCTCAACTTTGGTTCATGAATAGTCATATGTTTCCCAATCTTTGAAGAGGAACCATTGTTTTGTATATATTTATTTTTCACCTTGTCACTTTGCATCCCTCGCTGTGTTCCACTTGTCACTCGCGCCGTCACTCTTTGATTCATGAGCACCACATGCACAAAGCCCACTCATGCCAACTGTGCTGTTATAACTATCCTGTATGACCTGTGAAAAATTATTTTCAATACATGATGCCAAGAGCACTTCTGAAAAAATATTGTGAGTCTCTCCTTTCTTTGCTACTTTGTAATGTCTCGTACATACCTGTGTATCTGTCTTTCCATTTAATCCGGTTGAGACATTGTTGAGTAAAAATATCAGCAAGCAGGCATAATTATTTAGGCATCCTCGTGAGTAGGCATAACGCCCGGCATAAACCAAGCGGACCCACGCAGGAAGCTTTGGGCATAAACACATTGGGTCAGGCGTCAATGCAGATTATTCGGCATAAATCATTAGCAGGAACATGAAGCCTCATAACATGGCATGAAAGCATTAAAGCTTCACAGTGGCATCATCAAGGCATAGGCACCCCCTTCAGTGTAAAAGCATTAAGCATGAACCCATTAGCATTATGGTGCGACATTGGGCAGAACATTAGCATAATGGGGCTTCCCTGGTAACACCAAACTTCTTTGTCCCCTAAACCACAGATTCGTTCCTGGCGCTACTGCGCAGGCACAAAGGGTCTCTAAATTCACAAATGCCCCAAGACGAGGCAGTTGTCCTCTGGAAGACGGGGCAGCCTGTACGGAATAAGGCCCACAAGCCACTGGCCAAGATGGAGCCCCTTTCTGGGGCACTAAAAGCACAATAGCCCACCTGTTGCAGCTGCTTCTACCTGCAGTGCAGCTGGGTTCCGTAATCAGGCAAGGAGGCACGGGTCACGTCGGAGCCCCTCACTGGGGCTCGAGAACACCATACATGGGCCTACGATGCAGCTGCCTGCTGTCAGGTGAGGCAGCTGTGAGGATCAGTACGGGCACCGGGGGCGGGCACCAGCAATGTGCCCCGACACCCCCCACTCCTCAATGGGCCTCACTCACTGGCTCTCCTGCAGGGACTCGGCTCTCCTCCTCGCAGAAGCTCCGGTTCCTTTCCACCCCTCAGGGCTTCTCCTGGACGGCCGCCGACTGCGCACGGGCTCTCCTCCGCTCCTGTGGATCCCCGCCTTTACAGAGCGAAGTCTCCGTCGACGTTGGCCAGCGCTAGGTAGGCTCCTACCTGGCTTCCCTCACCTCCGGGCTTCCTGTCACCCCTTGGCCCAGGAGCCAATCCAAGCACGGCTTCCTGGGGACGCGGGCGCGGGAGCCAATGAGGGCACAGCTTCTGAAGAGGCATGGCCAATGACGAGGCCAGCGCCCCGGTCGCTTGGCAGCGCTCCTCCTGCACTCACGGGCCTAGCGCGGCCCTCGCTGAAGCAGCGGCGGCCCTCCCAGGACTTCGGGGGCCGTGGCACCACTCCCCACCAGAGCGCCTCTCCTTCCTTTGAGCCCGGGCAGCGGTGATCCTGGGGCACAACGGCAGTCATTCACAGGCACCTGGGCAGCAGCAACGGTTCTTCTTGCGCCCCGGGGCAGCGGTGAGTTCTTTCAAATATTTTCAGACGTGCTTGTACTCGGGCCGCAGTGGTGGTTGATTTCTTAGCGGCCATCCACGGGGTGGGCACCCGCTTCACTTAAAAGCATACCAAGCGCCTCCATAACGCTGGATGGGCACCCGCTGTAAAAAGAAAGTACACAGGCTTCAATCACGTGGGGTAGGCTCCCACTATTCCTAATTAGACACGAGAGCGCAATAACCCAGGGTAGGCACCCGTGAGAGACCACAAACGCGGGGTAGGCTCCCGCAGTTTTTTCAGAGGATCCGCTCCCTCAGGCAGCGCAGAACTGCAGGGAACAGGCGCTCCTCAGCACAGTGCTGTGGAACCCACACATATTTAACAAATAGGGGTGGTGATGGACAGAGTTTCTGAATTAAGCAGAATACCCTCACCCAGTCAAGAGATCAGGGCTAGATCCAACACCGTTTTTTTGCTCACTGCACCATCCCTGCTCAGAACCTGGCTATATGCAATTTAGTCTGTTCCTGTCCCAGTGCAGGATGGGAACAGGGCAAACCAAACTACCAAGCCAATTCTTACACTGGGAAGGAAACAAGCTTTGGGGGACCTGTTTCTGGCATTTCAGCCATCGTCGGCCCGGCTTGCTTGAATCCTGATGGTGCAATGAGCAAGGGACTCACATCTGAGTATACCCTTCCACGCTTAGGGTGGACAAAATATTTAACAACAAGGGGTGGTGATGGACAGAGTTTCTGAATTAAGCAGAATACTCTCACCCAGTCAAGAGATCAGGGCTAGATCCAACACCGTTTTTTAGCTCACTGCACCATCCCAGCTCAGAACCTGGCTATATGCAAATTAGTCTGTTCCTGTCCCACTGCATGATGGGAACAGGGCAAACCAAACTACCAAGCCAATTCTTACACTGGGAAGGAAACAAGCTTCCGGGGACCGGTTTCTGGCATTTCAGCCGTCGTCGGCCCGGCTTGCTTGAATCCTGATGGTGCAATTAGCAAGGGACTCACATCTGAGTATCCCCTTCCACGCTTAGGGTGGACAAAATATTTAACAACAAGGGGTGGTGATGGACAGAGTTTTTGAATTAAGCAGAATACTCTCACCCAGTCAAGAGATCAGGGCTAGATCCAACACCGTGTTTTAGCTCACTGCACCATCCCAGCTCAGAACATGGCTATATGCAAATTAGTCTGTTCCTGTCCCAGTGCATGATGGGAACAGGGCAAACCAAACTACCAAGCCAATTCTTACACTGGGAAGGAAACAAGCTTCCGGGGACCGGTTTCTGGCATTTCAGCCGTCGTCGGCCCGGCTTGCTTGAATCCTGATGGTGCAATGAGCAAGGGACTCACATCTGAGTATACCCTTCCACGCTTAGGGTGGACAAAATATTTAACAACAAGGGGTGGTGATGGACAGAGTTTCTGAATTAAGAAGAATACTCTCACCCAGTCAAGAGATCAGGGCTAGATCCAACACCGTTTTTTAGCTCACTGCACCATCTCAGCTCAGAACCTGGCTATATGCAAATTAGTCTGTTCCTGTCCCAGTGCATGATGGGAACAGGGCAAACCAAACTACCAAGCCAATTCTTACACTGGGAAGGAAACAAGCTTCCGGGGACCGGTTTCTGGCATTTCAGCCGTCGTCGGCCCGGCTTGCCTTGAATCCTGATGGTGCAATTAGCAAGGGACTCACATCTGAGTATACCCTTCCACGCTTAGGGTGGACAAAATATTTAACAACAAGGGGTGGTGAACTGCAGGGAACAGGCGCTCCTCGGCACAGTGCTGTAGAACCCACACATGTCGCAGCCTCGCGCTGCAGGCCACCAGCACTCCTCCTGGGCAGTTGAGATGAAGCTCTCTCCTTCACTAGCAATGAAATATAGCCCTCCTGAGGCGCTAGGGAGCAGGCAGAAAGGCTCAGTCACTGAATATATCGCGCTCTCACAACACAGCACTGCCAGGGTCAGCTCCTCACCTCCTGGGCAGTAAGATAAAGCGGTCTTCTTCTCCAGGCGCTAGCCAGCAGGCAGGGCACAGTTGTAGCACTCACGAGTTGCTAGGTAGGAGGGCAGCAAGCACTACTGGGCAAGATCAGCGGTCAGTGGGCACTCATCAGAACAGGGCCCCAGTTTCTAGGAGCTCTCATCCTTTGAAACGTGGCACTCCTCCTGGTACAGCAGTTCTTACTCCAGCAGCGGGCTCTCACTGGCCCTGTACACAGCAGAGGGGGGAACAGATGGGCACAGGGGCCTTGCGGCGGTGCCTCCTGGCAGTATGTCCCCTCACACTCAGGTTCACTCTCAGTCTGAGCACATGGCATCCCAGCTCCGCTATTTATACGACCCTCACCCCACCTACCAGAAAGGGCTAGCCTTCTAGAGGGCTCCTGGCAGTTCCAGTCCCAACTGTCACTGAGGGGGAGGAGTAAGGCATCCTGGCACTTAGAAACACTTCAAACACTAGACCGCCAACCAACTCAGTCAGGCGGCACATGTGCAGACAGGAATGGCGTCCATTTTAAAAGTAACATTTTACAAAGGTGCATTCCTACAATGGTGGAAATACACCATTGCACAACATTTAACATTTGTATTTCAAATACATCGACATGACATGTTGATTCCCACAAAAGCGAACAAATTTAGGGAAAAAGGGCCAAGTCCAACAGGCACCATCTTCCAAGCTTCCAAGTGCCACTGGACAGGAGAGTCCCACCTCAGGCCTCCTTTACGTGTGTTGAGCTCACATCCTACTCCAAAGGGGTCGTCCTGCTATTGCGCTGTCCTTTATACCGACAGTTCTGCCATCCGCTGTTCTGCCTTCCGGACAGTGTTATGGGACCGCAGTACAGCCCACTTCTGTGGAAACTGCTCCAGCTGCTGACATGGATCCCTTCTCCTCGAATCTCATACGATGATCCACAGTTAAAAAATGATCTCCATGAAACCAATGGGGTATGTGGACAAAATATTGAGTAGAAAATATTAAGTCAAGCAAATATTGACTTTTTAGTATTGTGATACATAAATATCGTGATGCAGGAATATAGTTTACAAAAATATTGTTTTTTAAGGTAAGTGATATTGTTGTCAAAAATATCTGTGTTGGTAATATCGTTTACAAAAACTTTATGTATTTTAGTTTATTTTTATTGTATATGTCACAAATTGATTGTATAATTGTTGTTTATATTTTTAAATATAGTTTGTTATTTTTAAATGTAATTTAATTGTTAATTGTAATTTAAAGTGTTGTAATAGATTTTGAGATGTGTAGGGGTACAGGGTGGGAGGTTAGTTAACTATAATTAATGAATAATTATTTTTATATAAATAATATTATTATTTAAATAATAATATTATGTCAATTGTGTAATAATATATTTGTAAGTTATATTTTAGGTGCAGGTTTTTGGGATTGTAGGGGTAAAGGATGGGAATGTAATACATTATAATGAATTAATAATTAATCATTTCATTAAGAATTATTAATTGATCATTAGCTTTGTATCTTTTGTAATTATTATATTTTTAATTTACTTTGTAGGTGTGGCTTGTTGGGTATTTAGGTGTATGGGGTCAGACGATAATTAAGAAATAATTTATTGAAAATGAATATTACCTGTATTATAGATTATTTATTGGGCTTGTAGGGTTAAAGGGTGGGAAGTTATTTAAAAATAATTAATTATTAATTAATTATAGATTTTTTACGTTAATTGTTTAATAATTAATTAAGTAATTATATTTTTTCAATATTTATTTTAGGTGCTAGTTGGGTTTGTAAGCGTAAAGGGTGGGAAGTTAATCAAGTATAATTATTTGATAATCAATTATTCATTTAATATTTATTGTTTAATTGATAATTAATCATGTACATTTTGTAATTATTATATTTTTTAATTTATATTTCAGGTCTGGGTTGCAAGTATTTATACGGGGGTGTGGGTGGGACGGTAATTTAGAAATAAATAATAAAAAATTAATTATTAATGTATTATTGATTATCTAATTGATAATTGATTGTGTAAATTGTGTAATTATCACATTTGTTAAATTACATTTTAGGTGGGAATTTAGGTGGGAATTTGTAGAGGAGTAGGGTGCGAACTAAATTAAGTAATAATAAATTACTAATTAATTATACATTTATATTAAAATATTTAATTTATTGATAGTTGTTTTAATTATTTCATAATTACAAATTGTATATCATATATTGGGTGTGTTTTGTTGTGTTTCTAGGAGAATAGGGTGGGAAGCTATTTCGTAATAAAAAATATCTATGAATGTGTTAATAATTGTTAGGTTTATTATTTAATATGTTAATTGTGTTATATTTTTTTCATTTTAATTTTATTTTAATTGTTGGGTGTATATCTGTGAACCCGTCGGAAGAGGAGCTGAGTGGAATCCCCCATGGGTTTCCCTCCGACCGCCATCATCATAATACGGCGGTCGGAGGGAAACTCTGGATGTCGGGCGGAAAGCCTCCAACAGACTGTCGGATGGCTTTACACCCCACATCCAAATCGGACCCATAATTTTAATATTAAGAATGTTATCTTTTTATTCAAATATATTATTTGTTTCAAGTGAACTACTCTCTCTCTAAAGCTGCACAGAGTGGAGTGGGAATATTACATTTTACCCCTCCGGAGTCCAATGCTTTCCCTACAGTTGCAAAGACTGGAGTGAAAATAGTACATTTTACCCCTCTGGTGTCCAGCGCTTTCCAGACTGTTGCACAGACTGGAGTGGTAATAGTACATTTTACCCCTCTGGTGTCCAATCCCTGTTTTACTGTTGCACAGACTGGAGTGGAAATAATTAATGTTCCCCTCTGGTGTCCAACACTTTCCCTACTGTTGCACAGACTGGAGTGGGAATAGTAATTTTTACCCCTGTGGAGTCCAGCGCTTTCCCTACTGCTGCACAGACTGGAGTGGGAATAGTATATTTTACCCCTTTAGTATCCAGCGCTTTACCGACTGTTGAATAGACTGGAGTGGGACTAGTAAATTTTACACCCCCTCCCCCCTGGAGTTCATCACCTGTTTTACTGTTGCACAGACTGGAATGGGAATAGTGCATTTTAAACCTCAGGGGTCCAACCCTTTCCCTACTGTTGCACAGAATAATATATTTTACCCCTTCGGAGTCCAGCATATTTCCTAATGTTGCACAGAATGTAGTGAAAATAGTCAATGTTACCCCTCCGGAGTTTAACACTTTACCTACTGTTGTACAGGCTGGAGTGGGAATTGTAAATGTTACCCCTCCGGTGTCCAACGCCTGTTTTACTGCTTTACGGACTGGGTTGGGAATAGTAAATCTTTACCCCTCTTGGGCCCATCCCTTTCCCTATTGTTGCACAGACTGGAGTGTGAATAATATATTTTACCTCTTTGGTGTCCAACACTTTCCTTACTTTTACTCAGACTGGAGTAAGAATAGAGAATTTACCACCTGGTATCCAATGCTTTTCCAACTGTTGCACAGACTGGAGTGAGAATAGCAAATTCTACACCTTCGGAGTCCAATAATAATTGTATTTTTTACGGAGTTTTATATAACCCAAACTTGACCCAGTATCGGGTATCAGAGTGTTTTACATAGCACCAGTTGCGTTACATGAGGACACATTTATTTTTGTTAGGCACAGGGAGATTAAGTGATTTGCCCAGAATCACAGGATGTTAGCATCATTGCAGAGGCTCGAACCCAGTTCCCCAGATTTGAGGTTGACCGCCCTAGCCGTTAGGCCAACTCCTCTTCCTAATGCTTTCCCTACTGTTGTATATATTGCAGTAAAAACAGTTTATCTATTGTTCAAGTGTTACTACTTGTTAATATTGTTTAAATGTATATAATATTATTATTTGTTCAAATGTGTATTCTTTTTTATAATATTTGTATATACATATATATGCATTTTTATACATTTTTAATCTATTTTTGGTAAATGTATTTTTTCTGTTTAATTTGCCCAGTTACGGATCCAGCCACGTTAAGTTGCATGCTTTACATGCGGGCCTCCGCATCACTTTCTGCTTCTGTGCAAGGATGCCAAGCTACCACCTCCAACTTGGGAGTATGGCTCTATTGGAAAAGCTCATCACTTTCTGTGCACTTAAGGATTGTTGGTACCATTTTTCTGGCTTGGGAGAAGCCTAACTGTAGACAACTCTTCGCCTGTGGAAAAGTCATCTTTATTTGGAAGCTATATAAAATCACAAAGGCAGAATCCATGGCTTAGCGCATTTCTCTGTCACTCCACCGTTTAAGTCTGAACTCTTTGTGCCAGTCCCAAGACAAACCATTTTGAGGTGTTCTTTATGTGCCTCCACAATCATTGCTTATTTCAGCAGTCCTTCAGTATCTCCGTGATTTTCACCAGGTACATTATATTCCATAATATATACAACTGAACTCTACCAGGATAAAACAATACCAGACATTTGTGTATAATATGCCAAATGCTCAAATAATTTGCTGTGATTTACCCAAGTAGTTCACCTGATTTACTTCAATATTCCAAGTAAGACAGGAATATAGTGGCATTGCTCCTGGCTTACTTTAAGAATTTAGGAGTAGGCCAGGAGTACTACAAGAGTAAATCATAGTGAATGAACAGGATGTTCTGTTGACTATAAAATGATTTAAGGCATTATAATAAAAAAGAGTAACTCATAGCAAAATTATTGTGAATAGGGCCCAGTTTCTGCATAGCACCCATTTCATGTTTCAAACCTTACATAAAACTGACACTTCCCTGTTAACCTCTGTACTTGCCTATGAATGGCAGCTGGCTTTCCCACCCCTGACAAACTCTTGTTGGCAGACACTGTGTCCACCTGATGCTATTTGTGCCGCACCACACTCAAATCCCATTTGATCATCTTTATCAGATCATTCCTAGAGCCATTCCCACAGAAACAAATTAATATTACATCTGGTTTAAATCACATATTCCTCAATCCCATAGTGTAGGTAGAAACTGTACCAAAAGCATGTCTCCTTCACAGTACCAGTAAATACCCACCTTTTCCTCGTCTAAGCCCAGTTATTGCCCATAACATTGTCTCTCTGCTCACCTTTCCTCAAGTGTCTGCATATTCAAACCTCTTTTTTTGTGTCTCCTTCTGACTCACTGTTCAGTTGATAAAAATACGTGTTCGTTTTTACAACCCTACCGGTTGTTTTCTGAGATTAGTATAACACCACCCACACTTTGACCACCATCTACCGTTGCCTGTACTTCACTTACTTACCTTCTCATGCCCAAATATGCTCCCACTCTCCATCCCTTTCAATCATATGTAACTTCTATAAGCTTTAGTCATATTTTTCTATCCCTGAACATCTAAAAGTCACCCAAAACCTTGCATCCTTTTGTTCAGTTTAGCATTTTCCTGTCCATGTATGTATTCAGTTTTCCTGACAGAACACACTACCTTCCCCCTAAAACCTTCACAATTTCTGTCTTACAAAATCCAGAAGGAACCAAAAGAACAGAATAGTATAAAAGGACAAGTGCATCCTAAAGTTCAATGTAGATGTGCAGGTAAGTCTCGCCTGAGCAACTATTACTTTTTAGATTTCAACTATACATCACTCTCCCCCATGTCTTGCTTATGACCTCTTACATGAAATGTTTTATGACATCATTGATAACATCACTGATGACATCTAAAATACCTTCATTGATGACAACACTGTACATGGCAGGGGATTGAGTTATAGTTTCTTCAGTTAATTAGAACTGGTGAATTTCAGTGGATGTTTGAGTTTAAAATGGTATGTTATACCTTACATTATACCTAACTGTAACATCACTTTAACCTTCATTTTTAACAGAAGCACCCGTCCTGAGCGCAGGCGGTTTTTGGAGAAGAATTGTGATGTACAATGCCTGCACCACCAAGTGTTATTTGGATCAGCGCAGCCCCATTGATTGGATTGGCAATCATGCAAATTGTTGAGGGACGTGGCTTAGCCATCTAACATGGCGGAAGCGCTCTAGTGAGGCTCCCGTAGTCTGCTATTGATCTGGCATTTATCCTACCTCCTGAGTATCCAATTTTCTGCCTCGGTGCCTGCGGATACCTGGGGACATTGCTCCGCAGCTTGTGACAACCCTCTGGAACCGCCTAGTCGAGAGTGAGTGGTGGAGACGGGCGACGCGATGGCCTGGTGACTGTGAGATGAGGTGCCTGTCTCTCCGGCGCCTGCTAAGCCGCCAGAATCAACACCTGGTGCGGCTGTACTGAAGACGCTGGACTAGAGGGGCCGGGTCCCTGAAGACCGGACTGGGTTAAGGCGTGGGGCTTGACCCGTTCCTCGCATGCCTTTGAGCCTCTGCGCAGACCGCTTGCCTGGTAGGGGGCCTACACGCTGCGGCTGAGTCAGAAGTGCATGAGACTGTTGTGTGGCCCAGTGAGGGGGTGAAGTGGGAGCCCCCTGCTCGGGATCTAATTGAACTCTGTGAATCCTGCCTGGACTCCGCTGATTGCCCCGGTGAGTGATAGCTGAGAGCGTGGTGGGAGCCGGGGCCTCGGGCTGCATGGCGTCCGTTGCGTGGCCGAGGCCGGGGAGTGGAGGCCGCGCCTGACTGAATCCGCCTGCATTTGGCAGCCTGTTGCACCACAAGAGTGGGGTTTGTGTGGACATTGGGCCTCACACACCTGCTAGACCCAGCTGTGGAGGGCGCATCAGTGGTTGAATCGGACCGCGGCAGAAATTGGCGGTGAGCGCAGTGGGTTCTTGGGCCTGACCGGACTAAACTGATGTTCGCTGGAGTTGGAATCCTACTATTGGGCTGGGACTGTAGTGATGGTGGCCACGCCTTGGCGGTGAGGCACTGAGGGTCATATATTGGGCCAATGGTTGCTGTGAGACTCTTACCCTGTCATCGGTTGTGCGATACCCCACCTGGTTGGCAGTGCGCGATGCCACCGATGTGCCTCCTATCCCTCACATCTATCTGTGTGGCATGCTACGGCTATGATCGCCTCCTGAGTTCTGTACCTTGCGCTGGATGTGGGAGAGTCCTAATTTACGGCATGTGTCATTGCTGCATTGGGGACTAGGGGCTGTGCTCTGACACGCATTAGGGGATGTTGGGGTACCTAGCTCGCGGAGGCGGCCGAACGAGGTTTGGTGTGGCTTGTGAATGCGGTGGCCCCGCCTGGTCTGACCCCCTCCCTCCCCCCACTGTGGGCACTTTTCCTGGAGTTTGCCGTCCACTTTCTACCTATAAGTACAGCAGGAGATAGCTGTGTCCCGGCTGCCGGATCGCCCCCCTTATGACCCGCAGTGCTCTACAATGGCAAAGGTCAAGCCGCCTGTGCATCCTCCAAACAATGCACACTTGATAAATATACTGGGACAGTAGCTTCAGGACCTTCGCTGGGTGGCCTGGAGGCCCCTATGTTGGACAATGCGGCGCTATTGGCAGCAATCACGCAGTCAAGGGAAACACTGGAGGCCAAGATTGGTGTAGTGGGTACGGATGTTATGTTGCTTCGGCAAGATCTCCGAAACACCGTGCAACGTATTGCAGAAACAGAGTCCCGAATTTAGACTGTGGAGGACACAGTAGACACATTAAAGAAAAAAGTGGCGACTCTTGAAACACTCACCAGGGCTTGGCGACACGAGTGTAAGATGCGGAGAGACCCGCCCGCAGAAATAATCTCTGCTTTATTAGATTTCCAGAGAGATGCAGAGGAAATAGAGATGAGGAGTCTCACCACGTGGCTCAAGGGATCGCTCGCACCTGATACTCTTTCCCCATGCTTTGTGTTGGAGCACGCTCATCAAGCTCTGTTGCAGAATCCGCCGCCGGGTGCCCGTCTTCACCCAATAATTGCTTTTCCCCTCAGTTATATAGACAGAGACATCATCCCACAACAGGCGAGAGCAGAAGATTCCCTTACTTATGACTCTCAGTGCATCTTTATATTTCCGGCTACTCCAGACTTATACATCAGTGCTGACAGTCAATCCTCGAGGCTATTGCTCGACTTCGGGGTCCCAAACTCCAATGCTCCCTGTTGCATCCGGCTCGCCTGTGGGTGGAGTACCAGTCACACACCTACTTCTTCACGTCCCCGGAGGAGGTATTTCAATGGCTTGAAGAAACAGTGAAGATTAAGCCTCATACTCTGCCTCGGATTGACTCAGACTCGTAGTCCAGCAGACCTGGAAGTGACCACCTTATGACAGATGGCAAACTGATGTTCACGTTCTAAGAAAAGGTCCAAGACTCGCAGTAAATCCCATAAGTGACCATCCGATGATCGGGCGGAACCCTCAGCGTCCTGAAAGATACATCTTTGAGAACTGTAACTATTCAAACTACATGACACTCAAATAATATGTATATGCAGGGTTCATGGTAGAAGAGAGCCTGATCTCTAGTTTTCACTATGTGCAGGAGACTTGTACTGGGATCCATTGGCTGATTGTTGCCACTACCCCCTGTTGGGATCTGGGGTTACATCATGCTGCAACAGATACTTCCGTGTTTGCGAGGTATTGAGGTGGGGGGATTGTTGGGGAATCTGTTTGGGTATTTTTGTTGGTTTTTGTTAATGCCACTGTATCTCCTTATATGCGTGCCTCTGGGATTGCTTCCACCATTCAATCAGATACATCCATCCATGTGCCTCAATGCCAGTCATGATCCAAGACCCGGTTGCGGCTAAGGGCAGAGAACTCAGAGTTCTTAGTTGGGATAGCAATGGCCTACTTAATAAGATCAAACGGGGCGCTGTGTTGTGGCAAGCCAAGCGCTACAAAGCCAACATTTTATTCATTCAGGAGACCCACATAATGAGCACCAAGACACCTCTTTTGGGGAGGTTTGGCTATGCACAAACTTCTTATGTTAGAGTCATTAGACGTTCCCAGGGGGTTGCGATCCTCATACATCGTAGCGTCCCCTTTTTACATAGCAAGACATGGTCGGACCTCAAGGGTAGATTCATTGTGATATATGGAATGCTGTATGGTGAGCCCCTCTCACATGGACCCTTGTGGAGCGACTGACGACACTCTGGACCGAACTCCCACCAGGCTTGACATTGGTCAGGGGAGATTGGAACAACGTACTGTGCCTGTCAAAAGACAAGTTGTGCACCACAGTTCAAGCAACACGACCCACGACTCCAAATTACGGCCCCTAGTTCAGGGACTTGGTTGGATTGACTCGTGGACATCCCTGCACCCCACCGCATATGAATACACTTACTTTTCCAGAGCCCATGAGTCCTTTTCTCTCCTTGACTACCTCTTTCTTTCTGCAGCCCACAACCATAGATTACTCTCAGCCGAAATTCTCCTTAGGAACCTATCAGACCACTCACTGGCCTCTTTACGCTCCCAGTTTCGGGGGCGTCTATCGCCATGGCTGCTGCATGATTAGAAATAAAGATTACAAATTCACAGATCTCTAGTAGAATATTTTCTACAGAACATGGGTACGGTGGATTCTCCTGTTTCTCTGTGGGAGGAGATGAAGCCCACTCTTCGAGGAGTAGATATTGCTTTTTGCGCTGCGCGATGCCAACAGCGCCGTGATACACTATTGCGAATTTAAGCCCAGCTGCTCACTCTGGAGAGCGCAAGTAGAGGTGAGGAGGGACATATTGCGTGCAGGCATTTGCTGAATGTGCAGCCGACGTATGCCAGAGAACTCCTCGATAAGGCCCGGATTTGTTGGCTCGCCATCCAAAGCCAGATAACCAATAGGGGCACAAGTCCAGTGCTTTGCTGGATCGTTTATGACACTGACCCGGTGCCCCCAGACACGCCTGAGTTTACAGCGTTCAGATGAGACCACTCCTACGTCACTCATTGCAGATTGTTTTGCCTCCTTTTAAAGAGTTATACGCCCCCATGAAACTATCTCTGCAGAATTTATCTAGAAATTCATTGATGACTTCCCTCCTCGGGCTTTGTCTGATGAGGCGCTGGAGACTTTAGATGCATCCCTGTCGTGGGTGGAATTTTTAACCACACTACTCGTTATGAGAGCGGGAAAGGCGCCTGGTCAAAGCGGCTTCGCCTGCAAATGTTTTCAGAAATATCATCCGCAATTGTTAAATCTGTATTTGGCTGCTCTTGAGGTGTCCGCGGAGGGTGGGTGTCTCCCGCTGGACTGGAGACATACGGAGATTGTTGTTTCCTTGAAGCTAGGTCGGCCTCCGGAAACAATAGTCGTCATATCGCCCGATATCTTTGCTCAATGTTGAGGCCAAACTCTTGGCCTAGGTGATCGCCAACAGCCTGGTTCCTCATATCACAGAGCACGTTCACTCAGATCAGGTAGGCTTCATGCCTGGCCGCACTACACAGCATAATATCAGACACACACACAACGCTATAGCTGAGTCTATAGACTTGGAGGTCCGGCTGCACTTCTCCTTGCAGATATGAATAAGCCTTTTGATTCTCTTAGATGGACCTATCTCTTCTCCTTACTCGGCTGCCTAAACATTGGTCCCCTTCTGTTGAATCTTATCCGCCTGTTATATATAGCCATAACAGCATCGGTCGGGGTGGCAGATTTGGCTTCGAGATGCTTCACCATCGGGCGAGGAACACGCCAGGGATGTCCACTCTCCCGATATTTATTTGCGCTGGCTTTGGAGACGCTGGCCGCTTGGATAAGAATTGATGCGCATGTACGTGGCTTCGAGTGGGCGCCAGGAGTCTCTGACCACATAGCACTGTATGCGGATGATGTAGTATTCTTTCTCACAAATCCTGATTGGACTGTCCCATGTCTCCTTCACATTATGCAAATTTTTAGAGAAACTTCCGGCCTATATATGAATCGGGGTAAATCCTTTTTGTGGCAATTGCAGGATGGAGATCGATTGGGCGACTGGTCACATGAGGTAATGTTGGTCCCATACAGCTTTAAATACTTGGGCGTGTTCCTCTCGGGGAAGAATCTAGCCCTCCTGTGGACACAGGTGAGAGATCAGACACGTGTGTAGTCCGACATGCCACTATCTAATTTTTTAACAGGGAATTATACTCAGCTGGATTGCACTCAAGATTCTAGTTTAACAAGTGTATTCAATATAATCAGTTTTGCAAACACATTATTTGTATAGTTCTGTGTGCACCAGGAAAGGTGCTCTGCTGGCCACCTGGTTCGTAAAATGAAAAAGTAATTGCCCAGATCTCTATCTGGGGATGCCCAGTGCACTACAATGGCGTCACATAATAGTGTACACAATTTTTTCAAGCAATTTTAAAAAAAACATTTGCTAGCTGCTGACTATTAAGCAACAGTTCTCAGTCCAATTTTCCAGGAATCAAAAATGACAGTCCAAACTTCAAATCATAAAGTTCCTGCGAGTCTGCTTTAATTCTTGATTGTTGCAGAAGTAATTCACAAAATGACAAATGATATTGATTTTCTTCAGCTTAAACAGAAGTTTTAAAAATCCCATGCATTTCGGGCTGTTTAAGGAAAGCCCTTCATCAGGGGAATCTGCAGGGTATTAATGAATTCAATAAGTAAAACATATTATGAGGTAAACTCAAGATCAAAGGCTTAAGCTAGAGCAAGGACAAAACGGCATTCAATTTGTTCACGCCACTATGCGGTGCTGAAGACCAGTTTAGAAAAAAGTGCAGCGGTGCTAATGTGTGGTGTTAACCGAAGAGTGAAAAAACTGGAGATACTATAAAGTGTGGTTGTTAATCTTGTGCACAAACCAAAGTGACTTTCACCCATTAGTGCTGTACATCCATAAATAATTATTGTACCTCTAACGTTTTACAGGAATGCCTCTAAGTGTAAAGATAAACCAACAAAGTATCAGATGACTGCATGATAAAAAAAGAAAGAAACAATGTGACCTAACGCTACTGATATCTGAGTCTCGCTGTAAATAGTATAGTGGAAAAAAACGATGGCGCTTACCTAAATGCGTATCGATTAGTATCAAAACGCTCGTAGATAATCACAACTCGTTTAGGCAACCTGCAAGGAGGGTTAGGTGTTAAATATAGAAATATAAGAAATCGTCTCAGACTTAGTCCCAGAAGCTGACGAGTCAAAACTCACCCTAATTTTCAGACGCGATACCAAAGGAATCAGTATGAAGACGCCGGCTCCAACAAGGACGCCCGGTGGTCTTCTCACGTTAAAAACTTTGTCGACGCAAAATTATAGTAATAGAAATGGGACTATCTAAGGAACCTAACGGTGTCCATTGCTAAAAGTGTTGATACGTGGTGTATTGTGACATTACTAACTAGACGGGTGGTAAAGTGAAATGTACAAAAAATATTGCTAAAAATATATAAATGATAAAAAAATATATAAAAAGACCCGAAACTTAGTGAATGTATTAGTGTACCCGCAAGTGAAAAAGCGCGGCATTGCCTTTGTGAATCCAAAACTAATGTCATTCTGGAGCACCAGAGATCAAAACATGATGAAGCATAATGACAAAATGGAGTGAATAATATATACAGTCAATTTAAAATAGCACCAAAATTCAAACATGATGAGGCATAATGAAATGATGATGTAAACAATTTAAACAATTCATATAAAATAAATCAATGTGTAGAGAGCACATATTTCATGTTGAAAATACCACATTGTTGTGGAACAGAATCAGTAAAATTGCGTGAAAATCAGTTACCAGAGCACTACACTGATTACAAAAAGCAAGATATTCAAATTTATCATTCAAACCAGTTGGAGACAGTGTTTGCATGAACAAAATCCAATGCGACTCACGTTGTGATAACAACTTAGATATGTCTCTCTCTGGACGGGTTTCTACCACCTCTAAAACCCTGAATCTTAGTTGAGCAATTGTATGCTTTTCTGCATGCCAATGTAGTGCTAGCGGAGAGCTAAGCGTTCTTGTCTTGGTGCGACTCTTGTGTTCAGTTATGCGTGTGCGAATAATTTTCTATGTTTTTCCAACATAATACAAGTCACGAGGACATTTGATCACATAAATTACATGATGACTATTGCAGTTGGCATTGAAATTTAAAAAAATCTTTTTCCCTGATCGGGGATGGGGAAGACTTTTACCTATGATAACATTGTTACAATGTGAACAGTTCATGCATTTAGACATTCCTTTGAACAGTGTTTCTACTTTGTTTTTGGATTTATTCAGAATCTCTTTAAGATTACATGATCTCTTATTGCAAACAATGGTGGTTCTGCAAACATTCCTTTAAAATCAGGTTCAGATTGAAGTAGAACCCATCTTCCTAGTATGATGGATTTCAGAAGTTTGGAATGGGTCGAATATGTGGATACAAATACCTCCCTGCTTGAACTTGGTTTTTTAGTTTTCTTTTTCAACAGGTCATTCACGACACAATACTGATGGCCTAGTGACTGCCTGCTCCACTAACGAGGGAGGATAACCACTGCTTAAAAACTTGTCTTTAAATTCTTCAATTGTCTGCAAGCCAAACTGGGGATTGGAGGTAATGCGCCTGATTCTCAAAAATTGGGAGAAGGGCAAGTGACGTTTCAAGGACCATGGATGAAAACTTTGATATAGGAGAGCATTGTTGCGATCTGTGTGTTTTTTTTAAATTGTGGTTTCAATGGTGTTGTTGGATAGTGTGAGCAAAACATCCAGAAATGCTATGCTTTGAGATTCAATGTGATGGGTGAATTGAATTCTAGAGTTGATGGCATTCAATCTGAGAAGCCGAGTTTCTAGATCATTGCATGATCCGTGCCAAACAATCAGTATATCGTCAATGAAACAACTGTATACTAAAAGGATGGAGGTCCATGATGGATTGGATAGATTATGCTCAGTTTCAAATTTAAGCATTAAAATGTTAGCATAGCTGGGGGCTCCCGAAAAGCCCATCGATGTACCGCATGCTTGAAGAAAAAACTGTACCTTCCACTGAAAATAACTGTGAAATAGACAGAAATTAAGAATTTCCAAAAGGAACACTTTATTAGCCCTGAGTGTATCTTGTCTTAACAAGTTCCATTCAATGGCTTCAATGCCTTCAAGATGAGGAATGGATGTGTACAACTATCTAATTTTTGGCAGATCTGCCATTTTTAAAATGATTTCCCTACCCAGTCTTCTATACCAACTTTAAAATCATCCATATCCAATAGAGCTAACGTGGTTCCGTCGGTTAAATGCGATTTTGGCCCGCTTTCTTTGGAAGGCGGTGAGTCAAGAGTGGCCCTGAGGACTAGTTTCCAATCTATATATCTGGGGGAGTGGCCACCTCAGATGTCCGGGCGTACTATATGGCTGCACACCTTCTCATCCTTAATGACTGGTGGTATGGCGACCGGAGAGACCCCGTGTGTGCTGTGAAGTGTTGGCTGCTGGGAGACCATGCCCTGCACACGGTCGTCTACTTTGCGGCACTGCTATGGGGGATTGTCGCCTGCGACGAGTACGGTCTTTAAAATCTGGACGTCCGCGCTTCGCATGATGTGCTGATGGGGGCATGGGGGAAGCTTACGAGGGAAACTCCTCTTTGGAGCAATGGGCAGCTGGCGCAATTATCTGGCTTTCCGGGCTGGGAAGCTAGTGGAATAGGTACAGTGGGTGCGGTTGTGCGCGGCTGCACTTTAAAGTCTTTCCTTGACATTGAAATGGAATATGATATGCCCCGCACACAATTTTCTAATATCTTCAGTTTTAACACGCCTTCAACCCATATTTATCACAACAAACAGAGTTACCTGAATTTAATCCCATTGAGGCAAAGGTCTTCATGGGTGAACTGGGAGGCCACAAAAAAACAAAAATGTTTTGTACACTTATCAACAACACACCCACAACACTACATAAAACAAGAGAGGCTTGGCAACGTGATCTGGGCTCCTTAGAGGAGGACGATTGGGTGGAGGCTGTAGATTCCCCGCGTAGCACAGTCATAGAGGCCCACTTACTCCTTATCCAGTTTAATTATCTAGATTTGGGCATATTTATTAAAAATCTGTTTAGCGAGACCTAAATAACGATTTTTTGTGAATCGCTATTACGGACTCACAAAATGGAATGAATGTAGGAATCGCAATATTAATTGCGATTCCTTAATATTCCTTAATTGCGGATCGCAAATTACGATTCGCAATTAAGGAATAGTTTCCCATACATTCCTATGGGCTTAGGGGCCCATAGGAATTAATGGGAAGACATTTGAAATTTGCGAGTACCCATTAGATACTCACAGATTGCGAATGCAATTTCAAGGGTGCAAGGGTGTCAAAAGGACATCCTGTATGTTTGTGTGCACATATGGCGCACAACAAAAAAAAACAAAAAACAAGGCGATAATGGACAGAGCGCTGAAACTTTTTAGACACTCACCCCCAGTCACAGATCTGGGTTGAATCCATCATCATTCTTTAGCTCACTTCGCCACCTCAGTTCAGAACTAGCTATATGCAAATCAGTCTTGACCCTGTGCCTCATGGGAACTGTGCAGTCCGAACTGCCAAGCCATGTCTTCCCTGAACCGGAAACAAGCATCCTGGGACCGGTTTCTGGGTAACGTCCTTCATCAGCCAGGCAAGGTTGAATCCAGTGGCAAAGTAAGCAAGGGACCCACGTCTGGGCATACCCTGTCAACTTAGGGCTAACAAAGCAAACACAAGGAGATGCTTGACCCTGTGCCTCATGGGAACTGTGCAGTCTGAACTGCCAAGTCAGGTCTTCCCTGGACCGGAAACAAGCACCCTGGGACTGGTATCTGGGTAACTTCCTTCATCACCCAGGCTAGCTTGAATCCAGTGGCAAAGTGAGCAGGGGACCCACGTGTGGGCATACAAGTAGTGATGTTGCTTGTATTTAACAAATAGTTATTTATTTCACAACCTCCACCCCAATACTTTTTCTTACTCTGTAGTTGCTTAAATTAATATTTGTTATTGTTGCCAAATGTTATTGGATATTCGGAAGAGCAAATGGCTTTCATTGCAAAATGTTTTGAATTGAAAAAAAAACAAAGCAGTGCCACACCCACTAAGGTTTTGCTAATAAACAAACTTTTAAGATAAATTTGCAAAAAATATAAATGCAGTTTAAACATTTGATCCTTCTGTCTGTTGGCTTGCCTTCAACGTGATCCTCGTGTAGATTTATTTTCTCGTCTCTCTTTTTCCTCCGGCTATATCTTCAGGTAACAGTTATCCAGGTCTGTGGGAAAAAGGCAGGCGTTCAAGACTTTATACTAATTTGATAAAGTTGGAAAATCTAAACTCCCACAGAATTTAACTTTGCATTACTTTTTCTCCTGTGAGGAAAAAGCCCACATTTTTTTGTTGTGTTAAATCTTGTGCAAAAACACTCTTGTGGGAAACTTTCACACTAGGCAAAGTTGAGTGAAAGCTGCAAACTTTGCAGCTTCATGTTTGTATGAAAATGGCCAACTTTGCTAAATGTGGCCAGGTAAAAAAAATCACGCAACCTGACCCAAAACACTATTGTCTCGCCGGATGGAGTCCAGAGTGTTGGAGGTAGCTGCTATGGTGTTACAGTAAGCAAGGGGAAGGGTATTAGGAGGGCGGGAGAAAAAAGCGGGAAAGAGGGAGACGTTGGAGAAGGCTGAAGAGTGATTGTGAGAAATCATGACCAGTGAGAGTTAGAAATCGTGGTGTGCTATAAATGTGTGTGAAGGTGCAAAGTCGAGTGAGTCACAACTTTTCATTCATTTTTTAAAGTCCGGAAGGTTAGGTTGGGTAGTGCGAGCTTGCAAAGGTGTTTTTTTAAGGCGTCTTCAGTGACCATGTGGTGCGAGAAAAAATTGATTCTGAAGTGTGGCTCACTGGTTAGAGCAGGCAGACCCTGAAGCAGAGGTCAGACCTGGGACCAGGGTTCAATTCCCGACGCGGCAGGGTCTTGAGCTCAAATGTCCACGGACTCGATAATTCTCGCTTCGGTGCCTGACCTAATCATGGGTTCACACTCTGCAACTCTGGGCATTAAGCTTGCTTAATCTCCACAATGACCCCCCGCGGCGGGATGCCTGGCTTTCACCTTGGGGATGCCCGTTAGGGGCTATCTCACAGGGAAAAGCCAGGACGGGTTCCCAAGGCAAGCGCCGAGATGCCTCCGGGTAGGCGAGCGCTATATAAGAACATACAAAAAAAAAAAAAAAGCAAAGCGTCAGGCAGGGCAAGAGGTCAATCTCTTTTCTACTGTTCCGAGCTTCCATCCTGTGGCACAGTCCTGAGCCCCCTTCAGAATGTCCCCTGCTTACTGCCTGTGCACCTACTCCTCAGATGGCCCTTGTTGCAGACCCTCCTCCTACCACACTCTGCCTGCTTCCTCCTGGCATCGGCTACCTGCAGGAGAGGCTGCAGTGGTGCCCAAGGATTTCATGGTGGAAGATGTCCCGCCGATGCAGGCGTTAATTTGTGCTGGTGTTTGCCGGTGCTCGGCATCGACACTTAATTGTTAACATCAGCACTTACTTACTATATTCCATTGTTTCTGCTTTGTGTGACCAGTCACATTCATGGTAGTTTGAGGTTTAATATGGAGCGTATATTGTGACAGTGATGGCAGTTGCAGTCCGTAATCGGCTCCTGAGCAGTGCCTTGTGCCCCGGCACTTGTTTATTTACAAATTAAGCACTGTCATAGCACATCCTCAATAAATAGAAGTACAGCAGAGCTGGGCAGTTCTAACTTAGCCTTACGTCAAGTCGTGCAAAGGTTGTCAGTTTTGCCTATCTCTCTTGCTTTAAATGGATTGATTTATTTCCAAAAAATAATGCAATGCCTCACAGTAACCAAAATTAGCCCATGTTTTGTCCACAAAAGGTCCTCTTACAGAACAAACTTCTATGCGTAGACAAACTTCAAAACATTAGAGACATTGAACGCGTGCTGTTCAGTAGATCCCCTAGGTAATGTGGGACTTGTTAGGAGAATTATATGAATTGCTCCTACTCAACACCTGCCTGAAAGAGGCCTTGCATGAAAACCATGGGTGGGAGCGATGGAACCCCCAGTGCCTCCCATGGGACTCCTCCCTCATGCAAAGTAGCGCAAAACAGCTTTATCAAGACTTTGGGCGGCTTTGTGCCAGTTTGTGTGACTTTGCAGGGGCACAAAGTCCTGATGCCCCTGAGAGTCCCTGCTTCAGAGGTGTTGGGAAAACTTTTGCCCTGCTCATCCTCATTACGAGACGCCCGGGAGATGGGCAGTGTTTCCACCCCCTAGGGACGGGTAGCTCAAGGGGCAAGGAAAGGCAGGCCTGTTATAAGTGGGCTTCCGTGGTCTAGGATGGAACGAGGACTTACAGGGGGTCAGTAAGTCCAGGTCTGGTTGTCTTGGCCATTCCTTTTATCAGGAGATATCTGGGTGAAAGTAAACGGAACAACAGTGTTCCTGCAGATCTCAGAATTTCAATAGGGTTTGAACCTGCCATATTCTTTATGTTTTATCTTCTGGGAGTGCTGACCTGTCCGGGCTCAAGATGTAAGTAGAGTGCTACACGTGCAAACCAAATACTAGTACACCTAGCTACATAGACAACTATAAAACGAAAAGTTGAAAAGAAAATAATAAAATAATATAAATAATACAATATTGAAAACAGTCCGCAAGTTATGTTGTTATGTCCTTACCCAATAAAAACTAGGCGCAAAATTCCTTACACAATAGTTTTTAAATGTACAGCATCTGAATAATAGATGCACAACAAATGTAAAAAAAAAAATCTTTGGAAAGAACCCTGGGCAGGGGTCACATTGCACATTGCCTGGTCCCTCTTTTACAGGCCCACAATCTGCCCCCTGGCATCAAACAAAGGACACTCTGTCCCCCGCAGCTTTACGAGCCACACATTTCTCACTCTCTATGTAGTTTGAAGAAACTTGATTCACGTACACGCTTGTTCCCGGGGAGACCCCACCCAAGCCACCCACCCGCCCCGTGTCTGAGGGGAACTGGAGGTCGTGAGACTTGTGATCTTTCAGGGGAGTGACTTATTGGAGCCTTGGACATACAAATAGAGTCAGACACCCCTGAGGACAAAACATTCTTCCACCTCCTAGTGATAAACAAATGCTGGAACCAGACAAAAAAGGAAGAAAAATGTGAGACCACATACACCAGAAACAAACAAACTGAGTTGTTAAGAAGAACCCTCACTCACCCTAATGGTGACATGCTTCATCACGGGGTTCCCACTGGAGGAACCGAATGTCCCTCCAGTGTGCTTCGACGCCTGATTTGCAGCGGAGCGGGTTGTTGTGAGATGGACTTGGTGTATGTGACTAAGTGCAAGTGAAAGTGAATTAAAAAATATTAGTTGTACCCAAAATCAATTTTATTCAGCGGTCAACCAATATTATTAAAAACAATGTGTGGGATATTAAAGGTGGTTATATTATTGACCACTTTTGTCCCTTCAGTAAAAGGTCGACATGTTTCAGCTGTCTCTTTATATTTTTGCAGCTTTCTTCAGGACCAGTGACGTAAAAAATCCCTGGTGGTCCGTGCTCGCTAAGGCACGTCCAACCAGTGGATATGTGTGAAAAATAAGCATAAAAAAAGGGGATTACCGTCAGATACGGTTGCTGCAACCTAGTATTTCCAGGTGCACAAAGAACCTGTAATATAAAGCACAACATTAATGTATATTTTATAGAAACATTTGTATATTAGGCATACATTTTTCATTTGTAGTCCTTTTAATTCCAGCACAATAAGTCACTATTTAGTGACCTACTCGTTAAGTACCCAAATATATTTCAAATAATGAAAATAGGAATCTGTAAGAGTGACTACTCCATATTTAAGAGTAGTGCACGGAAGCTTATTTAGAAGAATAAGCCTTCCAGGTGAGTACATTTTCTCATCAATCTTGTTTAGTCAGTTTTAAAAAAAATTAATTCAGTTTAAAGTGAATTAATTTTCAAGGCACTCTTTCCTTCTTCGGTTTGTTGCAGATGACATCATGCCTTTCTTGTCCGTTAGTAACCATCAACAGCTTGAACAGCTCTTATTGTAGCCGCATTGAGTCTTGTGTGTTTTTGAGCGATCCGAGCAAAACTAGGACCTATGAATTTGCGTGACATCGCATTTTAATGCATCATGCAAGAGTAATCATCGAAAAGCTTTAACGCTTAATGCGTGTTACAGCTGAATAGCTCCCGTGACCTGGCCCACCAAGGGGCCTCATTAAAATGAAGCGCAGGAGCCGGCACTTCATTTTTAGGTCTCGCCTGTCGATGCGCATGCGCATCGAGCAAGCGAGACTATGGGGGCTTATCCACTCTTTATCCACTGCAAGGAATCGTGGCGATTCCTTGCAGTGCCCGTGACTTTTAAGCTCAATGCGCATGCGCATTGAGCTTAAAAGCGCGTGCACGTCCGTCTTGTTTTACCCGCTCCGCCCCCTCCCCTTCCCGCCGTGTCGCATTTCTCCTCCCCCCTCCCCTCTCTTCCCTCCGTCTTGTTTGTTTATTTTACCCGCTCCGCCCCCTGCCCTTCCCGCCGTGTCGCATTTCTCCTCCCCCCTCCCCTCTCTTCCCTCCGTCTTGTTTGTTTATTTTACCCGCTCCGCCCCCTCCCCTGCCCGCCGTGTCGCATTTTTTTTTTAAATCCCCACTTCCCCCCTGACGTCACAAACAATAACTTTGCAGTCTTTTTGCAGGGCCATCCTCACCTGAAACGTTCCTTTCTCCAACTTTTTGGACAGTTACATGACGCATCGCTGTGAGCTATTCCTGCAGAAGCACCCACGCTTCATCCTCTCCCTCAGCCATTCCCCAATTATTCGTTATAAGGATCCTAGGAGCTAGCTCTCGCTCCAGTTAACAGTGTGGCATCAGCAGGAATACAACACCTCGTGTATATCCGCACTTGCCACATTAGAACATCTAAAAGAGATTACAAAAGACTTTCAGGTAGGCACAGCACTGGACTTGCTCCAATAAACATGTTTTACGGAGTGAAAAGCAAACCTGCAGATAGATTTTCTTGCATTACCCCCTGGCGGCTGATCGCGGTTAAGCACAGACTAGACCGATGTTTGTCGGAACATCAAATAACCAGTCCCTGCTGTTGCTGACAGTGTATTTTGGTTTATTAAATCCCGTGAACGTTGAGCACTGCGGGGAATACACTTCACATTATGCAGTACCAGTGTCACGTTCCTCAGCGTTTCTTGCTACACAGCTCCTTCTGTTGCACCTACTTTCTGCCCTGGCCCCTCACCCTCTCCTTGAGGTGAGCTCGGCATCACCCTCGCTCATAGCCTCGAATCCATCACCCTGCTTCCAGTATGCACACCCCGAGCACGTCCTCGAAACACATTCCCATTCTGTCCATTCCTATGCATCATTCATTTATCACGCAGACACCTCTCAGATCCGTTTCAAAGCCAAACTGCAACTTTCTTGCACTCTCACTCCTCCTCACTCACCCTCAACCCCTCACTCACCCTCACTCACCCTCAACCCCTCACCCTCACTCACCCTCACTCACCCTCACCCTCACTCACCCTCACCCTCACCCTCACTCACCCTCATTCTCACTCACCCTCACTCTCACTCACCCTCAACCCCTCACCCTCACTCACCCTCAACCCCTCACTCACCCTCACTCACCCTCACCCACCCTCACCCTCAACCCCTCACTCACCCTCACTCACCCTCACCCACCCTCACCCTCACTCACCCTCAACCCCTCACCCTCACACAGTGCAATAGGTCTCGGAGCATTTGAGTTAGAGCTTTTAGAAATGT
Organism: Lissotriton vulgaris; assembly: GCF_964263255.1. Classification (NCBI taxonomy): domain Eukaryota; kingdom Metazoa; phylum Chordata; class Amphibia; order Caudata; family Salamandridae; genus Lissotriton; species Lissotriton vulgaris. Next base: position 334,371,086 of record NC_141685.1, read on the forward strand.
TTATGGCTTTTTTTTTTAATTCTTTAGCATTGGCTACAAGAAACAAAAATGCTAAAGATTTACAAAAAAACCCATAAACAATTCTAAAAGCACTAACTCTAATGCTGCGAGACCTATTGCATTTCCAATGCTTGTTATTTTTATTTCGGCGGGGTTCGCATCCCCAGCGAGCTGTCCGCCGAAATAAATTTAAAAAATGCTTTTCTTTTGGCCCTGGGAGTCCTTGTGGGACCCCCTGAGCAGGCTTAGGGGGTCAGGGTGTTTCTACCATGCCCCCTTTTTTTTAGTCCTGAATTATCCAAGTTATGCTTTAATTTCCAAGAGAAAGTGTATAGACCGAACCTTTAGGCAGATCTTATTTATCCCCGGTCAATCCACCAGGTAAAGAAAGATAGATTTTATCGCCGGGTCAACACTTAGGGGCCCATTAGGATGTCGGGCGGATTGCCCCCGCCAGGCTGGCGGCAGCTACCGCCGGCCTGGCGGGGGCTATCCGCCCGGCATCCGGAAGTGAATTCCCCCTGCCACATTAGTATGGAAAGACCGTCGACCTCTTTTCTGCCCCGGTCGCCTTGCGGCCGGGGCGGAAAAGGATTAATATGGTGGCGGTGTCTAATAGACACCTCCAGCCATATTACGATGTGCCAATTCAGATGCCTTTCCGTGGCGGCGATGCCACCACAGAAAGGCATGCGGTCTTCACTCTGGGGGTCCCCTGCAGGGCCCCAGAGTGAAGGAGGGGTGGGGGGTGCACATGGGGGGTACCTGTGGCACCCCCCAACATTTGCATACACGAAGCAGCAGGCACCGCGCGGTGCCTGCCGCTTCGTGTATGCAAATGCATGCATGCATTTCTGACATTGTGAGCACCACCGGCACAATGTTAGAAATAAGGGATGTGCCCGCCACTGTGTTGGGCGCATCCTAATGCTAACGTCCGGACCCCCGCCCTTAAGGCCGGCGGTCCCGTTTTCCGCAAGGGTGGCGGGCGGGCAAAGTCCGCCCGCCCTCTATCCTATTGGGGGCCTTAGCCTCCTGGTTTAGGTTAACACCAAATCCTAGAGTTTTTCTTTAGACCGGTGCTTTTTATGGTGGTCCAAATAACCGAAGCAGCCTCCTTAGCCTACCGATAATCATTGGACCACAGAAAAAAGAATAAAAGAAAAAAGAAAAAGCTGAAGACCAGGTATAGAGAAAAAGATATTGATTAATAAATGAATAGGTGAAACAGCCAAAGATCTTTAGTGTAAAATCCAAGAAGACATTAGGAGAAACCAAAGTGTGGTATTAAGTGTATAGTGCTTACTAGTGTCTGTTTGAGGCAAAGTTTTTCTCAACCCAGTCATCCCAGATTTCCCAATATTTTGTTTTCTTGACCTGTTTACCCGAACGGTCGAACAAGGATACCCTTTGAATAGAGTAAATCCATTCCTCCTTCGTTGGGAAAGAGGAAAGGATCCATTTAATACATAATTACAGTTGTGCAAGGAGAACCAGTGCAAAGAAAAGAGCTTTATGGTTTTTAGTTAGAATTTGGTTATCAGGATCCTCTGGTAACACCTCAAAGATTATAGAGGGAAAACTAAGCTTTACCTCCAGACCCATAATATCTGATATGGTCTTACCCACTTTCTGCCAGAAAGCCTGGATTGAGGGACACAGCCAAAACATATGGATCTCGTTGGAACTATCTTCTCATTTCGGGCAATTCTTGATCTCACAACTTCCCATTTTTTATATTTTCTGTGGAGTTCAGTTTGCTTTGTGTACTGTGAATAGATGATTCTTTATTAACCCCTTCGCCGCGGCACAAATTTCGCCGTGGCGCGGGGGTGGGGATGAGCTCAGCGCTGCTGTTCTCGTGACGGAACCACGCCGTCATGAGCCATGGCTGGCCGTGGTTCCGTGATGGCCCCGCCTGCTCATTAATTTGCCCGCACAGGCAGGGAATTAATGCCGCGTGGGCAGAGCAGCAGCTGCATGACGGAACCACGCCGTCATGAGCAGACGCTGCCCGTGGCTTATGACGGCGTGGTTCCGTCATGTGCACGCAAGGGGTTTAAGGGGGCAGCTGTAACATGTGACCACAAATGAGACATTGATACTTGTCCCAATTTTTCAAGATTGGCATCCGGCAGGTCTCTCTTCCAAATCTATGTGTAGGCAACGTTCTTAGCTTCTCCACTTTGAATTAGCAACCGATACCACTCTGCGATTTCTTTTCGTTTTGTATGTCATAAAGAGATCTTTGACACCATGGCCCTTTCCCCTTCTAGCTCTTTTACTAGGGATTTTACCCAGCTTGAGAGTTGAAGAAACTTAAATTTCAAAACTGAATGCTCACAAACCAGGGAGAAATGCTTCCATGAGATTAATTCAGAGTCCACTGTAGGTTGTACCCAGGTGTCATTACCGCAAGATCTAAGTGAAATTGCGAGAGCATCCTCCAAACAAGCCGGAGTGCCTGGAGAGTCCCAGATTGGAGCTGCATCACTTTATATGGGATTTTTTAAAGTCTTCTCACCTGTACCCAGAGTTTAACTGCTGCCCCCAAGATCTTCAGTCTTACCTTCTTGAAAAATCTTGGATGACCAAATTTTAAGAGAAAGTGCAATAATACAAGTATAAGTCTGGGATAGCAATTCCTCCATGCTCTTTCTTTCTTCAAAATTTCTTTAGGGCTATTCTTACGCTTTTATTACCCCGGATAAAACAAGAGAAAGACCCTTGTACTTTCTTAAACCATAACTTCGGGAATTCTAATGGAATTGTGTTAAACAGAAAAGTGAATTTAGGGAGGATTGACATTTTTATGAGATTAGCCTTACCCAAAAAGGAAAGTGGAAGGGCGCTCCATGATTGCAACTTTGTTTTGACCATCTTAGTGACTTTTTCGAAATTAACTTGAGCTATTTTATCTATGTCCTTAACTATTTGAACCCCTAGATATTTCATTTCCTTCTTGGTGAGTTCACTCCTGGATTGGGTATTCCATTTCATCAACTCTGTCTTTTGTTGATTATTCATGTATCCGGAAACCTTTCTGAAACTCTCCAATTGAACCCATATTGCCGGCAATGACTGCTCTAAATTCCCTGTTAGTATCATAAGGTCATCAGCATATAATCTTATTTTCTTTTCCCATCTGTTACACCTAAAGGGAATGATATTCTGACAGGCTCTAAGTTTACATGCCAGCCGTTCAATATATATATTGTAAAGGAGGGGAAACAAGGCTCAGCCCTGCCTGGTGCCCCTACTTATCTTTATTGACCTGGTAAGATTGCCGTTGACGAGGATTTTATAAGATGGATTTTTATAGATAGCTTTAACTGTGGTTAAAAAGGTTTACTCTAAGTTAAGAAGCTGAATCATTTGGAATAGGAATGGCCAACTGACACGGTCAATTGCCTTAGCCGCATTGAAAGTCATTACCGCGAATGGGATTTTGTATGTTTGAGCCATGTCTATTGCTCCAATTAAATCATGTGTTAATTCAAAGAGCTGCCTCCCTTTCATAAAAACTTTCTGATCTGACTGTATAAGTGATCCTATAACCTTGTCCAGGCGTTTATTTATTATCTGAGTGTAAAGTTTATGATCACTATTTAAGAGAGAGATTGGCCTGTAAGATTCACAGGATCTTGGATTCTTATTGGATTTAAGTAGAATAAATATAGTTGCATCATCCCATGACAGCGGAATATCCTGACCTTCTGTGAAAAGTGAGTTAAATAAGTGAGTAAGAAAGAGGGCAAGCTCTTGTTTTAAAACGACATAGATCTCGTTTGGGATTGAGTCGGGGCTGGCAGCCTTTCCTTTCTTTAGCGTCCCGATAATTTGGAGAACCTCCTCCAATGTTATGGGGCGGTTTAAGTAAATTTTCTCCTGATTCTGTAAACATGGTAGATCAAGGGCTAAAAGGTAATCTCCTATATCTGATTTGTTTGCTGTTAAGTGTTCTGTATATACATTTTTGAAGAATTGGACAAAGGCGTCCTCAATCCCGAGTCCTCTTAAATAATATTGCCGGTGTTCGGGCATCTAAGGTCTCTTATCCAATTCCTAGACTGGTCAGCTTTTGTCTTCCAAGCAAGAAGCTTGGCACACCCCTCCCCATACTCATGGTGTGACAATCGACTAGCTTTCCACTTTTTTTTTTACAATCGCTTCTAAGTAATCCGCCAGTTTATGCTTAGCTGTTGTTAAGCTCTGTAGAATATTTAAATTGCAGAGCGTTTTTTCTAGTTTCCCTTGGTAGGAATGTATTTCCATTTCTAAGGTCTTTATCTCGCCCCTCGTGTTCTGCATTTGGGCGATAGAGATAGGTGTTAACACATCTCTTAGAAACGCCTTATATGAATCCCATACCGTGTTAAGCTGAGCTGTGTTAAGATTACATTTTAAAAAACTCCTTAGTTGCTATTTTCAATTTTTCAGTGACTGTATTTTCCAGCAGTAGTGATCAATTAAGGGTCCATCTACGGGGTGGCTGTCTCTTGACCATAGCAATTTCTGGGAGCACCGCCGAATGGCCAGACATATGTTCCGGGACGTGACTGACCTTTATGGTGTTTTTTACTGTGACAGCGTCAACCAGAAAAAAGTCAATCCTAGAACGGTGTCCACACTTCTTATTATGGAACGTAAACTTTCCCCCCACTGTTCCTTTCTTTCTCCAGATGTCTGAAATACCTATATCTGACATTAGCTGTTTCAGGGCTGCTCTCATATTTTTTGCCATTGCTGTTGCCCTATTTGATGTTGAATCCTGGTTAGGGTCCAAAACTAGATTAAAGTCACCGCCCATTATGAGAGGGTCCTTAATATTACTAAATGCAGGAGTAAGGTATATAGTGGGGACCGGTCAACTAGGTTTGGAGCATAGTAACCTACTAAATTCAGCCACGAGCCATTCATTTTGACTCTGGTGATTGTCCACCTCCCTGAGTGATCAACTATGCAATCCCCCAATATTGTTTGGACGGTTCTTTTTAAAAAAAGAACAACCCCTTTTATTGTAGCAGTTTTGGTAGTACAAACGCAGTGTTCTCTCCATTTTTGTTTTTTTTAAATTAACTCCCATTCCTCCTTAAGCAGGTGTGATTCTTGAATAAAAAATACATCGCTGTCCACGAGTTTTAGGTATTCTAGGATTTTTTTTTTCTTGATGGGACCCTAAGACCATTTATATTCTATTGTGGTACAAAACGGGGTGGTGATGGACGGAGCATCTGAACCAATCAAACACTCACACCCAGTCAACAGATCTGGGTTTAATCCATCGCCATTCTTTAGTCCACTCTGCCACCCCAGTTCAGAGATGGCCATATGCATATCAGTCTGACCCTGTGCCTCATGGGAACAGTCCAGCCCGAACTGCCAAGCCATGCCTTCCCTGGCCCGGAAACAAGCTTCCTAGGACCGGTTTCTGGCATTACAGCCATCTTCAGCCAGGCTTGCTTGAATCCAGTGGCAAAGTGAGCAAGGGACTCACGTCTGAGCATACCCTGCCAACATATGGCGAACAAAGCAGTACACAAGGGGGTGGTGATGGACGGAGCATCTGAACCAATCAAACACTCACACCCAGTCATCAGATCTGGGTTTAATCCATCTCCGTTCTTTAGCCCACTCTGCCACCCCAGTTCAGACATGGCCATATGCAAATCAGTCTGACCCTGTGCCTCATGGGAACAGTCCAGCCGGAACTGCCAGGCCATGCCTTCCCTGGACCGGAAACAAGCTTCCTTGCACCGTTTTCTGGCATTACAGCCGTCTTCAGCCAGGCTTGCTTGAATCCAGTGGCAAAGTGAGCAAGGGACTCATGTCTGAGCATACCCTACCAACTTATGGCGAACAAAGCGGTACAAAACGGGGTGGTGATGGACGGAGCATCTGAACCAATCAAATACTCACACCCAGTCAACAGATCTGGACCTTAATCCATCACCGTTCTTTAGCCCACTCAGCCACCCCAGTTCAGACATGGCCATATGCAAATCAGTCTGACCCTGTGCCTCATGGGAACAGTCCAGCCCGAACTGCCAAGCCATGCCTTCCATGGACCGGAAACAAGCTTCCTAGGACTGGTTTCTGGCATTACAGCTGTCTTCAGCCAGGCTTGCTTGAATCCAGTGGCAAAGTGAGCAAGGGACTCACGTCTGAGCATACCCTGTCAACTTATGGCGAACAGAGTGGTACAAAAGGGCGTGGTGATGGACGGAGCATCTGAACCAATCAAACACTCACACCCAGTCAACAGATCTGGGTTTAATCCATCACCGTTTTTTAGCCCACTCTGCCACTCCACTTCAGACATGGCCATATGCAAATCAGTCTGACCCTATGCCTCATGGGAACAGTCCAGAATGAACTGCCAAGCCATGCCTTCCCTGAACCGGAAACAAGCTTCCTAGGACCGGTTTCTGGCTTTACAACAGTCTTCAGCCAGGCTTGCATGAATCCAGTGGCAAAGTGAGCAAGGGACTCACGTCTGAGCATTCCCTGCCAACTTATGGCAAAAAAAGGGAAACAAAAGGGGGTGGTGATGGACGGAGCATCTGAACCAATCAAACACTCACACCCAGTCAACAGATCTGGGTTTAATCCATCACCGTTCTTTAGCCCACTGTGCCAACCCAGTTCAGACATGACCATATGCAAATCAGTCTGACCCTGTACCTCATGGGAACAGTCCAGCCCGAACTGCCAAGCCATGCCTTCCCTGGACCGGAAACAAGCTTCCTAGGACCGGTTTCTGGCATTACAGCTGTCTTCAGCCAGGCTTGCTTGAATCCAGTGGCAAAGTGAGCAAGGGACTCACGTCTGAGCATACCCTGCCAACTTATGGCGAACACAGCGGTACAAAAGGGGGTGGTGATGGACAGAGCATCTGAACCAATCAAACACTCACACCCAGTCAACAGATCTGGGTTTAATCCATCACCGTTCTTTAGCCCACTTTCCACCCCAGTTCCACGACATAATTTTCAGACTCTGCTTTTTCTGTCCTGCCTACATCTATCATTGGAAATTTATATATGTTAGGAAAACGGGTCTGCGTGTATTACCTATGAATAATAAGGCTACTAAGGCAGATCTCTTATCCTGATCGGTCTGGGGTAATTGATTAATATTTATAAATGAGGACAATTTTTTCACCACATGCTCCCCCACCTTGTGTAAAATCGTGAATTTTGAGTTGTATTTACATTTGTGTCCCTCCCCTTCCCTTCTATCCTACCCCACCACCCTGGGGAACCCTCCCTAGATACTAGAGGTATACCTGGACTACCTCTGATTTCGGGCTCCGTCTCCAACTAGGCAGACTTTTTTTACAATATTAAACAATTCTCATTTGGATGTACCTTTGATTTGGGAGATAAGGAAGTTAACATCAGAGGGATCTTTGAAATGAAACATCTTATTATTCGACATCACCCTTAAAGTGGGTGGAAATCATAGGGTGGCTGTGGCACCTAGGCCTTTTAGTTCTTGGATACATTTTCCTAATTCCCACTGTTTATCTTGTGTTATCCGTGAAATATCTGATCTGACACAGAGCGACCAGTCCCCTCTATTGTAGACACCTACCCTCAAGCCCTCAGCTAGAATTTTCTCCTTTATTAGGTAGGACTTAAAGTTGACTAGGATTCTTCTTGGGGTTTTTATTCCCTGGTCTTTTAGTGTATGGGTCCCCGTGTACTCCCTGAATATCATCCTCAAGGGTCAACCTTTCAATATCCGGATGCAGTTCTGTAAGAAGTTTAATAAATACCTTATGTCTGAACCCTCAATCTCCTCTTGGACATTCAATAGCCTGATATTGTTCCTTCTTGAATTATTTTTCATACTTTCCAACTTATCCTGCAGCTCTTTATCGCATTATTGTGGCCCTACGATTTCCAGAGTTATCTTCTACTTGTTTCGTGAGATCTCCCAAAACTGTTTCCATAGCTCCAACTCTCCCCGTTATCTCATTCATTTTTGTCTCCAACTTTTCACAAGCTTCTTCAATTTTGGATTGATTGACTTCTGCAACTGCACATTTTCCCTAATTTCTGTAAGTAGGGTAACTAATAATACCTCTGTAGAGGCTTGAGCCTCTGAGTTGTGATCTCTAGTGGATTTGCTTGGATCCACTGTTAGATGTTGTCTGAATTGGCTCTCTTCAGTCTCAGTCATGGAATTTTGGCAAGCACTTGTCATGTTGTCACCTTCTACCTCACCTGAGGATGCCAGTGGGGCAAATCTTTTTTTTAGAAATCCGGGATCCTTATTTACATCCATTCTCACAGAATTTAGGCTTTTAGGAGAGACAACAGAATACCATTGTAGTAAGTCACTACTACTGCCGTTGCTCGAAGTTGTAGAAGTCAATCCAAAAGTAGGCTGAATGCTCTGGGGGAGCTGGTTAGATTGATTGGCTATGGAAGTTTGTGCTTGAACCTTGAAATACGAATGTAGTGAAGGGGTAATTCGGTGGTTGGGAGGTTTAATCTTAGCTTTCTTTTTTTCTACTTGGTTAAGGTAGTCTTTTCTATCAGTGATTTTTTATTATTTAAAGCTCTGTGGGGGTTTTGAGGGTTAATTTGCACCGTGAAAGTAGTTTCTCTGTTATGAGACTCAGTCGAGGGCTGACTATTGTCCCAAATGTCTCTTCTTCTCAGAGTGTATCTATTTATTTTATTCCCCCGTATCTATCTCACCCAGAGCATCGTTGGGTTGTTGTTCCTTACTTTTAGTATCGCTTCTCTCACTGAGACCCCAGACCCCCCTTTTCCTCCTTACTCGGGGCATTTGTGGGTGCCATAGGCACTTCTCTGCTTTCTACCAATGCTCCTCATTCCTTGTTTGTGCCCCCGTCAGGTCTTTCTTGTGCTCCTTTTTTCACCCAGCCCGGCTGCGCCTGCACCCCTACCCCAGCCAAGGAGAGCCGAGCAGAGACTCCGGCAACTGGCGTTGTCCACACACGACTCTCGCTGCCCTGAAGCTGATCCTTGCGGCGGTGCGCCTGCCACGCGCAATCCGCTCTGCTGCTTCTGACCTGCGGCTCCTTTGCTTCTCCCCTTCCGCTCCCGCCGCCACCGTCAGTACTCGCGTCCCCGCCAACAGCATGCCGGCGGTCTCCAAGCAGGTAAAGATAAGCTGCAGTGGTGAAAAAAAGTTCTTAATCTCTCCCTAACTCCCTTGCTTATTTGATTTTGCTCAAACTAACAACATCCAAACTCCACATATTACTAACATTCCACCGAGTGGAGTGAGAGCCTACGCCCGCTTCTAGCTAGCGGCCGCCATTTGCCCCCTACTCTCTGTAGAAACAGGATATCATGCCCCCTTTTCTTGTTTTTTATCTTTGTTTTAAAGTTGTTTTTGTGACTCGGTTCTACCGAGTCACAAGATGGCTGCCAACACTTCCTGGTTTGGAGTGTTGGCAGCCAATCACAGTGAAGCTCGTGCTCTGGAGGGTTCGCAAACCCACACCCGCCCTAGATATCAAAACTTTTTCTTCTTACTAATTTCTCAGGAACTACTGAACAGATTTCCTCCATTTAAAAAATGGGCTCTTTCTGAACTAAAGGCTACCTTTTTGCAAAATTTGGTGTAATTCCGTTCAGCAGTTCGGGCTGTAGCTTTGTCTAAAGTTTCCTATGGAAAATTACATGGGGAAAACGTGTTTGGGAACCCCCTCTTTTCTCGGGCCCGCTTGGCGAATCACCCTGAAACTTTCAAGACAGTAGCTGACCAGAGCTGATCACTAGTTTGGACAATTTTTCAAAGATTCGTCAACCGGCTCTAAAGTTATTGGGAAAACAAAAAAATGGTTTTCCTATGGAAACTAGGTCCTAACTATAACTACCATATATATATATATATATATATATATATATATATATATATATATATATATATATATATAGATGTGTATATATATACATATATATATATATATATATATGAGGTACGTCCAGTCCCTAGCGCAGCGCAGTCAGCCACACCGTCAATCAGGAACCAGCGAGACCCAACGTGGTGCAAATTGATTTTATTTAAAGTTTAGCCCAGCACCAATCCGCAATGACGCGTTTCGGCTAGAGATAGCCTTGATCACATGACAACGTCACGAGGGATGACCACCCCTTTTAAAGTGCAAGTAGTGCCATCACATGTAATAGAAAGCGAAAACATACTCAACTTTCAATTAGGTTACAAGGTTATTGTAAAATCACTGCATAAATGCATTTGTCGCACACAGAAAATATCTACATTCGTTTGACTCACATTGTTAAGATTCATGGCATGGCTAATAAATAAACTTCATAATATACAAAAGTTAAAAGCCAATAAATAATTATAAATAATTATGATGCCATTAAAATTTTCACTGCAGCAGGTACTTGTTGGTTTAGCTAGTTCCACCATTGATTACTTAACAAGTACTGCAGTACATATAGAGCGGGCCACAAATCATGGTTACCTTCATGTTAAACAAAACAGAAAACAGAAGTAGATATGCTGCCCAAGTGGGCTACTACATATTGAAATTGTCAGTTTTTAAGTCAATTGTGCAAAAACGCTGTTTCTCAAGTACATTACATGTTAGATGGCTAAAGTGCTACCATAAAGTGAGAATGTGCAATAATAAATGTTAAATCATTATATTTCTGAAATTTTAAAACACAGGTCAAAAAGACGAGGGTCCAGGGTTCATGTTAAAAAATAACCTCACCAATATATATGTATGTATATATACATATGTATATATATATATATATATATATATATATATATATTCAATGAAAAAACCATTGGTTTTAGGCCATATATAGTTAGGGATTTGCATTTAGAAAACCTTATTTTACTCGCATAAAACCATTGAAATTCCATATATAGTTATAAGCGCTAACTATATATCGCGCACCCGCAATCCACTGCTGATGATGTCACATATTACATCATTCATGACATGGTTAGTGACATCACTGATGACATCACTGATGACATCTCAAATGACATCACTGATGACATCACTGAAAACATCTCATTTGACATGACTGATAACATCACTGATGATATCATTCATGTGATAATACCATGAACCTCTTCAGACTCTAATATAACCTTAGATACAATCAGTGTAAACAGACAGTCACAGACTGTCACTCATCCATGGAGTTACTCACACACCTAGTCAGTTATGCCAAAAATCAATCACACTTCCATTTTCTCAACTATACAGTTATACACACCTTACTTATTCAAACATATACTAACACATATTTACTTTACTCTCTTATACAATCTCTGATACATGTTCACAATGATCCATACAGCCACTCACACATTCACTGGCTCTTATGCACAGTTATTTATAGATGTCAACTCTCACATGTACTGTGTTTTACATATGTACTTAATTTGACATGTAGCACTGAGATATCCATTCACTCACTAATACACTCATGCACAGTCAACCGCCCATACAGCTGTTTGCACATGCACTTTTGAATCTATACATATAGTGAATCAACTACTCACACATCTATGTACAGAGTCACACACTTTCCAGCCACCCATACACACACACTCAGTTTCCCATACAAATACTTGGACAACCAATCAATAACCCATACAGTTACTCATATAGCTACTGATCAACATATGCAGCACTTTGTAGAACAACAGATATAATGATGCACAAATTAAAACAGTTTAGTCACTAACCCATGCACTCAGTGAGACACATTTAATCACTCACTCAATCAGTCAGTCAGTCATGCACCTAGTAAATCCTTCATCCAGACACTTATATATCCACTCATTCTTCAATATGTAAAACATATTTTAACTTTACAGAAACATACAGTCACTGGATGTTGTAATCAGTGATGTCATCAGTGATGTCATTTGAGATGTCATCAGTGATGTCATCAGTGATGTCACTAACCATGTCATGAATGATGTAATATGTGACATCATCAGCAGTGGATTGCGGGTGCGCGATATATAGTTAGCGCTTATAACTATATATGGAATTTCAATGGTTTTATGCGAGTAAAATAAGGTTTTCTAAATGCAAATCCCTAACTATATATATGGCCTAAAACCAATGGTTTTTTCATTGAATTTTCAAGGTTTTGTAAATGCAAATTCCTAACTATATATGGAGTATAACCTATGGTTTTTTCTGTGAATTTCAATGGTTTTTTAATAGCAAACATCAAAAGCTGTCAAATGTCAAGTACGTGATAGGTAAAAACGTTTTCGTGTTTATGCACGCTGATGTGCTTTGAACGCTGCCCCCCCCCCCACTCCCCTCTTTTCTCTTAGTAGTACTCTCTCTTTGCAGATAGTGAACGGTAGTTAACGCAGACCTTTACCCCTGTTGTAATCCGTCGTACCTGCTTGTCTCTCCATTTGATTGATTATTATCCAAGCATTTACTGTTTTACAATTGGTTCTCTTTGGATCATTCTCTATTTACAAACAAGCACAAAGTCGCAATACTCTGTTTAGTCTTTGCAAATAGTGAAAAATCGTGTAAAAAAATAAAAGTAATCGAGCAAAATCAGTAGACCACTAATTCGATCTCTTTTTAACCTCGGTAAAATACAAACATTAGGAATAACCCTTCATGAGAAATACGAAAATAGTGAAATGAATTGAGCTCCACACCATGAGGGCTGCAAAACAGCTCGACTCCGCCACCCACACCGCCCAAAATAACGGCAAACCCTATGGTTGGTGGAGACATTTTGACTATATTCTGCACCTGCATTGTCGCGTAATGCGTCATATGACGCGACGCGTTAGCGCACCCGGATGTGCTCCGGTGCGCAAGGCGCAGCTTCCCGGAAACGATCCAGAGCGCGCCGCGCAGCGCGTAACGTAAGCATAACAGGTCATGTGACTTGTTAATAAAACTTTTCATTGGTTCATTTTACTTTTCTTTTCCTAATTATGTAAGACTAGGTCATGTGACCTAAAATTAACACTTTTCATTGGATTAAAACATTTTTTTTTCCCCAAACGATGAAAGCCCCACCTTGTTTCTGGATGTTTCAGACTGAAGCTGGCGTCACCATGAGAGCACCACCATCTCGTAGCTAGGTCGTGGCCATTCCGCAAGCAATCATGGCAGCCGCTCCCCACCGGAAGCCTGCGGGAGTCGAGGGCCCCCAAGACTTTTGTACAATCTTCAAGGCTGAGGGGACGCTTTCGAGAATGGAACCCAAGCCCTGGCAGACAAGCGTCCGAGTTCCAAGGTGTCCCAGGGCCATTTTACTGGACCAGGCCCAAATCCGAAGAGCCGGCCGCCATTTTAAGAGTCCCGTGGAAGCCGCCTACCGCTGCACCGCAAGAGTGGGAGCAACTCAACTACATGGTGAGCGAGACGCTGTAGCCGTAAGAGCGGGCGGTAAACAGCTGAATGGCGGATGAGGCACAGTGTAGCAAAAGCGGGCGGAATGGCGACTGAAACGATAAAGGGGCGCCCCACTACAGCAGACAAGCCTCCGCCATGTGCTTCAAAACTGCATATGTATCTCGTGATATCAAGGTTGGGCAACCAGTACAGAACAAGCAGTTACGAGTCCCATTTACACCGGCGCCATTTTGGGCGCGGCCGGGCAGGTCCAGGATCTACTGAAACATAAAAAATGAGGCTGACGTCTCTGAAGCAGTTCACGAACAGCAGGACATAGCAAATAAACATGAACTCTCTAAAGCTGTTAACTCACTGCAGAACAAAACAAGTGAACCTGAAACCTCTGGAATAATTGTCGCTCAAAAGAACAACACACAAAACTCTGTAGAGCCTGAAGAAAAAAAAACAGAAGGGCACTGTAGTTTCAGACACACTTAACACTAATGACGAAACAAAGATATCGTCTGTTTATAAAGCAGTTATCATCTTGACAGAATTGACAAAGAAGTGTACAGACACCAATGCATCAGCATTCTCGGAGATAACATCTTAAGGAACAAAGAAAGACCTGTTCACTCTTGACACCCCAGGTGCTGTGTATATTGCACTATACTGCTGCATCGACAAAACGGGCAACCCTATTGATGTGGATTTTTCATTATTGATTATTGTAAAGAAATGGCGACTCCCCCCTTTAGCAGATTAGCTAAATGTTTCCGTAATTTAGGCATAAAAGTTATATTATTGTTGTTGTTGTTGTTATCGTTATAGTTCTGGTTAATTTCAAAAAATGGTTAAATATATTTACAGTTTTTGTTGCGTTCGTTATATTTAAATATTAATAAAGTTTTAAAATGTAACTGTCTTGGAGTACTATATTTTTTTTAAAAATCGGGTGAATGGGGCCTTGAATCGGGTTATTGTCATGTGTGGGCTTTGCAAGTGTACTGCTACAAGATCGGACATTTCAAACTCAAATGCACGTTCTTTTTCTTACCTTTCCGAAGCATGGAGCGCAATAGCAGGCAGAGAAAGGGTGATGCACGTGTTGAACACTGCCTGGCCTGCAAATTGCTGCCAGTGCCCCCCCCGCCCCGAGTACTTCACAAATCTTTAAAAGACCATGCGCTTGTTCAATGGGAAGTGGATAACATGGCTAAGAGCATTTGCTGACTAATGCATGAATATCGCTGACTTTTCAGCGATATTCATGCATTGCGGCCATTTTTTATCGTATTTGCGATAAACCTTGCTAATAGCAAGGTTTATGTGCGATAAAATTCGCCGAAGTGCGGCGATAATTATTGTCTCTAAACAAGTTAGAGACAAAAATTACCGCTACTTGTTGGAAATATGCCCCCGGGTTTTTCCTTGCAGGAATCAGGAAACGAAAGACTAGCACTGAAATCAGTAGTCTCACACCTGAATCGGGAGGGTTGGCATGTCTGGATACTCTACAGCTGGAGCCATACACTACATCCGCAGGGCTAGGTGATAGCCTAGGTCCGGCCTGGACAATCGGACACAGAGGAAGAGGAGTGTCAGAGGGTGCGGTAGTGAATAGGGTGAAAGGGAGGTGTCGGGCGGGCACAGGGTGTGATTCTCAGAGAAGAGCAGCGCAGATGGGGGAAGTATATGGCCCATGCATGAGAGAGAGAGCGGGGGTGACCATTGCGTGGGGGAGATGCGTGCGAGGGTGGGGAGCCATGCTGAGAATAGACGGCGTGCAGAGAGTGGCCGTGGTCAAGGCATCTAAAATGGCTGCCGTGCACGACAAAATTGTGGCATTGGACAAAAACGCAAGATGGCGCAGACAATGTTTATCAATAAGGATTCATTTATAACAAAATATTTACTCGCAGTGACAAAATGGTGTTCAACACTTCCTGATTTCCATCGAATCGAACGTTAACAAACGTCACGCAGCAAAAAAAAAAAAAAAAAAAAAAAGCTCACGCACAGAGCGGTTTTTAGCCATGTTATCCAATGGAAGGTGGATAACATGGCTAAGAGCATTTGCTGGATAATGCATGAATATCGCTGACTTTTCAGCGATATTCATGCATTGTGGCCGATGTGCGACGATAATTTTTGTCTCTAAACAATTAAAACGAAGCACAAAATGGCGAATTCCCGTTTCGCTACCAGTTTGCGGCCCAGTTCGCGGCCCGTGAAGCGCTTCTACCGTGAAAAATATTTTTTTTTTTATTTTCCCCACGGGACCCTTTAATAACCCCAACAACATTCCTAGGGGGTCAAGAGGGGTATACCTTGCCCCCTTTCAATAAATTCCCCCTTCGTTTTTCACCTCTTCTTCTCTCTCGATCCTACCGAGAGACAAGATGGCGGCCGCTCCGGACTGTCACGCAGCAAAAAAAAAAAAAAGCTCACGCACAGCCGCTGGAAGAGATGTATCAACATATATCAGCCTCCTCAGCCACCCTCAGGAAACATAGGGGATTAGGATACGTCTCCCGCACCCACTTATAACTAGTAATTTAATTAACGAAGCACAAAATGGCGAATTCCCGTTTCGCTACCAGTTCGCGGCCGCGCTTTTACCGTGAAAAATAATTTTTTTTTTATTTTCCCCACGGGACCCTTTAATAACCCCAACAACATTCCTAGGGGGTCAAGAGGGGGATACCTTGCCCCCTTTCATTAAATTCCCCTTTCGTTTTCCACCTCTTCTTCTCTCTCGATCCTACCGAGAGACAAGATGGCGTCCGCTCCGGACTGTTTAGAATGTTGACAGACACCGGAGAGCCAATCAGCTTTCTGCGCGCAAAGTTCCGATAAGCGAAAAGTAAGCGGACCGGATCGCTGCCCAGAGCGCTGTTACAGATATATATCTTGGTTTGAACGTTAATTTCTCAAAAACTACTGGAGCACATATATTGAGACCTAGCAAAGGCACATCGGGCTAACAGTCCCTACAATTTTGCCAAGTTTCGTGCAAATCCATTCAGCCGTTCGAGCTAAAAGTGAGTCCAACCGCCCTATGGAAATTAACATGGGAAAAACGCGTTTTGGGACCCCCCTTTTTTCTCAGCCCCCCCTTGACGAAACTCCACCAAATTTTCAGGGGCTGCTCAGAATCAAAATGTGCCATTTTCCTGAAAATTTCAGCCGATTCCGTCCACAAACGCCAAAGTTATTAGACATAGAATTTTCAGAAGTCCCATAGAGAAAAAATCCTAACTATATATACCTACTGGCTATCGCCAGTAGGTAATATATATACATACATACATATATATATATATATATATATATATATATATATATATATATATATATATATATATATATATATATACTAGCAGCCTGCCCCGGCGTTGCCCGGGGCAGAAGGTGGCTGGGGGCAGCATCGCAGCAGGAGAGGCGCAGCAGAGTGGCCGGGAGCAGCAGAGCGTACTTACAGTGTTTCCTTGCTCCGGTTTTGTTGGTCCTGGCTGCCTCTGCCCACGCTCGTGTCCGCTGTTCCCCCCGACGTCCCGACTTTGAGGAAAAGGCTTCCGAGCACTCATGGCCCCCACCCGTCCCTCCGCCCGTCCCTCGGTGCGCCCCCGCGGCTCTTGTCCGCTGTTCCCCCGACGTCCCGACTTTGAGTAAAAGGCTTGCGAGCACTCATGGCCCCCGCCCGTCCCTCGGTGCGCACCCGCGGCTGCTTCACTTACCTCAGCCGCCGCTCCTCCCCGCGCTGCTGAGCTTACCACTCCACTGCTCCGCCGCTCCTCACCGCTTGTCCGCAACTCGCCGCTCCTCCCCGCCTGTCCGCAGCTCCTCTTGCTCCTGAACGCCGCTCCTCCCTGCGCTCCCGATGTCATCACGCACGTCGCGGCCGGCGCTACTTGCAAGGGACTACTTTTTTTTTATTCCTAAATTTTTTAAAGAACGTATATTTTTTATTTTTATATAGCCTATGTCCTTCTGCTTGCCCTGAGGTTTCCAAAGATGTCTTGGGTGTTTGGATTGGTGGTGTACTTTTCGAGTTTACCTGGCTCAAAGGACACAGTTCTCTCTTTATAATAGTAGTATAGATAACTGTATGTATGCTCAGACCTTTATCTGTCTTACTTCCCATGTCCCTCTTCTTCTCGCTCTAGCTCAACAAATTGTTATACCCCTCTTTCTTTCTGCCACACTCTCATTCTGGCTCTGCTTAGCTCCATCTCCCTCTGTTTCACCCCCTCTCTCCTTCTCTCTAACAATCCATTACTTCTGTCTCCCACACACTCTCTCTGTCTCTCTCTCCTCTCTCTCATTCTGGCGCTACATCTTTCTTTGAATTTTGATTCATCTCTCTTGCATTATTTATCTATCTATTCTCTCTCTTATGTTATCAATTACACCCAGTTTAGTTCCATTACACACCAGTCATGACATTTTGGTCTACAGGTGCGTTATGTGTCTCTTTTCTCTTTGCTTTCCATTGACTTTATCTCCAAGTATCTGTATTTCTCTCTTTCTAGGCCTGTATTCTGTCGTTTTATCTCTAGCTACATCCCTATGTCTTTAGGTCTGCCTTTCTCTTCTTTGCACCCTCTTTCACTCTCTGTGTCTGTCTCTTGATTTCTCTCTACTGTCTCTAGCAGTTTACCCCTTCCTCTCAATAATGCAAAAAATAAATTGTTTCACCCATCGTTTTTTCTCCCTCCACCACAACACCCTAATGTCGGTGGCGCTTTTTGTGTATGTATGTGCGCTTGTATGCAGTATTTCTACGGGTGCAGAATGTATGTGTGCCTGCATGTGCTGCCAATTTGTGCCTGCATGTGAGTTGAATTGGTGCAAGTGGCATTTACAGCTGCTTTGCTGTCTAGGTGTACAGACACTGTGAGTCCATGGGAGTCTATGCTTCTTTTCATGTATGTCCTGTGTACACGCAGTGGTCTTAGTGCATTTATTTCTGCATGCATGCTGTATGTAACTTTACTTTCCTACATTAATGTTTTTTTCCCGTCATTCACAGCTGCTGCCTGTAATGTACAGATCCTCTTAGAGTGATGTCTCTGTGAGCTGCTGTTACTCAGCAAAGCTCCGAGCTCTGTCCCCTGTAATGGATGCTCCCTGCTATGCTGGCTCCATCTTATCGTGTAGACTGTGCTGTCATCGCTTCATATCTGCTCTGCTAGCGCGCCATGCACAGGCACCCTATAATCTGTGCCCTCAATGCTAATACCCACGTCAATGCAGGGAGGCGGCGGGCAGAGAGAAGTGGAGGGAACGTCCTGTGTGAAACATAGAAGGGGCATGTGAGGGTGGAATAATGTGTAAGAGGATAATAACCCTGTGCGAGGAGCAGGAAGAGAAGCAAGATGGTTCAAAGCATTTAATGCATGAACACAGACCAACAACAAAAATGCCCACATCTACACATAGACGTGCTGCCTGATGTGCGTGCAAACAGTCAAACGGGCACCAATGCAGGACTACAATGAAACACATATGCATCCGTGCACCCAGAACCAGCACACCTCCAAGCACCCCACCAGGGCATAGAGATCAACAGATAATCATCTGTGAATGGACCGATAGATCCCACAGCGCAGTGTACTCGGTAAATATTACTGAGCCTGGTCTGCGAAATGATAGTTCATGAGCCGGCCGGTACCTGAGTTTAATAGCGGGAGAGGGAGGAGAGAGCACGCACACGGAATACATTTAACAATGTCTAAGGGCTAAAGGAATAAACCCCCAACAATGCAAAGTAAAAAGGGCTTGGCCAGCAAGGCATGGCAATGGCTGCAAATCTGTTAGCTGCTCCCTGGCTGCCTTACAGCGCTAAACATCCTATCTGGTCAAGCGGTCTCTCCTCATTAAGGGAGACACAGCAGCAGATACAATGTATGTGAGGGATAGAGTGCGCCCCCACAGAGACAGAAGTTCTGAACCGAGCAAGTTTCCGGGGCACAGCAGGCAATGTGGAGAAGTTGTAGAGTGAAGTCTGCAGCATGTGGGACCTGCTGGGATTCCGGGTAAAGCTCAACCGTCGAGGCGTGAAAGTTGGGGTCACTCTAAAATTTGTGAAGTGGACTGCCGTAACTAAACACTGATGCAGAGAAAGTATCTCTGGTACATGAAAAGTGTCTGCTTTTTTATTCAGAAAAGTTGTGCCTGCCAATAAAACGGGACATTGATTGCAGAAATACCTACCCGAGATCTGGTGCTGCACACTTCATGACACGCTCCTGCTTTAAATAATAGTGCTGGACTGCCGTTTCCGGTGCATGTGTGCTTCCTGATGATAAGGCGGCTGGCGACGTGGCAATGGAATTTAAAAAAGGTTACACACGCATGCTGCTGCCCCACCTGTTGCAGCCACACATGACCAAATACAGCCCAGTCAGAGGCCCCCCACCCACCGCAACACAAAATGAAGGTATGGATTTATAAGTGGATCCGCTCAGCTCTTCACGGGGAGACAGAATGAGCTCCTGAACGCCGCTCCTCCCCGCGCTCCCGATGTCATCACGCACGTCGCGGCCGGCGCTACTTGCAAGGGACTACTTTTTTTTTATTCCTAAATTTTTTAAAGAACGTATATTTTTTATTTTTATAAAGCCTATGTCCTTCTGCTTGTCCTGAGGTTTCCAAAGATGTCTTGGGTGTTTGGATTAGTGGTGTACTTTTCGAGTTTACCTGGCTCAAAGGACACAGTTCTCTCTTTATAATAGTAGTATAGATGTATATGTATATATATATATATATTCACTGAAAAAACCATAGGTTATAGACCATATATAGTTAGGGATTAGCATTTAAAAAACCTTATTTTATTTGCACAAAACCATTGAAATTCCATATATAGTTAGTTGCACTAACTATATATCGCGGACCCGCAATCCACTGCTAATGATGTCACATATTACATCATTCATGACATGGTCAGTGACATCACTGATGACATCACTGATGACATCTCAAATGACATCACTGATGACATCACTGACATCTCATTTGACATTACTGATTACATCACTGATGATATCATTTATGTGATAATACATCTTCAGACTCTAATATAACCTTTGATACACTCAGTGTAAACAGGCACTCACAGACTGTCACACATCCATGGAGTTACTCACACACCTATTCAGTCATGCAAAGAGTCAATCACATCTCCATTTCCTTAACTATACAGTTATACACACCTTACTTATTCAAACATATACTAACACATATTTACTCTCTTATACAATCCTTGATACAACTTCACAATGATTCATACAGCCACTCTCACATTCACTGACTCTTATGTTCAGTTATTTATATATGTCAACTCTCACATGGAGTGTGTTTTACATATGTACTTACTTTGACATGTAGAACTGAGATATCCATTCACTCACCAATATACTCATGCACACAGTCAACTGTCCATACAGCTGTTTCTACATGCACTTTTGAACCCATACACCTAGGGAATCAACCGCTCACACATCTATGCACAGAGTTATACACCTCCCAGCCACCCACACACACACTCAGTCTCCCATACAAATACTTGGGCAACCATTCAATAACCCATATAGTTACTGATATAGCTACTGATTTAAACATGCAGCAGTTTACAGAAGAACATAAATATTGATTGCCAAATTAAGACACTTTAATCACTAACCCATGCACTCAGTGAGACACATTTAATCATTCTCTCATACAGTCAGTCATGCACCTACTAAATCCTTCATCCAGACACTTATACATCCACTCATTCTTCAATATGTAAGACATATTTTAACTTTACAGAAACATACAGTCACTGGGTGTTGTCATCAGTGATGTCATCAGTGATGTCATTTGAGATGTCATCAGTGATGTCATCAGTGATGTCACTGACCATGTCATGAATGATGTAATATGTGACATCATTAGCAGTGGATTGCGGGTCCGCGATATATAGTTAGTGCAACTAACTATATATGGAATTTCAATGGTTTTGTGCAAATAAAATAAGGTTTTTTAAATGCTAATCCCTAACTATATATGGTCTATAACCTATGGTTTTTTCAGTGAATTTTCAAGGTTTTGTAAATGCAAATTCCTAACTATATATGGTCTATAACCTATGGTTTTTTCTGTGAATTTCATTGGTTTTTTAAAAGCTAATATCTATAGCTGTAAAATATATTCTTTATTAAGTGACGTATCACGTAGCCCGTGAGACGCCTCATGATGCATCGCATAACCGTGACGTATCGTCTCTGCAGCGCAAACCAAACCCAAAACGTAAGCGCGCCAGAACACGCTTAAAGATATATATATATTTTTTTAACCTTAATTAGACAAAATCCACACGTGCACATATCACAAACGTTCAAAAAACACAATATGTCGGACTACCGTTACGCTGCCGGTTAGCTGCCCGGTTAACGTACCAGGAAGCACCTTTACCGCGAAAATCGCAAATTTTTTTTTTTTCACCCCCCAGGGAACTTTAATAGCCCCCTCATCAATCCTAGGGGTTCAGGAGGGGTCTGCCTTACACCTTTCATTCATTTACACCTTTTTTTTTTCCACCTCTTGTCTCTCGATCCTACCGAGAGACAAGATGGCGGCCGCTCCAGACTGTTTACAATGATAACAGCCAATCAGCTTCTCCTCAGACTCCCGTTACACTGCCGGTTAGCTTCCCGGTTAGCTGCCCGGTTAGCTGCCCGGTTCGCGTACCAAGACGCGTCTCTACGGCGAAAAAATCTGATTTTTTTTTTTTTTTTGGTTACACTGCCGGTTAGCTTCCCGGTTAGCTGCCCGGTTAGCTGCCCGGTTCGCGAACCAAGACGCGTCTCTACGGCGAAAAAATCGGATTTTTTTTTTTTTTTTTTTTGGGCCCGGCGTGGCTCTATAATATCCCCCTCATCAATCCTAGGGGGTCAGGAGGGGTCTACCTTGCCCCCTTTCCTTCATTTCCCCCTTTGTTTTGGCCTCCTCTTGTCTCTCGATCCTACCGAGAGACAAGATGGCGGCCGCACCGGACTGTTTAGAATGTTGACAGACACCGGAGAGCCAATCAGCTTCGCTTTGCAAAGTTCCGATACGCGAAAAGTTCGCGAACCGGTTAGCTGCCCGGAGCGCTGTTACAGATATATATCTTGATTTAAACGTTAATTTCTCAAAATCCACTGAAGCACATATATTGAGACCTAGCAAAGGCACATCGGGGTACCAGTCCCTACAATTTTGCCAAGTTTCGTGGAAATCCATTCAGCCGTTCGGGCTAAAAGTGAGTCCAACCGCCCTATGGAAATTAACATGGGAAAAACGCGTTTTGGGACCCCCCTTTTTTCTCGGCCCCCCCTTGACGAACCCCCCCCAAATTTTCAGGAGCTGCTCAGAAACAAAATGTGCCATTTTCCTGAAAATTTCAGCCGATTCCGTCCACAAACGCCAAAGTTATTAGACATAGAATTTTCAAAAGTCCCATAGGAAAAAAATCCTAACTATATATACCTACTGGCTATCGCCAGTAGGTAATATATATATATATATATATATATATATATATATATATATATATATATATATATATATACCATAGGTTTCAGGGGTGTTATAGTCAGTTGGACATTACAAAACCATTTAAATTCCCCACGTTAAAGTTAGTTCAGCTAACTATAACTTGCACGCCCGCCATGCACTGCTGATCATGTCACATATTACATCACTCATGACAAGGTCAGTGACATCACTGATGGCATCTCAAATGACATCACTGATGACATCATCCAGAGAATGTGTGTTTTTCTGAAAATTAAATATGTTTTATATTTGTATATCTCAAAAGTCGATGGAAGAATAAATGGGTATATAAGTGTCTAAATGGATGATTTTTTTTAAAAAAACTTGATTGTATAACTGACTGATTAAGTGTATCTTAGTGAATACATGGGTTAGTGAGTAATGCTTAAATATGGAAATATCTGTATCAGTCTCTCACTTTGTGTATAACTGGCTGCATGGGATGGTGGGTAGCTACATGTGTGTCTATATAGGTTATTTGTTGTTTTTTTGTCTCAGTATGAGTGTCTGTATGGTTCGGTGGGGGGTATTACATAGTGCATAGATGCATGAATGAGTGACTTACTGTATGTGTGAAAGACAGCATGTGTGCAGCACTGTATGGGTGGATGGCTGTTTGTATGGGTGTGTTAGTGAGTGAATGACTGCCTCAATAGTGTCTTAATGAGTAACTACATATGTTTTAAATTAGTATAAGTGAGTATTAGTGTATATAAGTGAGTATGTGTGAGAATGAGAGATTGAGAGAGTTCTTGTACGAATTAGTATGTGTTTCTATAAGTGATTGCTTAAGAGAGTAAGTATGTGTAAGTTTCTGTAGCAGTAAGTGTGGTGGTGTGTGTATAACTGTATATGCCCACTAGGTATCTCCTGAAAGTGCCACAGAGCTGCGTTGCAGAAAGGTGTAAAAAGGGTACCTGTCTAGTTGGCCCCCAGGGACCCTCAGTATTGAAAGAGAATTAATTCCCTAACTTACAACTCGCCACGGGGCACGTTTGCACAATGGTGAAGGAAGGGGGTGTGGCCTGAGATGACATGTCTGCAAACATGCCCTGTGGCGCGTTTTAACATAACATACCATGTACATTTGTAAAGCGCACATATCACCTGAAGGTTTCAAGGTGCTGAATAATAGATGTATATTGTTACCCAGCTCAATAGTACTCATTTTATCGACCTCAGATGGATGAAAGGCTGAGTGGAACCGCCGGGATTAGAACCTGTGACCATGAGGTCGAACACAGGCCCCTACAGTGGATGCATTAGTCCACTGCACCACCAAGTTGGAGAATTAGTTCCTCCTCAATCCTGAGGGTCCCTGGGGGCCAACTATCCCACCAGGTACCTCCAGTATGCGCCAGAGAGCTGCACTGCAGAGAGGTGTTTAGAGGCCATGGCCTTTTTTAAAACACTGCAACACAGCTTTATGGCACTTACTGGAGGTACCTGGTGGGCTAGTTGGCCCCCAGGAACCCTATAATTTTGCAAATTTGTGGTTCGCAAATTTGCGCGAATTCGCAAAACAATCCGCCAAATCGCGGATTTTTTTGCAACTGCACACTAAACTCAACTGGAGTACTTTCTACTGGCTAATCAGTAAGTGCTACCTCGTTGGGTAAATGTATCGTGCTTTTCCTGCAGTACAACTGTGTAAAGGCCTAGAAGAGTTGTCTCCAGTGACCCTGTGTGTCTGTAACTTTGCCACCGCGCCCAAAGGCGCCGAGGTCCCTTGAGTGAGCTGTCCATCACAGTGGGGGAAAGGGCGGGAAGAGGTTGCATAGCCTAGTGTGTGTGGGTCCAGGCTTCTGTGCAAGTTCACATGCCTCTTGCTTATAAAGGTCAGAGGCCGATCAGCGCAGCAGATGAGGAGAAAGCAGTAAGTGCTACCTCGTTGGGTAAATGTATTGTGCTTTTCCTGCACCACAGCTGTGTAAAGGCCCAGAAGAGTTGTCTCCAGTGACCCCGTGTGTCTGTAACTTTGCTCCGCGCCTATAGGCGCTGAGGTCCCTCGAGTGAGCTGTCCATCACAGTGGGGGAAAGGGCTGGAAGAGGTTGCATAGCCTAGTGTGTGTGGGGCCGGGCTTGTGTGCGAGTTCACATGCCTCTTGTTTATAAAGGTCAGAGGCCGATCAGCGCAGCACATGAGGAGAAACAGTAAGTGCTACCTCGTTGGGTAAATGTATCGTGCTTTTCCTGCACTACAGCTGTGTAAAGGCCCAGAAGAGTTGTCTCCAGTGAGCCTGTGTGTCTATAACTTTGCCACCGCGCCCATAGGCGCCGAGGTCCCTCGAGTGAGCTGTCCATCAAAGTGGGAGAAAGGGCAGGAAGAGGTTGCATAGCCTAGTGTGCGTGGGCCCACGCTTCTGTGCGAGTTCACATGCCTCTTGTTTATAAAGGTCAGTGGCCGATCAGCGCAGCAGATGACGAGAAAGCAGCCTCCTGGTCACTGGAAGTACAGGGGGATTGCGCTCGAGAAACTCGTGGATGCCTAGACCTCCATCACAGATTACAGCTATTTGGGGAGAAAGCACACCTGCCTAGCATCGACCGTGCTCACTAGATTCTTGGGCTGATTATAATGCATTACTGAATTAGAGCTTGAACTCGGGCACCTGATTTATATCTGTAAGTGCTTCCTGCGGAGGTTTAATTTTTGTGACAGGAGCCTCGTTGCCTAATTGTAACTATTCTCTGACCCTGCTTCGAGGGTCAGAGCAGGGTCAGAGAATAGTTGCTTGCAAGTAGGCAACCAGGCGCAGGAAGCACTTACAGGGTTACAGCAGGTGCCCAAGTTGAAGTTAATTTCTTTGTAACCACTTTGTAAATATTTACAAAGAAATTAGCTTCAACTTGGGTACCTGCTGTAACCCTGTAAGTGCTTCCTGCGCAAAATTCATCCCGCTCGCGGATTCGCGGATTTTGACGCTATTTTGCGCGATTCGCGGATTGCAAAATCGCAGAAAATCCGCAAATTCCGAGAGCGGAACAAATTTTCTGCCCATACTTAGTTGAAACCATTAGAGGATCCTGTTTCTATGCCTTGAGCCTGCTTCAAAAGATCTTTCACTTCCTCCCAATCGGAACACGGAAAATACTGACCCATGCTTTGGTTCTCAGCCGCTTGGATTATAGTAATTCTTTGTTCATTTTTGCCAAGGATTCTGATTTACAAAGTTTACAAGTAGTGCAGAACACTGCTGCACGTTTGGTGACTAGTGCTCCCAAGCGTGCCCCTTCCCTTCCTTTACTTCACAACTTACACTGTCTTCCTATCCGGAAGGGAATTCATTTTAAAGTGTGCTGCATCGTGTTCAAAGGCCTCAATCATATGGGCCCTACTTATTTGGCTGGAAAACTAGTCAAATACATTCCATCTCGCACACTTCGTTCTGAGGGTGAAGGCCTACTCGTCATTCCTCGAATTAAGCAATCCAGAATAGGAGGAAAATCTTTCACCTACATAGCCCCCCTGCTATGGAATCAATTGCCTTTGGAACTTCACCTAAATACCAACTATTTGGCATTCAGGAAAAAGCTTAAGACTCATCTCTTTTAGTATTGAATACTTTCACTGTGTTGTACTGCTCGTTGTCCTCAGCGCGGAGATACACTATTTGGGGTGAGTCAGGCGCTTTATAAATGCTATAAATAAAATAAATAAATAAATGGGCGAGTGAGTGTGTGTATGGCTATGTCAGTGAGTGAATGGATGTGTCGGTGGTAATTAAGTTAGTAACTTCATATGTGAAAGGCAATATAGGTGAGTGTTGGAGTATATGAATGAGTGTATGTGTGACTGGGGTGATTGTAATAGTGGCCTAATGGGTGAATGTGTGCATGTGTCAGTGACTGAATAGGTGAGAGAGAATGTGTCAGTATCTCTATGAATAAATGAGTTGGTGTGAGTATAACTGTATAGGTGAGTAAGGGCTTGTGTGATTGACTATAGGTGAGTGAGTAGGTGTGTAAGTAGCTCTATGAGTGACTGACTGTGTGTGAGTGGCGGTATGGGTGTGTGAGTAGATATATCTGTGGCTGTATTAGTGAGTGAGTTGGTGTATGTGTTGCTGTATCGGTGACTGAGTGGAAGTATGTGTAGTTCCATGAATCAGTGAGTGGATGTGTAAGTACGGGTATGACTGTATCAATGGCTTTTAGAATGCTAGTGTGGAAGTTGGGGTGGGTGTATGAAAGTTTATATTGGGTACAAGTGGATACATCAGAGATTCGTGGGATGATGTCATCAGTGATGTCATCAGTGGTCATTTGAGATGTTATCAGTGATGTCATCAGTGATGTCACTGACCATGTCATGAGTGATGTAAAGTGTGAGGTCATAAGCAGTGCATTGCAGAGGTGTGAGTTATAGTTGCTGAATTTCTCTGGTTTTGTACAAGAGAAATGTCAGTCTAACTATAACGTCCCTGTAACCTTTGTTTTTCTCACTGAATTTCTAAGGTTTTTTTAATTCTATTTCCTAACTATAACTTACTGGTAACCTTTGTTTTTTTCAGTGAATTTCTAAGGTTTTTAAATGCTAAATCCTAACTGTAACTTAACTGTGATCTTTGCTTTTGGCAGTGAATTTCCATGGTTTTTAAGCAGAATGGTGTGGAAAAGAGGTGGGCCCTCTGACCAGCTCTCACGATTCCACTGTGTAGAACTTACAGAAAGAACCAGGAGGGCTTCTTGGCCCCAAGGGTCCTTTGTCATCCAAGAGAACTGTATTTCCCAAGCAGTAGTATGCCAGAAGACTTGTTTGCAGAATGATGCAGAAAGGGGGCAAGGCCTCCAAAGACCTCTTAGCAAACTGACTGCATGGGACTTGCTGGAGGTAACAGGGGGGATAGTAGGCATCCTAATACCTTCAATAGCCAAGGGGACTTCAACCCCCAACTAGGACTATGCCAGGAGGCACATTTTCAGAGTTTTGGAGAAAGGACGTCCTTGATACTTGCACAGTTAGTCCTTGTATGATTCTATGAGTTCCATTGCCAAGGACAAAGTGCGAATATCCAGTGTTTTTAACAAAGTGTAAAACACATATAGACATATTTTACATAAGGTTTCAGTGTAGCTATTTAGTAAGATACTAATTTAACTTTTCCCTTTGTATTCTTTTGTCGAAATTACTAAATCAAAAATGCACTTTTCTTCTTCACAGCAACACCAGAGGTCACAATGGCATCAGTAGTCATGAATACAAATGTAAAACAGATCTATAGACTTTTTTTAATACAAAGTTTGAGTCTAGCTGTTTAGTAACATATTGGTTTACATTTATTTTAACAACACATTAAAAAAAACACTTTCAAAAAATAACTCAACATTAGAACTCATGAATAGAACATAACTAACAAACACCGATCAAACTACCGATTGTTACCCAAACTCATGAGAAATTAAAAACTGCTGCAAATTGAAAGTAATGCACTATCTGCAAACATCACATGACCGGGAAATTAAGGAATGTCATTGGATAATATACTTTTCAGTCAAATGAATATGAAGTATACACCCATTCCTCCTTCTTGAATCTTCTTTTCCAGAACTTGATTGTGAGCAGGTGGTAGAATTTGGCTGGAGACTTTTTTAAGACTTATATGCGACGACGTTCATGTTATCATCTTAAAACTAATCATAGAAAATGTCTCCAGCTACCAATCAAGCAGGGAGAAGCTGGAGGACCATCTACATCAGTGGCAGCAGCAACAGGGCCCAGCCAGAAAGTCCCTTCAGAGGTACACACTACTACAACAGATATGACTCCACAGTTTTTAAGAATGGCCACATATTGCATGGACCGTACTTTTGTTATAAGAGCTGGTGAGCAGTGTCTTACCGCTATTCGCCATGCTGCCAAAAATCATACACGGTATTTTTTTCACCCTTTTATATTTTTTCCACATTTCTTAAGAGGATTTCATGGTGAGCAGTAAGAAGGCAGGACTCAATGGCTGGCCATCGGCTCTTCAATAGGAGAGCGAATATTTACTGTCAGTCTTTCAGACAAGAGATATGAACTGTTTGCAGAAGACTGAGCTCAACACACAAGACAAAAAACTTTATGGGACATTTTCGTCTCATTATTCTTTACCAATATCCAAAGTGAAACTGTTGAAGAGTGCTGCCTTTGGATATTGGTAGGAAGGACCCTCGACTTCAATAGCAGCACAACACCAAAGCAGAGACTCCATTCAAAAGCCCAATCTGAACTTCAAGATTTGGCTCCACAGTTTTCCCCGATGGCATCATACTGTATGGATTGTGGAGTTTTGGTGAGTGCTGGAGAGCAGACCATAACGGCCCTCCGCAATGCTTCCAAGAGTAATAAAAGTTGATTTTTAAAAACATTTGCCCCTTCAGAATTTTTCTAAATTAGTAGCCATTTTATTATCTTACAAAGTACGTATCTAAAATCTATGTGTTGTTCATTTTTTTATCTTCTAATTTATTGTAACACCACTTACATATAACTTGCTGTGTGGACAAATCTACAAAGAAATACACAGGTAACTTTTGGCAGTTATCATTATACATTGTTTTAATATTAGTCAACAGTCTGTGTTTAAATCTTCTAGTAAGTGCATCAACAACATAAGCAAACATACTCTGTTTGTTTTAGACAATACTGTGTTAAACCATTTTGTGAATGGTAAACCTACATCATTTGTCAAATACTTCTTCTGCTTCTAAAACATATATTCAGCAATTCTCAAATAAAAGTTACAATCCAAATGAAGGTAGCACAAAACCTCTTGAGGCATTCGCCACTATATATCCTCCTCAATTTTAAACAAACCATGTTTAAAAAAAACAACTCTCACCATATACATTACATTTTCATCAACCTTACTGAACATACCTCACGATGTAAACATATGTGCAATTTCCTAATAGATATACACCTTCAAGCCATCTTTTCAAAAATATATAACTCAATCAAAGACATTTATAGAGCGCACTACATACCCGTAGGGTCTCAAGGCGCTGGGGGTGGGGGGGTGCCGCTACTGCTCGAACAGCCAGGTCTTCAGCTTCTTCCTGAAGGAGAGGTGGTCTTGGGTCAGGCGCAGGTCGGTCGGGAGGGAGTTCCAGGTCTTGGCGGCCAGGTAGGAGAAGGACCTTCCTCCTGTAGTCGCTCTTCGGATGCGGGGGACGGCGGCGAGGGCGTGGTTGGCTGATCGGAGGTGGCGTTTGGGAGCGTAGAAGTTGATTCGGCTGTTGAGGTAGCTCGGGCCTTGGTCGTGTAGGGCTTTGTGTGCGTGGGTGAGGAGGCGGAAGGTGATTCTTTTGTTGACGGGGAGCCAGTGTAGGTCTCTCAGATGTCCGGAGATGTGGCTGGTTCGTGGGATGTCGAGGATGAGTCTGGCTGAGGCGTTCTGGATCCGCTGGAGTCTCTTCTGGAGCTTGGCGGTGGTACCGGCGTAGAGGGCGTTGCCGTAGTCCAGTCGGCTAGTGACGAGGGCCTGGGTGACGGTCTTCCTGGTCTCGGTGGGGATCCACCAGAAGATCTTCCGTAGCATGCGTAGGATGTTGAAGCACGCCGAGGAGACGTTGTTGACTTGCCTGGTCATGGAGAGGGAGGAGTCCAGGATGAAGCCCAGGTTGCGTGCATGGTCTGTCGGTTTGGGTGCGGTGCCCAGGGCAGGAGGCCACAAGGAGTCATCCCAGGCGGAGGGTGAAGAGCCCAGGATGAGGACCTCCGTCTTGTCTGGTCGTCATCCACTCGGCTACCTCTTTCATCCCTTCGTGCAGGTTGGCTCTGGCGGCGGCGGGGTCGTTGGTCAGGGAGAGGATCAGCTGGGTGTCGTCGGCGTAGGAGATTATGCTGAGGTTGTGTTGGCATGCGATGGCCGCAAGGGGGCTCATGTAGACGTTGAAGAGGGTGGGGCTCAGTGAGGATCCTTGAGGGACGCCGCAGATGACTTCGGCGGCCTCTGACTTGTACGGTGGTAGGCGGACTCTCTGTGTTCTTCCGTCGAGGAAGGAGATGATCCATTCCAGAGCTTTGTCCTGGATTCCGACGTTGCTGAGGCGCTGTACTAGGGTGCGGTGGCAGACAGTGTCGAATGCCGCGGAGAGGTCTAGGAGGATGAGGGCCGCTGTTTCTCCGTTGTCCATCAGGGCTCGGATGTCATCGGTGGCGGCGATGAGGGCGGTCTCGGTGCTGTGGTTGGCTCGGAAGCCAGACTGTGAGGGGTCGAGGGATCCATTCGTCTCGAGGAAGGCGGCCAGCTGCTTGTTGACGGTCTTCTCGATGACTTTGGCTGGAAACGGGAGGAGCGAGATGGGACGGTAATTCTTGAGTTCGGTGGGGTCCGCTGTGGGATTCTTGAGTAGAGCGCTGAGTTCGGCGTGCTTCCAGCTCTCAGGGAAGGTGGCGGTGTCGAAGGATGTGTTGATGATGTCTCGCAGGTGGGGTGTGATGACAGCGTCGGCCTTGTTGAAGACGTGGTGAGGGCAGGGGTCGGTCGGCGATCCGGAGTGGATGGAGTTCATCGTGCGGATGGTGTCCTCGGTGCTGATCGGGGTCCAGGCATGGAGGGTGGTGGTGGGGGGTGGTTGTTCGGTCGTGGTGTGCGTTCGTTGGTTGTTGAACCTGTTGTGTATGTCCACGATCTTGTTGTGGAAGTATGAGGCGAGGGAGTTGCAGAGGTCTTGCGATGGGGTGATGTCGTTGTTTCCTGCGCTGGGGTTGGATAGCTCTTTCACGATGTTGAAGAGTTCCTTGCAGTTGTGTGCGTTGTTGTCCAGCCGGTCCTTGAATGCAGTTTTCTTGGCGGCGCGGATCAGCTGGTGGTGCTTCTGAGTGGCCAGCTTGAGGGTGGTCCTGTTGTCCGGTGTAGGTTCCCTTCTCCAGACTTTCTCGAGGGCTCGGCAGTTCTTCTTGGAGCTCTTGAGTTCGTCGGTGAACCATGGGGCTTTCTTGCTGCCGGGTCTGCTGGGCGGGGTCCTCAGCGGGGCGAGCTCGTCCGCGCAGTTGCTGATCCACTTCGTGAGGTTGTCGGCGGCCTGGCTGGGGTTCGCTGAGCTGGCAGGAGGGTGCTGGCTCAGGGAGGTGGCGAGTTGGTCTGCTGTGATCTTGTTCCAGCTTCTGCGGGCAGCCTGTTGCTGGTGGTGGTGGGTCGTCGTTCTTTTGAAGGTGAAGTGGACGCAGCTGTGGTCCGTCCATTGAAGCTCTGTGGCGTGGCTGAAGTCGATGTCTGTGCTGGATGAGAAGACTGCGTCGAGTGTGTGTCCGGCGAGGTGGGTGGGGGATGGACACCAGCTGCTTGAGTCCAAGATTGGCGAGGTTGTCGAGCAGGGTGCTGGTGTTGCGGTCGTTGTTGTTCTCCAGGTGGAAGTTGAGGTCCCCCAGGAGGATGTAGTCAGCGGAGGGGAGGGCATGCGGGCTGACGAAGTCGGCAATGTCCTCGCTGAATTGGGTGCGTGGTCCCGGAGGTCGGTAGATCAGGGTGCCTCTGAGGGTGGTGTTCGGGTCGGTGTGGATCTGGAAATGCAGGTGTTCGGCGGTGGTCAGGGTGTTGTCGGTGCTGGTCGTGAGACGGATGGTGTTCCTGTGGATGATGGCGATGCCTCCTCCCATCTGGTTGGCGGTGCGATCCCTCCGGGTGATCTTGTAGCCCTCTGGGATGGCGATGGCGATGTCGGGAGCTGAGGATGCGTTCATCCAGGTCTCCGTGAGGAAGGCAACGTCAGGGGCTGTGGCGTCTAGGAGGTTCCAGAGTTCGATGGCGTGTCTGTGGACGGAGCGGGTGTTGAGCAGGATGCACTTGAGGTGGGTGCTGCTGGTGTTCGACTTGGCGGGTGCTGGTGCGAGGCAGGTCCGGATGCAGGTGAACTTGCAGGCGTGGCAGCTGAAGGGTCCGTGGGTGCGTCGTGGTGTGGCTTGGTAGCATCCAGGGAATCGGCCGGTGTTGAGTGCGATGAGGGTGGCGGCGGTGTACGTCAGGCGGGTCGGTCGGAGTCTTCGTGGGCCAGGGGTCCTGGCGCTGGGCGCGATCCGGTCGCGGACGGGCGTCGACGGGCTTACCTTTGGCGCGCCTTCGGCGCACAATCGGCGCGCCCGCTGCGCGTGACCGCTGCACGTGACCGCTGCGCGTTCGCACGGTCGCCATATATGGCGAAGTGCGCGGGGGGGCGGAGCAGCTGGGAGGCGGGAGCGGGGAGGGTACAGAAGGGAAAAAGGGGCGGGGTTAGCGGCGGTGGCGGGAAGCGGGGAGGGAGTACGAAGGGCGGCAATACAATAGGGCTAACAGGAAGGAAAACGCAACCACTATAACAAAAAACTGAACAGGCACTAAGAAATGACAAAAAAAACAAAAACACCAACAAAACCTAACCAACAGGCGAGCACGGACCAGGCCGCTCGAAGGAGGGGGCGTGGTCACGCGGCGGCAGCGAGGCAGGCAACGAGGCAGGCAAGGCAAGGGGGCACACGCAGCAGCTGGTGGCCGTGCGGCGCGGGGGTGTCCTACAAGTAGGTCACACTCACCTGCGTCGCACGGTCGCCATATATGGCCAAGTGCGCGGGGGGCGGAGCAGCTGGGAGGCGGGAGCGGGGAGGGTACAGAAGGGAAAAAGGGGCGGGGTTAGCGGCGGTGGCGGGAAGCGGGGAGGGAGTACGAAGGGCGGCAATACAATAGGGCTAACAGGAAGGAAAACGCAACCACTATAACAAAAAACTGAACAGGCACTAAGAAATGACAAAAAAAACAAAAACACCAACAAAACCTAACCAACAGGCGAGCACGGACCACGCCGCTCGAAGGAGGGGGCGTGGTCACGCGGCGGCAGCGAGGCAGGCAACGAGGCAGGCAAGGCAAGGGGGCACACGCAGCAGCTGGTGGCCGTGCGGCGCGGGGGTGTCCTACAAGTAGGTCACACTCACCTGCGTCGCACGGTCGCCATATATGGCGAAGTGCGCGGGGGCGGAGCAGCTGGGAGGCGGGAGCGGGGAGGGTACAGAAGGGAAAAAGGGGCGGGGTTAGCGGCGGTGGCGGGAAGCGGGGAGAGAGTATGAAGGGCGGCAATACAATAGGGCTAACAGGAAGGAAAACGCAACCACTATAACAAAAAACTGAACAGGCACTAAGAAATGACAAAAAAAACAAAAACACCAACAAAACCTAACCAACAGGCGAGCACGGACCACGCCGCTCGAAGGAGGGGGCGTGGTCACGCGGCGGCAGCGAGGCAGGCAACGAGGCAGGCAAGGCAAGGGGGCACACGCAGCAGCT
Organism: Lissotriton vulgaris; assembly: GCF_964263255.1. NCBI lineage: Eukaryota > Metazoa > Chordata > Amphibia > Caudata > Salamandridae > Lissotriton > Lissotriton vulgaris. The sequence continues at coordinate 334,405,283 of NC_141685.1, forward strand.
GGTGGCCGTGCGGCGCGGGGGTGTCCTACAAGTATCTTTAAGTAAACTCAAAAGTCCCACCATATATAGCTATCTGCAACCACAAGAATCATATCTCATCATCCAAACATATTCTAAGTGATCATATACGTTTAAAGCCACCTTGACAAACACTTCCTAATATATACCTAACAAGTATTACTTTTTACTAATTCATATACAGGCAGACAACATGTCATCTTTTATTTGTGACTACCCTACTCCTTTTTAATAATGTTACTGAAAGTACTACAACTCCCAGAATGCAATTAACATATGTATCTATTCTGCACATGATGTTTAGACATTTAAAACATTCTTCGTTCCTGATTGCAACTTTCCACAAGACTATACTATTATTTTTCAATAAAATACACAATTCAATAAAGAGGAACTAATTAATGTTCCTCTTACTTCCCAAAACATTCACCACTAACCTCTTAAACACATACCCTCTAATAGATACAGTTCATCTCATATATTTTTTCACATCACTGTGATACTCCTTTTAATCAAATTCCCATATACATCTTCATTTCTAATGTACATTTTTAAAATACTTGCAAAGTTATATGCATACCAGTGAACAAAGTTTGTAGATTATATTGTTGTTACAGCTCTTTAAGGACAGTTTTGACACTGTTAAGATTTGTAAAAAATCAAGCACAAGAATGTTACACCACTCTCATACAAAGCAACTCTAAAATGGCAACCTCTTCAACTTTCCACTCTATCATCACAAGAAAGGAAGCAAATCAAATCCTGTATTTCATTTTAGACTGCTGCATCTCCATTTGTGAATGGTTAGCATCTGTTAGCCCTTTCCTTCTCTTTCAAAACGAGGTTTCTGTATTAGCAATTTCACAATATTTTCACGATCATCGTGGAGAAATCGCAAAACAACAGGAATTCAAACCTTCTAGCTTCATCTTTCTTAGATTTCAATACTAAACAATAGTTTATTACATAGTCCTGAGTTGAAAATTAAGACTTGCCATTAGTTACATTGTGCTATCACTCCTCAACTTTTTGGAAAATGTTCTGTCTCTTCCCCCCCCCACCAAAGTCTGGCTCTGTGTACCTAGCAACCCAGTGGAACCAGAAGGTCACAGGTTCACAGCACATTCTAAAAGGAACATCCTGCTTCTAAGTAAGATACAGCAAGTGTGCTTTACTCCACAGATTCAAAAGCGTATCCATGTCTGTATTTAATTTCTTTTCTCAAACAACAGCCAATAATAAGACTTCTGGCTAAGGCATCCAACACACGACCTAATTTTATTCACTTTCATGCTGACAGCATCCATTGAAATAGATACGTTTTTTTTAAAAGCACCTCCATTTTAACTGCTTTTTCTTGGGCAAACTACCTCATTGAGCTCCAGCCTTCTCCTGACTGCTATTGCTCCTTCACTTCAAAATGCTTAGAGTATGGATTATGGACCACAGCTAAAGAGACTGCAAAAAAGAGAGATGTTGACAGGGACTTGGGTTTGCCAAATGTGCAGATTACTTGGTTTAGCCAGAGAGGGTTAACGTTTCATCAGTTGCTTGCTTTGGTTAAATCCATTTTGGATTCCCAAGCTCCTCACCTCATGATTGTGTACTGTGGTGGCAATGACCTAGGCACCTTGACTGGGGTAGCGCTGGATATCATAATGAAGGATACCTTTGCAAAATGATGTCACGTTTCCCTCACGCTGTCTTTGTCTACTGAAATATATGCCAAAGACAGAATTGGAAGTGGTCAAATCAATTCTGTCCACAGATTGACAAAGCCAGGAAACATGTTAATAAAACTGTTTTTGCATTCCTCAGAGACCATCGCATGGGCTCTATCTATAACAACAATCTGTTTTTTGACATGCTTGGAATTTATGAAAATGATGGAGTGTACTTTACAGATGAAGGCCATGGGGTGTTTCTAAGTAACCTGAAACTCTGCATCCGGGCTTATGTGTAGCACCATATACACAGAACCAACACAACGACTCTTTCAGATCCAGCCTAGTATCCAAAATATTGTGAATTTTTTTTCTAAAGTTGTTTTTTCTTCCATTTTTTACAATCTTCGTGACAACGACGCAATCCCCGAGGACACATCGTAAAAGCAGAAATCAAAAGCCGACATTCAATGACCAGCAGCACACACAAAAATACAATGTAAAAAAAATCCATTTGGAACATTATCCTACACATATTATTACATACATACTTATTTAAAAACATGTTTAAATTAATGCTTTTGTACTGTTTCTTACAAATCCATCTTTAAGATCTGTTTTCCGTTTCCGTGGTAATTTGTGACGTCGCAATGATGTCGTTAACCACGACAATCGCACCTGTCCCAAAAAGTCTAAAACATATATATCTACACATAGTACAGTATTTTACACACTAGGGGTTTCTTACAGTCTTTTCTACAGTCATGGTTTTGAAGAGAGTTTCTATAAAACCATCCCTAAAACCTATTTTATATTTTCTCTGTGACTCTGGAGACGGCAATAATGTTGTTATATCGCGATCCCCGCGGACACATCCAGAAAAGGGAAAACAAAAGCAGACATTCACTATCAACCAACCCATCCAAAAATAACATGTAAAAAAATCCATTCTTAATATTGCCCTACACATATTACTACATACATACTCCTTTCAAACCATGTTTGAACTTATGTTTTTCTACTAAGTTTCTTTAAAAACCATCTTTCAGACCTATTTTCAGTTTTCGCGGTTATTCAGGACGTCGTCATGACTTCGTTAATCGCGACAATCGCGCCTTTCCCATAAAGTGAAAACACATATACAAGTACACTGAGTTAAGACTGTATTGGGGAGTAGGACATTAAAGACACAGAACATTTTTTTTAAGTTAAGGAGTGATTACACAATGTAAGTAATGGCAAGTTTTAATTTACAACTCAGTGCTATGTAATAAACTGTTGTGTAGTATTTAAATTTCAGAGAAATGAAGCTAGATATAGGTTTGAACTCCCGTTTTTTTCGTGAAATCTCTGCGATGATCGCGAAAACGTGATGACAGGAACCTCATTTTAAAAGAGAGGGAAAGGGTTAATAGATCCTAACCATTCACAAGTGGAGATGCAGTAGTTTAAAATGGAAGACAATGTTTTATTTGCTGCCTTTCTTATGATGATAGAGTGGAAAGATGAAGAAGTTGCCATTTTTGAGTTGCTTTGTAGGAGATTAGTGTACCATTCTTGTGCTTAGTTTTTACAACTCTTAACAGTGTCAAAACTATCCAGAAAAAGCTAAAACAACAACATAATCTGCAAACTCTAATCACTGATAAATATATAACTTTGTAATTATTAAAAAATATACATTAGAAATGAAGATGTATATTGGAGATTGATCACAAGGAGTATCACAGTGATGTGAAAAATGTGTGAGATGTACTGTATCTATTAGAGGGTATGTGTTTAAGAGGTCAGTGGTGAATGTTTGGGGAAGTAAGAGAAAAATGAATTAGTGCCTTTTTTTACATTGTGTATTTAATTGAAAATAAAAATATAGTCTTGGGAAATTTGCAAAGAGGAACTAATAGTGTTTTAAATGTCTAAACATCATTTGCAGAATAGATACATCTGTTATTTGCATTCTGGGAGTTGTAGTATTTTAGTAACATTATTAACAAGCATTGGCATAGCCAATAGGTCTCGCCTCTGCGACCTTATAAGTGTTTAGCCACGCAACAGTTAATGTTGTTGCACCAAGGATATTGTGCTGCATTACTAAATACTTATAAGGTCCCAAAGGCGAGACCTATTGGCTATGCCAATGCATGTTTACACTTAATTTGAGCACTGAGATACGTGTATGTAACACTGCTTGAATTAGTTCTAGGTTTGAGGTTGCTGCTTCTGTGCTCTAGCTAATCGGAAAAGGTTTTTCACAGACAGCTATATGCATCCTTGTAATAAAATGTAACTGTCGTGAAATGTCATGATATTATGGACGTTCAGAAAATCTAAAGTATTGATTACACAGCTTGATGTGGAATTGAATTAAATTATTAGAAATTAAACTATATACAGCAGAGGGTCATTCTCAACCAGTAACTGTACTTTAATCATACGAATTTAAAATGATTTAAGTTCAAGGAAAATAGCATAAAAAGCTAACACAACCATTGGCACACATAGAGTCTTCTGATCATAGAAATGTATACCTTAAATGCATCATCAACCTACATGGGAATCAATTAATCCATCGAAATTGAACCTATATTTAATATGCTGCAGCAGGTGAGATGTAAACCACTAGGTGGCAGTTTGTACGGTAGAAACAATTTTCTCGGCTCCAAGTCCGTGAAGATATGCGTCCGTTTGCAGGCACCGGCAATACACACTGTTAGGCATTAAAGATTAAGCAAAACCCTGTCAAACATGTTGACTCAGAATAATTTAACAATATGAGTAAAATGTAAGATAAAAACATTACGGATTAGGCAACAATAATGGGCAAATGCAAAAATCACAGATGGACAGAATGCAGAACAATGTCATACATTCACCCCAGTACAGAGATCTGGGTCTAAATCCATCGTTTTTTTGCACTCCACACCACCCCAGTTCAGACATGGCCATATGCAAATCAGTCTGACCCTGTGCCTAATGGGAACAGTCCAGCCCGAACTGCCAAGCCATGCCTTCCCTGGACCGGAAACAAGCTTCCGAATACCGGTTTCTGGCATTCCAGCCGTCTTCAGCCCGGCTTGCTTGAATCCAGTGGTGTGGAGAGCATGGGACTCACGTCTGAGCATACCCATCCCACTCGGGGTGACAAATGCAAAAACCACAGTTGATGGACAGAATGCAGAACAATGTCATACATTCACCCCAGTACAGAGATCTGGGCCTAAATCCATTGTTTTTTTGTACTCCACACCACCCCAGTTCAGACATGGCCATATGCAAATCAGTCTGATAATAATGGGCAAACATGGCGATGTGGCTAACACCATTTAAATACATAACTTGAAGGACGTTTAATATTAACTACGTCCCTATATCTTTTAAAATATCAGCACGTGAGGATACCGTTCGTGCATTCGGCCGCCAATGGAATCGAAATTATACGTGCACAATATGCACATTGCACGCACGCATAGATGTTTACATTGGTGTATACCCGCTTCCAAATAACAACAAGCGCGCGCGGCAGCAGGGGAGAGTGAAAGAGGAGGAGGCCTGCGCGATTCACTTGCGGGTGCATGCGGCTGGCGCCGTGATAATTGCTACCATATGGCGCTGCGCACTCCTGCAAGTGAATCGCCACACGTGCACGCACTGTCATTGAAGGCAATGGAGCGTGTGCACGTTTATGGCTGAAAAGACGAAGCCATTCCAAAAGGTCTTTTTGCCTATGCAGCGCATGCGCGCTGCGTAGGCGAGACCTAAAAAGGAGTAGTGTAGTCACAAATAAAAGACAAGAACATGTTGTCTGCCTGTATATGAAATAGAAAGAAGTAATACTTGTTAGGTATATATTGGGAAGTGTTTGTGATTTTTTTTTAACTTATATGATTGCTTAGCGTATGCTTAGATGGTGAGATATGTCTCTTGTAGTGGCAGATACCTATATATACATTTATGTAAAGATGCAGAGAGGTATAAATTTTTGGAAAGATGGCTTGAAGGTGTATATCTATTAGGAAATAGTATATATGTTGATATGGTGATCTATTTTCAGTAAGGCTGTTGAAAATGTCATGTATATGGTTAGGGTGGTGTTTTTTTCTTTTAACATGGTTTGTTAAAAATTGAGGAGGATTAATAGTGTAGAATACATTGAGAGTTCCTGTGCTATCTTCATTTGGAGTGTAACGTTTGTCTAGGAAATGCTGAATATATGTTTTAGAAGCAGAAGAAGCATTCGAAAAATGATGTAGTGATATCATTCACAAAAGGGCTTAACACAGAGTTGTCTAAAAATACAGTATGTTTGTATATGTAGTCGATGCACATCCTAGAAGATTTAAACACAGACTGTTGACTTATATTTAAAAAGTGTAAAAGTTAATAATGATAACTGCCAAAAGTTACCTGTGTATTTATTTGTAGAGGAATGGTTTGACTTGTCTATACAGAAGTTATATGTAAGTAATGTTACAATAAATTAGAAGATAAAATGAACAACACATAGATATAAGATGCCTGTTTTGTAAGATAATAAAATGCCTTCTAATGTAGAAAAACTATAAAGGGCCAACAATTAAAATATCATCAATATTTATTATTCTTTGCAGCATTGTGAAGGGCCTATATGGATTGCTCTCCAGCACTCATTATAACTCTACAATCCATGCAGTATGATGCTATCGGGGAAAACTGTGAAACCAAATGTAAAAGTTGACATTAGACTTTTGACTGGACTCTTTGCTTTGGTATTGTTGTGCTGCTATTGAAGTCGAGGGTCCTTCGCCTTTGCTTGCCTTCTTGCTGCTCACTATGAACTCCTCTTATGAAATGTGCAAAAATATAAAAAGGGGAACAAATTCCATGTATGATTTTGGCAGTGTTACAAATAGCTGTAACACACTGCTCACCAGCTCTTATAACAACACCACAGTCCATGCAATACATGGCCAATCTTGAAAGCTCTGGAGCCATATCTGTTGTAGTAGTCTGTACCTCTGAAGGGACTTTCTGGCAGGGAATTGTTGCTACTGCCACTAATGTAGATGGTCCTCCAGCTTCCCTCAGCTTGATAACCAGTTGGAGATATTTTCTGTGATAGGTTTTTAGATGATATAACATGAACATTGTCCCATATAAGTTCAAAAAAGTCCCCAGCCAAAATCTACCACCTGCTCACAATAATGTCCTGGAAAAGAAGATTCAAGAAAGAGAAGTGGGTGTATACTTCATATTTATTTTACTGAAAAGTATATTATCCAATGATATTCCTTACTTTCCGATTATGTGATGTTCGCAGATTGTGCAAGGCACTAGTTTTGCAGCAATTTTTAATTCTCCATGATTTTGAGTAACAATGGATAGTTTGATGGGTGTTTGGTAGTTATGTTCCATTCATGAGTTCAGATGTTGAGTTATTTTTTTAAACTGCTGTTTTTTATAAATGGGTGAGTTGCCTCCTTCACACATGCTTGGTTCCCACCTCTCCCCACATTCTGCAAATATGTGGCTGAGGAGCCAAGCCGTTTTTGGAACGTCCGATGTCCTGTTCTGCACTGCCTTGGTGGTAGTCCGGGGGTGGGGGTCCAGGGGAGCATGTGGGTGGTGGCAATGGGTGTTGTGGACCTCTTGGGTCTCTGAGCTGCATGATCAGAGTCTCCATGACATGTGTTGTTCCTCAGATGTGGCTCTGGGCTGGGCTTCCTTTCATACTGCAGGTAGTCGTCCTGCCAGTAAAGGGCAGGTGTTAAATCCCTGCTGCTAACGCGCCTTATTGCCTGTTTTTGAATTGCATCGCTGATCTGGCTGGCCGTTGAGAATATCGCAAAGTGGTGTTTTTGCACAGGAACGCCTACTCTGCATATCATTAGCGATAGTTGTTGCTCTCATCCGTGGTGATTTTTTTGCGAAGTTATCGCTGGAAAACTGGCGATATCGGCAGTTTGCACTAGCTTGAGAATGGGGCGATAATTCTTTCGCCACTTTTGCTGCGCTAAAGTGCTGATAACTTGGCAATAAGTCCTTGAGAATATGCCCCATAGAATCATACAAGGACTACCTGTGCAATCATCAAGGACGTCCTTTCTCCACCACTCTTCAAACGCGCCTCCTGGTATAGTACTAGTTGGGGAATGAAGTCCTCTTGGCTATTGAAGGTAATTTGGGGCAACTATCCCTCCTATCCCTCCTATTACCTCTAGCAAGCCCAACACAGTCAGTTTGTAAGAGGTCTTTGGAGACACGCCCCCTTTCTGCACCATTCTGTAAAGGCATCTCCGGGAACACTACTGGTTGGAGAATAAAGTTCTCTCGGATGCTAAAGGACCTTGAGGAACAAGAAGCCCTCCTGGTACTTCCTGTAAGTCTGCACAGCAGTATTCCTGAGAGCTGATCAGGGGAACCCCGCCCTTTCCACACCATTCTGCAAACATCATTGCTACTTAAAAAAACATGTACCTTCACTGAAAAAAACAAAGGTTACAGGTAAGTTATAGTTAGGATTTAGCATTTAGCAAAACAGCCTATTTCGCCAACAAAATTATCCTGGCGAAATCTAAACCCAGGGAAATCTTCCGCATCGTGAAAAGTCTCACCAAATTACCACCCAGCCTAGATGTGTCTAAGACCGCAGAACACTGCAACAACATGGCAGATTTTTTCTTGCAAAAAATTACTACCATCTATGAATCATTCCCTGCTCCTCCCAGCACCCCCTCTATCGCAAGCCATTCTGACCTGGACTCCACCCCCACCTTGGACCACTTTGCTCTTCTTAACCTCTCGACTCTTGAGTCCTTGGCAAAAAAAGTCAAATCCGGGTCTCTGGGGGACCCAGCCCCGCCAGACATCATTATGTCAGCCTCGGCTATCACTCTGCCCGTCATCATGGACCTCCTTAACTCCTCCATTATTACTGGCGTAGTCCCGCCACAATGGAAACAAGCCATGGTCCGAGCACTATTAAAGAAGCCCACTTTGGATCCCTCGAACCTCAGTAACTACCGGCCAATCTCCCTCCTTCCCTGGCTTGGTAAAATCCTAGAGAGACACATCAACAGCCAGTTGATCAAATATCTCGAAAACCACCAGCTTCTTGATCCTACTCAAACGGGCTTCAGACCAAGACATGGCACCGAAACCGCGCTCCTCATGGTCACCGAGGAATCCAGAAACATCTTGGACCAGGGAGGATCAGTGGCAGTGATCCTCCTTGACTTAAGCGCGGCTTTCGACACGGTCAGCCATGACACTCTGCTGGACCGCATGGCAAACATCGGCATAAAGGACAAAGCCTTGTCCTGGTTTGAATCCTTCTTACAGGACAGATCCTTCCGGGTATTTGACGGAACTTCCTCCTCTACCAGCAGACCATCAAAATGTGGAGTCCCGCAGGGCTCCTCACTGAGCCCGGCGCTCTTCAACATATATATGAGGCCACTGGCTGAAGTTGTTCGTCAGCATGGAATTAAGATCATTTCATATGCTGACGACACTCAGCTAGTGGTCTCACTGGCACAGGAAGTTAACCAGACCTCCAAAGGAGGGCTGAGGAAATGCCTAGAGGAAGTCAAGGACTGGATGTCCTCCTCCTCATTAAAAATGAATGGAGACAAGACAGAGCTTATGCTCCTGGGCCCTGCCAACCCTAACTCCCTCAGCACTCTATGGCCACCCTGCCTGGGCATCCCTCTGGCCCCAAAGGACAGCATCAAGAGCCTTGGGGTGTGGCTAGACAGATCTCTGTCCTTCGGCACCCAATCCACCAAACTGGCAGCCACCTGCTTCGGCCTCCTCAGAGTGCTAAGGAAGGTACTCCATCTTCTCCCGATGGAGGCAAAACAAGTAGCCATTCAGGGCCTTATCCAGTCACGACTGGATTATAACAACGCCCTCTACCTCGCCGCCCCTGAGTACACGATACGGAGATTACAGACGGTGCAGAACTGTGCCGCGCGCATTTTGCTTCAGATCCCTCGACGTCAATCAGTCAAAAATGGACTGAAAAACTGCATTGGCTACCCATTCCCCAAAGAATACAATTCAAAGCCTTATGCATTGCGCACCAGGCGTTCTGGAAAACGGGTCCTCTCATCACTCGCAACCTAGTGTCACACTACCTCCCCACTAGGAATTTGCGATCCAACCAGACCTTCACGGCCACAATTCCCAAAATAAAAAAGTCCAGAACTGGCGGTAGGACTTTCACTTACAACGCTTCCAAGCTATGGAACACCCTACCCCTCCACCTAAGGAAAAATTCCAATCTCACCTCATTCAGGAAACAGCTAAAAACATTCCTCTTCACTACTGCCCAATAACACCGGGCTACCTCTCCTTGTTCTGTTGGTTTCTTAGCGCTTGGACGCCCCCGGGCAGCAATCGCGCTCTACAAATCGACATACAAATACAAATACAAATACATTTAAAACACTTAAGAAATGCACTGAAAAAACCAAAGGTTACAGAGGCAGTATCTGTGAGGCCTGCACAAATACCATGACTACAATTGTAGCGCCTGACTCTCAGAGGGTAGCATTGCAGAGCAGTCTGAGGCTTACTCAAGGGAGGTGTTGTGGGCTAGTAATCGCCATTTGCAGGTGCGCAAAAAATACCACTCAATAATTGATTGTCCAGTCTGTACTTTGCTTTATAAAAGCAAGGGTACATTTCTTAAACACACACACTACTCAATACTATGCACTAATTTACAAATATACATAAGCTTTTGGAATTACTTTGTGACATTGCATAACATCTCCATCCCTCCCACAGTGGGTGGGGTCTAGTACCACCACTCTCATGTATGCACATCATCTTGCCCCCAATGAAGTTAGTTGAACATAACCTGGAGCGAGGGACCTGCGCATTGGCACCATCCCAGTAGCGACCTATTCCATTATCTCAACAAGCATTTAAAATAGGTAACCCTGACACACAACCCTGACCGAGCATTTCCTACTGACCATGAATTATACACCTCTACATCTTAAGGGCTAGCAGTCTGGGTTCTTCACCTAAGCGCAGCAGCAAGAATACTTGTTTAGGCATCACTTTGGATTGACAGTACTCATCACATTTGTGGCTCATTAGAATGCATTGCAATTACAGCCCCTAAAGGCATCACAGATGAAATCACAGGATTGCGCATATACAGCCAAACACCCTAGCAGGAATGTCTGACAACATAACCCCACTTTGCTTATGACATCACGTTACACAGGTACTTCACATTACACATGTGACCTTCAGTCCCTCTCAAAGAAATAACATCAATAAATGCACTATGGGTACAATTGCACCTCTTCACCTTCAGGAGATACCCTTCTCCAGACATACGCACTCAGCCCTTAACTCCAATATGCACTTCTCCATACATTCTCCAACAAAGGTTCCAGCCCAGAGGGTGTTAAAATGCTGGCTGAGCCCCTGAGGGGTTATACTTTTCAAGTTCCCATGAGACTTGGCGAGGGCCTTCCAGTTTTGTGCTGTTAGAGACTGCGCTTCTCAAGCAGCTCCCCCTGCACCTTTGCACCTGTGTGGTCGTGACCCTGTTCTCCTGGGGCCACCACAAGCAAATTATGGGAGCTGTTGCATATTAGAGCATCGGCCCGCTGCACCGGGCAAAGCCATGCTGCCCTCATTCCTGGTGCTTCGCGTCTCTTCCAGAACTCATGGGGGCCCCGTGCCACCCGGACCCCAGGTGAGTGTAGGTGGCATGGGGAGCGCACCCCCGGCCGCTCGCTGGTTTTCCGAGGGCCTGGTCCCGCTGGGCCCCACGCACCTCCACCCTTCATTTTGGGGTTCCGGTCCCACCCGGGACCCCCGCCTGCTCACTTGCTGGAGGGCAGCCCAGGGAGCCTACCCCCTGCTGCCTGCTATGCTGGGGAGATGCGAGGCTGCTTCCCCGCCACAGCGGGTCTTCGGGGGAGTGTGACAGCACTACCCCTACCTCCTCCTCACTTCGGGCCTGGGGATGGGGTACTGGGCCCCTGAGCAGTCTTCAGGGGGGGCCACAGTACCCCCCGACTTCCGGCTTCACACCGGGGACCAGGGTAGGCTCCTGGTACCCCGGCTGCCATCGGCATTGCGTCATGAGGAGCACAACAGTGCTCGTCGACTTGACTTCGGCCGCGAGGGTTTACGCGCGGCTGTGTGCCCCCTTCCCGCCTTTTCCTCAGCAACACCGGGGCCATCTTCATGGGGAGCACAATGGCGCTCCCCGACTAGGGACTCTCTTGGCCCCCCAGTGCTTCCCCTCCACCGATGCCTTTGGGGGCCAGAGTGGGCTCCTGGCTCCCCTCATGGGTCAGTTTACAGGTAGCGTGACGTCGCTCCCCGACTTTATTTCTTTCTGGGGGCAGCCCCCGGGACCTGACCTACCTCGGGGGCTCATCTGGGATCAGCGGCAGAGCCCCACGTGCTTTGTCGTCAGTCCGGGCAGGTGTCAAAAGTTGCCTATCTTCTGGGGCATATCTTGGCCCCCAGGGTACCGATCTGCACGCTCTTCACCTCTTCTTGGTCCTGGTGGCGCTCCCCAGCCACTGGGAGCACTCTCTTTCACCCTCTGGGTCTCATAGAGGGGGGATGATTCAGCAGGGAGCTGTCTTCACTGGCTCCCTGTGCCAGCCTTTTGCCTGGCTCTCCTCCTGCACCTCTCCTGCTTGCGCAGAGGCCCAGGCTGCTTCACACTGGTCCTGGACTACTCTCCTGGCGCTGTTCAGGATTCTGGAGCAGTCAGGGGGTTCCTCCTTCCAACTGCCCATTGCGCCAGGCTCCAGCACCCTCTGCCTCAGCAGACCACACCCCAGAGAGAGCTCCTCTTCCTGTGCAAGTTCTTTTAAGAAGTTGGGGAGGAGGCTGTCAGGAAGTTTCTGTTGGCCCTATCACCCAGCGACACATCACTTCTCTGCCCCTGCTCCCTCCTTCCTGCCCAGGCCTCTGGGTTGGTTCAAGATGGCATCGTCCAGGGGCGCTGGCCACGTGGTCTCAGAAAAAAGCCCCCCCCCACACCCCCCAGAGCTGCCTTTTCCCTGGTGCAGTTATATTTTAAGTGGGTGACTCAATAAACCCTTGCGAGCTTGGGCTTAAATATGTTATAGGAAAAATTGCTTACAAAGGAATTTTTTTGTAAATTATTAATATCAACCTTCTGTTATATTAATAATTTACAAACAAATTCCCTTGTAAGCAAATTGTCCCTGGTGCAGCATGGTGCCTGGCCCTCAGTGATAGCTGCTGATGGATGAGCCTGTAGCTCCACCGATCTTCTCCTCCTTGAAGAGGAAGCCTTAGCTCAGGGAAGAACGGTTATCAATCTAGCCTGCTGAGGTCAGCCCTCAGCCAGGCCCTGGTTATGGCTGACTCAGAGAAATAGGACATTTCTAGATGACCCAAATGCAGTACAAATACGACTTTGGACTCTGTAGAATACTTCTTCTCACATCCGTCACAATGGATTTTAGTGCATGTCTGGAATCTATAGGCTTTATGAAAGTTAATCTAGCCCATGGGCTCCACATCCCCATAGGAGAATAATGAAGTGAAAAACAGTAAAACACACTGACTTTCCCTGGCATGTTTCTTCCCAGTGTATAAAGCCTATTCCATTTCACCACCCCATTCTGCATAAGTCCTGCCAGCCCATTCACTTTGTAGCTGCTCCTGGACTGCGCATGCTAGGAATCTCCACTTGCAGCCCCTACATGTGTGCACACGCATGTACACCTGTGTCTGCATGTGACCATCTCGGTGTCCCTTACTCCAGCTGCTGCGCAGTGTCCTGGTCCAGCCAGGGGGACACCAGTAAAATCCCCATGCAGTCATTTTCATCCTGAGTTTGTAGTGTAGTTCCTATATTCCCAATAGGCTCTGCACATTGGAATAATATATACTGTAGTTTAGACGTAGGACTGAGGTCGACTAGGTCTCTACCGAATATATTAAACTTAATAGTGAGTGCCAGCTAGCTCAGAGGTCACTAGAAACTTTCTCGAATAAACAAGAAGGGATTAGTTTCTGACAACCACATAAACATGACAACATTTGTTTCCCAAGAATAAGAAATCAATCTCTAGAGTCGCGGATACAATAGATAGCTATTTTACTCAGTAAATCGTGCATGCTTCGTTTCACCAGAGGTGCTGAGAAAACAGAGAGACGGGCGTTTTCAATAAAAAGTATTTATTGAACAGTCTTCTTTCTCAAGCATAAGAAAGTACTGCTACAACAGTAATACTGGTTATAAAGTACAAGGCATATAATACGAACAGTATTATAAAGTAGTACTGTAAAAGCATGATATGGTTTCTAAGCCATAGGTTGCCTAAAATGTATAAAATACATACAGTGATAAAATGATGGCTAAAAATACTCAACTGGTGCTTCTAAAATACACCTACTCTGGTGTACCTAACCTAAATCTAGTACAAGAGAAGTAATAAGTGAGGAGTACCTTAAGTTTAGTATTTCTCTGCCAGCAATCTATTCCAAGAATTCTCTAAGGGTCTAATCAGCTCCGTACCTTGGTTTTAGAATGAAGGAGGTCTTGTATCTCTCTCTCAGGACTCGATTTCCCAGGGTTAGCCGGAAACACTGGAGCTGGATTTCTCGGCAAGAGAAAAGACAGAGTCTCTCAGTGCGTCAGTTCGAGGGTCGGCTTCCTTCGGGACTTGCTGCTGCAGGGCGTCGGGCAAGTAGTTAGTCGATCTGCTCCAAACCACTGTGTGTTTCTCTGGGCAAACCTAGGCATATTTATACCTTGAAGGTGCTGAGTTTGACGTATGATTGGACTTAATAAAGTCACTCAAAGACTCAATTCTTTGAAAACTCCAGGATTTCTTGGATAAATCAATATTCAAGCAAGGGAAAGTCCCTAGCTGCTGAAGGCGGGTTTTTCCAAGAAATCGTTGTTGATTCTCGGAACTTAGTGGAAGTAGCCATGCTGTATTTGGGCTGCAAGGCTCAGGCCAAATATGGTACTGATTTCTATGCCTATATAAGGGTTGGATAATGTATACCTATATAAGGGCATGAATCGGGAAAATTTACACTAGGGTCCTAGATTCATTTACAACACTCACTCCACGATCTTAAGTTCAATAAAGCTAAGCGTATAAGCACTGATCATATCTAAAGCTGGTGTTTACAATCCCACCCCAAAATACATGAAAATGCACTTGAACTGGTTGTACATGAGAAAATGAGCATTCCTACAGTACGCATTCAAGAAGGTGATGTCATTCTAAGCATAAAGCGTTGTACATAAAATGCAAACTGAAGGAATCATATAATTACATTTATGAAAATGGCTCTTAAATACAGAAAAAAAGTCGAGACCATTTCATAGCATGACATAGCCTATCAATAGTTGTAGTATTGAGGTCAAGGCCAAGTATTTTCTCTAGGAAGTGTTCAAAAAGAATTTCTTGTTCTCTAAGAATAGTTCTACTTTAAGCAGATTAGTCTGTGCCAAAAAGTTCAATGTTTTGCAGAGAAAAATTCAATTGGTTGTGAAAAAATAGAGTTTCAAAGTTAGAAGTCTTTGTTTTGAAAAAGCAAAGGTCGAATATCAGAGGTCAGGGAACGCTGTGTGCATGAATCAAAAGTTATTCTCGTGTCAGGAGAAAACATCAGATCGTCTAGGCTGGCAAAGAAATCGTCTACCGCAGTAGGTGAAAGTGGAACTACTTGATCAAGCAGATCAAATGTGCACAGATGAGAAGCATTGCCGTCAGCGCGAGGTGCCGCATTAGCAGTGTTCATATCAGATGGTACCTGTGTGCCTGTTGATCCTCGTATCTCACCCTCAGTTAGACTTACTGGTGAAACCTCAATGAATGCCGTCATCAGGATTGGTAGCCGTTGGGGACAACACGATGCATGAGTCATTACCGGACCTAGCAAGGCGTCGACATCTGATGGCAGGACTGATGGAAGTGTAAGACAAATGTCCAACACGCATTCTTCTCCGCAAAGCAGGCATCGTAGAACAGGTAAGATGCAATCTTGCCAGATTGGTCTAAACGAAAGAAACCAGGTTGTGTTCAGATCTCTTAAACGAGCCAAGCCATGAATCTGTGTAATTCTCTCACGATACCTCATGGCAAGGAGGGTCCCTTCCATGGTAGTCTGGGTATCGTCGGTTACCGGACTTGCCATATCGGAGCAGAAGGAATAAAAATAGAATTCCTGTTACGAGTCCCAAGATGAGAGGCAGACCGCCGAACACAGAGTGCACGAAATTTGGAAAAATGCCGATGACTGCTTCATATGGTGTTAACAGTCCTAAAAAAATCGTCCTAAATACATGTGCGATGCCACTGGTATGAGACATGTTTAAGATTTGACTTAACATTTCTGCAAAATGTACTGGGCAGTTTGTTGATACTAATGCATGTATCTCTGCAGATGTCCTCGCAACTTGCAGATCATATGTTTCTTTAGATGAGGTCAGTGGTACAGATTTTTGCAAAAGAATGGCTCTTATTCTGCTTAAAGTATCAATTCATATAGAAGAGATATTCAGTGAAGGCCATAATCCCGTCCAACTGTCTGTCTTGTGCGTTGGATACAATACTTGCATACAACAAGGGACCATGGACGACACACTTACTAGATAAGCTTTTCCTGGCAACATGCCACAGCAGCTGTGATCATTCAACATAACGTAACTGCCATTGGATAGTTGCCTGAAAATTGGTTCTATCACTGTGGAGGGTGTACCGTGCAGGTGGCAAGAGAGGTTATTTGCAGAACCGTCGCAGGCTCCGTGTAAATTAATGCCTTGGCACAAAAGTGTACCACTTAGTGAGTTCTTACAATTTTTACCACTAAGGAATACCTCTTTTCCCTTATTCCAACATTTGTGTGTGTAAGGTAAAGTCCAGGTCGACTTAATGTATTCTTTACCCAACCTTTCATACATGCCCGCTGGAATATGCTGTAGACAATACTGAAATTGGAAAATCGTCACTGGTATTGTAATGGTGCCATGTATTATCCATTCAATCATAGGCTTCTCAGAAACTGTCAATGGTAATATTTCCAGTTTTTCAATGCTCAGCACCGTATAGTCCGCTCCTCTTTGTGCCAAAGAGATTTGTTTATCTGTAAAGTTAAATACAGCAAACAATGACGTTGTGTTGATTAGACGCCATGGCACGTAGCTTGAACAAAGATTTTGCAACGTCCAGCCTAACTGCATTATAGAACGTAATTGAGACTGGCCATGTTGTAACATTAGCAAGTCCTGTTCCATTATGTCAATTACAGAGGATACAATGCTGTCTAACAAATATATCCTGGAGGACAGAGTTGTTAACCCATTGTCCACTACAGAGAGAGCTTTCTCTAAATTAATACGATCAATTTCTTGTATTCTTGCTGCAGTTTCCATTTGCGTTATTTTCCAAGCGTTGTTGTACACAGCGTATATACCGGTGTGTATGAAACATTTTTGCTGTGGTTTGCGAGGCCCCATTAAGAAATCTTGCAAATCTTTGCCTTCTCTAAGTAAAGATAAGTGTTGTTTGATTTCCGGAAGTGTGGGTGTCTTTACCCACTCAAGGCATAGTTTTCCTACACTATATGTTGTTACTATCCCTGGATGTTGTCTCTGGGAGTATCTTGGATCTGGCCTGTTCAGTTTTAACCCCTGTGTTTTGTTCAGGAATCTATCATGACAGTTATTATTATTATTATTATTTATTTTTATAAAGCGCATAGTCACCCGGAAGTATCCCAGCGCTGAGGAACCTAAGAGACATGACTGAGGACTGAGTTAACGGGAGGAGCATAAGGGCTAGGGGAAAAGATGTGTTTTTAATCGTTTCCTGAAACGGAGGTAGTGGGGTTCCAGACGAAGATCTCGTGGGAGGGAGTTCCAAAGACGGGCCGCATGAACCGCGAACCGTCTTCCTCCTGATCGTGCTTTCCTAAACCTTGGGGCATTGATAAGGTTTTCTGCATTAGAGCGAAGGGTTCTTGTGGCTATGTAAGGGGTAATGAAGTTTCGCAGTTATTGGTGTCTGTGGGCCAGATTAACCATTTTTCCAATCAGGATTAGTTCTGCTTTGTGTTATAATATATGGTGCGTCTACCCCCTTTTCTGTAGTATCATTACACTCAGAAGTCGATTTAGGTATAGACGGTTTATTTAAATCTTTTATCTTGGGGGAGGAGCCAAGATGGCGGAGGAGACAGACGTGTAGTCTCCCGGCTCCGCGAGCCTTTGTCTCCCGCAGATTAATTCTGCCATCCATCCTGTTACTGAGCGGCTGCGGGGGAACGGCGAAAGTGAGCGGAGGCTGCTGCCGTTTTTCCGAGGGCCCTGCCAGCCTCCCAACTGGAGATATCGCCGAGCTGCTTCGGCGGCCGCTCCTGGACATTGAGCTGAGACCCGGGCTGACCCGCTAAGATGGCGCCTGCTGGAGCTCCGCGACCCGATCGAGACGGGGCAATGCTGACGACCTGCCTCGCAGCACACAAGTGCCTGTAACCATCGGCCCCTCTCACAGGGCTTTCCTTTGGCTGCCTGGAATTTACCCCGCCGATCTGCTGTGGAGGATGCTCAGGTGAGACACGCCGCGCATTCCCCGCATTGGTGTGTGGCCAGCTGACGGTGCCTGCCTCTGACTCGTCCCCGCCCTGGGTCGATCGAGGGTGTCTCGTCCTACTGTCCCTCCGTTACCGGCTGCCCTGATCTGTACCGGTGACCTGAGGCCCTGTTTCGTTTTGCGGACCTTGCCGACTCAGCCCGTGATTTCCCGGCAGTGGGACGGAAATGAATGGCGCTGTTGTAGCGAGGGAAGGCTATGCTATGACCCATAAATGTGCCGTCGGGTGGGCTCCTGATCAGTGTGCCGGAGGGCGAGCCGCACATTACACCGTGGATGAAGTGGAACCATCGCCTGAGCCGACCCGCGGCTCTGTTATGCTAGCGCTTGCCGACCTGAGGGCTGCGTGGTGTGAAAGCTCCTGTTTGCTGGGCAGGAGGCTTGACGATGTGATACTCTCAGTGGCGCTTATACCACCGACTTCTTCCCCACGCAGTACTGATCTGCCTTCATTGGGCTCCAACCGTGCTACGATGTTACCGCCCGAGCATATGGGGGATGTTTCTTTTGGCGACGCTACACTGTTTCCCTCCTTGCTGGATATCAAGACTTCAACCGGGGCAGTGCAACCATTGTTTACGGAGCCGTCAGTGCAGCGACTGTCTTTCCTGCAGATTTGTTACCCGCAGGCTTCGTTACTTTTGTATCTTACTCTGGAATGCCTGTCTGCCCTGAATTTGATACTCCCTTGGGACAGTGAGACTGAATGTGCTTGGCGGAATCCATTTTGCCCTTTGATAACTCGATTCTGCCGAGGGTGGCCATCTTGCTCCTTTGTTCTATCTGCGGTGGGCTCTGGCCGGGAACCATGGCTGGGCGGGCATTTACGATCGGGCCAGGGCTAGGAGTCTCTATGTTCTGAACTGTGTTGGTCTGTCTGGTGGAGTCTCGGACTTTGGCGCTTCCTCTGCACGCACTACAGTGATATCCCTTCCCATCCCGAATTGTGATTTATGCTTACTGTGATTATTCATGTATGGGGTGGAAGAGTGCAATGTTAGCTGGGGAGTTCCGGAGACATTGGATTTGGCCCTCCTCCGGTAATAATAGATCTATCCTTGCTATTGTGTATGGGGAGGGAGATGTTCTACGGCTGGCGGAGTTCGGGAGACTTGGTATTTGGTGGGCTCCTCCCCACTTTCCCTTCCCTTTTTCTTTCTCTATGAGAGTGTTAGATTAGATTAGTCTTTTCTTACTCTCTATTTTACAAGTGTTGTAATTCTTCTTTTTCCTTTTCTCTTCTTTGTTTCTTGCTCTATATCTTCTGTGTATCACGTGTTTCTTTTTCTCCTCTTCTTTCCCTTTTCTGTTCTAAATTTCGGGTTTGGTTCGAGGGCGACAGGCACGTTGCTAGGGGGGGGTAGGCCGTAGCCTTCGCATACGTGCAGGGTGGGGGGTTGGGGGTAGGGATTTTGTTTAAGTTTCAGTTTCTATGGGCCTTATTTCTTTTGTTCTCTCTTGGTTCTTTTTCTTTCTCTTTCCTTAGGGTCACTCAGGTGCTTCGGGGTAGTGATACCTATTCTCTCCGCTGCTGATGCTGTCACTATAGTGGATTTGGGCGCACTGAGTCCGTGGGCGGGCGATGGCCAATATGTACTGTTTCGTTGTGCAATTATCCTGATGAACATTGACCTTCGCTGCTTTTAATTTCTTTTCCTCGAATTGCTGTTACCTCGCAGGTTCGTTGCCTGCCATTTATTTTCGGTGGATTGAATGCATCTGATCCTTCTTTTCTATAAAACTTTAAAAACTTAACCTAATTTCTCCTGTGCCCTCGGTCCCGCTTTATTTGAATCGCGTCTTGGACACTTATCGATTGGGTTTTCATTGGGACCGCTGGGATGATCTATTCTTACTTTTTGTGCTACTGATTGCTTTCGAGGCCGGCCTGTATGGTTGTGGGCCCGTATTTGTACGCTTACTATGCACAATAAAGGTTTTCAAAAACTTAAAAAAAAAAAAAAAAATCTTTTATCTTAGCCAGGCCACGACAAGAAGTCTGTTGAACAGTGTCATTTAAAAACATTATTTGTTCTGGTACAATGCAGGCTCTGAACAAGGCTTCTAAACCTTGTACCTGCCAGTCTTTCGTACCCCAGACATTTTTTTGTCTCAATGTTGTCTTTCCAAAAGTCGAAACCTAATGTAGACAGCTGAGCATAAAAGTTTGCAGAATAAATTTGTTTAGTATTGGTCAACATTTTTTAATTCCTGTCTTGTTTAAATTTTTTTAAATAAAACGTTTCTTGATTTGTAACATTAAACCCTGAGAAGTACGAAAACTTTTCATGAAATGTTTTTGAGCTGCCTTTTGGTGGCATTGGACAATGTTCCCATTGATTATATGTAAAAACGTTCCTAGGGATTGCAGATTTATGCGAATAATGGTGACCATAATGAATAAAACAATACATATGTTCGTAATCTGATGTCCTTTCTAAATAGTCATGTTCAGTAAATTTTGCAGACATTTCTAAATCTGACATCATATTATTAATAGTCTCAAAGTCCCAATCATCAGAAAATGTGCTGGGTGATACAAAGTCACTTAAAGAAATCTTGAACAGGTGTGGAATCTTCAGCAGCTCCACCGGGCCATAGATGTCATAATCAGTTCTGTCTCATGCTATACCACCAGGTAGAGGAACGGCTGTGATGTTCACTGATGACAGATCTCTTTTTTCACGATGGGATGATTTGTGATGTTTCAGGACCAAGTTTATTTTCCGACTTGCTGTGTCCATTGTACTGTATTTTCCATATATCATTTTTCCCAAGCTTAAAACCAGAATGAGCCAGAGCAGGAGGAAAAGTACACCTAACACAATCCAAAATTCAATCTGTGGTGAAACAAGATATATTTTCTCAAGTTGATGAAAGAGTTCTGATGTTTTTTTCTTTGAGAGTTTTATTTGCTGGCTTTTCCTCAGGTTCACTGGGATCCTCAGAGAAAGTATCAAAGTTGATAAAATAGCCAGAGGCAGTTCTGTCAATTGTTGGAATTGCATCAGGATTGTTATTATTCTTTGGAGTTGCTTCTTCCTTTGTCATATTGGTATAGTCAGAGGCTACATCATTGTGGACAGGTGTTTCATGACGAACTGTTATTTGGGTTTCAAGAGGCATGAGTTCCATGGCTTTGTTGCATAGTCCTTCTTTTCTTACTGTAGGTTTATCAAAGGTGATAAGTCTTTCAGTTTGAACCTCTTGGATTGTAGCAAGATTTGCTCTTCTGCTACATCTTGGGAGTCCACTGGGCCTACTACTTATTATTGGCCGCATGATTGTGGTTTGACCAGGCCGATGGATACAACTCTGTTCTCCCTTTTACCAGCAAGGGGCGGTAGTACTACTGATCTTGTTCCTTGGATCGCCAAGACAGGTACTGTTTTTCTATGAGAAGGCCCAAATTCCTTCTTTACCGCTATCTTTTCCCTGACTAGATCCCCAATCTTTGGAATCCAGACAGGTCTTGCTGGGGCAGGTGGTTTTTCTTCAGTGACTGTTGGCTTTTGTGTTGTGTTACTCAGACTTCTTCTTGTTTCATTTAAGTCCTGTAAAACAGCCAAACGATCTTTGACATCAAAGGGTTTTTGTTTCCCCACTGAAGTTTCACAATCGAGGTCTTCGATTAACATTCTAGTACCAAATAGTAATTCGTATGGAGTGACTTCACCCAGATAATTTCTTGGCAGATTATTAAGACTACGTTGGACACTTATTAGATGTTTGACCCACCCATCACCCGAACCAAATACCTTAGCTGTTATGGATTGCTCTATGCCATGGTTTTTTCTTTCCACTACCGCATTACCCTCAGGATGGAAGGGACTAGAATATAGCAATGCAACGCCCAAACCAGCCATGGCCTCCTTGTAAGCTCGATAGCTAAACGCAGGACCCTGGTCAGAATGTAGTGTGCCGATTGCGTATGTGCCGATAAAGACTCGCAAATCCTTTATAACAGTCCCTGCGTCAGCCGAGCGCTGGGGCCACAACCATATAAATCTTGTGCAGGAATCCACTGCGACCATGATATATTTATAGTTGCCATCCCTTGTTAAGGAACCACAGTGGTCCAGGTAAACGCACGCCAGTGGTTTATCTGAAATCAGAAGGGGCGTCTGTGCAGGTCGCTTCACT
The DNA here is from genome assembly GCF_964263255.1 of Lissotriton vulgaris. Taxonomy (NCBI): domain Eukaryota; kingdom Metazoa; phylum Chordata; class Amphibia; order Caudata; family Salamandridae; genus Lissotriton; species Lissotriton vulgaris. The sequence goes on from NC_141685.1 coordinate 334,427,718, forward strand.
GTAGAAACCTTCATTTTTTGGCAGATTTCACATTCTAGAACATAGTTTCTAGTTTGTTTCCTCATGCGTGGCCACCAATATCTCTGTTTTAATAAAGATACTGTGGCAGAAACTCCTGCGTGTGCAGAGCGAGCCCTTCATGTGCTGCTAAGATTAGTCCTAACCTGTGTTCAATGTTTGGAATTGCTCTGTCCCCCACTCCAGGGATTCGAGCAAAAGGAACATTGTTTGCATCAGTTATATATGAGTACTTTACTGGAAAGCCTTTCGGGAGTGTCTTAGCACTGTCTTTGATTGAAGCAGTGACAGCTTGCATTATTTCGCTGTCTATTTTTGTTTTTGACCGAGTGATTGCAGCTAAGGAAGCCGTTTGCACAGCTGCCTTTGCGGCTTCATCAGCCAATGAATTCCCTGCAACGTGAACGCCATCACGCTGATGACTCAGTGTATGAATCATGTGAGACTTTGTAGTTCTTTTTGTAAAAGAACTACTTGTTTCCAAAGCACTTTAGGCTTAATTGTGCAACATTTGCATCTTTGAAACCGTTTTGAACCCAGTTCTGCAGATACTCATTGTAAGATTGTACGCAGTAATACGAATTGCACACTATTAGTGTGGGGAATTCACGATCGGTATTCTCAAGCGCCATCTTGAAAGCCTGTAGTTCAGCTCGCTGAGCTGTACAGTCTCGGAGTGTTTGAGTTTTTGGGACCATAGGTCTGAATTTACCTTTGCGCCAGCGACCTTTAACAATCGCGCACGCAGCACTATAGGCTTGTTTACCCCCAATTGCGGGTTGTTCTGATCCGTCTGTATACATTATACAGCCGTAATGTTCTAGAGGCAGAATTTCGGTCGGCAGAGGACATTCGTGTTCATAATTCTTGTGTTTTCAAGTATGGGTCAAACAAGTATTCAACGTCTATTGCAGCAAGAGAGTTAACCCATTGTATCCATCTTGGATGTAAAGCTTTTGCATTCGGAATGCTTGCTTTTGCCACTGACTCTAAGGCAGGTACAGGTATAACGATCATTATGCGTTTACCCTGCGCTAGGGCTCTCTCCTTTGCTACTGCAGTTTGAACCGCTGTCAGAATTTTCTCAGTAGAAGTAAATTTCATTTCTGCTTGTGTGTACAAGTGTGATTTGTATGCTATTGGTACCGTTTCTCCTTCATTAAAGGTTAGTTACGTGAATCCGCATCTCCCTGGGATGATTCGGATCACAAGGTTGCGCACGTTTTCGCGTGTCTGTAATTGTGTTTTTGCTAACATGTCTGTTTGGACTGAACGCAGAATTTCTGTGTGTGTTTGAGTCCAATTAGTTGGTTTGAAATCAGGTTTGATTAATTTGTAGAGAGGTTTAACCCTTTCTGCGTAATTCAGGACATAAGTTCTTCCAAAATTCAGGAAACCTAGAATTGACTGTAAGTTTTTCAGCGTCTTTGGAGGTTGGAGCAGCACACATTTCTCTAGGAAGTTTGCTGCCAGGCTTTTGCCTTCACTTGATAACTCGTAGCCTAGAAATAGGACGTTGAGGTGGGCAATTCGTGATTTCCTAAAATTGAATTTATACCCTTCAGATGTGAACCCAAATATTATGGTGTTCACTCTTTTTAAGTGTACGTCCAAATCGTCGTCTGTAAGATAGATGTCATCGATATAGGCTAATGCCTCATCATCGTATGTTTGTAGTAACTCTGTTACCCTGGCTGAAAATAACCCTGGACTATTCTTGAATCCTTGGGGGAGACGGCAAAATTGTCACTGTGCCCCATAATTCAGAAAGCGGTCAAATGCCTGCTTTCAGGTGCAATGTTTTGACAGAAAAACCCATTTGATATAACTAATGTAGTTTTATATTTTTTCTGCACAGTGTTATTCATCAATGCTGCACTGTGTGCATTTTGTACTGCAAAAGTTTTGCAACAAGAGTTTAAGTGTCTGTAATCCAATACTAGACTACATGAATTTTCTGGTTTGGAGACAGGAAACAAAGAATTGCTCATTGATGAGGTGCATGTTTGAATTACCCCTTGGTATTCTAGTTGATTTAAAATCTCCCTGACTTGTTTTTTAGCTTCTGGCTTAAATGGATACTGCCTCTGTGCAGTAGGTTGATTTTTTAACTGGATTTTATGGTGAGGAGAGTCCTCATCCCATCCTACATGATTTTTGGATAATGCTGGAGCCTGGGCCACAGCCCATTTTCTGGCATATATGTATTTTTTATGAATTGGAATGTGATTTGAGAAGGCTGGCATAATTATCTCTTCGCCATGTGGGCACTCCCTGACAAATTCAGGTGGCCAGTCTCGTTCAGCTAGAAGAATATCATAGCCCTTAGAGAGCTTCTCCCAAAAGAGTGCTCTTATTTTTCTAATTATGTCCCCCTCCATCTGGAGTATTACTTCATATAACTTGTGGGGTACATTAACCCTGGTGTCGGCAGTTTCAACTTGAATGCATTAATTCAAGTCCACTGTCTCCAGATGATCCATCAGGATCCTGCGAACTATGGTGACTTCTGCTGCGCTGTCCAGCATTGTCTGAGCCCACTCCCCGTTCTTGAGTTGTGTCCTCAAGATCCTCGGCATGTCTGATCTTTATGCTTGCTACCTTCTTTTTGGAAAATTGAGCTTTTTTGTTTTGGTGAACGGGTATTTGTCTTTAAACTTGACGTGTTCTTCCTTGTGTTCTGACCGTCCTCTTCTTTCCGATTTCTGCGAGGAAGTCTGAAAAGATCGAGAGGGACGTGTATCATTATCTTGATATCTGTCAGGTTTTTTCAAATTGTCCCTATTCCTAAGGTTATACCTTTTTCAGAGGGCTTCCGTTGGAGAGACCTACCTCTCCTTTGGGGAGATCTTCCTCTGAACTGAGAACGTTTCTCTCTAGGAAGAGTCTGTTTAGTGTTTTCCCACTTCTTTTTAGGAGTAGTGAGATTATTTTTAATAAAAACTTTTTCAGGATTTTCAGTTAGTTGGGGTTTTAACGGTTTCCCACCCAAACTATCTCTACCTAGTTCTTCATAAGATTTTTCAATAATTCTAGCAAGCTCATATGGTCGGTCTGTAATATCTGTTTCTTTTAACTTTTGGCAGATTGCCAAGGATGCTGCTTCACCTCTAATGTTAGCTAATAATATAGCTGAGATCTGTTTGAAATATTTCAGTAATTTCATACCCAGTTTTAAGGCCAGTTCTGGACCGTATTCATTTTGAATCTCTGTCTCAGAACGTCTGGTATTACCGCCATGGACGGTACACCATGTTTTTGTGTAGATTGAAGCAAAGACTGTACCCCAAGTGTCACAGTCCTCCACATGTGGTGCTATCCCCATTGGTAAACAGATTGTCAGAATTCTGTGTTTCTCATGAGGTGTACTATCAGGGTATACTGCCTCTATTTCAGTAATTTAACTAGAACAGAATTTGTTCCCTCTTTGCGGGTAATTTACCAATGACTGATTGTATAGTCTGTGGTGTGATTTTATTTGTTCCCCTGGTGAGGGGTGTGTTGTGGAATCATTACAGTAGGTTGGACTGTTAAGGTCTGCATGACATATTGAACCAATTGTGTATGTATTTTAATTTACTGTTTCAGCTGGGCTAACAGTTCTCGACCTGTCATATTTCTATGTCAGGATCTGGTGTATAGCTGGCTAGTACCAGCCATGTAGCTCCTGGTCTACCTAGTAGACCGAGCCTGGTAATGTGATTTTGATGTGGTAGGGGCACCTTTAAACCAGAGCTGATGCTCTTGGTAAGTTAATGGAATTTCAATGTCCTCGTAAGGAACATATTCCTCTGGAGGTTCCTCTACTTTGTAGTAGTGGAACTCGTGTGTACCTACGTCTGCCGGAGGAAAATGAATCCATGAATAGAAACCTCTGTTTGCCGATATTCATGTGCCTCTATAACAAAGATTACTTTACCACCTCTCGATGATACCCCATTATTTATGAGTTTGTAAGTTATAGTTTTTCTTACATTTACCAGGATGTTTATAGCATCCAGGTCATTATTCGGCCTATTTCTGTCATCTAAAACAGCTAATTCTTCGTCAGACATCAATTTTTTTCTGACTGAAGAGTTTTGCAGAATAGTTTCAAGGAAACAAAGAGTAGGTGCACAATATTTTGGAACACTGTATTGTTCAACGTTGAACAAAACAAAAACTAATACATAGGATTTTTGTCCTACTCAGTTTTGGCGGATATTAACCTTTTACCCACTCCAGACGTCTATTGGAGTATTTTACGGGAAAAAGGGGTCTGTGTGAAAAGCACGACTGAGTTACTCTAGTATCTAGCGTTAAATTATCGCCTTACCAAACGTTGGGCACCATGTAGTGTAGTTCCTATATTCCCAATAGACTCTGAGCATTGGAATAATATATAATGTAGTTGAGACATAGGACTGAGGTCGACTAGGTCTCTACCGAATATATTAAACTTAATAGTGAGTGCCAGCTAGCTCAGAGGTCACTAGAAACTTTCTCGAATAAACAAGAAGGGATTAGTTTCTGACAACCGCATAAACATGACAACTTTGTTTCCCAAGAATAAGAAATCAATCTCTAGAGTCGCGGAAACAATAGAAAGCTATTTTACTTAGTCAATTGTGCATGCTTCGTTTCACCAGAGGTGCTGAGAAAATAGAGAGACGGGCGTTTTCAATAAAAAGTATTTATTGAACAGTCTTCTTTCTCAAGCATAAGAAATGTACTGCTACAATAGTTATACTGGTTATAAAGTACAAAGCAAATAATACGAACAGTATTATAAAGTAGTACTGTAAAAGCATGATATGGTTTCTAACCCATAAGTTCCCTAAAATGCATAAAATACATACAGTAATAAAATGATGGCTAAAAATACTCAACTGGTGCTTCTTAAATACGCCTACGCCGGTGTACCTAACCTGAGTCTAGTACAAGGGACGAAGTAAGTGAGGAGTAGCTTAAGTTTAGTATTTCTCTGCAAGGAATCTATTCCAAGAATTCTCTAAGGGTCTAATCAGCTCCGTACCTTGGTTTTAGAATGAAGGAGGTCTTGTATCTCTCTCTCAGGACTCGATTTCCCAGATATCCGCAAGGGTAAGCCGGAAACACTGGAGCTGGATTTCTCGGCAAGAGAAAAGACAGCGTCTCTCAGTGCGTCAGCTGGAGGGCCGACTTCCTTCAGCACTTGCTACTGCAGGGCGTCGGGCAAGTAGTTAGTCGATCTGCTCCAAACCACTCTGTGTTTGTCTGGGCAAACCTAGGCATATTTATACCTTGAAGGTGCCGAGTTTGACGTATGATTGGACTTAATACCGTCACTCAAAGACTCAATTCTTTGAAAACTCCAGGATTTCTTGGATAAATCAATATTCAAGCAGGGGGAAGTCCCTAGCTGCTGAAGGCGGGCTTTTCCAAGAAATCGTTGTTGATTCTCAGAACTTAGTGGAAGTAGCCATGCCGTATTTGGGCTGCAAGGCTCAGGCCAAATATGGTACTAATTTCTATGCCTATATAAGGATTGGATAATGTATACCTATATAAGCGCATGAATCGGGAACATTTACACTAGGGTCCTAGATTCATTTACAACAAGTTCACTGTGGGTGAGTCCCAACTTATAAGGCTCCCCCACAGTAAAAGCTCAACAATTAGGTGCTCAAAAAGTAAAAAGTCTGGGCGGCTCATAGTGTCAGAACCACCTTCTAACACATGTTGCACCCAGCTGATTCCTACAGGGAAGAAGTAGCCACTCTACATGGGTACACTTCCCGTAGTCAGCGATAACTAGTTATAAGGGGTTCTTACCAGACCCCCCTTACTCACCAGTTATCCACTCAGACCACCTACTCCTCCCATCCATGAAATCCCCACCCATGACAGGGATCCCATACTACCCTAAAAACCCTCTGGGCTCTAGGTTAGATACCTCTAGGTCACTCATGGTCTACATGGGCTCAGCCTAACTAGACCCACCTTTGCCCTTGGGCATGCAACACTATGCCTACCACTTCTCTGGACAAGGATACAGTGCCTCAGCACTGATGTAGTCTTCTGGGCTAGGTCTACATCCCATCCCCTGGGTCACTACCTGGTCTCCCTTCCAGAGTTTGTTCCAACCAGTACCCTGTCTCTGTGTGTCCTTGTACCCCAAAGAGGCAACCTCTCTGGACCCTCACCTTCAGCCTGCCGCTGGGGTCATTCTTCTGCCACCACCCTTTCGAGATGGCTGGCTTCCCATAGGAAGTCACAACCTACGTGGAGAAGTGTGGCTCAGGGGTTAGAGGCGGCAGACCCGGAAGCTGAGATCGGCCCTGGACCAGGGTTCAATTCCCCGCCTCGGCGGGTCTTGGGCTAAAAATTCCATGGTCTCGATAATTCTCGCTCCGGTGCCTTCTCGACTCACGGGTTCACGCTCTGCGACTCTGGGCAATAGCTTGCTTAATCTCCACAACGGCCCCTCGCGGCGGGATGCCTGGCTTTCACCTTGTGGATACCCTGCCGGGGCCTCTCACAGGGGAATACCAGGACGGGTTCCCTAGGCAAGCGCCAGGATGCCCTTTGTGGTGACAGGTTGCGCTATATAAGTATACCTACATTTACATTTACATTTACAACCACTTGTGCTTTCTCCACACAGGGCTAGCTCTCTGATTGGACCTCAAACAGGCCGAACCACCACACTGGCAGTACCAGGGAGGAACACTGAGGGTCCCTCGTCAGACATCCTACAGCTCATTCCCCCCCTCATGGTTCTCCCCGGTCTCCCTGCAGCACCATGAGAGGCCGCCCAGGGACCCAAATGATCCCTAGATGGCCTGCACCACCCCTTCTGAAGAGCAGTGTCCCTTAACTTAAAATAGTACCCACCTGCCTTCAGGATAGTACTACCACACTCATCCAGGGACCCTAAAGATCCCTGCTAGGCCTGCACCACCCGTTTTGTAAACACAGGGTCCCTTCACTTAAGATGAGCCCCACCTGCGTTCATGGTGGTACTACCTTGCAGAATCCACCTCCTACCGCAAGCATGGGGAACACCCCCATGCTCCCGGTCCGTGGGTCAAAGTCCCACAGGACCTACCTGACTGGTTACCGGCTAGTTATCGCCCCAGCCGCCACTTCAGGTTCACAACACCAGCTCCAGAATGACATCCTGCTGCTTCCTTGCGTAAACACCTACCCAACCCTGACACCTCAGGGTCCACCACTAACTATTCACCTGGAAACCAGGGCGTACATCACCCCCACTCAGATCTCCACTGGGTCAGTTAACTAGCCCACCTAGTGTACCTAGGGGCTACAACTACACACCATCACTCAAGAACTACCCTCCTTTGGGGCCACCCACTACCAGGGGCCACCCCTGGGTTGCTGACCTCCCCACCAGTTGATCTGTGGGGCCTGCCGGACACTCAACTCTACCACACCCTCCTCCCACAGTGGGAAACTTTTCTTGGGGTCCTCCACCATGGGAATCCCTGGGAGGTTACTACCTGGTGTAAAGAAACCTCCTGCCCCACCCTTCCAGTGGTTTTGGCCTGAACCATAAGGAAGAAACTTTCAGTGGGCGAAGGATATCTTGGGCCCCTACTGTGGAAACCCTCTCTGCCCTTAAAAAGCGCAGGAACCTCCCAGGACCCCCTCTCTCTCCTGTCCCCAAGAAGGTCAATCAACCCCTAAACCCCCACCTGTGATGTAGTTATCAGTTGCTGTCCCTATCTCTTGAGGAGACACCCTCCTCATGCAGGTGTAGTGTGTGTAGTGTTAGGGTTCAAAGGTGTACAATAAGGCTTAGAACAATTGTATGCAATAATTTCCTGGAAAGCACCATCACGCTAGCACATGCTAATAAACATAACGCAGTCATATCAATACAGTTTACATTTAAACCACAATATCTTCACATGACACATATGTGTGCAGGGCTTTCCTTTCACATACCTTTAGTTCACATAAACAAAACTTTGAACCCTTCTCAGAGCCTTGCGCTCTTCCGTTTGCTCATTACTGCATAGGTAATGTGTGGCAAAACTGGACTTATCAAATGCTATAAATGCGCACCAGAATGGGATACTATGTTTCCCGCTGCTAGACACCAATGTTGGAAAATGAGGCAGTATCTGTGAAGCCTGCACAAATACCATGACTACATTTGTCCTTCACTTGGAACCAAACACCCAATTGTAGTGCCTGACTCTCAGAAGGTAGGGTTGCAGAGCAGTCTGAAGCTTACTCAAGGAAGGTGGTGTAGGCTAGTAATCTCCATTTGCTGGTATACAAAAATAACACTCAATAATTGATTGTCCAGTCTGTACTTTGCTTTATAAAAGTAAGAGTACATTTATTAAACACTCACACTATTCATTACTATGCACCAATTTACAAATATACATAAGCAGTTGGAATTACTTTGTGACATTGCATAACATCTCCATCCCTCCTGCAGGGGGGGGGGGGGGGTATAGTACCACCACTCCCATGTATGCACATCATCTTGTCCTCAATGCAGTTAGTTGAACGTAACCTGGAGCGAGGGCCCTCTACACTGGCACCATCCCAGTGGCGACCCACCCCATTATCTCAACAAGAATTTAAAATAGGTAACCCTGCCTTGGTGACACACAACCCTGACCGAGCATTTCCTACTGACCGTGATGTATAAACCTTTACATCTCAAGGGCTAGCAGTCTGGGTTCTTCACCTAAGCGCAGCAGCAAGAATACATGTTTAAGCATCACTTTAGATTGACAGTACTCATCACATTTGTGGATTAATACAATGTATTGCAATTACAGCCCCTAAAGGCATTACAGATTAAATCACAGGATTACGCATATACAGCCAGACACACTAGCAGGAATGTCTGACAACATAACCCCACTTTGCTTATGACATCACTTGTCATACATAACCCCACTTTGCTTAAGCTATCAGCCTTGCGCATTACCTGCAACGCTCTACTCGCAGCGCGACCTTGCCAGCAGCTCTTCGAGTTTTTTAAACTCCCGTTTTTGGTCTTTTTGTTTAATTGCTTATTTTAACTTTTTCCCCTGTTTTTAAAGCCGGCCACGCATACCCACATCTCTGTCCCCTTTCCCGCACTGTAATTGGTCAATATCACCGCACTTTGCGGGTCCTGCGCCCACGTCTCGTTGGCTGCCATCATTGGTTGGGGATAGTGTGCACGCTCTAGTCCTCTCTCTAGGAGGCGAGCAGTGCATAAATTCAGGCAAATCAGGTCAGTTTGCTCCTATCAGCCTTGCGCATTACCTGCAGCGCTCTACTCGCAGCGCGACCTTGCCAGCAGCTCTTCGAGTTTTTTAAACTCCCGTTTTTGGTCTTTTTGTTTAATTGCTTATTTTAACTTTTTCCCCTGTTTTTAAAGCCGGCCACGCATACCCACATCTCTGTCCCCTTTCCTGCACTGTAATTGGTCAATATCACCGCACTTTGCGGGTCCTGCGCCCACGTCTCGTTGGCGGCCATCATTGGTTGGGGATAGTGTGCACGCTCTAGTCCTCTCTCTAGGAGGCGAGCAGTGCATAAATTCAGGCAAATCAGGTCAGTTTGCTCCTATCAGCCTTGCGCATTACCTGCAGCGCTCTACTCGCAGCGCGACCTTGCCAGCTGCTCTTCGAGTTTTTTTTAAACTCCCGTTTTTGGTCTTTTTGTTTAATTGCTTATTTTAACTTTTTTCCCTGTTTTTAAAGCCGGCCACGCATACCCACATCTCTGTCCCCTTTCCCGCACTGTAATTGGTCAATATCACCGCACTTTGCGGGTCCTGCGCCCACGTCTCGTTGGCGGCCATCATTGGTTGGGGATAGTGTGCACGCTCTAGTCCTCTCTCTAGGAGGCGAGCAGAGCATAAATTACAGCCATGCTCACGCGCAGCGGTGACGCGCTGCGGGGACGCCAGACTGACGCCGGAGTTACACCAGAGTTCAGCCCGTCTGCGCCCGTCCGCGCTTAGGACGGGCTGCAGGTCGGGCTGGACCTGGATCTTACTCAACTTTCATCTGTAAAGGTAACTAGGCGCTATGCTCCATCTGTGCTTTTGGCTCTTAGGCCTCCTGCACGCCCTTGTCTACATCGCTACACTCCGTTAGGGATACTACAGTCCCGCCGCTGTATGACTTGCTCATCCTCCTTTCATCCTCCCGTCTTCTGCCCTACTAGTCCTTGTCCTTCCTCCCCAATGTCCACTACCTCTCTCAGAACTGGCTTTCTCATAAATGTACGCTAATTAAACATAACTTAGCCTTCCACGACTTCGTGGATGAAAGACAGCCGGACTGGGTCTTCATTACGGAGACCTGGGCTGCTGACTCCTCCGGCCATGACCTTCTTTTAGCCATCCCAGAGGGCTACTCCCTACACAGGCTGGACAGACCTATACGTATAGGAGGAGGAATTGCCATTCTCTTTAAATCCTCCTTTTCCTGCACGGTCAAACTGCTATCCTCGCCTCAAGATCGTTTTGAAGCTTTATACTTTTGTATTACATGTGCTCCATCGGTCTCTTTTACGGGGATACTGATCTACAGGCCGCCTGGCCACAGAGCTAACTTCGCCTCTGATATACTGAGAATTCTCGAACCTTACTTTGAAAAGCCCTGTCTCACCATTCTGGGCGACCTCAATTTCCATCTCGATGAGGCCGATTCTAAGGACACTCTATCATTGGTCGAATCTCTCGGAGCCTGTGACCTTGTTCAGCTTGTTACCAGTCCCACTCACAAGGCAGGTCACATCCTCGATGGGGTATTCTCTAATGATTTGAGACTTTCCAGCGGCTCTCCTCTGCCGTTGGTCTGGACTGACCATCTTGCAGTACCTTTACATCTTGCTCTTTCTACTTCTATTCCACTAAGAAGGTGACAACTTCTCTCGTTCTTAGAAGAAATCTTAGAAACCTCACGGATGAGGCCCTCGCCTCTCTAGTTCCTTCTCCTGAGGCTCTCTTCCCTAAAGACGCGGATGAGGCAGCCCAAGATCTGAAGGATTCCATCACCAATGCAGTGGAAAAACTCGCCCCAGCATCCCTGCGATATGTAGCCCGACGTAAACCATCAGCACCATGGTTTTCGGACCATCTTAGATCATTAAGACAGGGCTGCAGAAGCAGTGAGAGGAAATGGAGCAAATCCTGGCATCCTATGGACCGGGAGGCCCATAAGTCTGCTCTACGGGAGTACAAGCAAAAAGTGATTATGGAGAAGCAGGAATACTTTTCCAATCTTACTAGCTCACTCACTTCCTCTAGGGAGCTTTTCAAAATCGCTGACTCGCTATGCTCCCTTCAACTCCCTGATCCCGTAGTCAGCTCTCAAAATCTATGCAATGACATTGCAGATTTTTTTCATAACAAAATTCTCGATATCCATACATTACTAGAAGCAAAACGTCATTCTCTGGACGAGAATATTCCTCCAGGCATAAGCTCTCTTGAGTCTCTGGATACAGCCCCTTCTAGTTCTTTTACGGAATTTCCATCTCTGTCTCTGGAAGGATTGAATCTTCTACTTGACAGGACGAAATCCTCCTCCCCATTGGACCCACTACCTCTTAAAAAGCTGAAAGAGTGTAGAAGCAGTCTTCTTCCCTCCTTGTTGGAGGTGATGAATAAGGCGATTGCCCAAGGTTCTTTTCCATCGGTATGGAAGAAGGCTATTGTGAAGCCGCTCCTCAAGAAACCTTCACTTGACCCCGGCCTCCTTAAAAATTTTAGGCCTATTTCCCTACTTCCTGCACCTGCAAAAATACTAGAGGCACATCTGAATCTCCATTTATCTTCCTTTCTGGGTGCCTCTGAGTATCTTGACATCACCCAACATGGATTTCGAAAACATCACAGCACAGAATCAGCTCTCACTTTGTAGTCGACAACATCCGACGCAAAGTTGACGTTGGTCAAACTACTGTTCTAGTGCTACTGGACCTCACGGCCGCATTCGATACCCTGTCTCCCGCCATCTTAACATCTCGGCTTAGGGAGGCAGGTGTTACTGGGTCGGCCCTGAGCCTCCTCAATTCCTTTCTCCTTGATAGGGAACAGAGAGTGATGCTTGGAAACCACCTCTCCCCAGCCAAGTCTTTGCAATGTGGGGTGCCACAGGGGTCGGCACTAAGTCGGACCCTGTTCAACATCTACGTGGCCCCCCTTGCTAGGCTTGTAAGATCGCAGGGGATGGAGGTGGTATCATACGCCGATGACACCCAGATCATGGTGTCATTCACTCATTCCTCTGTCACTACATCTGCCTCCAGCTTCAGGTCATGTATGCAACATGTTGCAGACTGGATGGTCATCAACTCCCTGAAGCTGAATGGCGACAAGACAGAGGTGTTGGTCTTTGGGAAGGACCAAGATGTCTGGTCAAGTGAGTGGTGGCCTTCCTCTCTCGGCACCTGCCCCACTCCCTCTCAATCTGCCAGAAATCTTGGTGTGGTGTTTGATACTTTACTCTCGATGTCCCTTCAGGTGAATCGGACTGTGGCAACCTGTTGGGGCGTGATCAGGATACTTAACAGAATTTGTAGCTATCTGTCCCTTCAAGCACGTAAGCAGATTGCAGTCGCCCTGGTTGGCTCCAGGTTAGATTACTGTAACTCTTTATACATGGAGTCCAACAAGGGCCTCATACATCGGCTGCAAACCGTGCAGAATGCTGCTGCACATTTTGGCCTAGACCTTCCTAAGACATCATCTGCTACCACCGCTAGGAGAGACCTTCACTGGTTGCCTGTCCAGCACAGAATCTATTTTAAAATTTTGTGCTTGACGTACAGAGCTCTCGAGGAAGGATCAAAAAGCGCTATCAGCTCCCTACTTACCCGCTACCATCCCACAAGGTGCCTTCGTTCTGCGGGACTACTCCAGCTGGCTGTCCCTCGCTTCAGGCTTACCAGATGGGGAGCCAGGGCCTTTTCCGTTGCTGCCCCCCAGCTCTGGAACACCGTGCCTATGGAGATTAAAACTCTACCTTCTCTAGACTTGTTTAAAAAGGCCTTAAAAACGTGGTGCTTTTCAAGAGCCTACTCAGGTTGAACTGCTGGGTTTTTGTTATGAGCTGGTTTTTTTAATTAGGCGCCTTGACGCCCACTGGGCTAAGTTTGCGCACAACAAGACTCCTTTCATTTCATTTCATTTCATTTCACATCACATTAGACAGAAACTTCACAATACACATGTAACCTACAGTCCCACTCGAAGAAATAACATCAGTAAATGCCCTTCATCTCCAGGAGATGCCTTTCGCCAGACATCCCCCCCTTCATTCCAATATGCACTTCTCCATACACCCTCAGCTGTAGAATAAAAGTTCCAGCCCAGAAGTTGTTGAAATGCTGGCTGAACCCTTGAGGGGTTATCCTTTTCAAGTCCCCATGAGACTTAGGGAGGGACTTCCAGTTTTGTGCTGGGGGAGACTGCGCTTCTCAAGCAGCTCCCCCTGCACCTTTGCGCCCGTGTGGTGATGACCTTGTTCTCCTGGGGCCACCACAAGTAGAGAGACATTCTGTTTTGCCCTTGCAGGCCGGTCCTGGCCTGCAAGGCATTATGGGAAATGTCGCATATTAGAGCAGCGGCTCCCCCACTGCTCCAGGGAAAGCTACGCTGCCCTCATTCCTGGTGCTTTGTGCCTCTTACAGGACTCCGTGGGGGACCCGGTCCCACCTTGACCCCCAGGTGAGTGTATGCGGCGCAGGGAGTACACTCCCCGGCCGCTTGCTGGTTTTCCGGGCCCCTCGCAGCTCTGCCCTTCATTTCCGGGTCCCAGGGCTCCCGCCTGCTCACTCGCTGGAGGGCAGCCCGGGGAGCCCACCCCCGCCTGCTCCCCGCCCGGCCAGCACCTTCGCGTGCTGCCGTGGGAGTCGGCATTCGGTTTCTGGTCTGCCCGCTCCAGTGGCAGATGCGAGGCCACTTCCCCACCGCAGCGGGTCTTCAGGGGAGTACGATGGCACTCCCCCCACCTCCTCCTCACTTCGGGTCCGGGAATGGGGTCCCAGGGCCCTGAGCAGTCTTCAGTGGGGCGCAACGGCACCTCCCTGACTTCTGTCTTCTCACCGGGGACTAGGGTAGGCTCCTGGTACCCAGGACCGCCATCGGGGCCCGGAGTTGGGATCCCGGACACCTATTTACTTCACGGGGAGCACGACTGCACTCGCCAGCTTGACTTCGGCCGCGAAGGTGGACACGCGGCGGCGTGCCCCTTCCTCCGCCTCAGCAACACGGGGCCAGAAACTTTCTTAGCGTGGGCGCGACAGTGCTCCCCCTTCATCGATGTCTTTGGGGGCCAGGCTCCTGGCCCCCCTCATTGGCCCGTTTACGGGGAGCGCAATGGGGCTCCCCGACTTTACTTCTTTCTGGGAGCCGCCCCCAGGACCTGACCCACCCCGGGGGCTCATCTGGGATCAGTGGCGGAGCCCCACGTGCTTTGACGGCAGTCCGGGCAGGGGTGAAAGGTCGCCTACCTTCTGGGAAAAATATCTTGGCCCCCAGAGCACCGATCTGCACCCTCTTCACCTCTTCTTGCTCTTGGTGGCGCTCCCCAGCCACTGCAAGCACTCTCTTTCACCCTCTGGGTCTCACAGAGAGTGGATTCAACAGGGAACTGTCTTCACTGGCTCCCTGCACCATCCTTTTGCCTGGCTCTCCTCCTGCGCCTCTCTCCTGCTCGCTGAGAGGCCCAGGCTGCTGCACACTGGTCCTGGACTCCTCTCCTGGTGCTGTTCAGGATTCTGGAGCAGTAAGGGGGTTCCTCCTTCCAACTGCCCATTGCGCCAGGCTCCAGCACCCTCTGTCTCAGCAGACCACACCCCAGAGAGAGCTCCTCTTCCTGTGCAAATTCTTTTGACAAGTTGGGGAGTGGTCTGGCAGGAACTTTCTGTTGGCCCTATCACACAGCGTCACAACACTTCTCTGCCCCCTGCTTCCTCCTTCCTGCCCAGGCCTCTGGGTTGGTTCAAGATGGCGTCGTCCAGTGTCTCTGGCAACATGGTCTCTGAAAAAGCCCCTTCCCCCCAGAGCTGCCTTTTCCCTGGTGCAGCCTGGTGCCTGGTACCCAGTGATAGCTGCTGATGGGTGAGCCTGTAGCTCCACCCATCTTCTCCTCCTTAGAGAGGAGGCCTTAGCTCAGGGAAGAAAGGTTATCAATCCAGCCTGCTGAGGTCAGCCCTCAACCAGGCCCTGGTTATGGCTGACTCTGAGAAATAGGTCATTTCTGGATGACCCAAACACAGTACAATTATGACTTTGGATTCTGCAGAATACTTCTTCTCACACCCGTTATAGTGGATTTTAGTGTGTGTCTGTAATCTGTAAGCCTTATGAAAGTTAATCTAGCCCATAGGCTCCACATCCCCATTTATTTCCCCTGCCCTATTATTTACTAGGGGCTTACAGAGGAGGTCATGCTAATCACATGGGTACCCCAACGCATAGTGTTCCCTAGTGTATGTAGGTGTTTTAACTATATTCTAAGTGTCTTTTAGCATAGCACTGGCTCTAGGACCGGTTAGTCAGAGTCAGTTACCACCAATACCCATCTGAAAAAGTTGAGAGTACAGGATGATTTTGCAACAAGGCCTCCTCGGTTTGTTCTTTCCGCATGTATTCCTTCTTCCTGCACTTTTCTTCATCTTTGGGGACTTCTGTTGCTTCTTTCTGCATTTCTTTTCCTTCTTTCTGTGTGTTTTTTCTTCTGTCTTCACATGTCGTACCTCAGTAGGCATTGGTAGAAACTAGCATTTAAAAAACCTTAGAAATTCACTGAAAAAACCATAGGTTTCAGGCACGTTATAGTTACAACTTAGCATTTAAAAAACCTTTGAAATTCACTTGAAAAAACCATAGGTTTCAAGCACCTTATAGTTAGGAATTAGCATTTAAAAAACCTTAGAAACTCACTGAAAAAAACATAGGTTTCAGGATCGTTATAGTTAGTTGGACATTTCACTCGTACAAAACCATTGAAATTCCACTGTTATAGTTAGCACAGCTAACTATAACTCGCGCGCCTGCAATGCACTGCTGATGACATCACATATTACATCACTCATGACATGGTCAGTGACATCACTCATGACATCTCAAATGACATTACTGATGACATCACAGATAACATCATCCTTGTGATAGAGTGGCAGACCTCCTCTCACCCTAATATAACCTTTGATACACACACTCAAAAATAGAAACTAACATTTAAAAAAAAATGGCCATGTCTGAACTGGGGTGGTGTGGTGAGCAAAATAACGATGTATTAAACCCAGATCTGTGACTGGAGGTGAATGTTTTGCCATTGTGCAACATTCCGTCCATCGATTGGTGATTTAGCATTTGTCACCCCGAGTGGGACGGGTATGCTCAGAGGTGAGTCCCGTGCTCTCCATGCCACTGGAATCAAGCTATCCTGGATGAGGATGGCTGATAGCCAGAAACCGGTCCTAGGGTGCTTGATTCCGGTCCAGGGATGACATGGCTTGGCAGTTAGGGCTGGATTGTTCCCATGAGGCACAGGGTCAAGGCTGATTTGCATATGGCCATGTCTGAACTGGGGTCGTGTGGTGAGCAAAATAATGATGGATTAAACCCAGATCTGTGACTGGGGGTGAATGTTTTGCCATTGTGCAACATTCCGTCCATCAATTGTTGATTTAGCATTTGTCACCCCGAGTGGGACGGGTATGCTTAGACGTGAGTCCCGTGCTCTCCATGCCACTGGAATCCAGCTATCCTGGCTAAGGATGGCTGATAGCCAGAAACCGGTCCTAGGATGCTTGATTCCAGTCCAGGGATGACATGGCTTGGCTGTTAGGGCTGGATTGTTCCCATGAGGCACAGGGTCAAGACTGATTTGCATATGGCCATGTCTGAACTGGGGTGATGTGGTGAGCAAAATAACGATGGATTAAACCCAGATCTGTGACTGGGGGTGAGTGTTTTGCCATTGTGCAACATTCCGTCCATCAGTGTTGATTTTGCATTTGTCACCCCGAGTGGGACGGGTATGCTCAGACGTGAGTCCCATGCTCTCCATGCCACTGGAATCAAGCTATCCTGGCTGATAGCCAGAAACCGGTCCTAGGATTCTTGATTTCGGTCCAGGGAAGACATGGCTTGGCAGTTTGGGATGGACTGTTCCCATGAGGCACAGGGTCAAGGCTGATTTTTATATGGCCATGTCTGAACTGGGGTCGTGTGGTGAGCAAAATAACAATGGATTAAACCCAGATCTGTGACTGGGGGTGAATGTTTTGCCATTGTGCAACATTCCATCCATCAATTGTTGATTTTGCATTTGTCACCCCGAGTGGGAGGGGTATGCTCAGACGTGAGTCCCGTGCTCTCCATGCCACTGGAATCAAGCTATCCTGGCTGATGATGGCTAATAGCCAAAAACCGGTCCTATGATGCTTGATTCCGGTCCAGGGAAGACATGACTTGGCAGTTAGGGCTGGACTGTTCCCATGAGGCACAGGGTCAAGACTGATTTGCCTATGGGCATGTCTGAACTGGGGTGGTGTGGTGAGCAAAATAACGATGGATTAAACGCAGATCTGTGACAGGGGGTGAATGTTTTGTCATTGTGCAACATTCCGTCCATCATCTTGTGTGTTTTGCTGTTCACCCTATGTGGGAAGGGTATGCCCAGACGTGGTCCCATGCTCACTAAGCCACTGGAGTCAAGCTATCCTGGCTGAACACGGCTGATAGCCAGAAACCGGTCCTAGGATGCTTGATTCCGGTCCAGGGAAGACATGGCTTGGCAGTTTGGGATGGACTGTTCCCATGAGGCACAGGGTCAAGACTGTTTTGCATATAGCCATGCCTGAACTGGGGTGGCTTGGTGAGCAAAATAACGATGGATTAAACCCAGATCTGTGACTGGGGGTGAATGTTTTGCCATTGTGCAACATTCTATCCATCATCTTGTGTGTTTTGCTGTTCACCCTCTGTGGGAAGGGTATGCCCAGACTTGGGTCCCGTGCTCATTAAGCCACTGGAGTCAAGCTATCCTGGCTGAAGATGGCTGATAGCCAGAAACCAGTCCTAGGATGCTTGATTCCGGTCCAGGGAAGACATGGCTTGGCGGTTCGGGCTGGACTGTTCCCATGAGGCACAGGGTCAAGACTGATTTTCATATGGCCATGTCTGAACTGGGGTGGCTTGGCGAACAAAGTAACGATGGATTAAACCGAGATATGTGACTGGGGTGAATGTTTTGCCATTGTGCAACATTCCGTCCATCATCTTGTGTGTTTTGCTGTTCACCCTATGTGGGAAGGGTATGCTCAGACGTGGGTCCCGTGCTCATTAAGCCACTGGAGACAAGCTATCCTGGCTGAAGACAGCTGATAGCCAGAAACCGGTCCTAGGATGCTTGATTGTGGTCCTGGGAAGACATGGCTTGGGAGTTCGGGCTGGACTGTTCCCATGAGGCACAGGGTCAAAACTGATTTCCATATGTCCATGTCTGAACTGGGATGGCTTGGCGAGCAAAGTAACAATGGATTAAACCCAGATCTGTGACTGGGGTGAATGTTTTGCCATTGTGCAACATTCCGTCCCTCATCTTTTGTGTTTTGCTAGACGCTTTCTAAAAGTGGCATTTTCAAACATGCAATGTAAAAACCAACTTCACTAAAAGATGTATTTTTTAATTGTGAACTCAGGGACCCCAAACTCCAAATCTCTAGCTCTTCTCAATTGGAAGTTACACTTGTAAGAGGTTACAAGGCAGCTCCAATGACAACCTTTGGTAGAGACAGTCCTTGCAATAGAGAAAAATGAAATTGGCAGTATTTCACTATCAGGACATGTAAAACACATCAGCACATGTCCTATCTTCTAAATACACTGCCCCCTGCCCATGGGGCTACCTTGGGCCTACTTTAGGCAGGTTTAGATTGGGATTGAAAATTGGCCTGGGCACGCTAAAAAAAATAGGCCCTCATTTGCATATTGCCTTTCCGAAAAACACTGCTTTGGAGAAGTTTTATAAAAAGAAGGGGGGAGGTGTCTCTAAGAGAAGCATGTTTTCTTCACTTTACTTAGATTATAAAAAATGCACAGATTAGTTCACACTGGTGAAACACACCTTAAAACAGTGAGACCACTTCTACTCAGGATCCTTGCCCCTGCTCAATATTCATGCATTAATGGGCCGACCCAGCGAGAAAAAGGGAGTGACACCTTTGTTTGACCATTAATAAAAGGACGTAATGGACGCACATCTGCCTCCAGAAAGGCCACTCAGGCACCCACTGGGCTGCTGGCGGCATCTGAACAACACAGACATCTCCCAATTCGGCCCCAGGCTGCCCAAAAAAACAGCCCACAGCTGGAACTTGGATACCGGCCCCTCGGCCATTGCTTGATTGCCCGCCTTACCAACGCGACCCTGATTTTAGGAGTGCCTTGCGTGTAGTAAAAGAGAAAGTTTGGGCTTGGCAAGTGGAGGCACTTGCGAGGTCGACATGGCAGTTCAACACTGCGTGCACAGGCACCGCAGTGGCAGGTCTGAGGTTTATTTACAGGGCTACACATGTGGGTGGCCCAATCAGTGCTACAAACCACTAGTAGAATTTATATTGCAAGTCCTGGGCGCACACAGTGAACTTTACTAGGGTCTTACCAGTAAATCAAATAAGCCAATCATGGTTAAACCAATCACCATTACAATTTACACAAAGAGCATATGCACTTTAGACCTGGTTAGCAGTGGTAAAGTGCCAGAAGTCCTAAAGCCAACCAAAACATGTAAGAAAAAATGGGGGGAAGAAGGCAAAATGTTTGGGCATTGCCATGCAAAAAGGGCCAGGTTCAACAGTCTTCATATGAAAAGGCCTAAGCCATTGTTCCTGTTCTGTTTTCGCACCTTATAAAGGGGATGCATTGGCAGGGCCACCTGCCAGTAGGCTAACGCTCATTTGCCTACTGGAGCTTCAGCCATGTATAATATGATATTTTAAAAGTCACTTTTCCTGAATATATGTAATAAAAATCTGACTTCAACTTTGAATTTCAGTTTTAATATACATGAAACATAGTGTCTGACTTACTCTGGTAGCTTGACTAAAGCTTGGGATATAATGGCCATGATTTTATTCTGAACTCGTTTTTCTCATAGGACATTGATAGCCCTTTACAATGAAAAATACTTTTGGGGGGTTACTCACTGTAGGTACATGCCAACATCAATTTATTAGATGTACCACTTTAAAATACTAGGCACCCTCCCTGGTAGTTGTGGCTGCTCGTAGGGGGTGGCTGAGTGCAAACCTACTGTCTTGCTCTGCCACTATTTGCTTGGCTTGTTACCGTTTTTGCATAAAAACAAGCTATCTCATGGATCATTTGTTTGCAAGTAAAAGCTGTAACATTACTTTGCCAGCAGAAGAGGGTTCCACAGATGGTATTTTCAGGCAAAGACTGTGCAGCCCCGATTTCACATAGACCCAATACATATCTGACATATTACATTAGCGTCTGTTAGTACAGCTTGTCAGATAGTGGAGTTTCAGGGCTTGTCATAATACTCCCTCTTGCCCTATCAGAAGTTGGAATCGAGAAAGAAGATCTATCTCTGTACCTTCAACCCTATTCCAGCTTCTGATTGGGTGGAAGCTTGTTGACTTGTCTCTGCTATGTTTTTATGCTGCAGAGGACCAGGGGAGTTGTAAATCGTGGGCCTGCCCTGGAGGCAAAGAGCCCATAAGTTCATGTGGAAGACTGACCCAAGTACGTTTTTGCGTTTAGCGCATAATGTGTGTTTGATTGTGTAGGGGGGAAGTGCATGTGTATATCTGTGTGATCGTCTTTATATGCGTGCCTGCGACTGTGTGTGTATGTCTGAATGCGTGTTTACCTGAGCACTTGTTTAAGTGTATATGAAAGTGCAATTTGAAAGCTTGTTAGGTGTTTCGGCCCGGCAAGCCAGAGAACGATTACTGGGGAGGTCAGCAACAGTTAGCAGTATCAAGGTAGATCATTGCTCACTGCTGTATTTCATTTTGTGCTTCTTTTTTTATTGCTATCACGACCCTGCCAACAACAATAACTGCCTCGGAGCCCAGTCATATTCAAAAGAATAAAAGTTGAAAATAATAAAGAAAATGGCACTGCATAAATGTGGCAGGGTTGTACTTGCAATAAAAAATAAACCCAGAATGAAATACAGCACTGAGCACCATCAGCAAGAGACAGTGACCTCTGATCTGCTTCCCATAGTTGATGGCACTGTAAATAAACATTGCTAATAGGCTTCAAGGCACTTGCTGTTGTTCGGCAGCTCTACCACTCCCAAAGTCCACCAGCTGCCACTGCTGCCTTGGGGGCCTCAGGGCCTTCGTAGTGGGTGACTTAATATTGAAAAGGTGGGTTATTTTAACAGGTTCGTCCGGGTGTTTACACCCTGGGGAGTCAGGCAACGCGGGTAGTCCTGAAGTCATTCCTTTCTCAGTGTGGTGGCTGGCACAACATGTACTGCTGTCCACATGTGACATTTAATCTTCCCATGTCCTTTGAGTATTTTTACACCATATACTGTGGCCTCACTGGAACATTAAATATGTCAATTATGAATTTGACAATTTTACCATGCTTTAGGGTTCAGAGCACATACATAGGGGACTGGATAGGAGTGCCTCAGTGTGCAGAGTTGAAAAACCAGAAGCATCAGGCAAGACAATGGGGGTGTGCATGCAAAAAAAGGACTTTCTCATTGAAAGATAGACAGGCAGGCAGGCAGGTAGGTAGATAGATAGATAGATAGATAGATAGATAGATAGATAGATAGATAGATAGATAGATAGATAGATAGATAGATAGATAAATAAATAACCAGGCAGATATTTAAGGCAGAAGACACACAGGCAGAAAGCTATGCATGTGGGGAGACAGGTGGACATGCAAACATGGATGGATGGATAGATGTTTTTACCCCACAATAAAGTAGTAGACGTGGGCAGGCAAACTTGGATAGATGGATGGGGTGGGGTGGGTTTGGTGGATGGATGGATGTTTTCACCCCACAATAAAGTGGTAGACGCTTTCCAATCCGGCTGAGAGGTGCAGAAGAAGACAAGCTGTGGTGGTTAGCTGACTACAAATATGAAGAAACAACATGTGGTTCCTCGTTAAGCTCCAATGGCATTGTTTCCCTGATGTGTTTTACAGCCTGTCAAAATGAAATATATTTTGACATCAACAATGCGCACAGAACACTGCTGTTCCTCTCTTAAAATGACAAGTGAAACATCTGGAGGAGAAATGAAAGTTGTTACACATTCCTAAAATAGATTCATTAACTTGACTCACACAGCCCCACATTTATAATCTGTGCGCTGATTCAATGCACAGAACACATTTATATGTTATGCCGGTGAGCTCCTGCAACAGGGACTGGACAGTGGTTTCAAAATAAAAAGGAAGGAGGGGCGACTCCCCGCCCCCCTCCCAAAAAAAACACAACGAACGGAAATGCAGCAATATCGATCTCATTCCCTCTATCAAATTAAATAGATTTGAGCCATGGAAACAAATTAGACATTTTATGCGCGTGCAGCGCTATTTCGACCGCGTGCGATGAATCGGGGTCGGGGATTGTGCGTTGTATTCACAAAACTCGAGCAAACAAACAAACACACGTCGATAAGCCGATCAGTCAATAGGCCGGCTCAGGCTAGTCAAACGGGGCAACTTTCGGAGTTAGCACCGGCTTGACCCCGAGCCCCTGCCCATTGATCTGCGCCTGCCCCGTTCGGGCACCAGAATGGAGAATACTTTATAGCGCTGAATCTTCCTTTCCGTTATTGTTGAAGAAAACCGCAGGGAACATGGAATTTAACGAAAATAAATCTAACGAAGCCATTAAAGGCTGCGAGACACGTACGGATTCGATCTGTTTTGTTCATAGGCTGTCTATTTTCGCAAAATGTGGCGGGAGCCTGGAAGTGATATGTGCAATTTTATTTAGGTTTATTTATTAAGTGAACAGCAAATAAGTGCGCTCACGATGGAGTCAATATTTTCTTCACACTCACTATGAATATTCGCAATAAATGAGAAAGTAGCATTCGCTGTTAAATAGATTCCTGAACCGCGCACGGCAACAGCACAGTTTGAATGTAATCATGCGATGCTCATATATCTAATATTGAATGTGGAAATGGAAATACCCAGTGCATGCACACTGCTTCGTAACAGAAGATGCTCGTGTAAATCTGGCCAGCTTAAATGGGTCTTTATTTTTAGCAGCAATTCTATATGAGAGACGCTTTGAAGGTCGGTCATTGGTCCCTTGAATGCGTCCCTAAATAATGTCCGAGTTGGGTCTCCGGATATCCGAACCTCTTGCGAATCTAGCTCCTTTCAGTATAGGTCGGAAAAAATAATTACAAATTCCTTCTTGGGTTATTCAGATGGGAGTCTCCGATCTGGAAACTTATTTCTGACGAATACATCAGTTTATTGAATGGATAGACGGGCAAAACAAATGAATATATTCTGATTCTATTTCGAATAGTTCGCGAGTAGAGAAAACAATGATCACGTAATTTATTATCGCCGGCACTGTTTCATCTGAGTGTCTACCCACCTATGCACAAGCATTTTCTCACTTAACTTCAAGATGGTCGAGTTTTATTAGTAAAAAGAAGCCATGTCGAATGGCAGATGCATGCCACACTTTATCACAAAGGTGTATCCGCTTTTGTGGCTGATTTTAGTTTACAGCTGGGCCGTCTTGATGAAACGCACCAGAAAAATATTAGAAATTGCAAGGAAACCTACCAGAAGGTATCCCTTACAAATGCTCCAATTGCAACAATCACATTAAGAGATTGTGAAAAAAAAATATTGGAAGTCATGGCCTTCTCCCGCTTGAGTCATTATATGAAATGATAAAATTCGTGCACCTATCATCCGATCTGTCTCCTCCTTTCACCGACCGCCAAAAAGGGATATTTTCCGAGTTATTGGTGGCCAGGCCTCCAATGTCAGCCGCTCGGCGCGGCAATGTTCATTGCAATCCGCGGCTTCTGCTTTTGTCATTTATATCTTGGAATATGTTATTTATTTATTGCACTTTTACATGGCGCGACCTCGACCCCAAGTATTAGAGGTTTACGTGAGCATCAGTTACATTGCACAAGGACACGTTCATTTCTCGGTAGGCATACGGAAATTAAGTGATTTGCCCAGTATCATAGGATGATGAACCAACGCCGAGACTCCAACCTGGCTCCCCAGCTCCAAAACCACAGCTCTGGCCATTAGGCCACATCTTCTCCCCTCGCACTAGACGTCCCCTCGAAAACAGCGAATTTTGAACGGGTTCTTATTGAAGACAGTTTTTAACATTCAGAAAACGGTTATTATTCATAAAGTACCGTCTTTTAATACCACATATTACATGTTTTTCTATTTATTAGAGATTAAAACTATTTATAAGCAAGTCAGTTGTTCCTCATTTTAAAAAGTTCTTATTCGAAGAAGCACTCTGTTATACTGTTAAATAATACACTTAATTGTATATATATAGATAGAGAGACGGATAGATTTGTGTGTATGTGTATATATATATATATATATATATATATATATATATATATATATATATATATATATACACGCATTTATATATATTTAAATACACACACAAATTCAAATTCAAATTCAATAATCTTTATTTCGTTGCAATTGCATCATAAAAGATATACAAAAACGCAATATGTATAATATACATGTAAAAAAGAGGGAAAAAGAAAAAGAATACATAATGCACATAATTATACATGGCCACAATATCATCACAATTTTACAGAATATATAATTCATGATTCATAAAGTGCTGGTGCATTACCAAATATAATCCCTAACCTTCTCAATTGAATCACGAGAGTGAGCTTTAAACAATCATCAATAAATATAGTTAAAAAGAAGTTTAAAATATTTACAAAGTTAAAAAAGCATTAAATTGATATATAACAGCCAGACACTTAAAATGCCAGTGATGACTTTTGCCTAATGAATTTTACTGCCAAAAGGAATCTACTGACACAAAACACTATTACTTGACTAGTGTCCGTAAGTAATATTCTTCCTGCTTCCTTATAAGAAGTTGTTCCAATATTACGGCACAATGGCACTATCCATTTTTTTCTAGTTTCAGCATAGCTTGGGCAGAAAAACAAGATATGAAAAATGTCTTCTCTTAAATTACTTGTACATAAGGTGCATTTGTCATTACTGGTTTTCCCCCATTTGGACTCGGTTTCCCGAGTTCTTAGTATACCATACCTATACTTTATATACAAGGTTTTCGCTAAAGGTGGTTGAATCTCATCAAGAAACATTTCAAACTGGGCTACATTTTTCACCAATAAAAATTTTTCGGTTAAGGGGCCATGTGCTCCAACATATACAGCATCATGGCTCACTAGAGCCCAAAAGGAGAGTTTAACTATCTTCTTTGATGACACAGTCAATAGTTCGGGTTGAGTCCAAAAATGGGATAAACCCAGTTTTGTTAACCAGCTCTTAACATGTTTAAACCAAAAAATCTTATTACACGTGTCCAGTTCCTGAACTTCAACCAACCCTTTTTTATATTCAGACAGCTCTGGGGTAATCCACAACCTGACCCATAACAATAATGGTCTTAATATAGCATGTAGGTCAGTGCGTCGTATATTCATATCAAGGAGTAGGGGTAGTAAAGGAGTACTACTAGGAACCTTTAATAGTCCCCTTAAAAACCTGTTTTCCATGATTTCAAAAGTCTTTCTGCATACGGGTCCCCAGAGTTCTGCCCCATAAACAACCGCCGACTGAACCTTGCATTTAAACAATTCTAACGCTGGGGTGACTGCTTTATTGGTACAGTTATTGTGTCTTTTCAGTATTGGTAGACAATTTTGCTTGAAGACAATTTTGGATTTTTCTAATTGGGGTTTCCAACTTAAGGATGAATCTAATAGTACCCCCAAATAAGTAAAGCTTGATTCATAATCAAGTTTTTCTCCATTTAACGTTAAGTTTTTCCTGAAACCCTTGTGAGGATTAAGTGCCATATATTTAGTCTTTTTTACATTAACTTCTAACCCTTTTGTAATACAATACTGCTGGAACCTATCTAATAAAATCTGCAGGCCCCGAGGAGTTTGTGAAATGAGAATTGTGTCATCCGCGAAGAGGAGGGCCGAAACTCGACCCCCCCCCAGGCGAGGTGAATCATTATCACAATTCTCCATTTGGGCTGCAATATCGTTAACATAAAGGGAAAAAAGTGTAGGTGCCAGTACGCACCCTTGGCGTACTCCCCTCTTAATAGGGATTTTGCTTGTTAGTTCGCCATTAGGACCCCATCTTACCCTGGCATAGTTATTCTGGTGTAACCTGATCACAAGTTTCAAAAGATCTTTCGGGAACCCCTGCTTTTTCAATGATTTCCACAATAGATCACGGGGAATAAGGTCAAAAGCTGCTCGTAGATCTACAAAGGTAACATATAAATTACCTCTGCGAATAATAACATATTTCCAGTACAAGCAGCATAGCCTTAGTACCTGGTCGATGGTTCCAGTCTTTTCCCTAAACCCTGCCTGATACTTGGATAAAATCAGGTTTTCCTCCAACCACGTATTTACGCGGTTAAGTATATGTCTGGCATAAATTTTCTGTGTTATGTCTAAAAGACTAATGGGGCGATAGTTTGCAGGGTCCCCTCTATCCCCCTTTTTAAAAATGGTGATTATTTCCGCCCCATCCCATGTGTCAGGGATTTGGTCACCTGCTGCGATGACATTAAATAAATGATTTAGATAAGGTGCCCAGATCTCCACATTATGTTTATAAAGATCACCAGGGATCTTATCCAGGCCCGGGGCCTTCCCTTGCTTCACAGAAGCGATTGCTGTTTCGGTTTCTTGTAGATCAAAAATTACCAGTAGGTTTTCAGCATCCTCTATCTGGGTAACTATTTCATTTGGATCTACCATAAGCTTTTCCTCTGTGGTTTGGGCTGCATATAATGATGTAAAATGAGCAACCCATGTGGCTTCGTTTAAGAATACCTCCCTCGAGCCTTTATCTGGTTTATTCCCTTTGGCTACTAACTCCCAGAACTGCCTGTGGTCTTTGGTTTTCGCAGCTAATAACATGCTGGACCATAGGTCCTCGTCCCAGGATGACTTTGCAATGGCTAAAGTTTTATTATAGATTTTCCTTTTAATTTTGAGATCTTCGGGGTTTTTTGTTTTTACCGCATTGATCAGGTTGGTCTTCGCTTCTCGGCATTCCTTGTTAAACCATGGTTTGCCTACTGGTTTAGTGTTTACCGACCCATTCCCCTTCCTTGGTTTTTTAGTAATAAGATCAATCAATTTTTTACAAAAGGCTTTGTGTAGCCCAATAAATTCACCAGATTTACAATCATCCATATTATAGAGCTCGAATGAGTTCACAAAAGCGGAATAAATATTAGCCAATAGATCCTTTCTTTCTAGGATATATGCCCATTTGATAGCCCTTCGATTATTACTTAATACAACATTATCACAGATTAATGGTAATTGTGAAACAAGACTACCCCCAGTAGTATCAGGTTCTTTCAGGATACTTGACAAGAAACTCATTTCTAACGGGAAGTGATCACTCTCAAAACGTTCTCCAACATTTAAATCATATGTATATGGCCATAATTTAAAAGAAACAGAGACATAGTCTATCTTGCTACTACAGATCCCCCTACTAAAGGTAAATGCTCTCGGGGAGTCTGATGGCATACGGCCATTACAGGCTCTTAGACCATAGCTTGTGAATAACCCTGTGATCTGGAGGGCTAGTGTGGTTCCACGAACAATTCCACTATTTAGCATTGGTATCCCATGAGCCACATCCTCATCCTCATATAGTTTAGTCATCCCCGCAATCGGCTCAAAATTACAATTTAGGTCGCCACATAAAATGATACCTTCATCATGTTCTAGAGTACCCATGAGCATTTCCAATTTCTCTATACATGGAGATTCCCTATTAGCGGGACATGGTCTGTTGTACACATTTATAAGATTTATTACCCTCTTGTCACTTGTAGTTAGTTTCAATCCTAGTATATCTAATGAATCGGTGTTTAACATCTTTATCCCCACATCGATAGTTGTACTGATCCATATTACCAACCCTCCCGAAGCTCTCCCTCTTACTGAGGGTACTGCCGCCACTTGGTAGGTCCTATATCCTATTCTATGGATCTGGTCCGTGGCCCATGTTTCTTGTAGTACACAGACATCAAATGAATTGATATAACTATTCCAGTCGGGATCACACAGTTTTGGACCAACACCTGCAATATTCCAAGAAACTAAGTTTAACAATGAGGATCTCTCTTTTGCACAGTGTGTACTAGGTTTAGCAGTGGGGAGTGGATTATCATCAATATTAATACAGGTGTTTAACTGCCTATCCACCGCTAACCTACTATTATCACTATCTCCTCCCATCATATCACGGGGTCTTGTGCATGCTTCATGGTCATACCCTGTCAAATTATTGCTGTTGTGAATATTTTCACAGTCAATCTCCTGATGATTAGGAGGTATATTCGTTTCCCCAATTTCCCTAGGAGATGTAACATTAAGTATGGGGGTCATATTATCTGGTGAAGAAGGTTCATTTAGTATGGTAGCCTTTGATGTTGCCTGACGTCAGTCAACTGACTCTAGGCAATCAAATTGGTTATAGGAGAGGATGTTAAAGGGATGGTATGTTGGTCCTAGCCAACCTACTCCTTGGCGTCTATTTCCACGGTGCCTTACCGTGGTCCACCCGTCTGTCCTAGGATGGAAGTGACTGGGTGGATAGAAATGTGTTAGCTTAAATGGATGTATGGTAGTGGCTGGATCTGGATTAGGATACTTCCAATTGCAAATATAGTTAACTGTTCTTGGGTTATCAAAATTAATAACTATACTGTCCCCTTGTATGTCTTTCTTCATGCGCCCCACCCACGATACTCGCCTAATACTCAGGATGTTGCCCCTCAGACCAGGGGGCAACGGCCTGTTGGTATTAAGCCATTGAGTCACCCTTTTCCAGAGGTAGGATGTACTTTCCAACTCTTGTTCACCTAGCTCTGGGACTCCAGTCAGGATGACCACAAATGGGCAAACCTCTGGAGGAAGATTAAGTACATCCTTTCCATCATCTTTACTAGGTTTGTTTACATCTAGTGTCTCTTTATTACCAGTTAGGTTTGGGGTGCTTTGCTTTTGGGACTGGCCATTGGATACATCACTAGGTGTCATAGGTCCCCCCACATTCGATTTAGGTGCTAATTTTTCCTTTTGCCCATCTCTAGCATCTAAGGGTTTTACGGGAATAGCTGTTGTCAGTGTTGGCAATGTTGGTTGCGAGTTAGGACTTGGCTTCCTCAATTGAATATCAATTCTTTCCTTTATGTCCCTCTCTATACGTTTCAAAAATACCTCTATCTTACTTAATCTCTCCTCTAATGGGTGGAGCATGTGACGTAGTGCTTCAAGTATAATAGTTGAGGCAGAGTCCACTCCCTCTGCCCCTATCCCTATTAAATCCTTGTTTATGGCAACAGACCCTTCCCGGCTACTATTAGGTGAGACAGGGTGTTTAGGGCCCTTCCTTCTCTTACCAATAGGGATTTTTATAGACCCTTGTTGATTCTTTGGTATAGCCCCCTTTTGCTGTCTGGTATTGTGAACTTTAACTTGCTCAACAACCACCGGTACAGCACGAACAGTAGGTAAATTGTTGGGAGATTGTAAAATAGAGTCTGAGACTGTTAGGGAACTACTCTCTGTAGCATTTAGTATATCATTGGCAACAGTTGTATCAACATTAATAACATTATTTTGAAGATCGTTAGAACTTCCGACTGTTTCGGTTCTATCTTTGGCAATCGGTGTTTGTACATGTGCCAATGACCCAAGAGAGGATCTTCTCGCAATGTCCAATTCCTGTGAAACCCTCCTTTCCATAATGTTTATGCTTTCATCCACCACACAGTTCATTCTTTTAAGAAATTGGTCCATAGCTCCTGTAAAAGCAACAGTATCACTCCTCCCTTTGTTTTCCTTTGGCGGCATTATCCCAATGACAGAGGGGATCGTGTAAGCAAGTAAAAAGTTAAAATCCAATTAAATTCAAACAGTACTCACGAAATAAAGTGTTGAAGAGTTGAAGAAACAAGGGGGGTGGCCCGCCCGACCACTGCTGTCCACTGATGGCCACAGACGGCCCCGCCCTTGTCCCGGGCTTCTCCCGGTCGCTCCCGCGCGCGACTCGCGGGGCGAGAGGGGGTGTCAGCCTTTTAACAGGCGCCTCCGGGCGCTCTCCGGCCGTCAGCGTCGTCGTGCCCCGCCCCAGGGGCTGCTGGGGATTGTAGTGCGCGGTTCCCGGGTCGCGCTGTCTCCCGGTGGTCCTTGGCGCTATTCCGCCGTTCCCCTCACGGCTCCTGGTCACTCAGGTAAGTTTTTGGCGTTTGGTGTTCCCCCACTGGGCTCCCGGGGGGTCAGCCTTTTAACAGGCGCCTCCGGGCGCTCTCCGGCCGTCAGCGTCGTCGTGCCCCGCCCCAGGGGCTGCTGGGGATTGTAGTGCGCGGTTCCCGGGTCGCGCTGTCTCCCGGTGGTCCTTGGCGCTATTCCGCCGTTCCCCTCACGGCTCCTGGTCACTCAGGTAAGTTTTTGGCGTTTGGTGTTCCCCCACTGGGCTCCCGGGGGGTCAGCCTTTTAACAGGCGCCTCCGGGCGCTCTCCGGCCGTCAGCGTCGTCGTGCCCCGCCCCAGGGGCTGCTGGGGATTGTAGTGCGCGGTTCCCGGGTCGCGCTGTCTCCCGGTGGTCCTTGGCGCTATTCCGCCGTTCCCCTCACGGCTCCTGGTCACTCAGGTAAGTTTTTGGCGTTTGGTGTTCCCCCACTGGGCTCCCGGGGGGTCAGCCTTTTAACAGGCGCCTCCGGGCGCTCTCCGGCCGTCAGCGTCGTCGTGCCCCGCCCCAGGGGCTGCTGGGGATTGTAGTGCGCGGTTCCCGGGTCGCGCTGTCTCCCGGTGGTCCTTGGCGCTATTCCGCCGTTCCCCTCACGGCTCCTGGTCACTCAGGTAAGTTTTTGGCGTTTGGTGTTCCCCCCACACACACACAAACCTATAGGTGTATATAAATATAAATAGATAGATAGATAGATAGATAGATAGATAGATAGATAGATAGATAGATAGATAGATAGATAGATAGATAGATAATAGGGAAAGACATATAGATATATTTATTACAGTTAAAGCTCCCTCTTGCAATACAACCTTATGTACATAATGTTATTTATTAACTGTTTTAAACGTGGTTCTTGTTCCTAATTAGAAACTGTTTTACGGCAAAACACACCCTTACAATAGTACATCTTGCACATTATTTTGCTTAGAAATATGTCATGTTTTACACTGTAGAAAACGCGGATTACCGTTAAAGCGTGTTACATATTAACACAATATTAGTGATACGCTAATATTAAACCTCTCACCTGTTACTATATAGAAAGGGTTTATTATCGACAGAGCACGTTTTACAACACTACGGATTTTGACACTATTGAATTTATAAAGAACTAATTAATGGAAGAATGTACAATTTAAAAAAAAGGTTTATTGACACTTCCTCGAATAAACAGTATTACACATTTGACAATTGTTCTGCACATACTGTATTCAAATGAGTGGGAACAATATATATTTTGCAAAAGTTGAAGTGGTTGCCAGTACATCAGGGTGGTGGTTTGCAGGAAGCTTCGCGGGTGCAGGTGTTCTCCGACCGCCCACCTTCCCCGCCGGTGACAGCGACCTCGGGGTCTGTGTATAATGTTTGAAGACCACAGATGTCTCCCTCAAGTGGCCCGCGCGCTGCTGTGCGACGGCCGCTCGGCGGCACACGTTGCTGTACTTGTGACATTAAAACGGACGTTGGGTGGGCATCAATGCGCTTAACCAGCGGCAGAAATATTTTAGTGTGAGAAGAAAACGAAATATCCAGGTCCAGAAATGTTTGTGACTGCAGATCGGCAGCTGATTTTTCAGAGTTAAAATATTGACAGGCTGTCAGCCGCTGGGTGTTCAGTTGTGCTGATTTAATGTAACTAAGACGGGTCTGAGCGAGAGAAACGGAGCGGAGGGTTCGTTTTGCAGGGTTGCGGGTGCGAGGCTGCCGCCGGCGGTGCGGGGCGTGCTTGTATGGGGTGTGCGTGTGTGTGAGGTGTGCGTGTGTTGTGTGTGTGGTGCTCGAGTCGAGTCGGCTGAAGCTGAGATCACGTCAGCACACACGTGACCCGGCGGTGGGATATATGCCTCAGAGGGTGCTACGGGCACACGAGCACATTAGGTCCGGCCGCTCGGATCCGTCACGTCCCGGGTGGCGGCTGGAGCGCGCGGAGGGTGCTGCCCCGCGGACCGGCCGGTGGAGACCACCCAGGGGGTGTGACCCGAGGGTGCCCCTCCCTCAGCACTCTGCACTTCCAGCACTGGGAGGAACTTCGGAGGCTGCCTGGAGTTTGGGAAGTTGCTGGTTCCGCGGAGCTCCACTAGGGGGATGAGTGACTTGAGCCAGTGATTGGCCGAGGAGTCGGCGCCTTGGTACAAGCCGCGTCCTCTCAGACGGACTCTGGACTCTGCCGCGGCGAGAGGGGCTCAGGACTTGGTGCACAGGGGTCCCACGACGGCTCTGCGGTGAGGGTCCCGAGTTTGAGCAGACAGAGGAGCCGGGACAGGAAGGGGAACCCCAGCTCTGCTGCCATTGGGTGGCCGCAGACTCCAGTCAGGGGGTACCAGGAGTCTGCCGACCTGACCTGTCATGGGACATCAGCGCCTTGCAGGGTCCGGTCTGCCCTGAACCCTGCACACTTCGGGGCGCCTGAAGACTGCCAGCCGGGGGTACCCGAAGACCGCCCAGCCGGGGGTTCCCGAAGACTGACCAGCCTGGGGCACCTGAAGACTGAGCAGCCTGGGCACCTGAATACTGCCCAGCCGGGGGCACCTGAATACTGCCCAGCCGGGGCACCTGAAGACTGAGCAGCCTGGGGCACCTGAATACTGACCAGCCGGGGGCACATGAAGACTGCCCAGCCTGGGGTACCTGAAGACTGCCCAGCGGGGGCACGTGAAGACTGACCAACCAGGGGTACCTAAAGACTGCCCAGGCGGGGGCACCTGAATACTGCCCAGCCGGGGGCACCTGAAGACTGCCCAGGCGGGGGCACCTGAAAACTGCCCAGCCGGGGGCACCTGAATACTGCCCAGGCGGGGTACCTGAATACTGCCCAGCCGGGGCACCTGGACTGCCAAAGTATATTTGCCCCCCCAGTCCGGGGGTCGTTGCTTCCTGCAATCAGGGGCCCCACACCAGCCCGCCCCACGCGCGCTGCACCCCCCAGGATCGCAGAGAGGTCCCGGGGGTCGAGGCTGCCGGGGTCCGCTCTCCCCGCCGACGGTACCATGACTCTGGGCGCCGAGATGTCTGACACCTCCACCCTGTCCGAGGACACCGACATCGACGTGGTGGGGGACCTGGCCGGCCCGGACTCGGCAAAGTACGCGGACTACCACTCGGACAACGACTCTGACGAGCCGGCGTCGGGGGGCCCGGCGGGGGCCTCGCCCCCCGGAGCGCCGGCCAAGAGCGCGCTGGTGAAGCCGCCCTACTCGTACATCGCGCTCATCACCATGGCCATCCTGCAGAGCCCCAAGAAGCGGCTGACGCTCAGCGAGATCTGCGAGTTCATCTCGCAGCGCTTCCCCTACTACCGGGAGAAGTTCCCGGCCTGGCAGAACTCCATCCGCCACAACCTGTCCCTCAACGACTGCTTCGTCAAGATCCCCCGCGAGCCGGGCAACCCGGGCAAGGGCAACTACTGGACGCTGGACCCCGAGTCTGCGGACATGTTCGACAACGGCAGCTTCCTGCGGCGGCGCAAGCGCTTCAAGCGGCAGCAGGCCTCCGAGCTTCTGCGGGACTCGCCCGGCTTCATGCCCGGCTTCGGCTACGGCCCCTACGGCTACGCCTACGGCCTGCCCATGGCCAACTTCCACCAGCCGCACCACCACCACCACCACGGGGCGGCCGGCTTCCCCTTCCAGGCCTCCCACTGCCCGCTGCCGCCCACCGCCGCCGTCTTCTCCACGCCCAGCCTGCCCTCCTTCCTGGGGGGAGAGCTGGCCCGCAAGCCCTTCTACCCCTCGCTCAGCCCCACGCTGCCCCTCCTGCAGACTCTAAAGACCGACTCCGCCAGCAGGCCCTCCTCCTTCTCCATAGACAACATCATCGGGGCGGCGGGCGCCCCGCCCAGCGCCCCCACGGCGTCCTACTCAGCTCAGGGGGGCGGCCAGGCGCAGGTGTTGGCCATGCTCGCCCCCGGCCTGGCATCCGGGCAGAACCACCTCAGCCTGGCCCACGAGAGCCTGCTGCCAGCCGGCCAGAACTTTTCCAGCAAAATCGCCAACCTGAACAGCTGCCATTTTTAAAAACAAAACATTGTGTGTGGACAAGGTAGGAGCTATTGCGCTTCTTGGCACAAATTGACGCCGCACAGAGTGACTCTGGGGAAATGCGGCTGTAAAGATTATTTATGAAGTGTACATAAGTGGGCAGGTAATGTCGAATACTAATTGCAGAACTATTTTAAATGACCTTCTTGAGACACTCTTCAAATGTGTCTCGATGAAATTCCACTTTTCTTTCCAGAACTTGAAACCTTTTTACGTCGACTAATCGAACATTTTAAGCCAACATGGCACGCTGTATCCTTTTTGTGAGGTATCGCAAAATGATTTCAGGCAGTTAAGTCTAAACTCGCTGGAAAATGCTTAGTAAGAAGGAACAGCTTTACATACACACAGAGAAGCGATGTATGTATCTATACTGGGTGTAAAAGAACCAAAACAAGAATGAAACAGTCAACAAGGGCACGCTGTGCCAGGCATATTGCAATATTACATTGAAATTTAGACATGAAAACATTAACACAACCAGGCCTGTGCTGGACTCTTTTGTTTAAAACAGAGATTTTAAATTATTTATTTTAGTAAACATGTTTGGCGACTATTAAAATAAAAAAAACGAAGTAAAAAGCACTGTCTGCGGAAGCCTCAGGGTTTTTAAAAGATTTAAAAAATAGTTTTATTGTTCGAGTGCACATTGCTATGTCCTACGTCAGGAAACATTGATTTCTTAGAGCACGAACTTAAACCCCGTTGAAAAGTTTCCGTTTTTGGCATATGTGTAATTATCTGTGGGTGAACGAGTGGAAGGTGTACAGCTGACATACCTCTGACAGATCTCCGCTCACGGGGGTGCATCGCGTGTTTTCTATTTTATTATTAGCGATCTGTGAATATTTCAGTGTCCTCTGGAAAAACACACGAACTGTCCGGCTTGTCGTTTGGGAAACAATTCAAATAAATGTCTGTGAAAATTGTCAAAAAAATCTTTCTATTTATTTATTCCTAAAGTAAAAAATGCCGACGGCCCAAGGAAAAAAAAAACACGGAATTTAACTTAAAAAATGTGGTGTTCTAAAGAAATTTCTAATAAGTTCACTGTAACGGCCAAGGGAGGCGTGAGCGTTTATCTGGGGGAGACTGATGGATGTCCACTTGAAAAGAGAAGCCCTATAAACCAGGCCGATCTTTCAAAGAGTCAGGGAAAGCCAACCCCACCAGGGCCATCCTCTCTAAAATGGAACCTGCCTGTCACTTGTCTGTGCGGATTTATAGCTCATTGAAGGGGTTGCTAACAGTCAAGGTGCACCCTGCCGAGGGCGACTTGGGCGAGCAGCGGCGGTCTGTGGAGAGGCAATTATTATAATTATAATATTACTCAGACTTTTCATAATATGATTTTTCTTGTATTTTGTATGCATAGTATCGGTTTTCGCACATGCTAATCACCCGGAACATACACTACAATACGGACTGTTTTCGGATTTTCTGAATTTTGAAACCACGGCGATAGACTCTCAGCTGCACTTTTCTTTTGCTTAAATGTCGTAAAAATCGTACAACGTAAACCACGTTGCTGGTTAGGGTATTCATAAACACTAATATTTAAATAGGTAGGTGGTGTTTTTCAGAGAAAATTATCACACTGCTGCCTATTTTATCAAGTGTTCATTTTAATATCTATCTATCTATCTATCTATCTATCTATCTATCTATCTATCTATCTATCTATCTATCTATCTATCTATCTATCTATCTATCTATATGTCTGTCTGTCTGTCTATCTATCTATCTATCTATCTATCTATCTATCTATCTATCTATCTATCTATCTATCTATCTATCTATCTATTTATCTATCTATACCTACTGACATCTCTGCCTTGTTTTGGATTCGTCTATGTAATACTGTACATTTTTAACTGATGTCCATTGCACACGAGACTGAAAAGAGTAGACAGAGTGCCCTGTATTTCCTTATATGGGGGCGGGGGGGGGGGGGGGGGGGGTTATCAATATATGTTTTAGAGGAAATTAGCGAAAATAAAAAAGCGCGATTTTAGTGGAGGGGTTAGTGGGGTGTATTTTTGATGAGAACAAAAATATTTAGTGCGAAAGCTGCTGATAGGCACATGTGAATGTATGTGGCAGTGAGGGCACGTGTAAAGACGAAGCGCTTCGAAGCAAGAGCTGTGGAACTTTAGAGAGACGCTGAACGGGCCCTTCCGAGGAGTCCTTCCATGTATGTGCATCGCACATCTCCTCACATGCACGTCTGCTGTGTTTGTACTTTCAGTACCCTGCAGAGCTTCGCACCCGACTCCATGTGTTAAATAAACATGCTTGTGTCACAGAAGACTCATTGATAGCAATTAGCCAATTATGAGGCTGGCTGCAGACTTTAAAACACGATTATTTGCTGGACCTATTTAATGGCAACCACTCGATCGTGGCCAATTACTGTCGCTCTGCCTCAAACTCATTACTTAGCGCATCAGAAACAGAAACTTTTATCAGCAAGTGACCAGCAACTTGTTTGTGTTTTCCACCACAAACTCTCCTCTCTGAGGTGTCACCGAATGTTGTCCTCATTCCTCCTTGTCTACTGGGACATCTTTTTCTGTGG
Organism: Lissotriton vulgaris; assembly: GCF_964263255.1. NCBI lineage: Eukaryota > Metazoa > Chordata > Amphibia > Caudata > Salamandridae > Lissotriton > Lissotriton vulgaris. Next base: position 334,464,864 of record NC_141685.1, read on the forward strand.
GTCATTTATCCTGGTATACGAGATAAAAGACCCTCAGCCAAGTCAGTTGGCGTTGCTCTCCTCCCAGGGCTGCCGGGTAAGGTGGTCTCACATCTCCGCCATACACATCTGCTTTTGAAAAGCAATCTGCTCCCGGGCCCTTAGAGGGGTCTCTCATATCCTGCCCCCTCCAGCGCCCCACAAAGGGCGAAGCAGAAAACATAGCGCCCAGGGCTGCATCTTCCAGCGCGAGGCGCTCCCGATTTAATCTCTACACATTTTTTTTAATTGCTAAGTAGGGTGTTTTTGGCAAGCTCATTTGCTTTGGAGAACTTATCTTGACGACTTTGATGTAGAGTGAAAAGCGAGGAAAAGCTAGAGTCTTCACTTCACGCGCCCTTTCCATTCTCCTTTGGCAAGTTGTAGAAATCGGTGTAATCCGCAATATTGTCCCTCACACAATCCTCACGAACCGATTGTTTGCCGCAAACACGTGTTTCGCAGAACTGCCCTCGGAGGAGCCTCGGAATGAAACGCGCGAGTTGTATTATAAGAACTTCTATTTTATACAACGCATACCCACATTTTTGCTGCATGTAAGCGCTGTAAAATTTCGTGTTTCCTGTATCATCCAGCATATTGCTGCTTGACGGGTTCAAATTAAAGCGCTCTGGCGCAGATTGGCGCTGTATTTTGGCGCTAGGTAAAAACACACATATTACGGACAGTATCACTTAAAAAACACCCGGTTCTGAGTTTCGAGCTGGTTCTCATTTGGAAAACTCGCTTTGCAGTTGACAATGAGAGGCAGCTCACCACTGGTAGATATGCATTCCCTAAAAATAGAAATGTCGGGTTTAGATTTTGCAGACATCGGTTTTATTGGGGAGGGGCGCGGAATACACGTTCTGAATGAAACAGTAATGCGTCTCTTGGGAGTGAGTGGTGGTTTACTGAGCCATTCGCTCCCAGCGTCCCCCGGGCTGCTGCGGACCTCTCCTCCCCGTGGTGGAGACGCCTCTGGAGGCTCTTGTGCGAGGGGGGGGGGGGGGGGCGCTGGTTCACCACCTCTGAGTGTGCACAGCCCTGCGCGGTGCTAGTGTGTTCCTTCGTTCTGTCCTGCTGCTCACAGACACCCACGGTGTGCAGAGTTAGCGTCACGTGTGCATTCATCTGGGATCTGCATTGCCTCGGCGGACGCGCTGTGTGGTCTTGGCCCGCAGCTGTACTCCTAAAAGTGCCTTCTTGCTGAGGGGTAACGTGCAGCTCTGTGGGCCGGCGGGAGGTTACTATCAAATGTGTTTAGTGCCCCTTAATTCACACTAATGAGTACAATTTCGTCAGTAATTAGAGAATTACCGAGGGCACAACAGGCCGCACGTTTATTGCTGATGGAGAACATGGGTGCCAAATGGAATGGAAGTGCTCGCAGCATGCGCCGGGATCAGCTCTAAGCCAGCAGCGTTTGACACTTTACTCCGCATGCACTTGTTATTTGGGGAGTCACAGGCCATTCAATGTGAGGATCGTTTTCGGTCGGGTTGGGGGGGGGGGGGAGGGGGAGACCTCCCTATAACTGCGTGGCATCATGCATGACTGAGGCCCTAGCCCCCCTTCCGTACACACCACACATTTTACAGAGGTTGTGTGGTAAAACGGATTAATCCGCGCACTGCCTGGGCCAGCTCGGCTTTACGGCCTCTCTCTTTGTTGCTTTTATGTCCCGGTTTGGGGACAGGGAGTTTTTTTTTACAGTGCCGCATTCAGGTGCTTCTGAAGTGGCTGTTACCTGCCACTGCATAAGCCCCAGTGCCGGTTCTTCGCGGAGCAGGGCAAGTGCCAGCAGTGTCTGCCCCCGGGTGCACTGCCCGTCCGCACGCACCGACCTGGGGAAAGCATGGAGGCCCATTGCCCTGCCCCAGAGCACCACACCAAGGGGCAGCCCCACGACTCATGGCTCCTTTACAGCCCTGTCCCAAAAAATACGCCACTGCCTCTGCCCACCGAGCATGTGGCGGCATGCTCATCCCTGTCCTGCCCGAGACCACCGGGAAAGAACAGTGCTCGTGACACCCACTACTTCAAAACTGTCCGAAAATAGCCCCACTGTCCCTCCGTGCACTGCGCCAGAGGAGGCATGCCCAACCCTCTGCCCGTGGGTGAGGCTACTTTAGAGAAGCCGCCGCGTCCTTCTGCGAAAGAGCCCCCAGATACGTCAATGTAGCCCCCCACAAACACTGTCTGCCCCGGACGTTGCGACCCCGGAGACAGCTGCATCAAACGAGGGCTGCTTTTCACTCCAGTTGCGTGAGAAGGCCGTCCCTGTCAACAGAAGGCGTTTATTTTATTTGAAGACTTTTTATTGTTTACATGAGCACAAGCTGAAAAAGTCGTCAAACTTGTGAGGGTGATTTGTATATCGCTGTACTCGACCCAGGGACCAACACGGGGGCAACCACGTCCCCGCACAGGCACATCTTTCTGACAGATGTGTTCAATATGTGCCGATCTTCTCAAACAAACCTATGAGATTTAGACACGCGAAACTGCATTGACGCGTTTACAGATTGTAGGCGGAGGCTCTCCCCGCTTCAAAATGTATGAAATCCTGGTTTTGATGTAACGTCAAACCTGCAATATTCCAGAATTAGCGCTGTAATAGACTGGATACACGACTCATGTCAGTGGGGCAATGTCACGTGTTTCACACACACACACACACACATATTTATGTGTATATATATATATATATATATATATATATATATATACATATATATATATATATATATATATATATATATATATATATATATATATATATATATTTCAAATGGGTATATCAATATCCAGAAATATAAATTAAATTAATTGCGCAGATTTTACCTGTTGCGTCTAAAACGCCTTCAATTTGTTAACAAATGCGGCCATCATTATGATACATTGCTGCTATATCCTGGTCTCATTTCAAAATAAATTCGCATACAAATCTAAAAGCCGTGGCCCGGTGGTTCCGAATGCTTTTAGTACCCAGGACAGTATAAAATCCACCCCCCTTGACCTGTGTGCTGCCCTAGAACCTCCCGCGGCATCGGCCTTTTGGGCACTACACGTGTTGTATAACTTTGGAGTAAAAAGCCTACACTTGCTTCAAACCCACCCGGTTTCTTGAGATCCTTGGAGTAAACACCGCCGGGATTCTCCCTGCTAGTTTCTTTATCGATTGAAAAAGAACACAGTCTACATATTTTTGGAATACATTTCACGCCACTTTTGTCATATCTTTGGAGTGAAAACCGCCCCAGATGCTTTGTAGCTCCGGAGTGCTTACCAACTCAATTTGTTTATATCTTTGGAGTAAGTAAGTTAATGTATGTGGAGGAAATGACACACCAAATTATTTATAGATTTGAAGTAAATACGGTATACATTTTCTATATCGTTGGAATATACAGCACCACACATTATTTGTATATTCGTTGTAAACCTTATCTCGTAAATTTCTTTTATCTTTCTAGTAAACACATATCACGTTCTCCATTTCAGTGAAATATGAACTGCCCGAATTATTCATATTTATTTTATTATTCAGTTTTTTTATTCATGAATGAATTTTTTAACGTGTTTGGAATGAATTCTACCTATAATTCTATATATCTTTGGCCAGCACTCTCTTCTCCACCTACCCAATATTAATTACATGATTTGGAGCATAGAATGCCCAATATTCCAAATACATCTTTGAAGTATAAACTCTCATAATCTTAATTTCTTGTTATGTCCCCACATTTTATTTTATTTATTGAGAATTTTTTCAGAGCGGGTGTTAGCCTATTGTAACTTCAGGGAAGTTAGAATATAATAGGGCTGGGCGGCATGTGTAATGTTCGTGAACAAGATCCCTACTCGGGGACAATATTTTTGTATCTTTAGAATAAATACCACACAATATTTCTTATATGTTCAGAGTAAATACGACCCCATATAGTTTATACATTTTCATAAAATACTGTGCAGCTTTTTTTTATATATGTTTGGAGTAAATTCTTTCCAACATTATTAATATGTTTGGAGAAACACCGCAGTAGTATATATATTGCCCGATATCCTGTATGTGTTTGGAGTAAATACTACCTAAACTTCTATATATATTTGGAGTATATACTGACAATATTCCTTACAGTTCTTGACAAAATGCAACTGAATATATGTATATGTTTGCCGGAAAAATTGCACAATATTCATTTAAAGTTTGAAATAGATACTTCCAAATATTCTTTATATGTAAAGGTGTAAATAATGCTCAAAACTCTTTATGTGTTTTGAATAAATATTTCCCAATATTCTTTCAATGTTTGAAGTAAATTATGGCCAATTTTCTTTATATCTTAGGAGTAAATACTTCTCAACATTCTCAATATGTTTGTAGTAAATAGTGGACATCATTGTGTACACCACTGTGGTATCCAGTGTCCAATATTCTTCATATCTTCGGAGTTTATATTGCTCAACATTCTTTATGACTTTGGATAAACTCCGCCCACATTCCCCGTGACCTCTGCGAGACCTTCCGCCCGGAGGGGTCTCTTCATACAAGACCCCTTGCTGTACTGTGCCTTGGGTTTACCAGGGCTTCCGCGGGTGATTCCTCTGTGGGCTCGAGCATGACCCTTAGCGGGCTGCGGGGCACTTTTACAATAGACATAAACGACGGACATGGCCCACAGCAGCGCCTTCTGCTTACAGAACTCTTGACAGTTCAGGCCAGTTTGTTGTTTACAGATTTAAAGCACGGGAACCACGCACTCTCACACAACACTGCGTCACACTTTGGCGAGATTGGGATGGTTTAACTGTGCATTTTCCTTTCTTAAACCCCGAGAGAATTCGAGCTCTGAACCAGTATATCCCGCAGAATACACCCGCAGCACATATTAGCTCCAAGATAGAATGTGACTGTGTGTATCCAGATGTGCAGAGAACACGATGCCATGTGTTGGCTTTGTTGAAGGTAGGGGGGCAGGTCATGACCCTGGAGAGGCTCTTCCCACAACAACAACAATAAACAGCATACTCTACTCTGCGCTGCTGCACCTGTAGCGAATGCCACGCCGTGTACACGTGTATTTATTCTTGCATGACATGTAACCCATACCAGGGTACAAGGGGCTGCATTTTGCAGAAAGGTATGGTCACACCGAAGATACTTCGTGACTGTCAGAAGAGTTCTGTGTGTAAAATAATTGTAACCGTCAATCGGACGCAGGACACAGTCCGTTTCTCTGTCAATTTGCCTGTACTGAGCTAATGAGGTAATAACATGGACTTTGAACTTTGCCCTGTGGTAGTCTGTTTCAATTTAAGTTTATTACACACTTCTTCTAAATAGCACTTATCGGGCCGGATACTGTTTATCAGTGCAGATAAGTCACATTAGGCATCAGTGACAAATGCATATGTTTTCACAAAGCAGATTGGTGTGTGTGCGATGTCGCTGGGTGTGCCCCAATAATGCATGTGTGCGGCTCCCCTTATGCAAATCTCTGCTCGGACACGTGCGTCGGGAGCAGCTGATATGGGTACAGGGGTGACGGTATCTGTTCTGTGCACGTCACAGCCGGCCTGCAGTCGTTGCTTTTGTAACGTATCTGTGACGTTAATGATGACGACATTGGCATCAATACGTGAGCAAATCCTGGCGCACATTAGCCACACACTTGCCCTAAAACTCGGACCGAGGCGCGTGAGAAGGGCAACAAGTGTAAGTCGCATCTCTCGAAAGAGGCCATGACTTTCAGGTTAGGAGCACAACGGCATCCTGTATATTGTGTGTCCAGGAGGCAAGCTAATGCACGCTTTATGAAGTACGGCTGTCGAGCTCCCCCTTAAGAGTGGGGGTCTTTTGCAGGAAAGTCGCCCATGCACCGGTGTCTTTTTGGAGATTCGGAACCGCCCACACGTTTATTGAGCAATGAATTGCGCGTTTGTAAAGCTCTTCCGTGCCTCAGGCAAGCGGCGAGTCCAAAGTCTAGGCTCGTTTACATCGCGTAACATTACACGTGTTATGTAGCGCGTATTCTGCCTCGGAGCGCTACATTACAGCAACATTTGCAGAAGTAAACGGAGGACTTTAGGCGCAGCTTGCAGAGGTTTGCAGTTAATCCCCTCCTCGCCGAAACACACTTTTGTTCGTGCCTGCGCTGCTCTCCATGTAGTCACGAAGGACCACCCAGGTCGGTGAGTGTAGGGGCGTAAAGAGGGGTACAGAGCGTGACATCAGATGCTGGACTCACTTCAGCAGCACCCGGGCTGTCCCCGAGCCCAAAGCTCCCCTTTCACGCAGCCTTACAGAGGTGCACAGCTCGCCCGGCCCTTAATGATCTTTAAAACATGCCCTCCCCCCTGAAGAGGCTTTGGTCTCGACTGAAAGGGCATTTGTGACACTGATTAGGCCTTCTGGGGGGAGCGACACGGGATAATGGACTCTGCCATTCTTGCTGGTAGTGGATGAAGCGCTGGAGCCTGCGCCCGTGAGGAGGGGGCGGAGGCACTTCGGGGTGGCATTTCAAGGAGTGCCTGTGCACAGAAGCCCCGGTCCTCAGAGAGGCTCTAGGTCCATTATTTGAGGGGCAGGCCCGCTCTCCACTCGGCCGGCCGGTAGCAGCTCCTGGGGCCGGTGCTTGTGAGGCGCTCTTCACTCGAGGGCCCGCGCCTCGCTTTAGTTGTGTTTTATAACCAGGCTTTCTCTTGTCCTCTCCGCGGCGAACTTTTATTGCCGCTTATGTTCGCAGTTCCGCCCCCTCTTTCTACCCGTCCTGCGATTATACTCGTTTGTTTCTCAGCTTCGTTCTCTCACCTCATGTCCTTACACTTGTCCCTGTCCTCGAGTCCCTTCTCCTGGTGTCAGGCTCTCTTCCACTCTCCCACCTCGCAGGCCATGACACCCACCAGGGCTTTAAGTGGGATAAAAAAACCTGGGGGGGTCTCATAAAGGGGAGTGGCCAATGTAATTAAGGGCGTGGCTTAAAAGATGCAAAGTAAAAATCTGTGTTTAGCATAGCGTGCCGCCCAACTTGTAATTTTGCTGTTTCTGTCATTGCATACATGATACAACAAGTAATATCATACCTACAACAAGTCAGGACTACTGGCTTTGTCGGGGGTTTTTAGTTGCATAAGATACATAGCAGCAACTATGGCTTGTATATACTATTGAAAAAGCTTCTTCTTTAAGCCCTAGTGACAACACAACGATGTTGCTGCTCCTGAGTTTCAAAAGGAGAAGGGAAATCCAGAGAGATTACTCTCTTAAAACGATTTCCCTTCCCGTACCACGCTCACCTGGCATGACGCATGCCGTATCTTCTCCGCCAGTGAGAAGTGAGCAGTGTGAGCATGCGCAGATCGATGTGCCTGCTCTCACTGCAGTCCGGAAAAAAACGGAAAGCCTGTGCCAGGGCACAAAACAGAGCCGATAGCAGGGCTCGAGTCGGGGTACCACGCGGGTGGACAGCGTCCCCCCACTTATTTTACCGGCTGGAGCAAATGGAGCCACACATTCACTCTTTGGCCTCTCTGAGGCGAGATTGGAGTTCATTCAGAACGCTACACATGCGCTGGCTTCTCTGATGCAATTGCATCTAAGGGGTGAGCGAGGGGAGGCAATGAGCCTGATTGTGCAAGCCATCTGTCGTGACATCACTTCCTGCCGTAACGTCAGCATCCCCCCACTTCTTTTTTTAGGACTTGTGCCCTGGCCGATAGAGACCCGTTTTGAGGCTTCTTTTAAAAAACTGCTGAGCACCAGTGAGACCCAGCCCACTTAAAGCCCGGACACCCATCCTCTGTCCCTTCTTCTCTCCGCCTCACTCCCTCCTCCCCTCATCACACCTTTGTACGTGTTCTTCATTCCCCAGGCCGCTCTCTCCTCACCTCTCTTGCCCCATTTTAGCCAGTGTCTCAGCTGGTTTACCTCACTGCCTTCTTTTCACCTCTTCCACCACAACCTCCCTCCTTCCCCTTCCACCTCTCTTCACTTCCTCTCCCGCCCCCTCTGCCTATTCCTCCTTGCATCGAGCTGTCTCTTATGCCTCACCCACCTCTCCTTCCTTACATTATATAGCTCAACCTTATTCCTGCCTAGCACCCTGTGCCCCCCTCTTTTCTCTCTTTCTCGTCATCCTTGTCTTCCTCTCCTAGTTCCCATTTCCTTCCTGCTGGGGTCCCTCGACCTTTTCTTTTATCTCTCTCCCCTCTTTTGCCTTGACACCTTACCTCCCACCACTCCACCTCTCGTTTTATCTCTCTCTCCTCTTGCCTTGACACCTTACCTCCCACCCCTCCAACTCTGGTTTTTTCTCTCTCTCCTCTTGCCTTGACACCTTACCGCCCACCCCTCCAAATCTGTTTTCATCTATCTCTCCTCTTGCCTCGACACCTTACCTCCCACCCCTCCACCTCTGGTTTTATCTCTCTCTCCTCTCGCATTGACACCTTACTTCCCACCCCTCTACCTTTGGTTTTGTCTCCCTCCCCATTGCCTTTACAACTTACATTCCACTAAGTGGCAGCTAAGGAGTGAGTGTGGTGGGGCGGAGAAGGGTGTGAGGGGGTAAACACCTGATAACAGCCGCAGCTTCTTATCTTCCTGATTCCCGGCAGCACACAAGCTCCCCAAAGCCAATCATACGCTGCTGTCATCAGCATTACAGCAGCATCCTGATTGGTCTGAGCAGCCTGTTTGGTTGCTTAGACAGTGCATGGGACCCTGTGCATGTTCTCCACCTGGCAGGTGGAGAAATTCTAAGTGTGTATTACTATTTGGCTGGCTCAAGATGGCCGGCCAAACTATCTTGCACACTTATGGTTCACAAACCCCCCTCCTCCCTGTGACCCCAGCCTCACCCGCCCCACCCTGACATATCCCCTTAGCCAGTACGAAAGAGAACATTATTATAACAATGTTATTTTATTTTCCTTTTCCACTGCTCTGAGAGCAATGGGGTGATGCTCCTCTGCCTTAGCGGAGTAGAAGCAGCTGCTTCCATCCCTCCATCTTTGGTTATATCTCTCTCTCCTCTTGCCTTTACACCTTACCTTCCATCTCTCCACCTTTTGTTATCTCTTTCTCTCCTCTTGCCTTTACACCTTTCCTTCCACCTCTCCACCTTTGGTTTGATCTCTCTCTCCTTTTGCCTTTACACCTTACCTTCCACCTCTCCACCTTTGGTTTGACCTCTCTCTCCTTTTGCCTTTACACCTTACCTTCCACCTCTCCACTATTGGTTTGATGTCTCTCTCCTTTTGCCTTTACACCTTACCTTCCACCTCTGGTTTGATCTGTCTCTCCTTTTGCCTTTATACCTTACCTTCCACCTCTCTACCTTTGGTTTGTCTCTCTCCTCTTGCCTTTCCTCCTTACCTTCCACCTCTCCACCCTTGGTTTTATCTCTCTCTCTTCTTGCCTTTCCACCTTACCTTCCATCTCTCCACCTTTTGTTATCTCTTTCTCTCCTCTTGCCTTTACACCTTACCTTCCACCTCTTCACCTTTGGCTTGATCTCTCTCTCCTTTTGCCTTTCCACCTTACCTTCCACCTCACCACCTTTGGTTTTATCTCTCTCTCTCCTTTTGCCTTTACACCTTACCTTCCACCTCTCCACCTTTGGTTTGATCTCTCTCTCCTTTTCCCTTTACACCTTACCTTCCACCTCTCTACCTTTGGTTTGATCTCTCTCCTCTTGCCTTTCCACCTTACCTTCCACCTCACCACCTTTGGTTTTATCTCTCTCTCTCCTTTTGCCTTTACACCTTAGCAACCTTGGTTTTATCTCTCTCTCCTCTTGCATTTACACCTTACCTTCCACCTCCAGGGCTTTAAGTGGGATGGAAAAACTGGGGGTGTCTCTCAAAGGTATGTGGCCAATGTAATTAAGGGCGTGGTTTAAAAACACATAAGCTAAAAATCTGTGCTTAGCATAGTGTGCCGCCCGACGTGCATTTTGCTGTTTCTGTCATTGCATCCAGATAGATGATACAACAAGTAACATCATACCTTCAACAAGGCAGGACTTTTGGCTTTGTCAATGGTTGTTATTTGCATAGGATAAATAAGCAGCAATTATGACTTGTTGTATATAATATTGAAAAACCTTCCACTTAAAGCCCTGGTAACACCACAACAATGTTGCTGCTCCTAAGTTTCAAAAAAGAGAAGGGAAATCCAGACAGAAAATTACTCTCTTTAAAGGATTTCTGTTCCCCTACAACACTCACATGCCATGACCTCATGCTGTAACTTCTACACTAATGAGAAGTGCAAGCACGTGCACATTGAGGTGCCTGCTTTCCGGAAAAAAACGGACTGCCTGTGCCAGGGCACAAAACAGAGCCAGATAGAGACACGTTTTGAGGTCCCCTTAAAAAACTGCTGGTGGTCAGACCCAGTGAGACCCGGCCCACTTAAAGCCCTGTCCACCTCTCCACCTTTGGTTTTATCTCTCTCTCCTCTTGCCTTTACACATCACCTTCCACCTCTTCACCTTTGCTTTTATCTCTCCCTCCTCTTGCCTTTACTCCCTACCTTCCAATCCTCCCTCCAACTTTGGTTTTATCCAGAGGTCTAAGTGCATAAAAAAGTGTGGGAAATGTGATGCTGTGCACAATGGGGGGCGGGGTCAGTGAGTGTGGGGGTATGGCCAAAGTCGTGGCTAAAAGACAAAATATTCTGTAACGTTTTTTAGTCTCTCACCTTCAGAGAGTGGACATATATATATATAACGCACAGCGTAAATTAAAATTAAATACAAATGATGTTAATCAGTGGGAAATGCATTATTGAACGTTATGAAGCCTCTATTAGTTAATGCACTGCACCAGAGAGCCATAGAATCGAATCCTGCTTGGTGCAGTGGAGAACAGTGACTTGTGTAGGGTTGGTGCTACAAGGTCCCTGTCTCGGACAGAAAGCACTGCGATTAAGTAATTACTTTAAACTTTAAAACAATATATAAGATATATATAAGATAGGCTGCTAACAAAATGTGCAAAAACGTATAAGATAAAATAAGTGCAGCCGCATTATAGATTTTAGTAACCAAGAATGTGAGTAGTGCAAATTGTTTTTACAGCTGTCTTTTAAAAGCAAACACGTCACAGCTTAGGTGGTAGCTCCCTTAAAATACTACTCAAAAACAGCAAATGTGTGTCATCAGGAAGCGTCAAGTGATTCCATCAATTAAAGCCAATACCAGCTACCCAATGCCCTTTACATCTGCAGATTAACCAGTTGTGAAAATTCACTTTTCTTTCAGGGAAGCAGGCACCCTTGGGAAAAGGTGTGTTTTAAATGTCTGCCCGCCCTCGGTTTCACAGCACAGAAGAACTCCCTGCCTTACACTGATACATTTTGCCTCTCTGAACTAACCATCCCCGGATGGTGGTCAGTTCACAATAAATAGGGTAACTTTTTTTTTTTTTTTACTAAATAAGTATGGGCACGTCTAGTTCCTCATAAGCCCTCCTGCCCTCCTGCCCCCTCAGTACACACTTTGATCACTTGTTTTATCTCTCTCTCTCCCCTCTTGACCTTACTCTCTTTCCTGTCTCTTTACGCCGCCATTCAATTTTGCCCCCCCTCTCCAACCCCCAAACCCCGATTTTGATCTGCCACCCGTGCCCGAAACGGCTGCTCCCCACTCCCCCCTTAACCCTTTCTGCGTCCTTCTTCTGCATGAACCTTTCCATCGAAAGAAAGAGACAAATGTGGGCGCTAGGGGAGGCGCTCGTACCCTGTCCCACCCCCCTACGGATAAGAAAATATATGCCGAGTGGTGGTGTCTGAATGAGTGGGGGAAGGGGAGAGTGGGTCAGTACACATCAGGAGGCAGATTTACAATAACTGACGCATCCCTGCCAATCAACAGGGATGCAGCAGTTATGTTGCGTGACGTGAGGAATCCCTTGCGCCATGATGGATACGCCGCATTTACAACGTGGCGCACCATGGCACAAGGAGAGACAGATGCGTGATGCATCTGTCAGCGCATAGGTGACGCAGTGCTGGAGTCGTGTCTCAAGCGTGATGTAACTCCAGCACTGCTCAGGGACAGCCTATACTTGCTGTGCTGCGTCACCCCTCACGTCTGCCACAAGCAGGCATAAGGTATTGACGCAGTAGGGACGTAAAAAAGACTCCGTGAGATTTCACTGCGTCACTTTTATGGGGCTTCCTTGCGACGGAACGCCCACCCTGCATACATTATACCTGACGCAGGTATAATGTAGCGCAGGGCTTTACAACATGACGCATCTCACTAAATGTGTCACGTTGTAAATCTGTTGCATAGTGGCGCATGGTTAACGACGCCGCTGTGTGACGCAGCGGTGTCGTAAAAATGTCTCAAGGGACTTGTAAATCTGCCCCTAGGTCTGAACAGTGAGCCTCCAGGCTGTGGTGGGGGACTGCTGGGCACCCCAGCCTCGAGGGAAGAGATTTTTGCCGCAGATTCTGCACTCTACCTGCCTGAAAGCGCCTCATTTCAACAACAAAGCTACACTCTGCCTGACCGAAAGGGACTCTTTTCAAAAGTCACGCAGTTTGGCGTATGTGGCTGACAGAGGCGCCGCAATCCTTCAGAAGTGTGGATAGGGCCCGGTCCCGAAAACAACACCACATGGACCCATGGGAACGAATAGGTTCTATGATTATACAGGTAGACAATTTAATAATTTTTTTCCTGCAAATCCTACCAGCAGGTAATTAAACTAATACGGATCAACACACTATGCCTTGTAGCTATAACACATAACTCTGACCGCACTAGGGGGCATATTATCAACACAGGCGATAAAATTATCGCAGTTTTAGCGGCAGAAAACTGCCGCTAAAACGGCGATAATGGGCTTGATAATATGCTCTGTGGAATTCCAAATGAAGCCCATGTTAGATGTCCTTCACATTTAACATGGGCTTCAAGTGGAATTCCATAGAGCATATTATCAAGCCCATTATCGCCGTTTTAGCGGCAGTTTTCTGCCGCTCAACCGGCGATCATTTTGTCGCCTGTCTTGATAAAATGCCCCTAGGCTCTGTAAGATTTCCCCACGCAAATATTCAATTGTAAACATTGCGTTTAATATTGGAGCATGAACTGTTTTTTGCGCCATAATTTCACAGGAGGGCGCAGAACATGAAGGAGATTTGCCCAGGATCCACAAATGTTTATTTTCTAGGGGAGAAGCCGGGATTAGAACGCGGCCTGCCGAGCTTCACTGTTGTAATGGAATTAAACGAGCACCGTGGCACAGCCCTTCTCCCGCTCGTCAAAGTGAAGTGTAACGGGTCCAAAGTGCCACTTGTTGTTAGGCGCTGCCCCACCCTTCCGTGACAATGCTGTTTTCCGGATTCTTTTTTTTACAGTTTTAAACGTTTAGAGGTCGCGCAAATCTCACGATAACCTCCTGCCTTTGTGGATACCCCGAGGAAAGGTCACGATCTCACTGTTATAAGTCATATAAACCATTGTAAAGGTGTTGTGAAAGATTACCATTCCAGTCATGCGGCGCAGGTGTGGAGCTAGGGACCTATCTGTAATGAGTTTAAAAGTGGTTTCGACTTTTCTCTTGCCGATTTTAGCGCCCTGAAACGATCACACAAAGACCCGTGGGCGCTTTACAACCCGAGTTGAACAACTACATTGGTATACAATTTGCACTACTTAAAAAAAACACGACCTCTCAACCTACAATTAGAAGTCTATATATTTCCTATACACCATTTTCTCAGGGCTTTTATGGAAATCTGCCCGCGTCGATATTAAATGTCTCGGCTGAAAATGCTGTGCTTTTTATATATTTCATTGACCCATTTCCTGCTGCTGATTTAACTTCAGCTTAAAGGGGCTCATTCGGATGTCAGCTCAGCAAACAGATATTTGCTGTCAACAGAGAGCCTCTCTGCCTCACACACTAGGAAGGCGCCAAATGTCACATACTCGGATCTACAAATGTCGATGAGAAGGGTCTAGGGTAAAAGTAGAGCCCAAGGGGATGGAGGGAGGGAGAGAGAGCGAGAGAGATACACTTTTGTATGAACTTATCTGAAAATCGACAAGGGGATTAATACAAAGTGTAAGAAATGGAGCTGCTTCATTTCATTTTGCTTTCGTCTGTCCCCCTAAAGGCAAACTAAAGCAGATGTCAAAACTCACGCGGAAATAAAAAATATTCAAAATATTATTACGTTTTTTGTTATTACTTAAGGTCCGTGTTATTATTATTATTTTGTTCCTATTCTTTGTAGCAGTGGGAAAAGTAGTGGCTGTAGGAGTCGCAGTAGTAATACAGCCTTGGTATCATCAATATCATGTAATATAATTCACAAAGCAGCAGGTGAGCTAACCGCAGAGCTCCCTTGGGATTCGTAACTCTAGCATATGAATGCGCATTCATATAGTAATTAACCTTTATGTCCTTGTACGGTGTTTTAATCTATGAAAGGCCGCGTTGTAAAACGCCGGTACGCCCTCGGCAAGCTCCGCCCACCTTGGCTTGTTGAGCGGACGGCGGTACACCCTTGGGAGACTCCGCCCACCTAGGCTTGTCCTGTGGACACCGGCCGTCCCTTGGCAAGCTCCGCCCACTTGGCTTGTTGTGTAGGCGCTGGCGTGCCCTTGGGAGGCTCCGCCCACCCTGTAACCCTGTGCTACAGGTATAGGGGCCGCCCTTAGGCGAACCCGCCTGTTCCAGTGCGTTCAATGGGATCCGCAGCCTTTTAATGCGCTTGGAGGTGGTAGCGCCCTGTGCCACCGGATAGGGGCTGGCATCGACGCCAGGGGGCCCAGCACCACAGGCCATGCTTCTGTCAATGGGCACTGCTGCCCAGTGCCCGGTGGCGGCTGGTGACATTTGAAAGTAAAATTATCGCTGTACTGTACTGCGGCGAGCGAGCCTGAACAACCTATTGAGGTTTTTGAAAAAAGAGTGGACAAATGGTGCATTTTAAGGCAAATTTGAGAAAGCAGGAAGGGTAATAAAGCAATGCGATCTAATTATTTATCATTTAAAAAATTGCCAATTTTTCTGAGCTATAGAGGACAATCTTTGCGTATGCTGATGTTATCATTTACCCATATTGACTTTTAAACACACTGATGCACTTGTAATGGTTTTAGCTATACAATAAATACATTAATTGACTGTGCAGTGCTGTACATCAATATGATTATACTATCTCATTAAATTAATTTTCTGTTTTCATGCAAGAAATGCCATTTTAAAAAAGTGCAGAAAATATGAATGCATTTCAAGAATTACTCTGTGTAAAGAATGCCTGCATGCAATAGCAAAGGCTTCTCATTGTTACCTACAATTCTCAGTAGAAAAGCCATCACATGTCGTCAACAGAGGCTTCCAAGTTATCAGGTATGAGCAGATTAACAAACCCTGATAAATGGAAGTGGCCGCCAGGGCCTTCATGCAATGGATTCGCCTGCACTAATGGACTCCGTGTATCTGCACTGTACCGCCCACTGGAAAGGTGGCAGGAAGATACAGGGCAGCTCTAGTGACCAGGTCGGCTCCCACAGCATCATGATCATTAGCTGCAGGAGCTACCAGGGACCAAGTTAAACCAGATCTGATATGCCAAGAGGTGCCTTGGGATGGACATCAAGCCACTAGGCTGGTTCTTGCATTATATACACCAACTGCAGTGGGCACCAGCAAGAAGCCATTAAATACAACAGATCTCAGGCGCTGCGATGACCAGGTTCTTAACATCATGCACATTTGCAGTAGAAAAAAACAGGGATCAGTAATACGTAAAACCAAAACCTTGTACACCTAGAGGATGTATAAAACAGACTTCTGGTCACTAGAGTGACTTTCAGCATCATTTCCAACAGCATGGATCAATAATGGGTTAAACGACCAGACCTCATGCCATGCAAGACTTGAGGGGAGGTGATGGGTTCAGTCAGCAAGGCCGGTTCTAGACATCATGCACAGCACACTTCCTAGAACAGGCAGGGATGAGTTAAAGTATTAGACCTAATGTGCTGTGCGGACCTTTTAAGAGGGTTTCAGGGTGCTAGTTGGCACACATCACCATGCACAGCAGTGTGTACCAAGGAGCAACGGTGGCTTAAAGCAGATATTATTTGTTCCCAAGACTGTAAAATGGCCTTCAGGTCCCTGGATTGGCGGACAGCAGCGGGCACCAGGGACCCACAATGGGTTAAACCAGGTCTGACGACGTGCTGCAAGACGCTTTACAAGATTACAGAGGACTTCAAGGTGTCATGCTGGCGCTTTGCATCATGCACACACAGCAGCAAAACGTTAAACAACACCTGATGGTCTGTTCCTGCCCCGAATAATCAGCTCACCACACTCTGAAGCTGAGGGCCCTGGGGGAGGGAGAATAGAGTGGGGCTTGGGAGGGGGTCTCTTTTCACAGAAGCATGGACTGGAGTGGCTCTCAGGGTGACAAATGAGGCCGGACGCCTATGTTTTTGATTAATTTGTTACGGACTCAGACTTTTATTTGGAGTTTTGTGTTTTTGTTTGTGAACAAGCTTCTTTGAGGAAAAGTGATAACAACCACTAGCGTACGTCACACACGTGTATCACATGAAACCAAAACCATTACATTTATTTTATAGTGCCTTCCTACCCGTGAATGTGCCTGTACCATCGGTGCACCAAAGATGAATAAGAGACTGCTTAGTGCTGCAAACCACAGAAAATAAAAGCAGGTTATGAACCACACTATCTGCATCAAATCGCATTTTAAAATGCACACCGTCTGAAAACGAGAATTACTACTGACGCAAGTAAACACACACAGGCAGAGAAAGTCTCTGACAAACTATGCACATTTTCAGACGGACCACAAAACACCACTTGCAGCTCGTAATACCAGTCGCGGCTCGCGGGGGAGGGGGTCGTGCGGGGGATCAGGGTTCCCGGGAATTGAATAATATGAAGTCAAAGAAACTTACCTTATAGCCGGAACGGTCCGCACCATCTCTGCTCACCGAACCCTTGGCGCCTCACGTCACGCACGTATGGGGACTGGCAGCCCCTCGCAGCCAATCCTGGTGCTTGGGGCACATGTTTCTCTTTGCCCGGAGCACGCCCATTAGGAGCCCTAAGGGCTCCTAATAGGCATGCGCAAAAAAGTGAAAACGCAAGTGCGCATGAGTGGGCACAGGTAAAAAATTCACCCTCCGTCCCGACTCATGCGCACTTGTGTTGCTTGCCCGGGTGACATGACGTCATCATGTCAGTCAACATGATGCCACCCCGCCCACCCCTTCAGACTCTGAAGGGGGTGGGCGATGTGATGTCATGCTGACTGACATGATGATTGGAATGTCAGTTCTCCCGAGTCCCGCCTGCCTTGGCGTCTGTCTTGTCTTTGAACTGTACTTAACGCCGTCACCGAGGGAGCTGCGGGCTGCTGCAGGTGGACAGGGGAGCTACGCCCCCACGCCCCAATGGACGCACCACGCCTGCTGCTGCCCCTGTTCTGTGATACACCAAGTATTGTTAGTTCTTAATCACTTTGTATTACAAATATTGTTTATAATTACTTCCTTTCGGTCTTTGAAGTTATCTCATAGGAGTCGGGTTTACTAATACTTTGCTACTACAGGAGCTCCTAACCCGGAGGTCGTGCACACAGAGTAGCAAGGGGCGGAGGGGCAGACCAGAAGGTTGGTGCATACAGAGCTGCAAGGGGCGGAGGGAAGGTCCAGAGGTGGTGCACACACAGCAGCAAGGGATGGCGACAGGACCAGGTGGTGGTGAACATAGAGCAGCAAGGGAAGAAAGCCCAGACCAGAATTTTATTTTATTTATTTTTATTTTATTTGAAAAGTTTTATATAGTGGTGGCTAAATCTGGAGGTATCAGAGTGCTTTACAAGAGGAGGTACCATAGATTTCAAAACATAGCTACATTGTTACAACATTTCAGGTAAATAATAACTGGAGAAACAAGAGTTACAACAGCATGGCTCAGGTAAGGGGAAACAAAGCAGACACAGGAGGCAGGTTCGGGGAAGAGAGTGGAAGAGAGTAGAAAAGGAGGGAAAAGAGTGAAAAAAAGGAAAGAGGAGAGGGAGGAGGTAGGAAACACAAAGGAACGACGAGAAAAGATACTGTGTCTGATGAACGGATGGGTAGGTGACGGCCAAAGGGGAAACCAGATCCAAACTCCTCAGTAGCAGCGAAGGGCAGCTCCACCGGTCATCGTCCAAAGGTTAGCTTGGGCGCCGAAGTACATCAGAGGGTTAAGGTAACAGCCTAGAGGAGAAAATCAAAAGGTTTCAGAGAGCGCCCATCAAGGAGTGAGGTGCTGGATTCCCAGCAATAAAGGGAACTGTTTCTAACAACCTCCGCTATGTGGGAATCCCTTAACACTGTGGACTCTCTCAGAGGGGAATCTGACACTCCAGGGCAGGAAAGCTGGATCCCGTCCCCAACAAGGGGAGAGGAGGGCTTGGGCAAGGGGCACATTCATGGAGGCCAATTAGGAACTGTAGGGTGGAGGGGGAGGACCTATCGAGCAGAAAGGGGGAAATGAGAGTAGGGACGCTG
The DNA here is from genome assembly GCF_964263255.1 of Lissotriton vulgaris. Taxonomy (NCBI): domain Eukaryota; kingdom Metazoa; phylum Chordata; class Amphibia; order Caudata; family Salamandridae; genus Lissotriton; species Lissotriton vulgaris. Next base: position 334,483,448 of record NC_141685.1, read on the forward strand.
GTACCGATGCCTACTGTCCAAGGGCAGCTAACAAAGAGGTGGTAAAAAGACAAGAAAATAGTATGTGTAGTCTGCCGAACAGAACGTAGCTAAATCAAAACCAGATATCTACAAGATCTAAAATGGGAGGGCATGCAGAAAAAAGCAAGTTAAAAGGGTGAAAGAGCATAGGAAGAATAAGGAGATCACAGAAGCATTGGAGACAAATGATTGCAGAGGGAAAGGGAAGATGTGGCCCTGGGGGAAAGTTTGGTCGCCATATTAAGGTCAAGGAAGGTACAGGCAATCTCAACAGGGACGGTCACCGTGGGTGCTGGAAAGACCCAGGGAGACAGCGAGCTGACAAGGGTATTGGTAAGAAACAAAAATTAAACAGATTATACAAAGGAAAGTAGCAGTGTTGCACAATATGCATCATAATATTAAACATGAGGATAATCGGGGGAGGGGAGATTGGACATGACATAAGAAGAGTGGGGGGAGCATATATGGCATAACATAAGAGGAGTGAGGGAAGCTTAGGTAACAGCTTCGCTGGTTCCCTGGCAAAGCTGTGTTGAATGCTCGCCAGGTGAGACCTCCACTTAGTTCCTGATCATACTTTTGTAATATTTGTGCTCACAGTGTTTTAAACGTCGCTCACATCGTTTTTTAACTTTGCACTGCCTAGTGACTTGGAGGAGGGAGGGGGATCGAACTGCTGAACTGCCAGAGCAGCAGGTCAGTGGTCAAGTTGTTGGAAGCGTGGCTATTTAGCCCGCATGCTGACACGGACGCGCAGAGCTAGTTCCCTGGCAAAGCTGTGTTGAATGCTCGCCAGGTGAGACCTCCACTTAGTTCCTGACCATACTTTTGTAATATTTGTTCTCACAGTGTTTTAAACGTCGCTCACATCGTTTTTTAACTTTGCACTGCCTAGTGACTTGGAGGAGGGCGGGGGATCGAACCGCCGAACTGTCAGAGCAGCAGGTCAGCAGTCTAGTGTTGGAAGCAGGGCTGTTTAACCCGCATGCTGATGTGGACGCGCCGCTGGCACGCCGAAGGCGAACCCGTCTGCGCCTGTCTGCGTGCCTGCCGGGTGCAAGGCCAGTCCCCCTGGCCATTTCACCCCAAAATTCATAAAGTATACCAGCGAGGAGCTACATGGACTGAACCCAATTAAGGGTAGGTTATGCTGTCCCTTTGATCCTCTATTTGATATTGATGAAGGTATGGAGAGTCTTTCCTGCCATAGCTGTAGGCAGCAACTTCCCCGTGTTCTTAATCTACCAGCACATGGTCCTAGAGTTGTGATCGATAATAAGTCGGAAACATCCAGTCCAGGTGCTTTAAAATGTATATTATTTAATGCTAGATCTTTAACTAAGCTCAGTATGGAATGTGCCTTACTGTTAGAGGAATTAGAGGTAAGACTGGCATTCATTATGGAATCCTAGACGGACAATGCTTCAGGACCAGATCTTGTGAAGGCTACCCCTCCGGGGTTTCATTGTTACACTTTGGACAGGCCACATCACTTCCCCTGGGATCACAGATTACTGGACTTTGGACGTTGCGTTTGACTCGTCTACCGGTTTGTGTCCCAGTCGCCCTTCCCCTCCTCTTTCCTTGTGTTTTCCTTCACCCTCCCCATCTCTTTCCCACCTTCATTACCTATCTACTTCCCCAGCTCCTTCCCCCTCCCCTGAATCTTTCCCCCTGATTGCTTTTCCCCTTTCGTATTTGTGCTTATTGTTTATCTTGACCTTACAAGTAACTATGTTGCCATGCTCTAATAACTGTGTAACCTTTGTAACGATGTAACCTGTAACTACGATCTGATGCTCATGTAAAGCGCTCTGATACCTCCAGGTCTAGCCAGCGCTACACAAAACCTTTAAAATAAATAAATAAAATAAATAAAATCTCTGGGACCTAACTTCCTTCCGGTCTCCAACACGACCTGCGAAGCATTAACTTTTAACTTTCACTCTATAAATCATAGGACCTTTAAAGGCATATTATTATACCGCCCACCGGGTCCTAAAAATGGATTTCTGGAGACAGTAGGCACACTACTTGAAGAAGGACTATCTCTAGAATCTTACACAGTAATGGGTAATTTTAACTTTCATTTAGAAAATCATCTGGACTCTGACACTAATGAATTGGAGCAAATCATGGGGGCTGGTGGCCTTCTACAGTTGGCGAAGGCCTCTACGCATGAAAAAGGACATACCCTTGATGTTATATATTCGAATAACCAGGATCTTGTCTATACCTCAGTTGTTTTCTATTCCATGGTCGGACCACTGTGCTATTCAGTTTGAATTGAATAGCCAGGGGAACCAACTTGCTAATACTAAACCAGCCCAGGAGAGCCTTGGGAAAACTGGATATTAATAAACTTGTAAATTCCCTTAGTAGCTCGATGCAATCCCCTCCTATGGGAGTTGAAAACGCTGCCGTAGCCTATAATCAATGGCTAGCCACATCTTGCAATCAGCTAGCCCTGAGGAAACAGTGGACTCCCAAACGAGCTCTACCATCAGCCCCCTGGTATTCGGAAGAACTCCGAGCTAAAAAACTGGATTGTAAATTGTTAGAAAGGGCATGGCGTAAACATTATAGTGAAGCAGATAAGGAAAGGTATAAATACTAGATCACTACTTATAAACAGCTGTTATTGGAAGCAAAAAAGAACGTTTTTTTCAATTCAAATAGCCTTGGCCAAGTCCAACTCAAAGGAACTTTTTAATACTATATACAATTATCTACTCCTACTGCTCCAAGGTGCCATAGTAACCCATTATTTTGTGATAAAACTGTAGACTTTTTTAAACACAAAGTTGGAATTATATTTTCTTCCTTCACTGAGGCTAATAAAATGGCACAGTCCAACCTGATTATGAATGCACCAAGCAGTAATGATTCTTCATTGGTATTTGATCAATTCGTACCATTGGAGGTATCTGAGATAACCAAGGTCCTGACCGCGATTCGCTCAGGAGCCCCGAGTGAACCTTACCCTGCCTGGGTCACTCAACAAATACCTGAAGTGATAGGAATGGCCTTGGCCCCCCTGCTAAATTAATTTTTTGCATCATGTATATTCCCAAAAATCTGGAAGCAAGCTTCTGTTCTTCCTCTTTCGAAGAAACAGATTCTGGATCCAAAAGACCCCAACAACGACAGGCCAATCTCACGGCTCCCTTCTCCGGCTAAAATCCTGAAAAAGGTGATGAACAATCAGCTCAGTGCTTTTTTCCATCGTAATAACTCTCTGGATCCATCACAATATGGGTTCAGAGCAGATCATACTGCTGAGCTGGCTCTGTTGAAGTCCACTGAGGAAATTAGAGAGGCCGTAGATGGAGGAGGTAGCATGGTACTAATCGTATTGGACCTGTCTGCGGCCTTTGACACGGTCCATCATAAATTACTGATGGACCGGTTGTCTGTGACTGGTGTCAAAGGCCAGGCATGGAAACTTTTACAATCTTTCCTAGCTGACAGATCACAAACTGTGGATCTGGATGGCAATTCATCTAAACCATTTACACTCCCTTGCGGGGTGCCACAGGGCTCTTCCCTTAGCCCAACGCTTTTTAATATATATGTGGCACCACTGGCAGGAGTTATTAGATCCTTTGGCTTCCAGCTCACCTTCTACCCCGACGACACACAAATAGTGTTGTTGTTGACTAGGGGAGGTGAGAAAGAAGTTGGGGACCGCTTTCATGAATGCATGAGCGCAATATCCTGTTGGATGTCCTCTAAAGCTCAAAGCTCAACTCAAATAAGACTGAGGTCTTAAAATTTGGGAATAACCCACAGTTGTGGACACCAGACTGGTGACCAGAAGACCTGGGCATTTGCCCTATACCCACCAGGAAGGCCAAAAACCTGGGGGTATTAGTGGACAAGAAATTCACCATGGGCGATCAAGTAAGCATGGTGACCTCAGCTTGTTTTATGATTCTTAGAATCATAAGGAAAATCAAGATCTATCTGACTGAGAGCAATCTTAAGACAGTAGTCATGGCCCTTATAACGTCGCGCTTGGACTATTGTAATAGACTATATCTGAATATACAAAAAACAACATATGTATAGGCTCCAACTAGTCCAAAACGCAGTGGCAAGGCTGCTGTCCTGAACACCCAAATTTGTCTCTGTGAGAGGAGAGCTCAAGAAACTACATTGGCTTCCGATAAAACAAACAGCTTGCTTCAAGGCACTCTGTATTGTTTTTAAAGCCATTAATGGAATTGGTCCTGAATTTCTTAAGCAAAAGTACAGCTGGTATGTTCCTGGCAGAACATTATGATCTACCAGTGCTAAAGTAGTGCAAGTTCCCATGTCAAAAAAAGTTAACTGGGGGGGCAGGAGTTTCACTCTCTGTGTTTCGAGAGCTTGGAATGAGCTGCCCTTCTTTCTTAAGACTGCTCCGGATCTTCTCTCATTTCGGAAGGGCCTGAAGACATGGCTCTTCTCGCAGTAGGATCTCTCTCAGCTTCCTCAGGTAACCAGTACTTAGCACCAGGACACCCACGGGTAATTGCACGCTCTATAAGTGTAAATAACATAACATAACATATTTATTTGGTGATGCGTAGTTCAGTGGAGAGGGAAGATGATCAAAATGTAGTCCCGGTGGGGCCGGAGGTACGGTCCAGGTCACAAGATGGCGGAGTGGGACAGGACTGACCATCAGAGATGGTCACAAAATGCTGGGGTGTAAGAGCGACAAAGCCAAAGTCCAAAGAACTTGATTCTTAACCCCGCCCGGCACCTCAGAGTAGTCCCAGTTGTCTTGCGGGAGGCAAGCGGGGTGGGATTTTTAGTGTGAAAAGCAGCAGGGGGAGCATCATTCTAGTTTCTTTGGCGTTCATCAAAAAGAGACAGATCCAGAAGGCAATGGCGGAGCTGCGATGGAATTCGTCGAGGGGCTGCGAGGAGGAATTCAGGATAGGCGATGAGCGAGGAGCAAGGCTCATCACGGCGAAATTGAGGTGTTTCACCCCAGCAGCGCTGCCAGGGCCTAAGGGCTGCGGAAATGTTCAATGCCGGAGGCATGCAAATGGGGAAAACACCGGCACCTCGGACCTCACTCTGCGGAAATGGTGGTGCGACGGAGCACTTCCCCGTCCAAGTGCGAGCTCGAGGCACCCGGATTAGTGAGGCACAAGCTCTCCCTGAGGAAATTTACAGTGAAATCCTCAGGGAAATAGACTGCAAGTCGGATGTGTGTCCCCCACAGAAACCGTGAGCCCGGGAGGCAGAGGCAGTTCGATTATAGCACTTGGAGGAGGCAATCATGATAGCAACTCTTCGTGCCTCTGTCTAAACCCTCTCACCCTCAGCCAGCAGTTTAAAGATGGGCGCTGCAAAATACACAGATCCACTCTAAAATGCCAGAGAGGTGTGAGGACTAGCACCAGTGTGGACACGCATAATGATTGATGCGTCTAGGCCGATGGTGGGAGGGGGGGCAGCATAGTGAGAGAACGGCCTTCAGTTACTTTCCAGTGGGATAACAGCCACCATCTTAGGCTCAGAAATAGTCAGGCATGGGGACGATGGGCAGTGAACTCCCGCTTGAGAGCTTGCAGTGGGATCACTGAAACAATATCGATGTCAAGAATATCGATTTACAAAAATAACGAGGAAAAAATATAGAATACTAAAATATCGACCTCCTATCTCCAAACAGGTAAGTACAAAAATATCGAATCAAAAATATCAATGTAAAAAAATAGTTAGTCAAAATATCGAACTCTTTAAAATGCTTTAAATTAATTAAAAATTAATGAAATAATAAATATCATTAACTTAAACATACTTGAACTACTTAAATAACCTTAAAAATAATAAATATTTATTGTAAGTAAAAAAACATATACAAATTGATTTGTTAATACATATATATATGTATATAAACGTAATAGTATTAAAAAAATTACAATATTTTTACCGTAGGATAGCAGAAAGGGTAAAATTTACTATTACCACTCTAGTGAGTGCAACAGTAGGGAAAGAATTGGATAGCGTAGGGGTAAAAATTACTATTCCCACTCCCGAGAGTGCAACAGTAGGGAAAGCGGTGGATAGCGTAGGGGTAAAAATTACTATTCCAACTCCAGAGAGTGCAACAGTATGGAAAGCGTTGGATAGTGTAGGGGCAAAAATTACTATTCCAACTACAGAGAGTGCAACAGTAGGGAAACGTTGGGTAGCGTAGGGGTAAAAATTACTATTCCCACTCCAGAGAGTGCAACAGTAGGGAAAACGTTAGATAGAGAAGGGGTAAAAATTACTATTTCAACTCCAGAGAGTGCAACAGTAGGGAAAACGTTGGATAGCGGCAGGGTAAAATTAACTATTCCCACTCCAAAGAGTGCAACAGTAGGGAAAGCATTGGATAGCGTAGGGGTAAAAATTACAATTCCCACTCCAGAGAGTGCAACAGTAGGGAAAGCGTTGGATATTGTAGGGGTAAAAATTACTATTCCACTCCAGAGAGTGCAACAGTAGGGAAAGTAAATACTTTTTATATAAATAAAAATAAATGTAATATTAATACCAATTACAAATTAATAAAAGTAATTAACAATTTTATATAATATAATAATGAATCAATTAAAAATACAAATCATTAAAAATTATTACCTATTAATACAAATTATTTACCAATTAACAATTCATTAATTAACAATTATAAAATAGTTAAAAATTAGAACAACAAAAAACCAATAAATAAAGTAAAATATTTAATTAATTACAATTAAATTACTTCCCACCCTATTCCTCTATAAACACAGAAGCCACAACAGAAAATAAATCAATAAAATTAACATAATTACTAATTAATCAATTAATTAAAATCAATTACCAATTATATTTTAATTAATTACCAATTAACAATTAATTAACAATTAATTCAAAATAAATACCAAGAAATAAAAAAAAAAATAATTATAATTAAATTACTTCCCACCCTATTCCCCTATAAACCCACAACCCACTCCAAAAACTAAATTAATACAATTAACATCATTATCAATTAATCAATTAAATAAAATTAATTACCAATTATATTTTAATTGATTACCAATTAACAATTAATTAACAATTAATTCAAAATAAATACCAATAAGTACATTTAAAAATGTAATTAATTATAATTAAATTACTTCCCACCCTATTCCCCTATAAACCCACAGCCTGCTACAGAAAATAAATAATACAATTAACATAATTATCAATTAATCAATCAATTAAAATTAATCACAAATTATATTTTAATTAATTACCAATTAACAATTAATTAAAAAAACAATAAATAAATAAAAAATTCAATTAATTATAATTAAATTACTTCCCACACTATTCCCTTATAAACCCACAACCCGCTACAGAATTATATTACGCAAAAATTAAATACCATAAAATGAATTAATTTAAATAAATTATAAAATAAATATACACTTTTCACACATATACTAACATAAAAAATAACTAACAAATTAGATATTATTAAAATAGTGAAATAAACTTACCTCAAATTCGATATTTTTGTTGTCTATATTCTGTCAATTCTATATTTTTGTTGTCTATATTCTGTCCATTCGATATTGTGTCCATTCTATATTTTTAATTCGATATTAATGCTAATCCATATTAAAAACTCGATATTTTGAGTGTATACCCTTGCAGGGCAATGCACCCCGGTGTCCCACTGCTGCCTCATCCTTACAGGTCCTGTGGGAGTCATTAAACGTGTGTCTCCCGGGCACGATCATGCTTTCTGCCTCGCTCCTCCGACATCCCGCACCTCGCGGAGTAGCATGCACATCGCGGGCACCGGTGTCCGATGGATCATCCCCGTGGCAGTATCTCAAAGCTGATCGGATCGATCCTACAGCCTAAAGACGTGTGTGGCGCTCTAGTTTCAGAGCTCCAACCAGTGCGGAGGCTGTCATTTTCCACATTGGGACAGACCAGAACGGGCGGATCTAACAATAGGGTCCACAGCATCACGGGTTCACAGGAGCGGGGGAATGTAGCTGCGCTCCTTACTTCTCCCCCGTGCAGAGCTCGGATGTCCAGCAGGCAGGCACAGGAATTTAATCAATGAGGGTGCCCCGTAAATCTCGTCCGTCGGGAGGGACCCATTGTGGGGCACATAGAGAAGCAGGGGGTGGTAGGACCTGGAGGTGGTGCAGATAGAGCAGCAAGGGGCGGAGGGGACGATCCAGAATTGATGGACACAGTGCAATAACATGTGGTGAGCCTTGTGGGTGAGGCTGCTTCCTGGAGGTTGGCGTTGCAGTATGCAATGAGTGCACACACACACACTCACAAACACAGTTGATTTGGGTGCAGGCAAAAGACCCTGTGCGGTTTTAGCCCCTTTTATTAAATACCCTCTGGCACCTCTGGGGCGGTGCTAGTTTAACTTCAAGGTTACACCAGCTCAGCAAGGGCGGTGCTGGGATCATTACATCCCTCCCCAACCTGGCGTTGACCTTCGTCCTGGTGTTCAACAGACCAAGTCTCTTAGTCCTTGGCTTGGCAGTGGTTTTGTCCTCAAATCATAACGCAGTGGATGGGAGAGTCAGCTTCCATCTCCAGACCTTGGTTCATGCTGGGAGTCTGTCTAGGCACTTTCCATGGTACTCAGCTGCTCAGTTGCAGAGCAGTTCGAGAAACTTTCCCCTGGGTCAAACTGTGTTCCTGTGTCATCCCAGGTGGCTTCTTCGTCTCCTGACTGGTCGGGTTCTTGGCTGGGGCGATCCACCCTTCGGAACCACAATACATTCCTTGTGACAACCTCGCTTGTGACAATCTCTCTTGGCGGTGGCCATGGTGCCACTCGAGTGGGAGACATGTACCTGGTTCAAAGGGAGTCTAGAACTCTCATCCTGGCCGTCAATCTTTTGCTAACACAAGGTTCCTTGGTAGGAGCTGTTGAGGTTTAGTACGCCTATTCAGGCTGGCACGTACGTTGATCTTGGTGCACCTGGCTTGGGGATCAGCTGGTACGTAAGGGGTTGGTATCCACTAGTTGGAAACAGGGATAGTGTCCCACCGATGTCCGTTCAGCGTCAGGGACCAGAGGGTCTAGGAGTGGTGCAAGTTAAGTTCCAGTTAATTGCCTTCAGCCTCTGCAATCCGGAGGGCCTTGTCCAGTATACGCATAAAGTTTTCTGCCTCACCATAGACTTGTGGCCATTGGGGCGGGGGGTGATACGGTGGTGCCTGATGCCGAAGTTTGTGAGCAAATCTTTGAAGTCAGCCCCTTGAAACGGTGGCCCGTTATCCATTTTTATCTCCTGGGGGAGCACTAGTAGGGCAAAGGTCTTCTGAAGCATCGGGCGACATTGGAGAATGCTATTGACTCTATTACCTCAACTGTGGAATATTTAGAATAGCTGTTGATTATTATGGCGGTGATCCGTCCGTCTGCAAAACTCCAGAAATTCAGGCTTATTTGGGACTATCGGACAGTACATGGTTCTTCTGTGATGATCGGTGCCAGGGCCTCTTCGGTGTTTGTGAGCTGGCACAATGGACACTATCATACAAAGTCATCTACTGCAGTTTCCAGCCCTAGGAACCAGACTTTCTCCCTCATCTGGTATTTCATCCGGACAATTACTTGGTGGCTACGTTTGTCACATGGAGCTGGAGACTCTCAGAAATTACAGCGTGCGTTACGCACAATATCAGGCCATCTGCTGTGGTGCTCAAGTCACATGCACCCTCCATATTTTTCGGAGGTGCTCTTTGTCCAGGCCATACCAATTATTAATAACCAAATTTACAGAAGAACATTCACCACTCATTGCTTCTTGTGATTACAAACCATATTTAATAAACTGATTCAGAAAAAGCTTGAAATACTTCAAATGTGATATTAAGTCAAAGCAGTTGTTAATTGCAACGCAGTTGCTCCAATCAATTTCAGTACAATAAAAAGACATACATCGTGTCCCCAGTCTGCACAGTGAGTGCTGAGCCGCCAAGGTTATCATAACCTGCGAGCCTGTTTATCGGCTTGCCCGTGTAACACATTCTAGACACAACAATTTGGCAGCTGCAAGCCGAGTAGGATTCTGGCGCCTTTATCATAGCACACTTGCTAGAATTGAACACACTTGGAAGATTCCTGGAAACACTGTTCCCTAATACAAATCCTGTTGAGAAACACAGGATTCTCACCGTGAGTTTGCAGAAAGACTTAGGGCCTGACGTAACTGAGTGTACAACTTAGGGGGTGATTTTTGCAGCGGTCTATACTAGGTGCTTTGGCACCCCATCGATGACTGTTTTGCCCACTGTGATCAAGCGTGTTCAGGATGAGCACGAACCAGAGGCAGCAGTGGAGTTGGGGATGCGCCTTGTGGGAGCGTTTGCTATGGTACGTGATCTCATCCTTGCTAATGTCAAGGGGGATGCTGTAAGTTTCCAGTTCGCTAATGCTGAAAGCGAGGCCCCGGATGCCAATAAACCCCGTCAGTTGCCGAAAATTATTATGGAGGTTTATAAGACCGTAGGCCGTAATAGTTTAGGTGTTAAGCCTTTTGCGAAGAAAGAAAAACTACAGTAAACCCAGAAAGGGTCTTCCGATAAAGATGACCGCTCGAAAGTTCAGAAACAAAATTGGAGTAAGAACAAAAAACAGGGGAAGCAGCAGCAGCAGAAACAGGGTTCCCGTTCTGCTTCACCTACACCTGCCCCGTGTTTAGCGTAAATATGATTTGCGTGACCGCAGTACTATTAAGTCGCCTGATAGGTTTCAGGTTCCTGAACAACGTTCTCCTCGCTCTTTGCAGGAAACATCGGTAACAACCACCAGTGGAGGAGGCGGGGGCAGAGGTCAAGGTGCCCAACAGAGACCACATAAACCACCGCCTGTCCCTCTAGAGAAACAAGGTATTCCTGCAAATGATTACGCACAGCCACACGACTGTGTGCCAGGATATCACCCGCAGCCATATCGAAATAGTAATAGAGATGTACAATACAATCCTATAGCGCACAACTGGGTAGTAATTTAAAGAAGAAACCTTTGAGAAATATCAAGCTTGAATCAACCTATGTAAAAATAGGTAGGTTTTTTATCCGGCACTACCGTCAACCGGAAACGATAGTAAGGGGGTCGTAGACTGATATAAGCCCTATTCAAGTGTCCCACAATAAGACCACACTCGTTGGTGGCACCATGTAACAGGGATTCTGTGCAAACACAGAACTGTGCGCAGAGACGTAGGACCTCAGTGAATTAGAGTGTGCCAAAACTCACCTTAGTACCCAAAATCCCCTACCAGACTAGCAATCAGTGTCAGGAATACTGTGCAAAGGGGTTTTTAGAAAATTAGGACTGAGGGGGCGCGCTGCCTGGGTTAAAACGTTACAAAGTGTGTGAGGAGCAAGAGTATCGTTGTGTAGTGCGTAAAGAGCAGACGGCAAAACACCCTTAACCGTCCAAACAAGTCAAGAGACAAGGCAATTTAACAAAAATAAGCTCTCGCAACTACATGTGTGCTCATCAAAACAAGGTACAATGACCAAAAGTTCAAAAGAAGCGCAGAAGCAGGTTCTTTGGTGTAAATCTTCTTGTCACAGCAAGATGTTTAATTTTCTCCAGACTTGAGAATAACATCAATCGCCGACACGTGTTTCGTCGTGTACGGTTGAGTCAACACGACTCTTCAGGGCTTCCACTCCAATTCCAATGTGTGGTTGGAGTAAGTCTGGGTCTTTATAAGCTCAGTTTCAAGCAATGAGTATTCTGTTTGTTTATGAAACAGTCGATGCTGTTTGAGAAAGTAATCGGTAGCAGTATGTGGATAGAATTATCATATCCCACTGGTAATTTCGATTCAAAAGTGTAGCGCTGTGTCTCGCTATGCTGTAAAGCGGGGAGCCGGGAGGGGATTCTTTCGTGGCGCCAAAATGAGGAAACGGGTACGTGACCTCTGCGGTGGTGTGCCGCTGCAGGCAATCCCTCCTCTGTTAATTCCCGGCGGTCGTCTCTCGTGTACGAACGAGAGACGACCGCCGGGAATTAACAGAATTAACAGAGGAGGGATTGCCTGCAGCGGCACACCACCGCAGAGGTCACGTACCCGTTTCCTCATTTTGGCGCCACGAAAGAATCCCCTCCCGGCTCCCCGCTTTACAGCATAGCGAGACACAGCGCTACACTTTCGAATCGAAATTACCAGTGGGATATGATAATTCTATCCACATACTGCTACCGATTACTTTCTCAAACAGCATCGACTGTTTCATAAACAAACAGAATACTCATTGTTTGAAACTGAGCTTATAAAGACCCAGACTTACTCCAACCACACATTGGAATTGGAGTGGAAGCCCTGAAGAGTCGTGTTGACTCAACCGTACACGACGAAACACGTGTCGGCGATTGATATTATTCTCAAGTCTGGAGAAAATTAAACATCTTGCTGTGACAAGAAGATTTACACCAAAGAACCTGCTTCTGCGCTTCTTTTGAACTTTTGGTCATTGTACCTTGTTTTGATGAACACACATGTAGTTGCGAGAGCTTATTTTTGTTAAATAGCAATCAGTGTCACATTAGCTCTTCGTCCTATAGCAAAGAAACCAATGATTAGATAACATGCGACTTAGAACCATCTCAGGAATGGTGGGAAGTGAGAACACTCTTTGGTTATATGTTCATACCAGTCCACAACAGGAGTAAAAACTAGAGACACGGTAAGGTTAAAATGTTTATTTTAACAACGTGTTCTCAAGCGCAGTATTTTAATCAACATCAGCATACATATAGATAATACGGACAGCATGGTTACAATTCCATGAAATACAAAAGGCGGAATCATATTACAATGTAAGTGCAAACAGGTGATAAAAAGCGCCTATTTAAAGCACCCTCCCTATCTAGGAACTATGTATTATAAAACTATAGAAGGTCTCTGGAGTTTTCTTAGGGGGGACCCCATTTACCTGTCCGCTCAGTAAATGTAAATTACATCAGAATCGGTTAGTCTCTCTGCATGGCTGGAATCTTCTTGTGTTCAATTCTGGCAATTCTGGCAAGTGTGCTATGATAAAGGCGCCAGAATCCTACTCGGCTTGCAGCTGCCAAATTGTTGTGTCTAGAATGTGTTACACAGACACGCCGATAAACAGGCTTGCACGTTATGATAACCTTGGCGGCTCAGCACTCACTGTGCAGACTGGGGACACAATGTGTGTCTAGAGATGTCGAAAAATAACCCTTTTCTCATGTATAGACCTTCGTGAAAGCTAACTCAGCAAAAACAGCTAAGCAGTGTCGTGTGCAAAAAGCACCAAAAAGGAAAATGGTGTTTAAACTTCTAATAAGCCATGCTAACTTAACATGCACGCAAAAGAGGCCCATAAACCACACTACAGACCCTACCATGAGGACATAAATAACCCTTTACCTCAATGGGTCAAAAGTCGACAACATACAACCACTATACAAGCTCAAAGGACTGACTCTGACAAACAATATGTGCACTTGAGCTATGTACATCCTTAGGAACTATTGACCTACATTAGGCTGTAAAGGTTGTACCCCATACTACAATTATGTATTTATGTTACCATACCTTTACCCTGTCCCTCACTCACTAATTCACCACCACCTACCTGACTTCTCCCTTTCTCACTCAAAGAGCACTATACATTTTTATTGTGCTGAAATTGATTGGAGCAACTGCGTTGCCATTAACAAATGCTTTCACTTAATATCGCATTTGATGTATTTTGAGCTTTTTCTGAATCAGTTTATTAAACATGGTTCAGTAATCACAAGAAGCAATGAGTGGTTAATGTTCTTGTGTAAATTTCGTTATTGATAACTGCTATCATGACCATCTCTTGATTGTACTATATTAATGACACAGGTTATAGCAGATTTATGTGGGGTTTCCCGTTAAAACTCAACATACCAATTATTGGCATCTATTAGAAACTTTTGCCACAAACCTTGGTGAAGAGCCTCCATGCCATTCGTCATGACTGGATCTGCCCTGGTGGCGTCAATGATTTCTTTGATGGTGAGTACACAATGCTTATACACTCTTCCGTGTGTCGCCATCGTCGAAGTTGAAGTTGAAATAATTTGTAAAGCGCTCGGCCACCAAACGGTTTCTTGGCGCTGTGGGTTGACAGAACGGGAGGAGCACCGACCAGAGAGTTATTACACTGGGTAGGCTTAAGTGAAGAGATAGGTTTTTAGAGCTTTACGAAAGTCCGAGTAAACTGTCATGGACTTAATAAAAGGGGGAAGGGTGTTCCAGAAGCGAGGGGCAAGGAAGGAGAACCTCATGCCACCCAGCTTGGACCTCCGAAAGCGAGGAACATTAAGAAGAGCCTGAGTAGAAGAGCGGAGGGTGCGACTTGGGACGTAGGGGGAGATCATGGAGTAAATGAAAACTGGGGCCGAGCCGGCAAGAGCCATGAAGGTCAGGCAACCCATCTTAAATAAAGATCTATGCAGGATGGGCGAGCCAGTGAAGAGACTTAAGCAGGGGAGTGGTGCGATGGAACTTAGGAAGCCGATAGATGAGGCGTGCAGCTTGGTTCTGTATTGATTGTAGGCGCCAGAGTTCATAGGCCGGAATGCCTACATACAGACCATTTCCATAATCCAAGCGAGAAGAGATCATGGCCAGGGTAATAAGTTTAAGAGCATCATGGGAAAAGAAACGGGAAATCTTTCGTATGACTCTGAGGGATAGCAAACAGGTAAAACAACGGAGCTGATCTGGGGGCACATGGAGAGGTCTGGACTGATTTTAATGCCCAGGGCGTTCACAGAAGTGGATGGCGGCGGTGGGTGGCCAATGGCAGGTGGCCAAAAGGCGGGGTTCGAAGGGTTAGAAGGGCCACAAGTTAGGACCAACTCCGTTCTTGTCAGGATTAAGTTTTAGATGATTATAATTCATCCAATCATAAATAAAGACAAGAGTAGTCTGGAATTTGAGGATGGAGTCAGGGGAAGAGGAAAGATTAAAGACAAGCTGGAGGTCGTCAGCATAGTTAAAGACGGTGACCTCTATGTTTTGTAAAGAAACAATGAGGGGGTAGATATAAAGATTAAATAGGAGGGGAGAAAGGGAAGAGCCCTGAGGAACCCCGCAGGAGATCGAGCAAGTGGGGGCAGTAAAGCCATCCAGCTGGACCGCCTGCGTCCGACCCTGAAGAAAAGAGGCAAGCCAGGCCAGTGCAGTCCCCCGAATGCCCGCTGCTTCAACACGGTTGAGTAGAATGGAATGGTCGACCGTGTCGAAAGCAGCGGACAAATCGAGGAGGACCAAGGCCTGGGGGGCATTGGTGTCGGCACTTCTCCTGAGCTCATCTAGGACAGAAAGGACCACAGATTCCGTAGAATGGGCTGGGCGAAAGCTGGCTTGATGGGAGGTCAGATGATGGTTGTCCTCGATAAAAGCAGAGAGACAGGTGGTGACATGGCTCTCAAGCATCTTACCCAAGAAAGGGAGTAAGGAGATAGGCCTGAAGTTGGCCAGAAGAGTATGATCGGCCCCTGATTTTTTTAAGATGGGGATGACTGTAGCTGGTTTAAGGGGGGCTGTGACTATTCCCTGAATGATGGATGTATTAAGAAGGGTTAAAGGAGGGTCGAGACAGCTAGAGAATACTTCCCGCAGGATGTGAGCCGGACCGCAGTCGGAGGGGGAACCTGACTTAACCTTCTTTAGTAGAGCAAGAAAGACCTCCTTGGAGATCAGGGGGAGATGATCAAGACAGATGGATGTAGGAGGCAAAGGAAAAGAAGAGAAGGAGGAGGATGGCAGGGGAACATTGCGCTTGATGGTAGCAATCTTCTCAATGAAATAGCCGTTAAGGGAATTACAGAGAGATTGAGAAGGAGCAGGTTTAGAAATGGCTCTATCGGATGCGGCTAGGTTGTGTACGATGGAGAAGATCTCCTTGGGCTTGTTTGCCGCAAGGAGAATCTTCCGGGAATAATATTCAGTTTTGACTAACAAAATTGCTTTTTTGTAGTCCCGAAGAAGGGCCGAGTATTGAGCATTAAGGATAGGGCAATAGCTGCGCCTCCAGCGCCGTTCCGCCTGTCTAAGTGCCAATTTAAGGACCTTTAGGTCGTTGGTGAACCACCTGTTGGCCTTATGAGAGCGGCACTTTATAACGAGTTTGAAAGGGGCAACAGAAACGCAGGAGGCAGAAAGCCAACTGTTAATGGTGGCCACCTGGAGATCGAGTGGGACATCGACCATACAGGGAGACGACGCTGCCAGGGAAGAACAAAGTGTGCCCAGATCTACACGATTCCAATTTCGAGCCCAAACATTCTTGGGCGGGGGGGCTTAATAGTAGCCCCAAGATCAAGGGAAAAAGAGACCAGGGAATGATCGGACCAGGAGCAAGGGAGAACTGTGGGGGAAAGAATGAGTAGATTGGCTGACCAGATCTGGTCTAAAATGTGACCATGTACATGGGTGGGAAATTGAACGTGAGAAGTAAAGTTGAGGGATTGAAGAGTTTCAGAGAAGTCTTTAGAAGTCTGATCCTCTCTAGGATCACCGGGCCAATAGTTGAAGTCGCCCAGAAGCAGGACAGAGGAGTTGTTTACCACCAGATTGGCCAACAGCTCCTGGAGAGCTTGGATGAAGTGGGGCATAGCTTGAGGTGGACGATAAAAGAGTGTGCAGGTGAAAGGAACTGCAAGATTAACCGAGCGGACAACTAGGAAATCAACTGCCATAATGGAGGGGTAGGGGACAAGCTGAAACTGAAGATTGGAGCGAGCAATCATGGCCACTCCCCCTCCGGCCTTTCCGTCAGGACGGGCGACTCGGAGGGCATAGTAGGAATCGGGGAGGGCCGCTAAGACATCAGGCAGTGAGTCTGAGGAGAACCATGTCTCCGTAAGGAACAGGAGATCGGGTTTAAGAGTGTCAAGAAAATTAACCAGTTCCAGTTGGTGCTTCACCACCGAGCTGGTGATAAGGAGGTAGGCTGTGGCCACGGTGGGAGGGCAGGAGGAAGACTGAGAAGGAGGCTTAAAGAGAGCAGTGGGGGGGGGAGGAGAGCTGGGGTTTTGGGATGGGGGAGGAAGAAGGAGAGTGGGCGGGCGCAGATATGCCAAGCTTCCCTATATGTTCTAAGGTAGGATTGCTAAGGGACCAGTCGCCCTGGTAAGCGAGAAGTTGAGAAGAGGAATAAATCAGGGAACGGGCATGGTGCTGGGCCCCGGGTCCCTGTCGGTCGCAGACGACGCGCCGCCGGCGCGCCCGCTGCACGGCCGGGAGGAAGGGGTCATGATATGCTGGCAGGAGGTGGGAGTGGCCATGCAACTGCAGCGGCAACCCCAGTCTACCCTCAATATGGCCGCTGTCCTCGCCGTTCCCCGCTACAGCACCTAATCGGCTGAGCGGAAGGATTGGACAGTGCTGAGGAAGGGAGGGTAGTGAGACGGAAAGTGCCCAAGTGACAGGTATTAAAAACAACAGCAACAAATAAATGTTCAATTTTAAAAGCAGGCAACCGGTGCTCCCGGCTTCCGCCTCAGGAGTTCAGAGAAATCATGTCAATATCACTGTTCTTATCCGCCGGGACAGGCGGTTGATGGGAGAGAAAATTGGCGAGATTCTTAGATCCTTGCCGGTAAACTACCTCCATCTGGTAATGTTGTGGTTGGATTGCTCAGCGTTAATCAACGGCCGAGAATGTGCAGTGCTGGGCCTCAAAATATGAGGGGGTGGGTGGTTGGTGTTCGGTGACCACCTGGAACGGTTGCCCGCTGAGGTAGAGGTGAAAGTGACCGTGCGCCCTCCTGATGGCTAGTGCCTCTCTTTCTATCTTGGAGCATTGAGCCTCTGTTTTAGTGAGGGTTTTACTGGCAAATGCAAGGGGTGCCCGGTTCCACTACTTGGGTGATCACTGCACC
Source organism: Lissotriton vulgaris (assembly GCF_964263255.1). Classification (NCBI taxonomy): domain Eukaryota; kingdom Metazoa; phylum Chordata; class Amphibia; order Caudata; family Salamandridae; genus Lissotriton; species Lissotriton vulgaris. The sequence goes on from NC_141685.1 coordinate 334,501,389, forward strand.
CAGGCCTATGGGGCTGGCGTTGTCCAGCAGTTCAGTATTCCTCTTTCCGTTGAATTAGGCCCTGGTAGTTTTGTTCAGTAAAGCTTCCTTGATGTCCTGGAAGGCTTCCTCTTTGCTGCAGCCCCACTTCCAGGGTGCAACTTTTTTAGTCAATTACCGCAGTGGCTCAGCCATGGTTGCCAGGTTCAGGATGAATCAGCCACAGTACCAGGCCAGTCCCAGGAAGCTGCACACTTCCAGCAAAGTGGTAGGGGCCGGTGCCTGCATGATGGCGTGGGACTTGCGAGGGTGTACTTGAACTCCTTCTTGGTTGAACACTTAACCAAATGACTCTATTGAGTTCTGGAAGAAGAAGCACTTCTCTTTATGGAGTATAACACTATGGTCGGATAGCTGCTTTATTACCGCTCGTAGGTGTCGGCAATGTTCTTTGGCAGTTGGTGAGTGAATTAAAATGTAATTGCTTACGTTCATCACACCTTGTAAGCCAGACAGGATTTCTCGAATTGCATCTTGGAAAACCTCAGCTGATGAGGAGATTCCAAAGTTCAGTAGCTTGTACCAGCATAATCCCAGGTGCATTGAGAAGGTGGTTATGTGGCAGCTCTCCTCTGCCAGCATCAGTTTGTGGTACCCAGCACTGAGGTCAAACTTGGAGAACCACTGTGAGCCATTAAGATCTTTGATTATGTCATCTATTGTAGGTGTTTATATGCCTCTCTGCTTCATGGCTTGATTGGGGAGGCGCATGTCTATACACAGGCATACTTTGCCTGGTTGCTTCGGCTTTTCAGCGATCACCATGGCGGATACCCATGATGTTGGTCCAGAGACCTTCTTGATCACACCCTGTGTTTCGACTTGCAACGTTCTTGCTCGACCAGTGGTCTCAGGTGGAACGGCATGCGCCGGTGCCAAAGGGCCACCAGAATGATGGACTTATCAATGTGCAGCTTGATGGGAGGAGGTTTTAGACAGCTGAGGCCTGTGAAGAGGTGAGACAACTGGCTTAAGATCTCTTCTAGCTGAAAGGCATTCATTGTGTTCACGAAAACCACTAGGCCTAAGTCCTCTATAGTGTGGCTTCCGACAAGGGTGTCTGCTTCCCTATCGACAATGTGAAAGGTGGTTGTGAATTCCTGGCCTTTCACTTTTATTTGAACAGTAATCTTCTCTTTTAGCAGTAATGGTGTCTAGCTTCCATCCATGAAGATCTTAGTATTGGTTGGGGATAGAGGTGGGCGTGGTTCGAGACATCAGTACTGCTGGACCTCCATTACGTTTACTGAGGCTCCAGTGTTGATAAGGGCTTTAATGCTGGAGCCTGTGACCTCGACCATGCATGTAGATTGTGGCCGTCTACTGCATTTGAGATCGCCTGTGAATGAGGTGAGAAATACTTCCTACTCATCATCTGGGGAGTAGTCTTCTATCCGGTGTCGATCACGGGGCAGTATCTTGGAGGCAGCTTGGGGCTCTGGATCTTACAGTTACAATTATCTTACTTATCTCGACTGTGGCTGTTTTCTATGAGCGGCTCTGCTTCTAGGGCCTTCCCCGCAGGATGTAGGGAACTCGTTTAGAGTACCACACTTTGAGTATGTTCGACCTTGCGCTGGGCATTCTTCAAGGGGGTGCTCTTTGCACCCGCAATACCCACAGCAGGACCCATATGAAGGAGGGGCTGGGGTCATGATTTATTCCCTCGCCTGAGTGCAGACTTCTTCACTTCTGGATTCCTCTCTGGGTGCTTTGTGTAAGGGCTATGTCCATTTCCTTGGCCCTGGCAGAGGATAGGTTGTGAGACCGGGCCAGGATGAGGGTAACATCCAAGGTAATATTGGGCTGACAAAAGATAAGGCCTCTTAATGTTTTATTTCTTCAGCCTTGAATGATCTGCTGCCTCATCTCCTCCAGTTGATCTTCTGCCATGCATGTGCTAGTTAGCTCTCGCATGTGTGCATAGAAGGTATCCATGGACTCTCCTTCCCGTTTTCAGGCTTGGCGGGGTTTTAAGCGCTCATAGTCCGGGTTCAGTTGCTGGTCGAAGTGCGCGTTCGGCGCCATAACCACTGCGTCATAGTCATTCGCTGCACCCATGTTGGGTAGGTGTGCAAGAGTTTCTAGATCTCTTCACCTGTGTAGTGGAGCAAGAAGGACCTCTTCACGGTGCCGTCGGTCTCCAGAGTCGCAAGATAGTAGTTATCCAGCCTCCCAATCCAAGTTTTCTAGCGGGCGAGGTGGTGGCAGGATCTGTAAGCTCACTGAAGGGAGGCAGTGCGCTGGCATGCGTGTGTTGAGGAGTGGCCTGGGTGGGTGGTGGGCCTGGCAGGGGTGCAGCATTACCAGAATCATTGGCCATGGTCGTGGTGCATCGTGGGCACAGGCGAGGGGGTGCAGAGGCGAACTAGTGCAGCTTACGAGCAGAAGAGGATGAGGGTTTCGCGATAGCCAATGCTCAGTGATAGGCGCTGTAATGCTGGGTCCACAGAGTCTTGTGGCAGCTCGAGCTTGTTGGCTAAATTTACAGAGGAACCAAGTGGCAGACTGTGACCAACAAGAGTTGAGCTCTAGGGGACCTGTAGCAGCATGAACCTGCTGGCCATTCATAGGGTTATACATTTGTCCATGGATATGATTTGTTTCTTTTTACAGCCACACTGGGCCTACACAGCCTCAGGAGAGTAGATGAGTGGCAGCGGTGCAGGAGGCAGGCAGTCACGACCCAGGAGAAGGGTCAGCATAGGTGCTCAGCTGAGCGCGAGGATGTGAGGTAGGTAGAGGACAGGTCTGCTCCTGAGCGCTGCCTTCCTGACAAGCAGGCTGCGGGTAGGCCCTCTGACATCTGGCGGGGCAGAGTCAGCTTGGTGGCAGTGATGTACCAGAGATCTAGGCGGGGCTAGCACACCACGCAGCGAAGACTACACCAAAGCTTTAATTGGAATGGCCCAACAGCGAGAAGGTCCACACAGGTATGCCTGCCACAGGTAAGGCTGGCATTGCTTGCAGGCCGGTTTCAGCATTTTCTGCTGACTTTTCCAGGGGCAGGCAGTAGAGTTGTAGGAGGCCCCACCCTCGTCATCAATATGGTGAGCCTTGTGGGTGAGGCTGCCTCAGGGAGGTTAGCGTCGCAGCATGCAATGAGTGCACACACACACAGCTGCTTTAGGTGCAGGCAAAAGACACCGTGCAGTCTTTGCCCCTTTATTAAATAGCCTCTGGCTACCACTGGCCAGAGGGTGTTACAGGGTGTAAATTATGGCTCACACCAGCACTGCAAGGGTGCTGCTGGGATCATTACACAAGGGGTGGAAGGACAGTCTCAGAGATGGTGCACCTAGAACTGCAAGGGTGGCTGCACAGTCCAAAAGTTGTGAACATAGAGCAGCAAGAAGTGGAGTAACTTGGAGGTGGTACACATATAGCAGCAGGAGGTGGAGCGACGGTCCCCAAGGTGATGCATGTAGAGCAGCAAGGTGTTGGGGGCAGTCCAATGGTGGTGCACAAAGAGCAGAAATGGGCGGAAGGGTGGTTGGAAGTGGTGCACACAGAGCAGCAAGGGGTAGAGGGTCACCCTGAAGGTGATGCACATAGAGCAGCGATAATGCGTGAAATGTCCGCGAAAACATTACCGGGACGGTGATCAAGAGCCAAACCCTAACACAAAAAAGTGACGATGGCCCCAACTGCGATGACAAAATCAGCGATAAGCTGTGCCAGGCCTGCAATTCACACATGTCAGGCGGGAAAAATCACTATAAAAGCAGAAAAAAACCCGCAAACAAACACAAAACAACTGCGAAACACAATGGAGGTAGCAGGAACAGAGGACGACCAGAACCCCACAAGCCCCCCGGAGGACCAGGCCGGGACCTTGGGGCCAGGGAAGGGCAATTGCATTGGTGCATTGACACGCGATTCATCAGGACCTCTATGGTATGATCTACAAACAGTAATCCTATATCAAAATTATACGCTCATTACCAGTTATGGGAACGTTGTACCTCTGTTACCCCTCTCCGCCGGGACCGGCAGAGAGGGGTAGGTCGACAGTCCATTACACAGGAGTTTTGAGCCTTACAAACAGAGGCCGCATCCCTGATGTACGACCCGCCGGGCATTGATGTTGTATGTAGATCTTGACCATTAGGTAAGGAACAGTGCAACAGAGGTACAACGTTCCCATAACTGGTAATGAGCGTATAATTCTGATATAGGATTACTGTTTGTAGACTATACCATAGAGGTCCTGATGAATCGCGTGTCAATGCACCAATGCGAGAAACACGTTGACCGATTTTTAACACTTCCTAGTTTAGTCTAGAGCAAGGAAACATTATATTCCAGTAAACCCAGACTAGCTTCACTTTTAATTGAAGCAAGGGACCGCCCAAATAAAATAGTCTCAGGTACCCTTTGCTCCATTTTAATTCACATTCCTGTCTACAACCTCCGGGCCCCATACCCGCACTTCACCCATAGGCAGTTGGATTAAAAGATCTCCGCCAAAGAGCCCCTCTTTGAGGTGTGCCCGTTGGGTATTGCACCACCTACCCAACGAGGAGCACTGCCTATGATGAAGCATGACACCTGCAAAGGTGTGTGAGGCAACTATATCCAACACAATAGATACCCAGTGGTAGGCTTGCACATGCTAACCACCACGCTTCCTTTTCCCAGTGACCAGCACACCACCTCTTTCCAGGAACAGCCTTGTCCATCTTTTTTGATAAATACTTGCTCAGGGCACGGACTGCGGCTGGACCTTCCACTCCTCTTGAGTGGTACTTTCGCCCTTTTGATCCAATTGGATAACCCTCCCACTATTTTGTTTACATGTCACCTCCAGTGTGTCATTGGCAGAAAAAAATGGAATATGGCAGTCCTTTGTGGCCAAGGTGAATCCAATTGGAGTGCTGAGGAGAACAATGGGAGAGGTCAAGAGTTGCTGGAATGATGTTAAGCGTAAAACCAAGTAGAAACTTGGCAACAACCAGAAGGCAGCAATGCATACTGGAGGTGGGAGTCTAGCGCCACTGGAGGAGCTGGACGAGATGGAGGAAATGGTGTCCACAGTCATCAGTGTGGAGACAGTGGCAGGAGTTGGGGGACAGGACACTGCTCAACAGGAGCCGACACAACAGCAAAAGGGTGAGTAACGACTAGGGACTGGGGGATGGGGGAGATGGGCACAATGACACACATGCACAATTAAGCACAGCACAGTGCATACCCACAATGACTCTGGAACATGTCCCTGATACCCTTGGCACACTGCAGCACACCTAGAAACTGCAAATACGCCCCTGTTGACTATGTGCCAGAGGGGGCCCTCCCCACACATCACTAATCTCACAACTAACCCATGCATATGTGCTGAACCCTGCAAAGCTGTAGGTCTTTGACCCACACTAACAATGCAAGTGACACTGCATGACGATTAGCATGGCCGCAGTCCAATTATCATGACATGGTGCACGCCACAACACTTAGGTGGCTAACTGTGAACCACATCAGTATAGGAACAGGTCACACTCTGACACATCCACCTGCACAAACAACCCCTGACGTCAACAAGACATCTGTACAAACCATGCCCAAGAGTCCCAACTCCCACCAAGAGCCCAATTTACCCAAGTCTGCAATATCTCAGCACTGCACAGCACAAATTGAAAGGCACACCGCCTGAAAGGGAGTGCAAAAAACAATGGATTTAGGCCCAGATCTCTGTACTGGGGTGAATGTATGACATTGTTCTGCATTCTGTCCATCAACTGTTGTTTTTGCATTTGTCACCCAGAGTGGGACGGGTATTCTCAGACGTGAGTCCCGTGCTCTCCACACCACTGGAGTTAAGCTATCCTGGCTGATGACGGCTGATTGCCAGAAACCGGTCCTAGGCTGCTTGATTCCTGCCCAGGGAAGACATGGCTTGGCAGTTCGGACTGGGCTGTTCCCATGAGGCACAAGGTCAAGGCTGATTTGCATATGGCTGAACTGGGGTGGTGTGGAGTGCAAAAAAACAATGGATGTAGGCCCAGATCTCTGTACTGGGGTGAATGTATGACATTGTTCTGCATTCTGTCCATCAACTGTTGTTTTTTGCATTTGAAAGGGATAAGGGTCATCAAAATCAGAGCTGCAGGGGTGACTCTCCCACAATGCAGCACACATGCATAAGAAGCAGAGCACATCAACATTGACAACAATGTGGTACAAACACATTCGCAACAAAATAGAGGACACAACTGCTGCTGCTTGTGTGTAGAAACTGACCAATCACATTTGGCATAGAAGGGAAATGTGAGATGATAATGTACAAATACAAACACATCTGTGATGTTGTCAAAATGTTCACTGTCCCGCATCAAATAGGCAGCTCCTCCCAAACAGTTACAATGTACATTGTTAGACAGTTGAAAATACAATAAATTAGGAACAGGTTAAATTATGGACTAGTACTGACATCAGACAATAATGAATGTATCTAAACGAAAAAATCTTGGTACAAAAATGTGTATTCTTTATTAGATCATATTCAATTATTAAAAAGCAATCATGTTTAGCTACTATAAATATATATATGTAATGAGCTATCTACATATATGACATACTGTAGGTTCCAATTCATTGGTATTCGTGTTACATTACAGTAGTTGTCTAAAACATGGCTAAAGGTTACAGTGTACTACGCGCGTTTCGGCTGTGAGCCTTCATCAGGAAGCCATGAGTATTCCCAGAGAACCTATATAAAGAAATTTATATATAAAAATACATATCAGTGTCAGTCTATATATATCACAGTGTCAGTCTTTTGTCCTATACAGAAACATTTTAAAAGAAGCCCTTAACAGTGTCTATCTATGTACAATGTTTACAAAAAAATGTTTACAAAAAAACACACAGCGCAAGTGGGACACAAAGCTGCCTCACTTTCCTTATTTATATATACACCCTTATTTACATATATACAAATATACATGCACGCAAAAATACAGTTCCTGCAACTTGGTGCGCATCCTGGCTAACCCTTGATAAAAAGTGGTACTAACACTGAGATTTAAGTGTGTCCTGATGGAAAACAGAGGGGAGAGGAAAGGGGGGGGGAGAAACGGAGGAAGGGGGAGGGGAAGGGGGGAGAGGAAAAGGGGAGGGGGGGGGCGGGAGAAAAAAAAGGGGGGAATGGTAGTAGGGGGTGGGTAAAAGGAAAGGGAAGTGAGAGAAGGTTGAAACGAAGGGAATGGGGGGATGGGGGGGGGCCGGGAGTCAGGAAAAGTATTCATGGTGATAAGAAGACGTAGGTACCTGAGGATAGGTAGATGTTATCGAATGCGGCCTGAGTGGGATATATTGGTATGAGGCAATGATATCTGCAAAAGGGAAATCGTATTGGATATCAATTAAGCCAAACAATTAGATCAAGGTGTTTAGCATTTAAAGAGCTCAGATATAATGAAGGTATGGAAAAGATCTGAATACCTTATTTAGAAGAGTAGGAGGTTGCCCAGGCCATTCATATAGGTGTAGCTAGAATAGTAAAGTTGAATTTGGTACTAGAGAGAAAAAGAGAGGAAGGTTTGGTATCTCAAAAATGGCCAAAATGTGTAGTCACCAGAGGATACTGCCCCAATACAAATAAATACCTGCGCACTGACTGCGTCACGTTGTCCAATATTGGGGTCTGGTGAGTTGGTAGGGCAGTCTACCAGAGTAGATGGCGTAAAAACTTCTGTGGCCGTTTTTATCTGCAGATGGAGTGGATATGTATATGAAGCGTTGCTAATTATAATTAGATAACTGCCTTAAAACATATACACAGATAACCGCATTACGGATTCCCGACTTAACAAATGCTGTGAACCCAGCCCATTATCTACAGATCCCCGCATAGAACAATCTACAAGATTGCCCAATCAGGTACCTCCAATGGTTTCTTTACCATCTTCACCATCTTGTTTACATGCAAATCTGTGTATATGTTTTAAGGCAGTTATCTAATTATAATTCCTCTCTTTTTCTCTCGAGTACCAAATTCAACTTTACTATTCTAGCTACACCTATATGAATGGCCTGGGCAACCTCATACTCTTCTAAATAAGGTATTCAGATCTTTTCCATACCTTCATTATATCTGAGCTCTTTAAATGCTAAACACCTTGATCTAATTGTTTGGCTTAATTGATATCCAATACGATTTCCCTTTTGCAGATATCATTGCCTCATACCAATATATCCCACTCAGGCCGCATTCGATAACATCTACCTATCCTCAGGTACCTATGTCTTCTTATCACCATGAATACTTTTCCTGACTCCCGGCCCCCGGCCCCCCCTACCCCCCCCACTCCCTTCGTTTTAACCTTCTCCCGCTTCCCTTTCCTTTTACCCACCCCCTACTACCATTCCCCTCCTTTTTTTTTCTCTCGCCCCCCTCCCCTGTTCCTCTCCCCTTCCCCCCCCCCCTTCCCCTCTCCCTTCCTCCGTTTCTCCCCCCCCTTTCCTCTCCCCTCTGTTTTCCATCAGGACACACTTAAATCTCAGTGTTAGTACCACTTTTTATCAAGGGTTAGCCAGGATGCGCACCTTTGTAAACGTTGTTTTGTAAACATTGTACATAGATAGACACTGTTAAGGGCTTCTTTTGAAATGTTTCTGTATAGGACAAAAGACTGACACTGTGATATATATAGACTGACACTGATATGTATTTTTATATATAAATTTCTTTATATAGGTTCTCTGGGAATACTCATGGCTTCCTGATGAAGGCTCGCAGCCGAAACGCGCGTAGTACACTGTAACCTTTAGCCATGTTTTAGACAACTACTGTAATGTAACACGAATACCAATGAATTGGAACCTACAGTATGTCATATATGTAGATAGCTCATCACATATATATATTTATAGTAGCTAAACATGATTGCTTTTTAATAATTGAATATGATCTAATAAAGAATACACATTTTTGTACCAAGATTTTTTCGTTTAGATATATTCATTATTGTCTGATGTCAGTCCTAGTCCATAATTTAACCTGTTCCTAATTTATTGTATTTTCAACTGTTTGATTTATCCCGAATTAGGAACTTTATTCAGGGGTACCCCCTATTTTTTGCACACACAATGTACATTGTTATGCAGTCTGTATGTAAACTTGTACAATGTGTCAACATACATGTGAACACAATGTTAAATTGCATCTCCCCTTCACATTGCAGAGGGAGAATCAACACCTCCTGCAGAGCAGACCTAACAACTCTTCACTGATGACAAAGAGGACCTCCCTACTTTCGACACCGACGTCCTCCAAGAGCTATGGACAGTTTGGTACCTCACCCTAGGAGCAGGGCAGCCCAGCTGCATCCAGGAGACCTCACCCCCTGCACAGACCACACAGCAGGAAGCACCAACCACCACGGCTGTCTCCCAGAACCCACACAAACAACACATGGCCTTCCAATGACGTGGGTTAGGGTACCAGGAAAAGATGGCTGATAAGGTACGCGTGGGGTTCGATCTCATGGCAGCCAAATTAGATGCTATACATGGGAGTCTAAGTCCCATCAGGAACCACTTATCCTCTCTAACGGACACCCACAGTCCACTCATGCTCTCCAATGATCAATGGATGACATCGCTGGAGTCCTGGCTCTGAGACAAGGACAACTGTCTAGTCAGAGTGGCTCGAGTAAAGTCATCCGGGAGTTGGGACACATTCAGAGGACCATGGAGAACATGGAGCTGGTGCAGGCAAAAAGAATTGCTGTCACAGCTACATACCAACGTGATATAGCTGGGATCTACAATGCCCTGCAGATCCTCATCATGGCATTGCTGCCACAAGGCCTGGTGCAGATGAATGCTACTGCTGCTTCGACATACACATCTGCGCCCCCTGAGATGTCAGTGCCACACAGCCCTGGAGACAGAACACCACTATCCACATGTGACGCACATGAAACATCAGAGGACGAAGATGCAGATGATTCTGCCTTACTGGTAAGAAGGAAGCTGTAGCATTCATCTCCGCCATATGGCCTGTTTCTGCTTGGTTCTGCCCTCTGCATCTTCCACTGTCCCCTAATGCACTCTGGGACACTCACCTTGGACCTCGACATAGACTGCCATGTTCTGTTTGGTCACCAATGACACAGCTATCAGACTGCGGACTGAACTATTCCTCTTCTGATGCCCTTGTCATTCCCTGAAGGACTCTGGCTGGCCCTCCATGGGCCAACAATGTAAAGTGGGGTTTGCATGGCCCTGTACTGCTTTAACTACAAAACTCCACTGAATGTGCATTAAACATTCAAATTCACACAGATGTGTCATGTCTATGATCATTCATGTGTGAACGTATGGATACATTTAGGGTCAGTGATTTCCCCTTATGTCCATGTTGCTCATGTTGTGGGACTTGAGTCACAGGGTGCAACATTACTGCTTGTGGTCCGGGTGGCGCTGACACTTCAACAGAGACACACGCATTCGTTACTTTCTTGTCCAACCCAGAACGGAAACACGCCCAGAGCCCCAGGGTCTTTGTTCACACCCCTACGCTGACCTGGCATATGCCACTCCGCTTACGCTTACAGGGGGACGACGACAATGCTACAAGTCCCAGATCTTCCCTGTAGTGATCTGCTGATCACAGGTCTAGTTGTCAGCCTGCCACAGCAACTCCCTTAGGGCTGGTTTACACCCACACCACACCCATCCAGCACATGCGTCACAGGAAATGTGACCCTGCCAATAAAACGGGCCGGGGGCACGTGCTCAAGGCCACTTCCACTATCTATCTGAGTGTGTCTGTGTGGTCATTATTTATGCATGAGGGCCTAGGGCCCTACCACATCACATTGCCCACTGCCATTGGTGACATGGTGGCGTCCGCACCACGAGACTCAATCATAAAGGGCCCATGACGTGCGGAGCACTCAGTTGGTGGCAGCCGGGGCACTTTGGCCGGCACGGGCCTACCGCCACGAGACCGTGACTTGCGGTGCACAGAATTGGTGGCAGCGGGGCACTTTGGCCGGCACAGGCCTCCCGCCACGTGGCGTTGACTTGCGGTGCACTGAGTTAGTGGCACCAGAGCTGAGCAGGTGTGCAGCTTGCGATGATGCGTACGCCTCAATACGCCATTCTGCCAATCAAGATTTGATTTGAATTGCGAGCCCAGCTGGACCGTAGTGTACGCCAAAGGCAGCAGGCTGCACAGACAGACTCCACGTCACGGTGCAGCAGGTTGCTCGGCTGAGGAGATTGCACCGGCACGTGGTGGGCCCTCTTGGAGACACGCCGGTGGCGGCAGGTGAGCATTGAGGCCTGGGTGCGCAGGGGTGGGCAGTCATCGCTGGGCGGCGGACCGGTCTGAGGTGCAGCAGGCGCACAGGGTCGCATAGGCACCACCGATCATGGCGGTGCCCTCGTGGCTGGGTGGGGGGAGTGAAGGTGCATGGGTATCAAGATGATACAAACCGTCATGCTTACAGGTATGAGAAATCCTTGTCATGAGACCGTAAAAGAAGTTTGTGTGACCGTAACCTTCCTTTTCTTTCCTACGAAAGTTGCGACCACACATACTTATGTTACAGTCTTTTTGAGCAGGATTTGTCTTTCCTGTAAGCATTCCGGTTTGTACTAGTGCTATACACTGTACCAGATTCGGTTTGTGACTATACAGATGCTTGACCATTGTCACCATTTGTCCAACAGGTTTCTGAATACTGACTTCTGGAGTATGGAATTGAATAAGCAGTTACTTGAATCCACCCTGATGAAGTTCCCTGTTGGTCGTTGGCTGTGATTTTCGTATTATTTATTTGTGTATTTGTAATAAAGGACTGTTTTTGCACTACTGTTAACTACTGGACTTCATGACCGTGCGCACCCCCATTTCAATTACTACAATCTTGGATCTGGGGCACAGAGGCATCTGGCAAAGGCTTGCATTGGGGTTTGTTGCACAGGAACACTACACATTGGAACTGTTGTGTGATGCGGATACAGGGGCCTGCCGTTGTGGACATGCATCCAAGACAAGTGTGAGGAAGTTTGATAGGGCTGGCCATGAGACTCCTCCGACTCTGACAGCTGTTGGTTGGGAGGTACCAGGGGCCAACAGGTGCTGCACAGCCAGCAGCTTTGTCTGCGGAGGGATGTTGGTTGTCTGCTGTGTTGGTACCATCAGCCTGTGGTCAATGTGTGTCGGGATGCAGAGGATGGTTGCCCCTTTGTGCCTGTAGTGGGCAATGACTTGCTCTGGCATTGAGTCTCTGAGGCTGGTGCATGTTAAGAACGTTTGCTGTCCTGTTCTGCTCTGCCTTGGTGGTAGTATGGGGTGGTGAGGTCCGAGGGGGCAATGGGGGTGGCGGCGGTGGGGGTTTTGGACCAATTGGGTCTCTGACCTGCATGATCAGTGTCTCCATGACATGTGTTGGTCTTCAGATGTGGCTCTGGGCTGGGCTCAAGTAGTCATCCTGCTTTATACCAGTAAAAGACAGGTGTTAAATCCCAGCTGCTAACGCCCTTATCGCCTGTTTTTGCATCGCATCACAGATCTGGCTGCTCGTTGAAAATATCGCAAAGTGGTGTTTTCGTGTGTTTTTGCAGGGGAACACCTACTCTGCATATCATTAGCATTAGTTGTTGCTCTCATCCGTGGCGATGTTTTTTGCGGAAGCTATCGCTGGAAAACTGGTGATATCGCAGTTGGCACCAGCTTGAGAATAGGACGATAAGTCTTTTGCCACTTTTGCTGTTCTGAAGTGCTGATAACTCAGCGATAAGTACTTGAGAATATGCACCATTAAGTATTTTAGATGCAGGAGAAGTGTCCAAAATCCCACGTGTTTTACTTAAGTGCCAAGCTGGGTGAAAGAAACCAGGATTTCAGGTAACCTGGTTAGTTTTTTTTTGAGGTGGCAAGGGTTGGGGACCAATTCTGTGATAGATGCACATCTTTCAGTGACTTTCTGCTCTGAGCTGTGCCATTAAGTTACCATGATTCATGACTGTTTCTTAAGCATGGGCACTAATAGGGGTGGCACAGTGAGAATTTGCATATCCACCTGTTAGAAATGGGGATCTCTTGTTGGCAGTGGCTTGCACTCTGTTCAAATAGAGACCCGTATTCTAGTCAGGGTAAGGGGATTACATAGCTAAAATAACATCTGCTCACCCTCTTGGTAGCTTGGCACAATTAGTCAGGCTTATCTCAGAGGCAATGCGTAAAGCACTTATACAGACACACACAGTAACACAGTGAAAACACTTCAAAAAGTCAACACACCAGTTTAGAAAAATACCCATTCTTAATCTAAGTAAAACAAGATCAACACAACAACAATCAAATAGACACAAGTAAATATAGCACTTTTAAACGGTTAGAAAGAGTTCAGTTCATAGAAAACTTTGGATGCGTCACTTTTATCACAAAGTACCTGGGATGCGTTAAAATTAAAGAAAAAAACAGGCACAGGGGAGATAAGTTGTTGGAAAACAAAGCTATATATTGATTCCTGATTCCCAGGGGAGGTGATGCATAGCTTCCTTACTGCCAGAGGAGGTGATATATCGATTCCTTGCTGCAGTGCAGAAGAGGTGATACGCTGATCCCTTACTGCAAGGTTAGGTGATGCATCAAACTCCAGACATGCAGCCTTAGTTCCTTAATGCTGGGCAACGTCGATGGAGAACTTTGCGCACAAGTGCGTTGCATGGAATATCCAGATGTGCTGGGGCCGATGCGGAGGCAGCAAAACAGGGCCAGCGTAGGAGTCAGAGCGGGTGTCTCGTACGTCAGAGACACGGTGCACAGGACTCGGCTGCAGTGATTTTTTGGTCACATGGTTGGCGCTGCATCGATTCTTTGGCCGTATCGTGGCCATGAGTTGCTTTTTCAGCCACAGAGCTGTACTACATCAGGAAAAACAGGCGCTGAAGGGTGATGTGTGGAATTTTTTCTCTTCTTTGCAGCAAAGCCACCTCCAAGGCCCAGAAATGGAATTGACACCACTTCGCAGGTCAGAACTCCCAGCAGAGGAGTTCAGGACCTGCACGTGAAGTCTTTGATGACCATAAGACTTCTTAACAGGAGGCAAGCACACACAAGCCCTTGGAGAACGTTGGCAAGCAGGATACAAGAAAACAAACTCCAGTCCTTTCACTGCCCAAGAGAGAAGCAGCAAGCAGTAGTCCAGCACAACACAGCAACAAGCAAAGTTGCTGTTTCCCTACTACAGCATCTCCAGCTCTTCTTCTTAGCATAATCTCCTCTTAGTCCAGAAGTGTTCTAAAAATGTGGGGTTATAGCTCCAGTACTTATACCAGTGTCTGCCTTTGAAGTAAGCAAACTTCAAAGGATAGTCTTTGTAGTGCACATGGTCTTGCCTTGCCCTGTCCTGGCTCCAGACACACTACAGGGGAATGGAGACTGCTTTGTGTGAGGACAGACACAACCCTATTCAGGTGCCAGTGACAACTCCTCCCACCACTCTAGCTGAGGAAGACCCAACAGCCTGGTGATGGGCCATCGGTATATGCAGGGCATACCTCATTTTCCTTTGTGTGACTGTCTAGAGTGAAAGCACATTGGGCCCGATTCACAGAATGAACTTAAGACTCAATCCTAAACTTACTACTATTTTGGGATTCACAGAATGCACTTACTACGTTTGGCATTCACAGAATGCACTTACTACTTTTGGTATTCACAGAATGAACTTACTACTTTTGGTATTCACAGAAGTTAGGATTTTGTCTTAAGACAAACTTAAGACAGACTTAAGACAAACTTAAGACAGAATTAAGACAGACTTAAGTTAGGATTTTGTCTCAAGTCTGTCTTAAGTTTGTCTTAAGACAAAATCCTAACTTCTGTGAATACCAAAAGTAGTAAGTTCATTCTGTGAATGCCAAAAGTAGCAGGTGCATTCTGTGAATACCAAAATAGTAGTAAGTTTAGGATTGAGTCTTAAGTTCATTCTGTGAATCGGGCCCAAACAGTCCAACTGTCAGCCTAAACCAGATGATGATTCTACAGGCAGGCAGAGACACAGAATGGTAAAACAAGGACATGGCCACTTTCTAAAAGTGCCATGTTCAAACTCACAATTTCAAACCACCTTTACAGAAATAGGTATTTTTCAATTATGAGTTCAGGGAGTCCAAACTCCAAATCTCTTTCCCTTCCCAATTGAAAGTTACACTTGTAAGATGTTACGAGGCATCTCCAATGATAACCTATGGGAGAGATAGTCCTTGCAATAGTGAAAAACGAAATTGGCAGCATTTCACTATTAGGACATATAAATCACGCCAACACATGTCCTACCTTTCACACACACTACACCCTAACCAGGGGGCTACCTTGGGCCTAACCTAGGGGTATATAACTTAGCTGGTGTACTTGCCAGGTCGAAATGGCAGTTTAAAACTGTACTCACAGACTGCATTTGCAGGTCTGAAATAGGTTTGCATGGCTATCCATGTGGGTGGCACAATCCGTTCTGCAGGCCCACTAGCAGCATTTGATTTACAGGCCCTGGCCACACACAGTGCACTTTACTACAGACTTACTAGTAAACCAAATATGCCAATCAGTGATAACCACTCACAATCAGCGATAACCACTCCGAATCACAACTTACACAGGTTGCACTTGCATTAAAATCAGTCAAGATCTCTCCATGCACCCCCAGATTAGCACTGTCATCTCATCCTGCTTTCTGTCCCTGTCTTACGAAAGATCTCCCGCTTCTTTTCTCACGAAGCCCTTAAACTTATTATCCTGGCGATGATCATCTCTTGCCTGGATTATGGAAATGGTCTGTAAGCAGGCATCCCTGCCTACGAACTTCGGTGCCTCCAATCCATACAGAATCAAGCCGCGCGCCTTATCCACCGCCTTCCCAAGTTCCATCATACGACTCCTTTACTTAAGTCTCTTCATTGGTTTCCCATCCTGCAGAGATCTCTTTTCAAGATGGGTGGCCTGATCTTCATGGCTCTTGCTGGCACCGCCCCTGTGTTCATCAATTCCATGATCTGTCCCTATGTCCCCAGCCGCAGCCTTCACTCTTCCACTCAAGCTCTTTTAATTGTTCCCCGCTTTCGGAGGACTAAGTTGGGTGGTCTGAGATTTTCTACCCTTGCCCCTCGCTTTTGGAACCCCCTCCCCTTTTTAATTAGGTCCGCCCCACCTACTTAGACTTCCGCAAGTCCCTAAAAACTCACCTTTTTTACTTTAGCCTACCCACTGCAGTACCTCTCTGGTGCCCCCCTTCCATGCTGTCATCCCCTAGTGCCAAGAAACCGCTCGGTGTTAGCGCGCTTTTACAAATTCCTTTAACTTCAACTTCATTTTAGAAGTGATCAGCAATGGTAAAGGGCCCAGTGTTCAAAAACCAGCAAAAACGAAATGCAGCATCCAGTCAAAAACAGGAGGTCAGCAGCAAAAATGACAGGGGAAAAATACTGAAAGGTGCCAGGTCTAACACCACATATGCTAGTGCACTGATTCTAGAGTGAAATCCCCTCATCAATAAATGACTGTGATGGCAGCACATGTTTTGCAGGTTTACAGGAACTGGATGTTTTCCATGGTTTTATTTTGTGAATGCCTGTATTTACAATGATAGTGTGGTGCCAAATTTCTACATCTCTGAATGTCACACAGAAGCCAAACTGCATCATGCTATATCGGTGTGATGCCAAAGTGTAAGCAGTCTGTGCTGCCACGGCAGTGCAGAACTTCAGCATCCGGTCATATCAATGTGATGCCAAAATGTAAGGATACCCTGCTGCGCCTGCTGTCCTGAACCTATACATCCAGCAATATCAGTGTGATGCCAGATTTCTGCATTCTGTGGTGTCACTTCAGTGCCGAACTTCAAACATCTGGAAATATCAGTGTGATGTCAAAAAGTAAGTATTCTGTTCTGCCAATGCAGTGCTGAACTTCAAGGTCTGGCAATATCAGTCTGATGTCAAAATGTATGCATTCTATGCTGCCACTGGAGTGCTGAGCTTCAATATCTTGCAATATCAGTGTGATGTCAAAATGTCAGAATTCTGTGGGTTCAGAGCGGGGCCAAACGTTAGAATCCTGCAATATCAGTGTGATGTAAACATATAAGCCTTTTGTACTGCCAAGGCAGTGTCGAACTTCAACATCTGGCAATATCATTGTGATGCCAAATGTCTGCATTCTGTTGTGTCACTGCAGTGCTGAACTTCAACATCTAGAAACAACTAGGGCAGGCTCTGATCGGTAAGGCTGAGCCTTATAAACAAAACAACAGAAGAGAATCGCCAGTACTGATACTGTAATTCATATATTAATTTGTCATCCAAATAAAGATTTCTATTCAAAACTGGGAAATGCTATTTAATAGCTGTTTATTCTACAAAATATGTTGCAAGGTAAATTGGGTTTACCTTAGTACATCATGTCAATTATGAATTGGTGACAATAATGAAAAGAGGACATGAAACAAGATAAAATCTCAACCATACAATTACTAGTCAGACATATCACAGTCATACCACTAGCATTCACACATTCATACTACGAAACTTAACAAAAACTGGGGGGTTCAGTACACATGTGTGAAAAAAGTAATCTGTCTGCTATACACTAAAAAAATGAATCAAAAAGGGGTTTTTGTAACACAATACACTCCTTACAGTTCATTTAAATAAACTTTTTCACAATTTCAAACCAAGTGGGTGTATAGTTGTAAATCCCGCTGTGACACAATTAAGCACCAGGGTGACAAAGAGCAGACCAAAGGAAGGCCTACGCGTTTCTAATCCCTAGCAGTCTTGGGGATTCTCCTCAGGGTCAAACCACTCTGGAAAAGAAGAAAAAGAACCTATGTGTAGAGGTTTTTAGACAAAAGAACACTTGAGAGCACTACAACACCTAGAGACACACAGCTTACCTAAATCAGTGTTTCCAAGAAAGCGTATTCCTGACAGAAGAATCCTGCAGTCATAAAGTAAAATAAATCAAAAGGAAAAAATAGAAAAATGTGTGTAAGAAAAAGGTGGATCAATAATGTGACCTATAAAGAAGCACATATTCTAGTCATGGAATGTAGCCTATAAAAATTACCTCTCACAAGGAGCAGCGTGTCCTGGATAGCAGAAGAAATGAAGGTAGCTGCCGGTGGACCTAAGGGGCAGGGTGCATAATTAGTCGCGAGTCCCTTACAAGAGAAAAAAGCACTCAAATGCCAAACAGTGCGTCGGGGTCTTACCGGGGGTCCAGGGACCGCGGGCTGTAGATGGAGACTTGTTTCACAGCGTTGAAGTCTGGTGTGCAAATATGAAGGATTCTTGCAGTAGCCCCACTGAAAATGGAAAAAGCGGAGTTGTTAAAGACGGGCTAGTGGCAATACAAGCAGATAGTGCTTGAGGG
Organism: Lissotriton vulgaris; assembly: GCF_964263255.1. Classification (NCBI taxonomy): domain Eukaryota; kingdom Metazoa; phylum Chordata; class Amphibia; order Caudata; family Salamandridae; genus Lissotriton; species Lissotriton vulgaris. Next base: position 334,519,819 of record NC_141685.1, read on the forward strand.
AGGCAGCTAACGATAACGGGGAGTTCTTAACTTACCGGGACAAAAGTGTTTTGGGTGCTGCGTAGATCCGTCGGCGTTCCAAACAGCGCTGATCTCTAGCGCATGCGCAGTAGATATCTGTGGAGGTGGTGGCATTCCTCTAGTTTTAAAGGGCTGCAGTAGAGAGCCACGCCCCACCGTGAAATACAGGGGGTGGACGTGCAGGGGGCAGCTGGTCTGAGAGGGATTTGGATCTCCAAGCTGCCAATATACAAAAAATTCACGCCGCGAAGGCAAAGTACCCATTTCGGGAAGATCGGGGAGCAGGGGGTAATTAGCGTATCAGTGTACAGAGACAGAGAAACTTCTACAGTTTATAAATTTCGGACAATTCGTTGAGTCCTGTCATGGCCGTGTCAAACTTAACGATAAGGAGAGCCTCTCTTTTAGATAGTTTCAGAACCCAATTGCCACCGCGTGGATCTTTCTCAACTCTGGATATAACGGTCCATTTTAGATCGTTTATTTGATGTTTCCATCGGTTCCAGTGATTTACAAGTGGCGCAGATTCAACTTCATTCTTTATTCTTGATTTGTGTTGTGAAATTATATGGCGGATTTCCTGGTTGGTCTTTCCAATATATAAGTGTCCGCATGGGCATAGTACTCCATAAACCACAAACTTGGAATGGCAATTACTGAAGGTATCGTGTTTCCACGAGATGCCGTTGTGTTGGAATAATGCTCCCTCTACAGTCAAGTCACAACATAGACAGGTGCCACATTTGTGGTGACCTAAGATGGGAGTCAAACCCATCATTTGTCTTATTGTCGGTTGTGCCTCCCTTTTGGCTGCTGCTCTTACCACATAATTGGCTATACTATTCTCCTTTTTGAATGCAAACAACGGTGGTGCATGTAGGCTTTCATCCAAATTTTTAACCAAAGGCCAATTTTGTCCGATGATCTTTTTAAGTTTGTTGGCATTAGGGCAATAGGTGGTGACACATACTTGGCGTTTTAACTTAGATTTACTTTTACGCTCAAGCGGACTTTCTCTAGGTGTCCACCGAGCCCATTTCATAGAATTGCGGACTAACTTTTTCAGGGAACCACGGTCGCATAATTTGGATACCAGATTTTCTGCATGAAACTTATAGTCCTCATTGGATGAAAAATTCCTACGCACTCGTAGAAATTGGCCAAAAGGCAAGTTTTCTTTCAAACTCCTCGGGTGGTTACTGGAGAAGAGCAAAGCCTAATTGCGATCCGTAGGCTTAATGAATAGTGATGTTGCCAATTTCCCTTCGGCCGGGAATACTTCGACATCCAGAAATGCTATTTTACTCTCCGAGTGGGATATGCTGAACTGTATGTCTGATGTTCTCGCGTTCAACCAATTGAAGAAAGATAAACGTTTTTCTTCCCCACCTGTCCAAATCATAAAAACGTTGTCTATGAAACGTAACCATGTAGCAACGTGTTCTGCAAAGGGGTTATTGTTGTGGACGTAGGTGTCTTCATAAAGAGACATAAATAATACCGCCAGCTCTGGGGCAAAAGGACACCCCATAGCCACTCCTTTGACTTGGAGGTAGAATTCATTCCCAAAGCAAAAATAGTTATTTTTCAGAGCAAAGGTTGCTAAATCCACTAGAAATCGTGTGGGCACTTGGACTGGCCTAGGTCTTGAATCCAGAAAATGTTCAAGCACTGCCACTGCTTCATCCTGGGGTATTTGGGTGTAGAGGGATGTCACATCTAGTGTGACCAACAAATCCTTCCCCTTATTGAATTCAACCATTTCCAACTTATTGATGAAGTCTGTTGTGTCTTGTAAGTACGGCGATACGTGGACCATAAATTGCTTCAAGAAGCAACAACATATGTAGCTATTGGCTCGAGTAGAGAGTCACATCCTGCCACAATTGGTCTTCCTGGTGGCTTGGTTTGGTTCTTATGGACCTTTGGCAAAATGTAGACCATAGGTACCTTAGGACGTTTATTTTGTAGGTACTCGAGTTTTTTGGGTCACAAGAAACCTTGTTCGAATCATTCCTTTAGGATGGGAAATAGCATGTTCTGTAATTTTGCTGTCGGGTCCTTTCCAATCTTGCGGTAGCAGATTGGGTCATCAAGCTGCCTCATGACCTCTGCGGTATAATCGGTGGTATCCCAAACAACAATTGATCCGCCTTTGTCTGCTTCTTTAATGGTGACTGTTGCATCATTTCGCAAGGTTATTAAGGCGTTAGTTTCTTCTTTGGGAATGTTAAATTTAACCAACTTCCTTTGTTTCTACATCTCAGAAATGGCAGAGAGTACAGTTTTTTTCGAATATGATGATTTCTTTAGGTATTTTATTGCCCGGTGGGCAAAATGTGGATTTTTTACGGAGTCCTGTGACTTCAGATGGTATAGAAGATGGATTCTCAGAGAAAAACATAGTGAAACGTAACTTGCGGCAAAACTCTATGAATTCGGTCTTCATTTTTATGAAATCAGTTCTCTTGGATGGCACAAATGAAAGTCCTTTAGCCAGGACACTTTCCTCAGCCTTAGTAAGGGTTTTTTTAGATAAATTGAAAATAGGGGATAACGCTAGTTTTTGTAATGCTGGCAGCGAGTTGTCATTTCCCATGGCTGTGTATATCTTACTTTTGCTCTTGATCCTGTTTGGCCTCTCCCTAAAAAAGAATTCGACGATTGTGTCTGAGGTTCTTGGTTTTGATTCCATTTCCGGCTCCTATTTGGTCTACTATTGCTGTTATCACTATCTTCACCAGAAGAAGATGTATCCAAAAATGTAATGAACTGGTTGCGGGATCTACCCCGATTGTCCGATAGATAGCGTCTAGAGTCCGTTTTCGTATAGAAATCCGCTTGCAAAAAGGGGTATACGTTTTCAAGAGAAAAGTTTTTTTTATCTTTTTCAAATTGATTAGATTTTTGTGTAATGGTATAGTCTTTAAACTCTTGAATATCTTATCTACTTTTTCCAATAGAGCTTTTGAATCGGTTATTGTTTGATAATTGCTTATTTCCGCTTCTAACTTGGCAATTTCCTCAAGTTCGTTCTTGGAAATCCTTGCTGCTGTTTCGATAGTAAGGACCATGAGGTCCCTACTGGACTTAGTCTCAATATAACTAAATCCCTTCTTAAACAGGGGGTCCTCTGTAAAAATTACCGGAATGTTTTTTATTTGTAAGCCACCTGTGATGGTACCCTCTCATAGATGCTGTAGCAGGAAGTGGCCATGTAAGTCGGTTCTAATCTGCTTTTGAACCTTCTGAGCTCTCCACCGATATTCACTTCAGTTTCCCTCAGTGTATCAGCAACTTCACCGAATGAATCGGACAAATTATTACGGGTAAAGAAAAAGCAGATTAGAACCGACTTACACGGCCACTTCATGCTACAGCATCTACGAGAGGGTACCATCTCAGGTGGCTTACAAATAAAAAACATTCCGGTAATTTTTACAGAGGACATTCTGTTTAAGAAGGGATTTAGCTATATTGAGACTAAGGGCCCGATGTAGGTAATCCCAGATTACCGATTCTTAAATACCGAATCATACCGATTCGGTATTTAAGAACAGGCAAATGGGATGTAGGTAATTTTACCGAAAAAATTACAGAATCTGTAAGTTTCGGTAATTACCGAATCGGTATTCACTGATTCGGTAATTGCCATTCATTCCTATGGCCCTAGAGGCCCATAGGAATGAATGTCAATCAGTAAATACCGATTCGGTAATTTTGGGTAACATTGAAGGGTGGCAGGGTGTCACTTTGATACCCTGTTGCACCCCTCAATTGTGTATGGGTGCACATGTTGCAGACATACATGCCCTAAGGGCATGTATGTCTGCAACATGGCACTGTTGGAAAAGCAAAAAAAATACTTTGTCAAGGGTTTTCATTATTTACCACCAACTTCTAGTTGGTGGTAAATAACGAATCTTTAACTGAGGAATGCACTAACTTGAGTGCTTCCTACATCCTGGAATCGGTATTTTACCGATTAGGTATGTTAAGAATTCGGTATTTTACCGAATCCTTAAATTACCGATTCGGTAAAATACCGAATCCTTAAAAAATTCCACCTACATCTGGAAAGCCCAATACCGGTCGGTAACGGCCGAAATTCAGTAATTTCGGCCGTTACCGACCGGTATTTGGCTACCTACATCGGGCCCTAAGTACAGTAGGGACCTCATTGTCCTTACTATCGAAACAGCAGCAACGATTTCCAAGAACGAACTTGAGGAAATTGCCAAGTTAGAAGCGGAAATAAGCAATAATCAAACAATAACGGATTCAAAAGCTCTATTGGAAAATGTAGATAAAGAGATTCAAGAGTTTAAAGACTATACCATTACACAAAAATCTAATCAATTTGAAAAAGCTAAAAAAAACTTTTCTCTTGAAAACGTATACCCCTTTTTGCAAGCGGATTTCTATACGAAAACAGACTCTAGACGCTATCTATCGGACAATCGGGGTAGATCCCGCAACCAGTTCATTACATTTTCGGATACATCTTCTTCTGGTGAAGATAGTGATAACAGCAATAGTAGACCAAATAGGAACCGCAAATGGAATCAAAACCAACAACTTCAGGCACAATCGTCGAATTCTTTTTTAGGGAGAGGCCAAACAAGATCAAGAGCAAAAGTAAGGTATACACAGCCATGGGAAATGACAACTCGCCGCCAGCATTACAAAAACTAGCGGTATCCCCATATTTTCAATTTATCTAAAAAAAACCTTACTAAGGCTGAGGAAAGTGTCCTGGCTAAAAGACTTTCATTTGTGCCATCCAAGAGAACTGATTTCGTGAAAATGAAGACCGAATTCATAGAGTGTTGCCGCAAGTTACGTTTGACTATGTTTTTCTCAGAGAATCCAGCTTCTATACCATCTGAAGTCACAGGACTCCGTAAAAAATCCACATTTTGCCCATCGGGCAATAAAATACCTAAAGAAATCATCATATTCGAAAAAACTGTACTCTCTGCCATTTCTGAGATGGAGAAACAAAGGAAGTTTGTTAAATTTAACATTTTCAAAGAAGAAACTAACACCTTAATAACCTTGCGAAATGATGCAAGAGTCACCATTAAACAAGCAGACAAAGGCGGATCAATTGTTGTTTGGGATACCACTGATTATACCGCCGAGGTCATGAGGCAGCTTGATGACCCAATCTGCTACCGCAAGATTGGAAAGGACCCGACAGCAGAATTACAGAACATGCTATTTCCCATCCTAAAGGAAGGATTCGAATAAGGTTTCTTGGGACCCAAAGAACTCGAGTACCTACAAAATAAACATCCTAAGATACCTATGTTCTACATTTTGCCAAAGGTCCATAAGAACCAAACCAAGCCACTTGAAAGACCAATTGTGGCAGGATGTGACTCTCTACTCGAGCCAATAGCTAAATATGTCGATTGCTTCTTGAAGCAATTCATGGTCCACGTATCGTCGTACTTACAAGACACAACAGACTTCATCAATAAGTTGGAAATGGTTGAATTCAATAAGGGGAAGGATTTGTTGGTCACACTAGATGTGACATCCCTCTACACTGAAATACCCCAGGATGAAGCAGTGGCAGTGCTTAAACATTTTCTGGATTCAAGACCTAGGCCAACCAAGTGCCCACATAATTTCTAGTGGATTTAGCAACCTATGCTCTAAAAAAGAACTATTTTTGCTTTGGGAAAGAATTCTACCTCCAAGTCAAAGGAGTGGCTATAGGGTCTGCTTTTGCCCCAGAGCTGGCGGTATTATTTATGTCCCTTTATGAAGACACCTACGTCCACGACAATAACCCCTTTGTAGAACACGTTGCTACATGGTTACGTTTCATAGACAACGTTTTTATGGTTTGGACAGGTGGGGAAGAAAAACGTATATCTTTCTTCAATTGGTTGAACGCGAAAACATCAGACATACAGTTCAGCATATCCCACTCGGAGAGTAAAATAGCATTTCTGGATGTGAAGTATTCCCGGCCGTAGGCAAATTGGCAACATCACTATTCATTAAACCTACGGATCGCAATAAGGCTTTGCTCTTCTCCAGTAACCACCCGAGGAGTTTGAAAGAAAACTTGCCTTTTGGCCAATTTCTACGAGTGCGTAGAAATTGTTCATCCAATGAGGACTATAAATTCCATGCAGAAAATCTGGTATCCAAATTATGGGACCATGTTTACCCGAAAAAGTTAGTCCACAATTCTTTGAAACGGGCTAGGTGGACACCTAGAGAAAGTCTGCTTGAGCGCAAAAGTAAATCTAAGTTAAAATGCCAAGTATGTGTCACCACCTATTGCCCTAATGCCAACAAACTAAAAGATCATCGAACAAAATTGGCATTTGGTTAAAAATTGGGATGAAAGCCTACATGCACCACCGTTGTTTGCATTCAAAAAGGAGAATAGTATAGCCAATTATGTGGTAAGAGCAGCAACCAAAAGGGAGGCACAACCGACAATAAGACAAATGATAGGTTTGACTCCCATCTTAGGTCACCACAAATGTGGCGCCTGTCTATGTTGTGACTTGACTGTAGATGAGCATTATTCCAACACAACGGCATCTCGTGAAAACACGATACCTTCAGTAATTGCAAGTCCAAGTTTGTGGTCTATGGAGTACTATGCCCATGTGGACTCTTATATATTGGAAAGACCAACCAGGAAATCCGCCATAGAATTTCACAACACAAATCAAGAACAAAGAATAAAGTTGAATCTGCGCCACTTGTAAATCACTGGAACCGATGGAAACATCAAATAAACAATCTAAAGTGGACCGTTACATCCAGAGTTGAGAAAGATCCACGCAGTGGCGATTGGGATCTGAAACTATTTAAAAGAGAGGTGCTCCTTATCGTTAAGTTCAACACGGTCATGACAGGACTCAACAAATTGTCCGAAATTTATAAACTGTAGAAGTTTCTCTGTCTCTTTACACTGATACGCTAATTACCCCCTGCTCCCCGATCTGCCCGAAATGGGTACTTGGCCTTCGCAGCGTGAATTTTTTGTATATTGGCAGTTGGAGATCCAAATCCCGCTCCCGTATTTCACGGTGGGGTGTGGCTCTCTACTGCAGCCCTTTAAAACTAGAGGAATGCCAACACCTCCACAGATACCTACTGCGCATGCTCTAGCGATCAGCGCTGTTTGGAACGCCGACGGGTCTACGGCGCACCCAAAACACTTTTGTCCCGGTAAGTTAAACCCCCCACGTTATCGTTAGCTGCCTCCCTCAAGCACTATCTGCTTGGATTGCCACTAGCCCGTCTTTAACAACTCCGCTTTTTCCATTTTCAACGGGGCTACTGCACGATTCCTTCGTATTTGCACACCGGACTTCAACGCTGCGATACAAGTCTCCATCTACGCCCCGCGGTCCCTGGACCCCCCGGTAAGACCCCGACACACCATTTGGCATTTGTTTGCTTTTTTCTCTTGTAAGGGACTCGCGACTAATTATGCACCCTGCCCCTTAGGGCCACCGGCAGCTACCTTCATTTCTTCTGCCATCCAGGACACGCTGCTCCTCGTGAGAGGTAATTTTTATAGGCTACATTCCATGACTAGAATATGTGCTTCTTTATAGGTCACATTATTGATCCACCTTTTTCTTACACACATTTTTCTATTTTTTCCTTTTGATTTCTTCTACTTTATGACTGCAGGATTCTTCTGTCAGGAATACGCTTTCTTGGATACACTGATTTTGGTAAGCTGTGTGTCTCTAGGTGTTGTTGTGCTCTCAAGTGTTCTTTTGTCTAAAAACCTCTACACATAGGTTCTTTTTCTTCTTTTCCAGAGTGGTTTGGCCCTGAGCAGAATCCCCAAGACTGCTAGGGATTAGAAACGCGTAGGCCTTCCTTTGGTCTGCTCTTTGTCACCCTGGTGCTTAATTGCGTCACACCGGGATTTACAACTATACACCCACTTGTGTTGAAATTATGAAAAAGTTGATTTAATTGAACTGTAAGGAGTGTATTGTTTTACAAAACCAATTGAAGAAAGATATAAGTTTTTCTTCCCCACCTGTCCAAATCATAAAAACGTCGTCTATGAAACGTAACCATGTAGCAACGTGTTCTGCAAAGGGGTTATTGTCGTGGACGTAGGTGTCTTCATAAAGGGACATAAATAATACCGCCAGCTCTGGGGCAAAAGGAGACCCCATAGCCACTCATTTGACTTGGAGGTAGAATTCTTTCCCAAAGCAAAAATAGTTCTTTTTTAAAGCAAAGGTTGCTAAATCCACTAGAAATTGTGTGGGCACTTGGTTGGCCTAGGTCTTGAATCCAGAAAATGTTTAAGCACTGCCACTGCTTCATCCTGGGGTATTTCAGTGTAGAGGGATGTCACATCTAGTGTGACCAACAAATCCTTCCTATTATTGAATTCAACCATTTCCAACTTATTGATGAAGTCTGTTGTGTCTTGTAAGTAGGTTCTTTTTCTTCTTTTTCAGAGTGGTTTGGCCCTGAGCAGAATCCCTAAGACTGCTAGGGATTCGAAACGCGTAGGCCTTCCTTTGGTCTGCTCTTTGTCACCCTGGTGCTTAATTGTGTCACACCGGGATTTACAACTATACACCCACTTGTGTTGAAATTATGAAAAAGTTGATTTAACTGAACTGTAAGGAGTGTATTGTTTTACAAAACCCTCTTTTTGATTCCTTTTTTTAGTGTATAGCAGACAGATTACTTTTTTCACACTGGTGTACTGAACCCCCCAGTTTCTGTTAAGTATCGTAGTATGAATGTATGAATGCTAGTGGTATGACTGTGATATGTCTGACTAGTGATTGTATGGTTGAGATTTTATCTTGTTTCGTGTCCTCTTTTGATTATTGTCACCAATTCATAATTGACATGATGTACTAAGGTAAACCCAATGTACCTTGCAACATATTTTGTAGAATAAAGAGCTATTAAATAGCATTTCCCAGTTTTGAATAGAAATCTTTATTTGGATGACAAATTGATATATGAATTACAGTATCAGTACTGGCATTTCTCTTCTGTTCAAACTAGAAAAACAGGTGGTGAGGTATTACCAGCGCATAGCCCATGCAGCAATAAGTATGCGAGAGGTTGTTTTGAAATGGCCTCAAGGGAACCAAGGACAGCTACCACCCACCGCTGTCAAAAAACAACAATTACAAAGTAACTGTTGGCACAATAGAACAAACATATAGGATTCTAGACCTATGTTTTGTAAATCACCTTCAAATGGTCTTTCAACTATGACAATAGTTACTGTTATCCTTAGTATAGTTTTCTTTATATGTAAGAACAGGCAATATCCGCCTTAGTTCTCTGGAATCATCACGAATATTTCGGGTTCCCCCAACAACCGGCCGTCCGATCCTATTTCCTACTGGCGGTGATTTACAAAACATAGGTTTTTGATACGATCTGGATTGGGTTTGACACTAAAAGTGAGGACAGTTTTTAGGCCCTGAAGAAGTCATTGGGTAATTTCCCTTGACGAAACACGTGTTGGCGTTTGGCTGTTACATACTGTATCAAGACTGTACTGCTGTATCCACAAGTCTTCGTGAACATCCTTGACTCAGAAAATAAAATAAGGACATCTCATAATATGGATGCACAGATATGGACAATGATTTTTTGATTAGACTTTATCTGTAAAACTCACAGATACGTGTACCCTTGTGCTCAGGGAATCCTATATGTATGTTATTTCTCTTCTGTTGTTTTGAACTTCAACATCTGGCAATTTAAGTGTGATGTCAAATATTAAGCATTATGTGCACCCACTGCAGTGCCAAACTTCAACATCTGACAATACCAGTGTGATGTTAAATGGTAAGCATTCTGTGCAACCACTGCGGTGCCTAACTTGAACATCGGGCCATGTGCAATGTCAAAATGTAAGCATACTGTGGTGTTACAGTAGTGCTAAATGTTAGCATCTCACAAAATCAGTGTGATGTAAACATAAGCATTCTGTTCTGGCAATGCAGTGCCGAACTTCAACATCTGGCAATATAAGTCTGATGTCAAAATATATGTATTCTATGCTGCCACTGGAGTGCTGAGCTTCAACATCTGGCAATATCAGTGTGATGTCAAAATGTAAGAAATCTGTGGTGTCAGAGTGGGGCTAAACTTTAGGGGGCTGATTCACAGAACTAACTTAAGACAAAATCCTAAACTTACTACTTTTGGTATTCACAGAAGTTAGTATTTTGTCTTAAGACAGACTTAAGACAGACTTAAGTTAGGATTCTGTCTTAAGTCTGTCTTAAGTCTGTCTTAAGATAAACCTAAGACAAAATCCTAACTTCTGTGAATACCAAAAGTAGTAAGTTTAGGATTTTGTCTTAAGTTAGTTCTGTGAATCGGGCCCTAGAATCCTGCAATATCAGTGTGATGCAAACCAATAAGCCTTGTGTGCTGCCAGTGCAGTGAAGAACTTCAGCATCTGGCAATATCAGTGTGATGCCAAATGTCTGCAATCTGTGGTGTCACTGCAGTGTGATATTAAAATGTACGCATTCTGTGCAACCACTGCAGTGCTGAACTTGAACATCTGGCCATATCAGTGCAATGTCAAAATTAAGCATTCTGTGGTGTTACAGCAGTGCCAAATGTTAGCATCTCGCAAACTCAGTGTGATGTAAATATGTAAGCATTCTGTTCTGGCAATGCAGTTCCAAACTTCAACATCTGCCAATATCAGTGTGTGATGCCAAATGCCTGGATTGTGTGGTGTCCCTGCAGTTCAACATCTAGCATCATCAGTGTGATGTCAAATATAAGAATTCTGTGCAGCCAATACAGTGCTGAACTTCAATACCTGGCAATATCAGTGCGAGGTAAAAATTTAAGCATTCTGTGCAGCCACTTCAGTCCTGAACTTGAACATCTGGCAGAAAAGTGTGATGGCAACCTATAAGCATTGTGTGCTGTTATTGCAGTGCTGAACTTCAACATCTGTCAATATCAGTGTGATATCAAAATGTAAGCATTATCTGCTCCCATTGCAGTGCCAAACTTCAAACATCTGAAAATATCAATGTGATGTCAAAAGGTAAGTATTCTGTGCTGCCAATGCAGTGCCAAAATTCAGCATCTGACAACATCAATATGATGTAAAATACAGACTGCCATTTTCGAAACCATCGACACACCAATACCTGTTACTACATAGGCACTCACTGATTCCTAGGTCTATACACACATCCACTCATTCACCCATACAATCACTCATACAAGCAGTCACTCATCAATACAACACTATCATATGCACTCATACATGTATACAGACACTCACACACCGCCACTCATCCTTGGAATTACTCACACACCTAGTCAGTCATGCAAAGAATCAATCACACTCCCATTTACTCGCCTATACAGTTATACACACACCACCTCACTTATTCATACAGATACTAACGCATACTACTCTCTTATACAATCACTGATACAAGGGCACACTCATTAATACAGCCTGATACAGACTGATAGCTCTTATAGATATAGATGCAAAATACTTCTCAGGGCTGCTCTTGGAAGAACTAACCTCCTGGGCGTCAAACAAAAAATGAATCCCCATCAACCAGACTGGATTCCCAAAAAAATCTAGGGACCTCGACAAACATCTTAGCCCTCTCCCTGCTGATAGATGCCGCCATCAAACACAAAACTTCTCAGCGGCTTTTGATAGCATTGATAGAGGGAAATTGTGGTCAAAACTTTCAAAGTGGGAGGTGGACAACAAATTGCTCAACTTACTGATCTTACTACATTCAGATACTTGGATCCAAATAAAACTGGGGGCCGGCAATTGTTTATCAAAAGAGATTCCGACCACAAAAGGACTGAAACAGGGTTGCGTCCTCGCACCGACCCTGTTCAACCTTTTTGTGTCTGACCTTTCTAAAGATCTGGACAACTGCAACCATCACTCCCCAAAGCTAGGGGGGCTTACACTGTCGAACTTATTATATGCAGACGACCTGATACTAATCAGCCACACCCCAGTAGGCCTGCAACATCTTATTAATACAACAAGTACATTCTCGGATAAAAACGGCCTGACCATAAACATGGAAAAATAGAAAAGGTGATGGTTTTCAATCAAAAACCAAAAAAGCAAACATTTCAATGGTCTCTGCACGACCTAAAAATGGAAACAGTTAAGGAATACAAATATCTGCGGATAACTTTTGATTCCAACGGCTCATTCCAGCGACATGCAACAACAATAAAAAACAGAGGGACTTCACTGGCCATCGCTTTAAAAACATTAAGAACAAAATAGCGGGCCCAAGCTTAATCCCCTTGCTGGATATACTGCGCGCAAGATTACTACCATCAATAACATATGGCATTGAATGCATGAGAGGGAGAGATGAGGTCACTCTAGACAATGTGGTCAGTAAAACACTCCGAATACTCACTCCCCCCTACACCTCCCCAGCACAGTTAAGGTTGGAGTTTGGTTTACAGAAGCAGCAAATAGCACGTAAAGGTGCATATGCTAAATGCTGGCACAAAATAAAGAATGCTGAACCAGACTCCTTGAACGCCCACCTTTGGAAAGAGCAGGAGACAAACAAGGGATCCCCCACAACAGTGTACCTTCAAGCAGCTATAAAATCCCTTGCACTGGAAGACCTGTGGCACTCGAGCTGTTCACACAAGTGCTTCAAGCGCCTTGTCAACAAGTCAGTAAAAATTCTTTCCATGGAAGACAAAGCCGCCCTAACCAGGAGATCACATGGGTGGTTTGTGATCCAAGGTTACACTAGCGCCCTACCTCAGCCATACCTCAACACCAGCTTCTCAAGGAAGGTGAAGGAAGATTTCCTGCGGCTGAGGATGGGGGTAGTTCCGTCAAAAGTGCATCTTCCCCCATGGAAATGCTTGGAACTGAATTCCAATTGCAGGCTATGCGAATATCCGAAGGAGGACGTTCTGCACTTGTTATGTAGCTGCAAAGCTCTAGACAGTGCTCGAAGCGGCAAATTAACACAGCTCTGGAATCAAAAAGGTGTGCGAACTCGCAGGCAAGCCTTGCTGATCAGCTTCAAGGGAGAAGATACTCAATTAGCCTGCAGCCTAGTGCGCTTCATGAAAACAGTTAACACAATCCAAAACCCAGAGGCCAGCGATTGAACTTGACTCAATAAGACTCGCTTCTGCATCTCAAGAAGCTCTCTTTTGATTAACAAAGACTCAGTAAATCTCAAAATGCTTTTCTCTTTTACAAACACAATGTATTGCATCAGTTTGCACGGATCTTTCGTCCATATCTTTTACCCTCTTTTACTGTTTTAACTTTTTTTGTAAAACTTTTGATTATGTATCTACTTCAATGTTTTTTTTTAAAAGAGTCATTGCAAAGATTTTTATTAATCACGCAATAAAGTTTATTATTATTATCATTAATACAGCCACTCTCGCAATCACTGACTCTCACGTATAGTCATTTATATACTCCAACTGCATACACTGCCTTTTACATATGTAGTTACTTGGACATATACCACTGAGACATCTATTCACTCACCAACACACCCACACATGCACCTACCCACCCATACAGCTGTTTCCCCATACACCCAGTGAATCAGCCACTCACTCTTCTATGCACAGTCATACACCTTCCACCCACCCAGACACACACTCAATCTCCCATACAAATACACAGGCAACCAATCGATAACCAATATAGACACTTATGTAGCTACTGACCATCCCATGCAGCAGTTTACACAACAACACAGACTGAAACAGATATTCACACAGTTTAGCCACTAACCCATGCATTCAGTAAGACACATTTAATCACTCACTTATACAGTCAGTCAGTCACCTACTAAATCCTCCATCCAGACACTTATACATCCACTCATTCTTCAATACACCTTGGTATGTATTTCAAACATATTTAAACTTTACAGAAACACACAGTCACTGGATGATGTCATGAGTAATGTCATTTGAGTTGTCATCAGTGATGTCACGGACCATGTCATGAATATGTGATTTCATCAGCAGTGCATTGCAGGGGTGTGAGTTATAGTTAGCTGAACTAACTATAACGGCAGAATTTCTATGGTTTTGTACGAGTCCCTAAAACCTATGGCTTTTTCAGTGAATTTCTAAGGTATTTTAAATGCTAATTTCTAACTATACCCTGCCTGAAACCTATGTTTTTTCAGTGAATATATATATATATCCACCAGTCCCGCTTCCTCTTCAGAAAACAGGTCTGACACAGCTGGGGTCTCATGACAGCAGGGCTTTAATATCCGCTATACAGCACCATTATTACAGCATGTTCAGCTTCAGTCTCGCACCTGAGACGCATTTCGGCGATTGCCTTCCTCCTGCCAGTGCTGCGCTCGACTGTCAATAGATTAAAAGTTCGCTGGGGTTTGTGTTATATATCACGGAGAATCCTCATTGGAGAAGCGTTATTGACATAGAAAGAGGGCATAGAAAGTTAATCAAGTAGGTACTTTTCCTCTTTCTCTCCTCCGTTGTACTCCAATGTGCTGATCCTGCTAGTTGAAAATAGTCAATACACCACATTTGTAGGTTAGGTAAGTACCTTGCCAAAGCTTGTGATAAAGCTACGACATTGTCGTCCATGTTGAACACCAGCTTTTTTCTCCCATGCAGGATTCAAGGCAGATTTAACCTGCTGTTTGCTGACCTCTTCAGCAGTAATCCACTACTCTCTACCCAATGCCTAAACAAAGTCAGACCGGGGGGCGCCGTGTTATGCTTCCTCAGCATCCAACCAACAGTTTGTCAGCAGCCACGGAGCATCTGACCGAGAGGAATGCCAGGAATATGTAGCCGACCTCCACAGAAACATCACCACTAGTCCCGATTCCTCTTCAGAAAACAGGTCTGACACAGCTGGGGTCTCCTGACAGTAGGGCTTTAATATCCGCCATACAGCACCATTATTACAGTGTGTTCACCTTCAGTCTAGCGCCTGGGATGCGTTTCGGCGATTGCCTTCCTCCTGTCAGTGCTGCTCTCAACTGTCAATAGTTTTAAATTTCACGGGGTTTGTGTTATACATCACCGCTGATCTTCATAGGAGCAGCGTTATTGGCATAGAAAGAGGACATAGATAGTTCATCAAGTAGGTACTTTTCCTCTTTCTCTCTTCCGTTGTACCCCAATCTGCTGACCCTGCTAGTTAAGTATCGTCAATACTCCACATTTGTAGGTTAAGTAAGTACCTTGCCCAAGCTTGTGATAGAGCTACGACATGGTCGTCCATGTTGAATACCAGCTTTTTTCTCCCATGCAGGATTCAAGGCGGATTTACCCTGCTGTTTACTGACCCCTTCAGCAGTAATCCACTACTCTCTCTCCAATGCCAAAACAAAGTCAGACCGGGGGAGGGGGCCGTGTTATGCTTCCTCAGCATCCAACCAACAGTTTGTTGGCAGCCACGGAGCACCTAACCGAGAGGCGTGCCAGGAATACGGAGCCGACCTCCGCATAAACATCACCACCAGTCCCGCTTCCTCTTCAGAAAACAGGTCTGACACAGCTGTGGTCTCGTGACAGCAGGGCTTCAATTTCCGCCGTACAGCACCAATATTACAGCCTGTTCAGCTTTAGTCTTGCGCCTTTTTCTTCAGACTCGGTTATCGAGTCACAAGATGGCTGCCAACACTTCCTGGTTTTGAGTCTTGGCAGCTAATTAGGATGAAGCTCGTGCTCGGGAGGAGATGTGTGGTTAGGGTCTGCCTAGATATAAATATTTATTTTTCCTTTAATATTTCAAAAATTACTGAACAGATTTACTCCATTTTTAAAAAACCATGCTTTTTAGACCATGACCTACCTTTTTGCCAAATTTGATGTAATTCTGTTTGGCAGTCAGTCTGTAGCCTGGTCCAAAATTCCTATGGAAATTAACATGGGGAAAACGCGTTTTGGGACCCCCCTTTTTTTTTGGCCTCCACTTCACGAATCTCTCGTTCTCTCAGTCAGTCACTATTTTTCTGTCAGTCAGTCAATGTCTCTCTGTCAGTCAGTCAGTCTCTCTCTGTCAGTCAGTCTCTCTCTCAGTCATTCAGTCTCAGTCAGTCAGACTCTCTCTGTCAGTCTCTCTCTTCCAGTCAGTCTCACTCTCTCACCCAGTCTCTATCTGTCAGTCAGTCTCTTTCTGTCAGTCAGTCTCGGTCAGTCAGTCTCTCTCCCATTCAGTCTGTGATTCAATATCTTTTCCAGTCAGTCAGTATCTCTATCTCTCTCAGTCTCTATATCTCAGTCAGTCTCTCTCTCAGTCAGTCTAACTGACTTAGAGAGACTGACTGATAGACAGACTGACTGACTGAGAGAGAGATTGAAAGAGAGAGAGAGACTGACAGAGAGAGAGAGACTGACTGACAGAGAGAGACTGACTGAGAGAAACTGACTGACAGAAAGAGACGGGCTGACTGAAAGAGACTGACAGAAAGAGACTGACAGAGAGAAAGAGAGACTGACTGAAAGAGAGGGAGAGACAGAGAGGGAGAGACTCAGACAGGGAGAGACTGAGAGAGAGAGGGGGAGACTGACAGAGAGAGGGAAAAACTAACTGAGAGGGAAAGAATGACTAAGAGAGGGAGAGACTGACAGAGAGAGGGAGAGACTGACAGAGAAAGGGAGAGACTGACAGAGAGAGAGAGACTGATAGAGAGAGAGACTGACTCAGAGAGACTGAATGAGAGAGCAAAAGAGTGAGACTGACTTAGAGAGAGAGGGAAAGACTGACAGAGGGAGAGACTTAGAGGCTTAGAGAGGGAGAGACTAGGAGAGGGAGAGACTGACAGAGAGAGGGAGAGACTGAGAGAGAGACTGACTCAGAGAGACTGACTAAGAGAGTAAGAGAGCGAGACTGACTCAGAGAGCGAGACTGACTGACAGAGAGAGATTGTTTGACAGAGAGAGACTGACTGACAGACAGAGACTGACAGAAAGAGAGACTGACAGAAAGAAAGACTGACTGACAGAGAGACCGACTGACAGAGAGACTGGCTGACAGAGAGAGAGAGACTGACACAGAGAGAGAGAGTGACTCAGAGAGACTGATTGAGAGAGAAAGAGAGTGAGACTGACTGACAGAGACAATGACTGACTGAAAGAGAGTCTGACAGAGAGAGACTGACTGAGAGAGAGACTGACTGAGAGTGACTGACTGATTGAGAGAGAGACTGACTGACTGAGAGAGAGACTGACTGATTGAGAGAGAGACTGACTGACGAGGAGAGACTGACTTAGACAGAGGCTGACTGAGAGAGAGACTGATTGACAGAGAGAGAGACTGACTGACATAGAGAGAGAGACTGACTAAGAGACAGACCTTCTCTCCCTCTCTGTCAGTCAGTCTCTGTCAGTCAGTCTCTCTCTCAGTTGGTCAGTCAGTCTCTCAGTCAGTCTCTCTCTCTCTCTACAATGAGTACCATGGGTCCAAAAAAAACCCACACACTGTTGCAGGGCGCTAATATATATATATATATATATACATATATTTATTCACTGTGTTTTTATTTGGTATTTATAGAGCGCATATATCACCACAAAGGTCTCATAGCACTTGCCAATACTCGGGGCAGACAGGAAAACGCGACAAGCTGATGTAAGGTACTTTGCTAGAATAGTCAGGTTTTGAGGAGTCTGCGAAACTTCTTGTGATCTGTTTCCAAGCGGAGGGGTATAGGCAGTTTATCCCAAGTTTTGGGTGCTATCTGGCAGAAGGATCTACCCCCATTTCTGACGGTGCGGACCTTCAGCACTGTTAGAAGGTGCTTGCTGTTGGACCTAAGGGTTCTTGCCTGTTGGTGTATAGAGGGTTTTTTAGCTAGGTAATGAGGTCCTTTGTTGTTAAGCGTCTTATGGACCAGACAGCAAAGTTTAAAATGGATCCTCTTTTTGATTGGAAGCCAGTGAAGGGTTCTTAGACTAGACACAGATGGAGAACACGTAGGCAGATTAAGGACCAATCTGGCCGCCATGTTCTGCAAGACCTGGAGCTTGGCAAGAGTTCTACATTCGTAGAGGCCAGAAGAGAGTTACCGTAATCCAAGCGGCTAATGATTTGTCCCTGAACTAGGGGCATGCGAGAGGTAAGTGGGATCCACTTGAGTCCGTAACAAATGCGAACCAGATTGTTGATGTGATCTGACATAGAAATTTTGGAGTCTAGAATTACACCAAGGTTGTGCGCAGTTGTCTTCGGTGGAGGACAAGGTCCTAGGATAGAAGGCCACCAGTTGTTGTTCCATAGTTTGGCTGCGTCCTCAAAGAGCAGAATCTCTGTTTTGTTGGCATTAAGAAGAAGGTGAAGGTGATTGTTTGTCATCCAGTTCTTTATGGCTATCATACAGAGTTTGAAACACTTTTTGGTCTCTGTGACATCAGGTCCCACGGTGATTAACAGCTGTGGGTCATCTGCGTAAGACACAGTTTGAAACCTGAAGGATTTAATACGTTTGGCTAAGGGTGACACGTAGAGGTTGAATATCGGAGGGCTCAAGATAGAACCCTGTGGGACACCTTTGTCGATAGATTGGCTATCCGAGGAGAAGTCTCCTGAAAAAATCCTAGGTTTCAGGGACGTTATAGTTAGAAATTAGCATTTAAAAAACCTTAGAAATTCACTGAAAAAAACACAGGTTGCAGGGACGTTATAGTTAGTTGGACATTTCACTCGTACGAAACCAGAGAAATTCCACGTTATAGTTAGTTCAGTTAACTGTAACTTGCAACGATGCAATGCACTGCTGATGATGTCACATATTACATCACTCATGACATGGTCAGTGACATCACTGATGACATCTCAAATTACATCACTGATTAGATCAATGATGACATCATCTAGTGACTGTGTGTTTCTGAAAAAATTAAATATTTTATTATATATATATATATATACATATATATATATATAGTAGGAGTGGTTTTCTTCATTAATTTCGGCGCCAGCGGTTGGCGCTGCACACGTATCACCAGTCGTTTGAGGCTCTACCATCGACCGCAAATCACTTTGTGAGGAGCACGGTAGTGCTATACTATAGAGCCCCAGAGAGTTCGCAAGGAAAAGGACCAAGGATGGCAGCTGTGGAGATTCCAGATAGTAGAGCGGGCGGTCTTTGCCGACTGCCATAACGTTGGTCTGCTTTCTGCAGCAGGAAATGCCTTGCCCAGGATGCTGGCGTTCTTTGGTGACTGGGCACCGTGATTGCTGATGCATAAGCGGTGAGGTGTGTTGGGCATTTCGAATTTATTTCCATCGGTCTCCTACCACCCTGTTTATGTGCTAAAGACTTACATACTTTGCGCTGCCTGGCAACTTGTTATTTTCGACACTCCCTGCACCAATACATTCCATCTTCATCTTTGAGCCCTTTTCGGGACAATGTTCCGGTAATAACCGCATCAGTTTGCAAAGCTGTGACAATTTGAATGTTTCGTATGGGCTCCAGATGAAACTTTGACCCCTACAGCTGCCTGAGGGGATTATGGGAGATGTAGTCCCACTGGGGGCAGCAGCGAGTACCCGGAGGCTGGTATTGCCGTTGGAAATATGCACAGTATATGCAACCCGGAGCCACGGGGAAGTGATATAAGTTCATGGAGCCTGCCTTAATAGTGCATATTTTTCGTGAGCATTTGGAAACATTTGTTTTACTAATGATTGCACACCGTGTGTTTTGTTCTCAGACTATACCGGATAGACTTTTTATGGTTGAACTAAGAGACAATGAAGTGGGAGCCTGTACGCCTTTTTCTGCAGCGTAATCTGCATTCAAGCAGTTTTTTTTAAATCTTCCTGTATAAAATAGACTTTCTATCAGAAAGGCAGCACATGTTGAGAGCATTTGGCGCCAATACGATGTTTCATAATGACAGTACCTCGATAGGCTAATTCAACTTGTCTATACCTCTGGCTAAAACAGGTTACAGCTTATAATTGTTTTGATGCATACATTATGAATTAGCTCACGTTTGTATTGGCATTTTCGTTTTATGTAGTTATTTACAACTTCGAATACCCTGCACTTTGCTAAGGAGGCACATGCTGCAGGCCAATACTTCTTCTATTCAGAATGCCTAAACTTGTAGTCTACCCTCTATGTTTATGTGTGCCTGAAGGAGGGAGAAGGGCTATATCTTCCTACAATGTCATGGCGCCAAAACAGAAACGTGTCTCTCCTTTTCTGCAGGGTCGTGGGTGACCTGAACAATAATAAATAAGCCTGATCCATACATGCCTCGTGTACGGGCCTCTTCTTCCTTGCAGTAGGAGTGGTTTTGTTCATATATATATATATATATATATATATATATATATATATATATATATATATATATATATATATATATATATATTTGTGCCACGAACTTCGCCAAATCCCCCAAGTCAAACTCAAAAGGAAAATAACGAAACCGGACCCGAATGGATATTTTGCAAGTTGATTTATTCCATCCTTAGTGCACGGAACACGCCGCCATGACGCGTTTCGGGACCTCAGCCCCTTGATCACATGACATGGTCGGTTACACCCCCATCATCTTTAAAGTGCTAATACACAGTCAGCTGACCCCACAGCCTGTGGAAATAAAAAACATACTTCAGCCTGGTTCAGTAGCGCTTATGTTTGACAGTATTATTGTGCATTTAACACCTAAACCACACTTAAATGGTCCAGAAACAAATTCCATAATTCACCATATTGAAAAAAATGTAATAGAACTAAACAGATTTAAAAGAGAACGTCCCTCTTGGTTCATCTGTTCAATTTGATGTTCCACATAATTCATTGTGATTCATTCCCAATAAATATATTGATTAAAATCTATAACCAACAGTTTTATATACATCACATTAAAATCATGTACAAAAATATATTATTAATTTTATATATTTTTCTCGTGCAAATCCGCTGTATATTGTGCAAATTTCGCTAAACGGGACAACATCACTGACTGAATGGGAACAAATGGTTTGGTGTCAAATTTTCACATTTTCAATACCCTGCACTTTGCTAAGGAGGCACATGCTGCAGGCCAATACTTCTTCTATTCAGAATGCCTAAACTTGTAGTCTACCCTCTATGTTTATGTGTGCCTGAAGGAGGGAGAAGGGCTATATCTTCCTACAATGTCATGGCGCCAAAACAGATTGACAAAGCCTGCTGCGCAGGCGAAACGTGTCTCTCCTTTTCTGCAGGGTCGTGGGTGACCTGAACAATAATAAATAAGCCTGATCCATACATGCCTCGTGTACGTGCCTCTTCTTCCTTGCAGTAGGAGTGGTTTTGTTCATATATATATATATATATATATCACCACAGCTTCTCCATTTTACCGGGGCCCCCGGACCTCCAGGGCGGACTCTCAAACCAGGAATGGAGATCCTGGCAATACGGAACTCTCTCCAGCAACAAACAGAGTCCAACACCGACTGATGGACAGGCAGACTTCACTGCAAGCCCCAAAATGCAATGTTTTTGTAGGGTGAGACAAAGCTTGTTTTTAGCATAGTTTGCGTGCATTTAACCAAGTCCCACTCATTGCACAAAATAAATAAATTAGCAAGTGCAGGTTGCTCCGCTCTCCACAAAATGTTCGCGTGTCCTGCGGTGCCGTCAGAGAAAGAAAACTTTCACTTCTCCCTTTCTCAAAAGGATAGCTGCCCACTAGCAAACGGAAGTCCTTATGCTGGCGCATCCTCGAGCGGTCCATGCCCCTCAGTAAATATCACCACAGCTTCTCCATTTTACCGGGGCCCCCGGACCTGCAGGGCGGACTCTCAAACCAGGAATGGAGATCCTGGCAATACGGAACTCTCTCCAGCAACAAACAGAGTCCAACACCGACTGATGGACAGGCAGACTTTTATTTCGTCATGGAAGGCGGAGGAAACACACAATCCTTACGCGTTTCAGCCGTGAGGCCTTGGTCACAGGTGAGTGTGGTTAGAAAATAGTAGTTCTCAGTGGCACGTGGCTTGTAACTTCACTGCAAGCCCCAAAATGCAATGTTTTTTAGGGTGAGACAAAGCTTGTTTTTAGCATAGTTTGCGTGCATTTAACCAAGTCCCACTCATTGCACAAAATAAATAAATTAGCAAGTGCAGGTTGCTCCGCTCTCCACAAAATGTTCGCGTGTCCTGCGGTGCCGTCAGAGAAAGAAAACTTTCACTTCTCCCTTTCTCAAAAGGATAGCTGCCCACTAGCAAACGGAAGTCCTTATGCTGGCGCATCCTCGAGCGGTCCATGCCCCTCAGTAAATATCACCACAGCTTCTCCATTTTACCGGGGCCCCCGGACCTGCAGGGCGGACTCTCAAACCAGGAATGGAGATCCTGGCAATACGGAACTCTCTCCAGCAACAAACAGAGTCCATCACCGACTGATGGACAGGCAGACTTTTATTTCGTCATGGAAGGCGGAGGAAACACACAATCCTTACGCGTTTCAGCCGTGAGGCCTTGGTCACAGGTGAGTGTGGTTAGAAAATAGTAGTTATCAGTGGTTACGTGGCTTGTAACTTCACTGCAAGCCCCAAAATGCAATGTTTTTGTAGGGTGAGACAAAGCTTGTTTTTAGCATAGTTTGCGTGCATTTAACCAAGTCCCACTCATTGCACACATATATATATATATATATATATATATATATATATATATATATATATATCACATCCACATTGGTTCACAATTCGGGACTCTGCAGCGCTCTCGTAGGTGCGTTGTCCTGCGGCTGAACCCACGCCACTAATATTTCACCAACTTCCCCCCAAGAGGGGAAAAACGGGTCACACAGCCAGTTGTAAGTTAAGCAATCTCCTTTATTTTCTTTGATTCACAGGGCAAATAGCGCAATAGATCTACGCGTTTCGGTGTGTCGCCACCTTGCTCACAATCAACGGGTTTGCCCCACCCATGTGAATTTAAAAGTCTTTTTTTCTCTATTTCCTGTCACATGTTCACAAGGATTCTAGTACTTGTAGTTCAAAGTTATTTGATTTCAGTAGACAGTTCGTGCAAATATAATCTTGTTGTCTGCCTGACACATTGTTTTTATTTTCTGACCCGGCCCTTTTTTATGTCCTTATTTACAATTGTTCTGCCTTCCAATAGGCTTTGTTGATTATTATTCAAATCCTTTTTATATGTACTTTGTCTCATTCTTTTATTTCCAAGGTCAATTATTGTTTATAGATGCACGTATAATTCCTCCGACTGATTTAATCCATTCGGATGCAGAGTCCTCAGTTTCAGAATGAATCTCGATTCAACTTGCCTCAGTTTTCTCTCACGGTCGCCCCCGCGTTCTCCTTTTGGAATTGTCTGTATGCCATAAAATTTCAGTTTTTGCCAATCTCCTTGATGGAATTGTTCCATATGTTTGGCTATGGCATTGGAGCGGTTCTTGTGGATTGTTGCCCGCATGTGTTGCAGGATTCGGTTTTTCAATTCCACTGTTGTACTGCCCACATACAGCATTGGGCATGGACACTCCACTATATAGACTGTAAATGGAGTCTTGCAGGTGATACACTGTCTGATTTGCCACTTTTTTTTTATTTTCCAATGTTATTTCTTTTGTTGGTTTTGCTATTTGGCACATTTTGCATCCGTGGCATTTTACGAATCCCATGGTTTTTAACCAGTCATCTTGTCGCTTCTTTTGGAAGTGACTATGGATTACATGGTCCTTCAGATTTCTTGTACATCTATATGTTATAATTGGATGATTTCCCACAATTTCCTTAACTGTATTATCCAATTGTAACAATTTCCAATTTTTTCTTAGGATTTTTCAAATTTTTTCACTTTCTTGGGAGAAGTCCATGTTCAAACGTATTTTTCCTTTTTCTGTATCCTCTTCAGGATTGTTTCTTTTTAGACATTCCTCCCGTGTCTTCTTCATAGCTCTTGTGAGACTTTTTCTTACAACCTGTACTGGATATTTTCTCTTTACAAATCTCTCCATGGTACTTTTGCTGCTTTTTTCCCATTGATCTTGTTTACTGCATATGCGACGGATTCTCAAAAATTCTCCATACGGTATGCTGTTCAATAAGGTTTTTTGGTGGAAGCTGGTCGCTTCTAGAGTGGCGTTAGTTGAGGTTGATTTTCTGTGGAGGGTTGTGTGAATTTGCTGATCCTTAATATAGATTTCAGTATCCAGGAAGGTGATTTTTTCTTGACTCATGGTGTAAGTAAATTTCAAATTCGTAACGCTGGTATTCATTATTTGAAAATACTCCTGGAATTCTTCCTCCGTGCCATCCCATATTATTAGTAAATCGTCAATGAACCTCTTCCAGCTCACAATTTTGTTGACTGATGATTCATGTGTCGAGTCCCATGCTATTTCTTGCTCCCACCTTCCCATTGTGAGACAGGCGTAACTGGGACTGAAGGAAAATCCCATCGCTGTCCCGCTTTATTGTTTAAAGATTTCTCCTCCAAATGTGAAAATGTTCTCTTCCAGACATGTTGAGATCATTTCCAGTAGCATCATATTATGGCTACTGAATTCCAGACTTCTCTCTTTTAAGAAAAAATTGCATGCTTTTTTTCCCATGTCATTGTCAATGAATCCACGGCATGCCCATAGAAGGGGGTGGTCTGAGTGGTAAAAACCTCCCTCACGTTTCTATCCCCAATTACTTCATGGGAACAAGATTGATATTTTTCAAGAAGCTGTGGTACAGGATATCTACAAAATCAGAGGTACAAAATACCGGGACAACTTGAAAAGGGAAGAAAGAATAGCCCTAAAAGAATTAATGGAGGACAAATCCATAACTATAAAAATGGTGGACAAGGGTGGAAACATCTTCGTCCTAAACACCACAGATTATGTATCAGAAGCCCACTCACAATTAAAGAACAAAGAATACTACAGGAAATTGGATAAAAATCCAACACAAATATTTAAAGAGAGGCTGGATAAGAAAATCTATGAGTGGCAACATCTAAATCTGATTGATGAAGTTGAGAGAAAATTCTTGATGACAGAGCACCCGATTACTGCAACGGTATATTTCTTACCCAAAGCATATAAAAACCCACTAAAACCACCAGGGCTACCCATAGTGTCTGCTAAGGGATCATTAATGGAACCAGTAGCAAATTACATTGACTATTTTCTAATGCCTTTTGTGCTTAATTTGAGCTCATATATTAAGGATACAACTGACCTTTTGAGACACCTCCAAGAACTACCATGGATATCATCCTATATGTTAATTACGATGGATGTAATATTGCTTTACACAAATATTGAAAACAACATCGGTCTCATGGCATGTGGTTTTTTCTTAAAGGAACGAGATATCCAATTTAAACATCATAACCAAATGTTAATGGACATGATCGAGATGTGTCTCACCCAAAATGTGTTCCTCTTTGGTGAAGAGATCTACCAGCAGACAGAGGGATGCGCAATGGGTTTCTCCTTCAGTCCAGGATACGCATGTCTCACAATGGGATGGTGGGAACAACAAATAGCGTGGCATCCCAACAACGACAGATTTGTAAACAAAGTCGCAAAGTGGCTAAGGTTCATTGATGATCTCCTAATAGTGTGGGATGGTACAGGGCAGGAATTTGAGGAATATTTCAAAATATTGAACTCAACGGATGCTAAAATAATATTCACGTACAGCATCAGCAATGAAACAGCTATATTCCTGGACACGGAGATCTACATTGTAAACAACAAATTAGAAACCACAATTCATAGAAAGGAGACATCAACAAACACCACCTTACATGCGGATAGTTTCCACAAATCATTGGTGAAGGACAATATCCCATATGGTGAATTTTTGAGAATACGTTGTATCTGCTCTGAACAACAAGAATGGGAGAAACATAGTATAAATACAGCAAAGAGATTCAAACATCGTGGATACAAAGAAGGCGTAATCAAAAAATGCTGGAAACGTGCCAATGAGAAAAAAAGACAGGATATTTTGGAAGACAAAACGTAAAATATCAGAAAAGTCAAATGTCACCCATTCGGAAGGCTCAACAGTGAGACTGATTCTGGATCATACCAGGGAATCAAAACAAATAGTAGGAATCCTCAAGTAAAATTGAAAGCTCCAACAATTGGATCCAACAGTTGGCAGAATAATAGGAAAACATCCAAACATTACGTTCCATCGTGCCAAAAATTTAAGAGACAAATTGGTACATAGCCACCATCAAGATCAGGACAAAAAGAGAGGGATGCATTGGTTAAAGACAAAGGGCTTCCTAAAATGCCACACATGCAAAGTTTGTCAGATTGCTAAAACCACAACAGAAGTTGTGTTACCAAACAACAAGACATGGCAAATAAAGGAACCAAAAAAGTGTAAAAGCCAATTCATTGTGTACGTGATCGAATGTCCATGCTTACTTAAATATATAGGTAGCACGAAGTGTAAGCTGAAAAAGAGAATACTCAAACAAGTGCGAGCAACGAATAACAAGGACAGGAGTAACGCGGTTGCCAAATATATGGAACTGAGCCAGGAAGGAGACTGGAAATCCCTACGATTTTATGTCCTTGAAACAATCCCCCCACATGTGAGAGGTGGGGATCGAGAGAAAAAATTGAGGTGCAGAGAATCTCGTCAAATATTGAACTTTAGAACTTTCACTCCGGGGTGCATCAATCAAAGTGAGGAATTATATGTTCATCTTTAAAAAGAACTGCATACATGACAATTATGATATAATGATGTACATCCGGATGTAGGGGAAACAATTTTTTTTTTAGTGACATGCATGGGGTGGGGGAGGTTATCTCTGGTTACAATACTTATACAGGCAGTGGTAATGCTTTTTCTTTAATGTTTTTTCTTTAATGTCTTTTCCTTGTTGTCACGTCAAATTACTATCAAAATAGTAGTTAAATGATAATGCCGTTCTAGACAATATAAATACCAAATCGCCCACTAGAGGGCTAGAATTAAAAAAACAACGTAACACAATAACGCGGTATGTAGAGAATAGAAGTCGTCAACTAATAATGAATGTGACTTTTTGGAAGGTCGAATACCTCACTGGAGGACTCAATTAAAGAAACATATGCGGAAAAAGCCTGGCTGCAAGACAATCTGTGCGATACATAAAACAGCAAAGAATTGTTTTTTTGTTTGTCTCTCTTAATAGAGGGAATCAGAGCTCCGATGCATAGAAATAAAAATAAAGCTATAACCAAGCTCACAAAACAAGACAGGCATTCCCTTCTAAATATAGTATCAAAAATAGAACGCAAGCTTGCACTGCATAAACTGCGATGTAGTGCAAACAAGTAAAATAATAAAGTTTGAGTTGACACTTTGGAAACAAAGCAGACTCTCTTTATCGAGACACAAGTCCGTTTTGAAAACAGTCAAAGGGAATGAATAACAACATCACATAATGTAAAATGAACGTGCATTATATATAAAGAAAGAGACAACTAAGTTTAAGCATAAATGAATTTTGTGACATGCCACTGCAGTATTTTTAAACCAAGTATGACACCATTCATGTTTTATGACTACAAATACCAGAAATCTGTGCTACTTAACATCGAGTGACATAAGAAGTCACATGGTTGGTTTTTTTTCACTTTTTTCACTGTTTATAGGGTGATTCAAATGTGTAACATTTACCGTGACCAAGTTATCTGTTGATAACGATATGTGTCGTTATTTCCTTTGAAAACTGGGTGCTGCTGTATAATTAAAGGAATTTTTGGGCAATACAGAATCCTGCGAATGCGTGCTACTGTTTCTTTTTCGAAGGAAGCTTTTGGTGAATAATTGAACAGTGTGGCTCTGCCGGGGCTTCGCACCGAGACAAAGAATCGCCAGGGGTCCATTAAACTGAGCCTTGCTGTGGAGATATATATATATATTACCTACTGGCGGTCGCCAGTAGGTAGTTATAGTTAGGATTATTTTGTATAGGGAATCCGCAACATTCTATTGGGAATAACTTTGGCGCCGGTTGAGGGATCTACCTGAAATTTCCTCAAATTTGCCTCGTGGCGCTCCGCTCCTGCCCTGAAAGTTTGGGGGGGATTCGTCAAGCAGGGGCCGAGATAAAAGGGGGGTCCCAAAACGTGTTTTCCCCATGTTAATTTTCTTAGGGCGGTTGGACTCACTTTTAGCCCGAACGGCTGAATGGATTTCCGCCAAACTTGGCAAAATTGTAGGGACTGGTAGCCCGATGTGCCTTTGCTATGTCTCAAGATATGTGCTCCAGTGTATTTTGAGTAATTTAGGTTCAAAAAAATATATATATCTATAAGCGCGCCCCGGTATGCGCACCGGGGCGCGCACCAGCGCGCTACGCGAGTTTGCGCGTGGAAAGCTGATTGGCTCTCGGGTGTCTGTCAACATTCCAAACAGTCCGAAGCGGCCGCCATCATGTGTCTCGGTAGGATCGAGACACAAGAGGTGGCAAAAACAAAGGGGGAAATGACCAAAAAGGGGCAGAGTAGACCCCCCTGACCCCCTGGGTTTGATGTGGGGGCCATAAAAGGGCCCCGTGGGGCAAAAAATAATAAAATTTTTTTCGATTTGCGCGGGGGGAGCGCACGGTACGCGCACCGGGAAGCGTACTATATGGCAAAAAGAATAAGATGGTTTTTTTTTTAAATGTTGCATTTTTTTATAAATTGGAGGTAGTTCTAAAAAGAACTGTTTTTTTTATTCTTTTTGTTGCTTTATATTTTTTTATTGTTTTTTTGAAGATTTTTTACTTTTTTTGGCTTTTATGAACTATTTTATATTTTTTTTGGTATTTTTATGGGGACAAACAAAAAACAGGGAATTGAAAACCGCTCAACTGGAGCAATAAAAACCAGGAAAAAATTAAGGTTTCTTTGGGCACTTGTGGTTGTCACCAGCACGGTTGATGAGTTTAATGCTTTGCTCACCATAAGTAATTGTTTTTCCACAATATGTACAAACGATTTTGTATTGTCCAAACTGAGTTTGTATGTTTGGGACCATCTCCCTTGCCTCTGGTCCCGATGGAGTGGGTTGCTTACTTTGGGAGGTGCTAGGAGAAGATTGGGGAGTGTTTCTGGTCATTTCTCAGACCTCTACCGCAGCATAGTTGTTAGGGTGCCGGCGTTGCATATGGCGAATCATGGTGTTATTGCCAAAAGAGTACTTTTTGTTAGGGTTCCCCCTGGAAAGTGCAGTGCCACAGATCAGACAAGTAACCAATGGCGCATATGGCTGAGATACCCGCCACCCCCTCTCGACACAAACCCCAAGGATGGGAAACCGGAAACGGTTCTGAACTTTTGGAAGGCGGGGGGGAGTGACCCTCCCGGCCGTATTTATTAAAATATGAAACAAAATTAAAACATTAAAATAACAGTTTCATATTATGTACAATTTCATTTCCACATTACGATGTTTGGCTAACCTTAACAGATCTCTAATACAAAGGTTCTCCTAGCCGAACTAACATCCTACAAAACATTTGACTTGAAATTGTACATCCTAACGTTAAGGGCCAACGGCAAGGTCGTAACCGGTGTCAGATCCCTAAACCAGAAATACCCCCCTCACTTGTGAGGGGGGCGACCGCACAGAGGCGTACCTCAAGTGCATCTACCAATTTCCCTTTGACTTGACGGGGGCCCCAATGAACTCGACGCCATTTAACGGTCGTCCGAGGACTCGTGTGAGGTGTCTAAAAGGTAGCGTAAACCCCCTCCCAAACCCCACACAACTTACCCCATCTGCCGTCGCAGATGTCCTGGCCCCGGGAAATTCCCCAGGAGGGCCCGTAGCCCCTCCTATCCAGGAAGGGGCCTTGACCGCCTTTCCTTTCCTTCCGGCGGCCCATCCTTAGAAGGGACCGCCTCCCCGTTGAGGGGCCAATGGCCACCTCCCCCGAGCGCTCCCATCCGTAATGGGTGACACCCCCCCATAGGGATCTTCCAATTACTGCTCACCGATCATGACCTTACCGCCACAGGCCGGATAGTTGACCGGCTATCCGGACCCCCCCCAACAACTCCTGCCTAAAGGTCATGGTTTAAACTCTTTAGCCAAGCTATGAGGTCACCTATGAGTAACTCATTGCCCACCCGGGACAAATGGACCCCATCCCCCAAATACATACTGTCCTACTTGAACGAAACAATCTACCCAATTTGTTATTTACTTTCTTTACTGAGTGATTCAGAGCAGAAACCGAAATAGCCCCCCGCCACACTTTCCGTGGAATCATATGGGACCATGCAATTGTGCACCCTGGAACTCTTCTTGCCAACCAACTTACTGTGGAGAGCATTGCCTCAAGAAGAAGTCGTCTACCAGTGGCCACCAAATCGTTGCCCCCAAGATGGACTATGATTATAGACGGCGGTGACCTTGTCCGCCCTAACAAACCCTCGAAAAAGGATTGAAACTGGTCAATACAGAGCCCGCCCCTTCCGTAGAAGGTCACCCTGTACCCGTATTCCCCAGCCATGTGAATCATGTCACCTGCTTTGAATACGTCCGCGGCACGCCTCACGTATGAGTGGCCCACGACCCACACCTCCTTTTTCGCAGCCGGTGATGTCTGACCGCTGGTCCCCAGGTGTCGGGTCGACTGCACAGTCCGCCCCGCCTCGTAAGCTTGCGCAACTGAAAACCAAACAAAAACAAGAAGCGTGAGTACATCATTACAGCTTCACAACATGTGCAACCGCACATACCTTTTATAACAGTTCGAGGACCAACGCCCCAAACGTTTTACTTTTTCAACACTCAGACCCCTGGCTGTAGCCTCAGTAGCAGCCCCTATCCGAAAGGAATGGGTCCCGAACTCGCCGGGGTTCAAGCCCGCGGCCGAAATTGACATCGCAAGCACCCGCTGGAACTGAAACCTCGTCAGTGGGGTGGCGTCAGCGTGTCTCAACAAGGTCCCCCCCCATGATGCCACCCTCTGCGCTAAATATTCCTCTACGCAAACAACAGGGCACATGGAAGACCCGGGAATCCTCTGAATGATTATGCAGTCCCCAATCGCGCCCTGATCGGTTTTGGACCTGACAAACGAGACCGTCATCGTCTCCACCTTGACCTGAATGTGCTCTCGGCACAGTCCCCCCATCGTATCCTGCTTGTTCTTCACCACTAGTTCGCTTACCCGCATAGCCCCATGGAATGCTAGCGCAAATGCGGCTCGGAATAACACTGTTTCATACTGGGATGAACACGTTGCAGGGAGTACGGACAATAACAGGGCCAACCTATCCAGACCTATCGGGTGCCTCTCATCTACTCTGCGACCCTCAAGGCGTTGCCACCCACGTAGCGCTTTCTGCACCACAAAAGACGCTGTCGTGTCCTGGATCCCATGAGCCTTTGCCATAAAGGAAATGGCGGCCCAATGCCTCTGGGCCGTAGCTACTGATTTGCCTGCCTGATGTAAAGACAGCAAAAATTTTACGACAAGCTCTTCCTGTCCCCAAAGCTCCCCCCCAGCAGAACCCAAAAAGGACAAATAGGAACGGAACGCCCCTTCATATGCCTTCCTTGTCCTGGGTGCTAAACTCTCTCCCACGAGGTTTTGTAGTTCGGGGCACCGAGAGACCAGAGAGCTTCGGGAAAGGGTGCCGCCACCGGGTCCGCTGTGGGCAGAAAACCCCAGAAGGCCTGCATACGGAAACGAGAAAGCGCATCAGCCGCTTGGTTCAGTATCCCCGGGACATGGCTTGCCCTAAAGAGCACATTCAACTGCATACACAATAACACAATTTCTTTGAGCAGTCTCAGAATCCATTTGCAACGTGCTGCCTGACTATTGATACACTCAACCACAGACATGTTATCAGACTAGAACACCACAGAGTGATCCCGAAACCCCTCCGGCCATGTTTTCAAGGCCACCAAAATAGGGAAGAGTTCAAGAAAAGCAATGTTACTCGTCAGCCCGCACTCGTGCCACCATGACGGCCATTTTTGAGCCGACCATTGTGTACCAAATATGGCACCAAAACCTATACTCCCCGCCAAATCTGTCCAAAGCCCCAGCTCCTCGGAGGACACCGCCGGTTTGTTCCAGACAATTCGACCATTGAAATCCGCCAGAAATGCCAACCAAATGCGCATGTCCTGGCGAACCTCTGCCGAGAGCCTCGTGCGGTGATGTCCTTCCTTCAGGCCGACCATGGCTTGTGCAATCGAGCGGGAAAAGGGGCGGGCCATTGGCATTACTCTCAGGGCAAAATTCAACTGGCCCACCACTTGTTGCAATTGATGCAGGTTTACTTTCGTCGCACGAATACATGTTTCAAGGGATGTCCTGAATTTTAACACTTTTTCCCTGGGTAATCTAAAACAACCTTCTTCCGAGTCGAGCTCGATCCCCAGAAACTCGAGCAAAGTTGAGGGACCCACAGTCTTACCTGGCGCCAATGGCACACCAAAATGATTCATTAAGACACAAAATTCATGTAAGGCCTGTCCACATTCAGGATCCCCGGCTGCCCCCAAGAACAGAAAGTCATCGAGATAATGCATAACATGCTGAAAACCCGTCTTCCTTGTGAATACCCATTGCAGAAAACAACTGAACTTTTCAAAATAGGCACAGGATATAGAGCACCCCATTGGCATACATCTATCCATGTAATAGCGACCCTGAAACATAAAACCAAGGAGACGCTGATCGTCTGGGTGCACCGGGAGCAACCGGAACGCTGACTCGATGTCTGATTTTGCCATCAGCGCCCCGGGCCCCAGGCGATTCAACATGGCGACGGCCTCATCGAAAGATGCGTACCGCACCGAACACACTTCCGGGTCTATCGCATCATTCACGGAAAGACCACGTGGGGCTGACAAGTTAAGTATTAGCCGAAACTCACCCGGGTCCTTCTTGGGGACCACCCCTAGAGGGGAACAAACAAAGTTAGCAACCGGTGGCAAATCAAATGGACCGGCGACACGACCTCGAGTCACCTCCTTCCCAATCTTTACCTGTACCACCGCTGTATGCTGCAAGACCGACAGTTGGTTCTTACAGTTTGCTACACCCTGAAAATCCCCCACTGGGATGCGGAAACCATATGAAAACCCGTTACGCAACACCCCAGCGGAAGCATGATCCGGGTATTCGTTGAGCCAAGGAATCATTGCCATGGTATCAATCGGAGTAGGTAAAGGAGCCCCTCGGACTATTTCAGACCTGTTTGGCGCTTCCCCTACCACCGTTATCACCCGTCTTGGCTCTGCACATGGACTCAGGATGGGATGGCTGCCCACACCCTCCACATTCATGTCTGAACTTGCATGACCCCTGGGGCCTCGTACATTTTCCCCTGTTAAAATTCCAACAAATCCCCCTTTTACCTGCGTTGCCACTCGACTTCGAGTGGTGCTCGTTAACTGCACCCGTCCGAAAGGGTGTCCCAGAGGATTGGCGGGAAGATTCACCCCCGTTACTCCCTGACAATGGCACTTTTAACATTCCTGAACTCTCCATTTTCTGCCACGAGACGGAGTCGAAACAATCCCATGTTAGAACTGGGTCGTGCTCCTTAGCTTTTCTAAAAATATTGTCATAACAGAACCACTGATTGCCCTCGTACGCCAGAGAATACTCCATGATACGTGACTGATAGATAGGCAACTCGGTCAACAACTCGGGCCTGCGCTCACCCACGATGGAGGTAAAAATGCCCCACGCTCTGTCCCAAGTACCTATGCTTTCGTCAACCTTAAAGGCGGCCATTTTTGCGCGCCAAACACTCGGATGCATGAGCTCCTTTTGGCTCTTCACATGCTCCATCTCGTAATGGTCGGTAAGCAAAGAAAACATGTTCACATACTTATCCGCCCAAATCTTTTCCTTAATTTCCAGTGGAACATGCTGGGCCACTTTCTCCCTTCGTGAAGGTACAGACCCCTCCCCCGCAATCGGCAATGGCCGCTTACCTGAACTAGATGCTGCATTTGCTGCCGAACTTGGGCCTGCTGCATTTTCCGCCGCCGGAACTTGCGGGGGAACAGAAGATGGTGCCTTCGCAGCCTCTCTAGATTCCCGCAGTTGTCTCATTACTGCCCGGGCGTCGTCAGCCGAGGTGCCCTCACTATCTTTTCCCAACCACGCTGCTAATTGCGCCGCCAACTCGGGAGGCATATCTTCCCCATTCACGGGGGTGACCACCACGGGGATCGGATGCCCCTCCTTCGGAACCGAGGTTGGCTCCTCAAGTGGGGTATCGGGAACCGGGGTTTCCCCCCCAAGTGCCCCCCTTTTGGACCTCTTGCCTCTCCCGCCAGGGACTACTCCTGGCAAAGCTGGTCCGATGACTCGCTTCGGTCCTCCCTCCCCGTTCTTAGCCGCCATCTGCTTCTTCAAATCGGCTACCTCCTTTATGAGCATGCGGAGCATCTGATCGGAACCGACCCGCTTTCCGACCTTCTTGCCTGGCATTCTCAAACGAAGATATCTGTAAAACAAAGAGAAAGATTACAACGCTCAAAATTGGCTCTTCGTTCCGTCTCGAGCTCACGTGCAGCGGGGAGGTGCAGCTTCAGAGCACAGGAACAAGAGGATGCTTTCTTGACTTGCTGCTCCTTTTATCCGTCTTCGGGCGGGCGTAAACCCGCCTCCGCCTGCCTCCGAGGGCGTGGCCGTCCGCGTCAGTGCCTAGGACAACCCACTCCAGGGCGGGAAAAAGGCGCGCCCCGGCTACGCCGCTTCGGCCATACCAGCCGAGACTCGCCTCCCGCCCAAGATGGCCTCCCGGGGGGATCGGGGCACTCCACCATACGTTCGGGGGGACCGAATGGTCGCCCCTTTCCATTCACTTTCTTGAGGCCCTTTGGGATTTTAAAAAAACTCCCATACAATGTGCTCCTTTGGCTTGTAGGGGGTAGTATCTTCTGGCAGGTACTCCCTGTGCTCCTCTTCCTCCTCCTCCTCCTCTTCATGTCCACCACTGTGGTGTGGTGGTGGTCCTTGTGGTGGTGGTGGTGGTGGCTGAGATGCTCCTGCTGCTGCTGCTACTGAAGCCATTTCTCACAAACAGGTCTTCCTCAGTCAAAGAACAAAGTGAGAATGAGGAAAACAGGTGGGGGCTTTCATCATTTGGAGAAAAAAACTGTCCTGAACCAATGAAAAGTGTTATTTTCAGGCCACAAGACCCGGGATAACATCATTTGGAAACAAAAACTGTCTTGAACGAATGAAAAGTGTTATTTTTAGGTCACATGACCCGACATGCTTACGCTACGCTCCCCGGGGCGCGCTCCGACGCGCTTATGCTACGCGCCCTAGGGCGCGCACCAGGGCGCTTACGTAGCACGATCGTATACGCTCGAGTGCTTCCGGGTGCGCTTACGCCGTGCGTATCACGCGGACACGGCTACGCGATACGTCACAATGATGTTTTCGTTCGCGGCAACAGCGCTAACGGGACGCTCACCGGTACGCGCACCGGGGCGCGTCGGGAAACTGCGCTTTCCGGTGCGCTCCAGGGCAAAAAAAAAAAATGAAGAATATACATAAAAAAAATAGTGTTACATTAATATACAATATAGGATTCATTATAAAAAATATTATATTACATAGCTATAGAAATTTGCAATTAAAAACCTTTGAAATTCACTGAAAAAACACATAGGTTTGAGGCCCTATATATAGTTAGGAATTAGCATTTAAAAACCTATGAAATTCACTGCAAAAACCATAGGTTTCACACCAGTTATAGTTAGGAATTTGCATTTAAAAAACCTATTAAATTAACTGAAAAAACCATAGGTTTCACACCAGTTATAGTTAGGAATTTGCCTTTAAAAAAACGATTAAATTCACTGAAAAAACCATAGGTTTCACACCAGTTATAGTTAGATGGAAATTTTACTGACATAAAACCATTGAAATTCCCACTTTATAGTTAGTTGGACTCACTATAACTTGCGCGCCTGCAATGCACTGCTGATGACGTCACATATTACATCACTCATGACATGGTCAGTGACATCACTCATGACATCACTGATGACCCCATCCAGTGAATGTGTGTCTTTCTGAAAAATAAATACGTCGATTGGCGCCAGCACACAGACCGAAAGAGGCACAAGGAGCGCGGAGGAGAGTCGGATGGTGTCGCTGCCTAGATGTTAACTCCCATCTACCCACTGGGGACTTTGAATGATTATCGTCAAGCAATCCACTCGGATAACAATGTAAGGCACTACAGCAACCAGCAGGCAGCGTGACAGTTTACGCCCACTGGGGTGTGTTGGTGAAAAGAAATACAGGTGCTCTGACTCTGCTTGCACCATTCATTGAGTCAGCCTGTGAAGAAGTGCGTACAGCGCACGAAACGCGTAGGCGAATTGACTTTATTTTCAGATGTTTGTTTGCACGTGGCAGCTGCAGCTCTCCCAATAAACCGTGAAGACCTTACCTGGTGTCTTGTGGCTTTCACCAAGGGGACAACTCTTGTGATTTGTATTGATGCGGCTAGTCCTGCCGCGGTGGAAGCCCTGCTGATTTTTCGGTCTGTGTGCTGGCGCCAATCGACGTCGGCATTTGGAGGCACAAGGAGTGGGGAGGAGAGTCGGATGGTGTCGCTGCCTAGATGTTAATTCCCATCTACCCACTGGGGACTTTGAATAAACTTTTAATGATTATCGGCAAGCAATCCACTTGGATAATAATGTAAGGCACTACAGCAACCAGCAGGCAGCGTGACTGTTTACGCCCACTGGGGTCTGTTGGGGAAATGAAATACAGGTGCTCTGACTCTGCTTGCACCATTCATTGAGTCAGCCTGTGAAGAAGTGCGTACAGCGCACGAAACGCGTCGGCGAATTGACTTTATTTTCAGATGTTTGTTTGCACGTGGCAGCTGCAGCTCTCCCAATAAACCGTCAAGACCTTACCTGGTGTCTTGTGGCTTTCACCAAGGGGACAACTCTTGTGATTTGTATTGATGCGGCTAGTCCGGCCGCGGTGCAAGCCCTGCTAATATTCCGGTCTGTGTGCTGGTGCCAATCGACGTCGGCATTTGGAGGCACAAGGAGCGGGGAGGAGAATCGGATGGTGTCGCTGCCTAGATGTTAACTCCCATCTACCCACTGGGGACTTTGAATAAACTTTGAATGAATATCGGCAAGCAATCCACTCGGATAACAATGTAAGGCACTACAGCAACCAGCAGGCAGCGTGACTGTTTATGCCCACTGGGGCCTGTTGGTGAAATGAAATACAGGTGCTCTGACTCTGCTTGCACCATTCATTGAGTCAGCCTGTGAAGAAGTGCGTACAGCACACGAAACGCGTCGGCGAATTGACTTTATTTTCAGATGTTTGTTTGCACGTGGCAGCTGCAGCTCTCCCAATAAACCGCCAAGGCCTTACCTGGTGTCTTGTGGCTTTCACCAAGGGGACAACTCTTGTGATTTGTATTGATGCGGCTAGTCCGGCCGCGGTGGAAGCCCTGCTGATTTTTCGGTCTGTGTGCTGGCGCCAATCAACGTCGGCATTTGGAGGCACAAGGAGCGGGGAGGAGAGTCGGATGGTGTCGCTGCCTAGATGTTAACTCCCATCTACCCACTGGGGACTTTGAATAAACTTTGAATGATTATCGTCAAGCAATCCACTCGGATAACAATGTAAGGCACTACAGCAACCAGCAGGCAGCATGACAGTTTACGCCCACTGGGGTGTGTTGGTGAAATGAAATACAGGTGCTCTGACTCTGCTTGCACCATTCATTGAGTCAGCCTGTGAAGAAGTGCATACAGCGAACGAAACGTGTCGGCGAATTGACTTTATTTTCAGATGTTTGTATGCACGTGGCATCTGCAGCTCTCCCAATAAACCGTCAAGACCTTACCTGGTGTCTTGTGGCTTTCATCAAGGGGACAACTCTTATGATTTGTATTGATGCGGCTAGTCCGGCCGCGGTGGAAGCCCTGCTGATTTTTCGGTCTGTGTGCTGGCGCCAATCGACGTCGGCATTTGGAGGCACAAGGAGCGGAAAGGAGAGTCGGATGGTGTTGCTGCCTAGATGTTAACTCCTATCTACCCACTGGGGACTTTGAATAAACTTTGAATGATTATCGTCAAGCAATCCACTCGGATAACAATGTAAGGCACTACAGCAACCAGCAGGCAGCGTGACTGTTTACGCCCACTGGGGCATGTTTGTGAAATGAAATACAGGTGCTCTGACTCTGCTTGCACCATTCATTGAGTCAGCCTGTGAAGAAGTGCGTACAGCGCACGAAACGCGTCGGCGAATTGACTTTATTTTCAGATGTTTGTTTGCACGTGGCAGCTGCAGCTCTCCCAATAAACCTTCAAGACCTTACCTGGTGTCTTGTGGCTTTCACCAAGGGGACAACTCTTGGATTTATATATATATATATGTATATATTCAGTTCCACAAGACCCCTAGCGAGGCGCACTCATAGGTCGGTGTTTGTAGGGTCAAGGAAGGGCCTCATCACATTTCTCGTCAGCAGTCACCTGACGCGTTTCGGGCCAACGCCCTTCATCATAGGTATCACTGCACAGATCAAACAACCAGCATTTGGATTCTCCAGCGTCTTCCCTTTTTTATTTAAGTACGATCACACACAGGTGAGTAATACCGCATTGAATACTGGGACTGGTAGTCCAAAACAATCAAACCCCCGTGGGCTGCTGGCAGTCTGTTCTGTAAATATCAAAGTTCATCATAAAATGTTCAAGGAGCACCTTCCCCCATGCTGCCGCTCACCAGTCTATTCCGCTCCGCTGTCATCACAAACAGCCGCGGAACCGCATCACATCAGCAGCGGTGCAGCCTCCCGACCGGGAAGGCCGGATTAAATTCAGTTCCACAAGACCCCTAGCGAGGCGCACTCATCGGTCGGTGTTTGTAGGGTCAAGGAAGGGCCTCATCACATTTCTCGTCAGCAGTCACCTGACGCGTTTCGGGCCAACGCCCTTCATCATAGGTATCACTGCACAGATCAAACAACCAGCATGTGGATTCTCCAGCGTCTTCCCTTTTTTATTTAAGTACGATCACACACAGGTGAGTAATACCGCATTGAATCCCTGGGACTGGTAGTCCAAAACAATCAAACCCCCGTGGGCTGCTGGCAGTCTGTTCTGTAAATATCAAAGTTCATCATAAAATGTTCAAGGAGCACCTTCCCCCATGCTGCCGCTCACCAGTCTATTCCGCTCCGCTGTCATCACAAACAGCCGCGGAACCGCATCACATCAGCAGTGGTGCAGCCTCCCGACCGGAAAGGCCGGATTAAATTCAGTTCCACAAGACCCCTAGCGAGGCGCACTCATAGGTCGGTGTTTGTAGGGTCAAGGAAAGGGCCTCATCACATTTCTCGTCAGCAGTCACCTGACGCGTTTCGGGCCAAGGCCCTTCATCATAGGTATCACTGCACAGATCAAACAACCAGCATTTGGATTCTCCAGCGTCTTCCCTTTTTATTTAAGTACGATCACACACAGGTGAGTAATACCGCATTGAATACTGGGACTGGTAGTCCAAAACAATCAAACCCCCGTGGGCTGCTGGCAGTCTGTTCTGTAAATATCAAAGTTCATCATAAAATGTTCAAGGAGCACCTTCCCCCATGCTGCCGCTCACCAGTCTATTCCGCTCCGCTGTCATCACAAACAGCCGCGGAACCGCATCATATCAGCAGCGGTGCAGCCTCCCGACCGGGAAGGCCGGATTAAATTCAGTTCCACAAGACCCCTAGCGAGGCGCACTCATAGGTCGGTGTTTGTAGGGTCAAGGAAGGGCCTCATCACATTTCTCGTCAGCAGTCACCTGACGCGTTTCGGGCCAACGCCCTTCATCATAGGTATCACTGCACAGATCAAACAACCAGCATTTGGATTCTCCAGCGTCTTCCCTTTTTATTTAAGTACGATCACACACAGGTGAGTAATACCGCATTGAATACTGGGACTGGTAGTCCAAAACAATCAAACCCCCGTGGGCTGCTGGCAGTCTGTTCTGTAAATATCAAAGTTCATCATAAAATGTTCAAGGAGCACCTTCCCCCATGCTGCCGCTCACCAGTCTATTCCGCTCCGCTGTCATCACAAACAGCCGCGGAACCGCATCACATCAGCAGCGGTGCAGCCTCCCGACCGGGAAGGCCGGATTAAATTCAGTTCCACAAGACCCCTAGCGAGGCGCACTCATAGGTCGGTGTTTGTAGGGTCAAGGAAGGGCCTCATCACATTTCTCGTCAGCAGTCACCTGACGCGTTTCGGGCCAACGCCCTTCATCATAGGTATCACTGCACAGATCAAACAACCAGCATTTGGATTCTCCAGCGTCTTCCCTTTTTATTTAAGTACGATCACACACAGGTGAGTAATACCGCATTGAATACTGGGACTGGTAGTCCAAAACAATCAAACCCCCGTGGGCTGCTGGCAGTCTGTTCTGTAAATATCAAAGTTCATCATAAAATGTTCAAGGAGCACCTTCCCCCATGCTGCCGCTCACCAGTCTATTCCGCTCCGCTGTCATCACAAACAGCCGCGGAAACGCATCACATCAGCAGCAGTGCAGCCTCCCGACCGGGAAGGCCGGATTAAATTCAGTTCCACAAGACCCCTAGCGAGGCGCACTCATAGGTCGGCGTTTGTAGGGTCAAGGAAGGGCCTCATCACATTTCTCGTCAGCAGTCACCTGACGCGTTTCGGGCCAACGCCCTTCATCATAGGTATCACTGCACAGATCAAACAACCAGCATTTGGATTCTCCAGCGTCTTCCCTTTTTATTTAAGTACGATCACACACAGGTGAGTAATACCGCATTGAATACTGGGACTGGCAGTCCAAAACAATCAAACCCCCGTGGGCTGCTGGCAGTCTGTTCTGTAAATATCAAAGTCCATCATAAAATGTTCAAGGAGCACCTTCCCCCATGCTGCCGCTCACCAGTCTATTCCGCTCCGCTGTCATCACAAACAGCCGCGGAACCGCATCACATCAGCAGCGGTGCAGCCTCCCGACCGGGAAGGCCGGATTAAATTCAGTTCCACAAGACCCCTAGCGAGGCGCACTCATAGGTCGGTGTTTGTAGGGTCAAGGAAGGGCCTCATCACATTTCTCGTCAGCAGTCACCTGACGCGTTTCGGGCCAACGCCCTTCATCATAGGTATCACTGCACAGATCAAACAACCAGCATTTGGATTCTCCAGCGTCTTCCCTTTTTATTTAAGTACGATCACACACAGGTGAGTAATACCGCATTGAATACTGGGACTGGTAGTCCAAAACAATCAAACCCCCTTGGGCTGCTGGCAGTCTGTTCTGTAAATATCAAAGTTCATCATAAAATGTTCAAGGAGCACCTTCCCCCATGCTGCCGCTCACCAGTCTATTCCGCTCCGCTGTCATCACAAACAGCCGCGGAACCGCATCACATCAGCAGCGGTGCAGCCTCCCGACCGGGAAGGCCGGATTAAATTCAGTTCCACAAGACCCCTAGCGAGGCGCACTCATAGGTCGGTGTTTGTAGGGTCAAGGAAGGGCCTCATCACATTTCTCGTCAGCAGTCACCTGACGCGTTTCGGGCCAACGCCCTTCATCATAGGTATCACTGCACAGATCAAACAACAAGCATTTGGATTCTCCAGCGTCTTCCCTTTTTATTTAAGTACGATCACACACAGGTGAGTAATACCGCATTGAATACTGGGACTGGTAGTCCAAAACAATCAAACCCCCGTGGGCTGCTGGCAGTCTGTTCTGTAAATATCAAAGTTCATCATAAAATGTTCAAGGAGCACCTTCCCCCATGCTGCCGCTCACCAGTCTATTCCGCTCCGCTGTCATCACAAACAGCCGCGGAACCACATCACATCAGCAGCGGTGCAGCCTCCCGACCGGGAAGGCCGGATTAAATTCAGTTCCACAAGACCCCTAGCGAGGCGCACTCATAGGTTGGTGTTTGTAGGGTCAAGGAAGGGCCTCATCACATTTCTCGTCAGCAGTCACCTGACGCGTTTCGGGCCAACGCCCTTCATCATAGGTATCACTGCACAGATCAAACAACCAGCATTTGGATTCTCCAGCGTAGTCCCAGTATTCAATGCGGTATTACTCACCTGTGTGTGATCGTACTTAAATAAAAAGGGAAGACGCTGGAGAATCCAAATGCTGGTTGTTTGATCTGTGCAGTGATACCTATGATGAAGGGCGTTGGCCCGAAACGCGTCAGGTGACTGCTGACGAGAAATGTGATGAGGCCCTTCCTTGACCCTACAAACACCGACCTATGAGTGCGCCTCGCTAGGGGTCTTGTGGAACTGAATTTAATCCGGCCTTCCCAGTCGGGAGGCTGCACCGCTGCTGATGTGATGCGGTTCCGCGGCTGTTTGTGATGACAGCGGAGCGGAATAGACTGGTGAGCGGCAGCATGGGGGAAGGTGCTCCTTGAACATTTTATGATGAACTTTGATATTTACAGAACAGACTGCCAGCAGCCCACGGGGGTTTGATTGTTTTGGACTACCAGTCCCAGTATTCAATGCGGTATTACTCACCTGTGTGTGATCGTACTTAAATAAAAAGGGAAGACGCTGGAGAATCCAAATGCTGGTTGTTTGATCTGTGCAGTGATACCTATGATGACGGGCGTTGGCCCGAAACGCGTCAGGTGACTGCTGACGAGAAATGTGATGAGGCCCTTCCTTGACCCTACAAACACCGACCTATGAGTGCGCCTCGCTAGGGGTCTTGTGGAACTGAATTTAATCCGGCCTTCCCGGTCGGGAGGCTGCACCGCTGCTGATGTGATGCGGTTCCGCGGCTGTTTGTGATGACAGCGGAGCGGAATAGACTGGTGAGCGGCAGCATGGGGGAAGGGGCTCCTTGAACATTTTATGATGAACTTTGATATTTACAGAACAGACTGCCAGCAGCCCACGGGGGTTTGATTGTTTTGGACTACCAGTCCCAGTATTCAATGCGGTATTACTCACCTGTGTGTGATCGTACTTAAATAAAAAGGGAAGACGCTGGAGAATCCAAATGCTGGTTGTTTGATCTGTGCAGTGATACCTATGATGAAGGGCGTTGGCCCGAAACGCGTCAGGTGACTGCTGACGAGAAATGTGATGAGGCCCTTCCTTGACCCTACAAACACCGACCTATGAGTGCGCCTCGCTAGGGGTCTTGTGGAACTGAATTTAATCCGGCCTTCCCGGTCGGGAGGCTGCACCGCTGCTGATGTGATGCGGTTCCGCGGCTGTTTGTGATGACAGCGGAGCGGAATAGACTGGTGAGCGGCAGCATGGGGGAAGGTGCTCCTTGAACATTTTATGATGAACTTTGATATTTACAGAACAGACTGCCAGCAGCCCACGGGGGTTTGATTGTTTTGGACTACCAGTCCCAGTATTCAATGCGGTATTACTCACCTGTGTGTGATCGTACTTAAATAAAAAGGGAAGACGCTGGAGAATCCAAATGCTGGTTGTTTGATCTGTGCAGTGATACCTATGATGAAGGGCGTTGGCCCGAAACGCGCCAGGTGACTGCTGACGAGAAATGTGATGAGGCCCTTCCTTGACCCTACAAACACCGACCTATGAGTGCGCCTTGCTAGGGGTCTTGTGGAACTGAATATATGTATATATATATATATATATATATATGTACGACAATGTTCCTGTTCACCACTCCACGGTGAAACAAACCAGGTAAGGACCTCTTAAACGTGACTTCTTCAAAGTAGGCAGAAAAAAGCAGCAAGGTGCATTTAAGAATGAGTGGGTGTATGAGGGTCTGAATAGATCCTTTAGTAGGTGCATGACTGACTTAATAAGTGAGTGATTAAAGGTGTGTTTCTGAATGAATGGGTTAATGACTAATCTGTGTGAATGCCTGTATCCGTCTGTCTGTTGGCGTGTAAGTGGCTGCATTGATTGGTGAGTAGCTACACAAATGTCTATATATGTTTTTGATTGGCTGTCTGAGTACCTGTATGGGTGCCTGAGTTTCTGTGTGTGTGGGTGAGGGGCTGTGTGACTCCCTGCATGGATGTATGAGTGGGTGAATCCCTAGGTGTATGCGTTTATGTTTGCGTCTTTGAGAAGCTGTATGGGTAGAGTGTGTGTATGGCTGTGTTGCTGATTGAATGGATTCTCAGTGGTACATGTGTGAGTAACTACATATGTTAAAGGCATTACATGTGAGTGTTGGAGAATATAAATGACTATATGGGATAGTGAGTGATTGTGGGAGTGGCTGTATAGACGAGTATGTGCTTGTGTCACTGATTATATAAGAGAGTAAGTGTTCGTATATGTATGAATAAGTTAGGTGGAGTGTGAGTGATTCTGTGCATGACTGACTAGGTGTGTGAGCAACTCTATGGGTGAGTGTAATTGTAATTGTAATTGTAAAAGTATTTATTGAGCGCGGTTGCTGCCCGCAGGCGTCCAAGC
Organism: Lissotriton vulgaris; assembly: GCF_964263255.1. Taxonomy (NCBI): domain Eukaryota; kingdom Metazoa; phylum Chordata; class Amphibia; order Caudata; family Salamandridae; genus Lissotriton; species Lissotriton vulgaris. The sequence continues at coordinate 334,564,307 of NC_141685.1, forward strand.
GCTGGGTTGAAGGGAAGTGACTGGAAAGGAGCTTAAGTACATAGGATTGAGCAAACAGCAGTGTCTTTAGATTTTTCCGGAATGCGAGGAGGTCTGGGTTGGAACGGAGTGAGATGGGAAGAGCATTCCAGAGCCTGGCGGTGTTCAAGGAGAACAGCCTACCTCCAGACCTGGCTCGCTTCACTCTGGGAACAACGGCGAGGAATGCCTCCGTCGACCGAAGGTTCCTCTTTGGGTGGTAGGGGGTGACCAGATCGGTGTTTATGGCAGGGCCCGTTTTCCAAAAGGCGCGGTGCGCCTAGCATAGCGCCTTAAAGGCCACTCTCTGCCTCACTGGCAGCCAGTGGAGATTTTTTAGAACAGGTTTGGCCGACTGGGTGCGCGGAATTTTCAGCTGGGTGCGTGCTGCGCAATTTTGAACAATTTGCAATTTCCTGAGGGTCATCTCCAGGGCCCCCTAGTATAGTGCATTGTTTGAGTCCAGGCGGGATTGGATAAGACCTTGTACTGCCACCTTTTTGGTGGTGGTGTGTGAGTGTCTGCATGGGTATATGAGTGCCTATGATAGAGGCTGTATTGAGCAGTGACTGCATGTATGAGTGACTGTGTGGATGAGTGAGTGGATGTGTGTGTAGACCTAGGAATCAGTGAGTGTGTATTTACTAACTTGTATTGGTGTGTCTATGGTATCGAGAATGGTAGTCTGTATTTTAGAGTGGGTGTATCAAAGATTATATTAGGGCGTAAGGATGTGCATCAGATGATCATGTGGATGATATCATCAGTAATGTCATCAGCGATGTCATTTGAGATGTCATCAGTGATGTAATCAGTGATGTCACTGACCATGTCATGAGTGATGTAATTTGTGACGTCATCAGCAGTGCATTTCTGGGGCGCGAGTTATAGTTAGCTGAACTCACTATAACAGCAGAATTTTTCTGGTTTTGTATGAGTGAAATGTCCAACTAACTATAACATCCCTGAAACCTGTGGTTTTTCAGTGAATTTCTAAGGTATTTTAAATGCTCATTTCTAACTACAACGTCCCTGAAACCTATGTTTATATATATATAATTCAATGCATAACATGTTCATAGGTCACTGCATAGTTTTCATATAAGTTATTTGATTAGATGCTTATGGGTCTCTGTTTTATTTATCTATCACAATATGTAATTGTAATAACTATTTTATCTACAAGTGCTACGCTATTCAAATATTGAGGAAAGATCAAATTAAAATAAAAAAGTTATAAAAATATGCAAATAAATTAGCTTGAAAGTCTGAGTTTATACAATATACATTTAAATCTCAATATATCATCTTCCTTATACATGTTTACCCTTTCTATATGGTTATGTATCGATAAATGTATTAGTTTATTACTACTGTAGAAGAAGAAACGAAAAACACATTTGACTCTCTCCAATGCACTACTCAGCCTCACCCTATATCACTCTCAATATATCCTCTACCTCCACTCTCTGTATCATCCCAAACTTCATTTACTACTATGATCTCCAAATGAACCCTTTCTAGACTCTTCCCTCCTCTATCCCTCCTAGGCCTACCCCAAACCTCATTACTACTTTGATTTCTCAAACAACCCTTTCTAAATTCTTCCCTTGTGTTTCCCTCCTTGGACTCATCCCTAACCTCATTTTGCTACTATGTTTCCCTAATCCCTTTCTAGAGACTCTTCCTTCCTCCAGCTCTCCTTTGACTCATCCCACACCTCATTTTACTACTTTAATCTCCCAATAAACACTTTCTAGATTCTTCCCTCTTCTATCCCTCCTTCGTTCTATTCTATCCAACTAACAGACTCGACTATCCACTGCTCAAATTTCCATATACTAAGCCACCACTGATCCTTTTGGGTTCCGGAATAGCATGCTGCTCACCGAAAAGTGCTTTATCTCCTTCTCAGGGGTAGTAAGCGCTATATAAATACAACTACAATTACAATTCTGTGGTGTCATTGGGTGTTGAACTTCTACATCCAATAGTATCAGTGAGATGTAAAAATTTAAGTATTCTGTGCAGCCATTGCAGTGTCTAACTTCAACATCTGACAATATTATTGTGATGTTAAATGTCTGCATTCTGTGCTGCCCCTGTGATGCTAAACTTCAACATCTGGCAATAGCAATGTGATGTCAAAATGTAGGCATTCTGTGCTGACCCTGTAATGCAGAACTTCAACATCTGGCAAAATCAGTGTGATTTCAAAATGTGGGCATTCTATGCTGCCCCTGCGGTGCTGAACTTCAACATCTGGCAATGTCAATGTGATGTCAAAACGTGGGCATTCTGTGCTGTCCTGTGATGCCGAACATTAACACCTGTCAATGTCAGTGTGATGTAAAAATGTAAGCATTCTGTGCAGCCACCGTAGTGCCAAACTTTAACATTTGGCACTGTTAGTGTGATGTAAAAATGTAAGCATTCTGTGCTGCCACTTCGGTGCCAAATTTCAGCATCTGGTATTATCAGTGTGATGTTAAATGTATGCATTCTGTGTTGCCACTTCAGTGTCGAACAATAACACCCGTCAATATCAGTGAGATGTAAAAATATAAGTATTCTGTGATGCCACTGCGGTGCTGAACTTAAACATCTAGCAATGTCAGTGTGATGTAAAAATAAAAGCATTCTGTGCTGGCGCTGGGGTCCCGAACATCAGCATTGGCCAATACCAGTGTGATGTTAAAATGTCTGTATTCTGTGCAGCCACTGCAGTGCGGAACTTCACAAATCTGGCAATATCAGTGTGATGTCAAAATGTAAGCATTCTGGGCCCGATTCACAGAATAAACTTAAGACTCAATCCTAAATTTACTACTATTTTGGTATTCACAGAATGCACTTACTACTTTTGGCATTCACAGAATGAACTTACTACTTTTGGTATTCACAGAAGTTAGGATTTTGTCTTAAATCTGTCTTCAGTCTGTCTTAAGTTTGTTTTAAGACAAACTTAAGACAACATCCTAACTTCTGTGAATACCAAAAGTAGTAAGTGCATTCTGTGAATGCCAAAAGTAGTAAGTGCATTCTGTGAATACCAAAATAGTAGTAAGTTTAGGATTGAGTCTTAAATTCATTCTGTGAATCGGGCCCTCTGTGCTGCCACTGCAGTGCCAAACATCAACATCTGGATATATCAGTGTGATGTCAAAATGTAAGCATTCTGTGCAGTCACTGCAGTGCCAAACTTCAAATATCTGGCAATATCAGTGTGAATTTAAATGTCTCCATTCTAGTGACACCCGATGCAGGTAAGAGCGGTGGGGCTGGTTGTACTCCACAAATAACAACGAGGGAATTTTTTTTAAAAAAGAAAGAAACCCACTTACCTTGCGCTCACCGCATCACTGACTCGACGATGTGTTGAGCGCAAGGTTAGTGGTTTTCTTTTTTTAATTTTATTTCCCTTGTCTGTCAACTCCCCACATCCCTGCACCACTGATCTTACCTGCACCGGCTGTCACTGCTCCATTCTGTGCTGCAACTGCCGTGCCGAACTTCCAACAGCCCATGGTATCGGTTCGACGCAGAACTTCTGCATTTCAGTATCGCCGTTTTGTCCAACCTCTGCATCAGTGATGTCACCGAAACGCTAAACGACATTCTGGAATATCAGAGTGATGTTGAATGTAAGAATTCTCTACGGCTACTGTGGCGCTGAGCTTCAGCATACTGTGGTATCTGACGCCAACATTTTTCACGTCAATATCAGCCTGTTGTCCAACTTCTACAACAATATGTCACAGGGATGACAAACTTCTGCATCCTGTAATATCAGCGTGATGTCAAATGCCTGCATTTCTCGACATATTGATGAGAATGTCATAAGGTAATTTTGTACATTATTTAGTTAAATAAAACCATTAAAAAATGTAAGCATAAAATGTAAAAATTCCCGATACCACCGGGCTGCTGAAATTCTGCACCTCAATGTCATTGGAAAGCGAACTCTTCCACGCCACCATGTCAGCGCTATGCAAAAGTCACGGCCCTATATGAGCTAAGGGGCTGCTCTATGCTATAAACACGCGTCCATCTGCCCTCGGGGCTGCCGCCCAGCAGACGTCACCAGTACCGACAAATAACAGCAACCAAAGACTTCCACGGATATCACCGAACTGCGGCCCGAGCTCTGACGTAGCTTCCCATTATTCCCCGCTGCTGCAATCAGTTGTCTAACCGAGCGGCTCGCAGCAGGTGGGCCGCGCAAACTAAGTGCACTAATCCATCTCAATTAGAAGCCGATCTTGTTGATGAGGGAGCTAATGAGTCGAAGCAGAAGCAGCGGGCACAGTGGTACCGGGGAGGGGCTCGAATTGAAATGTTATGCAGGTGGCAGGAGCCCTGGTGCCCAGGGCTGCGGGCAGGACTCGGGCTCAAGCGCTAGAGAGGTTACAGTGCGAGGACCCACCTGACACCGTCTGGAGAGCCTGGCCGATTTAAAAGCACCAGAAAGTGCACAGACTTACTGTGCTCGCGCTCGGTAGGAATAGGCTAAACAGCAAACACCGAGGGGTTCGGTTTGAGCTTTTATTTGAAGTTATTTCACCAGAAGCGCTACAACGAGCAATTAGGTGCTACATTTGGCCATGGTCATTGGGATGCTTCCTTAGATCGGTGTGGGGATAAACATTACCATTCAATAGATCACTTTAGATGTAATATAGTGCGCACGAGGTCACGTGTGTACATACATTCCATGGACGAGAGATGAAGTTGTAAATTGGCCAGAATCACGCGGTGTTTGCTGAAATAACAGAGGCGGGATAAAAAAATAACAGGTTCACATGTTCCAGATGGAGTACTCTGTTTACAAGACCACGTACCCTTCTGACATCAGGGGTTCCCGGACTAGGAGAAGCCGGTCCTCCCCACGCTCCTCAAGTCACAGTGAGGTAAATGTTTTATATTCACATACATGTCTAAGTGTGTTTATATGTAACCACGCACATAGATTTATGTTTACATTTATTTCCATATGAGCCTTCAATCCATAGCCCTTTTGTTGTGAGAGAGGGGTTGGAGAAAAAATTACGATGCCAACCTCAAACAGGAGTATGTCATACTCCAAAAAACATACCACCGTAAGGTTTGCAGAACGAGAGCAGCATACTATGCAAATGAAACCAGCAATAGCTCTAACACCTCGAAATCTGTCTTTAAAATCTTGAAAGACCTTACTGCAAAAAAAACTGTCATCACTACCACTACTTCCCCTGACCTCTGCCATAATATGGCTAATTTTTTCATTAATAAGATTAAGAAAATCTATGACACTTTCCCTAAACTCCCGCAGTCACCGGCCACTTTGGATCCCACCAGGCCCTCTCTCTCCTCCCTTCCTACACTTGAGAGAGAGAATTTTCAAAAAATCGGCAGAAAAATCAAATCTGGCTCCCCGGCGGATCCCCTAAAACCGGATACATTCTGTGAAGCTCACGAACTTATCACAGAACATATTCAGGACATCATCAACGTGTCTCTCTCTACCGCCAGAATTCCTTCTAAATGGAAGCAGGCTTGGGTTTCCCCCATCTTAAAAAAACCCACCTTAGACCCTACGCTTCCGGATAATTTCAGGCCCATTTCCCTGCTTCCCTGGCCTGCCAAAATCATCGAGGCACATGTCAACAACATTCTGACAAATTTCCTTCTCACCAACAACATTCTGGATGACTCCCAACACGGGTTTAGAGCTGGTCATAGCACCGAGACAGCCTTGCTCAGTGTTACAGAGGACCTTCGCACCATTCTTGACACCGGCGGAACGGCAGCACTGGTCCTGTTGGACCTCAGTGCTGCCTTCGATACGGTGTCACATGAGGTCCTTCTGAAGAGACTGGAGGAAATTGGAATTACAGGGACAGCTTTGGGTTGGTTTAGAGACTTTCTCTCCAACAGGTCCTTTAGAGTCTCCACCCCCCCTTACATCTCTAAGGAGCATAACATTGGACTGGGAGTGCCGCAGGGTTCTTCCCTGAGCCCTACTCTGTTCAATGTCTATGTCCGCCCTCTGGCAGAGGTGGCTAGAAAGAACGGACTAACACTGGTATCCTATGCCGATGATACCCAGTTGGTGGTGGCTCTTAAGAAATACAGTGGTCTGGAGGCCCATCACTTTAAACAGACACTTACGGACATCACCAACTGGATGACGGCAAATTTCCTTCAACTGAACGCCGGGAAAACAGAGATATTGCTCCTGGGAAAAAACACCTCGTCCTGGGGAGACAACTGGTGGCCTGAAGTATTAGGCCAACCTCCCGAGCCAAAAGAATGCATCAAAAATCTGGGAGTCTGGGTGGACTCGGCCCTGAAGTTCACTCATCATACTAAAAAAGTAGCTGCCACCTGCTTCGGCATTTTACGTAACATCAGACCTATTCTGAAGTTCTTTGACTGCCGCACTCGTCAGCTAATTGTTCAGGCCACCATTCTTTCTAGACTGGATTATGCCAGCTCTCTCTTACTAGGGGCAAATCTCGCCGAAACCACCAGACTACAGAGGGTCCAGAATGCGGCAGCCAGGGCCCTGGTAGGTCTCCCCCGCCATTCTTCGGTATCCGGAACCTTGAAAAAATTGCATTGGCTTCCGGTGGGAAAAAGGATCCAGTTTAAGGCGTTGTGTCTAGCCTTTAAAATCCTTAAAACTGCGTCCCCCCCTATGCTGTGCCCCCTCCTGTCATAATACATTCTGAGGAGGTCACTCCGCTCAGAGGAACCACACCTCGCGAATATCCCCCGCACCAGACTGGCCAGAGTAGGCGGTCGATCTTTTAGCCTCCGAGCTGCCAAGCTATGGAACAGCCTTCCCGAAGCTATCCGCGGTATGCAGGACCTTTTTGCCTTCAGAAAGGCTGTCAAAACCCATCTCTTCCAATAATTTTTTCTTCTCTCCGCATCTCTTTCTTTCTGCATTCTGTCTGCTTGCAGCGCCGGGACGCCCCTTGGCTGGGGCAGCCGCGCGCTATACAAATCACCATAACATTAACATTAACATCCACACGTGTTTGTAATTCCAGATGTGTGAAAACACTATGATACAAACCTAAAGTGTTTTCGACATAAATAAAGGAGCACAGCTGCCCGACCCCTGTGTTTCGATACACGTCTTCAGGTGATAGACATGTATGTAAAGCATATTTTATAGGGCAGTCACTGGGTCACGGGTCGGTGCCAGTCTTCTCCTCACACGAGCTCACGTCCCTATAGCCCGCTGGCCCAGAACGGCTTCACGTGAGACACGATAAACATGGCTGGCTACATATGAGACCCAGAGAGCCACGTTCACGAGTGATGGGCGGGGCCACACCAGGTCACATGGCCGGCACAGCAGAATATCCGGAGAGACTGCTAAAAGAACAAGCAAAGTTCGACTCATGGGGAATAAAACTCCAGCCATTTCTTAAACCAAGATACCCAGATCCTCTGACACTTGATAGTCAGCAAAGGAAAAAAGTAAATGGACAGCCAAATCTGAACACAGTTCTAAAAGGGTCTTGGAGTAAAACCCCTGAGAACTTAGCCCATCGAGAAATTGGAGCTGGCTATCGAGAACTCTAAATGTCAAAGTCATAAACCAATGACATAGTAACTCAAAAGCAAAGAACACGCCCAATACCCTTAGCTTGTGCTCCTGGAACATCAATGGCCTAGGAGACAAATTGTCGGACGCAGAACTAAACATCTACTTGCAAAGATTTGTCAGAAACCTGGTCCGACACTCCACCAGCATTGTCGGGATACAATTTAAACTTTCTGCCGCCCACACAGAGCTCATTGTATGGCCATAAGAAAGGTGGTCTTGCCACATACAGCGCGCTACAATCCATTGTCGAAGTAGTACCCTTGGCTTACAAGCTAGCCCCCCCAAACGCAATGCAAGCACTGCGACTGACTTTCCGCGAGCAGAACAAAAAAGAGGACATAACCCTAATAAAACTCTATTTACACCCTTGGAAAAAACCAATGGAGCACAACAGCTGAAGGAAGAACTCGCAAAATTAATAAAAACTGAGAAAACAAACAACTTTATCATCACAGGGGACTTTAACTTAAATATGCTCAGCAACCCAGCCTCCGAAAGCATCGGCAAAGAGGACCCCTTTGCTTGGGAGCAAAACCACCAAGACAGCACCTCGGGAGGCAGAAGCTTGAAAACAACTAGGAGTCTACTGGCGAAACTAGAGGAGCTGGGCTTCCGAGCACTTAACGGTAGATTTCCAGGTGACCGCCCACAATCTGCTACATTTCACAGCACTACGGCTAGCTCTACAATCGATTTTACATTCTTCTCTCGCAGCCTGTATCAAAGGGTAAGAGATTTCCATATCAGCACGATGGACTACAGTGACCACCTCCCTCAGGAAATCACAATCGAGGCACCGACAACATCGAGCCCTGCTGGTGCCAACAGATTAGGCTTAGATTTTTCAACAAATGAAAGACGGAATAAAGTGTAAAACTAATGATCCACAAAGCCTCTTACTGCAAGCGAAACAAGCTTTAGGAGAGGCACAATCAGCATCCTCAAATTCAATTATATGCTGGGAGGCGTTCCCCAAAAAATTTGAGCAACAAAGTCAAAATAAACAAAAGTGCGAGGACGGATGGAAAGGTCAATGCCGTGAAATACAAAAACCATCACAACTTTAGAAACAACATCCGGCTAAAAAGGCAAAAGACTCAGATCAACAACACTCTCCGAAGAGCAAGGACAGACCCCACCACCTGCCAAGCGCTGAGACAGTTAAAAGATAGCTGCAGGAAACTAATATGGCAACTTAAAAAAGATGCTGACGAGGTCTTTTGGGGAAAACTCCTACACGACGCCAAAACAAACAACAGCGTGCAGTTTGGGCAAAAGATTAACAGTTTGATCAGTGAGCGAAGCCAGGGGATTGAATGCCATGCGACGGAAGATGCCTGGATAACTTTCCTTGGTACACACTTTAATGATGCCCAAGAACTGTGGAAAGAACCATGCAATCCTAAAACCGGCTCCGAAGCACAGAAGTCTCCATACAAAGAAAGTCCTGTACATGACGAGGAACTCTCAATCACGAACTCACAAATATGCAATAGAATCTCGAAAGGGAGACGAGAGGGAGCACCGGGCCCAAACGGCATACCCCCAGTCATATTCAAACAAGAGCCAGAATATTGGGACGTTGTTTTCATACCAATGTTTGAAAAAATCTGGCAGACTTCAACAATCCCACGATCCAGGAGGGGAGCCATTATCTCCCCATTCTTCAAAAAAGGAGACAGGAATGACCCAAGAAGCAATCGCCTTATAGCCTTACTCAATAATGAGGCAAAATACTACGCTGACCTCCTACTCCAGGAGCTAACATCATGGGTGGAAGAAACAGCAGCAATCCCGTACAATCAAACCGGCTTTCGGAAAAACATGGTAACGAGCACTAACATACTAGCCTTATCACTTTTGATTGACTCAGCTCTAGCGGCAAAACAACCTCTATACTTGTGCTATATTGATTACAGCTCCTCCTTCGACCATGTAAACAGAAACATGTTGTGGCAAAAACTAAAGAGAATGAAAATTCCATCACTGTTGCTGAACCAACTAATTCTCTTGCACAGCAATACTTGGGTCCAGGTCAAACTAGGAGCAGGGGAGTTCTTATCTAAGAAGATCCCCATAAGCACAGGAGTAAAGCAAGGATGCGTGCTTGCGCCAACTTTATTTAATCTTTTTATGGCTGAACTATCAATCTTGCTGAATGAAAACAATTCCCGCACACCAAAGCTAGGGGCATCCAGCTGTCAAATTTATTCTACGCGGACAACTTGGTGTTGAATCGCCGGAACCCATAGGCCTACAGAGGCTGTTAGATATCACCACACAATACTCTAAAACAAACAAACTCAGTATTAATCACGAAAAAACAAAAGTCATGTGCATTACTCATAACAAAAAGAAATCAACACCCAGCTGGTTCCTGGATACAAGGAAACTGGTTGTCACGAGTAAATACAGATATCTGGGGGTCATTGTAGACCACAGGGGCAGCTTCATGCCACAACAAGAGGAAATAAAAAAGAGAGGACTAATGACAGCTGTATCTCTAAGAAACCTAAAAAATAAGATTGCTGGACCAAATCTCGCTCCTCTAATACAGCTGATTCAAGCAAAACTGATTCCATCTATCACCTACGGAAGCGAAGCGATGAGAGGTAGGGAAGCCGAAACAGTAGATGGAACAGTAATAAGAGCGATGCACATGATCTTTGGTCTACCGAGGTACACTTCACCGGCACAAATTAGACTTGAATTTGGGTTGACAAAGGAAGAGCTGGCTCGCAAAGGAGTATACCTAAAAAGCTGGTATAAAATAAGCAGGGGAAAAGCAAACACCCTTAATGCTCTCCTTCGGAAAGAGCTGCAAATTAAAGAAAACTGCCTGGAGGGCGCAATAAAACAACTGGAGGTGCGACAACTGTGGGATATACAAGGGCCTTTGGCAAGTTTTAAAAAAGCAGCAAACAACATTGTCAGGAAAGAATCTCTTTTGCAGGACAAAGCTTCACTGATGGAGCGAGCACACGGCTGGCAAACTATACAATCTTATACCAAACTCAGACCACAAACATTCTTCAGACCAGCTTCACCAAAAAACCAAAAGAGACATTTTTGAAATACCGGCTAGGACTATTGCCCTCGGCAGACCATATGGCCCCCTGGCTGCGTCCCCAAAGCCAGCAAAGTGCTGCCTGTGTGGGAATGACGAGGAAAACATCTTACACTTTATTACCATCTGCAAGGAGCTGCAGCAAGATCGCCAGAACCTTCTGAGACCACTGTTTAACAAAAAAGGTATCAGGTCCTATAGGCAAGTGGTCCTGTCATGTTTCTCGGGTGACGAAGTTCAAATGACTTGCCCACTGGTAAAATACATTGAAGTTGCAGAAGCCCGACTTGGCAAAAAGAAAGAACAAACGGAATAGGACCCGTACCCTCCAGATATGCCCCCGCCTCCCCCTAATCTGACATAGACATGCAAAATCCCCACATTGAAATCACCAAGAAATTTGGGTGGGGTAAAAAAGGCCATGTTTAATCACAACACTGGATAAACATGACAAGCAAATAACATGCATATCTGATATTTACAATTATACTTTAAAACATATCTTGCTCCTCCCACGTTCCCAGCCCTAAGGGAGGAGTCCCATCTGGCTCACATCTCGCAACTGGGTATCCCACGCCAGGTGCCGCGCACCTGCCCCTTAGAGTGGTGGGCCCCCACCTCTGGTCCTTGTCCGCCGTTACCAGGGCCCACCCCTCGACCACCAGGCTGCCCAGGGACGCCCAGGAGGCTCGAAATCTGTCGCCCTAGCCTCCCCAGCCGGTGGTCACTTCCTCCCAGCGGAGAGCTTACCATATCCCGCCTCAGAGCTGGCCTATGGAGTCCGCCAGGCGGCCTCCCATCCATTTTGTTAGTCACTGTTTACTGATCGCAGGTCTCTTCTCCGCCAAAACACCCTTCAAACCATTATATCTAAGGGACGGGTGGGTGGGAGTTTCAGAATGCCGGCCTGGATCACAGTGAATGGCTTCGGGGCCGGCGTGTGCAGTCAGGAATCCTGAAGTGGTAGCGGGAACAGAGACCCCGGTCACAGGGAGTTGACCCTAAATAGGCCAAAGGTCTCCGCCCCCTACCACTCAGGACACGCGTCACCGCCTGACCCGGAAGTGGAGGCGGCCGGCTGCCGATTGGGCCACCCGGCCGCCCAACCACCAGCGACCAGGGGCGGGGTCCGGAGGAGCCGGGTCCTAAGTGCACGCGTCCTGATTCTCCGCGCTTGTCAAAGCCAAGTTGATGGAACTCAGTGCACTATCTACATCCTTAGAGCTAAAATAATAGGATTAAACAGAGGCACAGCAGGCTCGCGTGAGCACCCGAGGACAGATTACCATAAAGTAAGAGCACACGGGGAAGAGAATGTCTCGCCTACCATACGGACTGCAGGTTGCAATAACTAAATGCACTTCGAAGGGGAAAGTAGGTTAGCCTAACTATACGAAACACCTCAAGAGGGAAATAGAAGTGCCTCAATGGTGGGCCAATTTTACTCCCTGCTTTTGAATTTTTTTTTTTTACAGTTTTTAACTTTAGTATTTTTTTAATCGTAGCTTTTTTTACAACCTATCACAGTTTTATAAAGATTTTCCATGCTGCTACAGACCTTCAAAACTGTTTTTATTGACGCTGGTTTGTAATGGTCTTTATTAACTGTACAATAAAGTATTACCTTACATGGCCGGTACCAGCCCAGAATCCGAATAGAAATGAACCAGGATGACAACACCACGCACCCTGGAATCACTCATAAATTAAACCACTAGTATGCTAATGGTAATAATCAGCCAACAACCGCACGACTCCTTGAAGCCCAGGAAGAAGAGAACAAACCATGAAAATACGCAGGCAATTATCCCAGAGACAGTGTACAAATATGTTCTTAGTCACAGGAAGTGACGTCTGCACATATCTATGGTACTCTTCCCTGGGAATGCTTCTATTATTTACATGTAAATATATATATAGAAGCAGGATAACTGGTCACATACAAACCACATATTCATGCCTTTTAGTTTTTTGGTATGTCACTACAATCAACATCAGCTGTTAGAAGCAATGCATGCACCAACATTAAAGAACAAGAACAGGCATGCGTTTATTAATATTCTACAGTACTTGTCATGTAATGAAACATTCAAGTCTATAAAGAGTAAGCATGGGCGGAAATTCCTTTCCGCTCGCGGATTTTGCGGATTTTCGGTAAATTCGCAATCCGCAAACTCTCGCGAATTTACAGAAAATCTGCAAATTCGCACGCAGCGGATTTTTTTGCTTGGTGATACAATATTGCGGCGTGCGGCGCTCACTTACCGTCATTCAGCATTTGGCGAGTTGTTTTTCTCGATATTTTGCGAGTGCTGCGCCATTTTGGATCTTGCTGCGGGATCCCGCGGGAGTTTGGCGACGCATCGCGAGAGTTCGCAATTGCGAACATGTAGATGCGGCGGGCAGCAACAATCTTGCACTCGCGAAATTACAAAATTTGCAATTCTGCACAAGAAATCCACCAGCAAGCAGCATAAACCTTCTGAAAATGATGATTTTTATCAGAATAACTCCTCAGGTTGACATTTGCCTACACTTTTTTGGATTTGAGGCCTTTTTGACTTTCTTTGGATCACTTTTGGATTAGAAATCAACTTTCACAAGTAAGTTTGTTTGGGGCATTACAGTTGCTATTCTGCAGAAAAACGAGTTTTGCAAAACTGAAAGCACTCAGCAGGTGCAAAAGTTCACTCATCATTAATAACCATTCCCTGTAGTGCTTCCTGAGGGGCCCCTCCAGAGTTCAGTTGCCTACGTTTGTTTGGGGCATTACAGTTGCTGTTCTGCAGAAAAACGAGTTTTGCAAAACTGAAAGCACTCAGCAGGTGCAAAAGGTCAAACTCATCATTAGTAACCATTCCCTGTAGTGCTTCCTGAGGGGCCCCTCCAGAGTTCAGTTGCCTACTTGCAACTATTCTATGACCCTAATCTGACCCTCACAACAGGCTCATAGAATAGCTACAAGTAGGCCACAAAGGTCCTGGGAAAAAAAATTGCACTGCAACAGGAAGCAAATTACAGATAAGGAAGCAGGTGCCAGACAGGAAGTTTAAATTCAGTGACACATTAATCAACCCCAAATTAATTCATGTCAGTTGAAGCAGGGCAGGTGTGCTTGCTTTTCCCCCCTCATAATCTACAGTGATGAATCATAGGGTGGCAGTGATGTACCAGAGGGTGGCATGGGTGAATCAGAGGGTGGCAGTGGTGAAACAGAGGGTGCTGTGAACCTGTGATGATGAACCAGACGTAGAAACAACAAAGTCGTGACCGTTGCGAGCCGACAAGTAAGTTTGCAATTGCGAACTGGTACAAAACCCTCGCGAACTGGCAGAAACCGTTGCGAACACAAAAAAAATCCGCAAATTCGCGAGAGTTCGCGGATTTTTGCGGATTGCGAGTTCGCAAATACGCAAATTCGCGAACGCCAGATTCGCAAAATTCGCCCATGCTTAATAAAGAGTAATGTAACAAGTTTGTGTCCCCGAACGCTTTTGTTTATCAAATTTATATATGTGATGACATGTCATGCTGAAGAAGTTTATTTGTGATACATTAAACTCTGTTCTGGGCAGGAGGGCAGTTTTCCATCAAGAGATCTCAGAGGTTTGTGATTGTTTTCTATTGTTATTAGTGCTTTGAAGCAGCCTCTTGCTTGAGTGAGCGTTATTCAGAAACAACAGATTTACTAGGCATACTCCTACACAGAAATGGAAACAAACATTCAAATCATGGGAGTCTATTGTAAAACCAATATAACCAATGTACCATTTAAACATTATAAGATATAATGGTGGACAGTGACAACATTTAAAAAGCATTGGTAATGCATCGGTTTCGCTTGTGCTGAATAATATGCTGTTTTTATCAAGCTCCCTGACAAGGATCATGGGAGTGAAGAGGATGTAGCTCAGTGGCCAGAGCTGCTGACTGGAGAGCTGGAGATCCCGGCTCGACTCTCTGTGGCTTAACACTCTGTGAATCTGGGCAAATCACGTTGTCTTTCTTCGTGGTAAGTTGTGCTCTAAAAACCTGCTAAAAGACAAAAAGCAAAAAGAGGCAACACTTTATTATTATTATTAATTAGCATTTGTTAAGCACATGGCTACCCTTAGGCATCCCAGCGCTATGAAAAAATATTTTCCCCAAAGCGGAGGTTTATATTAAAAACAATAGATTTCATAAACAAAGCACAAGCGTTGTGCAGTCAAAACCGAATCACAAGCCTTCAATTAACCATTTTTATTTATATATATGAGGGCCTGGCACCTCTTCTAAAAACAAAGTTGTACAAAAACCATGACAAAAAACAAGCATTGACAAAGTTAAAAGGCTTACATTCCCAATGCTTGTTTAAGTTTGTTTTTTGTAAAGCCCACTTAACATATTAATTGATGCTAGAACCTTTTAGAAATGTAAGGATCAGAATGGCTGGGTGCAGTATGCACTATTGCCTACTTTTCATTTAGTTGAACAAGAGACCTATGCAGGAGTCATGCTCGTGCATAGTTATTTCACAACTGTGGCATCTGCTGTTTCCCCTGGTAGATGTGGTAGAATGAAATGCCACCCCGACATACACCATTGAAGTCCAGCATTAGCTGGAACAGCCAATATGCTTTTCACATTCAGTATTAACACACAGGGGGGCATATCTACGAGGAAGTGGCGGAGTGAGGCATTAGCCGTCATGGCACAACCTCAGGGGGCCGCCCCCCTGCAGGGCAAGGGGCTCCATTCCCTAACTGCCTTACTGCCTCTGAGAGTTTTATTTGCTTTAAGCTGGCTAGTCCAAGGGCTCCCCCTTTCAGGTAATGGTGAGAGCCCCCCTGCACTGCGGGGTCCTCCGTTACGCGCCTGCAATTCAGATCTGCCAGAAATTAAACCAGTGAGTTACAGGTTACTGACATATCTTAGGCGCAAGCGTTTAACACACTAAGGGCCCGATGTAGGTAGGGCTTTACCGATCGGTATCGGCCGAAAATACCGATTTTTGGCCCTTACCGATCGGTAAACAGCCATCGAGATGTAGGGAACCAAAAACAGAACGAATCGGATAGAAAACCGAATCGGAATGTGTACCGAATGTGAAAGAATCCGATACGTACATACCGAAAATCGGATATGTAACGAATCGGAAAAACACCGATTCGGTTACAAAGACCGAATCGGTCCATGTACCGAATCGTTAGTGACACCGAATCGGAAAATCTCCGATTCGGTCCCACTACCGATTCGTTAGTGACACCGAATCGGAAATTCACCGATTCGGTCCTACTACCGATTCGTTAGTGACACCGATTCGGAAAATCACCGATTCGGTCCATGTACCGAATCGGAAAAAATACCGATTCGGACATGATCCGAATCGGAAAACATGCCGATTCGTATGAATCTCCGATCGGGAAATTCCCCGATTCCGACAGTTGGGGAGATGTAGGGAGGCACAGAAACACCGAAATCGGCTCAAAATCGGTAGAATTCACTCGGTATTTACCATGGATTGCAATCAGGTGGTAACCAACTCCAACCCATATAAACAGTCCCAAAATGCATTGCAACTTGCAGGATGGCAGCTTTCTATGTCATTGCGAGGCGGCTACGGCTACAGCAGGAAGAACAGAGGGAATGGCTACGAAATGAACAGGTCTACAGACAGAGGATAACCCTGTTCATGCTCACTGAGGCTGAGATCCTACAGAGATACAGGCTGGACTCTGACACCATACTTGAGCTCATCAGGGACCTTAAGCCATACTTGGACCACCACACCCCAAGGGCACACGCCATCCCTGCGCACGTCCAGGTGCTATGCAGCCTACACCTGGTAGCGTCTGGCAGCTATCAAAGTGGAGTAGCAGCAGCAGGAGGGGTGAGCCAGAGCAGCCTGTCAAGGTTCTTCCACATATTCCTTGACGCCATGATAGACAGGATGGACCAATACATCTCATTCCCTGCAACCCACGCAGAACTGCTACAAACCAAAGCGGACTTCTACCAGATGGCACACTTTCCCCAAGTCATCGGTTGCATAGATGGCACGCATATTCCGATTTGCCCACCAGCGGACACCAAATACATATACCGCAATCGGAAATCGACACACACCATCAACGTGCAGGTGATCTGCAATGCCAAGTGCACCATCACAGACCTGGTAGCAAAATTTCCAGGGAGTACCCATGACTCCTATATATTCCAACAGAGCGGCATATATGCACGGCTGATGGCTGGCGATTTTGGAGAAGGATACCTCCTAGGTGAGCCACATCATCAGACCCCCACAACACATAGTAGGTAGGTGTAATACATGTATGCATGTGTCTAATGTGACCCCTTTCTCTTCCAGGCGACAGTGCATATGCCCTCCGCTCATTCATACTCACCCCCTACCTCAACCCCTCCACACCCAGCCAAAGGAGGTATAACCGGGCCCACATACGCACCAGGAATGTTGTTGAACGGACCTTTGGCATCTGGAAAAGTAGATTCAGATGCCTGCACAAGAGTGGAGGTGCAAGGCAGTATACCCCCATCACCTGCTGCAAGATCATAGCTGTATGTGCAATGTTACACAACCTTGCGGTCAAGAAGGGCACTGAGGTGGAGTTGTCTGACTACGAGGACTATGACGACGACGAAGCTGTGCCACTGACACAGCCAGCTGGGGTGTGTACGCCATGTGATGGCAGATACAGACGTGAGGAGATCACTGAGAACTATTTCTGACTGAGTACAGATGCAAAGACAGCTGAATGTTGCTTGGAAAATAAAATTTTTAATAGTGATGCACCACAGTTACATCACTGAAGTGCATCAAAAAATGGAGTCTGTCAAAACAAATAAAGGCCAGGGTTCTGGTTTGATCATCCCCCCTTGCCAGCCTATTTTTTGGCCCGCTTTCCAGACCCACTGGGGTGTCCCTCGGCCCCCTCCGAATGGCCTGCAGCATCAGCGGACCGCCTGGTGCTCCTCCTTGGCTCTGATGCAGCGCTGGCCGGGCTGCTGCGGCTGCTGCTGTCTCCAGCATCACCCAGGTCCAGGGCAGGATTGGAGGCGGCGTTTGATATTAACATGGCCTCCATGGCCGTGGTGATCCTGGCCATCCCCCTGGTCAGCTCAGCCGTATGCTGACTCAGCACCGACTCCTGATTTGAGCTTCGATGGCACAGCTGTGCGGTCGCCGCTGCAAGGCGGGCCATGGCCCGGTTGAGCACCCGGGCATCCCTCCTGCGCGCAACCTCATGCTCCTCCTGCCTGGCAGAGGAGTGGGTGATGGCAGTGGTCAGCCTGCCCAACCCTGCTGCCACCTCCTTGTTGCTGTCCACAACAGCCTGGAACCCCTTCACCAACTCCCCCATCTGCAGGTTGTGCTGCAGGAGCTGGCGTTGGCAGGCCATGGTGGATCTGGCCTGTTGGCGCTGGATTTTGACCATCTGGCCCTCCAGGCCCAGGAACACACTGCCCTCCCGTGCTGGTGCAGCAGTGGTGGTGGTGGTGGTGGTGGCACGGCGTCTGGCACTGCTGCCTCCGGCCTGCTGAGTGGGCTGGGGTGCCACTGGTGGTGGTGTGGTGCTGGCCGGTCCCGGAGCCCCTGCTCCCAGGACAGGTAGGACGGGTGGCAAGGCCACGGTTGTGGCAGGAGCTGTTGTCGGCGGAATGGTCTGCCTTGTTGGGGAGTTGTATGGTGAAAATTGCAAGGGGGGTGAGCTGGGCAGTACTGGGGAGTGCACTGCCTGGAAATCAATCACCAGGACTCCCTCCATTCCAAGGCCTGGGGTGTCTCCTTCCTCATCCTCATCCTCCTCCTCCTGGCCAGGCTGGCTGGTGCTCGGCCCTGCCACTGCAGTATGTGATGTCGAAGCTCCCTCTGCTGCCACAGTGGTGCCGCCTGATGGTGCCCCTAGGTACAAAGAAGCATTTGTAAACTGAGTGCCGATGTATTACAGTCAGTACAATTATGGCATTCCACATGTCCTTGCATCTCCTTACACCGTGTCACACTGTTTCCTGTCTTGTGATTCTGCACTGACATATTTGGCTAACTTCTGCTGACTACATGTACCATGATGCTTGTCTCTTGTATGTTGGTGACAGTACAGTGCTGGTGTTTGCCTATGCATTGTGTCTAATGGGGAGGTGTCTGGTAGGGTGTGTCATGATGCGCATGCTTCTTACCTGTAGCTGTGGCCATCGCAGTGCTGTCCAGGGTCCCGATCCCTACGATGCTCTCCCTCTCGATGGTGCTGGAGACAATTTCCTCCAGCTCGGTGAGGGGTGGCGCCGGGTTCTTGCCTCCTCCGGTGAGTCCAGCCTGCCTTTGGAGGTTGGCCAGCTTCCTCTTCGTGAGGCTGCGGAGGTCATAAAACCTTTTCTTAAGTTCCTCAATGGACCTGGGGGTGACTCCAGCAGCATTGACCTTCTGGGCGATGTCTGCCCACAATCTCCTCTTGGGACGTTGAGGGACAGCTTGCCAAAGAGCTGGCGGTGCACCCTCACCACCTCCTCAACCAGCACCTGTAGTTCTGTGGTGGTGAATTTGGGCTTCCTCTTTTGGGAGGACTTCTGGCTTCCTGCCTGATCTGCCATATTCTCCTGCTCCTGCTCAGTCTGCAACCTCCTTCTCCCACTGCTGCTAACTGTGTGTTGGGCTCAGGCAGGCTTTCCAGAAACTTCTAGAAACTTCTTAATTGGCTGCACCTGCCAGGGTTGCCACTCCCTGTTTGGGTGGGGGAGGGGGAGCCACCTCATTGGCTGAATCGCCTATTGCCGAGTCTGCTTTTACCGATTCGGTAAAATCCGATTCGGTAAAATCCGAATCGGTATTATCCGAATCGGTAAAAGCCGAATCGGGTCATGCAATGCATTCCTATGGGCTTTTTCGCCATGGGTCTATGATTGCCGATTCGGCTTTTACCGAATCGGTATTCGCCGAATCGGAAATATCCGATTCGGTGGTAGCCGATTCGGTGTTTTCCGATTCGTTGTTGGCCGATTCGGTAATTTCCGATTCGGACCGAGCTGAATCGGAACGTACCGAATCTCATTACCGATGCCGACCGAATCGGTTTTCATTCGGTATTTTTTTCCTACATCTCGTTTTCCGATTTCAGAATACCGATTCGGCCCGCCTCGGTATTTTGAAATCGGAAAATCCCGTTTACCTACATCGGGCCCTTAGCTATCTGACTGCCTAGTGTCCCAATGTCAGCTGTAAATAATCCTGTATCTAGGCCCTCTATTTCTGTTTCAGTGGCTGTTTCAATGTATATTTCAATAAACTCTGACCCTTACCAGTGCTTCTAAATCTGAAATGGAAAAAAATGAAGGAGAATGTTTATAATATCATTTGTTTCTAAAAATGATTTATTAGAAAGTCCCCTTATATTTTTCGTTTTTATGCTCGTTTACAGCCCTCTGAGATTAACATGGCTCTTAATTAAAAAAGGATGATCATTTTGCCATAGCCTGCTCATTGAATGAATTCCAGTACACTATCTACTCTTGCCTGTTTACCATGCGGGAGCGAGCAGGAACCATCTGTTAATTACAAACAGATGGTTTCAAAGCTCGCTCTCACAATGGAATCGCCAAACGTGCACCCGTTGCAATTTAAAGCAATGTAACGTGTGCACGTTTTCGGCAGAAAAAGGGAATTGATTACTAAAAGTCTCCTCCTATGCAGCGCATGTACTCTGCGTAGGCAAGACCTAAAAGGGAATGAGCTAGAGAGAGGGGAATGCATTCAGGAACACTACTATGGGTGAAACAGAAGGATGATTTAAAGTTAGATGGAGACATACAAGGGCACACTGAGGGGTGAAAAGAAGGATGAGTTAGAAGAGGGTGTTAGCAAGAAAGTTTGAGACACACACAAGTCAAAGTGACTGGTGAGGTGGTCGGATGAGGTAGAAAGAGGGAATTAGCTAAAGAGGGTGATACAGGAGACACATTGAGGACCAAGATATGTAGGATGCTCTAACTGAAGAGAATCAATGAGCTACTCTAATCAATTGGTTTATCAGTTGGAGATGATAAGAGTCCTTGCCAATAATAAGTCCAAGATCTTGTCAGACCAATATGAAATTGGGCCGTACCCCTGTTACCCATTACCTAGAGCAGACAGGCTTAATTTAAGGAAAATAAGTAAGTCATTTAGCACTACTCAAACAGTTAAAATGTCAAAACATAACAAAATGAAAATTACACAACTGCTTTCTAAAAATGAAAACACTTTCATTAAGAAAAATGTTACAAAAATTATTAGGTTCTCATCAGGGGGACCGGAGATATGAATTTATACATATTTTAGGGTACAAAATGCTAAGAAACAGCATAGCATCTATGTGTGTGCTAGACCAGGAAGAAGGCACAAGTTGAGGATGTTCACGATGCACCCCAAGTCATCTTAACGCAGTATGTGGATCCAATTCTCATACTACGCTTCGGACTGGGGGCCTGATTTTAATCTTGGTGGATCTGCTATCACTGGTAGGTCTATGGACAATAGTCTGTCCGAGTCATGCCATCTCAGTCAGAGATTTCCTCTTGTATCGACTACGTCATAGACAAAAGCGACTGTCGGAGGGAGTTCAGACAATATTTTTGCCTGGCCAATTACAATGTGCCTTCCCATTGATGTAACAATGGCAGTTAAATCTCCACACTTGAGTTGGCAGTTTCGAAGGGATATAAAGTACAAATGCAGCTTTTATTATTTTTTCCACTTCCCTTTCCATCATGAACCCGATCATCCAAGTCCTTCTTTTGCTGCTACTACTTGAGCACAAAGAAAATCAACTCCGTCATCACCAGAATCAAAGGTAAGCTTTTTACTTGCTTTCTTTTGAATTGCATATTCACATTTGCTCTGGACTTATTTTAAAATTTCTCTCACAAGCAATTTTGTTCTAATGTGTAATGCATATTTGTGTAATGTTGCGGTTTAAGAAATTTTAAGAAACACACCTGTATTTACTTTTTTTCCTTCTAATATGATGCAAGCTTCCATCATGATAATGGACACCAACACAAAATTTGACAATAATCAAAATTCATAAGGTGTTCATAGAGGTGTTTTTAATTATTTTTTGTAAACTTTCAAATTATATACATATGCATCGCACATGTTTTGAAGAATTTAAATGTTATATAACTAAGAAATTGCACTAGACAAGGTAACATACTATTTAAAATAATAAATGCCAAATCAATGTTAATTCTAAATGTACATTTTGAAAAAATTTATTTATGAAACATGTCCTCTCGTCTAGGGTATTTTCTGTATTTTCTTAAATCATTTTTAAGGTTTAATTTATTTTTGTTTATTTAATGTGTATGTTTTTATTTTTTCACTTCTTAACTTAAAAAAACCCACCTGTAATAACACTTAAAAATAAAATCTAAATTGTTTTTTGGTGTAAGCTTCTACTGCCACGATGTACGTTGGCACCACATTTTTAATGTGCATTACATTTTGTTTCTAATGTTTGGACTTTACAAATATGTCATTTAAAAAATCTTGTGTATTTTCTGTTTTATATGTAAATAAGAATATGTGTTTCACATTTTCATCATTAACATTTTTAATAATCAATGAATTGCAAGCGAATAAAAATGTTAGGACAAACTCGCATGAACCTATTTTCAATAAAAAAAAATAAAGAAGGGTTTTCCACAACAACACCTTGTGGCTTTGTTGCCAATATCTTGCCTCCTAAACATAGTTAAAAAGGTAACCTCCTCTATTAGGCACAGAGCAGGCCCCTCAGGGAGTTTTCTTGGGAGGGGTAGGTTTAGGTTTGGTAGGGGTTAAGGACAGATAGGTGAATTCAGTAGGAGGAGTAAGAGTAGGATGGGTGGCAGGGGATTGTCTTTTGGATATTGAGGGAGCTGGAGTGGATGATCTGCTTGTGTCTGTATGTTTCCATTTAAAAAAATGGGGTTTTCCAGTTATGGTCCTGGACCTGGGTGTAACGTGATACAAAATACAGTGGTCCTAATGAAATTTATTGTATTCCAATTTAGCTGGTGATATATCAATTTCATTAAAAAAAAATCAGTCCATTGAGAGGCCTAGACCTACTTTTGTTGTGACCCATTTCATGCATAAACATTCAACTGTGTATCTATTTGAACCAGATAAATACGACCATTTGTAATATAAATGTGGCTAGCCTACTAGGACAGTGACCTTCAACCAGTCTGATTGTGATAAATTATGTAAAGTGCTTTCTTTTCATTATAATTTTCCTTTTTTACTTTCCCTTCTCACCAATTCACAATGAGCACTATTCTCTTTTGCACATTTCCCCCTTGGAGCAACCTTCTCTGTCTGAGAATACTGAATTTATATAAATGAAATTGATATATCACCAGCTAAAACAGAATACAATAAATTGCATGGTGAATTAGGTTTTGGTTTGTTGCACTTTTTCTATTTAACTAAGGATCATGAGCTTTATAATTTATTTTGCATCACAGCTCGTCTACTCATTGATAATTTGTAATTTGATGGATTATTGATTCATATTGTATCCAAATAAGGTTTAGGACCACTGTGTCTGTATGTTTGGCAGTTGCATTTGGTTCTGGTGTTTGTGTGCTTTTTGGCAGGTGTTTGGAATTTGGGTGAGTGTGTTTATTTGATTTTGTTGCTGTTGTTTTGGGTTTAGGTGTGCTTTTGTGTGAGCGTGTTGGTTTGAATGAGGGTGCTGTTGAGGTGATTGGTGTGATTGTGGGGTGTGTGTCTGTATGTTTGGCAGTTGCATGTGGGAAAGGACTTTAAAATCCAGGAGTTGACAAGGAGATACTAATCCCCTGAGAGTGTACTTAACACTTGAAGACGCGGACTTTAAAGGCGACTGGTACGACTCTGTGTTGGGAGACTGATCACATCTAGGAAATATGGTGAGTGTGGGTCATCTGTATCTACACACTGATTTGGCCTGTAATTGAATGTGAGTAGGGCCTGGAAGGCAGAAATATGATTATTTACTTTACAATTTTCTGAACTGGGAAATATGCAACTAGGACCTTTCAAATGACAATATTAAATAAACTGCCTCAAATTAGCAGTTGAATTTCACTGAATACTAATAGGTCTCACATGGGGACTACATCTAAAAAGCTATATTTCCCATAATACTGTCCACCGTATGTAAGGCATGGGAAAGAAAGCAATTAAGGACTGCAACCCCTTGAAAAAGACGTACTTCCAAATAGGTTGTGGTGCTTTTAAATGCCTTAAAATGCTGTCTACCTTTTAATTTTGTTTTTAATTGAAATCCATATAACAATACATTTTTCATCCATACATACATCCATAAAATTCTTTAAATATATTGAATAATCCAAAATTATTAAATAGCACCAATTAGCTGGAAAACAGTAAATCCTAAAATCACTAAAAGAGAGACAATTTTTTAAGCCAGTGTTAAACAAATTTAAAGCATGAACAGCATCCACTGCCTAAAATTAACCCAGACTAAACAGTTGATTGGACCTTAGAAGCCTTACGCATATACAGAGAAATCAGTGAATATGGCCAAAATACTACTTCATCCTGTATTAATTAATATAGCTATATTACAAGAAAATCTGAAATATCATACAATAACCTAAAATGCTGATATTGCAATATATTACGAAACATAGAAGTTGACCATACTGAGAATACCTCCTGAGATATGAGATAGATTTTGAAATTTTAATCAAAATAGGCTGCCCAGACCCCCTCGAAGTTCTTAAGACCGCCAATTCACAGTGCATAGGCTCGTTCCCTTTTGTTAACCTGCTTCATTTTCCGGACTTATTCATTTTAAGATGGTATAAGATCCGATCTCCATCTCTGAAGCAAAAGTGACCGGGCGACAGCTATTGCAAAATATAACAATTTGATCATCTTGTCTGAAAGACGAAGGTCTGGAACATAGCCAAACACTATCAGTCGAGTACTCAAATCTAATGTAATTGAGCATTTGGCTTCCAGATAGTAAAATATGTAATTCCAGAGCCTCTGAATCAAGGGGCATTGTAATATTATATGTGTCCAAATTGGCTAAAGAATGATTAAGGCAGGGAAAGCACTGCCCAGATTGCTTGGGGTACACCTTAGATAGGAAGAGTGGATTTCAATAGAGTAGCCATTTGCTAAAAAAATAAAATCCTTTGTCAGTTGGCCCCCCTTAATGTACTTAGGGGCCCATTATGATCGCGGTTTTCCCGCATCCTCTGGGCCGGCGGAAGCCACCGCCAGCCCGGAAGATGCAGGAAAACTGCTGCGGACCCACCAAAGACCCACCGCCACATTAGGATGGCTGGTGGGTCTTGGTTTCAGTCCGCCGCTTTTCCGCCGCGGTCGGCTTACAACCGCAGCGGAAAAGCTCTAATACGGTGGCGGTCTCTCTCAGACACCGCCAGACATATTAGGATGGCTTCTTAAACATGCTTTTCCGCGGCGGATACTCCGCCGTAGAAAAGCATACGGATCTTCACTTCGGGGGCCCGTTGCGGGCCCCCTGGGTGAAGGTTTTGTGGGGGGTGCACATGGGGGGTACTTTTACATGCACAAAGCGGCAGGCACCGCGCTGTGCCTGCCGCTCTCTGCATGTAAATGCAACGCATGCCTTTTTACAGCTTGAAGCTGCACCGCCGCAAAGTTACATATAGAGGATGTGACCGCCAGGCACAGGAGGGAAGGCCGCAGCACATGCAGACGTTCCCTCCTACTCAGGGCTCGCTCGCTGGCGGACGCAAGTCCGTCCGCGATCGTAATGAGCCCCATAATTTGAGAATATTGACTTTGACCAAATACCTCATGTTTTCCGCATTTCGTTATGGCCTTCCTCTCCAGATCGATACCCTTATTAGAGGCTAGATGCTTTTTCCATTCCCCAGGTTTCTTAACTGCAATATCTTCTAATAGATCATATACTAAGCATTTCTTGTGGATGATCTGGACCACATCAAGATTATTGAGGAACTTACTAAAATGTTATATGACCCAAGGAGAAGGAAGTCATTTGAAAATAAATGAGACATTTCCGCTATACTCCGCCATCTATTATTCCTTATAAAATCAGAGATTTTCCCAAGCCAGAGTTGGCCCATTTTTGTGTAATTACGGATGAATCTCTGATCCCCGATAGTATAATAGGACCAGATAACGGAGTTAAGGAGTTAATTACCGAAATAGGATATCTTCTATAAAAGGTCTGGCGTTTATGGAAAAACCACGGTATACACCTATACCGTCCTAATTTAAGAGATTTAACAATTATTAGTGGGCAGTGGATCGGATTCTCTTTACAGATTAAATTCATAAAATAATTGGTAAAAAGATCCCATTTGTGATTCCGGCTTAAATCTGGACATATATTGTGCAAAATATGCAAAATAATGATCCCTCAAATTAGGGAGAGCTAATCCACCATTTTCCAGATCCTCATATAAAGTGCTAAGTGCAAATCAGGGGACCTTCTTTCCCCCAAAAAAAGATGTAAACATAGACTCTAATTTAGAGAAAAAAGAGGTCATTAAAACACAGGGAATCGCAGAGAAAAGGAAGTTGAACAGCAGAAGAATAGACATTTTAATCAAAGCAGCCCTGCCCAGAATGGTTAATGGGAGGGAATTCCATCGAAGGAATAAATCCTGGACTTTTTGCATAAGTGGGGCGAAATTGAAATCATATAATTCAGAAATTCGTGCCAAAAAATAAACACCCAGATACCTTTTTGGTTTTACATTTAGACAAGGTAGAATATCGAGATGTAGCTCTGTTGTCTAATTAATAAAAGAGTGTTGCCAAGTGGATCCTCTGGGAGTGTGTGTATATATATATATATATATATATATATATATATATATATATATATATATATATATATATATATATATATATATATATGAAGTTCGTCACACGCCGCAGAAATGTACTGCCAAGTTTACCAAATGACGAGGAGTCGACCCAAAGATTGCTGGTGCAAACATGATTTATTTAGTTGATGCCAGTGCTGCCACCATGACGTGGTTCGCCTCCGAGGAGGCTTGATCACATGACAAACTGCTCGCCATAGCGCGGACAATTTAAAGTGACAGTGCATCATGCAAAATCATAGACATGGTAAAAATACTGTGCAAAACATCGCCGATATCTCCTTATTTCTAGACACATGCTAAAATAGAGTTAAAAATTGTTTGTCGGTATAAATAGTATTAAAATTGTAAATACAATCCTAAAACTTTATACACATGATACATATAAATTCATATAATATGAAAATATAAAGTTGATATCCCTGAGTAAACATGACAACTGAATGTGTCTATGTAAGGAAATCGATGGAACATATAGAAATATCATCTGTAGGTTAGGTTGGGATCAATTAATAATAAATATATCCCTTTCACGTATGAACAGTTTTATATATTGATTCCATAGAGAGACAGCGTTTGATATTGTAAATTGGTAGTCAAACTCCAGCTTTGTAAAACTCATGTCAACTTAGTTTGAATAATTCAAAAACATTCTAAATAGAGCCCAAGTGGGCCTGCCACCTTAACAGTGCCTGCTAAAGCATATCCAGTGCAAAACAGTGATTGTGCAAAATATTAGTATAACGTGCAATATTCTTAAGTTAAACAACCGATTCCTGATATTGAATAAAAAGGATTAAAAAGAGTTTTCAAAAGATGCAACAGAGTCACCACATTATCATAATGTTTTTCAGTAATAAAAGAATAACTACAACCATGGTAGAGTATGACACTATCCGGACAGGTCTTACGGGCATACAGTTTGATTTTAAATGCAAGTATAAAGGTCTTCCCTGTCATTTATTCCATTCGGATTCTTTGTATTGAGCTCCAGTATATATCTGGTTTCAAGAAGAAGGAGTTTGGCCTCACGGTCTCCTCCTCTTCTTGATGCCTCCACTGAATCAATTAAAAAATTACTGGAGCTGATCAGGTATGCCTTGGTGTTTAGCTTGAAAATGCCTGGCAACCGGATAATTTTGGTCATGTCCCGAAATTGCACTTATGTGTTGGAGTATCCGTTTGTGGGCGGGCAGTTTGGTGCTGCCCACATATTGCAGCCCACACGGACACTCCTACACATAAATGACAAATTCGGTTTTGCAGGTGAGCCACTTGGAAATGGCAATATATATATATATATATATATATATATATATATATATATATATATATATATATATATATATATATATATATATATTACCTGCTGGCAGTCGCCAGTAGGTAGTTATAGTTAGGATTTATTTCAATGTTAAATCTCAAAATTCTATTTGGAATAACTTTGGCTTCAGTTGACAAATCTGCCTGAAAAGTTCCTCAAAATGGCCTCGTGGCGCCCCGGTCCTTCCCTGAAAGTTTGGGGGGGATTCGTCAAGCGGGGTCCGAGATAAAAGGGGGGTCCCAAAACGCGTTTTCCCCATGTTAATTTCCATAGGGCGGTCGATTTCACTTTTAGCTCGAACGGCTGAATGGATTTACACCAAACTTGGCAAAATTGTAGGGACTAGTAGCCCGATGTGCCTTTGCTATGTCTCAAGATATGTGCTCCAGTGGATTTTGAGTAATTTAGGTTCCAAAAAATACATATATCTATAGGCGCGCACCGGGGAGCGCACCGGGCGCGCCACGCGACTTGCGCGCAGAAAGCTGATTGGCTCTTGGGTGTCTGTAAACATTCTAAACAGTCTGGAGCAGCCGCCATCTTGTGTCTCGGTAAAATCGAGACACAAGAGGTGGAAAAACAAAGGGGGGAATTGACCATAAGGGGTCAGGGTAGACCCCTCCTGACCCCCTAGGTTTAATGTGGGGGCTAAAATAGGGTCCCGCGGGGCATTGAAAAAATATATTTTTTTTCGATTTGCGCGGGGGGAGAGCCCGGTACGCGCACCGGGAAGCCCAGTAAGGGGAAAATCCAGGACCATATTTATGAAGGCCGTGCGCCGCCAGTTTTGCGCTGCCTGTGTGTCTTTTTTTGTGACGCACCAGCGGTGTAAAAAAATGCGCCTCGTTGCGCTATATTTAAAAAGTGACCCATCTAGGCAGATGGGTCACTTTTTAAAACCCTGCACCACATTATACCTGCATCAGGTATAATGTATGCAGAGGTGGCGTTCCTCTGCAAAAAGCTTCGTAATAGCGACGCAGTGAAATCTATGAGATTTCACTGCGTCACTTTTAGGATGCTGTTGCGTCAAAATCTTGCGCCTGCCTCACAGCAGGTGTAAGACTGATGCAAGACCTTTCACATGGTGCTTTCCCCATGTGAAAGGACGCATTACTGGAGTTGCGACACTTTTGTGACGCACTCCAGTAATGCGTCACTTTTGTGTTTACAGATACGTCAGAAATACTGACGTATCTGTAACTCCTTGCGACATGATGCGCCATACATTAAATATGATACATCTGGAATGTCGTAAGGAGTGCGCACAGAAAAGTGACGCATCGCACCAGCGGTGTAAAAAAAATGCGCCTCGTTGCGCTATATTTAAAAAGTGACGCATCTAGGTAGATGGGTCACTTTTTAAAACCCTGCGCCACATTATACCTGCGTCAGGTATAATGTATGCAGAGGGGGCGTTCCCCCGCAAAAAGCTTGGTAATAGAGACGCAGTGAAATCTATGAGATTTCACTGCGTCACTTTTAGGATGCTGTTGCGTCAAAATCTTGCGCCTGCCTCAGAGCAGGTGTAAGACTGACGCAAGACCTTTCACATGGTGCTTTCCCCATGTGAAAGGACGCATTACTGGAGTTGCGTCACTTTTGTGACGCACTCCAGCAATGCTTCACTTTTGTGTTTACAGATACGTCAGAAATACTGACGTATCTGTAACTCCTTGCGACATAATTCGTCATACATTAAATATGACACATCTGGAATGTCGTAAGGAGTGTGCACAGAAAAGTGACACATCGCACCAGCGTGTAAAAAATGCGCCTCGTTGTGCTATATTTAAAAAGTGACGCATCTAGGTAGATGGGCCACTTTTTAAAACCCTGCGCCACATTATACCTGCGTCAGGTATAATGTATGCAGAGGGGGCGTTCCCCCGCAAAAAGCTTGGTAATAGCGACGCAGTGAAATCTATGAGATTTCACTGCGTCACTTTTAGGATGCTGTTGCGTCAAAATCTTGCGCCTGCCTCACAGCAGGTGTAAAACTGACGTAAGACCTTTCACATGGTGCTTTCCCCATGTGAAAGGACGCATTACTGGAGTTGCGTCACTTTTGTGACGCACTCCAGCAATGCGTCACTTTTGTGTTTACAGATACGTTAGAAATACTGACGTATCTGTAACTCCTTGCGACATGACTCGTCATACATTAAATATGACACATCTGGAATGTCGTAAGGAGTGCGCACAGAAAAGTGACGCATTGCACCAGCGGTGTAAAAAAATGCGCCTCGTTGCGCTATATTTAAAAAGTGACGCATCTAGGTAGATGGGTCACTTTTTAAAACCCTGCGCCACATTATATCTGCGTCAGGTATAATGTATGCAGAGGGGGCGTTTCCCCGCAAAAAGCTTCGTAATAGCGACACAGTGAAATCTATGAGATTTCACTGCGCCACTTTTAGGATGCTGTTGCATCAAAATCTTGCGCCTGCCTCACAGCAGGTGTAAGACTGACGCAAGACCTTTCACATGGCGCTTTCCCCATGTGAAAGGACGCATTACTGGAGTTGCGTCACTTTTGTGACGCACTCCAGCAATGCGTCACTTTTGTGTTTACAGATACGTCAGAAATACTGACGTATCTGTAACTCCTTGCGACATGATTCGTCATACATTAAATATGACACATCTGGAATGTCGTAAGGAGTGTGCACAGAAAAGTGACGCATCGCACCAGCGGTGTAAAAAAATGCGCCTCGTTGCGCTATATTTAAAAAGTGACGCTTCTAGGTAGATGGGTCACTTTTTAAAACCCTGCGCCACATTATACCTGCGTCAGGTATAATGTATGCAGAGGGGGCGTTCCCCGGAAAAAAGCTTGGTAATAGCGACGCAGTGAAATCTATGAGATTTCACTGCGTCACTTTTAGGATGCTGTTGCGTCAAAATCTTGCGCCTGCCTAACAGCAGGTGTAAGACTGACGCAAGACCTTCCACATTGTGCTTTCCCCATGTGAAAGGACGCATTACTGGAGTTGCGTCACTTTTGTGACGCACTCCAGCAATGCGTCACTTTTGTGTTTACAGATACGTCAGAAATACTGACGTATCTGTAACTCCTTGCGAGTTGATTCGTCATACATTAAATATGACACATCTGGAATGTCATAAGGAGTGCGCACAGAAAAGTGACGCATCGCTGTTTTCCCGTAGCGATGCGTCACGTTTGGAAAGGGGCGACCACTCGGTCCCCCCGAACGTATGGTGGAGTACCCCGATCCCCCCGGGAGGCCACCTTGGGCGGGAGGCGAGTCTCGGCTGGTATGCCCGAAGCGGCGTAGCCGAGGCGCGCTTTTTCCCACCCTGGAGTGGGTTGTCCTAGACACTGAAGCCGCCAGCCACGCCCCCGGAGGCGGGCCGAGGCGGGTTTACGCCCGCCCAAAGACGGATAAAAGGAGCAACAAGCCAAGAAAGCATCCTCTTGTTCCCGTGCTCTGAAGCTGCACCTCCCCGCTGCACGTGAGCTCGAGACGGAACGAAGAGCCAATTTTGAGCGTTGTAATTTTGTTCTTGTTCTTTCAGATATCTTCGTTGGAGAATGCCGGGCAAGAAGGTCGGAAAGCGGGTCGGTACCGATCAGATGCTCCGCATGCTCGTAAAGGACATGGCCGAGATGAAAAAGCAGATGGCGGCAATGAACGGGGTTGGAGGCCCGAAGCGAGTCGTCGGACCAGCATTACCGGGAGTAGTCCCCAGAGGGAGAGGCAAGAGGTCCTAAAGGGGGGCATCTGGGGGGGAGGCCCCGGTTCCCGATACACCGATAGAGGAGCCAATCCCGGTTCCGAAGGAGGGGCAGCCGATCCCCGGTGTAGTCACCCCCGTGAACGGGGAGGATATGCCTCCCGAGTTGGCTGCACAACTAGCAGCGTGGTTGGGAAAAGATAGTGAAGGCACCACGGCGGACGACGCCAGGGCAGTAATGAGGCAATTGCGAGAATCTAGAGAGGCTGCGAAGGCACCATCTTCTGTTCCCCCACAGGTTCCGGTGGGTGAGACCGCAGCGGGCACGAGTTCGGCAGCAATTACAGCTCCTAGTTCAGGTAAGCAGCTACTGCCGATTGCGGGGAAGGGGTCTGTACCCTCACGGAGGGAGAAAGTGGCCCAGCATGTTCCACTTGAAGTTAAGGAAAAGATTTGGACTGATAAGTATGTGAACATGTTTTCTTTGCTTACCGACCATTACGAGATCGAACATGTGAAGGGCCAAAAAGAGCTTCTGCATCCGAGTGTTTGGCGCGCCAAAATGGCCGCCTTTAAGGTTGATGAGAACATAGGTAACTGGGGCAGAGCGTTTGGCATATTTACCTCAATTATGGGTGAACGAAGGCCTGAGTTGTTGCCCGAGTTGCCCATATATCAGACACGTATCATGGAGTATTCTCAATCATACGAGGGCAATCAGTGGTTTTGCTATGACAATGTTTTTAGGAAGGCCAAAGAGCACGACCCAGCTCTGACCTGGGATTGTTATGACTCCATTTCTTGGCAAAAAATGGAGAATTCAGGCATGTTAAAGGTACCATTGTCGGGGGGTAACGGGGGTGAGTCTTCCCGCCAAACCTCTGGGACACCCTTTCGGACGGGTGCAGGTAACGAGCATCACTCGAAGTCGAGTGGCAACGCAGGTAAAAAGGGGATTTGTTGGAATTTTAACAGGGGAAAATGTACAAGGCCTCAGGGGTCATGCAAGTTTAGACACGAATGTGGGGGGTGTGGACAGTCCTCTCATCCCGAGACCATGTGCAGAGCCAAAACGGGTGATAACGGTGGTAGGGGAAGCGCCAAACAGGTCTGAAATAGTCCGAGGGGCGCCTTTACCTACCCCGGTTGATACCATGGCAATGATTCCTTGGCTCAATGAATACCCGGATCATGTCTCCGCTGGGGTGTTGCGAGACGGGTTCTCGTATGGTTTCCGCATTCCAGTGGGGGATTTTCAGGGTAAAACAAGTTGTAAGAACCAACTGTCGGTCCTGCAGCATACGGCGGTGGTACAGGTAAAGATTGAGAAAGAGGTGACTCGAGGGCGGGTTGCCGGTCCATTCGATTTACCACCGGTTGCTAACTTTGTTTGTTCCCCCTTAGGGGTGGTCCCCAAGAAGGACCCGGGTGAGTTTAGGCTAATTCATAATTTGTCAGCCCCACGAGGTCTTTCCGTGAATGATGCGATAGACCCGGAAGTGTGTTCGGTGCGGTACGCATCTTTCCATGAGGCCGTCGCCATGTTGAATCGCCTGGGGCCCGGAGCGCTGATGGCCAAATCAGACATCGAGTCAGCGTTCCGGTTGCTCCCGGTACACCCAGACGATCAGCGTCTCCTTGGTTTCATGTTTCAGGGTCGCTATTACATGGATAAATGTATGCCAATGGGATGCTCTATATCTTGTGCTTATTTTGAAAAGTTCAGTTGTTTCCTGCAATGGGTATTCACAAGAAAGACGGGTTTTCAGCATGTTATGCATTATCTCGATGACTTTCTGTTCCTGGGGGCAGCCGGGGATCCAGAATGTGGACAGGCTTTAAAAGAATTTTGTGGCTTAATGAATCATTTTGGTGTGCCATTGGCACCAGGTAAGACTGTGGGTCCCTCGACTTCACTCGAATTTCTTGGGATAGAGCTCGACTCGGAGGAGGGTTGTTTTCGGTTACCCAAAGAAAAGGTGGTAAAATTCAGGGCCTCCCTTGAAACATGTATTCGAGAGACTAAGGTAAACTTGCATCAATTGCAGCAAACGGTGGGCCAGTTGAATTTTGCCCTTAGAGTAATGCCAATGGCCCGCCCCTTTTCCCGCTCGATTGCACAAGCCATGGTTGGTCTTAAGGAGGGACACCACCGCACGAGGCTCTCGGCAGAGATTCGCCAGGACATGCGCATTTGGTTGGCATTCCTGGCGGATTTCAATGGTCGAATTGTCTGGAACAAGCCGGCGGTGTCCTCCGAGGAGCTGGGGCTGTGGACAGATTCGGCGGGGAGTATAGGTTTTGGCGCCATATTCGGTACGCAATGGTCGGCTCAAAAATGGCCGTCATGGTGGCACGAGTGCGGGCTGACGAGTAACATTGCTTTTCTCGAACTCTTCCCCATTTTGGTGGCCCTGAAAACTTGGCCTGAGGGGTTCCGGGATCACTCTGTGGTGTTCTGGTCTGATAACATGACCGTGGTTGATTGTATCAATAGTCAGGCAGCACGTTGCAAATGGATTCTGAGACTGCTCAAAGAAATTGTGTTATTGTGTATGCAGTTGAATGTGCTCTTTAGGGCAAGACATGTCCCGGGGGTGCTGAACCAAGCGGCTGATGCGCTTTCTCGTTTCCGTATGCAGGCCTTCTGGGGTTTTCTGCCCACAGCGGACCCGGTGGCGGCACCCTTTCCCGAAGCTCTCTGGTCTCTCGGTGCCCCGAACTACAAAACCTCGTGGGAGAGAGTTTAGCACCCAGGACAAGGAAGGCATATGAAGGGGCGTTCCGTTCCTATTGGTCCTTTTTGGGTTCTGCTAGGGGGGAGCTTTGGGGCCAGGAAGAGCTTGTCGTAAAATTTTTACTGTCTTTACATCAGGCAGGCAAATCAGTAGCTACGGCCCAGAGGCATCGGGCCGCCATTTCCTTTATGGCAAGGGCTCATGGGATCCAGGACCCGACAGCGTCTTTCGTGGTCCAGAAAGCGCTACGTGGGTGGCAACGCCTTGAGGGTCGCAGACTAGATGAGAGGCACCCGATAGGTCTGGATAGATTGGCCCTGTTATTATCCGTACTCCCTGCGACATGTTCATCCCAGTATGAAACAGTGTTATTCCGGGCCGCTTTTGCGTTAGCATTCCATGGGGCAATGCGGGTAAGCGAACTGGTGGCGAAGAACAAGCAGGATACGGTGGGGGGACTGTGCCGAGAGCACATTCAGGTTAAGGGGGAGACGATGACTGTCTCGTTTGTCAGGTCCAAGGCCGATCAGGGTGCGGTTGGGGACTGCGTAGTCATACATAGGATGCCCGGATCTCCCATGTGCCCTGTTGTTTGCGTAGAGGAATATTTAGCGCAGAGGGTGGCATCATGGGAGGGGACCTTGTTGAGACACGCTGTCACCACCCCACTGACGAGGTTTCAGTTCCAGCGGGTGCTTACAATGGCAATTTCGGCCGCGGGCTTGAACCCCGGTGAGTTTGGGACCCATTCCTTTCGGATAGGGGCTGCTACTGAGGCTACAGCCAGGGGTCTGAGTGTAGAAAAGGTGAAACGTTTGGGGCGTTGGTCCTCGAATTGTTACAAAAGGTATGTGCGGTTGCACATGTTGTGAAGCTGCTATCATGTACTCACGCTTCTTGTTTTTGTTTGGTTTACAGTTTCGCAAGCTTACGAGGCGGGGCGGACTGTGCAGTCGACCCGACACCTGGGAACCAGCGGTCAAACATCACCGGCTGCGGAAAAAGTGGTGTGGGTCGTGGGCCACTCATACGTGAGGCGTGCCGCAGACGTATTCAAAGCAGGTGACATGATTCACATGGCTGGGGAATACGGGTACAGGGTGACCTTCTACGGAAGGGGCGGGCTCTGTATTGACCAGTTTCAATCCTTTTTCGAGGGTTTGTTAGGGCGGACAAGGTCACCGCCATCTATAATCATAGTCCATCTTGGGGGCAACGATTTGGTGACCACTGGTAGACGACTTCTTCTCGAGGCGATGCTTTCCACAGTAAGTTGGTTGGCGAGAAGGGTTCCAGGGTGCACAATTGCATGGTCCCATATGATTCCACGTAAAGTGTGGCGGGGGGCGAATTCGGTTTCTGCTATAAATCATTCAGTGAAGAAAGTAAATAACAAATTGGGTAGATTGTTTCGTTCAAGTGCACTGCATTCGATTCCTCATGGTTGTATCAAGGGAGACAGTATGTATTTGGGGGATGGGGTCCATTTGTCCCGGGTGGGGAATGAGTTACTCATAGGAGACCTCATAGCTTGGCTAAAGAGTTTAAAGCATGACCTTTAGGCAGGAGTTTTTTGTGGGGGGTCCGGATAGCCGGTCAACTATCCGGCCTGTGGCGGTAAGGTCATGATCGGTGAGCAGTAATTGGAAGATCCCTATGGGGGGGGCGTCACCCATTACGGATGGGAGCGCCCGGGGGAGGTGGCCATTGGCCCCTCAACGGGGAGGCGGTCCCTTCTAAGGATGGGCCGCCGAAAGGAAAGGGAAGGCGGTCAAGGCCCCTTCCTGGATAGGAGGGGCTACGGGCCCCTCCTGGGAATTTCCCGGGGCCAGGACACCTGCGACGGCAGATGTGGTAAGTTGTGTGGGGTGGGGAGGGGGTTTACGCTACCTTCTAGACACCTCACACAAGTCCTCGGACGACCAGTAAATGGCATCGAGTTCATTGGGGCCCCCGTCAAGTCAAGGGAAATTGGTAGATGCACATGAGGTACAGCCTCTGTGCGGTCGCCCCTCGCAAGTGGGGGGGGGGGTAATTCTGGTTTAGGGATCTGACACCGGTTACGACCTTGCCGTTGGCCCTTAACGTTAGGATGTACAATTTCAAGTTAAAATGTTTTGTAGGATGTTAGTTCGGCTAGGAGAACCTTTGTATTAGAAATATGTTAAGGTTAGCCAAACATCGTAATGTGGAAATGAAATTGTACATAATATGAAACTGTTATTTTAATGTTTTGATTTTGTTTCATATTTTAATAAATACGGCCGGGAGGGTCACTCCCTCCCGCCTTCCAAAAGTTCAGAACTGTTTCCGGTTTCCCATCCTTGGGGATTGTGTCGAGAGGGGGTTGCGGGTATCTCAGCCATATGGAAAGGGGCGACTACTCGGTCCCCCCGAACGTATGGTGGAGTACCCCGATCCCCCCGGGAGGCCATCTTGGGCGGGAGGCGAGTCTCGGCTGGTATGCCCGAAGCGGCGTAGCCGAGGCGCGCTTTTTCCCGCCCTGGAGTGGGTTGTCCTAGACACTTAAGCCGCCAGCCACGCCCCCAGAGGCGGGCGGAGGCGGGTTTACGCCCGCCCGAAGACGGATAAAAGGAGCAACAAGCCAAGAAAGCATCCTCTTGTTCCCGTGCTCTGAAGCTGCACCTCCCCGCTGCACGTGAGCTCGAGACGGAACGAAGAGCCAATTGTGACCCACCCACCAGCCCCTGAAGACAGCAAGTGGTTTTGAAATAAAGTTTTGATGTGGTAACTCTATTTCTTACAGGTTGTGATGATCGAAGGGTTATTTGAGTATGCAATAAAGTGAATGATTCTTTACAGTATGTTTTTCGAATAAAGTATTTTGCACTAGTATTGATCAGTAATCATACGTGAAGCAGTTATGGTTGTTTTTTGTTTTTAATTTAGTAATTCTAGTTAATTGTCGTATTTATTTTGGTCGGGCGGTAAGGTCATGATCGGTGAGCAGTAATTGGAAGATCCCTATGGGGGGGGCGTCACCCATTACGGATGGGAGCGCCCGGGGGAGGTGGCCATTGGCCCCTCAACGGGGAGGCGGTCCCTTCTAAGGATGGGCCGCCGAAAGGAAAGGGAAGGCGGTCAAGGCCCCTTCCTGGATAGGAGGGGCTACGGGCCCCTCCTGGGAATTTCCCGGGGCCAGGACACCTGCGACGGCAGATGTGGTAAGTTGTGTGGGGTGGGGAGGGGGTTTACGCTACCTTCTAGACACCTCACACAAGTCCTCGGACGACCAGTAAATGGCGTCGAGTTCATTGGGGCCCCCGTCAAGTCAAGGGAAATTGGTAGATGCACATGAGGTACAGCCTCTGTGCGGTTGCCCCTCGCAAGTGGGGGGGGGGTAATTCTGGTTTAGGGACCTGACACCGGTTACGACCTTGCCGTTGGCCCTTAACGTTAGGATGTACAATTTCAAGTTAAAATGTTTTGTAGGATGTTAGTTCGGCTAGGAGAACCTTTGTATTAGAAATATGTTAAGGTTAGCCAAACATCGTAATGTGGAAATGAAATTGTACATAATATGAAACTGTTATTTTAATGTTTTGATTTTGTTTCATATTTTAATAAATACGGCCGGGAGGGTCACTCCCTCCCGCCTTCCAAAAGTTCAGAACTGTTTCCGGTTTCCCATCCTTGGGGATTGTGTCGAGAGGGGGTGGCGGGTATCTCAGCCATATCAGAAATGAGGCGTCCAGTTTATTCACTGTGTCACCTCTACGACCCTTTCTTGTGTCAATACATCCCTTTTGCATACATTACACCTGAGGTAGGAATAATGTGGCACAGGGGTTTACAAAGTGACGTATTTACCTAGAAACGCCACTTTGTAAATATGAATAAATAAGGTGCATTTTTTATTGGACTGATGCATCACAAAAAGTGATGCTTTGGTGGTGTTAAAGTGACGCATGGCTTCATAAATGAGGCCTTCTGCCTTCAACTCCAGCAATGCATCTTTTCTTATCCTTCCACACCCCTGCTCCTTTTCAACATTTTCTTTGAATATCAACATTCCCCATATTCACTCTTCTTCTCCTTACTTTCTTTCCTAACACTCACCTTCTTTCAGTCCTCCTACTTCACTTCCTTTCTCCTCTCATACCTTTCTGTTCTTTCTTACTCATTCTCCTTTCCATTATCAATGCACTCTATTTCACTTACTCTTTTTTCATTTTTTTTTAGAATATAGCTCTTTGATGAG
The DNA here is from genome assembly GCF_964263255.1 of Lissotriton vulgaris. Taxonomy (NCBI): domain Eukaryota; kingdom Metazoa; phylum Chordata; class Amphibia; order Caudata; family Salamandridae; genus Lissotriton; species Lissotriton vulgaris. The sequence continues at coordinate 334,602,857 of NC_141685.1, forward strand.
AATTGGAGGTAGTTCTGAAAAGAACTTTTGGTTTTCTTCTTTTTTCTAAACAGGAACAAAAACAGGGAATGGAAACTGCTCAACAGGAGCAAAAAAAACAAAAGAAATTAGGGGTGGGAAGAGCAGGGATGGTTTTCTAATGCTGGAACCATGAGCTGTACACTTTGTTCTCCAAAGGTAAGCAGTTGATTGCAGTATCTGCATCTGAGGGCACCATGGTTAAAAGCAGGTTGAATGTTCGGAACCAGCTCTTGTGATCTCCCCCTCCCAGAAGAAGTTGCTCCTTCGGTTGATGTAGATGCCCCATCACTGGGAACCTCTTGTGCCAGAGCCCTGACACTTTCCCGGGCAAAATTTTGGGGGTGCTTCCTCTCCACATGCCGGATCATTGTGAAGTTCCCAAAAGAGTACTTTTTTAAAGGGTTACCCCGTGACAGCTCTTCTTTGCAGATCTTGCACTCCACTTTTGGAGCATTCACCTTTTTCTGGCCAGGTGGGATTTAAAAAAAATTCCAAATGAAATGTTCCTTAACTTTTCGTTGAGGAGGCTCTTCATTGATGAATTCTGGTTCATCCTCACTGCTGGATTGTCTGGCAGCCATTGTAAAACCAACAAATATCCTGGAGCAAAAAGGCAGGTCTTGCAGTCACAAAAGTGAAAGAAGAAGTGAAGGAAATGGGTGGGGATTTCATTCTTTGTAAAAAAAAACTGTTAGCAACCAAAGAAAAGTGTTATTTTAAGGTCACATGACCCGACGCGCTTATGCTGCGCGCTCCGGAGCGCTTCCGGGTGCGCACACGCGGCGCGAACGTAGGCGCTTCCGGGGCGCATACGTGGTGTGAACGTAGGTGCTTCCGGGGGCGTATACGGGGCGTGAACGTAGGCGCTTCAGAGGGCGCTTACGTTGCGGCCAAAGTGACGTCATCATACTTTACGGAAATGCATAATCATTTTCCTTATAAAAAAACTGATTTTATTTGTATGGTACGAAATGTTTTGCATTATTATTAACTTTTCATTCATATTTTTCTTCACAAACGAAAGTAGCGCTCTGGGTGCGCTTTCTGGTGAGCTTACCGGTGATCTTACTGGAAAGCTTACCGGAGAGCTTACCGGAGAGCTTACCGGAGCGCGCATCCAGAGCACAAAAGAAAAAAATGATATAAAAAAAAACTCAAAAATGAATACTTACACAAAACAGCAAATTGTAAAAAAAAAAAAAGGTTAGAAACTCGATATAGAAAGGAATTAGCATTTAAAAAACCTATGAAATTCACTGAAAAAAACATAGGTTTCACACCAGTTATAGTTAGGAATTAGCATTTAAAAAACCTATTAAATTCACTGAAAAAACCACAGGTTTCACACCAGTTATAGTTACCTGGAAATTTTACTGACATAAAACCATTGAAATTCCCACGTTATAGTTAGTTGGACTCACTATAACTTGCGCGCCTGCAATGCACTGCTGATGACGTCACATATTACATCCCTCATGACATGGTCAGTGACATCACTCATGACATCACTGATGACACCATCCTTGTGACAGAGTGACAGACCTCCTTTCAGTGTAATGTAAGCCTTGAAACACATATTCAAAAATAGTATTTAACATTTTCAAAAAAGTGGAGATACCCATACCAGTTACAACAAACAATTCAGTAATTCCACCATCTGTATACACATCCACTCATTCACAAACAGTTCTATATAGTCATTCATACATATACTCACTCATTATATGTAGTGATACACCTAAACATCCTGTTACACACTGACAGTCATCCAAAGTTACTCACACACATATTCACACATGCAAAAAAACTAATGAACATTCATTTATTTGCATATACAGCTATACACACACTACCACTTTACTTCTAAGAATACTTACACATACTTACTCTCTTAAACAATCACTTATATAAACACATACTAATTTAAACAGGAACTCTTATAATCTCTCACTCTCACACATACTTAGTTTTATAAATCAATACTCACATATACTAGATTAAAACATATGTCGTTACTGAAAAAGACAATAGTGAGACAGTCGTTTACTCACTAACATACACATATACACACTCATACATCTATACAGTCCTGTACATATGCTGTCTTCAAAACACATACAAACAGTGAGTCAGTCACCAACCCATACAGCCACTTATACACAAAGTGAAACACTGATACATACATTTCAATATATAAAAGTTACTTGCTATTATATGTATTCACTAAGATACACTTAATAAGGCAGTTAACCAATCAAATATCCATTTACACACTTATTTAACCATTTATTCTTGCATCGTACTTTACAAATACATATAAATTTTTTTTTTTTTTAAGAAAGACAAACATTCACTGGATGGTGTCATCAGTGATGTCATGAGTGATGTCACTGACCATGTCATGAGTGATGTAATATGTGACGTCATCAGCAGTGCATTGCAGGCGCGCAAGTTATAGTGAGTCCAACTAACTATAACGTGGGGATATCAATGGTTTTATGTCAGTAAAATTTCCAGGTAACTATAACTGGTGTGAAACCTATGGTGTTTTCAGTGAATTTAATAGGTTTTTTAAATGCTAATTCCTAACTATAACTGGTGTGAAACCTGTGGCTTTTTCAGTGAATATATATATATATATATATATATATATATATATATATATATATATATATATATATATATATATATATATATCTATATTAATATATATATATATATATATATATATATATATATATATATATATATATATATGTATATATAAATATATATATATATATATACATATATATATATATATATATATATATATATATTAGCTTCCAAACACCAGCCGGCTGCACACGTGAGCGGGTGCACACACAACGGGGGTATACCCGTTTAATTAATCCAAGCTACGAACATCCCAGGATCCTTGGTCCATAAAGAAAGTAGCACACGCAGGGGGTAGTTCCACAGAAGATTTATTGCGGGAACTAGACAGCAACGCGTTTCGCCTTAGGGCTTTGTCAAATTGTGCAGAGAGCCGAGGCACCCGTCTGCTTAAAAAGACGTCATACAATGTAAACAAAAGCAAAGTAGGACTGTGATAATAGTCTCACACATGGCCGCCATCTTAAGACGGTGTGATATACCCCATGAAGTTCATAAATGCAACTATGTTAAATAACCTTATCAAGTTTGCATAGCGGAATTATAACTGAATACATTCGTTACCAATTGTGTTAAAAAATGAAGATTATAAAGCTCAATATGAGCAACCACAGTTGAAAAAACTGATCGAGCCCTACATGGGCATTGCAATTATTACGAAAATAGAGTGTGGAAACGAGAACATTTAGTATACAGAAGATCCGAATTATCGTACTGTATTGTGGTAAACTCTAAGCGGTTACAAACCGCCACATGTAATACACACAGCAGAAAATAAAGTGCGTTATGCATATATAAAGAACTCAAATGCTCATGCTTCGGTAAAGAGTGCCCACACTCAAACAGTATCTTGCCTTGAATGGGCACAATGGAAGTATCAGCTTCAAATTAATAAACATAAATTCATCAGTGTGACATCAATTCATATAAAATTCATATCGAAATTAGTTCAATGTTCATAGTAGTTAATCATGGTATCATCAATGCATAGATGATCAAAACAGGGAAAAGACACAGGATACAGTCAATAAATGTTCATGAGTTATTGATGTCACAATAAGCCGGTGCCTCACTTATCAGCCCAAATGTACTGATAGCTCTTCATGCATGTTGAGGCCGTTAGGGTGTTTACTCTGTAGGTCAATTATGTACCTAGATTCAAGCCGTCTAAGTTTTAGGAGACGGTCACCCCCGCCGGATTATAGGGTGGTATCGTTATATTGATGACCTTTTCATTATTCTAGAAAGCCCTATAGAAACAGCCAGCACTTTTGTGGAAGCTCTAAATGATTAATGATGTGAACCTTAAATTTTCTGGGCACATCAGCAAGACCTCAGTAAATTACTTAGATCTTACAGTATATATCGACAAGGATGGTAAAATGCAGACTAAATTGTTCAGAAAAGAGACGGCGGGTAATTCCATGCTCTTTGCTACGAGTAGTCACCCTCGCCAATTAATAGATAGTATCCCTTATGGAGAACTATTAAGGTTAAGAAGAAACAACTCTAACGATGGTGACTTTCAGAAAGCGGCCGATGCCAGCATGCAGAGATTTAGGATAAGGGGTATAGTGACAGTGTATTAACACAGGCCTATGAGAGAGCTAAAAAGATGAGAAGAAATGAGCTGCTTAAATCCAACAATACTGTTAAATCTAACAACTGAACTTTCCGTCTCATCACTACTTTCTCTCATAATGCTGGGCAAGTCAAAAAAATATTAAAAAAGAACTGGAACATCCTACTGTCTGATAATATCATTAAGGCGGACTTGCCCCCTAATCCCCTTGTCACCTTTAGAAAGGCCAGATCACTCAGGGATCATTTGGTCTCCAGCCATTACTCTGCCCCAGAGAGAACCCCTAAATTGCCTGTACTCAGTGGTTTCTACCCTTGCGGTCCTTGCAAGGCCTGCAAATATAGTAAGCGGACGCTTACTTACAAGATACCTGGCCTTGCAACTCCAAAAAGGATCATGAAATTTTTTACATGTTCCACGCCCTATGCCATTTACTGCCTTACATGCCCTTGTGGCTTGAATTACATCGGCAGCACTACCAACGCAGTGAAGCTTAGAATTTTAGAGCATATGCATGCCATTGCCAAGAAGGATGAAGCCTATCCTGTAGCCAGGCATTTTGATAGAATGCATAAAAGTAACAGGGATCTGTTATCTTATGTTTGCCTCGATAGTGTACCAGCAAATATCAGAGGGGGTGACCGTCTCCTAAAACTTAGACGGCTTGAATCTAGGTACATAATTGACCTACAGAGTAAACACCCTAACAGCCTCAACATGCATGAAGAGCTATCAGTACATTTGGGCTGATAAGTGAGGCACCGGCTTATTGTGACATCATTAACTCATGAACATTTATTGACTGTATCCTGTGTCTTTTCCCTGTTTTGATCGTCTATGCATTGATGATACCATGATTAACTACTATGAACATTGAACTAATTTCGATATGAATTTTATATGAATTGATGTCACACTGATGAATTTATGTTTATTAATTTGAAGCTGATACTTCCATTGTGCCCATTCAGGGCAAGATACTGTTTGAGTGTGGGCACTCTTTACCGAAGCATGAGCATTTGAGTTCTTTATATATGCATAACGCACTTTATTTTCTGCCATGTGTATTACATGTGGCGGTTTGTAACCGCTTAGAGTTTACCACAATACAGTACGATAATTCGGATCTTCTGTATACTAAATGTTCTCGTTTCCACACTCTATTTTCGTAATAATTGCAATGCCCATCTAGGGCTCGATCAGTTTTTTCGACTGTGGTTGCTCATATTGAGCTTTATAATCTTCATTTTTTAACACAATTGGTAACGAATGTATTCAGTTATAATTCCGCTATGCAAACTTGATAAGGTTATTTAACATAGTTGCATTTATGAACTTCATGGGGTATATCACACCGTCTTAAGATGGCGGCCATGTGTGAGACTATTATCACAGTCCTACTTTGCTTTTGTTTACATTGTATGACGTCTTTTTAAGCAGACGGGCGCCTCGGCTCTCTGCACAATTTGACAAAGCCCTAAGGCGAAACGCGTAGTTGCTGTCTAGTTCCCGCAATAAATCTTCTGTGGAACTATCCCCTGCGTGTGCTACTTTCTTTATGGACCAAGGATCCTGGGATGTTCGTAGCTTGGATATATATATATATATATATATATATATATATATATATATATATATATATATATATATATATATATATATATATATATATATATATATATATATATAACCTACTGGCAGACGCCAGTAGGTAGTTATAGTTAGGACTGAGTTGCCATAAGAAGAGCACTTTTTGTTTTGCTTATAATTTTAGCGTTGTTTTAATGAATCTTCATGAAATTTTCAAAACAAATTCTTTGTGCATATCAGCTCCTATGTTGAAAGTTTGAGGGTGATTCTTCAAGGGGGGCGAGATAAAAGGGGTCCCCAAATGTGTTTTCTCAATGTTAATTTCCATAGGAAACTTTAGACAAGGCTACAGGTCGAACGGGTGAACGGAAGTACCCCAAATTTGGCAGGGAGAAGGGTTTTGGTCTAGAAAGCACACTTTTGTTTATTTGGTGTAAATCTGTTCAGTAGTTTTTGAGAAATATCAAAATTACAGATATTGATATTTGGGAATTCTGCCATCTGATTGGCAGAGGAGTTACGAGCTTGAGCTTGCTGCTTATTGGCATCGAGCGCTGCGAGCGGTTGCAACTAGGAAGTGTTGGCTGCCATTTTGTGATTCAGTTGAAGCGAGTAAGGGGAAAAAAGGGTGAAAAAAGTTGGAAAGGAGGGTAGAAGCACTGTAACCTCTGTGGGGGAGTGCAAAGCGAAGCAGTAACTGTTACCGGTCTGAAAGTGCGGTGTTGCTCCGAGTGACATGGTGCTGATATGATATGGTGCTACACTCGGGTATGAAACCGAGAGCCTAAACCGTGAGGTAATTTCTGTAAAGTGATGTGGTCTGGTCTTTGTAGCATATGTGTGCAAGTAGTGTTAGTAGGCGTTTATACCATACAGGGAGTGGGAAGCGAATTACTGACCGCTATTTTGCGTTTATTCTATATTGGAAGCGGGAAGCGAAGTACTCACGCCTACCAGTGTGACGATTTAGGAATGAAACCAAGGTGATTGCTGAAAAGGGATGGGCTCTTGGCACTGTAGTATACATGTGCAAGTAGTGTTAGTAGACGTTTATACCATACCAGGAGTAGGAAGCGAACTACTGACCGCTACTGTGTGTTTATATTATACCGGAAGCGGGAAGCGAAGTACTCATGCCTACTGGTGTGAAGACCTGGGGATAAAACCGAGGTAATTGCTGTAAAGGGATGTGCTCTGGGCGCTGTAGTAAATGTGTACAAGTAGTGTTAGTAGGTGTTTAAACCATAAAGAGAGTTGGAAGCGAACTACTGACAGGTACCGTGATTTTATACTATACCGGAAGAGCGAAGCAAAGAACTCACGCCTACCAGTGTGAAGAGTCAGGGATCAAACCGAGCTGATTAGTGTAAACTGATGGGCTCTGGGTGCTGTAGGATACTAGCCGCTGTAGTATAAGTGTGTAAATAGTGTTAGTATGCGTTTATAGTATATAGGGATTGGGAAGCAAACTACTCAACCCTACTGATGTGAAGACTCGGGATTAAACTGTGAGCCTAAATTTGAGCTCATTGATGTAAAGTCATGTGCTCTGTGTTGTATTCCAATGTAAGTCATAGTAGAATGTTAGTATGTAATTCTACTAGAATCTAAGTATGTAATGTTAGAATGTAGGGTTGTCATGAGGGAAACCGTGCGGAGTTTGGACACGGTGCTGGAGAAGACGTTTGCCTTGCTGTCTGTTCCTGTTGGTAACTGTTTCAGGTGTCTTGTTTTCCTGTAATAAATCTACTTATCAGATCCACTGCTGTCTGCCTCTTCACTACATACATTTGGTGATGAGCGGGAAAAGGTAAAAAGAAGGCAGCACTCACCAATATTTCAAAATTGCTTGCATTGTGCTGAAGACCCGTTTTCTTTGTGTAGCTGTTTCTACTCATGCCAGGGTCGTCGGCTCATTGAACTATGTCATCGGACTTCTGGTAGGATTTATTTTTTTAGATTTTGTGCTTCCTCTGCTTCTTCACTACATTCTGGTCACTGTACTACACGTGTGTAAGTAGTGTTAGTATGCGTTTATACTAACAAATGCATCATGGTCCTAGGGAGGGCGACCTCTCAGGCGCAGCTCAAACAATGTCCCGGGGTGTGCATTCGCAGGACATTGGCTTCCACCCTGTGATAGCAAATCCTTGTTTCACCACTTTAAGCAAGAGGAGGAAAACCTCGTATCCCTTTAACAGAGGGAATGCGGGTGGTAAAAATGGAGGGGGAAAAAAAGTGGATTCTCATCCATTCATTTAAATGAGGCCCCTGGTGGGTAATGTTCCATGGCCAATCCAATTATTATATTGCTGGGTCTCTGTAGGACTGGGGATCTTAATGTCACATGTAAATTTGGCACGGAAGGGCACAGAGACGTTTTGCAGTCTAGGGGACCGCCATTATCCCGGGTATTGTTTACTATTTGTTCGGGGGGGTTCGAGGCTAACTGAAGTCCGGGGATCACGACTCTCCGGGCTTTACTTAAATATGCAGGGTGGGCCTCGGCCGTCCCTGAAGCCTCGGTGGTCCTAGGCATTGTCTTATTGGTTCTGTAATCACACGGGCATTACTCATGGTGTTATAAAGCGATACACTCATAGAACTTTTGCAGTTGTAGAATTACCCAGGCTTCATTTGTGTAATAGTCAGTTAGATTATGTTTGATAGGTGCAATGTAATATTTCAAAGGTATGCCCTCATAATCTCCTATAAACAGATGATTTTCACAATAAACTATAGACAAGTGTTGTCAGAAAAAGACCTATACACTCAGTTATTTATTTGAAAAAAAGTAACCTTTATTAAAACACAACTAAATAGAAATGTAAGTTTAATAGAACATAAAGTATAATATAAACAACGTGGGTTGGAATCCAGTGGAAGCAACGTAGAAAACCTGCAAGACAAAAATGAAACATAAGTATGTGTGCTATGTGGAAGAGGTAAAGAAAAGTAGTCTGAATGAAAGGACGATAGTGAGAATGGGAGGGAGGGGGAGTGGTTGGAAGGGTGAAGGGGAGGGAGAGTCAACAGAAGAGAGAGAGGAGCAGACAGAGCGTCGGCCTACTGCACCCAGCCCTTAGTGTTTACCCTCCCGTCACCTATTTTTCTAGGACGCTGGGGTCCGTGAGAAAGAGTGTCAAGTCCTTAAAATGAAACAAATGAGGCCAGAGTTTAGGGGCCATATTATTAAGGAACGTCGATAACATTATCGCTGCTTTAGCAACAGGAAACTGCTGCTATAGCGGCGATAAGGGGCTTGATAATATGCACTTGTGAATTCCCGTAGAAGTTCAAGTTCTGGTGTGAACCTGGACTTCTATGGGAATTTAAACGGGCATATTATCAAGTCCATTATCACCGCTTTAGTGGCAGTTTCCTGCCGCTAAAGCGGCGATAATGTTATCGCCGTTCTTTGATAATATAGTCCTACATTATTAGTTACAGGAAAATCGCTTGAGTGCACCTGTGCCCCCAGGGTGTTGCACCCCAGCCCCTTCCCCCGCACTGTTCTCAATTGTAGGTCCTGCACACGAGGTTTCACTGCTCACCTGCCACCACCGTTGTGTCCCATGACGTGTTGGTGCAAGGTCTGTGTGCGGGGTACGTTTGTACAGTAGGAGAGCAGGTCTCAGGTCGGGGACGGTGTCTTGATACCACAATGGAAAGCGTCAGAATGCTCAGGGCATCATCGCGGGGTGTGCTCCTGCTCCGCCCACCTTGAGCCAATTATTCAGTGTCTAAAAAGGTAGAAATAATTTAATGGTGGAAACGTCTTGAGGTAAATGAAGGTTTATTTCAAGCTTGATAGAAAACAGGAGTTGAGTGCATCCTTCATTTTTTAAAGGACGATCTTCCAACTGTTAGTGGTAATCATGGTTCAAAGAGGAGTTGGAGTGCACGAGAATTCACAAGATTAAATATTAATACAATATACAAAGGTTCACATAGAAAGAAACAGAGCGCATGGTAGAAGCATAATGTGCGAGTGCAATGCAGTGGCGGAAGGCTGTGCATGTACACTTAGTAACAAGCTCACTATAGTGCCCTAAAAGCCAACGCCACATGCCTGTAGGACAGCACTGCCCACCGGCATAGTCCTACAGTATGGTCCTGCAGGTCCTTAAAATGAGACAGAGATGTGACTGAATGAGGTCAGAGATCACATCATTACGCACGGCAACAACGCTTATTCGCACATGCGCACTCAGGCTGATGCATCCCATCCCTCCCACAGCAACGCACTCAACAGGTGTCTTTAGGTCAGCGCTGCGCGCTGGCTCAGGCCTACAGTACGGTCTAGCAGGTCTTTAAAATGAGACAGAGATGAGACTGAATCAGGTAATAGATCACATCATTACGCATGGCAAAATCGCTTGTTTGCACCTGCGCAGCCAGGCTGATGCACCCCACCCCTCCCGCCACACTGTGCTCAATTGGAGGCCCTGTGCACCCAGGCCACTCTGCTCACCTGGTGTCATTGTTGTGTGAGCAAACACTACGGGTAGCAGAGCTCACAATACAGCTGGAGTGATGATTTCAGGATGGTGTACACCTCACGGATTCCTTTTGAAGACGACGGGCAGTAGGGATCACAATTTAGAGCCATTGTTGATTGCCAGGATGGTGTACACCTCATGGATCTTTTTTTTGTATTGTGCATTGTGATATGCGAGGTGGATGCGGCCATATCACCTGAGGCAGCGTGGAAGAAGAGGAACATGTGGCTTTGTGGTTATCCTATTTATATGTGCGCAAAGTCGGCTGGGCTTGCTCACGCCAGGCTAGCGGAGGGGTGTGAATAATTATTCTGGTGATCTCGGCGTTGTTCAGTTCTTGCCTGGCCAGAAAGTGTACTTATGTGTGTTTCTTTTGTAGTTTTGACCTCGCAGAGTGTGCAATTTACATTGGTGTAGCATGTTTCGTTAGGGCAGCAACTATCACTAATGAGATGGTGTTTGAAAAGATTGAATCGCGAACATCACCTGTTGTTGTCAAGGTTGTGGATACGCGCAGACACATGTCAATGGTGTGCAGTATTATTGAAAGTGCTGCTATCGCGAAGTGTACACATGTGAATGTGCTCGGATGGAGGGAGGATCAGCAGTGAGGCTACGTCATATAAAGTGATAACACTCATTACAGTCAAGCAATGCATGTCAAATGTGAATCTGAAAGTCTCACATATAACCCACTAATATATTAGTAAAGCCTGACAACAGAGCATACAGCAAAAGAAATCTACACATTGCTGTTTACTGTTTGTCACGTGTGATCTAGGATGCGCACGCCGTCCATGGCTCCTGATACTTCTTAGAGCCACAAATACCGAGTCTGAGAGGGAGCACAATAATGTGCACACACACCAGGGGCATTGTGTAACACACATTTGTTTTTTCATTGAACGTTTGAGATGCATGGCAATCACACATGGAAGGCTAATATACAGACCATGAATATTGATCAAGATGATCGTTGCATGTTGTGTGTAGTATAATATATGTGTATACAGTAAAACACTTTTCAAAAAAGCTTTCTAAGCAGAAGAGGTGTCTCTCATCAAATGCTGTAGAGAGAATGAGTGAAATGGGTGGGGCCGTCCAACTGTTACAATGGAAAATGTTATGAAGCAATCATATGCTTTTTTTTAAGGTCACATGGCAATCAGTGATGTCACTGACCATGTCATGAGTGATGTAATTTGTGACATTGTAAATCACTACAGGGCTATGGCTCCCAAAGGTCGTAGAGGTCGTGGTCAGGGAGCTGCTGCGACTGCCGAGGTCCAGGATGAACAAGAGAGTACTGGTACGCCCTCAGGCTCAGATTTGCTTCCAACTACAGCGAGGGCTCGCATGGACACGAGAAGCAAAGAGCCGGAAAAAGCTGGGAGAGCAGCGCGTCTGAAGGAGGTTGGTGACCTGGGGGCTGTTAAACCAGGGAAAGGAATTCCAGAGTTGTTTTCTTCTATGAAGAGCAAGGAAACTGTTAAACAAGCTCAGGTTGAGCGGGCTGAAAGAGGTGTAATTGAAGCAACTGTTACTGCCGAGCCAGCCGAGGTACAGGTTGAGGACAATGCAGGGGCGGAGAGGTCTGAAGGCAGTGTAATAGAAACTAGATCAGAAACAGTTGGGGAAATAATTCAATCACAGGTACAAGTGACAGTGAACGGGATGGAGAGTGTACCTGGACTTCCTATACCCCCCGGGCCAGAGACTGTACTGAGTAAAACCAATTCAATAAACGAGATTTTGCAAGAGATAGGGGCTGTAACTGTGTCAGAACATGTTATATCTCCGAGAATAACGGTCACCCAGGGACTAGATGGCGATTTGGAAAGACATAGGTGTGAGAGGGGGAAAGGGGCGACCTCAAATGAGTCACTGGCCCCTAATGCCACCGAATCAGACTCTGCAGACTCAATATCGGAGCAATCTTTGTCCTCTACCGAAGACCTTGCTCAGCAGTACGCTACATATATGAGCATGGAAGAAGGGGGTATACATAGCAGTTTTGACTTTGAATCTGAAGCTCAGGGTTCAGACTTACGCACAGTTAAAACAGTACGGAGATTGCAGCTGAATAAAAATGGAGGGGAAAAGGGTGGAGAAAATGAAAGCGAAGGAGACATTCTAGACGGTCCCATTGCGGGAGAGGAGATACCAGAGGAAATATCACTGAGTCTGATATACAAGACTATGATGCTGCACAGGGCTGAAAATCGAGAAGATAGCGTAAGAGTGCAAAATTCCTGTAGGAAATTACAGAACTTAGTCAGACGCCTTGTTAGGTCACACTCTGAGTTTGTGGAACAAGCTAATGAAGCCGAGGCACGTATTTCTATGCTCGAGGATGAACTTGTACAACAGAAGAAAGTTTTAGAGCAACAACTGGCCAATAAAGACGACATTGATTGGAAATTGGTGGACCTAGAAAATCGGTCACGCCGAAATATCCTAAGATTTTTGCAGATTCCGGAGGGCAAGGAGGGCTCCGATTCTCGGGGGTTCATAATCAATTTGTTAAAAAAGTCATTCCCTGAGTCTACTAAGTGGGATTGGGATCGGTAGTTTGAGCGGGCTCATCGGTTTCCGTTTAATATTAGACCAAATCAACGGGAACAGAAACCGAGGGCTATCTTAGTGGCATTTAACAATTTTCTGGCCCGTGAGGAGATATTTACTAAAGCACGTCCAGACAGAAAGCGAAGTGGCCTAGAGTGTCAATATTTTGTTCGCCCCGATCTCTGCAAGCAATCAGTTGATATGAGATGGCAGTTCCGCCAATTAATATCAGATTTCCAAGCTAAAGGGGCTCAGGCTTACTTATTGTTTCCAGCCAAAATGAAAGTCCTATATAAGGAACGCACTCGTTACTTTATGACGGCTGCAGCCGCAAAGGAATTTTTGGGCACAATGTAATTGGTTTTTGAATAGGATACATGTTATATACAATCAGTAGGCCTAGTTGGACATTAAACGTTTGAGACTTTGGCTTTTTTTTCTGTCTCTATCGCTCCTTCCAGATTGGCAGTATTTTACTTTACCTTGTTGTATTTGTTATGATAAGAAACGCGTGCCCAGCGGGTGAAGGCAGGATTTTGGGGCAGGCTCGCATCACCAGGACCATAAGTCCTAAAGCCTCTATTAAGGGATGGGGGAGAAGGGTGGGGCGGGATGTGTGTAGAGGCAGGTTTGGGGGGTTGCACGAAGGGGGTGTTGGGGAAAAAGGAGGTAAAAAAAGTTCTTGTACACAGCAAACAGCTAAAAATAGTTTTTATCAGAAAGTATCTTTGGAGGTAAGGGAAAAGACGTCTGGGGGGCGTCTGACTACGTATATGTCTATGTATTTTCTTTTTTTTTGGAGAAATGGCACCTAAAGGATTACAAATTTACTCAATGAATGTATCTGGGTTAAATAATGTTATAAAGAGACAAAAAGTTGCAGCTGAGCTGAGATATATTTCACCACAATTACTTTGTCTTCAAGAAACACATATACCATGGGCAAAAAGAAAGCTGTTGAAAGAATTAGGATTTTCGTTAGTAACTGCAACTAGACAAACTAGTATGATACGGGGAGTGGCCATTCTCTCTAAGGGTAATAATGTTATCACGGGTAGGACTTTAAGTGATAAGAAAGGAAGGTGGGCAATTGCAGAATGCCGAGTAGGAGGTAAAAGTCTGACAATATGTACTATATACGGATCAAATCCAGATGAGCCTGAAGTCCTAAATGAGGTAAATTTGGAACTGTCAACTTGGCCTCAGCCAGTAGTGGTTTGTGGGGATATTAATATCAATTTGACAAATAGCTCACTGAGTGATGGGTTTGCTAAATATATAGGACGTAAGCCAAAAGTATATAAAGCGCTGCATAACTTAGTGGAAGACCAAGGGCTAGTTGATGTCTGGGTGTACAGGAGACCACAAGATAATGGCTACACATTTTACTCTTACCCCCATAAGAAACTGGTCAGGCAGGATTATATTTTTACCCCCACCTCAGTAGTGGATGGAGCGACTATCACTGTTTATCCCAGGATCACATTGGACCATTCTCCTATAGTACTGGAGCTATGTGGGGCTGTAACTAGACCTAAAAGTTTCAACTTTACATTTGATAGGAAGTTAGTGGCAAATAGTGATTTTCAGCTCATATGGTAAGGTGGATAAAGCTTTTTTTTCAGGAAAATAAGGGTTCGGCCACGCCTGCTATAATTTGGGACACTTTTAAAGCCTGATTGCGTCGGGAGTGTATAGTTTTTCGTTCCAGTATCAAAAGAAGGCTAAACAGGAGCTGGAAGTGTTATATCAGTATTTAATACAGTCTGAATTATTGCTGACGGAAGGGGTGTTGAGCGGTGGGACGGATTTGAGGAAATTAGAGGAAAAGGTTGCGAAAGACAGAGCGAAACTTTTAGGATTCTGGAGTGTTGAGAATGCGATGAGGTTTTTCACATCTAGGATGGAAAAGCACGAGTATGGGGAAACAGTTGGAAGAAGACTGGCAGTACAATTGCGAATGAAGGAGTCGGCTAGGAACATCTAGAAAATGATAGACACTGTGGGGGTGGTACATTCTGACCCGCAAGAAATCCTTAAGATCTTTCAGCAATTTTATACAGAGCTATACGCCCAGCAAACAGGGTTGGATGATGAGGGATTAGATTGGCTAGAAGAACTGGAAGAAGGGCTGAAAAGATTAGATCCAATAGCGGCACAGGCGCTGGAAGAACCTATTACGGAGGAGGAACTGGAGAAAGTGGTTAAGAGCCTTTATGCTGGAATGGCTGCTGGCCCTGATAGAGTACCCAGTGAGGTATACAGACAGTTTTATAACAACATTAAGGAGGAGCTGCTAGGAGTGATGCAGGCTGCGCAGATGGGTTCTCCTCCAAGATCATGGGCGGATGCCACTATAGCGGTCTTTTGTAAGAAGGGCAAGCAACCAGAGCTAGTTGGTTCCTATTGGCCAATAGTAGAGAAATCGAAAGGGGGGAGTGAAGAGGTGGTGCTGGGTGGCACCAAGGTGGGCACGTCCTTCTCTTACAAAAGTCCTATTAATCAACAAGGTCCACCTCAGGTAAGGTCAGTGTATATCCTGTTGTTGTTGTAATACACCAAATGTGTTAATCGGCTTATTCTTTCCGAAATCACATTTTTTAACAATACCAGCCAGTGTTTATTAAATAGTTTTTTCTATCACCAGGCCAGGTATTTTTTAATATCACTTATCTATATCACCCCTCACCCTACTGACATTCACTCCAAATCACTCACATAGCACCTACATTTAAAAAGTGCTCCAGCGTAGTCGCTTGTCGCAGCACTGCCCCGTCCGGCAGCCGGGCGGGAAGACCCCGATGATGAAGCATGACACCAAGGGCCCTTTTGGTGTGTGAGGGGTATTTTAACACCTTTGGTGTATTCCAACAACAACAGGATATACACTGACCTTACCTGAGGTGGACCTTGTTGATTAATAGTCCTATTGGCCAATATCATTATTGAATGCCGATAATAAAATATACTCTAAAATACTAGCTAATCGCCTATCTGAGTGTATGGTTTCCCTAGTTTCACACCACCAACATGGCTTTATACCTAAAAGAGGGACAACTGAACATGTTAAATGTAAATGTAAGGTGTTTTGTAGCGCGCTCAATTACTACCGGAGTATCCTGGCGCGAATGACCGCTGGGGAACCCGTCCTGGCTTTCCCTGTGAGATGGTCCCATGCTGGGTATCTCCAAGGTGAAGCCAGGCATCCCCGGCGTCTGTGGGGGGCCGTTGTAGAGATGAGGCAAGCTTAATGCCCAGAGTTGCCGAGTGTGATCACTGCCCAAAGTGGGCACCGAGGCGAGAATTATCAGTCCGCTGACCCTGGTCCTCGACCCTGCCGCGTCGGGAATCGAACCCTGGTCCCGGGCCGTTCTCAGCCTCCGGGTCTGCCGCCTCTAACCAGTGAGCCACACCTCTCTACATGTTAACAAGGTTATCACCTTATTTGATATTGCCATGGTGAAAAAGGCTGATCCTGCCCCTATCTTGTTAGACGCGGAAAAGGCGTTTGACCGGGTACAGTGGGCATATGTATGGAAATTGATGGGCAAAATGGGGTTTGGCCAAAAATGTATTACTGCTATACAATCTTTGTATTTTAACCCGATGGCCAAGATCTCTGCTATGGGCTTATTTTCGTACACTGTCCACATAACACGTGGCACACGACAAGGATGTCCCTGCTCCCCTCTTTTGCTTGCCCTTTCTATCAACCCTTTTATTGAGCAACTGATTCAGAGTATTTTAATCCCACCCTTTTATGTGGATGAGTATTTTATTTCAGTTTTTGCCTATGCTGATGATATTGCGGTGGTAACCGTAAAACCTGACATTGCAATTAAAGAAATTGAGCGGTTGGCAAAGGATTTTGGGCGAGTAACTGGATATAAGCTAAATGAAGCAAAAACGCAGATCCTTTGCTCTGAGACTGTAGTATGGCAAGATACTAGGGTTGTCAATGAGGTTACATATCTAGGCATACAATTGAAGGCAAACATGACTGATTTAGTCGAGGCCAACTGGAATACTTTGATGACTAAAATTAGGAAATCTTTGGACACATGGGAACGCTTATACCTTACCATTATTGGTCGGTCCAATGTGATAAAATTTAATGTATTAACTAAAGTATTATACTTATTTAGGTCAATACCGCTAGAAATCGCTAAAGGTAAGATACAGGCACTAGAATCAAGATGTGGTAAAATTATCTGGAGTCCAGGGAGGCCGAGACGGGCAATGAAGTTTATGACTTTACCGTATTTGAGGGGAGGTATGGGGGTGCCAGATTTATTTCTATATTACATAGCTTGTTTTCTATTAAAGATGAGGGTTTTGATTACTGGAGAGACAGGAGCTGATGTAGCCGTTACCCCTACCATCTTTGAAATGCAGTTAGGTCTATTTGCAAAACAATCGTTAGTCAAGGAGCTTGATGGGTGCTACTACAAGCGGACTCGTTTTAAGGTAGTGTTAGGTGCCTTTAAAGTCTGGAAATGGTTTACGAAAACAATGGTGATAGGGAAAATATCTTATTACACGCCTTTTAACGCATATAGGCTCCTCCCAGGCATCTTTCTGGATGATATGGCACTAAGCTGGCAGCAGAAAGGGGTAATGTGGTTAGAAAATATGTATAAGGAGGAAGGGATTTGTAAATCCTTTGAGGAATTGGCGGACCAGTACTCTCTTCCTAAAAATTTTTTCTTTAAATTTTTACAACTTCGAGATTATCTATGTCGACGTAAGGAGATATTTCAGCAAAACAAAATCTTAGAAGGAATCAGGAGGTCTGTTAAAATCGGAATGATATATCAACTTCTACTTGCTGGCAGAAGCGATGATATGGAAAAAGTGAAGCAAAAATGGATGGGTGAATTAGCGGATACAGATATAGAGCTGGAAGAACTTTTAATACTTTGTAAGGAATCTTTAATGTCTGCAAATTTAAAAGCTCAGTTTTTTAAGACACTGTATGATTTAAACTATACTTTGATTCGAATGGCAAAATGGGGAGCAGGAAATGAAGGCAAGTGCTTCCGGTGCGGAGAAAATGATGCCGGGGATGTGCATATCTTTTATAGCTGTGTTAAACTTCAATGTTTTATTTCAGATCTTGAATTTTTTTTATCTTTGGTAATTAGAACACCTGTAGTTATTACGCCAGCAATGTTATTATTGGGAAAGATACCGAAGGACAGGCCTTCTGAACCGTTATTTCAACATCGCCATTTTATAGTCTTTGCTATGACAGTGGCACGCCTATGCACTGCTACGGACTGGCTTCAGGAAAAAACGCCGGATTTCCATCAATGGCTTGCTAAAATGTTTAGTTTATATAACTTGGGGTGGGGTCTTTTTTCTATTAAGGGGTTGAGGAAAAAAAGACTGGGCATAGAAATTTGGAGTGCTTTTCGGGATTACTATGAGGACTAATCCGCTATTTGCTATCTACTCTGTACTTTTTTTTTTCTTTTTTTTTTTTTTTTGCTTTGCTTTTCTTGTAACCTCCCAGGAGAATATTGGAATTGTGAATTTGCTATTTTATGTGCAACTTTGCTGGGAAAGAACAATAAAAAATAAAAAAATAAAAGTAAATCATTACAGGGTAACCCAGTATACCACAGAAACTGGGCAGTACTATATTATATAAACAATGGTTCTGTTGGGTTTGAGAACTAATTGTTTCCAAATTGAAATCATTCCTCCAATAATTCATTTGTCGTTAGTTGAATTAATCCTACAAATACACAGAACAAAATTGCAAATCCAAACCAATTAGGGTATATAAAAATCTTTTTATGACTTAATTTCATTCATAAGCACCCTATTTCAACAGATAACAAAGCAAGTACAACACAGACCGGTGCATCAGGTATAATGAACGTGATATTTAGTGCGCAGTGACATATTGTGCAATGGTGACATAAAATGTAGTGACTTTATGTACAAGTGAGCGTAGGGAAGGGGGAGAGAGAAATATTTGGCCAGTGTAGCACTAAATTGTAGTTATTTCTGCATGCCACTTCTGTTAACTTGTGTTACAAAATACTCTCAGCTGGTCTAATAGCTTACGGCGTTGACGTTTTGAACCTATTAAAGCCCAGTTTGCGGGTTAATGCGGGTCTTCATCAGGACTGGGGGGTAGGAAAGGGGGGATGAACCGCCTGTTGGTTAAATTAATATACTGTCAGGTAAGGATTTGCAATATTAACCAGAGCTAGTTGGGGGGATGGTTAATTGCAAACTCACTTCTGGGGACCCCGCATGGGTGTACCCAGGCTTGACTTGAGAAATAGTCACGTATTATTATATAAGATTTTGATTTGGGATAGTAGATGTAGAACTCAGGAGCGGGTGGTCCTTGAATCACAAATTGGAGACGGACTGCTTAAGTCCCGGTAAGGAGGAGGTGAGATTGCAGCTTAAACTGACCCAACAGCTCTATCAACAGCATCCTTTAAATGAGGAGAAGGCGGGTGTCAGTCCACTCTGCACTGAATATATCAATGAGGTGATAAATCTGGCAGTACACTGCACAGGCTGTGCCAGACGGCCAGGGCAGTGTAGCCAGTACCAGTGGTACAGGACCATTGGGGGGGAGTTGGTGTCGGACCCTGTTGATGTAGCCCAGAGCTTTGCAGAATTTTACAAGGCACTATACGCTCCGACAATCATATTATTTTAGAATCGCTTCAGTAATTTTTCAGAGAGATTCCACCGCGCACCTTGTCAGACACTGCCCCCACACAACTAGAAGAAAAAATCACAATAGAGTACCTAGCATCGGCCTTGGCTGAATTGCATACACGCCAGATCCCTGAGCCCTGTGGTTTTCAAAGTGATTTTTTTCAAGCTTTTTATGCCGCAACTGGGCAGCACTCTGCTGGGGGCCATCCAGTAGGCATCGGACCGCACCATACTCCCTCAATATTGGTGACATGCAGAGATCGTCATAAAACCAGGATGCCCACCAGATGCTTATTCATCCTATCAACCGATTTCCCTCCTTTATTTTGAGGTGAAGCTTTGGCCAAGACCTTGGTCAATAGACTGTTGAAGCGTATGCTGGATCTTGTTCATTTAGACCAGGCGGGTTTTATGCCTCAGAGATCCACAAGTCACAACATCCGGTGTGTTTATAATGCTCTGGCAATGGTTGATCGACTGGAGAAGCCGGCAGGGGTGCTCCTTTCTGATGTGGACAAGGCTTTTGATTCCGTCAGCTTTCAATATCTACTTGCTATTCTTCAGTGCATCAACTTCGAACTGTGTTTCCTTATATATGTCCAATTCCTGTGTACCAGACGGACGGCCTCGGTCCGGGTCGCTGAAGCACTTTCAGAATATTTTGAGGTAAGCAGGGGCACAAGACAGGAATATCTATAATCCCCATTCTTATTCTCTCTGGCGATATAGCCCCTGGCGGTGAGGGTTTGCTCTGATCCGCTAGTGAGGGGGTTTGAGTGGTCACTGGAACTGTTGGATAGAGTCCCTCTGTATGCCATCGATGCACTATTCTTTCTTACCGATCCCCAATCATCTGGCTCTCCCTTGTTGCTGGTTGGTGGGCCCGATTGACTCAGATGATACCGTTGTGGGGAGGGAGCTTCTTAGGACAGGTGACATCTCTATTGGGGTTTCAGCAATGGGATGCAATAGGTATCTAGATGCTAGGAGATGTTATGCATCGCTCAGTCCTTAAGTCCTTCTTAGAAGTATAGGCAGACTTTCAGCTACATAGATACCAATTTACACATTTCTTCAGCTCCGCCACATTCTAAACCCCCTCCCTAATACCTCCATGACCTACTAGAATTCAATCCTTTGAAGGGAAGAATACTGTCAGGTGACTTGGGTACACACAAAATCAGGCACATTTACCAGACAATAGTAACACAAGGTGCAACCACACTCTCGACTCTACGACAAAGATGGCTGTGGGATATATCCACACCAGATGATGACAATTGGGCCGAGGCTCCTATTACACCACATGCAGTGGCAATATCATCCAGACTTCTTATCCAATAAACATTCTTACATAGAGTTTACTTCACCCGACTTCGCCTGTGTTGCATGGGTGTCATTGCCTCACCGGTGTGCCTTAGATGTGGGATGGATGAGGGTACCTTTCTACACATGGTGAGGGCATGCACAGCACTCTTGGGATTTTGGCAAAAGGCGGTGACATATCTGGAACAGGTCCTGTCCTGGGAGATCCCAATTTATCCAAAACAGATCCTACTCCATAGTTCGTCGGCTTAACCCTGGCGAAACAAGATATTGCAAAGCAGTGAAATGATGTTTCACCACCTACATTTGGTACCTGGAAGAATGGAATGGATCACTGTATGGGTATGGAAATAGTGATCTATCGAGCTAAGTGGTGCCTGCAAAAAAACATAAAAAAATCTGGCAGCAGTAGGCAACTCGCAGAGGCATAGTTTTGGCCAGGTCCCCACGGTAGATGCTCTCATTGATACTGAAATGTGACAATACAACAGTGGCTCATGAGGCCCCTTGTTCTTTGCATCGGTCGGGTGTCATTACTGAAGGAATATATGACATGGATGGGATGGCAACATGGTGGATGTAAATTTTCATTGTGTCACTGGAAATGGGCAATGGGTGGCTACTGCACAGCATGATATGATGGGCTACGTTGCCATATTGTAATGTCAAAATGGAAAATCAATAAAATATGCTGTGGAAAACCAAATTACATACAAAACTGCTTGTAGAAAGCAGGTAAAATAAAAAAACCTTAGAAAGTATATATAAAATGTACCAAACATTTAGCACAACACAGTAGAGAAGAGGAATGAGAAACAAACCATTCCAAGGCTGAAAATTAACCAACTTAGAATGATAAATAGCATTTGTCATAATAAAAACATTACAAAGTGCATTTATGAAATAAACAACTTATATTCAGCATATAAAATAACATACATACATAACATTTTTAAGTAATTGAACTTTGATTTGTGGAACAAATCACATCAATTCAATAAATTAACAAGAAAATGACAACATGCAATATTAAACAAAACACTTCAAAACATTGCATACAGATTCATAAATAAATATAAAACTTTAACGTATGTGATAGTAGGAAAGAAAAGGGGCAATGATCAAAATAGCACTGCAATATTATTTTAACAAAACAAAAAAAGGCATCAAGGTAGTTATAGTCATTTCAATTAAACATTAACCACACAGGTAAAATTGTAAGTTAAATATACCTTGTAAAAATATGCAGTACAAATAAACAGACATTTACAATATAAAGCACATATATAAAATATGCTACTAGGTAACAAAAACACAAGTACTATAACATCATGTGAATAAAATGGAGATTGAAACCTGCAATCTTAAATACAACAAAATACATTCAAACAAACAAAAAAAAGGATTTGTTTTACGAAAAACACACATTGACAAAACATATTAACAATTAGTAAAACAAGAGAAACAGCAATAATGTTACACATTCAAAAAAATCATAGATATAGGTACACATTCAAAAGTATAACTTACCAGTCTCTACTCCGCCAGGGATTCCAATCGAGCCTTCAGGATATAGGATCTACAAGACCTTCTCCTTCCAGCGATATAGTTGTAAAAGGGTGCAGGGAGAACCACTACCAGTCCACCTGGCCTCCAGGTGACACTTGGAGGCCAGGGAATGCACTCTCCCCTGCAGGTAATTCTACCTCTTCTTAATTTTTTCTCCTGTGTGCTCGCAGGTTTCCTGTTACAGCATTCATTCTGTGAACTATTCTAGCCCACATTTGTCTTTTCTGAGCTATTGCTGTTTTTTGTACTTGGGCTCCAAACTATTGTGGCTCTACTCAAATAATTTTATCCACCATGACTGACAATTCACCGTCAGTCAAATGGGGATTTCTCTTACCTGCCATTATCATATAATACAATTAAATACACACAAGAAAAAATAGAACAAAAGAACAAATTAATAAGAAACAGAGAATGCTAATAGAAAAGCCTGACTTCACTGAAAAAGGTCTCATAAACAATGTTCTGCTGCAGTAGAATGGCAAAGGATCATGGTCTGAAATGGAGTGTGTTTTATAGTGTGGTATGCAGGTGAAAACAATTAGCCAAAACACATCAGGTGTGTGATGCTAGCATCCATCCAAAACCCACAGTAATAATACAATGTTGAACACATCCCCGGACAAAATCCCTCCATCAGGAATCGGCCACTAACACAATGCAAAGACACACAAATGATGAACAGAATGCAGAACAAATCAAAACTTTCACCCCCAGTCAAGAGATATGGGTTAAATCCACCATTCTTTTGCTCACAATGCCACCCCTGTTTAAACCCAGCCATATGCAAATCAGTCTTGATCCTGTTCCTCATGGGAACAGTCCAGTCCGAACAGCCAAGCCTGGTCCTCCCTCAACTGAGTAATCGAAATAGACTTGGAATAATCCAGCCACCCTGATATTGACAGAGTAATGTTAGCCAGTAGAGGCGTCCACCCTGTTGGGGAGGTGAGCTGCTTACACAATGGAAACATTGACAGACCTTGCCCTATTTCTAAAATGAGACCCACTCACATCCTGTCCTGTACCCTAGGAGAATGGCCTTAATTACCTTTTACACTAAACTAGAAGAAAGGAAACATTTCAGGCAATCAACATCCAAAAGCTAACTGTGAGAAAGTATCTCTTTTTGTTTGGTCACCACACACTTAAGTATTTCTTTTAGTAGTAAATTTGGGAGGGATAAGGAGGAGTGGCTAGAAAAGAAGGCTTACTTTAAAATGGGATGGGTTAAGGGATGAGTAAGATGAGGTTTATGGAAGATATATAAAAGAGTAAGCGCATTCCTATTCACAAACCAGAACTTTTCATTTTACTACATCCAAAATGACCCAAAACAGTCATAAATATACTCCAACAGAGCTGGAGAAAGCCCAACACTACAAATAGCCAACTACTGGTACAGTAACACCCTCCCACAGAAAATGATTGCAGTAAATACTTAAAATATAACCCCTATGGAAATAATGTAAATGAAATCCAATTTTTAAACTTGTTAAAATATAAATACACTTAACTTAAGTTACAAATCATCTAAAATAAAAAATGCAACTTTTTTTATTTACATTTAACATAGTTTAAGATACATCACTTTTAATAATCTTTAATACATGATAAAAATATTATTTTTAACTTTAGGTATCAGGATGTGGTTTACAATGTAATCTCAGAACAATAATTTGAATGTAATATATTCAATAGAATACAATATTCATCCTAAATCAAGTGATTAATGCTGACACATTTTTATATTGCTGTGCAATTAAAAGAAATATACATAACTATCATTAACATTTTAAAATGAAATATTTTTTTAATTAATTTTAAAGCTGAATCACATTATACACGTTCCCTTACACGTTACCATACAGAGGTCTCCACCCACTCTGGTGGCTGAGATCTCAGCCTACATGAAAAAAGTTACTGGTAATGACTTAGAATTATTAACTTCTTTCAAAAATATTTATTAAAAGAATTTAAATATATTAAATAAAATACAAAATACATCTTAAACATTTCTTTAAACACCTTACTTGATGTAAAATGCTTGTATGTATTTATTATAAATAAAAAATTGAATACAAAAATATTTTATAGAATTAATTGAAATCCATTCAATTTGATTGTTAACAATTAGATTGACATCTATTTTTCAATTATAAACAAGGTTATTAAAATATTTTATCATTAAATAATATTTGTTTTTAAAATGTATATGCCTTTTAACATATAATTTAATCTAAAAATATATAAAAAAAGTAAAAATAAGTATGTTTATTTAAAATTGTTTCCTATTGGATTCTATTTTAAGTGCCTGTTTATTTATTTATTATTATTTATAAATTTGTAAAGCGCCTGGTGACCCGGAGGCATCCCCGCGCTGTAGAAATGCGATATCCAAGAGGAGGGGGGGGGGGACCGGACGACTATTTAGGGAATAAGAAAGTCTTAAGTTTTTTTCGGAAGATGGCGTGGGAGGGTTCCAGTCGCAAGTGGCGAGGCAATGCGTTCCACCCTGACGAGGCTTTGACCGAGAAGCGGCGGCCGCCGGTACGAGCCTTCTTAAATTTAGGGACGATGGCTAGATGTTCGTCGTCCGAGCGCAGTGACCTTGGGGCTTTGTAGGGGGTGACAAGGTCTTTCAGGGCGGCCGGGCCGGCACCATTAATGAGTTTATGACTGGTGCACATTGCTTTAAAATCAATTCGCTGGCGGACAGGGAGCCAGTGAAGGGCCTTGAGGGCTGGTTTGGCAGAGGCTCTAGGGGGGAGGTCCATTATGAGCCTAGCCGCAGCGTTTTGTGCCCGTTGGAGTTTGGCTAAGGTGAACTCTGGTGCACCAAGGTAGACGGCATTGCTATAATCAAGTCTGGCTAGGATGAGCCCTTGAACCTGTCTAAATTATTTTCCATGAGAGGGTGTTGCACTATCAGTGTTGGGCTTGACACTGCTTCTTTTTGGCTGTAAAAACCTACAAGTACACATTTGGCTCCACCCCCTAGAAAAAGTCTACAGTTTTGAGTAACTTTACACTCATAAATGGCGAATAGCCAAATTTTGCAAAGTTACTCAAAAGAGTAAGAATAAATGTACAGGTGTAGATAGAAGTTAACCTTTGTAAATAGCCCACTAGTGTTTGACCTACCAGAATTTTGTGATTTATTACCTAGCCAGGACTTACATTCTCCCCAGATAATCAGCAATCTTCTTACACTATTTGCCAATTTAGACTACGGGTGGGCTGAGTTTGCATAGCAGCGCTATGCAGAACTCCGCAAAGTGTCAAAAAGCTCAGCAACAGTATGAAAAGTTCCACGGGTGGACAGAGTTCCTTGTCCTGCCCGTTTGTGTGATGTTTCAGCTGTATGCAATGCAATTTGCGTTTTCGGGTGGAAATATCGCGCAAACTGCACCACAAGGCCGTGCATGGGTGCAGCCATCTTATTTCTCACTCTGGTCATGGTGCTGGGCCCTACTTTCTTATTCATCTTGAACCTTTGCAATACTTGTGTTCTAAAACTTTTTTCCCATCTATTTATTTATTATCTTACCCTTTGTCTTTCTGAGCGTGTATTTTATGTTTATTTCTACTTTTTGGTGAGTTTCGTACTTTATTTTTTTGCTTTTATTTTACTTCCTTTCCTCTTATTCCTGTTTCTACATTTTCTCTTCCCCCCAGCACCATGGAAGATAAGGGTGCCCCAAAAATGCACGCAACAGGGAGCTGCCTTTCTTGCAGAGGGCGGCACCAGGAAGGGGTGCAGCCCCGAGCCTTGTTTTCCGAAGTGGAGGATGCAGTGCTGATTTTTTGTCCAGCGCCACCTACCCTTCACTCTGGCAGCAAGCGGCATACCTATGTCTGGGTACGGACTCGAGGAACACCAGCAGCCTGAGGGTATATCACTGTTCTAGGTTCCGGTGCACCCATAATCAGCGGATGCACTGGTGGTCTGACATCCTGGACAGAGAGCAGGACCTCCTGGACCTGCTAGGGGTTGAGGTCGCGTGGCTCAGTGAGTAGCTAAATATTAATATTAATATTATTACTTGTGTGTTCTATGTTATTGCTAATATTTTTTCCGATATAGCAAGTATGCTGCTCACATGCATGTAAGTTGAGTTTACAAATATTGTGTGATCGTTATTCTAATCTAGGCAGGTGCTCGGCGCTACCTAATTGTACTTGTTGGTGTTTGCATGGGCTGATTATGTAAGAACTTAAGTAATGCAAAGACTTATTTTTCCCATCACTAAGATGGTGGTAGTTACTATTCATTATTTAGCGGCATGCCTCCTCTCACTTGAATGAATAAATGAATGAATGAATGAATGAATGAGCAATTTGTATAGCGCAAACTAAGCCCAAGGGCGTCAAGGCGCTGTATACGGACCGCCCACAAGCAACATTGGAAACATGCTTAGACCTGCCTCTTGGGAAACAACCAGGTCTTAAGGGACTTGCGAAAAACAGAATGTACTTGTTGCCCCGAGAGGGAAACAGGGAGAGAGTTCCACGCCTTGGCAGCTGTCAGCGAGAAAGCTCCTCCCTCCATCTCAATCTTTTAAACCTCGGAACCACGAGGAGATTGCAGTTTGCTGACCTAAGGTTCCTTGAAGGCGTATACCTTTTAATAGTGACTTTAAGGCCAGATGGGCCTAAGCCATAGTATGCGTTGTAGGTGAGGCAACAAATCTTAAACAGAACTCGAAGGTCCACCGGGAGCCAGTGCAATAGACTGAGAGAAGATGGGACCGATTGATGCTTAGGAAGATTCAAAACCAGCCTGGCAGCGGCGATTTGACCCAGCTGCAGGCGGTGAATCTGATCCTTGTTAATGCCCAAATAAAGGGCATTACAGTAGACTAGTCTGGCTAGAATTAAAGCCACAACCACCTTTTTTTGGGCTTCAAATGACAAAAACTGGGATATTTTTCTTATACTACGAATAAGCCCGAAACAAGTGGACACAGTCCTTGAAACCTGCAGAGTCATAGAAAGGGAATCATCAATAATGACTCCGAGGTTTTTCCCATGGGGGACAGGGTTGGGGCAGGCACCCAGGGAGTCAGGCCACCACTCACCCGACCAGATGTCTGGACCTTCCCCAAAGATCAGGACTTCCGTCTTTTCACCATTCAATTTAAGATAGTTATGAACCATCCAGGATGAGACTGCTGCCATACATTCTTTAAAATTTTACGCTGAGTTCTTGACCTTTTCGTAATGGATACCATGATCTGGGTGTCATCTGCACAGGATAGCCCCTCAAGCCCAAAGGCTTTTACCACCCTTGCCAGCGGGGCCACATAAATGTTGAACAAGGTAGCGTTCAAAGAGGAGCCTTGGGGCACTCCGCAGGCAAGGGGGGGGAGGGCTCTGAGGAGAAACTCTCCATTCTGACTGATTGGGACTGCTCACTGAGAAAAGAAGCGAGGAGATCCAGTGCACGGCCCGACCCCTATCTCCTTGAGGTGTTCCGCCAATCTCTGGGGGGAAAAGGGTATCAAAAGCAGTGGTAAGGTCGAGTAGAATCAGGAGAGGGGTATGCCCGCATCCACCTGAACTCGAATATTGTCCAGCACCATTGTGAGTGCAGTCTCCGTACTGTGAGAGCTTTTAAAACCGTGTTGGGAGTCATCTAAGATCTGATGGTCCCTCAGGTAAGCGCTCAAATGTGAATTGAGGTGAGATTCAGGAATGTTTGCGGGAAGGGGGAGAAGGTAAATAGGACGGACGTTTTTAAGACTGGAAGGATTGATGGAAAAAGAGGGAGTTACTGATTTGGAACTTCAGAATCTCTGGGGAAATGTTGAGGGATTGGATAGTAACAAACTGGTAGACCTGTGGGGGGATTCTTTTAGTCTGGTGAACGGAATAGTAAAGTCAGCTCCTCTTAAACGAAACCATCTGTTCACACTGTACAGGGTGTATTTTTCACCAAAAAGATTGACAAGGATCACAAACCTGCAAAATAGCTGCCCACTGTGCAAATCTCTAGAGGCAGATGACTTACATATGTTTGTGGAATGTCCTAGTCTCAACCTGTTTTGGAAAAAAATCGAGGGTTTTTTGGTGGATGTATTAGGAACACGAATTGTGGTGTCACCTGTAATGATCCTGTTCGGTCTAGAGGCGGATTACCACCTCGATAATCTGCAGACTAAATTTATTTTCTATGTGATGTTATTGGCAAGACGAGAAATATGTAAAGTATGAAAATCTGAAGATGCTCCCACTTTTTCTGAATGTTTAAGGTATATTATATATATTAGTGAGTCTGATATAGCATGTGATAATTCCTCAGAGTACAAGATCTGGGAGCTCCTTGTGGCATGGCGGAACAGATGAGAGTATTCCGATGATTTCACCTGGGTACTGTCATTGCATAGTCCTCAACCAATCCGGGGGTCGCCAAGTCACAGAGGCTGAGGTGGATAAAGCAAACAGTAAACACTAGAGGGGGGTATCTTTTCCTGCCTCCACTGGCATCAAATTCTGTGGTCGTAACATCGGGATGCCAGGGGGGGGGAGAGGATCTCCGTCTAGAGCACCCAAAAAAATTGGTATATGAGGAATACAAAAACAAATAAAAAAAAATAAATACAAAAAAAGACTGGAAGGATCTAGTGAGGGCTTATAAAGTATGGGTCTGACCACTGCGGCCTTCCAGATCAGCGGGTATACTCCTGAGGATATGGCTAAGTTCAAAACTGTCAAGAGATGGGGGATGAATGCTGCTTTTGCTCTTGTCACGACTTTGAGGGGACAGGGATCCAGGGGGGATCCGGATTTGATTCCTTCAATCAGCAGATCTACAGCCTCAGTCGTAAGCTTAGGGAAAGTGCAAAAACTCCCTGAAGTGATATGGCTGGGACCGCTATTAGGGAGAGTATCTGACATAATATCTGGTATCTGGGTGAGAGCCTAAATTTTTGTTGCCCGTACAGTGACATGCAACCAATTTGGTGTATATGTATAGGTCCATCTATGCATTTAAAGAAAAAATGCAGACAGTGAGTTGGCCCATCAAAGGGGGTTAGGAATATGAATGAGATGAGAAGAAGCAAAGATCATTTGTTGCAATTTATTATTAATTCCAAAATCTTTGGAATAGGGCTAGGTAGGTTTAGAAAATTTGGAACAGGATAGGACGACCCACAATACTAGTCTACTACTAGTCGATCTGACTTAGAAAAGTTCAATGAGATTGTGATTGCCTTTTTCTGTCAAAAAATCTTTTTGGAGAGATTATTTATTTACCACCAATCGTTTTTTGGCTTTATGTCTTACATCAGCATCCAGGGGCACAA
The DNA here is from genome assembly GCF_964263255.1 of Lissotriton vulgaris. Taxonomy (NCBI): domain Eukaryota; kingdom Metazoa; phylum Chordata; class Amphibia; order Caudata; family Salamandridae; genus Lissotriton; species Lissotriton vulgaris. The sequence goes on from NC_141685.1 coordinate 334,632,667, forward strand.
AGAGGTATGAAGAGAGTGAGGGAGCTGGAGGTGCCTCCCAGTCCCAACGTTCCTCCTCGGCCGATGGCTCTGCTGGCCCCAGTAATGCCTCCTGTCGCTAACATTAATATTTATTTCACTAACTTTTACTGCTTATTATTTTGAATTATTTCTACCAGTTTCTTAATTGGTTTCCTAATCCTCTTCGATATATCTGTTTTTAAATTCTTGTTATCCCTGCATTATACTACTAACATCTTTTCTATATTCCTAGTGTCTGTACTTAACTTCAAACTGTCTATGTACACTAATCTGTCTGTAGCTTCCTTTCTTCTGCTTTGTCAGTCAGCTTTCCCTCTCCCCTTCTAATATATTTTGTGGACTGCCTAGTGTTGGTACTGTAAGACTCAGAAAACCCATTGGCCGCGTACTACTATTGCTACTCTGCCTTGCAGTTTGCATGCCCAAGCAATGTTTTATTCTACGCATGTTTGTTGAGATCAGAAAGAAGGCTTTCTTTTACTTTCTCATGCTCAATCAGTAAAACAAGAGAGTGGCCATGGTCATGCTGGACACCACAAAGTTGTGTCTTCTGAGCTAGGCCTAGTATTATTAGTAGCAGTTTATTAACTGACGACCGTGCATCATGGCTGGAAGGAAGTATGAGGAGGATGGCCCCATTCCATTTGCCTACCAAGACCATATGTCCAGACCCGTTGTCCACTCTAGTTTCTTTTCGAAAACTCAGATTCAACAATAGCTCGAGCCACTCCGTTACAGAGTTCTTGAGGCTTATCAAAAAGTGCCATCAACAAAATGCCCAACCTGATTTTTTTGATAGAAGATAATGTCTGTATCTGATGTGTGTGGTATATTTTGCTATAAAAATAAATAAACAGGGAGAGGAGAGGCGTATCTGGCATCTAAAAAATGTGTAATTTTTTTTTGCCACACTGACCCCCAGTGCTAGGGCCAGCAGTGATGGCGGGTCTAGCCAGTCAGCAAATGTGGCAGCGGTAGGGGGTGAGCCAGCGGCACTGGCATGCATTGGTAAGTCATATTGCTTGCTTAGTGACAATTAATGATAGACTCACTGCAAGGGTGTACTGTTGAGACTTCAGAACAATTGAACACATTCCTCTTTACTTTGTATATACAGCGGGAGTTGAGTAACTAATGGCCTCTTCTATCTTCAGCTCAGCAGAGAAAGTTTCATTGAAGACCTTTAACTATGATGGGTTTATGGAAAAGGAAAAGAAGGATAGACAGAGAAAGAACGGGTGAAATGCAATATGTCTGACAGAGAAGGATGCATGGGTGAAAGGATGCATACACTATAGATGGCTGATAGGATGCATAGGTGGGTGAAGGATGGATGAAAGTTGAAAGGATGCCTGCCTAGGTGGGTGAAAGTATATGGGTGAAAGGACGCCTGCCTTGGTGGGTGTCTGAAAGGAATTCTCCAGTGGATTTGATGGGTGAAAGGATTCATGAGTGGGTAAATAACAAATGTATGTTGGTGAAAGGTTCGTTTAGACTAAGAGTCGTGTTTGGCTAGATGGATGGTTTTCAATGGTAAAGTCTGGACTGAGAGAATCTAAAACTTAAATGGTGAGTAGCAAAGCAAAGGTGAGAATAAAAATACTAGAAGAACATTGCACTGATGAATGGAAAAATCCCTGGGAAGAAAACTAACAAGGGACAAGGGTGTTCTTCTGTAGTGGCGTTCTTCTCACCTTTACTTGCTTGAAATGGTTTTTAACAAAGTTTTTGATTCAAAGGGTTGAGTTAGGTGGTATTTCAGACTATTCCCTTGACTTACAGTAGTTTTCTACTATAACATATATTATTTATCCTAATTACCCACCGACCATCATAATTCACCTCCCTCTCCCCCTACCCATGGCATTTTGCCAGTGACACCCATGGGTGACCTATCGGCTGCATGGTTGCATCGGCGGGACTGCATTGTTGGCTGTGCAATGTGCGTCTGCCTCATAATGTGTAGGCCCATTTACAAGTTTCATGGCAATGCGAAACATAGTTGTGTTTCCCTTCAATCCTAGTGCCCACTCAGTGACTCCTGAGTCCAAAACTCCTTCCCTAAGTTCCTTCTGTCCCAGCCTTCCATAACATTTGAAAAAACATTCTTTGCATGTGCCACTTTCCTCTGGCCACATGATATATTTTATTATTGCTTCCATAACGGATTACGTCAGTTAAAATGTTTCCCTTTCAACAATTATCGAACAAAGTGACTCACTAGTACTAGCAAAAGCCTAGACACTTGATGATGATGATCAGTGAAACGTCTACCTATCCGACCTAATCCCTCTAACTTACCTACAGTACATTAGGTTAGTAAATATTTTCCTTACTGCCAAGCAAATCTATTTTGTTGGAAAAAAATAATGCCAAATTTGGTGATGGAGGGTGACGCTATGGAGTAAAGTGGGACTAAGAGTAAATGCCTTTGCATTTTGTGGATGGGAAAGTCTGTGATGAACATGCCAAATACAATATCCTGTTCCTTAATCCTTTCCCTGTAATATAGTGCATTGCTATAGTTTTTCTATGGGCAGACAGTAGGATGTCTGTCTGCATATTTGTTTATATAAAGTACCTCACATGACATAGATCATTCATAGTAAGTAACTATTCATCTGCAAGACCATGCTAGAAATTAGATAATTGTTTAGTACAGCTGCCCCACCTTCAGACAGTAGCAAAGTAACGCAACACACGTATGTCTGTCTAGGGAGCCAGCTGAGCTAGCATGCCTACATTAATTTAGCTCAGCAAGAGAGTGAAGAAAACTTGGATACTCCATAGTGTATATTGCCTGAAAGGCTGAAACTCTAATCACATCAACATCAAATGTCCAGAGGATACCAGCAAATGTACTATATATTTTTATGTATTTCGCAAAGAACATTGTTTACAATTTGTCTTTTTTCTTTCTTGATATAGCTATTCCTGCCGATCCAACACCACCTAACAGGCAGGAGAGAGTAGGCTGGACCTGGCAGGGGAAGCTGGTGGCAATCAGGGACAAGCACCAGTGGCTGGTGGCAGAAGAGGAGGCAGCAGCAGCTGCAAATGCTCTGGGCCCCAGCCAGGCCCCCCTGCCTCCAGTACACCACCGGCCCGGGCCAAAGGCAGCCGCCCGGCGCCATTCTGCCACTGCTGCTCCCCCCTATTTTTGAGCATTTCAGCGCCAAAGTTTACAGAGGCTGGTACGCCTGGAAGCTAATGAGGAGGAATGTCTGGACACATTGGAGAGGCAGGTAAGGAAGAACCTAGTCCACTGTTAGTCCAACTCTTCTGCCCTTTTTTTAATCCTTTTTTGGTGGGTGGGACTTGTTTGGGAGAAGGTGGGAATGTGGGATTTGGGGCATTTATTAGATTTTCTTTATGAATTTTTGGAATTGGCCCCACTTGGGACATTGGTTAGGGTTAGGGAGAGTGGTGGGACAGTTGTGGGTTTACTAGTTTACTTATATTTGTTTAGGGAAATACATTTTTTATAGTTTTACATTATGATTTAAATCTTTTTTGCAGGGTTACTGTTTTACTTTGCACTGCTGCCTTTGCCACAGCCAGTTTTTGAAATCTGCTGACAGTGGCAACAACAAAATAGTTATACGGCACCCTCCCTTGTCCTCCTACTCTCTCCTCCTAGTCTTTGCAGTCTGCAACTATAATAATGCCTAAGGACTCAAAGGGAATGGGTGTGTGTATTTCCATTATATATAGAATGATTGCAGTTCAACAATAAAGCAACCACAGTTCTCTTACCTGATTAGATGAAGCAAGTGCTGCATGGCTTCCCAAGGAATCAGCATCTGCCAAGCCATAAAGGTAAGTAACCAGCAGTCTCTAAATGTCAAGAGGCCTACTCGCTGTCGGCATAAGATTCCAGAAATCTGTCATTTGTGTCTGGCAGCATGCAGCAACAGCAAGCCAGGATTTGAGCAATGTTGCCGGTTTTTCGCTCCCAGTGTATCGCCACTCTACGCCTGGCCAGCAGCATCGCCACCAAATGCCGACTGGCATCAGGGATTTCTTTAAGATACAAGAGTAGGCAAAGAAGGAGATCAGGTGTATTGGTATATGAGGTGATAGTGCTAATGGCCTCACAAACCTCCAGCCAGTAGGTAGCTACTTTAGGACAAGACCAGGCCTGGTGAGTGAAAGTGGCGTCAAGCTCCCAGCAGAATGTGCAGCGTGTGTCTGCAGCTAGGACCATGTTGTGCAGTGCCAAAGGGGTATGGTATAGCCTGTGAAGGAATTTGAAGTGTATCTGTCTCAGCCTATAATTTGGGGAGAGTCTTTCGGTCTGGTTGCAGCAGTATTGCCACTGCTCAAGTGTGGGGCTGTCTAGCAAGTCACCCCACCCCGCGCTACATGCAAGTTCTGTATCAATGGGTGAAGCTGCCATAGATAAGGAATATAGTCTAGTGACAAGTTTTCTGTGCAAGGTGGTTGTGTGTATGTATCCTAGTGCCGTATTAGAGGGAGGTGGTGCAGAAAAGGTGATGTTCACATTTTTACAGGTTACGCGTATTTGGTGGTACAGCAAGCTGTCTAGAAGTGTAGGTGTTGATGTTTTGGTACGCTCAGGAGGGGGAAGTAAGTGGCATTCTGGATATAGGTCAGAATTTATGCAGATTCCTGGTGCCTTCACCTGATGCGCTATACTGTTGTTTTGTAATGGAGGGAAAGCAGGATTTTTGGCGAGTTGCGTTGATGGGGCGTATAGGGTGTCTGCGCCAGTAAACCTGCAACGTCCCTCCCATGCCCATCGCAGGCATTCAACTGTGTTCATTTCTTTCCTGGGATTTTTATAGTGCAGGAACATTGCTGTGCTGAGTGCCAGGGAGAAGTCAGATCAGCCTCTGCCGCAGTATGCTGTTGAAATGGTGTTGGATGGAGCCAAAAATGTAGGAAGCTAGCTTCGGCACAGTATGCCATATCGTTTCAGATTTGGGGCGCCAAGTCTGCCACGTGCAAAAGGGAGTGTCAGAATGTCATATGCAATTTGTGGCTGGCATCCCATCCATGCAAGAGAGATTAAGTTGGATCGAAATCTATTGAAGAATTGAATCATAAAAGGAAGCCGTATGTTTAAAAACAAGTAGAGAAATCTTGGTAAAATAATCATTTTGGCAATTGCAATACGGCCTGTTAATGATAGCGGAAGCTTATTCCTGATGGAATTTTTGCTTCCAGCCATTCCATGGCCCTACCATAGTTCGCTGACCAGAGTTCATCCATATTTCTGCTGTGCCAAATGCACAAATATCTAATTGGCTCAGTTGCCCATTTAAGTGGAAACTCTGTCAGGCAAGGTTGTGTTGCATCCGTAAGAGGGAATAAGATGCATTTGCTCCAACTGGTGTGGACGCGCAAGTATCCGCCAAAACGTTTGACTTCCCTGGTCATAGGATCTAAATTCTTGTGTGGCTCATGGATGTATAATGCACCATTGTCTGCATACATAGAGGTAGCAAGAGCACGGGCAGAGAACCCAATGTCACACTGAGAGTGGTGTTGTCGCATCCGAGCAGCAAGGGGCCCATTGCAATGGCAAAAAGCAGGGGCAAAAGTGAGCATTCCTGTTGTGCACCTCTAGTAATAACAATGGGTTCGGTAATCTTCCCATTCAGTTTGATGCATAGCAGTCTAATGTTGTGAATGAAGTCCCGGCTGTGGCCAAGGCAGGCCAGGATTGAGAACGTAAAGGGCAGCTTAAGGGAGTCAAATGCTTTAGTGGCGTCCAGGAGCGCTGCCACTACAGGTAAGGTGGGATTAATTGGATGCACTATGGAGAAAATTGTTCTAAGGTTATTGAGGTGTCTCAGCCTGGAATGAAGCCGGATTGGTCTGGGCGTATTATTAGCAGCATGAGGGGTAGTAGTCGATTTACTAATATTTTGGCCAGTATTTTACTGTCCGTATTGATGAGCGAGAGGGGGCGGTACTAGTCGCAAGATGTTGGCGGTTTATCTGGTTTCAGTATTAGAGTAATGAGTGCCTCGCGAAGCAAAGGGGGAAGGCGTCCAACTTTAATGGATACATTGTACATTTCCACTAGGTGGGGTATTAAAATTGGGGCATACTTTTTATGGAACGCTGGGGAAAGGCCATCCATGCCATTTGCTTTGTCAGGAGGGAGACTCGCAATGACCTGAGTGATTTCCCAATTTGTGAATGGGGCATCAAGATATTCGCGGTGGGCCGGACTGAGCCATTGGAGCTCAATCGAGTCAAAGTACTGTTGTAGGGAGTCAGGGTCCTGTCTAGATCCCGCAGTGTGAAGCTGAGAATAAAAGGTAGTGATTGTTTCTTGGATATAGTCTCTATTACCAGATTCGGTGCACAGCTCCATCATATAGGTGGATGCATGGGGTTTCCGCAGCAAAGTAGGAAGGGTTTTACTGGGGCGCTCTCCCCCTCAACATATCTGCGGACAGTCGCCTCATGGCCCAGGCAGCTAATCCTGCGTTCGACTTCTGACTGGTGCGCAGTGATTTTGACCCTGATGTCAGCAAGTGTATCCGGGTTGGGGTTGGAACCCTAAGCCTGATCTAGAGCTTGGATGTCAGTCTCCAAGCATCTCAAGGTGTCCCGCATGCCCCTGAGGACTCCGGCCCTCCTAGTACCACCTTAAATGATTCCCAGAGAATTGAAGGAGATTCGACAGAGCCGTTGTTGAGTTCAAAGAAGTCAGTGATGGCGATGCACATTTTTTCCTTAAACACAGTGGGCCCGTACTAACTTTACGTCTGCACTCCGGCCGAAAAATTCTGACCCGGAGGTGGAGCTTCCGGATTGGGGGCGGAGCTTGCGGCCTGGAGGCGGAGCTTCCGGACCAAAGGCAGAGCTTGCGGCCCAGAGGTGGAGATTTTAGCCATGGCTAAATCCCCACCTCTGAGCTGGAAGTTCAGCCTCCAAGCTGCAAGCTCCGTCTCTGGGCTGCAAGCTCCACCCCCAAGCCAGAAGCTCCGCCTCGGGCCAGAAACTCCGGCCCGAGTGCAGACGTAAAGTTAGAAGTCTTAATCTATTCTGTGAATACCGGAAGTAGTAAGTTCATTCTGTGAATCCCGAAAGTAGTAAGTTTACTCTGTGAATCCCGAAAGTAGTAAGTGCATTCTGTGAATACCAAATAGCAAGTTTAGGATATAGTCTTAAGTTCATTCTGTGAATCGGGCCCAAAGTCTCGTAAGGCATGAGAAGGTAAACACCACCAGAACATGCGCTGACGGGAATCATCAAAAATGCAGCATTAAATGTGCCCCCTAGAGGTCAGCAATGAAAATAAAAAAAACTAGTCTGTCTGCAAGGTGCGAGTACCGTCCTTGTTCAATTGTTTCACAAAGGACATAGCCGCCTTAGGGTCCATGAAATAGCAGGATTTGCCCTCCGTATCAATGCGCAACTTGGCTGGGTACAAGAGAGCATATATGATGTTGAGTTGCTGAAGCAGCCGCTTAGCCTATAGAAAGTCCTTTCTGGCATTTTGGACAGTTAGGGTAAAGTGCGGGTAAATAGCTAGGGTGTTGCCCTGATGTCGTACTTCTTTCATCTCTCTCGCTTTCCTCAGGATGGTGGTGCGGTCGCAATAATTTACTATGCAGGCAATGATTGGTCTTGACGCAGCTCCCAGGGGGTCGTGGCCCCAGGGAACGATGGGCACGCTCCAATGTGAAGCAGTCAGATAATGCTGAGCCAAAAAGTTTGCACAGCAGCGCTTCCAGGTAGTCCTCCTCTTTGCCCATCACAGTTGTCTCATGAATGCCCATAATGCGCAGGTTGTACCTATGGGAACGTGATTTGAGGTCCTTGTTTTTGGCACTTATGAGGTCCATGAACTTGTCCATCTTGAGCAGTTGCTGTTGTGTCCCAGCATTGGAGTCCCTAGCATCTAAGACCCGCGCCTCGAGTGCGTGATTCGGCTATCATGGGAGTCGACGCGTTGTTTGACCTGATCTAGGCACAGTGCAAGATGGTCACTTTTAGAGTCTTCGGGCTAGTTTTGACTTTTAGAAGTAATGATTTAAAGTCCTCATCCTGTACAGTATGAGCCTCAGTTTGGGTAGCTTGATCACCAGCATCTTGCTGCACATCTCCGCCAGGACCTGTGCGTCTGCCCTCAAAGTAGTTCAGTTTAGACTGCTTCTGATCAGTTTTCCCTATTTCTACCAAGGGTCTCTGTTTTGGGATGGTTCAGGTAGTGCGCCCTGCAGGCACCACAATGTAGGAGACCCAGCGGGAGGCCCAGGGAGTATAGATTTCGCAATATGTCCAGTGCAGCCTACAATTATAATGTTCAAGGAGGTCAACAGGAGTGCTTGCTGCCGACCACAGCAGTGCTTGGAGGTTGCAGGATTAGCCGATTGTTGTGTTGGGCGGGGCGGCTTCTAGCATGGGGCGCACCCTCCCAACAGCTCTGGGGTCCCCTAGTGGACCAGCCCATGTGCATCAATTTGCTCCGACCCCCTTTCCTGCAATTGGGCCCCAAAGCATACAGTGTTTCTTCGTGCTTCACCAACCTGGTCGTGATATTCCCTCACCGTCAGGCAGGATCTGGGGTTTGTGCGCTCAGGGACCCCACAGTGAGAGCTTTCAGGCCCAGGTAGCCAGCACGGTGTAAATCCCAAGCGGGCTGGAGCACTCACCTCCAGGCAGCGTTGCGTCAGCTTAGGGGGAAGCAGCAGAGTTACATACAGCAGGCAGCCCTCAGACACCCTTTCACCCGCAGCAGGACACTTCCCCCACAGTCAGGAAAGGGCCTTCAAGTATTGGTGCGGGCATTCTTGGATCAGAGCCAAGGAAGCAGGATCTTAATTTCTGCCCACATTAACGCTCACCGAGAGCGAGCAGTGTCCGCCAGGCTGAAGCAGGATGTCAAGCAGGAAGGCCGTGCCCGAGACCACGCATCTGCCGTCTCAAGTCCTCCAGGGCCCACACTCCACCAGATGTCCCCAGGTGTTTGCGCAGGCATGCCAGGTCTCTCTGGCGTCACAGGACAGGAGAGAGAACGCAGTGGGCTCCGCAGCGTGCCCCCCTGCCAGCCGCCACGTTCACGTGGCCCACTAGTCTCGACGAGGTCCGCAGAGGCCGCCACACAATTGCCCTTCCAGGCAGCCCAGCCCCCGCAAATCAGTCAGATTGGCCGAGGGGTAATCAGCACCACAGGCAGGTGTTTCAGGCCAGTTGTGCAGGCCTAGGCACACAATGATGTCAGATAATTCTCGTCCAGTCGGCAGAGCCCACTCAAGGTTCAGCCATCTTGCCGCTGGCCAGACACGCCCCCGCCCTGCACTGAGTTGGTGTTGCTTTCACCACATCTGCCCCACCAAGTGTGTGATCAATTAATGGTGTAATTATTATATCACACCTCAATAAATGACGCAGCCTAGGGAAAGAGGGTTAGGCATTAGTCGATGAATGGATGGGAAGGGGTATTTGGGTAAGGGTTTGACAAAGACAAACACTACACAAGGACAACATTCATCTTGGCAATGAGCAGCCAATCATTATAAATCTGTTATGGAAGAGAAAAGGAAACTAAGGAATGAATAGTAGTACAGGTAAACCAAACCAAATTAACCAAGTTACATTTTATATCAAAATGTTCTGTGGTACCCAGGTTTGAGAGATAGCAAATATATTACAAATTACATTTTCTGAGGAGTCAAGTAAACAACACACACAGTTCTAACTATTACTAAACACTAAAAAAAAATTATACTGCGTTGCCAAATTGGGCGTTGAATCTGCCTTCCTCTTGGACTGTGTGTCAATCTTGAATGCCTAGCGGATGTGGTTCGGTAAGTTAAGTGTGAGTGAGTTAGTGTTATGTTGTTTTTCCAGTATGGCACAGGGTAAGAGGGCCTGTGGATTGAAAAGCAAAAATCATATTGATGAATCAATGAGATAGAAGTTAAACTGCATAAGGAGTGCACCGAAAAGACTCAGAGGTGGCATAAGAGAGAAGAGAGGAATAGTACTTTCTGCACTCATTCATTTTATGCCTGTTGTGTGAACAATTAGGTGAGGACAATTTTACAACAACCAAAAAATCACACAAAAAGTGTCTGCAACTATTGGTATTGGGCTGCTCAAACTCGCAACTGTCGTGATCAACAATTTATCAGCATGTGCATATTGTGATTATCATTGTTGACTTAATGCCTGTTTCAAGGTTCCTTCAGCAACAGGATCCCCACCCAACCACCACTTAGCTTCAAATTTGAGCCAGACAGCAACATAGCATTTTACCAATCAAGTACTAAAGTTAATGCACCACTGTCACCACTCACCACCACTAAACAGAGTTGCGTAGATCTGTTGTTTAATTTTAAGCCACTTCAAAGTAAAATAAGTTGGAAACTTCCTTCTTCTGGTGGCAGTTCTCGAAGTAGTTACGCCCACACCCTGAGCTATTCCATCATCTCTGATCCTCCTGACTGTGAATAAGGTGTCTAACTCCTTACTAACTGTGTCCTGAGTCTCGAGTCAAATGCAATAGATCGACCTGTAGTACAATTTTGTTGTTGCGCAACAAGAGAAACATTGAGTAATTTTTGGTGTAGGCTAGATTTGATTTGTTTTAGCGTTATTTAAGGGACTGGTTAAGCCTGACTCTTTGAGGAGTATAAAGCATAAAACAATAAAACAAAGCAGTGTGGAGTGGACCTCGTGAAGAAATCTCGCTATCTCCTAAAGTGGAAGGAAAAACAAATCACCTTCAGGGAAAAATTGATCAGCAGTTGGTAGGCCACCAGCATTGTAAATTATCACAAACACATTTTAAAAATAATAGTTACAGAAAGAAAACACACTGTCTGCCTGCCACTACATGAATCATCTCTCAACACACATCACAAGTTCACAACAAACAACAATTAGTGAACATGTAATGCATGCCATTTACCTGTTCTTCAGGCGTGATCACTATGATCTTGGTATATTGCAGAATGCAGATCCATTTTGTTTATGAAGCGGACATTGCCCAGTGTAAATCAAATACTGTGGGGCAGTCCGGCCAGGGTAATAAATCAGGAAAGGATAGATAGTCATGGCCCAGGGTTGGAGGCAGGCACACATTTGTTTGTATTCTCTCCATCCAATGCCCTTTGAGGGAAATGGGTATGGGGGGACTTCATTATCGCACACAGTTGCAATTCCAATCTGGCTATAAAATGTGTCAACAGTAGGATGGTGGGGATGAATTAGTCAGTTAGACACAAACCAATAAAAGTAAATAATGTTCCCCAGTTGTCAACGAAGGAAAGCAGATCAGCGATAGAGACTCAGAGAGAATGTTCAATGTTTATTTTCCCAGGCTTGGTAGTCAAGGAAGTAGAGCTCCTGCCCAAACTCTGTGGTTTACTAAGACGTAGGTCATCTAACACACTACTTCCATGACCCGAGTCTCCCTCATCTTCTTCCTGTTGTACTTCAGGTATGTAATAATTCAGTGGTATAAAGTGCTGATTCAATGTGATCATGGTTAATCTTGCCACATTTTGAGATGAGAGACGGGTCCTTCTCACTGTGAGAACGGCACCAGCAGCACTGAAAACATGCTGAGCAGAGACATTGACTTCAGCGGAGACACTGGCTATTGGGCAAGCCAGATTGTTTATTGCCATATTTATTGGATTTAAAAACCTTCTCAAATCAACTTTTGGCGTTGTTGTGCACGTGTAGCAGACATGGGGTTGATTCACTGATGCCAGATGTAGTGCGAACAGTAAGAACAACAAAAAAAAATTCACAAAAATTTAAAACAGAATATTTACCAATTACTTAAAACAATGTGTAAAAATACATTTTAAAATGTATTTATAAGTGAAGTTATTCAATTGCTATCTCATTGCTCAACGATTGATGCAAGCCTATGGCAAAGGGCCACACTGGCTGGTTGCACAAAATGGCTGCCAGCCAGTGCCACATGGTCATCAACAACAACACTCAGGAGGAAGACATTGAAGGAGAAGGCATGCAGGCCTATGGGGAAAACACACTTGCTGCCTACACAAAATGGCCACTGACCACATGGTCACAGCAGCAAAAACAACCAGCAAGAAGTCATGGCTACAACAAAGATCACAAGCAAGCCTTTGGGAAAAGCACACTAGTTGGCTACACAAAGTGGCCACCAACCACATGGTCACAACCAGAACTCATGCCACAACAAGAGGCAGGAGGCCTGGAAAACAAGGAACAGATGCAATTGTATGAACACTGACTATACAAAATGGCCCCTGGCCACGTGGCATGTGAAACAAAAGCAAATGGTGACCTATGGCAAACACACATGCACACAAGCGCACACACACACACACTGGCCAGACAAAGCAAGCATGATAAAACAGAGCATTAATTCAGCGATGCCAAAAATGAAAATTATCAGGGCTAAAAATATTTACAACAACACACATCCTCCAAAGGCATTACCCCCACCTATACACTGTTTGCAGGAAACAAAACTGTGAAATACTACAAAAATAAAACACATTTTGTATTTCAATCCAATTTCATCCATGGCCTAAATGGTGTTTCAAATTCAACAGACACCACAGAAACAGTTGTTTCATGCACCCATGACCATGACTAGCACTGGACCTACTGGTTGGGAGGCCAGTTATCAGACTAGGCCACATTGTGAATTAAATCGATATTGCAAATGTATTAAAAAAATGGAGACAATGTCTTAAACTGTGCAACATTTTCTTTTCACAAAAGAAGAAAAAGAAAATACAGGCCTCCCACTACTGAAACAACAATTTTCAAATTCCATTAAAAGTAGAAATAAATCCAGGTGCATGTCCCAATCAAACAAACAACTAAGGCTGGGTGGAGCTGGTGGAGCGACACTACGCGGAGGTTCATGAGTTGGAGACAAACTCCGTGAAGCTTTACTCCGTCACCCCACCTCCACCCCCATATTAAAAATTATATAAAAATATAATAAAGTAAAGAAAAAACAGACTTACCTTCACTGCGTTGTCCACAGGCTGCCGTCCTCCTCTTCCTCGCTTCTCAGGGTGATCTGTGTATTTCTTGCAGGGAATATGCCGGCGAGGGCGCACGCGCAGGTGCAGATCATCCTGAGACGCAAGGAAGAGGAGGACGGCAGCCTCGGGACGCCGCAGTGAAGGTAAGGTATTTGACTTTACTTTTTATTGTACTTTAATTTATTTTAATATGGGCTTGGAGGCGGGCGGTGGGCCAACTCCGCTCCGCCGCAGAGTGTGCACAGTTCTGCCTACTCTGAGTTCTCCAAGAAACATGGAGTAGGCAACACTCCACACATTCCCCAGGCGCAGTGGAGTTCTCCACCCACGGTTAAAAACAACACCAGTTTTTCAACTTACTTGTGAAATTTCAGATACAAAGTCCTTAAATCTTATGGGTTATGCCGCAGACACAAAGAGTGATACTTACAGCTCCAAATCGAAATGAAAAGTTACCAGGAGATGGACAAAGCACTGGGAGGAGCCTGCTGGATAGGAACAGGATGGTGGAGACTCTGGGGCACTTCCTTCCAGTTGGAAAAAAGCACTCCCCGCACACAAAAAAACAACGCCAAAAGTCGATTTGAGAAGGTTTTTAAATCCAAATTGTCATTTCAGGTAGATTTTGATGCTTTTCGAGGAGAGAATCTTCCCCGGTTTGAAGCCACGGTAGATCCTGCGAATTTGGGATCGTATAAGGCAGAAAAATCTGCCGGAAGTCGCTGGCACGCCCGAATTACATGCTTGAGAATGCAATATGTCTCAGGAGCATGCGGTCGGCAAGCAAAACTCATGGCGTTCGCGAACGGCCCTGAAAATCTCATGGGCGATTGGTAGCGCCCGGCAAGTCGCTCCTGCATGCGAGAAAGGACATTTAAAGCGTGCTAAGAAAAAAAAACAACACTCTGTTGCGGACTGCTGAGTTTATCATTAACTCCGCGTTCTCTGTGGATGGCAGAGTTGCCGAATTTCGCAAACTCTGCGAGCGGAGCAGAGTTTTACATTCAGAGGTACACACAGTTTAAATCTTCTCCCTGGTAAGGAGTTCTGATAGTCCAGGACAATCTATCCTGGTATTTACATTTCTTTGCACCACATGGAAAGGTTTTTTTTGTGTGGAGTTTTATATAGCGTGAACTAGCCCCAAAGGTATCAGAACGCTTTACATGAGCACCAGTTACGTTACAGATAGACACATTCATTTTTGTTAGGCACGGGGAGATGAAGTGATTTGCTCATAATCACAGAATGTTGAGCGTCCCTGCTTAGACTCGATAGCAGTTCCCCAGCTCCGAGTTCGACTGCCCTAGATTCAGTCAAAATGGTGTATCAATAGCACAATGTTGGACTTGAGCTCCGTTTCTGACTTCTGCATCACCGTGGGTTCTATTTCCGTGGTATACAAATTCTGGGACAGAGTGAGCTTTCATTGATCTGGTGGCACAAGTCTGGTAATCTTATATGTGCTAATTAATGGTACACATGCACGACGTTTGAGGATATAACTAACACAACAGTGGAGATTAAGTTGCAGAATTTTTACCAAACATCATCATTCAAAACTAAGGGCCAGATGTAGGTGGCCGTTTGAGGCCATTTACCGAGCGGTAACGGACGATTTTGGCCGTTAACGATCGGTAAATGGGTGACAGGTATGTAGGGGGCATTATTTTACCGAATCTGTAAAATTACCGATTCGGTAATTTTACTGAATCGGTAAAAAAAAAATTCGGTAATTTTACAGATTCTGAGGCACCCAGATGTGGGTGGGACTCTTCAGAGTCCCAGAGGCCTTACCGAATCGGTATTTTACCATCAAATCCAATTTGATGGTAAAGTACCGATTCCGGTGTGCATGCACATGTGTGCATGCACACCTATGCCATGTGACAGACAGACATGCCCTTAGGGCATGTATGCCTGCCACATGGCATCCAAGCCTGTTTTGGGGGTGCCAGAGGGTGTCAAAGTGACACCCCCTGCACCCTTGTGAAAATCGGTATTTACCGATTCGGTAAATACCGAATCGGTAATGCCCATTCATTCCTATGGGATTCAAAGCCCATAGAAATGAATGGGCATTACCGATTCGGTATTTACCGAATCGGTAAATACCGAATTCTTCCTAATCAGTATTCCAGCACATCTGGAATACCTACATATCCACCCCTTAGATTTACCGATTTTTAATTACTGAATCAGTAAAATTCGGTAATTAAAAATCGGTAAATCTATTTTACCTACATCTGGCCCCAAATCTGGAATGTTCATCTGTACAAACACTCTAACAAAGGAAACTATTTGTTTGATCCCTAGAGAAGGTGTTGTTCTATAGCAGGTCATTCGGACTGTTGATGGGTTTCTGTGCTGGGAAATTCAATTAGATTTGTGATAGATTTTGTTTGCAATGTAACACTTTGAAAACAGTGTGGCCCAGTCTCTCGGGGGATTTTCTAGAATGAGATACCATGATACTTGTAATCTGTGATGTAATGGAAGAGTCACCTAGATCCCCTATCTTCTTTTTTTTACTTGTTTTCACATTGCTTTAGTATTGTTTCCAAATTTCCCTTGCACTACTTTGTCAACTGTCACAGTCATTGTTCATTCCAGATTGTGTTCCTTATCACAGTTTGGCTGGATGTAAGCTCTTTCTAGTTACTGTCTCAAGACTTACACATTATTCAGGTACATCTGAGGCCCAAACAACATTTGGAGGTGTTTCCCCCAAACATGTAGAAGTGCGATAACTCAGAGTTTCATTTACAGGGTAGAGGGTTGGCTGCCAAAAAGCTTGGACAATGGAGGAACTGTCTCTGCTGGCCCAGCCAAAGGCAGCACTCTGGATGCCTGATCAAAAAGATTTTCCCCAAAGCAGAGCTAGTGGTAGCTCCACTGCTGGCAAACCCATCACCTACTTGGCCTGTAAATAAAATAGAAGGTGAATGAGGTGGCTGGGTGCAAAAGCTATCAAAGGTTGGTGGCTGAGCTGTTATCATACATATTTAATTATGGGCTTTAGTTTGGGCTCTGAATTATGGATAACCAAGATTCATTTTGATTCACAAAGTGGATTAAGAGTTCTTAGCATTGCAAACAACATGTTGTTGAAATATTTGTCTTGTGTGTCACCCTGAGCAGGATCAGAGATGATAGGAAGTGTGAGGGTCTAACTTGCGTTTAGCAGGTTCTGCATTTCTTGAATCAGAGAAAGTGACAGAATCAGATACTAGCAGGCTGCAAAGCATTCATCTTGCCACAGAGGAGATATTATCAGATGTCAGAAAGACTTTACACGTAAACTGCCTAGGTCTCATCTAAAGTGTTCAGCAAAGACGAAGGCAAACTATTGCATTACACACAGAATGGTAGTGGCGGCTGGTGACATTTGAAAGTGGTAGGGCGTAAACCAATTGTCGTACTATACTGCGGCATGCTAGGGCAGCGAGCGAGCCTGAAGCACCTACGGGGGGGGGGGAGGGGTTGTGGCGGTTAGCCCCTCATCCCCCTGAGAGAATTTTGAAAAAAAGAGTGGGCAAATGGTGCATTTTCAAGCAAATTTGAGAAAATGGTGACAACCAAGAGACAATGCTCATGATGGTGTGGGGCTCAGATGTATGATGCAACCATTTCTCTGCCTTGTGACTCTCTTTCGCCATCTCATTTCCTTTCTCGCCCACTTTCCTTTCTACCCCTATTTGCCACTGTCACCTTCTTTACCTTCCTAGCTCCTTTTTGGGTTACCCCTCTCTACTCTCTGTCTCTCAAACTCGTGTCCTGCTGCGCTTAGAGGTGCTTCCTTTCTATGCAGTGAGCTATCTGCTTTCCACTTGCACCCTCACTTCCTCTGCTCTGTTCTTTTCAAAGCTTAATTGTCCTGTCTCATTCAGTGTATATACCCATGTAATACTGCTGTACCCTGGCTGCACACATTTGTGTATACCCGTGTAATACTGCTGTACCCTGGCTGCACACATTAGTGTATTTGTGTATTACTGCTGTCCCCCGGCCCTGTCCACTCATTAGTGCCCTCAAATAGTGAACTCCCACTTCCACGATGAGATTCTTGCCATGCTGTCTCCGTCAGGGCCCCTCTGGGGCACTGACCCCACAAGGCCTTCTAGAAAGGAGGCCGAGTGCTCATAGTGCTGTGAAGGCGCTTCTTCCATTAAGAGGATCCTGTCTGCAGGGGATTGATTCCAGCCCAGACCAGCTTTGAAGTATTTTCTGAGGGTTGTTTATATAAGGGGGGTCTCTCTCTCTTCTGATGGGGAGTCAGTTGTTTGGAAAGTACAACAAGTGAGTGAAGGAATCTATAATTCTGGCAAAGAGACGGTTTGCGTGCCCAAGTGCTAGCCAGGTATAAATATGTGAAGAGTGGCGATCCTCTTGCGTGAGGTGGGGTCCTTGAGAATAGGCAGCGAGAAAGGTGGACGCTGCAAGAAGCATCATAGAGAGGAAATGCGTGGGGCATGACGGGTGGGTGCAGGACATCACGTGGGGGGTTGCGCATGGTGGGGGTGGGGGCGAGGCGGGATTCCACAATATTATGGGGGTCTGGCTATATGACTTAACCAACTGGATGAACTCGACTAAACGAGAAACATTAATCCTCCCCCCCAAGACAATGGACGGCATTTGGCACTGGGAATCTGATAACGTGCACTAGTTTTGTGGAACACACTCCTATTCGTTTGCATCAATGTGTGCCAATTTTCTGAATTTGCCTGGACTAAAGTTACTGTGGTACATTTGAGCAAGGAATGTACCACCTACTTATAGACAATGGCGCACCTAATGGAAACCAAATAATTAAGTATTACATACATCTGAATCACCCTCACAAGATACTCGTATTTACGCATGCTTCCAGTCGCGGCTGGCATTACGGGTGGGTGGGGGATGGTGGTGGAAATGGGGTTGTTGCGCTGCGGAGATGATCGGGGGAGGAGGGATAAATAATAAAAGTAAACTTACCTTCCCGTTCCGAGACTCCAGACTCCCGACTCCCGCCCTCCTGGCTTTGAATTCCTGCAGCCAGGCACGTCATGTCATCAGGAAGGCTGCAGGCAGCCTCCCTCCACTAAACCACCGCGTTGTTGATTGGTGCAGCCGCTGCCCCACCCGCGTCATTTTCTCCATGTATGCTGCAGCATACATAGAGAACAGGGAGAGTGGGTAGTGTTTCTCGAGGGCAGGGGGGAGTGGCTTGCCCACTGTTCTTAATACTGTCTGTTTGGGCGGCCTCAGGCTTCCCAAACAGACAGTATTAACAACAGTGGACAAGCCACTCCCCCCTGCCCTCGAGAAACACCGCCCACTCCAAACCAGGAACTTGTGCTTTCTCGCCGTGCGAAAAGGAAGAAACAAATGGTAGTTATTACGGTAATAACTACCATTTGTTTCTGCCTTCTCGCACGGCGAGAAAGCAGGGGGGCGGCACCCAAATGCCCCCATAGAGGAGCCGGCACTGCAGAATGGACAAATATTTGGCATTTGCTAAGGCTGGTGAATTTGTTTAAAATATGGGTGGAGTGTCATCTATCACTAGCCAGTGCCATGAAAGATCTGTATTTCAAAGATCATCAAGACAGGAGCAATTGATAGGTCTTACGATTTTGGCATTCCTTTATGGTTAAACCTTTTGCTTCCACCCTAACTACATAAAACTGTTATTCATTAGCTGTAGGCAAGATCCAGAAGCAAAAGCAGTGGACACTCTCTATAAGGACTCTTCAAATACATCCATTTTATTGCCATTGATCATGAGATTATTCAGTTGAAGAATCAGAAGCTGCTTTGATGCCCACAATACCATTCTAGTCCTTAATGGTTTGTTTTCCAATCCATGTCAGTCAGTGCATCTTCCTTGGCTCTCATGGTTCTCCCAATCATTTGTCAAATCCCAATAACAAACCTCATTCTTTGGTAAGTTAGACAAATCCCCTACTAGTAGGATGGCTGACTTTAAGAATTCCTAGTCTCTCCTTGAACATTTAATCTGTTCCTCACTCAGCAAGCTTGTTCCTCAGATTACTAATCAAATTTGATATATGTTTGGTAATTTTAGATTCACGTATGCATGAAAAGATACTGATATTCATATTTCATTGTCTAAAGGCTAAAGTTATTTTACAGGTATACTCTTCCATCATTAGAGTGTTAAGCTTAATGAACTGGCTAGTCAGTGCTCAGTTATTGCTGAAACTGCTAAGTTAATTCTGGGGTTGTGTTTGATTCAATGCAAAATCTTTAGGTGTAGACATTAGTTCCTCGACATCATCAACAGATGATGTTTGCTTTTAAATATTTAGGCTAACTATTATAATGTTTTTCTTCAAGGAGTATCTATCTTCTTTTAAAATGGCTAAACTATGTCGTGTTCAATGCCAGACATGTGACAAGACATCACAACTTTGAGACTAATCAATTTCCAGTTTTCATTAAGAATGTTAGCTGCAGTTGTGTCAAGTAGATACTGTAGGCACTAATAGCCTTGAATCTGTAGGACCCAATGACTAAGGAATACAATTTTAGACCCAAGACAGTGAGATGGCCAAGAAGCAGAGGGTACAAAATTGGCTCATGCGAGTAGGCCAGAATTAGGATAGCTTATTGGAAAGGTAGCTCTATCAGAAGTAATTAAGCCAGTGTACAGTGAGATAAGAAGATCATAAGTAACCATGTATAGGTAACCATTTTCATGACACCTATTATATCACAATTGGTGGCAGAGCACCAGAACCGTTTCCGTGCCTTGGACGCTACGGTTATGTCCAAAGTTGTAGCGCTCGGGTGCCAAGGAAGTAACCGTTACGTCCAAGGCACACCATTTAGAAATCCTCCCCTTTTCCTCAGCCTCGGGAGCTGGGAAAAAGCTTCCCCAGCTGCCTGAGGCATTTTTTTTTCAGTGTAGTGATGATCGGTACATATGGCGCACCGACGCCATTACACTGAAATTGAAAGTGAAATGAGCCAATTGGCTCATTTCACTTTCACTACCTATGTGCAACTAGGGCTATCTCAGCCCCCGAGTATGTAGGCAGATGAGATAGATATCATTGCAAAAGGGAGAATCTCTTTACAATGGTACCCTTCCCATCGCCACAGGAGGGTGATCCTCACACTGGAATCCACCCACTAGACACCAGGGAGGGGGGAGTGGCCCCTTGGGCAAGGGGGTTTGCTCCCCCCATAAAAATGTGGCCATATTCAGTCATTTTGCCCCCGGGCAGAAAGCACACTAGACACCAAGGATTATTTTTTGGGAAAAACTAAGCGTTGGGGCTGCCCTAAATGGGTACTATAATGCCCCCAACCCTCCCAAAAATTGGCACAATCTTTCTGTTCCCCCCGGGCACAGATGGGGCAATAGCCCCTGATCTGTTCCCCGGAGGGGCAGAAAGCTTACTAGGCACCGGGGATTACTGCTTTTTTAATAATAGAGGGGCATATAGGCATGCCTATGCCCCCACTCCCAACACAAAAGGGACAGTCTGTCGGCCCCACCTACGGCTGACCCAGGACCACCTCTCCTTCTGGAAACAACTCAAGACCTGGTTGTTCGACCAGTAGAGACTGCCCCCCTCCCAGCACCTTTAGACCCTAGCGGGTGAGTAGTGCGCTTTACAAATTTGTATGATTAATTGATTGATTGATTGATTACCTCCAACCTGCCCCCAGACAGCAGGGAAAGGGGATGCCCACAATGGGCTAGGCCATGCCCCCACCCACAAGTATAGTAACAGAAATCAGTCTGCCCCCCTGGAGGGCAGATGATGGTAATAGCCCTTGATCCGCCCCCCGGGGGGAAGAAAGACCACTAGGCATCGAGGATTTTTGTTTTGAATATGTAGGGGTGGGCGCTGCCCAAAATGGGCATTCCAATGCCCCAAACCCCCCTAACAAAAAAGGACTGTCTCTCTGCTCGCCCTAGTTGTTCACCCCGATCTCCCCTGGGGGGAGGGGGGGGGGCAGAGAACCCACTAGACACTAAAGATTTCTCTTTTTTTTTTTAAAAGAGGGGTGTGGGATCCACAGAAGCCACACCTCCCTGGACTTCCCTGTATGTCTAATTTTCAGAAACATCTGGTTTGGCAGGTTTCCCTAGATGGCCGACAAGCCTGGGACCAAAAACGTAGGTCCCCTTTCACAAAAACAGATTGTTTTGTGATAGATTGGGTCACCTGCATTTTTGGATCCGGGCCGGGTGGCCATGCAGGGACACCTCCCAAACCCAGCTATTTATGAAAACTACACACCAGGGGGAGTTTAGGAAGGTGCGGCTTGCATGGATGCCCTAACATTTTCTTACCCAGAATCGCCTTCAAACCACCCATTTTGCTAAATAATTCACATTTGCCACACATTTCTGTGTGGGAAAGTTTTGGGATCACCAGGTTGTCAAAAATGTCCTATTACCCAGCGTTTTCCCAGGTCTCCCGATAAAAATGGTACCTCACTTGTGTGGGTGGGCCGAGTTGCCTGCTACAGGTAAAGGCCCAAAACATATTTTGGAGACATCAAAATTATCTATCACAAAACAACCTGATTTTTTTCAAGTGGGTCATCTGCGTTTTTGGCACCGAGCTCGGTGGCCATGTAGGGAAACCTAAAAAACCCATCTATTGCTGAAAACTAGACATCAAGGGGAGTTTTAGGAATTGTGGCTAGCATGGATGCCCCAACGTTTTCTTACCCAGAATCCCCTGCAAATCTCTCTGCTAAAAAAAAATTCACATTTTCCTCATATTTCTGGTTGGGAAAGTTGTGGGATCACTGGGCCCACACAAATTTCCTTCCACCCAGCGTTCTCCCAGGTCTCCCGATAAAAATGGTAATTTGTGGGTGGGCCAAGTGTCTGTTACAGGGAAGGGCCCAAAACGTATTTTGGAGACATCAAACTTATCTATCACAATACAACCTAGTTTTGCAAGGGGGCACCTGCGTTTTTGGTTACGGGCTCTGTGGCCATCTAGGTAAACCTACCAAATCCAGACATTTCAGAAAACTAGACACCCCGGGAGTCCAACGATGTGTGGGATGCATAGATTCCCAACGTTTTCTTACACAGAATCCCCTGTAAAGTTCAGATTTAGCTAAAAAAATCAAATTTTCCTTACATTTCTGTCACTGTGCCCACAATAAATTCCTACCACCCAGCATTTGTCTCCTGAGTAAAATGATACCTCAATTCTGTGGGTGGGCCAAGGGCATGCGACTGGTAAAGGTCAAAAACTTGGAGAGTGAGGGGATAGCACAGCAAGCTCTGAGCGCTATATATATGTGCATTTTTTGGCTGACTCTCATTGGACACCTACACAAGTGAGGTATCATTTTTATTGGGAGACCAATTGAATGCTTGGTGGGAAATTTGTGTGAGCGCAGTGATCCCTGACAAAAATGTAAGGAAAAATGTGATTCTTGTAGCTAAATTTGAGGTGTGCAGGGGATCCCAGGTAGGAAAACATTTGGGGATCCACTCAAGTCACACATCTTTGGACTCACCGGGTGTCTAGTCTTCAAAGGCATGGAGGCGAGGCTACTTTCTTTGTACAGACTTGAGAGGTGCCAGTACCGCTCACTTCAGCAATGTTATTTTCTATGGCAATAATACCTTCTCTATTCCCTGTAGCTACTATGTTCCAAAAAGAAGAGTGATCGTTAAATTTAACTGCAGTTAGTAGGGACTCCCATCTACCTTGGTCTCATTTTTTTTGTTGAGGTGTTGATAGTCTTTTTGTAGACATCTCTCGTGTCTTGAATTACAATTTTGTTGTGGGACTTAATCGAGTTAATAAGGGCATGTTTAGCGACTTTACAATTGTTATTATACCATGACAGGGGCTTTCTCCTTAAAATATATTTTTAGGTTATTAAATAATAGGGTGTGGATCTCACTGATCTACTCCATTTGCGCAGCCAGGACCCTCGTGAAATCTAGGTTAATTAAGTCACCAAGAGACCTTTCAGCCATTTGATAGATGGATTTTACTAATTTATGTGGTTGCTCTGTTGTGCTCCATTTAATTCTCTGTCTGTTTGTTCCCAGTTGGCACCTGCGAGCAAAATGATCGGATCTGATGTTTGTTGTCTTGCTAAAAGTTTTTAAGTTTGAGAGAAAGAGCGTTGTGATCATAGTCATGTCTCTGAACTATTGACATGGCACTGACATATGGCCAGAATCTAACATCGACTAATATATGGTCTAATAGGCTGGTGGACCCAATTCAGTTAAAGGTGTGCCTTCCCTTCCTGTCAGATGGAGTTTTGCCATTGCAGGCACGGACACATTGATGTAAAGTTAGGGTATTTATTAGGGTAGCAGTACCAAGTCTGGAACAGTCCAGGCTCTGTCCTCCTCCTGTAAAAGGTTGCTGGTGGTAACATTTAAGGACTCAAACTGTCAATTAAAATTGTCGCCCACTATTTTGAGGGCTCCCCCTGGCAGAGCTTCCTTTTGTCCAGTGAGCATCTCCACAATTGGCAATTCATGTCCATATCCCATATGTCAAATATATAATATAGAAAAATACATCTATTTTTTGTGGAAATGAGTGATTAATATTAAAAGTATCGTCTGCGACTATTTCAACCAGTTTCACTGAGCATCCAAACTGCACTCCTATCTAGGTGCTCAGTCCCAAGATGGTCTACCCCTTCCCTTCCTGCTGATGATTGCTTCTTTGCTACAGGAAACATATATTGCGTTGCGTTTTTGTAATTAGCCAGGTTTCTAGCAGGAGGCAAACATCAAGCTGTCCAATAAATTGGCCCCAGTCCGTACAATCAAGTTTCCATCGTAACCCAGCAGCATTCCATGAGAGTACCCTGACTGTGCATTTGAGATGCACGGCTTTCACAAAACTCCTTGTCCCTCATTGGTGGCTTCCCATGGTTAGTGCCCACTGGTTTAAGGCCCTCTCTTTAAGCATTCCAGCGATATTTTCACTGTTGGGTCTATGAAATCCCTCTTTGTCGAATATAAAATGAATCCAGGTGGCCACTAAACCCAGCATGTGGTCAAGGGGGAGTGAAGGAGACTGGTGCAAATGTTCTGTTTGGGAATATGAGAAAGAGGCATCTGTGTAAATATTAGATAGTTCACCGCATACGTGCCTTTGAATCGGGGCTGTATCTATCAGGGAGTTGGTTGATGTTAGACTCCCTCCCCCAATATTTATGGTGGCTCCTTCAATATCAAATCATTTGGCCTCCCCTCAGGACCCAAACAGGATTAGAACATCTCTTCTATGAGTCAATCGACCATCTCCAATACATCAAAGCGATTAGCAACAGGGATGGTAAAGTTCCTATTATACTGTTGTTGAGCATTATAAATTGGACATATTATTTTGCAAATACTTGAGTGATTGTAATGATCCCACATAGCTCCAATTGATGATTGCAGTATTCCTCAATGGTTATGTCAAGCTCCTCCTCCGAGAACTTGAGCTTTCTCAGCTCTCTTTGCCACCCTTGTCACTGGCCTTGCTGCTCATGGTTTCAGTGATTGCCAAACAGCAGTGCTGAACTGTGCTGCTGCACCTGACCATGTGCTAGTGAACCTTCTCAGGACTATCCCTCCCTCTGCGTACATTTATCCTCCAATGGGCAGAACAGGTCTG
This sequence comes from Lissotriton vulgaris, assembly GCF_964263255.1. NCBI lineage: Eukaryota > Metazoa > Chordata > Amphibia > Caudata > Salamandridae > Lissotriton > Lissotriton vulgaris. The sequence goes on from NC_141685.1 coordinate 334,657,304, forward strand.
CCCATCAAGTAGCAGGACTGACGAAACTTTTGTCCATGCCACATTCTTCTGTCCAGAGTATAAAATGGAAAGGTCAAAATCGTTCATACCTACCTGTAATAAATTGGGGTCTGCTCAGCATTTGGGAGCTCTTCGAATAGTCTAACAGATATCAGGCAACACATTGTTTTTGCTATGTCAAAGTGCTTGTTTGCAATGTGGTGCATTAGGCAGAAACATGTTCTGCCAGTCGCCACTGAAAATATTATTCAGTAAAGAATTGGTCTGCATGCTTCCGTTGGATGACTAAGGGCTATCTAAAACTGCTGATCATCAATGCAATGCTACGACAACTTAAACAGTGGTTCTCGAGGAATATAGTTAGCAGTACACACAAATGGTATGCTTAGTATTTTTTTTTAAAGACAACAAGTTTTCTCTTGGGACCAGATGTATGACCATTTTGCAGGTGCAAAATCGGTCGCAAAACAGTTTGTGCGTGCAAAAATGGTTGTACACAATGTACGAAAGCCTCTTGCAAAATATAAAATTGCAATGGGAATGAATACCAACTCGCAAAAATGTGACCGGTTTTTGCATTCCCAAAATTGGGAATCTTAAATAGCAAGTTGCTATTTATAATGTATATAGCAGTCGCAAATAGCGATTTTGCGCAAATTGGTCCATTTGCGCATGCAATTTACTACTAACCAGAAACAGGTGGTACCCAGGCCCAACCTATAAAAACAGGCCCAGAACACATCAGAACTCTTTCTACAATGGCTGCCCTGTACGCGATAGCGACGAAGATGCGGATACTGGCTGCCCAGCAGAGGAGGTGGAGACAGGAGAGGATATTCAGTGTCAGGCTAACATTGTTTGAGAAGACAGAGGAAGAGATTTATGACCAGTGCAGGCTGAGTAGCACTGTCATCTTAGACCTCATAGACACCTTGAAGCCACAACTGGAAATCAGAACCTGCAAAGCAATGCACTCCCCACACATGTGCAGATGTTGTGTTCCCTCCACCTATTGGCCACTGGTAGATACCAGGCTTTCATTGCAGTGGCCGGAGGTGTGTCGCAGAGGGCACTTTCGCATTTCTTTCACAATTTCCTAGATGCCATGCTGCACCACATCCATCAACACATCTACCTGCCGAGGGATGATGAGGAACTTGAAAGTACAAAACTGGAATTTTACAGAATAGTAAGGTTTCCACAAGTTTTACGGTGCTTAGATGGGACCCATGTGCCCAAATGTCCCCCATCCCACATAGAATATTCCAAAATAGGAAAAGCACACATCCCTTCAACATCCAAGTTGTCTGTGATGCAAAAAACATCAGCACAGATCTGTGTGCAAAATATCCTGGAAGCACCCATGACTGATACATTTTCTGACACAGTGGCATATACCAGAAATTAAAAAGAGGTGACTTTGATGAAGGATACCTCCTAGGAACAGATCTTTCCAGTCCCCAGCCAAATGTATTTGCACTTTTATGTCTGTATGCATGTTGTCTCACCATCATATATCTTTCACCAGCTGACAGTGCTTACGCCCTGCTGCCATGGATCCTCACACCGTACCTGTCTCCGAACAATGCACATGAACGGTGGTACAACAGGGCACATAGGTGCACCAGGACCGTGATCAAGCACACATTTGGCACCCTTAAATCGTCCCTCAGGTGTAGTAGTGGAGCTCTGCAGTATGCACCTGAGACTGTCTGCAAAATAGTGGCTACATGTGCCATGCTTCACAACATGGCCTGCAGGGGTGGATTGCCCATGGATGTGTCTGACTCAGAATCGGAGGATAAGGACCCAGGACCACCTGCCCAACAGCAAAGGGATGTTAGCTCTGCAGCAGAGGGGAGAAGGCGCAGGGACCAGATAATAAACAATTATTTCTAAAGGTACATCCAAAGTAATTACCCACTACCCTCTACATAAGACAGGACAAATTGTGACTTTCAATTGGTGCTTTATTGTGCACGCTTGCACAAACAAAATCAGGACAACCAGCCTATCTCCAAATGTCGGTCTGAACTGAAAAGTAACTCCATTGTGGTTACATCAACACACTTTAGTACTGATATGTGGCCCAAACATTGTGCAGTGACCCTACACAAATCACTTTCTGCTCCTCCATCCAGCCTGGCCAGAGCTGCCACCTCCAATCCTAGCCTGCTGGCTGCTGTTCTGACGCATTACAGATGTTTTTATAGCTGAGACGCTATTGCAACTTGACACCTTACTGCCTGCACCCTCCGAAGCACCACCACTGACAAACATATTGGTTTGCAGTGTTTCCACTGCTGCAGTGATCTGTGGAGCCCCATGGTGCACTTGGTGTGTTGGATCATCACATGGACCAGCCTTCCAATGGGCCTGCTCAAAGTGTCCAATTTGTGTCCCCTGCTGTACTCCATGCACCTGTGCTGCACCCTTTCTTCCACCAAATCCTTTGCTAGATCGGCAATGGTACCTTTTAGGGAATCAAATTTGGCTTCCAAACGGTACTGTTTTCAGTCATTTTGTCAGTGATGTTGCGGAAGCCCTGTGGCAGATTCAGATTAATTACCCTCTGTTGCTTCTGTTGCAGGGGTTATATTCTTAACAACACCTGTTCTAGGCCCCTAATCAAGACCTGACCGAGTGCTCCAGTAGGGTGCTGACTTTGCAGATGCCGTATGGACTGCTGTGTTGGATGCACTTGCCACACCCTGGTGGCTGGAGAGCGTCGGGATGGAACTTACTAATGTGAGGCTGGTGTCACACTGGTTGTAGCCTGGGATGTGGTAGCTGCAGCTGTGGCAGGGGCTTCTGGGCAACTTGGCCCACTCGTTTCTCCTCCATCCTGCCCTTCCTCCATCTGGGCCTGAACCAGGCTTTACTCTGTGTCCGCGGCACTGTGCTCTCCTCCCAGTAGTGTGTCTATGTGGCGAAAGATGGAAGAAGAAAATAAAATGTGAGTCACTCTCACAGTGGTGTTGCAATGCTTATCAGATCAAGTAATTCCTTAACTGCACTGTATGTGTCACTGACTACATCTCCCATGATGCAGCATTTGGGTTGAATCTTTTTTGGCATTGGATTTTTGGGTGTGGATGATTAATATGCATGCACAGAACAGGCTTTAGCTGTGATTTACACATTTCTAACACATTTCCAACTTTCCAGGGTTTGGTGCTGGTCCCAAATCCTACAACAGCTGCCCTCTAAAGGGTACTCTCCACCATGACCTCAGCTGCAGATGGTTCTGATGCAGTGGATGGCCCTCCCCCAGTCCCTTGTGCCTCTTGCAGATGTGCTGCCACCCTCTCCTTGGCCCTGGAGCGCAGGTCATACCAGCGCTTCTTAATATCATCCAGGGACCTGTGTGCCACACCCCGTGCATTAATACGCTGCTGCATTCCACACCAGATCTTTCTCTTGTCTGCCTCAGGAAGACTGTGAGACCCTCCCACATAGCTCCAAGTGATGATTGCAGTATTCCTCAATGGTTATGTCAAGCTCCTCCTCCGAGAACTTGAGCTTTCTCAGCTCTCTTTGCCACCCTTGTCACTGGCCTTGCTGCTCATGGTTTCAGTGATTGCCAAACAGCAGTGCTGAACTGTGCTGCTGCACCTGACCATGTGCTAGTGAACCTTCTCAGGACTATCCTTGAACATCCCTTCCTGTTTTGGGGTCCTTAAGCTCAACCAGGAAGTTTTTTCCATGTTTTTTCTGAATCGTAATTTGCCAGCGCAATATTGGCTTGTTTTTGCTGCGCTCGCTATTTGTATACTCTTTTCTGAGGAGTTCGCTATTTGCGAGTGCTTACAGCAAATAGCTGCAACCCAAAGTAGTGATGCGGGTCATTATCAGCTCGCAATCACGGGTTCTCTTTTGTTAGTAGGTATCATTTAGTGACTTCCAAATTGCGAGTCGCATTTTGATGCAATTTGTGAGTCGCTATTTTTACAGGTCGTACATCTTCCCCTTAGTGTTGACATTAGGGCTACGTTTTTACACTTTGCGCAATGTCTGTGCACCTACCAAAATTGGCGTACTTGTGATAACTTGTTCACATATTGCCCAATTTTATATGTTGATAATTCTATGCTATGCCTTGACACTTACTAAATTCCTCCCAGTGATTGCACTCTGGCATGAACTTCTCAAAACCGACCTATTTGCATGGATTTGCTAATTTATTGTTCAATTTTATCTATCAGTTATCATGAGACATGCACTTTTCTAAATTGTTTATTTGCGACAATTTGTTTATTTATTGTCTAACTTTATTAGTTTTAATTATCGAACGCAAGTTCTTAATCTTCTTACTTTTTATAATGTTTAAGTGCGTTTTAGTCCATTTTATCACTTGAGTACTGTTTTAAATTGGAAATGTATTTGCTGACTTTCATGGCACAATGCCGAAATAAAGAACTTGAACTGAACTATATTCATACACTTTAGGTAATATACCCCTCATTTAGAGAATAACATTTGTTCGAAGAAATCTGGTCCTGAGCAATGCTATTGCAAAGTGATGAAGTGCATCATCCGAAATAGCTGATACTTTACTTTGGACATCGGGTTGATGGAAAAAAATACAAGAAATGTGTAACAACCTACATTGTAAATAACAATTTTAGAAACATACGCAATGAAGCTTAAGGGTATTGAAATATACAGCATGGAAGTTAAGAAAAAGGATATTGTGCTTTAAGAAAAAAGATGTGCTTTATTTGTATACGAGGTTAAGGAATAACAATGTTGAGAGACATAAAGATAAGAATATTTTTGTTTGATGATATTTGTGAGAAATATTTTGGTTTAAGGGTCATAGCGTTTTATGGTTATTGTTACTATCCCCCAGCGGGCGTTTTCTTCTAAACATTTAAATAGTACATTATAAATACTTGCAGGCACTGTGCAAAGTTGCGCAGTACTGTGTGATCGTCTGTGCAAGCGTTAGTAAATTTACCCCAAAATGTCATGACCTCCTGGTTACGTCAGTGAATGCGATTTCTCAATTGAATTCAATCATCGGGTCAGTCATGCTTTGTAAAAATACACAGCCAAGCAAAGTCAAAATTACAATGAAAGATTTGACTATTAAGCTCAGGGTCTCAGGAGAAGAAATGAAACTTATACGCAAACTAGGAAGCCTGGAGAAAGTGACATTTGTACTTTAGCTTCGGAATCTATTTTATCTTTTTACTTCTTTGCAAGTAGAATTTCACTATAAGTCTGGTCTGTCACTTAGCATAAACCACACAAAACACAGTGCTTTGCAACATACACAATTGTAAATATTCCTCAGCGAGGAACTAAGTGATTTTACACTCTTCCACACATTTACAGATATATATGTAATTGTAGTGGGGTAGCTGAATTGAGTACTTCGATTTGGCATACATAAATATATGGTCATGGGCGGGGCCCCAATCAAAAGTGACAGCTCTTTTGTGCAAAATTAACAGGGCATTTTTAAAAGGTTGCAATAAATACTTAAAAAAACATTTTCACATCACAATTTCACGGTAAATGAAATATAAATTGCAGCCGTTCATTTTAAGTACTATAATTAGAATACTGGTGGTGAATTGTGTATCAAACACACGTATCTAATTGTGCACAATCTAAGAGAACATATGTGTAGCTTTCAACGTGTTTTAGTAGGATACATGCACACACATTCGTTTGAAAGTGCAATGGGTCAAAAAGAAGGCGTTCAAGTCTTTGGCCACGTAGCTCAATTCAACTGTGTCATAAGATAAAAACTAAGGGGCATATTAGCAAGAACCACGTTAAAATTATCGCAGTTTTAGCGGCAGGAAACTGCAGCTAAAACGGTGATAATGGGCTTGCTAATATGCGTTATAGAATTCCAATAGAAGACCAGGTTAGATGTGCAGGACATCTAACCTGGGATTCTATTGCAATTCTACAACGCATATTAGCAAGCCCAGTTTCCTGCTGCTAAAACGGCGATAATTTTAAAGAGGTTCTTGCTAATAAGCCCCCCTGTTTTTCCAGTTACATTTTAATTTGCATGCTGTAGGAGAGTGTCCAGATACAACATTTGTGTTCTAGGATGTTCATATATATGATAATGTGCACTTGAAGTACAGGCTGTGCATTGTGTCCAATGAAGTCAGTTTATTTAGTTGAATAGGTTGGCAGCCAAAGTCGAGAGACACACATTTTAAGTAAAGTTTCTGTTCCAAGTTTCAAAATATACAGAAGCCAACAAGTTCAAGTATAGCTGCATGCACATTTATTGATATGTGTTAAAATATTAGCACTCCATTAAAGCAAATTGTAGCTCTTATGGTAAAGTTTAATAGGCTTAGACTGGCTTGTAAACACAGGATTGATTTCATAAGCTGAATTATAGCTTTGTAAACAGTGCTACAAGTGAGATAAAAAAAAGAGGTGTGGCCTTAGTAACTAGAAGTTTGACTTAACACACTGTAGATAAGAAACATATGACCAATTTTCTTTTTAATTTTAATAAGAAATCAAAAATAAATGGTACCTTTTTGAAAGGTAAAGAATGTAAAAGTATACAAAAATCTTTAAAATGATATATGGTAGAGATAAAGATTCAGTTCACTTCATACGCCATCATTTACAATCTTTAAACACCAGGGGTACAAATTTAAGAACTAGTTATAAATCTGCTCTTGTAGTAGTACTGCAGGGTTATATTACTACCGGGCCACTATTTGTATTACAGAAGGAGCCAAAGACGCTTGTGTGACCACATAAATAGCACTAATGCTATCCTGAGAGACCGTTCCAACTTTGCATGGAGGCATGGCCCCATGCAAATGAGGGCATCACTTTGTCTCTTCTACTGCATCATATTATTTGCACGGGCGCAAGGCAAACATCCTTAGGAGAAGCATAGCAGTGCACCACAAAAAGGTGGCTCACTGTCAGTGAACCCTATCTGGGCTACCCTCTCGATTTCTGAATTGGGATCCCATGGAACCTTTCAGACATTCCCTTCAGACGGGTGCGGTCACTCACTGCACCCCCATGTAGAGGCATCTCTAACCCCTCTGTAAAGTGCAGGCGGGTTGCCATCTGCACAAAGATACATGGCGTGGCTTTGAAGCGGCCACTTTGTATTTCACTGAATGCAGTGCCACCGGGGCAGTGTAGGTTTGCAGCTGCCCTGAGTGTCGCATTTGGAGGTCCATTGAAAAAGACCAACTCAGAAGTTAAAATCTTTGACTGGGGCAAACCTGCGTGGTGTATCTGACCTGCACTTCCTCGTGATGGTCTAAAATTGTATTTAGGTCCTGGTCTCCTGCTTCCATTACTATCATTTCCGGTTGGTGCTTCTGTTATCTCAAACTGTAAAGATTCATTCCTCCAGTTCCTCTTACTGGATGTTTGCAGTTTTGGTGTAATTTTGTTCATTGAAATGTACTCTTTTTTTCTAATTCAGTTTGGGATTTTTATTATTTGGTGTTTTATTTATTACTGTTTTGTTACTGCATAAATACTTTATACATAACCCTAAATTAGGCCAGTCCACTGTGTGCCATTGCTACCAGGGTGTAAACTCGGGTTAATTTAGTGACTTTAGGATTCAACCTGTTAAGTTAGTATTAATTTTCCTTGAGATGGTTGACTGTCCACCCCCAAATAATAACCTACTTTCTTACATTATTTTTAAGTTTATTACTTCTTTTTTTGATCTTTTAATTATTACTTCTACTCATTTATTTTTTGCAGTATTATATAGCATGAACTCCCCCTAAGGTTTTGGAGCGTTTTACATGAGCACCTGTTACATTACACAAGGACATTTTCGATGATTTTATTTTTTTTGCATTATTTTGCGACTGCCTTGAGTCGTGCAGCATCTTCTCTTTGAGGGAGGTTGCAACACTGATTTTTCTTTTTATTTGCAAACCTTCCTGTATGTTAGTTATGGGTGACTTGCCTAAGAGGGGCTGCATCGTCCGAGAGAGATATATTTACATCAGGGTCGGCAAGTGTTTTTGGACATCAGAGGAAAATCCTGCAGCACCTCCGTCTGGAGATTCATGCATCTGTTGGTAAGTAGTGTTTCATATTTATTATTTTTAATTGTTTATCTTGCTGTGTGTTTGTCCTGCCAATTTGTTTCCGCATCTCTGACACTACTGGTAGCACGTTGGTTGCTAAGTCACATTTCTCAAATTTAGATTTTTTTTTAATCTTTTGCTGGATTTTGACAGTAGTTCAGCTGGCGAAGTCTAAAAAAAGAAAAAGTAAGAAGGATTTAGGAAGGGAAGTATGGCAAACACAGGCTATGGGTAGGAAGAGGGATTAGCCCATGGCCAAGGTATTAGGCCCGGATACATTAACCAAGGCAAAGACTGACATTAGGTTATTTTCAACAATGTGATTAATCTAAATGTCTTTTCACTTACATAAAAGAAAATAAAGTAAGTGGCAGATCCAAACAAGAAATACAGCTGCCTGCTGCCTCCTAGCCGGCCTCTGGGGTATTCCAGAGCCAGGATGATGCAGCCACAGGACGTTTGAACTGGCTACTCTCTTTGACCCACCAACTATGATACATTTTGCTTGTGAAATTAGACTATGTAAATGTAAATGTAGTATACTTGTAAAGCGCACAGCTGCCCCAGCAACAGGGCGTCCCGGCGCTGTATAACGCTGTGGAACCCTTCATGGCTCTCCCTGTGAGATGCCCCTCCTGGGCACCCCCAGGGTGAAGCCAGGCATCCCAGTGTTGTTGGGGCCATTGTGGAGATTAAGCAAGCTATTGCCCAGAGTTGCAGCGTGGGACCCATGATTAGAGTAGGCGCCGAGGCGAGAGAATTATCAAGTCCGCGGACATTGAGCCCAAGACCCTGCCGCGTCGGGAATTGAACCCTGGTCCCGGGTCTGATCTCTGCTTCAGGGTCTGCCGTTTCTGACCAGTGAGCCACACTTCTCCACTATTGTATGATAAATCTCACAACTATTGGGAAGAATGTTAAACAAAAGTAAGTGGAGAATTAGGAAAAATATTGAAACATGGACATCCGTCACCGACAGAGCCCTAGCACATCTCATATGGAAGGAAGAGAACAGATAAGACAACTGAAATATCTGATTCTTCTGAAACAGTGCTCAGGCTCCAAAGATACAGTGTTACCTACGTGGCTATCTGTAATAGGAGCTGGGTAGAACCAACGAGCAGAATTGTGGTATTGAACAAGAAGAACATGATTTGAGAAGAAAGGTAAACAGAGAGGTCTCAGAATCAAACAGATACCAGATAACTTCAGAAAGTCTGCACACCATTATTCAAAATGCCACTTGAGTAACACGTCAGTATTTAATTTGGAAGCAATTCTACTTCAGGGTAATATGCCTCTCCTTTTCCATTCAAGCCAGGACATAACAGAAAGGACATTTAAAGGTGTTGCTGATTGGCATGGACATCTATATTTCCACACAAAAGGTCTGATAAATATGGAGAACAGAATTTGATGGAGTCCTCAAAGCGAACAGATGATAAAGATCTTTGTGCCATTAAGCATCTGGATGCCTTCTTGGGTGAATAGTATGCTATACACATCAATATAGCATAACATTCACGATTTTGTCACAAAAGAAGCAAGTCTCTTTTCAAATCATATTTTTCAATCACAGGGTGGTGTACTTATCCTTTTCAATAATAGCCAGCAGAGGCAGAAGGTGCCCTACATGTTGCACCTGCTTGAGAAGGACATCAACAATATTTTCCACAAAAAATCTTTTGATTAAGATTTGAGATGAATGGCAAATGGAGAGGTTTCACGAGCAAAAGATGACGGATTGAACATGTAAACAAAGCTTGCACTTATGTACAGTAATGGTAATTGATCACCACTTCCTCTGATATTTCTCTTGGTGGTTTGTGATGTGCTACTGTTGAGGATGCAACTCATATATTTAGAGAAATCTTTGAGAAAATGTAGACCTTGCAAGTTTGCACATTGGATCCAGAAGTGAGGGTGCACAGTCTAAATATCGAGTTTGAAATATCGACCTACAAAAATAACGAGTTGCATATATCTAAGGTACAGAATATCGAGGTCAAGAATATCGTTAAACAGAATATCGACCCTAAGGCAAAAAATATCGATTTTTTTAATGTCTATGTAAGTAATATCGAAGTTACTAATATCAATATTTGTATTTTTGTTATGTATTTTATTATGTATGTGTAATATTTTTTTGTTAAGCATTTTACTTGTTTTAAATTATATGTGTATTACTTTATATAATAATAATGTTATTTTTAAGTACATTTTATGTTTTAGTACCGGAGCGGGTTGTGGGTTTATAGGGGAATAGGGTGGGAAGTAATTTAAATATACTAAATTAATTATTAATTTTTAGGAAATATAAATTAATTTAAATTAATTTTTGTGTTTATTTCTTTAGCGGGTTGTGGGTTTATAGGAGAATTGGGTGGGAAGTAATTTAATGATTTATTTGTATTTATTAATATGGATAAGTACTTTCTTTTTAATTAATTATTAATTGGCAATTCATTATTTTAATTGATAATTAATTTTTTTAATTGGTAATTAATGTTTTTATTTGGCAAACAATTTGTCAATTGGTAATTAATTTTTTAATTGGTAATTAATTTGTATTAATTCGAAAATATTAATTAATTAGTAATCAATGTTTAATATTTTTTCATTGTGAATTATTTTAAATAATTAATATGTTTTTTGTAATGAAAAATATTTATTGTTCAATATTTATAATTTGATGACTATTTAATAATTAATATTTATTGGTATTTATTGTTAATGTATTGTTATTGTTAATTAATTCTTTAATTTTAATTATGTTTTTAATAATTATTAATGGGTATTTGCAAATGATATAGAGTTATTAAAAAGTTAAATTATTCAGGGCCAGATGTAGGTAATCTCGATTTACCTACTCTTAAATACCGAATCATACCGATTCGGTATTTAAGAGTAGGTGAATGGGATGTAGGTAATTTCACTTTTGAAATTACCGAATCGGAATGATTCGGTAATTACCGAATCGGTATTTACCGATTCGGTAATTGGCATTGATTCTTATGGGCCTTGAGGCCCATAGGAATCAATGTCAATTACCGAATCGGTAATACAGATTCGGTAAAATTACTGAATTTGCAAGGGGGACAGGGTGTCACTTTGACAACCTGTTGCACCCCCCAATTGTGCATCGGTGCACATGTTGCTGACATACATGCCTTTAGGGCATGTATGTCTGCAACATGTCACGTTTTTTAACGCAAAAAAATGCTTTTTGAAGGGTTTTCATTATTTACCACCAACTTCTAGTTGGTGGTAAATAACAAATTCTTAAACCCTTGTAGCACTGATTACAGTGCTACCTACATGTTGAATTACAGAATCGGTAATTTTACCAATTCGGTATTTTACCGAATCGGAAAAATTACAAATGCAGTAAAATTACAGATTCTGTAATTTAACATGCCCCTACATCTCAATATCAAAATACCGGTCGGAAACAGCCAAAAAGTCGGTATTTTCTGCCATTTCCGACCGGTATTTCAATACCTACATCTGGCCCTAATTATTTTAAATAAATTTTTTTTTATAAGTATGTTATATTTAAATTTTACGCTATCCAACGCTTTCCCTACTGTAGCACCCTCTGGAGTTGGAGTATTCATTTTTACCCCTATGCTATCCAATGCTTTCCCTACTGTTGCACCCTCTGGAGTTGGAATAGTTATTTTTACCACTATGCTATCGAACGCTTTCCCTACTGTTGCACCCTCTGGAGTTGAAGTAGTAATTTTTACCCCCATGCTATCCAACGCTTTCCCTACTGTTGCACCCTCTGGAGTTGAAATAGTACTTATTACCCCAACGCTATCCAATGCTTTCCCTACCATTGTCCCCTCTGGAGTTGGAATAGTAATTTTTACCCCTACGCTATACAACGCTTTCCCTAGTGTTGCCCTCTCTGGAGTTGGAATAGTAATTATTACCCCTACGCTATAGTAATTTTAAGTGTTACGCTATCCAATGTTATCATTTCTTTGTTTTTTTTGGGACTTTGATAGTAGTTTTATTTATTTAGCTATTTAATATTTTTATTATTATTTTTGATAATATAGTATATATATATTTTATAAATATTGGAAGTATATTTAATTTTTTAAATTTAGTAAATATAATTATTTACTTTTTATTGATGTTATTGTTTTATGTGTGTAGATGTATTTGTAATTTATAATACCTTTTATTAATTTATAAGTTATTAAAATAATTAATAAAACTTATTATTAAGTAAGTATATATTATAATTTGTATGTATATGTTTAATTCATTTTATATAATTGTATATGTAATATTTATTAATTTTAAACATTATTAAATATTTTTAACTATGTTTATTTGGTTTATAACTATTATTTACATTTTTTACACTTTTTTATTAAAAATAACAATATTTTTAATGACGATATTTTTAACATCTAGATTTTGGTATCAATATTTTTGTACTTACCATGTTGTAAATAGAATGTCGATATTCTTGTCTGCGATATTCCAACTTCAATTTTTTTGTAGGTCGATATTTTTACCGTCGATATTGTGTCAGTGATCCGTATGGGGACCTCCTGTATGAAGGAATGAACTGGAACCTTATGAACAGGGGAATGAACAACTGTGTTTGTACTTTAAACAAATTGTTAAAATGTGTGCAAGCCCAGTGACAGATGAACATTAGGCCTTGGACTGCTTTTCCATTCTGAAGAAGTTCTGCATTGTCAGGTTGATGCAATGAGCAAAACACAGCACTCAGAAATATCTGCCATCTGATGCAGCCTTTACTATGTTACTGCTATTAACAGTGACATTCATTCCTGAGACCCCTGGCTTCAAGTAATTTGTAGACTTTATAAATTGATTTTTCCAAGGTCTTGGTACCTGTGTTTTTCATCCATGCTGAACATTTCAATAGTTGCACACTGATGAACACACTGAAAAGCAGCACTGTTTGTAGATGTCCCCTAGTTCATTCCCATCAAAGTGACAAGTGTGCAGTGAACACATAGAGCACATAGGTTGACAATTGTTCTGCATGTTTGTTGAGAGAAGGAGAGTGCACCCAACAATCTTCCTCAGTGCTTTAACTATCAATCCTAGCTTTTGCTTGAGTGATTGTTGAACAAAAACATTTGAAGAGGAGATAATGCTTGGAAACTTGCATTTTGAACAGAGGCTTACCTCAAAATTAAAATAACTAATAATAAATAATGAGTAGGAGGCTAAGCACTAACATTCTGGCAAGGGTTCAGTGGCTCTGTGCTTTCTTAATAAACAGATCCATGCCAGAGCTTTGTGTTTTTTGTGATGGTCTCAAACAAATTGATTTCCTTGAAGGTGCAGTGTTTGGATGCTATGGAGTGAGTAGCATAGTATCCTTTTACTAGAGCCAGCTTGAGGTTATTGATTCTGAATGTGCACTAACATCAAGGCTTGATATCTGACATGTGGAGCTTGGTGGCCTTGTGAACCAACATATTCATCATTGTCATTATTACCTCTTTTATCCATTTGGAAAGGGGCGACCACTCGGTCCCCCCGAACGTATGGTGGAGTACCCCAATCCCCCCGGGAAACCATCTTGGGCGGGAGGCGAGCCTCGGCTGGTATGCCCAAAGCGGCGTAGCCGGGGCGCGCTTTTTCCCGCCCAGGAGTGGGTTGTCCTAGACACTGAAGCCGCCAGCCACGCCCCCGGAGGCGGGCGGAGGCGGGTTTACGCCCGCCCGAAGAAGGATAAAAGGAGCAACAAGCCAAGGAAGCATCCTCTTGTTCCTGTGCTCTGAAGCTGCACCTCCCCGCTGCACGTGAGCTCGAGACGGAACGAAGAGCCATTTTTTGAAAGCCGGTCAACTATCCGGCCTGTGGCGGTAAGGTCATGATCGGTGAGCAGTAATTGGAAGATCCCTAGGGGGGGCATCACCCATTACGGATGGGAGCGCCCGGGGGGAGGTGGCTATTGGCCCCTCAACGGGGAGGAGGTCCCTTCTAAGGATGGGACGCCGAAAGGAAAGGGAAGGCGGTCAAGGCCCCTTCCTGGATAGGAGGGGATACGGGCCCCTCCTGGGAATTTCCCGGGGCCAGGACATCTGCGACGGCAGATGTGGTAAGTTGTGTGGGGTGGGGAGGGGGGTCTACGCTACCTTCTAGACACCTCACACGAGTCCTCGGACGACCACTAAGATGGCGTCGAGTTAATTGGGGCCCCCGTCAAGACAAGGGAAATTGGTATGTGCACATGAGGTGCAGTCCTCTGTGCGGCCGCCCCTCACAAGTGAGGGGGGATTTTGGTTTAGGGATCTGACACCGGTTACGACCTTGCCGTTGGCCCTTAACGTTAGGATGTACAATTTCAATTTTAAAATGCATTTGTAGGATGTTAGTATCGGCTAGGAGAACCTTTGTATTAGAAATGTGTTAAGGTCAGCCAAAACATCGTAAATGTGGAATGAAATTGTACATGATATGAAACTGTTATTTTAATGTTTTAATTTTTGTTTCATATTTTAATAAATACGGCCGGGAGGGTAACTCCCTCCCGCCTTCCAAAAGTTCAGAACCGTTTCCGTATTCCCATTCTTGGGGATTGTGTTGAGAGGGGGTGGCGGGTATCTCAGCCATATGGATTCTGTAGGGCTACCAACAGAAGCCCTTTCTGATGCTCTACCCATTTGATTTCATGGTTTGTTCTAAAATGGAGCAGTATGTGCGCCTGATTTGAGATTGTTTACCTGGCAGTCTGAAATGGATTGCCCGTTCCTCCTAATGGTAAAGAAATTCAAACCAAGTAAATAGCCTTATTGACAGTGCCAGAGCTAGAATTTGTTGTGGCTTAAGCTTGGCAGGGATTACGATAGGGGTGAAGCTGGTGTTTGCTTCGATTTCAAGAAGATGGAAATAGATGATAATACCACAACATAATTCTCAACATGAATAATGACAGGTTTATCTTCTTCATAGTGATGACTTTCAACAGTACTTCAAGGTAGTTTTTTTTTTGCTGAGTCTCCCATAGCAGTGATCTGCGGTCCATACCTTCTCATGATTTTGGTCCTCTTGGCGAGGGATTGGAGAATCTGAGGGACTTGCCCATCCTTGTCTTGTAGTAGGACACGGTTAAGAAGGAGACAAGAATGATGATGAAACAAGCAAAACATCCTGCTCTGCTCTTACTCTTGGGATGTCAGACCTATTTTCCAAATTCTTTTTGTAGGGATGATTCTATTTCACTTTCAGCTATGCCTGTTCCTACCACACATCATTGAGTTGAACAGCCTCTTCTCTACGATGGACTAATGATAGTGGTGGTGGAACATTAGATCTACAAGAACTTCCGACATCTTGCTGCCCAAAAGAGGGTGCATCAGATACATCATGTTCCGATATTTGTGGAAAGAATGGTGAGGGTTTGATGCCCCAATGTACTTTGCTGGTGTTCTATTCAGAGTTGGTAGACTTCTCCTTGCTCAGTCTTATAGCAGAGACCAGTTACATTAGTGCTATTTTTATTTTTCTCGAGTAGCTGAGAGGTATGACGTCAGGAAATTCAAAATGTAGAGAAGAATGGACTTTCTCTGAGCTCCATCTCCTGTACCTGCAAATAGTGAGATGAAATAAGAAGGCAGATTGTCACACTTGGCCATTGTAGTGAATGCAAAATGTGATATAACATTATATAGCAATACATGACATAATACCATAAGTCCTCCCAATTATACATTAACACTTTGTGAAATATTCATATTATTGAGGTATTGAAAACAATTTTTTCATTTTTCAAGCCGCTTGATTGTTTATATCCAGTGAGTCTTACGCACCTAGAGGTGTATGGCAATAAGTGAGTGATAAGGCAAAGAACGCGCTGCAGCACGGTCTGAGGAACCAGCTGGACAGGTACTGCCTTGATGTTTGAACTATGCTCAGGGTCATCGGGAATAGTGCTGCAGGTGGATCTATGACGATGCCCCCCTGGACGGTAACCATGAAGATTGGATTCACCGGGGGGACCGAACAACATAACCGATGCCCAGTGGACTGTTTAGGCAGCTGTAGAGGAGTTAGGCTTTGCTTTACCCCTCTGCCGTCACCCACCCAGCCGGACATTGACATAGTTTTTCCTAGTCTCCCTGTTGTATTTCCTTCCCTACCCCACCTTCTTCCCTTCGCGATCCGGTGGCTACCTCCCCTTTCCAGCTTAGGCGTTAATATCTCTTGTTATTATCTGATCACTGTTTTTCTCCTTTTGTTTATTCTTGGCTTCTGTAACTGTTGTCATTTTGGAACATGTAACTTGCTGATCCTCATGTAAAGCGCTCTGAAACCTCCGGGTCTAGCCAGCGCTATATGAAACTCATAATAATAAAATAAAATTAAATAAGGTAGTCTGGTAATAAAAAAAAAAATCTGAAAGTATTAAAGTAAGTAATAGACTTAAACCTATGGGCACTGACAAAATGCAGGACCTTCTGGAAACACAGCAATGCACCCAAGCACCAATAAGGCATGCATAGTGCATGGAACAAAAATATCCTCAGATATTGGATCAAATGATTAATAATATCTTGAATAACCGTGGGCAATGAACTTAGCGAAGGTTGCCGAGATTTGGTAACTACACATTTAATTGAAAAGACAGAATTCATGCAATAATTCACAAAAATGAACTTTGAAAAATACCAGGCAATGAGAGAGGTTATGATTTTGGGGTCACCCTAACCTAGGGGGCGGGCAAGCAGATGCCTTGAACACAAAGAGCATATCATGCTGAGCGATTCAGTGGTTGTCCCATCCTCCTAGGACCCCCCAAGCAAAGTTATGGGCAAAAATACAATGCCAACCAAAGGCCCAGCAAAGCATTATGGGGTGAGATTCTAGAGTTTAGTGAATATTATAGTATTAGCTCTCAGCTGAGCCTGGAGAGCCTGCCCCTTGAGGTATGTTTTGATATTGGATACTATCATATTCACTGCACTCTAGAATATCGTCCCATAATGCTATGTAGGTTGGGATTGTATTTTTGCCTATAACTGTGCTTGGGGTGGTCCTAGGATAATGGGACCACCACCGAATCATTTCAGCATGAGGTGCTCTTTGTGTTCAAGGCATCTGCTTGGTTTTCTCCCTAAGGGGCACATTACGATCGCAGACGGACGCACCTGAGTAGGAGGGAACATCCGCATGGGCTGCGGCGTTCCCTCCTGTGCAATTAGGATGTGACCGCCACCCTGGCGGTCACATCCTCTATGTTTAACATTGCGGCGGGTGCGGCTTCAAGCTGCACCCGCCGCAATGTTAAAAATGCATACATTGCATTTGTATGCAGAAAGCGTCAGGCACCGTGCGGTGCCTGCCAATTTCTGCATACTATTGCAGAGGGGTACCATAGGTACCCCTCATGTGCACCCCCCACTCCCCCTTCACCCCGGGGGCCCACTACGGGCCCCGAGGTGAAGATCCATATGCTTTTCCATGGCGGAGAACCTGCCGTGGAAAAGCATTTTTTTCAAGCCATCCTAATATGTCTGGCGGTGTCCGAGAGACACCGCCACCATAATAGGGCTTTTCCGCCGCGGTTGTAAGCCAACCGCGGCGGAAAAGCGGCGGACTGAATCCAAGACCCACCAGCCATCCTAATGTGGCGGTGGGTCTTTGGTGGGTCCGCAGAGGATTTTCCGCATCCTCCGGGCTAGCGGTGGCTTCCGCCGGCCCGGAGGATGCTGAAAATCCTCCATCATAATCGGCCCCAGTTAGGAAGGACCCCAAAACCATCACCTCTCACACTGCTTGCTATTTTTTCATTTTCACTTTTGGGAGATGACAGTATGCATTTTAGCATGTAAAGATAGAATTAAGTATTGTTTAACTAAAGGCACTGTTAACTATATTTTTATTTTTGTGAAATAACTATATGTATTTTAGCATGTAAAAACAGTTATATGTTGCTTTACTAAAAGTATGTAAGAATTTTGTTTCATTATTACGCACATTATTAATACTAACTCAGGGTTCATGCAAAAACCTTTAATGAAACATTTTTATCTTTACATGTTAAAAAGCTTATAACCAATTCACATAAGTGAGCTTCAAAAAGTATCAGGCAATGAGAGAGGTGATGATTTTGGGGTCCCCTCTAGCCTAGGGAGAGGACCATGCCGGTGCCTTGAACACAAAGAGCATATGTTGCTCAATGATTGTGGTCGTCCCATCCTCCTAGGCCCACCCCAAGCAGAGTAATGGGCAAAAATACAAAGCCAACCAAAGGCCCAGCAAAGAATTATGGGGTGAGATGCTCGAGTGCAGTGAATATTATAGTATTAGCTCTCAGTTGAGCCCCAGAGCCTGCCCCTTGAGGAATGTTTTGATATTGGATACTATAATATTCCCTTCACTCTAGAATCTCGTCCCATAATGCTTTGCAGAGTCTTTGGTTTGGATTGTATTTTTGCCCATTACTGTGCTTGGGGTGGTCCTAGGAGGATGGGACCACCACCAGTCGTTCAGCCTGATGTGCTCTTTGTGTTCAAGGCATCTGTTTGGTTCTCTCCCTAGGTCAGTGAGGACACTAAAATCATCACGTCTCTCACTGTTTGCTGCTGAATTTTCATTTACACTTTTGTAAGAGGTCTATGTGCATTTTTGCATGCATTGATAGAGTTACTTGTTGTATTATCAAGGGTATGTGAGGTTTTTGCTTTATTAATTGGGATGAGACGGAGCGGAGTTCACAGACTTTTTGGTCAATTCCTCAGAATTCTGCGTAGAGGTACACCGCTAAATACACCCACCCTTAATCTTGAGGATCAATGGTGGCCAGGGGAATTACAAGCAGAACACCATGGAGACTGCTAAAATGAATTACTCTTAAAAACATCATCCATGGCCTACAGGCTACCGCCAGGCCCCCAAAACAACAATAAAGGTTTTGACAACATTTATAAAGTCCACAGTACTATATAGAGCAAAACAGAGACTGGGAAAACTATCCACAATTTGGACAAATGTAGATGTGTGTCCAACAAACAACACAATACCAACCTCTCACACACCCACACACACCAGGACTATATAAATAACTTTGGGGAAATCGGAGAAATCACAATCGATATCAGTGGGCCAGCCAGGGCTTCCATGGCCCCTAGGAGAGTATTATAGGAGAGAGGCAGTTTTGGTTAAAATTAAAAATAATATTCATCTGCTACAAGCTATAACCTTTCCTTGAACACAATAGCAGAAAACTGGGAGACAACATTATTAAAATCATAATTCATAGTTGGAGGGTTATCAGAAGCCCTGCTGCACTACATGAACAACACAGCGAATATGAAAATTGGCCATCATTCTGGGACAAGACATTCAACGTTCTGCACACAACCTGAAGCCCCACATAGCCCTAGACAAATGCAGGAACTTTCAGGAAAACAGCTATAATATCGGGGTGCAAATCGGAGTTAACTTGGACCCTCTGGAAACATTGGGAATAGTGGCAGAAATTATTTAACATTCAAAATAGTATCTATAGAATCCAGCCTACCAAACATGTTACCAAATTCTAGAAAATAAGCAATATCATCTTGCAGGCACCCTGGACACCGAGGAGCAACAGTGAGAATGATGAAAGGCCTTCCAGAAAATCTGGAAAAACAACACATAGCCTGCACTCAATATGGACCCAACACTCACAGGGTAATGTGCAGAACATTTGTGGGTAATTGGTAATACCAGTAATAGTAGCTGGGGCTTCTATGACCCCTAGAAGAGCATCAAGGAGACTAGCAACAGTGAATCAAACAAAAAACGAATGTATAAAGCAAACAAAAGAGGGGAGCACGGGCATCCCTGGCGTGTGCCACGTGTAATATTAACAGAATCTGAGAGTAGACCCATAGCAGAGATCTTGGCTGTAGGTATTTGATATAGAGACTGAATAGCCACAATATATTTTGGTCCAAAACCCATTTTCTGCATTAGCTTCCACATATACCCCCGTTGCACCCAGTCGAACGCTTTTTCTGCGTCTAATAGAATAAGCGCTAGATCATTTTTCCCTACAGCAGCAGTATCAAATAGTGTAATGACCTTATTAACATGCTCTACTGTCCCTCTTTTTGGAATAAAACCATGCTGTTGATGTGAGACTAGGGGGGCAATACAGTCAGAGAGTCGATTTGCTAGTATTTTCGAGTATATTTTATTGTCAACATTTAATAACGATATTGGTCTATAGGATCCTACAAGGTCCGACTTTTTCCCCTTCTTACAAAAAGCTGCTATGGTAGCATCTGACCGAGTTCTAGGAGGAGCTCCCTGCTGGGCCTTCTGAATAACCAGTAACAACTCATCTTTAATAATATTATAAAATTGTCTATAAACCTCACTGGGTATTCTATCAGGGCCAGCTGCCTTGCCAATCCGAGTCCCTTCTTTCAAAGTAGGAAAAAGACACACCTCTTGCTAGTATTGAAAAGAAAGAAAAGCTTTTTCTTTCAAATAACCCTCACCCATCTGGATTTCCCCTTGGTGGCATGCTTCATCATAGGGTCCATCCCTGCCCTCTATGGACAGGGGCGTGCTGCTACTAATAGAGATGAAGGTGCACTTAACAGAAAAATAGGGGTGATCCTCTACACATATATACACCTATGTGGTTTTTTGAAGATGTAGTGGGTTTTAAGCTGTTTCGAGGTGAACGTTAAAAATACCAAGATAATGGGACAAAAAACTCTTTATTTTTCTCCCTTAGTTAATATGCTAAAATCTGGGGACAGACGGGAAATGCTTGAGGCGTATTTACCTACTGTTTTCCTGGTTGGTCGACTTGTTTAAAACCCTACCCTAAGGCTTTTCGTCAGGACCTCAAAGGAGAAATGATGCTTCCACTCCTGATGTTGTAATAAACACAATTAAAGTGATAAACAAAAATTAGAAAACTTAATTTATACAGCACCTTTTTCCTGTGGATTGTACACAGAAATGCAATGATACTTGATACCAAGCTCTTGCAGAAACAGTTTCCATGTAGTGAGAAATCAAAAGTGTGCCATTGTCCGTTAAGAGAATAGACAGGTCACCCTCCTCCAAAAGTATTTGCAGATGGGGCATTGGTGGTGATATCACCCATAAACTTCACATGCAACCACTTGTACATTTATGCACAACATAGCATATCCACAATTACTCTGCATTTCTGATTTGGTACTAATGAAATCAATACACACACTATGCCAGGGTTTACCTTGATTCATTATGTGTCTCATGACAGAATGACAGACTGTGCACTACCCGAAGCCTTTTTGTCACCCTCTTTGCACACAACGCTCCTTACAACCCAATCTGCGTTTTGGGCATCCAGAACTGTGCTTTAAGACATTTCTGTGTCAAACTCTGCTCCAAATGCCCCTCATGGGCCATTGCTATAAGTATAGATATCAAGCTCAGGGGTGGCACAAATCTCCAACCTCTAATCAATATACTGTTCCCACACATAGACGATTCATACAACATCTTGACCAAAGGCCGCACAGAAACCAAAACACAACTCTCCCTCCTTTTCCCAGAATTCACCATTCGTATAACCTCTTTAAGAGCTTCATCAATATCCATAGCTTGACACAATATTCTTTCATGAAGGTAACAGTACAACATCCTGCACAGAAGCAACAAATCCCTCAATTTCATTGTTAGCTACAGCAGGACCATCCACCAGTTGCCAATTCACTGACAATCTGGATAGACAATCTGTTTGCAAATTCTTCCAACCTTTAATGTTTTCTATCACATAACAATACTCCTGTAGTCTGGGGGCCAGCCTTGTCAATCTTACAGAGCCCTTACCAGATTTATCAGGGAGAAGTACTTTAACAAGGGGCTTGTGGTCTGACCTTAAGATGAAATGTGTGACCCAGACATAGGTCCTAAAATATGCCACACCTCATGCAGCGGCCAACACTTCTCTCTCAATCTAGTGATCCTGCTTGCACTAGGGAACATGGAGGTGGAATAACTGACACATGGAAGGGGGGAACAACAGGTGCAACCACACTAATTGGACTCTCAGAAGCTTCTTCCATGCTACATAAAAATACAAGCTACAGTGTACAAAAGTAACAATAATAGTATATATTTTGGTGGAAAACTTATTTTCCTAATATGCACCTCTACACAACACTTGTTGGAACTATTATGAACTGCAGTAAAGTGGATAATTTAGTGTATGACCATATGACCATCACACATTGAAGTGTGCATATCACTGTTATGTACACTGCTGTCACCTTTTGTATTGTTAGTAGTACCTTGGAAAAGGTGTGCACATCATTGAAAATGAACAGCCAAACCACACCGTGTGCGCATCATCGAAGATGCACTTTTGTCAGTAATATTATACGTGTGCCTCTGTCATCGTGGAAATCCTGTGTGATATCTTTACAGTGGCCATCACATTTCAGAGTGTAATACAAAGAAACAACTGAACCGGGCCCAAAGCTTCAAATAGGTACTGCATTGTGACAGCATCTTGCTTCGAAGTCTAACTAGAATGCACTGTCTGTACCCCCCAGTGCCGTTTCCTGACGTTGGGTATCTCATAAAATGCTGTTACGTCAAGGCAGTGTCTTACGTCATGGATGTGGTAGACCGTGCTGTCTCTCTTCGGCATGTCGAGGAAATGGCAGGAGGATGCTACGTCAGAGCGTGACATCCATAACAGCTCTCTACCAGTACTCGATCTAGTACTGAGCCCACAATCTTCCCAATTACATTGCGAGGGAAGAACTTGCCACCGCAACACCTCTACTGGATGATGATCCTGCCGCACACCCACTGCAGGTTTGTTACAGGCTCCACACCTCAGCTGTTGTCCTCTCCTGGTGTACACAAGTTGCCATTGTCCACACCTCACTGGCAAGATCATTGCTAAATATGTTGTCAGTAAAACGTCCAGGACAACATGGATAAAAACAGGTAAGAGGCTTTATTGTAGGGCAACAACTGGAAATGTGCCAATCCCTTGATGGCCAGTAGTCAACTGCCCCTCAAGGAACTCCACTCTCAAACAAGGCCACAATGCAGTGGAATATCACAGAAGTGAGATTCCACCATTAGTGCATCACATATGAGCAGAAAGCTCTTCAAAACTGATGGAGCAGGGTTTTGCAAAAATGAAACCTGCTCGAATTGAGTACCCCCATAATGCGTACTAATCATAAGTAGATATAGTAAAATTAACAAGCACCCAACATGAACATGGGGATACTGCACTGTGCATGCCTGTGTAAATGAATAATAATGTAATAACTTTGTGGTTTAAAAGAAATTGCATGAATAGGCTGTATGTGTTTAAGTATTTTGCTTATTGCATCATGATATAAAATAATGATTAATGCTGCTTTTCGCACCTGGCTTAAGCTAGGGAACAATATTGGGAAGTAGTGAATGGTGGGAGGTAAACAGTGATGGTTTCCTTATCATATAATTAATAAATGTTCATTTTCGTTTGCTTTAGTGAACTGGATGAAGACACCATTTCAGGTAAATTGTCTATGGTGGGAGGGGGGAACTGTTAGGAGCGAGTTCGTTCTGTTGTGAGGAGAAAAAGAGGTGCTGTGAACTGCGGATGACATGAAGAAGTGAAGGACAGTGTGGCGGTCGCCTGCCAACTGCTGTACCCAAGCGTGAGACAGGAGATGTTCTCTCCGAATACACTTTAATGAATGTAAAAATGTAACTGATGTGGGGAACATATGAATAAGCTGAGATTCAGGCCATGGGAATTGTTGAATACATTAAAGTTGTTGAATAAATGTAAAGTCAGGTGGCGCGACAACCTCCACCCCCCCATATCCACCAATACCTGTGCAAGTTAGAGAGTAAATTGAAATATTTGAGGGATGGACATGTCAATTTAGACTGTAATTCGAGTGCCTTTAGGGGTGTGATGTGGAAGCTTGGGCTGAGAAGAGAGAAGAGGAGAGATGCGTCGCTGTCCGTCGGTGTGCAGAGAGGGCTAGCTGTTCCTATCCTGTCCAGAATTCTGTCCCTGTATCTTGCGCTTCCTGATTATCTTTGGGGAACCTCCAACAATCTCCTGGGTCCAGGGGCTGGTTTTTCCCACAGACCGTTAGGTTTGTATTTAGCCTATATCGCTCTCAGAATCTCAGCCTTAATGTGTTTGTCTCTGAATCTTTTGTCTCTCCACCTATCCACTCTGTCAACAATATATTGATATGTATTATCTTAGATGAACCTATTGTCTCTTCATCTATCCCTCCATTAGGTATATTATTGTTTGGAATTTTAAATTGCTGAATCTTTTTGTCTCTCACGCTATCCACTCCTTCATTGCATAATGTGATTGCATAATGAGTCTGTAGAAAATGCATAATTTCCCCAGTTTTGAGATTATGAAGTGTTGATTGTGAACAAATTGCAACTGAGCTTCGACTTTTGAAAATTTGAGATAAAATCTGTCTATTAACCTTATTGAGAGTCTGTTATTAATTTTGACTAAATGATTGATAAGTTAGTATTTCATTATTGCCATCAACTACTCAACTAATTGGTCCATCGACCAAATAGAAGAAGAGTTGATATCAGGCTTAGTTATGGGACGGATGTCCCAAAGGGATCCATAAAGAAATATTTGATGAAAAAATGAAACAAATTAACCCCAGCGCATCAGGGTTACTGGGTGAATGTGTATGGGCCATTGTAGTAATCTTGTTGAGTATCGATCCCCGATCAATTATTTGTATTGGCGTTGGATCACAACAATACTTCATTGGGATAGGGACTGTTTATTCCTTCATTCATTGTGAATTTACTAATTTGACTGCAGATTTGCAATTCGACACCCTCTGATTAGCTGGCAGACATAACAAAATGTCTGTTGGGGCTACCATTGTAGTGCCCTCATCTTTGTGGTAGGAAAAATGTAAACAAAAAAGCCATAAGGGAGCAGCGTGAGCATGTCCTGACCCCAGGCTCTTGTGGGGAGATGCCAAAGTTCTGCCTCTTGGCATTAAAATACTGAAGAATTTATATTTGCTACAGGATTAATGACTTCTAGACCCTCTCTGGTTCATACAGACTATTCTGGCTTCTCAGGATTCACATTTATGAAAACAACAAAAAAAAAATGTTGTGCACTACAGCTATTCTTGACATTCTTTAACTTGCAAATGGTCTTTGGTCATGTTGTGTCAGGTTTGCCTGCCTGCTGTGGATCAGAAGCATGACCTTTCTGAAGGCCTAGCCCTACAGCCAATTCTTCTGCATAAAGCTGAAAACTGTTAATAGGTGTGTTTGGCCACATACATAAGATTGTGTAGAGGGCCTGCCCATTGTCAGGCCCTGCGTCCAATGACATTTTTCAGATGGCTGTAGGCTGTGCACAAAGAGGGTAGTCGACCGTGGGGGTAGGGAGGTTGGTTGCAGGGAACTGTTGGTTGTTGATTAAGAAAAATTATATTCACTGAAAAAAGGTTAAAATTAAATTAGGGTTAGCTTTGGCTATAACACCCCAACATGAAGTTACAGAAACCTCAGAATTTCACTTAAACTGCTCACGGCCTCAATCCTGATTTCAGTATAAATTACAAAAGTTGAAAGGCTCTTTGTATGTTTGTAAAGGACATTTATTTCTTTACATGGTATAGTTGCTTTTGTGCTTCTTCAGGATATTGTCTGAAGAAATACTTTTAAATAAATCCATCCAAACAATTATTCTAAAAAAAAGATGCAAGGCATCACCTACACTAGGTGGCATGCTTCATCACAAAGGCGCTCCTTCACAAGCATCAACCGGTGCTAAGCAGGCCAATCCGGAGGTCTTTATTGTGAGCATATATTTTGGGATGTACAAAGGGTTGAGGGTGAAATTTAAAACAGCATTTAAGATTAGGATAAGAAATGAAATTGCATTCATATGTATAAGATAGTTTTTCATTTCTTATAGAAGATTAAAATCAAATAACGAGGATGAGGTGTATGGGATTTAGTAGGAAACATCTCTGAACTTCTTGGTCAACATATTTCTGCCCTTCTTATTTTATGACTACATCACTAGGCTTTCGTCAGGACCTGCGTGACCCTTCTCTTAAGTTTACTCTACCTTACCATCTTATTTATGTAGTGTGCAAACTAATATACAGTATCCCTTCTAAACTGCCCAGGCAATGCCATCAGAATGCAGATGCATGTAGATGGGTACTCAGACACACCTATCCTTCCTGTTCTGTGGCTATCTATGGGGAATGCACAAAGTGTAGTTGTCACCCACACCAGACGTGTATTTGAGACAGGCTGTCAGGCACACAGAGCAGAAAGTACAAGGAAATGTCCTCTTTCTAAAATTGCCATTTCTAAAACAGTAATGTTACATTGAATTTCATCAGTGTGGAGGATTTATCATTACCATTCCAAAGATATGAAGCATGAAAAAGCTGCTCCTCTTTTATCAAGAATTACAGCTTGACAGTGTATTAAGGAATTCCCAATGCTAGCCTATGATCTGGATAGGCTTCACAGTAATGACAAATGAATTTGGGTGTTTGTCACTACCAGGACCAAGATTAAGCACACATGTACTACCTTTTACTTACATGCCACCCTGCACTTAATATTACTTGGGGCCTACCTTAGAGGTGACATATGTAATAAAAGGGTGGTTTAGGGCTTGGCAAGCAGTTTTAAATGCCAAGTCGAAGTGATGGTAAACTGCACACACAGACACTGAAATGGCAAGCCTGAGACAAGTTTGAAAGGCTACTTATGTGTGTGGCACAATCAGTCCTACAGGTCCACTAGTAGCATTTGAGGCCCTGGGTATGTGTAATACCACTTTACAAGGGACTTACTAATAAATCAAATATGCCAATCAGGTATACACCAACGTTACCATGTTTAGGAGAGAAGCACATGCACTTTAGTGCTGGTTAGCAGTGGTAAAGTGCTCAGAGTTCTATGGCTAACAAAAAGGATCAGCAAGACAGAAGGTAAAAGGCCAAACCTCTGGGGAAAGACCACCCTAAAGACGACAGGTCTAACAATAATAATTACATTATTTTCAGGTTCACTCATGCATCTGTCATATAGTTACTGTTTACCTATATACCGTGTTAAGTTAGCATGAGCTTATTAAATGTTTAAACGCCATTTTACCTTTTGCTGCTTCTACACACGACACATAATTGTTGTTTTAGCCTTCAGCCTAGAAGAGCATTGTGATTTATACGAGAATAATATGTTATTGCTCCGATATCAGCTTTGCTTAGTAAACTGTGTCTGTACAGTGAGTGCTGAAGCCTTCAAGGATAACTCAACACAGTATTGTTGTGAGGCCTGATCTTCGCACATTCCTAGACATAAGATAAATGCTATCTGCCAAGAACTGGTTTTAGGCACGTTTTATATTGCTTTGCTCAGGTCACATGACACACTTGATGGTGCTTTGCATGCTGAGAGCTGGTGGAAGATGATGTGATCCCTTCACATTAGGATCTTGAGGTATGGGGTCGCCCTGCTAAAACCCAAAGAGACCTTCTTACATATAATATAATATGCTAGTTAGGGAGGGTGAGAATTAGGTGTTGTTAACTCCTATTCATTTCAACATTTTAGCATGTTGTCACCTTTTGCCTTGTATGGACTAGTAACTATGCTGATAACTTTGCTTCTTATAATATGTTTGCTTGTATTATCTAAGATACTGCGTTTGAGAACCCTGCATTAGTAAATAAATATTTCAAATATGCACGAGTCCTCATTTACTCCACGTTCTGGTTTGAAATGATTGTATAACGAAAGAGTGTCTATGTGTTCCACGTGACCTGAGGTATTCTAAGATCATGTTCTGGTTTGTCTAAACATTGGGAGTTTGTTATGACCAATGAGACACTGTAGCTAGCTCGGTAAGCGGATTTTGGGTACTAAGGTGAGTTTTGGTCCATCCTAATTCACTGAGGTTCCAAATCTCTATGCACAGTTCTGTAAGAGAACGGAATCCCTGCTACATGGCGCCCAACGCATTGGTGGTCTTATATCATGACACTAGTAAATCATTCAATCCTTAACCCCTTCACTGTTCTTTCCGGAAAACGGTGGTGTCGGAAAAAACCTACCTATTTGTGAAATAGGTCTTTTCAAGCTTGAATCTTTCTAAAACGGTTTCCTTGAATTACTACCCATTTGTGCTACATAGTTTATATTGTCCTTCTACGTTTCTGTGCCGTCATGGCAGCCGTGGACATTCCGCAGCATAGTCGCATTGCGCGACCATGAAGGTGTGGCGTCTGCGCATGCGGACGTCTCGGCCACTGTATCACAGTTACAACAACGTTTCTGGTGGCGGGGACTGTACAAACAGACGCGTGAATATGTCCTTCAATGTGACATTTGCCAGCAGATTAATCCTTCAACTGCTGCGCGTCCGCCCCAAACACAGTTGTTCATTTCTAATAAAGAAACAGATTGATTCCCTTGGGTAGTATACACGAAAAGCTAGAACATTAGCTATAACAAAGTGAAATTTTACTCCTCAAATTAAAAATATAAACAACATTCAAAGTACATAACAATTTATTGAAATATTAAAAAAGCATACAATACATTTGTAAAATAGTATAAACACTCAATTAAAAACAGATATATCTTTTTGTGACCTGCACAAAAATATAGGACAGACAAAACTAAATTGTAAATCATAAAACTTGAAAGTTTACAAGGCATACATTCACGGAAAACGTTTCAAACTACCCTGGTGTTATCACCTCACAATCTTATATGCATCAGGGAGGAACAACATGAATTGTACTTAAGCTTGCGTCGACGCGTTTCGGTGGTTTTGCGTTTGATTCGGTGCCACCTTTATCAAGACTGTAATTTTCGTTGTCTGTCATACAGTTGGATCCTCATAGGTCTCCTAAGATGGATATACATGAAATTAGATATCTAATTTTCAAAACAGAATAACTCCATCTACTACAGTGATGCTAATCTGTCTGTCATCTAAACAGTGCTTTACAGAGAATAAGTTGGAACATCACTTATTTCTTCTTGGAGCTTAGAGGTTGTCTACACCTTAAGGTTATAGACCCTACTTCGACCAATTGTTGGGGCTTGATTTTGAATTAGGATTAGGAAGTAGGGTCTATAACCTTAAGGTGTAGACAACCTCTAAGCTCCAAGAAGAAATAAGTGATGTTCCAACTTATTCTCTGTAAAGCACTGTTTAGATGACAGACAGATTAGCATCACTGTAGTAGATGGAGTTATTCTGTTTTGAAAATTAGATATCTAATTTCATGTATATCCATCTTAGGAGACCTATGAGGATCCAACTGTATGACAGACAACGAAAATTACAGTCTTGATAAAGGTGGCACCGAATCAAACGCAAAACCACCGAAACGCGTCGACGCAAGCTTAAGTACAATTCATGTTGTTCCTCCCTGATGCATATAAGATTGTGAGGTGATAACACCAGGGTAGTTTGAAACGTTTTCCGTGAATGTATGCCTTGTAAACTTTCAAGTTTTATGATTTACAATTTAGTTTTGTCTGTCCTATATTTTTGTGCAGGTCACAAAAAGATATATCTGTTTTTAATTGAGTGTTTATACTATTTTACAAATGTATTGTATGCTTTTTTAATATTTCAATAAATTGTTATGTACTTTGAATGTTGTTTATATTTTTAATTTGAGGAGTAAAATTTCACTTTGTTATAGCTAATGTTCTAGCTTTTCGTGTATACTACCCAAGGGAATCAATCTGTTTCTTACTTAGGTCTAAGACCCCATTTCCCTTGCTTGTTTCAAGGGGTTCCTCTCTATCTTTACATTACATTTCTAATAAACCGTTTGGTTGTGTTTATTTGGATCACTGCGGTCCTTTTTCTTCTGATACTGCGTATAAGTACATCTTAGTAGCAGTTGATTCATGTACACGCTTTGTGTGGGTCTGGCCCCATCGCAGCGCTGATTCACGGATTGTCATAAGAGTTTTGCGTGTCTTTGTAGGGATTTTTGCCCGTGGTACCTTCCATTCGGTTCAGGGTCCGGCTTTCTCCTCTAAGGCGTACAAGGATGCCATGATTTTGATGGGGGTCCAAGTCAAGTTTTCGTCTCCATACAGACCTGAGGGTAATTGTGTAGTGGAATGAATGAACTGTGACTTAAAGCAATCATTGACAGCTCGAGTTATAGGCACTGGCAGACACTGGCTGGTCCATCTCAATGGCGTGCAACGTGCTCTTAATAATCTCCCTAGAAGGTCTCTGGGTGGGCGGACCCCATACGAAATGCTCTTTGTTATCAAGATGTATGTCCCGGACCTTGACGGTCTAGACTGCGTGGCCCAAGCCACTGCCTTTGACGTAGATGAACATTGCAATATTTTACAGGATCTACAAAAGACCAGAGACGGTCTTGCAAAGGAACATTTACCCTCCACATTGGATGATGTGTTGCAGATCCCGGTAGTTGGCTGGCTACCCCAAGTTGGAAAACTGGTTCTAGAGAAGATTGATAACAAGAAAGAGTTTGGTCCTTCCTATCGAGCTCCGGTTCCCGTGCTTGGAGTGAAGGGCACAAGAACAGTCATTTTACCACCACTTCAGGTCGTAAAGAAAACAGGTTTATCTCAATTGACAATGTCAAGATACACAGAGTGGCCGATTCTTCTTAGTATGACACCGGCGGTCTCCTGTCCTTCGATTGTGAGAAATTCTGTTTTGGCCACTGCTTCTAATCCTGAGCCAGAGGTGGCCCTGGAGATGCCTGAGATTTCCAGTCCTTTATTAAGTACATTACCTGGTGATAACGTTGATGAACTTGATTACACTTACCCAACTGACTTATCTATGCCTGATTTGCAAACACGTTTGGCCACAGGATCCAGATTTTCTTTTGACACTGTTTCACATAATTCAAAAAAGCCATCACGTTTTGCGATATATGCCACCTTATTTAAAAAACATTTTTTGATCCCCCTCTTGGACATATATTTGGCTGGTACTTTTTTCAATTTACCTTTTCATGTCAATTGGTTTTGTGTTTTATTTTTTTCGAATTATCAATGGACACTATGTCGAGGAGAGAACATGCATTCGACATCTTAATGGAACTTTGGCCCCCCTTTCCTCTTCGCATTCAGCACACAGACTGAAGAGAGACTTGACATTTGTTAACATCACTGCTTGGCCTGTCCTTGATGGGATTGTGTGGGATGCTGTTAAATGTCAAATCCATGGCCCTACTGAGGTTGTTAATGTCCCTAATGTGTTCAGGGTAAACATGGGGGGTGTAGTAAAACAAAACATACGTTCTGATGATTGGGATGTCCAGGCCGTAGAGGCTTTGTTTTCTGATTTGAAATATTATGCTGCCTTTGATGCTGAAGATTTGTACTTAGAATCTGCTAATTATGGTGAATTATTTTGCTTCCAACATTTTGGCAACCATTATCTGCATAAAACAAGTTCCAGAAGGAGTACTGTAAATTATACACAGTGGGAGTATTGCCCAGCTCCTTTACAAGGCAGTTCGAGTACTTTTTTGAAAAAGTACACTTATTTTACCGATTTTAATCAGTCCAATCCTGAGTCTTTTTATTATAAAATGACACAGAAGTCCATGTCCAAGGTTAGACTTACCGATACTAAGTTGTTGTACTCAAAGTCCTTTCTAGCCAAGTTGGCTGTAGAAGGCTATGAGTTGTGGAAGGAAACCATTGACCTTAAATCCGTTTGGGGTTCTAAAAGTTGGCAGGTACAAGGCACTGAGGCTTTGCACCTTGCATGTCTCATCCCAAATCATATGTTGTTTTTAAATTCTACCATTTTTCAAACCACATGCTTTGGATTGGCTACTTCTAAAAAATGAAATACTCCTGCCTTACCTGATTTAGAAGAATTTTCCGGTTGAAGTAATACTACTGGTTTTTCTATTAGAGAGTTACAAACTCTTTTGCGAAATTCATCATTTAATATATCCAATTTGAACCCTAAGGGTTGGCTAGTGTGGCACAGAAGTGCAGATTCCTGCCAACGTCGTTTTCTTGGTTTAGCTGATGGCTTTACTCAGGTCAGGCCAGATCCTCGTTTTGAAACTGACCATTCTATCAGCACTTATTCAGTAGGCAAATTATGTCAGAATTGGCTCGGGCATTCTA
This sequence comes from Lissotriton vulgaris, assembly GCF_964263255.1. NCBI lineage: Eukaryota > Metazoa > Chordata > Amphibia > Caudata > Salamandridae > Lissotriton > Lissotriton vulgaris. The sequence goes on from NC_141685.1 coordinate 334,689,529, forward strand.
CCTTGGCATCTGTTGAACTTCATCTATCCAGGCTGACAGATGATGTGGATTTGAATGATTTCATTAAAGGCCCGGCTAGTGGTAGAACAAAAAGATGGATATATGCGATTTACAATGAAATCTGGAAAACATCACAGTTTGAGGCGGCTAAACGCCTTAGGGCCATTGATCAGGCTAATTTAGAAAAAGTGCTTGCAGTTGTAGATAATAGCATTAATAAGCTTTCTTCCCGCATTTACACGTTAGATAATATTGTGTCTTCTGTTGTTGATATTGTGCAAGATGAAGTATCTTTGTTATACCATGGTCAAAATCAATTACGTTCCATTATGCAGTTTGCGTGGACCCTGCAGACACTTAAGTCTGGGAAGGTGCCTTGGAATTACATGAACATGTCTTCCCTCTTTGCCCCTTTTAATTTGACTGACAAGCAGTGCTTGCTTTTAATGAGAGATGCTTCTTTTTCTATGTTACACATTGAAAGATTGGAGTCTTTGCCATTTTCTGTGGCAGAAGCCACTGCTGCAACGTGGCTTATCCACGGGTAAATCACACTACCATTTGCTCTATTTAAATTCACAAATTGTAAGCGATATATTGCAATAGGCCGAAATGAACCTCTGGGTAGTTCATTCCTGCATGAGGCGTGGTTGCTTCCGTTTGCTTACAGATGCCTAAAAGATGGTAAAGAAGTATATCTTAACGGTGAAGAGTGCACAGAAACACCAAATCACTCATTAATGTGTAGACATATCCAATTACATGGTTCCTGTAATCAGGAACGCCCAGATTTAGCCTGTGTTTTAAAGGGTACACCGGTTCCCGCAATTGTCCCAACTTTTACATTACTGGCCAACGGTAGTTATTTGCTTTTAAATAATGAAGATTGTTTTGGGTTAATTCGAGGTATCGCTTATGTGGTAACTGTATCTGAACGTGTGGTTTGTTGCAAAAACGTTCTGTATCCTCCTCCACATGGGAATTCAGATGTTTCCATCTGGCCGCGAATCCCAATCTTGACGGCAGAGTTCAATGGAATGTGTAGAATAAGAGCCCTTTTGTCTCAAAAAGAAGTGGCCCTGAGTTCGGCTCGTGAAACATTTGTCCTTCACGTCGCCAACACCCGCACAGAGGTGCAGGCGCTTTTAAATACTGACTTGCCATTGCATTTCAGCGAGCTGATTCATTCGATCTTTAACGCGTCTTCAACTTCTGGCCTTGCACAGTTTTTTTAAATAGTTAGAAGTGGTCTGGTGACTTCATTTGAAAAGATAGTTGGAGTCATTCCTGCTTTCTTCCATTCGATATTCTCAAGCTTATTTGGTGGATTTCCTGTTTTACTGGCGCTGGCTGCAGGCGTACTGGTGATATTTTGTTTTATTAAAAATGGGTCCTTCCTGTGTTGCATGACGCGCATCCCTACCTTGCACTGTTCCTCAACAGGATGCTTGATTACTATGGCACGCTGCCGCTTGCCACCTTAAGCGCAGCATATGAATTATCGTTTCGATTTTCCTATTTCACATGTGTCCAGCCTGTGTTTCATTGCCTGAGCTGCGATTTCGATTGGGCCCTGGATTTGTGTCTCTGCAGGACGGTGTCTCCTAACGTGGATTTTAATCAACTAATGAGTCCCATAGTTGCTCACGAGTTGGTTTGTTCTGGTGAAAGGATTATGGCCATGGCAGCGATGCATGGACTAATGGGTCATTGGAACATAATCGCAGCAGCGCAAGATTTCTTGGCACACAGTTTTATTGAGAACCCACCGAGTTGTCCTCCGATGATGCTAGAGGCTCCGGTGCTGGGGGAGCACGTATGTTCTTTCACACTAATAAATTGGATGGCTGAACTGTTTTCGGGTGATGACAGTGACTTCCTGTTGGAGGCTGTTGCTGCATATTTTGCATATTCGGTCCTGTCCTAAAGGCTTTCGAAGCTTTTGATAACAAACCGTTCTTACCTACAACATTTTTTTTTGTGGAAAATTGTGCGTGCCTTTTTCAAAATCCAGACCTATTGACTTGAGTGTAAGTGAACAATGGAATGGCGGGTTCAAATTTTTGTAATTGACTTATGAAATTGTTTTTTTCACCAAATTTTGAAATTTGCCCTGGCTCATCGGTCTTGAACTCTGCTTTCATGATGTGCCCCTTACATTATCTTGTCTTATCTTATCTTATCCGTGCTCGGATCATGGGGGGATGTCATAAAGTTACTGCTTACCTATATACCGTGTTAAGTTAGCATGAGCTTATTAAATGTTTAAACGCCATTTTACCTTTTGCTGCTTCTGCACACGACACATAATTGTTGTTTTAGCCTTCAGCCTAGAAGAGCGTTGTGATTTATACGAGAATAATATGTTATTCTCTGATATCAGCTTTGCTTGGTAAACTGTGTCTGTACAGTGAGTGCTGAAGCCTTCAAGGATAACTCGACACAGTATTGTTGTGAGGCCTGATCTTCGCACATTCCTAGACATAAGATAAATGAAGCTGCTGCCAAGAACTGGTTTTAGGCGTGTTTTATATTGCTTTGCTCAGGGCACATGACACACTTGATGGTGCTTCGCATGCAGAGAGCTGGTGGAAGATGATGTGATCCCTTCACATTAGGATCTTGAGGTATGGGGTCGCCCTGCTAAAACCCAAAGAGACCTTCTTACATATAATATAATATGCTAGTTAGGGAGGGTGAGAATTAGGTGTTGTTAACTCCTTGCGATTACGGGAAGCAAGGGGAAGATCTTCCCCTTGCTTCCCGTAATCGCAAGGAGGCTCCTCATTCAGGGTCTAATTCTGGCGAGATTGGACTACTGTAACGCCATCTACCTAGGAGCTCCCGAAGCTACCCTCAACACGCTGCAGAAAGTCCAAAACGCCGCCGCCCGTCTTCTTACGGGCACACCAGCAAGATCCTCGGCCAAGCCAGCTCTTAAATCCCTTCACTGGCTCCCAGTCAGAGAAAGGGTCGTTTTCAAGGCCCTATGTCTGGCCCACAAAACCCTCAATAATAATGGCCCCCCTCTACTCAAAGAACTCTTAATCCCTTACAAGGCGGAAAGAGATCTCCGGTCCAGCGGAGAAAATTTTATCTCAGTCCCCAGAGTCAAAAAAGCCAAGACCGGTGGCCGTCGCTTCTCGGTACACACGGCCAAACATTGGAACCACCTACCACGCAGACTTAGGACAGAACCGAACTACCTCCAGTTCAGGAAAGCTTTAAAGACTCTCCTTTTCCCTTAAACATTATTTCATTAGACGGCTGAATACCCCGGGAGTAGCAGGTTAGCGCTGGGATGCTCACTGAGTTACTACGCGCTTTATAAAACCATTAAATAAATAAAATAAATAATAAATTTCAACATTTTAGCATGTTGTCACCTTTTGTCTTTTATGGACTAGTAACTATGCTGATAACTTTGCTTCTTATAATATGTTTGCTTGTATTATCTAAGATACTGCGTTTGAGAACCCTGCATTAGTAAATAAATATTTCAAATATGTACGAGTCCTCATTTACTCCACGTTCTGGTTTGAAATGATTGTATAACGAAAGAGTGTCTATATGTTCCACGTGACCTGAGGTATTCTAAGATCATGTTCTGGTTTGTCTAAACATTGGGAGTTTGTTATGACCAATGAGACACTGTAGCTAGCTCGGTAAGGGGATTTTGGGTACTAAGGTGAGTTTTGGGCCATCCTTATTCACTGAGGTTCCAAATCTCTATGCACAGTTCTGTAAGAGAATGGAATCCCTGCTACACATCAGTTTGCCTTACTCAGAAGAGTTCATATGCCATCTGTTGTTGTCATGTTTTTCATAACTAGTGTCCCCCTCTGAGATGCATCCTTTTTCTCATTAATGGTGGGTTGGGCGACTTCTGCCCATGTGTTGGTCTAGTTTTTTTTTAATCAAGAGCTTTAAGAACCGATTCTTGAACCAACAATGGCTAACAAAGTTGGAGCAAGGGCAGATTTTCTCAGCTCATCAGATTTTTGTTGGTAGAAGCTCAAAACTGATACCGGAGAAAAAATGCACCCAAGTATTTACAGATGTTTCTATTGCCAATAAAGGACTGCCCCTGTTATATTCTTTCTTCAATGACCGAAGTCTGTTTTGGCTGCAGCTGCCCCCTCCTGCTTTTGAAATGCACGGCCTGACGTCAAGGTCCATGCCTTTATATGGTTGCTGCTGCCTCCGTCTCAGAGCTCAACAAGCATTTGCAATGCAATAGGTCTTGCATTTGCGAGAGTTTGAGCAATTGGCATTGTAACTGACAATGCCTTTTAGTTATTTGTTTTGAAAACATGCAAGTGGTTCATAAACACGCACTTTGTACTTACAGTCGTTGCTTACGAGGAGCAAGGCTGGCAGTAACTGCACCTCTTTTACTGCCAGCATTGCTTCTTGAAAGCAAAGACTGTAAGTACAAAGTGTGTGGTTACGCACCACTTGCAGGTTTACAAAACACATAAATAAAAGTCATTGTCATTTAAAATGCCAATAGCTCAAACTCTCGCAAATGTGAGACCTATTGCATTGTAAATGCTTGTTGAGGGTTGCAACTAAGTAGTCAACTGTAAAATACCATTAACAATGAAAAAATGTTTTAATACATTTTAATTATATACCTTGGCACCTGGCTCCAGCGCACACTGATATAGCCTCCTGCTTCTCTTATTGATTCAGGGGCATATGTGTAACTTTTTCCTATGTCGTATGTCCAATCATCTTGCTCACGTAAACTCACTTCAGCAAAGCATTTGACTCTTCCATGTCTGCAAAGAGTAGTGTTATCACAGTATCTTAGCTCAGCAGGATGTACAAAGAGGTATAACACATAGATCAACACATACATGGTATGGACAAAGGTCACTTCTTAAAGCATGAGCCTAGGGCTCCCAAATAAGGGCCAGATGTACCACATTGCCATGCAGCGCAGTGCAGCAGCCATAAATACTACGCTGCACTGCGTGAGAAGGAGAGAGCAGGAGAGTGCCATATTTACAGAAATATGGCACTCTCCGCCCCTTTTCCAAGCGCCCACGCATACATGTGCTGCCTTGCGCCATGCACACACCTTTGCATCAGAGTGCAAGAATGTCTCTGTGAGTCTAGCAAAGGTTTTGTACTGGATAGATACCCTTCCAGTACAAAATACTATGCTGAGACTCACATTTAACCTTTTCCCACCTTACATTTGTGCTGTACAGTGCAGCACACATGCAAAGTCAGAAAAGAATGGAGAAATCGAAGTATTTCCCTGTGATAGTGCCTGGCAGAAGTGGGCGCTATTTTCGGACGCTCAACCTTATCTACTTTTTTCAGTAAATAGGGCTTAGTGTCAGAAACATTGGGTGGTTGCGTGGGAATTTCCATGCATCACCCATGGGACAACCCCTTGGCACTAAGTAATGCAAAGAAGTGCGATGTGCTGTTTTGCGCTACTTCCAAATGTTTTCAGCTGAAAAGTAAATCAGTAAAAAACGATTTTGCCTAGTTTTGCATCAATTTTGTGATGTAAACATGGCTCTAAAACTTAGTAAATATACCCCTTAATGTCATGTATAGTTTGCCCCGTGGGCTTCGAGTATTGAATCAGAGGGTGATAAACACCCGGCCATAGTGTACGCACGGTACCATATACTGCATCCAGTCCCCCTAGCCATAGATGAAGCGAGGATCTTTCAACTATATTTAGTGGGCCTCAGGTGTAAGGTGGAGAGGCTTTGGTTTGATGGTGTTGAGGTCACTGACCTCTGTCTACAGCTGTGCTCAGCAGGTTCTCCATATAAAACATGTTGCTTTTGGCCACACTATGTGCCTTCACACTATTTTAAGATACAATAAAAATCGAGAATATTTTGAGGTTTGATGGGTAGTCTACCACCCTGCCAGGGTAGTGGCAGCTATTCCCCTTCTTCCCCTACCATATTTTAAGAACCTGGACAGCTTGACTAAGATCTTTCCACAGAAATTGCTCCCACTAGCAAGATGTAAGAACTTTCAGAACAAATATTACCAACTGGCAGCTATATTAGAGTGGTCAGCTGCCATGTCTTTGGTATGAAAACTGAAAAGCAAAGAAGCTGAGTGTTTTCTCACTGCACCTAGAGGCCATTGTTTTTTTTTCTTTTCATAACCACTATGCTTAACATGGTGGTCACAGTCAAGAAACAAAGTGTTGGAAGGCGCTCCATATCTAATAACCTTCTGGTGGATGAGTGCCCAATATTGTTTTTCGGGCCAGAACCAGCTGAAGCTCCATCCATTGGAAATCAAACAGTTCCACCACCTCTAATTAAGGAAGGGAACCGTTGATCGGCAAACCTGTCCATTTTTGGCAGATGTTCTGCTTGTGCCACTTTCTAAATACCTCTTTAATTCCTTTTTTTTTTTTTTTACTATGAACCGTTAAACCTGCCAGCCATGCAAGTCAGAAGGGGAAAACGTTTGGTTTAATATTTTAAAATATATGCCTTATTTAGGCAACAAATACAGTAGTTCGGAAGAGATATAATTAAAGAGAAAATACCATTACAGCAAATTTCTTTACAGAAAATCCCGAACAAGTAAATATGTAGGTCAAATAATTAGTCTACCATTACGAACCTACTAAATTGTACTTCTTTGCAAATACATTGATCTTTATTTGCATTCAGCCAAATACATTTCAAATTACCCCTACTATTATCCTACCTGTAACCCTGACCCTACCTTCATTTTTCACTGAGGTCCTAGACATACAGTAGGGATTGCACTATCCCTTGCTCAACCCAAGTCTACCTCTAACTCATGCTAACCCTATTTCTTTTTTTAAATAGTTTAATTACAATCATCACAGCAAACATAATGCTACCTATACCTCTTACCTTCTATGCTAAACCTAAATCTTTTACACTAATGCTAACACTAATAATAATTGACGTGATCCTTAATCGTAATCTTTATCAAACTGCACAAAAAAATCAACAGATGTCAAAGCAAATAATTACAAAAATAAATTATCCGAACGTTTCTTGTAATCCCTTTTTTTGTTGCGAAGTTGTATGCAATATTTGTAATATTTTCTCCTCTGGATTGGTTATCACAACCTAATTTGCACCAGTGTGGCAAATTAAATATAGTTAACAAAGCTTTTTAATTTTAGATTTTTAATACGACCGTATAGCAAAAATCCTTCTTTATGTAAACAAAAAATTGTAACTTTGCAATTCTGTCAATAAATGCACATGAACACAAAACTATACCTAACTATACATAGTACTTCAACAATTTTAATGTATGTTCTGTAAATTTCACTCAATTCTTCTTCACTCTCTTTACATTTAATGATTTATATGTTTATAACACACACTTTTTAATAATATGACTGGTTACACTGTAGGTATTGCTCACACAATCCGTCATAGTTTTGAAAAGTTACATTGTCCCTGCATCCCAAGTAACTTTACCTATGAAGAGAACTAAAGGGCTCATTACGATGCAGGCGGACCTGAGTCCGCCCGCCATCGTTGCAGTGGTTGGGACCGCCCACCAGTTATGCTGCGATCCCACCACAGCAATTACGATGCACCCGCCAGTATGGTGAGCGCATCTCGGGTATTTAATATTGCGGACAATGCTGCTGGCTGCAGCACCGTTCGCAATGTTAAAATGTCATGCTGTGCATTTCCATGCACTACATGGCAGGCACCACGCGGTTCCTGCCACGAAGTGCATGGAAATGCAGAAGGCTATCATGGGTACTCCCACCGGTGCAGCAACACCTCCCTCAAGACAAGGAGGGTCCACATCGGGCCCCCAAACCCAATCCCCGCCAGCCTTTACATGGCGGTTTCCCAGCAATGGAAAGGCTGGCTGAGGCCAGCATTGTGATCTGGCGGACGGTGCATGCTAGGCACAGCCACCATTCACCTCCATTTGTGCACTCCACCAGGCAATCGTAACAATTGCCTGTGGAGGAAGCGTGGCGGGAAGTTTTTGAGCCCTCATTGCTTGCGGAACGACTCCCCCCGCTATCATAATGTGGCGGGGGGACATTGCCAGTCAGATGGCGAAGGGCCCGCCACCACACGGCTGGTGGTGGCGGGCTTTCCGCCATACTAATGAGCCCCTAAGTCCCTTTCAGTTACTCATGTTGGAGAAAAATATTTTTTTAAATAATGCAATGCTATATTAAGGACAGATCACACAAATAAATGGATATCAGAGACAAATCTTTCAATTCGAGCCTGCTGAAAAATATATCATACACTTACATATGCATAAGTGCAGAGTGTGCCCAATACAATAATTTATGTTCACTGATGTCGGTGCACTGCACAGCTGAGCCTGAGCAAGTGAGTGTCAATGAACATCCTCAATCAGACTATTATTGGACTTCAAGGCGCTTTAGCCGCCATCTATTTATTTAATTAAAGCAATGTTGTGAATTGCCCAAAAAAATCTTTCGATATTTCTGGTTGAAAATAGAATAGTTTAGCTACGCCGTAAATTGGGCATTTGAGCATAGCGAAAAAGTCACATTGCAAATATTTAGGAGTAAAGTTAGAAGAAAAGGGGGCTTTTATGAAACAGCAGTTTTTCTGAAAAAAAACAAGCTTACCTTTATGGTCTGAGAATAGCAGATCTGAGACTTCACTCTCCTATGATAAAAGCAATTGTAGCTGTCAAACAGACGCAACTATTAACAAATGGCTGCACAGTGTATTGTGGGATCTTTTTACTCCAGTTGAACATTGTTCACTGTTCCGATCTTGTCCCCTGTTTAATTTTCGTCATTAGATTGGCCTTCAAGTTGAAAAGGCAACGTTTATGAATCACGAGTCTATTTAAAGTAAAGTAAAGGCTAAGATCGACACAAAGAAAGTGTATCTTTTGCTATTTATCCTTGTCCTTGCTTTTTTCTGCTTTACATCTTTGAATTTAGATCTGGATGGTGTGCATACAGAATGACACCTAGGATTTGATGTTTGTGTAAAAGTAGGCAGAAAACGTTTCTACATCTGCTTTGTATAGGTCCAGTTTTCGATATCATTAGAAATTAATGTTAAAGACTGATTTAGAATGAATTGGGTCGAAGAACTTGTAATTTAGCTGTTTGATTTGCACTTAGTGGCAGTATCCCGAAAATGATTGGGTACATCATATAATTTTTATCGAACTGGCGTGTGCGAATCTTGAAAATCGATTTAAGTATTGATAATCTTTCATTTCATGGAAGTTATGAGCTACAATGAGGGAAGGTGGAATGACAGACCAGTCTTTAGTACGATTGTCATTGGTGCACACATGGCCTTAGTGTGCAAGCATACTACGTATGTAATAAACCTTGATATGAAATTGTTTATTACAACATGTGAACGAATATGACCAAGCAATAAGCAGTCAGTGGCGGCTCCTGGAGGGAGTGCTGCGGGGCGGTGAGGCGGGGTGGGGGACAGGCAGGGTTAACTCTGGCATACGGTCGAACAGAGGTAAGTAAGTAAATAAATACATAAAACAAATGACATTGCGCACACTGCATTGTATCGCTGCAATGCAGCGCACGCAATGTAATTTGTTTTATTGATTTATTTACCTACCTCTGTTTGGCCGTATGCCGGAGTTTACTACCCCCTACCCTGCCCTCCCCCACCCCACCTCACTGCCCCGCAGCACTCCTTCCAGGAGCTGCCACTGTAAGGAGTATACTGGACATATTTAAGGACAGTATGGCTCACTAGACATGGACTGAACCCCTGTAACATGTAAGGGTTATTAGCGAACAACAGAAAATGAGAAAAAAAACAAAAAAATGAGGTACAATTTCGAAGCATGGGTACAAGGGTCTGAAATATTCCTGTTCGAAGGAACACTTAAAATTGGGCAATGTCGAGACTCCTAGATTACTCATAAATTATTAGAGGATGGGTGAGGGCTATGTTTGAGTAAGTAGGATGTTTAAGGCAAGGCGTCTATTCCAGCAAGTGATAGTCCATCGTTGCAGCAGTCACACACACTGAGAAAACAGTGTCTGTAAATAGGGAGTTGTAATATCCTTAATCTCCATAATTTCAATTAGCGCGCACTGCTGACCTTCGTGGCCTCAAGGGGGTTTGTTTCATCACTAATCTTATTTTTGATTGCTAGAATAATGTCATATTGTCTAGCTATGGGGTGTTTTCTGAGGCCACTGGCTTCCTCCTTATGAATTTCCAAGCTTTCCTCCTCTGCCCTCTGCCGGACTGAGTTGAGCCATTATTTAATCCTAGGGGATAGCAAATTTCCAAATGGAGGTGAATGCTCTTTTGGCCAGAAGTAGTGCTGGTTCTAGAAAGTTACATTTCACTTTACTGTGCTTAGTTTATTTAAGAGGACAAGGAGACTGCACTCGGATTTTCAGCCAGAGATAGTCAAAAGACAAATGCATATCCCTCTCAAAAAAAGTAATTTTGTAGCAAAAGTCCCAAAACAACTGTTTAAGACAGATTTGTGGCATTTGCAGCATTCAGATCTAGCCTTCAGGAAGAACTTGTGCAGTCCTTTACGTGTAAGGTATGCCCTGTGAAGGGCATTGAAATGGATATTCTTGAATCTCATGTAGTGAGATATTTTATGAGGGTATACCAGGGATTTATCACACTCTTTGTCATTGAAGGTTCTATCTAAGTTGGTTTCCAAATTTCACATAAACTTCACAAGTAAGGGGGTAATGTGTGATTGTATGGCCTTCCTATGCCATGTTATCAGCCATCTTCCAATGGTGTATAAGGTCTGCACCAGGTTATGGACAGATGGTTCAGTGCTAGTAATGTCCCAATCAGTAAGTAGTGCCCCACTTAATTCCTATATGCTAAAAATTGTCTTGAGTGCAGACTATACTCCTCCTATTGGGAGTCAAACAGAAGAATGACACCATCCTGGAATAAGTGAGCCATTGAGGAGAGCCCTGCATTTTTACAGGTTTCAATTGCATTCCTTGGGAGGTTGCTTCCAAATTCTGGAATAATTTACAAGGAAATAGTCAGAGCTAGAAGCTATGAGTTCCTAATTTAGATACTGTATTTCATTTTTTTCTATCGTTTAAAATTGTTAAACTGTTGTTCTTATAATTTGTAATTGTATATTTTTATGAATTTAATTAATCAAGAAAATAAATTCATTCATTCAGTGGAGTGAAGAGCATCACGGCCGAATGAAATTTTGGAGAAGAGCCTATGGCAAACACTATTTTTAGTCCGCAGGTCTCTCAATAGTGAAGTAGCACATTATGTTTTTTAAATAGTTTTTGTCTACTAGCCTCATGAGTACTTGAGATGAACTTTCACAAAATTGCTATCCTTTCATCCAAAGAAACAAAAAAGATTTGGCTTAAGAACCTTCTGGGTACAAAGATCAACTCTCTGGAACTCCTTGCTTCTTACCATAAAGCTTTTTTCCCCCTAAGATTAAGAAATACTAATTTGAAAACCCATCTTTTCAACTCTGTCCTCAGTTAGTCGAATGTGAACTAACCTTCAAGCTCCCAACTGTCTTTATTTAGTCACATGTATGCAACTGATCTACTGTACAAGACTACACCTATGTGTTGTTTCCATTGAACTTATAAAATGCATATAACAAAAGGATTCTCAAATCAAAAAAAATAATTCTTTAAAATAGAACTGGGGCACACAAAAAATAGACCACTTAAACTCTTCAAAAGGGTAAAACAACAATCAAACATATTGCAAATTCTCTAATGAAGCAACAAAACCCCTAATAAGTTGTGAAGAATTTTCATCCTCTTCACTGCTAAAGCCACCTCACTGGAAAATAGGCTCAGATCAGCTGCTGTTAAGCTCCCTCTCCTGATGTCTTCACACATTGAAGAATCAATACACTCCTATCAGGCATCACCCAAAAATGAAGCCCAATGGTCAACCTTTAATTTATATGACGACAACGATATCTCCAAAATCCTTTCGTTCACAAAACAAAAAAAACACTTCAATGATCCCCTGCCTATATAATGTATGATGACAACCAACCAATTTGTCATACCCATCTGGACAGCGGTATTCAACACTTCTTTGTCTCAAGGCTTTATACCAAACAGCCTAAAAATGGGTCAAGGCATCCTGATCATAAAAAAACGACAGTTACCCCTTCTGACCCAAACAATTTTAGGCCGATAACCAATATTCCATTACTAGCGAAAGTTCTAGAAAAATGTGTGCAACAACAGCTGAGCCAACACATCACTAAATTTAAATTGCTAGACAACTGTCAGTTTGATTTCATGCCAGATTACAGTACAGAAACTACAATACTCTATATATTTGTGTGAGAAAAGGGGTAAAGAGGTCCCAATCCCTTACTGACCGTAGGTTGAGCAAGAGATTTTGTGGTTGGGCTTGCTCTTCACAGGGGGAAAACCCCTAACCCCCTAATATAAAGACAAAGTTCAAAGTGGTTGCTAGAGCAAGACTGTTTGTTTATTTTTCAATTAGGAAATAATTTCAGTCAAACAATGTTGTTTTTGTTTTTGTTGGTAGTGTGTTTTTTTTAGATGTAGTCACTCTATCCGTGAGAGTGAGTGGGGAAACAGTGTGTTTCACCCCTTTACATGGCCATCCAAGGGAAAAAAAGGAGACAAATAAGGGGAAAGAAAGGGAGGGATGTGGCATTGGGAGTGAAAGATAGGGGAGTGAGTTAGGTAGACAAAAGGGAGGGAGTAGGACAGGAACACAACGAACATCACGTGGACATGTTAATATCATGATGAATTTTAATAACATAAAAGTTAAAGTACAAAAGCAATAGTGAGTGAGAAAAGAAGAAGAGAAGTGGGAAAAAGCACACAAAAGGAAGAGAGAAAAGACACAGACATGAGAGAAGGGGGCATAATGTGAGGCATATAGAGCATAATTGCATGCTAACGTCGTAGAACAAGAAACATATGAAGCATAATGAATAGTATCGTTATATGGAATTAAATCATAAAAAGCAATAAACATAGGTGGTTCAAAGATTTGATTGCGAATTAATGAATCATAGTTGATAAAGGGTTGCAATAGTAACAAGCGAGTGGTAATTCACAAACATGGGATAGAACGTGTGGGCATGCATCAAGACATTCCAGGATTAGAGGATGGGTGAGGCTACCCAACGAGTTAATAGATGGAGAGCAGAGGTGCAAGGTTTTCAGTGTAAACAAACATTACAGTCATTTATGAATTTGCGAGCCAAGTGTTAAAAGCGGGATTTGATTCGATTAAATATTGTGACAAACACATTTTGAGTGACATTTGTTAACATGTTGGAGCGATATATAATTGCATTTAGAACAGGATTAGAGGAGAAGGACAGGTTAAATAACCGAGTGGATAAAACACAGAGGAAGGCGGTAGACAGAAAATATGTGACATTTCATCATTTTTAGTATTTTTACAAGATGCGTGGAAGGCGAATAAAAGGGGACAGGTTTGTGGTGGAAAGGAGCAAGGTGGAGAGCCGAGCGGATGGGACAGTGAGGAGACAAAGGAGCGATATATTTACATTTGGAGGAAAGCAGTCACGTTTTGTCATCCGGCCGGATCCAGGGTGTATTTATGAAAGATAAATAAATACTGCCATATTGTCAGTCAGGAAAAGGCTCAAGGCATGTGTGCAATTGTGCATTGCAGCTTCCAAATATATCGCCATGAGAGATTGAAAAAAAGACCATGAGGAGCATAGATTTCAAGTCTGGAGGAAAAGGGTTCCCCGGTGAGCTAATAACTAAGCAATACAATGTGTTACGCATAGACGTGGTGTGGAGAGATTCCATGTTGCGCCAAAAAAGGTGCACTTATACAATAGGTGATGGCGCTTGCTCCTCTACGGCAGTAACGGTATAAGACTTGAGGAAAAAGTAGCCCCGGTGAGTTTAAAATTAAGGAGCATGGTGTACCATAAACGCTGTAACAAAATAATACAGGTGGTGCCAAGACGTGGTGCGCAAATACAAACAGTGGTGGCCTTACTCATTCAAGGCGCCTATGGGGTACAGGTCTTACCATGATATAAGGTTTACTGGGAATTCTAGTAATCGTCAGGTTTGAAGGGTCCTGTATAATCTGTGGGTAAAGGGGAAGGTGTTGGTATTAAGGACCTTACTGCGGCAAACAGGAGTAGGAAAAGTTGTGATTAATTCAGGGCGCAGGGGAATTCAAGGCTTACCTAATCAAAAGTCACGGGCATAATGCCAATCCATGCGATACTTTCTGGATGTGTGGTATCAGCGTGTATTATGTGGCAGTAATTTTACGATGGCATGACGAGGTCCTTCCGGGTTATACATACTCTTTATATTGGATGACACCCTACAAGCACTAGACCAAGACAAAACTGGTCTCTTAATTCTTCTTGATCTGTCATCTGCTTTCGACACAATAAAACATGATAAATGGCTAAATCAACTTGAAAACAGGGTGGGTTTAACGGGAACTGTTCTCAAATTGTTTAAATCTTTCTTGTAGAATAGAACACAGATGTTTTGTAAATCAAAAACTATCATTGCCTTCCCCTGATACAATTGGAGTACGGCAAAGGCTCAACTCTTTCCCCCAAACTATTTAACCGCTGACTGAAATACTTCTTCATGCCATCCTCTCTTTCTATATGTATGCAGATGACACACAGATCTACATTAAAATGTATTCTCTGGAGGAGGTCAAGACAATGAATGAAGCATTAAAAAGGACTATACAATGGTTAACAAGTAATCAGCTTAAACTAAACATGTAAAAAAGAGAATTCCTGCTAACAACTCCCCTTTCAAAAGCTGTTCAAATATAAAGGAATGGACCAAACTCATCAACGCGCTAAACTGCACCCTGATCATGATGGACTCAAACAAATTACTAGCAATCATGCTGTATAAGAACCTGAACCTGCGAACCCACATCAATTTATTGCCTAAAAACACCCAGTTTCACCTTAAATATCTTAGAAAACTGAAACCATTCTTAGAAACGTCGGACCTCAAAATGGCAGTCCAAGCTTTAGTTATCGTGAGGATCAAATACGAATGTACAACCCTATCAGGACTTCCCAAGATCTCAACAGCTCCTCTAAAAGCTTGTCTCAATGCAGCCGCAAGACTCATAAGAGGTTCTCGAAAATTCAACCATATCTCTCCGCACTTGAAGGCTTTGAATTGGCTGCCACACAAAGCCAGAATCCAACTCAAACTGGCTTGTATCACACAAAAAGTGACACTCAAAAACTCTGTTGCATCTAGCTCAGAAAATCGAGCTATCCGGAGGAGGCCAGTATTCCTGGAGTGCCAGAGATCTGGTACTGAAACCACAGTTCTTCCGGAAGAAGAAAACATACAACAGAGCTTTCTCAGGTGCCACACCTAGAATCTGGAATTCCCTACCTCCATACATCAGAAGAATCCTGACCACGTCAAGATTCAAGAAGGAAGCTAAGATATTTCTAAAGGCAAATTCCTGCCACAACTCTCTTAAGAGCAAGCACCTAATATTTTTCTTAGTGATTATTTTTGTAAATGAAGTTAGGCTCATGTAGGTGATCAGTCCAGTAGCTAGCAGTGTAGATTATGTATGTTTATTCAGTTACTGGTAAGATGGTACAGCCCCACATAGAGCAGCATCCTGCTGCTCACTCCCACTCATGCCAACTGACCACTCATCCAAACCATGCACTCATGAACTTTCTATTACATCACACTCATGCAGGCTGAGCAGCAAGGAACTAAGAGACCACATGATATAACATATCTCCTTCCTTCTTTAAACAAAAGACACAACAGGAAGCAAAGTGAAAGAACATACACATTTTACACCTCCTGTAAAAGTAAGTATCCAACCCTAAATCACAAGGAAAGATCACATTACATTACATTAATTATTCCATTCCTTAGGTAGTAAAATAAAATCACATCACAAAAGATCACATTACATGAATCCCTGCATTCCTAGAATTGTAAGGTAATAGACAAAAGATTATATCACATTGCATGATTCATTACATTTCTTGAATTGTAAAGGGAAATGATGACAAAAGATTATATTACATTATTTGAATTATAAAGGTAAATGATGACATAAGATTACATTATATAAAGATCACTTACTATATACCTTCTGCTCCTGCAAGAGAACATCAGATATTTATAGCAGGATACAACTAGTACATACATCACTTCACGCCTCGCAGGACAGAGGAACTCACGCAACCCCTGCTACTGCCCACACTGCAGGACAAAGGAGCAACACTCTCATACTACTGCATACCTCGTTGGACAAAGGAACACACATATTCCCACTACAGCACACCTCATTGGACACATGAACATACATGTTACCACTACAGCACACTTCGCTGGACAAAGGATCGTACATGTTCGCACTGCATCACACCTCGCTGGACATAGGAACGTACATGTTCCCACCACAAGACACCTCACTGGACAAAGGAACTCACATGTTCCCACTACAGCACACCTCTCTGGACAAAGGAACACACATGTACTCCCTACAGCACACTACACTGGACAAAGGATCGCACATGTTCCCACTACAGCACACTCACTTGCAGGACAAGGACCCCTCATGTTCCCACTACTGCATACCTTGGAGGACAAGGAAACTGTTACAAAGTATGAATGTTCAGGAAGTCAGGTAGTTGTTTCCAAGTAGTAACTTTATATGTGGGTCGGTTACAGGAAGCTTGCATAGGCCAAGATGGAAATTAAGCTGTAAAGTATGCCCCACCAGGAGCAGGATATCCTTCCTGCTCAGCCTGCTGACATCAACTGCCTAACTCCCTGCACCCAATATTCTATGCAGTCATCACATTCTATAGGCATCAGAGGCTGAACAAGAGGAAAGAGCAAACGTAGAAGAAGGGCATGAAATTAGCTCACAACATAAACCCTCATGTTTCCACTACTGCACACTATATGTAACTCCCAACACAGACATTCCTACTAAGAGGAAATCATCCCTCAGGGTATCAGCCAACCAAACACATCCCCACACAAAGGAAAATATGAAATGGGTAGATTACAACTCACTAGCCTCACACGGTCACAAAGTAAGACCTCACTCAACAGAGTTTCAGAGCCACACAACACACACTTTGCACCCTATAATGCATAGAACACCTCTACAAAAACAAAACTACTACATTCACTACCGCAGACACCAGCCCATTAAGCATGGCACACGATAAATACCACATAACCTTCATAACAGTATGCACAAACAGCAGCATAAAGCATGGCATTAGAAATATACATAATGTGACACATGACAATAGCTACTAATAACAGGTAAGTATTTAGTGAGCGACCTCTCACTTAACATGGCTGAGACAACAGCTTCCATTGTCCATTGTCACTTCTCCTCTCACCGAAAATCCCAGAGCACCTCCTTGCAGACACATGCAGCAGACTGACTTACTTTAGGCTGACTCACCAGCATTGCAATCACCTTGTCGCAATAGTCTTGCACCGCCTCAAACCCTTGTTTTGTAATGAATGAATATGCTGACATATCAACCGGCAAGTCAGTACAGGCATCACATCACATGAACACCTTTCTGATAATGTGCGGTGCACATCCGTGCTTGAGGCAACATTTTTCTTGTAGACCATGCCTCAAAACATCTGTGCTGCAATTTTTAGCAGGAAAAGAAAATTGCTGACACAATCAGCGTCGCTACATTACCAGGTCATGAACATCTTACATGGCCTCAATAACCAACTTGTTGTGCCGGTTCCATGTTAAAATATCGTTAACAAAAATATAGTTTACAAAAATAAAGATGTATAAATATCGTTTATAAAAATATCGACTCCCTATACCTAAACAGGTAAGTACATAAATATCGACTCAAAAATATAGATGTAATAAATATAGATGTAAAAATATCGACTTTAATAATTATTATAAATTAAATTAAATAATTAAAAAATATAACTATTATTAACAAAATACATTACATTACTTTTATATTTTAACTATTTATAACTAAATAACAAAATGTTATCAATATAAACCTAATAAATGTGTACATATACATATATTTAACACATAAAAGTATATAACAATATAAATACATACATTTAATAAAAATATCAAAACATTAATAGTTAAAACATTTGATAGCGAAGGGGTAAAAATTACTATTCCCACTCCAGTGAGTGCAACAGTAGGGAAAGCGCTGGATAGCGTAGGGGTAAAAATTACTATTCCCACTCCAGAGGGTGCAACAGTAGGGAAAACGTTGGATAGCGTAGGGGTAAAAATTACTATTCCCACTCCAAAGGGTGCACAGTAGGGAAAGCGTTGGATAGCGTAGGGATAAAACTTTCTATACCCACTCCAGTTACTGCAACAGTAGTAGAGAAAGCGCTGGATAGCGTAGGGGTAAAAATTGCTAATCCCACTCCAGAGGGTGCAACAGTAGGGAAAGCGTTGGATAGCGTAGGGGTAAAAATTACTATTCCCACTCCAGTGAGTGCAACAGTAGGGAAAGCGCTGGATAGCGTAGGGGTAAAAATTACTATTCCCACTCCAGTGAGTGCAACCATAGGGAAAGTGCTGGATTGCGTAGGGGTAAAAGTTACTATTCCCACTCCAGTGAGTGCAACAGTAGGGAAAGCGTTGGATAGCGTAGGGGTAAAATTACTATTCCCACTCTAAAGAGTGCAACAGTGGGGAAAGCGTTGGATAGCGTAGGGGTAAAAATTACTATTCCCACTCCAGTGAGTGCAACCATAGGGAAAGTGCTGGATTGCGCAGGGGTAAAAGTTACTATTCCCACTCCAGTGAGTGCAACAGTAGGGAAAACGCTGGATAGCGTAGGGGTAAAAATTACTATTCCCACTCCAAAGGGTGCAACAGTAGGGAAAGCGCTGGATAGCGTAGGGGTAAAAATTACTATTCCCACTCCAGAGGGTGCAACAGTAGGGAAAGCGTTGATTAGCGTAGGGGTAAAAATTACTATTCCCACTCCAAAGGGTGCAACAGTAGGGAAAGCGTTGGATAGCGTAGGGGTAAAAATTACTATTCCCACTCTAAAGAGTGCAACAGTGGGGAAAGCGTTGGATAGCGTAGGGGTAAAAATTACTATTCCCACTCCAGTGAGTGCAACAGTAGGGCAAGCGCTGGATAGCGCAGGGGTAAAAATTACTATTCCCCACTACAGAGGGTGCAACAGTAGGGAAAGCGCTGGATAGTGTAGGCATAAAAATTACTATTCCCACTCCACAGGGTACAACAGTAGGGAAAGCGCTGGAACTCAAAACAAAATAAAAACCATCTATCAAATTTAATATAAAATTTAATTTAGATTATAAACATATTTAGTATATACATTTAAATATATTATTATTAACAAACACCTACACACCTAAAATTAATTACTCAATTACATTTAATATTTACTAATTAATTAATTATTATTAATGTATTTTTAAATTATTTTATTAATTAATTAATTGACAGCTTTCACACCATATACACTTATAAACACCACAACACAAACTTTAATTTATTTACTCTTTTACAATTAACAATTATTCAATTATAATTAATTTATAATTTATTTAATAAGTATTCAATTACAATTTAATTACTTCACAACATTTTCTGTTATAAAGTCCACTACACACACCTAAAATTAAATAAACAATTAACATAAATAATTAACATAATTAATTATCAATTAACTAATTGAAATTAATTGACACATAATTATTAAACAATTTGTATTAAATTAACATATTAATTAATCAATTATCTTAATATATTTAAATTACTTCCCACCCTATTCCCCTATAAACCCACAACCCGCTACGGAACTAATAACACAAAATTCAACATAAAATACATTAATAACTAATAAAATGCTACAACATATAATAAACAATTCTCATTAAAAACACTAAAACACTTATAATTATAAACAAAATCGATATTTTTGTTAACTATATTTTTGTAAACAATATTTATTACAACTATATTATTGTTATCGATATTACTTACCTGTCAATCGATATTCTGGTCAAACTATATTTTTGTCTTCGATATTTCTTCTTGTCGATATTTCTGGGGAGATATTTATGTAGCACGATATTTTGCCGTTGATATTCCCGCTCTATACCATTGTGCCAAAGGAATGCACTGACATCACAGCCAGGTTCCTCCCAAAAAGCAACTTTGAGCAAGGCTAATCTGCCCTATAAGCAGAATCAGGCAGCCGCAACAATGTTCCCACAGTGCTGCTTCCAGAATGGTCGCTTTTCACGTCACAGCAGGATCATTTAGCTGCACCATTGCTGTTGAAGGACCAGCGAGTGCATTCTTAAAATTTATAATGGTATACAACTTTCTCTCATACCTGGAGCTTACATCAGACAAATTTGAATATATAAAGAGTTCGTTCAACATGGCCCAAGTTAATAGCTTACTGGTTCCCCTCCTCAGTTGCACTGCAGAATAGCCACACTCCCAGCTGTGCACTGCCTACAACAAAACAGGTTAATTTCACAAGTTTGACAACAGCACAATCTAATCAGATTGTACAATAGCTCCAACTGTCTCATTCAGCGATCAAAATTGCAGAAGGTAATTGCTGTGAGCCATGTCAAAACTGGTCAAAGCAGATTAAAACACCCCAAAACACTTCCAATTCTGGGCTGCATATTGGTCATTAAAATAAATCCTGCCAATTCTCTCCAAATGACTGTTAGAAATGGGATGTATGACGTTACAATGCATGCTTTTACCACGCATGCCTTTACAACGCGGTTTTTACAACGCATGCCTTTACAACACATAGTGCTTTGGGGCGCTGGATAGTGAATAGTTTAATTTACTATTCCAACTCCAGTCCCCGTGGATAGTAGGGAAGGTGTTGGATAGTTAATTAAACCTATTCCTTATCCTAGAGCGCCCCCCACCACAATGCGTTGTAATGGTTTGCGTTGTAAAAGTTGCGTCGTAAAGGCACTGCGTGATAAAAGTTGCGTTGTAAAGGTTGTATACCTTAGAAATTCAGTCAACAATGTGCTGCACAGATGCCTACAACTTGCTTTCCTAAATCCAGATGAATGTAGACTGCTCTGACTTCAAGCTCACATTATTAAATGTCCATATTCCAAATCTATAAACTGTCTGTAAGCTGGCAGGTTTAAAACATCAGGTCACATATCAAATCTTCAATTATGTAGGCTGACTGTAGTCTGGCAGATTTTAAGCCTCACAAAAGTCCAACGCACAAAACATCCAATGTGTAGGCTGTCTGTTATAGAAGACACCGGTGGGGAATCCAAGCCATTGCCCAGGGTTATTTTCAGGCTTGTTTTCAGACTCTGGAAAAATCCGTTTTAGTTTCTTGTTTAATTTCTTGGCTTTTCACTTGTGGTTCTTTTTAAAATTGTCGCCACTTTTGTAAACAGCGTTAGGCCCTTGTAGCCAGTTGTGCAGATTATGTAGGTTTATTCAGTTACAGGTAAGATGGTATAGCCCACCAGGAACAGCATCCTGCTACTCAAGGCCACTTATTCCAACTGAACACACATCCAAACCATGCACTCGTGAACAGTCTATTACATCACACTGTCACACTCACACAGGCTGAGCTGCAAGGAACTAGGAGACCACAGGATTTAGCAATTATCACCTGTCCCCTATGAGTATTAAATCCTCTAGCCACTCAAAACTGCCAAATAGAAGCTCGATACAACCCTCATCCCTCATCAGAGAGTCTAACCACATAACTCACAGAGGTTGATGCTCAGTTTCAACTGTAAATATAGTATTTTTATGGGGTTCAGTTGATAAAAAAAAAAAGGTGTTCATTGAATGTAATGTTACGCTTGAGAGTTAGGTATGAATGCTTGCTCCTGAGTGGGATTACTATATTACTGTGAAGTACTCTCATACCCCAATGGGTCACATTTGCGCTATATAAAACACAAAATTAATAAATAATTTACAAAAACCACCTCATAATCAAATGAGTTCTCCTGCAGTGGACCTATGCACTCTTTGTGCTGAGAACCATTGGAAGTACTAAGCCTTAATTCAGCTAATTAGACTTTTTTCTGGCTTCGCCTTCCATGTGGCAGTCTGATGCAACATTTATGCAGTTGGAGGCACTTTAAAAACCCAATAAATTGTATTGTATTGATGGAGCAGGATTTCGCAAAAAGAAACCTGCTCGAATGAATCCCCTCATAATAGGTACTAACAGTAAGTAGTAATAGAGAATTAGCGTGCACCTCACATAAACAGAAGGGAAACTGCTTTGCGTATGTATGCAGTAACGTGAGCTAATACATGAAAGAACTAAAACCGTATTTACAGTGTGCTTTGAAAGATACAAGAAATAACGCATGGCTAAGCCGCATATGCATTTCGTAGTTTGCATGTTGCACCTTGCTTTGACATAATAAATAATGCCGCTTTTGCTTAAAGCTATGTTAGGAAAAACGCTAACAGGTAATAGTGCAAGGGTGGGTGGTAAACAGTAAAAAGTGCATTATCATATCATTAATGAATGTCATGTTCCATTTGCCAAAGTGAACTTCATGGCTTTGGTGGTCTCGGAGCAGAGCGGGTGTGTGGAACCACTGCTCTGAGACCAGGGCTGGCTTTAGCGCTGGTGGTGCCTAGTGCGACAATGTTAGTTGGTCACCCCCCCCCCAATGACCACCTACACCACAGATTCTCTCACTAGCACCCTTTAACAGTGACCAAGTCTCCACAACCACTCTCTATCAGATGCATTGAATTAGTTGTATAGTGCCACTCATTCCAGTAAAGGATGTCAGAGCACTTTGCATCACACACATATTAAACGGAGACAATAAAACATTTGTGTGTAAATCAACTTACAGGAAATGTTATCTAAGCAACAGGACTAAAAGTGTAGGAGTTACATGTCATCCATACTGGTAGGCCGTATAGTTTAGGAGTGCTTGGTGTGGAGAAGCACAAACTCAGAGTCAAAAACGAAACAGCATAGTTGGGAGTTTTCTTTAATAATTATAATCGATTTCTTACCAAATTAACCCTTTTTGCAACATTAATCTATGCTCTTATACTTTGCATGGTGTATGCAGTTATATGATGAAAGTTAATACCTCACTGTTCCTTATTAGGACTTTAAGTAATAAATTGCAAGTAACAAACTACACATAAGTCAAAACATCAACTATACAAAACTCAAATCTCTCTCCAGGAAGAACATTAATCACAGAAGATAATTTGACATTTTTGTGAGGCCTGGTAATTGCCGGAGGAAAGGAACGCGGCAGCAGGTGCTTTTTAAAACATAATAAACTTGTAAACATGGCACCCCCAGGAAGTCAGCACCCGGTGCGGTGGTACTGGTCGCATCGCCCTAGAACCAGCCCTGCCCAAGACTGCCAAAGTCATAATAAGGCCCTTACCATGGTTGAAGCTGTGTGCAGCATCCGTCTGCAGGCACATAGCAGACCCATGCCTGCATTTGCCACGTTTCTGCAAGAATCCTTTATACAGGGAGGTAGCTCAGTTCAGTGGTTCTATTCTGAGAGATAAATCATGCCTGGTAAATCAATACGGGATTTTGTGAAATACCATGTTCTGCAGCCTCTGTTTGATACAAAGATGGCCCCTGTGCATTCTTCTTTTTTCTCATGAATATAGGCTGATTGAGTTGTTTATCTTTACATCAAGGGTGTCCAATGAAGATCCAATTAAGTTCTAAGGGGTGGATTCATGCATGATTTTCTGAATGACAACAATATAAATATGTTTGCTTAAGTTCTGTTTAATTTAAGTATGTTATGTAGATAGCCTGAAATATAACATACACTCTGTCCTCATCGACCGACATTGGATAAAGCTGGTTTAAACAAATCCTTTAGATGCTGATGGACCAAGACCTACCCGCACATTTCATGAAGGTTTCAGAGCTCAGGCTGGAGTACAAAACGATTAAATAGTAAATTATATGGTTTACTCCGTTTAATATTGACGTTTATAGGAGAGTATACATCTAAGTCCACCCTGTCACAATTGAACAGTACTCAACTTTTCAACCTCGGAACGAATGAAAGTTGAATTGTCTTTGCTAGTATTACAACTTATGACCTTTTGCTGAGTGCAATACACTTAAACAGAGGAAAAAACAAGGAAAAATAAAGATATTTCTACTCATTACAACTCTCCAAGACGAAGTATCATTTTGATACATTCCTATGTCTACCCTTCATGGCATACATGTGAATGCACCAAAATCCATGGGTGGATGCATGGAACATCATTGTTCCATCTATGGAACGCCTCTCTGGGGCAAAGTAACGCAAAGCAGCAACTTGCACTGCCTGTTACCTAAGATATATCAATCACCCTGTTGTAATGTGAGCTATTTGTAATTGCTTCTTGAAGTGCTTTTCTTATGCACGCTCGTGAACGAGCTGCATGAGCTTCTCATTTCAAGTTCCTTTATTGTCCCATTACTTTTATGAATTTATTGTTTGAACCCCTCGGCAGTTCAGCTCTGGCCACCATTCTTGCTGGTGCGTAAAGTATTTTTTGCTTTTGTCTGCCACAAATCATCCTGCAAAAGGCACACAATTGATGGACTGAATTCAGAACAAATCAAAACATTCACCCAAGTCAAGAGATCTTGGTTAGATCCATCATTCTTTTGCTCACCATGCCACCCCAGTTTGGACCTGGCCATATGCAAATCAGTCTTGACCTAGAACCCTCATCCACGCGCAGACGATAAGGAGCTGACGCGATCGGACACAGGGACGGCCGACATCTTGGGGGTGAAAGAAGGGTAGCGTTCCAGTCTTGGGATGCCTCCAGCCCTTCCAGGTATAAAACCGGCCTCCTACTTTGCGCGCACAGATTCAGTGTGCTAAATAATTCTCCTCTGAGGCGGAAAGCCGGGGGTTAGGCTGACAACCTTTTAAATTTGTTAAATTGTTTTTTATTTCATTGTGTGTTTCTGGGAAGAATTACTTTCCTTTTAAACTACACTCACCCTTGCCCTCGCAGCACCTAGAACCCTGGTCCACGCGCAGACGATTAGGAGCTGACGCGATCGGACACAGGGACGGCCGCCATCTTGGGGGTAAAAGAAGGGTAGCGCTCCAGTCTTGGGACGCCTCCCGCCCTACTCCTCCAGTATATGAGGAACAACAGTTCCCGTCCGCGCAGCGGGCGGGCGCAGCGGGCGCGACGGCGGCGCGCCGAAGGCTCGCCAAAGGAAAGCCTGTCTGCACCCATCCACGCCAAGTAGGCGACAGGCGCAGGAAAGACTGGACATTCACATCCCACTCCAATGTATCAGGCAAGCGAACTCCGAAATCTTAACACTGCAAACAGTTGTCCTTGTAGTATTGATATGGATAAGATTAGGGGGCCATTTTCTTGTAGGCTCTGTAGCTGAACCTCTCCCTGGTCCCCAGTCGAGACAATGGTTTCTCTAACTGACACTGTCGTTGATATTTTAAATTTTAAAGGCGGGTTGATTAACGCCCGTTCCATGTGTGGCCATAGCCAAGACATTAAAGACCTAATCCTCGATTTAGACTTGGATTGCCTCCTCATAACTGAAACATGGTTAACTGACAGCCGTAACCCAGATCTAGCAATAGCCCTTCCAACCGGTTACACCATCTTCAGGCAGGATAGATTGAAGGGGAGAGGAGGAGGAGTGGCTGTGTTGCTGAGAAACCAAATGAAATGCCACACTTTCTATTTAGGTCCCCTCAAAGGAGTAGAAGGACTTGGTTTTTCTATTAAGTTAAATGAGAGCTCCTCCTTCTCAGGAGGCTTAATTTACCCCCCCCCCCCCCAGGCAGTGCAACTATGTTCTTAGAATCACTTAGTGACTCTTTAGGGCAGCTCCTTCTTCGTTACCCTCATTTTACATTACTGGGAGATTTTAATCTGCAGCTGGAATCCAAATCGGATATGCAGGCACTTAATTTTCATCAGACCTTGGAGATTTTTAACTTACAGCAAAGGGTAACACAGCCCACACATCAAGCAGGATATACCCTGGATGGGGTATGCTCTAATTTTCCCCTTCTGGAAATCCAGACACCTGTCCCACAAATTTGGACAGACCTCAGAACTCAGTAAAGTCTAGTCAACATTCAGAGAACTATGTTAACTGGACAATGGTCGAGGATAACTTCAAGCTCACACCCATTATTCAGACACAGATCCCCAGCCTGTCCGGAGACGTTGAGCAAGACTCTAAATGCTTTCACAATTGGATGCAGCAAGCAATTAAAGAACGTGCCCTACCTAAACGCCCCCGGGGAAGGGAGAAAAGAGGAAAGATAAATGCCCCCTGGTTCACACCAGAACTTCCCAGTGGGAAGGGAAGGCTGGTGGGATAGCTCTGCGCCCCTCCCACCCTCCTCCCGCCCACCACTAACTATGAATATAAACAACAGACCCGCCGGACCGCGCAGCGGGCGGGCGAGCGGGCGCGCCGGCGGCGCGCCGAAGGCACGCCAAAGGCAAGCCCGTCTGCGCCCGTCCGGGCCTGGCCCGGGCCTAGGGCCACCCCCCCTGGCTCCCACCCTCTGCCCCCACGAGGCTACTACTCTGCCACCCAGCTTCTGCAGCTACGTCCCCCGACCCATCAGTCCTGCCTCATATCTGATCCATATTCCTTGGCCAAAAGCCCAGTCAAGCATTGCTCAGGCTGCAAAGCCTCTATACCCTCCACCTTTAAACCATCCCCCTGTAATAAGGACAACTCCATGAAATCTTATATATTCGCCCTTACCAATGTCCGCTCGCTCTGTAAACACCGACAGGACATACACGAGTTGATCAACGATCACAAAGCGGACCTACTCTTTATGACAGAAACCTGGATGGACAATGCGTCCGATCCTGATCTAGCGATCGCTGTTCCTAAAGGGTTCTCCACACACAGATTGGATAGACAACGGAAAAAAGGTGGTGGCATTGCTATCATCGCACGTGATACCTTCTCAGTAAGGATTAAAACGATCACATGATCATCCTGTGAAGCCCTAGAATTTTCCATCAAGCTGTCCCCATCCTACACATTTAAAGGGATTCTTCTTTACCGTCCTCCTGGGCCCTGGACTAATTTTATTTCAGACCTCAGGTCTACGTTGGAAGCATCCACCCTCGACAACTCCCTCACGATATTGGGTGATTTCAACTTTCATTTTGATACACCTGAAAACCTTGACACCGCCACCTTCCTAGCAGATATGTCCACCTTTGGTCTCCAACCCCTGGTGAACTCTCCCACGCATGAAGGGGGCCATACACTGGATGGCATCTTCACTAATGCAGCGGGCTTGCAAGTCACCCAAATACTCCCCCTTACTTGGTCTGATCACCATCTCATTCTGGCATCATTGTCATTTCATGACTCTCTTGCCGTCAAATCATGCCCTAATCCCCGCCAATCCTACCTGGCATGGGATGATATAGATATCTCCTGTCTGGAAACTCTCCTTACCGATTCTATCCCTTTGCTATCAACCGATCCAACACTGCTACTACCCAATTATTCGACTGGGTGGGTTCTGCGGCCACAGAACTGGTCCAGGTCAAACAACGGTCCCGCAATAGATCTGCCCCGTCGGCCCCTTGGTACTCAGAGTTACGTACCCATAAACAACAGTGTAGGAACAAAGAGAGGCATTGGCGGAAAGACTATGCAGAAGAAGCCAAAACTAAGTACAAAGAATCAGTGGCTAAATATAAAATCTTAATCTGTGAGGCAAAGAAAAAGTACTATTGTGAGAGAATCGAATCAGCAAAAAACTCTAACAAAGCATTATACGAAACCACTAAACAGCTAGCTGGATTTTCTCCCAACCTGACACCTCCCCCCTCCCAATCACTCTGTGACGATCTGTCTAACTTTTTCTTTAGTAAAGTTGAGGACATCTATCGGGTCTTCGCAAATAATGCTAACATCTCCTCGAAACCGCCTACCTCCCACTCTGGTCCTACCTTCCTGCAGTTCACAGATGTCTCCTGTCCTCAGGTACGGAACATCATATCTTCTATCAAATCGGGCTCTGCCCTAGACCCATGTCCACTGAAAGTTCTGCTCCCGATCATAGAAGTGGTTCTCCCAGCTATGACTGCAATCTATAACGCCATGTTTAGTACAGGCGTTTACCCCGAGATTTTAAAAAAGACCCTTATAAAACCCCTCCTCAAAAAACCGAACCTCGATAAGGAAGAACTAAAAAGCTATTGTCCAATTGCTAGTCTCCCACTCTTGGCAAAAATAGTTGAAAAAGTTATGAATCTCCAACTATCAACCTTTATCGAGGAACACAAGCTACTGGATGAATCGCAGTTTGGCTTCCGCCAATTCCATGGAACAGAGACGGCCCTGGTCAAAGCGGCGGACGACATTAGATCTATCCGGGATGTGGGAGGAACAGCAGTCCTGATACTGCTGGACCTATCTGCGGCCTTCGACACGGTCGACCATGTCACCCTGGTCGATCGTGTCGAAAGCATGGGCATCCTACATAATGCCAAGAAACTTCTTGCTTCTTTCCTCGCGAACAGGTCCCAGGTTGTCACTATTGGATCCTTTGAATCATCCTCCTTGTCACTGCCATGTGGAGTTCCTCAAGGCTCATCCCTTAGTCCGACACTATTTAACATTTATCTGTCGGACCTTGCCAAAGTCATTCAGGCACATGGGATGAGTCTTACATCCTACGCAGATGATACCCAGCTGGTCCTCGCCGTCAGGAATGATGGGCATAAAATTGCCAACAATTTTAATCAGGGCATGCTGGCAATAGGGAGTTGGATGGCCTCCAACTGCCTGAAATTAAATTCCGACAAATCGGAAGTTGTCATTTTCGGCAACTTAACCCCGGAATGGTCTTCCCTCTGGTGGCCGCTATCTATGGGCCAGGCTCCGACTCCGGTTAGCAAAGTGAGGAATTTAGGAGTCATGTTTGACAATCGCCTCAATTTTCTACCTCACGCAAACCAGATCTCCTCTTCGACTTTCCACAAATTACGACTCCTAAAAAAAATCTTGCCATTTCTACCCGAGAATGCCGGAAAAACCCTGGTGAGCTCCCTGGTTTTGTCTACAGTAGACTACTGTAAGGCTCTGTTTTTAGGTGCCCAAGAAAGAGTGCTACAAAAAATGCAAACTATTCAAAATGCAGCTGCCAGGCTCCTTGGGCGCATTCCCAAACACCAATCTGTGTCAGAAACTATAAGACAGTTGCACTGGCTGCCGGTAAGAAAGAGAATTAAGTTCAAGTCCCTCTGCTTAGTATATAAGGCTCTAGACAATGTCGGACCTGCATTTTTTACTCAAAATCTCATTCCCTACAGTCCCTCCAGAACACTACGCTCATCCAGCTCACATGAACTGGTGGTACCACGTACCAAATCTGTCTCATGGGGAGACAGAAGATTCCTTGTAGCCGCACCTAAACTCTGGAACACCTTGCCACACTCGATCAAAACGAGTACCTCCCTCTGGTCTTTTCGCAAGCAACTCAAGACCTGGCTTTTTAATCAATAAACTCTAGTTCCCCTTGTTGGTTAAACACTGCAGAGACTCTCAGCGCCGAGATGCCCAAGGGCCTTCGTTCGGGCTTTATAAATGTTTTAATAAATAAATAAATAAATCCCACCTACTATGTAAGAAAAGCGAACACAACTGGCGCAAAACTTATGATCCTGCAGATAGAAGCCTTTATATCCAGCAGAGGAAATTATATCTTTGCAGTACTAAAATCGCCAAGAAAGAATATTACATTAACACCATCAAAGAAGCAAAACAAAAACAAAAAACGTTGTTCTCCATTGTTAAGACTTTCACACATCCAAGAGCTTTACAGCCAGAAATCCTACCATCCCCAGAATTCTGCAACCAAAATGCGGACTTCTTTGAGAAAAAAATTGTCTTAATACAAAAGGACTTTCCGGCCCCTCAAGTCTTACAGTTATCCGGCCCGGAGAAAGCATGACTGGTAGTCTTAGAACCTTCACACCGGTTACACTATCCCAAACTCGTGAAGTAATTCTGGCGTGCAAATCGGGCGCCCCTTCTGATTCCTGCCCCCCATGAATTCTCCATCAGTTAATTGATGTGGTTAATCCCATCATAAATGGGATTGTGAGCGCTTCTCTTAATACAGGCGTAGTTCCAGGAGAATGGAAACAAGTAGTCGTGAAACCTCTTATGAAAAAACTCAAAAAACCCACCACAGACCTCGCCAACTTACGTCTAATCTCACTCCTCCCAGTTCTGGGTAAGATTACTGAACAGATGGTCTACAAAGAGCTAAAAAGCCATGTAGAAACCTATAATGTCCTTCATCCCCAACAATCGGGTTTCCGTTCACATCATTCTACGGAAACGGCTCTGATCGAAATTACCGATTCCATATAACTACTGCAGGATCAAGGAAAGAACGCTGTTCTGATTTTATTAGATCTCCCAGCGGCGTTCAACACCATCTCCCACTCAATACTGATAGGTAGACTAAGAGACATTGGAATTTCAGATGTAGTATTGGCGTGGATAATCTCTTTTTTGACAGATAGATCGCAAGAAAGAAAAAAAGGTGTTGTCTGGAGTTCCTCAGGGCTCCATTTTGAGCCCATTATTATTTAATATCTATATGGTTCCTCTTATCTCCTTGATTGAGTCATACGGCATACTTGTGACATCGTATGCCGATGATACTCTACTCATTGTACCCCTTGATAAGAACTCCACCAATGTTGAACAAAACCTTAAGAACTGCCTTAAGGATGTCTTTCTTTGGATGGAAAAAAAACATCTTAAATGCAATGCCAATAAGACAGAGATTCTTCCTATGGGAAAAAATCCCCATTTCTGTCCTAGCAAATGGTGGCCAGAGGATTCCCCTGCTCCCCCACAGGCTGTGGTGTCAGCGAGAAATCTAGGTGTCTTATTTGACACCGAGCTATCATTTGATCAGCATGCGAGGAATGTGGCAGGAAGTTGCTTTAGCATCATAAAATCTCTAAAGAAGTTTTTTGACTTCCTGCCCACTGACTCAAGAAAGGCGGTGACAGTGGCCTTAATCCTCGTCCGCCTTGATTATTGTAATGGCCTGATGGCAGGTGTGAAAAAAACCACGCTGAAAAAACTCCAAAGCGTGCAATATGCAGCAGCCAGACTCGTATTACAATTACCGAGGAAATCTTCAGCGTCGGCTGCTCTGAAGACCCTTCACTGGCTACCTCTGCATAAGAGGATACTGTTTAAAATCCTGATCATCGCCTTTCGTGCATTTAATAGCACAGGCCCAAAGTATCTCATCAGGCGATACCCCCACTATAACCCTTCCAGGACTTTCCGATCTTCAGGTGACAACCTGATAAAGCTGGCCAAATTTAATTATAAAACCAAGGGGGGTAAGACCTTAACCTTCCTGTCCTCCAAAGCCTAGAATACAGTGCCCAAGAACCTGATTTCTGATTCAGGAAAGCCAGTTTAGGAAGCAACTCAAAACCTGGATCTCTAACCTTCCAGATGACTATGTAATGGCTGCTATCTAGTTTTGGTACTTGTAATTGTTTGCACACTGTCTCGTCAGCACCAGGATACTCCTTTCGGAGCGATAGTTGCACTTTACAAATATACAATACAAATACAAATACAAATACCCTATGCCTCATGGGAACAGTCCAGCCCAAACTGCCGAGTCAGGTCCTCCCTGGACCGGAAACAAGCATCCTAGGACCGGTTTCGGGGTTTCACCCTATTCAACCAGAATACCTTGATTCGAGGACCCATGTCTAGGTATACTTGGTGCACACGTAGGGCAAGAAAGCAAAAGACACACAATTGATGGATGGAATTCAGAACGAATCAAAACATTCACCCTCCAGTCAAGAGATCTGTGTTAAATCTATCATTCTTTTGCTCACCATGCCCACCCCAGT
The DNA here is from genome assembly GCF_964263255.1 of Lissotriton vulgaris. Classification (NCBI taxonomy): domain Eukaryota; kingdom Metazoa; phylum Chordata; class Amphibia; order Caudata; family Salamandridae; genus Lissotriton; species Lissotriton vulgaris. Next base: position 334,721,502 of record NC_141685.1, read on the forward strand.
TTGGACCAGGCCATATGCAAATCAGTCTTGAGCCTTTGACTCATGGGAACAATCCAGCCCGACCAGTCCAGCCCGAACTGCCAATGCTTTTGCATTTGTCACCCCGAGTGGGACAGGTATACTAAGACGTGAGTCCCGTGCTCTCCATGCCACTGGAATCAAGCTATCCTGGCTGATCAGGGCTGAAAGCCCGAAACCTGTCCTAGGATGCTTGTTTCCATTCCAGGGAGGGCAGTTCTAGCTGTACTGTTCCCATGGGGCACAGGGTCAAGACTAATTTGCATATGGCTAGGTTCAAAGTGGAATGGCAGGGTGAGCAAAAAAAACGATGGATTTAGGCCCAGATCTCTGTACTAGGGTGAATCTATGACATTGTGCTGAATTCTGTCCATCAACTGTTGTTTTTGCATTTGCCACCGAGCGTGGGATGGGTATGCTCAAACGTGAGTCCATGCTCTCCATGCCACTGGAATCACGCTATCCTGGCTGATGAGGGCTGAAAGCCCGAAACCGGTCCTAGGATGCTTGTTTCCAGTCCAGGGAGGACCTGGCTTGGCAGTTTGGGATGGACTGCTCCCATGGGGCACAGGGTGAAGACTGATTTGAATATGGCTGGGTTCAAACTGGAATGGCATGGTGAGCAAAAAACGATGGACTTTGGCCCAGATCTCTGTACTGGGGTGAATGTATGACATTGTTCTGCATTCTGTACCTCAACTTTTGTTTTTGCACAAACCATCCTGCAAGCATGTAAACAACATGCTGCTGTTGTTGGAGCTGCGTGTGTCTATGTTTATGCACACCTCTGCCGTGATCCTCGCGGTGCCTCTCATGTTACATGCTGCAAGTTGGAAACTCTCTGGCAAGTTGTTTTTTTTAATTGACACTCATGTGCAACAAGTCTTGTAAGGACACTTACACGTTTAGTTGATCTTTCCTGCGCGTTCTGCCTACAGGTGTCTGTGTGAGTAAACACACAATTTTTTGGTGTTTTTGCATGTTTGGATGTTTATTTGACAAAACGTTTAAGTATATCTTCCTGCCTTCTGCAAACGATTTCGTAGTGTCCCACCATCTGAACTCCTTTCAGGGATATCCTGCCTATTGCTTTGACAGTATTTCACTTTGCTTTTCTTCCAGCAAACAACCAGTTCTGTACTGGCAACTGCAAACTATTTTTGTTTGTTTCTTCTTTATTCCTCTTCATGCAGCTGTGCTGTAAACCACCACCATAAACCATTACTGCAAAATCCAGGGGATGTGTCTACAAAATGGAGCGTATGGTTTGGGCTACTCAAAACCTTTATGATAGCAATTGATGCCAAATAATTTTCAATTGCCAGGAAAAAGTCGTATTATTGAATTCTATTGGGGCTGGGGTGCAGGATTTTTTTTACCATTTGCTACCTCACAAAGTACCTGCAGGGGTTGAAAAATCTGATTATGATGTATTTTTCCGAAGCTTTTGATAGATTATAGCTACATTTTACTGTTGAACCAAATGTGGCGATGGAGCGCTTTAATTTTTATTTAGGTCATCAGGTTGCTTCTAAACCTGTGGAAGCAATTGTTGCTGCACTTTGCATTCTAGCAGCTACATGTGAATTTGGATCCATTGCTGATCAGTACTTCCGCAATCAAGTGATCATGCACTGCTATAATAAGAAGATTCAGGAGCAACTCCTGACACAAAAATCCTTAATTAAAGGAAGTGGTGGAGTGGCTAAAGGTTCATGTAGGTTGTTGAATGATGATAAAGATATTTTTTTTAAATGAAAGAGTGAGGCCAAACAATGGACAGGGAAGGAAAGCCAACATGATGAATCACTCTTGTTTAAAAGAACCCTCACTCACCAACCTAGTTGGTGACATGCTGCATCATTGGGTCCCCACTAGAGAGGCCGAGTGCCTCTCTGGTGTGCTACAAAGGCTGGTTACAGCGGAGCTGGTTTTTTCTGTGGTACGTGTGTGATTGTGAAAATAGTGGGTTTTAAAAGATGCCTCTGTTTATTCCCAAAACAGTTTAATGGTGGAAAACCAGGCAACAGTAAAAAAAGGTGAGTTGGATGTATTCTATCTGGCTAAATTGACCAGACGCATCCAATTTATCATAGTGTGCTAAAAGTGGTCGACTTGTTTCTGCTTCAAGGTGCTATTAGAGAATCTTTCATCGGGACCAATCCACCACTGCAGTATGCGCACCCTAACCTGTGGGGGATATATCGAACAAACTCACGCTTTATCCAATCAAAGCTTCATGATTTCCGAAAGCCGTTTAGGATCTATAAGAATAATCAGACATGAAAACATACACAACAATTCGCAGAGAGTATTTAATTATTAGTGTGTTTGAGCAACTTCAGTGTCTTTGTGCCTCATGCAGTTGTGTCATTGTGCTCTCCATAATGTGGTACATACCGCGATCAACCTCATCTGCGGTCTATGTGTCAGTGACAAATAAACACTAACACAATGTGCCAAACAGGTACATGCTAAGAGTGCTCATTCACTGTACGGCAGAAAATTACAGTGGCGCGCTTCTAGTCATGCACGCTATTCGCCAGCATTGCTGGGAAATTACTAGTTAAGAGAAGAACATGATTACACTGTCAGTACTCAAGAATAACTGGGACTCACGTTCACAGTAAGGTAGCAATTATGTAGGCAAGCATTTTAAAATGACAGAAAGCGTTAAAAGCATGGAAAAACAAGGGCTTACATGAAGTAATAGTAGACTTCACAACATGGGTCCCGGTGGGGGGCACTTGACATCAAGACAAACCCTATGAATAATGAAAGAAAAGTGAGTACGCAGGGCGCTCACTCAAGCGTACATAGCAGCCACATCAAGGGACTCCATGCTATTTACTTCTCTCAAGGTAAGCATCCGCTAGGCACCTGCAAATTGCCCTCCGTGGACCAGAATGTTAAAAATGAGTCCGCTCCACTGTAACCAGGCATTGTAGCCCCCCAGAGAGGCACTCGGCCTCTCTGGTGTGGACCCAATGATGAAGCATGTCATCAACTAGGTTGGTGAGTGAGGGTTCTTTTAAACAAGAGTGATTCCGTATGTTGGATTTCCTTCCCTGTCCATTGTTTGGCCTCATTCTTTCGTTGGTTTTTTATATTTATTAGGGGGACCAAGAGTGACTCCTCCATTTCCCTCTCTCTCTTGTTGTTATTATTTGATGATAATGATAATCACCTGGAGGTGGCCATCATTTGCAATTTTAACAAGAGTAAATTCAGTAAGGATGTCAACAAACCTTTTGGCTATAAAAATAATTGTTTCAGGTGCGAATCTGCTACACATGTTAAGAAAGGTAATTGTCCTGCAACTTTAAAGGAATGCTTCAAGTGTGGTAAAACTGGACATTTTTCTACGGTGTGCAGATCTCAGGGTAAGGTGAAATTAATTGAGAAAGATAAAGTTGATGGACAAGTCAGTCATGAGATCGAAAATCTAGTTCTGTTGGTGGGTGTGGAAAATACAGAACAATGTCTTTCTACTGCCGTAAATGACAAGTCTTCATTACCTCCTAGCGTGAAGTACTTATCAATGGAGTCAAGACATTGATATTGGTTCATCATTTTCCATCGTATCTGAAGGTCTCTTCAAGAAACACTGAGGTGGAAGGAAATTAGAAAAACATTGACATTAGGGCTTACGGTTACAGTGAAGTTCACATGAATATTTTAGGATTTTTTTGTGGCTTCTGTGACATATGAAAATAACACAATTTTAGGAAAGATCTATGTTGTGGATAAAAGTCACCTTGTTTTAGGATGGAGGCATCGGCGTATTCCAGGTCTAATTTTGGATCCATCTTCTGAAGTTCAAGTGTACTGTGTGGCCATACACCAAGGTATTGAAAGGACCATTGAACAATACAAAAATTATTTCAGAAAGGAATTGGGTATGGTCACAGGATTTTCTTATCAGATCAAGTTGGAAAAAGAAGCCTTACCATTTAGACATAGGTTAAGAAAAGCTCTTCTTAGTGTAGGAAAATATCTTAGTTTATTGCCTAAACAGTTGTTGGCTGAAGGTGTAATTGAACCTGTGGATTCTTCTGATTGTGCTTCCCCCATAGTTTTAGTCTAAAAAAAGTGATTCACTCAGATTATGTGCTGATTTGACATCGTTAAACAAATGAATAATCATTCATTGTCACCCTTTACTGAAATACAAGAATTGTTGGCACAGTTGAGTGGAGCGAAGTATTTTACTTTGCTAGATCTCAAATCTGCATATCATCCGATTATTCTAGAAGAAGAGTGTAGGCATTTTACCACGTTCACTACTCCTGACAGTGCTTTTAGATATACATATATGCCATTTGTGTTGACATCTGCCGCATCCGTGTTTCAAAAGTTGATACTTAATCTGTTTAGGAACATGAATAGGGTGATGGCATTCCAGGACTACATACTTAGCCTTGTGGATTCCGTAGAATCTCCTGACAAGACTATCAAAAGCACTGGCAGTGTTACAGGACAGGGATATGACTTTACAGATGAAAAAACGCTAATTCTTGACTCAAAAAGTTGCTTATTTTGGACATACCATTTCATCTGAAGGTATATCTCCCACGCACTGTTTGATACACGCCATTGGAAGAATGAGTGTTCCTACTGATAAAGATCAGTTAAGGTCTTACTTAGGGTTATGTGATTTTTATAAAAAATGTGTGTACAAGTTTTCCCATTTAGCGCTCCCGCTCAAGAACATACTGAAGAAGGGAGTTAAGTTCAGAGGTTGAGGGAACATCAAGAAGTGTATGAGATGCTTAAAAACTTAATTGTTAAGGCTTCACCATTTTCTCATTTTAATCAAAAGTTGCATTGCTATGTGTATGTTAGTGCAAGCTCCGAGTGGTTGGGGGTGATACTTACCCAGAATCGTCAAAAAACAGAAAATACTGTTGCCTTTGCATCCATACCCTTATCATCATCGGAAGTCAAACACTCCACTATAGAAAGGGAGGCTTTGGCATGCATGTGGGCTGTGGAGCATTTTAAAACATACCTGTGGGGTAGGGAATTCTCTAATAAAACTGACCCCAAACCCCTGTTGGCTCTGCTCAACAGCATAGGCACGGTTAGAGCATCTTCTCGCTTGGTTAGGATTTTCAGATATATGAATACACTTTTAAAACTGTTCATATCCAGGGATCTGTTAATTGTGTGGTGGGTTGTTTGTCCAGACTACCTAAATCTTCTATCAAACCAGTTACTGATTAGGTGGAAGATTGTGTGGTTGCAGTTATTTATGATGTGTTTACTTTTTATGATAATGATTTTTAAAAGGAGTCCCGGAGGTAAGTTATCTGGAGGATGGAGAGTTTATTACTAAGTGGAGGCCTCGTGAAAAGATGCTTCCACCATCTTAACGCCTTAACCGAGGCGTTTTTTCCGCTGCGGTGCGGGCGTTCTATTAAGTGGGCGAGGCTCCGTTGGCCGTTGGCCGACGGCAGCAACCGCAAGGTAATGCACGGAACGGGTTAATAGATATTGTGTAAGGTTGAGGATTGCATTTTAGTATCTGTGGATTTAATTTTTAAGAAAGAATGTGTTATTTCCCCCATGTGTATGCGTTTTAATATTATCAAGGTAGCAATTGATGGACACCTTGGTGAATCCCTTAACAAGAGGAGAATCAGAGAAACATTTTGGTGACCGGATTTGGACTCTCAAATTTCTGGATTTATAAAGCATTGTTCTGTTTGCTGTAACTCTTACAAAGCTTTAGTCACCTGTAAAGTGTCTCCTGTAACCGGGTCTCTAATAATGACACTGTCAGCTCCCCTCAACTGTACATTAACAGTTTTTCAAAGGGAAGCCCGGTCCTGCCCAAGCAACACCAATGCCTGCTCTCACCTCTAACAGCAATAATAACTCCATCTAAATTACCTCACAAATCTGACTCAAATGATCACCTCCTAGCGGACCTGTCCCTTTTCCTTAAAAACCCGCAAATTTCCCCTAACCCAATCCCGAATGTTATCAAACAGCAAGAAGTCCCTACAACTTCGAGCCTTTGGCCCAAACTATTTCAAACATTTCAACTTATAGTTACAGCATTAAATTACCATTCAGATAAACTGGACACGCAGGTCGATTTACTGAACACGCAGCAGTATTTACAACAGGGACCGACAATAAACTAGATAAATTGAATAACTTAATCATTGATGCTCAATCATCCTCAAAACTAGTACAGTCGGTTTGCTGCTGCTCACCCATTATTGACTCACTCTCTTCACTGCCAGCTGTTCTTTCCATCGTCATAGACGAGGTCAAGCAGCTGAAGGAGGGCGGCCCGCCAAAAAACCCACACAAACCCCCACAAACCTGTGCTCAGAATCTGATAGCTCCCGGACATCCTTCCCATCTGCGCCCCAGACAAGTGGGGAACAAGATCCCCAAATAGGCCATAGTAACAACCAAACAAAACCACCCCAACGCCGAACGCCCTCAGGGACACCAGTCTTGCTCCTAAATGGGCAAGCAAATTACACCAGCTCTAATGCGGGAGAGCAGCATGTTAGCCTGGCGGCTTCTGAATCCTCCAACTCTGAAATGCACTCTGTCCCTATGCCACCTCTTTCTAAGAGAGAGCGCAAACGCCAGCGCAAACAAAGAAATAAACTTAAAAGCAAACAAACATCTGCCCCTCAGAAATTATTTCCTGTCTTCTTAACGACATCTAAAAAGGCAGGTGTAAGCATTCCATCACCACCCTCAACTCGTATAAATGTCATTCATAGTGACTCAAAAAGGGGCTCACCCTAAGTCCCTGTCAAAAGCCCTCCAGAAGCGGTTGGGACCCAAGTATGCCATCCGGTCTAGCAGGGGCACCTGCACTAACAGCGGAACCAGATCTGCAGCTTGATAACGAAAAACTAAGGCCTCCACCCAATGATCCCTCCACTCTGAGGCTCATAGGCACGGAATCACATCCCCAATCAGCTCTTCAACCCCCCCAGCAGAGCAGGAAAAACTTAACATTGATATTATTCCTTTAAAAACAATCTTCATCCATAAACCAACACCTCCGCTAAGCAGGCAGGCCAAGAGGCCAGGACCTCAACACCAGTCCTTACCCCAACGAGGAGTAGATTTAGGGGCCCCACCCGACAAAGGCCCCCGCGCAATCCAAACCCATTGCCCCACGGGGATCAAAAGTGACTTAAAATATTCTTCTATCCTATTAGTCCCCGAATATAAATCAAGAGGGAGGCACAACACCCTCAACAGGTCAAATATTCTAAAACTAGTTAATGACATCCCGGGGTTTGAAGCACTATTATCGGACGACATAGACTCGATTGAATTCCTTCCCCCAAGGGGAACACAACTATTCGAGACAACCCTGGTGTCATTTAGATCACCCTTCTGGGCAGGAGTGTTCATGGATCACAAAGCCATCTTCCGGGACTGGGGCATCAGAATCCACCCCTACTCTACCCCAGGTTACCCCACAGCGTTATTAAAACAGCCAGGCGTAGGACCAAAAGCAGAAAGCCTCTCAGCTGGCAACAAAGCTAATCCCTACTCAATTCTAAAAAACACGCTGGGGATCACAGAAACACAGACACCCCTCTCAACTGGGGAACACGGCCCTGATAACACCCAACAATGGGGATGGTTTCCTGCTGCCCTGTCATGCGGGAAAGCAGTCTGACCACAGGATGTGCTCTCAGTGGACCAAAACCACAAAGCACCGGTACAACCACACCTCCAAAAATCTGCACCTCCAACCGTGATAAGGACAAAGACAGACCCCATTTTCACACTGTGTTCATGGAACATCAGTGGCCTCCAGCACAAAATAACCAATCCAGAGACACACTCCTTCATATACGGGCACGCACTAATAGCCCTGCAAGAACCGTGGGCCACCCAAAGCTCCCCAGTTACAGGGTTTATTGAATTATGGAAACCAGGAATCAGAGTCTGCCGCTACGGCAACCCAAAAGGGGGACTGTCAATTTATGTTTCAAATAATCTAAAAGGCCCGATTGTTCCACTAAATTTTGAGGAAGACTGGCTCCTTGGAGTTAAAATCAAATCATGGTCCAAGCAACGCTCGATCCTCCTCCTCCTCAATGTGTATATCAACCCAAGCACGTGGACAAAAAAGGGACATCTGGTACGCTTATCTATAATCATGAGCGATCTAGCCAGGGACCACCCCGATTCGGACTGCATGGTGACGGGGACTTCAACTACAATCTCTTCCAGGGCAAACCTGCAGACTAGACGGACTTTCCCCATTTACACTATCGGAGGTGCCAGACCAATCTAAGCCCCCAAACCAAGCCCACTGTGCCCTGGGTGACCTCTGCGTGTTACAATTCTATAGCGCCGGATACCTGGTAATGAACGGAAGGACACCGGATGACACCCCCCCAAATTGGACCTGGACTAACGGGCATAAGAAAACTTTTTTGGACTTCACCATCTGCAATTCAGACCTGTTCCATCATCTGGCCAGCTTTAGCATTCAACCACGACGGGAAAGCGATCACCGCCCACAGTTCATCACCCTTAACATAAAGCCGGAGTATCATACCTCTGCTCTAACCACTTGTACTAGGATCTACACGGAGAATCTGAAGCGCCTAAGATGGAGCTACGATATAAGTCCCAACATCATGAAGGCAACCTTGGCTCTTATCAATGGGGATACAGATCGGACGGCTTCCCCGATTGCTGTATGGACGACTCTTTGCTCACAACTGGTCAAGCCTTTTCCTGTTAAACAGCACCAACACAATGCAAGCTCCATCCGGCAGTTTTCACTCTCAATCCAGTCGAGGGCGCTGAAGAAAGTCAGGAACAATGCCTTGCGGGCACTCACAAAATCCCCAGGAAATAATGATCTCAGGTATGTGTACAAATCAGCGCAAAAATAATTCAGGATGGCCTCACAAAAAGACAAACGACTACATCTAAATCAATTCTGGGCCAAGCTTCTTTGGGAAAGCAAAAACCGCAATGCGAGAAATTGTTGGGCCTTGATCAACCGCTCTAACTCGGGGCCATCAAAAGCTAGGTCGGCAATTATAGAGGAATCAGACTGGGCCGCCTATCTGACTGAGCACTTTAGGTCCTCGTAGAGCACAGCGCCACTAGGAAGCAGCCCCCCCCAAAGAGGTAGAAGCGTCCCCAAGCATCTGCAGGCGCAAGAACACAATCTGTGTAGACTATCGTACAGATGATATCAAGATCACTGAAGAAATGGTTGCTAATGCTTTGTCAAAAGTAAGATCGGACGGGGCCCCGGGCCCAAACGGCTTGCCTCAGAGACTGTTTAAATCCAACATAGCTCTTTGGTCGGGGCACATAACCAACTTGTTTAACTTTGTGCTTAGAACCTCAACTGTTCCGGACTCCTGGCGTGGGGCAATAATCCACCCAATCCACAAATCAGGCTCCCGTGCCACTCCAAGCAATTACAGATTAATTGCCCTCCTTGACATCGAGGCAAAGCATTACGCAGGCATTCTTCTGAAGGAGCTGAAGGCATGGGCGGAACGGCGCGAACTGCTACCAATGAACCAAACAGGCTTTATTGCCAATTCAGGGACCCTGACCAATTTGTTTACATTGTCTATAATCATCGACAAAACGCTTTTATCACCTAGATCTGTGCACTGTTGTTTTGTTGATTTCAAAGCTGCGTTTGATCGGGTCCCAAGGGCAGCTCTATGGATAAACTGAAAAAATGGGGGATTCCTGAAAAACTTCTGGATGCAATAATCCAACTATACTCACATACTTGGGTCCAGGTGAAGCTGGGGTCGGGCACGCACCTCTCACGGAAAATCATGACAACCAGAGGTGTCAAATAGGGGTGCGTGCTGGCCCCCCTCCTTTTTAACCTGTTCATAGCAGATTTGTCAGTCACACTTGACGAAAAAAAACAGTCACCCCCCTAAGGTCAGAGGCGTACCAATAAGCAATCTTCTTTACGCCGACGATCTGGTTCTTTTTAGCCTCACACGGGTTGGGCTTCAAAGGCTTTTGGAAAGGTCACACAGCTACACAATTAAGAATTAACTCGAGGTAAACTTAAAGAAAACCCAAGTGGTGTCCTTTGGAAGGAAACGCAATGGCGGCGGTGTGTGGTCATATCACAATAAAAATCTAACAATAGGACGCACATACAAATACCTAGGGGTCCATTTCGATTATAGGGGTATAGTCTCCAAACAGCGCAACGAAATTGCAGTAAAAGCCATGACTCTACAGGGTACTTTATCTAAGCTCGCCAAAGAGCTGTCCGGTCTAACACGGTCATTTCTACTGGAAATTCTGAGAGCAAAAAGCGGACCTACCCTAACGTACGGGATCAAAATATTTAGGGGCAAGCTAAATACAACCCTGAACCAACTTGTGACCAAGATCTATAAAAAAGTCCTTCATCTGCCCAAATCTGCCTCTGCTCCCCAGATCAGGTTAAATCTGGGCTTATTAAATTATGAGGCTTCTAACACTGGCACATATTTAAATTTCTGTCATAAACTCAGAAAAGCAGCTAAAGGTAGAGTTTTTAGTTTGGTTGGAGATCAGTCAGAAAAACCCTGGGGGCTCGTATGGCCGCCTCTTTACAGACTCTATCCGCGAAATGGCGGCGGTGACCTATGGGCCCTCAACCCCAGCACGACCGCATTTAAAACCTGCATTAAAAAAAGCATCAGACTGTGCTCACTCATCATGGACAAAGCGCATCTCTGCAAACGCAGACACGCATGGTCAGTCATGAATTCCTATGGGCGCATATCTACCGCTACCTACCTCTCCTGTACTTATTCACTGCAATTAAAGCGGAGCTTTCTGGCCATAAGACTGGGGGTTTGGCGATTCTTAAAAGACCAGCCCACATGGCTGCGCTCCACGGAAGACCTAACATGTAGAGGGTGCGGCGAGACAACCGAAACGCTAGAGCACTTGGTTTGCTTATGTCCCGCACTTATGTCTCAACGCAGACGCAAACTTAGAGCAGAGTGGAACAGGTTGGGTGTTCGGACCTGTAGACAGGCAATTATCACCTCCGTGTGCCCAGAAAACATAGCTCTAAACATTGCCTTTACAATATACATTCGGCATGCACACCGCGTCTTTACAGCAAAGGCAGAAGGAAGAGTAACCCCCCGCTCTGTCTTGCCTGGTGGTCCAATTTAAGCTGTATTTTAGCCCTAAGTTTTAAGACAAAAAAAAATAACAATAACAGGTTTATAACTAGTCGCATTTTATCATATCAGTGTCATTGATTAGCGACCTATTTTCATGGACTGCGTTTTGGTTTCAGGGGCCATTTTTTTTTAAATTGTGGGGTTTTATGACTTTTTAGCTGTCAAATGTCAGTATATCAAATCCTCCTGCTCATTTATTAAGTGTTATTGTTGTCTATTACACAATTGTTCTAAATTTCAAGGTGCAACATAAATTGAGTAACAGGTGTCGGTCGATTTTACGGATCAACTGTGGCAAAAATATGTTTCGAAATGTTCTTTTTTTTTTTAAACTAATGTACCGACCTGAGGATTTACTGTGAAATGCTTTTAAGGATATTTTTCTTTTATCCAAATAAAGATTTTCTACCATAAGTGTCTCCTGGTATGTCTAAATGGCCAAATATACTATGGGATACGTTGGCCTTGGATATTTTAGGACCATAGTACAATCTGGCTAGGTGTAAGGTTTATGCCTTCATTTTGAATGATTATTTTTCTAAATGGTAAGAAGTAACATGGATGAAACAGCTCACTTTGGATAATACCTTGTTATTTCTTAAGGAATGTTTCTTTAAGGTGGAGTTACTGTTTTGCATCATCACTGACAATGGTAAACAGTTTACATCTGTAAAGTTTCAGAAGTTTATTAGAGACAATGATATCAAGCATTATAAAACCTTGCTATATGCACCAAACATGAATGGTCTCGCCAAGAGATTTAGCAGGATTATAGTGGAAGCTGTGCAAACCATATGGGCCAACAAACTCAATGTCCAAGACTTTTGAACAAGAAAAGTTCCTGCTTATGATCCCTGTTGGAGATGGCCTTTTTTCAGGGTTGTTTCCCAGTTTATTTTGCTTCTTCCTCCTATTTTTCCTGACTTGTTTTTGTTGGCTTTAGGACTATGGACCCTCTACCACTGCTGAATAAGTGCTAAAGTGCATATGATTGCTGTGTAAATTGTGATTCTGAATCCATGATTGGCATATTTGATTTACTGGTAAGTCCCTAGCAAAGGGCACTGAGTGTGCCAGAATATATAAATCAAACGCTGCTGGTGGCCTTGTAGTACTGGCTGTGCCCCCCACATGAGTAGCTCTCCAAAGATATCTCAGACCTGCCACTGCAGTGTCTGTGGATGTAGTTTTAAACTGCCATGTCGACCTGGAAAGTGCGCCCACTTGCCACGCTCCAACCTTCCCTTTTCTCACATATAAGGCACCCCTCAGGTAGACCCAAGGTATTCCCATGGGCAGGGTGCAGTGTATGTTAAAGGTAGGACATGTGCAGGTGTGTTTTACACGTCCTAACAGTAATATGCTGCCAATGTTGTTTTTCACTATTGAAAGGCTATCTGCCCTCTAGGTTAACATGGGAGTTGCTTTGTAACATAGTACAAGTATAACTTTCCATTGGGACAAGATAGAGAGTTGGAGTTTAGGTTCTCTCTGAGCTCAGAATTCTATAACACATCTTTATAGGGAGATGGTTTTTAAATTGTGTGTTTGAAAATGGCACTTTTACCAACTAGACATTTTTTTGTCTAACCCTTCTGTGTGCCTCTACTGTTTGTGTATTGAGGGTCTGGTTTTGGAGTGAAAGGGGCTGAGGATGTGCATTCACAGTAGACAGTCACAAGGGGAGTTGATGTGTGTCCTGCCTTTCCTGGGTGCCTCATAGCTGGGCTGAAGAGTCCTTGGTTGCTTTTAGAGTGGTTGGAAGAGGTTCACTTGCACCTGGGGCTGTGTATCCTTTGCACAATGCTGTCTCCACCTCCTGTTTTCATGCTGCGCCAGAGAAGACAAAACTGGTTTGGACTAGGCTCAGAGACCCTTTACACAAAGAGAACAAAGAGAAAAGGGGGTGTAAGTATTGGACCTTATACCCCATAGAATTTGATACTTCTGGAATTAAGAAGATCCTCTGCAAGGAGAACAGCTGGAAAGCTGTGATGAGGAGTACTGCCCTTTTGTTTTGTGTGCTTTGCAGGGTTGCCATGTAGTTGCTGCTACTGCCAAGGAGAAGACAAAGGACTGGATGTTACTGTGTATCCTGCGTGTGAAGTTTCTCTAAGTGCTTGTGTGTGCTTGCCTCCTGTTAACAAATCTCAGGGACACAAACGACTTCTTGCAATTTTGCTGGTGCTGCTGGACAGTTACAGGGCCTCAAAGGTGGGTTTTGCAGCTAATCTCTGCAATAATTCATGTGAAGCATTGTGAAACTTTGCAAAGCGCCTTGGAACCAACGCTGGACGATGCAAAGCCTTGCTAAACAGCTGAAAGCTTCTTTGAACCGACACTAGATTATGATTTGCATCGCCAATCCCACCAACAGCTGAAAGCCTCTCTGAACCGACGACAGATGCCACGAAGCCTCAAAGCATAGCCCCCAACACGGACGGCACAAAGCCTCACAAAGGAATGTATCACCTTTGGTGCATCACGCATCATACCTGTGCACCCAGATTTCCCACGCGTCACCCGCAGACCAGAATCATTTTGGATTTGAGCACCTCACTACCCCTAGAGTCCAGATTCGATGCATCACTTCTCCTGCATGCAGCAGAACTGTTTACTCGCCTCCCCAAGGTATGATGCATCACTGTGTTTTCTAATGCTTCTGTTTTCCCTGGCTGTTTGACCTTGTGAACTTGGTCGCACCTACAGGTACTTTGGTGTAAAATCATGCATCCATAGTTTTCAATGGACCAAGTTGCTTGAAAACTTAAAGGTCATATTTTGAATTGCGTATGTTGTATTTTTGTTGGTTTGGTCTTATTTGGTTTAGATAAAGACACTTTATTTTTCTAAGCTGGTGTGGTGTCCATTTGTGGTGTTCTCACTGTGCTACTGTGTGTCTGGTGCAAATACTTTACACATTGCCTTTGAGATAAGCCAGTCTTCTCATGCCAAGCTTCCAAGGGAGTGGGCAGGGGTTATCTAAAGTGTGTATTCCCCTTTCCTCGACTACAAGGAAGGGTTTCTATTTGGACTAAGGTGTATACCTCTGCCAACTAGAGACCCTCATTTCTAACAATTCCTCATCCAATTTATATACTGGGTTTTCCCCTTCTTCCATGCTCAAGGGTCGTATTCCATTCACTGTTTTGTCTCCTTCATGGCTAAAGAAGGCATTTCCTATTTCAGATATCAAAGCAATGGTCAAAGAGGTAAAGGTTAAGAGGGAGAGTGTCAAGAGTGACGAAGTTCTTGTTAGTTCTAAGGTGCAGTTAGGTGATTTGACAAGGATAAAACTTCCTTATCATGTACAACAAGAGATTGGAAATTTTCCCGAATCTTCAAGGTTGTGTGGGTTAGTAAGACCTCTTTAAAATTAAATAATGGTTCGTGGTGGAGCTTGAACAGGGTGGCTAAAGTTGATAAAGATTCCTACGTTTTTTAAAGTAATTTTGCTCATTCTGTTTATTGCTATATGGATGAAAAGGTTGTACCTGTTTCTTCATAATTTATTTCTCTTCCAGATCCAGATAGGGAGTTTATTCTGACGAAATCTCTGTGTGAAGCAGGTACTGATCATAAAAATGAGACACAAGTTGTCTCTGATTTGGAGTTTGAAATCATTGAAACCACCACTTCACCTACTTCACTTGATGATTCATTGAATGATGTAAATGTTGATTTTAACAATTGTCGCCCCAAGAGGGACAGTGTACTTCTAAAGAAATTTGATGATTTAATTTTAGAATAATCCCTTTGCTTTTAGCACTGCTCCTCTTTTAGTTATGGGTGTTTGTTTTTTTTCTTTTCTCTGTTGCTTTATTGGAGGGAGAAGATATGTTTTGATGTGAGCTAGTTCTAATTGCTTCTTGTAGTGCTTGTGCACGCTTGGGCACAGGCTGCACAATCTTCTCATTCCAAAATCCTTTACTGTTCCATTCATTTTAAGAATCTATTGTTTGAACCCCTCTGCAGTTTTTCTCTGGCCACCATTCCTGCTGGTCAATGCCTCTGCTGCTGAGGATACTGTATACAATGAAAGTATTTTACTTCATACCTGATTCCATCCGTCTCTACTACACATCGCAGGGCCACTCAAGGTGGCCTTGTGTGGCTTGTTAAATTTCATCTAGGCTTTGCGTCACCCTTGTGTTACCTTGAGTGGCACAAAGGCGACACACAGCTTTGTTAAATATGCACCAAGGTACTTGACAACATCCCTGAGCAGTTTTGCACCACTT
Organism: Lissotriton vulgaris; assembly: GCF_964263255.1. NCBI lineage: Eukaryota > Metazoa > Chordata > Amphibia > Caudata > Salamandridae > Lissotriton > Lissotriton vulgaris. Next base: position 334,736,947 of record NC_141685.1, read on the forward strand.
TGCAGACAGTATTAAACCACCGACCTTGAGCCAGCATCTGCCCAGTCTCCTACCTACAAAATGTCGTTTTTGCCAATGTCATTTTTGCACTGGTAACTACTGGAAATGTTACCGCACAAGTGCCTCCTGCTGATGCAAATTTGCTTGGAATTAGTGCACATGGCTGAACACTGATGCAACTTACGTGATCCAACAGCGCATGTTCAACTAGTCTAATTGGAACTGGGGCTGACGTAAACACTCCAATACCTTCGAGTCAAGTTTGCGGTATATAAATCTTTTTTCAAAAACAAAAAACATTTTGATATATCTTCCAGGTTAAAGGGCCAACACATCCTTTAAATGGACAATGCTTGTCTTTGAGTGTCCTGAAGATATGCATGGAGTGAAATTTCGTTCACATAAACAAATGATGGCAATAGAAGTAAGCTTATACTCTGCCTCCCTCGGCTAACAAAGTGGGTAACTCAATTATCACACACAGCCTGAAATGGCCAATCATAATGGCTGCTTCAAGTCTGTGCCTGTGTTTACTTCTCCAGAAACGAGCTCTTCTGTTTTCTCAGCCACAAAGGACCATGTGAAAAAGTAACATTTAAAACAAGAAACACTGTGACAGGAGGTAATGAAAGATGACTGACACAGCCCAGATGAAAGAAAAGGACATGCCATGTAAACGACAGATTTGACCCCAGATGTGGAATGATGTCATGGAATAGATTTGACAAGCTGAGGTTCAGGAAACCTAATCTGCTCGATGCTTTGGGAGTTTTCATTGTTTCGCTTAGTAAAGTTTACACAGCGGATCAGTTACCATGTAATGTTTCATAGGAGAAGTTTAGATGATCTGACAACCGATCTGACCCATGCCATTTCACTTTCAAATATACATAACTCTGCACACACAAACACCTCAGACACGCCACACACAAAGCTCGCGAGTAGACTACACACTCCAGAATATACGTGCAAAGATAAACAGACCCACACGACTCTCTCTTTTGCAAACATAAGCACACGTTGCCTCCTATCACAGGCACGCTTAACGCACAGCCTAAACATATGTACACCGAGAACAGATACAGATGCATGGTTACCCACATGATATGCAAACTTCGAAGCATACATATTGTCATATGCCTAAAAAAACATCCACACCACTCACAAAAATAGCAATGCAAAGCTCAGTCATAAATGCATACCCCCCATCAATACAAACAAATCCATCACATACATACAGTGGCGGTTGCGAGCTGCAGAAATTGGTGCTACAGCTCAGGGGAGGGAGGGTCGGGATAATAATTGTTTTTCAAACGTACTTGCAGCCTGACTTCTGCGCCTCTTCAGACGATACTCACATAGGTTCCCAGCGTCCCCTGGTATTACCCAGCATAAGAGAAGCTAAGTGATTGGGCGGAGAGGACTGGTTCCATATTCCAGCAGGGACTGGGATCCTCTGCTCCTGAGCCCTGCCAATATCTCCATCAATAGCATGGAGATATCCAAGTGCGCATGTCACTTTGGCCATCCTAATATGGCCAGCCAAACCGACATGCGCACTGGCAGTACCCTGAGCCCACCACTCCTTCTGCTTCTGATGGCTTCGGCGGCAGCTCTGGAGTGCAATACAATGACAATAAAGCAGCTTTATTAACTGATTTATTATGATTTTATTTTAAAGGCGTCTTCTGGGTCTAGCAGTGGGGCAACGCTCCCCTACCATAACAGAGGAGCCGCCCCTGCACCCTCTCCTTGCAGACACTCTCACTCTATCTCGCTCATCCATGCAAAACTCAACATACATTCATACGAATCTCATGAATGCATTTCTCACATATGCAAATCTCACACATGCTCAAACACACACATTTTCACTACAGACAAGAACCAAAGCATACGCAGAGAAATAAGCTGTACCTATTCACTTCCCAACCATTTTTAGGTCTTGCCCACAGCCAGATTCAGCTGTCTGTTCTTGAAGACCTGTTACCTTCAGCACCCACAACGGGCTTTGGATTAGCCCTTGCTCTTGATTTGAAGGCTATATTGTCTATCCTGTCCCTTTGCTCCTCAGCAGATGTATTTTCCCCCTGTTCTTGGGTTAGGCCCACTCCTGCAGCATTTCTACCTTACATCGCTTTTGATTGGATGAATTGTATCCTTCCACTGTGGACATGAGAGGACGAATATTTCTTTTTCTTTCAGCACTCTCTGCAGCCCAACTTTCTTCACTTTTTTTCTTAGTTTTCCATCTTATTATTTATTGATGTATTTTTATACGTGTTACTATTTCATTTTTTCCAACGACCAAGGATCTGCAGACTTCTATTGTATCATTCATTGTTGCAATGGGCTCCTCTCACACTATCATTCCTCACCCTGTGTTCCCCGTGTGTACTTTTAAGGTTTTAGGTGTTGTCAATAAGTTCTGCAAGTGATTTTGCTGCTTCACACTGTTAAGGGTAGTTTACTTGTCCCCATTTTTGCCACCTTCTTCGAGTGGTACATTTTGTTATGTTGTGCAGATTTCTAGAGAGCACTATCACCTGGGAGGGTATTCTTGCACTGAGCAGGGGTGAGCATAGCCAAACCTAGGGCATAGTGGGACTATTTGAAAAACTAGATCTTCAGCTTCTTGCAAAATTCAAGAAGTGAGGTGGAAGCTCTCATGCGTGGTGACAAGTAATTCCATGCTTTAGGAGCCATGTAGGAGAAGGCTTAACAGCTGGATCGATGGAATGTGTGAAAGTAGGAGTCTGGACAAACAGAGGCATCTGGAAGGTTTGTGAAAACAGATGTGATTATTAAGGTATGCTGGGCCAGTGTTATGTAGTGCCTTGAAAGTATGGGATAAGCACAACAAAATAATTCCAAGGTTGTTACTATGCATGCCTGAGCAGGCACATGCATGCACACACACAGTGGGCATCTACAGAGTTTTTTTTTATTTAGGCAAAATCATCAAAGAAAGCCGCTGCAGATGTGTGTACATGCACAGCATCATAGGGGAATTAATTTTCTTAAAGAATAAGAAAAACATTTCAAGATGCCACCACTGATGCTTGTGCATGCACAGCTTACATCTTGGCATGGTTTGTCGTGTACTCCCAAAAAAATCATAATGAAATATTCACTGTGAATGCATTCATAAGAATGGCTGCCAATCCATTCTATGCTATCTATCAGTTTTGAAAATCACGTGGCTACCCAGCACCGGGCTTCTTAGCGCTCACAGAGTTAGCTAGAGTGAAATAGTAAGATAAAAGTTTAAAAGAGGTACGCTTTTATTTTCTTTATAAAAATCATATAATTGTCTTCTATGCTCAGGCTAGCGAGGCAAAGAGTTCCAGTGCTTCGGTGCAAGAAATGTAAAATAACAAGTTCCACTTCTGGCTTTTTAGACTCTGCAAACAGTAAGAAGCTCTAGATTGTTGGGTGTAAGAGCCCTGTTGGTGTGCTATGGGGTGATCAGCTGATGGAAAATGTGTGGGCCACCAGGGTATTTAGCATGATAGGTAATTCAGAGTGCCTTGAATTGTACTCTGCAACTTATGGGCAGCTAGTGCAGGGTTTTAAGTGCTCCGCCAATTGACTGCGTTTTGGGAATGTCTAGCAATATTTGTGCCACATAATTTTGGATTATTTGGAGATTTTTTAGCGACTGAGGTGTTGAGGCGGGAAAGGATTAGTCCTTGGATCACCGTTCTTCTTGACTCCATCGGAAGCCATTTCAATGCCTTCCTCAAGGCTCTCAGGGGGCTGAAGTAGTTGCCCACCACCATTTTTACTTGGGACTCTATGGTGAGCTGCTTGTGTAAAGGGATCCCTAAGATCCTGACCTCCGTCTTGCGGGATGGATGTTCTCCTAAGGAGGGTGGCCAGGTAATCTGTTCCCAGAGTGTAAGGTTGTTGCCGACCACCATAACCTCTGTTTTCTCCCTGTTCAGTATTAAGCAAATGGCTGCCATCCAAGTGGAAGCCTTCTCTATACAGCTTTTAAGAATCATAGAGATGGAGCCCTTATTAGACGATAGGGAGACAATCAGCTGGGTATCGTCCTTATAAGATACAATAGTAAAGACAAATGAGCAAATGATACCAGATAAAGAGAAAACCTATACATCAATAAGTGTGGGGCTCAAGGAAGAACCCTGAGGTACTTCACACTTCAGCTGATCACTCACCGTCTGAAAAAAAACAGGCATTGGCAAAGTTAACAGTTCTCACTGATGATAGCTATTGGGTTCGCCAATATTTGCTTGCTCTTTCTCTCGCACACCTGCACACATAGACACATATATGAACATGCTTTATTTTTGAGTAAATACATCACCCATAGTCTCAGACACACATCTCACACAAATTCACAAATGCACATTAGCATCTTACACCCCATACATTGAATATATGCTAAAGAAGACTGATCGCTAGACTGTTTGATGAGTTTCTTATTTTTTTGTGTGGATTAGTTGAATGCTTGTTGTGCCCTCTCAGAGTAGTACTCCACAATTTCCAGGTCAGATATTTTAGGCTGTACTATTTTAATGCTAGTCTGCTGCCATGCCCTGTATACAGCTGTTGCACACTGATTGCAGCATGGACCTAATGACATGACAACTGCCAATACACTAGTCAGTCATGCGGAACATTCTAATTATCAGGACCGTCCATAATTTTGGAGTGTGTTGGTGTCCTTATTATACTTTGTTACAAATATTGCTATGGTTATAGATAATCACTGACTGTGTGGTAACTAATTTATAAGAACTCGTCCACTTGGTGGTCTTTGATTTTTTTAATGATTAAATGTTCTGTATTTGTTGTATGGAATATGTTGTAATATATATACATATATTTTTTTTTTTCACTGAAAAAAACACAGGTTTGAGAGACGTTATAGTTAGGAATTCGCATTTAAAAAACCGAAGCAATTAACTGAAAAAAACAGGTTTCAGGAACATTATAGTTAGGAATTAGCATTTAAAAAACCTTAGAAATTCACTGAAAAACTAAAGGTTACAGAGACGTTATAATTAGGTTGACATTTCACTCGTACAAAACCTGAGAAATTCAGCCATTATAGTTAGCTGAGCTAACTACAACTCGCGCCCCGCAATGCACTGCTGATGACATCACATATTACATCACTCATGACATGGCAAGTGACATCACTCATGACATCAGCGATGACATCGCAAATGTCATCCATGACTACCTACTGGCAACCGCAAGTAGGATATATATTTTTTTTCTTTTGTAAACTAGGTCATACCTATAACTATAGCTACTTTTCCTATGTAAACTAGGTCCTACCTATAACAGCTATAGTTATAGGTAGGACTTAGTTTACATAGGAAAAGCATTTTTTGTTTAGCCAATAAATTTGGCGCAATTTGACAAATCTTCCCTTAATTTTCCAAATCAGTCAGTTCAGCTCGTGGCTTGAAAGTTTTGAGGTGATTCGTCATGCGGGGGGGGGGAGAAAAAGAGGGGTCCCAAACCCAATTTTCCACATAGAATTTCTCATAGGGATTTTAGACATGACTACAACCTGAATCGCTGAACAGAATTACATCAAATTGGGAAAAAAGGTAGCTCTTGGTCCAGAAACTGACCTTTTTGTGAACTGTTGTAAATCCATCCAGTAGTTTTTTTAAACATAAAGGGAAAACTAAATCTGTATACCTAGGGATGAGGATCCTCCGAGGATCTGACAGTCTGCGTGTTGAAATCTGATTAGCTGCATATACTTCAACCAGAAAGTGTTGGCAGGCATTGTGAGTCCCAGAAAAATGTATGAGAAAAAGGAAAAGGGGGAGATAGGAATATCCTGATCTCTTACCTCTGGTCCTGGCCTGGGGTCCCCCTGGGACACGCCAGGGCTAAAAAGCATTTTTGTTTTTAATTTTCAACTAAAATTGCAATGGGCCAGTGACTTATGCAGAAAAAAAACACAGACTCCTGCATTTGTTTTGAAATGAGCCCCTGGGTGACACAGGAGTCAGGGAGCCAGCAGGGAACATGGGGGCATTCAGGCTTCACCGGCGGTCTCTAATGGTACAGACTGGGTGCCCTGGGTGGGCTACAAGGCAACCAGCATTTCAAGGCCTGGCCCAGGGGGATAGAGTCCCTGTGGCCAAAATCAGCCTGAGGAGAGTGACCATGTGCGTGGCCCTCATCATTGAATTATTGCCAGGCCCCGGGGATTGGGTCCCCGGGCCCCAATTTAGACCAAGGAGGGGGGCTGCGTGGCCGCCCACCCCATTCACTTGTGTCCAGGCCCGGAGGGATGGGGTCCCAGGGGCTGAAATCCATGCATGCCCAAATTAGTTCCGTTGTGTCCTCTTGTTTTTCTTCCCTTCGCCTTATCCGTAAGATCTCCCGGTTCTTTTCTGTTGACGCCCTCAAAACCATCATCACGGCCTTGATTACATCCCGCCTGGATTATGGAAACGGCTTGTACGTAGGCATTCCTGCCTACGAGACTCGCCGTCTCCAAGCTATCCAAAACCAGGCGGCCCGCCTCATCCTTCGTCTTCCTAAATCTGCCCACATCTCCCCGGCCCTTAAGACCCTCCATTGGCTTCTGGTTCACCTTAGGTCCCAGTTCAAACTTGCCTGTTTGGCCTTTCGGGCGCACTCTCGCTCTGCCCCGCTTTTCATTAACTCTTTAATCTCTTCCCATGCCCCCAGCCGCTCTCTTCGCTCTTCTTCCCTTTCCCTTCTTCACGTCCCACGCTTTCGCAAATCCCGCACCGGGGGCACCCGATTCTCCGTGCGGGCCCCTCAGATCTGGAACAATCTCCCTCTTTCTATTCGTTCTATCCCTATTTTTTCCCACTTTCGTAAAGCCCTCAAAACTTTTCTTTTCCTTCAGGCCTTCCCCGGTTAAATTCTCTGGGATCCTCTGTTTATACTGATTTGCCCCGAGCGCCAGGAAGCCGCTTGGCCGCAGTGCGCTTTAGAAATATTTTTTTCATTTCATTTCAAATCAGCCTGGGGAGGGGAGCCGCGCACCCCTCCTCTCCTTCTAATAATTGTCCGGGCCTCCTTGTAACCTTGTTTGGTGGAGATTTACCTCTTTATAGTCTTATTGTCCTCTCTATAGGAGGATTCATCTTATCATAGATTTCTGGATAAAGATTCACAAGGAACAATCACATTGCGAAATGCACACAAGGTCACCCGAGACATTTCCTCCAAATCAGTCAGTTCAGCTCGTGGCTTGAAAGTTTTGAGGTGATTCCTCATGCGGGGGGGGCGAGAAAAAGAGGGGTCCCAAACCCCATTTTCCACATGGAATTTCTCATAGGGATTTTAGACATGACTACAACCCGAATCGCTGAACAGAATTACATCAAATTTGGCAGAAAGGTTGCTCTTGGTCCAGAAACTGACCTTTTTGTGAACTGTTGTATATCCATCCAGTAGTTTTTTTAAACATAAAGGGAAAACCAAATCTGTATATCTAGGGATGAGGATCCTCCGAGGATCTGACAGTCTGCGTGTCGAAATCTGATTAACTGCATATACTTCAACCAGAAAGTGTTGGCAGGCATTGTGAGTCCCAGAAAAATGTATGAGAAAAAGGAAAAGGGGGATATAGGAATATCCTGATCTCCTACCTCTGGTCCTGGGGTCCCTCTGGGACACGCCAGGGCTAAAAAGCATTTTTGTTTTTAATTTTCAACTAAAATTGCAATGGGCCAGTGACTTCTGCAGAAATAAAAGCACAGACTCCTGCATGTGTTTTGAAATGAGCCCCTGGGACCCCTGAGGGATGGGATGGGGTCCCAGGGGCTGAAATCAGCCTGGGGAGGGGAGCCGCACACCCCTCCTCTCCTTCTAATAAATGTCCGGGCCCCCTTGTAACCTTGTTTGGTGGAGATTTACCTCTTTATAGTCTTGTTGTCCTCTCTATAGGAGGATTCATCTTATCATAGATTTCTGGATAAAGATTCACAAGGAACAATCACATTGCGAAATGCACACAAGGTCACTGGAGACATTTCCTCATGGGTCATTACGCAGATGTATTGTAGAATACGCACTGGACATTTACCCAACGAGGTAGCAGTTTCCTATTGACCCGAGGTAAATGCTCCACGTGAGTAGATATTTTGTTGGATAAAGGGGTAGTTGCAGTTCTGTTTGTGACCCAGTAACACAAACAGTTACTGGCACATCCACAAAAATACTTAGACACCCACTCACACACTCAGGCACTCACACATCCAATGATAGACCCAATGACAGACGCACTCACACAACCACTCACAGACCGACTCAGACACTCTCACATGCACTCACAGACCCAATCAAACACTCAAGTCCCACTTACAGACCCACTCAGGCACTCTCACACCCACTCACAAACTCATGCAGCCACTCAAAAACCCACTCAGACACTCTCACAGCCACTCAGATACCCAATCAGTCACTCGTGCACCAATCACAGACCTACTCAGACATTCATGCACCTACTTACAGAACCACTTATACTCTTGCACACCCACTAAAAGACCTACTCATAGACTCATGCACCAACTCACAGACCCACTCAGAGACTCACACACCCGCTCAGAGACCAACTCAGAGACTCATGCACCCACTCCTACACTGACTTAGAGACTCATGTAACCACTCACAGACTCACTCACACACTCCTGGAGGCACTCACAGACCCACTCAGACACTCTCTCACCCACTCATAGACCCATTCAGACACTAACTCAGACACCCACTTAGATACTCAAACACCAACACACAGACCCACTCAAACACTCACGCACCCACTCACAGACCCATACAGCCCTTCATGCACCAACTCATAGACTCACACAGCCACTCACACCCGCAAAACCACTCACACACTCTGTCACAGACCCATACAGCCACTAACATATTCAGTCACCGACCTGTACAGCCAGTCACACACATAGAGTCTCAAAGGTAACAGGTTGCAGTTAGGAAATAACATTTAAAAAGCCTTCAAAATTCACTAAAAATACAAGGGTTACAGGGACGTTGTAGTCAGAAATTAACATTAAAAAACCTCCGAAATTCACTGAAAAAAGCTAATGTTATAGTTAGGCTCAGATTTCACTCACACAAAACCCTAGAAATTCAGCAGTTATAGTTTCCTGAGCTAACTATAACTTACGCCCCCACAATGCACAACTTATGATGCATATAGCAGTGTCTGAACTGTGGTGGCAAAGTGAGCTAAAGAATTATGATTGAGTCAACCCAGATCTGTGACTGGGGGTGAGTGTTTGAAAAGTTCAGCACTCCGTCCATCATCTCCTTGGGTTTGATTTGATCGCCCTAAGTTGGCAGGGTTATGCCCAGATGTGGGTCCTTTGCTCACTTTGCCACTGGATTCATGCTAGCCTAGCTCATGAGGGCTGTTAGCCCGACACCAGTCCTAGGATGCTTGTTTCCATTCTAGGGAAGACATGGCTTGGCAGTTTGGGCTGGACTGTTCCCACGAGGCAGAGGGTCAAGACTTATTTGCATATAGCTGTGTCTGAACTGGGGTGGCAAAGTGAGCTAAAGAAAGATGATGGATTCAACACAGATCTGTGACTGGGGGTGAATGTTTGAAGAGTTCGCACTCCGTCCATCATCTCCTTGTGTTTCCTTTGTTTACCCTAAGTTGGCAGGGTATGCCCAGATGTGGGCCCCTTGCTCACTTTGCCACTGGATTCAAGCTACCATGGCTGATGAGGGCTGTTAGCCCAAAACCGGTCCCAGGATGCTTATTTCTGGTCCAGGGAAGACATGGCTGGCTTGGCACTTCAGGCTGGACTGTTCACATGAGGCACAGGATCAAGACTGATTTGCATATTGCTGTGTCTGAACTGGGGTGGCACAGTGAGCTAAATAATTATGATGGATTCAACCCAGATTTGTGACTGGGGGTGAGTGTTTGAAAAGTATCAGCACTCTGTCCATCATCTACCTTCGTTTGCTTTGTTTGACCTCACACATACATCACTCATGACAAGGTCAGTGACATCTCTGATGACATCTCAAGTGACTATTACCTTTGTTTTTTCTTTGAATGTATATTTATATATTGCCTACTGGCGGTTGTCTTTAGGTATTTATAGTTAGAACCATGTTTCCATAGGAAAAGTATTTTTTGACTTGCCTATATGATTGGCGCTGTTTGACGAATCTTCGCGATTTTTTTTATAAGTGTGCAGCGATTCTAGTTGTGCATGGAAAGATTTGGTGCTCTCAGTCAATCAGGGACCGAAAAAAGGGGGTGGGGGCTCAAAAAAGTGTTTTTCCAATGTTCATTTCCACAGAGATTTTTGGACACAACTACAGCCCAAACCGCTGGATGGAATTAAACAAAATTTGGCAGAAAGAACAGTTTTTGTTAGTTGGTGTACATCCAGTTAGTAGTTTTGGGGGTGTAAAAAAAAGTATATTCATTAAAAAGAAAAGGTGGCAGGGTAGGAATACCCTTACCCCTATCTGTGGTCCATCTGTGACCCCGACAAGGCCAAAAAGCAATTTTTAAAAAATAATTGTCATGGGAAAGTGATGGACCCACGAATCTGCAGCAAAACTTAAACTAAGGCAAGCTCAGTCTTGAGCACTTTTTTACATTATAACCCCCTGGGTGGGCCAGGTGCCAGGGACATGTGGAGATTTTTTTTTAAGAGAAGGAGGTGCACAGATCCCCCCTCCATGGGCTTAATTATGTCCTGGGAGCAATCATCTTCCCGGGGTTTCATTTTAATAGTGAAGGGGGGCTGCTCGGACCCCCCAAACCCCAGTGACCACCCCTTCTCTGGGGCTATAAATACATTGACTAAGGGGGGCCAGGTAGAGTCCCCTGAGCCCCTAGGACCACCACCTCTCCGGGGCTAAATGCTAAGAAATGGGAGGCTTCTCAAACCTCCCTAAGCTCCGGGGATCACCACCTCCCAGAGGCTATAAACACATTGACTGGGGGGGCACACAGGCCCCCCTGAGCCCTGGGGCCACCACCTCCCCGGGGCTAAGTTAAATATGAAGCAGTGGGCGATGCAGACCCACGTACCTCAGGGGGCACCACCACCCTAGGGCTTTTATTTTTTTTTAAAAGAGGATGGGCCCTGACAGGCTATACCTGCCCACGGGGACCACCACCTCTTGGGGGCGGCCCATGCACATAGAAGGAGGGGGGTTGCACATCCCCCTTCTTGAGCCATACATGGCCCTCGGGACTGCCACCCCCAGGGCTGGCTCCTGCCATGTTTCGTGGTGCCAACCCCCAGGACATAGCTGTTTATTTTACTTGGCATGAGCTTTGACAGCTCCCATCAAGCAAAGCAAACATTTCAGTTCCAACGGGCAAGAGCTCTCAAAGTGCTCACACCCACAGAAAGCAGAGATGCAGGCAGGGAAGAGATTAAATGATAGCTCCGACATGGAGGGAGCTGCTTTTTCCAGCAGCTCCATCTGTGCAGCAGCAATGCAGGCTCCCGCAGGTGGTGGGGACTCTGATGGGACCATGGAGGCCTTAAGTCTCCCCCTGCTGGCCCGGGGAAAAGAGCAGAAAGAGGCTAAAGCAAGGTCATAAGCGAGCAGAAAGAGTCAGAATAATGGTGAGAAATGAACAGAAAGAGGCAGAATAGAGGTCAGAAATGAGCAGAAAGAGGCAATATAAAGGTCAGAAAGGAGCAGAAAGAGCAAAATAAAAGTGATAAACGAGCAGAAAGAAGTAGAATAAAGGTCAGAAAGGAGTAGAAAGAGGCGAAATAAAGGTGAGAAACAAGCAGAAAGAGCCAAAATGGAGGTCAGAAACCATGAGAAACTAGCAGAACGGTGAGAAATTAGCAGAAAGGTGAGAAATTAGCAGAAAAAGGCAGAATAAAGTCAAAACCGAGCAGAAGGAGACAAAATAAAGGTGATAAGTGAGCAGAAAGAGGCTAAATAAAGGTGAGAAACTAGCTAAAAGAGGAAAAATAGAGGTCAGAAACCAGCACCAATAGGCAAAATAAAGGTGAGAAACGAGCAGAAAGAAGCAAAATAGAGAATCCGCACCAAAGGGCAAAATAAAGGTGAGAAATGAGCAGAAAGAGGCAAAATAATGATCAGCAACAAGCAGAAAGAAACAAAAGAAAGGTGAGAAACGAGTAGCAAGAGGCAGAATAATGGTCAAAAAGGAGCAGAAAGAGGCAAAATAGAGGTCAGAAACTAGCAGAAAGAGGCAGAATAAAGATCAAACACAAGTAGAAAGAGGCAAAATATAGGTATGAAACGAGCAGAAGGGACAAAATAAAGGTCAGCAATGAGCATAAAGAGGTAAAATAAAAAGGTGAGAATCAAGCAGAAAGAGGTAGAATTAAGGACAGAAATGCAGAAAGAGGCAAAATAAAGGTCAGGAGTGAGCAGAAAGAGGCAAAATGACAGGCAAATGAGCATAAAGATGCAAAATGGAGGTCAGAAAGGATCAGCAAGAAGCAAAATAAAAGTCAGGAGTGACCAGAAAGTGATAAAATAATGAGCAGAATGTGCAGAATGATAGAGGGCATGACTGAGGAATGGAGAAGCAGAAAAATAAGCAGAAATGAGAAGAGGAAGCACAAAACTGTAGGCAGCAGAGGGAAGAAGACTGCAGGCAAGCTGGACAGGAGGGCTGACACTGAGGGAGCTGGCACAAGGACCTGCTCCCGAGTGCCATCCTTTTTTACTGTGCACTAACTAACAGATGCACTCATGCACCCACTCAGAGACCCACTAACACACTCATGCACCCACTCATAGACCCACTCAGAGACTCATGCACCCACTGACAGACACATTCAGTCACTCATGTTCCCACTCACAGATCCATTCAAGCACTCATTCACCCACTCAAAGACCCACTGAGAGACTCACACACACACACACACACTCACATACCCACTCAGAAACTCACTCACACACTCATGCATCCACCCACAGAGCCACTCAGAGACACACCCTCTCACAGGCCCACTGAGACACTCATACACCCACTTACAGATCCACTCACACATCCACTCACAGACCCACTCAGAGATTCTTGCACACTCTCATAGTCTACCCAGATACTCATCCACCCACTTATAGACCTACTCAGACACTCATTTTCCCATTCATAGACCCACTCAGAGACTTATGCAACCACTCACAGATCCACTTAGAGAGACATGCACCCACTTACTGAACCACGTGGACACTCACTCATCCACTCAGAAACTCATACAGCCACTCACAAACTCACTCAAACACTCATGCACACACTCACTCACTGACTAAGAGGCTCATCCATCCACTCACAGACCTTCGAAGACACTCATGTACCCACTCACAGACCTAGTCAGAAACTCACAGACCCACTCTGACACTCATGCACTACTCACAGACTCACTCAGACACTCACAAATCCAGTCACAGACCCTCTCAGGTACTCATGCATTCACTCACAGACCCACTCAGAGACTCATGCACTCAATCACTCACAGATCAAATTATAGACTCGTGTACTCACTCACAGACCCTCTTATGCACCACCTCACAGACCTACTCAGACATTCACACACCCATTGACAGACCCACTCTAACAGCCACTCACAGACTTACTGAGACACTCATGCACTCACTCATGCACTCACTGCTAAAGGTTAATGGTTAGATTTAGAAATAAAATTTAAAAATCCCTAGAAATCTACTTAAAAAAGCTAAAGTTAGAGAGACATTATAGTTAGGAAACAACATTAAAAAACCTTCGAAATACCTTGGAAAAAATGTTACAAGGACATTATAGTTAAGAAATAGAATTAAAAAACCATAGAAAATCACTGAAAAAAACAAAGATTACAGAGACATAGTTAGTCTCCGATTTTCCTTGTACAAAACCAGTGAAATTCAGCAGTTATAGTTAGCTGAACTAACTATAACTTACTCCCCCCAAATGCACGGCTTATGACTTCACATATTACATCACTCATGACATGGTCAGTGACATCTCAGTGACAAAAATCATGTGTGCAATCACACATAAGGGGTGCATTTAACACCCACGTTAGACTGCTGATTCAGGTGCCTGGGTCAGAACTTAGACGCCGGCTGGAATATTGGTCAAGTCAAAGGAAGCTTTTTCCAACCAGGTTTAACCCAGCACTTCTTTCAGACCATGACCCCTTATTAAGGGGGTTTATTTTAGCCAATGCCCATCTAAAAATGTTCATAGAGAAAGTTAGTAATGTTTTATAGGGCTGTGCAAAAGTTCTTTTACGGGAGCATAATTTTGCTAATTTTGCATCACGCTTCTCTTGTGAAATTTCCAAAATTATGCTATTACACCATGTCACATAATTAAACACTGATCATGGCATATATTTTATGTGTGAACAGGAACAACACGAATGAGGACTACATTTTTTAATTTTTCTGTAGGTGTGCCAGAGGCTCCAGAGAAGCGCATGTTAACAGTTGTTCCCACTGGCTTTTATTGGAACAGTTAAACCATTTTTTCCACTTGGCCTGTTTTGCTTTTGTGTGAATCCAATTTGGTTAGTACCTACAGGTCTCTTTTTTAAGAATTTTCGGTACATTCACATGGGAATAAAGCCTCCTCCTGAATTAAAACATATTCCTTGTTTGTTGAGCAGCAATAGATGTATGAAGAGGTTTGAAGTGAGGATGAAGTTACCAAATATTAATAACATTTGAGCAATATATGTAGGAATCTGGGAACTCTGTACTAAAACCTTTCTTGTGACTGATCCCCAGTATGGTGTCATTGACAAAAGGTGCTCTTTGCAATTGTTGGCTGTCCTCCAATCCAGAATAACGTTGAATCGTCTCAAGAGTTAGCAACCGGAAGCAAGTTGCTATTGCACCACCAGAATAGTGATTTACTAAAACCTAGAATTTTGGAGAACATTGCGATTCGAAAGCATGTTTCTTATTTTTCTGTCATATCCAGGCAAGTTAGCCTCTGGTGTTTATTGGGGTTGTATTCGCAAAGACACTTTTGAATATTGCCTCCTACCTCGAACTTCAAACTCTCATGCCTTCATCCTCTTGTGCTGATGATGTGCATTCCTTTGTGTTCTTATGAGTCTCGTACTGTGAAATACTGTAAGTTATATTTTATGAAGCAATAGAATGATAATTCTGACTTGACTGGAATTTTCGGGCAGTACAACATGAGAGGAGTCTGGGAGTGGTGCTAGTGTGGGAGACAAGATGGTGGTCAGTTAAGACCGTAGCAGTGCACAGACCGGTAGAGAGCCCTTATCAGACTGCATGCTGGGATAAGGAGGAAAGAGATACATGGCGATGACCCCCGAGATGCGAAGCGAAGTGGTACAAGGCCCCCAAAGAGTTTTCGGGAGCTATGTACACCTGATAGGAACGATAATTGGTCTGGCGGTTCAGAGGCATTTCAATAGGCTGATTACAGTGGTACCGGAGTGTCAGATCGGCAAATCATACCTGTTTGGTACATCGGCTTCCACAGAAGTCGAGGATATGGGATCAACGCCAACTGGAGGAGCAGCGAAGTCAAGGGCTCCACGCCTCGCACCGAAGGTCAAGCTGGAGGTTGGGGAGATGAGTGATGAAGCCGAGGCTGTGGCGGCTTCGCCCGCACAGATGCCTCAGCATGGGCGACAAGGGCAGCAAGCCGAGCTACATGAACAGCGCGAGCAACCCCTGGAGAAGAGAGGTGGGGCTGCAGTGAAGGTACGCCCAGCCAGCCCTACAGTGGTTGAGCTCTTGAGAGGCCCCCCGGGGAGGATGTCTCAGGCTTAGGTCAATGCAGGTTTTTGCAGAGGCAGCCCTGAGCAAGGTGCGGAGGAGCAGCAAGAGGAAGTTGGCTCTGCTGCACTGCTTGACGACAGACAAGATCGGAATACAGCGCAGAACGAAAGTAGGCCAGGAGTGGATAACCCGCCTCTCCTACTGACAGCCAACAGGGGAGGAAGCAGCACTGATATTATAAATACAGGAAACCTGGAAGCTAGCTTATGTGAGGCAAATCTGGGGAGGGTGAAGTCTGATTCGAATTCCCCAACTCAGACATCTCAGGCAGTGGATTTTCACAGCCCGGAAGATCTTGTATACAGTCAAAATATCGAATCTTTAATTTCGACTTACACTTATATCGAGTTGCTAATATCGAAGGGACAGAATATCGATGTCCAGAATATCGATGGCCAGAATATCGACCCTAAGGTAAGTAATATCGAAATTACCTATATCGATAGCATATATATCGACGTAAGTAATATCGACATTACTTATATCGATAGCATATATATCGATGTAAGTAATTTCGATTTACTAATATGTGTTAGAAATTTTAGTTAAGTATTTAAATTAATTGTTATAATATGTGTTTAATATGTTTTTATAGATAAAAAATATATAAAAGTAAATAATATGTTTTACTACCAGAGCGGGTTGTGGGTTTTTAGGGGAATAGGGTGGGAAGTAATTTATTTGTAATTAAATAATTATTTTTTAATTATTAATTTATTTTGCAATTAAATATTAATTGGCAATGAATTATTTTAATTGATTAATTAATTGATAATTTATGTATATTTTTAAGTAAATTATATGTTTTACTACTGGAGCGGGTTGTGGGTTTATAGGGGAATAGGGTGGGAAGTAATTTATTTGTAATTAAATAATTATTTTTTAATGATTAATTTATTTTGCAATTAAATATTAATTGGCAATGAATTATATTAATTGATTAATTGATTAATTAATTGATAATTTATGTATATTTTTAAGTAAATTATATGTTTTACTACTGGAGCGGGTTGTGGGTTTATAGGGGAATAGGGTGGGAAGTAATTTATTTGTAATTAAATAATTATTTTTTAATGATTAATTTATTTTGCAATTAAATATTAATTGGCAATGAATTATTTTAATTGATTAATTGAATAATTAATTGATAATTTATGTATATTTTTAACTAAATTATATGTTTTACTACTGGAGCGGGTTGTGGGTTTATAGGGGAATAGGGTGGGAAGTAATTTAATTGTAATATTAATTATTTTGGGTAAAGGAGTATTTTTAGGGTTCAGGGTCAGTTTTGGGTTTTTGGGTGAAGGGGTATTTTTAGGGTTCAGGTTCAGTTTTGGTTTTTTGGGTAAAGGGGTATTTTTAGGGTTCAGGGTCAGTTTTCAGTTTTTGGGTAAAGGGGTATTTTTAGGGTTCAGGGTCAGTTTTCAGTTTTTGGGTAAAGGGGTATTTTTAGGGTTCAGGGTAAGCATGAGCGGATTTTGCGGATTGGCAATCCGCGAATTTTGCGGATTTGCGGATTCGCAATCCGCAAAATCCGCGAATTCCCGCGAATTTGCGGATTTTTTTTTTTTTTGTGTTCGCCCGTGTTTCTGCCAGTTCGCGAGGGTTTTTACAATTTCGCAATTTGCGAACTTACCTGTCGGGTCGCAAGTTTTGCGAACTTGTTGTTTCTACGTGTCCAGCCTGTTTGGGACACTCTTCTTCATCACTGCCACTCTCTGTCACCACTGCCACTCTCTGACTACTCATGCCACCCTCTGGCCCACCCATGCCACCCTCTGTTTCATCACTACACCCTCTGGTTGTCCAGTGTACATTATTTTCGGCAAAGCAAAGCACACCTTCCCTGCCTCAAGTGACCTGAATTAATTTGGGGCTGATTAATGTGTCACAGAATATTTTTTTAGCTGGCACCTGCTTCCTTAGTGCGCCCTGATTAGTGATCTTTTGCACTTGCTAAGTGCTTTCATTGTTGCAAAATTAGTTACAACACCTGCCCTGCCCCAACTGACAATAATGAATTAGGGGCTGATTAATGGATTTTAACTTCCAGCCTGGCTCCTGCTTGTCTCCCTTAGCTGTAATTCAGGACCTTTGTGGCATATGTGTAACTATTCTGAGGTTCAGAGCAGGGTCACATAATAGTTTCAACTGGCAACTGAACTCTGGAGGGGCCCCTCAGGAAGCCCTACAGGAAATGGCTACTAATGATGTGCCTGAACTTTTGAACCTGGTAAGTAGTTACTTTCAGTTTTGCCAAGATCGTATTTCTGCAATTTCGCACTTATTCGCGGGGCGCGAACTCACGCTAACAGTGCGAGCAGCGCGAGCAAAATCCGCTGCTCGCGGATTTGCGGATTTTGCGGGAAATTCGCAAATCTCGCGGATTGCGGATTTCCCGAAAATCCGCAAAATCCGCGAGCGGAACGGATTTTCCGCCCACACCTAGTTCAGGGTCAGTTTTCAGTTTTTGGATAAAGGAGTATTTTTAGGGTTCAGGGTCAGTTTTCAGTTCTTGGGTAAAGGGGTATTTTTTGGGTTCAGGGTCAGTTTTCAGTTTTTGGGTAAAGGGGTATTTTTAGGGTTCAGGGTCAGTTTTCAGTTTTTGGGTAAAGGGGTATTTTTAGGGTTCAGAGTCAGTTTTCAGTTTTTGGGTAAAGGGGTATTTTTAGGGTTCAGGGTCAGTTTTCAGATCTTCTGTAAAGGGGTATTTTTTGGGTTCAGGGTCAGTTTTCAGTTTTTGGGTAAAGGGGTATTTTTAGGGTTCAGGGTCAGTTTTGGGTTTTTGGGTAAAGGGGTATTTTTAGGGTTCAGGGTCAGTTTTCAGTTCTTGGGTAAAGGGATATTTTTGGGGTTCAAGGTCAGTTTTCCCTACTGTTGCACCCACTGGAGTGGGAATAGTAATTATTGTTAAGTAAGTATATATTATATATGATTTGTAAATATTATTTTTTTTATTAAATATGTGTTATTATTTTTTTACCATTATTAAATATATTTAAATATGTTTAAGTAATTTATAAGTATTATTTACAGTATTTTTATGTTATTTTAAACCCAAAAAAAACGATATATTTGACAATGATATTTTTAACATCGATATTATTTTTTCGATATTTTGGTACTTACCATGTTGTACATAGGGCGTCGATATTTTTGCAATCGATATAATTACGCCGATATTTGTGTAGGTCGAAATTCTGTCTGTCGAAATTCTGTCATAGATCCGGAAGATCTATTAAGTTCAGCATGCTTAACTCTGACAGAGGGATCTCAGTGAGCTGGCATGACTGACAAGTCAATTGTGGAGAAGGACCTGGATAAAGATCTGAACAAGGAGCCTAGTGACTATTTATTTTCTGTGTCAGATGGGGGTGAGTAGTCAGAAGATGGCTTGGCCATCTCTACAGATGTTAGTAATAACGATAAGAATGAGGTTCATGGTGCCAAGGCTAAAACTGTGCTGAGAAAAAAAAGAAAGTCGAGAGATAGACATCTTACCTGGGATTACACTCCTATAAATTAACTTACCGGTCCCCCGCCCAGTGGGCATTCAGTCTCAGATCCATGTGGACCACCCCTCTAACGCTGGAAGCCATCTTTCAGGCCATACCGATGCATCATGATGAGACGCGTCAAGATGAATGTAAGGCCCAGTCAGCAATGTGAAAGGTGCAGGGGGTGGTAAGGAAGTTGACCAAAACCTGTAGTGTTATCAGGGAATGGTTGACCAATCTAGAGTCTAGGATTGTTACTACAGAATCCGACCTTACAACTATCCAAGCGCTAACTAAGTCTCATGAGACCCAGCTAGTCGACATACAATGGAAGCGGGAGGAACATGAGAACCGCCAGCGGCACAGCAATCTGCAGGTGCTAGGGGTTCTCGAGGGGGTCGAGGGGACAGATGTCCGCTTGTATGTTGTGGATTTGTTAAGCAATGCATTCCCCGAGCAAACAGACTGGAACTTGGCCCAAGAGGTGCAACGCACTCATGGAATCCCCTTTGAACAAAAACAACCGGTGGGTGCATTACCACAGGCCATTCAAGCATATGTCAGTAACTTTTTGCTGCGTCAAGGTACTTTTGAACAGGCCAGACCCGAAGCAAAGAGAACTAGGGATGGAATTCCCTTCCTCGTCCGACCGGATTTTTGCCACACTACCATCGAAAGGCGTTGGTGGCTATAGCAATTGATTAAACCATTTCAGGACAAAAACGTACAAGCTTTCTTGAATAATCCAGCTCGGCTAAAAGTGAATGGGGAGGAGCAAACACAATTTTTTGTGCCAGAAATGCAAGCTAAAGAATACCTAGAAGAACTTAAAGGATAGAAAGGATTAGTTTATACTAACTCAGAAAGAAAGGATTTGAACATGAGAGACTATACTTTATTGATAAAAACAAACAACAACAGCAGTGTGAGAAAACCCATGGGGTGTATAAGTGGGGGGTTTTGCTTTGGATTAAATGCAGCATGTATTAGGGAATATATGGGTGAAGAATTTTAGGGCTTTTGGTGCTGTTTGGCGCATCCATCGTGCACAGACCCATGTCTGAGTGCCTCTCGAGGGTGGTGCTGGGTAGGGGGGAGGGAGGAGGGGCGAGTGGGAGGATGTTGGGTTGGGGGTTGGGGGAACCCAAGAAAAAAACATACCTAGAGATGAAAATGAAATATGTATACAAATAAAAGAAATAGGAGGAAAACAGGTCATAGTTCCAATGGAGGGGGAAAAAATAAACAGAGGAACACTAGGTGGGCATGGATTTAAACGCAGATGGGGAGGATAACTATCTGCTTAGTGAACGTAGCGGGATTGAATGACGGAGGGAAAAGGTCAAGGCTGGCTGAATTTTTGAGGACGAATGCATTTGACGTAGTGTCCCTACAGGAGACCCATATCCCGTGGGGGGAAAAGGGCTTGATGGGTATTGGTGGATATACTATGTTGGTATGTATGTTTCAAAGCTCAAATATTCAAGGAGTGGCAATATTAGCAAAAACTACTTTAGGCCAGGCTAAACGCAACGCTGCTGACGTACTGGGAAGGTGGGTAGTGGTAGAGTTAGGGGTAGGGCTTACTGTGTGTGCGATCTATGGATCAAATCAGGATGATCCACAGATTTTTGAAGATCTTGAGCTGGAACTTGTGGCAGAGACTTTAATATCTCTCTAGATCCTCGTCATGGGCAGCTAAACCAAGGGGCATACCATGGACGAAAGCGAAGAGTATATAGGGTGTTAACATCTCTTAAGAGTAGTCATGGTTTGGTTGAGATCTGGGCTATGAAAAACCTAAACAACTCTGGGAATACGTATTATTCCTGCCCCCATAGGAAGTATGTCAGGATTGATTATTTTCTTGGTACAAGGGATCTACTTAACGAAGCTGGCATTAGAAAATTTCCCATGGTGAACTCTGATCACAATCTATGGAGATCGAAATTGAAAGATTCAAAAGAACGCAAAGCAAATGGTCCTTCAATAGGAAATTCCTTGTAAATAGTAATAACATTGAGCATATTAAGAACTGGTCGCAAGAATTCTTTGATACTAACAGCTTTAGCGCCGGTAGGGGGGCTGTGTGGGATTCTTTTCAGGCTGGCCTTAGGGGTGAAATAATTAGCTTTGTCGCTAGGGCAAGGAAACTGAGGGAGATTAAGAATGAACAACTGATGTGTAGTCTAGCGTAGGCTGAAGAAGAGCACATTCTACTAATAATGCAGGGCCGGGAAGTGGTTCAAATCCAGAAATAAATAATTGCCCTTAAGGCGGAAATAAATAGCTGGCTAACGCAGAGATCTGAATATCAATCCCTGTGGAATAATTCTTACGAAAATGGTGAACAAGTTGGGAGGAGATTAGCCCTTCGTACCCGTCAGAAGTCAGCTATGAATTTAATACCCTCTATTTAATAAAAAGAACAAACATATACTGATACAGAGGATATAATCAGGGTGTTTCAGGATTATGATCAAATAATATATCAGGATGATACGGGCACAGCCGGAGTACTATAGGATATATCCCGTATGGTAATTAATCCTGATCTTGGCGAAGGGGTGGATATTTTAACTAAAGAAGATCTAGAAAAGGATATCTCATTAGAGGAAGTTCCGGTAGCATTGGAAGAAATTGCTACAGGGAAGGCTGCTGGCTCTGATAGGATTCCCCTGAAAGTATATAAGATATTAAGAACTTCGATAGTCCTTCTTTTACTTGATCCTTTCACAGGTGTTCAATATAGTGGAAACTCTCCAGAATCCTGGAAAGAGACGGATATCATCATTTTTCCAATGAAAGGAAAACCAATAGATAATGCAGCCTCATATCAGCCGATATCTTTAATTAATTCAGAGAAAAAAATCTATTTGAAGATATTGGCTTCCGGTTAGGGAGGGTTATAGCACATCTGGTCTCCCCTGGCAACATGGGTTTATCCCAGGAAAAGAAACAACAGACCATATTTGTAGGGTTATTTCGCTATTTGACATAATGGCCAGGACTGGGAGCCTGATGGCTTTTATCCTCCTTGATGCCGAGAAGGAATTCGATCAGGTATCTTGGAAGTTTTTATGGGGGATACTGGAGTTAAAAGGTTTTGGACCGCAAATCATAAGGGCAGTTGAAGCTATGTATTCTGACCCAAGAGCCTGACTACAATTGATGGGGAAGGAGTCTGGTAACATTTTAATATCTAGGGGATCCAGGCAAGGGTGTCCCTGTTCACCCATTTTATTTGCTCTATATATAAACCCCCTGGTGGTTAAGCTATTGCAGAGCCAGAAGATTAAACCTGTGGTAACTAGGGGGTACGAGACTAAGGTGTTGGCTTACGCCGATGTTGTTGCAGGGTTAACCACAGATCCTACAGAGGCAATTAGGGAGATTATCCAGTTAGCTGAGGGATACAGGCTTCTATCGGGGTACGCACTGAATAAAGGGAAGACAATTGTTATTTGCACAGATAATATCGCTTTAAATAATTCTAGATGAGCAAAATCAGCAGTTTACCTCGGGGTCCATATTAATTCAAAAGTGGACGAGATTGTGAAAAGTAATTTTGATCCCCTAGTTAAGACAACAGCCATGGATTTAAAGAGAGTAAATGGGCTACATCTTTCTATAATCAGGACAGGGAACTTTTTAAAAATGACCATGTTGCCTAAAATCTTGTACCTATTTCGTTCAATCCCGCTCGCAGTGGATGACCACCTATTGAAGACCTTGAATTCTATCTTCTCTAATTTTCTTTGGCAGTATGGGAAAGTGAGTAGGTCATTAAAATATTCAACCCTTCCACAAGTTAGAGGAGGGCTTACAACCCGTAATATTACAATATACTACTGGGCGGCCATTCTCCACCAGATGATTTCCTTGTTTGTAGTAGATAGAGACATTGAGATGGAACGCGGTGTGAGAATACCTACAATATATGAACTTGCTATAGGGAAGAAAGCTCCCGGGTAGCTGCTGAGACAAATGGAGCAGAGTTATTATAAAGAGGTGCGCTTCAAGGAATTATATGGCTCATGGAAGATATGGAAAAAAGTGTCAGAATTCATGGCAATACCTAAGGTTTGTCGCTATACCCCCCTGTGGCGTTCATCGCTCTTCCCACCCCTGTTTTACAATGCCATGGGGAAAGGATGGGAGGAGCTTGGTGTGTTTACAATTGGAGGTCTCTATGGTGGAGAGCAAGTTTCTCAATTTTCTAGGCTGCAGCAGGAGTTCGGAATTCCAAATATTCATTATTTTAAATATGTGCAGATTAGGAGTATTCTTACCACATGCAGACCAGCGATTAAGCTAGATAGGATACCAATGATAGAAGTTATTATTAGGAAATCAAGCAAATTTAGGAACATTTACAGCTTACTACTGGATGAACTGCCAGATGACTTAGAAAAGATTGATACTTCTATGACTCTATCTTTAACTGTGAAAATACTTGTATCCACTAGCTTAAAGGCACAATTGTATAAAACTATATTTAATTCATATTTTACACCTTCTAAATTATTTGATTGTGCAAAAAGGGCAGATGATCAATGTCCCGGATGTTGGGTAGGACCGGCTACATTGACCCATATGTTTTACGATTGTGATAAATTGTCACTATTAAAAAAGGGGTTGCTTGGCTTTTGAGAAAGATTATTCGGCTCTTGGATGCAACTGACCCCTACCCTGTTGATTCTAGGATATGATAGCTCGTTGGGGCTACATACCACACATGAATATTGTATATGTGGTGGAACAGCAACATTTAGGATAATGTTAGCTGCTAGGTGGAGGGATGCAGAACCACCAAACTTCCAGATGTGGCTTGCTAGGCTTCTTGTAATATACAATCAAGAGAAGGCTTTGTGGGCAGGCCGGACATAATTCGGGGGGAGGGAGAGCTGGGGAGGGGGAATTTGGCATATATTTCATAATGGAGCAGAGAAGCCAGGGGGTTTTAATAAGGGACTAGGGGACCAAGAGTGGCGATGGTAGGCTTCTCTAGCTGAACACTCTCACTATTGCGGGAACAACAGGGTCGCAAGGGTCTTATGCCCTGTAAGGTTGAATTGCAATACTGTCCCGCCTAGGTTTAATCTACTAACCTCAAATTGTATATGCCATGTTTTAGTAAGCATTGTTATGCTGGTTTAGTTCACCGATGGTGCCTATTTTTCTAAGCTAGATATCTATATTTGTATTTTTGCACAAACCTACTACAATTAGATTGTAAGAATGAATTGTACGGTTTTATGATTTTTAAGCTTGGTTTTAGTTCTTTGAATTCCAAAACTGTATAAATCTCGTTTTAGCAATTGTTCTTATTCTGGATATGGTTACATGTGATGCTCCTGTTTTTTAATTGTATTAACTGCTTTATGATCTGATATGTTGATATTTATTCTTGTAAACTGAGCTATCTGGGTATGAAATAAAAAAATAAAAAAAGAATGGTAATTCTGAAATTAATTTTGTATAATCGAACAGTTTATTGTAGGTACATTTGTCATTTTAGGGGCATATCATCAAGCCCCGGAGATAAAATTATCGGCGCTTTAGTGTCCGTTTTCGGACGGAAAGTGGCAAATATTTTATCGCCTAATCAGCAAGGTCACGCTATCGCGTGAAGCCTTGCATTATCGCCCTTTCCCCCAATGCCCATCTTTGAATCTCTAACGAGATGCAAAGTGGAGGTTCCTGTCCTGACAGAACTGGAGAAATGTCGCTAAGCGACATTTCTCCAGTTATCAATTGACACGCTATCCTGCATAGCGACAAGCAAAGTAGCGATAACCTCTGTTATCGCTACTTTCCTTACACCAGCTTTAAAACTGACTTAGCCATGATATCCTATGTAAGGTGGATATCATGGCTAAGTATGCCTTTCCCTATCAGCAAGCTTTCCCCAAACCTTGTTCGATTATTGCTGTATTTCCAGCGATAATCGCACAATTGGCAGCTTGCGCTCTGAATTTTATCGCTTTGGAGATAAGCGTTGCTGATAGCACGCTATCTCCGTGATAAAATTCAGAGTTGGCCGGCGATAATTATCCTCGCGCTA
The DNA here is from genome assembly GCF_964263255.1 of Lissotriton vulgaris. Lineage (NCBI taxonomy): Eukaryota > Metazoa > Chordata > Amphibia > Caudata > Salamandridae > Lissotriton > Lissotriton vulgaris. The sequence goes on from NC_141685.1 coordinate 334,762,309, forward strand.
AGAGCGCTGAGCGATAATTATCGCATGGCCTTCATGATATGCCACCTAGTCTTTTCTACTTAAAGGAAACAGCACTGAGGGGCATATTATCAAGGCGGGCGATAAAATTATTGCCGCTTTAGGGCAGGAACCTGCCGCTAAAGCAGCGATAATGGGCTTGATAATATCCCCTTGTGAATTCCCATAGAATCCCAGGTTCACACCAGAACATGGGCTTCTATGAGAATTCACAAGGACATATTATCAAGCCCATTATCGCCGCTTTAGCTGCAGTTTCCTGCCGCTAAAGCGACGATAATTTTAACGCAGTTCTTGATAATATGGCATTAAGTTTGGGCAGCACTATCTTCAAAGAGACAGGCTGCGAAAAGCTGCTTATTTCTTGCACTGTGAGAAGAGACACCCCCCATTTATTTTTGATTTGGACGCTTTCATTCAGGATCGCGCTGGCCAGCTCTTTACTACCACTGGCACACCCCCACAATGAATGTATGTATTTGTCCAATGGGCAACGCTCACCTTCTTTCAGGCAAAGTTTGACCCTCAGCCTGAATGTAAGAAAAGCGCAGATATTCACCGTGCACTATCACCGCATGTGATCTGACATATAAATAAACTAGCAGCCCGTCCCGACGTTGTCCGGGTATGAATTGCTGCCGGCCAGTAGTATATTGTTTTGTAGGATTTCGTTTTGATAGCATTTCTTATCGGTGACAGGCCTGTGAAACGCTCCGATTCACAGTGCACTGCTGATGCTCTTAAGAGTGCGCGTTCAGTAGTGTGCGAACTCGAGTTTCCCTACTTTATTTTTCCTTGCAATATTATATAGCGCGAACTCGACAACGTGGCATAAGCACAATTTACATTACAGAAGAACACATTCATTTGTGGTAGGCACGGGGAGACAAAGCGATTTGCCTGGAATCACAAGATGTTGAGCTGATGCCGAGATTCAAACGTAGCTCCCCAGCTTTAAAGTTTGCAATTCTAGAACTTGTGGCGGGAGGTGTGCTTAAAAGTGTATGTCGGTGCTGGCCATCAATGAGAGAGACCTTTGCATTTTTCAAATGGGTGGTGAAAAAATATGAGTATGTTGCTGGAGATGTGGGCCACCGTGCCACCAATGTACTTACCGGGGAGGGTAAACACCCATTATTTCGCAACTTTCTTTCCGCATACCATCACTCCGCATACTTTCATTACGAAAGTACCATGACTCCGCAATGCCATTATAATGCATGGCATTACATTTTATATGCTTTTACCACGCATACATTTACAACGAAATTCATTGTAAATGCATGAATGGTAAAAGCATGTTCTTTTTTAATGTTTGGATAAGGTAAGTATGGGCATAGGGGTATATGTTTGGGGTACTGAGGTATATGCTTTGGGGTGTTTGGGTATTTTAAGGGTTCAGATATAGTTTGGGGTTATGGGGTACAGTGGTAGTTTTAGGGTTTAGGGATAGGTATGGATTTTGGGGTACAGGGGTATTTTTAGGGTTCAGGGCTAGGTTTGGGTTTTGGGGTATAGGTGTATTTTTAGGGTTCAAGGGTAGGTTTGGGTTTTGGGATACAGGGCTATTTTAAGGGTTCAGGGCTAGGTTTGGGTTTTGGGGTATAGGGGTATTTTTAGGGTTCAGGGCTAGGTTTGGGTTGTGGGGTACAGGGGTATTTTAGGGTTCAGGGGTAGGTCTGGGTTTTGGGATACAGGGTTATTTTTATGGTTCAGGGCTAGGGTTGGGTTTTGGGGTACAGGGGTATTTTTAGGGTTCAGGGGTAGGTTTGGGTTTTGGGGTAGAGGGGTATTTTAGGGTTCAGGGCTAGGTTTGGGATTTGTGGTACAGGGGTATTTTAGGGTTCAGTGGTAGGTTTGGGTTTGGGGGTACAGTGGTATTTTTAGGGTTCAGGGCTAGGTTTGGGTTTTGGGGTACAGGGGTATTTTTAGGGATCAGAGGTGGGTTTGGGTTTTGAGGTACAGGGGTATTTATAGGGTTCAGGGCTAGGTTTGGGTTTTGGGGTACAGGGGTATATTTAGGGTTCAGCGCTAGGTTTGGGTTTTGGGGTACAGGGTATATTTATAGGGTTAAGATGGGTTAGTGTTTAAGGGTGTTGGGGTATCTTAAGGAGTAAGGGTGGGTTATGAATATGGGGTGCAGGGGTATTTAAAGGGAGCAGGGTGGGATTAGCACACAATATGAGACATGGCATGAAGGGCGGAACGTACCACACGTCCCCAGCACACGCCCACAGCAGACACGCCCACAAGGGAATACTTTGCTGGCATAGTTCTTTTACCTTTTAAATGTTCATGGTGGGCGTCTGCATAGCCTCTATCCTTCTGCTGCAACTGCCCTTTCCAACACGGTATTGGGTGTTGTGATTGGTGCTGTGGTTCCTGAGATTACCCGCCTCAAAGGTTTGGGCTGTCTTTATTATATTAGTATGGAAGATATAGATCAGTGCCACACACCCGCATGCGCGCGTAACCCCAAGTGCAAATAAACACCCATAGTAAACAGACACATACAAGCACAGGAGCATGCACGACCACACAGACTCACATACACACAAGGCATGTATGAAGACACGCGTACACTGGCAAATACAGACTTAAGTACACATGTAAGCGCACGCGCACACACAGATGGGCTCACACACATGCACAGCGGTGTGTACTATCTTGTACACGTGCAAAAATGCTAATTAGCACGCATGCACGCACGCATTTTTTGGTCTTTCCCAATTAGTCTCCCTTCCCACTCATCGTGCCGGGCACACCCTGGACGGCATTTGCACAAACTTGGCCTTTTTAGAAGTGTACCCTCCCCTACCACAAATATGGACAGATCACTGTCTCATTCCTTTCTCCATCCAATCCAAAATTCTGCCTCCTCCCCCCACTAAACATTCCCATACCCCCTTTCCAGTTAATTGGAAAAAGGTAGCTGAGTGCATCAAACTCAACCCCCTACCGACTGTCCCTCCCCCTCCTATAACGGGTGATGTAACAGTAGACTCCATAAATTTTCATCAGTGGATTGACAGAATGGTCTCTGCTAATTCTACACCTGCCACTCAAAAACTAGCTCGTGGTAAGAAGAAGCCTAGCGCCCCCTGGTATACTCCAGCCCTCACTGACTGCCATCTCAAGTGTAGGCGTATGGAGAGAAAATGGAGAAAGACCTATGACCCTACTGCCAGAATCCAATACATCCTTCAGAGAAAACAATACCTTTCCGATATAAAAAGGGCAAAAACTGTTTTTTTTACTCATGAAATAGACTCAGCCAACCAGAAACAGCAAACGATCTTCAATATCGTAAAATCCTTCACTCATCCTAAGGCTTTGGCACGTGAAATTCCCCCCTCACAAATTCTCTGCGACCAAATCGCTGACTTCTTCGAGGAGAAAATTCAGAATATCCATAAGGACTTCCCCTCCCCACCCACTCCAACCTTAGAACCCGACTCAACCACGCCCCTAATTAGTCAATTCACACCAGTCTCCCTACAGCGAACGCAAAAAGCCATTTTGGCTTGTAAATCAGGTGCACCCACGGACTCTTGCCCCCCAGTCATCCTTCATCACCTCGTTGAGGCTGTCAATCCTCTAATTAATGCCATTGTGAATCAATCTCTCCACTCCGGTACTGTCCCCCCTGACTGGAAGAAGGCTATAGTCAAGCCCCTTATGAAAAAGCAAAATAAATCCCCCACCGACTTGACTAATATGCGCCCTATTTCCCTTCTCCCAGTACTAGGCAAAATCACCGAGCAATTAGTCCATGAGGAACTAAAACACTTTGTGGAAAATCTACATATCTTGCACCCACAGCAATCCGGCTTCCGCCCCGGCCATTCCACAGAAACCGCTCTGATTGAGTTATCTGACACCATCAAGTTCTTGCAAGATGAGGGCAGGCAGGCTGTCCTCATCTTGCTCGACCTAACCGCGGCCTTCGACACCATCTCTCATGCTATTCTTATCAACAGGATGCGTGGGATTGGTGTCTCGGGCTCCGCGCTTGCTTGGATAATTTCATTTCTGTCCAACCGCTCTCAAACGGTTTCCTTAGGCCCTTACCTCTCTGGTGAACGCCCCATTACCTCAGGTGTGCCTCAGGGCTCCATCTTGAGCCCTCTCTTTTTTAATGTATACATGGCCCCCCTCCTTACGTTGATTGAGTCACATGGGATTCTAGTGACATCCTATGCTGACGACACTCAACTCGTCGTCACTATTGACAAAAGAATCCCTGACGCTGCCATCAGACTCCAAAATTGCCTGTCAGAAGTCTTTTCCTGGCTTAACATGAATCATCTGAAAAGTAACAGCGCCAAAACCGAAATAATACCTCTCGGTAAAGGCACACTCTTTTCCCCTAAAGAGTGGTGGCCCCATAATTCTGAAGCACCACCAAGCGCGGTCGTGTCAGCCCGCAATCTGGGAGTTCAATTCGATGCTTCCCTCAGCTTCGATGAACATGTGCGTATTACCGCAGGACGCTGTTTCAGCTTAATCAGGCAATTAAAGAAATTTTTTAATTTCTTGCCCATCTCAGCCAGGAAATCAGTCGCGGTTGCGCTCATCCTTTCCGGGCTGGATTATTGTAATGGCCTCCTAGCAGGCATTAAGAAGTCCTCACTAAAAAAAACTACAAACCGTTCAACATGCAGCGGCCAGACTCGTCCTGAAACTCCCCCGTAGGTCTTCGGCCACTGCAGCCCTTAACGCACTCCATTGGCTGCCCCTCCACAAGAGAATCTTGTTTAAGCTTTTAGTCACTGTTTTTAAAGCCAACCAGTGCACGGGCCCAGCTTACCTGATCAAGCGCTTTCAGCATTATACCCCAACTCGCTGCTTGAGGTCATCAGGCGCTAATTTCATCTCTGAACCCCGAATCAAATTAAAAACAAAGGGTGGAAAGACTTTTTCATTCCTTGCTGCTAGGGCATGGAATCGCCTCCCCCCTAATCTTAGGCATACCCCCTCAGAAAGCCTTTTCAGGAAAGCCCTGAAGACGTGGATTTACTCTCAATCTGACTCCTCAGTTCTTGCAGCCATCTGATCCATGCTATCCAAGTAGATCTGCTGTGGGTATAGCGCCAAGATGCTCCCTCGGGAGCGAAAGCTGCGCTTTACAAAAAAAACATAAATATCAAATATCAAAAATGCACAGAAAGACACGCACAACCACATCCAAGCAAACACGTTCACGAGAACACATGTATGCACAAACACTTACAAATGCCTCTATAGTTGGGTTGTCGACCAGAGGCTCCTACAAAGGCATACTGTGTCACCAGTAGTTTCGGGCCTCAGTGGGTAATATTAGCATTATTAAAGTGCAAAGCGCTTCGACTGTTCGTCAGTGGCATTAAGCGCTATATAAATGAAATTACAATAATACGGTAGCTTTGGCTGATTAGGGTACCTCCCAAGGGCGGTAACCATAGGGATGGCGGACGGTGCTGTGACTCGAAGGCCCTCGCGACCCCTGGCAAAATGTTTCCTCGGAAAAAGGAGGACTTAATACTGAATTTTCGTTTTTAAGCTTCGAGTTTACCACAGCGCATTATTTTAGCAGCGTGTTTTGTTTTTGTAAAAGGGCAAGTGAACAGCGGCGGCAGCAGCAGGGACGGCCCTGCAGTTGCTGTGGAAACCCATCGGATCATGGCTCTTGAGGTGAACCTGGCGACAATGGTTGGTTTAAGGCAAATCAGGAAATGTGCAAGCGAGGGCTCGGGTATATTAGCGCGAACAACGGGCGGGGTGGCCCCTGCCAATTACGCCAATCAGCCCACATCACAGCTGCAGCCGGAGCACTGAGAAAATGTTTGCCCAGCTCTGAGGGTAATTCAGTGCTCAATTTGCAACCAATTGAGACAGTGCCTGGGGTATAAATATACATTCTAGTATAACTAGCAGTCAGAGAAACCGAGACCTCATCCAAACAGATTGGAGCCATCTCAGTTCATTCCTGAGAGCCAGTCACACTGGATGTGTGTGTGTCTGGAGTGGGGGTCTGTGTGTGTGTGTGGTGCATGCGCGCATGTATGGATTTTGCTCGTTTTTTTAGGGGGGGTGGGGGGGGGGGCGTAAGCCCGGTGAGTCCAATGGGTGTTGCGCGCCTGGTGTGTATAGATATATTTTAGGAGGCGCAAGCCAAACGCGTCCGCCGTTTATTTTTATGATATTTTGCACCTGTTTAAACTTGTGAACTCTTAATGAAAAAAAAAAACGTGTGAACTGGTTCTTCACGAAATAAAAGTAATATATCAGGTATTGGATTCCTGTGTGAAGAAGTGTTTGTGCTGGAAAGTTGACCGGGCATAAAAGAAAAAGAAAACAATATATATTTATATATATAATTTTCTTTGCTCATCAGTCCCTTTGTTCACCTCTTGCCCTGTGTTTTTCCCATCCATCAGCACCTCGGGCCCCTCCGCCTTTCTGTCTATCCTTCATTTCTGCCTCTCTTTGCGGTTACATTATGAACAGAGGTGCTCGGTTGACAGAATTATATTCTGCCCGTGTGTGTTTTAGGCAGGTCCTCCTTGGGTCCACTGTGTTACGGACTATATCAGGTACATATAAAACGAACTCCCTCTAGATATGTATCCTTCTGAAAACGCGCCCGATTATGTAAAATCTATCTAGTGCTAAGAAGCATGTTCCGAGGCGCTCGCACTCATTCTGCCTCTGGTATTTTGTAGATTTGTTCGCTGAGCTGTCCTTCAAAATCCAAGAGGTATCACATATTTGCAGCTCGTGCCGTAGTTTCTTCTGCTCGTCTTTCCTACCGAGCATGAAAGGTTCCTAGCACGATTGTTAGCAGAGCGTTAACATGCCACGCACCAATCGTGTAACTTCCCAGTGGGTTGTATAACGACGAAGTGATGTCATATCCCTGAATGACGGCCCGTAATTTAGATGTTCAGATTACGGCAGTAATTATAGCTGTGCAGCTGCAAGCTTCGGCACTTGAAACAAGATAAAACCTCAAAAGATGGAAACGCGTTCATTCGTGTGTTTATAGAGACACCAAGCAGAGGTCACATGGATCTCAGCGCTGCCCCTTCTCGGATTGCGTGTTCTGCTGCAAAAAGATGCGCTCGCTGAGAGAAGATTCGGGGTGTTTGTTGCACCCTACTTTCCAGCAAAGCTTCCAGCCTGTTCAATACTTGAGGGTGGCGGCTCCAGTCACACAGAGGTAAAAGGAGGCTTTGTGTCAACACGTCAACACGCCGTGCACCGAGACATGCAGCTTTAATACATTCCTTTTAAATATTACACAATGAGTGTGTTCTGCTTCCCGCTTCCCATTGATTCCTGTGCATTGTGCGCACCCCAGTGCTGGGGTCCAGGTATAGACCATGTAATGCTAATTAAAAGGCACCGACTGGTTCATTAACTCCAACACACATTAGGCTCCAGTTGAAATCTTGCTGCATTACGACTAGGGCTGTTGATACTAATACCTTATTAATATGACCATGTGTGCTGCCTAATGTAACCCCATGTCCCATTTAATGACGATCACGCAGCTTATGTAGTATTCATATGTCCATGTAATGGGGATCATACCCCGTATGTAGTATTCATATGTCTCATTTATTGGTGACCATGCACCTTATGCAATATTCATATGTTCTATGTAATGTTAATCATGCACCTTATGTAGTATTCATATGTCCATGTAATGGTGACCACGCACCTTATGTAGTCTTCATATGTCCATGTAATGGGGATCATACCCTGTATGTAGTATTCATATGTCTCATTTATTGGTGACCATGCACCTTATGCAATATTCATATGTTCTATGTAATGTTAATCATGCACCTTATGTAGTATTCATATGTTCTATTTAATGGTGACCACGCACCTTATGCAATATTCATATGTTCTATGTAATGTTAATCATGCACCTTATGTAGTATTCATATGTCCATGTAATGGTGACCACGCACCTTATGTAGTCTTCATATGTCCATGTAATGGGGATCATACCCCGTATGTAGTATTCATATGTCTCATTTATTGGTGACCATGCACCTTATGCAATATTCATATGTTCTATGTAATGTTAATCATGCACCTTATGTAGTATTCGTATGTTCTATTTAATGGTGACCACGCACCGTATGCAATATTCATATGTTCTATGTAATGTTAATCATGCACCTTATGTAGTATTCATATGTCCATGTAATGGTGACCACGCACCTTATGTAGTCTTCATATGTCCATGTAATGGGGATCATACCCCGTATGTAGTATTCATATGTCTCATTTATTGGTGACCATGCACCTTATGCAATATTCATATGTTCTATGTAATGTTAATCATGCACCTTATGTAGTATTCATATGTTCTATTTAATGGTGACCACGCACCTTATGCAATATTCATATGTTCTATGTAATGTTAATCATGCACCTTATGTAGTATTCATATGTCCATGTAATGGTGACCACGCACCTTATGTAGTCTTCATATGTCCATGTAATGGGGATCATACCCCGTATGTAGTATTCATATGTTCTATCTAATGGTGACCACGCACCTCATGCAATATTCATATGTTCTATGTAATGTTAATCATGCACCTTATGTAGTATTCATATGTTCTATTTAATGGTGACCACGCACCTTATGCAATATTCATATGTTCTATGTAATGTTAATCATGCACCTTATGTAGTATTCATATGTCCATGTAATGGTGACCACGCACCTTATGCAATATTCATATGTTCTATGTAATGTTAATCATACCCCGTATGTAGTATTCATTTGTCCCATTTAATGGTGAACACGCACCTTATGCAATATTCATATGACCATGTAATGTTAGTCATGCCCCTTATGCAATATTCCTTTTATCTTGTAAAAGGCGTTTAAAACCTTTGGGTAATATCCACGCTATATGCAGATGCATAAATAAATAAATGAATACATTAATATATGAAAATAAACATTTGGCAAAGCGAGGTTAGGGTATTTTTGCATATCTGTGAAGCTTCTTAAAGTGATACTGGCTCGAAGGGCGGGAAGGGGTGCCTTGGAATCACCTTGGAGATGACCTCTGGCGGGAGAACTTCAGAGCTACTGTCCTCACCCTCATGGCTGAGTTTAATATCTTCTGCAGCCTCTCTGTATCCCTTATGGAGGGGCGTATGCAGCTTTAACGTACACAAGAATTGCACGTTAAACGAATCGTTCGACATGTTTATTAAATTACGTTGGGATCTAGGGTGGTTTAAAACATTGTGCGATTCCAAAATCGGGCACTGTGTAACAAAATGTCTCAAGTTATCACGGAATATGAGCAGTGCACAATGGCCGCTGTGGTATTGTCGGAGGCACTCTCTCCCCCGCTCGGACGGCATTAATCCTAGGTTCTTAGTATGTACACACAGCACAGTGCACACATAACCATACGCGCACACTCATGCACAAATGCAGAAAAACAGACAATGAAAAATGCACACACGAGTGTGCACAGAGACGTCTGCAGAAAGGCAGACACGCGCACGTATGTGCATGCCTGCAAGTGCAGAGACTGACGTGCATACTTGCAAGCACGCGCGCGCAAGCAAACGCATTTTACACAGTAACATATATAGATTTAGGTGTTTGTATACTTGGGTCTAAAATTCATGCTTATGTTTAAACGTCCTTATAAATAAATACTTTTGGGGCCAGATAGAAAATGTTTATAGAAGCTCACGAGGCGTCTGCACAATAGCCCCGCAGAACAAAGCATAGGCTGTGATTTCACGTTTTAGGAAACGGCAGTCAATATTCACAAAGCATCCCCCCAGCGACTGCCCAAAACAGCCTCACATATTTAAGTTGATGCGAATTGCTAAACTGCAAAAGAATACGCCCACTTAGTGATTTTTGCAAAACGCGCCAATTTTTTGGATTTCTAGGAGTTGCATTGACGATTTTTTTTCTGGCAAATTGAATGAAAAATGTGATGAAATACTGGAAATTCTCATGATATTAGCAGCAGGCCGAAGACTGCCCTGTAACGCTCTGACAGCATGTGCAGCAGGGCCTGGTACATGTAAATAATACGGAGCGAGGAATCTCGCGAGACGCGCGGGCCTCTGGAGCACAAACACACATCTATCAGGGCCCCTGCGCGCGCCTTTCTCCCTCGAATGCTTCGCAGGCCTTAAAATATGGCCCAGAGAATTACGAGTAATCAGATCCACAGGGGGTCAATAGAGCAAACTTTTTAAGACTAATGTTTATTTAGAAAAGTGAGTGGTGTCTGTGTTGCTTTGCTTGTGCCCGGGTGCCAAACGGCTAATGGCTTTAGCAGACCCTCCTGTGCGAGCTTCTGCGGAACGGCTCAGGGACCACCAGTGGGAAACAGGCCGCCTGCGAGAAAGAGTGGAGGAAAACATGCACGGGGGTTTCAGAGAGGAGCCCGCTCAGAACCACAAGCCCTGTGCTGTGTTTGTCTGCTTCCCTGCTCCATTAAACAAACCCCGCGAAACAGAGGTCACTGCCGTGTGACCACCTAACACACAACCATCATGTGGTGTGCAGTTAACATTGAGCTCTTTTAATAAAATCTATCTATCTATCTATCTATCTATCTATCTATCTATCTATCTATCTATCTATCTATCTATCTATCTATCTATCTATCTATCTATCTATCTATCTATCTATCTATCTATCTATCTATCTGTCTGTCTGTCTGAATGTCTGGTCATCTATCTATCTATCTATCTATCTATCTATCTATCTATCTATCTATCTATCTATCTATCTATCTATCTATCTATCTATCTATCTATCTGTCTATCTATCTATCTATCTATCTATCTATCTATCTATCTATCTATCTATCTATCTATCTATCTATCTATCTATCTATCTATCTGTCTGTCTGAATGTCTGGTCATCTATCTATCTATCTATCTATCTATCTATCTATCTATCTATCTATCTATCTATCTATCTATCTATCTATCTATCTATCTATCTATCTATCTATCTATCTATCTATCTATCTATCTATCTGTCTGTCTGAATGTCTGGTCATCTATCTATCTATCTATCTATCTATCTATCTATCTATCTATCTATCTATCTATCTGTCTGTCTGTCTATCTATCTATCTATCTATCTATCTATCTATCTATCTATCTATCTATCTATCTATCTATCTATCTATCTATCTATCTATCTATCTACCTATCTATCTATCTATCTATCTATCTATCTATCTATCTATCTATCTATCTATCTATCTATCTATCTATCTATCTATCTATCTATCTATCTATCTATCTATCTATCTATCTATCTATCTGTCTGTCTGAATGTCTGGTCATCTATCTATCTATCTATCTATCTATCTATCTATCTATCTATCTATCTATCTGTCTGTCTATCTATCTATCTATCTATCTATCTATCTATCTATCTATCTATCTATCTATCTATCTATCTATCTATCTATCTATCTATCTATCTATCTACCTATCTATCTATCTATCTATCTATCTATCTATCTATCTATCTATCTATCTATCTATCTATCTATCTATCTATCTATCTATCTATCTATCTGTCTGACTGAATGTCTGGTCTGTTTTCATATTATTAACGCTTTCTTCAATTCCTAACAAGTGTGCACCAAACCTAGTCTGCACACAACATTGACTGTCCTTTGTTTCTCGAGATAGGTGACTGTCGGGAAAACATTTCACAAGTAACACTGGTGTAAAAACTGGCTTCAACATGGAAGATGAAAATGTGTTTTAAGTATGCCAATATCAGAGAAAGTAAGTAGCATTTTTATAAAGTGCGCATCCATCTGTCGAGGCGTCTCAGCGCTAAGCGTCCCTGAAGTAAAAATACTTCAATACTAGGCGTAAATAGAGAAGAGCTAGCACGGAGGGTATGCGTTTGTATCCATTTGAATAGCATTTCAACGACGCAGAACATTAGGGAAAGTATTAGAAAACAAAAATGGCGTTTCATGTGCACAGTGATTTTAGGGGCTTTGCTACATTAAAACGTCTCATTACGAACGCCCCCAAGGAATAAATGACCTATGTCTGGCTGTTGCCTGCAACAGGAACCATTTGTAAATATGCTATTTTAAGTTTTGGCTAGTGCAACCTGTCTTTTGTTAGTTTGCAAGGTGATCAAACATCACATGGTAACAAAAATGAAAGCATAATTATTTTGTAATTTAGCTGCATTTTTCAACATAATTCCCCTGCTGACCGTAAACACACCAAAGGACTTAAAACGAAAACAACAACACTTCTCCTAGCTCCTAGAAAGTCCATCACCCTTCACAGCTCCCTTTTCTCCGGGTGTCCTGAGTGAAAACATTCGGTTTGTTTGGACAACTGGAAAACTCATCAGGAAAGCAGGGAGTCTCCCCCGTCCCTCAAGACAGGTCCGAATGGGAAATCAATTGCAAAGCCCGGCCTGGGAAGCACATCTTCCTCCGTTACAGAGTTACTGAGCCTCGAGAGGTGAAGGAAATGCAGATTTGTTTACTTCTTCTTCAGGGAAGTCAATGTTTGGTTAATATTTCCTGTTCGAAGTGCCACAGTCTCTTCCGGTACTTCTTCCCACGTGCCACGGAAATAAACACGGAAGCTTGTTCCGATGCAAACAAGTGTTACAAGAGTACAAATCTCCATTTTAAGTGAGCAGACTGACCTACTTGTGGTTTAAAGCTCTGGGGCTTTTTACTGGCAGTGGACAGGCTGTGCTTTTGTCATCAGACGTACTTTCAGCTCTCCCAAGAAGCAGATATATACAAGCAGAGAGTAGATTTATACATTATGAAGACAAGCCCCCGTGGACCACGTGCTGGCTTCCTCACAAATGTTTCGAAATGTGCATTATTTGAACTTCGGTTAATTTTGCATAGGGAACTATCAAGTTGTTTACCATGTACGCCAAAAAATAACAAAAGGTAATTTCTTCAATCGTTTGAGAGGAATGCAGTCATTTAAATGGATAGAAATTTCCCTTCAGAAAAGACCCATCTGTGTTCATTTTTCAATCCAAGCAAAAGCAAGCAATGTGAAAGACAATAGGGATGACGGGCAAGAATGCACATTTTTGTTTTTTTATTTGTTTGCAAATATATGCAATATTCAAAAACACAAGCAAACGTATAAAAAGTCTCTGACACTTATGTGCACTGCTTTTGAGATGCATGTCAGGAATATGTCTTCACTCCCGATGCGAGACAGCCAATGGCTGAAGGGGGCTGACCCATTGCCCCATGGTGTATACTGTGGTGGGGGAAGGAAATTGTGATAAAAGAGGACTGGCCATAAGTCTGTGTAGGTATGTATATTTACATTTACATTTGATTTTGAACATGTGAAGCTCGCATGTCACCTTAAACTGTCGTAGGCCAGAACTAAAAATAGCAGTTTTTATTAATACATTTGGGAGGCAAGTGTCTATTAAAAAAATGAAGACATTGATACCTTCATTCTATAATTACATGACACATGAAACAAACACTTAGGCAGGCTGGTCCAAGCCAGTAGGTACAGTAAGCAGCCACAAGAGTGCAAAGAAGCATTGGTAGGCGCACATCCATACATCAGTGTGATCAGTATCTCTGTGGCTCAGTGATGCTCATCACTGAAGTGTGAGTTGGGTCATTTCCAGGTCTGGATTGGCTGTGCTATAGTGATCAATTAGAATGTATTCACCTGTTCAAAGACCGGTGCTGAGTAGGTAGACATGCCGTTTAAAAAAAATATAAATCTTACAAGCACTGGGCTGAGCGGTCAGCCAGTAGGGAAATCCCGCTTTCACCAGCCCCTAGCACTGTTTCTTTTTAGTGTCTGGCCGCCCTCCCACGTTAGTTCAATTAATATTGCACGGTACATAGTCAAAGACTCTGTGCAGCATAAATCGAACGCACCATTCCTTTCTGTGGCAATATATATTTATTTTTATTTTATTTTCGGTTCTTGTATAGCGCTGGAATTCGATCTCCGAGGAGATATCTCCGCGCTTTGTTCTTTCCGAAAGCAGAACTAGACAGTAAGATCTGGGTAACAATGCTGGGGTTACTGAATGGAGAATAGGTACGTCTTCAGACATTTTCTAAATGCAGATAGATTGGAATTTAGCCGAAGAGTGAGAGGTAAGGAGTTCCAGAGAGTGGGGCCTTTATATGATAGGGCTCGGCCTCCTTGTCTCTCTCTTTTGATCCTGGGGATCTGGAGCAAGGCTTGGTTTTCTGAGCGTAGGGTTCGACCTGGTTGATAGGGTTTAAAAATTTCTGTTAGATATCTGGGGCCAATTCCAAAGAAACATTTGTGAATAGTACAACAGATCTTAAATTTCACTCTCTGGCGAATGGGGAGCCAGTGAAGCTTGTTTAGCAGGTGACGGGAGGAGGATCTGGCAGGGGCATTTAAGATCAACCTAGCGGCCGTATTCTGGGCTAATTGTAGCCTCCCCAGCTGTACCTCATTAGCAGATATGAGTAGCCCATTGCAGTAATCCAACCTGCTGATTACTAGGGTCTGCACCAGTGTTTTCCTATGGTGATCTGCTAAGTAGGGGAAGACTCTCCTAAGTAAGCCAATCACCCTCATACAAGTCCCTGTGACCTGAATGGCATGATCTTTAAGCACCAAGGGTTGATCAAGCTTAACACCTAGATTTTTTACGTTTTCTTTTGGGCATGGGGCCATACCTAATTCAGGAGGCCACCACTCAGGAGACCAAAGGAGTGGGGCATCTCCAAAGAGCATGACCTCCGTCTTGCCTACATTACACTGTAGGCAATTGGAGGCCATCCATCCGGCTATCGCTCTCATTCCTGCAGCAAAATAACTTTTTACTGCTGGGGTCATGTTCTGGAAAGGGAATAATAGCTGGGTGTCATCAGCGTAGGATATTGGTGTGAACCCATGTTCTCTCACAATATTCGCCAGGGGGGCCACATACACATTAAACAATGTGGGGCTTAGGCATGAGCCCTTTGGAACCCACTTTGTGAGCTCCCTAAAGATGGAATAATGGGAGCCCAGACGAACACTTTGTGAGCGGCCGGATATAAAGCTTTTTAACCATGATAGGGCCGTTCCATCCACTCCTACCCCCTTCAGACGACTGATAAGGGTGTCATGAGACACCGTGTCGAAAGCAGCAGACAAATCTAATAGCACCATAATCATAGATCCTCCTCTATCCTGTCCATCCGGATGGTATTGGTCACGGAGAGGAGAGCTGATTCTGTGCTATGATTTGATCTGAACCTAGATTGAGAAGGGTCCAGGCCGTCCGCTGCCTCGATGAATTTAGACAGATGAAAGTTGACATGTCTCTCAGTCAGCTTACTCAGGTGGGGTAGGAGGGATATGGGGCTGAGGTTGTTGAGGTCAGACCATGGTAACGCAGTGTTTTTACGGACGGGGTTCACAACTGCCTTTTTCCAGTCATTAGGAATCTTTCCTTCTTTTAAGGGAGAGGTTAATCAATGATTTAAGGCTCAGGCTAATAGGCTACCTAGTGGAGCTATCATCTTAGCAGGTAGGAAGTCTGTGGGAGAGCCTGATTTAATTAGGTTAAGTAGGGTGGTAGATTCTGTCAGCCTGATCTGTGGAATCGTGGTCATAATGAGCCTGCTATTTTCGCTCTTAACTAACTCGGGACTAGGGGAGTCAATTGTATCCCTAGTGTTTGATGCCTTAGTGATTTTTTCATAGATTAAATCAATTTTATTCTCAACGAATGCTGAAACATCATCACATAAGATAGAGTTCTCTAGTAGAATTCCCTGCCTCTGTTATTTGTAACTCAAGTCTATTTCTCCTGGCTTTTTTAATGTTTTTAAAATAGTTAGATTGTGCCTCCAGATAGTGTATTTTACTGGTAGGTGTATGCGTTTTCCTCCACTTTTTCTCCAAACTCCTACATTTTTGTTTCTCAACCCTTAGCTCTTCTGTGTACCATGTTTCTTGCTTAGTTTTAGAGCATTGCTTATGTAATTCTAACGGTGCAAGTAAGTCAATTGCTTCCAGGAGTGCTTTATTAAACTTGGCTAGACCTTGTTCGATGTCATCCTCTTCAGAGAGAGTGGGTTCTTTCCATACTTTCTGTAGTTCTTCTAGGGTTATTTTGTGCCATTTCCGCTTCCATATTGCAGGAAGGGGTTTTAAGTGTGATGGGTGAGGACCAAGTAAATTAAAAGTTAACATACAGTGGTCTGACCAGCTAATGATAGTGGGAGGGCAGCATGTTATTTTAGGGCAAATGGTTAAAATTGGGTCTAGTGTGTGACCACCCAAGTGTGTTGGGCCCTTATTCCGAATTTTAAGTCCCAAACTAGAGAGATCACCAAGCAGAGACATACTGTCAGGGTGATTTGGTAGGTCTATATGAACATTAAAATCTCCAAGGAGAATAAAGTCTTCATTGGCTCTAAAATAAGGGGCTAATAGTTCCATTAGAGTTAGGGAAAAATCAGAGCATGAACCAGGAGGACGATATACTAATGCTCCTTTCCACTGTGATTTAGAAGAGAGGGAAAATCTAAAAATCATTATTTCCATCTGAGCGTTGCACCGTTGGTCAAGTACTGAGACTTTTAGACTCTCTTTATGAACAACAGCCACACCGCCTCCTATTTTAGTCAAGCGATCTAGATGAAGAATCTTGTATCCAACAGGGATTCCTAACATGATTGCGGGGATAGTGTGGGGTTTTAGCCATGTCTCTGTAGGGAAACAGATGTCTGGCTTGTCTGTATTTATAAGATCCCATAATTGTTGGTAGTGTTTGGGTAGGGAACGTATGTTCAATAAAAAACATTTAAGTCCCAGAGATCCCTTTCCGACAGCATAGTTAACAGTGGGTGTACTGACTCCGCCTGGCAAGGAAGGTATCTGATGGGAATGTCCTGCCACGGCAGTAGTACCAGTGCCAGATGAATTATTCCTTATTAGGCATGTATGGTCAGCCTGAAAACGGCAGTTTGCACAAGAAAATGGACCCTCAAAATTAGGCCAAGGTTCACGCATACAAGTGGCAGTAGAGATCGGAATCAAACTAAGAAGATTTTCCCTTGAATAGGATATGATAGCGCTAACCTGTGAATCAGGAATACCAGGTGTTAGCGCCATGTCCCTTGGTCCCGTCCAGTCGTGGACGGGTGCAGACGGGCTTTTCTTCGGCGCTTCTTAGGCGCGTTCGAAGGCGCCCCCTGCGCGCAACCGCTGCGCGCTTAATGGGGAGGCTTGGCTAAATAGCCCTGAAGACGGTGAGGACTAGAGCGCTGACCTCCGCTCTAGCGGAAGTGGATGTTCGTATGCCTGGCTCTTACCTGTCTGCCCTCCGCTCTACGGCAGTAATTGCCGAGTCGGACCGGGGCGGGCAGGCTACAGTATCGAGCCCAGGCAGTGCGGGGGAGAGTGTTAGGATATTTACAGCAATTAATGAGTGTGGATTATTAAATCAATCTCAATATATAGTTTTACAGTTTCTTTTCAACCCATTGAAGGCCTCATTCATGAGGATTTAGTGCAGGGCATTGCCACAAGTCTTCTGCTGCTCTACTCTACGCCAATGTGAAAGGGCAGGAATGCACTGTATTTATGAAATACGGTGCATTCATGTCCTTTTCCTGTGGGCCGATGCACAATTTGCTTGAATCCAGTGGCCAAGTGAGCAAGGGACTCACGTCTGAGCATACCCTGCCACACTTATGGCGGCCAAAAGCGGTACAAAAGGGGGTGGTAATGGACGGAGCATCTGAACCAATCGAACACTCACACCCAGTCTAAAGATCTGGGTTTAATCTCAATGCTC
The DNA here is from genome assembly GCF_964263255.1 of Lissotriton vulgaris. NCBI lineage: Eukaryota > Metazoa > Chordata > Amphibia > Caudata > Salamandridae > Lissotriton > Lissotriton vulgaris. The sequence continues at coordinate 334,780,157 of NC_141685.1, forward strand.
AGAAGTGAGTCCCTTGCTCACTTTGCCACTGGATTCAAGCGAGCCGGGCTGAAGACGGCTGGAATGCCAGAAACCGGTCCTCGGAAGCTTGCTTCCGGTCCAGGGAAGGCATGGCTTGGCAGTTCGGGCTGGACTGTTCCCATGAGGCACAGGGTCAGACTGATTTGCATATAGCCATGTCTGAACTGGGGTGGCAGAGTGGGCTAAAGAACGGTGATGGATTAAACCCAGATCTTTTGACTGGGTGTGAGTGTTTGATTGGTTCAGATGCTCCGGGTTCGGAGGAGTCTTCCTGATCTCCAGCAGGAATAGCTGTATGGTCTAAGGAAGGAAATAAAAAACATTAATTGTAGTACCAACTGTAATCACACGTTTTAATATTCAGACAGTCACAGAGTTGCTGGTCATCTACGGCCACTGGAATTTTTTATGTGAATCTCTGTTCCTGGAACTTTTTAACAAATAAATCACAAAATGACTACGCGCAGTACGTGGCATTAATTAATCAATCCATCACCACCTGCATATTTTTTGTAAACAATTTTGCTTTAATGGATGAAAAATGTTAGTAAATGAATTTATGAGTGGCACTATCAGCCAAGACAGCTGCTCCACCCTGACCCACCTGGCACCTGATGCTCTCCCTAGCAGCCATCAGTGCAGTTTCTGTGCAGTGACCACTTCTGAAGCCACTGTGTGAAGGATCCAGAATGTCCCATGTCTCAATGAGCTTCACTAATTTCTGATTAAAGTATATCTACAGGATTTTGGCAAGTGTAGGCAGAAGTGAGATAGAACGAAAGTTCTTCATATCATCAGGATCAATTTTAGGCTTTTTTTTAAACAAGATTACAGTAGCCTCCTTCCAAGGTTGAGGTAAAGTCCCAGAATCAAAGGCATGATTGAGTACATGCTGTAACGTTTTGGCAATGCAATCAGGTGCCAGTTGCAAAATCTTAGGTGGACAGGTCTCCACCGAGGACCCTGATCTAAGGCTCATTAGAAAGCTCCTTAGTTTTCTGCTCAGAAATAGGAGGGAAGGCAGAGAGCTTGGAGGGCTCAGTGGATATGCCAATGAGTCAATTAAAAAACTGGGGTCAACAGATGGAGGAAATTCAGAATAGATCATCAGAATTTTTTCTCTGAATAAATGGCCACTCTTACCAACCCCTTGTGAAAGATCAGTAAGGCTGGGAGTGTGCAGCTGAGACAATTCTTTAACAACTATACAGTGTTCTATAGAGGAGTTATTGCCATTCTAATTTTGTCGGTGTAGTAGGTGGACTTAGCATGGCCAATAGCTAGTTTATATTGATGAGTTAGAGCTCTGTGACTTGTTTTATCCATAGGTTCATGATTCAGTAGCCAGTTCCATTCTTGTCGCCAACAAATTTGCAGAAGTTTTTTCGATCAGTAGTCCAGGGCGCTGAAGGTTTGAATCTAGTGCAAGACCTACTTGTCAGAGGACCAACAATGTCCTGGGCAACCCCTATCCAGTTTCGAAATCCTGCAGCAGAGAGAACAAGCAAGATATCTTCAAGGCTATGAACCGAGTTGAGCACCTGTTCAAGGCCTTCTATAGTAATGCTACTCCAGTTCCCATCAATAACTTTCTGAGGTTTAAACAGTCCCACTCCTGCCCCCATAGATGACAGTGTGGGACATCTCACCTTGAAGCTACCGATATGATGATCCACCCAACTAAGCGGGATGGTTTGATTAAATTTCAGGGTGGGGGAATTAGAGAAGATACCATCTAAATTGTGCATCGCTAAATGAGTGTTGGAGTTCACCACCTAAGAAAAACCAAAATTCGGCATAGATTCTATTAAGGCTAGAGATCCCTTATTGGATAGATCTTCTAAGTGAAAATCAAAATCTCCAAGTGCTGCAAAATCCTGATGGATCAGAAAGGGCTCTAATGCTTGGAGCCAAGCTTCAAGGAAGTCAATTATATAAACAGTCCATAATTCTAAACTATCCTATTCCACACCAAACCCATCAAGAATTGCATTAGGATTTCTTATAGGTACACATTCAAAGTCCCATATTTTTCTTTTCTTGCATTTAAAATATCCTCCAACACAAATACAGCCACAGCCAGCATGTGTTTAGCAATAGTAAGTCGCTTCTTCAGGGATGTATGGAAGACAGACAATACATAAAGATTAACCACATGAACACATCACACATCTAAAAACTCCTATACATACCTAATATTTACACATGTACATATACACAGGTTACAATGCTAATAGTTTAATGCATGTCCAAGCTAATTCTGGAAAGGCTATGGATTCAATGAGCAAAATCCTGTAAAGTTCACTTTTTCATGTTCAAAATTAATCAAATCACGTTTACACATAGTTATAGCCATGGAGGAGGTCTACAGTTTGTTCTCATATAATCAATTATTGGCAACATATCATGTGAGCATCTCCTGTCGTAAGTTGTATGTCCTATTCATGTAGAGCCTTTAAAAATGTTCTTGTTTTGATAGATAAAAATTAATATTAATTTAACATCACCTGATAAAATTACTTAAAAAGTGGTATTCATAATGTAATCAGTTTTGCTATAACATAGTGCTTCATAATTCCCATTTGAGGATACAATTCTTACATGTATTATCTCAGTCTATAACAGTAATATTAACTAGCAATTCCTAATTAAGTTAAATTGCTCTTTATAAAGACCTTTACAAATTTGATCATCCTTGTAATCATAGCCCAGAATCAATATTATTGGGAACAAAATGTAAAGTAAAAAGGCTCACAAAATAATTTCCCATATTTACATTCTATGCAGATGATAGCCTCATAATGACATCTAATCTAGACCTGGCTCTCCCCACAGTGATTAAGAGGGCAGAGGAGTTCGGCAAGATTTCCGGATATGAGATAAATTCTGATAAAATGGAAATCATGGCCTGGAATACCACCAGTTCTCTCGTGGAGACTGTGTCCTCCATGCGCTATTTAGGCATTAGAATCATCCAAGATGTCAGTAAGATCGCCGCTCAAAATTTGGAGCAAATACATAATGAATTTCGGAAACAGCTTAAGGCATGGAACCACCTCCCTCTATCTATCTTTGGGAGGACAAACTAAGTTAAAATGTCTATCCTGCCCAAATACACCTTCCTGTTTAATTCCATCCCGATGGCCTTTGATAGTAAACAAATAGCTAAATGCCAACAAGATATCAATTCCTTCATCTGGAGGTATGGAGCTACACGATTGGCTTGGAAGAAGCTGAGGAGGAGGAGGCAAAAAGGAGGGCTAACACTACCAGACCTTCAGTACTATGCCTGGGATTTTGAACTATCCTACTCTAGAATCCTACTAAAAACACCACTAGATAGCGCTAGGGGAAGGATGTTTTGAGCCATGCGATAGGGTGCCGGTCTTCCACTTGTCGGCTTTCTCTTCAAGTTTGGAGAGCAGAAATTTTTCAAAAAAGTACAACTAAAAACTCTGCAATCATCGGCCAGAAGCAGGTCTATAATCAGGAAACGATTGGGGCTCAGCTATTTCTCTAACACTGCACCCTTGTGGGACTCGCCAGGTACTCCATCGTGTCTCAAAGACAGACTGGCATGTCCGATAAGGGATGCTGGAATTCTGACCTGGGGAGATTTGGTGGCAGGCGGCTCAATGATATTCTGGGAGCAGCTGACGGAGAGATTTGGTCCGTGTCTCTCTAGATTTAAGTATTTACAACTAACTAGCTGGGCTCAGTCATTGTTTAGGAAGAGGGTATCACTGGGTAAATATAGCAACCTGGAAAATCTACAGGTAACAAGGCCAGGGGGGGGCAAGGAGGTCTCTTGATGGCTTGTTGGTACTGGGCGATCCTACAAGAAATAGATGGCGACTTTAAACTCCCTGAGGTGCTATGGGGAGGGGAGGTGGGAGACCAGTGCGAGCAGAAGTGGCTGAATTCATTTACTATTTCATATAAGATTGTGAAACCAGCATGGCTGAGACGAAACCACACCTGTTCACGCTACACCGAGCATACCTCTCCCCCCAGAAGCCAGCCCGGCAAAAAATGCAACAAATGCGAACTGCCTGAGGCCTTGGATGAGCATATGTTTAAAGATTGCCCCGCCATCAGTCATTTCTGGGAGAAGGTGATGGAGGCCCTGTCTTCGATTCTTTTTTTTTGTGGAAAACCTTTATTTACAATTACAAAGTACATTTGCGAGCCTACAACCACAAGGGCCGGCCGTCGCTAAAGCAAACAGTAGCATAATAATGTACAGGTACACGGCACTTCAGCCGACAACCCGGGGGTCCGGCGGCGAGTTGGCATATAGTCCTCGAGAGTATATGTTGAGACACAGGATGGATTGAGGTTTTACATTTTAAGTATATATAAAATGAACGAAGAAAACAAACTGTCTTCTATTCTTAACACCACACTGTGCATCTCTCTTCCTTTGATAATCTTTGGAGTAGATGACATCTCCGGGCACGCCAGATCCTTTTTATTCTATGCAATTCTCCTGGCTAGGAGACAGATTTGTAGGTTCTGGGTGGATGCAGCTCCTCCAACCTATGCATGATGGCTGACTTCACTATATGATGTTTCTAGAGTGGACTTGGCCAGATCCTGTAGCAGGAAAAGGCTTGCCTTTTGGGACTTTCTGGTAAATTGGAGGTAGGATTCCGGGTTTTTTTTTCCCCCGGGTCCTATGATTATGTCTTTTTCCTGCTCCATGGTCTTTTTGCAAGGGCCTTCTCAGTTATGTCTTGGTCTAACAGGTGATGTTACGCCTAGATGGAGTGATGCAGGTCTCCCTGTTGTGCGTTGGTCTCCTTCTTCCGCCAATTAAGTTTCTTGCGCATGTGTCCGTGCCACACTATTAGATCTTGGGGCTGGACACAGAGGCATACAGTGGTGGTCGGTGCTTTCTTGCCCTAGGGTATCGGCAAATGAGGACACCAAAAAAAAAATGCTTCATTATCGGGTCTGCTACAACGCCCGGGCGTAGCCACACTCCGGGCGGAGCATAGGGAGGGGGAACAAAGAAATACACAGACAGAGTGCAATACAAAGTTGAACGTGACACCAGTGTCCACAAACAACAAACAGACAAATCAAGACTGAGTACAAAGATAGACAAACAATTTGCAGTAGGGAATAGTTAAAACTGGCTCTTGGATACCATAGTAAACTTTATTGGTAGGTTCCAAGGTCAGGATTAAAAAGGAAATGGATGGTGGTGCTACAAAAGGGTATTAAGGCCCACTAGCACCCCTCCTTTACAGCTTTAGTCAACATGTTTCAACCTCTATTAGCCCTTAATTAATGGGTCACCTTGGTCCTCTTCAGGACGTCTTATTGTCCCAGTCTTATGTAGTACCCCTCTTACCTCAGTTAGGTGTTAGAAGGGGTATAGGTCACTCTCGCCCATCAACATTAGGCTATGTGGAGGGAGTTACGCCAACACGGTGACATAACTGTGAAATAAATCATAAGTGCATTACATGTATCCTTGTGGACAGCCACATTTCTACCCACTTCCCATTAGTAGTCAGGTTAGAAATGCTCTTTGTCTTATAAAAAAAGGCCCCTCTAGGTCATATAACCACTGGTGCCCCCATCGGACAAACCATTAGCCGTACTTGTAGAATTAATGATTCCACCCACTAAGAGCAATACATGTGCAGACATTTACCCCGTAGTATTAAATAAAAATTCTTTCAGTGTATCAATTATTAGAAAGTGTGCCCGTCATCACCTAACCCTCGGAGGGCATTAGGTCGTCATCTCAACAATACACCAAGGATGTCGTCATTGGCAATCATGATTAAAATACCTCCCAAGAGGTATAACATTGAATGTAACTCACAGAGTTTACTGAAATCAATCACTTGACCTGGCGCATGGAGGCAGGAGTCCCAAAGAACACAACCTATGTTCCAAGGTAACAGAGACAAAGTATATACATATATACATCTGTAGTTTTTCCCAATACCTCAAAGAATACCTGCCCCATCTACAAATGGCTGGCGTTATGCATAGCCCCGCGTTGATGGTGAAACGAGCCATATACGATCCCTGATAGTCGCCTCTCAACAATAGATAGATAGAGTAGGGGCTGTGATCCCAAAATTATCGTTGTTATCTGTAGCCCAAGAATGCATTCATTCAAGCAAGGTTATAAGCGTAAACACCTTGCCCCATTCTCACACACTCAGAAGGTTTAGACTTCTGCCTCCTAACGACGTTGTCTCGTAATGACGGTCTCAAAGACATGTGCCGGTATGAAAAACACACATGCTCTAAGGTCGTAGTTACTCTTTACAAGACACCTTCATCGACACACTCCACCACTCAAAAGGATGACCCATCCGGGCCCCTTACTGTTCCGGTAGGAATATACTTCACAAGTTGTGCCCTTCTTTCATGTGCCGCGGCGATGCCGGTGCCCGGTGTCTGTCCCTATGGAAATGGGAGCCAGGGCGTGTAACACGTGATGTCAACGTAGGTGCGCAGTCTCATGTCCGCGCGAGCACCTCCCCCCCGCGGGCATGATGGGAGATGGAGTTTTTGGGCATCAAAAGCGGGCAATGACTGCATCGCGAGTTCTAGGCTCCTATCCTCCATGAGTTTGCCCACACCATAAGGACGGAATAAGGTCTCTTTTTATGTAGTTCACTAGTGCTTAACACTCAATTTAAAATTACAAAACATTTCAAAAAGGGAGTTTATAATTCGAATGAGTTGCCAATCAGTAGAGTGCAGGGTGGAATAGGCACAACCTCCTGCTCTCGTTTTCTAATACATTGTTCTAGAACATGACACGTAGGCTATTGCATACGATCTTACTAATGTGCCAGGTCCTGTTCAGGGAGGTGTACATTTATAAATACGGCATAATACTTCCCCTAGGAAAAGGCCCCCAAAGTTGCGACCGCCCATTACTAGAGAGACTAGTATACATCCTGTCCCATTGTGCACACTCTGTGCATAAATACTGAACCTCAGAAAACAAAAATGTATTACGATGTTAAGAACCCCCTCTGCTGAGATGTTTGAAACCTGTAAAGTCATGGTCTAATAAATGTAATCATCTGCTCAGTGAATACCACGGGATATCTTCATTGAGGCCATACAAATGGCTCTTGAGGCGGAACACTCACTTCTGCTCTTGTATAAATAAAGCCCTATTGACATCAGAGCCCTGGAGGTGTGGTTTCTCAATGATTGTCTACCTGAGGTCCTCTTCTGAGTGACCCGCATCCCTGAAGTGAGTTGTTAACCGGGTATTACATCTGCCATATCTAATAGTACTGCGGTGTTCGGTGATGCGGGTCTTGACCTTCCTGCTGGTCATTCCCACGTACTGTTTTCTGCAGGGGCAAGTTATTAAATAAATCACGCCCTGAGAGTTGCAACTCGTGTGTTTCCTTTGTTCCCATGGAGTCGGTATCCAATGTCAATACTTTTGGTGTTAGAGGTTAGATGACAGACACGGCATGATCCGCACCTAAAGTGACCTACAACTGGAGGAAGCCCTGTAGTTTTAGTAGGCATCCCTGTTCTTTGTGGTGTCAGTTGTTTAGTATGTACCAGGAGGTCTTTTAGGTTTTGACTTCTCCTAAAGGAAAACAGCGGTTTCTCCATGTTAAGGTTTCCAGAGTTAAGAATCTTCCAATTCTTCAAAACTGTTTGCCTTATCTGCTGTGAAGAGGTGCTAAAGGTCGAGACAAACACCGTTTTTTTCACACCAGCTCTTACGGTTTTGGTTAGAAGAGCCTCTCGATTGGCATTAAATGCCCTTTTCCTTGCCCTTTTGATAACCCGGGATGGGTAGCCTCTGTGACTGAGTTTCTGAGTTAGAATTTTCGCCTCAGATGTGAACGCCTCTCGTTCTGGACAGTTTCTTCGCAAGCGAAAAAACGGACCCACGGATAAATTCTCCCGCAGTGAACGGGGATGAAAACTGTTGAAGGCTAATAATGCGTTCTTATCTGTCGATTTGTGATGTACCTTAGTGTGGATCACTCCATCCTGGGTTCAATGTCCAGATCTAGAAATGGGAGACTAGTTTTTGTAACTGTGGAGGTGAAGTGCAAAAGGGGATTGATGGTATTCAACCACGCTAAAAATGCATCCACCCAAGATTTATCACCTCTCCAAACAATGAGCACGTCGTCGATATAACGACGCCACAGCTTCAGATGGATCCTCCATGGGCAGGTGATGTTATAAATGTAGGTCTATTCAAAGGCCCCCACATAGAGGCCCGCCAAACTTGGTGCAAAAACGCTGCCCATGGAGGTGCCGTGGGTTTGGAGGTATAAGGTGCCACAGTATTCAAAAAAGTGCTTGTCAGGGCAATTTACGCAAGATGTAAAATGAAGGCCCTGGGAGTCTGGTATTGCCAGTCCTCTTGGAAGAGGATATCCTCAAGGACCCGGAGAGTTTCCCTCTGAGGGATGTTAGCATACAACACCTCGATGTCAAGTCCAATGAGGTAATCCATCTCCGGGTTGAAAGGTAGATCTTTCAAAAGGTTGAGTATATCCAAGGTGTCCCTTAGATACGCCGAAAGTTTTTGGACCAAAGGTTTCAAAAAGAAATCACTAAATTGGGACAGGGGTTCCAGTAGAGACCCCATCTCAGAGACAATGGGTCTACAAGGAGGGGGTCTCACTGGTTTATGGATTTTGGGGAGGTTATAAAATTGAGGTGTCTTAGGCTGCTTATTAATCAAAAATTCACCCTCATGTTCTGAGATCCAATCGTTGGATCTGGCTTCCTCTACCACAGTCATGATCTCCATCATAATAGACTCCGTAGGGTCCCCTGTCAATCTCAAATAGTTCCTATCATCAGCCAGGAGGCGGTTGTATTCCTCATTGCATTCCGTAAGTTCCTTGAGGGCCCATTTCTCTAGATTAGAGATATTGGAAAATGAGCCACCAAGGTGTGATTCACTGAGTTTCTCCACGTCCTTTATCACTGCCTGGAGGGAGTAGTGCAAGTTGAGGGGTGAATGTAGATTTTACACGGAAAGGGGTATCGCCCTTCCGGGGATCCTCATATACCTGATCCTTAAAGAAAACTTTCAACTGTAAATTACGAAAAAATACTGCCAGGTCTTGGCGCAGTTGGAAAGGGTTCAAATGATTTGTGGGAACAAATCCCAGGCCTTTATTTAGTAGTTGTTCATGGATTGGGGTGAGTATAAATGATGATAAATTCACCACTAGGGATTCACACCGCTGGTCCCCGGGATGATGCTGGTGACCATGCTCCTGGTTACCCGCTGGGTGATCTCCTGATCCTGGTTGTTCCAAGTCACCTATTGTCCCTTCTGTTTGCCTTTGCCCTTGCCTCTGCCCCTCCCTAAAAAAGGGTCCTGGAAGTTTTGAAACTGGGCAGGTTGAAAATTAGGGCCCTGGAATCTCGGGTCTTTAAAGGCTGTATTATGAAATGTAGTTGGGGGGGATAACCCAGTGTTGGCCAATTGTAGCCCTGGTTTTGATACTGGGAAAATGGTTGGTGAAACATTGGTAGTCTGGGCCCTCGCCAGTAACCCCGTCCCCTCCCTCTCCTCCTTTGAGGAAAATCATTCTCGCTACCTTCACTAGAAGTGCTAGAGGTGTATGGTCTCGGTTTCCCTTGTTGTGTTCCTTTAATATTCTCTTGTATCTTTTGTTGGGCATATGTTTCTGAAGTGTACGTATATACTTTTTCTCTAGAAAACTTTTTCAGGTCCTTGGTTAGTTTGGTTATTTTGAGATCATCAGATAGTCCCTATATTCATTAAGTTCTGCATTTACCCAATCCAATTTATGATCAAATGTTAACACTACATCGGTACGCAAACCTGATTCTGTTGTTTGAATTTGAATCAGTAAAGCGTCCGCTAGTCGTTTGGCAGTACTTATAATCAGGACTAGCCAGTCGTGTGTGAATTTCCAGGCCACTAGGGCCCAGTCACCTCTGAAAGCTTCATCCTCCAGAAAAATCAATGGCTCGTTAGTAACCGAGAGTCCCCGGGGGGCAGCATTCACCCTTAAGTATTCTGTTGGTATGGCTCCATGTAGGATGGCCTTTACTTGTGTCTTTTTTAGTTCTAAAAGGGTATCCCACCCTTCACCCTGTGCCGATACTTCTGTTACCGCGGAGCCCCCCAGGAGAGAAGGTCCTGCCAGTATATCCAATACTATATCCTCCTACCAAGTGGGAATTGATTCCACCCTCCCTATTTCACTTCTAAGAAGTACGTTCTAATAATAACCAAGGACTAGTTTGTCCATTGCCAGACCTGGCATCATTGGTGTGGTTTTCCCACTAACGTTTTGCCCTTGGACCTCTTCTTTTGCTGACATTGTTTTAGCTGGCTCTAGGCCTCTGCACACTTTACTACCACTAACAAGGGCTAAAGTGCTTGTGCTCGGTCCCTAAAAACATTGGAGAACTGACTTATGCACAAATGGCATATTTAATTTACTTCTAAGGCAATAGTGAAGGGCTGTCATTTTAAATGCTATTAGCGTGCCTGCAGCACCGAAGTAGCACTTCAAACATACCTCAGGCCTGCCATAGCAGCCCTAGTATATGCTAGTGTTAGGGTTGGTTAGTGTGGTGCTTGGTGAGGTAATTGCCCCAGATATTATGGGGGATAGCATAGCTACTGACCTAGTGTCCCTAAGTGATGGAGAGATGGTGCAGAGAGCTCATAACACTAGAAAAAATAAGTAGTGGGTCACCATCAATGAGCAGATGATGGAAGCTCTGAGATACACTGTAGTCAGTATGACAACTATCAAATGTCATCTGGTGATCTCCGAGCACATAGCCCCTAATACATTCCACCAGTTTATTGCAGCTGTCAACCATGATAGTCACTACCCAGTGGCTCTGATTCCATTAGAGTTTTTCCCTTTGAGGTGCCCTAAGGGTACCTGTGAGTCCATCCATGACTGTGGCCTTTTTGCTTGGCAATGATATCCAGAACACAAACTGGAAGGAGGTGGAGCTCTGGTTGCACTTAGAGATGTTAGGGAGGCCTGAGTAGGTGTGTCTGTCTCAGGGTCTCTGGCCCCCAAGAGAATAGTCAGAAGAACCTGGAGCCTAGAAGAATGGCCCATGTGCCTGCCAAGAAAAGGAAAGGCAATCAGTGTGGGAGCCGGAGGGTGATGCCAGAGGACCTACAGGGGAGAACATAGCCACCCTGGGAAACCTACCTGAGGTGACCAATTTGCAGCAGGAAGAGTGTCCCACCAGGAAGGAGTGCTGCAAGTTGCAGATGGAGTGCCCTACTCAAGAGGGCCTAAACCTCTGGTGACCAAATGATTTGCTGGGAGAATGGTTTCTTGTATAGTGAGTCTAAGGCTCCTGAGCCAGGTGTAACCGATGTTATTATGGTGTACCCCAGTCCTACAGGGCCTTTCTACTGGAGCTGGCTCATGATGTTCCCCATGTAGGTTATGCAGGACAAAAAGACCTTTGAAAGGCTTGTTACCCACTTTTAAAGGCCCGCTTGAGGATGGCCTCACATGCGTTCTGCCCTGCCTGCTAGGCCAGTGGCAAGTCAGGAGGTAAGCGCAATTCTCCGCCGCTGCAATTCCCTGTGATTTACATTCCCTTTGAACAGGTGGGCCTTAACATTGTTGAGCCTCTGGACCCCAAGGCAGCCATTCGCAACATGTTTATCCTGGTTTTGGTGGACCATGTCACTCAGTACCCGGAGGCTATACCTCTGAGGATGGTGACTGCACCTGTGGTGGCGAGGGAACCAATAGGGATCTTTTCCCATGTGGGATTCCCCAAGGAAGTGGTATCTGATCATGGGACCAGCTTCATGTCAGCATACATCAAGTTTATGTCATAGGAGTGTGGGGTAATCTAAAAGGTATTCACTTCTTACTATCCCCAAACAAATGGGCTTGTTGAGAGGTTCAACAAGACCCTAAAGGGCATGATCATGGGGCAGTTCGAGTCCCTGAGATGGAAGTAGGATGTTCCACTGCCATGCCTTTTCTTTGCCTACAGAAAGATCCAGAAGAAGGGGGTTGACTTCAGCCCCTTTGAACTTCTGTAAGAGCACACTGTTGAGAGGATCTCTCAGCCTGGTGAAGGAGGGCTGTGAGCAAGTTCCTATGAAGACCCCCCAGATGTGGTCCCATATATAGATGGAAGAGTCTAGAAGCCAGCAAAGAGATCATGAAATGGTAGTATGACCCAAAGGCCAATTTGGTCGAGTTTCAGCCTGATCAAATAGCGTGGGAGTTAGAGCCCATGATCCTGCAAGATCACCTGTCCGGGCCCTTTGAGGTGAAAGAGGCTATCACCTACCTGGTGAATCTTCAGACTCCCAGGCACCCGTAAAAGATTTTGCACATCAATCACTCCAAACTCCATTTTGAGAGGTCAAAAGTAACAATGTTCTTGATCATGGATGATGGAGTGGAGGATGAAAATGAACCTCTCCCCAACCTCCTTTCTTCTAAGGAGCAGGAAGTCGAGGGTGTCAGCCTCCCCCTATCCTGATCCTAGATCAGAAGAGAGACTGCTGCCAGTTGTTATGGTAGATAACCTCACTCTTCTCCCTTGTACCCCAGGACTCACAACATGCTGCACCCATGATGCTGATACAGGAGATATCATGTCTAGAGTACGATCCACAGGCTACCTAACAAGGGGGGGGCAGCATAAAGGAGGGAGTCTCCAAAATGCTAGAGTTAGGGGTCCTTGAGCCCTCAAACAGACCATGGTCCAGCTCAGTGGTGTTGTTCCCCAGGGCTACTCCGTTGGCTGCCACCCTAGAACTTCTTTTCTGCATGAATTACTGGAGGCTCTATACAGTCACCAAGGCTGAAGCATACCCTACCCCCCTGGCTGATGAGGTCATAGATTTGTTGGGAGCAGCCAAGTTCCTCACCACGTTTGACTTAACATTTTAGTACTGGCAGATTGCCTTGACTGATGGTGCCAAAGGGTAGTCCATATTCCGTACCCCTGAAGTGCACTTTCAGTTCTGGGTGATGCCCTTTGGGTTGAAGAATGCCCTTAATACCTTCCAGAGTTTGGCCAACCAGGTACTGGCTGGGATGGAAAATGTCAGTGCCACCTATTTTGATGACATTGCGGACTTTAGTTCTAGCTGGGAGGACCACCTGTGCCACCTAAGCAAAGTGCTTAAGGCTCTACAGATGGCAGGCCTGACTATCAAGGCCAGTGAGTGCCAGATAGGGCTGGATTCAGTTGTCTAATTGGGACACCAGGAGGGAGGAGGTAAAGTGCAGCCCTCCTGGCCAAGATTGAGACCATTCTGGCTTGGGAACCCCCCAAGACCCAGACAAAGGTGGGTGCCTTCTTGCCCTTCACTGGTTATTGCAGGAGATTCATCAAGGGTTATGGCTCTATTGTTGCACCCATGGCAGATCTGACTTCTGAGAAGAAGCTCAGACAGGTGATCTGGACTGAGACATGGCAGAACAGTTTTGATACCCCTGAAAGAGGCCATGTGCCCAGTATCAGTGCTCAAGGCCCCTGACTTCACCAAAGAATTCATGGTCCAGAATGACACCTCAGAGCATGGCACAGGGGCTGTGCTCTAACAGCAGAAAAAAGAGGACCTGGATAAACCTTTAGCCTTCATCAGTAAGAGGTTACTTCCCTGGGAACAGAGGTGGGTTGCAATAGAAAAGGAAGCCCTTTCAATGGTTTGGGCACTGACAAAGCTGAGACCATACCTGTTTGGTGCTTACTTCCAGGTTCAGACAGGCCACAGAACCCTCTGATGACTACTTCAGATTAGGGGTGAGAATCCCAAACTGTTGAGGTGGTCCACCTCCCTACAGGTTTTGGACTTTATGGTGGAATACAATTCTGGATAGACGACACAAATGCTGATGGTCTCTCCTGGCTTTTCTGCCTTAGTGAAAAGAACCCCCAGTAGGTTGGGTAGTTCCCCCGACTTTCCGCTGGGGGAACATGTGTTAGACCTTACATCCTTGGTGTGGTTTAACCCCTAATGTTTTGCCTTCAGACCTGTTTTACTGACTTCGTTTTTTTCTGGCTTTAGGACTCTGTGCACTTTATCACTACTAACCATTGCTAAAGTGCTGGTGGTATCTCCCTTAAAACATCATGGTAGAATTGGCTATAACTAATTGTCCCTAGTAAAGTGGTACTCCCTCTGCCCAGGGACTGTAAATTAAATGCTACTAGTCGGCCTGCAACACTGATTGTGCCACCCACTTCAGTAGCACTTCAAACAAGTCTCAGGTCTGTTATTGCAGCATGTGTGTGCTGTTTTAAACTGCCATTTCGACCTGGTAAAATAAATCTTTTGCCAGGCCCAAACCTTCCTTTTAAATACATATAAGTCAACCCTATGGAAAGCCGTAGACAGCCCAGAGGGCAGGGTGCAGAACACTTAAAAAGTTGGACAAGTACTTTTAAATTTTACACGTCCTGGTAGTAATAAACCCTTAAATTCATTTTTACTATTGCAGGGCCTACCTCTCCCATGGGATAACATTGCAGTTGCCTTACTTATTAAATTTAATACGCTGTAATTTCCAAATAGGAGCAGGTACTAGTTCATGTTTGGTGTATTTGAAATTGTAAGAACAAATTCTAACTCATGGTGAAGTCAAATGCTAAATTACAATTTTGAAAATGCCATTTTCCTGCCTTAGCCCTTTGGTGCCTGCAGCCTGTCTCTGGGTCACAAGACGGTGTAGTTGACAGTTGGGCTTTGTGTATTCCCCCTGGACAGCTTAACATAAATTGGGGCTTAGGTGTGCCTCAGTGGGCCATCACTGGCAGGATGGAAAGGAGGAGCTGGGCACAGCCCCACTTTTACTTGAATACAGCCCCACTTACTCTTGAATAGGCTGTCTCCTGCCTCCACACAGTGGGCTGCATACCCTTTGTAGTTAGTCAGGGGCTAGGGCCAGGAAGTCATGGCATGACAAAAGGACTGCCTGAAGCAACATATGATTTAATAATTTTAATCATTATATGCCATAAGGATTGGTTTTTTATCTTGTGTTTATGTTTTGAGCAACAATAAGAATAGGATTGATCTTTGTATTAGATTAGGGAATGCTCAATTAGATATGTTGGATATAAATGTCCAGTGATGAATTTTATATGAATGTTTTTAACCAATGAAAATAAAATGTTGAGAGAAAGTCACTCTAGTGTGGTGTAATAATAAGTACCTATATACATTTCCTGTTTAGTCCATAAGTAAAAATACTGAAAGTAGACCAGGGGGTCACAAAGCCTTAATACTGAATAACACAGAAAGGAACCTTGTTTTGTTATATCAGGAAGTCATGGCACCTGAGTACTTCAAAGGCATGCCTCTAGAAGCTTCTCCCAATTTCAAAGGGACAACTGGGTATAAACATTGGACATCAGACACCAACTTTTCAGTACAGTGAACCCATGGATACTCTGCTGCTGAAAGGGCTGCCACTCTAAAGGATATCTGTGCAGCTGTGCTGACAGCTGCCCTCTTGACTGGGTGAGAAGTATTGGACCTACAACTCTTGAACCCAGAACCTCAGAGTGATTCCAAGGGCTAATTGGCTGGCCTCCTGATATGAAGACTCAGGGGTTCAACAGGCTTACAACAACCTAGTATCTGCATCTGGACTCTGCCATCTGTGCAGAGTGGATGCATGTAAGTGTACTTAAGGTGCTTTGCCAACTTTGGTAGAGCCAGCGGCACCGACGCATCTACTCTGCTGCATGGCACAACCACTTGCAGAACTGATGCATTGCCGCATCCGTTTTGATCGGACCAGTCGTGAAGAAGGACATCACCTTTGCAGCTCACAATTACCTCAGAACTGCTACTGCACGATGCATCCTGAGCACAGGTCCTCACATCCCTCGCTGATCACAGCTACAATGAGGACACCGGACTTCACATCGTAGCCTCACATGTGCTCGCAACCAACACATCATCTCAACTGTGTGATGCATCCTCGATGCCAGTCTTAGTATCGCAGGCCCTCATTGACAGGATCCTTGGCGAAGAAGCAGGACCACACATCACAGCCTCGCTGCATCCTAGAACTGACACAGCACCTCAGCTGTGCAACTTTCTACAAACCAGGATTTAAGGTGCTTTGTTCAGCAGGCCTAACTGGGTCCCTGTAGCTGGCATGTGTTTCATCGCGGTTGCCACGATATTGTGACTTTGTCCCGGTCCGGCATGACCAGATAGCCACAGTTGGCACTTTTGTGCTTTTTAGGGCTATTTTTACTGCAATATTTAAACTTACATCTACTGATTTTATTTTTGTCCATTTGGTCGTGTTTTAATTATTAAAGACAGTTCGATTTTTCTGATTTGGTGTGGGACTCTTTTTAACTTTATTGCTGTTCGAATTTTGCACAAATACTTTACACAATGCCTCCAGATTAAGCCTGACTGCTCTGTGCCAAGCTACCAGAGGGTTGAGCACAGGTTACTTTACGGTTGGCTTGTGACTCACCCTGCAAAGATTGTGGTTGCTGCTTGAGTAGGGCTCACACTTCAGTTAACCAGTAACCCAATTTCTTACATGCATTAATCATGAGCATGATATTTCTGCTTGTCAACATTAATATACTCCATGTGGAGTAAATTAAATTCTGAATCACTAATAACATATATCCAAAACCTGGGCAAGCCTGTCTGCACCCATCCGTGCCTGGACCGCACCCAGTGCCAGAACCCCTGGACCCCGCGAAAGCCACAACACCAGACTACGCTATGACCCCAGCACCCTCCACGCACTCAACACCAGCGGAAACCACACCTGCTTCCAAGCCGCCCGAAACAGACTCACGGACCTTTCTCCTGCCACACCTGCAGCTTCACCTGCGACAGAACCACCAAACCTCCAAGGACTGGACCCAACCACCTCTGCTGCATACTCCTCAACACCCGCTCCGCACGCAAACACGCCGTCAAGCTCTGGGATCTGCTCGACACCTCCGCCCCAGATGTGGCCTTCCTGACTGAGACCTGGTGGAACGACTCCTCGGTGCCCGATATCGCCATAGCCATCCCAGACGGCTACAAGATCACTCGCAGGGATTGTGCCAACGGAACCGGAGGAGGAATAGCCATCGTCCACAAGTCCACCCTTAAGGTCGCCACCCATGCAGACAACACCCTCAACACCGCTGAACACCTGCACTTCCGGATCCACACCGACCCCAACACCACCCTCAGAGGAACACTCATCTACAGACCCCCCGGACCCCGAGCTCAATTCAGCGACTCTATCGCCGACCTCGCCAGCACCCACGCACTCGCCTCCATGTACTACATCCTCCTCGGGGACCTGAATTTCCACCTTGAGAACAACAATGACGCCAACTCCGCCACCCTGATCGCCAACCTCACCAACATCGACCTCAGACAACTCGTTACCGCAACCACCCACGCCACTGGCCACACGCTGGACTCTGTCTTCTCCACAGGCACCCACGTCACCTTCGACCACACCACCGAACTCCACTGGACCGACCACCGCTGCATCCATTTCACCTTCAATAAACCAACCACGCACCACCTCACCCAACAGCTACCTCGCCACTGCTGGAGCAAAGTCACCAAAGACCATCTGATCACCACCCTCGCCCAAAACCCACCCACCAACCCCACCAACCCAGACACCGCAGCTCGCAACCTCAGACAGTGGATCGACGACTGCGCCAACACCCTCGCCCCACTCAAGAAACCCTCCAACAACCACGCCAGCAAGAGAGCCACCTGGTTCACCAACAACCTGCAGACCTCCAAACACGCATGCCGGAAACTGGAGAAGAATGGATCCATGAACGCACACCGGACAACCACTCAACCCACGAGGACGCCACCCGCAGACATCACCACCTCATCAGATCAGCCAAGAGATCCTCCTTCAAAGACCACTTGGATAACAACGCACATGACAGCAAAGAGCTCTTCAGCATCGTAAAGGAACTCTCCAATCCCAGCACCAACACCAACAACATACCGCCCTCACAAGAACTGTGCAACTCACTAGCCATGTTCTTCCACCGCAAGATCGCTGACATCCATGACAGCTTTAACACCATGACCGCCACAACTACACAACGCCCCACCTCCCCTGTGAACACCACCAGCGCCAACTGCCTTAGCTCCTGGTCCAACGTCAACGACGACAAGACACACAAGGTCATGAACTCCATCCACTTAGGCTCTCCTTCAGACCCGTGCCCACACCACGTATTCAACAAAGCAATCGCTGCCATCACACCCCAACTACAGAAGGTCATCAACATCTCCTTCAAAACAGTGACATTCCCGGAAAGCTGGAAACACGCCGAAATCAACGCCCTCCTCAAGAAACCCAAGGCGGACCTCAAGAACCTCCGGACCATCTCCCTGCTCCCGTTCCCGGTGAAGGTCATCGAGAAAATCATCAACATGCAAATGGCCCGCCACCTGGAAGACAACAACATCTTGGACCCGTCCCAGTCCGGGTTCAGACGAAACCACAGGACAGAGACAGCCCTCATTGCCACCACAGATGACATCAGGCGCCAACTAGACAATGGTGAAACACCAGCCCTCATCCTCCTGGACCTGTCAGCTGCCTTCGACACTTTCTGCCATCGCACTCTAAAGACACACCTCCTAGAAGCCGGAATCCAAGAGATGGCCCTTGACTGGACCACGTCCTTCGTCTCCGGCAGAACCCAGAGCGTCCGCCTCCCGCCCTTCCGATCCGAGGCCACCGACATCATCTGCGGTGACCCCCGGGACTCATCCCCTAGCCGGACGCTGTTCAACGTATACATGGCCCCCCTCGCACAAGTGGCCCCCCAACACAACCTCAACATCATCTTCTACGCCGACAACACTAAGCTCATCCTCTCCCTCACCAAGGACCCGCACACCGCCAAAACCAACCTCCACAAGGGAATGAAGGCCGTAGCCGACTGGATGAGGAACAACCGTCTGAAGCTGAACTCGGACAAGATGGAGGTACTCATCCTCGGACCCACCCCCTCAGCCTGGGACGACTCCTGGTCGCCGACCACTCTGGGAACAGCACCGACACCCACCGACCATGCACGCAACCTAGGATTCAGCCTCGACTCCTCCCTCTCCATGTCTAAACAGGTCAAATCCATCTCCTCCTTCTCCTGCTACAACACCCTTCCCATGCTCCGCAGGATCTACAAGTGGATCCCGACCGAAACAAGAAGAACGGTGACACAGGCCCTCGTCAGCAGCAGACTGGACTACGGCAATGCACTCTATGCAGGAATCCTAGCCAAACACCTACGACGACTACAACGCATCCAAAACGCCTCCGCCCGAAAGATCGTCAACGTCCCCCGCCGCAGCCACATCATCCCCCACCTGAAAGACCTACACTGGCTCCCTGTCGACAAGAGGATCACCTTCAAGCTCCTTACCCACGCATACAAAGCACTCCACGACGCAGGACCAGCCTACCTGAACAGTAGACTCAGCTTCTACACCCCCACCCGCGGGCTCCGCTCCGCCAGCCTCGCCCTAGCCGCTGTCCCCTGCATCCAACGAACAACCTCCGGCGGCAGATCCTTCTCCTAACTCGCGGCCAAGACCTAGAACACCCTCCCTACCCACCTACGGACGACCCAAGACCTACTCACCTTCAGAAGACTCCTCAAGACCTGGCTCTTTGAGCAATAGCGGCACCCCCTCCCCTCAGCGCCTTGAGACCCTCACGGGTAAGTAGCGCGCTTTACAAGTACTCTGATTGATTGATTGATTGATTGGATCGTAACAATATCTAAGAATGGGAACATACATTTAGATTTGACATAATCCTCCACTTCCTAAAAGGGACCTCACTGGGCTCAAACTAATACTATTTGTTTGTGCTAATATCTGTGTCACTCTCCCCTAAGTTGTAGTAGTAACCATCTAGGGGTGAAAAGGAGAACTGTTAACTGGTATATTATGACTAAAATGTCTCCGTCAATACTCTCTATAAGGATGTATCCCTTCTAAATCACATCTTTCATGTATCTAAATTATATATGATATGCAAAACCAAGACAAAAGCTTAAACATTTTACCTATCAAAGGCTCCCATTGTCCAAAAAAGGACCACATGAGACTCAAGTCTTCAAGTCACTCTTACCTTCACGTTATGCAACTATATTGAGTAACATATTTGCATTGCTTCCCCTTACTGTGGTTACCCTCCAAATGAATTCCCACCTCATGATCAACCTAACTTCAGATGTCATAATGTAACATGCAATAAATAGGAATACATATATAGTGACTCTTGTCTCCAATTCTCTATAACACAAAACATCTCTCATTTCTCAGCTAGAACACCAAGTTGGAAAATATGAGGCCTTATATTATATCTGCATCCCATTACTCCACTATGTTCACTTATTTGGGAATGTAAGTACACCTTATAGATCCTATTCAAAATTCATACAATTGTTTGTGCAAAATAAAGTAACCAAAAATCCATACTAACACTGATCGTCCACTAATTTTGGAAGAGCGGATGCTTCATATACCCCTACATCTGTGAATAGGGCTCAGACACCACATGGCTTACTCCTTCCCTAACAAGACTTGTGGTCATTATTTGAAGAGGCAGCACAGCCCCTTCCCAAGCCTCCTGAGGCCCCCAGGGAGCCCACCTCAGGCTGCCATTTAACAAAAAGGGGAGAAGGGCCTCTTGGTCCCCAACCCTGAGCCTCAAAAGGCCCCAGGGAGGTAACCCTCGGAGCCGATTACTTCACCTCCCCCAGGACATAGCACTTTCCATGCCAGTATGGGCATGGAATCCTGTGTTTGCTCTTGCTTGTCGGGAGTATTTTCAAAAACTGCCGCCAAGTAGGTCCAAGCATCAAGTCCGCTCCCAGCAAACGTGAGCTTCAAAAATGGTCTCACCCACTGGGAGTGGAGTTTTGATAAGTTATGCGGGCAGGGAAACAGATCAAAATATTGCTGTTACCCGCAGGGAGTAGAATTTGGTGCTGCTCCCTGCAGGTGGGGGCAATGCCGGCTTCCGCTGTATGCGTGGAGCCGGCTGAGTTCGTTGGGGCCTTAAGGGCTCCCTCCACAGCCACTAAAGAGACTAGGGTGGGTGTCCTGGGAGGGGAACCAGGGCACCCACTTTTATGTTTGAAAGCCCCAGGAGAGGGGTCCCCAGGGCTGAAATCGGACCGGCTGCAGGGCCTCCTCCCCGCACACAATGTCACCAGGCCTCAGGGCAATGGGGTACCTGGGCCAAAATCAGCCTGGGGTGGTTTGATGCCACTTTACCCCTACATCTATCGCTGGCCCCAAGGGAATTGGTTCCTAGAGGCCACAGTTGGTCTGGGAAGTGGGCTACATACCCCATCACCTAAAATGAATGCCGGGCCCCAGGGGAGGAATCCCCAAGGTTGAAATTGGCTGCGTAGTGGGGCCGCATGCCCCTCTCCAATGATAATGATACTGTGATATAGGGAAGATGTCAGAGTATGCAGCAAGGCCTATAACTGTGCAAGGAAAAACCGAAAAAAGGAAATTGAGGAACAGTCATGGGAAAATTTGTATCAGGCTTCCAGATCCAGAGATACGTGCCTGTTCTGGAAGGCCATGAATGCACCCTTCCTTGCAAATAATCACAGCGCGAGGATAGAAATTGTAATTGATGAGAGCCAGTGGATAGACTTCTTCACTAAGGTCTATAAGCATGAGAAGCATGGTGAAACATCAGAAAATGAGTTAGAAGTGGCAGAAGAACGTAGTAATATGCACCTGCTAAATAAGATGGAGATCACTTTGAAGGAGGTGAAGTTCGCAATAAACTAAAGTAAAGGCAACAAGGCCCCGGGCCCTGATGGGATCCCAATCTACTATAGATCTTTGGGCCCCACTTCTCACACGTGTTTTAGAGGCCTGTTGCACAGAGGGTTTTCTATATTCCTGGTCCGAATCTATAATCTTCCCTATTTATAAAAAAGGGGACCGGGAAAGTCCCTCAAGTTATAGACCGATCTCGTTATTGGACTCTTTAATGAAAGTGGCGGGCAGGGTGATTCTAAATAAACTCCAATTATGGGCAGATGAAAAGAATATTCTGAGTCAAGTTCAATATGGGTTCAGGGAGGGGATGGGCACAATCGAGCAGGTGTTAAATTTTATTCTTCTTCAAGGGAAATATACCCAAGCAAAAAAGGGGCGGTTGTACGTAGTCTTCGCAGACCTCACGGCTGCTTTTGACTGCGTAGAACACGAGAAATTATCGTGTACCCTGGAGGAATTACGAGTTGATCCAGCAATAGTGCTGCTCCTAAAACAACTACATACAGGTGCAACAGCTAAAGTGAGGTTTGGCCTAAAGGGGAAGTGCACTAAATCTTTCCGTGTGGAGAAGGGAGTCAGGCAGGGCTGCGTCTTGGCCCCTTTTCTCTTCTCTTTGGAGGAAGAGTTAAGGTCAAGCGTTGTAATTTGCCCAAGATATAAGAACAAGCAGATTGTCTCCCTTCTCTACGCGGATGATGCAGTCTTAATGGCCAGAACAAAAATAGGAATTCAGCAAGCACTCACCACATATATTGAGTTTATGTCATGTAGGGGCCTAAAACTTAATGCCAAAAAAACATTTCTTATGGAATGTGGCAGAGGCCGCTGTAAAACTAAGAATTTAGTCGTGGTAAATGAGAATATCGACTCCACGAAAATATTTTCTTATCTAGGTGTCCATCTTGAGGGAACAGGCTCCTGGGTCCCGACAATCAGAAGTAAGGTACTTTTATTCAAAAGATCTATAGCAGCGCTCATGAACTTTGCATATAAATTGGGAAAAAGATCGCCCGACATATTGCTGAAAATTTACATAGCAAAATGTAGGAGTATTGCCATGTATGGGGCGGGCATTTGGGGTTTTAATAATGTGGCGGCAGTCCAAATAATCGAAAATTCGTTCTTAAGATACATTCTTGCGGTCCCACAAAGCACGTCTGTTTTTAACTGCCATGCAGAACTGGGAATGGAGCATATCGCCGACCTTATTAAAATGCAGCCACTTCTCCTATGGCACAGAGTCTGGACTTCAGAGGCTCTGAGCCTAAATAGAGAAATAATTAAGGACATAATGAGTTTGGACCAGTCTAGGAATATCCCATGGTTAAACTATATAAGAATGTTTTTAAATGACCTTAATAAACCAGAATTTTATGAAGATCCAGAGCTTATTTGCGCTATACCCAGGAAGGCATTGAAGGCATTATGTATGAGCAATATAAATTTTATGGTCAAGAAATGTTCCCTAACGAGTACCCCACCGTCTCCATGTACAAGCTTAAAGTGCATGTAACTTCCCTCCTGTGCCAGCTATGAAGACGCAAATACATTTGCGTCCAACGTTAACATATCCTCTTTCAGATCCACCCTGAACGGGTTGAATATTCCGTTCCTAAGTATGCCGTGCCAACGTCTTTATGTAGTGTACTTTACACGTTTTCCAGCTCTGGCGAAGTAGGCCCCTGAATTCTGCCATCGAGCTTTTTCCTGCCTCTGTACCCGTGACCCCTGCCTTACTCCCTGCGCGGCTAACGGCGCTTAGCTCAGCCTGCTGCCTGCCAAGACTGTATTCAACCTTTGAATTATCTGCTCCGCTCCTCAAAAATACATTCCTGCCTACTAGTTCAAGTAAACATCCTTCCAGCTGCAGAGCAAAGGGCCCGGCCTCACTGTCTCCGTGCAAGTAATTCATAGCTTCTGTTACCATGGTAGGCCCATGCCCCCTCGCATCTCATGCAGACACGTAGACGCTTATACACGCACTCACAGTCAGTATAGAATAGCCTCTGCCCAAGAGACCTTTCCCTCTAGATAATATGGTTCCCAAACATCAGATATCAGATATGATATAGGTACGAGTTGATCTGACATGCCAGACTTCTGTCTCTTTCCGCTAGTGTAAATGTCAAATCCCCTGCACCCTCCAAGCTTCACGTCAATCACACGTCATGCAGCTGCGCGCGCATCCAGACCTCAGATTTCTGCTGACATTGCAAGATTCTGCTATGTACCCACCTACTTGTGACACTTTCATGTGACGTTTCTAGCACACACCTCTATGTTCACGCCTAGTTCACGTCTTTTGATTACGTATTGCTAACACGTGTATGCTTTTATCTTGTTTCTCTCAGCTGTTACGCCTACTGTATTGGTATTCATTATATGGTTTAAGTATAAAAGTTATGTCTTGTCAATAAAGTATGCTCTATCCCTTCCTGCACCCCAGTGGTGTCAGGAATCCGATATCCGGTTCAAGAACCATTCCTTTTAAGGAATAAAACCCCTAAGAACTCTAACACCACGGACTCTGTGTCTTTCTTTCCGATTGAGTTATTTTTTGTTTAAGTACTTACCTGCATAGAAATTAGGACGGTAAATCAAATATTTACCACATTATTTTGGCGCCCGAATAGGGACCCCTCCCCCACCTTACGCGCCGGTTGGTGCGTTGCAACCTTTGCCCCCTGCCATAAGTCAAGACGGACAATTACGCGTACCCGCAGGATTTCCTGTATCTCCCTCTGGCCCACGGAGGTGACGGAGACTGCGATCAGCACCCAGACGAGGCGGTGAGGAGTGCGGAGGATCCCGACCAGAGCCTAGCCGAAAGAAGCAAGGTCCGAGGTGTCAAGAGGCCCACCAGTTTCCGAAGTATCCACGTGTCGAGTCGAGTCGAGGCGAGTCCGGTCCAGTCCAGTCGAGTTTTCCGAGGCCTTCTGTTCCGTGCTTCCCGGTGAGTACCATTGCTGGGACGTATCTAGACGGGTGCATTATTATGTATCCGGTAAAGACGGGTTTGGGTACACAAACGCGGTCTGCACTGTTTTAGACAGTGTATCTGTACTGTTTAGCAGTATATCAAGCATTCAAGTTCTTGCACTGTTCTCGACAGTGTATCTGTGCTGTTTAGCGGCACATCTAGTATCAAGGTAGTCATATATGTTCAAAATGTTTTTCATGTGATTAATGTTGTGGTATGAGTGATTGTTTGATGTACATTGTTGTGTTTTTGTGTAACTAGCTGTGTTCAGGGTAAGTAACAAGTATCGAGTATCCAGTACTAAGGATCAAGATGCCGTTTTTCAATAAATTAAGACAGATAGGAACTAGGAAAGGGATACTAGAGGAAGAAATTCCTATCCCCCCTAGGGACACTCCTGGAAATTTTATGTACCATAAGCATGGCCTAGACGCCATATTGTATCTAGATTTATGGGCCGATTATACCAAGCACCTAGACGAGAGACACAGATGGCCTGTTACAGGAACATGGGATGCCGAGTGCATCATGAAGGTAGAAGAAGCGCTATGGAAAAAGAAAGCCAGACAATCTCAGAAAGACGCCATAGAATTTTGGCGTAAAGAATCACATAAACGTGCCGAAAAAGCACTTCGCAAGGAGGACAGACATAGAGAAGAGTCGGATAGAGTCCGAGAAAACGAATTAGGTAATGAAGGGATCCGAGTGAAAGCAGAACAAGTAGACCGTATGCGAAACAATCTTGTAAATGGCATGTACTTTGTGGCCGAGGGTTCGCCTGAAGCCACTTCAGAAATACCAAAAGATCTGCCGCCGCCATTGGTTCCCACTAAAGTAAGTCACAGGACCACCAAAGACATATTCCTTGCTTCCTATCTAGACGATGTAGCACCCGCTTACACCAATCCACGTGCCCGCGTCCCGCCTACTGACGGTGACGGTGACGGAGGTGGCAACCCGCCTCCAGACAATATCCAGCCATTACCGCAACAAGGTTCACCCGTTCGACAGCCTGCTCCGCCTGCTCCTCCACCTCCACCACTTCCCACACCTAAGATTGACACAACAAATCCGTTTACGCCTGACCCTAGTAAAAGACAAGTTCAGGTACAGATACCGACTCCACAGACATACAATTTTCAAGCCTCCGCTACAGGAGGTGCGACCGGAGGTCTCCAGACCCCGCCAGCAACACATAGATTACACCTCAGGGACATGTTGAAGCAACGTACACCGCAATCACCCCGTCTCGACATGCTTAAAGAACCCCTTCCATTTTGCAGATATGATCCAGTACCCGGTAAAGACAATAGAATGATGTTAGCATCACTACGTTTACGAAAAGTTGTAGATTACCTAGTGTCATTTCCAAGAATGACTGAACACCTAGATAGAATATATCATTTTGTCCAGACTGGGGAAGATCCTGATAGTATTAAAGAGGCCCTAGCTCACCAGAAAGCTGACACTCAAGGTTGTATATTACGTTTCTTCATAAATTGCTTAATAAGAGAACGAGACAGACCTGGAGTGGACCAGGAAGAGATGGAAGTACTAAACAGGTGGGGTCAAAATATAGCCGAGGGAAACCATGACAAACTGAATTGTATAGCAAGTATGTATAAGAAAATTAGAAAGACAGTAATAGAAATACACGAAAAAGAAAAAGAAAAAGAAAAAGAAAGTGACAAGAATGACTCCTCCGAGGAGGAAGGACCTGAAGAACCAGATACGGTTAAAGAAATGATAGCGTATGTAGGTAAGGGAAATTATCTTAGGAAAGGCATTCGCCCAGAAAGCAAGAGAGTTTTTCTCTCTGGCATATCAAAACCGAGTTCTCCTGAACATCTGTTTCAGGTTACCGATAAAATTCTTCAAGAACAAATGGGGTACCATGTACTCAATTCTATGGACGAACAAGAACTAGCCCGGTCAGCAGTGCTATGGGCTGACAATCCTAACATGTACAATGATGATACAGTAGCACAGACATTTCTGAACCTTTCCCCAGACAAGCAGAAATTAGCTGGTGTATACATGATTCAGCACCTCATCACGTTATACAGACAACAACATTCTGATCCAGGTCCCTTGCCTGATACATTAGAAGCGCTACTTATGAATAGATGGAGAGGCCTAAGTACCAGATTAATTCAAATAATTCTAGAACAACGCCGCAGATATAACACTTTCCTAGGCCCACAATATGTTTCAGCTCCGCCCCCAGAAAGAAAAATGTTTCATTTTGACGGGCAGAATCCCTTACGAGAAGTACACCCAGTTATGAATGCCAATAACGCCTTGGAACGTGTGTTTGTGTACACACCTTTAACAAAGTTAGAATTGTTAGAAATGAAGAAACTAGTACCGTGTCATGATAAAGACCCTGCAGGTTTTCACCGAGAACTTAAAGACATGTTACTCATGGGAGATTACACGTATACAGATATTATGAAATTGTTAAAAGTACTGCTGCCCACCGGCATCTACGAGAAACTCAAAGAAAAAGAATGGGAGGTGGGAGATAAAAAGATTATCTGGACTGAAATAGAAGACGAGGAAAAAGGTCGTACTCCAGGGCTAGGCCTTGGGGACAAAGCTAAAGCATTACCAGGTTTAATAGTACAGGTCTTGCCAAGATTATTGACAACTAAAAAGGAAGACTGGGACGCAATCTCAGCCTGTAAACAGAAACACGATGAAGATACTAGTGACTTCTATTCAAGATTCGAGAAATGTTTCATTATTAACAGTGGCCTAAAACCAGGTAGCGAGTCGTACCCACATCTTTTTGTAACAAAATTAGTCGAGAATTCCCTGACATCAGTTAAAAACCGTGTATATAAAGTTGAAAGTACATGGCAAGCAAATACGCCATCCCAGATGTTACAAATGTTACAATATCACCAGAACAGAATTAGAGAAGAACAGGATCACAAACAGAGACGTATGAAAGACACGAAAATGAAAATGTTAGTGGCACAATCGGTTCCAGCCGACGGTCAGAGAAAGGGTGCGACCCAGACAGGTAATTCGGCAGCTCCCGTTAAAGGGACATGTAATATTGCAAACAGCCCGGTCACTACGTACATGAATGTTCAGTCCTGAAACACAATATAGCAACAGGTAAAACTAAAGAAAGACCGCATCCGCCTAGACAAGACCAGGGTCAGCCACAGACTTCACAGAATTCACAGCCTATGCATGCTCCACCACATACAACACAGACCGCAGCGGTATCACAGCCACAGCCACAGCCCATTGCCGCAACGCAGCAAGTTTCACGACAGATGAACCAGTATGCCCAATCTGATTATCCCGATTATCAGCGATACACATGAAACAGCCTAGAGAGGGAGGTTGGCTTGCCTCTTATTGAGATTCCTGTAGATCAAGAGGGTCCTTATGTACACAGTCAAGTATTGGGAAAAGACAGAAAGTTTTTAATTGACACAGGGGCAAGCCGCACAACAATTAGCCATAATGAAGTCCCAGGGGCACCCCTCTCAGGCTCACAGAATGTTTCCCTTGGTTTTTCAGGACAGCCTATTGTAAATGAAGTATCGAAACCAGTCCCTCTAGCTGTAGGTCCATTATCACGCGTTACAGACTTGTTACTGACTAAATCATGTCCAGAAAACTTGTTAGGTATCAAAACATTGAAGGCTCTAGGAGCTGTGATATGTTGTTCTCCGGAAGGAGTTAGACTTTTCCTGCGTGACTTTAAGGGTCACTATGTATTACGAGAGTTCGATGTCAGGTTGAAAAATGTACCGAAACACCTGTGGGCACAAGGCCCAACCGATGTAGGTTGCATGCACATTACACCATACCGTGTTACACTCAAACCAGGAGTTGTTTTACCACGAATCAGACAATACAAGTTACCACCCGATGCTGTAGTGGCTTTACTGGAAATCGTTGAAGAGCTCATTGCCAAAGGAGTGGTCGTAGAAACCGACTCCAATATCTGTAATTCCCCTATCATCCCGATTCTTAAACGTACTGATCCCAATGCACCGCCAGTATATCGGCTGGTGATTGATTTACGAGAACTCAATAAATGCATTGTCCCACAGTATCCTGTGGTTCCCGACATCTCATCCTTATTGACTGCTATTGATTCAGAAGCGACGTTCTTTACTGTAATTGATCTCAAGAACGCCTTCTTCAGTGTCCCCATTGATCCAGAGAGCCAATACCTCTTCGGATTCAGTTTAAATGGACGAAGTTTCAAATTTTCACGCGCACCTCAAGGATTCACAGAAAGCCCCAGCATCTATAGCCAAGCACTGAAAAGACAACTTGATTGTATCCAAATGCCAGTTAACACTGCCTTGCTACAGTACGTCGATGATCTGCTGATCACCGCACGAAGTGAACCCGAATGTGAACAAGCATCACTGACAGTTTTACATTTTCTGGCCGACAAGGGACACAAGGTGTCTCCTTCGAAGCTACAATTCTGTGTTCAGCAAGTTGTGTACTTGGGTCACTTGCTGTCCAAAGTGGGGAGACAGCTCACTCCTGACCGCATCCAGTTAATTGTAAACATGCCACAACCCCAGACACAAAAGGAAGTGCGGGCCTTTATAGGCCTCACCTCGTACTGCAGACAATGGATTCCTCAATATGCATTTCTAGCTAAACCACTCATTCAGTTGACAACACAGGAGGCAGCGACTTCGACTGCCCTCCCTTGGACTCAGGAACATACACAGGCCTTTGAGGAATTAAAGAAAGCTTTATGTCAAGCACCAGTTTTAGCGACACCATGTTACAGCAAACCTTTTACACTTTTTGTTACAGAACGTGATGGTACAGCGCTGTCTCTCCTCACTCAAGATCAAGCAGGTTCACATAAGCCTTGTGCTTATTTTTCAAGTACATTTGATTCAGTAGCCCAGGCACTCCCTGCGTGCTTAAAGTCAGTTGCAGCGACAGCCCTAGCAATCAGACAGAGCGACTCAATTGTATTAGGACACCCGTTGACAGTACAAGTTCCACATTCTGTAGAGGTTCTTTTAAACCGAACCCAGACTCAACACTTGACAATAGCACGACTGACAGGTTATGAATTGACGCTATTCCAGCCACAAATAGAAATCAGACGCTGTAACATTCTAAATCCTGCTACATTGTTACCTTCGATTATGACAGATTCAGCCCCGCATGATTGTATAGAAATCATTAATGCAGTAACAAAGCCCCGACGAGACCTAACAGATGTCCCACTGACAAATCCAGACCTGACACTTTACGTGGATGGTTCATGTATGAGAACAAGCACAGGAGAATTAGTGGCCGCGTATGCAGTGACCACTGAAACTGAAGTTAAAGAAACATATCGTATTGATACACTGTCCGCTCAAGCAGCAGAGCTTATCGCTCTGACCCGAGCCTGTATACTAGCCAAGAACAGAAATGTTAACATATACACAGATTCACGTTATGCTTTCAGAGTCGTACACGACTTCGGAGTGTTATGGCAAGAACGAGGTTTCTTGACCTCTCACGGTGCCAAGATCCAACACGGTCCCCTCATTCAAGCACTATTAGAAGCAATACATCTGCCTTCAGGCATTTCTATCATGAAGTGTAAAGCACATATTAAAGTTACAGACTCTATTTCCCAGGGTAACGACCTGGCAGACCAAACAGCAAAACATACAGCATTGACTCACACCCAGACAACTGATGTAACAAAGATCATAGTGCCGACACATTGTATGACAGTTAGGGATCCCACACTAGATGTAATCGATATTCAGACACATGCTACTCCAGATGAAATCAAGAAATGGACTGAACTAGGAGGGATCCAGACAGATCAGGGATGGATGACGAAGGGAAAATCTACATGGTTTCTCCCCGATTCTATGGTTCAAGTCATAATCAATACAGCACATAGTCCAGCACACCTAGGGGAAAAAGCTATGTTAGACAGTTTACAGAATCTCTGGTACAACAAACATTTACGAGCAGCAGCAAAACAGAAAGTGCGTACTTGCATGATCTGTTGTCAGTTCAATCCAGGTAAAAGCGTCCCTGTAGAGCAAGGTGGATTTCATCCTCCCGATCACCCTTTTGAAGTCCTCCAGATGGATTATATTCAGATGGACCGTTGTCGAGGATTCAAGTATGTCCTCGTAGTTGTTTGTGCACTTTCCCGTTGGACCGAAGCATATCCAGTCCCAGATTACACTGCCCCGACCACTGCCAGGCAGCTGGTTCGTGAATTCTTCCCACGGTACGGCTTGCCTCGTATCGTGTACTCAGATAACGGACAGCCATTCTCGTCCGAGCTCATGAAGCAGGTTTCACTTCTGCTAGGATATCAGTGGAAATTCCATTGCGTCCGACATCCCGAGGCAGCTGGCCTTGTAGAAAGACATAACCAGACACTGAAAACACGCCTCGCCAAAATATGTAAAGAGAAAGGGGTCGACTGGATAGTCGCCCTGCCCGTTGCACTGTTCTATATGAGAATGGTCCCCCATTCGAGATCAGGACTATCCCCGTATGAGGTGGTCTTTGGCCGACCACCAAATATGTGGGGGACGCCCATGCCTAAGAAAATAACCGATGTTGATTGTAATATGCTGACAGATTACCTTGCCTCCTTGATGTCTGCACTCCAATCATGTCGTTCACAGGTTGCCGCAGCCTTTCCCGACAACACTGATGTAAAGCCACACGATGTCCGTCCTGGTGATACAGTCTTAATCCGAAATTTCGACAGGAGAAGCCCGCTGGAGCCCCGCTGGAAGGAGCCGAAGATCGCCCTTCTGACCACGAGGACGGCAATTAAAGTGGAGGGCCGAAAGGGGTGGATCCACACGAGTCATATTAAAAAATGTAATGAACTGTTGCCAGAAACTGACTCTTCCACCCCCTCAAAGGACTGCCTCGATTCTAGTGACTTTAAAGTTCCCAAGAGAGAGAAAACTTCCCAAGAGGAGTATAAAACAAAACTACGGTCTAGCAAGTCAGACAGTTTAATTGTTTAAGTCCTCCCCTAGGTGAATCGGTTAAATAGTTTCTGACATGTATCCCCTAGACCGAGATAGAGAGAGAGAGAGACAACTCAAGAAACGTGCATATTGTAAATCACTTCGTAGTCACTGTATAGTAACATTATTGGTTCTGTTTTTTCTAAGCCTTCTGACGATTGTTGCCAGTATATTGCTGCCTATATATTACCCTATCTTCAAGCGTGAACAATCTGTTTACAATGTCACTGCTGAACATTCTTTTAGTGAATTACCCCCCCATGAATTGTCATACAGACTTGCGCTGCGCAACAACACATTCATTAGTATGTTACACCACTCCCATCAGACTAATAATGCTACAAACTGTTGGATATGTGGCCGACTCCCTCCCTATCAGAAATACAAGGGAGTTCTGCCCCTTTTTCCATACCCGTTCACTCACAATGGCTCATGTGGAGCATGGTTTAGAATAATTAATTCCTTAGATCCTGATATTGCTGTTTTCGAAGGAAATTGGGTTTGGGGAAACCTGAACCTAGTTCTGCTTAACGCCTGTTATCCCGACAAGAAGGGACTTCCCACTAGGATAGGAACTGATCTAGAAAATGAAGTATATGGATTAAGTAATTATACAATTAACCTCATGATTCTTACTGTGGAATCCGAAGCTGCACCAGTTCTCCCTGCTATGTCAGTATTACCAGTCACTGGTGATTTATGTGTCAGAAAGAAGGGTTCAGTACACTTAGGTCATAGTAAATGTACTACTGTGGTCGAATTCAGTGATCAAGGCAAGTCTTCATTTAGAGCTACTCGTCATTCCTACTTTGTTTGTGGCCATACCGCATACATACGCTTACCTCCAGACTGGAATGGTACCTGTTACATTGCATTCCTTCTGCCACCTGTTTTCCTAGCCCCTCCTGATTATCACAGAAATACAAATCTAGTAAAGGATAGACTCCGAAGAGATCTCCCGATTGTCGACTATACTGAAACGGCATGGGAGCAATACACAGATTTCAATAAAGGTTTCTTCCCCTACTTAGGTACTGTCTTTAATAGTAAACTGATACGAAAATTAACTAGAACCCTCGAAGCAGTAGTGAATGAAACTACCTCCGCTCTAGGCAACTTAACAGAGGAGCAATCTGCCATGCGGGTTGTTGTTCTTCAAAATCGTCTTGTTATTGACGTCATCCTAGCAGATAGGGGCGGAGCTTGTAAGGTCATCGGGTCAAGTTGCTGTGTTTTCATTCCAGAAAACGCGCCAACAGTATATAAAGCTATCACACGTCTTCATAAAATTGCAAGTTTGATACATCAGAATCCAGGCACCTGGACTTGGTCCGGTTGGTTCTGGACAACGTTGACCGCTTGGGGATGGAAGATCCTATCCTTCCTAGGCATTGCCCTTGTCATAGTTTTCAGTTGCTGCCTGTGCCTACAGTGTGGGCCAGCGATTTGTGGTCTGTGCGCCACATCATGTATTCCACATACCAGTTTTCACACAAAACGCGAAAAGAAGAAAGAAGAGCAAATGATGTTACAAGAACAGACTGATCGATTCATGAGGATCGATATATCATGAAGGGTCCGTAGGGAACAAGGAGGGAATGAGGAAATATAAATTTTATGGTCAAGAAATGTTCCCTAACGAGTACCCCACCGTCTCCATGTACAAGCTTAAAGTGCATGTAACTTCCCTCCTGTGCCAGCTATGAAGACGCAAATACATTTACGTCCAACGTTAACATATCCTCTTTCAGATCCACCCAGAACGGGGTGAATATTCCGTTCCTAAGTATGCCGTGCCAACGTCTTTATGTAGTGTACTTTACACGTTTTCCAGCTCTGGCGAAGTAGGCCCCTGAATTCTGCCATCAAGCTTTTTCCTGCCTCTGTACCCGTGACCCCTGCCTTACTCCCTGCGCGGCTAACGGTGCTTAGCTCAGCCTGCTGCCTGCCAAGACTGTATTCAACCTTCGAATTATCTGCTCCGCTCCTCAAAAAATACATTCCTGCCTACTAGTTCAAGTAAACATCCTTCCAGCTGCAGAGCAAAGGGCCCGGCCTCACTGTCTCCGTGCAAGTAATTCATAGCTTCTGTTACCATGGTAGGCCCATGCCCCCTCGCATCTCATGCAGACACGTAGACGCTTATACACGCACTCACAGTCAGTATAGAATAGCCTCTGCCCAAGAGACCTTTCCCTCTAGATTATATGGTTCCCAAACATCAGATATCAGATATGATATAGGTACGAGTTGATCTGACATGCCAGACTTCTGTCTCTTTCCGCTAGTGTAAATGTCAAATCCCCTGCACCCTCCAAGCTTCACGTCAATCACACGTCATGCAGCTGCGCGCGCATCCAGACCTCAGATTTCTGCTGACATTGCAAGATTCTGCTATGTACCCACCTACTTGTGACACTTTCATGTGACGTTTCTAGCACACACCTCTATGTTCACGCCTAGTTCACGTCTTTTGATTACGTATTGCTAACACGTGTATGCTTTTATCTTGTTTCTCTCAGCTGTTACGCCTACTGTATTGGTATTCATTATACGGTTTAAGTATAAAAGTTATGTCTTGTCAATAAAGTATGCTCTATCCCTTCCTGCACCCCAGTGGTGTCAGGAATCCGATATCCGGTTCAAGAACCATTCCTTTTAAGGAATAAAACCCCTAAGAACTCTAACACCACGGACTCTGCGTCTTTCTTTCCGATTGAGTTATTTTTTGTTTAAGTACTTACCTGCATAGAAATTAGGACGGTAAATCAAATATTTACCACAATCTTGAGCGGATAAGATTAACAGGGGAACTGGGCAAAAGATTGGTGATACAACACCAGATGACGTTAACCAGTTATAGGATCCAACCATATTTATGCTGTTGTTCAAATGGGTTCGATAGATATATATTAACTAGGTTCAGATTCGAATCCTTTCATCGGTTGGTAACCTTTCCAAATAAAAATGACTGGAATAGAGAATTGGTCACCTGCCCTTGTGATAACGTTTCCAAGCAAACTACCATTCATGCTGTACTGTTCTGTAAATTTTATAGGCATGAACGTGAAAAATGGTTAAAATAATATTTGCGACAAGGCGGATGGCAGCAATACCGTCCAGCTTACCTGTTTTTATTACAATTAAATGATGAGTATAGTATTCTACTAATGGCTGTTTTTTTTAAAAAGTGTATTAAAACGAAGGAATGAATTAACTCATAGTATAAAATGAAAAGTGATATTATCTGCTGCTAGTTAAAATGATATCAATGCTGTCTGTCTTCATCTTTTAGGGACGTTTGATGAATTGTATAATGGAATTGTATACGGACTAAACTTTTTCCTAAATAGACTGATGACCTGAAATGTATATTTTTATGTATAGGATATTATTGTCCTTTTAAACTGTGGCTTTTATGATTTTTGTATTTTAAAAAATCGAATAAAGCATATTTTGAATTGAATTGATACTGTGCCTAGGAGGATAGGATCCCGGGGACTAGTAAGGCTCTGGGGAGGGAGGCCGCCTGACCCTCTCCTCTTTTTAGTAAAGTACAGTTTCAGGGGATGGGGTCCCCGGGGCCGAAAATTGCTACGGAGGGGGCCAGAGGCCGCCCTTTCATAATGGAACAGGGCCTCGGGAGATGGCGTCCACCGGGCCTAATAAGGTTGGGAGAAGGGGACCATGCAGCACCCTTACCCCTTTACAATGTAACGAGGCACAGGGGATAGGGTACCCGGTGCCTAATAAGGATTGGGGAGGAGGGCCAGGTGGCACACTTCTGCATTTTCAGAAATGGACAGCCCTGGGTATGATTTCCCCAGGGCTAAAGGATGCTTGGAGAGTGAGGCCACAAGGCCAGCTTGGAACAGGCCCTGGGGATTGGCTTCCAGGGCCAAATAGGAGTCAGTGACGCTTCCCTCCCCTTAATATATATGTTTTAGCCCAGGGGATGTGGTTATTAGGTGTCACAGATGACGCGCTGGCTGGAATGGCTACTCTGCATGTGGGGTACATTGTATTTATGGCAACTGCTGTGGCCCGCCTCTGTATCGCATCATTGTGGCTGCAAAAAGAACCACATTCCTATTAAATGAGGAAATCCATATTTTATAAATTTTTCAGCTTAGAGCATAGTTTATATTCCCTCAAAGGACCTCACAGAAGGAACCTTGGTCTAAAGGTTTGGGGAGCTATACTCGATTATTTGGATGATGAATTAAATGACCTTTAATTTTGTATCCGCTTTATTATCCCTTGGTTGGAGCTCTGCTGGCTTGCGATAGTATTGATTCTTGCATTCATGCACTGACTTCTGTTAGCTCTTAATACTCAATAGGAAACATGAATACAAGAATCAATACTATCGCAAGCCAGCAGAGCGCCAACCAAGGGATAATAAAGCGGATACAAAATTAAGGGTCATTTAATTCATCCTCCATATAATCGAGTATAGCTCCCCAAACCTTTAGACCAAGGTTCCTTCTGCGAGGTCCTTTGAGGGAATATAAGCTATGCTCTAAGCTGAAAAATGTAAAAAATATGGATTTCCTCATTTAATAGTAATGTGGTTCTTTTTGCAGCCACGATGATGCGATACAGAGGCGGGCCACAGCAGTTGCCATAAATACAATGTAGCCCACATGCAGAGTAGCCATTCCAGCCAGCGCGTCATCTGTGACACCTAATAAGTTAGCCGCAGAAGCAAGCATAATTTCTACCCCATCACCAAAGTTAAAAAGAGTAAGACCTCGATCCCTGAAAAAAACTGATGCAGCTTCGTGCATGCAAAAAACATGTGGAGACTATGAGCTAAATCTGCTCGGCACCGAAAACATTTGCCGTCATTTGGTTCACCCCACTTCAACATTTTTGCTGGTGTATGATAAAGATTGAGGAGATGAAGATTTTCTCCACAATCTCAATGGATTTCTGTAAAAGCCCATCTCTGTGCCCCAAACTATTACCCCATTTCTTATCCTGCTCTTCAAGGTCATCCTCCTATATTTCCAGAAGGCCCATATAAAGACTCGTGACTTTCTCCCTAGGTTTAATTGCTTCCATGAGACCTTTCTTCCCAATGTCCCCCGGCTTTAAAAGAAAGTTACGTATCTATCTACACATACTTAAAGAAATCTGCGTTTGGCAATCCAAATTTTTCCCTAAGTGCAGCGAATGTTTACAAGTTATCCTTCTCATAAAAGTCCCCGATAATTGAGATCCCCTTTAATTTCCACCTGCCCATGATTGTATCCTAAAAGATAAGGGGAAGTAGCTGTCTTGCATAAATAGGTGAGTAATAGTCTATTCTCCCAATTTTGAGGCTTCTACGCACCTGTTTCCACACTTCAAAGGCTGCCCAAAGAACCTTAAACTGGTTCTTTTTGTAACAACTCATTTGATTACCCTAAAAAAATCACTCAGCTTCTACGCATGGCATCATTTGAAAGATAGAAGAGGCCTCTACTGCATTGCTACTTTCTTCTCCTGTTAATAAAATCCTCATATCCTGCAGGAGGCAGGCATAGTAATAAAACACATTAGGGACCGCACACCCTCCCTGATTTCTGGGTAGTGTCATATACTTCATTGCTCTATGAGGTTGTTTCTGACCCCAAATAATTTTACCACTGATTGCTAGCAGGTTTTGTAGCTGGGCTCTACTAAGCTCTAAAGGAACTGACCTAAAAAACATATAGTACTTTAGGTAATATGTTAATTATCAGAACATTACAACCATCTACCAATGAGCACTCTAACCTCCCCAATTCTTTCTCAATTCCAGCCAACATAGGGTCCCAATTAGCAGCTACTAGATCATCCAGGTAGGCTCTGATTTTAATACTGAGATAAACTGCCTCCTGCGTAACTCTTGGATCATAAAAAATAGCCTGGGTTGTACAGATGATCTGTGTTTCAGTGATATTCAATTCATAACCTGACATTTGCCCAAATGAAGTGGCCAATCATTCTATTTCAGGCCTTGCTATAGCTGGTGTTGTAGTGACAATGGCCATATCATCGGCATAAGCCAATACTTTATAAGCATCCCACTGGATTTGTACAGGTTGGATGATCCTACTCTTCTCTAATTGAACCAGTAAAGGATTGATGTATAACCCCTTCACAGCAGGGGTAATTCCCCTGCTGTGCTGGGGGCTGGGCGGGCGCGCACAGCACCCCGTGCTCATAACAAGCTGAGCTCGTCATGACCACACCCGTTTCTGTGGAACGTTCAGCACAGCAGGGGGATCCTCCCCGCGTGTGAGCGTTCCACGGCTCATGACGAGCTCGCTGTCTCGTCCCTCGGGTTATAATAACAGGTTCAGACTCCAAACACATCACACAGATTCGAGCAATAGGAGACCTGTACATCATTTTAACTGCATTAATAAAACCCCACCCAAAGCCTATATGACACATCCCCATCCATAAAATCTCCCATGAGACACAGTCAAGCGCCTTTTTGGCATCGAGAAATATCAGCCCTAGTGGAGTCTGTTGAGCCTTAGCTATATCACACAAAGTCACCTCCCGATTAATATGATTGACAGTGCCTCTTCCTGGGATAAAGCCATGCTGGCAAATTGAAACCAAGGGAGTTATTACCCTGGAGAGGCGCAATCCAGAATTTTAGCATACGTTTTATCATCACTGTTTAAAAGAGAGATGGGTCTGTATGATCCTGTGAGATTTATAATAGCAACATCCCACGATAATGGCGCCTGCCCATGCTGAGCAGCCTGAAAAGCTATCAGCATTTATGTTTTTAGTTCAGGAAAAAAAGGTTTTATAAAATTCCAGAGGTGATTTGTCGGGACCCACTGCTTTACCTATCGCCAATGAATTAATAGCAAACTCAACCTCTTCCAGGGTTATTGGCAGCTCTAAATATGCGGCTCAAAGTTTGACCAAACAAAGCTTGCGGTAAGGAGCCAAAAAAGGTTTCCCCTGTTCTAACCTCCCCTGAATACCAATCCTGTTAAAAGATCTAAATACTGGTAAGATCTCAAGATGATTGCTAACTAATTTTCCGGATGAGTCTTCTATAAGCGCTATATAGCGCTTAATCTTCTTATACCGAGTGCGTTTAGGTAGGCACCTGTCAGTAGCCACCCCAAATTCATAACATTCTCTCCAAAATGTTTGATATCTACAGGGAGTATCTTTAGACCATAATACATTAATCCTGGCCCTGCAACAGGCAACTGCAGACTGTGTCAAAGAACTTGAAACCTTATCAACCATACATTGCATCAAGCTTCATTCATCCCTCCTGAGATCATCATAGAGACCCTGCACCAAGAGATTATGCTGTCTTTGTTTATGTATACCAAAGCTCAATACTTCCCCCCCTAAGCCCTGCCTTCAAGGCACCACAAACTACAGAAGGAAAAGCAGTTTTCCTATTTATTTCCAAAAACTGAGTAATCCAGCTTTTCATATGTGTAACAAATATGCAATCTGCTAATAACTGCCTCAAAAAAATGCCTTTGTGGCTGCGGAGGACCTTGAACCAAAATATCCATAGCCACTGGGCTATGATCGGACGTAAGCTGGGAAATAGCTGAATTTTAGCAATTGCAGCCAGACCCGAGAGACAAAAGAATAGTCCAACCTCACCCATTTATTGTGCGGATAGCAAAAGTAAGTAAATCCAACATTGGGGTATCAATTTATAAACCACAGATCTATTAAACCATGCTCAGACATAAGCTGCTACAGTGCCCTAAAAACTATAGGCTTCCTTCCAATATACAATCCATCGCTAGATTGTAGCTCTGGGCTATCTAAGTGCATATTAAAATCCCTGCATAGCATTAAGGGAGTTGACCAGGAAGCCAGCTCTGTATTAAGAAGTTCTAAAATTTGCAAATAATCCACATGTGACCCATACCCCCTCCTCGTGCCCTATGACCACCTACCACTTCCTCCCCACATGCCCAATCTAGTGTGCCCCATCCTCCCCGAAAACCTTCCCCCAACCCCTCCACCTAGTGAGGCCTAAGGACCCAGGGTCCTTAGTGATGGGAAGCTGACATAGAACCCCCAATTTACGCCACCCTTACAAGGTGTATATCTACTGAACCATTTCAGAATACTATCTACAAATATATATGCATTGTCCTGGCTATTCTAAATTGATTGCAAAGATTCTTTTGCTTGGACTTCGGAGGTAAAAAACTGCGTTTGGCCCTTACTGATAACCTTCAATTTGGCAGAGTTAAGCTAAAAAACCTGAACCCCCTGTGCCTGGAGCATTGATATCAATTGCTGCAATTGCCACCCTCTCTCCACTGTCACATGACAGAAATGGGGCATAACAAAAAATTCACTCACCTTTCCTGTCCTTTTTCTGTGTGGTCGTGCAAGATCATAAATAACCTCCTGAAACAAAAAAGTATTCAGACAGATCAATATACCTCTTAGCTTAGTTATAAGCTGTCCCGATCTCCTATGCTGCTTGAAAGGGAATCGGTGCTCCCTCTGAAGCCCCATATTCCAGGACCATAGTGTAAGTTCAGAGAATGCCTCTGTAAGAGCTCAACAATAAATTTCCGAGCATCCTTTCCCTCCATGCCTTCAGGAAGGCCAAGGACTCTCAAATTATTTCTTCTTAAGCTGTTTTCCAGATCAGTTAACTTCCATATCGTATTATCCTTCTGTGTTCTTAGAGAGTCCAAGAGAGATATTTGAGCGACCAGTTTGTCTTCCAGCGTAGCAAACTAAGTCTCTACTTCTCCAATTCTCTCTGCAAATTCAGAGCAGGACTTAGCAACTCAGTTGTTCGAATACTGCAGCTTGCGACATGTACCTTTGGTTCTTTGGCTCCCCGTCTGAGTCTTCTTTCTGTGCGCCATAATGCTCTGGAAAATGGTAGAGAACGAGATCTCCTCTGGGTTTTCCACTGCCACTGAAGGCACGTTTGCGTGGGCCACATTTCCGCTGTCCCCAAAGTTGGGTGAAAAGGAATAATCCCATACTAAAAACCCTGGGGTCCCTTAAAATCATTCCTGGGCAGCGCTCTGTTCTCTCTGCTTTTGAACAGTTGAAGAACAGATTGAAGGGTTGTGCCCTTCATCACCGAGGTCCCATCTTCTAAATGCAGGCTGCTTGTGGCGCTCCCATTACTGTGGGTCAGTTTTCCTCCTGGCCAATCCTTTATGCCTCCCAAGCTCTCATCACCCACAGAATTAGAGGGATCTGATATAGGAAAAAACTTATGACCAGAATCCACCTCTTTTATGGTGTTCGGATTATCCAAGGAACAAGTTTGGTTCCCTCAGTTCTGGCTTTTAAAACACCAGGATTGAATTTTTCCCTAGATTGTTTCCCATAGGGGATCTCTCATGGGCCTCCATTTTAGCTTTGGTCACTTCCATAATAGCCATCACAGGGCCTGCCGGCAAGGTATACCCTAACTCCCCTCCAGCCGAGCACCCCCACCATAGTCCAGGCCTGGCCCACATTCAGAAGCCCCCCTGGTCTTATCTGCACTCTCTCCACTTCCATCGCTCACCTCTTTACCACAGAGAGAGTCTCGAGAGGGTATCTGAGACGCTGCTTCCAGATGCAGCTGAGGGCTCAGTACAACCGCTGTGCTAGCATTTGCTACTGTCCCATCGGTGTCTCTCTGTGCATACTGCATTTTGTTGGTCTTCAGTGTCTGGGTTGCTTGAAAAAGTGCAGGTACCGTTTTCCTGCTTCGAGCGGAGGAGCTAGCTTTCTGAATCACCTCTCCAGAGTCAAGGGACACACCTCCGGCCAAGCGCTGCACTCCTGCTCCTGCTCCAGCCCCTGTTCCTGCTCCCTTCACAGAGTCCGACCCTGTGGTCTCGCAAGATTAGGAGGCATTGTGGTTGCTTAGTAATATTGATTGCACCAAGTCCAGAGGAACAGCAGTCCAGCGCAGCGAAGAGGAAACCAGGAGCGCTGTAACCCCTGAAATATGCACCTCTGGACACAGAACCTCCAAATCATGCCAACCTACATAGCCACACTGCAGGTCGGAGGGCTGGCCACAAGCTAGTCCAAGCACGTAGGGGGGAAATTAAGAGAGCTAGCTTAATCGACTGCGGTTGCGGCCGCCATCTTGCGTCTATTTCTGTTTGATTGTTAATGTGAACTATGCTATCTGTAAAGTGTGTGCTATAGTTTCAATATTGCACATATTGCATGCTTTCTATACCTAAAGGAGTTGTACCTGTGATGGCAGTAATTATGGCTGATATTCTCCTGAGCTAATTTGTACTTAATGTCAGGCCTCTTATGACATAGTAATTTAGAGATAAACCACAGCGGTTTGCCCTAATCTCCCCGACACATCTGGGCCACAACATAAGTACAAACATAAAAAGGGATGTGTGGGAAAGGATTCAGATAATTTATGTAGAGAAAACAATGAATTAGTCCCTACATAAGGGCACTCTGTCCCCAGACCTATTACTTAATTATTATCCATTCACGATTCTGCCCCAAGTTGACTTTCAAAACTAAGTTTATGATTTTCACATACATCAATATTTCAAGGTTCCTTCCTATCCATACAGCTGAATGAGGTTGGGAAACAAAACCAATTCATACGCAAATTTGTGTGGGGCAATTTGTGTGGGAGATAGTCCTGTACACACATAGGAGGGTAACTTTCAACCTCCACGTAGTCCAGAAAAGTGTGTATCCAGGTGAACTTGTAATCAGTCAGACTCCTCCAATACGTGAAGTTGACACATTTCTGCCAACTCAATCAGGCCTCATCAGGACATGGGCAAAAAGTACACAAATGAGCATGGGCCACTTTAGGTTTTACAAGGTTATGCTAATCAGCCTAAACCAAATGAATAAAATAAAAGTTTCCATTTTACTAGCAGGACAGTCAGGCAATTTTTAGTAGCATATCATTGCATAAACAATTACGTTCTATGCGGGACCATTGACACATGTAAGAGAGCGGGCTGCATTAATCTGGAGATAATACTAGTGAAACCAAAGTGTACTTAAGAATAAGAAAAGTGTCAAGATGCATTAAAAATGAAGAGGGGTTTCAAAACGGGACAATGTCTGTAAGTCCACGGTCCCAGATTGTTAATCAAATTCAGCGAAAAATGACAAGTAGGGGAGGATGAATACATTCTTCGCCAGAGTCCCCATTTGGAGTGGCATTGTCCAACAAATTGCAATGTCTCCCCCACACACAGCTTCCCAGTATGGGCCTTCATTTGGTAAATCAAAGTGAAAAGGTCTATAATGGACCAGTGTCCCAGTGTTATGTACCCTGTGCAAATAACATGGAGAAATATAGTAACTGGC
Source organism: Lissotriton vulgaris (assembly GCF_964263255.1). Lineage (NCBI taxonomy): Eukaryota > Metazoa > Chordata > Amphibia > Caudata > Salamandridae > Lissotriton > Lissotriton vulgaris. Next base: position 334,823,289 of record NC_141685.1, read on the forward strand.
ACAAGGAAAATAGAAAAGGGGGGGGGGGGGGCGGGGAGAGGACACATAGGGAAAAAGTGGGCTAAAATCCAAGGGACCAGGGAAGTTAATGTTCGGTTTCAAACTTTTATGCAGAACACCAAGAACGGCATCCCAAAAGGGGGATGGTGAACCCAAAATCCCTAGACTTGGGTGTGTGCACCCAACCTATGAAATTGTGATATATGGTATTAGTGATATCTAAAAAAAAGGGGGTAACACCGAGTGACTTAGAACCTATTAGTCATAGTCCCCATTTGGATCTATTGATGTCTAGGCTGATGCGTTGTTTCTGTCTCCAGCGCCATAGGATGGTGTGCCTAGCCCCGGCTTGGGATCTTCCATCAGTGTTTGGGGCACTTCAGGCTCCTCCGACGGAATCAACATATTTTACACAAAGTTTGAGTCTAGCTGTTTAGTAACAAAACTGTTTAACTTTACTTTAACACATTTAACAAAATTAGCAATTTCAAAAAATAACTTTCAACATCTGAACTCACGAATAGAACATAACTACAAAACATCCATAAAACTACCCATTCCTACCCAAACTCAGCAGGAATCAATAACTGCTTAAAAACTAGTACAATGCATACTCTGTGAAAAGATCCACTGTAGAGGGACAAACAAAAAATATTCATGTGGGATGACATCCATGCTCTATTATCTTAAAACCTAACATAGAAAACATCTCTAACTGGCAATCAAGTAGAGATAAGCTGGAGGACCATCTACCTCAGTTGCATCAGCAACAATTGCTACCCAGAAAGTCCTTTGAAAGTTGCAGTCTACTGCAACAGATATGGCTCCAGAGTTTTCAAAAACGGCCACGTACAAAACCACCCCAAAAAAGAATTCAATAACAAAAAACAGAAAATTATGTTACTGAGAAATAAAGGAATATTATTGGATAATACACTTTTCAAATAAAACAAAAAAATGAACACACCCATTTCTCTATCTTGAACATTCTTCAGTAGGAGTGCATGGTGACCAGATTTGCTCAATGCACAATATGCCACAAGAGATTGTCAAGGGGTACAAATAAAACATATTTTTGGGGGTTTACATAATTGCTTTACAGTCTAAAAACATACCAAAGCAATAGTGTAAAAGCAGCATGAAGGCAACGCAAGGCGGGATGACCCTAAACGTCAATACCAGCTACAACACCACTGTGGCAGAGAGTCCCTTCAGAGGTCCAATCTCAACTTCCAGTTTGCCCAGATGGCTTCATACTGCCTGGATTGTGGAGTTGTAGTGAGTTCTGGAGAGCAGTCCATAACAGCCTTATGCAATGCTGCAAAGAATTTCAAATGTGAATCCTGTTTTATTTTTAGCCCTTTATAGTGTTTCTACATTAGCAGGCATTTTATTACAAAATGGATATCTAATAGCTATGTGTTGTTCATTTTATTATCTTCGAATTTATTGTAATACTAGTTACATATAACTTGCCGTACTGACAAGCAAAAGCATTCCTCAAGACATCTAAATATACAGCTAACCATTACCAGTTATAATTGTTTAATTTTCACTTTTTAAATCCAAGTCAACAGTTTGTCTTTAAATCTTCTAGTAAGTGCGTCAACAACATATACAAACATACTCTGTTTTTTTAAACCACACTTTGTTAACGCTTGTAATCTCTTCTTCAAAACTATCAGCTGTAATATCAGTGTCCTGCTCCACAACTCCTCCTCTTAATACCTTTTCATTTTCTCGAGAATCCTCCTGTGGACCGAATAAACAAAACTGCACATTATCACAAACCTTTTTACATCTGCCACCTTGCCATGCAAAGGTGATCTATACATTTCTCCTAGACAGAAAGCAAGAGTTTTCACATATTACAGCCTCCTAATTAAAGTTTGCATTGTTAAGTGGTGTACAACTAACATCCTGAAAGGATGAAAAGTGCATAGGCACACTTTGTTTGATAAACAAGCTAGTGAGTGTCCCTGCACATTTGTATGCTTTCTAATCTTGCAAGGATCCAATCCTTGTAAAGTACTTATTTTCTGTTTTAAACGTTGCCTTGGAATATAAATAGAAATTTCCTTAATATATCAATGAATTGCTGTTGAATACTACAAACACTACTACAGTTCCATTTCTATGCAGGCGCCTGACTCTGCCTTCCTTGTACACGTTCTCCAATAAATGTTTCTATATTTGTAGGTACCATCAACTCTTTCGCTATATGAGTGCCATTCTTCATTTCACTGACTTACATATGGCTGGGTCTAACCTGGGGTGGCATGGTGAGCAAAAGTATGATGGATTTAACCCAGATCTCCTGACTAGGGCTGAATGTTTGATTTGCTCTGCATTCCGTCCATCATCTGTGTGTCTTTTGCTTTCTCGCCTTAAGTGTGCCGGGTATGGCCAGAAGTGGGTCCCAGGCTCACCGTGCTACTGGATTCAAGCTAGCCTGTCTGATGAGGAGTGATGCACTGAAATCGGTCCCAGGATGCTTGTTTCCGGTCCAGGGAGGACCTGGCTTGGCAGTTCGGGCTGGACTGTTCCCATGAGGCAGAGTGCCAAGACTGATTTGCATTTGGCTGAGTTTAAACTGGGGTTGTATGGTGAGCAAAAGAACAGTAGATTTAACCCAGCTCTTTTGAATGGGGTGAAAGTTTGATTTGCTCTGCATTCCATCCATCATCTGTGTGTCTTTTGCTTTCTCGCCCTAAGTGCGCTGGATGAGCCCAGACGTGAGTCCTTGCATTCAAGCTAGTCTGGCTGATGAGGGGTGATGCCCAAAAACAGGTCCCAGGATGCTTGTTTCCGGTCCAGGGAGGACCTGGCTTGGCAGTTCGGGCTGGACTGTTTCCATGAGGCATATGGCCAAGACTGATTTGCATGTGGCTGGGTCTAAACTGGGATGGCATGGTGAGCAAAAGAATGATGGATTTAACCCAGATCTCTTGACTGGGGCTGAATGTTTTTTTTGCTCTGCTTTCCGTCCATCATCAGTGTGTCTTTTGCTTTCTCACCCTAAGTACGCTGGGTATGCCCAGAAGTGGATCCCGGGCTCACTCTACCACTGGATTCAAGCACGCCTGGCTGATGAGGGGTGATGCCCCCAAACCATTCCCACAAAGCTTGCTTCTGGTCTAGGGATGACATGGCTTGGCAGATCAGGCAGGACTGTTCCTATGAGGCACACGGCCAAGACTGATATACTTATGGCTGTATCTGAACTGGAGTGGGCAATGGATTTAACCCAGTTCTCTTGACTGGGGGTGAATGTTTTGCTTGCCCTGCATTCCGTCCATCATCTGTGTATCTTTTGCATTCATTATTTTATAACATTGTCCTGTGTAAACAATAGTACGAACTAATCAATTATCCTGGAGATAGCTTTCTTCATTAAAGAAAGATTCTGTACTAGAAGTATGTATGCATTCACCACTAAAAACTGTACAAAAGTTACTTCTATTCACTAATCTTTTTTTCTGGTTTTGTCTCTTTAAGTACAGCACAATTTTGTCAAGAGTCTATTTATAAAGAAAATAAAAATCTTCACCTTTAAAGCAAATGCCTTATCAACTACTCTCTCAACTCATTCTTTCTGTTTCACTGCATGTCTCCTTTTTCCATACGTCTGAATATTTCTCAGTAGCTTTATAACTACTCTAGCTCTGATTTCCTTAAACGGTTTCTGTCTCCTTGTTAAGGTGTATACATGTTTGCTACATTATTTCCTGTACTTTCAATATAGATTTTGTTCATTGTCATTCATTATCATAGTATGAATTTTATTTAATTTTATCATAATATTTGGAAATGTCCACATACATTTTTAAGAAATTAGTTTATCCTCTTCCCAATATCTCTTTTTCGTTCAACACTTTTTCTTCGTTTTGCCCCTTTTGAGTCTCAGTTCTGCTTAGATACTGTACTTGCTTCTGTTCCTTATTCCTCCGATCTTTTGTATGCCATCTGTCTGTAATTGTGCAGATATTATTTGTAAAAAAACAAAACTTTGTTTACATTGTTTTACTAGCCAATGTACCAGCTACTTTACTACTGGCTTAAACATAATACAATAATAGTTTTTATGTTATGTTGCAGTTTTAAATCTATAAATCAACCTACCTACATAACTACACGCACAAAGTTCAATATACCAATCCCATACCAAACCGAAACACAAGACTTAATTTATTACTTACTTTTTAATATTATAGCACCCTCTCCTACAACACAGCTGCACCATATCACAGTTCTTACTTATACAAGTTTCAAGACCACTTTATCCCTTTTGTACTCAATTTTTAAATAAACATCAACCAAAGTGTAAAAGTACATACAGTGTCTCAATACTGTAAATCCAAAAACACAACACAAGACCTATTTCAGTGCCTCTCTACAACGGTATCACTGGAACATTTAGTGTTTCAATACTTTTTCACTTAGATATGTCAGATTTAAATTTTGAGAAGCACTCCATATAAAAATCTACAAATTAATGTGTATCACAACATATATCTCACTAAATACATACAAACAGTGTGTGACAGTTACATACATAGTTCACCAGATGGCTCTAAAAGAGTACAAAGTCCTCACCAACACAAATAAATACATGTCTTTCTGGCTGAGTGCAACAATACTCCATAGATGATTGGATGAGTGCATAAATAGTGCCTACATAATTCTCTCAGAATATAGGTAGTGCCTGCATGATTCTTAGGGTAAAAAGGAACTTCATCAGTGGTTCCATATCTGCATAGTTACTGCCTGTGTATTCACATAACTATATTGCTACTATCTGGGTGATTCGATAAACACATGGGTGTTGCCTGCATAGTTCAATGAGTAAATAATTAGTGCTTGCGTGATTGGAAGAGTGCTTCCATAGTATCTGGGTGATTGAATATGTCTAGATATCACACTTGCTATACAATTACATACATTGCTCTCTAAGAGTATACATTGCTCTGTTACTCAGCATCCACATGCATCAGCAAGTTTATAAAACTGAAAACCAGAAATCTGCCCTTTTGAAATCACAAAACCTTTTCCTAATGGTAACGTACTTCATTTCATAAATATTTCTTGTGTCTTTAAAACATATTCAGAATTTCTCAAAGAAAAGATATATGCCAAGTGAAGCTAGAACACAAACAATCGAAAGACATTCTGCACTATTACCCCTCCTCAATTTTAAACAGAGCATGTTGAAGGAAATGCCCCACCAACGCTATACACATGAAATTTCAACAGATTTAAAGAACATAGATCACCATGTAAACATATATTTGATTTCATAAAAGAAATACACTTTCAAGCTATCGTTCTAAAAATATATAGTTCTCTGCATCTTTAAGTAAACTCAAAAGTCTCATCGTACATATAAATATCTACAACCAGAAAAAACACATTTCACCATCTAAACATATGCAAACCGTTCATATAAGTTAAAAACCACATTGACAAACACTTCCTAATACATACCTAACAAGTATTACTACTTTATAATTTAAATACAGGCACAGCACATTTTCTTTAGTTTTATTCATGACTGCAGAACTCCTGATTAATAATGTGACTAAAACTGCCACAACTCCCAGAATGCATATTATATAGATGTATCTATTCTTCACATAGTGCTTAGACATTTTAAACATTGTCCTTGTTAAAGGCATTGCTCCTGGTAATGTTCAACAGTAATAACATCTTAAACACATACCCTCTGCCAGAAATAGTTCAATGTGAAACTCCTTTTAATCAAACTCCTATATGCATCTTTATTTCTAATGCATATTTTTTTATATATATTTAGAAACCTATATACATACCTGTGAACTGAGCCCATAGTTTATATTGTTCTTTTATCTCTTTCTGGATAGTTTTGACAGTGTTGAGGTTTGTTAAAGCACAAGAAAGGTACACCACTTTCATAGAAAGCAAATATAAAGTTGCAACCTCTTCAACTTTCCACTCTATCATCATGAAAAAGGCAGCAAATGAAAGAAATGGGGAGAATGAAGCCTTACAGGTAGAGCGGCTGACACCGAAGCTGGGGAACCGGGTTTGAGTCTCGGCAACAACGCTCAATATCCTGTGATTCTGGACAAATCACTTAATCTCCCTGTGCCTTACAGAAATGAATGCGTCCTCATGTAACAAAACTGGTGCTATGTAAAGCGCTCTGATACCCAATATCTTTGGGTCTAGTTTGCGCTATATAAAACACTAAAAAAAGAAATAAAAAAACAAAAATCATGTCTTTCGTTTTAGGCTACTCTAGCTTCACTTGTGAATGGTTAGCATCTGTTAACCCTTTCCCTCTCTTTCAATACGAGATTCCTGTTGGTGCGTTTTGCAATATATTTACAATGATAGCGGAGAAATCATAAAAAGAAACAGGAATTAAAACCTATATCTAGCTTCGTTTACAAAAAAAATTAAATACTACACAACAGTTTATTACATAGTCCTGAGTTGGAAGTTAAAGGAATATATGACGTTACAATGCATAAAATTAAAATGCATGCTTTTACCACACAATATTTACATTGCAACTACCATTACATTGCATGATTTTACAACACATTTTTAAAAACTATCATTACAATTCATACCATTACAACGCATATCATTACAACGCATACCATTACAATACATAATACTTTTAGGGCAACAGTAGCGAATGTGTTGGATAGTGTAGGGGTCAAAATTATTAAGTTTTGGGTAGTCTAGGGGTAATAAATACCATTCCCATGTACCCCAAAACTCATACCCACCCTAATACTTAAAACATCTCTATTACTTACCTTATAATGGGTTATATTGGTATGCGTTGTAATGGCATGCGTTGTAGTGATAGGCGTTGTAATAGGATGCATTGTAATGGCAGTTGCATTGTAACAGTTGCATTGTAAAGGTAGGCTGTTAAAATGACTGCGTTGTAATGGATGCTTCCCAATTAAAGCTTGCTATTACTTAAATTCTGTCATCACGCCTCAACTTTAAAAACATGTTCTGTCTCTTTAACACCCTTCCCCCCAATACATGCTTAGCTCAGTGTGCCTAACAACCCAGTGGAACCAGTAGGTCACAAATATACAGCACATTATAAAAGGAACATGCTACATCCAAATGAGATATAGCAGGTGTGGCTTACTTCACAGATTCAAAAGAATATCCATGCTTGTATTCCATTTCTTTTTTATACAACAGCCAATAATAAGGCTTCTTCCTGAGGCATCCAACCCACTACCTAATTCACTTTCATGCTGACAGCATCTAATGAAATATATTTTTTAAACTCAATTTTAACTGCTTTTCCTTTGGAAAAATACCTTGTTCAGCTCTAGCCTTCTCCTGACTACTATTGCTCCTTCACTTCAAAATGCTTAGAGTATGGATTGTGGGCCACAGCTATAGCTATTGGGCTAAAGAGGCTGCAAAAAAGGGAGGTAGTGACAGGAACTTGGGTTTGCCAAATGTGCAGGTTACTTGGTTTGGCCAGAGATGGTTAACGTTTCATCAGTTGCTGGCTTTGGTTAAAGCCATTGTTGATTCCCAAGCTCCTCGCCTCAAGGTTCTACACTATGGTGGCAATGACCTGGGCACATTGACAGGGGTATGGCTGGAAATCCTAATGAAAGACATTTTTGAAAAACTGATGTTGCACTTCCCTCACACTGTCTTGGTGTACTCTAATATATAACAAAGACCAAAATGGTTGTGGTCAAATCAATTCTGTCCACAGATTGTCAAAGCCAGGAAACCTGTTAATAAAGCTGTTTCTGCATTCCTCACCAACCACCGCATGGGCTGTGTCTATAACAAAAATCTGCTTATTGATGAACTGATGAAGTGCATTTTACAGATGAAGGCAACAGGGTTTTCTATGTAACCTCAAACTGCATCTAGTCTTATGTGTGGCAGCCAAATACACACAACCAACGCAACAGCTCTTATCAGAGCCACCCTAGTATCCAAAATATTGTGAAGTTTTTTCGAAAATTTCTTTTTTTGTTCTTGACAATCTTGGTGATAACGTCACGAACCACGCTCATATGTCGTGAAAAGCAGACATTCAATGACCACCAACAGATCCAAAAATAATATGTAAAAAAATCTATTCTGAACATTGCACTACACATTGTACTACATACATACTTCTTTCAAAGCATTCCTAAACTCATATTTTTATACTAAGTGTCTTTGTGGTTATTCGAGGCGTCACAATGACGTCATTAACTGTGACTATCGCACCTTTTCCATAAAGTCTAAAAGACATATATCCATGCATGTTACAGTATTTTACACACTAGGGGTTTCTTACAATATTCTCTAAAGTCATGTTTTTCTAGACAGTTTCTATATAAACCATCTCTAAAACCTATTTTCTGTGTTCACAGTGACTCCAGAGATCGTAATGACATCGGTAATGGCGATCCCGGAGGATACAACACGAAAATGCAAAGCAAAGCAGGAATTCAATAGCCGCCACCAGATTCAATAACTATACCTATCTTACTAATTGTAACCATCACACTAATTAAATCAATATCTAATTTCTCTTTAAATTAAATCCTCACTGAGAAAAAGCTCATTTCCTTGGGCTCTCTCCAGAAACCATTCCCACAGACCAAGCAGGCATGTGTCCCATATGATGTCAGACCTACCCTACAAATAGGTCATGGGTGGCCATGTCATAAAGTAGGCAGTGGCGGTAGACAGTCAAAATATCGAGTTGTTAATGTCGATGTACCATAATATCGAGTCCAAAATATCGATGGTACGAAATGTCGAAAACAAAAATATCGTCGTAGAAAATATCGATTTATGTGTGTGTTAAAAATATCGAAGACATGAATGTCGAAATCAATAATATCGATGGTGAAAATATCGATTGTCAAAAATATCGATATGTTAAAGTGATGTTTTAAAGTATGTTAAGTAATGATTTATTTATATGTTGTTTATATATAAGATCATTTTTATATATAATTTTATTATTTTTAGTAAGAAGTCTAGGAGCGGGATGTAGAGTTTATAGGGGATAAGGGTGGGTAGTGTATTAAAAAAGTATAGTGTAAATATGGAATAATAAATTTCGCATTTGAAGTAAATTTATAAATTTGCGAAATTTTAATCAAAATATTTATAAATGCGAAATTTTATATAAAATTATTGAGTATTGTTAAATTATTTCTTCTTTGATTTTGGATATATATTAATAAATGGTGTAAATATATCTAAATATTTATTTTTTTACTAAATAATTGTATATTAATGTTAGGAGCGGGATGTAGAGTTTATAGGGGATAAGGGTGGGTAGTGTTTTAAAAAAGTATAGTGAAATTGTAAAATTTTAAATTTCGCATTTACTTTAGATTTCAAAATTTCGATATTTATAAAATTTGTTTGGGAGTAGTCGAAATTTGAACGAAATTTAGGGAGTACATTAAACATTATGAATAATTTTTGTGTATGTACAAAAAAGATTTTTACATAATAAAATATTACATTACATATTTATATTATTTTTCCTATAAATTTAGGAGCGGGATGTAGAGTTTATAGGGGATAAGGGTGGGTAGTGTTTTAAAAATATATAGGGTAATTATATAAATTAAAATTTCGCAATTTCATATAAATTTGCGAAATTAAAAAAATTAAAATTAATATTTCGATATTTGCGAAATGATATCGATTTTATTCGAATATAGTATTTATTTTTAAAGTTTGCTGTTGTTTATGTACTAAAATATATTAGTAATTATACTATTTTCATATATTTTCTGAAAATATTTGACTAATTATGTTATGAGTGGGATGTATATTTTCAAGGGGATAAGGGTGGGTAGTGTATAAACAAAGTATACTCTAATTATAGAATTAAAAATTTCGCCTTGTATTTCATTTTAGTTTCGAATCGAAATTTTAAATAAATATTATTAAAATACGAAATTATGAACACTATTATGTTGTTGTTCTAATTTGAGGTATTTTGTGTATGTAGTAAAAAGAATCAAAAATATATAATGTAGTAGATATTAAATAAATAAATGTATCATATTTTTAGGAGTGGGATGTAGAGTTTATAGTAGGTCAGGGTGGCTAGTTTTATCAAAGGTACATTTTGTGCGTTTAGGGTCTTGTTTTTGTGTATGTGCGAAGGGGTATTTTAACTGTTCAGGGTCAGTTTTTGGTTTGTGTGTAAAGGGGTAGTTTTAGGTTTCAGGCTCAGTTTTTAGTTTGTGGGTAAAGGTGTTTTGTCAGGTTTCAGGGTCAGTTTTTAGTTTGTGGGTAAAGGTGTTTTGTGAGGTTTCAGAGTCAGTTTTCAGTTTGTGGGTAAAGGGGTATTTTTAGGTTTCTGGGTCAGTTTTTAGTTTGTTGGTGAAGGGGTTATGTTAGGTTTCAGGGTCAGTTTTTAGTTTGTGGGTAAAGGGGTATTTATATGTTTCAGGGTCAGTTTTTAGTTTGTTGGTTAAGGTGTTTTGTTAGGTTTCAGGGTCAGTTTTTAGTTTGTGGGTAAAGGGGTATTTTTAGGTTTCTGGGTCAGTTTTTAGTTTGTTGGTGAAGGGGTTATGTTAGGTTTCAGGGTCAGTTTTTAGTTTGTGGGTAAAGGGGTATTTAAAGGTTTCAGGGTCAGTTTTTAGTTTGTTGGTTAAGGTGTTTTGTTAGGTTTCAGGGTCAGTTTTTAGTTTGTGGGTAAAGGGGTATTTTTAGGTTTTAGGGTCAGTTTTTAGTTTGTGGGTAAAGGTGTTTTGTAAGGTTTCAGGGTCAGTTTTTAGTTTGTGGGTAAAGGGGTATTTTTAGGTTTCAGGGTCAGTTTTTAGTTTGTTGGTAAAGGAGTTTTGTGAGGTTTCAGAGTCAGTTTTCAGTTTGTGGGTAAAGGGGTATTTTTAGGTTTCTGGGTCAGTTTTTAGTTTGTGGGTAAAGGAGTTTTGTGAGGTTTCAGAGTCAGTTTTCAGTTTGTGGGTAAAGGGGTATTTTTAGGTTTCTGGGTCAGTTTTTAGTTTGTGGGTAAAGGAGTTTTGTGAGGCTTCAGAGTCAGTTTTTAGTTTGTGGGTAAAGGGGTATTTTTAGGTTTCTGGGTCAGTTTTTAGTTTGTGGGTAAAGGTGTTTTGTGAGGTTTCAGAGTCAGTTTTCAGTTTGTGGGTAAAGGGGTATTTTTAGGTTTCTGGGTCAGTTTTTAGTTTGTGGGTAAAGGAGTTTTGTGAGGCTTCAGAGTCAGTTTTCAGTTTGTGGTTAAAGGGGTATTTTTTGGTTTCTGGGTCAGTTTTTAGTTTGTTGGTGAAGGGGTTTTGTCAGGTTTCAGGGTCAGTTTTTAGTTTGTGGGTAAAGGGGTATTTTTAGGTTTCAGGGTCAGTTTTTAGTTTGTGGGTAAAGGTGTTTTGTAAGGTTTCAGCGTCAGTTTTTAGTTTGTGGGTAAAGGGGTTTTGTGAGTTTTCAGAGTCAGTTTTCAGTTTGTGGGTAAAGGGGTATTTTTAGGTTTCAGGGTCAGTTTTTAGTTTGTGGGTAAAGGGGTTTTGTGAGGTTTCAGGGTCAGTTTTTTGTTTGTGGGTGAAGGGGGTATTTTTAGGTTTCAGGGTCAGTTTTTTATTATAGGGGTACAGGGAAAACATAAATTAAGATTATTTTTAAATTAAAATTATTATATTAAATTAATTTTAATGCGATTACATTATTAATTTTTAAACATTTCATTTTTTATAGTAATTAATTAATATTTAATGTCCTGCAGTTACTTAAATTAATTGTTAATTGGTGTTGGAAGAGTAAATTTAATATGTTCTGTGTTCTGCACTTACTCTAATTAAATGGTGATTGAATTTCTAATTGTAAATTAATTACTGTTTTTGAGAAGAAATTACCGAAAGAAAATGGTTATTGGAGTCGGAATATTTAAAATTTAATTATGTGTATTTCAAAAATTGATATTATATGTATATGGGTGTATGAATAATAATTTGTATAACTTCAGTGTATAGTATGTTATTTATTTACATGTGGTATATAGAAATAGATATAACATTACACTTATAATACATTTGCAAAAATTCATAAAAATGATTTTGTCATAGGTAATACAAAATAATGACACCAGTTTTCTTTCCAGTAATTTTTTTTATTCAACACTTGAAATATACGAACATAAATACATTTTATTAAGCTATGTTTGGTATACATATAAAAAAAAATGGAGGACAATGTCTTTTTATTAATCACATTTTATAGTAATTTTCTTGACAAGTACTTTTAATTTGTAGAGAAAAAATGGTTAGTTCACATAATGTAATGTATGATATTATACATACATAATACTATTATTGTTTCTTAATAAAACATCAACATGTGTAATGAAAAACATAAGTCACTAATTTTTAATACATATAGTGATATACTGATGATGATATTAACATATGAACACTTTTAAAATTATAATATAATATAAATATCCTAATTAGAACATGGACATCATCATCAATGATTCTTTTAACATTACAATATTCTTATGTATGATTATTATTATTAATAAATACGTTTTAATAATAACAATTTTCACATATTAGTCATATTGTAAACATTTAAATCTGATAAACAAAAACAATATTACACATTTAGTTATATAATAATTTTAATAAATATTACATTAAATATTTTTATTTTTTTGTACTTAATGTAATAAATATTAAAAGTATGTAATATATAATTAATATACAGGCAAATACATTTTATATTCACAATATACTATACAATTTTTTTAACATTACACATAATTTCGAACAATATTTATAACAATAATCGACATTTATTGTAGTTCTTTTCACAGTTACATATAATTTGGATCGTTTCTTTTGTAACCACTCTTTGTCTTTTTGCGTTATTTTGGTAAATGGAAAGTCGCGGTTGGAAACAGATTCACTTTTGAGTAGGTACGAATCTACTTTTATATTGTTAAAGTATTGTAAATTATAATTAAAGGTTATATTTTGGTATTTTGGGGTTGAGAATTAAAGTATGACTATTTACATATAATGGAGTGGAATCAATACGTATTTTCGGTCACGCATTTTTGAGCCATTTAAAATAGTTGGAGTTAATGAGTATGTGGTATAATTTAATGAAATTATAAATTAATAGGAATATTATCTTTAAATATTCTGGGATATTCGTTAGTGTTATGTCGGTGGGATTGTTTAGCTGTTTTTTTTTCTCGTATTTTGAAACAGCTATTTCCGTTTCCGATAATTTTTTTTTAAGGGAAAGGAAGTGTGTTTCAGTTGTTAGAACGGAGATGATTTACATTCTGCCTTTATATTTTGAGTTCGGTGATATATTTATCACACTTTAAGATAACAGTCGTTATTGTAAATGGCATTTAAATAGTCGTTTAATTTGGATGATGGATAGTTTTTGCAGAGTTAAAGAAAACATAATTAATGAATCGTTGGATTAAGTGTTTGATATTTACACATTGTATTGTCGGATAAAGGATTATCTTTATGATGTTCTATTTAAAGGTAAGTTATAAATTTATGTTCTTTTATTTGGATGGAAGCAGTTTTTAAAAACAAATATTGTGATATAATAATATATTTATTTAGTCTTTTTAGAATAGTGTTAAAAAATAAATTAGACTAAATAAATATTTTTTATTATATTCAAATATGTGTTTTTTTTAATTAAGGATATTGTTTGATCTCTATCAATTAATTTAGTTATAGCAATTAGTTCAATGTTTTGGCTATCATTTTTAAATATTCCAGTCCTCTTGTTGTAGGATATAGTTGGACTTGCTGTTGTAGATATAAATACATTTGAGCAGTTTGTCTAGAGAGTTTTGGTTTCAGTTGTATGACTGATTGCTGCATACGTAGTTCCTGAAAGCTTTGCTCTTTTTGTATAGCTGAGACTAGCTTGTGTAATGTGGGTGTTGTACGTCCAGTAGAAGAGAGGAAGGCATTGTGCCAACCTTCAACAGCATTGTTCGTTTTTGCTTCTTGGTTGAGTGTTGGTAGATAGACATTCCACCAGGGAATTGCAAATTTTGGCTGGCGTCTGTGGCCTGACCTATGTAGTCTTCCTACCCAGTTGTCCTCAAAGTAATCTAAAAGTGGGGCAAGTCTTTGCTCATTTTGGGTGTAGAAAGGACTTTCAATTAACAAATTGTAATGTTCGGCCACATCAGTTACTGGTACATATGCCAGAGCAATGAGATGTTTGATCTGGTATGCAAAATTTATATTTGTTGCATACTCAACACTAAGGGCAGATTTTTGTAAATGTCTCCAGAGACATTGATTGAAATGAAAATAACATCCTTGAATGGATGTGTGTGGGTACGTTTTCAAAATAGAATTAATCATAGCTTGCTCGAAGTCTATGATGATTTTCATTGGGAAGTAGTCAGAACTTTGTTCCTTTATTTTTTGTAAGATTTCAGAGTAAGTAGTGGCTTGTTTGTTTGGTAATAAACAATATATGAAGGGGATACAGGTATTATGATATTGCCCATGAATTGTGTATAACTGGTAGAAAGGTTTTGGGCATATAGAAAAAGTACCATCCATCATCCAAGTAGTACTTTCAGTTAATTTTTTTATATTGTTATTAGTTGCAAACATGATTATTCTTTTGTCCTTGCTATGATTGTCATAAAATATAAATGGCTCCTCATTATGAGTAATTACAAGCTCTGGCGGAATTATGACTTCTTCAAAAGTTTTTGGAGTTGGTATATTGGGTCTACTTGCTTTTTTGGTTCTTGCTATTGTTCTTTTAATGGTAGCAATAGATGGTAGCTGACCTCTTGCTTCTTTGGGAACTTTAGGTAGTAATTCTTTCAGAATTACGTTGGTAGGTAATTCTGATCTGGTACTGAATTCCTTGATATTTTCAAGAGTGGATCTCACTTCTATTTCGGAGATGTTTGGTGGGTGATTATGTTCAGTGGTATTTATAACACTAGTTTCCCTTGTTGTAGCACGGCCATAGCATTTATTGGAGTAATATTTTGTACACTTCCAATTCACTTTAAGGTCTTTTTGTTTCTCTTGAGTATAAATGTAGCCCATATAGCATAACAAAAATTTCCCTTTCTGAGAAGTAATAAATCTTGCATCATCAGTCATTCTTTACTTCTGGTATCTAGAAAAGTTAATATACAAATATTAATACAATATGAAATGTATAAAAGATTTTAAATAAAGCTAGTATTCTTCTAGTAATTTACTTACCAACAGTAATGTTCTATTTATCGAAAGTAGATGCTTGTTCAGTTAGATGTTGTTCTTGTATTGCCACGGTCTGTTGAGAAATAATTAAGTATGTTATAGGAAAAGTTACCACTTTTTTGCTTGGTAACTTATTTTTTACGTTATAATGTCTCTAAAAATAGTTTTGTTTATTGAATGTAAAAAGAGAAATTTCCAAGATTATACTAACAGATGCATAAAAAGAGTCATTTTTATTTCTAGTACATTCTATAGAGTTTATAAAGACTAGTTATGTTTTATTTATGAACTTACCAAGAGAATTATAGTAGTAGCAGAATGTTTGTTCTTTGATGTGAATTATCTGTTTTCTGTACCTTTGAGTTCTGTTTAGAGAGAAAGATGATGAAAATTACTAATGCGTTTATATGTAATATAAATAATACACATTTGTTATAAAGCATTGTTACTTAATTGCTAAAATGAATCGGGGATGATACATGTATTATGAGTAAAAGCACAAAAAACATATTTAAGAACAGGAAGATTATACCAACAGATGCATAACAAGAGGCATTTTATTTCTAGTACATTGCATAGAGTTTATAAAGACTAGTTATGTTTTATTTATGATCTTACCAAGAGAATTATAGTAGTAGCAGAATGTTTGTTCTTTGATGTGAATTATCTGTTTTCTGTACCTATGTGTTCTGTTTAGAGAGAAAGTTGAGGAAAATTACTAATGCGTTTATATGTTATATAAATAATACACATTTGTTATAAAGCATTGTTACTTAATTGCTAAAAAGAACCGAGGATGACACATGTATTATGAGTAAAAGCACATTAAAACATATTTAAGAACAGGAAGAAAATATTTTTTACACAGCATTGTAACTTTTTTTTCCAAAAAATTCTGCCAGCACAATATGTATTAAGATTTACAGGCTAAGAAACAAAGTATAGAGTTTTAAATTAGGCCAATAGTTGGCTAAGAACGCTAAGTAAATGTTAAACATATGTAGATACCTTTTTTAAATGTAAAGTGTCCTGTATCTTGAAGTTGAAGTATAACTTGATTTGTTTGTAGAGTCTGTTTAAAGGTAAAGTACATAAAGAAATAACAAATTAGGTTACAAATCTTGGTCTATAATTAATAGATAAAAAAATTAGAATTTATTAACAGAGTTATATGATTACTTACTTGTAGTTTTAGGACGAATTTTCTTGAAGAGGAGAATATAGATGGTGCTCCCAAAATTGGCAGTATGTGGTCACGAAGAATATTTCCTGCAACTTGTATGGCTGTTTGTGATTGGTTTATATAGTCTATGTGTAATTAAGTTTGCCATCTGATTGGTCAGATATGTAAAGACGAGTTACTATTGGTTAGTTTGAATTTTTTTTAAGTAAAACATTTAAGATATATCTTCTTATATAGTTTATGTTAAGGAATTAAAATGATATATTTATGTAAAATAAAAGTCTTGTTATAAATAAAGTTTATGTAAAATGAGTACTAAGTATTAAATGAGTATGTTTACAAAGAGTTTATATACAAATTGCGTCAGTTAGCGAAAACATAATATTGTACACTAAATGTTACTTAATAATTTGAAAATACATTAGTGAAGTCATTAGAAATGTGTGTATTACTTAGAGAATAGATTTATTGGTGTTATATATAAAAAAAGGAGTATAATTTAGCTATCGATATTTTGATATTGACGAAAATAGTGCTATCGAAATTTTTGTATTCGATATTATTGTAGTGTGGTATATGTAGTATTGAGTGTCGATATTATGGTAATCGAAAATAATGCTAACGATATTTCTGTAGACGATATTTTTGTGCATCGATATAGTTTGCTCGATATTTTTGTAGTTTACATGTTAAGTATAGGGTGTCGATATTAGTGCTATCGATATTAGAGACTCGATGTTATA
The DNA here is from genome assembly GCF_964263255.1 of Lissotriton vulgaris. Taxonomy (NCBI): domain Eukaryota; kingdom Metazoa; phylum Chordata; class Amphibia; order Caudata; family Salamandridae; genus Lissotriton; species Lissotriton vulgaris. The sequence goes on from NC_141685.1 coordinate 334,840,445, forward strand.
GTAGGTCGATTTTTTGGAAATCGATATTCTGTCAGTGATTCGGCAGTGGCGAATAGGACGATAAACTCTCCTCCTCTCAAATGTTTAATTTTAAATGTAAGGTAATTGGTCAAACACAGCACTACTGCTTGTTGAACATACCATCAAGCTGGTATTTATAATGGAAACATGGCTTGATAGTACCTCAGGACCTGATCTAGTCAAAGCAATACTGCTGGGGTTTCTCTACTATTCTCATGATAGACCCATCGGGAGAGGTGGGGGGATGGTGGTGATTTAGCATAATTCATTGGAATCCTCCTTCCTCCCAGCCTCAAATGCTGCTTGCGAAGCCCCGGCGTTTAGTGTAAGGATTTCAAGCCATGATACTTTTTTGCAGGAATTCTTCTTTATCGCCCTCCATGTCCCAGAGGGGAGTTTCTAGAATCAATTGAGACTCTATTAGAAGATTGGCTATGCTCAAATCCTTTACTGCTTTGGGGGATTTCAATTTCTACCTTGAAGAATATCAAGACCCAGATAAAGTAAAGCTGAGCAAAGTGATGAGTGGAGGAGATCTCAGGCAGAGAGTTGAATGTTCGACTTGTGTAGCAGGTCATACTCTGGATGGGATCTACTCTAATCATCCCAATCTGACTTGCACAGCTGTGCTGCCGCTCCCGTGGGCAGATCATTCTGCCATGCTATTCGAAGTGGCACAGATAATACAGTCCCAAGGGAAACCTGAACCTAAGGATAAGATAGCCACAAGGGTCTGGAAAGAAATAAGTAACATAAAGCTAGGAAAGCTATTTAAAGAAACTACTGAGAATATACTGGAGGGTATTATTGATGCGGCCTACACAGAACAGGTAGAGGCAGCTTGCAATAAACATGCCCAGGGAAAATGGTGGACTCCTAAAAGAATCCATCCATCAGCTCCTTGGTACTCAGATGAATTAAAAGTACAAAAAAAAGCCTGCAAAATACTTGAGCGTCTTTGGAGAAGTGGTTATCGGAAGACCGACAAAGAGGCCTATAAAGAAAGCCTCTCCCTTTATCAGAGACTACTTCAGGACACCAAAAAGAGGTTCTTTTCGGAGCAGATAAACATTGCTAAATCCTCCTCCACAGAACACTTTAGAACAATTGTTAAACGTACAGTCTCCCAAACACCTAAAATTCAGAGTAGCTCTGAACTGTGCAAACGGCTTGCCTCAACTTTTCTAGTAAAAGTGGAGGCTATATTCTCATCCTTTGCAATCACCCAAGTGAAAAAATAATCAAGAGTCCGCCATGATATAGCTCAAAGGGTCAAAAGTGACATCAACGCTAGATAACTTCTCTACCCTGGAATTCAAAAGACTTGATCAAAATCCTAATGTCTACTCTATCAGGCTCTTCGATGTGATAAAGCTAGTTCCAGAAACCATTGCACTGCTCTTACTCCTTTATTCAATCGCATTTTCAAAATGGGACATTTTCTGAAGGAATGGAAAATGCATCCATCGTACCCTTACTAAAGAAACAGACCTCAACCCCAAAGACCCAAACAACTATAGACCCATCTCTCGCCTTCCACTACCCGCAAAATTGATCAAGAAAGCCTTGAATGGGCAACTTAGTCGGTTCCTGCAAACCAACAACATCTTAGACCCAACGCAGTTCAGTTTTAGAGCAGAACACAGCACCCAACTGGCCTTGTTCAATTCCACAGAGGAGGTTAGAGAGGCCTTGGACCAAGGAGGAGCCGCGATTTTCATCATGTTAGATCTCTTGGGAGCCTTCTATATGGTCTGTCTTAAAGTTTTGATGGACCGGTTATTCAAAAATGGAGTTTAAGGTACAGTCTGGAACCTCCGTAAATCATTTCTGACAGACAGGTCATAATCAGTGGATCTGGACAAAGCTAGATCCAAGCCTTTTTCCTTGCCATGCGGGGTACCCCAGGGGTCCTCTCTAAGTCCTACACTTTTAAATATATATGTGTCACCGCTGGGAGCCCTGATAAGATCATTTGGGTTCCACCTGATGACCTATGCAGATGACACGCAAATAGTACTGTCCATTGAGTTGGGCCAGGAATTGGAAATAGGCAGGAAATGTCATAACAGCATGAAAGCCATCTCGGGTCCAGATGAACTCCGGGAAAACTGAAGTTATCATCTTCGGGAATAATATTAATATTTGGATGCTGGAATGGTGGCCCAGTGAATTGGGAACAATTCCAGAACCAGTTTATTAATATTTGGACGCTGGAATGGTGGCCCAGTGAATTGGGAACGATTCCAGAACCAGATGAAAAGGTGAAGAACTTGGGGGTGACTGTTGATAAAAACTTACATTTGAAGACCAGATCAACGGGGTGGTCTCTTCATGTTACTTTATCCTCAGAACTCTGACGGAAATAAAGTTTCTTCTTTCTGAAGATAGCCTGAAGACTGCAGTTACAACACTTATTATGAACGCTTGGACTATTGTAATAGACTATCTGAACATACACAGGAGTCTATTGAACAAACTCCAAGTAGTACAGAAAGTAGCAGCCACGCTACTGATGGGCACACTGAGGTTTGTCTCAGTTAAGAGGGAACTAAGACAGCTTCACGGGCTCCCTGTCAAGCAACGTGCCCAGTTTAAAGCCCTCTGTACAGTTTTCAAAGCATTAAATGGTAATGGCCCTGAATTTTTACAACAACAATTCTAATGGTACATCCCTAGTAGAACTCTGCACTCTTTGACAGCAAAACAAGTGGGCATTCCTTTAGTTATAAGGGCCTCATGAGGTGGTAGTAGTTTCATTATCTCCACCTCTAAGGCCTGGAATAACCTTCCATTTCACCTTTCACCTTTCTTTTAGAAGGCATTTGAAAACCTGGCTCTTTACAGTATAGACACTGCACTTCGAATAAACCATTTGGGTAGTACTCAGTTCCATGACACCTCAGGGTAGTAGCCGCGCTTTACACATTTTAATAATTATAATAAAACATTTATCAATATCTCTATAACAGCCTGTATAAATTATTCACTCGGCTATGTGAGTGCATGCTTAGGTCTCTGAGTGGGTCTGTCACTGCATATATAAGTCTATGAGTGGATATCAAAGAAGACTCATGAGTCTTTCTGTAAGTGTGTCACTGGCTGCATATGTCTCTGAGTGCATCTCTCTATCTCTCTATGACTGGATCTGTGACTAAGTCAATAAATATCTCAGTGGGTGTGTGAGTGAAATTATAAGTCTCTCAGTGGGTCTGTGAATCGATGCATGAATCTCTGAGTGAGTCTCTCACTGGGTCTGTTAGTGTATGAGTGGGTGTCTGAGTAGATGCATGGGTGACTGAATAGGTCTATGAGTCGGTGTATGAGTCCCTGACTCATATGTGAATGGGTGCATGAGCCTGGCTGTTACTGGATCTATGAGTTGGTGCATAAGTGTCTGAGTGGGTCTGTCTATCAGTGATTGTGTCAGTGGAAGCAAACGTCTCACACTGGGTCTCTAAGTGCATGTATTAGTGTCTGAGTGGGTCTCTTCATGGGTGTGTCACATTCCAAGTGAGTCTGTAAGTGCATGAGTACCTGAATTGGTATGACAGTAGGTACAGCAGTATCTGAGTGGGTATGTGACTGGATATATAAGTGTGTGAGTGGGTATGTGAATGGGTATATACGTGTCTGAGTGAGTATGTGAGTAGTACCTGCAGTCACCGGTTAGTCTATACAAAGATATATATTTTTTATATTTTCACCAATACTCGTGATGTTGCTGCGATAGTCACGACATCCCTGTGACAGTACACAGGGGCCAAGCTGGTGGTCAAATATCAATTTTGGACACAGAATTTGTGTCACGAGCACCCCCACTTCTTAGCTTTTCTGAAATTTCCAGACCCGGAACCATTCTCGATCAATAAAATGGCAGCTGCAACTTTCTGTTCAGGTTATGGCTAGCCAATCAGAGCATTCCCGTTGGCATGTGCATTCGTGATGAATCGCTTGCAAAATATCCTTGACTGAGATATCACTATAATTCTCAGCTTAAATATCCAAAAAAACTGCTGAACAGAGTTACACAAAATAGGCAAACAGCACTTCCCTGAACCAACATCTACCTCCCTACCAAATTTGGTGTTAGTCCATTTAGAAGTTCGTGCTGTAGGTATGGCTAAAGGTTCCTATAGAAATTAACATTATTAACACATCCTTATTTTGCACCTCAAATTGTCCTTCCCCACTGCACGGATCACCCCAAAATTTCCATGATGACCAGAACCTACCTTGACATTTTTGGGGAAAATTGCATTAAGATTGGTCAAACGCCGCCAAAGTTGAAAGCAAGTACCAAAATACTATTCCTATAGAAAGTACATCATAACTATAACTACTTAGTTGGTTATATATATATATGTTATGGCTGTCTTTCTGCCAGCTCTCTGGAGAAGAAGAATGATGGAGAGTGACTCCAGCCTATCACCCCCATAGCATAGGGATTAGGCCGATAGATAGGGACCCTGTCTTATACACATAAAGGCATTTTCGTATTATTTCCCTTAGAGTAAGGCTTATGAATTTAAGTTAGGGGTTAGATATATAGGTATTAGTCATGATTTACTCATTTGCTAACATGCCGATCTGTTTCTCATGGAGCTATGCATATTGTGGGCTCCGTAGGCCTTAAGCGAGACAGACTCCATTTTGCTTTCTGCCTGGTAGCTCGAGAAGGCTTTCTAGGTCAGAAGTGATGTTTTAGTTTCAAGCTGTTGTTCGCTTGGAGAGAACCGGTTCAGGCTGACCCTTATCGAAGGAATGTATTTTTCTCCACTCCGAAGACACAACTTCAGGCCGGCCGGCTGGGAAAGTGTCCTTGGTACGGGGAGGTACAAGAATTTGGTGGGCGGCAGGTTACTGGCCGTGAATTTCCATGAAGGAACGGGCTTTGATATTAGCGAAGGTGTTAGTCTTTTTGTCAGTTAGTCCGTAGGCGGCATCTAGCCGTTAGCATCTCTACCATTATTCATTTTCATGGTGGACAAGTCGCCATCTTTGAAGTCGGAGAAAGATTTAAGACCGAAACTCTCTGAAAATAGACTGAACGAGAAGTGGCGCGGAGCGCACTAATGCAGAGAGAGAGAGACGGTAGCTAATTAACAGCAAGGTTCCGAGGTCCTGAGGGGGAGCAGACGAGTTTGAGCCTAACGGTGCAGACGTGTACTTGTGACGGCTGAGGGTGACTGCAAGGCGAGCCAGGACCCAGAGACGAGACAGGAGCCTAGATGACTGCCGAGTCCCGATTTCCCATTAACCAGGTGATGTCCGACCGATTCTTATAGTGCGTGCACTCTAATCTTTATCTTTTATTCCCTTTGCAAATGTAATGCTGCATAGTAATGTGATTTATGTTTATTGTCAATAAATACCCTAATTCATATAGAATTATCGTGTACCTGGTGCTTGTGTTCTATCTTGGTAAATGAGACTTCTAGTTGAGCATTGTTTAGACGAACGGATGAGAAATCCCGATCAGACGAATGGTGGCCAAATAAAGAGGGAGTGAGTGGACCTTAGATGTCATGAGCACAGAGTACATTATACAATCTGAATCCATATCCAAAGTTATTATTTTAGTCTTATCCTGAGTAGACTGCTGAGATATCATCCTAATAATGTTTCATAGGAATGTGGTCGTCGTTGATATGCGGCGTTAATGAGAACGGCGGGAGGGACACCGCCGTGTAAAGCCACCGGATTGTGGTATAAGACTAAATGAGAGCGACAGGGGGGACACTGTCGTGTATGTTTCGCAGGATCGCGAACGATTTGGAAAAGGGAGCATTGGGTTCTGCAGGCCCGTGTGTAGACACGCCGGATTGTGTGTCAGATCTGCCCTGGGGTAGAACGGTCTGGGTCAGAGTGACCGCGAGGCCAACCGATGTGAATAAGATATTGTAGAAAATCCATATATGTATATTGTTATTCCCCATTCTTAGGTGCAATCTGTATATTCATCTGTATAGCTACTTATTGTGAATACGATCTAAGAAGGGAAGGTGAGTACGTTTTGGCTGGGTCACAGGGGCCCCTGGGGGCTGATCCCATCTAGACAGAAAATCCAGCCATTACATCTGGCGTCACGAACTGTTTACGAAGCCTGTGTGCATTGTGTTGTTTTCATCTCGTTGGTTTGCGCTCGGCTTCTACGTATAAAATTTTGTTTATAATTTTGTATATAATTTTTTGCGTGTCATTATGTTTGCTAAAAAATCACAGTCGGTTTTTAAATTACCGATCCAGATTCCCGGCTGGGAGTCTACGCCTTACGAGGCTTTGGCCCGTGAGTGGGCTGATTCTACTGGTTTAAGTGAAAATTGGTCTTCATTCTTGGAGCAGGCGGAGCCTGCTGATGTGATTTCGTGCCTACAGAAAGCGCCAGTAGTGAAGGGTGATGAGCTTCCTATTTTAGGACGCAGAGGGTGGATTGTTCTTACTGCATACAGAATGTTGCATGAGAGGTTTGTGCAACTACAGAAACAGTTTAAAGATTCGGAAGGACAGTGTGTCGAGTTACAAAATGCGCACACTTTGTTGCGTTGTCAAAATAAATTGCTTGCCGATAAACTTGAAACATATCAGACCATTGCCGAAAGGGCTGCGGTCCGTATTGCACGATATAAGTACAAACATCGGCGTGGACGTGTGTCTTCACGCAAAGTGCGTATGGTTGTAGCAAAAGCTGGAATGGATTGGAACCCCGATGAGTGGGATGGAAATATCTGGGATTCTCATACTTCTGACTCCTCGGCAGAGGAGGGTGACAAGCGCGAGTCTTCTCGCTCCGGACGTGATTGTAAATCTGCCTCGTGCATTGATTTGACTACCGATGGTGATCGTGCTCGTTCTTCCCGTGAGGATGACGTAGCCTGCCCTGATTGTTCGGTTAAATCTAAAATGCGGGCTTCCTCGGAAGCTCTTCCCGCAGTTTCTGCTCACCCGATCTTTCGACGGAAATTACAACAAGCCCCTGGTAATCCGGGTGGTATCCCTCTTGACTGTATTGAAGATTTTACTCAGCAGGAGATTAGTGACATCCTGCAACGATTTAAACAACGGCCTGGTGAGGCCTTACTTACTTGGATGGTGCGTCTGTATGAGCTTGGCGCTTCCGGTATTATGCTCGATGCTGTTGATTGCTTACGATTTTGTTCTTTGAGTTCTGATTCTACTATTCAGGACCATTTTCGGAATTTTAATGGTAATGTCCAGACTTCTTTGCTCCAGCTTGCGTCTGAGGGCTGTAATCATAAATATCCAACAGAGTCTGATTGGCCCTCTGATGAAAAGCCGTGGTACACTCTGCGCGATGCGTCGCAACGTTTAAAGGAAGAAGTCATGAAAACGTGTATCTTCCTTAGTACTGCTGACAGGTTATTGGATGGTTTGTTAACATCTTCTGTGCGTAACCGCATTATACGTACTTCTCCTGTTGCTTACAAGCAGGTCATGATGACACTATTGATTAATCAAACTGGCAATCCTTTGTCTGCTGTGCTTGAGTCTGTTCGTCAGCTTGGTGAGCTGGGTGAATGGTTTAAACCTGAAAGACAATCCCGACCTGAGGGTCGTACTGGTGGGGACTATAAGTTCTCTAGACGCGACATGTTTCTTGCTCTCATTGCTGATGGTGTCAAAAGGGAAGAGATCGATGGTGAACCTAATAATATCCTATGGGATATGTTTCGTAAGCGTGGTTTGGATCGGAAGGAAGGTGCCCGTCGTGTGCGAAAGAATGATTATGATCGTGGTTCGGATGACAGTGGTGATGAGAGACGACGTGTGACTTTTGATCGCCGTGATGATCGGCGCCAAGAACGTGGTGATTCCCCCCGTCGTAGTGATGGGAGGGGGAGAGAGGATGATCGTGAAAGGGGAAGAGATGATCGTGGTTCTAACAGACGTAGAGATGCAAGGAGTTTTTCCCCTGATGTACGAAGGAGGGAGGATCGTAACAGACTCTCTGACCGTAATTCACAACTTTTTGAACCTGACACTAATCCGTTTCATACTGGAGACGGATATGAACAAGAGATTCTAATACCAAAAAAGACTGAAAACATCTACCCTGATCTGTCTTGGTTGACGGAACGCAGGAAAAATGACTAGGAAATAGGTCAAGCTCCGGTACGCAGGTGGGCCCACAGAGATTACAGACCATATGTAGATATTGAGATTTTTTGGAAACATCGTAATATCCAAAGGGCCCGAGCGTTAGTTGATACTGGGGCGGAGGCCACTTTAATTCATGGCAAGTCAAGAAAATTTCATGGACAGTCTTTCACAATTACCGGGTTGGGTGGTAAGGAAACACCCGCAGTTCAAACTGCACTTGAAATTAAAATTGGTAGGATTCCTCGTAGAGAATACTCTGTGTTGGTTGTGCCACTTTTGGAATATATTATTGGAATTGACATCTTGAAAGGTATGACTTTGCATTTGGATGATGGTTACTATCAGTTTGGTACTAGGCAGTACATTTCGACCAGACCCGTACGGGTTGGCCGTTTACGCATGCCACCTATTAAGATCCCTTTAGCAACGAAAGTGATTTCTCAGAAACAATATCGCATCCCAGGTGGTCATGAAGAAATTACAGCTACGATTCAGGATTTGGTTGACGCGGGAGTTATTACTCCGGTCACATCTGCTTGGAATAATCCTGTTTGGCCCGTGCGCAAAAGTGACAACTCTTGGCGCATGACTGTTGATTATCGAGAATTGAACAAACATACACCTAAATTGACTGTTGCAGTGCCTGACATTGTTACACTGATTGAGAGAATTCAAAAGCATCCAGGTACATGGTATGCTTCTATCGATATTGCTAATGCATTCTTTTCGATTCCAATTGCCCCCGAATGCCAAGAACAATTCAGTTTTACATGGAATGGACGTCAAATGACGTTCCGGAGTCTTCCTCAAGGCTATGTACATAGTCCTACGATCTGTCACCGGCTGGTGGCGGAACATTTATCTGAAGTGCCCACGATTCCACAAGTTCAAGTTTGTCATTATATTGACGACATTTTAATTCAAGGTGAAACGCAAGACCAAGTACAGTCTCATTTAGATCAGATCATTGACTGTTTGCGAGCAAAAGGCTGGGAAATTAATCCTGACAAATTACAAACTCCATCCCAAGCTGTGAAATTCTTAGGAATTAATTGGCATGAGGGTCACAGAGAGGTGATTCCACAGGTTAAACGGAAAATACTTGATTTTGCTGTTCCCAGAAACAGGAAAGAGGCTCAATGTTTCATTGGCTTGTTTGGCTTTTGGCGTCAGCATATTCCCCATCTAAGTCAGATCTTGGCTCCACTGTACCGTGTCACTCGTAAAAAGAATGCGTTTGAATGGGGTGAGCCTCAACAGACTGCTTTTAATTTGGCTAAAGAAGCTATTCAGTATGCTTTGGATTTGTGGCCCGTGAGTGAAGGTGATGTGGATTTGAATGTATCCGTGGAAGGTCTGTATGCTAATTGGAGTTTGTGGCAAAAGCAAGGCAGACAAAAAGTGCCATTAGGTTTTTGGACCAAAAAGTTACCAGAGGCTGGTGAGCGTTACTCACCTTTTGAAAAACAGTTGCTTGCTTGTTATTGGGCTCTGGTGGATACCGAGCAATTGACTTTAGGCCATGCTGTGATTTTGAGGCCTGAGATTCCCATCATGCAGTGGGTTTTGAGTTCACCGAAGTCCCATCGAATTGGACATGCTCAGGAGGCTAGTGTGATTAAATGGAAATGGTACATTCAGGACAGGGCACGTGTGGGTCCGAAAGGTGTGGTGGTTTTACACGAGCGAGTGGCGCAGGCGCCCTCCAATGAGGCTGAAAGTGAGCGTTCGGTTCCCGTAGTGCAGGAGTCTCCCGTGAAGTGGGGTAAATCATTTGATGATCTGTCCGCGGAGGATAGAAAACATGTGTGGTTTACAGATGGTTCTGCGAAGTTTATTGGTGACAAGAGACATTGGAAAGCTGTCTCCTATAACCCGACTACTAAGAAATTATTGAGCACAACTGGAGACGGTAAGAGTAGTCAATATGCTGAACTCTATGCGATTTACCAAGTTCTGAAACAAGAATTACCAGGTACATGTCATATTTTCACTGATTCTTGGTCCACTGCAAATGGACTAGCGGTGTGGTTGCCTACATGGCACTCGCACAATTGGGAATTGCATTCTAAGGAATTATGGGGTAAAGAATTGTGGCAAGAAATTTGGGAACTGCTTCCGCAGAGTACTGTAACAATCTTTCACGTGGATGCTCATACTCCAATCGACTCCCTTGACAAATTTTTCCATAACATTGCAGATGAACAGTCTAAAATTTCTGAGGCAGTGGTTGACATGCAAGATTCTGATTTGGCGGGATTGGCGAAATGGGCCCATCAGAAAGCAGGACATTTTGGAGAGAAAGCCACTAACAGGTGGGCTGCTGATAGAGGAATTCATATTCCCTTTTCTTTAATTAAAGATGCCATTTTACATTGTCCCATTTGTCAGCATTCTAGAAAGAAAGAGGTGCCTCAAATTGTTCGAGGCCACCTACATCGAGGTAAATTGCCCGCCCAAATTTGGCAGATTGATTATATTGGTCCGCTCCCTATGAGCAGAAATTGTCAATATATTTGTACAGTGGTTGATACCTACAGTGGCCTTTTGGTCGCTTTCCCTTGCAAGAATGCTACCCAAGTGAATACAATTAAAACCCTGGAGCTCATTATTTTGTATTATGGTGTCCCATTCCAAATTCAATCAGACAATGCATCCCACTTTCGTGGAAGATTGGTGCAGGAATTCTGTATGGAGAATAATATCGATTGGGTGTTTCATATTCCATATTATCCACAAGCTTCGGGACTGATTGAGAGAATGAATGGCTTGTTGAAAGAACAGTTGCGCAAGTTGACTGATGACCGTTACAGCCAGTGGAGAGATGTCCTACTTCAAGCTTTATTAATCCTGAACAACCGTCCTTTGTTGCATGCTGAATCTCCTTTGATGCGTTTGTTTCCTCCACATGTTGATGCGAAACCTAATTCTGTTGCTACCACTGTCACTTATTGGGAAATTGCCCCCGGTGCTTTGGCTCCATGTAGAGCAACCCCAGGTTCCGCAGGCCTCGACCTGCATGCTTTAAATGATGCACACTTCCCAGGAAAGGATCGAATCATTGTTGAAACTGGCATAGGTGTCTCTATACCTGCCGGTAGTTTTGGATTAATTGCCCCTAGATCTGGCCTGGCCCTGAAAGGTGTTCAAGTACTAGGAGGAGTGATCGACAGTGATTATCAGGGAGAGATTAAGGTTCTCTTGCTTAATAGCAGTGAGACGGATTTGTTTATCAAAAAGTCTGACCGTGTTGCTCAGTTACTGATTATGCCTGTCTTCAGTGGTGAGATCAAAAAAGGCTCTGCCCCAACGTTGCTAACTGTGCGAGGACAAAAAGGCTTCGGATCGTCTGATCTTCCTGGAGCTAAAATATGGGTGCAATCGCCTAAAAATCCTCCTGAACAGGCTGATATTATTGCGACCGGTCATGACAACACCGTTTTGGTGATGAAGCCAGGGAAAGATGGCTGGGAAGCTGTCCCAGCTGACAAATGTTATTTACGAGAATGATTAAGGCCTGTGTTTGTATTCTTTCAGATCATTCTTTGGACTGCTGCTGCAGGATGTGTCGTCGTTGGACTCCTTTTGGCTTGCTACGCCGGGAGAGGAGAGCATCTACCGACGCCGAGTGATGGGATAACAAGAGCCGCGCGGTCCGCGTGGCAGAAGTCCTCCAATTTTTGGATCACACTCGCGAAGCGAGTGACGAACTCTCCGCATTTTTGCCTTACACCCATGAAATCCGTTACTGACATTTTATCGACCTGTTTGGTTGCTGTCCCTGCATCTACTGAAACTCTGCACCATATATTCAATGTATCCAATGCCCGACCTAATGTTATTTTGGGCGACTTCTTGGCCCATGAATTTTGTCCTTCATGTACTCTTCTTCCAGACCAGGATGTCCTTATTAATTCCAGAATTACTACCTTTAATATTACCCCTGGTGACCTTTGTTTTATTATGACCTGTAATCCTAAAGCCATCTCTGAATGTTTGCGGTTGAAACTTCAAGCCGCTACTACTTTTTCATTTCATCAACGTTTGCTATGTTCACAAAGACTTCCTACTTCATGCCTTTCAGTGAAGAACAATATGACTTGTAAAAGTTTGGTTGTTGCCACTAGCCATTATCGTTCAATGTTGTTACCAGCTGGATGGCTCTTTTCTTGCGGGAATTCATCTTGGCCCTATATTCCTGCGAATATTTCTGGTGGCCCGTGTGCCATCACTAGATTAAGTTTGCTAATGTTTTCTTCACATCCTCCTTCACATTCCCGTATTGTTCGAGACTCTATGTCATTGCATGAAGATTGTGATTCCTCTGTTCATCTTTATTCCAGATCAGAATATCTTGGTTTAGCTTTTTCCATTATTGGTGTTCCTGCATTGGCCGTTTATAATGCCAAAACAATCGGCAAAATGGCCTGCTGGATGGTCAAATCGATCAACCAAACATCTACTGTTTTATCAGATTTATTATTGGACTCCCAAGGTGAACGTAGAGCTATTTTGCAGAATCGTGCCGCTATCGATTATTTGTTGCTGAAACACGGGCATGAGTGCTCTGAATTTGAAGGTCTATGCTGTTTTAATTTGTCTGACCATTCTAAAGCTATCCAATCCCACATTAATAAACTCCACGACTTGACTGCAGAAATTAGAGAACACATAGATCAGGGTTTCTTTGACTGGCTTTTTAACTGGCTCCCTGACATGCATTTTTTACGACAAATTTTGGGAGGGGTTATTATTACTGTCTGCATCCTTATAGCAATTTGTTGTTTTATTCAGTGTATTCCTTCCCTGCTACAATATTTTAGACTTACTAAGGCTCATAGATCAGTTAGTTTTGTTCCATATTATTCGTCTACTGACGTTAGCTCCATTTAGTTTGTGGTTAATAGACTGGAGTCAAGGGGTGTAATGTTATGGCTGTCTTTCTGCCAGCTCTCTGGAGAAGAAGAATGATGGAGAGTGACTCCAGCCTATCACCCCCATAGCATAGGGATTAGGCCGATAGATAGGGACCCTGTCTTATACACATAAAGGCATTTTCGTATTATTTCCCTTAGAGTAAGGCTTATGAATTTAAGTTAGGGGTTAGATATATAGGTATTAGTCATGATTTACTCATTTGCTAACATGCCGATCTGTTTCTCATGGAGCTATGCATATTGTGGGCTCCGTAGGCCTTAAGCGAGACAGACTCCATTTTGCTTTCTGCCTGGTAGCTCGAGAAGGCTTTCTAGGTCAGAAGTGATGTTTTAGTTTCAAGCTGTTGTTCGCTTGGAGAGAACCGGTTCAGGCTGACCCTTATCGAAGGAATGTATTTTTCTCCACTCCGAAGACACAACTTCAGGCCGGCCGGCTGGGAAAGTGTCCTTGGTACGGGGAGGTACAAGAATTTGGTGGGCGGCAGGTTACTGGCCGTGAATTTCCATGAAGGAACGGGCTTTGATATTAGCGAAGGTGTTAGTCTTTTTGTCAGTTAGTCCGTAGGCGGCATCTAGCCGTTAGCATCTCTACCATTATTCATTTTCATGGTGGACAAGTCGCCATCTTTGAAGTCGGAGAAAGATTTAAGACCGAAACTCTCTGAAAATAGACTGAACGAGAAGTGGCGCGGAGCGCACTAATGCAGAGAGAGAGAGACGGTAGCTAATTAACAGCAAGGTTCCGAGGTCCTGAGGGGGAGCAGACGAGTTTGAGCCTAACGGTGCAGACGTGTACTTGTGACGGCTGAGGGTGACTGCAAGGCGAGCCAGGACCCAGAGACGAGACAGGAGCCTAGATGACTGCCGAGTCCCGATTTCCCATTAACCAGGTGATGTCCGACCGATTCTTATAGTGCGTGCACTCTAATCTTTATCTTTTATTCCCTTTGCAAATGTAATGCTGCATAGTAATGTGATTTATGTTTATTGTCAATAAATACCCTAATTCATATAGAATTATCGTGTACCTGGTGCTTGTGTTCTATCTTGGTAAATGAGACTTCTAGTTGAGCATTGTTTAGACGAACGGATGAGAAATCCCGATCAGACGAATGGTGGCCAAATAAAGAGGGAGTGAGTGGACCTTAGATGTCATGAGCACAGAGTACATTATACAATCTGAATCCATATCCAAAGTTATTATTTTAGTCTTATCCTGAGTAGACTGCTGAGATATCATCCTAATAATGTTTCATAGGAATGTGGTCGTCGTTGATATGCGGCGTTAATGAGAACGGCGGGAGGGACACCGCCGTGTAAAGCCACCGGATTGTGGTATAAGACTAAATGAGAGCGACAGGGGGGACACTGTCGTGTATGTTTCGCAGGATCGCGAACGATTTGGAAAAGGGAGCATTGGGTTCTGCAGGCCCGTGTGTAGACACGCCGGATTGTGTGTCAGATCTGCCCTGGGGTAGAACGGTCTGGGTCAGAGTGACCGCGAGGCCAACCGATGTGAATAAGATATTGTAGAAAATCCATATATGTATATTGTTATTCCCCATTCTTAGGTGCAATCTGTATATTCATCTGTATAGCTACTTATTGTGAATACGATCTAAGAAGGGAAGGTGAGTACGTTTTGGCTGGGTCACAGGGGCCCCTGGGGGCTGATCCCATCTAGACAGAAAATCCAGCCATTACAATATATATATATATATATATATATATATATATATATATATATTATACAGCGGTGTGGTTACAATTCAATGACCACAATCCCATTCACCTGATATTGGGAGGGGGTACTGGCCTTAATCAGGAAACTGTTAAACGGGTACCATCAGGAGTTATTAAACATAAAGACCATGGCCGTAGATTAAAATGGTGTAGTGTTATCCCGAAGAATTTTGCAACAATTTAGCGACCAAAGTTGCACCCTGTTGGGATGAATTGTAGTGAGGAACTGGCAGTTCACCTCTAAAGACATTTGAACATCTATGATCTGATATTTCCTTTGTTTGCTTTTATGTGTAAATAATTTGACATAATTGTTTTTTAAAAAACACTAATTTTCTTTTTACATAGGGGAACAAGACTAAAAACAACAACTGGCCTAATGATATAATTATGGCGGAATTGTCACAACTGTTTAGCCCACTGGGGCATCATCTGCACAATCACTAGAAAGTGAAATCTGGGACACTACATTAGCCCACTGGGGCGAGACTGAATTTTATTATTGTTTATTTTACACTGTTTTGGTTATGTATTCAGTAACTAAAGAGGTACGTCACTATTACTTCAAGATGGCGGCCAAAACGGGTCTAAAAACTCGCAAACATGAGCCGACTCTCCAGTTTGATTTCACAAACATTTTATTATGCTTAGCCCACTGGGGCAAGACTTATTATTTTTGTATCAGACCTTGTTTGAAAAAGCAGTATTATGACAATATATGTTTATTGAAATGTACCACTCAAGTATGGCGGTCCAAAATTGGCCGAGTGGATCTATTGTAGTCCCTCTTCTATGCACTTTGTTTTCACTATGTAAATAGCACCATGAAATGAACACAGTAACCGTGACCAAGCCTTAGTGGCGAAACGCGTCGGTAGGGAGCTGCCGATTTCGTGCCTTGAATAAATACATTTTGAAGCATCCAAAGGCAGCCTGTGACGTTCTTCTGAGTGGGAGAATTTTGTTTGTGAAATTAAGGGTGTCCGGCACCCGGCCGGGAGAGGTTGTTGGAATATATATATATATATATATATATATATATATATATATATATATATATATATATATATATATATATATTTATATATATATTACCTACTGGCGATAGCCAGTAGGTATATATAGTTATGACCTAGTTATCATAGCAAATTCCGAACATTCTATTGGGAATAACTTTGGCGCCGATTGAGGGATCTGCCTGTAATTTTCCTTAAATTTGCGTTGCTGCGCTCCGCTCCCTCCCTAAAAGTTTTGGGGGGATTTGTCAAGTGGGGGGCGAGAAAATAGGGGGATCCAAAAACGTGTTTTCCCATGTTAATTTCCATAGGGACATTCTGACAAGGCTACAGCTCGAACGGCTGAACGGAATTACACCAGATTTGGCAAAATGGTAGGGACTGGTATGCAGCAGTGCCTTTTGTATGTTTGGTGAAAATCCCTCCAGTAGTTCTTGAGAAAATTGAATTTGAAATTTTTCAAAGGGCATTTTTATGGGACCTTTAGAAACGGCTACAGTCCGAACGGCTGAACGGAATTACACCAAACTTGGCAAAATGGCAGGGACAGGTATGCAGTAGTGCCTTTTCTATATTTGGTGAAAATCCCTCCAGTAGTTGTTAAGAAATTAAATTTGAGCAAATTATATATCTATATGCGCTCAACATTCTATTGGGAATAACTTTGGCGCCGATTGAGGAATCTGTGTGTAATTTTCCAGAATTTTTGCCAGCTCCGCTCCGCTCCTGAGGTTCCGTGACGATCGTAAGTGGTGTTTTCGACTCGCAGAAATATGGTCGAGTCCGGTATCTATGAACCGCAAATGACGAGTTTAGTGGGTGTACGCGTTTTCACTGTGCTAGCCTAAACCGTTCGTTTGTTTCGTGGGTTTCTTCATCCGAGCCCACGGGTTCCATCTTAGATGCGGCATCCATTTTGTCTCTTGCCCTCAAGTAGCCAGCGAACGGACGCTGTCCGCTTCGCGACCCTGGGATTCCCAAACTCTTGCGGAAGACATGTTTCCTTTGAAAGTGCCTTTATGATGAGGGGGATGGCACTGTAAGGCAGATGGCCCCGCTCGAGGCTCATCTTGCCGTGCCGGTCTATTGTCTCAGTTGTGCATTCATTAGGCACGTCCCCTTTGATGCCTGCAGCTCGTGTTTCCCGATACCACCCCTTTTACACCCTTTCCGATCTCCCCACTGTTTCTGTCTTCCTCTACACCTGTTTCTGTCCCTTCCTCGATTTGTTTACTGCTGATTAGAATGTACTAATGGTGGGAAGATGGGCTTTTACAGTTGGGAACTACCAAACGTTTCTGTACTTATGTTCCGGGCCTTGAATACATGAAAGCAACCCCTTATGGTCTTTACGATGGGAACCGAGTTATAAACCTTTGTGTACTGTGTTATCTTATGCATGAAAACTGTATAAAAGGAGCGATCCACAGAGGCAAGTCGAAGCAGACTCCTCAAACCTACACGTGTTGTACTTCCTGTGACTTCTGTGTTCCCTGCAGTAATAAACCTCGAATCTTTGACGCCGAAGGAAGTGTCCCGTGTCTCTGTCATTTGTACGCCGGAACAGGTTACCCACGAAGGTTTCAGGTGTTATCCCTGGCACCGCTGGGTCTTAAGAAAACCCAGTCCTTTAGTTGGCGCCCAACGTTGGGCTGCATCACTGGTACCGGCCCAAGCCCGACGATCGTGAGGAACTTCGTGTGAAATCTCCGAGGGAAGGTGCACCCCGCTTCATCGATCCTGTTGTCGAAACAAGTGGCCTGACGACTTTTCCCGCGGCGATCCACGCCTCCTGACGGCTGCGACGGACTGCTGCCCTGACTGTAGACCTGTTTTGGCGCCTGGCGTAGACCTTGGTAGAGCGAGACGATAGACGGGCCTTCCTGGTGACGCCATTGATTTTTGAGTTAAGTATTTGTGGGTCGCTCCCAGAGTCCTTTGTTGTGGGTGCTTAGTTGTTGCATGGTTCCATTGCATTTGTAGTTCTTAGTACTTTGTTCTTTGTTGTGATATTTGACGTCTGCAGTCGCCAAAAACCGAGGGTTTTTGCTCATTGCTGGGATATAGTGTAATCCCGTAATCCTTGACGTTTGTGAAACTCGGTTAGTGTGCACGATGCCTGGCCGTAGTACTTTGTTCAGTTGTTTTAGAAGTTGTGGTGCGGATTCCCGACTGGAGGACTCGTGTCCGATACCTCCGGTTGGAACTCCAACGTATGAGCTGTACAGTAAACATGGTTTAGGTCCAATTACATTCAATGAGTGTTGGGTTCGCTATACTAAAAAAGACGGTGTCCTTAGTTGGCCACCGCATGGTAGTTTTGAGACCCCGATTCTAGACAATCTTGAAGCCAAATTGTTTCAGAGAAAAGCAAGGCCGGCCATGTTTGATTCCTTTCGGTTGTGGCGTAAAGAAGCCAAACAGAGAGAAATCAAACAGATTAAACGTAATAAGAGAGAAGGAGTTGTTACCACGGTAAGAAACGCAGAGCAGTTCCAGCGGGATAAGGAGGAAAAGGAAAAGGAAGTTTTCTACAGATTGCAGCGTATGTCTGTAGATAAGTGTTACCCTGCTTTACCGACGGGTACGGATAAGAAGGAGGAATTAGTGGAGGACCCCTTATTGTCCTATCTTTTGAAGTCACCACCTCCGTACGCACAGGGTACCGTAGCTCCTGTGGTTCCCCCTGTCCCTGTTCCTCCACCTGCTCCTGCTCCTGTTCCACAACCTGTCCCTGTTCTTCATCCCGTTCCTGCTCCTCTACCTGCTCCCATCCCTACTGATCCTCCGCTTGTACTTCCTCATACTCCTGCTCCCGCTGCTCCTGCTGTTCTGGTTACTTCTGCTGTTTCTTCTGTTCCTGGTACTTCACTTGTTACCCCGTTGTGTTACTCTTCTTCTCCATCTGTTCGACGTCGTACCCCCTCTGTTGCTGCTAACTTCTTTAATTCTCTTGGACCTATTCTCGAGTCCGCTGGTTCTGATGGTCCCCAAAGACGAAGTCTACTTCCTGGTGGTAGGGAACGTGATTCGCTATATAATATGGCGACGGGTTGGATCAAATACCCCCTTAGAAATCCTCCATGTTCGGTGCTTGATACGTTTTGTCAATTTAACGAACCGACACAAACGTTCGTGTTTGAGGAAATGTGCAAGCTTTTACGTGATCAAATATCAGCTGATGCGTCTGATGATGTATTGACTGCTTTAACTAATCTTCAGCTCCAGTTTGCGAGCGGAATAATGGTGGGTAGCAATGTTCGGCGTGCTGTCGAGCAATTGCTATCTTTTCGTCCTTCTATAATGCCTCGGGCATTGTTTTTAGAAGACATTGAGGGACCGCTTGCAGCGCCTGGTCAGTATCCCATGCGCGAAGTTCCACCAGTGTGGATGCCAGGTGATGCTACTCAAAATCCTGCAGTCTTGCCGCACTTTCAGAGAGTGTGGATACATCTTCCGTGGAAACGGTCAGAAGTTTTACAGGTGAAGCAATCTTTGCCTGACCCTCGCAAAAATCCTGCAGGGTATTATAAAGAATTGTCGCAGCTAGTGGATGCTACGATAATGAATCTCGCTGACATTGATATGTTGTTCGGTAACGTAGTTCCGCAACCGGTTTGGGCAAAAATTAGTCAGGAAAATCATGTAGCAGAATTAGGTGGTGATTGGGCTGCTCTTATAGCGGCGGATACACGGCAAGTTGGTGGGGCCAAGCCCGAACAGCTAATTACGGCTTTGCCCCAGAGAATTATCGCTCTAATGAAAACGCTTATGCCAGCTATGAAGGTGAATTGGGACAAACTGTCCGCTTGCAAACAAAAGAAGGATGAGAGTGTCTCTGATTTCTTTACGAGATTTGAGGAGGCTTTCATTGATCATAGTGGTCAGGATATGGGTACTGAGGGAGGTCAGCGATTGTTTGTGGATAAGTTTGTCTCAAATTTGTTGCCTGACTTGAGCAACAAATTACGAAATTCAGAAAGTGCATGGGCTGTTTCCACTTCCGCTCAAATATTGGCCACGGCCCAATACTATGAGAATAGAGAGAAAGAGGAGAATGATTGTGCCGATAAGAAGACGAAAGAACTCAAAACTAAAGTGTTGTTGCAGCAAGCGTATCCTCCACGTTCGAATCAGAATGATTCACAACAACAGAATCGATCGCAGTCTCAGTCGAATAGGTCACAATCACGAAATGACTCCTCTTCGCAGAGATCTTCGTTAGGGTACAATCAGTGTGCCTATTGTAGGGGAGAGGGTCATTTGAAATTCGATTGTCCAGTTTTGCGTGATCGCAATAGTGGTAATTCATCTAGAGGAGGTCGTGGTGGTCCTCAACAGACATCACGTGGTAGAGGTCGCGGTGCTCAAAGCGATCGTTCCAACAATACTTCTGACTCTAATAATTGTTTTGATCAGCGCGGATCGTCGCAAGGGCGATCTGCTCAGTACAATGTGGACGATTATTACGTCGATCAGGATGCTGACGACGGTAATTACTAGGACAGCCATAGACAAGGAGAGGGAGTAGTATCAGTTCCGGTTGATCAGAGAGGGCCTTACGTCGCAGTTGCCGCCTCGGGCGTCGTTGAGCCTTTTCTGTTGGACACTGGTGCAGCGAAAAGTTCCATCATACATTCGAAACTCCCTGGCGCACCTTTGTCTGGCTTAACAAATGTTTCCGTTGGATTCTCTGGCGCCCCTGTTAGCAATCCGGTTTCGTGCCCTTTGCCTCTTACAAAAGGGCCTCGTGAGCTGAAAGCTCCGTTGATTTTGACTACTGGTTGTGGTGAAAATCTTTTGGGCCTGGATTTGCTGAAACGTCTGTATGCGACTTTGTATTGTTCTCCTGCGGGAGTAAAGCTTACGTTGGGTGAGAGAGTTGTCTCTCCTATGTACTTATCCATCGATAAGCTTCCACCGGAATTGAGTTCTCTTCCTGCATCTTTGTGGGCAACAGGTCCCAATGACGTGGGCCTTCTTGACATCTCCCCTTATGTTGTTCACCTGAAATCTAATGTGCGACTGCCACGTATTCCCCAGTATCGTATCTCCCTTGATGGTGAACGAGCGTTGTTAGCAATCATCTACGATTTGATTGAGAAAGATGTTATCGAGGAGACTCGGGGAAACGTGTGCAATAGCCCTGTACTGCCCATTTTGAAGCGTACTGATCCATCAAAACCCCCTGTTTATCGTTTTGTTATCGATTTACGGGAGGTGAATAAAATTGTGATTCCTCAGTTCCCCGTGGTGCCTGACATTACGGCTCTACTGACTCTGATTCCAGCCTCTGCATCTTGGTTTTCGGTGATCGATCTGAAGAATGCTTTCTTCAGCATTCCGATTGCTGAGGAAAGTAGAGACCTTTTCGGTTTCTCTCTTGGTGGCCGCAGCTTCAGGTTTAAACGTGCTCCTCAGGGCTACTGTGAGAGTCCATCGATATACAGTCAAGCCTTGAAGGGCCAACTTAATGCGTTTGTGTTGCCGGCCGGTGCGACCTTGATCCAATATGTCGACGACTTATTGGTGGCTGCTGATACTCAGGACATTTGCAAACTTGCTACGGTGTCGTTGTTGCAGCATCTCTGTGACTTACATCACAAGGTGTCACCTTCTAAACTGCAATATTGTTGCCAAGAAGTAACCTATCTCGGTCACTTACTGTCAAAGGAGGGAAGAAGGTTGACCCCAGAGAGAATTGCAGTGATTGCTCGAATGACTGTGCCAACAACTCAGAGAGATGTGCGTGCCTTTTTAGGTATCACGTCATACTGCAGGCAATGGATTCCAAATTTTTCATTGCTAGCGAATCCATTGGTGGCTCTTACGTGCAAGGATGTTCCAACTCCTTTACCATGGACGGAAGAATGTCAGAAAAGTTTTTCTGAACTACATGATGCGTTGTGTTCGGCTCCTGTGTTAGGTACCCCTGACTACAGTAAGCCGTTTACACTATACGTTCACGAGAGGGAAGGTTGTGCTTTGAGTGTTTTGACGCAACAATTCGGCGGTAAGCAACGTCCATGTGCATATTTTTCCTCGACCTTGGACCCAGTACCTAGAGCATTGCCGAGTTCTTTGAGAGCAACAGCGGCAGCTGCGGTGTCCATCCGACAATCTGCAGGATTGGTCATGGATAATATGCTTACGGTGATGGTTCCGCATGCAGTTGACACTCTCTTAAATCGTACGAAAACTCAGCACTTGACGAGTGCAAGGTTGTCTGGTTATGAGTTGACGCTTTTGGCAAGTCACATTCAAATAAAACGTTGCAACGTCCTGAACCCGGCGACCTTGTTGCCAATCAGTATGGAATCAGATGAAGTAGCACCTCATGATTGCTACTTACGAACGGAGGAGGAAACAAAAGGTCGTGTAGACCTGAAAAATACTCCATTGGAAGATTCCGATGGGACCTTGTATGTGGATGGTTCGTGTTTTAAGTTGCCGAATGGTGATGTGACGACTGCGTATGCTGTGGTAACATTGAATACTGTTGTGGAAACTGCGAGATTGAATCAGAATTCTGCTCAGGCGGCAGAGCTGATTGCTTTGACTAGAGCGTGCGTGTTGTCGAAAGGGAAACGGGTGAATGTGTTTACGGACAGCCAATACGCATTTGGCGTGGCCCATAGCTTTGGACGTTTGTGGAGAGAGAGAGGTTTTATGACATCGCATGGTACGAAGATTCAGCACGGACAGCTCGTGAATGATCTTTTGGATGCACTTACATTGCCCAAGCAGGTGGCGATTATTAAATGTAGTGCACACCGAAAGGTGACGGATGATGTTGGTCGTGGCAATGCGTTCGCTGATGAGATTGCTAAGGAGACTGCCCGGAATCTCAGTACTAGAATGTATGTGACGAGTTCAGTTAGGTGGCCTACAGAGACCGGTATGTGTGAGGACACCATCGAGAGTGTGAAAGCGATTCAGAACGAGGCCACTGAGTCTGAAAAGACGAAGTGGAGAGAGAGTACGGGAAAGTTGGATGCGAATGGCTGTTGGATTGATTTGTCGGAGAATAAGAGGTGGATGTTGCCGGATGCGTATGTACTAGCTGTTGTGACGATGGCACACGGCTTGGCACATATTAGTGCGAAAGGTATCTGTAAGTTGTTGTCCCCTGTATGGAAGAATGATGGTATTACAAAGTGTGCTGAGAGATTGGTTAAGAACTGTATGATATGTATGATGTACAATCCTGGAAAGGGAACCCCTACACCTCCTGGCCATTTTGCTCCCCCTTCATGTCCCTTTGAAGTGATTCAGCTAGACTTCATCCATATGGAGCGATGCAATAACCTGAAATACGTTTTAGTTGTGGTTTGCGCGTTCTCCCGATGGATCGAAGCCTACCCTCTCAAAGATAACACTGCTCTGTCCACTGCAAAAATCCTACAGAAGGAATACTTTCCTCGGTATGGAATGCCACGAATTGTATGGTCTGATAACGGAAGTGAGTTTGTGGGGAGTGTGATGAAGAGTGTGTGTAAGGGCCTTGGAATCTCACAGAAATTCCACAGCGCCAATCATCCCCAGTCAGCAGGTTTAGTTGAAGGGTATAATGGCACCCTTAAATTGAAGTTGGCGAAGATTCAGGCTACGACTGGTCTGTCATGGCCCGACGCTTTGCCTTTAGCTCTTTTGTCAACAAGGGCGACTGTACACTTCCGAGTAGGGCTTAGTCCCTACGAGATTGTGTTCGGCCGCCCTGCAAATGTTTGGGGGGTCCCTAGACCGAGTGTGTATTCTGATCTTGAGTACCCAATGTTGATCGACTATCTGCATGATCTGACTGCTAAACTGAGGTTAATTCAGGTCTTTGAAGCACTGCCGACGCAGACGGAGGGTCCAGGCCACCAGCTCCAGCCAGGAGACTGGGTGGTAACGCGAAACTTCGGACGAAAGCGCAACCTTGAGCCCCGCTTCACTGGACCCTATCAAGTGCTTCTTGCCACGAGGACTGCTGTTCGTTTGGAAGGACGGAAAAACTGGGTGCACGCCACCCATACTAAAAAGGTACCTATACCTTTACCGGCAGACTCGTGGGTGAGGAAGGGCATTGCCTCGTCCGAAACAGAAGCTGTGCAGACCTTCGTCCCTTTTAGCGACGCTCAGCCTGTTGGAGAGCCCTCAGTGCAGCAGAACGACATTGTTGAACACTTGCCATCGAAAAACTCAAGATCTGAACAATTGACTGATCAGCAGAACTCTGTCCCATCATCGGATCAGTTGTTTGATGAACAGACACGTCCTGGGAGAAGCCGCTATTTTCTGCGATCTAATACCAAAGACTAATAAAAGCATTTGCTTTCTCCCTTGACATCCACGTTACCCCATTGACACCATTCAGTCTGAACACACTCGTATAATTGTGGTTTTTGTAATATTGTGAGTTTGTTTCCATATATGTGTTTTGCTTCCACAGCTAGGAGATTTTATATATATTTGTAAATGAAAAATACCTTACATCCGGGTGGACCGTAGGGCCGCGCGGGTACTTCCTTCTGGTTAGTAGGTCTTGACACTAGGTCGAAGGCCGTCGGTTCCTGGGAACTCCTGGGGATTGACTACTGCTACACAGAACGAAGTGCGTCAAAAACGTTGCGGACGGTTTTAGAGGATGCCATTCTCTAAGCTGGTGGATTTGGAAAAAGCTCAGGCCCAAAGATTCAAGTTGCAGCAAATTACTCGTACAAAATGCTTCATGTTTCAGGTGTTCCTTCTGTTCTTAACTGTTTCCTCGCTATTGGTGAGTGGGGTGTATTACATGATACAGTCGTTCTTGCCTTCTGCCTCACCTACCCCTTATTTTGAACCTAAACCCACCTCCACTGTTTCTCCTCATTCCTTCCACATCCTACCCCAACACGAGCAGGTCAGACGTGCGGAATTTATGAACAATTCCTTCGTTCAGCTCCTTCATCAGCATCAGTTGGTGGTGAACACTACCAATTGTTGGGTGTGTGGGTTAATGCCACATACCACCGATAAGGGAATTCCGTACTTGGTCCTTCCTTATAGTTCCCAGGGTTCAGCTCGAGCATTCCAAACAATGTTTCGAAGCGCACTAGATTCCTACCCCAATCGAGAGCCACGTTCTCCACACTTTGGTCCCGGTCCGTACCACAAGCCTTTTGCTATAGCGATTGCTGATTTAGATAGGGATATCTATGAGCCGTCGCTCATCCCAGAGGAAGAGGTGCGAGCCTATAGGGATCTGAGTGAGGCTGAGTATAGTGCGCTCGTGGCTGAAAGACAGCTTAAAAGCTCGTGTCCAATATGGATCGTACCCCACCTTGGTAATTTCTGTCTAAAAGGTCGTGGCCGAAGCCCGAGAGCTTACCTTGGAGAGAGTGCTTGCTCCGAGACGTATGTCTTACCGATGCTCTCTTCCCCTGTGTTTCTGACTGCCAAGGGTACGTACTTTGTCTGTTACGATCGTGCATATACATGGTTGCCCCTTGACTTTGCGGGCACATGTTATATTGCAAACTTGTTTGCCAGCCGAATTTTACAGTCGCCTCCGATTACCACAAGACCCGAATTGTTAGGGGCGTGATTAGCGAAGAGGACACTGCCGGACAAGAGGCAGGAGACTTTTTCAAGGGTTTCTTTCCGTTTTGGGGACCTATGGTCAATAGTAGGAACCTGAGACAGTTGACCCGAGTGGTGGAATCGACAGCTAATATCACTGCCAGTGCCCTTGGTAATATCACAGCAGAGCTTCAGGCGGATAGGCTTATGACGTTACAAAACCGTATGGTTTTAGACGTTGTCTTAGCAGATCGAGGTGGAGTATGTAAGGTGATCCATTCGAGTCCGACTGTCTATCAAGCCATCTCAAAGTTGCATAAGATCTCTGAGTCCATACACGTGGACGTAGGGAATTGGACGCTACTTGGGTGGTTTTGGGGCCTAATGACGACTTGGGGTTGGAAAATTCTGATGATCATCGGGGCTGTTGTAGCATTCCTGTTCACGTGTTGCCTTTGTGTGCAGTGTGGTCCTGCCTTATGTGGCCTCTGTGCTACGACGTGTATAAGACAGCCGCGTGTTACCAAAGGAACTCTGATGGATAGAATTATGTTACAGCAACATCTAGATGGTCTGATGAATATCGATTATGATTCCGACTAGTGCTTGCCTACATGAGGGCAAAAGGAGCGTCTGAGGTTCCGTGCCGATCGTAAGTCGTGTTTTCGACTCGCACGAATATGGTCGAGTCCGGTATCTATGAACCGCAAATGACGAGTTTAGTGGGTGTACGCGTTTTCGCTGTGCTAGCCTAAACCGTTCGTTTGTTTCGTGGGTTTCTTCATCCGAGCCCACGGGTTCCATCTTAGATGCGGCATCCATTTTGTCTCTTGACCTCAAGTAGCCAGCGAACGGACGCTGTCTGCTTCGCGACCCTGGGATTCCCAAACTCTTGCGGAAGACATGTTTCCTTTGAAAGTGCCTTTATGATGAGGGGGATGGCACTGTAAGGCAGATGGCCCCGCTCGAGGCTCATCTTGCCGTGCCGGTCTATTGTCCCAGTTGTGCATTCATTAGGCACGTCCCCTTTGATGCCTGCAGCTCGTGTTTCCCGATACCACCCCTTTTACACCCTTTCCGATCTCCCCACTGTTTCTGTCTTCCTCTACACCTGTTTCTGTCCCTTCCTCGATTTGTTTACTGCTGATTAGAATGTACTAATGGTGGGAAGATGGGCTTTTACAGTTGGGAACTACCAAACGTTTCTGTACTTATGTTCCGGGCCTTGAATACATGAAAGCAACCCCTTATGGTCTTTACGATGGGAACCGAGTTATAAACCTTTGTGTACTGTGTTATCTTATGCATGAAAACTGTATAAAAGGAGCGATCCACAGAGGCAAGTCGAAGCAGACTCCTCGAACCTACACGTGTTGTACTTCCTGTGACTTCTGTGTTCCCTGCAGTAATAAACCTCGAATCTTTGACGCCGAAGGAAGTGTCCCGTGTCTCTGTCATTTGTACGCCGGAACAGGTTACCCACGAAGGTTTCAGGTGTTATCCCTGGCACCGCTGGGTCTTAAGAAAACCCAGTCCTTCACTCCTTCCCTGAAAGTTTCGCGGGGGATTCGTCAAGCGGGGGCCGGAAGGGGGGTCCCAAAACTTGTTTTCCCATGTTAATTTCCATAGGGACCTTTAGTCACGGCTACAGCCCGAACGGCTGAATGGAATTACACCAATCTTGGCAAAATGGTAGTGCCTGGTATGCAGATGTGCCTTTGCTACATTTGGTGAAAATCCCTCCAGTAGTTCTTGAGAAAATTGAATTTGAAATTTTTCAAGTGGCATTTTCTATGGGACCTTCAGACACGGCTACAGCCCGAACGGCTGAACGGAATTACACCAATCTTGGCAAAATGGTAGGGACAGGTATGCAGTAGTGCCTTTTCTATATTTGGTGAAAATCCCTACAGTAGTTGTTGAGAAATTTATATATCTATAAGCGCTCACCGTACGCGCACCGTACGCGTACTGTACGTGTACCGTACGCATACGTGCACGTACCCTTACGTGCGCGAGCAAGTTTCTGATTGGCTGGCAGTCGACTCTCAACATTCCGAACTGTCCAAACCAGGAAGTGTTGGCCACCATCTTGTTTTTCAGGAGAACTGAGGCACAAGAGAGCTCAAAACAAGAGTGGAAAACACGAAAAGGGGGCAGGGTAGAGATCCCCCAACCCTCTAGCCCCTCTCAGGGGGTCCCAAAAGGACCCCAAGGGCAAAAAAAAAAAAATCGAAAAAATCGCAGGGTACGCGCACCGTACACGTACAGTACGCGTACCGTGCGCGTACCCCGCAATTTTACAAAAAAAAATTTGCACTTGGTGGTCCTTCTGGGACCCCCTGAGAAGGGCTAGGGGGTCAGGGGGTCTCAACCCTCCCCCCTTTTCGCGTTTTCCACTCTTGTTTTGTGCTCTCTTGTGCCTCACTTCTCCTGAGAACCAAGATAGCTGCTTAGGTGGTCGGTCCCAGAAGGATAATAACATATATAAACGTTATCCGCTAATAGAATTAGCATTTACAAAACCTTTGAAATTTATTGAAAAAAATATATAGGTTTCACGCCTGATATAGTTAGGAATTAGCATTTAAAAAACTTTGCAAATTCACTGAAAAAACCATAGGTTTCAAGCCTTATATAGTTAGGAATTAGCATTTAAAAAACCTTGCAAATTCACTTAAAAAACCTTAGGTTTCAGGCCTTATATAGTTAGGAATTAGCATTTAAAAAACCTTGCAAATTCACATTTAAGTCCCGGGGGCAATATTTTATTTGTAATGGGGGGACCAGAGGGGCCTCCCAGCCCTGGGGCTTTTAAAAAATATGTGCGGGGGGCTCACAGCCCCCCCAGGCCCGGAAACCGCCACCCCCCAGGGCCTACGAACTACAAGGGTGGGGGGCTCAAAGGCCCCCCAAGCCCCGAGACCGGCAACCCCCAGGGCTTTAATAAAATATTTGCAGGGGGTTCACGGCCCCCCACAGCCCATGGGACTGCCGCCAAAATAAAAATAAATAAATAACCTGTGTGGGGGGCTCAAGCCCCCCCACGATCCCCGGTGACCGCTACCTCACCAGGGCTCTAAATATTAAAATTGGGGGGTCCGTGATGGATCCCCCCAGCCCCGGGCACCACCACCTCCCCAGGGCTTTCTTAATGTTTGGAGGGGGTCCGCGCAGCTCCCCTCCTGGAGCCCTGTCATGGCCCTGGGGACCACCATCCCCCAGGGCCTGCTCCTGCAGTGTCCCGGGGTGCTCACACCCGGGACACTGCAGTTTGCTATGGTATTTGGAAGAGAGCAGAAAACCTGCTCTGTCTTCCAAATACTAAAGCAGATTGCTTTTCTACACGGGGAGCTGCATCTTAGCAGCTCTCCATGTGGAAAAGCAATGCTGGCTCCCGCAGGACGCGGGGAGCCTGCAAGACCATGGGAGGATTGGAGGCCCCCCAAGGTCTCCAATGGAGTGAGCCAGCCCCGGGGGATGAGGTCCTGAGCCATAAGTGGCCCGGGAGGGGGGCCACATGGCCCCCCTCCCCAATTATTAAAAAAAAGGAGAGGCCGGCCCCGGGGATGGGGTCCCTGGGGCCATGAATAGCCTAAAGAGAGGGGCTACGAAGCCCCCCTCCTAAAATGTAATAAAAAAATGGGATGGGGCCATTTATGGCCTTGGGAGGGGGGCCACACAGCCCCCTTCCAAATTTATTGTAATTTTTTTTTTTTTAAATGAAAAAGGGGGCAGGCCCTGGGGGATGAGGTCCCCAGGGCCAAAATATTAGGAAAAGAAGGGGGGGCCACACAACCCCCCGTCTTAAAAAAGAAAAAATTGAAAAAGACTGACATCGCGCCCACCTGACTGCACACGTCCTACTTGTGCCCCCTGCCAACACTGCACACAATTACCGCAACAGAAAGCACAGGCATTCCATCAATGTGCAGGCAATAGTGGACCACTGGGGACTCTTCACCAATGTTGTTGCCAACTACCCAGGCATGATTCCTACATCTTTCAACAGTCCATCATCAACCAGCGCTTTCAGGATGGCACCCACGGAAATGCACTACTCCTTGGTGAGTACCAAATGAACCTACCACACACCTCAACCTCACAATCATGCAACCCACAAGTCTGGGAATGCACACGTTACAAATTCACATACAACATGCAAAACAACATGCCCACCTACCAGATATGACAGCACAACTTACTGTGGTAACCTGGGCAAGCCATGTACATAAGCCATCAATGGCATGGCACCTCAGCCACACAATAGCAGATTGTGGGTAGGGGTGGGAACCATGCATATCCGAAGGAGGCAAGTGACCCATGAATGAGAATTTACACAATGCCAAGTGTAGCGTGTATGTGCTGACCAGACTGCAGTATGCAGATCACTGACATATCCATGTCGACATACACTGCTGGTGTTTAGAGTGTAGTGGACAGTGGACGCAACCATGTTACTTCAGCCAGTGGGGAAAATCGCGGAAATGTAGCTTGTTACGTCCCCCCTGTAAACATGAGTGGTGTGGGCTGGCCTGGAGTACATCAAGCTAGCCGTAGGGGTGTGAATAAAGAGCACATAGCTCTGGGCAGGGTTCTCTTCCCGAATGGCCAACGTGTCTGCCAGAGCAGCGCCTCTCACCACGCCACAAGTTTGACGCCGTGAGCAGTGGTGCTTGCGATCCTATGCATCTGCTGTACCTCAGCCCGCTGGTCCCAAGACCTGTCTTGCTAGCCCCTGCGTACCCAGGCCTCACTGCTCACCTGCTGACACCAGAGTGTGGCAAAGAGGGCACCCCACCTGCTGGTGCTAGCCCCAAGCCCGAGTCCTGCAACCGTGCCAGCCTCCTCAGACCATCACAGCCTCCGCGACACAGGCGCCCAGCACTCCTTTCTCATTGACGTACTCCACCGCTTCCTCTGGCCTACACGGTGGTCTAGTAGGTCACACATTTGGAACTGAGTCTTGATATCATGATGGCCGAGCTCATATGTTCATGGGACATTTGATATCACTGTACTCCCTCGATGTGGTGCCACCAACTCTGTGAATAGCTTTCCAACGACACGTGTCTGTGGTCCCTTGCTGACTACTGCCTTCGGCCTACACTGCGGTCAAGTAGGTTACACATTTGGACCTGAGTCTTGATTTCTCAATGGCAGAGTACATATCATTGTACGCAAGGAGAGGAATAAGAGGAAGACACAGTTCAGTCCGGATGAAAAAAAGATAATCGTTATGGAGGTGATCGAACACTACCAACAACTGCTCTGGTGCCACTAACTCTGTGCATCACAAACCAGTAACACGTGGCTGTGGGCCCCTGCTGACCGCTGCCTCCGGCCTACACTATGGTCAAGTAGGTCATACATTTGGAACTGAATCTTGATTTATTGATGGCAGAGTTTATATCATTGTACAGGCCTCATCGCAGACTGCATCCCCTTTCAGCACTGGTGCCACTAACTCTGTACCCTGAAATTCATGGACACTCTCTGGTTGAACTTTGGTGGCATCTCAGTGTACGGCCTGAGGGTTGTCTTCCTTATCATGTAGCTGATACTGACTTGGTGATAAAAAATGAATCTGTAGCATACATCTCCACCATATTGCCAGTTTCTGCTTGGTTCTGCCCTCTGCATCATGCCCTGGAAGAACTGTCCACTGTCACCCGAAATACTCTGTGACATTCTCCTTGGACATCGACTAGGACCCACTCAGCTCTTGTGGCCCTACCTCAGTGCACTGCAAGTCACCGTCCTGTGGCGGTGTACCTGTGCCGGCCACGGTGCATTGGGAGCCACTAACTCTATGAAGCTCAAGTCAAGGACCCTTGCTGTTTGACCTTTGAACTTTGGATTATCTGATCACTGTTGTAGTTGTTGCCAGTACCAACCACCCCCTGAGGGGTGGCTTACACTCACCCCACACGCATCCAGCACAGGTGTCACAGGACATGTGACATTGACAATAAAATGGGCTGGGCGTACGTGCCTGTAGCCAGTCCCACAAACTATCTTAGTGTGTCCGTGTGGTCATTGTGTATGCATGAGGGCCCAGAGCCCTACCACATTACATTGTGCTGTGTACAGCAGACACAACCATGTCACCTCAGGCAGTGGGGTAGACCTAGGCCATGTAGTTGTGTCGTACCCCCTGTAAGTGTAAGCGGAGTGGACTGGCATATGACAGTCCAGCGTAGGGGTGTGGTTCATCAACCCGGGTCTCTGGGCGTGGTTAAGTTTTGGCCTTAAACAAAACAAGAAAGGAGTACCATCAGAGATAGCTTGGATAAAGCGGTCTGAATGGAATGAATGAAAAAAAGAAGAGAGTCCTTCCTTTTTTAAGAAACCCCACACTCACCGACCTAGTCGGTGACATGCTTCATCATCGGGGTCCACCCTGACAGCCGAGTGCCATCAGGGTGTGCTGCGACACCTGGACTACAGTGGAGCGGGTATTTTGTGTGTGAAGTGAAAAAAAGTGTTAAAAATTGTCCTGGTATACTTGTGTGGAAAATTTATTCTCAAGGAACTGGACAATATTAAAATTAAGTGTGAGGATACGTTTAGGTGTTATGACCGTGCGATTCACTTATGTGTGAGGTCTACATGTTTCAACCCGTAGGATGGAAGGTACCGGGTTTTCGTCAGGACCAGAAGGAAAATGGGTGGTCAAGACATACTAACGCCCTGCCGGTCCCTAGATTCCTGTGCACAACTGACAAATAGTCAGAGTGAAAAAAGCTCAGAAACAACAATGGTTGAGCTAAAAGCAAAAAGACCTGGAGGAGAAAAATGTAAAAGGTCACAAGTATGATTAATACAAGCCTGTTACGAAGTGCCATGCTGGTTCTCACGTGTCTTCTGCTGTATCGTGCATTCCATTCAGGGCTTATAGTGATCGGTAGTGACTGGCTATCACTAAAGCTGGCACACTCTATCAATAGTGTTGTGCTCGGTGATCACTAGATACTTAATATAGGCATTCAATCATA
Organism: Lissotriton vulgaris; assembly: GCF_964263255.1. Taxonomy (NCBI): domain Eukaryota; kingdom Metazoa; phylum Chordata; class Amphibia; order Caudata; family Salamandridae; genus Lissotriton; species Lissotriton vulgaris. Next base: position 334,872,824 of record NC_141685.1, read on the forward strand.
TTTAGCACTTAATAGTGCGTGGAAAAAATGCTCACAATGCCATTAACGTGAGGGAACAACGATGTGGATTCTACGTGTTTCACCTTTGACTCAGACTGGCACACTCCAGTGATATTGGTGTGCTCGGTGGTCAAGTGGTTATTAAATATTTATTAAACACAGTCGATAGCACTCAGCACTTCCGGGTGCAACTACTCACGTTTTTGAGTTAAAGTGAGCAAAAATCGACGCAATATGTTTGTCCCATCAAACATACACTCACACTATGCAAACACACAAACAACTCACATACATTGGCTCACAAAGGGGGAAATAAGACTTACTCCTATTTAGGATCTTTTAGGCTTCACGGGGTGGAGGGAAGGTAAAAACCCAAGCTGCCATATTCTGCAAAAGGGAAATGATCAAATAGCTATCACGGGTTATGTTTAAAGAAACCAAATCCAAGTTACCAGGATCGGGCTCAGAGCATTATAGTTACTTACAGTTCAGTTGGGTAAAGGGTTCTGAGTACCTACTCGCCTCTCCGTGCCTCCCCGTGAATGATACAGAAGCCGCCGGGGTGGATATAGCGGCAACTGTGCTTCCAGGATAGGCGTGGTCGCGCAAATGCGTGATGACGCATTAGCGTGCAGAAAGTGGAAATAGAGGACGGGGGCGAGTGCGTCCCAAGCGTTGCTAGGCAATATCGGACTCATGAGTCGGATATGGATTGTTTGCAGAGAAGTTTAGGCAACGCTGAAAGTTAAAATTACTAGATTGGAACAGAGCTGTGAATTAACCCCGTTTAGGCAAAATTCACAGACCACGGGGGTATACTACGTTTCAAAAGTGGTGTTAGACAGAGGCCAGGTACCTAATGCCTCCACACAATTAAACTGGGGATCATACTGTCTCTGGTGGAATTAGATAATATTGGCCCAAGGAATGTTATCGTTCAGTCCTGTGACATGTGTGGATAATCTATATATCCATCTTTGTTCTTTCTCGAAGAGCCGTTTCTGCATGTTAGGTCCAGCCTTGACCTGTTCAATGACTGTCCACCTCATGTCATTGGGTGTGTGGTTAGATTCAAGAAAGTGATCTGTCAGTTTTGTAGCATTTTTTCTGCAGCGAATGGTGCTGCGATGTTCGCATATTCTTTGCTTTACTTTTCTTGTCGTCATTCCCACGTAGCGTTTGTTGCATGTACATTCAATCAGACAAACCACGTTGCAGCTATTGCAGTTTGTGTGTGATAGGTGCCGCCATGTTTTGCCAGTTTCAATGTTCAGAGTTTTAGTGTTGCTCGTTAGATGACAAACGCTACAGTTTCCGCAGCGAAAATGCCCTGTGACATCAGGTAGACCCCAAGTTTTTGTGATCGATTGATTGTCAGAAGGTTCTTTTGCCTTGGGTCTAGTATTGACCAGTGAGTCTTTTAGGCTTGCTGATTTTTTGTAGGAAAAGAGGGGCTTTTGCCAGTGAAGGGTACCAGTGCTGAGAATGGACCAATGTTTTTTAATGCTTTTAGACACTTGGTTGGAGACACTGTTAAAGGTGGTTACACAGGTAAGTGGTATTTCATTAGCTGTGGCTGTTTTTGGTTCAAGGAGAGCCTCTCTTGGTTGGTTTCTGGCTCTTTTTTGACAGGTGTTTATGATTTTAGCTGGGTACCCACGTACTCGAAGTTTTTCTGTTAGATCAGAGGCTTGTTTTTTATACTCAGTAAGCTTGCTGCAGTTGCGCCTTAGTCTCAAAAATTGACCGTAGGGAAGATTCTCTTTGAGAGGGCGCGGATGGAAGCTTTCAAACTTGAGCAAGTTATTTTTAGCAGTGGTTTAGAATGTTCTGGTTTCGAGATGGTCATTCTCCTTGGAAATCACCACATCAAGAAAAACTATTTCTTTTTCGCTGAAACAGTGGGTGAATTTCAAGTTCTGGTCGCATGTATTGATCCAGGTAATGAACTCGATAAGTTGGTCCAAAGGTCCTTGCCAAATGGCAAGGACATCGTCAATGTAGCGTTTCCAGAATTTTAGGTTGTCTCTAAAAGGGTTGAGGTTACTGAGAATGAACTTGAGTTCAAAGTCATAGACATAGAGACCGGCCACACTAGGGGCAAAAACACTGCCCATAGAGGTACCCCCTGTTTGAAGAAATAGGGTCCCCTCAAACTCAAAGTAATTACGTTTGAGTGCTAGCCTAGCACATTCAATGATGAAGGCTCTTGGTGTGTTGTACGTCCAGTCTATGTTGCCTAGTGTTTTCTCCAACACTCTCAGCGTGTCATCTTGCGGTATGCTTGTATATAGACTCTCTATATCAAAGCTTAGCAGGATGGTATTGTTGTCCACAGTGATTTCCTGTAGAAGATTTAGGAGACTTTTTGTGTCCTGTAGGTAAGTGGTTGTTTGTTGCACAATAGTTTTTAGGAAAAAGTCGCAGAATCTGGATAATGGTTCAAGTAGTGACCCGATGCCAGAGACAATGGGGCGGCCTGGTGGTGGTAATTTCCCTTTGTGCATTTTAGGCAGAGTATAGAAATACGGTATCTTGCCCTCTATGTCACATAGGTATTCTGCTTCCTGTTTTGAGATCTTGGCCATTACTTCTGCAGTTTCAACTAGTCCTTTTATTTCTGATTGCAGTTCGGCTGTAGGTTCTAAAGGAAGGATCTGATAGTTCCTTGTGTCACCTAATAGGCGTAGACACTCCTCACGATATGCGCTGGTATCCATAACTACGAGTCCGCCCCCCTTGTCGGCGGGTTTTATCGTTATGGTGTCACAGTTGCGGAGGTCTCGTAGAGCATTGCATTCAGCTCGACTTAGGTTTTGGAACTGTGAATCGTTGGTCATTTTTTCTACATCATTGTAGACAGCCTGTTCAAACGTAATTACTTCTACGGGAACTGCATGGGTTGGTGGTGTGAAAGTAGATTTCTTTTTAAGTCCACTCTCATTTTGGTTGTCACTCGCCACATTCGGTCCTTGTTTCTCAAAGAAGGCTTTAAGTCTTAGCTTTCTGAAGAAGCTTGCTAGTTCGCAGTGCAATTGAAATTTATCAAGGCGTGCGGTCGGGACAAAACCCAAGCCTTTGTTAAGTACACACATTTCTGTTTCTGAAAGTGTTCTGGAGGATAGGTTAGTGACTAGGTCCTCGCGTTGCTTGGTCCTGCCTTGCTCCTGGTCTGACCGCTCACTGGTTCGTCCTCCTCCCAGTGTACCTGGTTTGTTTGTCTTCTTCTTCCCTTTCCCCGCCTGCCTCTGCCTAAAAAAGGAGGAAGGTATTGATTTTGTTGGAATGGCGGTGGTTGGAAGTGCGGTGGGAAGGGTGGTTGCCAACCGTACATAGGAAACTGCGGTGGATGGTTATAAGGATCATGAAACATAGGTGGATTAAATGGTTTCCAGTGATTCTGACCTCTGTAACCTCCCCTTGTTTTCTGTTTCGGAATGCTGGCATTTGAGCCACTGCTACTGTTAGATGAAATGCTTGAGGCATCCGAATCAGATGTAGGTTTTGTTGTAGGTACAAAATCTGGGTCAGAGTATGGATAAGTTTTGACAAAAGAGAAACGCTTCAAGTCTTTTTGAAACTTGGTTACCTTTTGTTGTGTTAGGTTCTCTTTATACTCATTAATTTCTTTATTAATTTCATCTAGCTTCTTTTTGTATCCAGTTATGTTGGTTTTTATGTGGGTTTCTGTTTTCTGGATGTCGATTAGAATGACTTCTGATAGTCTTAAAGCTGTCTTCAGGATTAGCATAATCCAGTCATGTGTGCAGTGCCACGCTATTAGGGCCCAGTCTTTTCTAAAGGTGGCATCCTCTAGAAAAATGCGGGGGGCATTGGTCACAAGGAGACCCTTAGGGGCCATGTTATTGGTCACATATTCTTTTAGGATAGTACCATGTAGTATAGTTCTGATTCTGTTCCTCTTCATTTCAGTGAGTTTTTCCCAATCCCCCGTCTGGGAGATTGTTTGCGAAATACTCGCATCAGCGAACCCAGAAATATCTTCCATGATAGCATCAATTTCCTCCGTGGAATAGGAGAGGCCTTTGTTTTCCGACATCGTGCGTCCGATGTGTGAAGAAAATGTGTGAGCTAAGTGTGGTGTTGAGTGGGGAAGGACAACTCTCACAGCTGTACGCTGCCTAGACACAGTTAACCAAAGGAGAGAGTAAGGGAATTAATTCACAAACGTGAACGGAGAGTACTCCTGATCCCCTGGGTATCAGTAATAAACAAAACAAGAAAGGAGTACCATCAGAGATAGCTTGGATAAAGCGGTCTGAATGGAATGAATGAAAAAAAGAAGAGAGTCCTTCCTTTTTTAAGAAACCCCTCACTCACCGACCTAGTCGGTGACATGCTTCATCATCGGGGTCCACCCTGACAGCCGAGTGCCATCAGGGTGTGCTGCGACACCTGGACTACAGTGGAGCGGGTATTTTGTGTGTGAAGTGAAAAAAAGTGTTAAAAATTGTCCTGGTATACTTGTGTGGAAAATTTATTCTCAAGGAACTGGACAATATTAAAATTAAGTGTGAGGATACGTTTAGGTGTTATGACCGTGTGTATCACTTATGTGTGAGGTCTACATGTTTCAACCCGTAGGATGGAAGGTACCGGGTTTTCGTCAGGACCAGAAGGAAAATGGGTGGTCAGGACACACTAACGCCCTGCCGGTCCCTAGAGTCCTGTGCACAACTGACAAATAGTCAGAGTGAAAAAAGCTCAGAAACAACAATGGTTGAGCTAAAAGCAAAAAGACCTGGAGGAGAAAAATGTAAAAGGTCACAAGTATGATTAATACAAGCCTGTTACGAAGTGCCATGCTGGTTCTCACGTGTCTTCTGCTGTATCGTGCATTCCATTCAGGGCTTATAGTGATCGGTAGTGACTGGCTATCACTAAAGCTGGCACACTCTATCAATAGCGTTGTGCTCGGTGATCACTAGATACTTAATATAGGCATTCAATCATATTTAGCACTTAATAGTGCTTGGAAAAAATGCTCACAATGCCATTAACGTGAGGGAACAACGATGTGGATTCCACGTGTTTCACCTTTGACTCAGAACGCTTTACCCAACTGAACTGTAAGTAACTATAATGCTCTGAGCCCGATCCTGGTAACTTGGATTTGGTTTCTTTAAACATAACCCGTGATAGCTATTTGATCATTTCCCTTTTGCAGAATATGGCAGCTTGGGTTTTTACCTTCCCTCCACCCCGTGAAGCCTAAAAGATCCTAAATAGGAGTAAGCCTTATTTTCCCCTTTGTGAGCCAATGTATGTGAGTTGTTTGTGTGTTTGCATAGTGTGAGTGTATGTTTGATGGGACAAACATATTGCGTCGATTTTTGCTCACTTTATCTCAAAAACGTGAGTAGTTGCACCCGGAAGTGCTGAGTGCTATCGACTGTGTCTAATAAATATTTAATAACCACTTGACCACCGAGCACACCAATATCACTGGAGTGTGCCAGTCTGAGTCAAAGGTGAAACACGTAGAATCCACATCGTTGTTCCCTCACGTTAATGGCATTGTGAGCATTTTTTCCACGCACTATTAAGTGCTAAATATGATTGAATGCCTATATTAAGTATCTAGTGATCACCGAGCACAACACTATTGATAGAGTGTGCCAGCTTTAGTGATAGCCAGTCACTACCGATCACTATAAGCCCTGAATGGAATGCACGATACAGCAGAAGACACGTGAGAACCAGCATGGCACTTCTTAACAGGCTTGTATTAATCATACTTGTGACCTTTTACATTTTTCTCCTCCAGGTCTTTTTGCTTTTAGCTCAACCATTGTTGTTTCTGAGCTTTTTTCACTCTGACTATTTGTCAGTTGTGCACAGGAATCTAGGGACCGGCAGGGCGTTAGTGTGTCCTGACCACCCATTTTCCTTCTGGTCCTGACGAAAACCCGGTACCTTCCATCCTACGGGTTGAAACATGTAGACCTCACACATAAGTGATACACACGGTCATAACACCTAAACGTATCCTCACACTTAATTTTAATATTGTCCAGTTCCTTGAGAATAAATTTTCCACACAAGTATACCAGGACAATTTTTAACACTTTTTTTCACTTCACACACAAAATACCCGCTCCACTGTAGTCCAGGTGTCGCAGCACACCCTGATGGCACTTGGCTGTCAGGGTGGACCCCGATGATGAAGCATGTCACCGACTAGGTCGGTGATTGAGGGGTTTCTTAAAAAAGGAAGGACTCTCTTCTTTTTTTCATTCATTCCATTCAGACCGCTTTATCCAAGCTATCTCTGATGGTACTCCTTTCTTGTTTTGTTTATTACTGATACCCAGGGGATCAGGAGTACTCTCCGTTCACGTTTGTGAATTAATTCCCTTACTCTCTCCTTTGGTTAACTAAGTTTTGGCCTTGCCAAGGAAGTAATCAATGCATGTGTCTCTGTTGTAGTGTCTGCAATGGACAATGTTGCAATGTTGCATGCCCCTGGAGTGCGGACTTGGCCGAAGGGCTAAATAAAGCAGCGCAAGCCGCTCAGGGTCCGGGATCATACATGCCAACTGTTCTGTGTGTCACTATTAATGCTGCATGAGCCAAAGGTGTACCCGCAACCGCATTGCCAGTTCAGCCAGCAATGAACTCTACGTCTGTGTCTGCCCTATTCTTACCATAGGCCTACACACACATGTGGCCACCCACCTTCAATGCATAACATCACAGTGTCGTAGTCAGGCTTGTAGACATGCGCAGACAGGCATGACAATGGTGTGACGTAGGAGTGCAAGTGATGCAACCGTGCTGCGCACACTAGTAAGTAGGCTAGGGGGAGGGAGGAGCAGCAGTGAGGCTACTTAATACACATTGATGCCGCTCCTTTGCTACAAGCAGTGAATATCTAACAGGAATCACTAAGTCACACATATCACACACCAATGAGCCAGTGAGCCTGCCAACACATCATGCAGAACTAACTATTGACTCATGTCTCTCTGCACTGACACAGGTGATCAAGGATATGCACTCTGCCCTTGGATGATGACACCCCTCCGAGCCCCAAACACACAGGCCCAGAGGCAGAACAATGCGGCCCACAAACGCACAAGGGGTATCGTGGAACGCACATTTGGCATGCTGAAGTCACGTTTCAGGCGCCTGGACATCACAGGTGGAAGGCTCCTGTATAGCCCAGACATCGTGTGCAAGATGATCGTTGCATGTTGTGTGTTGCACAACATATGTGTACACACCAATACCCCATGGATACAAGTGCCAGATGCACCGGAGAATGATGAGGAGGATGAGGCCGGTGGACTACACTGCACTGCAGCCGCAGCAGAAATAGCCCATAGGAACACCATCATTGACAATTTGTTCAAATTAGCCCGTCACATTGTCACAGTCCTTAGCAATCATGGGACAGTACAAAATGCCCACAGGCACAGCATGTGAAAATAAATTCATTACAACACACACTCCCTGAGTGCATGTCACTCCTCTGTACAAGCCCATAACTCTGATAAGTGTAAGTTCAACATGTAGTGCTAACAATCTCATATTTTGAAAATAGATGGTGGGTGTGTCACCTCTGTACAGAGAGGCCGTTTAGGGTGTCACATATTCAAAATGCCATTTCTGTGTGTCACAGATAGTACGGAATCCCACTCATCAGCATTTCACATGTCTCCCAAATCATTACATATAGGCTGTGTTTTGTGACCTACTAGGGACAACAGGGTTTCTTTTGGGATCAAATATGTACCACCATGATGCAGGGAGGCACCCTGTGACTCAAGTCGTCCTACAGCAAGAGCAACATGGACGTAAGGGGGAGTCACTGCCCCTACATTTGTCCATGCTTTAATACTTGATTGATCATAGACATGACACGTCTGTTTGTATTAGTATGTATTATTCACGTTTAGTGGAGTGTTGAAGCTGTCTTAGTTCTGGCCCATGCAGACAACACTTTGCTAAGTTGCCCCATGGAGGGCCAGCCAGAGTCCTTTAGGGATTGACAAGTTACTCTCAAGGGGATGAGTCCAATCCGCAGGCTGATTGCTGTGTCATTGTTGAGCAAACAAAATATGGCAGTCCATGTCACGGTGCAAGGTGAGTGTCGCAGGGTGTATCGGGGGATGGTGGAAGGTGTTATTCCAGGGTATGATGCAGAGGGCAGAAACAAGCAGAAACAAGCCATATGGTGGAGTTGAGTGCTACTTCTTCCTTCTTACCACTAGGGCAGATTCATCCTCAACTTCGTCCTCTGATGTTTCATGTGCTTCACATGTGAGTGGTAATGTTTGGTGCACTGTGTGACCTTGACACATCAGGAGACGGAGATGTGGATGTAGAAGCAGTAGCAGCGGCATTCATCTGCACAATGTCTTGTGGCTGCACTCCCATGATGAGGATCTGCAGGGCATGGAAGATCCCACCTACAGCTTTCTCCTGTGCAGCCATGGTAGCCATTCTTTGCACCTGCATTTGCTCCGTGTTCTCCTTGACCCTCCGTATGTTTCCCAAATCACGGATGACATCGCTGCAGCCACTCTGACTAGACAGTTGTTGTTTCCGAGTCATAAATCTAGCGACGCCAGCCATGGATTGTTGGAGGGCATGGGGCAGACTGTGAGGGTCCATTAGGGAGTGTAAGTGGTCCCTGATGGGCCATAGACACCCACATATGGCATCTAGTTTGGCTGCCATGAGGTCAAACCCCACCCACACTTGTTCAGCCAGCTCTTTCTGGCAGTCTAACACACGGCGTTGGAATGTCATGTGTTCTTCCGTGAGGTGCTGGGAGCCAGACGTGGTGGTGTGTGCTTTCTGCTGTGTGGCCTGTGCAGGGGGTGGGCTCACCTCGTAGCCATTGTCCTGGGGGTTGTCACCATCATCACTGACGTAATGTGGGGTCTGCTCTGCATGAGGTGTTGATTGTCCCTCTGCAATGTAAAGGGGAGATGCAGTTTCACAGTGTGTTCCATGTATGTGGACGCATTGGTGAAGTTTACATACAGACTGCATGACAATGTACATTGTGACTGTTTGTGGGGAGATGCCTATTGATGCCGGACCGTGGACATTTGTACTACATTATGGATGTAAGGTTGTACTCGCACATTTTCATCTCTGAGTTTTTTTTCTCAGCTTTTCTGGTGCATTTTCCCGCATGACGAGTGGGAATTGCAGGCCTGTAGATGGTTATCGCAGATTTTTTTATTGCAGTTTGGGACATCGCCGCATTTTTCACATTTGTGTTTTGCATTTTTCAGGCGTTGCGCTAATTTTAATGCGGTCATTTGACTCGTTATTGTGATACTATCGCATGGTACCGCCATGTTGGGAATACCACGTTAACACAGCGTTATTTTCCCACAATAGACTGCGATGTGGTAAGTTACTTTAAGCTAATTTTGCCATAATTATCACACGTTCTTGAGAATATCCCCCAAAGTTTTGTCAAGCTGACAAACTTCACATATTAAGACATTTTCCTTTGCTATCAACCTCCCACAACTTCACAGGTGCACTTTTTATTCCAAAAACCCTTAGTCACATGAAGTACCTTTGAAGGTTATCAAACTGTGTGACAAATTAATACTAAGTTGCCTCTTAAAATGAATATCCCCATCCATACAACCTGTTGGTACTCGCAATGAGAAGTGTATCATATGTTGTTTAACTCTTTCGCTGCGGTGGCTATTCCGCTGCAGCGCTAACGGTCGCGCAGGGCGCGCGGGTGAGCTGCGTGGGTGACAGAACCGTTCCGTCACGGCTCGCGGGTGAGCTGTGCTCATGACAGAACGGTTTGGTCACGGCCCCGCCCGCTCAATTAAACGCGCCGCGCAGGCGCAAAATCAGCACCACGCAGGCGCGGAGGCCGGGCCGTGACAGAACCGTTCCGTCATGAGCACAGCTCACCTGCGAGCCGTGACGGAACGGTTCCGTCAATAGCCTCGAAGAGGTTAAAAAGAAAAGCCCAAAAGGTCCTACTGTTTTAGAACTTTAATTAAAGGTGCCCCCCACACTTCAATTCAAACATAGATAATAATTGCTACAGATATGGATCACAAACGAATTGATGCTCATGGCAGGCATACTACACAGCAAGATGAATATTGGCATCTCTATCATACTCCATTACACAAGACAGAATTATATTTTTTTACTTTTTGTTTGACGGAATATATTCGTGCTCTTCTGATGTCAATGGGTGCACCTTACTGCACGAAACAATCTTGCCTGTACCATAGGCAAACTTGCACTATGGCAAAAGTGTGACTGCATTGGTGCTAGGCAGCCACAAGTGTGCCAGTGCTAGGTGGTAAAACAAATGTTCCATATCTCTGTAAATATGGTGCATTTCTGCTCTCTCCCTTTGATGAAATCAATGCAGAGCAGCAACTTTAGCGTTGCCCTGCGTTGTGTGAAAGATTAATAAATGTGCCCTTTGGCTTGAAGCCAGGTCTGTCATGAACACAAGCACATAAGGTAAGGCTGTGCAACTCACACCACTAAAAGTGAACAAAAAATATACTTTGAGGGTAAGATTAAAAAATGCTTATTAGATTCGATTAAAGAGTACTCCTGTTGTACTCTTTAACATACTCTTATGTGCTTTGTGAATTGTCCCCAAAACATCAAAAATTAGAATAAAATAGGAATTTTCAAGGAATACTCGTAGACAGTTAGGACAAATAGAAGGCACTGTGGCCTCATGGCACTTTTACTAACAGGACAGCCATAAATTTAAAGCCTGATTCAGAAAGACATGTAAGAGTGCTCGTGTAATATCCTTTTCACCACTCATATATTCTTTTGTGAATATGCAACTGTGATTTTTTGCTTTCTGTCACTGAAAATATTGATTTTTTTCCTTTTTAAGCCCAAAAATGTCCTACAAGCGTTGAGTGGGGTGCTATGTGTGTGCAGTTCCAAAAGGTGTGTTGATTCATGTCAAAGGGGGAAACGACCAAAGCACAGTGGACAGGGGCAGGGGATTGAAGAGCCTGATTGACAAGGTGCCTTTGTTGAAGCACTCTGCTACGGAGAGGTCTTGAGCTTGTTTTTCTCCTCCAGAGCAGATTTGAAGAGGTTGGTGTGAGAGATCCCAAGCTCCACAAAGGAGGTTTTTACTGCACTGATGATACAACCTCTTCACAGGCCTTGCATTCAAGCACCTTCCATCTCTATTCAAGAACAAGTCCTTTCTTGAGCTTTTTTGCAGCCTGGCAAAGCGGCGGGAAACTAAGACGGTGAAAAGATGTAACATACATTTTCTTCCGTGGCCTCTCTTTATCTCACTTAGAAAAGACACTTGAGAACGACAACAAATAATGTATATAAAGCTGACTGGGACTTTTATTAAACATTTGCCACACACCATCTCACTGAGGAGTAAAACAAGCACAAAAAAAAGGCCTGGACTGAAGAAGGTCAGGCTCATTTTCAAGCCGAGAAAAGATAAAAGAGAAACTTGCAGAGGTTCTCCTGAGGTAAGATGATTGTGAAGCCTTGCCAGGTGTTTGTAGTAGAATTGCTAAAATTTAGTTTCATACAAATACACAAAAGATGGCAGTAAATGGATAAGGGAAATAGCAGCATAAAATGTATTCTATTTTTCGGTATTATTACTGTTTAAACTCTTCATCCATATACTGTGAAGAATCAAAAAATAAGAAAAATAACGGAGAATAATCAAAGAAAATATTGCACATGTTCCATATCTTAATAAACTACGGCATACCCACACTAGCTCTATCCCACTACATCAGCATCTCACTCAAAAATCATTGCCCAAATACCAATGTTAAAAAGAAAATTATATTTTAAATAACAGGGATGCGTTTGGTGCAGGTTCCACTTTGATTTCTTAATGGCAAGATTCAAACAGATGTGGGAAGAGGATCCAAAAAAACAAAAAAATGGAAAGTCCCAAAAGGGATATTTGCCATTTTAACTCTAATAGCATCCTTTGCTCCTTGATATAGAAAAACAGCTGGATAAATTTGTCCCAAGCATGCCATGAAAGTGTATTTACTCAAATCAAGGAAGTGCCTTTTCTCAGTTTAGCATAAATCTGTTCAGCAGTTTTAGAGAAATTAGCATTTAAAATTATTTCTGTTCTGTTACACATTAGCGATATCTGGATACTAATTTGCGGTTCTTCCATGGATTCCCCAATCTACAGAGTATTTGTGAATCCATTAAAAAAGCAAAGTCACATTTTGGCCTATGGGGTGTTTTTCCTATTGTCAATTGCAGATTCATGAATCTGGCTGTGGATTTTCAAATCTGCCATCCTTCGATAGGCTGACCGTCACAGCAAAAAAAAATTGCCTCCATCATTACTCAACAAGGTGCACTGAGCACCTTGTTGGGATCAGTGCACCTTGTTGGGAAAAATACAAACAAAAATAGCATAAAGCTGCAGTTTGAGCCTACCTTTACCCTAGGCCTAAAGGGACCTTTTCAGGATTAAAATTATGAAAACAAATGTTTTTACTGCAGGATTCGTCCACCTAGTTTGTGAATACTGGGCTCTTCTTGTTTTTTTTTTAAATCTTTCTAAGGTCTAGGATGTGAAACCCTGCACACAATTTGTGAATCCTGAATTTTTAAAAACCTAAAAAGTTGGTACGGGGCATGGTCATCATGGCAACGTGAAGAGACATGTATTTCTCCGTCTCCTCTCCTCGGCCCATGCAAAACCCAAAATATCCATAGCCATGCACCCTTAAAAAGCATTCACACTGAGAAAAAATAAAACAGAAATGAGCAGATTGACACCACAGTGGAGCGTTGCAAGCCAGCCTGCAACAGATGGGAAGCAATAGAAAGAGACTGGCAAGTGGGCTGCAAGAAACAATCGCAATCAATAAGGCGGTCGCTCGGGATGCAAGGTGAGCGGAGTCTGGAGAAATATCCACTGTAGAGCCCCCTGATGCCAGAAGAAGAGGTGGGACACCAGCATTAATAACTGTCGACAAACGCGCAGGAAGAGACATGATTTTTCTTCTCAGGTTGTAACCTAAGGTTTTTCTGCCTATATTCACAATCACTTTTCAATTGCTTCCTCAATTTCCACTTAAAAGTTCACAGAGAGGGGGCATCGCCAAGATGTCGACCAAGTAGGACGTGCCTGCTTGTCGCTCCGATCCTTGAACTGGGCCCTAACCCTATAGCAGCAAATAGCAGACCCACAGACAGCATCCCAGACCCCACACTGGTCCGGTGACCATCTGCAGAGTCCGGGTTTTGAGAATGGCGCGGTGCCGACATTTCCTCACTGCAATCGGAACTCCAGTCGGTGCTGCGTAGCCTGCTGCCTGCTTATGACAGCGAAGGAGATACGCAGTAACGGCCTTGTACCCCGAGATCGAGCTACAGAGGTGGTTCACAGAGGGGACCCAAGCAGAGGTGGCTTGGCCCTGGCTGGCAGGGTGCCTCGGCCCGTTGGAGGCCCACGATAGAGGAGAGGAGACACACCCAGATGAAGGCCCCCACTGCATGGCGACAGGCGGAGCCTCAAGAGGTCCCGGGTGGAGGCGCTTAGGCCCTGATGGCGGGCGCCTTGCCCCTACTGGAGGTACATGACGGAGGAGTGAGGAAGCGCCATATCGGTGGCCCCCTCTGGTCGCCAGAGAGCATGACGCAGCACTGATTCTTGGGCGGCCGGGTGAGATTGGACTGCAGGCATGTGCAGGTGAGCCCGTGCTTGATGGCATTAAGGTGCTGCTGGCCCCCTGAATGCTGGGTTTCCCTCCTGCAGCATTTGGACAAGGCAAGCCTGAGACAGCCAGGAACACCGGGATTGCGTGCATTGGGCTGCAGTTCTGTTGCGGCAAAGTCTGCACGTCCATCCCTGGTGGACGCCCTCCCTTGACCAGTCCTACAGCAGTGTCCTCATCAGCTGCCCAGTGAAGCAACAGGCCGTGACCCATGTGGGTGCTGTGCCCTCCTACCAGCTCCGCCAGGAAAGGCTTGGGATCCCCAAGCGAGGATGGTGGTAGAGAGACGGGATATATAGGTGGGGGCAGCACTGCTCGGTGCAACCAGAGAGACAGCTACAGCTGAGGGTCCTGAGAGGGAGTAGGACCCAGCGGGAGCGAATCCTGGGACCCCCGGTAGGTGGCTGGAGGAGAGGCATCAGTGAATGGGTCTGCCGAAGAAACTACGAGCCGAAACCACGTGCCGGGGCATTTGACTTTACTGCTCTCTGGGAATACAGTCGGAGACGGCTGCAGGCCGCGTAGCTTGGAGAGACACCTACTCAGTTCCAGCAGCTCTATAACCTTCTATCATTTCTCACATTACTCCACACCTGCAGGTCTCGAGGAAATAGTCACTTCACAGTAGCCACCATCAAATCCAAAAAAGATAGATCGGTGAAGGATCTTCTCATTAAGGTCAGCGCCTGGGGAACCGAGGTGCCTGTGGTGCTGGGGGGTCCTCAAGTTGAACAAGACCAGAATAACTCAGAGGGACCGGTCACACGCTGCGTCCTTGAATCCCTCTTCACTGCCCTCGTGAGGGAATTTCATGCCATAAAAAAAGAACTGACCTCCGAGCTCCGCAGGATACGCGGGGACATAGATTCGGTGGGAGAGCGAGTCGACGAACTGGAGACACGAGCATCATCACGAGGCGAAGAAGTTGCACAGCTTCAGCAGGAGGTCCTGCGCCTACAGGACCAACACATAAATCTTCGAGCTCATTCGGAGGACCTCGATAACCGCTCCCACCAGAACAATATCAGAATTTGGGTGGTCTCTCGGGGGTCGGAGGGGTAGGACATTGAGGCCTTCATTGAGAAACTGTTCTGTCATGTTTTGGGGGCCCCCCTCAGGAACAGCGGAACAAGCTGGACTTAACCCATCAGGTGGGACGAAGAAAACCATCCTTTGCTCCCCCTCCGGATATCCTGACATGCTTTCATGACTTTTAACTTAAAGAACGCATCTTGCGGGAGGCGCAAGCCAAACACTCCATAGACTTTCGCTCTTGCAGGCCTCTCCTATTCCAAGATCTGGCAGCCTCTACCTTGCAGAAACGACAGGAGTTTAGACCGGTCACGGCGTTCCTGCGCTCAAAAGACAATTCCTACTCCTGAGGCCAACCGTTCCAGCTCATTTTCAAGTGCGAGGGCAGGTTACGCCAGGTCGGTTCACTTCGGGAGGCCTCGTCGCTTCTTCACCTGCCAGACAGCGACCGTGATACTCCTGAGTGGGAGGTCCCCGCTGGGTGTCGCGGCGGACAAGCAAGATGACAACAAGTTGGGAAACCTCCCCTGCGCCTTCACCCAGACCCAGAGGCAATGGCTAAAGAATGTAAGGCTGTGCTGGACACCTTGTCAGAGGACCCAACTGCCACAGATTGAAGCACGCCGGCTCTGGTAACATCAGCCTCAACTTCTAACGGGTTCCATATGGTATTAGATGGTTGGGCCCTGTGCAGGGCGGGGGAAGCGGGCGGCTCCTGCTATACATCTCAAGACTCTCCATGGGTCAGACCGCCCAGGACACTTGTGAACTCCATATTTTGTTGTTTCTCGTTTTTTCTTTATTTAGGGTATAGGGGTTTCTTCCTCCTCCCTCCAGATATGGCGGGCAGCTGGTATCTGCGCTTTGGGTCCTATATTTGATTTTGCAGGTGAGGGTGCAGCCATTCATTGCGCACCCTCTCGTATCCCCTCATGATGGCTAACATTAATATTATGTCCCTTAATGTTAAGGGGCTTAATAACCCTTTCAAACAGGGCAGTCCTGTCCTTCTTTGAAAACTCAGACGCTCATATTTGCCTCCTCCAGGAGAAGCACCTCCTGGCTACTGATACCCATAGTCTGCGGTCCAAAGCCTTTCCCTGCCAACTGTTCTCGGTCCTCTAAGACAGCGGGTGTAGTGATACGGGTCTCTGCTAAGTTTCTGGGTCAGATAGGCAGAGAGCAGGTTGAGGTTAAGGGCAGACCTTTGACCTACACCTTCACGCTGGGGCCACACACCCTAACAGTGGCCACTGTTTATGTTCCCAATGAGGGGCAGGAGGGGTTCATTCGGGACGTGGTACATGAGCTAACTTGCCTCCGAGATAGATCGTTGCTTTTAGACAGGGACTTTAACTTGGCATTTGATGGTGCAGTGGACTGCTCTGCGCAGTGATGGGGGACAGACTAGGCCACTCTCAGATAGTGGGAGACATCTTTTGGCGGAGGTTGGGCTTACAGATATCTGGTGACTGCACCATCCAGGGAAAAAACTTTTTACTCGCACCCGCACAAGACATATGCCAGGATTGACTATGTGCTCACATCTGACATACTGACGCAGCAGACACGAGAGGTGGAGATCCTTCCCTGTCCCTTATCTGACCACTCGGCGGTATGGGCAACCCTGTCTTTATCCCATCAGCAGCCCCCTCATACGTTTTGGCGCCTACGTGAGACGATGCTGCAACGCCCCTCGGTAGTACAGCAAATTACTAAATTTATCACTGATTATTTGGACCTCAATGACTCTCCAACCATCTCTATGCATTCTTATGGGAGGCACTAAAAGCGGTGGTCAGAGGGGGATTTTTGGGAATCGCGGCTGCCGACAATAAAGACAGGGGGGAGAAACGGGAGCGGCTATCCTGGGAGGTTCTGGAATTAGAGTGAATTCATCAACGGACAGGGGCACCCAGAGTTTGGAAGCAGCTAAATGTGGCCTGGGTACAGTTAGCGGGCTTGGATATAGATGGGGCTCAATATGCTGCCCTCCGCCTGAAGAATGCATTCTATGTAGGGGGAGATAGGTGTGGGAGGCTCCTCGCTAACAGGTTGAGCGCACAGCGACAGACGTCTCACATCCGCGCCCTGAGACCTGTCGGTGACTTGGCGCTATATAAACTGACATAAACATAAACATAAACATAAACATCCATGGCATCCTGGACCAACAGGGACGGGAACATGACACTGACCATGAAATTGCAGATACATTCTGACAATTTTATGAGACTCTGTACAAGGCCCAGGCCTTGCCCGGGGACGGCCCGGCCCACTATCTACACAGGGTCTCCATGGCCAAACTAGCACTGAGTCAGGCGGAGGAGCTTGAAGCTCCTATTAGGCTGGAGGAGGTCATCTCTCCTATCTCTCACTAAAAACGTCATAAATCACCTAGCCCAGATGGCTCCTCTTTCGCTTTCTATAAAAAGTTCTGTTCCATCCTGGCCCCCCTGTTGGTCTGGGTTTATAACTCGATCGGGCCGCTACCCTGACACCCCACTCCTACCCTCCATGCTTGAGGCACCTATTACGGTGATACCCTAGCCGGATAAGGATAGGCGTATGTGTGCATCCTTTCACCCTATATCCCTCCTTAATGTAGAACTAAAAAATGTCACCCGGATATTGGCACGGAGACTCTCTTCCCACTTGCCTGGGTTAATAGACCCGGATCAATCTGGGTTTGTCCCCGGACGTCAGTGTTCTGATAATCCCAAGCGGCTCTTGCACCTGGTGAATGGATCTGACCGCGTCCCGGCGGAAAAAATTATATTTTCTGTCAACGCTGAGAAAGTGTTTGACAGGGTCCACTGGTCATACCTTAAAGCGACAATGTCTCACTTTGGCCTGCCACAACGCCTCATTAATTGGGTATTTGGCAGTTGCACGAATCCCACTGCCATGGTGAGAGTGAGGGGGACCGCCTCGACGGCCTTCCCAATAAGTAGGGGGACGAGACATGGATGTCCTCTGTTGCTGTTCTTGTCTGCACTGTATATGGAGCCCATGGCTCAAAGGGTCCGGGATGATTCCACCATCACGGAGGCACGTTTTGGAGGGACGGAGGACAAACTCTGCCTCTACGCGGATGGTGTGGTTTGTGATTACTGTACCTTTACTATGCTCCTGAAACGGATGTAACTTGCAACGCAACGATCCTCTTGTAAAGCGCTCTGATACCTCCGGGTCTAACCGTCTCCCACCCAGCCGGACTTCAGACACAGTCACTTCCTCATCTCCTCGCTGTGTCTCCTACCCCCTCCACCACCTCTTCCCTCCTTCATTCTTTGCTTGCCTCCCCTATTCCTTTCCTCTCTCCCCCTGCCTGCTTTGTTTATCCTTGTGCCTATACTCCGCTGAATCTCCCTCCCCGTCGCCCATTTATATTACTCCTTTACCCTTCTACACGCCATGAATCCAACAGATGTAACTTGTAATTGGTGTACCTTCTGTAACAATGTGTAACTTGTAACCTGTATAACACTCCTCATGTAAAGCGCTCCGATACCTCCGGGTCTAACCAGCGCTATATAAAAAGCGCTATATAAAACTAAAGTAAAGAAAAATAAATAAATAAAAAGGTGCCAAATATTGTGGATCACATTTTAGGGCCGATTACGATGCGGTTTGGAAGGTCTTCTGACGGGATTTGCTCCGTCTAGATCGGATCTGGAACATGTCTTTCCGTCTAAATCTGAAAGGTTTCCGACCGACCGATTATGATGCAAATTTTGCATTAGGAATATCCTAATCCGAACCCGACGGCATTCGGAATGACTGAGAAGTACGGAGCCGACTCGTATGTCTCTACAGGCCGCATTTCGAATGACAGATTACAATGCTGGATTTGGACAGCCTTTCTAAATCGTGCTGACAGACTCAAATCAGCAGTGGGAATCTGAATTTGGGGGCCTCTAGCAGCCCCCCCTGCATTTGGAGCCTTCCAATCGAGTCCATGGGGGTACCCATATGTCTGCCCTTACCAGCCATGCACAGTGTGGGAGCCACCAGGCGAGCCCACCACAGGATGCCCAATTTTCCCCAGGCACCCCTTCCTTCAATGGGAGCCTATGCATTCGGTCAGAACATAGGCTCCTATTGAAGTTAATGGGAATCCGACTGAATCATATCTGGAAGCATCTGGATGCATCGTAATCGGTTGGTCGGACTCTCCCGATCTGAGTCGGTCAGAAGCCATTCCCAAACCGATTCGGTCGGAATGATTTCCGAACCGCATCATAATTGAGCCCTTATGCATGGAGACAGAGATCTAAGGTTCGGGCAGGATGTAAACATAATTACCATTTTATCTGAGTTAAATATGTCTGAAGGTCAGCAACCCAATTAGACAGTGCCTTCATGCAGTACTGAAACTTGGCTGCATCATTTCTAATGAGATGCACACAAGCAATAATGAGCTGTGTGTCAGTTTAACAACATGTGAATTTCAAATTGAAGTAATGAGTCAATTGTCCTAAAAGTCAAAAATATACATTGAAGAGCACAGATATCATGGATGACCAGTAGGCACGACCTGCCACAGTTTCATAGCCATAAATCAAAAAGGTTGCTAGTGAACCATGTGAACCACTACGGTCCTGCCAAATATGCCTTCAGCCATTTCAAAGCCATACCTCCTACTCCGAACACTCCTAATCTTGCCAAGTAGGATAATATTTGTAATGCAGTGGATATGTCTAATAATACCCAGGCCACCTCTGGACCCTGATCTATCAGCATTCACATGTTGTCTAGTACTTCCACCAATGCAGCATACTCTGTCTCTGGATGGAAAATAGATTGGGCTTCATAAAAAATAGTTGTTATCAAGGAAATTGGCAAGTTTTTTTATTGATAGCATTATCCTGGAATTTAATAGAAAAGTGGAGTAAAGCAAATGACCAGAAGTTACTTAAAATGGCCGCTGCAGCAAAGGGTTTCTTTAATAAAGAAACAAACATAGCAGTTTTCTACTAGGCTGCAACAACTGCAGAGGAAATTGGACATTACATATTTGCTGAAATGGGGAAAATTATAGGCAGGTAGCAGTATTTTGGACTGCAGAGAGTCAAAAAGGAGCCTGGAGGTTATAGAACTTGCCATTGTATGAAAATGTTCAGGAGAAACCGGTTCAAAGTTAAACAATATAGTGGATGATGTGAGCTTCAGATTCCACACATTGAGGAGTAAATGTCAACAGAGGGGTTGATAAATTCTGCTGAGATTTTCTGAAAAAAGTGTCAGTTTGTCACACAGCTCCTTGAGAATGAATAAAGGACTGAGCAACACATGGAAGTAACAATAGCAATGTAGAATGCATTTTGAACTTTGATAAACCTATCATCAAAATAATTTAATTGTGCTTGTCCGATCAGTATTTTAATAACATTAAAAGCCGTCCTCAGCTATTTCTTGCTAATGGATCGTAACAATGCCACCATTTGCAAGCTATCTTTACTTCTTTCACAGGGTAGTTGTACGAGGGGACAGATGGACTATCCTATCTGGTGGAGCGAGTAGACAAAAGTAGAGTAGAGTTAAGACCGCTATTGATTCAACGAGTGTAGCATGTGTGGGCTTCTTACACCACATCAAGGGGAATTTTCAGATTATTCAAAGACAAAACCCAGAGGAACATCTTTAGGGGAAGAATAGACCACTGACATGAGGAGGTACACAAATCACCCCCACAAACATTTGATAGTTCTATTAGTTTAATTGCGATTACAAATTCAATCAACATGTCCTGTGAAGAAACCACCAGGACCAATTGAGAAAACGAGCCAGATTGAGCTTTGAAAAGACCAAATCTAAGGTGCTGATTGCATGGTGAGTAGGCCCATAAACTAACCGAGGCACTATAATGTGGTTTGTATATTAGTAAGGGCTTTAGGGCAGATCATTGTTCTGAGTCCACCAAAAGGTTAAAATCACAGAGCACTAATACTGATGAATGATTTATCACATGATGTAGAAGAAGGTCAGCTAAATATTCTGAGAAACCTAAATGAGGTCCAGGGCATGGAAAGAAAGAACATTAAAAATGGAGGGAACCGGAGAGGGTGTGATCAAGAATCCCTTTAATTCTTAACCAGAGAGAGTGCTTACTTAAATTTTTTGATTATTTTAGATCGACAATCTCATCATGAGACTAACTGGGCCACATCCAGCTGAACCAACCCTAGGGAGGTGCATGATTTTTTAACCTGCCCGACAAGCCAAAGCTAAGTTTTGACCACAGGACTCATTAGTCCAGGACTCTGTTATAAATAACACCTTATCTTGCGATACCTGAGGATTTCAAGTAGCAAGCTTAGCCCATGAGCATGCATTAATGAGTGCACCTTTATATCATAAATCATTTTTAAGTTTCGTGGGAGATCTATTATGCTGGTGCTCACTAGAATATGGATCATTCTTAACAGATAGATGATTCACATTTGTCAAAATAAGGTTTACAGACATATTGATAAATCAAATCTCATGTAGCATAGCAGCAGAATAGACTAATCAAGTAGAACTGCTTGCCATTTGCTCCTTGAACCTCTCTGGTTTAAAATAAGTTGCTGGGAAAGCACTAGGTGTGGACGGTGCCTGGATATGTGCAGACAGGCTAGCTCTTGGTGTGCTTTCGAAGCACTGACGGCATGCCTCCTGCGCATACCTGCTACACACGCCCACTGTAAAGACATGCATTTGACAGCCCTTCCACCTTCCCTCCTACTCATTCCCCACCACTAGAATGCTGACTAAAAATGGCTACTAGGCAGGTGTCAGTTGGAAGTGTGGTGGTCGGCTAGCATGTACCTCACACTTAGCCAAAGCAGCAAAGGCCCTAAACGTAATTGCCCTCCAAGAATGGGCCACCCAGATGATAGTAAATAAGGCTCCGAAACTGCTCCCAGCCATTTAGCAGAGCGGTCTACAGGATGCCTGATTCAGCGCATTCAGAATAATGTACAAATATTCAATGCACAGATATGAAAAGTAAAAGTGCCCAGCACAATGCTCACATAATATCACAGACAGATTAAAAACTATTTTAAAAAGTGAATTATTGTGCCAGTATACAACAGACGTACAGTATCTTTAAGCTAATTACCCTCCATTTGTAGATACATTTACTAAATATTTATAGAGATGGTCCTCATTTTGCTTGACTGGGCCAGGGATAAAATATGTAATTAAAATGAATATTCTACTATGTTCTTTTGAACTTGTTTCAAGCACTCCCATATATGGTGGAACTGGGATTCCTGGGACGGGCACCAAAGCAATTATCACATTTTTTATTGAAGGGAATCAAACCTTAAATTGCGTGGAATTTATTGCAGTGATGTCATTTGAGATGTCATCAGTGATGTCATCAGTGATGTCACTGACCATGTCATAAGTGATATGTGACATCATCAGCAGTGCATTGTGGGGGCACGAGTTATAGTTAGTTCAACTAACTATAACAGCCGAATTTCTCTGGTTTTGTGTGAGTGAAATGTCCAACTAACTTTTACGTCCCTGAAGCCTGTGGTTTTTTCAGTGAATATCAAAGGTTTTTTAAATGCTAATTTCTAACTATAACGTCCCTTAAACCTGTAGTATTTTAAGTGAATTTCCAAGGTTTTTAAATGCTAATTTCTAACTATAACGTCCCTGAAACCTATGTTTTTTTTGTGAATTTCTAAGGTTTTTTAAATGCTAATTTCTAATTATAACATCCCTGAAACCTATGTTTTTTTTCAGTGAATTTCTAAGGTTTTTAAATTCTAATTTCTAACTATAAAGTCCCTGAAATCTATTTTTTTTTAGATGAATGATATGTATACTTACATATCATTCATCTGAATTAGATAACACAGTAACTTTTTAAACCAATTGCTTGGGTGCAGGTTTAACTATGTTCACACTCTCATCATTTTTCTATTATGTTTTATTTACACATGGCTGCCCTTTTTTCTCTTCTTGTATCACAATTTAAATTGACAGACAATGTTGAAAAACTGTTGTTAACGTCGTATTATACAGGGATTTTCATCAACCATCTGTCCTGAAGATGGTCTGACGGTCTAACTGCCACCACAGACCGAAACGTCGACTACGGCATCTTTTTCTTCATACATTTATTGTTTTTTTTTAAAATTTATTTATTGTCACAAACACCAATTACACAGCTTCAGGCCTATAACCTCATGGGCCGGCCGCGTTATATATCTATGTCAAGTAAACAAGAAGCACATTCGTACACAGCCCATCAGCCGATAGCCCGGGGGTCCGGCGGCGCTTTCTCCGTATCAACTGACAAAATCTTAAGTAGCACCGCCAGCAGAGCAGGGAGTGGTTATCGTGCGCATTCTCTCCATTTTATCCTCCAGTTCGTTCCCGCCCTCCCCTCCCATTGCTCCGCGATCAGTATTCAAGACAAATGCGTTCGTGTCCTAACTAAACTAATACAATTTCCAACTCGGTCAACTATCCAGTCCCCCCCCCCTCCCTTTCCACACTGCGATCCCTGTATGCAACAAAGGAGAGTTTGTCCCTGTAATGTCTAGATCCGTTTCACAGCCATACCTACCCTCAATGTGCCCCTAAGCGATGTCTGCGCTCCACCTAAGTTAGGCCCTCCAGAATGTTTGTAGTATCCCAATAGAACGGGGTGCAACCTGTGTGTGTACGTCACCATTCCGCTCAGCTTATCATTGCCCACATCACTCCACGCCTACAGCAGACTTCGTGCAGCACCTCCTAAATCATACGCAGAGCTCTCCACTCACGCCAGCCAAGGCTCAGGCTCCAAGTTATTGTGTGCGTGGTGTCCTAAGGCCTCCCCCTCCGCGCTGCCAGATCCCTCTCGCTCCCTCCCTTTGAGGTAAGTTAAGTACAGAGTCCAAACATTTTTGGGGCGGCTTTTGGGGGGCAGCAATTCACTATAGTTTTCCGCTTGCGTGCTACAGTACAACATGTCTCGTGCCCACCTAGTTCTGGTCGGGAGCGGTCCTCTCATCCAACAGTGTGCTACTACTCTCTTAGCCATTAGCATCCCCATGTCCGTAAGCCTGCGAAGAGCAACTGGAAGTCGCTTGGAATTGCCAATGAGCGCCAGACCCGGGTCCGGGGCCATGTCTACTTCCAGAATTTTGCTCATTTCCGAAAGACATTGCACCAGAATGTATAAATGCCCGGGCAACTCCACGCCAAGTGCAGGAAGTCAGCATCAGCAGCGTGGCAACGTTCGCAGTTTGCCGTTTGCCGCAGTCCATATCTGAGAAGTCTCTCCGGCGTGTAATACACCCTCTGTAGGAACTTAAAGTGGATTAACCTGTGCTTACCGTTAAGCGATATCCACTTTGTGCTTTCACAGCAGTATCGCCATGTTGCATCATCCAACGTGGTTTCCAGGTCTCTTTGCCACGCCAGCCTCGCTTTCATAGGCTGGTGCTCTCCTTGCGACCTTGCCACCCTATAGATATTCGTGAGGAGCTTCTGCGGTTCCATGGTGTTGATGACGTAGGACAGTTCAGGGACGTCTGGGGGCTCAGCCATGTCGGGACCGAGCAGCTCAGAGAGAGCGCTTCGCGTCCTATGAAATTGGAAGCGTTGCAGCAGTGGGATCTCACTGCAATCACCACACATCTGATCCCAGGTTTTGACCACTCCGTCTTGGAAAAGATCACCCGCTCGGCGGATACCTAGTTTTGTCAGCTCTCTGGTAACCCCCTTCTCAGCCATAGGTGGGAGCCAAAGCATCTACTCCAGTGACATCCCTGGAGAGTATAGTAGCGCTCCGCCCCGTCTATGCAGGAGTGAGTGCCATGCATGGTTAGTAGCAGTAATGGAGTCTAACACTCCTGTTCTACGATCTGGTGGCATGCAGATCGTGGCAGGTAGTGGCAGCGGATGCGCAAAAAGCTTCTCCATATGGACATGCGGGATCATCCCGTCTCCATGTATCCAAGTGTGCAGGTGCGACGCCTGTGCCGCCCTGTAATAAAGTTCAAGGTCTGGAGCAGCCAAGCCTCCCATGCTGCAAGGCAAAGTAAGTATCAACTACTTGACTCTCGGCTGCCTTCCCGCCCACGCTAAGCTGACCATGAGGCTCATCAGCCGCCGGAAGAAGGCCCTAGACAGCACTATGGGAAGAGCATTAAAGAGGAACAGGAACCGCGGCAGTACAACCATTTTCATAATGGCTATTCGGCCCATCAGAGTGAGGGGCAATTTACTCCATAACACTATATCATCCTCCAACTTGCTGACCGCTCTGCCATAGTTTTGGCTAATGAGCAGGTCCGGGTCTGTGTGAATTTGTATCCCAAGATATCTAATCGGATCTTCGGACTATTGTAGAGGGTACTCCGTCTCTACCTGTCTAGTCACAGGCGTCAGTGGGAGCACCATAGATTTTGCCCAGTTGACTTTGAGGCCAGACAGCGCACCAAAACGTACAACCTCTCTCAGCATCGGAGGAAGGGTGGTCGCAGGGTTGTGTACATACAGTAGGGTGTTGTCTGCGTACATGGACACCACTATTTTGTAGGTCGGAAAGCGTATGCCCTTGTGGCTGTGGTATTCTCTCAGTGCGCAAGCCAATGGCTCTGCCGCTAGTGCATATAACAAGGGGGATAGGGGGCATCCCTGGTGAGTTCCCCTGCCTATGCGGAGGGGTTTCGAACTTGCATTGCCTACTCGCACTCTGGCCAAGGGCCCGTCATAAAGAGCGCCTACCATCTGCAGGAAGGGCTCCCCAATTCCCATTCGTCGTAATACCTGGATCAGAAACGGCCGTTCCACCGAGTCAAATGCCTTCTCCATGTCAAGGAAAATGGCCACAGATGACACGTCCTGCTTAACATGTTGTATGGTCCCTAGTACCGTCCTAATATTGTAAGTCAGATTTCTGCTAGGAATAAACCCTGCTGTTTTAGGAGCCACCAAGTCAGGGGCTAATAGTGCTAATCTGGTCGCTAGTACTTTAGCATGTAGCTTGGTATCTACATTCAGCAACGACAGCGGTCGGTATGATTCACACTCGTTGTGCATCTTGCCTGGTTTAAGGATAGTGACAATCATTGTCTCTCTCATGGAACATGGCATGCTGCCCTGAACACAAATGTCACTCAGCAGTGTGGAGGTATGCGGCAGCAGCTGCTCCAGAAATGCTTTGTAAAATTTGACTGTCAAGCCATCGATACCAGGCGCGCTGCCCGTTCGCATTGAGGCCAGGGCGTCTCTAATTTTATCCTGTTGTATAGGATACATGAGGAATTCCCTTTGGGAATCAGACAGGAAAGGGAGCTTTATGTGCTCCAAATAATCAAGGATTTCAGCCGACATGTCCCCGCACTTTGAGGAGTACAATTCCGCGTAATAATCTCGAAAGATGGCAACTATGTCTGCCTCATCTTTGGCGCTGTGTCCATCTCTGTCTTTCAGTTCCGAGACCAGCGGCTTCCCTCTTTTGCCTTTAAGGATGTTGGCCAGTACTACGCCAGGCCTTTCCCCCTCTCCGTATGTGCGGGCTGTGGCATATTTGCCCAAATGTTTAACCTCCCTGTACGCTTCGTCGTGGAACTCCACCAGGAGGCGTTTGATTCCCTCCTCCGTGTCCACGTCCGGCCGATTCCGCTGCCGTTCCTCAAGGGCTTGGAGCTGATTTTCTAGCTCTGTCAACTTTCGTCTTATCGCCTTCACGACACTGGAATGTTTAGACATTGCAATGCCCCGTATGTAGACGTTAAATGCCTCCCACACAGTCTGAAAGTCCTCCACTGAACTAACATTCTTTTAAAAAAATACTTCGATCGCCTCTGCAAGTTCTCCACGAAACACTGGGTCTAGGAGCGAGTAAGGTGGAAAGCGCCATGTAAAAGGGGGAATTTTCCTGACAGGGGCCTCCATAGCCAACATTATGGGGGAATGGTCTGACAGCGTGTGTGGTAGTACTTTACATCGTTTAATGCTGCGGTCAATCCCGAGGTGGCAAACCATAATCAATTCTAGTGTACGCATCGTGGTAAGCCGAGTAATGTGTATATCCACCTGGCCCCACATTTCTCCTTCTCCACACATCATCCATGTCTAACGCAAGAAGTCTGGCTACCAGCATCTGTGCCTCTGCCGATGGCTTGCGCGGTGGACCTGTGGACCTATCAATGTCCAGTGTCAAGTTAAAATCCCCCCCATATAATGTGGGGCTTGCCGAACGTGTTAATCTTAGCAGCTAACGTGCCATAGAATTCAGGGGAGTCATAATTGGGACCGTAGGTGTTAACCACCAGCAAGTCCAGCCCCAGTCCTTTACAGACTGCTATAACGTATCTGCCCTCTGTGTCAGCACTGACCGTCTGTATCTGGATTTTCGTACTCGGATTGACCCATGTGATAACTCCCCTAGCGTGCGTGGTGAACCCAGCTGCAGCTATGTTCCCCTCCAGGCCTCTACTGTGTAACATCCTACTTGATAGTGGAAAATGGGTTTACTGCAGCAGCGCTATGTCTATATTATGTCTTTTAGGGTACCCCAATACTTTCCAAAGCTTCCTGAAGTCATTCAACCCTCTAACATTCCACGTAAGAGCGTTAACATTAACTGATTGTGCACCTTCCGGTGGTGTCAAAGCAGTAGTCATGGAAAATTTGGCGTGTATAGCGTGAGTGGAGCCAAGGTTACAGTAGGGAATCAGGGCTGTGCAGCTACCCATGGGGCAGGGTGCGCCGCTGGTGCGGGCCTTTCTACAGTGGGCCAAACATGACCATTGAAGCAAGGGACAAAGTGCAGACATCCAGAACCAATATAGCTTCCCCTTTCCCATGAATTCTCCCCCCCCCTCCCACAGCAGTCCTACCCCAACACGGCCTAGCATGAATAAACTTCCCTACCCGAATCTTCCCAAACAACCCAAGTAGCCCCTCACGGGACCCGTCAGTGCGTACAGCGCTAGGGCAGAGGTCGTAAGAAAAAGGACCAGTAGCAATTGCATGCTAAGGTATGTCTCAGCAATGCCCCTAGCGCCATCACCACAGTAGTGTTCTTTAACGTGAGCCATAGTTAGTGAGCCACTATGCAACAAGCAGCCGCCCCTCAAAACAGTGCAATGAGCCTCCCCTCAGCCCGCATCCAGGCCCAGCTCGCTCCAGCTCCGTAGGACAGGGAAACTAGAACCTTCTCAATGTCTATTAAATACAGTCACTTGCATGTATAGAGGAGGAGTTAGCTTGGAAAGATCTTACCAGGCCTCGGGGACTTCTCAGCTCTCGCTCGCTCCGAATGTCTGTTCCGCTCCCTTTCACCGAGCGTGCTGGGGGCACAGCTGTTCAAATCCCTTCCACCCAGCAAGTCTCAGTTCCCGCCACAGCACTTCAAATGTCAACGTCTCGTCGATGTTACATCGTTCCTATTCCTGCTCATCCAGACCGCTGATGATTTCCTGCTCTCCCGCCTGGCTTCTGGGCCTGCTCCTTTGCTCCTTAGTCCACGTCTTCAGAGCCTTTTGTAGGACTTTTGGATCAGTGAAGAAGTGAGAGTGCCCTTGGCGGTTGATACGAAGCTTCGCCGGATACAGCATAGCATAATCTAGCCCTAAGTCGCGGAGTTGCTGTTTATATGGGGCAAAATGTCGACGTTCCTCTTGCACCTTTGCCGTGAAGTCTGGGTATAGGGAGATGGCCGCCCCCTCGAACTGCAGCTGCCCCTTCTCTCTAGCCAGCCTCAACGCAGTGTCCCTGTCTCAGTAGTTCAGAAGTTTTGCGACAATTGGCTTTGGGGGTGCCCCCACGCGCGGGCGTGGGCCCAGCGTGCGATGCGCCCTCTCAACGATGAACATGGGTGAGAATACATCATCTCCCAGTAGCGTGGTCAGCAGCTTCTCTACAAACAACTCCATCTTTCCCATGTGCGTCGTCTCCGAGACGCCTGTGATGCGTATATTAGAGCGCCGAGAGCGTGCCTCCAAATCCTCTAACTTATCTTGTATGACCTGGAGGAGCTTGCCAAGCTGTTTGCAATCTTTATCCAATTCCATTTGCGCCTCCTCCACTTCGGTCAGGCGCCTCTCCGACATGTCCAACCTCTCAGCATGCTTATCCACTCTTTCTGACATCCGGTCCATACGATAAGTGAGGGCATTAATCTTCGTACCTATCGACGCCATACTGTCCTGCAGGCCCTTCTCCATGGTGACCAGCAGTTCCTTAATGTCTGAGTAGAACGAGCTCTCCGGGCTCCTGTCCTGCTGCGTAGGTTCAGGTTCTCGAGGGTCCGGGGCCTTCGCTCGTCTCTGCTCAAAAGGGAGTTTAGTTTGCATCTTGTCTCCCTTGCCCATGGCGCCCAGAACAGCAATCGAGTATCAGTTCAATTCCGGGTTTCTCCTGAAGTTAGGCTCAGCGCAGTTCTCTACCGTCGACTCCCCGCCTATGTGCTCCACCGGTACCAGCAATATCTCCCCTTCTTCTCCAGAACGGGGTAACTGTCACCTACTATGGGCTCAATGCAGTTGGACGTGCCACTTATAATTACACCTAAGTGATCCAAAAGAGCTGCAGGTTCAGTCAGAAGTCCACAGCAAATGATCAGGAGTGGTGGGCCCCCTCCTTTCCACTGTTTTCCCACACAGCTCGCATCAGGGGGCGCCCCTCTCGGTCCCAGGCCAAGTACTCCCCAACGCTCACCTCCGGCCAGTCTCAAAGGCAGCAGTGAGCCGTCTGCTTCCCATCTGTGCTGCCAAAGGGGTGGGGGGGAGGGAAGCAGATGACCAGCATATTCAGGCCTCGCCCAGCCCCCTATGCGCCGTATTAGACGCTTGGATGTCCCGGTGATCGCCGTGGCCCTCCGCTGGTCGCAATTATCAGTCCCCCTCCAGCCAAACACGGTCGTCAGGCAGAGGCCACACAGCTCCCGGTCTGCCCTCGGTGCTCTTCGCCGATGTTAGGGAGCGCGGTCCTCTTCCAAATCTTTGGAGGCCACACAGGATCATGGTAAGTCTATCACGCCCCGCGACAGACTCCCCACCACCAACCGTGCACCGGTCAGCGAACTCCGGTCCAGGCGCAAGGAAGACACGCGGCTCCACTGCCTAGTTTGCCGGTATGGCCTCAAGCGCTCTCCTCCCTCTTAGGCAGCTCGGGACTCACCGTGATCTCCCCCGCTGGTGCAGTGAGCCTCCCAGGGTAGAGCCCTGCCACTAGTGACTCTAGTGCCCCAGCAATGTAGGGTCGTTGTGCAGTCGCGCCAATCCCGCACCTCCGGTACATGCGCCGCAGCTCCGGCCGCACGTCAGGTGATGCACGCTGGGCAGCTAGTTAATATCGTCCGGGGCTTCGCGGCCTAGGTTGCCGGCATGTGAGGTCGGCCGCTGCTTCACCTCAGGCAGGTCGGGCTCCACCGCTGCCCCCACTGATGTCGCCGGTGAACTCCGGGAGTCAGGCCCGGTCAGCCAGACGTCCGAGGCTACGTCAACGCAGGAAAATTGCTGGATATAGTTGGTGATGGCGCGGAGCTCCGTTCACAAGCATCCACAATCGGCAAGCTCCGCCCCCCCTTCATACATTTATTGTTTTGAATTAACAAAAAGATGTTAACATAGTTACTGTACAGGTTAATTGTTGTCACCTTACAAACTTAGGGGCCGATTAGGATTGCAGTGAATCCGCATCCTCCGGGCCGGCGGAAGCCACCACCGGCC
The DNA here is from genome assembly GCF_964263255.1 of Lissotriton vulgaris. Classification (NCBI taxonomy): domain Eukaryota; kingdom Metazoa; phylum Chordata; class Amphibia; order Caudata; family Salamandridae; genus Lissotriton; species Lissotriton vulgaris. The sequence goes on from NC_141685.1 coordinate 334,903,266, forward strand.
CGGAGTATGCGGATTCACCGCTGCTGTGATTCTAAAGACCCCCCGCCAGATTAGGATGGCTGGGGGGTCATCGGCGGACGGGAAGACCGTCCGCCGCTTTTCCCCCGCAGTCGCCTTCCGACCGGGGCGGAAAAGCTCTAATATGGTGGCGGTGTCTATCAGACACCGCCAGCCATATTAGGATTTGCATTGGGACATGCCTTTCCGCGGCGGCAATGCCGCCATGAAAAGGCATACGGTCTTTTATTTGGGGGCCCATTGCGGGCCCCCAGGGTGAAGTGGAGGTGGGTCGTGCACATGGGTGGTACCTATGGTACCCCCTGCATTTACATGCACAAAGCGGCAGGCACCGCACGGTGCCTGCCGCTTTGTGCATGTAAATGTAAAACATGCTTTTTTTAACCTTGCGGCGGGTGCTGCTTCAAGCAGCACCCTCCGCAAGGTTAAAGATCCAGGATGTGACTGCCAGGGTGGCAGTCACATCCTAATGGCACCGGAGGGACCGCCGCTTCCCCTGCGGACGGTCCCTCCACCTCGGGGGTGGTGGACGGACGCAGGTCCGTCCGCCATCCTAATGAGGCCCTGTGTTTGGTTGCTTCTAAACCTCTCTATTCCCTGATTGATTTACTGAATATATATTAAATATATATATATATTTTGAAGTAGATTTTTGCCCTGTGTGTTATTCTATAATCATCCTACAATTAATGTTTGTGATTTGATTTCTTTCCTCAAATATCACATCTATTGTGTTTGATTAAATCTGTTGTTCACCACTACTAAGGGTGTAAACTTGAAGAATAGTTTTGAGATAACATCTCTATAAATATCTAAATAATGAAATCCCTAATAGGCAAACCTTTTCTTTGCTCAAATTTTCACTGCCCAAGCCTCCAAGGGTATATTGGGTTTCCCACTCCTTTCGAAATTAGCATTTGACCAGCGCTAAGGAATACCACTGAGTAGGACACACAGGAGGTACCAGCAGGGCTACTTGGCTGCCAAAGTCCCTCAGAGTAAAGTGGACTTCATCCCCCAACCAGTACTGTGACTGGAGTTGCGTTTCCACACTGGTGGAGAAAGGTGAGCGTGGCCTCCAAATACCTATTAGCAATCCCACTGTCTGTGACTTACTTGAGGTAACAGGAGGGGTAGTTGGCCCCCAAAGTCAACCTTGGGGACCAACTACCCCTCCTATTACCTCCAGTAAGTCCCACGCAGCAGGATTGCTAAGTTCACATAGGAGGCCACGCCCCCTTTCCCCAACACTCTGCAAACGCACTTCCTGCCATGCTCTTGGATGGGGATTACAGTCCCCTTCACTGCTGGTGGTCCTTAGGTGCCAACTAGCCCACCTGATACCGCCACTATGTCCCAGATAGTGGGATGGTTGACAGGTGAACACAGGCCACTCCCCCTTTCTCCACCACTCTGCAAACATGCCTCCTCGTGCGTTCTGGGTTGGGGGATTAAGTCCCCTTGAATTCTGAGGGTCTCTAGGCACCAACTAGCTCACCAGATACCTCCACTAACCCGCAAAAAGCTGGATTGCTGAGAGTGGTACGAAGCCACACCCCCTATTTACACCAGTCTGCAAACGTGCCTCCTGGCACACTGCTGCCGGGGGATGAAGTCCACTTTTGTCCTGAGGTCCTCAGAACACAAGAGGACCTCTTCACCCCACCAGCAATGCGTCAAGAGGCGCACTTGCAGAGTGGTGAAAAAGGGGCATGGCCTCAGACCACCTCTCAGCAATCCAACTGTGTGGGGTTTACTGGAAGTACCTGGTGGGGTAGTTGGCCCCCAAGGCCCTTGAGGATTCAAGGGAACTTAATCCCAACTTAGAACGCACCAGGAGGTGCGTTTGCAGAGTGGTTCAGGGAGGAGGCAGGGACTCTGGCAAGATGCTGGCTTTTCTTTTTTTTTGTTAGAAGGAGAGCTGTGTGGCCCCCCTTCTTTTAATATTGTTTGGGCCCTGGGGACCCCATCCGCAGTAAAAAAAATACAAAATTGGGAAGGGGCCGCATGGCCTCCCCTTCCTGTGGTCAGATATGGCCCCGGGGACCTCTTTCCCCGGGGCCTGGCCTCATAAAAAAAAAAAGCATGTTTTACATTTTCCCAGGAGGAGGGCCATGTGGCCCCCTTCCCTGGGCCACTTCTGGCCCCGGGGACCCCATCCTCGGACCGGCCCTCATGTTGCGGACCTCGGGCGGAACCCCAATGCCCCCACGGTCCCAGCCGGCTCCCCTGCCTCCTGTGGGAGCAGCCATTACTTTTGGACAAGGGGAGCTGCTGACATGGAGCTCCCCTTGTCCAAAAGCAATCTTCCTCGCTTCATGGAAGTGAGATCAGGTTTTCTGCTCTCACTTCAATGAAGCGAAGCATAGTTTGCAATGACAGGGCTGGAGCCGTGCTCCAGCCATGTCATTGCAAACTGCAATGTCCTGGGGGTGGGCACCCCAGGACATTGCCGGAGCTGGCCTGGACCTTGGAGAGCTCCAGGAGGGGGGTCGTGCGTACCGGAGAGATGGTGGTCCTTGGGGGTCAGCAATGGACTCCCGTATTTCCATACAGAGTGTCCTGGGGAGGTGGTGGTCCCCGGGGCAGTGTGGGTGGGGTTGAGCCCCCCACACTAATTATTTCTAAAAGCCCCAGAGAGGTGGCAGTCCCCAGGGCTTGGGGGGCCTGTGAGGCACCCCGCCCATATTTTCCTGAACCCCCAGGGAAGTGGGGGTCCCTGGGGTTTTCAGGGGCCCACGAGGCCCCACCTTAAACTAAATAAAGCCCTGGGGAGGTGGTGGTCCCCAGGGCTGCTGAGGGTTGCGGGGGCTGCGTGCTACTTGGGGGGTCCCATGAGGCCCCCACCCTTACATAAATAGAACCCAGGGAGGTGGCAGTCCCCAGGGCTGCGGTGGCCCCCGCGGACCGACGCTAAGTAATTGGACATTGCCCCCGGAACCTGGCCCAGCCAGGTTTTTAATAGAAACAACAATTTTGTCCAGATTTGCGCACCCAGCAAGACTACGGATGAAAAAATAAAAAATAACATGCTTTTTTGGGCCCTGAGAGTACTTGTGGGAACTCCTGAGCAGGGTGTTTCTACCTTGCCCCCTTTTCTTGTTTTTTATCTTTTTTTTTGTTTTCTTGTGACTCAGTTTTACCCAGTCACAAGATGGCTGCCAACACTTGTTGGGTTGAAGTGTTGACAGCCAATCAAAATGAAGCACGTGCTCGGGAGGGTTCGCAAATCCTCCTCGGCCACCAGATATCGATATTTTTTATTTTTGAATTTCTCAGGAACTGCTGAATGGATTTACACCATTAACAAAAAGGTCGCTTTCTGAACCAAGAGCTACAATTTTGCCAAATTTGGTGTAATTCTGTTCAATAGTTTGGGCTGTAGCTTTCTATGGAAATTGAAATGGAGAAAACACATTTTGGAACCCCCTTTTTTTCTCAGCTTCTGCTCGACGAATCACCCTGAAACTTTCAAGACAGGAGCTGACCTGAGTGAACCATTAGTTTTGAAAATTTTGCACATATTCGAATATTCCTCAAATGACGCCAAAGATATTGACAAAAGAAAAAACGCTTTTTGAATAGAAACAAGGTCCTAACTATAACTACTTACTGGCGACTGCGAGTAGGTAATATAATATACATATATAAATTCCGGAAGGCCAGGTCCATGAGGTCCAGGTCCATGAGATTCCTCACACGCCATTCTTCACCCGGCCCAGTACAGCGCGCGGTGGGCTCCCGGCTGGTATCTTCTATCCCTTCTCTTGGGCCGGCGGCTTTCTTTATTTCCAGCTGTTTGAATATTCGGTGGATCAAAACCGAACAAGTGAAAGGAGATGCAGGGATGGGAAACTAACACGGATAGCCGCACTGACCTTGCTTGTCGTCGCTGGAGTGGTTTCTCAGCAGCCCAGAGAACACACCTCCTGACCCTCCTGATTTTACGGCCGCTGCTTTTTGCTACCGCTGGTCTGCCTGCCTCGCTGGAGGCTTTGGAGGGGGTGGGAACTGCGGCGCTGCTCTCCCGGATTTTCTGATCCTGTCTGTTTCCATCCCCGTCAGTGAGGCGCCCCCTCTGGCTCGGACTCTGCGGCGTCCCGTTCTCTAGACTGCTGCCCTGGCGCCTGTGTTGATCTCCCTCCAACCTGGGAGAATGGATTGGACACTATTGCCACCGCTGCCCGGGACCTGTGCGCGTGGACGGCACGGCTGTGCTTCGGAGACTGCCTACCCCCCTACTGTCTGTCTGGCTCCTTTCCCCTTTTTGTTCTACCTCTGTTGGTTCGGCTCCCTGGTTTTCTTTGGACTTGGCACTCGTAACTTTTGGACTGGAACACGTGTGCGCCCCGCCATTTTGGGACCGTCTCCAGTTGTCGCTCTTGTCCTTGGTCCACCATCTTGCGAAACAGCAGACATTCTACTGCCCTCCCTTGGTGCTGTGACTGATTCCCACTTCCGACCCCACTTAATGGAACTCTGCTCTCCTGGTTTTTTGGGTCTTGACCTGAGAAAATCTATTATTTGTATATATATATATGTATATAGAGATAACTCTAACCACTAGTATATGTAGTAGACCTTTGCACTCTCTACCATTCCTATGTGACTATATGAGTTTATCCATTTGTATCTCTTCCTTGTGTGACTTTACAACTTGTACATTTTCAATTGTTTTCTGTTTGTATCTCTTCCTTGTGTGACTTTACAACTTGTACATTTGCAATTTTTTCTGTTTTTATCTTTTATGTAACTCATGTAATCCTAAGTCCTTATGTATCGCAACTGATTCGTTTGTAAAGCGCTCTGACACCTTCGGGTAATGTATATAAAATCGCATTAAATAAAAAAAAAACAAATAAAAATGTGATCTGGTCAATAGCACCCCCGGATTAAAGCAATAACACAGTTAGCTAAGCAGCAGTAAAGGATTCTGACGCTGCCATAAGTGCAAAGCCTGTAACTTCGGGGTGAATACAACTGAGGTGCCTCTGCCGTTTATAGACATGAAGTGGCAGATACTTAAACCAATGACATGTAGGAGTGACTATGCTGTTTACATTCTGAGGTGTAGTTGTCAAAAACTTTACATCGAGATCCCTATCCTCAAGGTACATCAGCGCATCCTACAACATATCCGTGCCATCAAGCATAAGGATCCGACATACCCAGTTGCTAGACATTTTGAGCAGGTTCACAACAGTGATGTCAGCAATTTGGAGTATTTGTGGTAGACCAAGTGTTAGCAAGACCTATAGGTGGCAATAGAGAAAAATGTTTACAACAGCTTGAATCACGTTACATCGTAAGATTCAATACAAAAATTCCCCAGGGCCACAATACTGAAGAGGGTCTTCATGTCCATCTGTAAAATCAATAATTGGTGTGCTTCTGTTGTGAAATTCCCAGTTTTCAGTTTTGAGTATTATTGTTGGGAGTCTCCAAAGCTTTTTGAATAATAGAATGAGATTTATTCAGAATGAGATTATGTCTATGGCCATAGTTGTAGAATAGTTTCCCAGCTCCAGAAAAACTTTTTAAATTATTTTAATACACTGTTCATGAATGTTTGACAGGGTTGTATAATGAATTTTGGTTGTGGTATATAATTTCTGTATTTTCTGCCAAGTTAGTGGTTTTTAGGTATAGCACTGCTGAGGGAGAAATATTCTACAAAAAATTGGATATTACAGTGCAACTAAAGGAACGCATGCCCTAGGTGTGTGCAATGCATTTGTATGATTACAAGGGAAAAGCAATGTTCAGATACTAGAGGGTGCATAGGGCACTTGCCCCAAATTGGACACAGCAAGAGACGTTTAAGATACATAGAGAAGGAGTTTCACCATCAGGTTAAAAGAGTTAATTGCTATACATAAAACCCTCAATGACATTGTTCTAATAATTTTATTCCGAAATGCTTGAAAAGTGTTAATTTAGGAAAATTGCGTCATGCACATATCACTTTTAAGTTTTGCACACAGGTATATTTTTATGCACTGTCACTTTAAGTTACTTGTGAAAACCCAGGAACATGTATATATAAGTCAGTAAGATGGCAACTTTTACTGGTTTGACAAAGGCAGCTACAACTGTTGAAGCGCGGCACTGTTAGTGTCAATAAACGGTATTTGAAAAGCGACCTCGTGCGTGCTGAGGTCTGTCCATACTGTAAGACAGACGTGCGGTGGTGATATATATTAGGGTTGGGAGGAATGGGCGTAAGACCTTTATGCGGAATTATGGAAAAAAATGTGTGGAAAACGAGTGCACGTCCTGAGGCTCCGTGTGCCCGGCATTGGGTCCCTCATGCCCGGCAGGCTCCCCGATCTCCCCGGCCTGGCTGGGTTGAGACGCAGGGACCAGCCCCCGGGGCCTGGGTTTGAGTCAGGGCCTGGGGTGTTGGAGACCCCACGCTGCTGCCTGCCAAGTGTCCATCTGCCCGGGACAAGGGTCCCTGGTGCAGAGCCCCGGAGCCCTGCAAGGGCAGGTGGGAGCCCTACCGCTGTGGCTCGGCTTGGGGGGGCAGATGGGAGTCCTTTTGGTCCCGGCCATCTGATTTAACCTTTTCCCTCGGCCATCTGGTCGCAAGCAATGCTTTCCAATGGGACGACCAGATGGCCGTGCTGCCCTGGACGTCCTGATGGGGGCTCATTCGCCTCTCTAATTCCAGCCAGGGCTTCAGGATGTCGGGCACGTCCGGGCTTCGGGCCCCCTGAGTCTCTCGGTGCACACAGGTTCCCAGAAAGAGGGGTAGCCTTCCTTCGGATTACCAGGGGCAGGGTATACTGGAACACCCCTCCCATTTCAGCCCCCAAACTCTGGAATACACTGCCTTCCTCAATCAAATCAAGCCATTCACTCTGGTCTTTCTGCAAACAACTCAAGACCTGGCTTTTTAACCAGTAGACCCACTCTTCCCCTCACCGGTTAAATTCTGCAGATATTCTAGCGCCGAGACGCCCTTGGGCCTTTGTTCGCGCTCTAAAATTGTTATTAATAAATAAATTAATAAATAAATGTATGCGGTTCTTTGCTGGGGACCAGATGGGCTATGCCCGGACAACATCTCCCCTCCGCCCGGGTGCTCCCTCTTCCGTCACGTGGCGTGTCAAAGTGCCCAGGACAGGCTCCATGGGCGCCAGGCAGTCCCACCCCGGGTGTCCGTGCCCAAGAGCTCCAGTGGTCCTCCCTGTGCCTGAGGCCCAGCCGGGGTCCCTGAGCCCCCCCAGGAAGTGGGAGCCCCGAGCCCTGTGTGGGAAGGCGGGAGCCCCACTGCATAGGCTCAGGGCGGGCAGATGCAAGTCCTTTCTGTCCTGGCCATCTGGTCGCACCTTTCCCCTCAGCCATCTGGTCACATGTAATGCTTTCCAGTGGGGTAACCAGATGGCCGGGCTGCCCTGGAAGTCACAATGGGGGCTCATTCATCTCCCTGATTCCAACCAGGTCTCCAGGAGGTTGGGCATGTCCGGGCCTAGGGTCCCCTCAGTCTCTCGGTGCGCATGGGTTCCCAGAAAGAAGGGTAGCCTGCCTCAGGATTACTATGGGCAGGGTATGCCGGGACACCCCTCCCGGGCTGGCGGCTCTTTGCCCGGTACCAGATGGGCTATGCCCGGACAATACCTCCCCTCCGTCCGGGGGCTCCCTCCTCCGGCCCACAGCATGCCAAAGTGCCTGGGATGGGCTCCATGGGTCCGGGGCAGTCCTCCCCCGGATGTCTGGGCCAGAGAGCTCCGGTGGTCCTTCCTGTGCATGAGGCCCAGCCTGGGACCGCGAGCCGCCGGGGATGCGGAGCCTCCGAGCCCTGCGAGGGCAGGCTGGAGCCTTACCGCAAAGGCTCGGGCAGGCAGATGGTAGTCCTTTTGGTCCTGCCCATCTGGTTGCACCTTTCCCCCCTGGCCATCTGGTCGCACGCAATGCTTTCCAATGGGGCGACAAAATGGCTGGGCTGCCCTGGAAGTCCCGATGGGAGGCTTATTTCCCTCCCTGGTCCCAGCCAGGGCTCCAGGAGGTTGGACACGTCCAGGCCTAGGGTTGCCTGAGTCTGTCGGTGCGCACGGGTTCACAGAAAAAAGGGTAGCCTTCTTCCGGGTTACTAGGGACAGGGTACTCTGGGGCCCCTCTTAGCCTAGAGGTCCTCAGCCGGCAGCTAAACGGGCCAGGTTGTTTTGTGTATTGAAGAAAGTTTCTAGTGACCTCTGAGCTAACTGGCACTCACAATTAAGTCTAATATATTTGATAGAGAACTAGTCGACCTAAGTCCTGCGTCACATCTATAGGATATATTATTCCAATGCGCAGAGCCTATTGGGAATATAGGAACTACACTACAGCAGGCTGTCCCGGATGGGGTCCTGTGGGTTACCCGCTGCTTGCCTGGGTTCAGGGGCTTCTAGGGGCCCTGGGGAGGGTGGCCTCCCTTCCCCGGGTTCCATCCTCATTCCTGTTGTGCAGCAGGGTGCCCTGGACGGGGTCCCGCGGGGCCATGGAGGCTTCCCATTTTCCTCCGGTCCCGGGATACCTGGGTGGGAGCTCCAACCCTGGGCCCCATCCTCCAGTCCTGCGGGCCTGTCAAAGGCCCGGGACGGGGTTCCATAATGCCCCCGGAAACATCCCCCTGCTCGGCTGGGTTCAGTGGCTCTCAGGGGCCACAGGGAGTGCGGCCTCCCCACCTGGGCTCTGTCCTCGGTCCTGTCGCAGTGCAGGGTGCCCGGGACAGGGTCTTCCCCTGCACCTCTGGGCTGGGAGCCACGGCTGGGTCCAGGGGCCCTGCCGGGCCCCGGTTAATTGCTCTCGCCCTGGGCCCTGTCCCCCGGCCTGCCGCTCTCCCAAAGGCCCCGGATGGGGTTCTGTTGTGCCTGGGGAGCCTCCCCTTGCTTGGCTGGGTATAGGAGCTCTGGCCGGTGACCCTAAGGGCCCTGGGGAGGGTGGCCTCCCACCCCGGGCTGTGTCCTTGGACCTGCCGTGTGACAGGGTACCTGGGATGGGGTCCCGTGGCCCATTGAGGCTTTACCTGCGCATGTGGGCCCAGGAACCCCATCTGAGTCCCGGGGCCCCGCCAGGCCCCGGGTTGGGTGCTCCGGCCCTGGGCCCCATCCCCGAGCCTCCTGCTCTGCCAAAGGCCCAGGAGAGGGGTCCATCTGTCCTATGCAGGTTCGGGGATGCTGAGATAGGGAAGGCAGCCTCTCACCCCCTTCCCTATGGTCCTTTTTCTCTGAGCTTGCTTAGTCAGACCTCTGAGGCCTGGCGATGCTGAGGTGGGGGAACGCAGCACCCGGGCCCACCCACGGGGCCCCCAGGGGCCCAGGTACCACCTGCCTCTCAGTCCCTTCCCAATGCTCATCTTTCTCTGAGCCTGCTTGCCCCGGGAGCAGGTAGGAACTCTAAGCCAGCATACCCCCTGCGCAGGGTGGCCTTCAAAGGGATGCCCCAGCCATACTCTGATCGATTAGGCACTCTAAGCGGAAGGGGTCTGGTGGCGCCAGGTCCTCAGATGCTGCTGCCAACAGGTTTGTAGGCCTGTGCGCCATGCTGTCACCCCTCTCTGCCCAGCACATTTCCACAGCAGCTGGGAACAAAAGGTTCCAAGGGATGCTGCTGCCGCCAGGCTCCGGCACCCCTGCGTCACGCTCAGGCTGTGGCTCGGCCTACCTCTCCCTTCTGGGGAGACAGCTGAGCCTGCCAGTGCCCATGTGACCACACCTCTCCACCCCTCCAGTGAGCCCTCCTTCCCAGGCAGGTGGGCTCCTTCCCCCAGCAGACTCCTAGATGGAGGGGTGCGTGAAGGTTGCCAGTCAGGGAGATTGGAATACAGCCCCCTAAACCCACCCCTTCAGCAGGTGCGGCTACCTGGTTGATCCTGCCAGTAGCATATGCTCGTCTCAAAGATTAAGCCATGCACGTGTAAGTAAAGTGAAACTGCGAATGGCTCATTAAATCAGTTATGGTTCCTTTGATCGCTCCATCTGTTACTTGGATAACTGTAGTAGTTCCAGAGATAATACATGCCGACGAGCGCTGACCTCCCAGGATGCATACATTTATTAGACCAAGACCAATCCGGACTCGCCCGACCGCTTTGGTGACTCAAGATGACCTCGGGCTAAACGCACGTCCCTGTGACGGCGAAGATACATTCGGATGTCTGCCCTATCTACTTTCAATGGTACTTTCTGTGCCTACCATGGTGACCAAGGGTAATGGAGAATCAGGGCTCGATTCCGGAGAGGGAGCCTGAGAAACGCCTACCACATCTACCACATCTAAGGAAGGCAGCAGGCATGCAAATTATCCACTCCCGACAAGGGGAGGTAGTGACGAAAAACAACAATACAGGACTCTTTTGAGGCCCTGTAATTGGAATGAGTACACTTTAAATCCTTTAACGAGGATCCATTGGAGAGCAAGTCTGGTGCCATCAGCCACAATAATTCCAGCTCCAAGAGTGTATATAAAAGTTGCTGCAGTTAAAAAGCTCATAGTTGGATCTTGGGATCGACCTGGTGATCCGCCGTGAGGAGAGCTGCCGCCTGTCCCAGCCCCTGCCTCTCGGCGCCCCCTTGATGCTCTTGACTGAGTGTCCTGGGGGTTCGAAGCGTTTACTTAAAAAAAATTAGAGTGTTTCCATGCAGGCCGGTCACCTGAATACTTCAGCTAGGAATAATGGAATAGGACTCTAGTTCTATTTTGTTAGTTTTCGGGAACTGGGGCCATGATTAAGAGGGACGGTCGGGGCATTCGTATTATGCCGCTAGAGGAGAAATTTTTAGACCGGAGCAAGACGAACCAAAGTGAAAGCATTTCCCAAGAATGTTTTCATTAATCAAGAATGAAAGTCGGAGGTTCAAAGACGATCAGATACCATCGTAGTTTCGACCATAAACAATGCCGACTAGTGATTCAGCGGCGTTCTTTCCATGACCCGCCAATCAGCTTCCGGGAAACCAAAGTCTTTGGGTTCCGGGATGGGTATGGTTGCAAAGCTGAAACTTAAAAAAATTGATGGAAGGGCACCACCAGGAGTGGAGTCCCGGTTTAATTTGATTCAACACGGGAAACCTCACCCAGCCCAGACACGGAAAGGATTGACAGATTGATAGTTCTTTCTCGATTCTGTGGGTGGTGGTGCATGGGCGTTCTTAGTTGGTGGAGGGATTTATCTAGTTAATTCTGATAACGAATGAGACTCTTCCATGCTAACTAGTCTAGTGTGGCCTAAGGTCTGCTTTGCACGCATGTTATGTTAGCATTGCTTGTTAGAAGTTTAAACCCCATTTTACTTTTTGCCACTTTTGCACACAACACTGCATATAGCTGTTCTTGTAAGTTAGGCTTCGTGAAGGTCTACACATGAGAAAAGATTTGTTTTGGACATCCCTAGACTAACTTCATGCCCCTAGTCTGCACAGTGCTGAAGCCGTCAAGGTTATCATAACATGGTAGCTGTTGTTCGACATGATCGAGTAACGCTTTTTAGACACAACAATTTGGCTGCTGTGAGCCAAATTAGATTCTGGCACCCTTTTATGGCACGGTAGCCATGATTTCACACATTTGGAAGATTTTCCTTTTCCAGGGATGCAGAGAGCTTCTGCTAATCCAGATGTGATTTACTCTTACTGAGCAGAAAGGTAATGGGGTCCCCCAAACAAGCCTAAGAGATCTTCTTTAGTTTATAAACATAGTTCCTATATAGGGAGGGCGTTACAACTAGGCGCTATAAGACGTATTTTCACCATCATTGTAATATAATTTCTCCTTTTGTATTTTATGGAATTGTAACAATGCTGCCCATATTATTTTCAATGATATGTCTGCTTATGTTGGCTAAGATACTGCACCTGAGATCACGTCGTTAAAATAAATATTTTAACCTTACCGTGTCACTTATTTACTCCTGTTGTAGTCTGGCATGAGAGTATAATGAAAGAGTGTTCTCACTTCCCACCATTCCTGAGATGGTCCTAAGTCGCATGTTCTAGGTTGTCTAATCATTGGTTACTTTGCTATAGGACGAAGAGCTAATGTGACATGGATGCTAGCTGGTTGGGGTTTTTCTAGGTACTGAGGTGAGTTTCTGGTACACCACAATTCACTGATGTCCAGGGTCTCTGTGCACAGTTCTGTGTATGAGCAGGATCCTTGCAACATGGCGCTGCCAACGTAGTGGTCTTATTGTGAGACTCTGGAGTAGTGCTTGTATCAGTCCACGACCCTCTCACTATTGTTTCCGGTTGACAGTGGTGATGGATAAAGACGTACCTATAGTTACATAGGTTTTTTCAAGCTTGAAAATATAAAACGGTTTTCTATTGAATTATTACCCAGTTGTGCTTTGTTCTATTGCATTGTACTTTTCTTTCACTGTGTCAATATGGCTGCAGTTGATATCGCGGTTCACAGTCGCTTGGCTGTGCGTAATCATTTGCAGGATTTCCAAGTCTCTTTGGAAGGACAGGCAGTGGTTTTTGTTGTATCTGCTGACGCAGCGTACCCATTTGAGCTGTTTTACTCCGGGGTCACGTTTCCTGCGATTGATGCTGGTACTGGTGTATTTCACACTTACACTCCGACTGTCATGCCTGTAGAGTACACTCCATATAGGACACAGGAAGTACCGATTTCTGCTTGGCCGACCCCCAGCGGTCAGTGTCCAACAAGGGGCGTTCAGCCACACGAGATCGAGCAATAACAGGTCTGTAATGCCCTTAGATTTCCAGAGCTGTACGCACGCTACACTGAACGAATCAGTGTGTGTCTACACTATGCCGTCAGGTGCGGGTAACCCGCTGAACCCCGTTCATGATAGGGATTGGGGATTGCAATTATTTTCCATGAATGAGGAATTCCCAGTAAGTGCAGGACATAAGCTTGCGTTGATTAAGTTATTGCCCTTTGTACCCACCGCCCGTTGCTACTACCAATTGGATAGTTTAGTGAGGTCCTCGGATTGGCCCCACCGGGGTCAGCAACGGCCCTGGTGGAGACACGAGAAGACAGCCAAACTTGACTATCTAGAGGAAGTAAAAGTTGTAACAAGGTTTCCGTAGGTGAACCTGCAGAAGGATCGTTAATGGCAGAGCGGCTGGGCAACCGACGGCGCCAGCCCGAAGCTGCAGAGGTACTCCGCCGGCACACCTAGCCCTGAGAAGGGGTCCGGTGATTTGTCCACCGCTGACCTGTCCCGGGGTCCTGGCTGCATGCCGCGTGTGGCTCTATGTGGAGTCCCACTAGATGCCCACGTGCACACACCACGGGCGCCCACCTCTGCGGCCGGCTTCCCGGCGAGGACGAAACCCCTCCAGATCTGATCCGGGGAAAGAGGGCGCTCGCTGCCCGCTGGCCTTCCCCTGCACCCCCTCAATGCTCTGGTGTTTTCTTCCCACTACGACCTCTGATCAGATGTGATGACCTGCTGAATTTAAGCATATTACTAAGCAGAGGAATTAAAAACTAACCAGGATTCCCACCAGTAATGGCAAGTGAAGAGGGAAGATCCCAGCGCCGAATTCCTGTCCGGTGGCGGGCACAGGAAATGTGGTGTACAGAAGACCAACTCCCCGGCGTACCTCAGGCGGCCCAGGTCCTTCTGATCGAGGCTCACCACGCGGACGGTGTTAGACCAGTAGCGGCCCCCGGCGGACCAGGATAGGGTCTTCTCGGAGTTGGGTTGCCTGGGAATGCAACCCAAAGCGGGTGGTAAACTCCATCTAAGGCTAAATACGGGCGCAAGACCGATAGCCAATAAGTACTGTAAGGGAAAGGTGAAAAGAACTTTGAAGAGAGAGTTCAAGAGGGAATTAAACCTTTGAGAGGTAAATGGATGGGGTCTGTGCAGTACACCCAGAGGATTCAACACGGCTAGAAGGTCAGTGTCCCGGGAGTTCCGGATCCCCACTGTGGGACCAGCACCCAGGCCGTACCTGGCCCCGCAGGGCTCATTTCCTCTGCGGCGTTGCGCCGCTACCGCTTGGGGTCAGCTGGGAAGGCTTAGGGGTGGCAGGTGGCCCTCCGCTTTGGCGGAGGGTATTACAGCCCCCCTGGCAGGAGCTTCACCATGTCAGCGGGCCGAGGGAGATGCGACCACATCTGCGCTTTACCCCGGGTTCCTGTTCCTAACTGCCCCTCAGGGCATGCCGGGACAGCTGAAGGGGGGGGACGGGCCCCCCTGCTCCCGGTGCGACTGTAGACTGGGGCGGACTGTTCTCAGTGCGCCCCGACCGCATTGCGCCTCCGGACGGGGAGGTCCACGCCGGGCGCCAGGAGTCTGCGGTGATGTCGGTTACCCACCCAACCTGTCTTGAAACAGGGACCAAGGAGTCTAACACGTGCACGAGTCGGAGGGCCGAGTAAAAACCTGTGGCGCAATGAAGGGGAGGGCCGGTGCAGTGTGCACGGAAGCCTGGGGCAAGAGCCCAGGTGGAGCTGCCGCAGGTGCAGATCTAGGTGGTAGTAGCAAATATTCAAACGAGAACTTTGAAGGCCGAACTGGAGAAGGGTTCCATGTGAACAGCAGTTGAACATGGGTCAGTCGGTCCTAAGAGATGGGCTAGCGCCGTTCGTAAGGGAAGGGCGTTGGCCTCTATTGCCCTCGGCTGATCGAAAGTGAGTCAGGTTCAGATCCCCGAACCCAGAGTGTCAGAGATGGGCGCCCTTGCGGTGTCCAGTGCGGTAACGCAAATGATCCCAGAGAAGCAGGCAGGAGCACCGGGCGAGAGTTCTCTTTTCTTTGTGAAGGGCAGGGTGCCCTGAAATGGGTTTGCCCCGAGAGAGGGGCCCCCGCCTTGGAAAGCATCGCGGTTCAGGCGGCGTCCGGTGAGCTCTCGCTGGTCCTTGAAAATCCGGGGTAGATGGTGTAAATCTCACACCAGGCCGTACCCATAGTAGCAGCAGGTCTCCAAGGTGAACAGCCTCTGGCATGTTGGAACAATGTAGGTAAGAGAAGTCTGCAAGTCATATCTGTAACTTCAGGATAAGGATTGGCTCTAAGGACTGGGTCGGTCGGCCTGGGGCGCTAAGCGGGGATGGGCGTGCACCGCAGCTGGACGAGGCGCCTCCCTCTGGGGTAGCAGCGACTCTGTATGCGAGCTGGGCCCTTCCTGTGGATCGCCCCAGCTGCGGTGATCAATTCTCCCCGTGCCCCCTCCCCGGAACCGGTGTTCTGCCTTGGCTGGTACCTAACAGCTGACTTAGAACTGATGCAGACCAAGGGAATCCGACTATTAAATTAAAACAAAGCATCGCGAATGCCCGTGGCGAGTGTGTTAACGCGATGTGATTACTGCCCAGTGCTATGAATGTCAAATTGAAGAACGGGTAAACGGCTGCCTTTATCTCCCAGTGGTCCAGCCGGTAACTACATCTGTAGTGCTAGACTCAGCGTAGAGAAGCATATAGAGACAGACCAAAC
Source organism: Lissotriton vulgaris (assembly GCF_964263255.1). Lineage (NCBI taxonomy): Eukaryota > Metazoa > Chordata > Amphibia > Caudata > Salamandridae > Lissotriton > Lissotriton vulgaris. The sequence continues at coordinate 334,918,693 of NC_141685.1, forward strand.
AAGGTTCGATCATGGCAGAGAGGGTGATAGTGAGAAATGGCGAAGCAAACAAACCTAATTCCAGATGGGGTAGTTCCTGGAGAATAAAAACCCCGTTAAGATGGCATAAGGAGGTGCTGTCTTTCCCAGAAATCATTAACCTCCTCACCAAATTTGACAAACCAGTACCTGCTTCAAACAATGCAACAAGCAACAACGATTCAGATCACGATATAGGACCTAGTTCACCCTCCGTAGCAGAAGAAGACACAACAATAGACCTCAGCAAATCCATCGAGTTTGTGGCCTCCTCAGCCAAGAATGACATTGGTACAGCAAACTTTGAAAATCTACCCTATGTGTACGAGGTCAGCAAAGATGTAGTAACAAAGAAAAGTGATTACACAAAAAAAGTCACTTACTGGAAGTACCCAAACGAAAAATATAAGTGTGGCTTGTGTGGAGACATAATGGGAACTTTAAAAGAACTGAGATAACATGTCTCCGACAAGCAGAAAGGCTACTATCTTAAAACGTACTGTTCAAAATTTGACAAAGAAGCCGAATACCGCAATGTTGCATGTCATTATGCCAAATGTTTAGGAAGACCTCAAAAGGGAGAGCTGCCATTCCTGTGCAGCTTCTGTGACCTCAGATTTGGAACAAAAATTGGTGTTTCTCAACATGCTCGGCATGCGCATCCAAGAGCGCAAAATGAGGCTAGACTAGAAGCTCTAGCAAGCAGCAAACCATCAATATTATGGTCACAGAAAGAAATACTGCTACTAGCAGAATTGGAAAAAGTATATGAAAATAAGAGGAATATCAATGCGCTGATGGTTCCACATTTTAACAATAAAAACAGAAAACAAATTGCAGAAAAAAGAAGAGATAGAAGAGATAAAACAAAAATTCAGCAAAAGATGTACTGCAAGCATCAAATGTTTCTGAAAATTACTCTTGCGATGAACCAGAGGTTACAATGGAAGTAACAACAGAAAAGCGCAGAGACTTTATCAATCGCAAACGTGCGCAAAAAATCAAGAACTTTTATGAGCTGGAAGACAGAATCACAGAAATCGAGAAGTACACCCAAAACGTACAGCAATACGATGCTGCTATGGATCTGATGGATGAGGTAGTGACTTATATCGCAGAAAACACCACTGATATAAGTCCTACACTAGCAAGTGTACCAACAAATGAACCAGCAAGAGAACTCAATAATGAGCCTATGATCTCTGCTCAAGATGAGCACCAGAATGCCTCAGTAGGGAACAAGATAACAAAAAAAGACAGGAAAAACGGAAGGCTTAATCGGACGCACAAGAAAAATTATGTCAAAGTAAAGGGCAGCTATAAAGAATACCAGGCAATGTTTCAAAAAGACAAAAAGAAAATTTCAAGGATTATCACTGATGGGGCAGAAGATGCCACTTGCCAAATCAGTGCTGATGAAATCTTTCAATATTACAAAAACATAATTTAGAAAGAAAACAAGAAAACTCCTAATTTCATGCCGATTGATCGGATACCAGAGGATTATAAAATTAGAAATCTATGTAAAGAAATAACACTGCTCCAAATAACTCATGCCTTTGAGAACTCCAATTTAAAGAAAGCAGTGGAGCCTGATAAGATTGGTCTGAATGACTTGTATAAAGTCTACAGCAAACAACCATGACTGCTGCCCAGATTTCTATCATCTTGGTTGATGATGAGAAGAGTACCAGAAATTATCAAAAAGAACCAATCAATTTTGACACCCAAGAATGTACCGATTAGTGAACTTAAAAAAATCAGTAACTGGCGTCCAATTACCATCGGTACTGCATTCATGAAATTATTCACAAAAATATTAACTAAAAGACTCTCATTTTTTGTTGAATTGAATACGAGACAAAAAGGCTTCATGAAGGTGAGAGGTTGTCTCGAGAATCTGACTCTCCTGCAAAATATCATAAAAGGGGCACAAAAAAACAGTCACTCATTAGCAGTTGTGTTCATAGATATATCGAAAGCCTTCAACTCTGTCAGTCATGGTCACATTATACAGAGTCTTGCAAGGCAAAGAGTTCCATCATACATCAGAAACATAATAAAAGACTTGTACACGGAATCAACAACATCTTTCAAGGGAAAGAACAATGAAGCAACTCCTGAAATAACAATGAAATCTGGGGTCAAACAAGGTGACTCTTTATCCCCACTACTATTTAACGTTGCCATAGATCCTCTGATCTGTGCTCTTCAGAAAAACGGCAAGGGCCTCACATTTGGATCAGATGGTCTTATTGAGCAAATCACCGCTCTCGCCTTTGCCGATGACATCGCAGTACTCAGCAGTACCTGGGAAGGAATGAGTACAAATCTGAAAATCATTGAAAAGTTCAGTAAAAATACAGGATTAAAACTTAATGTGAAAAAGACACATGGATTTTATATCTATATCAGTCACCATAAAGATAAAAACCTGGTTAACAACTGTAAACCATGGCAATTTGAAAAAGAAAATATTGAAAATATTCATCCAGGAGAAAGTGAGAGATACCTCGCATTGAACTTTGAACCACACACTGGTCATACAAGCAACCAAAACATTAATGTGGTTCTTGTCAATTGGGCTAAAAAACTTGATAATCTACCACTTAAACCCACACAGAAAATAGAAATTATGTGTCCGTACTAGGTACCTAAACTATCATTCAAGCTGGATATGAGAGGAACAGAAGCAAAAACTTTAAATGCTCTGGATCAAACAATAAAAAAGTATGTCAAACACTTTCTACACCTTCCTGCACACACATGTGATGGTCTCCTATACACGAAAAGATCATTTGGGGGCCTCAGTATACCAAAAGTATGTACACAAATTGGTCTCAATAAAGTCAATAGTTTATTGTATCTCAGGACAGCTCCAGATCTGTACATACTGCATTCCTTCATGTATACAGGAGAAGTAATAAATGAAAAAATTGATAACATCATCAAAACGCACAAACTTAACATTTCAGACAGCGGGCTTCTGAGTTATGATTTGAATTTGTTAGCAACATATGAGAAATGGGGAAATCTCCCTGTCCAAGGTGATGGTATAAAATATTTAGCAAGTAATCCAACCTCAAACTTCTGGATCAGCAAGCATAACAAATGAAAGAAAACCAATACATAGCTGCTCTGATGTTAAGAGCAAATGTTTTATCTACTAGGGAAACCATCACTAGAGGAAGAAATCGTACATTTGCTACTTGTAGATATTGTAATGATGTTTGTGAAACAATTTCTCATATTTCAGGTGCATGTCCTAAAACCAAGGCCATTAGAATTAAAAGACACAACAAAATTCTGGAACTGCTCATTGATGGAGCAAAAAGGTGTGGTTGGATGGCATATAGGAAACCTCATGTTAAGAATGATCAAGGTGAACTACGAAAACCAGATGTAGTGTTTACCAGAAATGGTACTGTTGTAGTGATTGATGTTTCAATTCGATATGAAAACTCACAGAATTCCCTTGAATTAGTGTATGAGAGTAAAGTGAAATATTATCAGGATCTGTCACAGCAAATCAAAGATCTCACAAAATGCACCACTGTAAAATGTCATGGCTTTATCGTAGGTCGTCGTGGTATTTGGCCCCAATGAAATAATGTTGTTCTGCTGAGTTAGGTTTGCAAATGTCATTCCCATTCAAGAAAAATGTTTGCCTGACTACTTTAATGGACACTCTTAAAATGTGCCAAGTATTCATGGACAATTGAGTATCAAGCTTATACTGAGATGTACACTTTCTTGCCGCACACTTGTCACCCTTATAAAGCATAATGTTTTAACATATAGGTTTATAGCTGACACAAGATTTAGTATAGATGTGAATTTTATAGATGTACATTTTTACAATTTTATAGATGTGCATTTTCTAGTTAGATGTGTAATTTGCAGATGTGTATATTTTATAAATGTGTGCTTATAACAATTTAGATATAGTTGTGTACATCATACTTATTGAAATGTCTTGATTGAGGAATAGGTCTCGAATAATCTGATACACATAGTTATCACACATTGATTGTTGATGTCCTGCTAATCATATTTTAATTTCTCAGGACTGTTCATAGACATAGTACTGCGGGTGTACTATCTCTGTCCTATACGTGATCCCAGTTCCAGTGAGGATAACGTTCAGTGTGGCTGTACTCCGGAAAGAAAGAATGTTGTATTGTTGGAGGCAAAACAAAATTGACGCTGACGGGCAGCATAATAACCCAGAATGAGCCACCGCGAGGTGGTACAGAATAGCCAAATGCCATACCATCTAATTAGTGACGTGCATGAATGGATGAACGAGATTCTCACTATCCCTACCTACTATCTAGCGAAACCACAGCTAAGGGAACAGGCTTTCCAGAATCAGCGGGGAAAGAAGTCTCTTGTCTGGCACTGCTGACCAAGGCCTTAATGACATCATTGAATGGAACAAGGTCATAGCGACCTAGAGCACGTCTCCATAGCATCACACTGTATAACCCCAAGAGCTGTGGTACCCATCTAGCATAAACTGTGCAAGATATATAGGGAATAAAAAACCTGTACACCACCATAATGCATAACAAATTTGGGGGACACATGAAATAACATCGGTATATCAGTACCCCCTACATCTGGGACCCGCAGTATTCCGTGTAGGAATATCAATTTTAACGAGAATGTTTACATTAGAGAGTCCCACTCCAACATAGTCAAGGCTGTATTTAAAAGTTTTTTTGCCCCGCTTTTCTAATATATAAAAAACGGATGGTTTATATAAAAGAATATCGATGTAAAACTTAGCGCGAGGGTGGAGTACACCACCTCGCTTTAAATTAGGCATAATGAGCATAGTACACTGCAATCTAGCAGAGACATTGCCCCAATACGACATTTGCCCGCTCCAAGATGGCGCCGAAAGTAGATACGTGACGCAGCACGTCACGTCAACCCACGTGACCCGGAAGCGGGCTAGGTAAACAGCCGGCCGGCACCGCCACAACACACGAGGGGTGAGCCAGAGACGAGACCAGCACACCTATGCGGTAAGGAGTTTCGGTAGCCAAACTAACGGGAGCGGGGTCAGTAACTGCAGGGACAAAAGGAACGCACCATGTCTCGGGCGCTCGTGAGTAAACGGACACGAGCCTAACGAGGCACAGTACATTTCATTGCCTTGCCTTACTCTCTCATAACAGATACCGACCATCTGGCGGTTCAAATCGTCCCAGTACGTAGACAGGGACAACACTCGTGACGCAGTCTTTCACGGGGGCCGGGTAGGCTCATCACGGCAGGCCACCTGGTAAATTGATACAGCTGAAAATTGTCATATGTCAGTGAGCACTGGGCTCAGTGTTAATTGCTGAAACTTTTAATTTGTGTGTGTCTGTCTGTTGTGTCCCACCATGAACTACAGGTACAATAAGGGAAGACTTGTGAAAGGTGCATGCTAAACGCTGACCCACCAACTAAACCCTGAAGAAATCACTAAAAACAAAGTGATGAAACATGTCGGTTGACTTTTAATCAGAGTGAACTAACAGCACAGAATAAAATTGTGAGTTGCCAGTTAGTTGCACTCTTTTTAGCGTGGTATTTTGTTGTTTTTACACGTAATGGGGCACAAAAATATCACATTGGGTTTCTAGCACTCACAACACCACATGGTTGTTGGACCTATATGCACTTTCTTTATGTTGGTTTTTCTCCCATTTTTCTTTAAAAGGTTGACAGTAGTCGATGATGAGAAGTGAGGAATCAGGCGAGTACCAGTCTGATACAATCCTCTCCTGGGTGTTGCTTCCGTGAGACACTGTCAATCTCCCCTCCCCTTTTTTCACGCTTGGATGGGAGGACACACATGTAGTAAAGTGGTGACACTGACATACACACACACATGCTGGCAACGTTGCCAGATTGAACATTACAACGGTGTGTAAAATTGTGGATAGAAGCTAAATAATTTCTCTACCGCATAAATAAACCCTTTTTCCACTTGTTCAGCCTTTGAGCTAATGAGGAGCGGGCCATTATTGTAATAGTGGCACTGTGAAGAGACATGAGAGGTGTAGGATAAGTGGGAGGCCCTCGGACCGCCAGTAAAAAACTACTACTCTCCTTATTTTTTCACTTACCCAGTGAGGTGGGGGGGCGAGCCCCGTGGAGCTCTCGCTCCAAGTGCCCGGCGCCATCCAGGCACGACCCGCTCCGGGGACAGAGACAGGTGGGGAGTTTGACTGGGGCGGTACACCTGTCAAACGATAACACAGGTGTCCTAAGGTGAGCTCAGGGAGTACAGAAACCTCCCGTGGGGCAGAAGGGCAAAAGCTCGCTTGATCTTGATTTTCAGTATGAATACAGACTGTGAAAGCGGGTCCTCACGATCCTTCGAACAGGAGGTGTCAGAAAAGTTACCACAGGGATGACTGGCTTGTGGCGGCCAAGCGTTCATAGCACCGTTGCTTTTTGAACCTTTGATGTCAGCTCTTCCTATCATTGTGAAGCAGAATTCGCCAAGCTTTGGATTGTTCACCCACTAATAGGGAACATGAGCTGGGTTTAGACCATTGTGAAACAGGTTAGTTTTACCCTACTGATGATGTGTTTTTGCAATAGTAAACCAGCTCAGTACAAGAGGAACCGCAGGCTCAGACATTTGGTGTATGTTCTTGGCTAAGGAGCCAATGGGGCCAAGCTACCATCTGTGGGATTATGACGTAACGCCTCTAAGTCAGAATCCCCCCTAAACCGTAACAATACAGCAGTGCCTTGGAGCCTTGGTTGGCCTGGGATAGCTGGCCTCTCTCGGGGGGCCGGTGCGTAAAGCTGCTTGGTTGGGGACCGGAGCATGGACGGAAGGGGGCTGCCTCCATCGCCCTTAGTGCACCGTAAGTTCGTGGGGCACCCGGTGATAAATAATTCATAGAAGACCTGATTCTGGGTCAGAGTTATGTAAGTAGCAGAGCAGCTACCTCACTGCGATCTATTGAAAGTCATCCTGAGCCAAGCTTATGCCCATGGACGCCATCCTCCACCACACCCAGGGGTGGGTCCCTCTGCTGCCGGGCCAGCGGGAGGGACACAGAGGGGGTAATATAGCAATTTGCATTGAAGAATGAGTGGATATATAAATATAAATATCTGGATGGAGGATTTAGTAGCAGTGTGATTGACTGTTTACTTCTCCAGTTGGTTACTAGCTATTTGATAGTCTATATTAGTTATTGATTAGTTAACTGAGTATTTGTTTGGGAGAGTGAATGTGTGTGTGGTTCGGAGGGGCGGTGTGTGACTGCCCAAAGATGTGTGAATAGTTGATTCAGTAGGTATATGAAGTTAAAACTACATGTTATAACAGTTGTTTGGGTGAGTGAATATCTTTATGGGTTTTGGTGATGAGCAAATATCTCTCTCAATGGTACATGTCCAACAAACTAGAAAAATAAAAGGCAGTGTATGTGTCAGTTGTTGTTTATAAATAAGTATACATATGACTCAGTGATTGTATGAGTGACTAAATGGATAACTGTATAACAGTGATTTTATAGCACACTAAGTATGAGTTACTATCTATATGAATAGATAAAGTGGTGTTTGTATAAGTGTATAGCTAAGTAAATGTAAGTGTGATCCATTGTTGTGAATAGGATGTGTGCTGGTGTGTAATGTCGATATAGGTGTATAAGTATATTTGATAGTGTTCTATTGATCATTGACTGCATGTATGAGTGAATCTATAGGTAAGTGATTAGATGTGTGTATAGATCTAGGAATCACTGAGTGGGTTTTTAGAAACTTGTATTGTTGTGTTAATGGATTCAAATATGGTACTCTGTATTTTACAGTGAGTGATGAAAGGTGATACTAGTGTATGATGAGGTGTATCTGATTGTCACTTGGATGATGTCATCAGTGATGTCATTTGAGATGTCAGCAGTGATGTCACTGACTATGTCATGAATGATGTAATATGTGACATCATCAGCAATGGATTGCGAGCGCGCGAGATATAGTGAGTACAACTAACTATATCAGAGGAATTTCAATGGTATTGTACGAGTTAAATGTCCAGCTAACAATAACACCCCTGAAACCTATGGTTTTTTCAGTGATTTCCAAGGTTTTTTAAATGCTAATTCCTAACTATACCAGGCCTCAATCCTATGTTTTTTTCAGTGAATTTCAAAGTTTTTTTAAATGCTAATTCCTAACTATAACATGTCTGAAACCTATGTTTTTTTCAGTGATTTTTTAAGGTTTTGTAAATGACAATTTTTAAATGTATTATTTGTTATATTTATTTTTTTTATACTGATTTACTACTTTATTTAAACTAATTATTTTTAGATATTTTATTTTTTAAATTACATTATACATTACATTACAAAATATACTTTCTCAGAATGAAATACTTTAGTTTAAATACTTTGCAAAAAGGCAATCGACTTTTAAGTACAGTAGTTACAGTTGTTGCAATGGGCAACACAATGTCAAACACAATGCAACATTGACATCAATGTGAATTTCTAGTTAAATGCAATTAGTTACTTTATGGATTACTTTTTTAACCACAGGAATGGATCCTAAATTCAGTCCTGAGACATCACCTATAAACAGTTGAATAAAAGCGTTTTGGTTACAGTAGTGATTTTTAAGGAGTTTAATTGTATTTAAAAAGATGACACTTAAAAACTTTTTTACATAGAATCACCAATGTTATCCTATGGGAGGAAATTCACTTCTCAGGTAAGTAGTGTTAACGTTACTTTTTCTTACTCAGTGGTGGTTCCTGGTTCAAGCATGGGTGCATCTCCTGTAAACAGTTGAAAGAATGCGTTTAAGGCACACAGGCAATTTTGAAGGAATATTTTTAGTTTGTGAAAATAGACACTTAGAAACTTTTCTGGTGAAAACCACAAAGTGGATTCCTATGGAAGGAAAAACAAGTTACTGTAAGTAAGCTTAGAATTACTTTTCAGGGTCAGTGCTGGGCTAAAAGATGCCGCACTGGGTTCTCTCCTGATAACAGGTGAGTAAATCGGAATTCGTATTTCGGCTTATTTTAGAGGAATATTTGTACGTTTCAAAAGTCAACACTTCAAAACGTTTCTGCTGAAAACCACACAATGGATTCCTATGGAAGGAAATACAAGTTACTGTAAGTACGCTTAGAATTACTTTTCAGGGTCAGTGCTGGGATAAAAGATACCGCACTGGGTTCTCACCTGATAACAGGTGAGTAAATCGTAATTCATAGTTGGGCTGATTTTAGAGGAATATTTGTACAATGGTGAAGGAAGGGGGTGGGGCCTGAGGTGACATGTGTGCAAACAGGCCCTATGGCGCGTTTTAAGTTGCAGGATTAAGTGCCTTTGAATCCTGAGGTCCCCTGGGGGCCAACTAGCCCACCAGGTACCTCTCGTATGAGCCAGGGGGCTGCGTTGCAGAGAGGTGTTCAGAGGCCATGCCCCTTTTTACAACACTCTGCAACGCAGCTCCGTGGCGCTAACTAGTGGTACCTGGTGGGCTAGATGGCCCCCAGGTACCCTCAGTATTGACAAGGAATTAATTTCCCAACTTAAACCACGCCACAGGGAGTGTTTGCACATGTGTAAACTCAGGCCCTGCCTCCTCCCTTCACCACTGTGCAAACGTGCCCCGTGGCATGTTTAAAGTTGGGAGATTAACTCTCCTTGAATACTGAGGGTCCCTGGGGTGCAACTAGCCCACCAGCTACCTTCAGTAAGCGCCACAGAGCTGCTTTGCATAGAGGTGTAAAAAGGGGCTTGGCCTCAGAACACCTCTCTGCAACGCAGCCTCCTGGCACATACTGGAGGTACCTGGTGGGCTAGTTGGCCCCCAGGGACCACCAGTATTCAAGGGGAATTTGTTACCCCTCTGGCAAGGGGAAGACTAAGGACGGATACGTCCGAAGTCACAACCCATCTCAAGTGGAGATGAACTTCAAGGGTCGGTGCGGTCCTAGTTGTGGCAAATCCAGGTAGCAGTACCCGTCCTTAGTCTTCCCCTTGCCGGCACACACCGCCCAGCGGGGAATCACTTCACTCCACGGACCTTTGTCTGCAGCAACCACATGTCGCAGCCGGTTTGGAATTATAACTGGTTTTGCGTCTCACCACTCAACTGTACTTCACCAACAGCCCTGAAGAGTCACATCTTCTACACGGTGTGACGAAACACGTGTCGGCTGGTTTATTTTCATATGTACTGATCAAGATTGAATTATAAATCTGCTCTTTACGAAACTCTGGATCCCAGTCTTCATTACGTTTGTCTTCATGAACCTTGTCCCACTCATTGGGTTCTGACACTAGAACCTAACATTTTGAAACGTGTGCACAGGACTTAAACATATATGTACTTTTAAATGTCATTTTCTCAGGAACTACTGAGCGGATTTACACCAAATAAGCAAAAGGCACGAGTCTGAACCAATGTCTACCTCGTTGCAAAATTTGGTGTAATTCTGTTCAGCAGTTCGGGCTGTAGCTGCGACTAAATGTCCTATGGGAAATTGCATGGGGAAAACGTGTTTTGGGACCCCCCTTTTTTCTTGGCCCCCGCTTGATGAATCATCGTGAAACTTTCAGGATAGGAGCAGACCAGAGCTGGCCAAAAGTATGGAACATTTTGCGAAGATTCGTCAATCGGCGCCATATAGAATGTTGCGTATTTCCTATGGATAATGGTCCTAACTATAACTACCTACTGTCGAATATATATTCACTTAAAAAAACATAGGTTTCAGGCATGTTATAGTTAGGAATTAGCATTCAAAAAACCTTAGAAATTCACAGAAAAAAACATAGGTTTCTGGGGCGTTATAGTGAGCTGGACATTTCACTCATACAAAACCATTGAAATTCCCCCGTTATAGTTAGTTCAGCTAACTATAACTTGTACGCCCGCAATGCACTGCTGATGATGTCACATATTACATCACTCATGACATGGTCAGTGACATCACGCATGACATCACTGTGATGACATCTCAAATGACATCACTGATGATATCACTGATGTCATCATCCAGTGAATGTGTGTTTTTCTGAAAATTAAATGTTTTATATATGTATATCTCAAGGTTGATGGAAGAATAAATGGGTATATAAGTGTCTAAATGGATGATTTTTTAAAATAAAATTGTTTGTATAAATCACAGATTAAGTGTCTCTTTGTGAATACATGGGTTAGAGAGTAATGTTTAAGTATGTAAATATCTGTATCAGTCTTTCACTTTGTGTATGCATGACTGCATAGGTTGGTGAGTAGCTACATGAGTGTCTATATGGTTATTACTTCGTTTTTTGAGTGGTACACAGTCAAAATATCGAGTTGGAAATATCGACCTACCATAATATCGAGTCTGAAATATCGAAGGAGCATAATATCGAAGTCAAGAATATCGTAGGACAGAATATCGACCCAAGGTAAGTAATATCGAAATTCTTAATATCGATGTAAGTAATATCGAAGTTAGTAATATCGATAGCATATATATCGATGTTACTAATTTCGATGACACTAATATCGATATTTGTATTATTTTATAGTTTTTTATTATGTATGTGTTATATGTTTAATTTGAGTATTTAAAATAATTACTATTATATGTGTATTAATTTTATATAATAATAAATTAATTTATAAGAAAATTGTATGTTTTAGTACCGGAGCGGGTTGTGGGTTTATAGGGGAATAGGGTGGGAAGTAATTTAATAATGGTAAATTGTTTATTAATTAGTAGGATTTATTAATAAATTATAATTAATTGGTAATTATTTGAAAATAATAGCAAAATAATTTTATTTAATTTATTAATTGATATATATGTTCTGTAGCGGGTTGTGGGTTTATAGGGGAATAGGGTGGGAAGTAATTTAGTTATGGTAAGTTGATTAATAATTAGTAGGATTAATTAATTAATTATAATTAATTGCTAATTAATAATAATTAATTGGAGAAAAAAAATGTAATTGATTAATTGATATACATTTTCTGTAGCGGGATGTGGGTTTATAGGGGAATAGGGTGGGGAGTAATTTAATTAAGGTTAATTATTTAATAATTAGTAGGAATTATAAAATAAATTTAATTAATTGGTAATTAATTTTACTTAATAGTTAATTAATTTTAATTATTTGCTAATTATTTTTCATTCATTCATTATTGGATAAATGTGTTATATTATGGGTAGCGGTTTTATAGGGAAATATGGTGGGAAGTAAAGTAAATTTAATTAATTAATAATGTATTAAAACTAATTGTATAGTTAATAATATAATTGTTAAGTAATTAATAATTGGTAATTAAATATTATTAAATGGTATTATTTTACAATAATTTTAGGTAAAATATATTTTGCTAAGCATGTGTTTTATAATTAAGTATAGGCATTGTATATGGTTTATATTTATTTAATAGTTTATTTATTTATAATTACAAAAGACGTTTATTTATAAGTATGTTATTTTAACCCTTATACTATCCAACACTTTCCCTACTGTTGCACTCTCTGGAGTTGGAATAGTATTTTTTACCCCTACGCTATCCAATGCTTTCGCTACTGTTGCACTCTCTGGAGTGGGAATAGTACTTTTTACCCCTACGCTATCCAACGCTTTCCCTACTGTTGCACTCTCTGGAGTGGGAATAGTAATTTTTACCCCTACGCTATCCATCGCCTTCCCTACTGTTGCACTCTCTGGAGTGGGAATAGTAATTTTTACCCCTACGCTATCCAACGCTTTCCCTACTGTTGCACTCTCTGGAGTGGGAATAGTAATTTTTACCTCTACGCTATCCAATGCTTTCCCTACTGTTGCACTCTCTGGAGTGGGAATAGTAATTTTTACCCCTACGCTATCCAACGCTTTCCCTACTGTTGCACTCTCTGGAGCGGGAATAGTAATTTTTACCCCTACGCTATCCAATACTTTCCCTACTGTTGCACTCTCTGGAGTGGGAATAGTACTTTTTACCCCTACGCTATCCAACGCTTTCCCTACTGTTGCACTCTCTGGAGTGGGAATAGTAATTTTAACCCCTACGCTATCCATCGCCTTCCCTACTGTTACACTCTCTGGAGTGGAAATAGTCATTTTTACCCCTACGCTATCCAACGCTTTCCCTACTGTTGCACTCTCTGGAGTGGGATTAGTAATTTTTACCCCTACGCTATCCAATGCTTTCCCTACTGTTGCACTCTCTGGAGTGGGAATAGTAATTTTTACTCCTACACTATCCAACGCTTTCCCTACTGTTGCACTCTCTGGATTGGGAATAGTAATTTTTACCCCTACGCTATCCAACGCTTTCCCTACTGTTGCACTCTCTGGAGTGGGAATAGTAATTTTTACCCCTACGCTATCCAACGCTTTCCCTACTGTTGCACTCTCTGGAGTGGGAATAGTAATTTTTACCCCTACGCTATCCAACGCTTTCCCTACTGTTGCACTCTCTGGAGTGGGAAAAGTAATTTGTACCCCTATGCAATCCAACGCTTTCCCTACTGTTGCACTCTCTGGAGTGGGAATAGTAATTTTTACCCCTACGCTATCCAACGCTTTCCGTACTGTTGTACTCTCTGGAGTGGGAATAGTAATTTTTACCCCTACGCTATCCAACGCTTTCCCTACTGTTGCACTCTCTGGAGTGGGAATAGTAATTTTTACCCCTACGCTATGCAACGCTTTCCCTACTGTTGCACTCTCCGGAGTAGGAATAGTAATTTTTACCCGTACGCTATCCAACGCTTTCCCTACTGTTGCACTCTCTGGAGTGTGAATAGTAATTTTACCCCTACGCTATCAAACGCTTTCCCTACTGTTGCACTCTCTGGAGTAGGAATAGTAATTTTTACCCTTACGCTATCCAACGTTTTATATAATTAATTGTAAAAAAATTAAATGTTTTTTTTATTTTTTATATTACTTACATTTTATTTATGTTATTGTTTTATGTTTGTAAATGTATTAGTAAATTAGAATATATTTTATTAATTTATAAATTAGTAAAATAATTATTAATACTTATTGTTCAGTACATATATATTATATATTTAGTGTATATATTTAATTAATGTATTATTAATATATATGTATTATTTATTAATTTTAAACATTATTAGATACTTTTAAATATGTATATTTTATTTATTAGTGTTATATACTTAATTTTACATTTATATATTAAAAGAAAAAAAATCGATATTTTTAACATCGATATTTTTTACATCTATATTATTTTTTCGATATTTTTGTACTTACCATGTTGTAGATAGGATGTCAATATTTTTGCCCTCGATATTGTTGACTCGATATTCTTGTAGGTCGATATTTATGAGGTCGAAATTCTGTCAGTGATCCTTTTTGAGTATCAGTATGAGTGTCTGAGGGCCCGATTCACAGAATGAATTTAAGACTCAATCCTAAACTTACTACTGTTTTGGTATTCACAGATTGCACTTACTACTTTTGGTATTCACAGAATGAACATACTACTTTTGGCATTCACAGAATGCACTTACTACTTTTGGCTTGACTTTCGTGGCGGCATGGCGGTCTTCACTTCGGTGGCCCCTCTGTGGGGCCCCGGAGTGAAGGCGAGGTTGGGGGTGCACACGGGGGTACCAGCATACACAAAGCGGCAGGCACCGTGCGGTGCCTGCCGCTTTGTGTATGCTGAGAGCACCACCCGCCACAATGTTTAAAATGCAGGATATGCCCACCACTGTGGTGGGCGCATCCTAATATCCCCCACGGAACCCCCACCCTTATGGCGGGCAGTCCCCATCCCCGAGAGGATGGTGGGCGTGCAAAGTCCGCCCGCCATCCTAATGAGGGCCTATGTGTGCAGGACTGTATGGGTGGATGAGTGTTTATATATGTGTGTTAGTGAGTAAATGGCTGTCTCAATAGTGCCTTTATAAGTAACTACATATATTTTAAACTAGTATATATGAGTATTGGTGTATATAATGACCCAGGCCTTGATCACCTCCAGGACTGATTACGGGAATGTCCTCTTTCTGGGAGCATCCTGTAAAAGCATAGGGCGGCTTCAGGCGCGGCTTGTGCTCAGACTCCCCAGAAGAGCGGCATCCAGTGCAGCTCTGGCGGCCCTCCACTGGCTGCCTGTTAAAAAAAGAATACTGTTTAAAGCCCTCTTGACTTGTCATCGGATCTTGTGGCAGAAAGCTCCCCCATATCTGGCTGACTTGATCACCAGATATGAGCCAGTGCGAGCACTGCGGTCCTGTGGAATGGGCACTTTGGTGACCCATCGATTTAAGAGGGCAAAAATGGGAGGTCGCTCTTTTAGAGTGATTGCTGCCATAAGTTGGAATAAACTTCCACTTAACCTGCGTCTTGAGCAAACAGAAAGGAAGTTTCGCTGTCTGTTAAAAACTCACTTGTTTACATGCTAGTTGGGTTCTGGTATCTGCTGCTGGTTTAGCTCTTGTGTCTTTTTTGGCCCCACAGTCCTACAGCGCGGGGACACACCGGGATGGCGCAGCCATAGCACTCTACAAACTTCTTTATTATTATTATTATAAGTGAGTATATGTGAGAGTGAGAGATTGGAAGAGTTCCTGTATGAATAGGTATGTGTTTTTATAAGTGATTGTTTAAAAGAGTAAGTATGTGTAAGTTTCTGTAGAAGTAAGTGTGGAGGTGTGTGTATAACTGTTTATGCAAGTAAATGGATGTTTGATTCTTTATTAGCATAAGTGACTATGTGTTTGAGTAACTCCATGTATGAGTGGCGGTGTGTAACAGGATATATAGGCGTATGAGTACATATGATGTGTGAGTATATGTATGAGTGACTGTATAGTACTGTTGGTGAATGAGAGGATGTGTATGCAGGTCTTGGAATTACTGAATAGGTTGTTGTAACTGGTATGTCCATTGTTTTAAAAATGTTACTTTCTATTTTTTAATGTGTGTATCTAAGGTAATATTAGGGTGAGAGGAGGTCTGTCACTCTATCACAAGAATGATGTCATCAGTGATGTCATCAGTGATTTCACTGACCATGTCATGAGTGATGTAATATGTGACATCATCAGCAGTGCATTGCCGGCGCGCGAGTTATAGTTAGCTGAACTAACTATAACAGGGGAATTTTAATGGTTTTGTATGAGTGAAATTTCCAACTAACTATAACACCCCTGAAACCTATGTTTTTTTCAGTTAATATCGAAGGTTTTTTAAATGCTAATTCCTAACTATAACGTGCCTGAAACCTATGGTTTTTTCAGTCAATTTCAAAGGTTTTTTAAATGCTAATTTCTAAGTTTAACGTGACTGGAACCTACGCTTTTTTAGGTGAATTTCAAAGGTTTTTTAAATGCTAGTTTCTAACTATACCTACAGTGGTAGGACATGTGAAGAAAGAAGAAAAAATCACAGAAAGAAGAAAAAGAAATGCAGAAAGAAGCAACAGAAGTCCTCAAAGATGAAGAAAATTGCAAGAAGAAGGAAGATGTGCAGAAATAACAAACAGAGGAGAAGAAAGAGGCCTTGTTGCAAAATCATCCTGTACCCTCAACTTTTTCAGATGGGTACTGGTGGTAACTGACTCTGACTAACCAGTCCTAGAGCCAGTGCTATGCTAAAAGACACTTAGAATACAGTTAAAACACCTACATACACTAGGGAACACTATGCGTCGGGGTACTGACTAACCAGTCCTAGAGCCAGTGCTATGCTAAAAGACACTTAGAATACAGTTAAAACACCTACATACACTAGGTAACACTATGCGTCGGGGTACCCCTGTTACCATGGCCTCCTCTGTAAGCCCCTAGTACATAATAGGGCAGGGGAATTAAAACTACCTCTTAAAACGTGCAACAGCACGCGTTTGCACACTGGTGAAGGGAGGGGGGACCTGAGGTGACATGTGTGCAAACACACCCTGTGGCCGTGTTAATTTGGAGGATAAAATCCCCTTGAATCCTGAGTGTCCCTTGGGTCAAACTAGCCCACCAGGTGTCTCCAGGTAGCGCCACAGAGCCGTGTTGCAGGGAGGTGTAAAAAGGGGCACGGCCTGGACTATCTCTCTGCAACGCAGTGCAGTAACGCTTACTGGAAGCACTTGGTGGGCTAGTTGGCCCCCAGTGGCCCTCAGGATTGAAGAGGAATTATTTCACCACCTTAAAATGCGCCACAGGGCGTGTTTGCACACGTCACCTCAGGCTCCATCCGTCCCTTCACCACTGTGTAAACGCACCCTGTGGCCATTTTGATTTGGGAGATTAAGTCCCATTGTATCCTGAGGGTTCCTTGGGGTCCAACTATCCCACTAGATACCTCCAGTAAGTGCCACAGAGCTGCGTTGCACAGAGGTATAAAAAGGGGCATGGCCTGGACCACCTCTCTGCAACACCTCGCAGTGGCGGTTACTGGAATCACCTGGTGGGCTAGTTGGCCCCCATGGGACCTCAGGATTGAAGGGGAATTATTTCCCCAACTTAAAATGCACCACAGGGCATGTTTGCACACCTCAACTCAGGCCCCGTCTCCTCCCTTCACCACTGTGTTAATTGCGCTCTGTGGCTGTTTTAAGTTGGGAGATTATGTCCCCTTAAATCCTGCGGGTCCCTAAGGTCTAACTAGCCCACTAGGTACCTCCAGTAAGTGCCACAGAGCTGCATTGCAGAGAGGTGTAAAAAGGGGCATGGCCTCTGAACACCTGTCTGCAACGCAGCTCCCTGGCGCATACTGGAGATACCTGTTGGGCTAGTTGGCTCTCAGGGACCCTCAGTATTGAAAGAGAATTAATTCCCCAACATACAACTCGCCACAGGGCGCATTTGCACAATAGTGAAGGAATGGGGCGTGGCCTGAGGTAACATGTCTGCAACCACGCCCTGTGGCGCGTTTTAAGTTGGAGAATCAATTCCTCCTCAATCCTGAGTGTCCCTGGGGGCCAACTAGCCCACCAGCTACCTCCATTAAGCGCCACAAAGCTGCATTGCAGAGAGGTGTAAAGAGGGGTCTGGTCCTAGAACACCTCTCTTCAACGCAGCCCCCTGGCACATACTGGAGGTTCCAGGTGGGCTAGTTGGCCCCCAGGGACCCCCAGTATTCAAGGGGAATTCGTTCCATCTGCACACTCATCAGGGGGCTGCATGGCCTCCCTCCCGAGGCCTTAATCGGCCCCGGGGACACCATCCCCCGGGGCATGGCTTTTTTCTTTTCTTCTTTTAATTCTTTTGGAGGGGGGCTTCATTGCCCCCCTTCTCAGGCCACTTATAGCCCCGGTGACCCCATCCCCCATTGCCGGCCTTTGTTTTTTGTTTTTTTATTACAACTTTGGGGAGGGGGCCCACGTGGCCTCCCTCCCTGGCGGTGGCGGTCAGTATGTCTGTTGTGTAAGCTGCTGCATGTGTTGATCAGTAGCTATATGAGTGGCTATATGGGTTATTGATTGGTTGCCCAAGTATTTGAATGGGAGACTGAGTGTGTGCGTGGTTGGCTGGGAGTTGTGTGACTCTGTGCATAGATGTGTGAGCAGTTGATTCACTAGGTGTATGAGTTCAAAAGTGCATGTGGAAACAGCTATATGGGCGGTTGACTGTGTGCATGGGTGTGTTGGTGAGTGAATGGATATCTCAGTGCTACATGTACAAGTAAGTACATATGTAAAACACAGTGCATGTGAGAGTTGGCATATATAAATGACTATACATGAGAGCCAGTGAATGTGCGAGTGGCTATATGGATCATTGTGTACTTGTATCAGTGATTGTGTAAGAGAGTAAGTATGTGTTAGTATATGTTTGAATAAGTAAGGTGTTGTGTGTATAACTGTATAGTTGCAGAAATGGAAGTGTGATTGAATCTTTGCATGACTGACTAGGTGTGTGAGTAACTCCATGGATGAGTGGCAGTGTGTGAGTGTCTGTATAGGTGTATGAGTGCATATGATAGTGTTGTATTGATGAGTGACTGTATGTATGAGTGATTCTATGGTTGAATGAGTGAATGTGTGTGTAGACCTAGGAATCAGTGAGTGCGTATGTAGTAACTGGTAGTGGTGTGTCAATGGTTTCAAGAATGGTAGTCTGTATTTAACACTGGGTGTATCAAAGGTTATATTAGAGTGTGAGGAGGTGCATCGTATTATCACATGAATGATATGATCAGTGATGTGATCAGTGATGTCAAATGAGATGTCATCAGTGATGTCATCAGTGATGTCATTTGAGATGTCATCAGTGATGTCATCAGTGATGTCACTGACCATTTCATGAATGATGTAATATGTGACATCATCAGCAGTGGATTGCGGGTGCGCGAAATATAGTTAGTACAACTAACTATATAGGGGCAATTTCAATGGTTTCTTTTTTTTTTTTTTAAAACCTTTATTTAACATTTGCACACATATACAAAACCGGGCCTACAACCCCCAGGGCTGGCCGCTAAGCAGTTCAGTATAGTTTCATAGTCAGTTTCAAAGCAATTGTCCCTGGGGATCATAGTAGCTCAGATTACCAAATACAGTGGTTGCGAGTGCAGTTCGATGCGAAACAGGATAGGAGGTTTTCATTTTCAATATAAAATAGAAAGGATCAGGTATCATATAGTGTCTCGGACCATGGGAATGGGGGCGAACAGGAAAACGATGCGTCCATACCAAGTTCGCTACCCTAGCAATCAACGGCGTTTAGACATGCGACATCAGGATAAATAGCACAGTATTAATATCCACACCGTCCTTGTCGTCCGCCCCCCGGCACCCAGGCCCCGTAGAGGTCTAGGCACAGGTGTAGAGATGAGGATGTAGAGAAAGCCGAACCCACTACACTAACCCAGAAAAGAAAGGAAAGGAAGGCAAGAGAAGAGAAGAAGAAAAAGAGGCCATAGAACAAAGACAAAAACGAAATACCCACCCCCACACCCCCCCACCCTGCACCCCTGCAAATGACTACGGCCACCCCCCACGCAGCGTGCCTGTCGCCCAGCAACCAAAGCCCGAAATATAGAAGAAAGGGAAAGAGAAAAAAGTAAGAAAGCCCCATTCGAAAGGGGAAATCGGAGGAGGGCATAATACTACGGACTCCCGGTCTCCTTCCCCCGACCTAGCCAACCCTGCCCCGGAATCCGTTAGGACAGTGAAGCAATCCCGTCAACCATAATTTCACATCGGTAAACCCAGACAGGGATCTCAACCCTGACCCCTACGATCAAATGTACTGAAGTCGGTAAGTAAGGGAAGCCCCTTACACACAATGTCCCATAAGTCGACAGAACAGGAGTGCATAGATGTAGATTGCTGGTACCACCATCGCCCCTCCCCATCTCCGAGGCCAAGCTTCGTCTCATCCGCCATCTTGAACGACCGGTGGAGGAAGGGGATCGACAAAGCCCAAAACAGCATACAGTACAAAGTGGAGAACACCACAGTGGGGACGTATAAGTGTTCCAAAGGGTGCAGGATCGAAGGTTTCAACAGTTTAATTGGGTGTCCAGGCACACTCCAGTCTGGCAAATCCGTCACAATGGGGGCAAACACTGTTTCCACCGCCGGGTCTAAATACACCTCCGAAGCGTCCATTGCAAAGTGGGCTGGCTGCCGGGTTGCAAGCGTCAAGGCAGGGTCCGGTCTCGAGCCTGTGGCTTCATCCATCGCAGACAACAAGGCGCGAGTCCGAGCTTTGATAGTGCCCTGAAGCGTCATAAGTGCCTCCATCACCGTTAACAAAGACGGGCCAGATCGAACCCGCTCCTTTAAACTTATTCTGTCCTCAGGCATGGTGAACCCAACGGAGAGGCGCCTTCTCCGGGGTAAAGTGAAACGGAGCAGGAATAAGCTAGGAGGGAACGGCGGTCAGCGAGCAGTGGTACGCGGCGAGGCGCCGATCCGGGGGGCTCGGCGTTATGGATGCCGGATCCCCGGTCAGGGACCCTCACAAGACAGTAACTTGCGTCACTCGTCGCCTCACACGTTATAGGGCACCAGGCAGCTGATGGTAGCAAAACAATCAAGAAAAAGTTCGAGTGGACCAGAGACCGGGCCCAACCGCATGCAGCAGCCCGTTGTTGTTCAGCTCGGACCCGGCAGGGCCAGCACTAGAGATCCCGGCTTCCCAGGTAGGTTAGGCCTCAGTACGTTCTTCGACGTATCTTCGCTCCACGACGGCGGAAAAACTCAGGGATTGTACCACTGGAGTGTGGGACAGATCACCCACACGGATCCGGTTCAGGTAAGCAGGATTGTCAACAGGATAGTGAAGCGCAGGACAGAGGTCAGTGGAGCCGGGAGACTATGCAGCCATCTTAGTTGGTATTGTAGCTCCTCCTCTCTTCAATGTTTTTTTAAATGCTAATTCCTAACTATATAAGGCCTGAAACCTATGGTTTTTTAAGTGAATTTGCAAGGTTTTTTAAATGCTAATTCCTAACTATATAAGGCTTGAAACCTTTGGTTTTTCAGTGAATTTGCAAGGTTTTTGAAATGCTAATTCCTAACTATATCAGGCGTGAAACCTATTTTTTTTTCAATAAATTTCAAAGGTTTTGTAAATGCTAATTCTATTAGCGGATAACGTTTATATATGTTATTATCTTTCTGGGACCACCTGAGCAGTCATCTTGTTTCTCAGGAGAAGTGAGGCACAAGAGAGCACAAAACAAGAGTGGAAAACGCAAAAAGGGGGCAGGGTTGAGACCTCCTGACCCCCTAGCCCTTCTCAGGGGGTCAGCGATTTTTTTTTTTTTGCCCTTGGGGGTCCTTTTGGGACCCCCTGAGAAGGGCTAGAGGGTTGGGGGTCTCTACCCTGCCCCCTTTTTGTGTTTTCCACTCTTGCTTTGGGCTCTCTTGTGCCTCAGTTCTCCTGAAAAACAAGATGGTGGTCAACACTTCCTGGTTTGGACAGTTTGGAATGTTGACAGTCGACTGCCAGCCAATCAGAAACTCGCTCGCGCACGTAAGGGTACGCGCACGGTACGCGTACCGCACGCGTACGGTGCACGTACGGTGAGCGCATATAGATGTATAATTTGATCAAATTCAATTTTGATGCCGTGTCTAAAGGTCCCATAGAAAATGCCATTTGAAAAATTTCAAATTACATTTTCTCAAGAACTACTGGAGGGATTTTCACCAAACATAGCAAAGGCACATCTGCATACCAGGCCCTACAATTGTGCCAGGTTTGGTGTAAATCCATTCAGCCGTTCGGGCTGTAGCCGTGTCTAAAGGTCCCTATGGAAATTAACATGGGGAAAACACGCTTTGGGACCCCCCTTTCGGCCCCCGCTTGACGAATCCCCCTGAAACTTTCAGGGAAGAAGCGGAGCGCAGCTGGCCAAAATTCTGGAAAATTACACATAGATTCCTCAATCGGCGCCAAAGTTATTCCCAATAGAATGTTGAGCGCATATAGATATATAATTTGCTCAATTTCATTTTCTCAACAACTACTGGAGGGATTTTCACCAAATATAGAAAAGGCACTACTGCATACCTGTCCCTACCATTCTGCCAAGTTTGGTGTAATTCCGTTCAGCCGTTCGGGCTGTAGCCGTGTCTAAAGGTCCCATAGAAAATGCCATTTGAAAAATTTCAAATTCAATTTTCTCAAGAACTACTGGAGGGATTTACACCAAACATACAAAAGGCACTGCTACATACCAGTCCCTACCATTTTGCCAAATCCGGTATAATTCCGTTCAGCCGTTCGAGCTGTATCCTTGTCAGGCACTCCGGGACACCACCCCCTTTTGGGGGTGGTGGTCTCCTGGGCCTTTGAGTGGTCCAGGCAGAGGGCCACGCAGTCTGCTTCCCACAATACACAAATACCCTGGGTGGTGGTTCCCGGGGCTTGAGGGGGGGTCGTTGAGGTCCCCACACTTCTTATTTTGCAGGGGGGCCTTGGAGCCCCCACAACCATTTATTTTATAGCCCTGGGGGTGGCTCTCAGTTTTGTATAGGGAACAGCAATGTTGAGAAAATCTTCCGGTGAGATAACAAAGGATTTTGAAGTCCATTTTCGGCATTTTTGTTGTAGTTTGCAGGGGTTAAAGCGATAACAATTTTAACTCTGTCATTGTAAATGTGCCACTAGGTTTTGTAATTTTGACAATCTTGTCTTCCATTTAAATAGGCAGGACCTATTTATTGAAGTTCATTGTGAATCGTGAAGCAACACTGTCTAATTGTGATCGATAAAGAACTGAACGAGTTGTGTACTTGTAATGTGCATAGGGGCAGATTTACAAGTTCATTGCGTTACTATTGCATTACTTTTAAGATGTGAAAAGGGACGCAAAAGTGGTGCAAGGGGGTTGTAAATCTGGTACACATTGTTCTGTTTTACTTTGCTTTCCTTTCTGTAATGTAGAGGATCCAGGGTAAATATAACGATTTCTGTTCAGCCAGTACCTTTCAACCCTACCCCCAAACGGTTTTCTGCCTGTTACCATAGTAACAGTTCATGGAACACTTACGTGAGCACAGAGGTTAGAAATTCACCACACTATGTTGCTAATGGAAAAAGTTACTGTGCTGGAGTTTTAAAACTTTTCCATAGGAACCGTTAGTCGTAGCTATAGACTCTGGTAAAGATCTAGTAAAGAGTTAGCCTCAGAATTATACTTCAAATTATAAATATCATTTCTATTTTAAATGTTTTCTAAGTATATTATTATAACACTAAATAATAGTGAAATGTTGTCAGAAAAAGAAGACGTATATATTTTTTTAATTAACTTTTATTAAAACAACAAATAACTAGAAACGTAATTTAAAGATAACAGTATAATGAATAAAAAGAAACATAAGTTTAACAAAACAATATAATAAACAAAATGTGATATGGACTCCAATAGAAGTACAGTAGGTAATCTGCAAAAAAATAAATGAAAATTATTGTTTAAAATTAGATCAATGTGTCTAAATGAGGTCAAACATTACAAGTCAAGGTAACGCTTGGCGATATTTCCTTATTTTTACATCTGCAGTGTGCCTGATACATTTCACTTCCATACAGAGAAGAGGTGTCTGTATGGAAGTGCCTATTGCCTCAGATTTACACTATGGATAAACAGGTCTTTAAAATGATTCAGAAATGAGACAGAATTAGGTGAGAGATCAAGTCATTATGGAGGACAATATTCTTTAGTGCTTATTTACCAGACTCTTGCGCCACTTTTGTGTTACTTTTCCCATGTTGAAAGTGACGCAAAAGTGGCTCAAGGGGCTTGTAAATAATCTCTTTTATTTCTAATGCATTTAATCAGAGGGATTGTATATCTAGGCCTCACTGCTTACCTTGTGTAAACACTGTGGCCAACTGAGTTCACAACTTGAGCTCAGCTTTGGTTCTACACGTCAGAGTGCACAGCAGCGTCCATAAATTTAAAAGAGAAAGAGAAATGATGTGTGAGAGAGTGAGAGAGAGAAAGAGAGAAAAAACAACATTAAAAGTGTGAGAGAGAGAAAGTTATAGATGGAGCAGTTAATACTGGAGAAAATATTTGTAGCTCACCTTTTGCCTCCGTTGTGTGTCCAAGCACGTGCTGGTTCATAGTGCACCCTCCAGTTTAGTGATCTGAAAGATAGTATATGGAGTTAGTAATAGCATAGTATTATTTGTACACTCAGGATACTGTATCACATCAAGTTCCACTGTAAGGAGGTGTCTGTGCGCTGTATTTTTCTAAAGTAGTATATCCCATGCATTCCCACTGCATAGAGGTGAATTCTCAATATTGCGTATCTAGACTGTTGCATTCCATTGACTCTTAGAGTCCGGAGGTGAGTGTTTTTCTTGGGAAGTCAGAGGCAGACTTAGAAGCTCCTTGCAGCACTTTTCCCATGTTAAAAGTGACACAAAAGTGGCGCAAGGGGCTTGTACATCTGCCCCTCAAACTGTTGTAACCTATCTATTCTCACTGCCCAGAGGTAATTGTACATTCCTACGCAGTGAAGCTCCTTTCACAGATGACTTGTCGTTGTTTCGGAAACAAGCTTCTTTGCTCACCTTGTGCCATTGGCCTGATTCAAAGAGTGTGCACTACGTGTCAAAGCAGCCTTCTCAGAAGTTGTTACGATGGCCACGCATCATTACAGAATCCTCGAACGTTCAGCTTTAGAGCTTTAGAGGTGTTAGGGGGGACACAAATTTGTGAAACACAACTTGTAAGATAAAAAGGAAGTTTACATTGTATTTTTTATCAAAGGAGAGAGCAAGAGAGGCGTGACTGTAAAGAATATTCGCAACAGAAAGATGCTATTATTGGTGTTTGTTACTATCTTAATTTTTTTCACATTTTCCCTCTCGCATTTAAAAACAACTATTTGTATAGTTCATATTCTGGACGTTTGACCGATTATAAAAACGTTCCTGCTATTGGAAAAATATATAAATAAATACAATAACATTCGGTATATAGGACTGCGTTCGTCTAAATTGCTGCATTGATTTTTGTATCCAGTCTGCTGCAGCCCATCGACTCCCTCCGATGCTCACCCAGGCCTCACTGCTCACCTTTTCGTGGAAAGGACACCATCTACATCATGCAGTACCGCTCTGCCACCAAGAAATCTGACATATGGTTCTGAGTCTTGATATCGGTATGGCTAACAACATACTCCTGCTCCCATCATCATCATCGCAGGTTCTTCACCCGCTCAGTTCTTCCGGTACCACTAACTCAGTGCCCAAAGAGGCCACGCACGTGGTGGTGGGCACCCTGTTCTGTGGTTCGGGCCTACATGAGGCGCCTGAATCATCAGCACGGGCCATCACAGCGCTTGCAATGGGAGCAACTCTAAAATAGCGTACAGCACGTCACCCCATCTATTTTATTGGTAATTGGTACGGTCATGTGTGTAGTGAGGCATGCGCTGGATGGGTATGGTGTGGGTCTATACCAGCCATGAGGGAGTGTGTGTGTGCCGTTCTGACAACTAGACCTGGAACTAAGAAATCTCTACAATGGGAATCTGGGCAATGTTTTGTTTTCCTGGAAGCGTAAGTGGAGTGAGCTGGCCTGACGTATGCCAGTGCTGCGCGAGGCTCTAAACCATTATTCTGGAGGTGTGGGCGTGGTCCTGTGGTGAGTTATATGAGAAATCAAGTGATTCGGGTGTCCTTTTTGAAGTGCTGACGTCACCCGGGTCTTAAAAACAAATGTGTCATTATATCTGTAAAGTCCCACAACTTGGCCAACATGGAAGGTAAGGGGTATTACTGACTCTATATTCGTTCATAGTTGTATACATAAATGATGGTGAACATGACTACTTTCTGCGATTATGAATGTTTATTGTACATTCAGTGGAGTGTTGTAGCTGTAGTAATACAGGGCTGTGAAAGTTGTAGTTTTTTGCACATGAAGGGCAGCTAATATATATACCTATGTGGTTATTCAGGTACAATGTAGAAATTGATGCTGGAAATTAGTGTTCAAGTCTTGGAGTTGCGCCCACATCCTGTTATTGCAGAGTAATGACGTAATGTATGCGTACCAGAAAATGTATTGTAAATACGGTGCTCAAGTAAATAGCTGATATAGTTTTGGGTTGATTTTGCGCTATATAAATATGCTTTAAAAAAAAGGAGGAATAGCCCACACTTACTGTCACAGGTAAGATAGTTGCATGCGCTATTTATAGCACAATATAATGTGGTACAGCGGAGGAGCAGCATTTTACAAACACAATAAATATACAGTCACAGATAGATAGTTGAAGTGGTTACGGGCACGTATACTTGACATATACAGATATTTAATCATAAACGGTTTATGACTTCTGCTGTACAAAGGTAGAAGAATTGTATGTGAAATAATACACAGAAGGTTCTATCGTAAAGGGTTCATTAGTTTTGGTGCACTGAGGTAGGGGTGGTTTGTGTGGAGCCTGCGATGATGCGTGGTCCAGATAGACCGCACCAGTAAAAATGTGTTTTGACTATTGAATTTTGCCTTAAAATGGGCATGTGGCTATTATTTACAGTGTACTGAGTTAGTGGTACGTCTCGTGTTTATCGTGTGCTCACCCTGTGATGATGCGTGGTCTGAGCGAGCTGTACTGAAATCATTCACTGTTGCATACTAGACTATATGAACTTTGAGGGGGAAAAAAAAACTAGCATCGATGGTTATCAATTGCTGTGCAGAGTAGGTGTACTGATTTCTCCCCATAACAAATTAAACAATTCCACTTCATGCAGTACATTGTAACTTTGACAAATTAGGGACGTATGTCTGGTGGCGATGTTGAAGGTGATATCCCAGAGGTACTTGGTATTGCCGGTGGTGGAAGTACATTTTGGCGCAATTTTCTACATCCTTTGTTATCATAGTTCACAGAATGCAACGATTGAAGGTGCTCCCGCATACTAGCAGTGCAACAGCACTATTTCTTTCTCTACTTTAAATAAATCGAGGCTGAATTTAATGCTGTCTGTAGTGTAGATGAAAAGGTACATTCAAGTTGTGAACCCTACTGTGAACAGTATACATGAAAGCTAGTAGTCAGTACAGGTATAGAACAATGCTTTTTTCACTTATTTTAACAAAATCTGAATACATACAGTATAATTGTCTCTGCATTAAATAAATCAAGGTTGAATTTCCTACTGTCTATAGTGTAGATGCAAAGGTGAATTCAAGTTGTAAAACCTGCTGTCCTCAGTGTAGATCTTAGGGTGGAGTGCATCATCTGCAATTATTATTGAAGTGGAAGATAGAACATGTATACAGAGTGCAGTTTATTATTCAACTAAATGTATAAGTGATATAAAAATACATTTTTCAAGGAAGCATACTAAAGGGATATTGTGTAGGGTTTGATAGGTGTTATACTTAGTTTGGTTTACACTGACTTAGTGGTATCTAAAACAAGAAGGTTCTGTGGAGCCTGCGATGATGCGGTGTCTGGGCAGGCTGTACTGATAGTAATGTTTTTTGGGTTGTGAATGGTGCCTTAGTAAGGCCACTTGATAATCATTGTTAGTGCACTGAGTTACTAGTACCTTTGGTGCTTAGCGTGTACATATTCTCCGACGTGACGTGGTCAGGCGGAGAGGGGGGCACAGTAATTGGAGTAATGTTTTTTGTCGATTGGATTCTGCATGAATTCCACTTAAAAGTGATAGTATGCCTCATTGCTGACATAACACTATTCACTCTTCTTTCTGATGATTTATGGTGCACTGAGTTAGTAGTATCTTTGGCGTTGACCTTGTATGTACCCTGCAATAATGCGTAATGCAGGGGGCTGTACTGGGAGCAATGATTTTTGCCTAGTGAATTCTGCTTTAATAAGGCTACGGGAAATGACTTGTGGTGCAGTGATTTAGTAAAACCAAAAGAATTCAGCGTGTGTGTACCCTGTGATGATTTGTGGTTCAGCGGGGTCGCAGTGGTTTAATGTCTCTTGTCTACTGGAATGCGTCATGTACAATCATCATTCTATCTGAAAAAATCTGAACACATACAGTGCAATTGTTTCTGCATTAAATTAATCAAGGTTGAATTCCTTACTGTCCGTAGTATACATGCAAAGGTGACTTCAAGTTGTGAACCCTGCTGTCCGCAGAGTACATCGAAGGCTGTAGTTGACACAGACATCAAGGAATGATTTTTTGTGTAAGAAACTTTAACAAAATCTGACAACACATTAGTATTTTTCTGCCTTAAATAAATCGAGACCGAATTTTATGTTGTCTGTAGTGCTTCTGCGCCACTGGTATCAAGTGGTAAACTCTTTTGATCGCAGTGTACATTTGAAAACAGAACTCACTACAGTCATTGAGGAATGTTTTTGTGGCATCCTTTAAAAAAATAGTCTTTGCCTTACAGAAATCAAGGATATCTTGAATGCTGTCCATAGTGTAGATGGAAAGCTGAATTCAAGTTGTGAACCCTCTTGTACGCAGTGTGGATTGAAGGCAGTAGTCAACACAAACATCGATGAATGCTATTCTGTCACAGTTAACATAATCTGAGGACACAGTACAATAGTCTCTGCCTTCAATAAATCAAGACTGAATTAAATGTTGTCTGTAGTGCTGATGCTCTTCTGGTATCAAGTAGTGGCCTCTGTTGATCACAGTGTACATTTCAAGGAAGTACTCAGTACAGACATTGAGGCATGTTTTTTGTCGCATCATTTAACAAAATTATGTCTGTCTTACATAAATCAAGGCTAATTTCAATGCTGTCCGTAGTGTTGATGCAGAGCTGAATTCAAGTTGTGAACCCTGTTGTCTGTAGTGTAGATCTAAGGCTGTAGTTATCACACTTATAGAAGAATGCTTTTTGTCACATCCTTTTACAAAATCGAAAGACATAGAGTACAACTGTCTCTACCTTAAATAAAGCAAGGCTGGATTCAATGCTGTCTGTAGTGTTGATGCAAAGCTGAAATCAAGTTGCGAACCCTGCTGTCCGCAGTGTAGATGGAAGGCTGTAGTCAGCACAGTTATAGACAAATACTTTTTGTCACATCCTTTTACAAAACCGAAAGACATAGAGTACAATTATCTCTACCTTAAATAAAGCAAGGCTGGATTCAATGCTGTCTGTAGTGTTGATGCAAAGCTGAAATCAAGTTGCGAACCCTGCTGTCCGCAGTGTAGATGGAAGGCTATAGTCAGCACATTTATAGACGAATACTTTTTGTCACATCCTTTTACAAAATTGTAAGACATAGATTCCAATTGTCTCTACCTTAAATAAAGCAAGGCTGGATTCAATGTTGTCCGTAGTGCAGATGAAAAGCTGAATTCAAGTTGTGAATCCTGCTGTCCGCAGTGGAGATCGAAGGCAGTAGGCGATACAGACATAAGTCTGCGGTGCTGTAGCGTTGAGTTCGGAATTGGCCTGTATCGAGGAGGCACGTGGTCATAGCGGCAGCCACGTGGCAGGGTGAGGACCTTCACTGCGGCGGAGTCTCTGCTCTTTGCAGAAGTGAACCATGCCTACGGCGTAGCCTAATTATTTATATGCTTACATTGACGTTGTTTACGTTGGACTAGCTCACTCCCCTTCTGTTTCAAAGGGTGGGTGAATATAGCTACATGACCGAAATATTCCCCAGTGTCTGAGATAATATGGTTGCGTTCACTATTCAGTACACTACACGTATCAATGGTATATCTACACACTGAAAAGTTTTTAGTTTGTATAGTGAATTGTGTGTATAGTATTTCCCTGGTAGTCTTAGCGTTGTGTACAATATTGTTGATGTTCAAGTTCTTTCCCTTATACAGACTTGGTTGCCACATCTCTGTAGATTGAGCTAGTGTACTGTTGAGGGGATATATTATTTTGGAAAGGTCCGTTGTCCTTTTTTTCGCTGTCTCTGAGGCAGTAGGGGGGAGGGGTTGAGGGGGTGGTTGTGGTGGAGGTGGCTTTGGATATTGTGATTTTCTTTGGTGTTGGAAGTGTATAATTAGAAACTCTATCACATATTGATCTTTAAATATGGGTGCGAGTTGGATGTAATTCACGCAGTACATAGCCGACGTCCTTACACTAGTTAAATGTTGATGTTAATTTCTTAGTGGTAGGTGGAGCTATTGCCTGTTTTTTTAGGTAGCAGTGCAATTTTGGTTTCTTGTTGAAGATATAGGGAAGTGGTCAACATTATAATTAGTAATTGTCATTTAAAAAACCTTTGAAATTCACTGGAAAAAACATAGGTTTCAAGCAGGTATAGTTAGGAATTAGCATTTTAAAAAACTTAGAAATTCACTGAAAAAACCATAGGTTTTAGGGGTGTTATATTTAGCTGGACATTTCACTCATAAAAAACCATTGAAATCCCTCTGTTATAGTTAGTTGTACTATCTGTAACTCTTGCGCCGGCAATACACTGGTGATGATGTCACATATTACATAATTCATGACATGGTCAGTGACATCACTGATGACATCACTGATGACATCTCAAATGACATCACTGATGACATCACTCATGGCATCATCCGCGTGACAATCAGATACACCTCATTATACACTACTATAATCTTTCATCACTCACTGTAAAATACAGAGTACCATATTTGAATCCATTGACATACCAATACAAGTATCTAAAAACCCGCTCAGTTATTCCTAGATCTACACCAACATCTAATCAATTATCTATAGATTCACTCATACATGCTGTCAATGATCAATAGAACACTATCAGATATACTTATGCACCTATATTGACATTACACACCAGCACACATGCTATTTACTTATGCACTCATCCTACTCACTTATGCAAACAATGGATCATACTTATATTTACTCAGCTACACACTTATACAAACACCACTTCATTTATTCATAAAGATAGTAACTCATACTTAGTGGGTTATAAAATCACTATTACAAGTATACAGTTATCCATACAGTCACTCATGCAATCACTGAGTCTTATTTGTACTTATTTATATAAAACAAATGTCACATACACTGCCTTTTATTATTCTAGTTTGTTGGACATGTAACATTGAAAGATATATTTGCTCATCAGCACAGCCATAAAGATATTCAGTCATCCAAACAAGTGTCATAACATGTAGGCAATATGTACCTAGACAAAGTAATTGAAGTTGATTTGATGTCTGTGATGTAGGGACCCACAATGTACTGGATGCCAGTTTAGAACTGTAAATGTAAATGTATTGGCATTTATATAGCGCACTACTTACCCGTAGGGTCCCAAGGCGCTTCGACCGCTGCGAAACCCTTACTGGCTTCCCTGAGAGATGGTCCCTTAATGGGTATCTCCAGGGTGAGACCAGGCATCCCCGGCGCTCTGGTGGGGCCGTTAGTGAAGATGAGGCAAGCTAATGCCCAGAGTTGCCGAGTGTGATCGCTGATCAGAGTGGGCACCGAGGCGAGAGAATTATCGAGTCCGCTGACCCTGGTCCAGAAACCTGCCACGCCGGGAATCAAACCCTGGTCCCGGGCCGTCCTCTGCTCTCGGGTCTGCCGCCTCTAACCAGTGAGCCACACTACTTCACTGTAAATCCACTAGCTAATGTAATGTATGTCAGAGGTTCAGAAAATATTGGAATTGGTAGAATGGAGACTTACAAGCAACATTTGTTTGTGTAACTGGTTATTAGATGTACGTATGTACAAGAACCACTGTACTGAGTTTGGATAAGTAAGTGGAGAAATATAGCAGGTGGTGGCACACATAAACCACACCGGTTGAAGCACATGGCATTGATAATCAACAGTACATGACAATACAGAGTACCAGCCAGTGACAGCTGCTGCCAATAGGAGGTGGGAAGCGGGGAAAAAAATTAATACAAATCTAAACTTACCTTTCCTGCTGGCCACCACGATCTTTTGCTCCCGCTGAGTGCTGCTCCTCTGCTCTTGTCCCGGCACTACAATTCCCATGGGCACAGGCTGCCAGACCTCACCCCACTGTCAGGGTGTTTACTTCAGTGGCAATAAACATTTGTCTGTTTTTTCTGGAAGGCCTTTTCCACCCTTCTTGGGGTTTCCTGTCCCTCCTGTGCTCAGGGTGAGCGGCTTCAAGTGCCCCTACATTGCCCTTAATATATTGTTTCTGACAGAAACTTTTTAAGGCATGGAAAAGTGGGCAATTGCCCAGGGCCCCTGCCTTCCCAGGGACCTCCTTTTAAGGTGAACTTTCTCTTTTTTAACTAGAATAGGAAGAAGATTGTAAAAATGGTGAACAAGAGATAGGCAATTGGGATAACCCTTTTCGTGAACGGGCATGCCTGTTTTGGATTTCAGGCAATACATGTGGCACAACAAGTGGCACCTCAAAAAGCCCTCCACTGAGACGCTCTATGCTGTAACTAGGTAACTCGCTTACAGTTGACTTTCAAATGAAACAAATGCCAAATCTGGCACAACAGAATGCCTTACTTTACCACCCTCCCAACCAGGTAATTATAGAATCCTTAGGTGCCCATATACAATAGTGTTGTATATGAAGGGGTCAAAATTTGCAAAAGTCATTGCTGGATCTCCATGGACCCTGCCCAGCATCTGAGGCAGCATGCCACAAAGCTGGCAAACTTTGCATGTCCAACACACTTAACACCAACATCCTTCCAAGCAGAAGTCTCTCTTTATGAGTGAAGCTGTGTCATGTAGTCTCCAGTCATCTGTTAATCACGTTCAAAACATTTTAGCCAGAAGAATGACAAGTAGGCTAGAGACAGATGAATCAGTGATGAAGCTTAGGAAAAGTCTTCAAAGTCAGCAGGACCAAAGGATAATGAATTGAATTACTTTGTCCATTCCGATATCCAACCCCTGTTGGAAAATGTAAAAACCTAGAGATGTCATTCAAATCCTTAGCTATGAATACTCAAAGTATACATAGGCAGTTAATCCAGTATTGTGAGATAGGCCTGGATAGAGTAAATGACAGAAAATCCAGTTGAAGAAAGGAATGCTTCATGTGGGGACTGTGAATATTCAGGGCATACGCTTGGATTGCAGACCTTGAGCCTCCATGGATACAAAATCTCCCTATAAATGAGAGATTTCAGGTTGGTTTCTATCTGAAATACATTTAGTGACCATCAGCACGTGATGACAGCCATATCGTGCACAGACATTTAGGTGATAAGTGTCACAAAATAAACTCAGACGCTCATTTTGTTTTGGGCCTCCCCCTTATGGATCACGTGAAAGGAAGTTCACACTGCACAGAGTCTGCAAGAGTAACAACTTTGTGGAGGCCCTCAGGTATTTTTCAGGAAATACGTCAAAGGGGTGAAGGGCTTAAGCGCAGTAAACAAATAGTGTTGTTCATTCAATCACTGACACCAGCTGCAGTTGCACTTTCAGACACACTGCCTAAAAACAAAGGCACCTTTGCAGTGCATGTGAGGTCAATAACTGGTGCTTCTGAAGAGAAGGCTGTAGTGACGGAGCCACCCGGCCCGCACTATAATATGTTGCGAGCCTTCATGCATCCGGAGGGCAGGCTCGCCCAAAGGTATAAATAATAGGGCGCATGAGCGCTCATGTCTTGGCCCATACTATATCACCAAGTGTATGTCTCAGTCCTTTGATTCATTGCCCCTAGGCCTCACATGTCCTATGCCAGAGCCTCGAGGTGGCCTCAGACCCAAAGAAGGCTGCAGCCATGTGGTCTGCTCTGCGTCCCACATCGCCCACAGACAGCCACAGATTCCTGGGCATGGCCACATATTGTGGTCGCTTCATCCCAAACCTAGCGTCCCTCTCTGAACCTCTCCGAAAACTCACGAAGTCCAAAATACCCTGGGAGTGGACTACGAAGGAGGACGTGTCGTTTTATGCTGTCAGAGAAGCCTTCATGGACAAGACTGTCATGGCTTATTTACAACCCAGCAGACGCACTGAGGTGGTGGTGGACGCCAGTCCCGTGGGGCTGGGGGCCGTTCTCCTTCAAAAACATCAGCAAGGGAGTGGCAGCATTGTATCTAAAGAAACGGAGGGATGCAGTGACGGAGCCACCCGACACGCACTATGATATGTTGCGAGCACGCATGCACCCGGAGGGCTGGCTCGCCCGAAGGTATAAATAAAAGGGCGCATGACCGCTCCAGGTCTTGGCTCATACTATATCACCAAGTGTATGTCTCAGTCCTATGACTCATTGCCCATAAGCCTCACCAGTCCTTTGCCGGAGTCTCGAGACTCCCTGAGGCTCCACAAAGGTGTTAGGGCAATATTGCATTAAGGTCCATCTACCTGTGATTGCGTGGCACCCATCTAATATTCCTTGATTAACCCAGAAATATAAACGCCTCCTTTCTCCTTAAAGGGACTTGCCTGGGCAGCATGCTTCAAAGTACTCGGATTGCAAGATTCGCCACGATCCTGTTTGGATGAAAGGGACTCTCAGATATAAAATTATTGTTATTTTGTTAGCATTTAAACGAGGTCCTTTCATATGAAAATGTAATTATTTTTCTTTATGTCCACGCACGTGCGTTCACGGCCATTAGGCTCTATTCATAATCAAAGCAGTACTTTGAAGAGTTCTGGGGCATGTTTCCCGCCAACCTCCCCGGAAGTAAACACGCGCAGCACACATCAGAATATACAAGGGCCATTGAGCGACCTCCGCTTACACGGCTAACAACGTGCCCTGATAGCGTGTAGGCCGAGCGGGGTGATTGGCTGTTCTTTTCACTGTGGTGAAGAATTCGAGAGGAAGATCGCTCTATCCTCGTTCCACAAACTATTGAGTCTTGAACCCGGAGCAGCAGGTGCGCCCTCTTCTGTGAAGTATTTGCAATATTCTAAACTGTTTAAGGTCGGTGCTAAGGTTAAGGGGGTTAGTGCAACAGAAATGCTCGAAATCAGAGGAAAATCACACACATAACGAATCAGAGTACTCGAGCATCTGACAGATGGCAATTAGCATAATATTTGCATTCATAGAGTTATGGTTGTCAGAATGCCTGTAAAGCAGGACAGACTTAAACAGAGGTAAATATTCATGAGCCGTTTTTGCAGTCATGCATTCCACTTGTTTGCACAAACATTGATTTCGAATTTAAATGAGAATAATAGATGTACGCTGTCCCACCCCAAAAAACACACAAGATGCCATGTTATGTTATTTGTTCATGGATTAGGGCACAACCCGGCCCCGCAGCAACATCTCTGCTCTGTGCAGAGGCGCATCTGTAGTCAAATTTCGGGGGGGCTGGGGGTGGGAGAGGGGGAGGGGGAGGAAAATACCTCTTTCGGTAGGGGGTGGGGGGGGGGGGGGGGGAGGTGCCTAATTCTTCCGGCTGATTGAAGGTGCTGGGGCTCTTAGAAGGGGTGAAAAAACAACAAAGCCTCGTTAAAAAATAAATGGGGGCAGATTTACAATAACTGGCGCATCACTGCATATCAGCAGGGATGCGGCAGTTATTGTGCACCGCAGCTCCGCCACCCAGGATGCGCTGCATTTACAATGCGGCGCACCATAGGGCAAAAACGGCATAGATGCGTCACGCATCCGTGCCATAAAAGCGGCGCATTGCTGGAGTTGTATCGCAAGCGCGATGCAGCTCCACATTGCTGGAGTTGCGTCGCAAGCGCGATGCAGCTCCAGCAATGCTCTGGGCGGCCCTGTCTCCACAATGCTGCGTCAATCCTTACGCCTGCTTCAAGCAGGTGCAGGGTTTTGATGCAGCATGGGCCCTAAAGTGAAAATTTCACTCAGCCACTTTTGGGAGGCGTTCCTGAGCCGGAACGCCCCCCCCCCCGCGATGGAACGCCCCCCCCTGCGATAGAGCACCTCCTTCTGGCGCAGGGCTTTACAATGTGAAGCATCAGGGGGATACGTCACATTGTAAATACCCCGCACCATGGCGCATCTTTTGCGCTGCCGCTGCGCCACAAAAGTGACGCATCAGCGGCGTAAAAGAGGCGCAGGGGGCTTGTAAATCTGCCCCATGGTCTTTTAAATACCTGTGAAGTACTCGGGTGCGGTTCTAGTAAGAAGGACGCCAGACTACAACAGCTCATAAACTGTGTGTGCGTACCGGGGAATCTGTTTCGAGCCGGGCTGACACAAATGACGGGGGTGGGGGGGCTGAAGCCCTTTGAGCCCAATGATGAACAAGGAGAGTCTGT
Source organism: Lissotriton vulgaris (assembly GCF_964263255.1). NCBI lineage: Eukaryota > Metazoa > Chordata > Amphibia > Caudata > Salamandridae > Lissotriton > Lissotriton vulgaris. Next base: position 334,955,313 of record NC_141685.1, read on the forward strand.
TCCAGTGATACGGGCTGAAATAAGAGAAGGTTCGGCCACCATGTTCAGCTATGCGAATGCATCGTGGACGAAGAAGGAGTTGATTCGTAGGTCTTAGATTCCAGTTTGGGAGATACATAGTGAGTCTATTCTGTAAATATTTTGGACCTGAGCCTGACAAAGATTTGTAGGTCAGGCAGAGCAGTTGGAACAGAGCTCTCTTTCGGATAAGCAGCCAATGTAGGGCTCTTCTATTAGGGGCTGACGGTATCTGTGGGGGCAAGATATTGATCATGCAGTCAGTGGTGTTTTGGACAAACTGCATTTTAGATGGAAGGGATTTGTTTGTGGCAAGAGTTAGGACATTGCAATAATTAAGACAGCTGATGATTAATGCCTGGGTGGGTGTCTTCTGTGAGCTCAAGGAAAGCCTCCGGAAGATTTTCTTAAATATGAGCATTTTACCAAGGTAGGTCCCCCATATGGAGGTGATATAGTCTTTCATAGATAATTTGTTGTCTAAGAGTAAACCCAGGTTCCAGTCAGTTTTACCAGGCACTGGGGCGGGTCCAAGTTCAACCAGTCACCATACAACCGCAAAATGAAGCTGAGCTTTGCCAAACAGAAGGATCTTTGCCCCTATACTGTTAGAGAGACATTGTGCGACATCTAGGTGGCAATTTTTCTCATGCAATCGATAAATTGCTCTTTGACATTCTCAATTTCCTGCCCAAACGAGCTGACCAGCTGAGTGTTGTCTACTTAGGAAAGAGTTTCAAACCCGCAGGACATAACCAGTTGAGCTAGGGGTGCCATGTAGATGTTGAAAATCGGAGGGCTCCAGGAAGAATCCTGCGGTACCCCTTTGTTTAAGAGGATGGTGTTAGAGTGATAGGTGCTCTCTTTGGGAAACTCTTTGGGTCCTGTCCTTGAGGAAAATCTTTGGCTATTCAAGGGCAGAGCCCTGAATGCCACACTGATGGAGACGCTGAATCAGGGTGGAGTGTGAGATGGTATCAAAAGCGGCCAACAGGTCCAGCAGGACCAGCATTGGGGGGTTTCCGGCATCCAGGGATAATCTAATGGAATCTACTACTGCAAGTAGGGTGGTTTTAATGCTGTGGGAAGGTCTAAAGCCCGATTGAAAAGCTTCCAACAAACCATTGTTCTCCAGATAGGAGGAGAGCTGTTTGTTGACATGGGTCTCCAGAATTTTCCCAGTATAGTCATGATCCTACATGGTGCCTATGGTGCATTGTGCCCAATTGACATGCTTTTATATTTAATTGCCATAAAGTATACAAAAAGTGATGGCTGGAATGCTTGAATTAATGTCATCCACTGGTAATTACTTAGGCTGCATCCCAATCCATTATTATTTTGCACACCATGTCACATCAGTTTGGACCCAGGTATATGCAAATCAGTTTTGACCCTACTCCAGTCAGTACACTCCAGCCTGAACCTCCAAGCCAAGTCCTCCCTGAACTAGAATACCAGCAAACTAAGACCAGTTTCGCAGTAGTTATGGGCTCCTCGGCCAGTACAGCTTATTTCCAGTGACACAAGGAATATGGGACCAATGTCTGGGCATTCCCGTCCCACTTAGGGCGACACACTAAACTACACAAAAAAGTGATGGATGGAATGCTTGAATTAATATCAGACACTGGTAATTTCCAAATCCATCACTATTTTGAACACCATGTCCCCTTAGTTTCGACCCAGCTATATGCAAATCAGCCTTGACCCTGCTCTAATCGGAACATTCCATTCCGAACTACCAAACCAGGTCCTCCCTGAACCCTTGAAACTGTTTTGTTTTTTGCAAACCTCTTGCATCTTAGGATCAGTTGTATAAGCTTAAAAGAAACTAGCTTAAACTGGAAGTAGAAGACCTCTTCAAAGCTCTATGGTACCTATTAAAGAGTATTAAATATCAACGGACCACTAAATTGCAGTAACAATTTTGTGACTGCAGTAATATCTTGGGACCTAATAATGGAGGTAAAGATGTTGTTTTTTGTGTTTTTTCAACATTAGAATATATTTCAATAAAATATTGTGCTGTTTAATAAAGTTACCATTACAATTTCAATACTCAAGAAAGAGCATCAAATATATATATAAATTCCACAATAAAAAAGGAAGATCCCTTTGATGTCTGCTTCATGTTCTGTTCTTCATTTTGCATAAAGTCATGTCATCAATATCATCCAACTTCAAAACAATTAATGATGTACACATCCAATGCGTTTTGTCCCCTCTGGGACATTATCAGGGCTGTAAAGTAAACTACACAAGATAAAAATCCAGTACACAATACAAAATCTAAAAAATATATAAACTAACAGTGTGAAAACAGTACTACCAGAACAATTATTCAGGCAACCTGCCTATTTGACATTCTAAATACATAGAAGGAGAAATCTCGTCACCTAATGTCCTGTATTCTGATTGATATGAATTAGAAAAGACAATAATTCATGTATATTACTTCATGAAAATGATAATGAAACACATGTCCTCTTGATGGCAGATCTGAAATCCTCCAAATATTCATGCATGTAGCAAGTTCCCTCGGTGTGGCCTAATTATTCGTACTACTTAGTAAATTACCTGAATCAATTGAGTATTAAATCACTCAAATTTGTGGTTCCTTTAGAAACTAAATCACAACCACCCTCAATACTAATGAGATGTTATTAGATTTCTTCTTCTTTCTTAACTTTCTTAAAAAAAAGAAATGTTATCTAACTAATGACTAAAATTTTAACTTCTCACCTTAAATCTGTAAAATTCCTTATATCCTCATCTTATTCTTGAGCAAACAACCCGTATCGCAGTGCTTCCACCGTATTGCCTAAGGCTTTAAATATATCCTTCAGTGAACAATGAGTGGAATCAAATGCCATAGTGGATTCCCTTTTAATTTTCATCACTCTTTCTTAAGATCAGTTGTGAAATCCTTATCAGAGCTGCCGTTCTGATCACGATTTCAGAACTGAACTTGATAATCTTCAGAATAGATTATTGGACAGGGGATACAATCAAAGGGATTTGGAGAAACCAGAGAAAGAGTGATGAAAGTAAAAAGGGAATCCACTTTGGTTTAGAAGGAAAAGATACAGTCTAAAGAAAGAGTGGCATTTGTTACCACTCATTGTTCACAGAAGGATAACATATTTAAAGCCTTAGGCAAACATTGGAATTTACTAAAGGGCGTGCCAGGTTTGTTAGATCTGGTAGGGGACAGACCAGGGGTGATCTACAAAAGAAGTTCTACTATTAAGAAAATGGTAACTAAGAATTATGTTCAACCATTGATTACAGCGGATTCTAATTGGCTGCCACAACCGCCGATAGGCTTTTATGTTTGTGGATCATGTAATGTTTGTATACTGGGCTTGAATAAAACAAACAATTTCATGTATAATACGCAGAACCGCTATTTAATCAAGGAATTCATCAATTGTAACAGCATTGATGTAATTTATGTAATTATTTGTGCTTGCAAAACAATTTACATTGACAGTACTAAAAGGAATTTGAAAACAATAATCCAGGAGCATAGACGCTCCATATTAAATCAGGATATTAGATCACCACTGTACCAATATATTAAGGAACATCATAACATGCAGAATGATTTCACGTTTCATGGTATTCATAAGGTAATTCCCAGTATTAGAGGAGGAGATTGGGAATTGAGAATTAGAAAGGAAGAAGCCAGATGGATCAGTAAATGCAGAGCGGTTTCCTTAGGGCTGAATACCGATACGGAAACCCATCATTTCTTAGTATGATAAGTGAATAGGGTTGGATTGTTAGACATAGGTGAGGTTTTATTTTCTTTGTAATTTCTGTTATTCACCAGAAATCATTTTATGGCATTATGTAGTATGGATTTGCAGCTGAATGAATGTTAGGTAGACAGACTATTTAGTTTTATATGTAAATGTGCCCTCTGGGATTTAGTTACTTGAATGAATTATAATTTCAAGTGCTAGGTAGCTGTTATTGGAACTCGATTGTAAATAGTGCACTAAACTATTTTTCTCTTATTAGATACTATATATATAATATAGAGTAAGGTTATGTTCAATCGTTGGTGTTCCGAAGGGAATATTAACAAGGGATCTACAGTTAGTTGTTTGGGTTGGTTTCAGCAACCTATAAGGGTATTGATATCAGCAAACTTAAGGGATTTGCATTATTTTAAGAAAATAGACAGTGACCCGATAGACACCGCATTGAAATAGGGTGCAAGAATTGTGATATAACAATAAAAATAAGCAATGCACGGAAATTAGGTGGGCCCATAGGTAAATGGTTCTATAGTGCTAATAAATTACACTAGCAGACTGGTTGAGGACGAAACGGTTAATTAATATTCACACGCCGGTGTTCCGTATACTGTCCAAGGATTGGTAGAATTCCAGTCAGGTATCCGATGATTGGATAACGGACATGTTTTTAGTATTTCTGGTTGAAACACATTAGAGTGCTAGAAAATACGGAAACAGTTAGGTTTTGGTTGTACAAGGGATATAAAGACCTGGTTCTCTGCGAGCCCATTCTTAGCAGTTTGAATTGGTTAGCATTGGCAAGTGCACTACCGAGAAATCAGTAATACGATTCGAGTGATAGTTGAGGAATTTCAGATACCGGCTTTGTGATTGGCAACTTAATACCGTTAGACAGCATGTGATTAGAGGAGTTCCTCGTGCGGATATTTTCCATTGAAAGCTCAGTGCTGATAGCAGGGAACGGAACACCGGACCGGAGATGACACACTTGTAGAATATGAACAAGGTGGTTTGTGATTGGTGGATACTAAATATCAGGTGGTTTTTCACACGTAATGTTTTTCCAGATTGCTGGATTTTTTCCACATCGATACATAGTCAAGTCAAGTCAAGTCAAGAGATTTATATAGCGCGCTACATACCCAGAGGGTCTCAAGGCGCTTGAAGAAGGGTGGGGAATTACTTGTCGAATATCCACGTTTTAAGTTGCTTTCTGAATGCTAGGTGGTTCTGAGTAAGGCGAAGGTGAGTGGGAAGTGAGTTCCAGGTTTTAGCTGCCAGGTAGGAGAAGGATCTACCTCCCATGGTGGTTTTGTTGATGCGAGGTATAGTGGCAAGGGCTTGGTTGGAGGATCGTAGCTGGCGGGAGGGGGTGTAGAAGGACAGTCGTGTGTTGAGGCATTCGGGTCCAAGTTCGTAAAGTGCTTTGTGTGCGTGGGTCAGGAGGCGGAAAGTAATCCTCTTATTGACGGGGAGCCAGTGGAGGTTTTTCAGGTGACCAGAGATGTGTTCTTTACGTGGGATGCCTAATATGAGCCTGGCTGAAGCGTTCTGGATGCGTTGGAGTTTTTTCTGGAGTTTTGCGGTGGTACCGGCGTATAGGGTGTTTCCGTAATCCAGGCGGCTCGTGACCAGTGCGCGGGTGACCGTTTTTCTAGTTTCGGTGGGGATCCAGCGAAATGTTTTTTTGAGCATGCGAAGAATGTTGAAGCAAGATGAAGAAACGGCATTGACTTGTCTGTTCATCGAGAGTGAGGAATCCAGGATGACGCCCAGGTTCCGTGCGTGGTCCGTCGGGATGGGTGCTTTTCCAAGGGCCTCTGGCCACCAAGAGTCATCCCAGGCGGAGGGGGAGGTGCCTAGGATGAGGACTTCTGTTTTATCTGAGTTCAGTTTCAGACGGCTGTGCTTCATCCATTCGGCTACTTCTTTCATTCCTTCATGTAGGTTGGTTTTGGCAGTGTTAGGGTCTCTGGTGAGTGATAGGATCAGTTGAGTGTCATTGGCGTAGGAGATGATGTTGAGGTTGTGTTGGCGTGCGATGACCGTGAGGGGGCTCATGTATACGTTGAAGAGGGTGGGGCTGAGTGAGGATCCTTGTGGTACGCCGCAGATGACTTCAGTGGCCTCTGACTTGAATGGTGGAAGGCGGACTCTCTGGGTTCTTCCGGTGAGGAACGAGGTGATCCATTCCAGTGCTTTTCCTTGGATTCCGACGTTTCTGAGGCGCTGTAAAAGGGTGCTATGACAGACTGTGTCGAAGGCTGCGGAGAGGTCGAGGAGGATGAGGGCGACTGTGTCTCCATTGTCCAGTAGAGTTCGAATGTCGTCTGTTGCTGCGATGAGGGCGGTTTCAGTGCTGTGTTTGGCTCGGAAGCCGGACTGTGTGGAGTCGAGAGATTTGTTGGTTTCGAGGAAGGCGGCGAGCTGGTTGTTGACCGCTTTCTCGATGACTTTGGCCGGGAATGGAAGGAGTGAGATAGGGCGGTAGTTTTTAAGTTCGGTGGGGTCAGCTGTGGGTTTCTTCAGAAGGGCGCTGAGTTCGGCATGTTTCCAACTTTCCGGGAAGGTGGCGGAGTTGAGGGAGCAGTTGATGACGTCTCGGAGGTGCGGTGCTATAATGGGGTCTGCTTTGTTAAAGATGTGGTGAGGGCAAGGGTCTGTGGGGGATCCTGAGTGGATAGAGTTCATCAGACGGATGGTGTCCTCAGTGGAGATTGGGTTCCAGTCATTGAGGATGTTCAAGGGGGGTGGGGGTCCTGCAGAGGGTTGGGTGGGTTGGTCTTCGGGTCGGTTGTCGAAGCTGTTGTGGATGTCTGCAATTTTGTTGTGGAAGAATGAGGCTAGGGAGTCGCAGAGGGCTTGAGAGGGGGTGATGTCGTTGGAGTTGGCTGAGGGGTTGGTAAATTCCTTGACGATGTTGAATAATTCCTTGCTGTTGTGGGCGTTGCTATCTAGTCGGTCCTTGAAAGCGGCTTTCTTGGCATTCCGGATCAGTTGGTGGTGTATGCGGGTGGCGTTTTTGAAGGCGTCCTTGGTGCTGGTGTTTGGGTCTTTTTTCCAGGCCTTCTCAAGGGAGCGACAGAGTTTCTTGGATTTTTTAAGATCATCGTTGAACCAGGAGGCCTTCTTGCTGCCTAGTTTGATTTGTCGTTTTTTCAGTGGTGCTAGGATGTCGGCGCTGTTGGATAACCATTGGGTGAGGTTAGTGGCTGCTTGGTAGGTTGTCCAGAAGGGTGGTGGTGTTGCGGTCGTTGTTCTTTTCAAGGTGAAAGTTGAGGTCTCCCAAAAGGATGTAATCCTCGGAGGGGAGCGCGTGTGGAGTGATGAAGTCCGTGATGTCTTCACTAAATTGTGCGCGGGGTCCTGGTGGCCTGTAGAGGAGGGTGCCTCTGAGTGTGGTCTTGGGGTCGATGTGGATCTGGAAGTGAAGGTGTTCAGTGTTGGCGAGATTGACGTCTGAGCTGGTTGAGATGCGGATGGATTTCTTATGGACGATAGCGATGCCGCCTCCTGTTTGGCCGGTACGGTCCTTGCGAAGGATCTTATAGCCTTGCGGGATGGCAATAGTGATGTCTGGGGCTGATGTGGCGTTCATCCATGTTTCTGTTAGGAAGGCGACGTCCGGAGAGATGGTGTCTAGTAGATTCCAGAGGCCGATGGCGTGCCTGTGGATCGAGCGGGTGTTGAGCAGGATGCATAGTAGATGGTTGGGGTCGGATATCTGTTGTGTGATCGTAGATGAGGAGTTGTTCTTGGTGCCGTTGAACTTGCAGGAGTTGCAGGAGAAGGGTCCATGGGTGTGTCCAGGAGCGGCTAGGACGCAGTTTGGGGAACGGCCGGGGTTAAGGGCTAGGAGGGTGGTGGCATCGTAAGTAATGCGGGAGGGGCGGGCATTACGAGGACCAGGGGGTCTGGCGCTGGGCGCGGTCCAGGCGCGGACGGGCGTAGACGGGCTTACCTTTGGCGCACCTTCGACGTGGCCGTAGCGCGTGGGGACATTGGCCATAAATGGATGGTGGAGGGGGCGGAGCGTGGGAGGGTCAGCCGGGAGGCAGGAGCGAGGTGGGGGAAGGGCCAGGGGATGATAAACAAAATGGCAGAAACAACAACAGGGCAGCAATAACAACAAGGTATGCAGCAGACTAAACGGACGCACTTTCAATAATCTTATCTCTTATGCAAACACAGCCAGGATGTGCGCGCTAGCAATGATAATACAGCCGATTTCAATTGTTACCCCAGAGCACACAATTGCTCCTAGAAGAGTAATACTTTTGCATACAAGCGCTACGATCCTAAATGCGGAGACAAGCGCTACAATACCAAAATGCGGAGACAAGCGCTACAATATCAGCGTGGTGGTGAAAGGGCAGCAGAGTCAGGCGCTACAATACCAAGTCTGTGCAGGAGGAGGCAAGGGGAGCAGCCGTTCGTATCCAGGACAGGACGGTCACAGCTCCAAGGAGGGTGCGAGGACGGCTAGTGGTTTCCGTAGATTTCCGGGCTGTCGGAGGGCAGACCAGGGGGTGAACACCAATTACGCATGGTAATATTTTGATTTTAAATGCATGCACCTGATTGTGGGTAATTCGCAATTTAAATATGGAGTTTGGCGGGTTCTTTGGCTCCTTTCGGATTTATCGGGCCGGACTGAGGATGTTTGGATCTACTGGGAGGACAACTACTGTTACTATATGAGGTACGCAATCAGGGATGATTTGGCAGCTTAATACTATATAATTAGAGGAGTCTGATGTGATACTAGTAACTATATTTTGGTAAGGGGCTATTACTAAAAATTGGTTTGTAAACATTTTTTCAACATAGAAATTGATACTAAAAAAGACAAAGTACTTTAAGCTGAAGGGAATTGTTTTTCTGAAAACGGTTCATTTCGGAAATTAAGATTTTGATTAGAGGTGAGAACAGTGTGGCTTAGACAATGAGATATGATGTTATTGGCGTTAAAGGTAAAAATTCTTTTGAAGGAACCATTTGGACAAAGTCTAGTTTGTTTATTTGTGTTATAACGATTTTTGACCGATTTGTATAGGGTGAAAGCAATGCGATACGGGTTATTCGCTCAAGAATAGGATGAGGATATAAGGAATTTTACAGATTTAAGGTGAGAAGTTCAAATTTCAGTCATTAGTTAGATAACAATTCTTTAGTTCTCAGCCTTCGATGGCTGCGCTTGCGCAGTCTCGCTGGGGAAACTTAGTGAGTTAGAGAGAACATCACTAGCGAGGTTAAGTGTCGCCCCTCTTCTCCATTGGCTGGCCTCCTAAATGGTGGCCAGCCATTGGAGAAGAGGTCATAGTGACGTTCTTCTTTCTGTTTAAGCCCCGTCATTTTCAGATTTTCTTACTGCTGGTGTAAAAGGTTTCTTATCTTCTTTATGGGTACAGATGGCCCCATAAAGAGGATAAGGAACCTTTTATCCCCGCAGGAAGTCGGGGCCGCCCAGTCTGAAAAGGACGGGGCTTAGAGACAAATGGCGAGCGCTTGTTTTTTTAACCTGTGCCTCATTTTACATGAAGATACCTGAAGGTGAAATAATGAAAAAGCAACAGAATGTATTTATTTTCTTAACCACGCCGTTGAACCCAATCACATCTGCACACACCCACTGGTCTAGCATTCCAATTAATTACATGGATATGTACATTGTTAAACAGTAAAGAGAGGTCACTTCCGTGCATCTCTGCTCATCCAATCATTGGCCCCTTTCAGAGTGAATGAAGGTGTCCCCTCCTTGGCAGGACGGACCACAGTTGTCCTTGCAAATCCACTGATTTCTCGGAGACCCACAGAAGGCAGAGCCTGGGCCCTTCCTGGCTCGAGGGAGGTGGGGCTGGTATCATGGCTGTTAAACGGTGTGCAACGGTTACCACGCATTTTTTACAACGCGGTACCGTTAGCACGCTAGTTTTACCACGCAGGTCGTTACAACGAAATGCGCTGGGGGGGCGCTCCAGGATAGTAAATACTTTAATTTACTATCCAACTCCTTTCCCTAGAGTCCACGGGGACTGTAGTTGGAATAGTAAATTAAATAATTTACTATCCAGCGCCCCTCCACACAAGTCGTTGTAACGACTTGCGTGGTAAAAGTAGCGTGGTAACGGTACCGTGGTAACGGTACGCGTGGTACCGTCATATATCCCTGTTAAACGGACCCCTCCCTGATGGACTCATGGGCGAGATCTGTGAGCGCCGGTCGGGGACGGGGCGGTGGCCTCTCCGCTCCCTCCCATCCCAGACAGATGGCTTTTACAAGGCCCTGGCGGGGCTGAGGGCGGGTTGGGGCTGTCAGAGCCCTTGCCGCTGTCCTGGATACAGGGGTGACTGCAGCCAGCTGCTTCCTGTGAGCAAACACTCACTCACTGGGAGAAGGAGTGAGAGCAGGCAGCCAGCCGGAGAAGAGAGAGGCTGTGGCTCGTGACCAGGAGTGAGACTGATGCTGGCAGAGATGCAGGTAGTGGGTGCAGCGGAGCCCGAGACAGACACGAGACAGACAGACGGACACAGCGTGGAACGCTGCAAGAGCAAAGCAAGGCCCCAAAAATAGCCACTCCATCCATGCACGGCAGCCCGTCACACTGTGCACCCACAGACAGTGAGTGTGTACTGCACTGTGGTGCTGTGTCTTAGGGCCCGATGTAGGTAAACGCGATTTTCCGATTTCAAAATACCGAGGCGGGCCGAATCGGTATTCTGAAATCGGAAAACGAGATGTAGGAAAAAAATACCGATTGAATACCGATTCGGTCGGCATCGGTAATGAGATTCGGTACGTTCCGATTCAGCTCGGTCCGAATCGGAAATTACCGAATCGGCCAACAACGAATCGGAAAACACCGAATCGGCTACCACCGATTCGGATATTTCCGATTCGGCGAATACCGATTCGGTAAAAGCCGATTCGGTAAAAACCGATTCGGCAATCATAGACCCATGGCGAAAAAGCCCATAGGAATGCATTGCATGAACCGATTCGGCTTTTACCGAATCGGATAATACCGAATCGGATTTTACCGATTCGGATATTACCGATTCGGTAAAAGCCGATTCGGCAATAGGCGATTCAGCCAATGAGGTGGCTCCCCCTCCCGCACCCAAACAGGGAGTGGCAACCCTGGCAGGTGCAGCCAATTAAGAAGTTTCTAGAAGTTTCTGGAAAGCCTGCCTGAGCCCAACACACACAGTTAGCAGCAGTGGGAGAAGGAGGTTTCAAACTGAGCAGGAGAAAATGGCAGATCAGGCAGGAAGCCAGAAGTCCTCCCAAAAGAGGAAGCCCAAGTTCACCACCACCGAACTTCAGGTGCTGGTTGAGGAGGTGGTGAGGGTGCACCGCCAGCTCTTTGGCAAGCTGTCCCTCAACGTGCCAGACAGCACCAAGAGGAGATTGTGGGCTGACATCGCCCAGAAGGTCAATGCTGCTGGTGTCACCCCCAGGTCCATTGAGGAACTGAAGAAAAGGTTTTACGACCTCCGCAGCCTCACCAAGAGGAAGCTGGCTGACCTTCAAAGGCAGGCTGGACACACCGGAGGAGGCAAGAACCCGGCGCCACCCCTCACCGAGCTGGAGGAAATTGTCTCCAGCACCATCGAGAGGGAGAGCATAGTAGGAATCGGGACCCTGGACAGCACTGCGAGAGCCACAGCTACAGGTAAGAAGCATGCGCATCATGACACACCCTACCAGACACCTCCCCATTAGACACAATGCATAGGCAAACACCAGCACTGTACTGTCACCAACATACAAGAGACAAGCATCATGGTACATGTAGTCAGCAGAAGTTAGCCAAATATGTCAGTGCAGAATCACAAGACAGGAAACAGTGTGACACAGTGTAAGGAGATGCAAGGACATGTGGAATGCCATAATTGTACTGACTGTAATACATCGGCACTCAGTTTACAAATGCTTCTTTGTACCTAGGGGCACCATCAGGCGGCACCACTGTGACAGCAGAGGGAGCATCAACGTCACACACTGCAGTCGCAGGGCCAAGCAACAGCCAGGCTGGCCAGGAGGAGGAGGATGAGGATGAGGAAGGAGACACCCCAGGGCTTGGAATGGAGGGAGTCCTGGTGATTGATTTCCAACCAGTGCACTCCCCAGTACTGTCCAGCACACCCCCCTTGCAATTTTCACCCGAAAACTCCCCTACAAGGCAGATCATTCCGCCTACACCAGCTCCTGCCACAATCGTGGCCTTGCCACCTGTCCAACCAGTCCTGGGAGCAGGGGCTCAGGGACCTGCCAGCACCACACCCCCACCAGTGGCACCCCAGCCCAGTCAGCAGGCCGGAAGCAGCAGTGCCCAACGCCGTGCCACCACCACCACCACTGCTGCACCAGCACGGGAGGGCAGTGTGTTCCTGGGCCTGGAGGGCCAAATGGTCAAAATCCAGCGCCAACAGGCCAGATCCACCATGGCCTGCCAACGCCAGCTCCTGCAGCACAACATGCAGATGGGGGAGTTGGTGAAGGGTTTCCAGGCTGTTGTGGACAGCAACAAGGAGGTGGCAGCAGGGTTGGGCAGGCTGACCACTGCCATCACCCACTCATCTGCCAGGCAGGAGGAGCATGAGGTTGCGCGCAGGAGGGATGCCCGGGTGCTCAACCGGGCCATGGCCCGCCTTGCAGCGGCGACCGCACAGCTGTGCCATCGAAGCTCAAATCAGGAATCCGTGCTCAGTCAGCACACGGCTGAGCTCACCAGGGGGATGGCCAGGATCACCACGGCCATGGAGGCCATGTTAATATCAAACGCCGCCTCCAATCCTGCCCTGGACCTGGGTGATGCTGGAGACAGCAGCAGCCGCAGCAGCCCGGCCAGCGCTGCATCTGAACCGCGGAGGAGCACCAGGCGATCCGCTGATGCTGCTGGCCATTCGGAGGGGGCCGAGGGACACCCCAGTGGGTCTGCCAAGCGGGCCAAAAAATAGCCTGACAAGGGGGGATGAGCAAACCAGTACCCTGGACTTTATTTGTTTTTACAGACTCCATTTTTTGATGCACTTCAGTGCTGTAACTGTGGTGCATCACTATTAAAAATTATATTTTCCAAGCAACATTTAGCTGTCTTTGCATCTGTACTCAGTCAGAAATAGTTCTCAGTGATCTCCTCACGTCTGTATCTGCCATCACATGGCGTACACACCCCAGCTGGCTGTGTCAGTGGCACAGCTTCGTCGTCGTCATAGTCCTCGTAGTCAGACAACTCCACCTCAGTGCCCTTCTTGACCGCAAGGTTGTGTAACATTGCACATACAGCTATGATCTTGCAGCAGGTGATGGGGGTATACTGCCTTGCACCTCCACTCTTGTGCAGGCATCTGAATCTACTTTTCCAGATGCCAAAGGTCCGTTCAACAACATTCCTGGTGCGTATGTGGGCCCGGTTATACCTCCTTTGGCTGGGTGTGGAGGGGTTGAGGTAGGGGGTGAGTATGAATGAGCGGAGGGCATATGCACTGTCGCCTGGAAGAGAAAGGGGTCACATTAGACACATGCATACATGTATTACACCTACCTACTATGTGTTATGGGGGTCTGATGATGTGGCTCACCTAGGAGGTATCCTTCTCCAAAATCGCCAGCCATCAGCCGTGCATATATGCCGCTCTGTTGGAATATATAGGAGTCATGGGTACTTCCTGGAAATTTTGCTACCAGGTCTGTGATGGTGCACTTGGCATTGCAGATCACCTGCACGTTGATGGTGTGTGTAGATTTCCGATTGCGGTATATGTATTCGGTGTCCGCTGGTGGGCAAATCGGAATATGCGTGCCATCTATGCAACCGATGATTTGGGGAAAGTGTGCCATCTGGTAGAAGTCCGCTTTGGTTTGTAGCAGTTCTGCGTGGGTTGCAGGGAATGAGATGTATTGGTCCATCCTGTCTATCATGGCGTCAAGGAATATGTGGAAGAACCTTGACAGGCTGCTCTGGCTCACCCCTCCTGCTGCTGCTACTCCACTTTGATAGCTGCCAGACGCTACCAGGTGTAGGCTGCATAGCACCTGGACGTGCGCAGGGATGGCGTGTGCCCTTGGGGTGTGGTGGTCCAAGTATGGCTTAAGGTCCCTGATGAGCTCAAGTATGGTGTCAGAGTCCAGCCTGTATCTCTGTAGGATCTCAGCCTCAGTGAGCATGAACAGGGTTATCCTCTGTCTGTAGACCTGTTCATTTCTTAGCCATTCCCTCTGTCCTTCCTGCTGTAGCCGTAGCCGCCTCGCAATGACATAGAAAGCTGCCATCCTGCAAGTTGCAATGCATTTTGGGACTGTTTATATGGGTTGGAGTTGGTTACCACCTGATTGCAATCCATGGTAAATACCGAGTGAATTCTACCGATTTTGAGCCGATTTCGGTGTTTCTGTGCCTCCCTACATCTCCCCAACTGTCGGAATCGGGGAATTTCCCGATCGGAGATTCATACGAATCGGCATGTTTTCCGATTCGGATCATGTCCGATTCGGTATTTCTTCCGATTCGGTACATGGACCGAATCGGTGATTTTCTGATTCGGTGTCACTTACGATTCGGTTCTTGGACCGAATCGGTGATTTTCCGAATCGGTGTCACTAACGAATCGGTACAAGGACCGAATCGGTGATTTTCCGAATCGGTGTCACTAACGAATCGGTACAAGGACCGAATCGGTGATTTTCCGATTCGGTGTCACTAACGAATCGGTACAAGGACCGATTCGGTCTTTGTAACCGATTCGGTGTTTTTCCGAATCGTTACATATCCGATTTTCGGTATGTACGTATCGGATTCTTTCCCATTCGGTACTCATTCCGAATCGGTTTTCTATCCGATTCGTTCTGTGTTTGGTTCCCTACATCTCGATGGCTGTTTACCGATCGGTAAGGGCCAAAAATCGGTATTTTCGGCCAATACCGATCGGTAAAGCCCTACCTACATCGGGCCCTAAGTGCACAAGTCCTCCTTAAATTCCCATTGGTGCAGTAGGTGCAGTGGCACCGTGGTCCAGTCAGAGACCTACGGGGCCTCACTCCAACCTGATTATTGTTGCATTTCATAACTCGAACAGCATTTCTTCCTTTGGCAAGGGCTCATAACACTGTCCACACTACTGCTGTTTCACTTGAAATCCGCCGTTTCATTTGACTGTAGTTGTTATCTCTCTGATGGATTTATGGCACTTGTCACCCCCCTGGTTGCGTTTTGCACTTCTTTTATTCCCTTGTAGGCGGGGGTGTTTTCTGACCCATAGACGTTTGTGTTTCTTTTAGGACAGCCTAGCATCTTTGGAAATGTTGATTATATATTTTGTTAAATCTAGATTTTGACAAAGATTGAGTGAGTTTGCCGGCTGCAGGGTTTACTTTCGTGCACAGGCGTGTGCCGGTCTTGTTGTCACTGCTCTCGTTGTGACGTGTGTTAGCTGCATATATGTGCTGGGGGTGGGGGGCTCCACAGCGGGGTGCTAGCAGTGAATAAAGGGACACGCACTCCTCATGGTAATGTTAAAATCAGGTTCTTAAGTGACACTTCTAGAAGCCCGCTTAATGGACCTAGTGTGTTACCGACTTGGAGGGATGAAAGTTTCTGACAGTTCCACCTGATTGAGATGTTGATGTCTGGCTGATTGGTGGTACAGACAATCCTTGCAGTGCAGTGGTGTTCAAAGCGCTTCACACGATGGAGCTGTGTCTGGGAGCTGGATATATGAATACTATGTTCCAATTAATAACAATGTTGCTAGTATAGATCTCATTGGTAGGAGTAGTAGCGAGGGGGTGGTTTTAATTTTGTTGCATAATTACTGGTCGTAGTAGTTGTGTAGGT
Source organism: Lissotriton vulgaris (assembly GCF_964263255.1). Lineage (NCBI taxonomy): Eukaryota > Metazoa > Chordata > Amphibia > Caudata > Salamandridae > Lissotriton > Lissotriton vulgaris. The sequence goes on from NC_141685.1 coordinate 334,970,941, forward strand.
GTTATTATCATCATTAGAATGAGTTTGCATAACATTAGTATTTCTCTTGCGCCTACAGCCGAGCTTAAATAATCCCTGTTTCCAAAAATAGACCGCAGTGTGGGGTGATGCGGGATAGTTGTAAAGTTGTTGCCCCTAGTCTGCTATACGTCAGTATTAATCCCCGCTTCTCTTCTTCAACCAGTGATGTGATCTTGGGCAAATCACCTGTTCTTTGGCTCTCTTGCCTGCCTTCATTTGAGACATTAGTTACCGGCGCAGGACAAGTCCCAAAAATGTCACTAGAGTTGCTAGAGGCTTTGCAGAATTTCCAAATATTTGCGTGTTTTGAGAGCGTCTCGGCGGTCCTAGCGCTTGTTTGCAGTGAGGCGCGGATGGACGGGCGGTCATTGCTGCCCCTCCATGGAATGTGTTCCTAAGTAAAGATATTCTGAGGTGCAGGGACTCTGGAAAGGGACCCTTATAATGTCAGCCGGTTATGCTTTGGTTTAGAATGCAATGATTTTGTTTTTGCTGTCTTATAACATGTGTTCAGTTGTGCTGTTATGTCACCCTGTTATGCTATGCTATACTATTTTGTATACTGCTGTGATGTTATGTGCTATGATGGTGTGTCATTTGTTATGGTGTAGTGTAGTTCCTATATTCCCAATAGGCTCTGCGCATTGGAATAATATTATATACTGTAGTTTAGAGGTAGGACTGAGGTCGACTAGGTCTCTAACGAATATATTAAACTTAATAGTGAGTGCCAGCTAGCTCAGAGGTCACTAAAAAAGTTCTCGAATAAACAAGAAGGGATTAGTTTCTGACAACCACATAAACATGACAACTTTGTATCCCAAGAGTAAGAAATCAATCTCTAGAGTCCCGGAAACAATAGATAGCTATTTTACTCAGTCAATCGTGCATGCTTCGTTTCACCAGAGGTGCTGAGAAAATAGAGAGACAGGTGTTTTCAATAAAAAGTATTTATTGAACAGTCTTCTTTCTCAAGCATAAGAAATGTACTGCTACAATAGTAATACTGTATTATAAAGTACAAGGCATATAATACGAACAGTATTATGAAGTAGTACTGTAAAAGCATGATATGGTTTCTAAGCCATAAGTTGCCTAAAATGTATTAAATACATACAGTGATAAAATAATGACTAAAAGTACTCAACTGGTGTTTCTAAAATACGCCTACCCCGGTGTGCCTAACCTAAGTCTGGTACAAGGGAAGAAGTAAGTGAGGAGTAGCTTAAGTTTAGTAGTTCTCTGCCAGGAATCTATTCCAAGAATTCTCTAAAGGGTCTAATAAGCTCCGTACCTTGGTTTTAGAATGAAGGAGGTCTTGTATCTCTCTCTCAGGACTCGATTTTCCAGATACCTGCAAGGGTAAGCCGAAAACATTGGAGCTGGATTTCTCGGCAAGAGAAAAGACAGCGTCTCTCAGTGCGTCAGCTGGAGGGTCAGCTTCCTTCGGCACTTGCTGCTGCAGGGCTTCGGGCAAGCTGTTAGTCGATGCTCCAAAACCACTGTGTGTTTGTCTGGGCAAATGTAGGCATATTTATACCTTGAAGGTGCAGAGTTTGACGTATGACTGGACTTAATAACGTCACTCAAAGACTCAATTCTTTAAAAACTCCAGGAGTTCTTGGATAAATCAATATTCAAGCAGGGGGAAGTCCCTAGCTGCTGAAGGCGGGTTTTTCAAAGAAATCGTTGTTGATTCTCGGAACTAAGTGGAAGTAGCCATGCCGTATTTGGGCTGCAAGGCTCAGGCCAAATATGGTACTGATTTCTATGCCTATATAAGGATTGGATAATGTACACCTATATTAGGGCATGAATCGGGAAAATTTACACTAGGGTCCTAGATTTGTTTACAACACCCACTCCAAGATCTTAAGTTCAATAAAGATAAATGTATAAGCACTGAACATATCTAAAGCTAGTGTTTACAATCCCACTCCAAAATACATGAAATGCACTTGAAATGGTAGCACACAAGAAAATGAGCATTTCTACAGTACGCATTTAAGGAAGTGATGTCATTCTAAGCATAAAGCATTGTACATAAAATGCAAACTGAATGAATCATATAATTACATTCATGAAAATGGCTCTTAAATACAGAAAAAAGGTTGAGGCCATCTCATAGCATGACATAGCCTATCGATAGTTGTAGTATTGACAAGGCCAAATATTTTCTCTAGGAAGCGTTCAAAAAGAATTTCTTGTTTTTTAAGAATAGTTCTACTTTAAGCAGATTACTTTGTGCCCAAAAAAAGTTCAATGTTTTGGAGAGAAAAATTCAATTGGTTATGAAAGAATAGAGTTCCAAAGTTAGAAGTCTTTGTTTTGAAAAAGTGAAGGCCGAATTTCAGATTTCAGGGAACGCTGTGTTCATGAATCTAAAGTTATTCTCAGTGTCAGGAGAAAACATCAGATCGTCTAGGCTGGCAAAGAAATCGTCTACCACAATAGGTGAAAGTGGAACTACTTGATCAAGCAGATCAAATGTGCACAGATGAGAAGCATTGACGTCAGCACCCGGTGCCGCAATAGCAGTGTTCATATCAGATGGTACCTGTGTGCCTGTTGTTCCTCGTATCTCACCCTCAGCAGGACTTACTGGTGAGACCTCAATGAATGCCGTCATCAGCATTGGTAGCCGTTGGGGACAACACGATACATGAGTCGTTACCGTACCTAGCAAGGCGTTGACATCCGATGGCAGGACTGATGGAAGTGTAGGACAAATGTCCAACACGCATTCTTCTCCGCAAAGTAGGCATCGTAGAACAGGTAAGATGCAATCTTGCCAGATTGGTCTAAATGATAGAAACCAGCTTGTGTTCAGATCTCTTAAACGAGCCAAGCCAGGAATCTGTGTAATTCTCTCACGATACCTCATGGCAAGGAGGGTCCCTTCCATGATAGTCTGGGTATCGTCGGTTACCGGACTTGCCATATCGGAGCAGAAAGAATAAAAATAGAATTCCTGCTATAAGTCCCAAAATGAAAGGCAGACCGCCGAACACAGAGTGCAGGCAATTTGGAAAAATGCTGAGGACTGCTTCAAATGGTGCTAACAGTCCAGGAAAAATTGTCTTAAAAACATGTGCAATGCCACTGGTATCAGACATGTTTAATATTTGACTTAACATTTCTGCGAAATGTACTGGGCAGTTTGTTGAAAATAATGCATGTATCTCTGCAGATATCCTCGCAACTTGCAGATCATACGTTTCTTTAGACGAGGTCAGTGGCACAGTTTTTTGCAAAAGAATGGCTTTTATTCTGATTAAAGTATCAATTCATATAGAAGAGATATTCAGTGAAGGCCATAATGCCGTCCCACTGTCTGTCTTCCTCTTTGGATACAATACTTGCATACAACAAGTGACCCTGGATGACACACTAACGGGATAAAGTTTTCCTGGCAACATGCCACACAGCTGTGATCATTGAGCATACCGTAGCTGCCATTGGATAGCTGCCTAAAAATGGGTTCTATCACTGTGGAGGGTGTACTGTGCAGGTGGCAACAGAGGTTATTTGCAGAACCTTCGCAGGCTCCATGTAAATTAATACCTTGGCACAAAAGTGTACCACTTAGTAAGTTCTTACAATTTTTACCACTAAGAAATACCTCTTTTCCCTTATTCCAACATTTGTGTGTGTAAGGTAAAGTCCAGGTCGACTTAATGTATTCTTTACCCAACCTTTTATACAGGCCAGCTGGTAAATGCTGTAGACAATACTGGAATTGGAAAATCGTCACTGGTATCAGTCAGTCAGTCAATAAGCTTTATTCGGTTGAGACAAAGCAACCATAAAAGCACAGTGCAAGATTAAAATACATTCATATCTATACATTAAAAGGGAATACCATTCCAAAGAGTAAATATGTACATACATACAATAAGTTTACAAAAATATAACAGACAATTTTTAGATTATACGAAAAAAGTGCAAAGTGCGTTGAGAAAGAGATTCATTCATATGGAAAGGGGGATACAACCCTCACTCAATCGGCATTTAACCGGTCTAGACGTAACATCCTTCCCCCACTTAGAGCCGCCTCCTCTGCAGTTCTAGGCAGCCCCAGGCATCAGAGATTTATTATCAGACCGTTCAGGCTCGAATTTCCAGATTAATGCGAAAAATGATGCCAAGTGGGTAGCTTGTAGTTGCTGAGTGTATTGTTGCCCCTAAAGTAATTTCCTGTCTTAAATCTTACATGGGGCATATATGCGGCTCTGGGGTAAAAATCTCTCAATTCCCTTACAACTATTGGGCCGTCCCCCCTTTGTGGCTGCCAGCCCAGAAGAAAATGGACAACCCGAGGATCCCTAAAGTTTACAAGAATCAGATCTCCCGCTATATCTTTGGTTAGAGGACCCAGCCATTTCACCCTTCTGACATTCAGTATTTTCCCATGTAAATTTGGTGGAAGGGGCCTATTCGTTGTTAACCAAGATGATACCTTGTTAGCCAGCTCGGTTTGACCCTCGATATTTCCATTGCTTAATTCAGGCACGCCTGATAGGATGCAAACAAATGGAGCAGCCTCCGGCGGTAGGTCAATTTGATTACTTTTTCTATGCCTGTAATCATTTTTTGAGAGAGTCCCCACTAAGGGCGTTGAATGTTTAGATGACCCTACTCCGTTATCAGAGTTCAAAGGTATTACCTTTTTTGAACTACATCTGTTAGGTGTGGTCTGCCGGGTATTAGATGGTAATGACTTTTCGGATTTATTAGGTGCAGGAGGCTGGGTTGGGGAAGTACTGCTTTGTGACATATCGGCAGTGGCTGTGAGTTCACCTTTGTTAGCTCTAACCAGACTTTCTAAGAGGATAGCGTTGGCCTTCGTTGTTTCTTCTATAATGGTAACTTTTTCCCCGATGACCATGATTTTTTTAACCAAAGGGGATATTAAAGTTTTAATGATGTGTTCAATCAGGGTCAAAGGATCAATTGGTGTTGAAAGTAGGGGAGAATAAGAGGTAGAGCGTGCCCTAAATGATTGCGGGGAAATAGTACAGACCGAAGGGAGACTAGCATCCCGCTTTCTTTTGGTGGTGGGTGTCTGAGGGTTTGAAACTAAGGAGTGGTTTCCCTGGTGGGTTACTTGGGGGGTAGGTGGTTTGTTAGGACTAGGACTTAAATTTAGTGGGGCACCAGTTGATTCATTACCCTCTTGAAACAGGATGTAGTTAGTTTTACAAAGCGCATTAAGTTCATCCAATAGTGATAACGGTTGGCAGTAGTTGGTTGTTACTAAAGGGGATTGACGGCAGACATTTAAGTTATCCAAACTCCCGTTTCCAATCCCCCCACGGGAGTTAGTATTATTTAAGACCCCTGTGCCATCCATAATGCTGAAAGGTTTCGTATATAGCAGCAGTATGGTAACAACGACAAACACCAGTACTGGACCGGTGTACAATGTCATAAGCCCAAATCTGTTAAGGCGGGAAGGGTATCAAGGCAGTCACTATTATGAGTCAATATAATTTACCTCGTGTATCCAGTGGATGGTAGGACAATATAAAGTAAAAACTGTACCACCTCCTTCGTAGTAGCCAAGGGGGGTGGCCCGTCCCGTCCTCCTTGTGCCTCTGAGGGCCACAGAGGGCCCGCCCTTTGCCCGGGCTTAGCCCGGCGGCGCCCGCGCGCGCGTCCCGCGACGCGGGGGCTCTGGCTGGAGTTATGAGCACCTCCGGGGGCGGGACAGGGCGTGCGCGACTTCCGGTCGCGTGGGGCGATGGGGAGTGTAGTCCTGGTGATTGTCAACCCCTCGCAAACAGCGCAGGAAGGCTGTGGCGCTTCAAGGACCCTCCGGGACTCCTGGGTCAGTTCTGTATGTCCCCCGCTCCCCCGGGGCTCTGGCTGGAGTTATGAGCACCTCCGGGGGCGGGACAGGGCGTGCGCGACTTCCGGTCGCGTGGGGCGATGGGGAGTGTAGTCCTGGTGATTGTCAACCCCTCGCAAACAGCGCAGGAAGGCTGTGGCGCTTCAAGGACCCTCCGGGACTCCTGGGTCAGTTCTGTATGTCCCCCCACTGGTATCATGAAGGTGCCATGAATTATCCTTTCAATGAAAGGCTTCTCAGAAACTGTCAATGGTAATCTTTCCAGTTTATCAATGCTCAGCACCGTATAGTCTGCTCCTCTTTGTGCCAAAGAGATTTGTTTATCTGTAAGGTTAAATACAGCAAACAATGACGTTGTGTTGATTAGACGCCATGGCACGTGGCCTGAACGGAGATTTTGTAACGTCCAGCCTAGCTGCATTATAGAACGTAATTGAGACTGGCCATGTTGTAGCATTAGCAAGTCCTGTTTCATTATGTCAATTGCAGAGGATACAATGCTGTCCAATGAATATATTCTGGAGGACAGAGTCGTTAACCCATTGTCCACTACAGAGAGAGCTTTCTCTAAATTAATACAATCAATTTCTCGTATTCTTTCTGCAGTTACCATTTGCGTTATTTTCCAAGCTTCGTTTTACGCAGCGTATATACCGGCGTATATGAAACGTTTTTGCCGTGGTTTATGAGGTCCCATTAAGAAATCTAGCAAATCTTTGCTTTCTTTAAGTAAAGATAAGTGGTGTTTGATTTCCGGAAGTGTAGATGTCTGTAGCCATTCAAAGTCATAGTTTTCCTACACTGTATGTTGTTACTATCCCTGGATGTTGTCTCTGGGAATATCTTTGATCTGGCCTGTTCATTTTTAACCCCTGTGTTTTGTTCAGGAATCTATCTTGACAGTTATTAGTGTCTGTGGGCCAGATTAACCATTTTTTACAATCAGGATTAGTTCTGTTTTGTGTTACAATATATGGTACGTCTACCTCCTTTTCTGTAGTATCATTACTCTCAGATGTGGGTTTAGGTACAGACGGTTTATTTAAATCTTTTATCTTAGCCAGGCCAAGACAAGAAGTCTGTTGAACAGTGTCATTTAAAAACATTATTTGTTCTGGTATAATGCAGGCTCTGAACAGGGCTTCTAAACCTTGCACCTGCCAGTCTTTTGTGCCCCAGACAGTTTCCAAAAGTCAAATCCTAATGTAGGCAGCTGAGCATAAACGTTTGCAGAATAAATTTGTTTAGTATTGGTCAACATTGTTTTCATTCCTGTCTTGTTTACATTTTTAAAATAAAACGTTTCTGGATTTGTAACATTAAATCCTGAGAAGTACGGAAACTTTTCATAAAATGTTTTTGAGCTGCCTTTTGGTGGCGTTGGACAATGTTCCCATTGATTATATTTAAAAACATTCCTAGGGCTTTCAGATTTATGCAAATTATGGTGACCATAATGATTAAAACAATACATTTGTTCATAATCTGATGACCCTTCTAAATAGTCATGTTCTGTAAATTTTGCAGACATTTCTAAATCTGACATCATATTATTAATAGTTTCAAAGTCCCAATCATCAGAAAATGTGCTGGGTGATACAAAGTCATTCAAAGAAACCTTGAACTGGTGTGGAATCTTCAGCATTTCCACCGGGCCATAGATGTCATAATCAGTTCTATTTGGTATCAAAGAGAGGAGTGATGGGCTATTACTACTCTAGACAGAGTAGAAGGTCCAGTCACGACGTGCCCAACTGATATGTCAATACAAAAATTGTCGTGTTGTTCCTAAGGGAAGAGGAGAAAATGATACAGTCTATGATGCAGGTGATTTAAGGCAGGGTGACCAGATGGTAGCCCTGGGAATCCAATTTGTTGGATTTAATGCCCTCACACACCCTTTCAGGTGTCATGCTTCATCATTTGGGCCTGCTCCTCGTTGGGTCGGCGGTGCAATACCCAACGGGCAACACCTCATAGAGGGGCTCTTTGGCGGAGATCTTTTTCCAACAGCCGTATAGATGAATTGCGGGTGTGGGGCCAGAACTAAAGGGTAGACGTGGTGTAGTGGATTAAAATAAAGCTAGTGGTACCGGGAATACTTTATTCAGAAGGGCCACTGCTCTAATTAAAAACGATTTTTCTAGAGGAGAGTAATGGAAAATAATGTTTCCAACTATCATCTAGAATTGTTGAAATAGTCCGGTCAACATGTTTCTCGCTACTGTGACTTTTGACTAGCGATTCTTCAGGACCTAGATGACTATTATTACATTTCTTATATAGCGCCAGAATCAACCCCCAAAGGGGTATCTCCGCGCTTGCCTTGGGAACCCGTCCTGGTTTTTCCCTGTGAGATAGCCCCTACAGGGCATCCCCAAGGTGAAAGCCAGGCATTCCGCCGCAGGGGGGCCGTTGTGGAGATTAAGCAAGCTTAATGCCCAGAGTTGCAGAGTGTGAACCCATGATTAGGTCAGGCACCGAAGCGAGAATTATCGAGTCCGTGGACATTTGAGCTCAACACTTAGCAAGTATCTAATGGTGCAAGCAACTGTCTACACTTATACCCTAAAGTGTGGTGTCTGTATGCTCATATGTCTACCACACTACTGGGTGAAGGGGAAAGCAATACTATATTACCCTTCTTCTAGTTGTGATTGTCAGTACCTTTTGAAGGAAGAAGGAAAGCGTATCACAAGCAGTTCAACAACAGGTGCATCAGTGACTGTAATACTTGTGCTTTTTGCATGCCAGTGAGACCCAGGCGTGACACAACACCATTGCACAAGTGTTTCAAATCACTCTCATATGTGAAAATTTGGTGAGAGTGGCATGTGAGAATCTAAAAACATTAATCTAAAATTGGAATACTGATTCTGCATTCATAACTCGCAATTATTCAGAACTCACCTAAAGTTAAAAACAATCAGACAACGACAGTGTCCAGCGGGTAAAGCTTCAGGGAGATCTTCCACCACAAGGCTAAGTACAGGGAACAAATCTTAGTGCCTAGTGATCTGCATTAATATAAATTGACTTGGTGGTAATTACAATCTAATGTCAAAGCTCTGTATAGTGACAGTGTTTTATTCTTTCGAGCATTACTGAAGTCTAGTGTGTCCATATACTCAAATGTTAGAGAACATGAAGACTAGAATTTTAAGAATAGAGCTAGGCTCCAAACTCACATACAGTTCCATTTTACAAATATCCAGAAATGTGGTGTTATGATACTGCAATGTAGGACTGAAGTCACCTATGGTATAGACCGTTTCAATATACTATAGGGATTCTGGATGACAAGTGCCCAAACTGTAGTCTTGTAATGACGGCATGCTTGTTGTTAAACTCGTGTCTAATAGTCTTGTGTTGGACTGTTAAGATGTCTAAGAACCAAACTGGGGCCCCGATATGTAAGAGTGCTTATTGTCAAGTTGGATTGTTTGTTATCCATGATTACAAAAAACTGGGGGAACGTATTGGCTGTTGTAGAATTTTCATGTTTGCAATCGCTTATTTCCCTTAACAAGTAAGAATCGGTTTTAGAAACAATTTAGCTGTTCGTGGTAGTCTATTGTATTCCTGCCGCTGTATAGGTTGACCTGTATGCCCCATATTATCCTTAACAAGTAAGAATCGGTTTTAGAAACAATTTAGCTGTTCGCGGTAGTCTATTGTATTCCTGCCGCTGTATAGGTTGACCTGTATGCCCCATATTATTTACTAGTCAGCCTCCGGTATATTGCGTGCATAAGAGTGTGTCCGCGTTCAATCGCGTCTTCCGATAGGATCAGACGCTGCTAGTGCGTGGCTTTATAACCCGGTTAAACATTGTCTTAGCCTTGTGTGGAAGATCTCCCTGAAGCTTTACCCGCTGGACACTGTCGTTGTCTGATTGTTTTTAACTTTAGGTGAATTCTGAATAATTGCGAGTTATGAATACAGAATCAGTATTCCAATTTTAGATTAATGTTTTTAGATTCTCACATGCCACTCTCACCAAATTTTCACATATGAGAGTGATTTGAAACACTTGTGCAATGGTGTTGTGTCACGCCGGGCTCTCACTGGCATGCGAAAAGCACAAGTATTACAGTCACTGATGCACCTGTTGTTGAACTGCTTGTGATACGCTTTCCTTCTTCCTTCAACAGGTACTGACAATCACAACTAGAAGAAGGGTAATATAGTATTGCTTTCCCCTTCACCCAGTAGTGTGGTAGCCATATGAGCATACAGACACCACACTTTAGGGTATAAGCGTAGACAGTTGCTTGCACCATTAGATACTTGCTAATAGTCATCTAGGTCCTGAAGAATCGCTAGTCAAAAGTCACAGTAGCGAGAAACATGTTGACCGGACTATTTCAACAATTCTAGATGATAGTTGAAAACATTATTTTCCATTACTCTCCTCTAGAAAAATCGTTTTTAATTAGAGCAGTGGCCCTTCTGAATAAAGTATTCCCGGTACCACTAGCTTTATTTTAATCCACTACACCACGTCTACCCTTTAGTTCTGGCCCCACACCCGCACTTCATCTACACGGCTGTTGGAAAAAGATCTCCGCCAAAGAGCCCCTCTATGAGGTGTTGCCCGTTGGGTATTGCACCGCCGACCCAACGAGGAGCAGGCCCAAATGATGAAGCATGACACCTGAAAGGGTGTGTGAGGGCATTAAATCCAACAAATTGGATTCCCAGGGCTACCATCTGGTCACCCTGCCTTAAATCACCTGCATCATAGACTGTATCATTTTCTCCTCTTCCCTTAGGAACAACACGACAATTTTTGTATTGGGATAATCAGTTCTATACCATGCTATACTACCAGGTATAGGAACGGCTGTGATGTTCACTAATGACAGGTCACTTTTTTCACGATGAGATGATTTGTGAGGTTTTAGGACCAAGTTGATTTTCTGACTTGCTGTGTCCATTGTACTGTACTTTCCATCTATCATTTTTCCCAAGCTTAAAACCAAAATGAGCCCGAGCAGGAGGAAAAGTACACCTAACCCAATCCAAAATTCAATCCATGGTGAAACCAGATATGTTATTTTAAGTTGATGAAAGAGTTCTGTTATTTTTTCTTTGAAAGTTTTATTTACTGGCGTTTCTTCAGGTTCACTGGGATCCTCGGGGAAGGTATCAGAGTTGATGAAATAGCCAGAGGCAGTTCTGTCAATTGTTGGAATTGTATCAGGATTGTTATTAATCTTTGGAGCTGCTTCTTCCTTTTTCATATTTGTATAGTCAGAGGCTACATCATTGTAGACAGGTGTTTCTTGACGAACTGTTATTTGGGTCTCAAGAGGCACGAGTTCCATGGCTTTGTTACATAGTGCTTTTCTTACTGCAGGTTTATCAAAGGTGATAAGTCTTTCAGTTTGACCCTTTTGGATAGTAGCAAGATTTGGTCTTCTGCTACATCTAGGGAGTCCACTGGGCCTACTACTTAATACTAGCCACATGTTGTGGTTTGACCAGGTCGATTGATACAACTCCGTTCTCCCTTTTACCAGCAAGGGGCGGTAGTACTACTGATCTTGTTCCTTTGATTGCCAAGACAGGGACTGCTTTTCTGTAAGATGGCCCAAATTTCTTCTTCACCGTGATCTTTTCCCTGACTAGATTCCCAATCTTTGGAATCCAGACAGGTCTTGCTGGGACAGGTGGTTTTTCTTCAGTGGTCGCTGGCTTCTGGGTTGTGTTACTCAGACTTTTTCTTGTTTCATTTAAGTCCTGTAAAACAGCCAAACAATCTTTGACATCAAAGGGTTTTTGTTCCACCACTGAAGTTTGACAATCGAGGTCTTCGATTATCATTCTAGTACCAAATAGTAGCTCATATGGAGTGATTCCATCCAGAGAATTTCTTGGCAGATTGGTAAGACTACGTTGGACACTTATTATATGTTTGACCCCTCCATCACCCAAACCTAATGCCTTAGCTGTTATGGATTGCTTTAAGTCACGTTTTTTTCTTTTCACTACCGCATTACCCTCAGGATGGAAGGGACTAGAATACCGCAATGCAACGCCCAAGATAGCCATGGCCTATTTGTAAGCTCAAGAGCTAAACGCAGGACCCTGGTCAGAATGTAGCGTGCCGATTGCGTATGTGCCGATAAAGACTCGCAAATCCTTTATAACAGTTCTGGCGTCAGCTGAGCGCTGGGGCCACATCCAAATAAATCTTGTCCTAGTAGTTGTGGGATCGCATCTGCCCATGGTGACGTCTGCGTGTAGATAGTCTAATGCTGTCTAACAAAGGTATCTGTACTGGGCTGGCTACACTGTAGTCAGGTATCTGGTGGTTGTCAAAGCTATGATATCTGTAACAGGTATCACAGTTTATTCCAGATTTGTAAACATGGATGTTCATTCCTGGCCACCAGTACATCTCTTCGAATTCTTTTAGAGATTCTAAGATCCTGTGATGTCTCAGACCCTCTCCCAAATGTGCTTTGTGTACCAAAGCAGCTCTCTGGTTCCTGTTTGGAATTACTCAGTCCCCCACTCCAGGGATTCGAGCAAAAGGAACAGAGTTTGCATCAATTATGTATGTATTGCCGAGTGGATAGTTTAGAGGTAACACTGCATGTCTGCCTTCCTTAGAGGCTTTTACTGCTAGTAACGTTTCACCGTCTATTACTCTTTCTGAGCGAGCGATTGTAGCTACGGAGGCCGTTTCTGCAAAAGAACTCGTTGTTCCCAAAGCGTTTTATGCTTAATTGTGCCACCTTTTGCATTTTTGAACCCGCTTTTAACCCAGTTCTGCAAATTTTGTTGTAAGATTCAACGCAGCTATACGAATCGCACACTATGAGTGTGGGGAATTCGCAATAGGTATTCTCAAGCGCCATCTTGAAAGCCTGTAGTTCAGCTCACTAAGCTGTACAGTCCCCGTGTGATTGAGTTTTTGTGACCATAGGTCTAAATTTGCCTTCGCGCCAGCGACCTTTAACAATCGCGCATGCAGCACTATAGGCTTGTTTACCCCCAATTGCGGGCAGTCCTGATCCGTCTGTATATATTATACATCCGTAATGTTCTAGAGGCAGAATCTCGGTCGGCAGAGGACATTCATGTTCATATTGGAGAAATTCTTGTGTTTTCAAGTATGGGTCAAACACATATTCAATGTCTGTAGCCACAAGAGAGTTAACCCATTGTATCTATCTTGGATGTAAAGCTTTAGCATTCAGAATGCTTGCTTTTGTCACTGCCTCTAAGGCAGGTACAGGTGTAACGATCATTATTGCAGGTACAGGTACAGGTGTAACGATCATTATGCGTTTACCCTGCGCAAGAGCTCTCTGTTTTGCTACTGCAGTTTGAACCACTGTCAGAATTTTCTCAGTAGAAGTGAATTTCATTTCTGCTTGTGTGTACAAGTGTGATTTGTATGCTATTGGTACCGTTTCTCCTTCTTTAAAGGTCAGGTACGTGAATCTGCATCTCCCTGGAATGATTCGGATCACAAGGTTGCGCACGTTTTCGCGTGTCTGTAATTGTGTTTTTGCTAACATGTCTGTTTGGACTGAACGCAGAATTTCTGTGTGTGTTGAGTCCAATTAGTTGGTTTGAAATCAGATTTGATTAATTCGTAGAGAGATTTAACCCTTTCTGCGTAATTTAGAACATAAGTTCTTCCAAAATTCAGGAAACCTAGAATTGACTGTAAGTTTTTCAGCGTTTTTGGAGGTTGGAGCAGCGCACATTTCTCTAGAAAATTAGCTGCCAGGCTTTTGCCTTCACTTGATAACTCGTAGCCTAGAAATAGGACGCTGAGGTAGGCAATTTGTGATTTTTTAAAAATTGAATTTATACCCTTCAGATGCGAACCCAACTATTATGGTGTTCACTCTTTTCAAGTGTACGTCCAAATCGTCATCTGTAAGATAGATGTCGTCGACATAAGATAAGGCCTCATCATCGTACGTTTGTAGTAACTCTGTTACTCTGGCTGAAAATAACCCTGGACTATTCTTGAATCCCTGGGGGAGACGGCAAAATTGTCGCTGTGTCCCCATTATTGAGAAAGCGGTCAATGCTTGCTTTCAGGTGCAATGTTTTGACAGAAAAAAACATTTGAAATATCTAATGTAGTTTTATATTTTTTACGCACTATGTTATTCATTAGTGCTGCACTATGTGCATTTTGTACTGCAAATATTTTGCAACAAGAGTGTAACTGTCTGTAATCCAATACTAGATAATCAGAATTGTCTGGTTTGGAGACAGGAAACAAAGGATTGTTCATTGACGAGGTGCATGTTTCAATCACCCCTTGGTATTCAAGTTAATTTTTAGCTTCTTGCTTAACTGGGTACTGCCTTTGTGCAGTAGGTTGATTTTTTTAACTGTATTTTATGGTGAGGAGAGTCCTCATCCCATCCTACGTGATTTTGTATAATGCTGGAGCTTAAGCTACTGCCCATTTTCTGGCATATGTGTATTTTGTATGAATTGGAATGTGATTTGAGAAGGCTGGCATAATTATTTCTTCGCCATGTGGGCACACCCTGACAAATTCAGGTGGCCAGTCTTGTTCAGCTAGAAGAATGTCATAGCCCTTAGAGAGCTTCTCCCAAAAGAGTGCTCTTATTTTCCTAGTTATGTCCCCCTCCATCTGGAGTGTTACTTCATATAACTTGTGGGGTACACTAACCCTGGTGTCTGCAGTTTCAACTTGAATACATTCATTCAAGTCCACTGTCTCCAGATGATCCTTCAAGATCTTGCGAACTATGGTGACTTCTGCTGCGCTGTCTAGCATTGTCTGAGCCCACTCCCCGTTCTTGAGTTGTGTCCTCAAGATCCTCTGCATGTCTGATTTTTATGCTTGCTACCTTCTTTTTAGAAAGTGTAGCTTTTTTACTTCGGTGAACGGGTTCTTTGTCTTTGGACTTGACACGTTCCTCTTTGTGTTCTGACCGTCCTCTTCTTTCCGATTTCTGCGAGGAAGTCTGAAAAGATCGAGAGGGACATGTATCATTATCCTGATATTTGTCCGTTTTTTTCAAATTATCCCTATTCCTAAGGTTAAACCTTTTTTCAGAGGGCTCCCGTTGGGCAGACCTACCTCCCCATTGGGGAGATCTTCCTCTGGACTGAGAACGTTTCTCTCTAGGAAGAGTCTGTTTAGTGTTTTCACACTTCTTTTTAGGAGTAGTGAGATTATTTTTAATAAAAACTTTTTCAGGATTTTCAGTTTGTTGGGGTTTTAAGGGTTTACCACCCAAACTATCTCTACCTAGTTCTTCCTAAGATTTTTCAATAATTCTAGCAAGTTCATATGGTTGTTCTGCTATATCTGTTTCTTTTAACTTTTGGTGGATTGCCACGGATGCTGCTTCACCTTTAATGTTAGCTAATAGTATAGTCGAGACCTGTTTGAAATCTTTCAGTTATTTCATACCTAGATTTAAGGCCGGTTCTGGACCGTATTCATTCTGAATCCGTCTTAGAATGTCTGGTATTACCGCCATGGACGGTACACCATGTGTTTTTGTGTAGATTGAAGCAAAGACTGTACCCAAAGTGTCACAGTCCTCCACATGTGGTGCTATCCCCATTGGTAAACAGATTGTCAGAATTCTGTGTTTTTCATGAGGCGTATTATCAGGAAATACTACCTCTATTTGGGTAGTTTTTTGAGCTAACCAGAACGGAATTTGTTCCCTCTTTGCAGGGTAATTTACCAATGACTGATTGTATAGTCTGTGGTGTAATTTTGTTTGTGTTCCCCTGGTGAGGGGTGTGCTGTTAAATCCTTATAGCAGGTTGGACTGTTAAAGTCCGCATGACATATTGAACCAATTGTCTATGTTTCAGCTGTATTAACAGTCTCTATCTGGCATATTTTCTATGTCAGGATGTGGTGTATAGCTGGCTAGTACCGGCCATGTAGCTCCTGGTCTACCCAGTGGACCGAGCCTGGTAATGTGATTGTGAATGATGTTGTAGGGCGCCATTAAACCAGAGCCGATGCTCCTGGTAAGTTAGTGGAATGTCAATGTCCTTGATAGGAACTTTTTCCGCTGGAGGTTCCTCTACTTTGTAGTAGTGGAACTCCTGTGTTACTGGATTTGCTTGTGGAAAAGTAATCCATGAATAGAATACCTCTGTCTGTCGATATTCATGTGCCTCTATCACAAATACAACTTTACTTTATAGTTATGGTTTTCCTTATATTTGCCGGGATGATTATAGCATCATCGTCTTCTTCATTAAACCCTGTAACGTCTAAACCCGGTTGGTTCGCATTTACTGCAGCTCCACCGGTTGCGTTGTTGTCGCCGTTATCCAAAATTGTTTTATGAAAGTTTGCAGAACAAGTTTCAAAGAAACAAAGATTAGGTGCATAATATTTTGGAACACTGTATCGTTCAACGTTGAATAAACCAAAAAACTAATACATAGGATTTTTGTCCTACTCAGTTTTGGCGGATATTATTCTTTTACCCACTCCAGACGTCTATTGGAGTATTTTACGGGAAAAAAAGGGTCTGTGTGAAAAGCACGACTGAGTTACTCTAGTATCTAGCGTTAAATCATCGCCTTACCAAACGTTGGGCGCCATGTAGTGTAGTTCCTATATTCCGAATAGGCTCTGCGCATTGGAATAATATATACTGTAGTTTAGAGGTAGGACTGAGGTCGACTAGGTCTCTACCAAATATATTAAACTTAACAGTGAGTGCCAGCTAGCTCAGAGGTCACTAGAAACTTTCTCGAATAAGCAAGAAGGGATTAGTTTCTGACAACCTCATAAACATGACAACTTTGTTTCCCAAGAATAAGAAATCTCTATAGTCGCGGAAACAATAGATAGCTATTTTACTCAGTCAATCGTGCATGCTTCGTTTCACCAGAGGTGCTGAGAAAATAGAGAGACGGGCGTTTTCAATAATAAGTATTTATTGAACAGTCTTCTTTCTCAAGCATAAGAAATGTACTCCTACAATAGTAATACTGGTTATAAAGTACAAGGCATATAATACGAACAGTATTATAAAATAGTACTGTAAAAGCATGATATGGTTTCTAAGCCATAAGTTGCCTAAAATGTATAAAATACATACAGTGATAAAATAATGACTAAAAGTACTCAACTGGTGCTTCAAAAATACGCCTACCCCGGTGTACCTAATCTAAGTCTAGTACAAGGGAAGAAGTAAGTGAGGAGTAGCTTAAGTTTAGTAGTTCTCTGCCAGGAATATATTCCAAGAATTCTCTAAAGGGTCTAATCAGCTCCGTACCTTGGTTTTATAATGAAGGAAGTCTTGTATCTCTCTCTCAGGACTCGATTTCCCAGATACCCGCAAGGGTAAGCTGGAATCACTGGAGCTGGATTTCTCGGCAAGAGAAAAGACAGCGTCTCTCAGTGCATCAGCTGGAATGTCGGCTTCCTTCGGCACTTGCTGCTGCAGGGCGTTGGGCAAGTAGTTAGTCGATCTGTTTCAAAACCAATGTGTGTTTGTCTGGGCAAATGTAGGCATATTTATACCTTGAAGGTGCAGAGTTTGACGTATGATTGGACTTAATACCATCACTCAAAGACTCAATTCTTTGAAAACTCCAGGAGTTCTTGTATAAATCAATATTCAAGCAGGGGGAAGTCCCTAGCTGCTGAAGGCGGGTTTTTCCAAGAAATCGTTGTTGATTATCGGAACTTAGTGTAAGTAGCCATGCCGTATTTGGGCTGCAAGGCTCAGGCCAAATATGGTACTGATTTCTATGCCTATATAAGCATTGGATAATGTACACCTACATAAGGGCATGAATCGGGAACATTTACACTAGGGTCCTAGATTCGTTTACAACAATAGTGCTTTCTGATGCTGTTTAATAGAACTGGACTCTTTGTTATGTCTCATAATGTTATATTATAGCATGGTATACGTCAATTACTAGGGAACATATCTATTTTTATTTTGCCTCTTGGTTATTTACGCGAGTTTGCGTACTCAATGACTGATGAATCCCTTCAACTGCTATTTATACAGTTATCAATGCACTGAATGTATATGTTTGCACTCATGAAATTAGCCAGTCACTTTTCAAGTTGTCCTGTACATACTCTGTAACTTATACTGTACTTACTCAATGACTTATAGTTGACTTATGTAATAGTGATCTGCTTTATTTTTGAGTAGGCCGAACTGTCAAGCACTTATAAAGACACCTAAATACCTACCATGCAGTCTTACAATGATGCAGGCGCTACATATGCAGTCCTGTAATCACTCAGCCATTGCTTCAGCAGTGATGCACTCATTGAGGCACTATCTGTGCTTTTATGCAATCACTAAGGTATAAGTCATGTAGTTATATAATCACCCAGGCACTACTGTTGCACTCCTTGAATCGCAGAGGCACCACTTTTGCACTCTTGTAATCACTCTGCCAGTAGTCATGCTGTTATGAAATCACCCTGGCACAACTTTTGCAGTCTTTTATTTACTCAGGCTCCACCTCAGTAGTCCTGCAATCACCTAAGAAGTACCCATGCACTTATAAAATCACTCAGTCACTTGCTATTTTGTCATGTAAATTCCCAGACATTATCCCCACAGTCATGCAATCGCTGATGTGTTACCTATGTAGTCCTTAAATTACCTTGAACTGTTTAAATCACATACACACTTTTCTTGTAGTAATGTAATCCCTTAGCAACTAGTCATGTAGTTTTAAATTCATCCAGTCACTACCTTTCCACACCAGTAATGACTCAGGCAGTATTTTACTAGTTCGGTAATCACCCAGGCAGTTCTGAAGAACTTATAAAATCACCCACTCACTTGCTATCCACTTCTGCTGTGTGATTTGATGGAAGCGCCGGTCTCTGTAAAACCTTCCCCTTCTTTAAGACCGTACTTTAAAATAATGGAACAGGTTAAAAGTTTACAAATGAAAAAGTCTACGAAGCAGTTGTTAACTGTCCCACTTCCCTTGGAGAACAGATATACGTTGTTAGCTGGATCACCCCTGAATGATGATGAGCAGCAGGTTGAAAATGGAAGGGCGGTATTTAGCCCTAGTTTATGTCTTAGCCCTGGCCTCAGTTCTCACCCTAGCCTTAGCATTTGTCTCAACCCTGGTCCTGGCTCTAGTCCTTCTATCTCTCCACCTATAAGTACAAAAATTAGTCAAAGCAGTAGCGCTAAAACAGGAGGGATTGAGACTTCTAAACATAGGGTTAAAAGCAAGGAGAGTTTAGGTAGTGTTAGAGGTGTCCGAGGTGAAAACCCTATGGAAAAGATGTTTCTGAACTTGAGGCAAGGTATTTTTGAGAAGTTTGAAATATCTGAGTCCAATCAGAAGGGGATTCGGGACAAGTGCAAAATACTAGAGGAGAAGCTCGATGATATTGCGCAACGTACCAGTACTTTGGAAGCAGAAGTTAAAACACTGTCAGTGGCAGTGTCGGAAAACTCTAAAGATATCGAATCATTAAAGAAACAGAATAGGATGCTGCAAGAGGATCTGGAAAGATTGGAAACACTTTCTCGTCTGAATAATCTGAGGATTCTTAAAGTCCCTGAGGGGGCTGAGAAGGGAGACCTGACAGAAATTGTGACAGATAGACCAGATATTGATTGGGAGAAGGAGATCCAGAGAGCGCATAGAGATCCTTTTAAATTAAATCCGGACAGAAAAACTCAGAGGAAGATTTTAGTAATTTTTTTTACTTACACTGTAAAGGAGCTGGTCTTAGGACGGGCGTTGAAGGAGGGCTCCTTAAAACACGAGGGTTTCTCGTATCAAATTAGATCACACCTAGGTAGGAGGAGGGCTCAGAGCTCAGAGGCAGTGGGAACTAGGCACCAGAATGAATGAGCTACGAAGCAAGGGAGCTCAGGTTCAACAAAAATTTCCAGCCTAGTTGAAAATAATGTTGCGGAATAAAATTCATACTATTATTGATCAAGAGGAAGCGGATGTTTTCCTATCGCAAATGGATGGATCAGCTGATGTGTTTAGGAGCTCTATAAAAAGCTAATAATAGATGTTTGTGTGGTATAGTTTGGAGTTTTTTTTGTTTTTTGATCTTTCTCTTTGATCTTTGATCTTTCTCTCTCTTCTTTTTCCTTTCGTAACGGGGGCTCACAAAGGGTGGACTGTATCGCTCAAGAGGTAGAAAGGGGGTTTCCTGTTGATGAGGGGGTAGAGGGGCACTGGGTGTGGGGTGCAGTGAGAGAAAAGTAAATTGTCCTCATTAAGCTTGATTTGGATTGCTCTGGGAAGCAGTTGGGTTCAACAAGACAAAGGGATGGATTTCAGATTTATATAAGAAGATTTGATTCTATAAAAATAGAGTATGGATAACAAAAAAGTGATTAATTTATTAATTTGGAATGTAAATGGGTGGAGATCCAGAAAGAAAACTTTGCAAGTCATTTAAACTCTAAAAGTTAGTGAAGTCCAAATAATATTGCTACAAGAGACAGATAGTGAGGTCCAAATAATATTGCTACAAGAGACTCACCTAGAAAGAACTGTGTGTTAGCAATTTTTTGAAAAACTTAGATGGGTGCAAGATGTTAAATGCTCAGATCAGAGAGGGAGTACCAGGGGGTTGCTATAATTATTAAGAGTAACAATGGAATAAGAGTAGTCAAGTTTGAATCAGATTTTTGGGATAGGTGGCTAGTGGCAACCCTTTTAGTTCAAGGCAGGCCTTTGGTGTGTGCGGTATAATACAGTCCGAATAATGATAACCCAGAGGCTTGGAAAAACATGAGTCCTGTCTATTCGGAGACGACAGCCCCCATTATATTAGGAGGTGACTTCAATTTAGTTTTGAATAAATGATTGGATAGAACCTCAAAAGTTTAATATATCAACCCATCAAAAACATTTTCTAGACTGATAGGTATTGTGAAAGAATTTAATTAGTTGATATATGGTGGATTAAGAAAAGGGAGATGAGGGAGTTCGCATTCTATAGCAAGAAGTATAGGCACCACTCCCGTATAGATTACTTCTTATTAGATCAGGAGCTATATGGGGAGGTGGTAGAGGTGGCCCATATCCCAGCAAAAGTTTTGGATCATTCTGCTGTAGTGTTATCACTGAGGTATCATCAAAAAGAAAAGAATGGAAGGTGGACTTTAGACAAGCAGTTCTTCTAGATGAGAATGTAGTTGGAGATCTCAGGGAAAAATTTGAGAATTAATTTTGTGTCAACAAGGGCTCGGCAGAAGGACATATAGAATGGGATGCTTTTAAAGCATATTTAAGGGGGCCCTGAAATCCATAACGATAGGGAAAAGTAGAGTGGAGAAACAGCAAAAGGAGAATAGAATTAAAGAGATTAGGAAAAAAGAAGGGGAATTACAGAAGGCGTCCATGGATAAGTCAGATAGAGTGCAAGTTCTGAGTAAAGAGATGGAGGGGTTACAAGTTGTTTTCCAGGCACAAATGGATAAAAACCACTTGATTGGTGGAAGGCGAGTAAACCCCAGCATTTTGCCTATGGAGAAAAATGTGGATCACTATTAGCCTGGAAAGTGACGGCAGATAGGGCTAGGAACACAATTCGGGAGTTAACAAGTAGAGAATCCGGTGAGGTATTGAATGTTAACTCAGATACATGTGAAGATGCATGTAGCTTTATGAGAGACCTATACAGAGATGATATTCAACCTGGCCAAGAAGATATAAAGGAGTGGCTGGGGTTAACTAAACTTCCACGGTCAACCATAGAGCAACAGAAAGCTTGAGAAGGAGAGATTAAGGAGGAGCAGATAAGACCTCATGGTAAGAAAATGGTTAAGGTAAAGGCTGCTGGACCGGATGTTCTACCAGGTCGAGGTTTTTCTTTGTATTATTGACACAGTAACTCCTATTTTACAACTCTTATTCAATGATATATATATATAAGTGGAAGAAGGTCCCTAATTCTTGGTCAGAGGCTACAGTCACTTTGATTTTGAAACCAAATAAGGATCCACAGAAAATGGACTCCTATAGACCGATATCCTCATTGAGTACGGATTATAAAATCTTTTCCCGAATTATAGCATCTCGGGTAGCTAAGGTAATACATGCGGTTATCCATCCTAACCAAAGAGGCTTTATACCAGGGAGGCAGTTGAATTAATTCACTTTTCAGTTGTTGGGAGTCATGGCTATTGCGGAGGCTCGGAAATTATCTCTGAGTATAGTGGCTGTGGATACAGCCAAAGCTTTTGTCCATTTACGATGGCCCTACCTGTGGGAGGCTTTGCTAAGTTTTGGTTTTCCACAGAATATGTTAAGGGCGGTGCAAAATCGATACAGTGGTCCTAAAGCTAGGGTTTTGATGAATGGGGGATGTCAGACTGGTTCGAAATTTTTAGAGGATCAAGGCATGGATGTCCCCTGTCCCCACTTCTTTTTAATATATATATTGAGCCACTAGCTAATCTAATAAGGGTAGACACTGCTATTATCCCTTTTAAATCACAGGATCTGGAAGTTAAATTATCACTATTTGCAGATGATTTGTTGCTGTATATGAGAAACCCGCAAGACGCAATTCCCAACCTGATGAGGAAGGCAGAAAGGTTTGGCCTAATTTCTGGGTATAAAGTAAACGCAGGAAAAACTGAGATTATGGATTGGAATCAGGGTATGGCAAGCTATGGGGTGAAAAATCAAATACGGTATTTGGGGGTGTTAATAGCTTAGAGAATGGATGATATTACAAAAGTAAATTGGAGGAAAGTTAGTCAGGAAGTAACTGAACTACTCTCTAAATGGGCGAACCTACCTTTGAATATTTATGGAAGGGTAAACCATATAAAAATGATTATACTTCCAAAGTTGACATTTCTTTTCAATACCATCCCGTTGGTCTTTTAGAAGAAGGATTTAGCAAAACTTTAGTAGAAAATAGAAAGTTTTATCTGGGCGTCAAAAGGTCCTTGGGTTTCATGGAAAAAGTTATGTAGGACACTGGAAATTGGAGGATTGGCACTACAAGATATACTTGTTTATTACTACGCCTTTCAGCTTAAGATTGTTCACACGCTTGCTAATAGAACTGATAAATCAATAATAGGCTTACTCTTTGAGGCAATGCTAACCAACGTCCCTCAAACTCAACCCCACTTCCTTTGTAAATACGGAAACCCAAAGTTTTTCAAAAAGTTGAGGTTTAAGATTTTGAAGACTGTATTACATACGTGAATGTATGTATGAAAAACTCTGAGAGTCTCATATTTTTAATCATGGGCACCAATTTGGGATTTGCCAGGCCCCCCGGAGTGCTTGAGGGATCAACTAAGCCAGGCTTGGAAATTGGGGGGTGTTTGTAATAGGGCAGACCTTAAGGTAGGTATACATTTGATGAGCTGGGAAGCTTTGTGCAATTGTACTAATGGTATGTTGATGAGGTTTAAATACTAACAATTGAGTTCCTAGTGGGCAACACAAGATTGGGAGGAGGAGGAATCCAAATGTGAGCAAGTGATGACAATTGGTCAGTGGAAAAAGAAAACATCTTTTTGTACTGGGCTTTCTTGGAGATCAGTGTGAAGATCGAGACTGAAATTCCAAAATTGTGGGGCGAAGAATTCAATGATGAGGATTTGTTGCAAATGTGGAGTGACTCTTATAGTATATTACAACAAGTAGTAAAGCCGACACCACTTAAACTGAACCACTTATTTACTACCCTTAGAGTTTATTGGTCCCCAGCAAAGCTCTTCAAAATTACTGGTAAAACCTATATTTGTCCTAAGTGTACTTTAGTAGCAGCTGACGATATACATTTCTTTATGTCATGTCCAATAACAGTACCATTTTGGAACTCAATATGTGACTTTGTGGGAGAAATCATTGGGACACAAATTAAAGTAAGTCCTAGTGTAATTTTCTTTATACTTACCTTAGATCAAGAAGTGAACATCACAATGGTTGTATCGAAAGTTCTTGTTTTATGTAGTTCTATTGGCAAGGCGTGAGATTTGTAGGTTACGGAAATCTGAAAATCCTTCATTCTTTTCTGGGTGTCTTAGAAATATTATTTATACATCTGAATCGGACATGGCATGCAATACAAGAAGTAGAGAGAAAATGTGGGCTCCTTTGGTAAGGTGAAGAGAGAAGGAAACGTGAGTCCAATGATTATGCTACCTACAGTGTCGGCCAAGTTATCTCCTATCCTTGAGCAGTCTCAGTTTGTAAAGGAGATGGAAGTGGAAGCAGTAGTATGCTTGAGGGTCAATACTCTTCCTTTTCCTCTCATGGTCTACGAGGTGGTTTCCTTTTTGTAAGACCTAGATGGCTTAGAGTATAACCCAGTAAGAAATATGGCAAAAAGAGGACACAAAAAAAAGAAGTACCCATAAATCACTCAGTCACTTTCTATGTAGCCATGTCACTTTCTATGTAGCCATGTAAATTCTCAGACATTATCCCTGCAGTCATGCAATCACTGATGTGTTACCTATGTAGTCCTTTAATTCCCTTGTACTGTTTCAATCACATATGCACTTTTCTTGTACTTATGTAATCACTCAGCCACTAGTCATGTCGCTTTAAATTCATCCAATCACTACCTTCCCTCACCAGTAATGACTCAGGCAGTATCTTACTAGTTCGGTAATCACCTAGGCGGTTCTGCAGAACTTATAAAATCACCCACTCGCTTGCTATCTACTTTAGTAATCCCCCAGATATTACCCTTGCAGGCTAGGAATCACTCGGGTCTAGTTACGCACTACCCATACAGTTATGCAATTATGTAGGCTGTTGCTGTGTAGTCATCTCATTACCTACACACTACCCTTGCAGTCTTCAAATCACCCATACCTTTCTGTTGCATTCATATATTCACCTAGGCAATACTCAATGACTGATGAATCCCTTCAACTTCTATTTACACAGGTATCCATGCACTGAATGTGTATGTTTCCACTCATGAAATTAGCCAGCCACTTTTCATTTTGTCCTGTAATTACCCAGAGGGTACCCTTGCAGTCATAAAATCACACAAGGACTACCCATTGAGTAAGTGAGTATTGGAATTACTTAGTAAGGTCTATTACATGTCTTAGTTTCAAGGTTTCAACATGTTTCAGAAATATTGTATTCATATTTCTTTTACATATCATCAGAGTTTGATACCATAGAGAGATATGTGTGTGTGCTTTTAACAATTTGGAAACACTTATAATTGAGTTATGTAATAGTGTGCTGCTTCATTTGTGACTAGGCCCAACTCGCATGCACTTATATAAACACCTAAATACTCACCATGCAGTAACTTACTTGCCTTTTTTCCACCTATATTATCTGTTTCTGCAGGTCTCTTGTATCCTTCTGCACTTTACTTGCCTGTTTCTATAATGGTGTTGCCTTTTTCGGCACCTTCCCAACCCCTTTCTGTAGCGATGTTACCTATTTTTCACCTCTGATACTTCTTTCTGCACCTCTTTTGCTTCATTCTGCTCTTCACTTGCCTTTATCTGTACCACTCTTGCCTGTTTGTGCACCTATGTTGGTTCTTTCTGCACTGCTCTATCTTCTTCCTGCACCTCTGTTCAAAACGTCTTCAGTTCTTTTTTCCTTTTTTCTGCTCCTCTCTTGCCGCACTCTGCCCACCTGTTCCTCCTTTCTGTACGTATTTTGCCTGCTTCTGCAACTCTCTTCCCGCTTTCTGCACCTCTGTGGGTTCTTTCTGCACTGATCTGCCTTCTTCCTGCACCTCTGTTTCAGATTTCTTGATCTATTTTGCCTTTCTTTGCACCCCTCTTCCCTCTTTCTTCATCTCTCTTGCCTTACACTGCCTACCTGTTTCCTCTTTCTGTACCTTATTTGGCTCTTTTTGGACCTCTGTTGATTATTTTTCACTACTGTTCTTTATGTGACCTCTCTTGCAAATTTCTGCACCCCTCTCATACAGTTATGAAAACGCCAAAGTAGTCACCATGCAGTCTTACAATGCACTAGATATGTAATGCTGTAATCATTCAAATATTACTGCACCTCTTTTCTAACCCTGGGCAAAGCACTACGCTATGCTCGCAAAGTTTGCACTATTTCGCACTACGCAAACTGCACGTAGCACAGTGCAAACACGCTTAGCATAGTGCAGGGGTCATTTTTTGCTTTCTCGCGGTCCTCAACATCAAGTTGGCAATCGCGAGCAAGCAAAATGACATCTGGGCGAGACTTTTTCCTCGTTCGTGATCAGCAACATCAAGCTGTCGATCGCGAGTGTGGAAAATAAACCTCTCGGTGAGATTCTCAACGCGGGGAGGTCAGATTTCTCATTGCGAGTGGTTGCGTATGCTGGCGACCGCTCGCAATTAGAAACTACCAGTCTGCATTGAGAATGCTGCCGCTCGAGTAAAAATCCACTCAAGTGGCAGTAAAGGACAGCTCGCACTGTGCAAGACTGCACACTGCGGACACGCATCCGGCACTGTGCAATCATCACGAACAGGGTGCTACGCAGTTCGCGTAGTGCTACGCATAGCTCGCATAGTGCGAAGTGCACTTCGCGTAGCTACGCGTAATGCTACATTCGCGAGCTACGCTCAGGGTTACTCTTTCCACTTATTGGTCAGCTCAGGTGTAATTGTTACCATAATAAGAAAACCATATATGTATTTCATTTGCAGCTTTTAAAATAGAAATTGTTTCTTTAGTAATAGATAAGTATATATGTATATAATTATTTTAATAATAGAAAATTATTTGTAAAATTCTTTTTTCAGATATTCTGTTTTACTATTAAGAAAGAATAACAATGACAAGAAAAGCGCAAAGGAAAAAACAACAAAGAAAACAGTACTATTT
This sequence comes from Lissotriton vulgaris, assembly GCF_964263255.1. Classification (NCBI taxonomy): domain Eukaryota; kingdom Metazoa; phylum Chordata; class Amphibia; order Caudata; family Salamandridae; genus Lissotriton; species Lissotriton vulgaris. The sequence continues at coordinate 334,997,618 of NC_141685.1, forward strand.
GAAGGAGAAAGACACGCAAAAATTAGATGAACTACCACAAGTGGCAAAAAAGAAAAAGTTATATGGTAAGAGAACAAAGGAATTTAATAAAGAATTTCAAGGAGAGGAAAGGATTTTGTAAATGATGAAAATTGAAAGAATACGGGTAGAATGGAAAAGAATGAAATGAAAAAAGACAAATTAATAGAAGTTCAGGAAATGAGAAAAAAATCTATGTTGAAAGATGAAAGAAAAATGTAATGAAATTGGAAACGTATATATAAAAGTAGAGTACTACGGACCGGATTGCTTGGAAGAACATGGCGGCAGCGAGTTAGCTCGCCGCGGTGCTCCGGAATGACCTCCCGCTAGGATCGTCTCCCGCCTTGCTAAAAGAGTGTTTTTCCAGCTATGAATTTGGCTACCTGAAAGTAAAGGAGAATTGCGCAGTTTACCAGTAATTTTGCCTTTTTTCACCGGGTACTCTTCCCCGTGGGACGCGGGATGCGATATTCTTCGCAGTGGACTGGCGCTGCTGCGAAGTCCTCTCTCCATCCCCATGGTTTCTGGACTGGAGTGAGGGCGGTGCCGAGGAAGGGCACGGAGGACATGGTGGACGCGGAGAATGCCGGCCGGAGTTCGAAGGTAGAAGGTGTAGCGTTGGGTTTCGAGTCGTGCTCTTTGGTGCAGGCAAGTGGCTCTTGGAAAATTATGACATTCAAGGCGCCTGCGGGGGCAAGGGAAATCTGTTATTGAAGGGCTCACTGACTCGATCAGAGAGTGGTTGTTTAGCTACTTCCTCCCCCTTTTTTAAACACCTCCCAGAATCTCCGGTCACTCCTAAGCCCAGCCCAAGGATCTGCTCAGCCGCGCTGGAGTTAAGGAGAGGTAAGAAGCTAAGAAGCTTGATCTCCATTCGGGGGCAAGTAAATACAGGGAATGCTACACGCATAATTGTTACCTCCAGCTCCAAAGAAGGCTCACAAGAACAGCAGCAGCACCTACAGCATCTCAGCCTTTTTGCCACAGTGGAGGGGTCCTTGGTACATGAACCCGGTGAAGGGAATTCCACAGATCTGTCTCAAGTAGTTACTAATCCTATTTCCCTACTTTGCACTACCTGTGTTGAGGACAAATTACAGACTTCTCCTATTATAAATACTCCTAATACTCCCGATACCGCAAAGACTCTTGAGACCTCACCTAATACTCCCAGAGGGGTGCTTAAAAGAGGTCGAGGCCGCGGGCGAAAAAAGAAAAACGGAGTAAGCAAAGGCGGAGTCCCGGAGGTGGGTGCAGAGGTTGGAAAAGGGGTCAATACACCTTTTAAGAAAAAATCTTCTTCTTTTTTGAATACAGAACTTAAGTCTAAAAACACTAATGTGAAAAGTAAAACTAAAGTGAAGGGTAAAGATTCTAAAACAGTGCTCCCTACAAGCTCAAGAATAACTCCTTCACTTCGCTCCTATCTCAAAGTTGTTCCTCAGATTTTACATCTCTCCGAAGAAATTAACGACACAGATATGGCATCGGTCCCAGAGGCTAGTTCCTCCTCTTATTGCCAACCTTTCGTTCCAGCAGATACATTGCCGTTTGGTATGGAAGATGCAGCTGAGAAGAGCTCTAGTCAAATTATTGAAAATGCTGTAACCACCGCTTTAGTAGGGAACCTGCAAGTTCTGCATGATCTAGAGATAGAACAACAGCCTATACAGCCCGTGCAGTCTGTGCAGTTTGCGCAATCTCAGCCACAATCTTCATCTGTGATAAAGCAGAGTCTACCCCTACTCCTGACTACAGAGCTGACTGAGGAGTCCGAGGAGTTAGATTTTCTTGAGCTAGGAGGTGCATCTGGGGGTGTAGATATGGAAACCTCTTCTGTCCCTGCTCTACCTGATCCCAATTCATTACTGGCCCCTTCTTCTCCTTCTCCTTCTCCGATGACGGCAGCCTCCGTTCTGGAGATGTTTTCAGCCCTTACCCTGGAGATAAGAAAGGGATTTGCGGAATCATCTGCTAACCAATTAGAGTTTAGAAACTACTGTGAAACGCTTGATAATAAAATTGAAGGGCTCACTATAAGAACTGGAGTGCTAGAGGAAACGGTTGGTGCCCACTCAATTTATTTGGACCAAGCGAAAGTGGATATTCAGAAACTCACAAAGGAAGATCTGGCTCTCAGCGAGAGGATGGAAACTCTTGAAAATAATGCGAAACGGGGGAACATTCGTATCTTGAATGTTCCTGAAGGATCTGAAGGGTCAGATATTAAACAATACATCTTGTCTTTATTGAAGGAATCACTGAATTTAGAGCATACCCTCGCAGAATTGTCGGCTGACATTCAGAGGATTCACAGGGATCCCTTTAAATTGAATCCCCAGAGGTCCAAACCTCATAAAATCTTAGTTAATTTTCACACTTACCTTTTAAAGGAGCGCATCCTGAATATGGCTTTGAAACAAAAATCTTTGGCTGGGAAAGGTTTTACTTTTTTGATAAGATCTGACCTTTCTAGAGTAACACTTGAAAAGCAATAGGAATTTGGGAGGCGCCTAGATGCCTTTAGAAAATTAGGTGCAACAGCTCAGCTCATGCTTCCAGCAGCCCTTAAAGTAATGTACAATAACAAGATGTTTAACATCAGGTCTGTACAAGCAGCTGATGAGCTACTAATGGATCTGGGCAAGGGTGCTCGTAAGGTATAACATCAGGTACCTAAAACTCCACCTTAAGTACTTAAGGGGACCTTCCATTTTATTATCTATTTTTGATCTGGAAATCTAGATGTGGACGTAGCTTTTCTCTTCTTACTTATATGCACTAGTCAATATGGTCACAGTCTTAGTTATTCTCCTCTTTCTCTGAAATCTTTTTCACTCCTTATTTTGTCGTTTGAAAAGAAGGCGGGTGATCTTTCTTGCTGGAGGTCAACCAGCGGGGCACTATCTACTGGACATTGTTCCGGTTAGATATTGCAAGGGTTCTTCACGGGGGGAGGGGCTCTCACCTTGGGTGGGTGAGTGCTGAGGCGTGGCAAAAATATAAACAAGTCCTCAATAACCTAAATAGTAGGTTTGGGAATGGTAACTCACACATTATACACAATTGTTGTAAGGAAGTCATGAACGTGATCATAAATATTTTTCTTTGGTATAGTATTTTTTGTCATCTAGGTTTACTGGATGAGAGATGAGTAGTGTTGGTTTTCTCTCCTGGAACGTCAACGGCCTCCGCACCAAGCCTCGAGCCAATAGAATCTTACAATATCTCAAGGACTTGGATGTGCAGGTCGTGGTGTTGCAGGAGACCCATTTAACTTATAGTGAACTGATTGCACTTACTAAGAAGAATAGATGGATTGACTTTGTCGTTTCTACCACTCAAACATCTCATACTAGGGGGGTTGCGATTATTTTTAAAAAAGGTGCTAAAGCCAAGCTGGTATCGCAAGCTGTAGATACTTCTGGTAGATGGGCCATGGCGTCAGTCCTTATGGGCGGGTTTTCAGTTACAATCGTCGGCTATTATGGTCCGAATCAGGATTACCCTTCTTGTCTGGAAACTATTTTTGCGCAGTTACTTTCCGTTTCAGGACCTATAATACTAGCCGGCGATTTTAACATTGTGTTGGATCCCGTCTTGGACAAGTCTCCTAATAATCGATCGTTGGTTTTGTCTAAGACTAGATCCTTCCTATTGGACGCTATGAGACAGTATGGTTTTGTTGATGTCTGGCGACATAGGTCAGGACAGCAGCAAGGGGTTTCTTTTCGGAACCTTAAATACCATCACAAGTCAAGGATCAACTTTATTTAAATAACTCAAAGACTGGTTGATTCTGATAAAACAATAGATTACTTCCCTTCTCATCTTTCAGACCATTCTGCGGTTAAATTGGAGTTAGGTCTCCGTATTAAGAAACCCCGAGTACGTGGTCCTTTGATTGCTCTCTCCTTACCAATGATGAGGATATCTCATATCTTAAGTCGGAGACTCAGAACTTCTTTCTATCAAATAATGGTTCTGCCTTAAATAGAATTATCTGGGACTCGTTTAAGGCTACCTTGAGAGGGCTTATTACAGCTAAAATTGCCTATCGTAGGAAGAAGTATAATGAAAAGATTTCTTCCATTGAAGCAGAAATGGCTCGTGTTCAACATGATATTGATATTAACAGTACAGCTTCAGGGTCTATTTTAGATCCTCTTCACAATCAACTGCTGATTCTAAAAGAAAGCCTTGCTTCGATTTTAAATCTGAGGGTTCAACAAAGATGGGAAGCCAGTAAGTTGGGGCATTTCGAATATAGTGAAGGCGCTTGTAAATTACTAGCTTGGAAGACCAAAGTAGATCAGGTCCGGAATAACATAGCATCTATAAAAGTCGGAAACAACAACTTTACTTCAGATGGTGAAATTAGGAGGGCTTTCAGGGAATTCTTCCAAGATATATATCAAGAAGATAAGGTAATCACGGCTGAGGCTATTAAGAGCTGGTTGAGTAACATCACTTTACCCTCTTTTTCTTTTGAACAATCGCAACAATTGGATAAGCCCATCACAGAGGATGAGGTGAGATCTGCCATTAGGAAGGGTAAGAAGGGGAAGGCGTCCGGACCGGATGAGCTGCCAGCTGAGTTATATAAACTCCTGGAGTCAGAAATCGTTCCCTTCCTCACCATTTTGTTTAATCAAATCCTTTTAGAAGGAATGTCCCCTCCGACATCATGGGATAATACCTCTATCACCCTTATTTTAAAACCTGGTAAACCTAAGGAGGCCTGTGGCTCGTATAGGCCGATTTCTATTTTGAATGTGGACTATAAAATCTTTACCACAGTTCTATCCACTAGATTAGCCTCTATTGCGCCCTCCGTCCTTCATTCGGATCAAAAGGGGTTCCTGAAAGGGAGACAACTTTATGAATTAACCTATGATTTGATCGGTGCCATAGATATGGCAACAACTAACAACCTCCCATTGGCCGCCCTTACGCTGGACGCAACCAAGGCTTTCGACAGGGTTAATTGGGTGTACCTGTCGGAAGCCTTGGCCAAGTTTGGTGTCGGAGAAAGATTCCGTACGGTGATAGGCCTGTTATACAGCAATCAATCTGCGTGCCTTCTCGTTAATGGTGACCTTTCGAGCCCTTTTTCCATCTCGAGGGGAACCCGACAGAGATGCCCGCTCTCTCCTTTGCTTTTTGATTTTTATATTGAGCCCTTTGCGCAACATCTAAGGGAGGAGGTCACCATCAAACCTTTTTACTATCAAGGTTGGATGAGGAAGGTAGCATTATACGCCGACGACGTGCTTATCTTAACATCCGAGGGCACCACTGCTCTTCCGGCTATCTTGAAATTGGCCTATGCCTTTGGACAAGTATCAGGATATGAGATTAATGCAGCCAAGACTGAAATGCTTGTATGGAATGATGAGAATGCCGTAACAGATCTTCAAGCAGGCATTTCAATGTGATACCTTGGCTTGTCAGGGACATTAATAAACTTGTCCAAGTCAACCTATCCACAGTTGTTAAAGATTGTCGTAAGCTTCTCCAATCATGGTCGCATTTGCCTCTTTCATTACTAGGTAGAGCCAATCTCATCAAAATGTCTATCCTTCCTAAAATTTATTTTTTATTTAATACCATTCCTTTATACTTTGATCAAACTACCTTAGCCAAGTTCCAATCTAATATCTCATCCTTTATCTGGAATAAGCATCTTCCACGGATCGCTTGGAAAAAACTAAGACGGCGACGTGATAAGGGTGGCTTGGCGGCTCCAGACCTAATAATCTATGCTTGGGCCTTTCAATTATCCCATTCACTAATGTTGTTGAAGGGTCCCTTAGTCTCGGGGGTGGGTCCTATGTATGCAGCTATGTTGGATGGGGAAAGAATTAATCGTTCAGGTTTTCTTTTTAAGTTTGGTAATCTTAAGTTTAAAAAAAAAATTAAACTGAAGACTCTACAAGGTCTTGCCAGAACTTGGGCTGAAGTCATGAAATCCATAAAATTAAATTACTTTTGCGAAAAAACTCCGCTGAGGGGGTTGCCTGAAAATCCTGCCTGGCTCCAAGACACTCTAGCTATCCCTTTAAGAGAGGCAGGCCTGGAAGTTTTGGTGACCTCTTTTACGAGGGGGATTTACTCTTGTGGGAACATCTGCAAGCTAAAGTTGGCCCCAATCTTTGACGATTTAAATACTTACAGATTCACAGTTGGACTGTAGCCTATAAAACCTCTCCCGCTAACAGGAATACATTCAAACTTGGAGGGCATAGCCAATTTGTCTCTGATTTAGTAATCTGTGGTCCTGTTAAAAAAGAAATATCTAAATGGTATAACTTCATTCTGGAGGAGTCGGATGGAAACTTTGTTCTGCCGGAGTCATTGTGGGGTTCTGTTTTGATGGACCAGAATTTACAAGATCTTTGGATGAATTCTTTTGAACTTTTGTGGAACATTGTTAAGCCGTCCTGGCTTCGCAGAAATCATATCGTTACCCTGCATAGGGCATACTATTCCCCTCTTAGGTTATCTAAATTTGCAGGAGGAGAGCCAGTGTCTTGTGCTAAATGCGGGTTGATTGCTGCATCAGATACACACATGTTTTTCGAATGCCCACTGTTAACCATGTTTTGGGAGGATATTAGTAATTCCCTCACAGAATCACTGGGAAGACTTGTCATCATAGATCTGCCCCTAGTAGTATTTGGGGTTTTAGAAGGCGTACAAAATCCAGCCAGGTGTCTAGTCTTTTATGCTATCCTGCTTGCAAGAAGGGAGATCTGCAGAAAGTGGACAGACTCTTCACCTCCTACATTTAGAGATTGGCAATCTTCAGTCTTGCAGACCTCATGTACGGATCTGGCTAGATCTGGTAATCACAGTAAAAGGGCGTTTTGGTATCTACTTTCTTGGCTTCACTGATTCATTTGGTTTTTTTTTTTTTCCCCGGGTCCAATGATTGATCTCCTACGGTGCATCTATATCTTGTAACGGTGGAACAGCCGTTAGCCGGTTCATGCCTGGCCTCACTTGGCTGCTAAACTACCCCAAGGTTTGCCGCAGATTGATAAATCACGGACTCTGTGCCTTCCTGGAATGCAGTTGACAGCTGAGGGATAAATGGCCCCCACAAGATTCGTGTCCCTTCCAGTTTTCGAGATAAACGGAGACAGCTGCTCTACGTAAATTCCTTTTGGTACTTTGTCTACATGGTGGTTATGAGGACAAAAAAACAAAAAAAAAAAAGTAGAGTACTACAAAATTTGTTGAAACATGGCAAGAAATATAAAAGAAGATCTGCATTTTATAAAAAGAAAAAAAAAGATTGAAAGTATAGTCGAAAAGGCTTTTGAATTGAAAAGAAGATTGTTCATTTTAGTTTTAAATAGAATGTGAACATTAGAGAAACCAATGCATTCTATGAAGAACAAAACTAAAAGGAAAAATCTAATCAAAAGAACTAACTTTTGTAAAAGAAATTTGGGTGAATGGTTGCATACTTCTAGTTCAGAACCTTTTTTTAATGAAGAGAGCTATTTTCAAAACAATACATTATTTCATGCAGTGGTCATGCTTATGAAGTGAAGAACGGTTGTGCAATTAACAAAGAAAAGATGGTTCCTAGAAATGTCGAAGAAGTGATAGCTGAAGAAGTTCAAGGGAGACGCACACAAGCTCCAGTGCATACATGGGATTCTAGGAGTATTTGTAGTATACAACAGGAGTCTATTGATATTTTACGATTTATTTTTTTACAAGAGTATACTAAAAAAATAATGAAACAAAAGATTAAGATTGTTGCAAGGAATAGATCCTTGCAAAGTGAGAAAAAATACTGGCTTGCATGGTTATTCTCTGACTTGTCTTTCTAGAAAAGTGTGTCAGTGTTTTTCATCTTTTGAGAATGTTAGCAGTACAACATTCTGCAATGCGGAAGTTAGTAAAAAGATTGCACTTTGTAAAAAGTTCTTAGTGACTTAAACGCAGCTCTTTTGCATGGGTCAGTATCAGACGTAAAAAATGTTTGTGATGATATAGAGTTTTGTTTCTTTTGTCCTGAACAGGAGTGTAGAGAAAGTGAGAGTTTGATAAATGCGGTTATTGAAGAAGAGGTGAAAGATAGTAGTACTGAGAAGTTTGAAGAAGAAATTACGAAGTTTAAGGGAATTTGTTGTGAAAGACCAAACTATGGGGCCCATTAGGATGGCGGGCGGATTGCCCCCGCCAGGCTGGCGGTAGCCACCGCCGGCCTGGCGTGGGCAATCTGCCCGCCATCCGCACTGAAATGACCCTCCACCACATTAGGATGGCTGGGGGGTTCCGCGGCGGAAAGACCGGCCACCGCTTTTCCGCCCCGGTCGCCTTGCGGCCGGGGTGGAAAAGGTTTAATATGGTTGCGGTGTCTATTAGACACCGCCAGCCATATTATGATGGGCCAAAACAGATGCGGGCCCCCGGAGTGAAGGAGAGGTGCAGGGTGCACACATGTTGGTACCTGTGGTACCCCCCTGCCGCTTTGTTAATGCAAATGCATTAGTGCATTTTTAGAATTGTGGCGGGCAGTACTGAGAGCACCGCCCGCCACAATGCTAAACATGCAGGATGTGTCTGCCAGAGTGGCGGGCGCATCCTAATATGTGTTGCGGGACCGCCGCACCTATGGCGGGCGGTCCCTTTTGCACCACGATGGCGGGTGCCCGCCATCGTAATCGCCCCCCATGTTTGTGATTGTTGTCGACGAACTCCCTATAGTAATCAAACTAGGAATGTTGATCTGTATTTAAAAAAGTGAAAATGAAAACAATGATAAGTGGAAGGAATTTGGAGCTTATTTGTTGGTGGAAGATTTCAATGTATTTGTTAATATTGTTATACCAAATTAGAGGAGAACAAAATGCCAGCTAGAGCTGTGCATAATAACCTAGAGTTGGTAGCTATTCCTCCGGAACTGGGAGATTTAAATATGTATGAGTCCATTCTGATTCAATCTGTGCACCTGTTTCAGGCTATTGTTCATATGGAGCCAAAAACAGGTAAGTCGCCGCCCACAGATTTACAAAGAGGATTAAAAGGAAGAGTTGATTTAAAGAAAAATATTGAAACTATTGGTGTAGAGCAAGAGAAGACTGAACCTGTGGTTATTCTAGTTTATGGTGTTCCTACGAAGAGTCAGAAAGTATGGCAAGAATTAGAAGATGTCAGCAAAGTGCAAAAGGCTACATTTTATATCATAAAAAACAATGTTTATTACAAAAATGTGTATGTAGGAGAAGAAGAAATACTTTTAAGAGATGATAGCGAAACTTCAAGTGTCCAAATTGAAAAAGTGGACATCTCCAAAAGTGAAGAAATGTATGAACATTATAGTGTACATCCTTTACATTCAAAGTAAGTGATTGAAAAGACTATTGAATTAGTTCAAATGAAGAAAGTGAGGAGAACTCCCATGAGTGTTTGGGAAAGAAGTTAGGAAGCTTGCTGTTTTCCACAGCTATTCCGCACTGGAAAAGGTTTACGATATGATGAACGACCAGTACAGATTCCAGCGTCAGAATATTGAACAACACGATTGTACTCCGAAGATCCAAGATTTCGACAATGTATTCCATATATATTTCACCTTTTGTTTGAAAGTGACTCGTCTGGACTTTCATATGCAGTGAACCACATATTAAAAACAGGAGTTTATCTTCAACATGTGTCTGCAAAGGAATTCACGGACAAAGTACAACAGAGAGACAATCATTTAGAATCTCAATTGATTAATTTGATGGCATGTCAACTTGGTACTAATGAGTATTGGTATTGTCGTCATGGAGAACTTAAATGTATGTAAAGGAACTTAGGAACCCCTATATGGTTTGTTACACTAAGCAGTGCTGAATACGCATGTGACAATTTACTTGAATTTCTTTGTGAAGCAAATTCGAGTATTACAAATATTGAATTCAAGACAGCTGGAGAACTGTGTTCCTTGGATCCCGTATGCAGATATTTTGATTAAAGGTTTCAAGTTATGATGTCTTTTATCTGCAAAAAAAATAACGCCGCTTGGAGAAGGTTTTAATTTCTTTTGGAGAAAGGAGAACCAAGCTAGGGATGCTCCTCATATACATATGCTTTTTTGGATCAAGGATGCACCTAAATTTGGAACTGACTCTGATGAGACCGTTTTATCTTTTATTTAAGACTATGATACATGTGGTATTCTAAAAACAGGAGAAGAAAATACCTTAAGACAACAAGTTTTACAGTTTCAAACTCATCGATGTGGCAAATACTGGCGACGGAAATACAAGTCAACAGAAAAGTTTTATACAAAATGTCGTTTTGGATTTCCACGTCCAGTAATTGCCAAAGGAAGAGTCAACAGTTTCATGTCAGCAGTGAGGTATACTATCACTCTAAAATCTCCCTAAAATACTTACAATTTTAAAAGAAGTGAACATTCAAAGTATATTAATGATTACAAACAAGTTATTTTGTTGATGTGTAATGCAAATATGGATATCAAGTAATTTGCAGATAATTCCATTGCTGTTGCTCGCTATGTTACGTCATAAATAACAAAATCTGAAAAGACAGACTTGAAAGAAATGTGGGAATGCCTTTCACAAGAGAAGACTCTTAATAATAAATTGTACAGCTTTAGTTTGAAGATGCTGTCCCATCGAGAGATTGGATCCTACGAATGTTCAAATCGGTTGACCTCTGCAAGTTTATATTCAAAGTCTAGAGGAATCATTTGGGTTAGCCTAGGTCTTGCTGCAACACGAAATCGAGTATTGAAATCTGTACAAGAAATTGAATATTTAGCATTAAATGAACCAGAAAGCACAGATATTGTTAAAACAAACATGTTGGATACTTACTATCCTAAAAGAAGTTCCTATCTTGAAAACATATGTCTCTATGAAGTACTGCAATATTACAGCTTTAAGAGAAATATTACAAAGAACATAATTGAAAAAAAATATGAAGTCATTGGCTGTGATGGATGTATGGTGAAACATACCAAAAGAAATCTCATTATTCACAGGAAATTGAGCTGCAAAACTCCAGATAAAAGGGAATCTTACTGTTCAAGCCTTGGCGTACTGAAATGGAATTACTTGGACATTTTCAGTGCTATGAAGATTCTTTTAATGCATGTAAAGATAGCATTGAATGCACAGTTTTTTCATATTATCTACAAATGTTGAATGAAGAAATTGAACAAGAAGCTACTATTGCAGCTGAGATTGCTAGAGACAGTGCTCAAGATAGTCAAAGTTCTGCTCCACTGAGTCAAGATCATCTTGGAGAACCAAGACTTGAAATGAAGCAGCAATAGCCATGAGAGCAGTAGAAACAGCAATGCATCAAGCTCAACAGGATATTATTGAGTTGGGAAACTTGGAAAAACAACTAAATATTGAACAGAGAGAAATATATCAGCAAGTTACACAACAGATAGACCATGGATTACTTCATAGAAATAACGAATGCAACTGCACATCATTTAAACCTATTAAAATGTATATCAGTGGTCAAGCTGGTACTGGAAAAGGTTTCTTAATTAAAGTTTTGACCTGTTAACTACAGAAAACCACTGAATCACATTTATCTTGTGTTGTAACCGCTCCAACTGGCTTAGCAGCACACAACATTAAAGGGATTACATTATGTCGTTTACTGATGCTACCTGTTGAACATGAAAACAAATTGGAATATCACAAGCTATCTGGAAAAGCTTGTTATGAAGTTTCAAGGGTAATAAAGAAAATACAACTGTTGATTGATGAGGTAAGCATGGTCTCAAACTTAACCCCTTCGAGGCTGATGACGAGCTGGGCTCGTCATGGTGTAGCCTCCTCAAACACTGATGACGAGCCCAGCTCGTCATGAACAATGGGTTTTTTAAAAAGTCAGCATAGCGGCAGAAGAAGCACAGCGCGCATGTGGTTAATGTTTGCCTTTGTACATTTAAGAATGTAGCAGATTTTAAAAACAGATTATGATGTGATATTTGGAGGAAAACATGTGATTGTTTTCTGCGATCTACTGCAACTTACTCCAGTAAAAAGGGAACCAGTTTTTAAAACACTTGTGCATGAAGACACCAGGAAATCTTTGGGAAGTATTAGAAATGTCAATATTTGATCATATTTTGAATACAAAGAACTTATCAAAAATATGCATCAGTCAAGTGATGAAGATTATGGAAGCATTCTTCAAGATATAGGAATTGGTGTGTTGACAGAACATGGTTAAGAAGCTTTGCAAAGTCGGCTACTTACAAACTTGTTTCCAAATGAAAAAGTTGCTCTGAAAGTAATACACAAAATAATTGGAGAAAAGAAACCTATAATTTGCCAAATATCAACACTGCGAGAGTGTTCTAATTTCAATCAAGAACTTTTAAAGCTGTAAAAACAATAAATAATAAAAATGGAAGCTATTGATAAAATAGAACATAAAGGAATTACTATTATTTTTTCAGAAAAATTAAAAACAAAATTGGATTCTTTGGAAAAGTCTATATCTAAGACTAATGGCTTAGACATTTTTCTTTATGTATGTGAAAACTGTCAGGTAATTTTACGGCTTAATTTGGATGTGGAAAAAGGTTTAGTAAATGGAGCAATGGGAAAAGTTGTTGATTTTGGCAATTATTCAAATAGAGATTGAAATGAATTTTTCAAGATTAAATTTGATCAGATTGAAGAGGTAAAACAGATTGGACTTTGTGATGTTCGTTTTCTGCTTGTTAAAGACTTGTATGTTTGTTGTAAACAGTTTCCTCTTTCCTTAGCATATGCAGTGACCATTCATAAATCTCAAGTTCTAATGGTAGCCAGTGCTTTGGTAAACATTGGAAGTACCGTGTTTAAAGAGGGCATGGCATATGTTGCATTGTCCTGAGTCAGAACTATATCTGGATTGTATTTGATTGATTTTGATGAGAGAAAGATTAGTGCAGATGCAAATTGTGTAAGAGAGTTTAATCGGTTAAGAAGACTGTATGCTCCCATCTTAGGTGAATGACCTGTATATGAAAAGTGTGTAGTATGTTGAAAACGAACACGAGAAACTCTGTAAAGAGGTGGAAATAAGAAAAAAATCAAGAGAATGTTAGGGTTCCAAACAAAAAGAAAATGAACACTGTTGAAAATATTGTAGGATATCAGTTAGAAAGTAGTTCAGGTATCAACTACTATCCTAACGTAGTTGTGAACGTCATATTTTTTCTACAAAATTTTCTACAACAAATTATGGAGAATCGAGAAAAACGGTTTTGTTCTTTGTTGCATTCTATTTTTGAAAACTTGACAACCGATAAAACTAAAATCCAAAGTGCTTCTGGCATTCGGCATCTTCTGGAAATATGTTCTGGTTCTTCACAATTTACACTTAATGTACAGCAAGATGCTCAAGAATTTCTTATGCTTATGCTTGCAGTGCTGGAAGGTGAAGGAATTAGTAAAATTCTGCGATTCAAATTATGGAATGTAGTCACTGCAAATCTGAAATGTTTTCAACATCATTTATAGAAAGATTTGGACAATATGTAATTTTTATGCTACAACGTTGTAGAGCAGATGGAAGAAAATTGGAAACTAAAATAAAAAATGTTGTGGCAAGTCAACTGTCAATTTCAGGAAGAACTTTCAAAGCAGTGGCAACTATTTTCCATGATGGACCTTCCACAACATCTGGACACTATACTGTGTATTTAAAGTGCAATAAAGGATGGACACATTGTAATGACGCCCATTAGGAATTTAAATATCGGTTAACTTATGCATTACCAAATTCATATCTAATATTTTTTATGCAAAAGTTCTGAAAACATTATTCAGCCTATTGGGAAGATGTCAACTTGAATAAATGAGTTTACGTTGGATATTTTCAATACAAATAAATAGGGTAACATCATTTGGCCCATTGGGAAGATGTCAATATAAATTTAGAAGTTTATTTTGGATATTTTTAATGCAAATTATTTCGGAAACATCATTCGCCCTGTTGGGAAAATGCCAACAATTACTGTTTCAATTATTGTTTCTCTTTGATATTGTATTTAGAACATTGTGTTTGAAAGAAGCAGTTCATATATTTGATCTTTGTTTTATATGCAATGTTAATGAGAGTGTTTATTTGAAAATGTAAACAGATAGTAGAGTTTCTTGTACATATTTTGAAAACAGATTTGTTTTTTTAACAATCCTATTGATTGCAGTTTTTTGCCTGCTGTTACATGATAATCAACATTGAAATCACTGCGTATGGTGAAATTCAATAGAATCTGAAAACAGCAAACAAGGCAAACTGAGTATGTTATGTTATTCAAAAAATATGTTGTGTTCTTAAAACTATATTATTATATCCAATAACAGTATTTTTCTTCTCCTTTACAGAAACTAATTCCAAACTTTGAAAATATTTTACATTTAGATTGTAATAAAAAAAATGAAAAAAGTGTTTAAATGAGTTTCATTTCTACTTCAGCAAAGAAGGTAATATAAAGTAATGTAATAAGGATAATGTTATGAATTTATTTTTAGAGTCACTTTTATCGCAGTCATTCATTAAAAGAAAGAAATATCTCACTTATCAAATTACTTTACAGGAACATTTGGTCTTCTTCAATCTCTTTTTTTTTTAAATTCTTTTTATTGAGTTTCAGAAACAAATAAAATACAACCATTCGAAAAATGGAGATACAACAAATACCAGTACATTTCTGCATTCTTCATCCCATCTTGTATGATATAGTGGAAAAGAACAAAAAGAAAATCGTTATGGTCAGTACAGTTCAGATATAGGCAGTATAACATAGTACCTGTGTCAGGTATTGAACCCCTACAGTGTAATGCTTGGCGCATTTGAATTCACAGTGTGTCAGTGACATCAGTGTCTTGCAAATAAGTTGTTAAATAAATCCAATAGTCTTTTGGCTGAGATCTTGCCAGTAGTTCCTCCTTGTATGTCAGCAGCTGAGTTTTGCAGTATGCCAAGTCCTGTAGCCATTGTCTCGGGCTTGGCACCCTTGTACCTCCCCAACACAGTGATACTTGCCTTTTGGCCAGAAGCAGTGAAACAACACAAAACGTACGCTTCCCGCTTTGATCGTGGGCAGACGACCTAGTATGCACACCTTTATAGAGCATTCGACTTCCACCTTTACCATTTTCTGAAGTATCGTAGTAACTTTCCATAACCATGCCAGATGCACAAAGTCTGCGTCTTGTTCCCCACAGCGTTTACATCTGGCATCCTCTCGTAACCCAAATCTATGAAGGCGCGATGGGGTGTGGTATGTTTGATGTAAATTTTTTAAATGAAGGATGCGCAAATTCCCATTGGGAGTGAGCAATCTAATTAGTGCGCAGGTCGTCTACCATTCTTTCTCAGATAGCGGGTCTGGTAATGCCTCATTCCAGCGTGTCCGCGCTTTAATGGAAGTGAACGGAATCTTGCTCTGGGCTTTTTTATACAGACGAGAAACTAGATGTGACGTGTTGGGGGATGTGATGATGTCTTGTAGTGCTTCTAAGCAGGGGGGTTCCGTTGGGTAGTTTGGGTAGAGGTCACAAATGGCTCTTTGCAACCTATAGTAGGTGAAACGGAAAAGTGTGGTTTGATTGCTGATGAAGGACAAATCGTCTATGTGCCTGAAGGTGCCATCACAGTAAAGATCTCCAAATGTGTCTATGCCCGCCTGCTTCAGGAGATCCATACCCACTTGTTCAGCGGTGACTGAGATCTGGGGGTGATGGTGCAGGTGCAATGCCGGTGCATAAAGTGGCGATTTGTGTGTCAACCTGGCCAGTGACCTCCAGGCGGCAGTAGTTGTACTACACCTAAACACCTGCATAAATGCTAAATACTGTGGCCAACAGACGTGCTCGAACCCCACGGCTGGACCTCACGGGATTAGGCAAAGGCCCCGGCAGGCTCCCAATCCTCGTTTATTGATCACCTGAATTTCGCGCCAAAATCCATCCACTCAGACACTACTCATTTACTTCTTCAATTATGCAGGCACTTCATATCCACTCCAGCAATCACACTGTCACTACTCATGCATTCCTCCAATCACCCAGCCAGTAGTGTGTACTTATCCAATTACTCCACCAATACCAAAGCACTTTTGAGATCACCATGCAGTATCCATCCACTCCTTGAAGCATCCAGGCAGTACCCATGTACCCATGCAATGATCCAGACACTAACCATGTATGAAACAATTCATCCAAATATTACTTATAAAGTCATGTAATTACCTAGGCATTAAGAATACACTTGTAAAATCAACTAACAATACCCATACACTTAGAAAATCATGCAGGAACTACACATGTACTCCTGCTATCACCCAGGCACTACTCATGCACTTATGCAAACACCCAGGCACTAACCATGCACTGCTCTAATCATCCATGCACTACCCCATGCACTCCTACAATCACCCATCCAGTACCATGTACTTAACCAATCACTCCGCCAATACCACGTATAAAATCACCATGCACTATCCTTGTATTCCTCTAATCACCCAGGCAGTACCCATGTACTCAAACAATGACCTAGGCACTAACCATGTATTCAAGCAATCATCCAGACATTACCTATAAACTCATGTAATTACCCAGGCATTAAGAATGCACTTGTAAAATCAACCAAGCAATACCCATGCACTTAGAAAATCATGTAGGCACTACACATGTACTCCTGCTATTACCCAGGCACTACTCATGTACTTATGCCATAAACCAAGCACTATGCATGCACTGCTACAATCACCTGTGCACTACCCTATGCACTCCTCCAAACTCCCAGCCAGTACCATGTACTTAAGCAATCACTCCACCAATACCGAGGCACTTATAAAATCACTATGCACTATCCTTGCACTCTTACAATCACCCCTGTACTACCCATGCACTCATGCAATCATCTTAGTATAACCCATACACTATTTCAATCACCTAAGCAGTAGCCATGCAGTCCTCCAATCACTCAGGCACTACTGATTCACTCTTTCGATTACCAATACATAACCTCTCTACTCATACAATCGCTCAAACACTACCTATGCACACCTGCAATCATCCAGGCATTACTCCTGCTCTCTAGCAATCACCCAGACACTACCCATGCACTCATGCGATCAGTCAGGCACTAGCCATGCACTTATACATGTACTTATACACTTCTGCTGCACTTGTACAATCACTAAACCATTCCCCATGCCTTGTTCCAATCATCCGGACACTACACGTACACTCATGCAATCAACCAAGTACTTCTTATGCAATCATCCAATCACACAGAAAGTATCCATGCACTCATTTAAGCACCAAGGCACTACCAATGCACTCTTCCATTCACACAAGCAATACCCATGCATTCCTTCAATCACCCAGACATTACCCCTGCATTTATGCAATCACGCAGACACTATCTAAACACTCTGGAAATCACCTAGATACTACCCATGTACTCTTCCATGCACCCTGGCATTTCTCATGCACTCCTTCAATCACTCAGACAATACTGCTGCAGTCATGCAATCAATTATGCACCCACTACCACTCTTACAATCTTTTAATATTAGCCACATAATTATGTAATCCCTCAGTTAATACATATGTGCACCTCCAGTCC
The DNA here is from genome assembly GCF_964263255.1 of Lissotriton vulgaris. Taxonomy (NCBI): domain Eukaryota; kingdom Metazoa; phylum Chordata; class Amphibia; order Caudata; family Salamandridae; genus Lissotriton; species Lissotriton vulgaris. The sequence continues at coordinate 335,015,267 of NC_141685.1, forward strand.
CCGAGGCACTATACATGCATTCATACAATCACACATGCAGTACCCATTCATTTCTCCATATATCACACTTACCACAATGCATACAAGAGTTACAAATGTGTCTATTTTTAAACCAAATAGGCGGTTCTGAAAAAAACCATTTTTTCTTCTTTTTTTCTTTTATATTTTTTTGTTTTTTTAACTCTTTTTAAAAAAAAATTGGTGTTTTTTTACAAGAAGGACAAAATTAACAGAACTAACAGTGAAAGGCTACACAACAATATCCAATTTAAAAGTCGTTGCAAAAAACATAACTAATTTTTTTTAACAATGTTGGTTATCAATTGCAACCACTACAACATTCAGTGATTGCTCACCATGGCACAAGATTGCTTTGCTTCTGATGCAATTCTGCTGCACTGTAGCAAATTGAGGTACATTCTGCGGTGTTGATGATGCAGACAAACCAGATGAAGTGCTTGGTTGGCCATTGTTGTCCTGTCTAGCTTGTTTTTCCAGGTCACGTCTGTGCTGCTCTCTCGCAAGATGTCGAGGATGCATAGTCTGTAAATCCTTAAGCATTGAGGCGGTTCCACAGAAGTACTTCTTGTCAGATCCTTCTGACACAACACTCTGACATAAGGTGCACGTAAACTTACAGGCATTAACTTTCTTCTCGCCAGGTAGAAATGTGAAGACAACCCATACGATACTTTCGTATCTCACCTTCACTGGTTCTTCCAACTCATCTTCATCTTCAGGTAGAAGCTGCCTTGCTGGATTTAAAGCAGCCATTTGTTAAAGAAGAAAACACAAAAAAAACAAAGAAGACGAGCAAAACAGAAGACCTGTCACTCCTGAGATGCAGTTGACAGAATAAAAAAATAGGGCGGGGTCCTTTAAGTTCTAGAATCAAGAGCTTCTTAACCAATCAAATACTTTCTATGGAAGTCACATGGGATTCGCGCACCAGGCGAGCAATGGCACGCACTCGGCACGTACCCGGTGCAAATTCTGAAAAATATATTTAACAATAATATATCTTTTTTACAACTACAAATAAATGATATTTACAGTTATATTAAATAATCTCTTGGTATAATATATATGATAGGTATATATATATATTTATATATATGTATGTATATATATATATATATATATATATATATATATATATATATATATATATATATATATATATATATATATCCATATACTATATATATTAAAGATTTGCAAGGAATTTGCGTAGCTAGTGCGACCCCTCCCTAGAAATACATACGTGATGTTACCTGAGTACAAGATTCGCACAGCCAGTGCGCAACCTGCACGCACCCAGCGCGATTTCCCAAAAATATATTTACCAATAATATAACTTTATTCCAGTTACAAATATATGCTATTTACAGTTATCTTAAATCATGTCTTGGTATAATATATATAATAAAGTTAAGTTATATACATATACTTTTGAAACTTGAAGATTTGAAATGGATTCGCGCACCGGGCGTGACCCCCGGAACTACGTATGTGATATTAAGTGGAGACACCATCCGCATAGATGTCACTTACCCAATGTGCATCCTACACAACTTAACCAATATGGTGGTTTGAAATCGAACACACCCACCGAGACAGGTACATGATCGGTATGTGAATCCACTTTAAAAAAAACAAACTATATTTATATTTTAGAAAAAATAATACATATTACACTATTATAAATATAAAACTATGAACTATTATTTTGGGGACATTATACTTAGCAATTAGCATTTAAAAAACCTTTGAAACTCATTGAAAAAAACATAGGTTTCAGGGACTTTACTGTTAGTTATTCGCATTTAATAAACCTTTGAAATTTACTAAGAAAACCATAGGTTTCAGGGGCTTTATAGTTAGAAATTCTCATTTAAAAAAACTTTGAAATTTACTGAAAAAACAACAGGTTCAGGGACTTTATAGTTAGAAATTAGCATTTATAAAACCTTTGACATTCACTGAAAAAATCAGAAGTTTCAGGGAAGTTATAGTTAGGTGGATATTTCACTCATACAAAACCAGAGAAATTCAGCCTTTATAGTCATTAGAGCTAACTATAACTTGCGCCACTGCAATGCACTGATGATGACTTCACATATTACAGCGTTCATGACATGGTCAGTGACATCACTGATGATATCACTGATGGTATCTCAAATGACATCACTGATGACATCATCTAGTGACTGTGTGTTTCTAAAAGGTTTAAGTATGTTTTATATAAATAGGTGCCAAGGTGTATTGAAGACTAAGTGGGTGTATAAGTGTTTGAATGGATATTTTACTAGGAGCTTGACTGTCTTTATAAGTGAGTGATTAAACGTGTCTTAGTGAATGCATAGGTTAGTGACTAACCTGTGTAAATGTCTGTATCAGTCTGTCAGTTGGTGTGTAAGCGGTTGCATGGGTTGGTAAGTAGCTACATAACTGTTTATATGGGTTATTGATTGGTTGTCCGAGTATCTGTATGGGTGCCTGAGAGCCTGAATGGGTGGGTGGGGGGGGTGTAATTCTGTGGATAGATGTGTGAGTGGGTGGCTCACTGGGTGTATGGGTTCAAGAGTGCATCTGCGAGGAGCTGTATGGGTGGGTGAGTGTGCGTATGGCTGTGTTGGTAAGTGAACAGATGTCTCAGTGGTATATATGTGAGTATGTACAAATGTTAAAAGCAGTATATGTGAGTGTTGGAGTATATAAATGACTATATGTGAGAGTGAGTGATTGTGAGAGTGCCTGTATGCATGTGTGTGTGCTTGTATCAGTGATTGTATAAGCGAGTAACTATGTCTTAGTGTATGTATGAATAAGTGAGGTGGTGTGTGTATAACTGTATAGATGAGTAACTAGAAGTGTAATTGATTTTTTGCATGACTGACTAGGTGTGTGACAAACTCTTTGGGGAGTGTTAATGTGTGAGTGTCTGTATAGGTGTAGGAGTGCATAAGATAGTGATATATTGATGAGTGACTGCATGTATGAATGAATGCATGGGTAAATAAGTGGATGTGTGTGTAGACTTAGGAATTAGTGAGTGGGTAAGTAGTAACTGGTATTGGATTGTCTATGGTTTTGAAAATAGTAGTCTGTATTTTAGAGTGGGTGTATGAAAGGTTATATTAGGGTGTGAGGTGGTGCATCAGATTATCATGTGAATGATATCATCAGTGATGTCATTTGGAATGTCATCAGTGAAGTCATCAGTGATGTCACTAATCATGTCATGATTGATGTAATATGTGACGTCATCAGCAGTGAATTGCGGGGGCATGAGTTATAGTTAGCTCTACTAACTATAACGGCCGAAAGTCTCTGGTTTTGTATGAGTGAAATGTCCAACTAACTATAACGTCCCTGAAACCTGTTTTTTTCAGTGACTGTCAAAGGTTTTTCACATGCTATTTTCTAATTATAACGCCCCTGAAACCTGTGTTTTTTTCAGCGAAAAAAATAAAATACATATATATATATATATATACATATATATATATATCTTGCGGTAAACTCCCAACTGAATTCCAGGACGAGCGGAGAAAGTGACACTTCCTTGGTTTCAAGTTGCAGGTATTTTTATTTTTTATATTTTCAAGTGAACTGCATGTGCTAAACAGACAAGACGCGAATTGGCGAACTCAGTCGCCTTGATCACTAAACGCCAGTGCATTAAAACCCAACTATATTTAAAACACCATTAAACCAATCATGTGCTCAGGTGTCACCTGACAGGTAGAAAACTTGGTAAAAAGACTCTTGAACACCAAACTTGTTCGACCTTAGGCACTGGCGGCTGCATAGCATATCACATAAAAGAAATTTGTTGAGAATGATAAAGATGTATCAGTGACACATATTCTAAACAATAAATAACTGTACAAATACATTGGCAATATTTCATTTTAAATGTAATTGTTTCCAATAGAAAAGCTGTGCCAACAGAAGTAAATTCAAAAGCAAAATACATAATTGCTTCTCATCTTGAAGGTTAAATCTATGTAAGGTTTGTTCATTCACATTGCAATTAAATTAGCAATTCTATGTGAATGGACCACCATCGTTCTGTGATAAAACATCGTATGCTGAACGCCCTACCGGTTAGGCGACCACCAAAAAGTGCAAGTGCTATGGTGCATATAACATTACAAAACATATAAGTTGTAAAACATTTTGAAATGCTGAATTATCCAAAAGGTCCCATCTGGGTCCTATGTATGTGATTATAGATGTTGGGCAGGGAGAAGAGCTAGGAACAAAATCCATTATCAATATTACATCCAAATTGAAATCTTATCAACAAAGTATTTTGTAGTCGTCTTCATGATTCATAAACTAAATACAAAATGTAGCAATACATTAAGAGGGAATCTATTGTATGTTTAAAAATCTGGGTATGCGAACACTCACAAAGTGGAATCTCATAAGGAGCCATGCTCTTCACAATTAAGTCATACTGTGGTATCAAGGTAGTTCATATAATATATAAATCTGTGCAAATGTGCCAATAAATAGTGTAAAACCACCTACTCATAAAAACTATAAATAAATGGTAAAACACACATCAACTGGTCACACTACAAAGATCTAAAATTATTCTGTATAAAAGAACTAAAAGCATCTCTTAATGAAGATAAAAAGTGATATGAAACCAAAGTACTTATAAACGGATTCTATTTGCTTAAAACATTATTTGTCAAGTGGTCTAGAGAAAATAGTGCAAATCTTCACAGGTATTGAGCCCTCTCAGATTCTTCGTATCGAGCTCAATGATATATTTGGTTTCAAGTTGTCTGGGAATTCTTTCCCTATTGCCTCCCTTTTTATTTTGTGGTACACTGTCAATAACATAATATTGTAGAACATTTAGGTTGTTATTGTGTTCTGTTTTGACATGTCTGGTAACAGGATAAGATGGATCCGAGTTAACCGTAGCCCTCAGATGTTGTAAGATTATTGCATGAACCTGGAGCTTTGTGCTCCCCACGTACTGTAGTCCACAGATGCATTTAAGGACATAAACAGCATGGTCTGTCCGGCACATAAAATGCCCACCGGTTTTAATGGGGACATCAGAAAAAGCATTGAAATAAGAGTTGGTATTCATCCAAAACTTACAGACCCGGCATGTACTGCACTTGAAAAAGCCTTTCTTGGGGGAAAGCCAATTGCTTTTATTAAAAAGTTCAGGGCTTGTTTTCACTAGATCACTTCGCATAGAATGCGCCATGCGATACGTAACATTTGGTTTACTGGGTAAAACACCTTGAAGAACAACATCCGTTAAAACTATCGGCCACTGGGTATTTTATGATCTTTTTAATGGTCTGTGACTGTCTTCTATATGTGGATATGAATCTGCAAGAATTCAGAGTTGGTCTCTCATGGTTGATTGCAGTGACAGTAGCTGAGGAGGTGTTGTTAGCGGTGACCTTGGGTACTGTTTTAATCAGTTCTGACCTCTCTTTTTTATTTGCTTTTTTTATTGCCAGATCTAATTTACGTAAATCATAGCCTCGTGCTAAAAGTTCAAGTTTGGCTGTTTCTTGTTCCTCCTTAAGCGCCGTCTCTGAACTGCAACCTCTGCGAATTCTCGGAAACTCCCCATGAGGCAAACTGGCGATGGTGTGATGTGGGTGGAGACTAGAGGCATGCAGAAGTGTATTGCTGGCCGTTGGCTTCCTATATAGACAAGTTTCAATTCCCTTGTGATGAGCTGTGACCTTAATATCGAGGAAATTAGTGGAAAGGGGTCAATGTGTGATATACATTTTAAATTAAGGCCATTCACATTGATCAGATCTACAAATTTCATTGCTTCATCTTGAGTCCCCTTCCAAAACATAAAAACATCATCTATAGATCTCCACATCTCCATCACATGTTGTTCATAAAGTGTCTTGTGCTCTATCTTTAGGACATGCTCCTCCCACCAGCCTACATATAAACATGCATAGCTGGGGGAGAAGCATTCCCCCATTGCTACGCCCTGCTTTTGTTTAAATATCTTGTCATCAAACATGAAAACATTGTTAAAAAGGCACCAGTGTTTCATCCTTAATAACATTTGGTTGTGTTGGTACATATCAATGTCCCCTTCCAAAAAATATAAACATCATCTATATATCTCCACATCTCCATCACATGTTGTTCATAAAGTGTCTTGTGCTCTATCTTTAGGACATGCTCCTCCCACCAGCCTACATATAAACATGCATAGCTGGGGGAGAAGCATTCCCCCATTGCTACGCCCTGCTTTTGTTTAAATATCTTGTCATCAAACATGAAAACATTGTTAAAAAGGCACCAGTGTTACATCCTTAATAACATTTGGTTGTGTTGGTACAAATCAATACTCCTGCGCTTAAGATAAGAACCTATAGCACGGAGACCGTCTTCGTATTTGATGCTAGTATATAGAGAGGCAATGTCAAGAGTTAAAAACAAATAGTCTTTGGCCCACTGCACAGTATTTAACTTAAATAAAAAGTCCCTAGAGTCTTGCAGAAAAGTAGGCAACGTGGTCAAAAATTCTTGAACACACTAATCAACATATCTGGAGGTACATTCAAATGTACTATTAATCGCTGATATAACTGGTCTACCTTGCAATGGGTCCACACCTTTGTGCACTTTTGGAATAAGGTAAAAGGTAGGTAGAATGGGATGCTCTTTATATAAAACCTTAAATTCATCTTTGGAAATTAAACCATCTCGTTGCCACCTTACCAAATCATTCTTAAAATTCCCATTTATTTTTTTGACAGTGACTCCATTGCTGACTTTATAGCATTGTGTGTCATTCAAACGTTTAAAAGCCTCTGTTCTGTAGGATGCCTTGTCCCAAAGAACAATATTGCCTCCTTTATCTGCATTGCTGATAACCACAGAGTCGTTGTTCTTAAGTTTATTCATCAGTTGGAAGTACTCCTTATTTCTGCCTTTCAATTTGGTTTTGGATTTGCATGTATTTTTATGTAGGGATTTCAATTAATCGTTTATGCAATCATGAAAATGTCCACTGCATCCCTGGGCATGATGGGGACAAACGTAGAGGAAGCTTTAAATGGGCTGCAACCTGGGGATGAAATATTGATATCCTCCTCTTGTGCTGCCATTTGTGTATTCATGTTCTCAAGATCAAATTCTGGTTTGTTCCCTCGCAATGCATGCAGGGCATTCAAAAGTGGGATCTTCCCAGCAGTAAGGATCTCACTTGATATATGCACTCGAACCGTTGTTTTACATTGACCATGATTTTTGATGGTAAAATATTTCTTTACCTTTAATTTCCGAATGAATTTGTAAATATCCACACGCGTTTGTATGAAATTAAAATTGCTTTCAGGGCAATAACTCAGACCAAGAGCCAACAACTGTTTTTCAGCATCATTTAGTTCAATGTTGGTCATATGTGAAAAGCAGTATATGTGAGTGCTGGAGTATATAAATGACTATATGTGAGAGTGAGTGATTGCGAGAGTGCCTGTATGCATGCGTGTGTGCTTGTATCAGTGATTGTATAAGAGAGTAACTATGTCTTAGTGTATGTATGAATAAGTGAGGTGGTGTGTGTATAACTGTATAGGTGAGTAACTAGAAGTGTGATTGTTTTTTTGCATGACTGACTAGGTGTGTGACAACTCTTTGGGGGAGTGTTAATATGTGAATGTCTGTATAGGTGTATGCGTGCATAAGATAGTGATGTATTGATGAGTGACTGCATGTATGAATGACTGTATGGGTAAATAAGTGGATGTGTGTGTAGACTTAGGAATCAGTGAGTGGGTAAGTAGTAACTGGTATTGGATTGTCTATGGTTTTGAAAATGGTAGTCTGTATTTTAGAGTGGGTGTATGAAAGGTTATATTAGGGTGTGAGGTGGTGCATCAGATTATCATGTGAATGATGTCATCAGTGATGTCATTTGGGATGTCATCAGTGATGTCACTAATCATGTCATGAATGATGTAATATGTGACGTCATCAGCAGTGAACTGCGGGGACACGAGTTATAGTTAGCTCTACTAACTATAACGGCCGAAATTCTCTGGTTTTGTACGAGTGAAATGTCCAACTAACTATAACGTCCCTGAAACCTCTGTTTTTTTCAGTGACTGTCAAAGGTTTTTAAATGCTATTTTCTAATTATAACGCTGTGAAACCTGTTTTTTTTTCAGTGAAAATATATATATAGATATATAAAGTCGAGTGGACCAGAACTCTCGTTAGTTAAATCAAAAGCAAAAATTCAAAACAAACACTTTTCGGCAATCCTGCCATTTTCAATATTTTTTTTAATGAAAAAACCAAAGGTTACAGGGACATTGCAATCAGGAAAAATAATTTTAAACCCTTCGATGCGCCCATAGGCCAACGGCCGTTGCAAGCGCTACCTCCGTAGTGCTATGCACACATTTGGCCGGCGCGGCTCTCCCACTCAATAAAACCGCAGCAGAATTGCTGCCACGATTAAGCGGTAAAAAACCTTAGAAATTCTCTGAAAAAAACAAAGGTTACAGGGGTGTTATGTTTGGCTTAGATTTCCCTCCTACAAAACCAGTGCAATTCAGCAGTTATTACCTGAGCTAACTATAACTTATGCCCCCACAATGCACTGCTTATGACCTCACATATTACATCACTCATGACATGGTCAATGACATCACTGATGACATCTCAAATGACATCACTGATGTCATCATCGAATGAGTTTTAAGAGTTTATGGGTGTTACACATATATAGTAATCAAGAAGAACTAGCTGTTAAATGGAAGCTCAAGATGTGTGTTTCTGGGGTAAAGAAAACATCTGTTTATTAAGAAAGCCCTCAACCACCAACCTAGTTGGTGGCATTCTTCATCATCGGGCCCCACCCGGTGGCACCGAGCGTGCCCCGGTTGGGCTGCGATGCCTGTTTACAGCAGAGTGGGTATTGATTAGTAAGTGTGCAGTGATAGTGTGAGATTATTGGATAAAAACTGTCCTAGGGTCCCACTACCCACAAGGGTTATTTTATTGATGGGCCCTTGGCAGTATTAAAAGCAAGGCGGCAGATGTGCATGGAGGTGACTATGGTCTCCCATATCCAGAGTGGTCAACATGTTTCAGCCAGGCATCATATTGATCTGGCTTTCTTCAGGACTTCTATGTGAAAAAGTGATTAAAAACATGGTCTATAGAGAATATGCGACCAGGTATGTGACATACTCGCTAAGATGTGATATAGGTAAGAGGAGAATTTCCTCTAATGGTTTGTACCTGTGGTGGGTAAAAAACACATAGACAATACAGACAAACACACATATATGAGAATCAGCTTCAGTTAACACACATTCAAATTATGTGGTTCTGTACCGTCGTGCCCATGCTCTAACCTGGTATTAAGTGGCTGTAAGCTACGGTTTGTGCATAATTTTCATTGCAACGGTATGCGCTACTGTGTCCAGAATTCAATAGCGTAATAATTGCATATGTTTACTGTGGTGTTAATTGTGCAAAGAAAAGGTTAAAAACGCATTAATTCTTACTGTGGCATTGTCAGAGAATAGCCTGAGGAGTTTCTGGGAGGGGGTCCGGCTTTTAGTCACACACTGATTTTTGTAAAGGAGACATACAAGGCAAAACGCATGTAGAAGTACAGTTAGAAGGTGACTCCCCAGCGGTCAGAAGATTTTGGATCCCGTTATCCCCACTTACTTCGTCAAAGCTCAAGACCCATGTATTGTCCTACTTGGCCTACATCAAAACTCCGTTGGTGTGAGCCCCCGGTCATGGCGAAGTTTAAATACCTTCCATGCATCACAGGTGAAAGCGACCGTCTGTCTAGTGCGAGTAGCATCTGTAAGGGATATAAGTGAAACAAAAGACAGACACATCACTGTGTACCTGTAGGGGGGCTTGACGTCCAGTGAAGAGTGGGCGTATCTCTCTCTTAGTCAGTAGAAATGAAACTTAATCACAAACCAACTAGGTATAAATGTGTGGTTGGACCTCAAAAGAATAATACATATTAAAAGGCATATATCGCTAAGTAAAATAAAAGTGGTCCAGGCCCCTTAATGATGTTGAAGTTTTTCACTGGAAAAAGTGAAACGGCAGCAAGTTTTGTAGTTTTTAGCAATATGCAGTATGTTGGACTGGGAGGAGAAAAGCACTTGGTGTATGTTGATGGTGCCTGCAGTAATGAGATGGCAGTGAGTGTTTCGCTAAAAAATAAGGATTTTTGAAATCCATGTAATATATATTAGTACCCTGACTATGTGACACAGTGCGTCAAGGTTCAAGTAGGTTTATTCTTTTAATTAATCTGGGGCAGGTCGGCAATCCAAGGATTTCTGCACATATTGTCTAAAAGGGTACTAGTTAAAGGTGTTATGCCAATGGTATGTCGTGACCAGTGTACTAAGGGTATATTGACTTTGTATATATGCTTTAGAGAGTACCTAGAGCTTGATTGCTAAGGTGAGGTTCAGGTGTTCAGGCTATTCCAGGGGATAATATTGTTTAATCCTTGTAGGTGGGTTGAAAGACGATATATCCAGTGTTCCTCCCTGGAGAGAAGGACTTTGTCATTATTGGTGTTATTACACTCAATGTGTTCTATCACTCTCCATGACATGTAGTTGGGTGTGTGTCCTTTTTGACAGTTATGGTCCATCAGTTTGCTGATATTCTTTTTGCAACGGTGGGTGCTATGGTGTTCCACAATTCTGGTTCTCACCTTGTGTGTCGTCATGCCCATGTAGCTGAGTCTACAGGGACATTCAATAAGGTAGACTACGCTGGTCGAGTTACAACTGGTGTGTTTTAGTTGTCGCAATATCTTGCCGGGTTACAGACTTAGGACCCCATTAGGATGGTGGGCGGACTTTACCCACCCGCCATCCTCCCGGTACAAGGGACCGCCCACTACGTTGTACTTTGAAATGCACGGGGGTACCATAGGTACCCCCATGTGCACCCCTCACCCTCCCGGAGTCCCTGGTGGCCCACAACGGGCCCCCGCAGGGAGTCTCCACATGCCTTTCCGTGGTGGCAAAGGCATTGAAAAATGCCAATGGTAATATGGCTGGCGGTGTCTGATAGACACCGCTACCATATGGAACCCTTTTGCACCCCGGTCGCAAGGCGACCAGGGCGGAAAAGCGGCGGATTGTCTTTCCGTTCGCCGTGGACCCCCAGCCATGCTAATATGGCGGGGTCATTTCGGCACGGATGGCGGGCTGATCGTCCCCGCCAGGCCGGCGGTGGCTACCACCGGCCTGGCGGGGGCGATCCACCCACCATCCTAATGGGCTCCTTAGTGTCTTAGTAGACTGTGTTATGTGACAGACACTGCAGTCACTGTATGGGTAGTGCCCGACCACATTGGGTAAACCCCAAGCATTAAGGACTGAATTGGTAATAGTGTTCTTGAGTGTCCTTGGTCAGGTAGATACCAATTGATCTTTGAGGCTGATAGTTTTTTTTTTTGCAAACAGAGGTTGGTCCCAGTTTCTTGTTCCAGAGTTCAGAATATGCCAGTTTTTCCATATTATTTTTGCCACTTTGTTAGAGGCCTCATTGTAAGTTGTGACACATGTGAGCAAAGTGGTTGTGTCCCTCTGTGTGTTGTCCTCCAGGAGTGCCTCCCTATTCTGGTTGTGGGCACGCTTCTTAGTGGTTTGAACAATTTTTGGGGGTATCCTCGTTCTTGTAATTTCACGGCCAAATCTGCAGATTGTTTTTGGTAGTCGGAGGTCTGGCTACAGTTCCTATGTATGCGGAGGATTTGGCTGAAAGGGAGGTTCTTCCTGAGTGGTCGAGGGTGGAAACTGTCAAATTGTAACAGTGAGTTCCTGGCCATCGGTTTGTAGTCTGTAGTTGTTTTTAAAAGTTCCTGCCTCTGCTTCAATGGACAGGTCGAAGAAAGCTATGTTTTTTGCACTGGCAGTTCTGGTAAACCGCAGGTAGGGGTCACGTTCATTGAGCCACGTGAGAAAAGTGGTTAGTGGTTCTTGAGAGCCGGACCAGATCATGAGGATGTCCTCTATATAACAACGTCAAAAACAAGGTTGGTGGAGGGTCTGAGGGGAAAATTATTTAAAGACCAAAGGACAGACTAACCCCTTATTCACAATATAACAATACAAAAAGGACTGTCAATGGTCTGTACAACTAATGGGGGCAAAGAAAAATGTGACGGACTCTGTGTCTACCTGTAAAGTGTGTACAACAAAAAGGAAATAAATCCGATCAGCCCACCCATATGGCAGAGCTTCATCATCTGAGATAGAACCAAAGATGGTCTGGTTAAGGAGCCACACACCTGTTGGAATTATGTGCCTCTCCAAACCCAAGGAACCACCAGTGATGGATCGTACCAAAAGTCAAATCAGTTTGAAATGGTGTGGGATGTTAAATTGCAGTGAGAAAAAATGTGTGAAAAAAGAATCAAAAAGTGAGATGTAAAATTGGCTACCATGATTTAAGAAAAGTTTTATTAGGGAAAATCATGGTGCCAAAATCAAAATGAGTGTGAAACAGTTTGAAATAATAACTGTCTATTAAGGAGGGTGTTTGGTCAACATGTTTCAGCCATTTTAGGAAAGTTAAGCCTACCTGGCTTTCGTCAGGACCTCTTGAACACTACTGCAATTAAGCTTGACCTAAGCTTAGTGAAAAAAGCAAAAGTTAACACAAATTAATGGTACAAAACATCCTACCGTACATTGGATTTTTCAGACAGGGGATGTCTGTTTCATAAAGTATTTAGGATTCTTTCCCAAAAATGCTTGGGAGAAAGCCTCACCTCTTCCTGGCCACTGCTCAGGGTTGGAGGCCCGCTCTGTCCGTCGGTACCCCTGGACTGATCCTGAGCCGAGGGGGAGTCTCGTTGGTGTTGGTAATCACATCTGTGGGTGGTTGTTTCTCGAAGAAGGATTTCAACTTCACTTTGCGGAAAAAGTCCGCCAGTTCAGTATGAAGTTTGCATTTATCCATCTGTGTGGTAGGTACAAAGGATAGTCCTTTGTTGAGTTCTTCTTCCTTTTGTGTGAGAGGGGTTGAGGATAGATTGAATACCAGGGAGGTAGGTTTAGGGTCCTGGACTCCTAGCGGAGTCCACTCGGTCCTGGTTGGGGTTCTCTCGTCTTGTTCCTGTTGTTGGCGCTCACTGGTCCTTCTTCCTCTGCCCAGTGTACCTGTTGCTGGTTCCTTCTCCGCCCCCTTGATCTCTGACCTTGTCCTAAAAAAGGAGTGTTTCGCTAAAAAAAATGGATTTTTGAAATCCATATAATATTGTAACACGGGCACGGGGTCTCGCCCTACACAGGGGCCACCTTTAACGATATGCGACCCCCCCCTCTTGTCTCCACAGGCTCACCTTAACTCTGGTTGGACGCCGGCTGCAAGGTACAGCTGCGATGAGGAGGAGGATGAAGGATGGGGTCCCTTTAAGTGGACGACGGACCTGATGGAAGAGGCGGAGCCTGGTGAGACTGAAAAAGGCGGTCAAGGCAGTCCCCAGGTGTGTCTATTCACCGGAGGAGCGGACAGAGTGCAGGAGAGCGGAGTGGCGGGAAGCAGCGAGTCGGAGAGGAGCGGAGCGGATTGGGACGGCGGAGCGAGGGGGTTCAACGAGACGGAGTGGAGAGACTGTGCGAGCTGGTTAAGCGAAGAGGACGTACAGGAGGAGAGAGAGCCTGGAAGGAGCGAGCAGGAAGCCTACGCCCCGAGTCAAGAGGCAGCGGCAACGGGAACGGAGGAAGCAGAGACGGGAGCTGTGAAGCCGGGAGGCCAACCCCACGAGCCGCCCAGCCGTGCGCCAGGAGGTGTACGGCTAGCTGAGGTACGTGCCAGGGTCCTGGGGTGGTGGAGGAAGAGGGGAAGACGCCTCACTTAGGGATAACTTGAAAGCCTAGCGATAACAAGCCTTACGAGTTGTGATACACGATACTGCACAGAGCACTTTTTCTCCCTAGTCGCGCACTGTGTGGTACTTGCACTTCCCCCACGCCCTACCCTATCAAAACCCCGTGTTCGATCATAATCACTTACAGTTCCTCTCTTCTGCTTTCCTTCTTGGTGGCCGGCGAGGGTGAGCAATACGGAGCCTCCGGAGGAGCCCAGCAGTAGGAGGAGGAGCCCCGTCAGGAGGAAGAAGGAGGGAGTCCGCAGAAAGACCCGACAGGAGAGGTGCCGGTCCCCCTGAAAACCCACCATACGAAAGAAATGTACCGATGACTTACTTTCCCGAATAAAAACCACTGCTACAAAAACCCGTTTGCTTCCAATTCCTGGTCCTGCAGTTACAGTGGTGGAGAATGCAGGCAGCCCCTCCATCTGCATAGGGAAGATGGAAGCAGTGGTGCAAGCCCTGGTGCACAGACAAGAACGACTAGAGAAGATAGCGGAACAACAGCTGAGAGCCGCCGAAGCAGATAGAGAGATTATCAAGGCGGCCGTAGCGGCCCGCACCCTGGACCCTCCTGTTGTCATCGCCCCAGCGGCCGTGGGAGGGACACCGCACACCATAGGAGGAGTCTCTCTTCAAAAATACCAACCCGGGGAGGACCCGGACGCATTCCTCCTAAATTTCGAGAGAGCGGCTCGGGCCTGTGGCTGGCCTGTGGTCAAATGGCCGTTTTTTTTGGCCCCCTTGTTGGTCGGAGAGGCCCAGGCGGCCTACCAAGTGGCAAACCCAAGAGGGGACACAACATACTCGGACATCAAAAAGATAATACTGGACCATCTTGGATTAGACAAAGAGGCCTATAGACTGAGGTTCCGCAAAGAGAGGGGCATACCAGGAGAGACCCCCAAGACCCTCTTTGTACGTCTAAAGATGGCCGCGGACAAATGGCTCAAACCGACTGAAAGTACAAAAGAGGAAATCATGGACCGGATATACCTTGAGCAATTTCTTGAGGCTCTACCCTTTGCAACTCAGCGGTGGTTGAAACAACATCCTAACCTGACCACCGAGCAAGCCGTCGAGATGGCCAATACCTTTTCAAGGGCTCCCCAGAGGCCTCCCTTTGTAGGGGAGACAGACAAAAAAAAGCACGTATTTAAACCCGATAGGAAAACCATAAAGGTCCTGGAACCAGGGAAGCCCAGAATGTGGAAACCGGAGCCAATACCGCACAGCGGACCCCAGTGTTTTGACTGCGGAACCTGGGGGCACATTGCCAGACATTGCCCTCGTAGAAAACAAGAAGAGGAACCCATGGAGGTTGGCTATCTACCCCGGACTGTATTATACTCAGCCGAGATGGGAAAAGCGTACAGAGTGAGTATGAGTATTAACGGCAACCCTGTAAAGGCACTTCTTGACTCTGGATGTAGACAGTCTGTGGTCCAGGCCCACCACGTACGACCCCATCAGATTGTCCCCCGTGAAACTGTGTATATAAGGTGCGTACATGGGGATGTGAAGACTTATCCCGTAGCCGTGATCCCCTTGGTTCCCCAAAGCGGTCGTCCCTCTAGAGTCAAAGTGGGTGTCCTGTCTTCTCTGCCCGAAGACTTGATAATCGGAACGGACAACCCGGCCTTTCTTGAGATGTTCAAGCAGAGTATTAAACCCGATACTGAGACCGAAAACTCCTCGCTAAAACAGACCCCCTCGCCTGCCTTTGTGTCCTCAGAGCCTTGGGTGTTAGATCGGAGCTTTCAGTTCGCCCAGTCTAATGATGCCACTTTACTTAACGCATGGGAGAGGGCCCACCAAACACAAGACCAACGCCCTATCACGTATCCTTGCCTGTACATAAAGAATGATCTGCTCTATAGACAGGGGAAGGAAGACGACCCCGAACAATTACTGGTCCCTTTGGCCTTTCGGGACCAAGTGCTGTTCTATTCACATTCACATTTAGTGGCGGGGCATACAGGGGCTGAAAAGACGACACAGAATTTGCTAAAATGTTTTTACTGGCCGGGAATATACAAGGATGCGATGGTATACTGTCAGGAATGCGACATCTGCCAGAAACGAAATATGACCCGTCCACCAGCTGTTCCCTTACAACCCCTTCCAATAATTGGAGTGCCCTTTGAGAGAGTAGGGATGGACATCATTGGGCCTCTCCCCAAGACAAGGAAAGGCTACCAATACGTCCTAGTCCTTGTGGATTATTCCACCCGTTTTCCAGAGGCCTTCCCGCTGACTACGACTACTACAAAGAACGTAGCCGACAAGATGTTAGAGTTGTTTTCCAGGGTGGGATTCCCAAAAGAGATCCTGACCGATCAAGGGACCCCCTTTGTTTCACGCCTCATGAAGGAAGTGTGCACCCTGCTCCACATACACCAGATAAGAACAGCCGTATACCACCCCCAAACTGATGGCCTAGTGGAACGATATAACCGTACGTTGAAAACCACTCTTCGCAAGATGTTAGAGGTGAATGGGGCTGAATGGGACCAGATACTCCCCCTGGCACTGTATGTTATTAGGGGTCAAAAGCAAAGTAGCCTGGGCTTCTCGTCTTTCGAGCTATTATACGGACGTCAACCAAGGTCCCTGTTGGACATGACCAAGGAGGCCTGGGAAAAAGAAACCCACGACGACGTGGTGAATACCCTCGAGTATGCCCGAAATCTTAAATCAAAATTGGGAAAGTTAAGGGACTTGGCGTTCATCAATTTAGAAAAAAGCCAAATCAGACAAAAAACGGTATACGACCAAGGAAAGAGATGGAGACGACTCTCGGTGGGTGACTGGGCACTGGTTTTATTGCCCTCCTCGACGCAAAAATTTAAAGCTGAGTGGAGTGGACCCTACCAAGTCATCGAAACGATTGGTAAAACCAGCTATAAACTGAGAATACGTGCCAGAGCAACTCAAGTGTATCACATAAACATTCTAAAAAAATGGCTAGGTAAACCTCCGGCGGAGGTTCATTTGACAAACCCTGACCGCCCTAATCCGTCCAGCACCATGCAGAGCCTAGTGATCAACGAGGACTTGACCGAGACGGAGAGAAAGGAGTTGGAAGGTACTCTACAAAAGCATGCACACGTCTTCTCCGACATACCAGGAAAAACCCGATTGGCAGAACACTGTATCAACACCATCCCGGGGCGAGTAGTAAAGATCAAACCCTATCGGATCCCTGAGGCCCGGAGGCCCGGAGGAAGGGCATACAGCAGGAAGTGGAGGAAATGTTGAAACTCGGGTTGATAAGGCCTTCCCACAGCGAGTGGTCTAGTCCCATTGTGCTGATACCTAAGCCTGATGGAACGAAAAGGTTTTGTATGGATTTTCGTGCCCTAAACCACATCTCCACTTTCGACGCCTACCCTATCCCCCGAATAGACGAACTGATTGAAAAGTTGGGAGAAGCGAAATACATCAGTACGATTGACCTCACTAAAGGATACTGGCAGGTGCCATTGAAAGAAGAGGACCGGCATAAGACAGCATTCACTACGGACAATGGGAGATACGAATTCACGGTCCTACCCTTTGGCCTACATGGGGCCCCCGCCACCTTTCAAAGACTGATGAACAATGTACTGAAGAACATTTCATCCTTCACGTCCGCTTATCTGGACGATATAGTCGTCTTCAGCCCGGACTGGAGCACCCACATGACCCATTTACATAAGTTGTTCGAAACCCTCACCATGGCCGGATTGAAAATTAACTCCAAGAAATCCAGGATAGGGTTTCACAAGGTCAAATACCTGGGTTATGTACTCGGTCATGGTATGATCGAGCCACAAATAGAAAAAGTCAGAGCCATCATGGAGACCACATTTCCAAAAACTAAAAGGGAACTAAGGGCGTTTTTGGGCCTCATTGGTTATTACAGGCGTTTTATACCAGGATTCGCGGAGTTGGCGTCCCCTCTCACTGATGCCCTACAGACCAGAGTGAAACAGTGCGATCTGAGAATGCCCTCTCCAGCCATGTCTGACGCGTTTGTCTCCCTGAAAAGAGCGATTACCTCTGCCCCGGTTCTCACCTCACCGGACTTCTCACGGCCCTTTTCTCTGCATACCGATGCCTCTGACTACGGTATCGGAGCAGTACTGTCTCAGGAGAGTCCCGACGGTTGCGACCATCCGGTCCTGTTTATCAGCCGGAAGTTGTTTCCCCGTGAACTCAAGTACCCTACCGTTGAGAAGGAGTGCTTGGCCATCAGATGGGCCGTGGACAAGTTGGCATATTACCTAGAGGGGCGCCAGTTCAAGTTGTACACTGACCATGCTCCCCTACTCTGGATGGTTCGCAATAAGTCTTCCAACGCGAGGGTCATGAGGTGGTTCCTCGCTCTGCAGCCATACGTCTTCAGCATATGCCACAAACGTGGGATTGACAATACTGGGGCAGACTTTTTGTCCCGGAATCCACTTCCCGAGCGGAAGTGTCCAGGGGGGGGGAGGTGTGTAACACGGGCACGGGGTCTCGCCTTTAACGATATGCGACCCCCCCCCTCTTGTCTCCACAGGCTCACCTTAACTCTGGTTGGACGCCGGCTGCAAGGTACAGCTGCGATGAGGAGGAGGATGAAGGATGGGGTCCCTTTAAGTGGACGACGGACCTGATGGAAGAGGCGGAGCCTGGTGAGACTGAAAAAGGCGGTCAAGGCAGTCCCCAGGTGTGTCTATTCACCGGAGGAGCGGACAGAGTGCAGGAGAGCGGAGTGGCGGGACGCAGCGAGTCGGAGAGGAGCGGAGCGGATTGGGACGGCGGAGCGAGGGGGTTCAACGAGACGGAGTGGAGAGACTGTGCGAGCTGGTTAAGCGAAGAGGACGTACAGGAGGAGAGAGAGCCTGGAAGGAGCGAGCAGGAAGCCTACGCCCGAGTCAAGAGGCAGCGGCAACGGGAACGGAGGAAGCAGAGACGGGAGCTGTGAAGCCGGGAGGCCAACCCCACGAGCCGCCCAGCCGTGCGCCAGGAGGTGTACGGCTAGCTGAGGTACATGCCAGGGTCCTGGGGTGGTGGAGGAAGAGGGGAAGACGCCTCACTTAGGGATAACTTGAAAGCCTAGCGATAACAAGCCTTACGAGTTGTGATACACGATACTGCACAGAGCACTTTTTCTCCCTAGTCGCGCACTGTGTGGTACTTGCACTTCCCCCACGCCCTACCCTATCAAAACCCCGTGTTCGATCATAATCACTTACAGTTCCTCTGTTCTGCTTTCCTTCTTGGTGGCCGGCGAGGGTGAGCAATACGGAGCCTCCGGAGGAGCCCAGCAGTAGGAGGAGGAGCCCCGTCAGGAGGAAGGAGGAGGGAGTCCGCAGAAAGACCCGACAGGAGAGGAGCCGGTCCCCCAGAAAACCCACCATACGAAAGAAATGTACCGATGACTTACTTTCCCGAATAAAAACCACTGCTACAAAAACCCGTTTGCTTCCAATTCCTGGTCCCGCAGTTACAAATATATATTAGTACCCTGACTAGGTGACCCAGTGCATCAAGGTTCAAATAGGTACATTATTTTAATGAATCTGAGGCAGTTCTGCGATCCAAGGATTTTGGCACAATTTGTCTAAAAGGGGACCAGTCAAAGGTGTTATGCTAATGGTATGTTGTGACCAGTGTACTAAGGTTATATTGACCAGAGTACTGTATATACATAGAGGTCCCTAAGAAAGCCAGATGAGGCCTGGCTGAAACATGTTGAACACACTGGATGTGGAAAAGAAACAGATGTTTTCTTTATCCCAGAAATACACATCTTGAGCTTCCATTTAACAGCTAGTTCTTCTTGATTATTCACATTTATTTTAGGGGAAGATAACTAGCCTTTCTGTTCCTCTCTCTCCCATTAATACCTATACAAACACATATATAGTAACCTACTACAAAAGTGTACTAGTATATTAGGTGCACTGCTACCTAGAGATACTACTTTTAACATATCTTATGTGAGTGTGTAAGTGACTGTATTGTGTATAAGGTGATGTGTCAGTAACTGTGTAGGTGAGTGAGATGCTGCATGAGTGGCTGTATTGGTGAGTGAGAGGATGTGTCAGTGGTTGTATGGGTGAGTGGATATCCAAATGGTTGTATTAGTGAGTGACTCAGTGTGTACGTGGCTGTATTGGTTAGTGAGTGGCTGTTTGAGTGGGTGTTTGGTTAAATGAGGTAATGTGTGAGTGGCTAGATTGAGAGTAAGTATTTGTGTGAATGGCTGTATGGGTGAGTGAGCAGATGTGAGAGTTCTTGTATGGATGTGAGAATGGGTATATAAGTGGTTGTGTAAATGTGTGAGTGAGTATGTGAGTGCTTATATGGGTGAATGAGTGGATGTGTTAAAAGGCTGTATGGGCGAGTGAACTGGTGTGTGAGTGACTGTGTAGGTAAAAAAGGGAGTGTGTGAGTAGCTGTATGGGTGAATGTGAGGCTATGTGAGTGAGTGTACGGGTGAGTGACTAGTTGTATGAGTGGCTGTATAGGTGGGTGAATGGTTGTGTAATTGGCTGTACGAGTGAGTGTGTGGGTGTTTGAGCACCTCTGTGGAAGAGTGAGTGGGCACTCATGAAAACTTTAACCACACAAACAAATGAAGTAAATACAAGTTAAAAGAAGTAGATCAGGATAGGTCTATCCCAACTCATCAATTATATTCAAAAACCCATTTCATGATTGAAGCCATTAACTATTTTACAATAAACAAGACTTCCACAATAGTGCTGTTTTAGACACTGAAAAGGCTTTTGACTTGGTGAGTTTGAAGTTCTTGCTTAATGTCATGGAAGAATGACATTTTCAGACTAGCTCACCAAGTCAATAGCTCAAATATATCAGGGCTCTATTGTGCCACTAGACTAAATGGAAGAATCTCTGCTTCAATTAACATCTCCGAGGTACTATGCAGGTATCTCCTCTCGGATCCTTACTATTTGAAATTATTATTGAATGCCTTGCCTGTACATTGAGAAGATCAGAGACTCTTAAAGCTGCTATTCCCAACTCTCCCACAAGTCAATTGTATGCTGTTGACTTGGTGATATATCTTCAGCCTGAACCAACTGTTATCAATAAGCTGTTGACATATTTTTCAGCAATTGCTGGATACAGAGTCAATGCGACAATAACTGAAATGGTACTTTTTAATAACATACGTACTTTCATCAGAAATACAGAAATATGAAATATTTCACTCTAATTTAAACAGCAGAACTGAGTTTTGAATCATAAAAAGGAAATTAGAACCAAGTATTATCATTCACAACAATAAGAATAAAAGAAAAAGAAGGCACGCTCAAACATTTTGAATGAATAACACATTGAAAACCTCAAACAATTTGAGCACTATGGTGGTTCATAATAAATAATCAGTAATGACATTGAACTGCTCGAAAGATGCAAGTGAAAAAAAACATTCCTGAAAGCTAATAGAGGAAACATAGAAAGAACAGAGAATTTCCCTTTCTTTCGTTCATTCTATTGTTTGAGGCAAAAACTCGAACTTATAGAGCCCCATGGAAATGTAGGAAAAAATAAACTGAATAAGGGGATGTAGTACTTCAATATGTACATATGAACATCAAAATGGCTCCAAACAAGAGGTTAGAATGCTCAGATAAGAACCAACCTGAACTTCGAAGAAGGAAATGTACAGTTATGCATGAAATGATCGGCATAAAACAACAAATAACATACATCAATCACAATAATTTGTAAAGATGTGACCATCATCGCGCAATTAAATTAGTTAAAATGTAAGGCTGACAATCTTACAAACATAAGAAAATAAAATAATAAAAGTAGTCACCATTGTCAATGTTGTCTAATGTTCAGAAAGAGGTCCCTCCTTGACTCATCCATGAACTGTATACTGAATAATTCAACAGCTAAATAAAGGTGGTTGTAGGAAACGCGATTGGCAAGAATTATGGTGTGACTTTATAATGAAAGAATGTACCAAACTCAAAATGGTGGCACGTTTCTTGCATCGTGTCAAGTGGCTGCAGGCACGAAATTGCACCAACCTTTAACATGCAGAAGACTTGAAGCAGAAAAGGACGTCACAAAGAAGAAGAAGAACATCGTAGCACATGCGCAGAAGCCCGTTTCTTGACGTTTCCGTGTTTTTCCTCATGGAGTTTGACACGCGAAGGCAGCGTTTCTATTGCCTATGCCCACAGCCTACGCAGGGAGTCCCATACACTACGCCCTTGCACTTCATATCGTGTTGGGGCTGAATAATTCCATCAGGCTTTGCCTAGAGTAGCGTGAATAGAGCAAGCCCTCCCTCCACATCTAAAAAATGTGTCAGGTTGGGTGTTTACCTGCCTACCAGGCTTGCTTTGGAGTTGTCACTCCCCATGACTTGGTCTACAAGACTTCTTAACAACTTCTCTATTCCTCTGTGGGCGTGTATCATTTTCCCTCTGTGAAAATATGGGAGATTACTATGATTATGAGGAATATTATTATGATGAGGAGCCTGCGGGTTCCATGGAACAGGATCTAGTGGACGCTCTGGATCAAGGGGTGCAGCTCTCTTTGAATAAGGCGTTGGTCCGAGCCATTGCGCCATTAAAGCGTCATTTGTCTGAGTATGCCTCTCAACAAGGTTGGGTTCCTTCTTCCTCTGCAAAACATTCTTCCAAATCTCCGAGGAATCCCCATCAATCAGATTTTGCGAAATTGGTTTAAGTCCCTGTCTTCGTACAGTGCTTCTAAAAAGGCATCCAAAGCTGTTGCCTCGTCCTCGGAGGATGACAACGCTTCTTCTTCCTCTTCTTTATCCGGTCCTGCTGTCCCTCCTCCTGCGAAAAAGGCTTGTAAGGAGCATTTTGTGGATGCGCCTTCTCAACCCCAAGTCCTTACCTTTGACCCTTCGGATATAATTCATCCAAATTCCAAAATCTTGGCTCCCTTCTTCAGACGTTGCGGAGTGCATTCAGGCGCACATTCGCCAACCCTTCGACCAGGAAGTCCGGGCCCGTCTTTGGTCAGAGTGCCCTCGCCCTGACTTGGCCGACAAGTTAGCAGACACCCCTGAAGTGGATCCCACTATGGTTACCTATCTTAAAAAATACTCTAAAGATCCCAAAAAGGGTATAGACAGATCTTGGCGCCTGTGCCAGGATAAGGTTTTGGATCTCCTGGGACCCATTACAAAAATTCTAGATCTGGGTTTCAGGGCCAAGGAGTCTGCCGACTTCATCGACCCTGATGAGTTAATCGGTTGGTCCTAAAGGGCTATATGCCAGTTAGGTAACGCTAACTGTGCCATTTCGTGTGAGTGCCGTCGCTCCATCCTTTTAAAATTAGACCCAAAGTTGGCTGAGTTGGCTACCTCTGAATCTGGATCCCTTGCTCAAGGTCTACTGTTTGGGCAACCCTTCCTCAAGTAGTTGACCAAATTTGTCGCCACTTTCAGTGGCCTTGACAAGGCGCAGTCGTCTCTCCGTCGGGCGTTCCGCCCAGTTTTTGGAAGGGTCGTACGTTCCAGGGGACGTTTGTTCGGCCGTGTATCTGGCCAGCAGAATCAACGTGGCAATCAGTCCCAGAGGGGGGAGGACAAGATTCCTCCTACTCCGGTAACAAGTCCAATTTCTATCCCTACTGCAAAGGTCGAGGACAATACAATAAAGGACGTTATGGAGGAAACCAAGGAGGACGTCAAGACTTTTCCAATTCAGGTGAGCTTGATTCCGTTTTCAGAGGTTGTTCTGGGGGGCAGGATACGATTTTTTCTCCACAATTGGCGTGTGATCACAAGCGATACATGGGTGTTGGAGACTGTCATCGGATACAAGATAGAATTTTACAGTCCTCCACGTCAGACCCACCTTCCTTCGCCCCTTGTTTTTTCCCAACAAGATCAGGCAGTAATTTCCGTGGAAATCGAGTCTCTTCTGGCCAAAGTGGCCATAGTTAAAACTTCATTTCATCCCCAGGGTTTCGTCAGCAATGTCTTTCTGGTAGAGAAGAAAGGGGTGGTTCTCGTTTGGTTCTCAATCTCAGAGACTTCAACGGCGGAGTTGTTTATCGCCATTTCAATATGGAGGGCATCCATCTTCTCAGGGACCTTCTTCACGAAGGGGACTGGATGGTCCGCCTCGATCTAAAGGATGCTTACTTGTCGGTCCCAATCTAAGGCCCTCATCGCCGATTCCTCCAGTTTCAGTGGTTGGGGACCTGGTTCGAGTACACCGTTCTCCCGTTCGGTCTCTCGTCAGCACCGTGGCGCTTCACAAAGCTTCTGAGACCAGTGGTTGGGTCCTTGAGGGCTCGCGGAGTTTGTCTGATAGTGTATCTCGACGATATTCTCCTTATGGCCCAATGTCCGGTCCTGTTACAGACTCATTTGAACTGGTCAATAGATCTGTTGCAGTCTCTAGGTTTTCTAGTGGACCCTCTGAAATCTGTCTTGCGCCCCTCTCAGTCTCTGGAATTCCTGGGTTTTCTTGTCAACTCAGTCTCTTGCCAACTCCTCTTGCCCAATTCGAAAATCTGATCCATCAAGAGGGAGTTGAGATTACTTTTATCCAAACAGTGTGTCATTGAGACCGGTAGCTTGGATTGTCGGCCTGTTGGCTTCTTCCATTCTAGCGATTTTTCCGGGTCCTTTACATTACCGGGCTCTTCAGCGTCTAAAGATCAAACATCTACAGAAAGGTCTTCGCTATTCTGATCTTGTTCCTCTGACGGAGAAAGCGAAGTTGGAGATATTATGGTGGCTCGACCACATGAAATCTTGGAACGGGAAAGCCCTGTTCGGATCGTCCCCGGATGTGGTGTTGGAATCCAATGCCAGTCTTTGGGGTTGGGGAGCCCGTTGCGGCCCCATTTCGACGGGCGGCCATTGGTCGCAGAAAGAATTGACTCTCCATATAAATTGCTTGGAGCTTCTGGCGGGCTCTTTCGCGATCTGTTGCCTTGCACCTCACATGACGAACTGTTGCATACTCCTCCGCATGGACAATATCTCTGCAGTTCGGTATGTCAACAAACTAGGGGGGACGAGGTCGAGACTTCTAGCGGAGATTGCAAAAGAATTTTGCCATTATTGTCTTCAACGGAAGATCACTGTTATTGCAGAATATCTCCCGGGTCGCGACAATCAGATTGCCAATTGGAATTCTCGACATCTGATGGACTTCAGCGACTGGAGGCTTCACCCCAGGGTATTTCGGACTCTGTCCCGGATTAGGGGTTGTGTCAGATAGGTCTGTTCGCATCTCGCCTCAATGCTCAGATACCCCAGTTTTTCAGTTGGCGTCCAGATCCGGAGGCTCTGGCCACGGATGCATTTCTTAAGGTTTGGCCTCACCATCTGGGTTATGCAATTACTCCATTCACGATGATTCCCAGGGTCCTGGCTCGCACAAAGCATTTCCAGTCGGAGCTCATTCTCATCACTCCTCTTTGGAGGGCTCAGGCTTGGTTCCCGGATCTTCTGGAGATGAGTTGTTCGACGCCGCTCCTTCTTCCCCAGAAGTGGAATCTGTTGCTGGACCCTCTACTCAATCCGCACCCTTTGGTTCAGTCGGGTCAGCTCCTTCTGGTTGCGTGGCGGATTTCGGGGAACGCTGGCAAGCCCCAGCCCTTTCTGGAGACGCTGCGCGGTTTATCAGTGAAGCTTGTGCCCCCAACACACACATACGTTATGCTTCAGCTTGGAAACGATGGTGTGATTGGTGTTCACAATGGGAGATGGATCCCGCTTCAGCGGATATTGCTTTGATTGTTAACTTTCCTCACTTGCTTCATCGGATTTGGCTTATAGGACGTTCAATACTTTTCATTCTGCAATTTCTGCGGGCCACACTTCTGTTGAGGGGAAACCTGCTGGGGAACACCCTTTAATTCCGAAATTACTTAGAGGTACATGGCTGGTAAACCCGCCTTGCCCAAAGTATGTCGCTCTTTCGGACGTTTCCATTGTGTTGTGTTTTCTGGAGTCTTGGCCTTCCAACTCTTTGTTGTCTCGTAAACAGCTTTCAGCAAAATTGACAATGTTGCTGTGTTTGGTGTCTTGCAGACGAGTCTCTGACGTTTGGGCTTTGGACCTTGCTGGTCGCACTTTCTCTCCGGAAGGTGTTACCTTTTCCATTTCCAGACACACCAAATGCAATACGTCGTCTGTGACGTATCCTTATTTTCCACAAATCCACAATTATGTGTTGTTTAATGCATTAAGGATTATGAGGTGAGTACCGCTCCTTTCAGACAAGATTTAGCTGGTCAATTGTTGATTGCTTTACAGAACCTCTTTAAGCCTGTGACAACTGCTACATTGGCACGCTGGGTGCATTGGCTCATGTCGGAGGCCGGCATTGATGTTTCCATTTTTGGTGCGTATTCCGCACGGGGGGCTTTGGCTTCTAAAGCGTTTTCTGTGGGTGTGAGTCTGCATGATCTCATGAAGGCCGCTGATTGGTCTTCTGACTCCATGTTTAAAATGTTCTACTTTAAACCTATTGTGGATATTGCTTCTGTTGTGGTGGCTCCGCTTTGAACAAGCATAATCGGAGCCTCCTGTCCTGCGATAGAATTATAAATTTGCAAACATACGTGTCAAGAATTTTCTATTCTATTAAGGACATGGAGACGAGGATTATCCCACCCGTATATTATGACTGCATTTATCATGTCTGTTTTATATCATTGACTGATGCATCATTTTATGATGATTCTTGCACTGTTACCCTCCCTTGTTGTCTTTGCTTTCTTCAAGTATGTTGGGTATGGTGTATTACGACTCTGATTTTCCTTTCAGGATCAAAAATTAAGTTTTCGACTGTCTGGTCCTTCTTCTGCCTGTTGGCCGTTGTTTGTCACAGAGTGTCTCCAGCTACTGCGACCGTCGCTTCTGCTTTTCCAGTGGACTGTTTTTTCTTCTTGATGGTGTTCTTTCCTTCAGGTTTTTCATCTGGATATGAAACTTTCTTACCTTGAACTGTTTGCATATGGACAAAGAAAGAGGACGGCATATTCTCCATGGTCCCTTATATACTGTACATACTCCATGGTCACCAGAGTATTCATGGGATATGTAGTTGTTGTTACTTTTTCTTCACTGTGATTGGCTGCTGAGTATTTCTTAGTAAAGAAATGAGACAGCATAATCCTCACCTCCGTGTCCTTAATAGAATTGAAAATTCTTGTCACGTATGTTTGCAAATTTTTAAATGTGCATGAGGAGCAACTTTTAAACAGGAAAGGCCTGAGCTGTTTTCAACGAACTTCAAAGGTAGGACAGTATTTCTTTTTTTAAATGTTATTTGCAACATTTCACAAGGCATACCGAGTAATGGCCAATTCATTATTAGGATCCAAATGGTCACATTTAAAATTGGAAACTTCCCATTCATGAAACACGCTCCGTATCTTTGCTTGGAAACTTTAATGGAGTTAATAAATCCCCAACACTGTCGCTTAACGAGCATAAAACACCAGAGCTTGAACTTAGCAGTGTGTACATCTCATTGCTGCAAAATATCCATAATATTCTCAAATGCTCATCACAGTAGATTTTAATAACATGTGAGGCAGGCAATAGAAGGCACACAGGTAAAATAGGAACAGCATGACATCGAGTTAAAGTTGGCAGGATGTCAGCATTACAGTTGAAACAAGGCAAATTAAATCCATGTTACATTTAACTGCGATAAAACGCATGAAGCCAAAACTGGTGACTGTGAAATATGAGACACACTCTCCGAAAGAAACATGAAAATGAAATCAGTCACGGAGAGATGAAGAGGAACTGGAAGTCAGGAAATTATACATTGTGGAACCAGGAAGTTATAGCAGGAAAGACAACAGGACTGTCCAGCAGGGACTGGCTTGATGAGATGAGGACGACCAGTAAGATGGAATGGTCACTGGTGGGGTTCTTTAGCGTACCAGTTTACTAGGGAGCCAATCGAAGAAATTAAACTTAAATGGTTACCTTGTTGAAGAAAGTCCATTTGTTGTTGCTTGAAATTTAAAGTAAGATAAAGTTGAATTGCCCAAATCGTCGCCAATCTGTAGTGAAGCAAACTGAAGATGAAATCCACGTAGGTTCTTGTAAGAATAAGTATTACTAACAGCACAGAATCAACCTCCATCTTTGTGGTGGGAGTGTGCACTGCACAGACTCTGGAGACACTCAATCCCCAGACTTCGTGGCACTGCAGCCACAACAACAAGCTACAGTGGTTCGCCCACTTCAAACTTTCAACTCTCGTCCTATGTGCGTCACTTTCCCATTGCAACGGTGAGCCACTTCCAGGTTCTGACATATGTAAACTATGGGGATCTAAAGAGCTGAGCGCTGTGCACCAGTAAACTCAGCCGCTCCCTTGGTGGTTGGTGGAGCTTTTGCTGATCTCCATGCTCCAAGCGGAGTGCGGAGAACAAAACTCTGCAAACTCTGCAGGCAGGGCAGAGTATGCACACCCCTAAAGCTGTTCCTGTAAGCTAGTGGACCAAATTAGATAACAAATCTTATTTATAAAACTGCCTTCACACCATTAGGCAGTGATTCACATGATAGGAGTCTTGCCTTATTAAGTAGGGTGACAGACCTAAGGCACTTGACTCTTTTAAAAGAGAAACAACAAATAAAAAACACATAATAACTTTAGCCTCTCTTTGTATAGCCATATGTTACCCAAAACATGTAGTGACTCCCACTCCCTCCACCTTTCCTCCAAGATTTCCCCCTCCACTCTTGTATATGGGAGTTGACCTTGTCTAGCCTTGCTCCCTGTGAGCATACCTTGGACCGGGAGCTTCTCCGGTCCTGCTGCCACCTGGGCGGCACTACAGCTGAATCAGTTGCGTCCCTCTGAACTCTGGTATTTCCTCATCTTCCACTGGCTGGGTTGTACCCTCCAGGCTCTACCATCAGCCTCACCGTGACTTATCCTCACTCGTTGTTTCTCCTGGAGTCTCCCATTCAGTTTCCTCTTGTGGATCTCTCTCCTCTTCCTTTCGTCCTTCTTCGATACTTATCCTTCCGCTTGACTTTCCTCTTTCCATTTTCTGTTCTTTCTCCTGTAGGGAAAATAGGAGTCCTCTGTCTATTTCCTTGTTTTTTTCTCTTTCTTCTTCTTTGTCATTCATCTGTCTCAAATAACTCTCTGTTTGTTTCTTTTAAAGATGAGGCCATGAGGCCGATGACTTACCGATAAGAATGAGTCCACTTCTTGCTCCTGTCCTATCCTCTCCCCCTTAACATAACAGGAGCTTTTCCATACCTCCCAGAGCCCCTCTACGGAAATCCCAAATTGATTTGCTATTGGACTATAACATCCTTTTTTTTAAAGCAAATGCAGCTATGGTGCTTCCTCAATATTCCTTCAATACATGCTGCTCCACCTCTTAAATATCTATGTTCTCAGATCTTCAACAAACAGTGAGCAGATGGGAAAGAACTAGAATGGAGAAAATTTGTAATTGGGTCGGCAATAAAGAGGTAATATCTTAGGATTCTGTAAAGGTAAAGTTTCCCTCAGCTCAAGCAGCGATTATTATGCACTGTCTGCAAAATCAAAAGTACCTTAAGAAAACTCCTCCTACTTCAGATTCAAGGGGAAAAATGACGGAAATGTTCAGCTTAAAAAATGCAACAAGAAAAATCGGTCACTTGGTTAGATGGCCTGAGAAGGTGTCATAACCCTGCTGATAAATCATTTTGATTTCCCCAAAAAAGGTGGTTGAATGAAGTTGGAATACATCTGACTGAAAAGGTTTGGTCAGAAAAATCTACTTTAAATTGACGATGTTGAGGATGGTCAAGGAGATGCAAATGTATGCCCACTAGTGTTGGACCTGGTCCTGGCCCTTTTTGCAGGGTTATCCACAAACTTTTTGCCTTCCTCTGCCTATCTTTATGACCTTCGTTTTGTTGGCTTTAGGACTCTGGGCACTTTTGCCACTGCTAATCAGTGCTAAATTGCATGTGCTCTCTCCTCTAAACATGGTATGATTCGCTTACACCTGTTTGGCATATTTAATTTACTTGTAAGTCCCTTGTAAAGTGCCATCCTATATACCCAGGGACTGTAAATTAAATACTACTAGTTGGCCTGCAGTGCTGCTTGTGCCACCCACTGACGTAGTCTTTCAAACCTGTCTCCGGCATGCCACTCCAGGGCCTTGGTGCACAGTTTTTACTGCCACTTTAACTTGCGTTTAAAACTACGTGCCAAACCTTAAATTTCCCATTTTTACACTTAGGTGACCCCTAAGGTAGACCCTAGGTAGCATATGGGCAGGGTGCTGTGTGGGTAAAAGGTAGGACATGTGCCTTTATGTGTGGCGAATCCTTGTAGTGACAAACAGCCTATTTTGTTTCTCACTGCTGTGAGGCCTATTGTTATCATGGGCTAACTTTGGGAATTCTCTTATATATACTTAAGTGGTAATTCCTGATCTGAAAGAAGTAGTGTTGCCATGTTTGGTAGGTTTAGAATGATAGTGATAGTGATAAATCCTCCTAACTGGTGCATTTGGGTTTTATATTGGTGCACAAGTGTCCCTAAACCCTACGTTTTAGGCCTAAACCCTCTTATTGTAGGGGTAGCACCCAAAATCGACTATAATCCTGCTGGAAAGCGCAGAGGCATTGGGCCTCATGGTCTGTGGTTAAGTGGGGATTTCATGTGGTGGCCTCTAAACAAGATTACATTTCCTGCAAAGTATTTATTGTTTTCTGGTGATACAGGGTGATTCAAGTGTTTTCTTGCTCGAATCAAACAACTGCAGTTCATGCCCTGATATTGTGCATGTTGTGTTGATTCTTGCACTGTCAGAATAACTAGTACTAGTTCAGTCATTTCATTATCTGCACAGTATTTATTACACATGTCATTGTGGTCTATGTTTTATGTTTTATGTACAATATTCAATATATGTTTTCATATAATCCTGTGTGGAATGTCTTTTGTGGTGTTTTTATTGTGTTTCTGTGTGTTGAGCAAACACTTTAATCATTCCTCTGATGATAAGCCCACCTCCTCTGTGCCAAGCTACCAGAGGCTGAGCACCTGTTATCTTTAGTGTGAAATTTACTTGCCTTCACTAGAGTGGTGGGTTCTGCCTGGATTAGGCGCATATCCTAGTGCCTAGTGAACTAGAAGCGCCATTTCTAACAGTTAGTCTATTTTACTCCCAAAAAATTGCATGACTGGAATACATATATTTCTGGTTGCTGCCCCATTTGCAATATTTTGGCTACATAGGAGCATATGCCCTGGAGATAACAGAAGATATGTGCATTCTGGGAGATAGTAATTGGGGACACTCTAGGAACCTCAATACTCCCGGTCCTAAAATCTATCCACTTTGGCAGGCCTTTGAGTTTAAGGACACAAAACCTTTGAGTCTGGTGGTATATAGCAATTTTAACATGTTGTTCGTTGATTACCATTCACTGAAAAACAAGGGAGCCACCAGACTTTCATTGTATCTTAACACATTACATGCTGTCTACAACAAGGAAAAGCTATATGCCAAAAGGGCAGGGGCTGAGTTGTTAAGATCTTGATACACTTTACACACCTTGTTGTAAAGTGTATTTCTGTGTCAATAGTCTCCCCCGCCCCCACTTTTTGCCAGACTTCTGATGTACTGCCAATCAGGTAACCGGGACATGTGTTTCTCTCAATGTTTCTAAATTGTCACAACTTCTGGCCCTCATGTCAGTCCCTTGTTAAAGGTACCATAGGTACCAAAGGGCCTTGTGACCAGAGAGAGCCTCTGAGGGCTGTAGCATGTATTATTCCACCCTCAGAGACTCCTGACGTGACACATACACTCTGCCACTGCAGCCTGTGTCAGCATGGAGACCCAAACCCAAAAGTCACCAACATTGACTAACACGTAGGGTTCGTGGGGTTGCCCAAAACGTAGGGTTTTGGGACACTTGTGTACCTACTGCGTGTTATATGGTAATTAACCTTTGGAAGCAATGATCCCCATCAGGACCAATCACTGGCCTCCTTCAGGGTGGGAGTAGGAGAGACAAAGCCCCGGAAGGTCCTGATGATTTTTATCTACCTCGTAGCACCAATGCTTGTAGCCCACTTCGGCGTGGAAAACCTCCTTCGGTCTCACCTGGCTGCACTGCATTTTACAATTAGTGATGGTGACCAAGTGCTGGTATGAGAGACCCACCTCAGTCCATACCAGTTACACCATCTTTTGAATCAGAGTGCCACAGGCAGCCATCCCTGGGTGCCATGCCTAGCAAACACTGACTCTGGCACAGGTAAGATCAAAGCGTACATACCAACACGTGCGCTTGGATCTACAGGGGGCGGCCTACTGAGGATTCCAAGAATTAAGAAGGCCCGCATGGGAGGCAGGTCTTTTAGATACTTGGCGGCAACCAACTGGAACAAACTGCCAACGG
Organism: Lissotriton vulgaris; assembly: GCF_964263255.1. NCBI lineage: Eukaryota > Metazoa > Chordata > Amphibia > Caudata > Salamandridae > Lissotriton > Lissotriton vulgaris. The sequence goes on from NC_141685.1 coordinate 335,047,591, forward strand.
ACCTGCGCTTGGAACCAGAGGAGGCTAGATTCCGGGCAAAACTAAAAACCTATCTTTACAGTAAATAATGGCCCGCGTAGTTCCTGTGTTCCCTGTCATCTGCCTATTCCCACTTTCAGCGCGTGGACACGCCGGTGTGCGTAATCGCAGCGCTTTACAAATGTCCCAATAATAATAATAATAATAATAAGTCATCCCTCTATCAGGGTTGACTGTACAATAGGTGAGGGCACAGTGGCAAGAGTGCTGTGCCCCTACAGTGTCTGTGCCATTCACAGACATTGTAAGTGCAGTGAAGTTGTTTTAAGTACATGGGCTGGGAGTTTGTCATCACAAACTCCCCCGCTCTATGATGGCTTTACCGAAGACTGAGAAGTTTGGTACACCGATGCTAGTGCCAGATTGCATGTAAAATGCACTCAGAGTGCATCTTAGAGATGCCCCCTGAAACACGACCAGACCTGGTGTGGTACCTTACTGGCTACCAACCATCTGCCACCACAAAACATGTTTCTGGAGCCCTGGGTAGAGAGCACTCTGCTCTCTGAGTCTGGAAACAAAGCACATCCTGGGCAGAGGTGTCACGCCTCCTCCCCCAAGATGGGCAGGGCCCACAAAGAGGGAGCTTCTAAAGGTTGTCGCCTTTGTAAGCTACCTCCAGGCTTCTGCTGCTATCAGCAATTTGCTCCCTCCGGTTCTGACCCCTATTTGGGCATGAGAACCCTTTGCAAAACATAGCCAGAAAGGGAGGGAAGCCCACCTTTACCAACCCACCCCTCAGGTGGGGGATGCGAGGTGAAGCACCCATCTCAGTCCCCTCCATCTTGAAGATGAGGGGACTTAGCCAATGAGGAAGAGGATTATGCCCCCCTCCCACTGGAGGATGGGATACTTTGGAGTTGTAGACACCACAAGGAAGGGACCTATTGGACCACTGTAGACCACTAAATCTAGTATTCAGGGGCACCCCTCAACCTTCCAGATTCAATGGACCAAAGAAGAAGACAGACCAGGACTGCTACTGGAACAGGATCTGAACCGCTGCAGACAGAACTCTGCAAGAATCCCACCACCTGCACCAGGGGTAACCACTGAACCTGCCGTCCTTCCAGAAATCCTGCTCCACCTTCAAAAAAACTCGGAGGCCCTGCAACCTTTGCCAAAGCACCAAAAATCTCGCTTTGAACTTGTGGCCCTAGTCCTCGGCGTCTCCGGTCCAAAAACCACCACACTGGTGTCGACGTGAATCACTGCTACAAAGAACTTCCCCACCGTAGTGGTAGAGTATTGACACTTGTGTCCATGCAACTCCGCCCTGCCGGAAGAAAAGCATTCCAGCTGGATGGCCTTCATGACCTTGAGGGATTCTCTCGTCCCCATGACCCCAGCTGCGTCCAGCTGGTGTCCGAGAGCCGGTACCCTTCCACAAGAGACCCTGTCAGCCTCCTCTGGCACCTCTGGCCATACTGCCCAACTGCAACCTCCCTGTGATGGTCCATCAACTGCTGAGTGACAGCATCCAGCCTCCAGCGTCCAGCGACCGCAATTCTAACCATGTTGGCACTCTTCTGAAAATCCACCTACCACATTACTCTCCGTGGACCATGAGGGTAAATCACATTGCTGGTATCGACTACCGTGGCTTAGATACTGAAACCTGTATCTCTGGGTGCCCTCAGTCCCCCACAGCTGACATTACCTGCAATGGACTACCGGAAGACTGGAACTGTAAGCCTGGTACTTACTTATAAGTTCATCACCCATCGTTCCCTTCACAGGATTGCAAGACGTTCTCTCTGTATTGCACCAACTGACTATCTTGAATACTAAGTATTTTTTTCCCACTGAAAAGTACTGCTTGATACCTTACAAACCTTTCTATTTGAAAACCTTTGATACTTTGAAAGTATTGCAACTTACCAGTATTAAGTAACGTTTGGTTCTTAAATAAAATACAAAGTATAACTTTTGTATACTTACCAATGGGTCTGGATTCAGTCTTTGAGTGTGTGATAACATTTCTTGCCTGATTGTGTACAATAAATGCTTAACACTGCCCGCTGATAAGCCTAACTGCTCAACCACATGTAGAGCTGTTAGTATTATCTACTTTAGCCTCTACTATACCTCTCGGGATCCACTATACCTCGCTTTGGTATAGTATATACAGGGTTCCAGCAACTGACTCTTTGTCTTATGTCTGTCTTAAGTTTGTCTCAAGTCTGTCTTAAGACAAAATCCTAACTTCTGTGGGGAGGCACCGGTCCACCTGCAGGTATTGTCACCTGCCAACGCTTGCCCTGGAGGTGCTGCCTTGCCGCTGCTTGCTGCTCAACCACACTAAGGACTCTATTTCCCAGGGTGCAACGTGGCCTTGCACAGCTGATCCGGGACCCGCTGATGAGGGGGAGGCACCGGTCCACCTCAGCGCATAAAGCGCAGCCTCTTCCCCCACAGCTCGGGACGTGCGCGGGATGTGCCGGGTGAAACCCGGGGTAAGGCCGGGCCCGTCTGAGCCTGTCCGAGACTGATTGAGACTGGGCTGGGCCACTCCCCTTTCATCTGTACATTATGAGTACTAGTGGATGGACGTTGCTATTATCGAGCACTATCGAATTGGGGATTTTGGGGAGCAACAATTTCATTGCCCATAGGTTTTCTAATAGGTAACTGGGGATTCTGTATTGCTGTAGCACATTGATCCTACACAACAGTTGCCACAGCTGCAGGTTTTGTTTGGTCTAGATAGGAAACAACCAGGGGGAAAACCACTCCTCCTCGCACGAGGCCCAACACTAGACAGAAACCCCCCAATCAAACCCCCATAATCCAGCCAGCTGCGATTGATAGAATGCTGCAACAGGCCTCCAGTGAAATAGAAGGCACAGAGAGGCAACTCTCATTAACACCAAGAATCCCTAGCCCCTCACAACCTATGGAGACAAACACACCTGCTGCGTCCTAATCACTAGTCCACTCCACTGCTCTAGAATTCCCCCTGCACAAGTCAATTTAACTGCAACGAGAACTGGTAGGGTGGGCACGAGTGGGAATGTGAAAAGGAAAGGAGCCCCTCAGAAAAATTGTGCTCTTAGGGTTGGAAAACATGTGGAGCACTCCCCAGTGATTGTGTCAAATAATACTCTAGTGGGTGGAAACTCGGATGACAACGGTAATAAAATCGCTGATCCTCCGGGTTGGGTATCATAGTTGACAACAGAGCTTAAATCATACCTAGACCAGCTCATACAATCTGAATTTAGAGATGGAATGAAAAGCATCACTAAACTAAAAATACTTATAGACGCAAGGGGATCTAAAATTGATGCTGCCCTGAATACTATTGGTACAACTGTTCCCATCGAAAAGGCCTCAACAAATACAGGTTACTCTGCCTCTCTGTGCCCAGCATCCTCCACTTGAAGCCCTATGGAATGCCCCACAAGTGAATCCGCATGTAATGACCAACTGCCCCTCCCAATCGGCCCAATTACCCAGTAGTTCCCATCGCAGGACGCCACACTCTCCTGTTAATGCGCTAAACCCTAGGGCTGTGGCGCCTACCACAATTACATTAGATGATCAGCAGTCACAAACAATGGGCCCGATTCACAGAATTAACTTAAAACAAAATCCTAAATTACTACTTATGGTATTCACAGAAGTTAGGATTTTGTCTTAAGACAAACTTAAGACAGACTTAAGACAGACTTAAGACAAACTTAAGACAGACTTGTCTTAAGTCTGTCTTAAGTCTGTCTTAAGTTTGTCTTAAGTCTGTCTTAAGACAAAATCCTAACTTCTGTGAATACCATAAGTAGTAAGTTTAGGATTTTGTCATGTTAGTTTTGGGGATCCGGCCCAATAGCACCAAAAATCGATAGGAACCCAAAATCACCCAAGCCAAGATTGACAAATTCTACTCTCCCTTGTATTGACCTGCCTCCAACGTCAACACCTTATGTGGTAATTCTAGCCGCAGTACCTCCTCTGGAAGCTGGTCGTGAGGAATCACACCCTGAGTTAAAAAATAAAATCATTCATTGGCTGTGCAAATATAGACCACTTCCTCACCCAGTACATACTGAAATTCTATTTACCAAGAGGGTTAGTTGGCTTGGGCAGAGACAAAAAGATATTGCAGGGGATTGTGTCCTGATTAATTTTAGAGATAGAAGGGTGGTCCAGCACATTCTTAATTGGGAATCCAGACAGTTCCCTTGGGTTACTTCTACCCTCCAAGCCCTCTCTTAGATAGAGTGGGTAGTGTCTACAGAAAATGGGAACTGCATGCTCAGAGTAATGGTTTGCCACATATAGGTCAGGATTGGGGTAAAAGAGAGCAATTCAATATCCCTGTAAGTAATCGATTTAGTCCTCTGGATATGTTCAACTGACTAGCACCCAGGTATAAAAATTTTAATCTGGTACAAAATCGATCATCTAATTTCCATTGCCCAAACGCGCCTGTAAGCAGATGGAAAGAAAATGGCGCCTTCACTACTGCCCTGCAGATAAAATCAGTTACAGAGCAGCTATTAAAAATTATAAAGCAGACATCCAACAAGCTCAGGCCTCATTCTACGAACAAAAAATAGACAATGCGGCGAATAAACCCAAGGAGATTTACCGTATTGCCAAAACCCTCCTGCGACTTCCTGAGACTCCTAAAGTCCACAACAACACCCTGAACCATTGCGAGGAAATAGCGGAATTCTTCCATCAAAAAATAGAATTGATCAATTCCTCCTTCCCCCATTCCACCTCCCCGCCCAGAGACCCTACCAACATTGACCCTATGGTAGCCCCACCCAGTGTTCTCAACAACTTCCCAGCTCTTGACAAAATCAATCTGGAAAAGTATATGAGAATGGTAAAATCTGGATCCCCAACTGACCCAGTCCCTCCTAGGGTTCTCACCCAAATAACCAGCCAGATTTCACCCACCATCCAAGCTCTGCTCAATTCCTCCCTCAATACTGGCATCGTTCCCCCCCTATGGAAGAGAGCCATGGTCAAAGCACTATTAAAGAAACCTACTCTTGACCAATCAAACCCTTCCAACTACCGACCCATCTCCCTTCTACCCTGGCTCAGCAAAATTCTGGAAAAACATGTCAATTCTATTCTGACAGACTTTCTAGAATCCAACAACATACTGGACCCCACCCAGACAGGTTTCAGGCCCCGCCACGGAACTGAGACTGCCCTGATTGCAGTGACGGAGGAGGCAAGAAGGATCCTGGACGGTGGCGGCTCCACGGCCATCGTCCTACTTGACCTGAGTGCCGCCTTCGACACTGTAAATCACAGCATCCTAATCCATCGCCTCAGTAGGATTGGAGTGTCAGGAATGGCACTCACCTGGCTGGAATCATTCCTCACAGACAGATCCTTCCAGGTATTCGAAAAGGAGTTTACCTCCTCTAGTAAACCTCTTAACTGTGGAGTGCCTCAGGTCTCCTCCCTGAGTCCCACCCTTTTTAATGTTTACCTCCGTCCCCTAGCTGATGTCGTCCGCCCTTTTGGGGTGAAAATTGTCACCTACGCGGACGACACTCAGCTGGTGGTAGCCCTGGACCCCCCGCTCAACTCCAACCACAGCCTACACAACTGCCTGGAAGCTGTTGCGTCCTGGATGTCGGTCTCCCATCTAAAACTTAACGGGGACAAGGCAGAGGTAATGCTCCTTGGAAACAACATCTCCAAATCCATCGATACCATCTGGCCCCTCTGTTTAGGTAGCCCCCCCCAACCTAAGGATCAAATTAAGAGCCTTGGGATCTGGCTCGACCGCAATCTCACCTTCAACTACCAAGCCACCAAACTAGCCGCCATCTGCTTTGGGCTGATGAGATTGCTTCGCAAGATTCTCCCCCTTCTCCCGTTTCACTCCAGACGAATCATGGTCCAAGGACTAATCCTGTCACGCCTCGACTGCGGTAATGCCCTATACCTAGGCGCCCCACAGTCCACAATGTCCAAACTGCAAGTTGTCCAAAACTGCGCAGCAAGAATCCTCTTGAACCTCCCTCGCCGATCCTCAGTAAAAGCCAGATTGAAGGACCTTCACTGGCTACCCATGAAAGCTAGAATAGAATTCAAGAGCATTTGCGTCGCGCACCGCTCCTACTGGGGAACAGGCCCCGCCATAAATCAACATTTGGTTGAAGCATACCATCCTCCTCGAGCCCTCAGATCCGCGACCTCCTACCTAACCTCCGTACCACGTATAAAAAGAGCCAGATGCGGAGGCCGCTCGCTTTCCTACAACTTGGCCAGGATCTGGAACACTCTACCACTCACAATCAGGTCAGAATCCAACCTGCTCACATTTCGAAAACTCCTAAAAACTTGGCTTTTTAATAAATCTCACACTTAACCCACCCTCTGCTCCCCCCACCCCCGCCCTACAGTTCAACCCTCCAGTTTGTCTACAGCGCTGGGACGCCTTTGGGTAGCCATCGCGCTTTACAAATTTTCATTCCATTCCATTCCAGAATGATCTAAAATTAGTGAACATCCCTCTGAAAACCATTCTGAGATTCTACCCAAACATCCTGCCCCAAATCTGGTAGCAATTGAAGGAGGCAGCAGAGTTAGTTGGGGAACGTTTGTACTGTCAATTGAAAAAGTGGCCACTATTTATGATCAAATCACTCCCCACTTAGAAATAGCCTTCCAAATGTCTGCAAGTGACCAAGGCTTAGATTCCCTGCCGGAAATAGGCAAGAACCACCAGGAAATGCTCTCCAAACTTTCAGTGTTTTTCTATAATGGAGAGCTAAAAAATCGCTCAGACCCCAAAAATAGACATACTTGGTTCAATAAAGCGTGTAGGGATGCTAAGCGTGCCTTGGTGCTGGCGGTTAAAGATAAGGACAACCAACGTAACAAAGCAGCCAGGGCTATATATATAAAATCTGTATTTGAAGCAAAGTTATCCTGGGAGCTAGAAAAATGGGAAGCCATTAAAAAGGCTCTAGATAATAGAGATATGAGAGGCTTTTGGAACCTAGGGAGAACTGGGAAGTTCGAAGGCAACTCAGCAATCAAACCAAACCTGGGGGAGGAAGTCTGGAGGCCGTATTTCCAAACTTTATACTTCAGACCTGCGGTGGAGCTGTATGCTTTAAGGATTCAATATCTTATGACACTCCCCTGTACATTGATGCTCCTCCTTGTACTATAAAGGAGGTTTCTTCAGCTCCCAGCAAAAGCGCCTGGGTTGGATAAAATCCAGACGACTTATTTAAGAACAAAGGATCTGTATGGGTACCCTACCTCTAGGTGTTATTTAACTTTATCGCCCAAGGGATTGAGTTACCTTTGACTTGGGCAGAAATTATCCCAATTTATAAGAAGGGCTTAACCCGGCTAACTATCGTCCCGTAAGTTTATTTGACGTGACTCAAAAGCTATTTGCCCATGTTCTCCTGTGTCAATTGCAGTCTTGGATTGATGATACAAATGTTTTAACACCTTTGCAAGCTGGCTTTAGAAGTAAAATTTTAACTATTGACCAGATTATCAGACTGCAACTGATCCATTGGAAAACGGTGATCTAGGAGGGAGGTAGCCTTTACCTAACCTTTGTGGATCCTAAATCCGCATTCAATATGGTGCAGCGAATGGGGGCGCCAGATTATCTATGCCACCAACTGAAGTGTCAGGGTAGGTATGCTAGAATTAGATAGGGTAAGAATGGGGAATTGAGAGCCCTCTTCCCAGTAGAGAAAGGGGTGAGACAGGGTTGTGTGCTCGCGCAGATCCTGTTCTCCCTCTTTTTAAATGGTCTAATTGAAACCCTGCTGGCGATAAAAGATATAGACTCACCAAGGTTAGCGAATCATAAAATACCTGCGTTAATGTTCGTTGATGATACGCTGCTACTCTCCAAGACCCGAATGGGTATAAGCAGGTATTGGAGGAGTTCTGCAAATTCTGCAAGAAGATGGATTTGGAGATAAATCTCCAAAAAACGAAATATATGGTATTCCATGCAAATACCAGCAATTCCCACAACCACAAATGGATGGCAAGTCCCTAGAAAGGGTACCTACTTATGATTACTTGGGTCTTACCCTTAATGATAAGATGAATTGGGGCACTCAAGTAAAGAAAGCAAATTCAAAACTCACACAATCCATTGGGGGCATTTTAAAAGTACATAAAAATTGTACCCAAAAATTGGTAGGACCACCGGCAGAAATCTACAAAATACAGTCCAGGGGAGCGTCATTCTGTGGAGTAGAACTTTGGGGCTTCTGCCCCTCTAATGTTCTCTCCATAACAGAGAATACTTTCCTTAGGCAACTCTTGAACTTACCAAAAATCACTCCCTTAACACCACTGAGAATGGATTTGGGGATCGGTCTGATAAGTGATATAATTGCCTCCCTTCCGCTTTTATGTTGGCGCCGCTTATGGAGCACGCCTGAGCTATTACACTATAGGAATGAACTGAAGGATGTAATGTCTATTTTAGGAGCAGGGATCATCCCATGGCTGTCCTATATTCGCAACACATGTTTTACACTAGGACGGGCAAACTTGTGGTTAAAAAAAAACCTTCAGCTCGCCATCAAAGAATACAAATTAGCACTACTTTTGCAGAGCACTAATACTTGTACTTTTAGCTCCAGGTTTCTGGAAGTCAAACAGCAATATAAGCTTGAATCGGTTCTTGACAACATTCAACCATTTTTTGCCAAGAAACTATTTCTGCAAATTGACACGGGGTGCTTCCCCTTAGAGCATTTACAAATAAATGGGACAGTAGCCCCAAACTGGACTGCCCAGGGTGTATGTTGACCGAAGAGACTGATCTTCTGGTTCTTCTCTTCTGCCCTGCTTATAGAAGGCCAAGGTCCAAATGGGTCCTTCAGTTGTGTAGAAACATGGGAATTAGAGATCACACTGAGGCCTATAGGCTACTAAAATACGAGGTACACCCATTATTTGTTTTTGCTATTTGTAGATTCTTGAGTGCGATTAGCATATGCGTAGAGCTACTATAGCAAATCAGAGCTCTGGAATAAGCGAAGCGTGCCTACTTAATGAGTTTGTTGCCATCTGCACTTTTTCCCATGAGTGAACTTGTACAGGAGATTGTTTTTTTATTTTGAGCTTCTTAAATTGCTCTTACTGGTTTTAACACTATTTATTGTACAGGTTTTAAATGGTTTTAACTGTGAATGTATCCGCCCTGCATTGCATTGGTAATCAGGTTCTACTTACTGTAATATGTCAGCTTTATGGGCCTGAAAGTATTTTTTCTTGCACCTATTTTGTCATTGTACTCTCCTAAAACACATTTCATATTGCCCTTATAATGTTAAAATTAATGTGCAATAGTAGTTTGGTGTTAATGTAAGCTTTTTATCTGTGCTTTTATGGCTCATTTCTGAAAAAAAGTTCTTTTGACTGACTGACTGACTGACTGAAATAGAGAGCCAGCTTCATACACACCTTGCCCTATCACTTTATAATATGATTAGCTAAGCTGATTTTGTGATGTATTGATTATTTAAGGTAGATCATTGATTATTTTCTGAATTAATTTTTGAGGTTGGCAGTTGCATTTGTTTGCATATTAAATAGAACTATAGTATGCACTTTAATATCAACAACAACATTTTGCACTTATCTTTTGACTGTTTGAATGAATTTTGATGTTTCAAGTAGCATGTGTATGTATGATTTGTATGAAGTATTTGAATTTACTTATGAAAGGGCTTTGCTTGGAAACTGTCAACACATACATAAATAAAAAAGGCCATGTTAAAAAATGGGTATTGGTTGACTGGGGTGTGAGCCCTGGTCAAGCAGCAACCACAATTTTAGTCAGGGTAAGGCACAAGCAAACCCCAAATGAACCTATGCTCAACTCCCAGTTAGCTTTGCACTGAGCAGTAACGATTAACATAGAGGCACTTTGTAAAGTATTTGTTCAATACTTCAATACTTCAAACAGTTAAACAGCAACAACACCACACCCACAAGATCCCACATCAGGCTCTATGAATAGAGCTTAATTTAATACATAACACAAGACCAAAATGACAAACATCCAATCAGTAGAACTAAAGGTATGAATTTTTAAAGAATGCATTGAAAATTAGCTTCTAAAAGCATAAAGCGCCAACCGCAGCTATCTGGTCGAGCTGGCCTGATCAAAGACAAAGGTTCAGGCTGACCGTAATGGAGCGCAGGCTGGATACAGTCCCAGATTACTCCCACAGAAGTTTGACCATCTCAGGTTTTGTGGCAGGAGTCCTGAACGATAGGAGAGGATCGTAAGAACCAAGGAGAGTGCTGCAGGTGTCAGACAGTGTTGTGAGAAACGCAGGCTGGGTGTTGCGGATGTGTGGGCTAAAGCTTTGAGTTTGCAGTACCCCACGGGCTGTTGGTAATGTGAAGATGCAGGTCCAATTCTGCTTCCCCAGGCAAGAGGTCAGCAGGTCAGCACAGCAGGGCAGCAGTCCTTGTCACACCACAACAGTTATTCTTCCTGGCAGAGTATCCACAGGTCCAGAAGTGCACTAAAGTGATAGCGTCCAAGAACCTTCTTTTATACACAGTTGTGCCTTTGAAGTGGGGAGAATCATGCCTTTGAAGTGCACAAATGCCCTGCCTTCCATGCTCTGGCTCCAGACTAACTAAAGGGGCTATGCAACCCTTTGTGTGAAGACAAGACACAGCCTATAAGTGTAAGTAGGGCTTTGCCCATCTCCTCCCTCCCATCCTGCCTGTGATGGACCATCCAGCCACAACTAAGCTCCCATTGTAATAGGCTGTACAGGAGGAATACACACAGCGCAACTGTCCGCTACAACTAGTCATGTGACCAGTGGTGGCTGGTAGGGAACAGGGGTGGCGGGCGGTTGGATGTAGGTGGTGGAATTTTTTTTTCAATCACTTACCTTTTCCACCGTCTCTCTTCATCATCTCCGCTTATCTTCTCCTCCTGACTCCAGGCCGGAAGAAGCTGGAAGCAAACAGGCTCCCTTCCAATCACAGTGCTTTAATGCATTGTTGGGATTGGTCTGAGCACCGTAGATAGGCACTCAGATGGGGACAAGGATCTTGTGCATGTTCCTCACCAGGTTGTGCATTACATCATTATGGGGAACATGCAAAGTGCGCGTGACTGTTTGGCAGGCCCAAGATGACCGTCCAAGCAGTCATGTACACTCTGTGTGCACAAGCCACTCCTCCTCCCCGAGCCACCAGCCCCACCCCGCCCTAACCCTGCCCCGCAGCAACGAAAAATACAATTAAAATTATAACTTTGCTATCATCATTTAATTTTTTCCTTTTTTGCTTCTCTAAGAGCAGTGGGGCGAGGCTCCTCCGCCTTAGCGGAGGAGCCACCCTTGCATGTGACCAGATTCAGGCTTCAGGTACCAACTGGCTAAGGCAAGAAAATGCCAACTATCTAAAACTGGCATTTTCAGAATTGCAATTTAAAATCTGACTTTATATTGTGATTACAGAGACAACAAACATGAACTGGGTATCTCTTCCCTTTTGGAAATTACACTTATAAAATGTATGAAGGCAACTACAATGTTATCCAATGAGAAAGATAGGCTTTACACTAGTTAAAAATACATGTATTCGTTTTTCACTATCAGGACATGTAAAACGTAACAGTACATGTCCCAATCTTTGAATACATTGCATCCTGCCCTCTAGGCTGCCCAGGGCCCACCATAGTGGTGATATATGTGTATTAAAAAGGAATGTTTGGAACTGGCAAAAGGTTTATTTTTCCAGGTCAAACTGCACACACATGCTCTGTAATGGCATGCCTGAGGAATGGTTAAAGGGTTGTAGGTGGCACAATCAATGCTGCAGACCCACTTGTGTGTGAAATACTACAGGAGTATTACCCGTAAACCAAGTCGGGAACAAGGTAGGAAGGTAGAGAAAACAAACAATATCCCAACAGGTACTATTCTAAAGACAATTAAGCATGTATGCTGAAAGCATTACTGGTACAGAAATATGGAGACGTGAATCAAATGAAGGTATTGGTTGTTATTCATCATATAACTTTTCACAAAAGCGAAGGGGGAGAAAAATTACAGTTATGGCAGCACTGTACAAAAAAATCAATAACAACCCGATTGTACTTGGTGCCCAGGTATGTGCAGGTGACATAGGTGGCGACACAAGTGACAATAAAGGACAGCGTGAACGGCGCAAGGTGAGTAATTGTGCAAATATTTAAAGTGAATAGGAACAAGTGGCTCGAGGGCAATTACAGTAATGAAAAACTTAGACAGTTGGTGATTCAAAATGGGCCATCATGGAGAATGCGCCATGTATTGCGCTGTGTTGTCGACGACGTTTCGATACTCTTCAATTGGGATCGTCTTCAGGGCGATCACCCTTCCCACTCGCCATCTACTCGTCCTACTCCACACCGGTCCATTTACCAGGTGCACGCCCCTTGTCCTCCCAGGCCGGCAGATTCGCTCTGCCCTTTGATTCCATATCAGTAGCTTCTCTGGCCACCCCCCCACGAAGCTTCGTACAGCCCTGCGCCCTTCTCCACCCTTCCCTCCCTGATCTTTCCTTTCCCTCCCGCAGCACCCTCCAAACAACACAAACCCGTCCTGAAGATGATCCCAATTGAAGAGGATCGAAACGTCGCCGACAACACAGCACAATACATGGCACATTCTTCATGATGGCTCATTTTGAATCACCAACTGTCTAAGTTTTTCATTACTGTAATTGCCCTTGAGCCACTTGTTCCTATTCACTGTATATATTTGCACAAAAACTCACCTTGCGCCGTTCAAGCTGTCCTTTATTGTCACTTGATTCGCCACCTATGTCACCTGCACATACCTGAGCACCAAGTACAATCGAGTTGTTATTGATTTTTTCATACAGCTTTTGTGAAAAATTATATGATGAATAACAACCAATACCTTCATTTGATTCAAGTCTCCTTATTTCTGCACCAGTAATGCTTTCAGCATACATGCTTAATTGTCTTTAGAATTGTACCTGTTGAGATATTGTTTGTTTTCTCTGCAGACTCACTAGTAGCATTCAATATACAGGCCATGGGCACATGTCGTACCACCTTAATAGGGACTTATAAGTAAATTAAATATGCCAATTGTATATAAGCCCATTCTACTGTGTTTTAAGGAAGGAGCACAAGGACTTTAGAACTGATTAGCAGTGGTAAGGTGCACAGAGTCCTAAAGCCAACAAAACAAATGCAATAAAAAGTAGGGGGAGGAAGGCAAAATGTTTGGGGGGTCACCCTGAAAAAAGGGCCAGGTTCAACAGGTCATCTTAGGAATGTGCGTGCCCCAGAAATGATAGTCTAAAGACTGCCTTAAGCCAGAAAGAACATTCTTAATTCTGTTTTAGACTTCGCCAAAACCCTTTGCAAATGAGGACTATCTTTCCCTTCTTTATAAAGCCTTAAGAATAGATTAAGCCAGGGAAACTATGTAGTAAATCGGACCAAACATTCTTATATTGAGTGCTCAATGACTATTTTCATAAAATCATGCACCAACCTTCTCACACCGTTTTTCTAGTGATAGTTTTTTTATAATTCCATCAGAGTTTTGCCTATGAAAATTGCTCATCCACAAGAAAAACAGCAGATTATCATTGTCTCATTCATTTGTACTCTCATGTTTCTTCATCTTGGCTCATCTACACCATGTTCTCATCATCCTTTCAAAAGACTGCTTTATTCTTGTATGTCCAAATACAGTGTAAAGTCTTAAACACTAAAACTTCTCTATAAGCACAAATTAATGGGTCAGAGAAAATGCAATTAGGCTACTCTAACTAAGCGTTACTGGTCATAATAGGACATTTTCAGTCCTCTAATTTTGTAAGAGTCTGCTCCTGACAAGCAAAGAGAGAAGAAAAAAAGACTGGTAGGCAGGTGTGTGGGAGACAGGCAAAGAGAAACCTAAAGGGCATAGCCTTGGTTGAGTGAGGCATCAAAGGCATGTAGAGTGAAACCTGTAAGGAATAGATGACAAAGAAGAAAGAAAGAAAGTGTCAGAGTACTGAGAGGTAAAGTCATGAAGGTGAGTACTCAGCCACATGTTTCGACTAGGACGAGAGGTTCAATAGCATGTTTTTTTTTTTCTTTTTTTTTTTAATCAGCATTTATTGAGCGCTCGTACGCCCGGAGGCTTCATGGCGCTGTAGGAAGGAACAAGGCGTGACAGTCAATTAGTGGAGATGAAGCAGCTCAGTGATGTGCCTGAGAGAAAAGCCAGGTCTTCAGGGAATGTCTAAAGCTGAGAATATTGTCACTCAGTTTTAGGTGAAGGGGAAGAGAGTTCCAGAAGGCAGCTGCAAGGTGGTCAAAGCAGCTGCCTCCGAGACGCTTCCTCTTAAACGGAGGAACAGTCAGGAGGGATTTATGGGTGGACCGGAGGTTGCGGGAAGGGCTGTATCTTTTAAATAAGTCTCTAATGAATAGGGGGCCAATGTCATGTCATCTAATTTATCCATACACAAACAGTCCACCTAAATTCAATCAATCAATCAATCAATCAATCAGGGTATTATATAGCGCGCTACTCACCCATGAGGTTCTCAAGGTGCTGGGGGTATGGGGGGCAGCAGCTCCAGATAAGTTGAAGAGCCAGGTCTTGGGGTCCTTCCTGAACGTGTGCAGGGTCGGGGAGCATCTGATGTTCACAGGGAGCTGGTTACAAGTCTTGGCTGCGATGTGGGAGAAGGCTCTCCCACTTGTTCTGTTTCTGCGGATGCTGGGAACCTCTGCCAGGGTACGGTTAATATTTAGTTGAGGTATTAGGGTCCGATGTCGTTGAGTGATTTGTAGGCGTGGGTGAGGAGTTTAAAGGTGATCCTCTTCTCGACCGGGAGCCAGTGGAGGTCTTGTAGGTGTTGGGTCATGTGTTTCTGATGTGGTGTCCTGAGGATGAGTCTGGCTATGGCGTTCTGGATGGTTTGGAGTTTGTGTAGAAGGGTTCTGTTGATACGGGCATATAGGGCGTTGCCGTAGTCCAGTCTGCTAGTTATGAGTACATGGGTGACCGTTCTCCTACAGTCTGGGGGGATCCATTTGAAAATCTTGCAGAGGATGCGTAGGCAGTTGAAACCGTTGGAGGAGACGGCATTGATCTGGCAGTTCATGGAGAGGGAGGAGTCGAGGATGATGCCAAGATTTCATGCGTGGTCTGTGGGGGTGGGCGGGCTCCCGAGTGCAGCGGGCCACCAGGTGTTGTCCCAGGCGGAGGAGTGGGTCCGAGGATGAAGACCTCGGTCTTCTCCAGGATGAGCTTCAAGCAGCTGTCTTTCATCCAGGCTGCCACATTCTTCATTCCTTCCTGGAAACAGAGTCTGGTGTCTTCTGGCTTCTCCGTGAGTGAGAGGATGAGCTGTGTGTGGTTGGCGTAGGATACAATGCTAAGCCCATGCTGTCTGATGCGGCTAGGGGGGCCATGTAGATGTTGAAGAGCTTGGGGCTGAGCGATGATCCTTGGGGAACTCCGCAGTTGGATTCGGTGGACTCAGAGAGGAAGGGAGGGAGTCTGATCCTCTGGGTTCGGCTGGAGAGGAAGGATTGTATCCAGTCGAGGGCGGTTCCTTTGTATCCACGCGTTGTGAAGTCTGGCTGCGAGTGTGTGATTTGAAACTGTGTCGAAGGCTTCAGAGAGGTCTAGGAGGATGAGAGCTGTGGTGTGCCCCTGGTCGAGTAGCATGTGGATGTCGTCAGTGGCAGAGAGGAGGGCGGTCTCGATGCTGTGGTTACTGCGGAATCTGGGCTGGGAGGCGACCAGGATAGAGTTCTCTTCGATGGAGGCGGTCAGTTGGGTGCTTACGATTCTCTCTGTGACTTTGGCTGTGAAGGGGAGGAGAGAGAAGGGCTGGTAGTTTTTCAGGTCTATTGGGTCGGCCGATGGTTTCTTGAGGAGGGGTTTGATTTCCTGCTTCGTCAGGGAAGATGCCAAACCTGAAGGAAGCATTGCTGGTATGCCCTAGTTCGGATGCGATGGCAGCGGCGGCCCTGTGGAATATGTGCAGTGGGCAGGGGTCCAATGGGGTTCCTGAGTGGGTTTTCTTCATGGTCGCAGTGATGTGTTCTATGGTGGCCGGATTCCGGGTTGTGATGGATGGCTTATCTATGGCGAGGGGGGGTGGTATCCAGCATCTGTTCATTGAAGTTGTCATAGAGAACCTTGATCTTCAGATGGAAGTAAGAGCTGAGCTTGTCGCAGAGTACTTGGGAGGGTGTGAAGTCTGTGGCTTCGCTGGGTGGTTTTGCGAACTGCTGAATGACATTGAACAGTTCCTTGGCGTTGGTTGTGTCGGGCTGGACTTTGTCTCTTATGAAGGTTCGTTGGTTTTCTCTCATGCGCTGGTGGTATTCCTTCATGGCACTCCTGTGATTAGACCTCTGAAATACATTTCAACTAAAACAGAACATTTCCTGTTAGTTACAACAGAAGATAATCATTTCAATGAAAATAAAAGCACTAAAATAATACATGGTTTTAGATGGGAATATATCTACACAGCACTCAAAAACAAGAACTGAATTTCGAATCCACACTATTGATGGGACACAATATCGTGGACAGAATGTCAAAGATAAAGAAAATGACAGGTAAGTAAGTCTAGATTTTCTATACCTAACTCCACTCATAAGTATCTACATGGTACATATATCTTTAAGGTGCGTCAATGTGAAATTAGTACCAGTAAATCTATACTTCCCTATAAGCACTAACCTTCTGATATTTTGTCCCACGATATTCTGTCCTTGATATTTTTGTACCACAATATTGTTGGTGTTGATATTCAGCAGCACATTTTGTATAATGGTATGTTCTTGAATGCAGCTTCACAGTGTAAGACTTACCCCAACACAAAAAAACTTCATTCACTTTAAAAAAGAATATGGATTTTAAACCACAATTTTATACAACACTACTTCTCAGCCTTACTGCTCTAAAGACAGACTCCTGCATTCCTATAGATCACCTCTTTCTATACACACTGCTCTTTCTTCAAGGCCTGACGACATTGTCTTTTATTGTATAACCACTCCTCTGTACACCTCTCCACTGCTCTATCTTGGTGTTCAATGGAAAAGTTGATTACAAGTTCAAAATAATCATATGTGGGAGAAAAAAAATATCAAAAAGTATTTTAAGAATTGCAAACTTTATTACAAAAAGCAAAGAAGGATAATGCACTTTAAAATGCCAAAAGACACTCCAAGATCGGTCGCTCCTATAGAGGACTGCATGAGTTGCTTAACTTAACGCCGGAAAACAAAGCAAGTGTTGCATAAAGTGCTATGCAAGTAGGAATGGAAGTAGGGCAGAGCATATCAGACAAAACCAAAGGAGGGTAAAGGAGGTGATCTGAGAGAGGTTTGAATGGAAGGAGAAAGTAGAGGATGCAGAGCATGGATTTAAGTGGGATGAGAAAGAATGGTGTCTGAAAGGGACATTGCTTAATCAGTGAATCTAAGGAATCCTTTTGAAGAGATGTGGCCTATATAATTAAGGACATGGCCTAAAAGCATGTGAAATGAAATCCTGTGCTTTCCTTAGTGTGCCCCCTGACCAGTATGTTGGTGCCTCTCTGTGAACGTTTAGGCCCCGATTCACAGAACTAACTTAAGACAAAATCCTAAACTTGCTACTTTTGGTATTCACAGAAGTTAGGATTTTGTCTTAGGTTTGTCTTAAGACAGACTTAAGACAGACTTAAGACAAAATCCTAACTTAAGTCTGTCTTAAGTCAGTCTTAATACAAACTTAAGACAAAATCCTAACTTCTGTGAATACCAAAAGTAGTAAGTTTAGTATTCAGTCTTAAGTTAGTTCTGTGAATCAGGCCCTCATTTATTTCTTCAATACACATTACACAATAACAGAGATGCACCTAAAATAAGCCAGAACTATTGGTTTTGCCAGTGCATATTTGCAGTAACAGCAGTGATTTTGTTATGAATAGTTAGAATTGAAAATATGTCAATTCTGCAAATATGAGACTCTGAATTAAAGGTTACTCAGGTCTGTTGAAAGTGTAGTGGTCTTCAGAATGTTGCAATCGTTTTTGCTCTCCCTTTCACACCACTTTCCTCTGTATACACTCCGTAAGACAAACCCTTTTCTCCCCACATCTTTTTGAAATCGAACCACCATACACTTTTGCCTAGTATCACGTTTACAATTGACATTTGTGACATTCTGTGAGCTCTGCAGAGAGGCAGAGGAATGCATGAGCATATATATTCTGAATGGTCCCGATTCACAGAACTAACTTAAGACAACATCCTAAACTTACTACTTTTGGTATTCACAGAAGATAGGATTTTGTCTTAAGTTTGTCTTAAGACAAACTTAAGACAGACTTAAGTTAGGATTTTGTCTTAATTCTGTCTTAAGTCTGTCTTAAGACAAACTTAAGACAAAATCCTAACTTCTGTGAATACCAAAAGTAGTAAGTTTAGGATTTTGTCGTAAGTTAGTTCTGTGAATCGGGCCCAATGTCTTTATAACCCACTGACAGTTTCTGTGAGAAACTTGCACTGCCTTTCACCCCAACTCCAGAGCCCTTAAACGTGCTGCGTTATAAACACCCACTACAACCTTACTCACACAGAAACATATTGGTGAACCAGTTCACAGGATGACTATTAATATGATACGTGACAAGAAAACTATGAAAAAACAACATCCGGAAAAACCAAATGCTCTTGGGAAAAAGTAATTTAAGTTAAACATGTAAAAATGGAAACAGGAGCTACCACGTTCTCTTGTGTCTAATGGTTTGTGCAGTCATTGTTTAGAAATGCATCGGTGTTTTTCCCTGTCAAGTTAACCCCTTCCGTGCGGGCGGAATTCCCCGCCCATGCTGACTCCGCCTTGCGCGGGCGGAGTCATGACGGAACGGTTCCGTCATCCGCACAGCTCACCCGTAGTGCATGACGGAACCGTTCCGTCAGCAGCATGGAAGGGGTTAAGGATAGGATATAGGGCTTGTTAGGGACCCTTTTGAAAGCCATCTTTTAATTAATGCCGCGTCTTGGACACTGAGATCTCTTCCCACCTAAAGCCCTGGTGCAGGGGCTTACCTTGCAAAGAATAATGAAAGAATATGAGTGAAATAGAAGTGGTCTGCAACAGAGTTGAGAGACTGGAGAGAGAAGATATGGATACATGGGGGAAGGTAGACAGTGAAGGGGAAAAAGGGATTTATCGTCAGTTCCACCTGTGGATCTCAAAAACCTTACTAACTGCATCAGAAGGGCAGAAAGGTAACTGTAAAGAGAAATACAGACCTGTATAATACCTGATAAACAAAAATAGTGCTCCTTATACAAAGGGCAAAAACAACAAGTGATGGACCGAATGTGGATCAATGTCACACATTCCCCCAGTCAAAAGATCTGGGCCCAAATCCATCGTTTTTTTGCACTCCACACCACCCTGGGTTAGACAATGGCGATATGCAAATCAGCTCTGACCCTGTTGCCCCATGGGAACAGTCCAGTCTGAACTACAAAAGCCATGTCCTTCCCAGAACGGAATCAAGCATCCGAGGACCGGACTTGTTTCGAGGTAACACCTCTCATCAGCCCGGCTAGCTTGACTCCAAGTGGTGTGGAGTGCCTGGGACCCACGTCTGGGCTTCCCCAGCGCACTTAGGGCGGCAATTGCAAAAACAACAAGTGATGGACCGAATGTGGATCAATGTCACACATTCCCCCAGTCAAAAGATCTGGGCCCAAATCCATCGTTTTTTTGCACTCCACACCACCCTGGGTTAGACAATGGCGATATGCAAATCAGCTCTGACCCTGTTGCCCCATGGGAACAGTCCAGTCCGAACTACAAAAGCCATGTCCTTCCCAGAACGGAATCAAGCATCCGAGGACCGGACCGGTTTCGAGGTAACACCTCTCATCAGCCCGGCTAGCTTGACTCCAAGTGGTGTGGAGTGCCTGGGACCCACGTCTGGGCATCCCCAGCGCACTTAGGGCGGCAATTGCAAAAACAACAAGTGATGGACCGAATGTGGATCAATGTCACACATTCCCCCAGTCAAAAGATCTGGGCCCAAATCCATCGTTTTTTTGCACTCCACACCACCCTGGGTTAGACAATGGCGATATGCAAATCAGCTCTGACCCTGTTGCCCCATGGGAACAGTCCAGTCCGAACTACAAAAGCCATGTCCTTCCCAGAACGGAATCAAGCATCCGAGGACCGGACCGGTTTCGAGGTAACACCTCTCATCAGCCCGGCTAGCTTGACTCCAAGTGGTGTGGAGTGCCTAGGACCCACGTCTGGGCATCCCCAGCGCACTTAGGGCGGCAATTGCAAAAACAACAAGTGATGGACCGAATGTGGATCAATGTCACACATTCCCCCAGTCAAAAGATCTGGGCCCAAATCCATCGTTTTTTTGCACTCCACACCACCCTGGGTTAGACAATGGCGATATGCAAATCAGCTCTGACCCTGTTGCCCCATGGGAACAGTCCAGTCCGAACTACAAAAGCCATGTCCTTCCCAGAACGGAAACAAGCATCCGAGGACCGGACCGGTTTCGAGGTAACACCTCTCATCAGCCCGGCTAGCTTGACTCCAAGTGGTGTGGAGTGCCTGGGACCCACGTCTGGGCATCCCCAGCGCACTTAGGGCGGCAATTGCAAAAACAACAAGTGATGGACCGAATGTGGATCAATGTCACACATTCCCGCAGTCAAAAGATCTGGGCCCAAATCCATCGTTTTTTTGCACTCCACACCACCCTGGGTTAGACAATGGCGATATGCAAATCAGCTCTGACCCTGTTGCCCCATGGGAACAGTCCAGTCCGAACTACAAAAGGACCCAGATCTTTTGACTGGGCTGAATGTGTGACATTGATCCTCATTCGGTCCATCACCTGTTGTTTTTGCAAACTCCTTATACAAAGGGGCCTATTTACAAAGTGGTTTGTGTTGCTTTTGCACCACACACCGTGGTGCAGGAACGAAGCAAACTTTAAATCAGATTTATAAAGCACCGTAAGGCCACTTTGCGTGGCCCTGAGTGGCTGCATACATCTGAATAAAGGCGATGCTGCCCAAATTGCTGCATTTCCTTGCTCTGCCCTGGGAAGGCATTCCCACGCAACTCCCAAGGTTTTTGACACATTCCCAGATTTACCAGAACTTGTAAGCCTGAAAGTGTGCCAAAAAGAAACGCCAACCCAGCAGAGGCTAAACGAGGAGAAATATCTTTATTTCTCCTAGTTACTTCCTCTTCAATGTGTGCTGCATTCTGCAGCATGTACAGATAGAGGAATATGCCTATCAGGATTGTTTTTGTGCAGGAAGGAGTCACCCAATCTTGCTTGGTGCAAGGGTGCCTGTGTTGGCCATAGGCTGCCAAAAGGGCACCTGCGCAGAGGAAGAGGCAGGAATGCTCCACATTGACTTAAATACAGCTCTTTCCTGCCCTCTCCCTGTCAGGCAGTGCAGTGACTTGCTGCACTGCGTGATTATTTAATAAATAGCCTCCAAAGTGTTTAACTTTGGCGTCTTGAAAAAAACATAGAACTGCATGCTTCTCTCGACATGTTTGAAACACAGACTTCTTAGTCTACTTTGATAGAAGGATTTAGAAAAGGGGGTGGTGATGAACAGAGTGTCTGAATTAAGCAGACCACTCTTACCCAGTCCAAAGATCAGGGCTTGATCCATCACCGTGTTTTAGCTCACTGCACCATCCCAGCTCAGAACCTGGCTACATGCAAATTAGTCTAACCCTGGCCCAGTGCATCATAGGAACAGGACAGACCAAACTACCAAGCCAATTCTTATACTGGGAAGGAAACAAGCTTCCGGGGACCGGTTTCTGGCATTTCAGCCGTCTTCGGCCCGGCTTGCTTGAATCCTGATGGTGCAATGAGCAAGGGACTCACATCTGAGTATACCCTTCCACGCTTATGGTGGACAAAAACGATTTAGAAAAGGGGGTGGTGATCAACAGAGTGTCTGAATAAAGCAGACCACTCTTACCCAGTCCAAAGATCAGGGCTTGATCCATCACCGTTTTTTAGCTCACTGCACCATCCCAGCTCAGAACCTGGCTACATGCAAATTAGTCTAACCCTGGCCCAATGCTACCAAGCCAATTCTTATACTGGGAAGGAAACAAGCTTCCGGGGACCGGTTTCTGGCATTTCAGCCGTCTTCGGCCCGGCTTGCTTGAATCCTGATGGTGCAATGAGCAAGGGACTCACATCTGAGTATACCCTTCCACACTTATGGTGGACAAAAACGATTTAGAAAAGGGGGTGGTGATGAACAGAGTGTCTGAATTAAGCAGACCACTCTTGCCCTGATCTTTGGACTGGGTAAGAGTGGTCTGCTTAATTCAGACACTCTGTTCAGCACCACCCCCTTTTCTGAATCGTTTTTGGCCACTATAGGTGTGGCAGGGTATACTAAGACATGAGTCCCTTGCTCACTGCACCATCAGGATTCAAGCAAGCCGGGCCGACGACGGCTGAAATGCCAGAAACCGGTCCCCGGAAGCTTGTCTCCTTTCTGGTGAAGAATTGGCTTGGTAGTTTAGTCTGCCCTGTTCCCATGATGCACTGGGCCAGGGACAGACTGATTTGCATATAGCCAGGTTCTGAGCTGGGATGGTGCAGTGAGCTAAATAACGGTGATGGATCAAGCCCTGATCTTTGGACTGGGTAAGAGTGGTCTGCTTAATTCAGACACTCTGTTCATCACCACCCCCTTTTCTGAATCGTTTTTGGCCACTATAGGTGTGGCAGGGTATACTCAGACATGAGTCCCTTGCTCACTGCACCATCAGGATTCAAGCAAGCCGGGCCGATGATGGCTTAAATGCCAGAAACCGGTCCCCGGAAGCTTGTCTCCTTTCTGGTGAAGAATTGGCTTGGTAGTTTAGTCTGCCCTGTTCCAATGATGCACTGGGCCAGGGACAGACTGATTTGCATATAGCCAGGTTCTGAGCTGGGATGGTGCAGTGAGCTAAATAACGGTGATGGATCAAGCCCTGATCTTTGGACTGGGTAAGAGTGGTCTGCTTAATTCAGACACTCTGTTCATCACCACCCCCTTTTCTGAATCGTTTTTGGCCACTATAGGTGTGGCAGGGTATTCTCAGACATGAGTCCCTTTTACACTGCACCATCAGGATTCAAGCAGGCCGGGCCGACGACGGCTGAAATGCCAGAAACCGGTCCCCGGAAGCTTGTCTCCTTTCTGGTGAAGAATTGGCTTGGTAATTTAGTCTGCCCAGTTCCCATGATGCACTGGGCCAGGGACAGACTGATTTGCATATAGCCAGGTTCTGAGCTGGGATGGTGCAGTGAGCTAAATAACGGTGATGGATCCAGCCCTGATCTTTGGACTGGGTAAGAGTGGTCTGCTTAATTCAGACACTCTGTTCATCGCCACCCCCTTTTCTGAATCGTTTTTGGCCACTATAGGTGTGGCAGGGTATACTCAGACATGAGTCCCTTGCTCACTGCACCATCAGGATTCAAGCAAGCCGGGCCGACGACGGCTGAAATGCCAGAAACCGGTCCTCGGAAGCTTGTCTCCTTTCTGGTGAAGAATTGGCTTGGTAGTTTAGTCTGCCCTGTTCCCATAATGCACTGGGCCAGGGACAGACTGATTTGCATATAGCCAGGTTCTGAGCTGGGATGGTGCAGTGAGCTAAATAACAGTGATGGATCAAGCCCTGATCTTTGGACTGGGTAAGAGTGGTCTGCTTAATTCAGACACTCTATTCATCACCACCCCCTTTTCTGAATCGTTTTTGGCCACTATAGGTGTGGCAGGGTATACTCAGACATGAGTCCCTTGCTCACTGCACCATCAGGATTCAAGCAAGCCGGGCCGACGACGGCTGAAATTCCAGAAACCGGTCCCCGGAAGCTTGTCTCCTTTCTGGTGAAGAATTGGCTTGGTAGTTTAGTCTGCCCTGTTCCCATGATGCACTGGGCCAGGGACAGACTGATTTGCATATAGCCAGGTTCTGAGCTGGGATGGTGCAGTGAGCTAAATAACGGTGATGGATCAAGCCCTGATCTTTGGACTGGGTAAGAGTGGTCTGTTTAATTCAGACACTCTGTTCATCACCACCCCCTTTTCTGAATCGTTTTTGGCCACTATAGGTGTGGCAGGGTATACTCAGACATGAGTCCCTTGCTCACTGCACCATCAGGATTCAAGCAAGCCGGGCCGATAACGGCTGAAATGCCAGAAACCGGTCCCCGGAAGCTTGTCTCCTTTCTGGTGAAGAATTGGCTTGGTAGTTTAGTCTGCCCTGTTCCCATGATGCACTGGGCCAGGGACAGACTGATTTGCATATAGCCAGGTTCTGAGCTGGGATGGTGCAGTGAGCTAAATAACGGTGATGGATCAAGCCCTGATCTTTGGACAGGGTAAGAGTGGTCTGCTTAATTCAGACACTCTGTTCATCACCACCCCCTTTTCTGAATCGTTACTTTTATAGAAGGACAGTTTTTCTACATGCAGTATCTGTGTCATGCTTTACTGTTGTCCCCATCTATTTATCTTCCCACAAGTCCTTGTCTCCATACACTTTGGAGCTTATTGATGGGATTTTGTCATAGGGCATTGCAGCAAGACACTTTCCTCTGCTGCTGTACGCTAAAGTGAAAGGGCAGGAATGCACCGTATTTAAGCAATACGGTGCATTCCTGGCTTTCCTGCCTGTGCTGGTGCCATTTAATCACTCTAGTGTCAATGTAGGTAACCTTGTAACATGGTGCAGGGGGGCCTCTGTTGCATGCAGGATTGTTTTTGTGCAGGAAGGGGTACCTTCCCAAACAAAACAATCCATAGAGGCGTTTTCCCCTTTCTATGTGTGCTTCAGAGAAAGAGGAAAAGATGAAGTGAAATAAACAAATTTCTCTTTATTATACCTCCCCTCGGGAGGCTTTTGGATTTGGCACTTCCTCAAGTTTACATCACGTTGTAACTCTGGGGCACTGCCAAAATCCATGGGTGTTGTGTGGGGAAAACCACCCTGGCCCACATTGAACGCCTCCCGGGCACACAGTAAGGTGATGCAACGAAAAGTGACGCTGAGCTCTCATATATAAGCCCCTAATATATCTATTCGCAATTCTCTCTTATGATTATTCTGTCTCCATACGTTTCTAGTCTCCCAAAAACATCTGACTCACAGCCCCACTCTCCAACCTCCTTTCTTTGCCTGCCAAGCTAACTACAGTATTTCTCCACTTTTTCTCCACTGATATTTTATTACCTTGGTTTTCTCTCCCCCACCTGCAGTTAATCACTGCTTTGCTCTCCATCCCTTCCTGTTTGAACACTTTATTACTCTAGAGAAGCTGGATAGCAGAGGAAGGGGCTTTCAGGTAAGAGGAGAGATAAGCACAAGTGTCCTCAAGATTGCTTACGTTTAAATACAATAAAACAATAGTGCTGCTATTTTAGAACTTTCAGATTCCTCTCTCGTGTTCACGGTTCACAATTATGTTCAATCTCCTCTCAAATCACCCATACCCAAAGATGGACACAACCATAAATTCTCATATCATCGATTCAGGACATTTTTACAAACATATTTTCTCTCCCACACGCAGATACCCAGGTGCATATCCCTGGAAGAGAATATTTCAGGCACATATTCAAACATCCACAGAGGGCACATATATTGCACACACCAACTAAGAAATGTGTCATGGCCAAAGATTAAAATACAAATAGATTACCACACGCATGCAGGCATTCAAACACACTTTGACCCATATTTATCAATATTTCTCGCAGCGCAATGCAGCAAGCCACCTTGCTGCATTGCGTGAAAGGGCAGGAATGCTTCATATTTACAATAAATGGCACATCCCTGCCCTTTTCTAGTGCTGGCGCACTTTTGTCTGCCTAGTGTCAATGCATGCATTGAAGACATGGCTTGGCAGTTCGGGCTGGACTGTTCCCATGAGGCACAGGGTCAGACTGATTTGCATATAGCCATGTCTGAACTGGAGTGGCAGAGTGTGAAGAACGGTGATGGATTAAACCAAGATGTTTTGACTGGGTGTGAGTGTTTGATTGATTCAGATGCTCCATCCATCACCACCCCCTTTTGTACTGCTTTTGGCCACCATACGTGTGGCAGGGTATGCTCAGACGTGAGTCCCTTGCTCACTTTGCCACTGGATTCAAGCAAGCTGGGCTGAAGACGGCTGGAATGCCAGAAACCGGTCCTTGGAAGCTTGTTTCCGGTCCAGGGAAGACATGGCTTGGCAGTTCGGGTTGGACTGTTCCCATGAGGCACAGGGTCAGACTGATTTGCATATAGCCATGTCTGAACTGGGGTGGCAGAGTGGGCTAAAGAACGGTGATGGATTAAACCCAGATCTTTTGACTGGGTGTGAGTGTTTGATTGATTCAGATGCTCCGTCCATCACCACCCCCTTTTGTACTGCTTTTGGCTGCCATAAGTGTGGCAGGGTATGCTCAGACGTGAGTCCCTTGCTCACTTTGCCACTGGATTCAAGCAAGCCGGGCTGAAGACGGCTGTAATGCCAGAAACCGGTCCTCGGAAGCTTGTTTCCGGTCCAGGGAAGACATGGCTTGGCAGTTCGGGTGGACTGTTCCCATGAGGCAGAGGGTCAGACTGATTTGCATATAGCCATGTCTGAACTGGGGTGGCAGAGCGGGCTAAAGAACGGTGATGGATTAAACCCAGATCTTTTGACTGGGTGTGAGTGTTTGATTGATTCAGATGCTCCGTCCATCACCACCCCCTTTTGTACTGCTTTTGGCCGCCATAAGTGTGGCAGGGTATGCTCAGACGTGTGACCCTTGCTCACTTGCCACTGGATTAAAGTAAGCCGGGCTGAAGACGGCTGGAATGCCAGAAACCGGTCCTCGGAAGCTTGTTTCCGGTCCAGGGAAGACATGGCTTAGTAGTTCGGGCTGGACTGTTCCCATGAGGCACAGGGTCATACGGATTTGCATATAGCCATGTCTGAACTCGGGTGGCAGAGTGGGCTAAAGAACGGTGATGGATTAAACCCAGATCTTTTTACTGGATGTGAGTGTTTGATTGATTCAGATGCTCCGTCCATCACCACCCCCTTTTGTACTGCTTTTGGCCGCCATAAGTGTGGCAGGGTATGCTCAGACGTGAGTCCCTTGCTCACTTTGCCACTGGATTCAAGCAAACCGGGCTGAAGACAGCTGGAATGCCAGAAACCGGTCCTCGGAAGCTTGTTTCCGGTCCAGGGAAGACATGGCTAGGCAGTTCGGGCTGGACTGTTCCCATGAGGCACAGGGTCAGACTGATTTGCATATAGCCAAGTCTGAACTGGGGTGGCAGGGTGGGCTAAAGAACAGTGATGGATTAAACCCAGATCTTTTGACTGGGTGTGAGTGTTTGATTGATTCAGATGCTCCGTCCATCACCACCCCCTTTTGTACTGCTTTTGGCCGCCATAAGTGTGGCAGGGTATGCTCAGACGTGAGTCCCTTGCTCACTTTGCCACAGGATTCACGCAAGGAGGGCTGAAGACGGCTGGAATGCCAGAACCCGGTCCTCGGAAGCTTGTTTCCGGTCTAGGGAAGACATGGCTTGGCAGTTTGGGCTGGACTGTTCCCATGAGGCACAGGGTCAGACTGATTTGCATATAGCCATGTCTGAACTGGGGTGGCAGAGTGGACTAAAGAACGGTGATTGATTAAACCCATATCTTTTGACTGGGTGTGAGTGTTTGATTGATTCAGATGCTCCGTCCATCACCACCCCCTTTTGTACTGCTTTTGGCCGCCATAAGTGTGGCAGGGTATGCTCAGACGTGAGTCCCTTGCTCACTTTGCCACTGGATTCAAGCAAGCCGGGCTGAAGGCGGCTGGAATGCCAGAAACCGGTCCTCGGAAGCTTGTTTCTGGTCCAGGGAAGACATGGCTTGGCAGTTCGGGCTGGACTGTTTCCATGAGGCACAGGGTCAGACTGATTTGCATATAGCCATGTCTGAACTGGGGTGGCAGAGTGGGCTAAAGAACGGTGATGGATTAAACCCAGATCTTTTGACTGGGTGTGAGTGTTTGATTGATTCAGATGCTCCGTCTATCACCACCCCCTTTTGTACTGCATGGCGTGAAAGGGCAGGAATGCTTCATATTTACAATAAATGGCACATCCCTGCCCTTTTCTAGTGCTGGCGCACTTTTGTCTGCCTAGTGCCAATGCATGCACCCTTACATCCAAGGTGTAAGAGTGCCTGCATTGGTGGCCAGATTATTTTTGTGCAGGAAGGGACACCTTCATGCACAAAAATACTCCTCAGAGGTATGTTCTTTTTTCTACATGTGCTGTACAATTTAACACATGCCGAAAGTGGAAAAGATGGGGAGAAATACAAATATTTCTCTTCATTGCGCCTCACCTGGGGAGGCATATCATTTAGATGTATTCCCAGGTCTATCACCAATTGTAAATCTGGAAATGCTCCAAAATTCATGGATGGATGAATGGGAACACCCACCCTCCACCAATGGATTTCCTCCCTGGGTAGAGTAACGCAAGGCAGTGATTTGCACTGCCTTCTGTTACTCGAGATTTATCAAGCAATGCATGGCCATGGAAGGTGTCCTTGTGTGTCCTGATAAATCTCACTTAGGTTTTGTGTCACCCTTGCGCCCCCTTGTGTGGGTGCATTCAGAAAATGTGACACACAAACACACACACAGTGATTACATTTTTGAATATGTTTAGGTATGGTAAAGGGTTATTTCCATTGACATAATGCGTACATGTGATGCTGAAAAAAACCAAGACTAAAGAAACTTGTTCTGGAGAACCTTTCTCTATAAAACCTGTTCCTGTTCCTTCTCCTGGATGAATTGTGTTCCTTGAATTTGAAATCCAGACTGGTGAAAGAAGGGAGGGAAACCTTCACACTCCTCTATACTTTTATTTTTTTTTGCTCTTTCTTCTTTTCACTCTCCCTTGCTCCACAACTCTGTTTCCTTTCTTTATCCTAGCACTCTACTTCTGCTTATACTCACTTCTATCTCTATACATACACAGTTGTACCCTTCCCATATATTTGTTTCTCTACTAGCCTATATCTTAGAGCCTCTGCCAATGTATATACCTATAACCTTTACTCCTACCCTTCCTCTGAACCTCTTCCACATCCAGGCTTCCTCTACACCTACCTATCCCAGTACCTCTGCCTTTGCCTGTTCCCTAGTATATCTTCTCCTGCCAAGTTCATAGTTCCTTTAGCCAACCAGTGCTTTAGAATGTCTACCCTAGCACACTCCCTAGCACCATTATCTGTGCCTCTACCCTGGTGTGCCTCTTCCCATATGATAATTATCCTACATATATCCTAGCATCTTGATACATATATGCACTCTAATGTCTCTTTCAATATCATAGTACAGCTACTGCAACCTAAACCCTGGTAAATCCACATCTATCTTTACACCAGTACCCATACCCTTTCACTTCTAAGCCTACATATACCTTACTACCGATACTTCAACTCTATACTTTAGTTTCTCAACTCATCTATACCATAGTGCCTCTACTCCAATCTATACTATACTTTTTCTACCAAAGTTATGTCTTATTACCATTACCCCTGCCTATAGCCACTTGTAATGCTAACTATACCCGATTCACTCTATACTTAACTATATCATAGTACAGTTATCTATACCTCTATCTCAGCCTATATACTAGTACTTTCACCCCAGAATCTCTAATCCTTCCTTTACTTCCATGCATAGATATCTGCCTTTACACTTATGCCTCTACTAATATCTATACTTTAGTGTCTCTACCTCTGCCAACATTCCACAACTTCTTTACGTGTCCATTTTAGTGTGGAGCCTACCAGACAACTGCACTGTCTAGTTTACAAAGACATCTTGGGATACTCCGAAATCTTCCTTGGGAATGCATTCCACCCATTGCTTACTATTGGCTTTGTGATTTGTAACTCTCAATTCAATTCAATTTTAAACTGTATTCAATCCTCATTGAAAGAATAGATCATAAAAGTATACATTAGACACAATAAATCATGTTTCCTAATACATACATTTTTTTTTAAACCAATGAATAAAATGGGGTGTTACATAGTGCGACTCTGTACGGCTTCAAGTGCAATGGGTTTAGTAA
The DNA here is from genome assembly GCF_964263255.1 of Lissotriton vulgaris. Lineage (NCBI taxonomy): Eukaryota > Metazoa > Chordata > Amphibia > Caudata > Salamandridae > Lissotriton > Lissotriton vulgaris. The sequence continues at coordinate 335,077,803 of NC_141685.1, forward strand.
TTCACAGATTAGACATGGATACTTCGTGCAAAAGATACAGTGGAAAAATCATTTAGAATGCGACACACACCTATTAGTTATAATTTGTTGAAAACAAAATACCATGCTATGGCGTAAATATTATCTGAGGATATAGGAATCTTGAAGCTTTTTAAGAAAAAAGAAGGGAATACAACTTTGATTAAAATAATGCCGCCTTAAAAGAGGTACAATGCATTTGATTCTCTGTTCTTTGTAAAAATGGACAAAATAAAAAAGGTGAAGGTGAGATTATACAGATAAATTATCACATGGCCATGGGTCTAGGTCATAAAAGAATACTTTTTGGCAGAAAAACCGAACGTCAGGGGTTATAGGTTGGCACGAAACCGTGAAAGAATAAACCTATGATGGAGATTTCTAACAACATCCAAATACGAATATTCACCCTTACTCAGAGTTGGAATTAGATTGTAAAGTTTAACATCGTTCTTATACAATGAGATTCCTTCCACTCAGATGCTGCCTTTGTTAGGAAAGGTTCCTTTAATTTCTTTTTGGGAAAGGTGGAACAAGAATTCAGGTTTGTGTATAATTCAGGTATGCCCCGTGAGTGCAAAGTAGATTTTACGTACTGTAGCTAAGGAATTTTTTGTGCTTTATCAATTGAAAGGCAATTTGGAATGACGCACTGGTTAAGGTCCACTGTGTCTCTCTTGCAAATTGATAACCACAGGATTATTGGGGCTAGTCTCGCCAAATTAGAGACATAGGGTATGTCCAGCTCTAAATGGGTGACATAATTGGAGAAAGAAGGAGGGAGAGATGCAACCCTCTTAAGGAAAGCATTCTCTATCTTCTGGAAAGAAGCTATTGGCGCAATACCCCACACTCCAGCCCCATATATTGAGGCCGCCATCATTTTGGCACTATAGATTTTTTTTATAGTAGCTAGAGGTTTGGAGTCCAATTTCTGGGTAAATTTAAGGACTGCAGCAGAAGTGTGCTCCATACTAGCGCTCTACTACCCACCATGTGTGACCAGGATTGTTTGCTATTAAAAATGACTCTGAGATAAGAAAAGGTCTCCACAATTGCTAAGTTGCATGTCCCAATATACAAATAAGTTAACTTTTTTGAAGGGAGTGATCCTGACACTAAAATGAAAGTTTTTGATTCATTTACTTTTAGGTCCAATGATAACATGAAATTCACGTAGGCATTTATTAGACGTTGAAGCGCTATGCCGGTTCTGGCTTTGAGGACGGCGTCATCTGCATATGCCAGAACTGGGAGTACAGCTGGGGGAAAGGAAGGGATGTCTACTGTAGACCTTTTTCAGGCGACATCCAGACCATTTGTGACAATGCAAGTAAAAATGGGGCAAGGACGCAGCCTTGTCTGACTCCCCTCATGATCTGAAAGAGTCTCATGCATTCCCCAACCCTTCCATAATAGACACACGTCGTCGCTGGTGAATACATTTAGGTGGATAAAAAATGATTAAGCTGGGGTCAATGCCCATTTGCCTTATAATCGCCCATAGCTTTTCATGGCCTACGCAGTCAAAAGCTGCCGATAGGTCCATGAATGCCATGTAGGTTTGCTCTCCTTTTGCCGAAGAGTACTTAGAACAGAGACGTACCTGGCCTAGTGATGAAGATTGTTTAAAGAATGCCAGCTCCTCTCTTTGCGGTGAATGGGTATTCCTCTTCACTCATCTTTACCCTCTTCAATGATATTAACTCTACGGCACACGCTAAGCCAGAGTGACCTGTTTCACTTCTGCAGGAGACAACATTGTCTCAAGTAACGACTTAAGCGTCTTCAACTCCTTCACCACTGGTCAGGCTAAGATTCAGACACTGGTCAATCGTGCCTCTGCCCTTCTGAAAGCCATACTGGGTTGGCATTAAGCTATTATTTCCCCTTGCCTAGTCTTCTAATCTATTTAAGAATAAATGCCTCAGCACTTTGACCGTTGAGTCTAGTAGGGAAATAGGGTGGTAATTCTGGGGTTTGGATTTATCCCCCTTTTTAAATATTGGGACCAAAAAACTTGTTCTCCAAGAAGCAGAAGGACCCATCTTAGATATTTGGCTAAATATGATGGTTAGTAATGGGGCCTAGAGGTCTTGATGTTCAAGGAAAAAATCAATAGGAACCCCATCTGTGCCAGGAGCTTTATCACGGGCACACTTGTAAAAAGTAGATCTTATTTCATCCAGAGTAAATGTCCTCGGGTTGGCAGGCATATCGTGGGCAATAGGTGGATCAACCTTCAGTGCAGTTCCAGCCCCAGAAATCCCTTCAAAATGTGCGACCCATGTGTCTTCATCCAGACAATTGTCCACTGTTTTTTCTATGTCTATCTTAAAAAGGTGCATTTATTGCCCTCCAAAACTCCCTACTAGTGCTTCTTCCTTTAACTCAAGTTCCCTCTTTTTCCGGGCTTTCAGGTACATCCCCCGTAGATCCTTGATTAGGGGCTGATTTTTAGGTGATGATTTCAGTGCCCAACGGAGATCTTGAAGGGCCCTCAAAAAGGTTTGATGAAACCATTGAGTTTCTGGCCTCTCTTCGCTAATTTTAGTCGGATTTAATCTCCTTTAATAGATCTAGTAAATTTGCGATTAGGGTATCTGGGTCAGTTTCTAGATCTAAACAATTCATGACCGTATTCAACTAGTTAGTTACACCCTGCTGAATGATTCTTTTATTATCAGAATTTTCCCATTTAAGCTGATAGCTATTTCACTTGGCTAAAATTGGTTTTGATACTCTCACAGGGTGGCAAGAATAGCATTTAACTCCGGAGAGCTCAAGGGATTAAAATGCGTGGTCACTAAAAAAGGACGGAATGGTATTGTTGTGGATAATGTTTCCACGGCAATTAGAATAAGCAACTATGAAGTCTATAGTAGAATGAGATTCTTCTCGAAATAAAGTTGTTTCAAGACCCACTCCCTCAGGATCTATTTTATTATAAACTTCTAAATTCTTCGAGGCTATTTAAGGTGTTCCCATAATCTTGATGCATAAAGTGCACAAGTGGGTCTCCTTCTATATTTTCCAGACCACTAATTGTTTCCAAAGAAAAAGGATGGGGTTGCACATTGAAGTCCCCTAACCATGGGATAAAAATCCTTAAATGGTAGAGCCCTAGTAAATGATTCCATCTCCATTTCCAGTTAATCTACAATTAATTCCATACTCCCCGCAAAGTTGTAATTATAGTAGTTTATCAGTATCTAGGCTTTCTGGTTCACTCCCATCCACGCTAAGAAATGAAAGTAGGGGGAAGAGTGTTCAAATGTAATAATCTTTATAGCTAAGGTATTAGAAATTAAGGTTATCAAGCCCCTTTTGGGCCTTCCAGACGAGGAAGAAACCGCAAAGATTTGGAAGGTTTGGTAGCCATGAAAAAATATTGGGGCTATGGCCCAGGTTTCCTGAAAACATATTATATCACTATACTGCCATATTAAAGCCCACTCGGCTTTAGCCATCTTGTTTGCAAGACCTGCGACATTCCATGTAGCTACTTGCACCCCTGGATTCTGCAAACCAATCTGATCCACAGGGGCACACACCCCTGGGCTACTTATTGGGAGGTTAGTACTGGTTGGCTTAGAATTTTCACCCCCTCTTTTGGTTTCAGCCAGACTTCATTTGGTTCTACTGGGGTATATAGTGGATCAGTGGGATCAGTTTAGGCACCAATGTCATCTCCCTTGTTTAGTCAATCACAAAACTCTAAGGCCCCATGAGGATGGCGGGCGGATTGCCCTCCCCTGGCTGGCGGTAGCCACCGCCGGCCTGGCGGGGGCAATCCACCCGCCATCCATGCTGCATAGACTGCCCGGCCATATTAACATGGCTGGGGGTCCTTGGGGGGCGGAAAGACCGTCCGCCGCTGCGACCGGGGCGGAAAAGGGTTTATATGGTGGTGGTGTCTATCAGACACCGCCAGCCATATTAGTATGGGCTTCTTCAGATGGCCGCCATGGAAAGGCATGCAGAGTCTGCTTTGGGGGCCTGATGCGGGCCCCCATGGACTCCGGGGAGATGGGGGGTGCACATGGGTGGTACCTATGGTACCCCCCAGCAGTTCCATGCACAGCATGGCAGGCACCGCGCGGTTTCACTTTAAGTGTCACTTTATCAGCCAAAACAAGACATTCATCAATTGGAAATGACTTTTCTTCTTAGAGATTAACAGCGTATCAAATACTTTGAGGGAAGATTGCCAGAACTAAATCACTGTAATAAGCGTGGCAGCTAGTAAAATATGATTGCAGTTCAAATAAGCAGATGGAAAAAGTACATTGAAGAGGGCATAGCATCTGTTTTTATGTACCGAAGAGCATTCATTTGACCCAATATTTCTAGAGGTTTCTACAGGAACGCCACACTGCTAAGCCAGGACAGAGAGAAGCAATCTGTGCTCATTGTGCCTGAGGTGTGTCTAAAAATTGTTCTCTACTGCAAGAAAAATCGCTTTAAATGAGTGCACTTTTGGTACTAAAAGTGCATTAAAATGGCCACTGCTGACCAAACACAACTGTACACGATAAGGCACCAGGTTGAACCTAGTAGTATTTGTCCCCTCAAAAAGTAGGAGTGAGCAATATTGCGACTCATATAATAATAAGAGTCTACAAGCCATGTGTGAAAAAAATCTATATTTTCCTTATGAAAAACAAGTGACATTTCTAGTCACCTGTTATAAAGAAATTACATAGCTGCTGACCTGTAATAAGTTATTACAGTTGAGTTCTGACATCACAATGCCTGAGAAAGCAGCCAAGGGGAAGAAAGTCTGTTCAAGAAACATAATTACATCTGTTGTTTGTAGGAGAAAACTGGAACTGGCTTTTTCTTTTTTTTTACCTTTTTCTGAAAAGAAAAAGTGATAAGCAGAAAGGAGATATTTATGGCTCTATAGGCCAGAGCAGCAAAGTTATAACCTTTGCATCTTTTTACCTAATTTTAGACATCGCATTTTTATCTTCACCTACATTAAACTGATTCTAGTATCTTTTTTGCAAAAGTGACATTACTTTTTGATGTGCTTAAGTTTGCTGTACAGAGTCTTCTTGTAGTCTTCTTGTCTGCAGTGAACATGAGATAGAAAGACACTAAGGGCCCCATTAGGATGGCGGGCGGTTTGCCCCCACCAGGCTGGCGGTAGCCTCCGCCGGCCTGGCGGGGACAATCCGCCCGCCATCCTTGCAGGATAGACTCCCCGCCATATTAACATGGCTGGGGGGTCTGCGGCGGACGGAAAGACCGTCCACCGCTTTTCCGCCCCTGTTGCCTTGCGACCATGGTGGAAAAGGTTTTATAGACACCGCCAGCCATATTAGTATGGAATTCTTCAGATGCCATTGCCGCCACGGAAAGGCATGCAGAGTCTGCTTTGGGGGCCTGATGCGGGCCTCCATGGACTCCGGGGGGTGGGGGGTGCACATGCGGAGTACCTATGGTGCCCCCCAGCTGTTCCATCACAGCATGGCAGGCACCGCGCGGTGCCTGCCATGCTGTGTAAGGAAGTGCACAGCATGCCTTCCTGCCATTGTGGCGGGCGGTGCTGAGTGCACCGCCCACCACAAGGTAGGAATGCTGGATGTGCCAGCGCATCCTAATGCTGGCCACGGGACCCCTGGCCCTAATGACCCCAAAGTCGGATAGGGAGCCAAATTGGTTCTGTGACAGAAAACCTTGACTTCAGGCTGGGGAAACTAGGAGGATCTCATGTTTCCATTAGGGAGGGGTTACAATGGGTCAGTTGGTGTTCGTAAGTTATCATCCAGAGCGTGAAATGGGGCTATAGAATTGTGTCAAAGTGGAAACCATGATCTGTGTTTGATGCAAGGGTGCATTTGAATAGACACTCAGCAAATTGTTTACCACATGGTGATTATTAAAGTGATTATTAAAGTTAACAACAACGCAATCACCCATTATTTCTTTGGTGGAGGAGCCCACCCATCCCACCCTCAAAGCCATAATTTCTAGAATATTACCCCACATGCCATAGGTTATTGAACCAATGTATGGATTTTGCCATTAGCTGGGCCATCGACTACCTTTGGCCCATGCTCAATGGGGGTACATTAACCAGGACCAGAACTTACGGTATGGTTGCTGGTGGGAGGTCTATTGCGTGCAGCTGTTTTGTGGCAACTTGTGGAGGCTCAAAGCTCGAATTTGCCTCTGTTGCCGTCCTCTCGCTTTCTCTTGTTATTTGCAGGTTAGCCTGGGCTTCGTGAGTGGGCACTCCATTTCTCCCCTAGAGCTACTATTTATACCAGCCAATGATGAAGTCAGGGGGGTGGAGGGAGTGGGCTGGGCAATGTTAGGTGATGTCAAGGGGGCAGAACAGGTAGAATGGGCTACCTTCTGTTAGACCTTACCCACCCTAGAAACACCCCCTGCCGGCCCTGTGGGTTGTCCCAGAGGCAGAGTGTGCACAGAACACAAGAGGTTACCACATGCTCCACAGGTAAAGCCTTTATTCATGATAGAGTCTAATATTCCCCAAACTAGTGATTAGCGGGTTTATTAATGTAAGGACTATCTGTTCCAGTTTTAATGCCATGTCATCACGTCCCTGCCAAAGATTCTTTTTCCACAGGGAGCGAATAATGGACTCATTAGGCTTGGAGGACAGAGGGGAGTCCAGAGATGGAGGAACAGTAGCACTCCTTGAGAGGGTTCGAGTAGGGTTAGTGTTTTGCTGCACCTCTTCAATCATTGCTAGGTGTGGGGATTGAGTGGGCTGAGAGGTTTGAAGCAGCCAACCATTTCTCCTTCCTTCCTCCATGGAAAGGCCTCGCTCAGTGAGCTCAATTTCATGAGATAGAAAATTGCCACCTCTTGTCAGGATGAAGTCAAGCATATGTACTGTTTCTCCTGCGGTATTTGGGCTGTGGCTTTCTGCTTACCCACGATTAGTGATTTCTGTCCCAAAAGTCTCTCACCTGCTGTTTCCAAATACTTTTTGAATGCGGTCCCAGGTCAAGAGTTCACCTTACAGCAAAGCTTAGAGGGGGGCCCAGCCCAGCCTCTTCCGGGCTTTGACAGGCATGGTTGGGCCTGCCTTTGCCCCGGGCTCTGCCCGAGCGCGTCACTGTGTGCATCCTGCGCCACGGGGGCATGCTGCCCTTTTAAGCATGGGAGTGGCCGTGGTCAGCATCAGGCACAGCTTCTCCTCCTTACCCCTTCCAGCCAATCAGGTCAGTTCTCCTCAATTGTGGCTACAAACGCCGCGGGCATGGCACGCTTTAAAGTGGGAGAGTGGGTGCGGTCTGCGTCTGGCATGGCTTCTCCTCCTCACCCCCTCCAGCAAAGCAGGTCAGTTCTCCTCAATCGCGGCTATAAACACCGCAGGGGTACGACACGCCTTTAATCACGAGAGTGGGAGTGGTAAGCGTCAGGTACGGCTTCTCCTCCTCACCCCCTCCATCCAAGCAGTTTATTTATCCTCAATTGTGTCTCATTTACTTGCTTTTTATTTGCTGGCTTAATTTGGGATAGGATGGATCATAGCCTGATCACCATCACTCCTTGTATTTTTCCATGAGTGTTCACTTTCTGTAAACAGGCCTTTAGATTTTGTTCTTCTCTTGTCACATTTGCTGTGCATTCAAAAACAGAGGTCTAATGTCAGGCTCTGTCTTCTGAGAGACTTTGTGTTTACTTTTCTTTCTCTGTCTTCAACGTGAGAGGATTTGGGTAACAATCCTGCTGGGTATTTCCAGCACACATAACTTTTATGTCTGTAAATGAACTGTGCAAATATTTCAGAATATATTAGAATCAGGATATCACAAATGAAGCACAATTTTTTGCAATTTTGAGGTGTGGGGGAAACAAATATTTTAAATCAAAATTAATCAATACACTTGGTGATGCCATTTCCACCCATTATTGTTTTTGTGCTTTATAGTTTTAACAAGAAAATAGTATGTCTGTGCAAATGTGATGGTCATTTCAAAATGGGTAGTCTGTAATGGTAGTGTGCTATCACACCATACATACTCTACTCTATGCCAGTCCACTCCACACACTCTACTCCACAACTCACTTTGACACTCTCCTCTCCGCCCTTCTATGTTATGCCACTCCACTACATGCCAGTCCACTCTACGCCACTCCACTCTACCCCACTCCACTCTATGAATCTCCACTACATTACACTTCATAATACTCCACCCTATGACACTCTACTCCACTCTACACCACTCCATTCTACTGTACTAAACTCTACGCTCCTCTATGATACTCTACACCATTTCACTATAAGCGTCTCTACTCCACTTTACACCACTCCACTCAATGACATTCCATTCTATATCACTCTACTCTACTATACTTCCCTCTATGACGTTCTACTCCATTCCACTCCACTCCTCTCTATGCCACTTCACTCGATGACACTATACTCCACTCTATGTCACTCCACTCTACAATACTCCAATCTATTTAACTTTACTCCATTCTACACCACTCCACTCTACTCTATTCTACTTAACTCTAAACCACTCTATGACACTCTACGCCACTCTATGCCACTTCACTCTAGGCAACTCCATTCCACTCCACTTCACTCTACTATTTGACACTCTATGGAACTCCACTCTACAACACTCTGCACCACTTTACTCCACTCTATGCCACTCCTCGCTATGCCACTATGTGCTGCACCACTCCACTCTTCAGCACTCCACTCCACTCTACTCAACTCTATGACACTTTTCTCTTTTCTATGCTACACCAATCTATGCCCCACCAAGCTATGTCACTCCACTCAAGAACATTCTGTTTCACTCTACACCACCCTACTCCTGTCTATAACACTTCACTCTCAACCATGAGACTATACACCCCTCCACTGCACTTCCCTCCACTCTAAGATAGAACGCTTAACAAAACTCCTCCCTACACCACTCCACTCCACGCCACTCCATGATACTCGACTTCATGCCACTCTTCTCAGCTCTACTCCACTCCACCCCTTTACTCTTCCACACTTCACTCAACCACACTGCACACTGTCACACTCTATGCATGTCCACTGTATGACACTCTAGGACACTCAGCTCTAAGACACTTTACTGCACAGTAGACTATGCCACTCCTGTCTATGGCACTCAATTCTTAGGCACACTACTCCACTCTACTCCACTCTACTCCATGACACACTACAACACCTTACTCTCCTCTGTCCTACGCCGCTCCACTCTACGCCACTCCACTCTGTGCCACACAATCTAGGCTACTCAACTATATGCCACTTCAGTCAATGACACTTCACACCACTCCAAACTATGACACTCCAACCTACGACGCTCTGTGCACTTTAAGCCACTCCTCTCTATGACTCTCTAAGACTCTTTACATAACTATATGCAACTCCATGCTAAGCCAGGCACTCTATGCCACTTCACTCCATGCCACTCCACTGCACATCACTCCACTCCACTCTACGACATTCTACTCCACTCTACTCCACACCACAAAACTCCACTGTACTCTACTCCACTCCAACCTACAACACTCCGCTCTATGCCACCACTCTATGGAACTCTACTCCAATTTACTCCATGACACAATGACAATCTACTCTACTGCTAACTATGCCACTCCACTCTACACCCCTCCACTTTACGACACTCCACTCCATGATACTCTAACTCATGCCACTCTTCTTTAATCCACTCTAGCCATTCTACTGTACTCCACTCTACTCTACATTACACCACTCATCTCTGTGCCACTCCACTATATACCACTCTACTCCACTCTATGCCACACCAATCCACTTTATGCCACTCTATTCTGCTCTACAACGCTCCACTCTATCCCACTACAATCTATGATTGTGCACTCCGCTCTATGCCACTCTGCTCCATTCTATGCCACTCTATGCCCATCCACTCTATGCCACTCTATGCCACACCAATGTATGCCACTTAACTCTATGCCACTCTGCTCCACTCTATGCCACTCAACTCTACATCACTCTACAACACTCCACTCTACTCTTTGCCACTTCACTCTATGACACTCTACAATACTTTACTCTACTTTACTCCACTTTACTCCACTCTATGCTACGCCACTCTATGCTTCTCCACTCTACGCCCCTCTACTCTACTCTACAACATTCTACTCCATTCTATGCCACAACACTCAATGGCCATCTACTCCACTCTATGGCCCTCCACTGCAAGCTCCTCCACCCTACTCCCCTCCACTCTATGCATGTCCAATCTACACCCCTCCACTCTATGCCCCTTTATGCCACTCTGCATCACTCCACCATACACCACTTCACTGTACTCCACTACACTCTCTTCCTCTTAACTCTAGTCAACTCCACTCCACTCTAATCCATGACACTCCACTCTATGACACTCTGGGTCACTCTACGACTCTCTACGCCACTTCACTCCCCTCCACTCCACTTATGCCACTCCACTCTGTACCATTTGGCACCACTCCACAAGATTCTCTTCTTCACCACAACCTTTTAGCCATGCTGAACAGCAACCACACTGATGTACAATATAGCTAAAACACATTAGCAAAGATAAAAGCTCTTGCATAGGTGAAGCCTATTGGCTTTGGCCGTACTTATTTCTCCTTACCTGTTTAACTCTATTTGTTGTGTTTTTATTTGGGGGATGTCTCCAATTCAGTTAATAAATTGGCTTTCCTTGTTTTTTGAAATGCACTAGATTGGAGTTTTAGCAGGTTGAGAGCATCAGGCTGGTGTTCTATGTTTTGAATTTTCTTCAAAATAAGATAGAGCATACATAATAGAGGATGAACTTCACTTGCCTTTATGCCAAACAAGTTGTCATGCTCAGACCCAAAGAAACATGCAAACATCTGTTAGCTCTTCTCCGTATAGTTCTAGGGATATGCATGTCTGTGTTCAACATTTCCCATTGTAGCTATGATTTCAATTGGAAAAAAAATATCCTTGTGCTCTGATTTTCGGGTGTCTGGGACTAAGGTAATAGTCATTGTAGCATTCCCTCTTGATAGGAGTTTTTAGCCCTGCTCTCAAACATATTTTTTGCTTGCAATATACTTAGAGCGTACTAGGGTCTGGTGCTTTGACCATTGGCATTTTTTTGACAAGCATCTTTCGGCTATTGGCTTTAGACTTTGTCAATTACATTTTGGCTCAGCCTACAATAGAATTTCTCTCTCACTGATGCTGTAGACCTTAAGGGTGTACCTTTACACCTCCAATGCTGTGAATGCGTTAAAGTGCATGAAGGATTACTTTAGAGGTCCAGGCCTTACGATCCACTGGTTTGTCAAACCTGTGTATCTCACTCTTACTGTTTGCTACTCCCATCTTCCCATCCATCTGTCCTCTGTGTGCACCTTGTTGTTCTGCCTGCCATTCTCTCATTTCTTCCTCCTGCTCCTTACCCTGCACACCACCTGCCATCCAAAATGTATTTGACATAGACAGGAAAAAAGGACTTCATTGAAGGCAATGTCATGTCCTGCACCTTTTTCCTCTCCTTTGAACCCTTTGTGGGACCCGTGCTGTGGAAGACTGATATTGACCCACAGACCTCTCCCTCTGTTTCCCTTGCTACTGTCCTCAACATTGTTGCCTCCACAAATGGGGACCCCCTGACTTCTCTCTCCGCTTCCCTTGCTGCTGTTATCCACATAGATCACATCCCCATGATCACCTCCAAGCATCTCCCTGCACTCCTCCGGTTGCTGACAGTAAGACATTGCAGCAATTGCCACCAGACATAACAGTGGTGCCCCCATCAATCCCCTCGTGCCAAGACATCCTTCCTGCCTCCCATTTAGAGCTGCAGCCTATGCAACTGCAAAAGCTAAAATCCTGTGAGAATCCTAAAGCTGGCAAGACTTAGTTAATTAATTAATTTAAAAAACGGTGAGACTGAAAGGCTCTGAAAGGTGGGACAAATACAGGAATAGGGAGGAAAGACATCAGATTCAAGAGCAGAAAACTGATAAAAACAATACAACAACCCAGTTTAAAGACAGGAAAAATGCAGTGGGGCTGTAGGACAGTCGCACTAGTATTCATCAGTATTGTTCATAGTGAGATCTAGACACTCAACTGTTTGTGATCCTACCGCCGAAGATTCACTAAAAAATACACATTAGCACATACAGGGCAGGAACGTCTATTATCTAAACATATATTGTAATTGATAATAAAGTACTATATCACAGTATTCTTAATCAATTTTGTACACCATATTTCCATCTTCAACAATATCCAAACATCATGATTGATATCAACAAAGTATAATATTTATCAAACCCAAAACAAACGGGAACGTATAGGCAGAACCAGAAGAGATAAACCTGGTTTTGAGAATCAACTCACAACCCTGATGACGTCCGCAAAGACCAAACGGGTTGGCTGGGCTGACTGTTCGTTTGCATCCACAAAAGAATAGAAATACATCAAGATTGTTTTCATCAAGATCACGCCACTCCTGTATATCACTAATGTACATTAATGTGATTTTGGGTTTGATAGTTCTTATACTTTTATACAATAAACCAGTCATGAGCAAGGAGCTGGCCAAAACCCCAACACTAAGGGGCAGATTTATGTTAACTGGCGCATCCCGAGGGATGCGCCAGTTAACATGCGCCACAGTGCGCCACAGCTACGCCACCCATGGTGCGCCGCATTTATGATGCGGCGCACCATGGGGCAAAAACGGCACAGATGCATGACGCATCTGTGCCGGAAATGTGGCGCATTGCTGGAGTTGCGTCGCAAGCGCGACGCAGCTCCAGCAATGCTCTGGGGGGGGGCCTATTCTTTCAATGCTGCCTCAAGCCTTACGCCTGCTTCAAGCAGGCGCAGGGTTTTGACGCAGCATTGCCCTGAAAGTGACTGAGTGAAATCTCATAGATTTCACTCAGCCACTTTCAAGAGGCGTTCCTGCGCAGGAACGCCCCCCCCTGCGCAGGAACGCCTCCTCATGGCGTAGTGCTGTACAACGTGACGCATCTCCTAGATGCGTCACGTTGTAAATAGGGCGCAGGGATGCGCCACGTTTCTGCGCCGTTGCGTCACGCAACGGCGGCGTAAACGTGGCGCAAGCCCTTTATAAATCTGCCCCCAAGTATATACTATGGTAACAAAAAATGGGTGCACCCTTGCCAGTGATACTGAAATAATTTTGAGGGATAAATAATGTAGTGTGAAATTGGTGAAGCACAATATTGCACCAACTTTGTACTTACCAACCACAGGCCAGATGTCATAGACAGACAGGTGTGAGAAAGTGTATTATTATTTGGAGCAGTTGTGAGACCTCACCAGGTATTTAATTTCACTATTCCGTATCTTGTCCAGTTAGGTTACTTTAATTTGATCTGTAGCACATTCCTAGGTAGTTGTGGTACAGAGCAATCGGGCTTAACTCGCAGGAAACAAGTGTAAAGCATTTATCAGTATCAAAAGAGTTAATTAGTTGAAAACACAACACAATAAAAATCCTACTCCAATTTTTTAAAATAGTATAAATTGCACTAATCAAATAGATAGAAAAACATGAACAATCAGATTATGGGACCTGAAGATATGATTTTAGGAGCTATAGCATTTTCTGGCGCCAAAAACCTCAAATATCCAAACTTAAGACTGACCGCAATGGAGCATGAGTTGGCTACAAGGATCATATTCATTCTGGTAAAAAGTTTACCTTCGAATGTTCTCATTGGCAGGATAAACCGACTAGTTGAATTAGACTGGGGATGTGATAACGGTGGCTGCAGTTCGGCAGTGGTTCAAAGGTAACCTCTGGTTCTTTCATAAGAAAGTTTGAAAAAAGTTTTCAAATGTCCACATTTGTGATCTTAAGGAAGAGGGAGTGCATTTAACATCATCCAAGAGTCCAGGGCCTTTTGGGCACCACATTGTGACTTAGGAATCAATCTCCCAGTAACCACTGCCAGGTCCAGTGCAAGTCCAATTGGAACTGATCTGCTGGACTCTTCTTTGTTGCACGGTTTTTGCAGCTTTTGTGTTCCTGGAGCTAAAAAGGATGATAACCAATGGTTTCTTGGAGACCACCCTTCTGTCCTGGGTTCAAATGGGAGCGGGTTGAGCCATTGGAGTTTCTCTCCACAGGTATGCCAGCACCATCAGTCCTTCTTCTGAGTTCCATTCCTTTGGTTCAACAGTTGCACTTCTTCTTCTGTTTTCCACAGGTTAAGCAGTGTTCTGAGGAAGGCAGCCAGTGGTGCCACTTCTATGCCTGCCGCTAGCTTGAGGGTGGGGAGACTCCCTGACCAATAGGAGCAACACGTCCAGGGGTACCCATACACAGTTTTATATCACTTCCTGGGGGTTTGGAATGAAAAAATCCCACAGTGCCTTTTTCTGGCCAAATCCAAGATGTCAGAATCTTCCTTCCCTGATTCGGCGCTATGGGCACACTGTGAGGTGTGTCTAGAAAAATTAGGTACTTTCCCTGCAAAACCAGATCTGGGACATGGTTTCCCCAAATTGGCATTGGGACCTCTTTGGCTACTTAGACAATGGCAGAGGCAAGCCTAGATATGAGTTACATCTGCCTGTGACAGGTGCTGTCTCTTTGAAGCTGGTAGAGTTGGTGATCACATCCATCCAGGCCATGTTGTCAGGAGTAGATCACATCTCCTTTCAGTGAAGACCCTTTTGCTCCTGAGAGAAATTCACCCCTCTCAGCAGGCAACCAGGCTACAGTTGGGGATTATTTCACAAAGGGCTACTAGAGGTTTAGGCATGAAAATACCACCTGTGTATAAGTCTGGAGTATACAAAAAAGTGATGGATGAAATGCTTGAATTAATCTCAGCTACTGGTAATCACTTGGGCCACATCCAATTCCTTTATTATTTTGCACATCATTCCACCTCAGTTTGTACCAAGTCGCATGCAAACATTCTCATCCCTGCACCAATGGGACCAGTACAGCTCAAATTGGCAGGCCAGGTCCTTCCTGATCAGGAATACAAGCAACCCAGTATTGGTTTTACCCTTATTCAGGCTCATCAGCTCGGAATAGCTTGGTTCCAGCCAGCTAGCAGTTTGGGCTGGACTCTTTCTATTGGAGCAGTGCCAAGACGGATTTCCATATGGCTAGTGCCAAACTGAGGTTGTATGGTGGGGGAGAGACGATTGACTGGAGTGCGATCCAGAGCATTTGACAAAGTAGCTGAGATTAATGCAAGCATTCCACCCATTACCATATTGTTCTTGTATCCCTCTAAAAGTGGCATTGGCAAAATAGTAAATATAAATCTGAATTCACTATCAGTCTGGATTTTCAATTACTATCAATTTGAGTGCTCGAACTGTTGTTTTACCTATTTCCAAATAGAAGTTGTACATAATAATGTGTTAGAAAGTAACCCACTACTTTTCTATGGGATGAAATGTAAAAATTAAATACACCTGTCCTTTTTAAATTCCATGCACCCTGCCTTATGGGCAATTAGGGCCTACTTTATGGGTGACATAATAATCTTTAAATATTAAACAGGCAGGTTTATTCCTGGAGAACGGGCGATTTTGGCAGGTTCAATTTTCAATGTTAAAACTGCCCGAATAGGCTGCAGTAACAGGCCTAGAGTAGTTGTTTTACTTTATCACTGTAGTAGTGGCATAATAAGTAATGCAGTCCACTAGTGAAATTTCAATCACAAGCACTGCGTCCACACAGTACCATATACTAGGGATTTATAGATAAGTTAAATATGCCATTCAGGTATTAGCCAATCGCACATATACTTAGGGGTCAGAGCACAGTCACTGGGCGCTGAACTTCAGCGCCCTAGTGCTCAGAATCAGTGATCTAGTGCTAAATCTAGCAAAAAGTGGAAAAAGTGGGGTGAACCTTCAAAAAGGGCATTTCCTCACAACTGGTGCCTATGCTCTGTCATTTGCGTAAAGCCGTTTATACCAAAGTTACATTATGCGTCAACTAACTGTGGCAACAATGCGCCCATTCCATCAATCAGTTGCTCCAAATGTTTTACTGAGGTCAATGGGTGAAGATGATGAGACAAACTTGCACTTCGTCATTTTTAGGTCTCGCGCCTAGCGTTGCACTGCGTAGCAGTGCTTCACGCAGCCCGAGGCATTTTGTAATCGAAAAACAGGGTTTCAGCAGTCACTTTGGAAGCTCGTGCGTGTCGTGCATGTGCTTTTTTGTTTGGTGTAACGTCATTGGTCTTGGCGTTCTTCCAGTAACAAAAGACTTCCCACTATTGGCTTGTGTCGCGCGCATTGCTCCTCCCATGGCCTATTGGTTTCTATTACGCGCATGAAGCTCGTAACAGACACCAATAGGCCGTGGGAGGAGCAACAGAGCGATGGGCATGTTAATAGAAATGTCACGCCTTGCTGTTGTGCGAGTGCGTGCGTGTTACCAATTACGGGCATTTTTTTTTTCTGTGTGGCGTGCTTTAAGCAAGAGAGAAGAGCAACAGAGCGACGGGCATGGTAAATGACACGCCTTGCTGTTGCGCGTACGCGTTTTTTTTGTTGAATGGCGTACTAGAAGCCATTGCAAACTAATGTGATGTCTCCTTCGAAATTGTCTGTCTGCCTGTAAAGAGAAGTACAAACGTAGGAGCAGTGAGAATGCTCGCGTTTTCCAATTACGTAGTTTTAGCTGTGCAGGAGTACTTCACAGTTTTTTAAAACACCATTTGTTTGAAACTTAGGCTTTTGCTATGTTTTCAGTCCTTCTCACAGCCACTCTGTCTATCGTTGTTAGAATTAGTCCCTCTCTAAAGAAAGGCTATCAACCCCTCGCAATGTACCTCTACTTGCCTGTCTGCACAGTGAAGTACAAAGGTAGGAGCATTGATATACATGCAGGTACAATGCGCGCGTTCACTAATGACGTAACTGCAGCCTTGCAGGAGTATTTAATAGATTTGTAAAACACCATTTACTAGTACATTTGCCTTTTGTTACGTTTTCAGTTCTTCTCACAGGCTATGGTCGTTAGAATTAGCCCCCCACCCCCTTCCGAAAAAAATTGCCTTCTTCCTTTAAATTCAGGTATAGTTGCCTTCCTGTACAGACAATTACATAGGTATGAGCAGTAATGTATACCTGGAGGCTGAATGCGCGCGTTTACCAATTTTGGTGTTTTTTTCCCCAATTGCTATTGTTTTCATTTCTGAACATTTGAAAGTTAAATAAAGTCGTGCTTTAAGCATTAGCAATGGAATGGCAATTACGGGCATTTTTTTTCTGTGTGGCGTGCTTTAAGCAAGAGAGAAGAGCAACAGAGTGACAGGCATGGTAAATGACACGCCTTGCTGTTGCGCGTGCGCGTTTTTTTTTGTAGAATGGCGTGCTTGAAGCCATTGCAAACTAATGCGATGTCTCCTTCGAAATTGTCTGTCTGCCTGTAAAGAGAAGTACAAACGTAGGAGCAGTGAGAATGCGCGCGTTTTCCAATTACGTAGTTTTAGCGGTGCAGGAGTACTTCACAGTTTTTTAAAACACCATTTGTTTGAAACTTAGGCTTTTGTTATGTTTTCAGTCCTTCTCACAGGCACTCTGTCTATCGTTGTTAGAATTAGTCCCCCTCTAAAGAAAGGCTATCAACCCCTCACAATGTACCTCTACTTACCTGTCTGCACAGTGAAGTACAAAGGTAGGAGCCTTGATATACATGCAGGTACAATGCGCGTGTTCACTAATGACGTAACTGCAGCCTTGCAGGAGTATTTAATAGATTTGTAAAACACCATTTACTTTTTTGAACTTTGAAATGACTTTATCACATTTCACGTGATGTTTGTTGTGTGGTTTGCATAGCAAGAATTTTCAGAGCTCGGCTCGTGCACGGGCCCTAGGAGCCGAGTCAGAGTTTTGGCGCGGCGCTCCCTGTAAATCTGTTGGCTCACCCACCCTCTATGTAAGTGGTGTCGACGAGGCTCAGCCTGGATATGAACCTAATGTGACAGACCGCGGTTTTGGAGGGCCGTGTGCCACTTGCACCAAGGGGAAACCCAATCGGTCGGCCCGAGATCAGGTGAAGGAACAGTCAGTCAGTCTATAAAAAGGGCAGACATTCTCGCCCGCATCAATCATAGCTACTGGGTCATAAGCGTTACACAGGTTATTAAATTCCCCGCAAGTCTGCCGTGCCCTACCCTTAAATCACGCTGTGCCAGGGTGCAGTGATGAGCCTGCGAGTCATTGATCAGGGATTATTTTAAATGTATGCACAGTAAGATTCGGGGAAAGTGCCCGATTTTCATTTTTGCAACCATCGTGGTGCTTACAAGTACTGGAAAGGGTTCAGATGGCTCATTAGCTGGGTATGAAGATTGCTTCTGAGACTCTAAATGTAAAGCAATGAGATTGTGTGCTTTGGCTGGTCTCAAAGCACTAGACAAAAAGACTAAGTACTGGATTATGTCATGAATTGCCCTTTTAAATGGTTTCTAAAATCTCTTTACAAATATTTGGGAAAAACATTGATGAAAATGCAAAACTCAGCTCCATCATTTGAAACAACCAGACCCCACCCCTTCAGATACCCGTCCCTAATACCCTACACACTGCCAACTCCTTGGATGAGACTTTTTGCAAGTTCTAGGACTTTGTGATTCCAATTTGCCTGGGCAGAGAGGAAGTCAAACAGCAGCATGGCCAGAATGTGGCCGAAGCCCGTTTTCTGAATAAATACCCTGCCTGCTACTGGGCACAGCTGGCCAGATGCCAAAAAAGAAATACTTCAGCTCCATTGGTTGCAAGGATAATGAAGGCCGACAGGAGCTCCAAAAACATAAAAAACAAGCATTTGCAATGCAATAGGTCTCGCATTATTAAAGTTTGAGCTATGGGTTTTGCATTATTTAAAATGCCAATAGCTCAAACTTTAATAATGCGAGACCTATTGCATTGCAAATGCTTGTTTGTTCTGGCTGTAGCCAAGACCTTTTTAACTTTATTAACATTAAATGCATAATGTACTTACTTATACAGGTTTTCAGTTAGTCCTCAACATGTATTCGTCTGCTATTTTGTCATTCACATACTTCTTCCACCCACTAAAGCATGAAGTATGGAGCAGTGGATCTGCCAGCTTTGGCCATTGGCATACCCGACTTTGAGTAACGTTATTTTGCACTATTACAAGGAGCACAGCCACTAGAGAAGTAGTTCACATTAATGCCAGGGACTACTATGACAATGAGTGCTTCTTGAGACCAAAAGATATTTTTGCTCTGAGCCAATTTGTTTTAAGTTGATGAGGAACCAGCAGCTGTCACGACAATAAAATGTTAAGGAAAACCATGAAAAAACAAGCTTGGATTATGTTTCTTTTTGTCTGTTTGGCAGTACTAAATTTGTAATATGTAATTCAAATGTGTGGTCCTGTTGTGTCTTGGGCCACAAGAGGAAATTACAATGTATATGTACATTTGCTTTTATGTTGTGTATGGAGTGAATTGACATATATTTATATCTATTTATGTATGTCAATATGTGTTGTCTTGCAGCCCTGAAGAAGTCCAGTGGTCTGGACAAAACGCCTTGGCTGTTATCTGCTGTACATACATTTCATATATGAATCTTGACAAAATAAAAAGACTTGCACGCATTTTTGAAAATCATATTGGACTGTTTGGTTATTTCCATGCAATGGACATAATTATCACATGGTGCACCTTTTATTATATTTGAATCTATATAGTCCTGTTGTTGAACTGCACCTTGGCAGCAGGTGCTATAACTGAGTGCACAATGTAGGTATACTGAGTTCCCTTGATAAATCAGGGATTTAGAAGTTAGTTTATGCCTCAGTGATCTGCCACTTGTCTACCCTCAGCGCCAGGACAATCTAGTTCAAGTAGCTGTGTGCTATATCAAATCCTCTCATTCATTCATTCATTCATTCATTCATTCATTCATTCATTCATTCATTCATTCATTCATTCATTCATAACTGGTTATGTGCGGTTTCTATTTGGGGTCCCGCTGTAGTATTTATGTTTGATGCAATTTCTAAGTTAGTTTAGAAGAGCTGGAGATCTAACATCCGAAGATAAGTGATTTGAACATGTTCAGGAAATACAAACATATTTTAATTTTGATACATGGTTATTTACGCGCCATCTTTCAGAATGTAGAAAAGACAACCTTGTAAAACAGTGCATGGCTGAAGATGATGAGCGTTCTTTGGAGACCACTCACACACTCAGCCGGCCTCTCAGGATTGAAAGAGGCTTTGTTCTGCTTGGCAATATAGTGTTCTGGCCTCTAAGTTGGCCGTCTACTGAAAGGCAAGCTACCCTGGGTGATGCTTTTGAATCTGGTATAAAATGCATTAAACACTTTTCAGGTGAAAGGCCGAATTCCTGAGAAGTGTTTCTCTTATACCAGAGATGTATTTTCCTTACTTAAATATGAATACATTCTGAGATGATGCGTAGGCTTATTGTGATGCACATAAAGTGCTGGAATTATCACTTTGAATGGCTTTTTTTCTTTTTGCATATTTGGGTTTCTATTCTCTAATATATACGTATTTCCCTGGCACACATGTTGTTGCTGTTTTGGACAGATAGCTTGTTGTTTATGTATATTTTGGTGGCATTTAGAAAAACAAAACATTGTGCTCATCTTGAATTGAGTTTCCTTTCTGCACACGCCATTTACCTTTTAAAGATATGCTGGAAAGTGTATTTTGCCCTAGTGGCTGTTTAAGACTCTGAAAGCATGAGTGTCTAGCATCTAGTGTAGAATCTTTACTTAAATGATGACCTTTTGCAACAGATTCGGGGTTCTCCCCGTTGAAAAGCAGAATGCCACCTGTGTTACCACACAGTGCTCCATTTCCCGTAGTTTGGCCACACGAAACCTGGTCTTTGGGTTGAGTGAGTGATAGGCATGAAGAAACAGAAACAGGTGGACTGGAGCAAAGGGTCTGCGATGCAATGGACTCTAGTTCCAGCCCAGGCGCGGCTGGGGAGCCGGTAAGGGCCACGAGCTGGACGGTGGTGAGCACCGCAGGGAACGCAAGCAGGCCGGGCATGGAAGACAAGAGGTTGCACGTGTGAGCCCCATTGATGCGTAACAGGTGCGCATGTAAAGCGCTCCAATACCTTCGGGTCGAGTTCGCGCTATATAAATCTGTAAAAAAGAAAAAAAAAAGGTTGGTGGTAAAGCAAGACTGTTGTAAACAGGATAAAGTAGGAAAGGTAAGGCAAGTTCGGCCCGTTCCTGCAGGGATTTCTACAAGAGAAGCAATTGAGATACAGGATGGTATATTACGTTACGTTACGTTTGTTATGTTATGTTCTGGTATATTACATTTATTACGTTATGTCATGTTTGTTAAGTTATTTGTGTTATGTTATGTTTGTTACATTATGTTACGTTGTTTGATTTGTTACGTATCTTTGTTATGTTATGTTGTTGTATTTGTTGCATTATTTTTATTCAGCATTTGTACAGCGCAGCGAATCATCCCCAGAGGGATCTCTGGGCGCCCGGCAAAACAGAAAAACAGGCTCATTGGACGGCCTAGGCTCCTAAAACAACCAGGTCTTTAGGCTCTTTTTGAAGTGTGCCAGGGATGTACAGCCACGTAGGGCCCGATTCACAGAATGAACTTAAGACTCAATCCTAAACGTACTACTATTTTGGTACTCACAGAATGCACTTACTACTTTTGGCATTCACAGAATGTACTTACTACTTTTAGTATACACAGAAGTTAGGATTTTGTCTTAAGTTTGTCTTATGACAAATTTAAGACAGACTTAAGACAGACTTAAGACAAAATCCTAACTTCTGTGAATACCAAAAGTAGTAAGTGCATTCTGTGAATGCCAAAAGTAGTAAGTGCATTCTGTGAATACCAAAATAGTAGTAAGTTTAGGATTGAGTCTTAAGTTCATTCTGTGAATCGGGCCCGTAGTGATTCTAGTAGCCTGTTCCAATGGAAGGGGGCAAGAGGAGAAAAAGCCCGCCCACCATTCTCACTTTCTTGATTTTGCGGGGGGCTAAGAGATATTGGTTGTTGGATCTTAGTTGATGCCCCGGCACATATGCTCTTACCTTCTTTTTTAGGTAAGCCGGACCCAGGCCTTGCCTTGCCTTGAAAACCAAGATCAAAAGTTCGAAGACTGCTCTTTTCTTCACAGGCAGCCAATTTAGGGACTGAAGCAGAAGGCGGGATGGGGTACGTCTACGTTTGTTCAAAACCATTCTCGCTGCAGTGTTCTGCAGTGCCTGGAGCCTAGAGAGCAATTCTTCTCTGGCCCCAACTAGTAGGGAGTTTCCGTAGTCCAGCCTACTCACAATCAATGCCTGAATGAGAGTCTTTCTTGCCTCCACTGGGATCCAAGGAAAAACCTTCCTTAGCATTTTCAAGATGCCAAAACATGAGCTAGACAGTGATTTTACATGATCTTCACAAAATAGCTTGCTGTCCAGAAGGACTCCCAGATTTCTAGCCTGCTTAGTGGGGAAGGGAGCATCCCCCAATTCCGAAGGCCACCACTCCGGAGTCTATAGTTCCTCCGTCTTTCCAAAGAGGAGGATCTCAGTCTTATTTGAATTCAGCTGGAGGAAATTGTCCCTCATCCAGGCCGCGATGTTCAATATACAGGTCTTAAACTTCATTCTGGTGACCTCGGGATCTGAATCAAATGGGATAATCACCTGTGTGTCGTCTGCATATGCATATGAGATCGTCTCGAATCCAGAAGCCCTTATAATTGCAGACAACGGAGCCATATATATGTTGAACAACGTTGGGCTTAGGATGGAGCCCTGCGGCACACCCTTGTCCACTGGGTTGGTTGCTGACAGAAATGGCTCTAGTTTGATCCGCTGAGATCTTTTTAACAGAAAGCTTTCCAACCATGCCAGAGCTTGCCCCTCAACACCAATCTCCTGTAATCTGCAAAGCAGGATGGAATGGGAGATGGTGTCAAAAGCTGCCAATAGATCTAAAAATACCAACATTGTAGGAGTCCCTTTATCCAGAGACATTCTAATTATGTCAGTCACTTCCATCAGGGCAGTCTCCATACTATATCCGGCTCGGAAGCCCGATTGAACGGGATCTAATAATTGGTTCTGCTCCAGATAGCTTGTTAATTGTTGGTTGATCTACTTTTCCATCAACTTTGCCCCACAAGGCAAAAGGGATATTGGCCTATAGTTCTTAATTTCTAAGGGGTTAGCTGATGTTTTTTTTAGGAGCGGTCTAACCAGAGCGTTCTTCCACTTGTCTGGGAAGGTGGCTGTGTCTAGAGAGATGTTGCAAATGTCCCTCAGTGAAGGAGCTAAGGTAGTGGCCAAAGCTGCCATGACAAAATGAGGGGCACAGTCCAATTCTGCTCCTGACTTGATTGCTTCCAAAGCCACTCTTATTTGCTCCATTGTGATAGTGGAGAAGGAGTCCAACTTGGGTAGAGTTACGTTATGTTTGTTATGTTACGTTCTTTTTGTTATGTTATGTTATAGTGTTATATTTGTTACGTTACGTTATGTTTTTTACGTTCTGTTGCGTTATATTATGTGTGTTACGTTACGGTGCGGTATGTTATGTATATTTGTATAGCTCGCAACTCACCCGGGCAGGTGTCCAGGCTCTGAAAGGAGTGGCTGTTCTGGCTCTGATTGGGCCTAATGGAAGAGCCGGGTTTTTAGTGTCTTGTGAAAGTTAAGTCCTGGCTGAGGGCTTTGATGTGTGGGGGAGGTCCCTCCAGGCTTAGGATGTGATAGGTTGACAGTCTTTGTGTTTTCTGGTACAGGTAGGACGACAACAGATCTGAATTAATGAAGGCTGGATCCTCTGCCATAGAGTGATTTCATAGAAAGGACTGGCAGGTGACTCCCCAATGAAGGAGCCAGCGGGTGAGCAAGGCGGGAGAAGAATGAAAGCCTGGCAGGCAGTGTTGTGAAAGAGGAAGGGTGGCTTAGTTTCAAAAAGAGAAGGGAAATCCAGAGAGAAAATGACTCTTGTTAAAGGATTTCCCTTCCCCTACAAGGCTCACCTGGCAGGAAGTCATGACATAACTTCTCCACTAGTGAGAAGTGAGCAGTGTGAGCACACACACATCGATGTGCCTGCTGTAACTGCAGTCCGGAAAAAACGGACTGCCTGTGACAGGGCACAGAACAGAGCCTGATGAAGACCCGTATTGAGGCCCCCTTTAAAAAACTGCTGGTGACCTGGCCCACTGAAAGCCCTGCCCTGATCATACCTACAATGATTTTGGACTATTGGCTTTATCAATGGCTTTTAGTTGCATAAGATATATAAGAATCAACTATGGCTTGTATAAAATATTGAAAAAGCTTCCACTTAAAGCCCTGGTGAAACCACAATAATGTTCCTGCTCCTGTGTTTCAAAAAGAAAAGGGAAATCCAGAGATTAAATGACTCTCTTTACAGGATTTCCCTTCCCCTTCAATGCTCACCTGGCATGACGTCATGCCGTAACTTCTCCACCAGTAAGAAGTGAGCAGTGTGAGCGTGCACACATCGATGTGCCTGCTGTCCCTGCAGTCTGGACAGAAACAGACCGCCTTTACTAGCGCACAAAACAGAGCCCGATAGAGACCCGTTTCGAGGCCTCCTTTAAAAAACTGCTGGTGCTCAGCACCGGCGAGACCCAGCTCACTTAAAGCCCTGGTTGAGTTTATGAGTAGGGAGCATGAGAGGGTTGCAAAGATTGCTTCTAAGGGCGACAATTGTAAACCCCACATTATGGCTGGCACAGTTAATTGACATATATGCGTAGTAGCTTCTGTGAACACTCATATCATAAGCAGTAGTAGAGAACAATAGCCCACCACTCATTCCATTTTTCTTCTGGTAAATTTCGTAAGGTCAAAGATGCTGAAATGTACTGGTTGAATAATACCTGTAAATGACAGGACTTTAAGATATAGGTGATGAGGACAACACGATGTACATTTTCTGCCTATTTTTAGTGCAATAAATGCAATTGAATCCTATGTATCACTCCGATAAACTCTGCCATATCATATATATCTGGTGCTATAAATATCACACCCTTTCCCAGGTTGACCATAATCATGGATGTAGGGTAAAAGTAACAATCAACAAGTAAAGAGTATCCTATGGTTACACTTAACCACATATAGGGAGCACAAAGGGGTAGGGAAACGGCCTAATTTAGGACGTTTTTAGAAAGCCCTCACTCACCACCTGGTGATGACATGCTTCATCATTGGATTGGGTGTTATCACCAGGTGGTGAGTGAGGGCTTTCTAAAAACGTCCTAAATCAGGCCGTTCCCTACCCCTTTGTGCTCCCTATATGTGGTTAAGGGTAACCATAGGACACTCTTTACTTGTTGATTGATCATAACCGGGGAATAAGAGTGTAAATCTACTCTCCCTACCTCTCTTCTTGTTTATGGGTAAAAGTAACATGCAAGTTTCGAAATGTGTAAAAATAATTATCTGTGGGCTGTGGTTGGCTGGGACTTAAACGTCCTTCCTGGAGCATTTACGTGTGCTGTTTTAGCCAAATAAGTTTTTACATTACAAGATTACAATGCTCACAATCTTCTTTCATTGCATTAAATTGATACATTCTAGATACTTAGAGGTAGATTTATGTTGCCTGACGCATCTCTGCAAATCGGCAGAGATGCGCCAGGAAAGATACGGCATGCAAGTTCATCCTTGCGCCACCCATGATGCGCCGCATTTACGATGCGGTGCACCATGGCGCAGGAATGAACAGATGCGTGTCGCATCTTGGGCGTAAAGTAGGCGCAGTGCTGAAGTTGTGTTGCGTGCGGCACGCAGCTCCAGCACTTTTCCAACTTGCCCTATCTTTAACGTGGTGCGTCAAGCCTTACGCCTGCTCCAAGCAGGCGCAGGGTTTTGACGCATCAGCGTTGGGAAAGTGACTCAGTGAAATCTTGTAGATTTCACGGAGTCACTTTTCAGGGGCGTTCCTGTGACGGAACGCCCCCCCCCCCACCCCCCCCCCTGCACTGGAACACCTACATGAAACCTGACGCAGGTTTCATGTGGCGCAGGGCCTTACACTGTGACGCATCTCGATAGATGCGTCACGTTGTAAATGCCTCGTAGGGATGCGCCACGTTTACGCCGCCTTGCATGACGCAACAGCGGTGTAAACGTGGCGCAAGGGGCTTGTAAATCTGCCCTATAGAAACTATAAATGTACCCGGGGAGACAGGATCCTGCTGGGCAGGCACATCTGGCAGGGCGGCAGCTCGCCCCACCACACTGCTTCTGATCACCCATTGTGACCCACCACTTTTACACAGAAAAGATGCCTCTGTTCATTGCTAACATGTGTCGCTGTATATTTTCCTGCTCACAGAAATATGTCCGCTCATTTGCCGGTGAAACTGAGAACAGCTGTCGGAGGGGATTGAGGGGCGAGCACATGCAGGCAGGGTGCCTCCCTGCCCACATAGCTGCAGACATATTTCCTCCCTGCCTGCTCGACAGCAGTGATGGACTGGCAGATGACAGAAAGATAATCATTAGGACAACAGATGGGACAGGCATGACATTAGATGTCAGAGAATCCATTCACCCAGCGATCATGTTTGCAGTGGCTGAACAACACAGCCCATTGCAGAGCCATGACACTGCAGGACTCTAAATCCCGCAGGCCAAGAGGGTAATGAATAATGGTCGGACGGGAAAGGGATACATTTTCTTTTTCTCAGTCTAAAAATGTAAGCAACTGCTGACACGTGCATTACCGTAATCCTCAGACACGCTGGGAGAATGCAATTACTTGAGGGGATCACAGCAGGTAAAATGTTAGGATGATTTCAGAGCCAAAGAGAGGAGCAGATTCTACATACTTTGTGAAAGATTCACTTATGTTTACGAAGGGAGGTTTAAAAAACAGCTCAAATGCTGTATACCATAAGAGAGGGAAGAGGTGCACGTGATCAGTGCAGACCATAGAGAACAATCAGCGAAGAGTCCCTCCCTACGCTCAAATCATGAGGCTATCAATTTGTCTTGTCTTATTTAACATCCAGGCATAAGGGACGCGACGCAGAGGCACAAGCAGCAATATGCACTGTTTGCAGTGGTGGCTGCCTGGTGACCTTTGAAAGTGGTGCGTCCTAAAAGTTCGGGATCACAGGCGTTCCTGGTTGGCAGTACCCCTTCTTGAGCAGCATCAAGGCTGGCAGACAGAGTGGGTGGAGAATGGACAATATGACAGTGGACTGGGTAAGAGTGGTCTGTTTAACTCAGACACTCTGTTCATCACCACCCCCTTTTTGTAAATCGTTTTTGGCCACTATAGGTGTGGCAGGGTATACTCAGACATGAGTCCCTTTCTCACTGCTCCATCAGGATTCAAGCAAGCCGGGCCGAAGAAGGCTGAAATGCCAGAAACCGGTCCCCGGTAGCTTGTCTCCTTTCTGGTGAAGAATTGGCTTGGTAGTTTAGTCTGCCCTGTTCCCATGATGCACTGGGCCAGGGACAGACTGATTTGCATATAGCCAGGTTCTGAGCTGGGATGGGGCAGTGAGATAAATAACGGTGATGGATCAAGCCCTGATCTTTGGACTGGGTAAGAGTGGTCTGTTTAACTCAGACACTCTGTTCATCACCACCCCCTTTTTGTAAATCGTAGTGGTCTGCATCAAGCAGTTGTCTGGATTTGAGAAAACTGGCTGCTGTGGGTGGCTGTTCTCCAGGAAACCACACGGAGCAATACCTTTATTCATTATATGGTCAGCGACATATGGTACTGTTGTCAGTAACGCTGCATTTACAACTTGCTCATTCTCCCATATAGTGGGTGATAGGCGTGGTATTGTGTGTGCTGAATCAGGTGTTACTGTGCTCTTGTAGTGCAAGGCCTTGGAAGTGGGTACAGCGATGGGCAGGCTAATGTTACAACCCGATTGTCTTCTAGAAAACAGCGTCCACCCATTGCAGTAGCCGGTGACTGGACGTTTTATAGCTCTTCAATAGAGATCTGAACAAACGGACAAGGCACGGCCGGTCTTTGCATACATGTTCAGACAAAACGTGGCAGTGGCATTTCTTCAAGAGATTTACCTTGCCAAGTCCACTGAGAAGTTTTAAACAATAGGTGGCCAGCTCAAGTGCTCTCGCTCTTCTACTCAATGTACTCTAGAGGGGCAAAGATTCTTATTTACAACAAGGTAGGAGATACATAAGAGAAATATATTATTGATCAGTGCATGTTGGAAGGTGCAGTAGCAGGTGACTGGATGTCAAACGCATAGGAAAGTCTGCAAATAGACAGGCTATAGTCACATTTGAGTCTGTGAAGGTGGCCAAATCACCAACGTCAAGAGCTTGCAATGGACAGAGTAGAAAAACCTATGGCTGGCACTGCCGTCACTGACCCTAAGATGAAAAAAAAACATCTTGCAAGCAGTGTAACAGAGTCTAACATTGATTGACGGTGAAATTGACGGTAAAATTGACTCTCTCAACCATGGTAGGGATAATATGGCCGCTAAATTGGACAAGTACTACAGTAAATTGGGAGCAGCAGAACAGTGCATATCAGGCATAGAGGAGGATGACCTAAAACAAACGAATGACAAAGGCCTACAAATGGAAAAGGTACTAGCAGTGATACAAGGAAATAAAGAACATCTTAAGCAACATCTCACTGGAACAATCTTCGCATTCTGGGGAATCCCGAGTCGACCATCACAGGTAAAATGGAACTATATGTGGAGAGCATGCTGAGAATGCTGTTTAGGGCTCGAAGCCTGTCATGCCTTCTGGTGGTAGAAATGGCACACCCCAGCTTCCTGGTGCACCTGTGCCTTCATTTTAGCTAAATTGCTAAACTACAGAGATTGCAGCAGTGTACTTCGCCTAGCCAGAGAGAGGTGCAAGTGATATTTTCAGGGCTATACTGTTGCTTTTTCCCCCATTTGACTCGCGTAGCTTGGTGAGAGTTCCTGCCGGTAAAATACCAGCTGCAAATAATGGACTCTAGTCATGCTTTTTTTACCCAGCATGTCTTTGTATATACTGCAATGGAAGGCAGCATGTCTTGAGTGCACCCCAGGCTGCCACACCTTTCTGAAAACTCTCCATACACACTTCAGAAATATGGACAACATTGACCATGTAGTAGATGAATCACTGGATGATGCTGCAGTGATTCAGATTAAGCTAGGGACCACTGTTCCTCAAAATAGATTACCGCCCAAGGCCCCTAGTGCAATTCCTTTGGGTTTCCCTTGTTCCTTGTAGCATTATGTAGCGCAATCGCTGGATTGCAAGGGATTGTAAAATCGTTCTACCCCTTTTTCAAGTGGGTTCTCCCCAAATACCCCCTCCACCTTATTTTCCCTTCTTATTTATCCTCGTACTCTGTTTACACTTGCGTCCTTGCTTGCTAGGTATATCTGACCATAGACGACTCTACACTCTTGAATACATTAATAAGATTCTAGGAGGCCCTTCTCTTCTATCAGACTCTGCCAATACCCCTAGTGAGTCAAGTACCACGTCAGCTACTGAATTAGAAAAAGCCAAGAAAAAAGAGGTCAGACTCATATTAATGATAAAACTTCTGACAGACTATCTTAAAGCCAATATAATACCAGTTGGCCTCCAAGTCCGGAATATTCCGGGTGTCTTTACAGACAATCCGAAATATATCAACCAATTTAGTTACATCAGCACTACATGTTCCCGGCACAGGATGGTGTTAGGGATTGATATTGCCAAGGAAGAATTGCAAAAAATTATTAGTGAAATTCAAGACCTTGAAAAACAAATTAAAGATCGAAACACGACCACTGAGGGAAAGAAACTGCTGGATCAAATTAAAAAAACAACAGAAGAGTTCCACAAATTTGAACTCAACAAAAAAACTGTAAAGGTTAGAAAAGACATAAAAAAATTCTCCCAAGAAATAGCTTACCCATACCTTACAAAAGACTATTTTACCAATCACTCTTATAGCAGCCCTCAAAATCAAAGACCGTGGGGCAGGTTTAATAAACGACAAAACTTTGTAGGATTTTTGGACAGTTCAGCTGAATCATCTGACAATTCTGACCAAGGCAACAGCCCATGTCCCACACACTGGAATTTTTTAGGACGAGGCCGCGGGCAAACAGAATCTCAAGGGGCCGGGAAAGGGAAGCAACCACAGAGATGGCCGAACTCCCCGAATCCCCCGGGTGAATGGTTTACCCGCCGCCAACATTACCTCTGGTAAGAGACATCAATATCCAGGCCAGCAACATTTCCAACATAGATCAAAGGAATACTCTTCTTCCATTTTTTAATCTGACCAAACACACTCAATTCAGCAGTGAATTGTCCCTGTTAAGTAAAGGATTATCGTTTGCTCCAACTATATGCCCAAACTTTTTGGACGCACAAACAGAGCTTTTGCGGTTCTTCAGAAAGGTCAGATTGCATAGTTTCTTTACTCTAAATCCTACTCCAGAGAAGCATGCTAATACACCTTTTAAACAACCCTCAAAATTTTCCCCTACGGGTGGCATGGTCCCCCCTGAAATCCCAACCTTTGAAAAATTGGTCCTTAAAGATTTGGCTGACCTAGAAAATAAAAGATCTTTTCTCCCCTACAATATTACAATCCATGAAAAGAATGCATTATCTACCCTCAAAAATAATCAGACCCTGGTGATAAATCAGCAGACAAAGACAGTGGTATTGTTATCCAAGAAATTGACCAGTATAAAAATGACATTTTACGCCAATTGAGTAATCATGAACATTACTGTAAATTGCCCCGTAACCCCACTGATGAAATACTGAAATTGATCCATGAAGTCACCAATAATGCCCTAGAAACAGGCTTTTTATCAAAAAAGGAATATGAGTTCCTGAATACAAAGGCTCTGAGAACCCCAGTTATATACTGTCTACCCAAGATTCATAAAAATCCAGATCACCCACCTGGGCGCCCAATAGTTTCAGGGTGTGGCTCCATCTTAGAGCCCCTCGGACACTACATCGATTATTTCATAAAGCCATTTGTCCCTAACACTGCATGTTATGTAAAGGTCACCATGTCAATGATCAATCTCATTGAAGAACACCCATTTGATCCCACATCCAGCACCATGTGTACTCTGGATGTGGAATCACTCTACACCAATATACCTCAGTTTGAATCCTTACTTGTTATTGAGAAGATCCTAGAAACACGTCCTCGCCCACATAATGTTCCGTCCAATTTTATTCTCCTACTATTGGAAATATGCCTCACTAAAAATTTCTTCCTCTTTGAAGGACAATTTTATGGCCAGGTCTGTGGCACCTCTATGGGAGATATTTTCGCTCCGAATTTAGCCATTCTTTATTTGGATAATTTAGAAACTTCCTGTATTCTGGAGACGTCTAACCCTTTCAACAGTGGCATTGCCCTGTGGAAACGGTATATTGACAATATTTTTATGCTATGGAATGACTCGCAGGGTGAGGTCCAAGATGGCCGATTGACACCGCCAGAGCGGAGGAACGCTGAAAGGGTCCGGGCTCGTGTGATTGCTATACCGAGTATGAAGTGATTAACCCTATAATACTGGCTTTTACTTTTTACAGCTCTCAAATGCTGGTTGATGCTGGCAGTGATTGTTAATATTTACGGCGCCAGAATGAACCTGACAACTCCTTACAAAGGATTGGGCGTAGGTGCTGCGGAACTGCGGAGCCGCGGAGTGCTGGACTAGTGCTTACCTGGACGCTGTATGTTGCAACTTCGGCTGATTGAGAGCCGAGTGTGGAGCTTGCTTCGCTCTGCTCGATTACCGCGTCTAGCCCCTGAGTCCACGAGGGGTTGGTCGGTGGTCAACTGGTTTGGACTGCGGCTCTTTTGGCGATTCTCTTCCTTGTCGGTAACGCCATCAGTGAAACCAAATCACCGTGGAATGGCGCCGAAAGCTCCCGCACGGAATACCCGGAACATGACCACAACCGGGAAATCAACGTTAACGCCAGCGCCGGTGCAAGTATTGTTATCGACCGTCACTTCTAATGACCCAGTCTCCGGTGGAAAGGCTGTCAGCAATGTGCTGGTTCCCGTTCTGGATCTGGATAAACAAAACTCTGGTAGGCAAGAGAAACTGGCAGTAAATGTGGGTGGATCTAAAACTAAAAACAATACTGAAGATAATATGTTACCAAATGCAGTACAATCAATACTGCCCGAGACAATATGTAACAGTTTCAATGTAGAGGGCCAGAGCAATGCTACTTTAAACAACTCACCTTTGATGAAAGTAACTGAAATTGAACTTGAAACTAATACTGGCTTAGGTGCTGGCTCTATTGCACCGACTAGTGAAACCGTAAATTTTCAAGCTATAAACTCGTTAACCAATACCAGCATGAACCCCACCCAGTCTGAAACTTTAGTAACGGAAAACATTTCATTAAATCAATGGTTGTCTATTATTTCAACTGCAATTTCAGTCGATAAGGGAGTGGCAGGGGCTGAGGGATGTGAAAATATCGATAATATTGATGGAATTGAGACAGATGAGGAGTATGTAGACTTTAATGATCATGGGAATAACACACCATCAGGATCAATTAAAGATAAACACAAAGATATCAACATTAAAAAGCTTAGAAGCAAAACAAAGAATAAAGCCAAAAAGATTATAAGTAAACCTAAGCCAAGTACAATGAAAGCAATAGCAGAAAATAGCCCAATCAGACAATGGGTGCAAGCTAAGGGCGGTGTCAAATCAGTGGCTCTGAGACTTTCTGGTAATAGCTCTAATGACCTGGGTATTGTAACCGAAGATGCAAATACCTCTAATTTTATGGTGGATGTACCTGGACCAACGGATTTTAACCAACAATCAATTGAAGACGCACTCACTGTAGCCCAGAACACTACAAATGCGATGGCTTTAATGGAAGGACATGATTTATCTGGCTCTGGTAAAGAATCTATAAAGCCACCAGAAGAAAACCTTTCTTCTTCATTATGAATTTTGCAACTGTCCTCCTCATTACCAATAATACCAATAATACCTATGGTCAACACCCCTACACTCTCCTCTAATAGCAGTATCTCAACGCAAGATACAACTAGCACTGCTAGAATAACAATGGGTGGCACTGAATCAGTCTCAACAGCAGAGCTAACAAAAGAAACAATTCCGGAGGAACCAGATTATTCTTCTACCTTATCAGCAGATTGGACCCTTCAAGGGGAGGTATCCGCATCCTTCCAGACGATATTGCAGCTTCGAAATGTACAGAAACAGGAAGCAAAGGCCCATTACCAGCAGATGAGGGAAGACAGTAACAAGACTCAAGCCTCTCTGCAAGAGATGTCATGTAAATTGGGGGCTGTCTCTCAAGATATGGAGGAACTACAACAAAGAGTGGTTCTAACGGAGGAGAAGACGCAACGTTCTGAAATTGCCGTGAATAAACACGCCTCTCAACTTCTTCAGATGCAAGCTAAACTTGAAGATTCAGAAAATAGACAACGGAGACAGAACTTACGTGTTTTTGGTATTGCGGAGGGGGCCGAGGGAGCTGATCCTAGAGCATTTATTGCCCAATTGTTTCAAAAGGCCTTTCCTGATTTATCAGATTGGGATTGGGGCTCCCAGATCCAACGTGCTCATAGATTACCCCTAGTTCAAAGGGATAAGAGTGGTAAATTTCCAAGACCAATTTTTATATATATAGGCAACTATTTGCTTCGCCAAGCCATATCAATAAAAGCACCGCCAAATACTCCAGTTACCATTGACTCAGTTATTTTTGTTTGTTAGATCTGATTTAAGTAAACTCTCCCTTGAACGATGCTGAAAACTGAAACAATTTATTGACCCAATTAAGTAGTTGGGATGTCAAGCTTTTTTACAGGAACCAGCAAAACTGAAAGTAATCAAAAATGGCCGGTCTTATTTTTTCTTTGAAGTGAATGAAGTTGAAACAGCTATAGCTACTTGGAGACTGGGAAAATGAACAGGATATTGACTAATGTTATGCTCACATACCGTTTTCTTCCTCTTTTTGGATAATGTGATTTTCTGCTCTATGGTTATTCACTCCAGTTTATCATTAGACTGGTATGTTTTTTTTTCTGGCTGGGTGGTAATAGGTTATCTTAGATAGTGATCACTATTTAGCATGGCTCTTTTTTGGTTATCTTTGAACGCCTGGACCCTATAAGCGGCTAAATCCGCTTGTTGGCTGCCAGTATAGCGGCAGCCGGTCTAAGAGGGGACCTGCAGGTAACTATTGGATGGGGGGTGGTAGGTGTAGAGTGTGGGGTGGGGGGGAGGAAGATATGTTTGGGGGTAAAAAATGCATCAAAGGACACAAAATATATAACATTAAGAAGAATTATAAAGCTAATTTAATGTGTTATAGAGGTCATATAGATAGGGATATATATTATTTGAAATGCATCGAATAAATTTCTTAGCTTGGAACGTCTCATGCTTAAACAATAGAATAAAGAGGAGCCTTGTGTATGAGGAGCTGAAGATGTACAACCCTCAAATCGTGGTAATTACTGACACCCATATAGCTTACAAAGATAAACATTTACTTAAACAACTAGGATATGATATTATAATCTGTACTAAATGTAATGCTTCAATTCGAGGGGTGGCGATTTTAAAGCATAAAGGTTTGAAGAGTGAAACCCTCAAGACAATAACGAATAAAGCTGGTAGATGGGCTATAGCTCAGATAAAGGTGGAAGGTCGAAAATATACAATATGCGGGGTTTATGCGTGAAATCAAGATGAACCAACAATTTTTCATCAGATTAATATAGAATTAATTGGATGGGAAGGGGAATACATTGTACTGGGCGATTTCAATTGCATTATGAATTATAACTTAGACACAACTAGGAAAAATTCATTCCAGAGAATGAGGAACACTAGAGCTGCAATTCTGGATTTAGCGACTATCCACCTCCTGAAAGATGCTTGGAGATGTTTAAATCACAAATTAGCTGGTTATACTTATTATTCTGCAGCTCATAAGCTATGCTCATGTATAGACATGATTTGGGTCTCAGACTTTATTCTCAGTAACTGCTCAATGGCAGTATATCCAAGGGTAACCTCCGACCACAACCCAATTTCTTTAACTTTTGAGGTCACAGCTGAAGAGTTTTCTCCTTGTCTTTCCTCATTTCCAAGATATCTGCTCACTGATTATGGGTTTGTGAATCAACTTAAAGAACACATAAAAGAATTCATTGATATAAATATACATTCTATTCAACCCTTGGTAGTCTGGGATGCTTGTAAAGCTACCTTACGCGGATTCACACAACAATATATCTGGCGACAAAATAAAGAGCATCGAAATCTAAATGAGAAAAGGCTTGGAGAGATTCGTGACATAGATCTTCAGCTGTCAGAAGCTTTGTCTGATGGGGCATCAAACTTAGATATACTCAACTTTAAACTAATTGAACTTAAAGTTGCATTAAAGGATCTTCTCAGGGCTAAAAGCATTAACAAATTAAAAAAATATCAACTTGATCAATATGAAAACGGTGACAAAATTGGTAAACTTTTGGCCTATAAAGTTGCTGAAGATCGATCACAGAACACGATAAAAGAAATTAAAGGAGATAATAATCAAATGTTTTGCGACTCCAAATCAATATTACTACAATTTGCTTCCTTTTATCAAGCTCTATATACACCAGAAACTACAACCTCGGTGGACAGTATTAAAAATAATATAGAGCTTAATATGGTTAAAGTCTTAGAACCGGAACAATCTGCACAACTAGAGGAAGACATTACAGCAATAGAAATTAGGGACGCTATTAATTCCCTAGCAACAGGGAAAGCAGTAGGGAAGGATTCTATTCCTTTGGAATTATATAAATGCCGTGCCGAGGACTTGACACCTCTACTAACTGATGTGATCCGTGCTATAGGTAATGGGCAACAAGCACCTAAATCTTGGAATCAAACTAAAAATATATATTTTTTTAAAAAGGGTAAAGTACCTCAAGAGAGAGGATCATACAGACCAATCTCACTTATCAACAGCGATGCTAAATTCTTCACTAAAATATTGGCTACTAGGCTCGCACCAGTTATGTTTCAGCTCGTATCAGCAACATGGATTTATTCCAAAACAAGATACTACAGCGCATTATTAATATGGCCATATCTGCTTTTGACGCTGCACGGACTCAGTCCGCCCCACTCGGTATGATTTTACTAGATGCAGAAAAAGCATTTGACCGAGTGGGGTGGGGTTTTTTATGGGTAGCTTTACAAGCATTTGGTATTAACGGGCAATTTTTTAGATGGATCCAATCACTCTATTATAATCCTATGGGCAAAGTATCTTATATGGGAAAATGCTCTCCTATGTTCCCAATTAAGAGGGGGACAAGACAGGGGTGTCCTTTATCACCCCTGCTCTTTGCTTTAGGTATGGAACCCTTTTTAATTGCACTTCAACGTCAGGCCCTAAATAACCCTTTCTTCAATGGCTTAAATAAGCTTGACATTACTGTATATGCGGATGACGTAGCAGTATTCTCTTCAGATATGCCTAAAGCCTTGAAAGGTATCATAATCGAAGCAGGTATATATGGCTCAGTCTCTGGTTATAGACTTAACACCACTAAAACTCAAATTGTTACAAATTACCATCTGTCTGTTCCCACTCCAGGAATTTGCGGTGTCGCAACGTATCTTGGTGTTAAAATCTCTTCGGATATTGACTCAATTGTAGCAGTAAATTATGATATATTATTAAAAGAGACTGTAATGCAATTTAAGAAATGGCATAAATTACCACTTAGTATCATAGGCCGAATAAACTTAATTAAAATGAAAATCTTGACTAAATACTTATATTTATTTTGAGCAATTCCTCTACGCCTAAACAATTCCTATTTTCTTAGATTAGAAGGAATTATTAGTAGTTTTATATGGGGATATAAAAAAGCCCGACGAGCTGTCTCCTCACTTAAACTTCCTTTCAGTCAAGGAGGTATGGCTCTTCCGGATTTCAAGCTCTATTATTGGTCGGCTTTCTTGATCCGTTTTCGTAGCTTAACAGTTCTTGATAAGTGTTTGTATTTTCATAAATTTTTACTCGGACAAGATGCTAATATGTTTATTTACAGAATAAATGACCCTAACTATTTCAAAAGGGTTAAATTTAAGACGGTACGAGATACCGTTAATATTTGGCGTTCCATCATGGTTAAATGTAACGTTTCTCATTTACATTATAAAACACCTTTGTGGGGTAATCCAGGCTTTCCTTCAATTTATCAGGATTCAACATGTCGATTATACTTCGAAGCTGGTATTAAACTCCTGGGAGATTTGTATGATCATCAAGGATTTATGGCGTTTGAAAAAATAAAGCAATGTTATAATTTACCGGAACTGGCTAGGTTTAAATATTATCAGATTAAAGATAATTTAGTGAAGAAATTAGAACTCACTATGGTAATAGATTCTGATCTATGGGACTGTATCTATAGAGAATCAGACAAAGCCATGATTAGCATAGGATATAAGATATTTTCTGACTTTAACACTAATGACATCATAAAATTAACTGAGAAATGGAATAGAATATTGGTTTCAAACGTACCATCTGATCTAATTACTTTATCTCTTAAGAGTTTAAATTCATCAGTTCATTCTTCTAGCCTTAAACTGCAAATGCCTAAAACTATGTCAATTATATCACACCCCAAGAGAATTCTTAAATGGGCAAGGAATAATAACTATAGTGAACGTACAAAATGTCCTAAATGTGATCTAAGTGGTGCTGATATTGTTCATATGTTGTTATCTTGCCCTCATCTTAGTGAATATTGGGATGGAATACTCAAGGTGGTTTCTGATAGACTTACTCAACCTATCTCTCTTTCACCAATTGATGTGTTGATTGGTATATGCGAGGGTTCTAGTACATTTAGTGATTTCTTGAATATTTTAGTTACTTGTGCAAGACTTATTATTGCTAGAGCTTGGATTCAGAAAAATCCACCAACTGTTATGGAATGGTGGAGCTTAGTTAAGGAAACATATAATATGGAGATTACCCTTGCTATTTCAAAGGGCCTTCGGGCTACCCGAAAAATTGACAGAATCTGGGGATCATTTATGTCTTAACAATAGTATACTTATCTTACCGATTTTCTCTTTTATTTTTTTATTTTTTATTTTTCTGTTTGACCTCTTTACTGCTTATGATTTACGAAATGTTTAATGTTTATCTTTTGATTCCACTGAAATCTGTGTAGATTGATCTTCTTTATCGTGGCTTTTCTTTTTGTGTTCATTTGATGCAAATAAAAAATATTAAAAAAAAAAGAAAAAGGAATGACTCGCAGGAGTCACAAGCAATTTTTACACTGGTTGAATAGTAACAGTGGAGGACTCAAATACACACTGGCAACAAGCAAAGAATCAATACTCTTTCTTGACATAGAAATTAAACATACTGAAGTTCGTTTGACGACTAGTCTCCATCGAAAGCCCACAGAGCGAAATACCTTACTGAATTACAGTAGCCACCATCCTCACGTCATAAGAGACTCCTTACCATATTCATAGTTTCTTCGCATTCGAAGAAACTGCTACTTCAAAGAAGACCATTTTACAGAAGCAAAAACTCTAAGCAACAAACTCAGACAGAGAGGCTATCCACAGAAAGTAGTACGACGCTCGCTCAAAAGAGCTTGGTACTGCCGCGAACGACCTTATTAGAACCCAAGCCCAAAAAAACCCAAGAAAGATTGACATGTGTAACCACATTCTCACCGGCATCCAATGCCTTAAAGAAAAGCATTCTGAAGCACTGGCCAGTATTGAATGCAGGAGTGTTGTTCATAGAACACCCAAAGTTCGCTTTTAAAAGGGCGAAAAACATAAAAGATCACCTTATGCGCGCCTCACTACCACAACCTGCAGATCCTTGCATTTGCAATCCGCCAACGTCCTGCCTCGTTTATCTATACGTGGTAACACTGCTCAGTAAGTAACCATAGATATTTAAGATACACTACCAAGGTTTAATTTGGCACCACCCCATCCCATACATCTCTTTCCTCCCGTCCCATTACAGCTATCCCAGCAACTATTTTAACACGCACGTT
Source organism: Lissotriton vulgaris (assembly GCF_964263255.1). Taxonomy (NCBI): domain Eukaryota; kingdom Metazoa; phylum Chordata; class Amphibia; order Caudata; family Salamandridae; genus Lissotriton; species Lissotriton vulgaris. The sequence goes on from NC_141685.1 coordinate 335,116,958, forward strand.
GACAACGAGCAAAGCCGATTAGCACGCCAAAATCCAAGTGGAGTTCTTTGCATCCACCAACGTTCTGCCTCGTTTATCTATACGTGGTAACACCGCTCAGTAAGGAACCACAGATATTAATGATACACTACCAAGGTTCACTTTGGCACCACCCCATCCCCATACCTCTCTTTCCTCCCATCCTTTTACAGCTATTCCTGCAACTATTTTTAACACGCACGTTGAAAATGATTAAAGCCGATTACTATGCCAACGGCACAAGTTGTAAGTTATCACCGAACTTAGCCCTTGCCTTAGCCCTGACAGAAGATATGCACAAAGTACTTACTCCTCACTCTGTTTCCACCAGCCTCCAGCGACCCTTTAATGGCCCCCGGACTTCAATCTTAGTAAGAATGTACCATCCTAACACCAGGTACCCCATAAAGAACTGTTCCTTTAGCCCTTCCCTGTCTCTGGCCATGAAATCATCACTGCACCGCCAAGCACATTGTATGTAATATGTTCACAACATCACTGCGCCTTTTTTTGCATTATTTTTCTTACTTGTAATAAAAAACTCCTGTTCCTTTAAAGAACACTCCACAACTATCACTCGAGTGTTTTTTCAACAAATTGAAGCATGGTCCCATGACTAAAACACCACGGCCCATAGATACCCCTTTCACCATTAGGATGTGTCGTTCAAAATGTGTTTCAGCATCATGCCTAGCATTTTAACTCCTTTTTTCAATTTTTTTCCCTTGTTTTCTCTCTTAATTTTCGATATGTGCATTAAATAAATGACATTTATGCAAATGTTTGAAAGTATGATAAGACAGACATGATTTACATTTTTGTCCTGATATGATGCCCTGTATTTAAATTGAGGCACCAAAACGTCGTCGACCAGTGAGCACCATATGTATCAAACAATGTTATATTAAGCCTTTACAATGGTGTGTTTAAAATAGAATCAAGTCCGTGTAACTGAGTACTAGTACAGACCGCCTTGTACGTTTTTGTATATAACCTCCCTTCTTGTTTTGTCTTGTACACCGTGGGTCACGGGTTGTGCCCACTTGTCATTTTATGTTGACCATTTGAGCACTTTTTAAAGATTTTGAAAATATTAAAAAAATCCTGTCCGGCTGGACAAAGGACATCCATGGTATTTTGTGTATGTCTATCGGTCTATGATTCATATTAAGCTAGGGACCACTGTTCCTCAAAATAGATTACCACCCAAGGCCCCTAGTGCAATTCCTTTGGGTTTCCCTTGTTCCTTGTAGCATTATGTAGCGCAATCGCTGGATTGCAAGGGATTGTAAAATCCTTTTACCCCTTTTTCAAGTGGGTTCTCCCCAAACCCCCCCTTTTTTCCCTTCTTATTTATCCTCGTACTCTGTTTACACTTACGTCCTTGCTTGCTAGGTATGTCTGACCATCCACCACTCTACACGCTTGAATACATTAATAAGATTCTAGGAGGCCCTTCTCTTCTATCAGACTCTGCCAATACCCCTAGTGAGCCAAGTACCACGTCAGCTACTGATTTAGAAAAAGCCAAGAAAAAAAATGTCAGACTCATATTAATGATAAAACTTCTGACAGACTATTTTTAAGCCAATATAATACCAGTTGGCCTCCAAGTCCGGAATATTCCGGGTGCCTTTACAGAGAATCCGAAATATATCAACGGATTTAGTTACATCAGCACTACATGTTACCGGCACTGGATGGTGCTAGGGATTGATATTGCCACGGAAGAATTGCAAAAAATTATTAGTGAAATTCAAGACCTTGAAAAACAAATTAAAGATCAAAACACGACCACTGAGGGAAAGAAACGGCTGGATCAAATTCAAAAAACAACAGAAGAGTTCCACAAATTTGAACTCAACTAAAAAACTGTAAAGGTTAGAAAAGACATAAAAAATTTCTCCCAAGAATGAGCTTACCCATACCTTACAAAAGACTATTATACCAATTGCTCTTATAGTGGCCCTCAACATCAAAGACCGTGGGGCAGGTTTAATAAACGACAAAACTTTGTAGGATTTTTGGACAGTTCAGCTGAATCATCTGACAATTCTGACCAAGGCAACAGCCCAGGCCCCTCACACTGGAATTTTTTAGGACGAGGCCACGGGCAAACAGAATCTCAAGGGGCCGGGAAAGGGAAGCAACCACAGAGATGGCCGAACCTCCCGAATCCCCCGAGTGAACAGTTTACCCACCGCCAACAATACCGCTGGTACGAGACAACAATATCCAGGGCAGCAACATTTCTATCATAGATCAAAGGAATACTCTTCTCCCAATTTTTAATCTGACCAAACACACTCTATCTAGCAGGGAATTGTCTCTGTTAAGTAAAGGATTATCGTTTGTTCCAACTATACGCCCAAACATTTTGGACGCACAAACAGAGCTTTTTGTGTTTATTCAGAAAGGTCAGATTGCATAGTTTCTTTACTCTAAATCCTACTCCAGAGAAGCATGCTAATACACCTTTTAAACCACCCTCAAAATGTTCCCCTACGGGTGGCATGGTCCCCCCTGAAATCCCAACCTTTCAAAAATTGGTCCTTAAAGACTTGGCTGACCTACAAAATAAAAGATCTTTTGTCCCCTACAATATTAAAATCCATGAAAGAATGCATTATCAACCCTCAAAAATAATCAGACCCTGGTGATACAACCCGCAGACAAAAGTGGTGGTATTGTTATCCAAGAAATTGACCAATATAAAAATGAAATTTTACGCCAATTGAGTAATCATGAACAATACTGTAAATTGCCCCGTAACCCCACCAATGAAATACAGAAATTGATCCATGAAGTCACCAATAATGCCCTAGAAACAGGCTTCTTATCAAAAAGGGAATATGAGTTCCTGAACACAAAGGCTCCTAGAACCCCAGTTATATACTGTCTACCCAAGATTCATAAAAATCCAGATCACCCACCTGGGCGCCCAATAGTTTCAGGGTGTGGCTCCATTTTAGAGCCCCTCGGACACTACATCCATTATTTCATAAAGCCATTGGTCCCTGACACTGCATGTTATATAAAGGACACAATGTCAATGATCAATCTCATTGAAGAACACCCATTTGATCCCACATCCAGCACCATGTGTACTCTGGATGTGGAATCACTCTACACCAATATACCTCAGTTTGAATCCTCACGTGTTATTGAGAAGATCCTAGAAACACGTCCTCGCCCACATAATGTTCCGTCCAATTTTATTCTCCAACTATTGGAAATATGCCTCACTAAAAATGTCTTCCTCTTTGAAGGACAATTTTATGGCGAGGTCCGTGGCACCTCTATGGGAGCTATTTTCGCTCCAAATTTAGCCATTCTTTATTTGGATAATTTAGAAACTTCCTGCATTCTGGAGACGTCTAACCCTTTCCACAGTGGCATTCCCCTGTGAAAACTGTATATTGACAATATTTTGATGCTATGGAATGACTCGCAGGAGTCACTCAACTAATTTTTACACTGATTGAAAAATAACAGTGGAGGACTCAAATACACACTGGCAACAAGCAAAGAATCAATACCCTTCCTTGACATAGAAATTAAACATACTGAAGGTCGTTTTACGACTAGTCTCCATCAAAAGCCCACAGAGCGAAATACCTTACTGAATTACAGTAGCCACCATCCTCGTGCCCTAAGAGACTCCTTACCATATTCACAGTTTCTTCGCATTCGAAGAAACTGCTACTTCAAAGAAGACTATTTTACAGAAGCAAAAACTCTAAGCAACAAACTTAGACAGAGAGGCTATCCACGGAAATTAGTACGACGCTCGCTCAAAAGAGCTAGGTACTGCCCACAAGAGACCTTATTAGAACCCAAGCCCAAAAAAAAACAAGAAAGATTGCCATGTGTAACCACATTCTCACCGGCATCCAATGCCTTAAAGAAAAGCATTCTGAAGCACTGGCCAGTATTGAATGCAGGAGTGTTGTTCATAGAACACCCAATGTTCGCTTTTAAAAGGGCGAAAAACATAAAAGATCACCTTGTGCGTGCCTCACTACCACAACCTGTGGAAAAAACTACGCTTAATGATATGTGGAATCTACCAGCATTAACAGGTCATGCAAAATGTGGCAATTGTATCTCATGTGATTCAACTATTGAAGGTAAAACTTTTACATTCGGCAGAATCAAGTATGATAGACAATACTTTACTAACTGCAATTCATCGAATGTAGTTTATGCAATCTTATGTCCCTGCTTGCTAATATATATAGGACAAACAAGCCAGAAAATCAAGCTTCGGATGGGCCAACACCGAAGCCGGATCCGATGTCAAACAGCCAATGTGCCACTCGTCGAACATTTCATGGACAAAGGCCATAAGGAAACTGAATTTACATGGACAGTATTCATGCAGATAAAAGTCCCCCCACGGGGAGCAGACATTTCCCAACTCCTTAATAAGGAAGAATTGCACTGGATTTTGAAAACGGACAGTATACATAATGGCCTGAATCAATTAGAGGATTGGACCTCATTATTGTAAATACTTTGTAGAATGCCTCCCAGTCTCTTATATGGAAATGTAAATCTTATACAAACCCAAGTGGTTTGCTGATAATGTGTAAATATATACAAGCTGATAATGTGTAAATATATACAAGCTTTTTTTATATGTCACACTTCAGTAACACTGGTTCACTAATCCTACTTCCAAGTATTTTGTTATTGATAAAACAATGTTGTTTTTATGTGTCATAACTCACTAACACGGACTAACTAGCCCCATTCCAATATGACCGCCCTATTCCCCTTCCGATATCAGCCTTATAATGGCTAGTACACTAGCACCCGTAGTCCCTCCTCCCTTTCCACACTCGTCCAAACCATAAATATGTTATCCGCGAGGCATAGAGGCAGCGAAGTTCGCCAGACCTCCGCCTTGCCAGCCATCGAGCTGCCCCTCTATAAGTAAGTAATGCCTGTTTTAAGATTTTGCCACCTGAGTGTTCTATTTTGTCCCAGTACTGACTCCACCATTTTCTCGCAGATCCTTGCATTTGGAATCCGCCAACGTCCTGCCTCGTTTATCTATACGTGGTAACACTGCTCAGTAAGTAACCATAGATATTAAAGATACACCTCCAAGGTTTACTTTGGCACCACCCCGTCCCCATACCTCTCTTTCCTCCCGTCCCATTACAGCTATCCCCGCAACTATTTTAACACGCACGTTGACAACGAGCAAAGCCAATTAGCACGCCAAAATCCAAGTGGAGTTCTTTGCATCCGCCAATGTTCTGCCTCATTTATCTATACGTGGTAACACCGCTCAGTAAGTAACTACAGATATTAATGATACACTACCAAGGTTCACTTTGGCAACACCCCATCCCCATACCTCTCTTTCCTCCCGTCCTTTTACAGCTATTTCCACAACCATTTTTAACACGCACCTTGAAAACGAGCAAAGCCGATTACTACGCCACCAAACTTAGCCCCTGCCTTAGCCCTGACAGAAGATATGCACAAAGTACTTACTCCTCACTCTGTTTCCACCAGCCTCCAGCGACCCTTTAACCCCTTCACTGCAGCGGCTATTCCGCCGCAGTGCTAAGGGGTTGGGGGGCCGCGTGGCGGTCCCGTGCTCGTGACGGAACCGCTCCGTCACGGCACGCGGGTGAGCTGTGCTTGTGATGGAACGGTTCTGTCACGGCCCTGCCCGCACTACAGAACGTTAGCGCAGGCGCGGAATTCGCGCCGCGCAGGCGCAGCGAGATGGCCGTGACGGAACCGTTCCGTCACCAGCACAGCCCACGCGAGGCTCGTGATGGAATGGTTCCGTCACAAGCATGGGAGGGGTTAACGACCCCCGGACTTCAATCTAAATAAGAATGTACCATCCTAACACCAGGTACCCCATCAAGAACTGTTCCTTTAGCCCTTCCCTGTCTCTGCCCATGAAATCATCACTGCGCCGCCAAGCACGTTGTATGCAATATGTTCACAACATCACTGCGCCACTGCACTGGATGTCCCCCCACGGATGCTCCCTAACATAAAAGATTTTACATTGCAAAATGCTACCTCCTAGATTTGATCATGTGGTTTTTGGGTTTATTTTATCTGGGTATTTTAGGGGTGGGCAAACTGCTGGTGGGATTGGGCTCCTGGTGTGTGGGGGGAGGGGACATGTTGTTGTTTCCTTTTTTGTTCATATCCCTATTTACACACCAAATATGTCTCAACACTATGTCACTGTCCCATGCAGCAGTGGGTGGCACTATCAATTGCTTGACTGCTTAGCATACAATATATGACAACAATCACGCTTAGGTTACTAAGTTGGAACATCAGAGATCTGAACAAGACACACAAGGCAAGATAGGTCTTTGCATACCTGTCCAGACGAAACATGGCAGTGGCATTTCTTCAAGAGACTCACCTTGTCAAGCCCACCGAAAAGTTATTGAACAATAGGTGGCCTGCTCAAGCGTTCTTGCCCTCCTATTCAATGTACTCTAGAGTGCAAGAGATACTGATTTGCAAAGGTATTAGGGTTTATCACCACACTGTGGTAGGAGACACTAACAGAGATACATTATTGTGCAGAGTATGTTGGAAGGTATACATTTAACCCTTATAAATGTTTATGACTGTAACGCTGATGACACTCAGTTTTTTCATGAACTGTCTGGAAATGTTTTGAAGTTATCACTGAAATCAATTTTTTTGGGGTTGGGACTTTACGTGGTGCTTAATTCTAAATTAGACATATCACATAAACAAGCAACTATATGATAGCTGCTCATACAGCGTTGAAGAGTATTATTGCTTAAAAATTCTTGATAGATATATAGAGGGTACAATATGTGACAGTCAATCAATCAATCAATCAATGACATTTATAGAGCGCACTACATACCCGTAGGGTCTCAAGGCGCTGGGGGTCGGGGGTGCCGCTACTGCTCGAACAGCCAGGTCTTCAGCTTCTTCCTGAAGGAGAGGTGGTCTTGGGTCAGGCGCAGGTCGGTCGGGAGGGAGTTCCAGGTCTTGGCGGCCAGGTAGGAGAAGGACCTTCCTCCTGTAGTCGCTCTTCGGATGCGGGGGACGGCGGCGAGGGCGTGGTTGGCTGATCAGAGGTGGCGTTTGGGAGCGTAGAAGTTGATTCGGCTGTTGAGGTAGCTCGGGCCTTGGTCGTGTAGGGCTTTGTGTGCGTGGGTGAGGAGGCGGAAGGTGATTCTTTTGTTGACGGGGAGCCAGTGAAGGTCTCTCAGATGTCCGGAGATGTGGCTGGTTCGTGGGATGTCGAGGATGAGTCTGGCTGAGGCGTTCTGGATCCGCTGGAGTCTCTTCTGGAGCTTGGCGGTGGTACCGGCGTAGAGGGCGTTGCCGTAGTCCAGTCGGCTAGTGACGAGCGCCTGGGTGACGGTCTTCCTGGTCTCGGTGGGGATCCACCAGAAGATCTTCCGTAGCATGCGTAGGATGTTGAAGCATGCTGAGGAGACGTTGTTGACTTGCCTGGTCATGGAGAGGGAGGAGCCCAGGATGAAGCCCAGGTTGCGTGCATGGTCTGTCGGTTTGGGTGCGGTGCCCAGGGCGGGAGGCCACCAGGAGTCGTCCCAGGCGGAGGGTGAAGAGCCCAGGATGAGGACCTCCGTCTTGTCTGAGTTCAGTTTCAGGCGGCTGGTCGTCATCCACTCGGCTACCTCTTTCATCCCTTCGTGCAGGTTGGCTCTGGCGGCGGCGGGGTCGTTGGTCAGGGAGAGGATCAGCTGGGTGTCGTCGGCGTAGGAGATTATGCTGAGGTTGTGTTGGCGTGCGATGGCCGCGAGGGGGCTCATGTAGACGTTGAAGAGGGTGGGGCTCAGTGAGGATCCTTGAGGGATGCCGCAGATGATTTCGGTGGCCTCTGACTTGTACGGTGGTAGGCGGACTCTCTGTGTTCTTCCGTCGAGGAAGGAGATGATCCATTCCAGCACCTTGTCCTGGATTCCGACGTTGCTGAGGCGCTGTACTAGGGTGCGGGGGCAGACAGTGTTGAATGCCGCGGAGAGGTCTAGGAGTCAGAGGAGGCGCAACCGCCCTTAATATGTAGTAGCCACTGGATTGCTGTTTGTCCACTGGTGACGGTATTACATGGGTTGGGAAGATTGCTCATTTGGCCAGGAAATTGTCTGACCAAGCCCTAATTGAGCTGCATGATGTCGATCCAGATACAAGATCCTTTCTACAATATTAGAGGTTCCAGCTTAAGGCACTTAGAGACAATGCATTCCAGTCTGAGCTTAAACACACGCTGTTATAATCATTCACAACAAATACAGGGTGTGTTGATATACTGGCCACAGTGTGGGATGCTTTCAAGGTGACTGTCTGTGGTCTCTCCATCTGAAAACAAAGCGGTGTTTGAAGATCCTTTAGGATGCATATGGAAAGACAAGAGCAGGAGGTGAAAGACCTCATCAAACTATGGCAAGCAAAGTTAGACGAGACTCTCGTTGCACAGATGAGAACGTGTCTGAGTAAGATGAACTACCAATGAGAGAACTTATCTTCCATGGTAAATATGCAGAAACCTGCAGAAATGGGGAGTGGGAGCGGCCAGGAAAATGCTTGACCATGCTTCCTAAGGGACCATGTACAGATAGTGATGGTAATGCATATATGGAAGGGGAGGCACACATCTCGTGGAGGCTGAGGAGATCTAGGAAGAATTCTGCGCCTATTATAATGACCTCTATGGGCATATGTTGCAAGCTACATCAGAGCAGATTGCTTGCTATATGCATGTTTGGTGAGGCACTAGCTTGGCTGAGCAAGGCACAACAGAAAAATTTAAGATATCCATTTTCTTTTGAGGAAATTATTGCAGTCATCGAATGTCTTCCTTGTGGCAAAGCTTCCGGTATTGAAAGTATTCAAGTGGAATTCTACAAAGAGTATAGAGAGGTGCTAGTGTCCCATCTGTTAGAACTGTTTGAGAAAGTGTGTTTCTGGAAGATGCTCCCACCCTCTTTATGAGAGGTCCTAATAATATATCTCCTTAAGCCTGTCAAATCTTCATAACAGTTAGATTCATACCGCCCTTTATCATTGATAAATTGCAGTGCTAAAATATTGTCAAAACTCATGGCAAATAGATTATTACCACTGCTCCTGGCTGTGACATGGGGGATCATTCTGGCTTTGTGATCAGGACATTTCACTGTATATACTTTACATACACTCTTTGCCCTCCTGTACCAAATCAACCCAGCTGTGGAGGCAGTGGCAGTATTCTGAGGCATTCGACTCAGTTGAGTGGCTGCAATTTTTTAGCATCCTGTAAACAATGGGTTTTTGTTTGAAATAGCTCTTTCTGCAAGGCCACCGCAAAAACATGTTGCATTCCTTACTCTTCTTTATGTTGAATTCATTTTTGTTGGCTCAGGACTTTGTGCACTTTAACACTGCTAAACAGTGCTAAATTTCTTGTGCTCTCGCCTAAAACAGGGTAGATGGCTTATACTCAACTGACATATTTAATTTACTTTTAAGACCCTAGTAATGTGCACTACTTGTGCCCAGGGCCTGCAAATTAAATGCTAATAGTGGGTCTGCAGCACTGATTGTGCCACCCACTAAAATAGCCCCGTAAATATGTCTCAGGCCTGCCATTGCAGAGCCAGTGTGTGCAGTTTTAAACTACTATGTCTACTTGACAAGATAAACAACTTGCAAAGCACAAACCTCATTTTTTAGTACATAAAAGTCACCCCAATGGTAGATCCAGGGCAACCCAGAGGGCAGGATGCAATGTATTTAAAAAGTTTCATATGTTTGTTAAAGTTTTACATGTTCTGGGAGTGAAAACCTCTTCCCTTTGTAGTTCACTACTGCAAGGCCTGTGTCTCCAGTAGGATAACATTGGGATTACCTTATTATACCTTCAAGTATAATTTCCAATGGAATATATAAGTGGTTCATGTTTGATGTCGCTGGACTCATACTTTAAAATCTCAACTTATGCTGAAGTTGAATTTTAAATTACAGTTTTGAAAATTACACTTTTAGAAAGAGGGCACCTTCTTACCTTAGCCATTTGGTACATGCTGCCTGTCTCTGATTACGTGTCTGGAGTTGGTGACCGCTTTGTTCATTCCCCCTAGAACGCTACACGCAATGGGAGCCTAGGTGTGACTTGATATGCCATCCTGACAGGATGGGAGGGAGGCGTTTGGCCTAGCCTCACTAACACCTGAATAGGCTTTATCCTGTTCCCACACAAAGGGCTGCATAACCCCCTGTAGTGAGTCTGGAGCCAGGGTAGGAAGGACAGCACCTCTGTGCACTTCAAATGCCTGTCTTTGAAGCCTACCCCACTTCAAGGCCCAACTGAGTCTAAGAATTGAACTTCAGACACCACCACTCCAGTTCGCTTCTGGACCTGTGGATACTTTGCAGGGAAGAAGGACTGCTGTGCTGCTGAAAGACAGTGACTTCTGAACTGCTACTTTGAAGGAGCTGCTGTCTTGCTGTGCTGACCTGCTGCCTGCAGCCCTCTTGCCTGGGAAGAAGAACTGGACTTATTTTGTTCATTAAATGAAGCTCTATTTTTCGAACCTGGTGTAGGAACGTTTTGTCTGGTGTTCTCACTGTTTTGCTGTTGGAACTGTTGTACACATTCTTTACACATTGCCTCTAAAGTTAGGCCTGACTGCTCTGTGCCAAGCTACCAGGGAGTGAGTAAGGGTTAATTTAGGGAGTGTTTGTAACTTATGCTGACTAGGATTGTTGCTACTGCTTGAAAAGGGCTTAAACCCCAGTCATCCAGGAACTCAATTTCTAACAGTTTTCCATTCTCTTTTGCTTGGGGGATTCATCTGCTATATGCAAGCCATATTGTTTGTGTAAAAGTTAACAAGCGATTATCCTCTTCATTTCAGATCCAAAGAGATACTAGTGGGAAATCTATTAAAGTCCCTTTTACCTCAAATACAGCCAGGTTTGAGTATTAGTTCCCATTTGTGTTGAGCTAGGGACCAATTAAATATCTAGCTATTTGGATACATCATGACATAGATGTTATTATTAGGGTGAACTATGGTAGGACAGTCTCCAGGCTAGAAGCCAGAATAGAATGATGCGTTATTGTTCTTCGATTTATGGCAGGCTATTTCACAATATGTAAGATGGTAATCCTCTGTTAGGTTCTTTATTATTTCACAAATATACCTATCCAACTCACAAAATCATTACTTTATACACTGCAATCTCTTCTAATGAGGCTAAGATGGGTGGGCAAACAAACCTGTATCAGGTGGGAAGTGCTGACCTTGCCATTTAGTAAAGTGTCCGGTGTTCACCATGCCACTGGATTCAGGCTACCCGGGCTGATGAGGGGTGATACCCCAAAAATGGTCCTAAGATGCCTGTTTCTGGTCCAGGGAGGACCTGGACGGGCAGTTTGGGCTAGACTGTTCCTATGAGGAGCAGGGCCAAGACTGATTTGCATATGTCTCGGTCAAACTAAAATGGCGTGGGAGCAACAAATTATGGATTTAGGCCCAGATCTCTGACTGGGGGTGAGTGTTTGACATTGTTCATCATTCCGTCCATCTACTGTTCTTTTTGCACTTGCCATTTAGTCAAGGCGGCTTCACTGTACCAGACATGGACCTGTACGATTTTGTGTGCCCAGGTATAATTTATTATTGGTATCTTGTATATTTACCTATTATTGATCTCATGAAATTTGCAAGTGCTATTCAAGCTATGAATTATTTATTGAATGACATAAAAAAATCTTAGACTAGTGTCATGATGTAAAGGTAATTTCACTTTAAGTGTCACTTTATCAGCCACAACTAGACATTCAACAATTGGAAATTAATTTTCTGCTTAAAGAGAAACAGCGTATCAAATACTTTGGGGGAAGGTTGCCAGAACTAAATCACTGCAATAAGAGTTGCAGCTAGTAAAATATGATTGCAGTTCCAATAAACAGATGGAAAAAATATATTTAAGAGGGCATAGCATCTGTTTTTATGTACCTGCACGACCTTAAGTGCATTCATTTAACCCAATGTTTCTAGAGGTTTCTTTAGGAACGCCACACTGCTAAGCCTGGACAGAGAGAAGCAATCTGTGCTCAATGTTTCTGAGGTGCGTCTGAAAATTGTCCTCTACTGCAGGAAAAATCGCTTCAAATGAGTGCACTTTTGGTAATAAAAGTGCAATAAACCGGCCACTGCTGAGCCATCACAGCTGTACACGATAAGGCACCAGGTTGAACCTAGTAGTATTTGTCCCCTCAAAACGTAGGAGTGAACAATATTGCGACTCAGATAATAATAAGAGTCTGAAAGCCATGTATAAAAAAATCTATATTTCACTTATGAAAAAAACAAGTGACATTTTAGTCACCTGTCATAAAGAAATGACATAGCTGCTCACCTGTAATAAGTTATTACTGTTAAGTTCTGACATCACAATGCCTGAGCCAGCAGCCAAGGCGAAAGGCTGGACAGGAAACATAATTACATCTGTTATTTATAGGAGAAAACTGGAACTGGCTTTTTCTTTTTTTGTACCTCTTTCTGAAAAGAAAAATTGATCAGCAGAAAGGAGATATTCATGGCAACATGTTCTTTTATTCACTCTAAAGGTCAGTGCAGCAAAGTTATAATCTTTGCATCTTTTTACAGAATTGTAGACATCGCATTTTTATCTTCACCTACATTAAACTGATTCTAGTATCTTTTTGCAAAAGTGACATGACTTTTTGATGTGCTTGAGTCTGCTGTACAGAGTCTTTTTGTACTCTTCTTGTCTGCAGTGAACATGAGATAGCAAGACACTAAGGGGCCCATTAGGATGGCGGGCGGATTGCCCCCGCCTGGCCAGCGGTGGTCACCGCCAGCCTGGCGGGGGCAATCCGCCCGCCATCCGCTCCGGAATGACCCCCGCCATATAAGTATGGCTGGGGGGTCCACGGCGGATGTAAAGACCGCCTGCCGCATTGGAAAAGAGTTTATATGGTGGCGGTGTCTATTAGACACCGCCAGCCATATTAGGATGGGCCTTTGAAGATGCTTTTCCGCGGCGGCAATGCTGCCACAGGAAAGCATGCGGTCTTTGTTATGGGGGCCCCCTGCGGGCCCCCATGGTGAATGCGAGGTGGGGGGTGCACAAGGGTGGTACCTGTGGTACCAATCTGCATTTGCATACACAATGCGGCAGACACCGCGCGGTGCCTGCCGCTTTGTGTATGCAAAAGCATCACAAGCATTTTTAGCATTGTGGCGGGCGGTGCTGAGAGCACCGCCCACCACAATGTTAAACATGCATGATGCACCCCCCACGGGACCCCCGCCCTTATGGCAGGCGGTCCCTCCCCCGATGGGATGGCGGGTGGACTAAGTCCGCCCGCCATCCTAATGACCCCCTAAGTATTTAAGTGTGTTGTGGGAACAGTGATGGTGGGACCATGTCTTATAAGGTTTGAAATACCCTCTGCCATACAATAAAAGTCTATTGCAAGTTCCATGACCTTATAAAGGGCTCGGCCTTCAGGCTTTTTGCTAAGCATGGGCGGAATTTTAAATTCTGCTGGCGGAATTGGAGCAATTTGGTAACTCCACGTTACTCTTGAGATGTGGAATTAATGATAGTTTCTGCTGTGCCACCTACGGAATTAACCTGAAGTGGTTGGTTTCTAAACAGGGGTGGAAAAAGGACCAGTCCCTCTATGTTTAAACATAGAGAGACCGCTCCCAGCGACTGTGTTTAGAAACCACTGCACAGCAGTGAATACCGCTCGGCGCCCTTACACACTCTACAGTAATCACTGCCGAAAGTGTAAGGGTGCCAAGAGGTATGCACTGCAGTACATTTGATGTTTGACTGCACTATTACGTAGTGCAAATTGCTTCTTCACAACCATTTTTGGACACAAGAGTGCATTTGAAATAGCACCAAACGCCCACTCTGCCCTGTCACGGTATTCTGCATAATCTCAAGGAATGTTAATGCAATTCCGCTGAACGCATAATCAAATTCACCAATTCCGAAACCCCCCACATTTTTTCCTCTATATGGTTATGGAACTCCTCGGTGACATCCAATGCCCTTATAACCTGCAGCAGGGGATACTTTATCTTATACCTCCTAGTGGGTGCAATTGCTAAAGTAAGTGTGAAAACTGTTTGTGCACGATTTTAATGTTTGCACCTGGGTCTGCATGACTTTGCTAATGGATTACACTTGGCTGGAACCCTTTCACCTGAAGTTTCGTGTTGGACAGCGCTGGGGAACAAGCTCAGAGCTGATGACGTGAGAAACCACTGCACATTTATTCTCAATCCAACACCTGACTACAGCTCAGCTATTAAAGAAATTACATCACAGTCGCCTCGCTCACATTATGTATAGCTGGGATTACAAATGGCAACGAAAAACCAACAAACTGTAAGTGAAAAGAAACACACAAAGTGAAAAAGCTGGAATATTTGGCCGTTGAAATAATTATTATCCCAGAGAGTGCCTTGCCTCCCTTTACATTCCTCTGTGGTATCAGCTCTGTTTGTTTTATTTTCCTCTGAAAATATTGACCTGCTTGAATCAGCTCACACTGTGTCTGTCGAAAATGCATTAATCCTTGTTCTCCGCAGTCCTTTGTAGCTCTGGGAACAGAATGAAAGTCATCTGGTGAGAGGTCGCACCCAAACACACACATTATCAGATCCTAAGTACAGGCTCACTGAAACATAATATTTAATAATTTCTCCCAAGCTAACATGATTCTTGGCAGATTTTGGTCCCTCTCAGAGCCTTATTTTGAAATTAATTTTAAAATAAAATGCAGACGTGCTTAAGATGCTCTGTAAAATTTAGAACAGGAAAGCCCTAAGTATGCGTTCAGAGAAATTATTACTAGAACCAAATATGCCTGTATTGTATTAGAACCATATTGAATCTAGATTGTAGGTAGACACATGTCATTTTGATTTGGCATTTAAATAGAAGAGTGTCAATGAAGCCACTTTCCTGAACTCCAGGTGGATGAGATGGGGCGACGCTGTGAACTGTGTGTGAGAGAGAGAGAGAGAGAGAGAGAAAGAGAGAGAAAGAGAGAGAGAGAGAGCTTAGCTCCAGTAACAGGATCATTTACATGCTATTGAATGCGCTTGCCAGCTTTTGGGTCTGATGAGCAGCGCTGTGCGTTTTGTCTCTACCTTGTGGTAATGAAGAATTTCTTCTGTCCTTCTTGTTTCCGGTGTCGGAAGAAGCAGAAGTATGAAGAAGGAGAGCAGCGGTTTCGCAGATCAGGTGAGCGAGTCTGGTGAGCTCGTGAGGCGTTTTGAGAGCAAACTAGGAGGTACCGCAGGAGAATCTGAAGAACAAGTGAGTCCACACAAAGGCAAGGCAAAACGATGCCTCCTGCTTGGGTGAGGTTTTTATAGCCACGCGGCCTAAGCTGGTCGCTGGAACATGTGCGGCCTTGAGACTCTGCGCATGCTCATGAAATAGGACGCCACGTGCCCGAGGGCACTAGCTCACATGGAAAGCAGGCCCACCATTGCTATCAGGGATTTGTACTCTTTTCTAGATGCCAGCAGAGATTTATGAAGCATTCCATATGAGTATGTGTTGGTTTATCACTGCCACCAGGGATTTTACAGTTGTATGACGCAACAACACAGGGAAATACCTTGCATGCCTCAACCTACACATTTTTTACCCCACATTTTTTTAAGACGCTTATGCTTTTACAACGTATGCCATTGCCACTTATTCTTTATGGGCCCGATTCACAGAACTAACTTAAGACAAAATCCTAAACTTACTACTTATGGTATTCACAGAAGTTAGGATTTGGTCTTAAGTTTGTCTTAAAACAAACTTAAGACAGACTTAAGACAGACGTAAGACAAACATAAGACAGACTTGTCTTAAGTCTGTCTTAAGTCTGTCTTAAGACAAAGTTAAGACAAAATCCTAACTTCTGTGAATACCATAAGTAGTAAGTTTAGGATTTTGTCTAAGTTAGTTCTGTGAATCGGGCCCTATATATATATATATATATAAAACAATTTATTTGTGGGGGGAGACCCCTACACCCCCAACTTACCTTAAATGCATGGTAAATGCATGCGTTGTAAAAACATAATTGTGGTAAACACATGCGTGCTAAAAAATATGTGGTAAAGGCACAAAGTGGTGAAAACCTCATTGTAAAGGCTGTTTCCTGATTATATGGATGTAAAACGGCCTACCTCTGCCACCAGGTTTTTGATAATGCATGGAGGCCTACCACTGCATCAGCGATTTGCCATTATATATGTTACATTGGAGAGCAAAAAACATACTATGGGTCACATAACCCTGGGAGGATGCCCCTGGACTTCCTGAATCTAGGGGTCATATTTTGAGCCTAAGGATTGTGTGTGGGAGTCATTTGGGTAAGCCATGGCTGAGACCATGCCCTAGGGCACCTTTTACCTATCTCAACAAAATGCAGTATATCCATCTTGAAAACATTAATTTCTTAGTCAGCCCTTACAGAACCTAAACCTTTAAGGTGAAACTTACAAACTGATTCCTGCATCATTTGCGGAACCCAAAGGGTGAAATTGCTGTACCAGCTTTTAATGGACTTTTACATTACGAATACACATATCAACTGGGTCACCTCTCTAATTTTGGGATACATTGGAGTTTTCCACCTAACCATGGATTTTGCCCCACAACCCAACAATTACATTTTCAAATTTAACTAAATCAAAATGTTGTTTATACCCCCAAGGGATCAAAATCTACTAATTACACAACATCACTTGGTGAGACACAAAACAGAAATGTCTTTCATTCCATGCAAATTCATCCATAATAGTTCAATAGAACACGCAAAAATACTTCTTCAAGGATGAGTTGTAACCAATCAGTCAATCAAATAATATATAATGAGCGCTACAGCATGCAGAAACTTGTGTAGCCGTATCAGCACTTTACTTCTTGGGTCTCTTTAGTGAGAATACACTGATGCTGACTGATAGCAGCCCTGATTAAGCTCTGTATTGAAGAGTGAAACTGGTTGGCCATAATGCTCCTCATAACTTCTTATTCACAATTTCCTGCTGTTTGCAAGCATGCATGCGCACACGCACACACGCACACACACACACGCACACCCACACACACACACACACGCACACACACACGCACACACACACACACACACACATATGTCCCATATATATCAGGACCAGCCATTGACCCTAATGGAGGGTGTATTATCCAGTCTAACTCCACAAACTCCTTGATACTGGTGTTAATTATACAGTGTACCAAAGCAAATATACCTACACTTGCTTGAAAGTACCTAAACTCTTATGGCGACCAGTTCATTTTACACGATGGTCTCGCAGAGATGACAGTTTTTATTTCTTCAGGGTTTACGAACTCTGTGAAGACTGGACCAGTCCCCATCCTGTGGGTTAAAAACATCCAAAACACACACATGCACACAAGGATTGTAGCAACTTTCTTTAGAAGGAAGCCATTTTCCAGACTTCCCCAATAGCACTGGGAAACCTCACCTGAGAAAAGGACACCAGTTAATACAACACATTTGACTTTAACACTGTCATGAACCTGAGCAAGAAGAGTATTCAATGTATTGAAATATGGAGCATGCATTTTACTTCTTTGCATGGACAGAAGGCATTTTGCAGACCTGCCAAATCACACGGTGGCACTGTGTGTCATACAATATCGTCTCCCTTCACATGGTCACCCTGTGAGGAGTCGATATCACACAGGGGCAGGAACAACAGCTTGTTTTGTATGTTTTAGAGGGTTTGAAAAGCCGACGTCCATTATGAGGTGAAACACACCAGGACATCCGCACCAGCTTCACCATGCTTGATTTTAGGCGGAGGGGGGTGTGCTGGAGTAGGGTGCAGAAGTGCCTCCCAGGTAGTTCTGGGCACAAAGCCCCACCCCCTCCAAGGCCACACCTCCTCCTCATGCAGTGAATTTGTTCTTAAGGTTGGTCGGACTAATTTTGTTCCTTTGTCTCCTCTTCCTAGAAACGTGTATTTTTGCACAGTGGGTATTTTGTGTAAAGAACAGTGACGGTGCCTTCAATTTTCAGTGGAATATGTTATTTTGGGCTCTTTTTTTAGCATGCTTTAATTGAACATGTGGAACCAGTGATACCAATCCTGGCCTACATCTCCACTCCAATTACTGGCCAATCCAAGCTACTAGCACATTTGCCTGCATGCATCATTAGAGGTAAACGTAGTGTAGGAAAACGTGAGCCTGTGAAATTTTTACATATTGGTATCATGCATGCCTCTAGTGGGATGAAAAGGCTAGACCTGATGTACTAGCATTAGAATGGTCTACTCAGGATCCAAAAATAGCTTATTGACATATTGCAAAGAAGTGAAAATTAGGTGGCCATAGTATATCTTGCCCTTTGTCAACATTGAATGAAATAATAAATATAATGAACTTAAACAAACTTAAAATACTTACATAACCTTAAAATTAATAAATAATTAATGTAAGTAAAAAAAACATACAAATTGATTTGTTAATACATATATATATATAAACGTAATATTAATAAAAAAAATTACAATATTTTTACCGTAGGATAGCGGAAAGGGTAAAATTTACTATTACCACTCGAGTGAGTGCAACAGTAGAGAAAGCGTTGGATAGCGTAGGGGTTAAAATTACTATTCCCACTCCAGAGTGTACAACAGTAGGGAAAGCGTTGGATAGCGTAGGGGTAAAAATTACTATTCCAACTCCAGAGAGTGCAACAGTAGGGAAAGTGCTGGATAGTGTAGGGGTAAAAATTAATATTCCCACTCCAGAGAGTGCAACAGTAGGGAAATTATTGGATAGCGTATGGATAAAAATTACTATTCCCACTCCAGAGAGTGCAACAGTAGGAAAAGCGCTGGATAGCGTAGGGGTAAAAATTACTATTCCCACTCCAGTGAGTGCAACAGTAGGGTAAGTAAATACTTCATATATAAATAAAAATAAAATAAATAATAATACCAATGACAAATTAATTACAATATTTAACACTTTTATATAATATAATAATTAATCAATTAAAAATGTAAATAAAAATTAATTAATAAAAATAATTACCTACTAATACAAATTATTTACAAATTAACAATAAATTCATTAACAATTAGAAAATAATTAAAAATGTGATAAAATAATAAAAATAATTTAAAAATAGAATTACTTACAATTAAATTACTCCCCACTCGATTCCCCTATAAACCCACAACCCACTACATAAACTAAATTAATAAAATTAACATAATTATCAATTGATACATTAATTAAAATGAATTACCCCGTATATTTTAATTAATGACCAATTAATAACTAATTAACTATTATTTCACAATAAATACAATAAAATAAATTAACATATTTAATTATTCATAATTAAATAACTTCCGACCCTATTGCCCTATAAACCCACAACACGCTACTGAAAATAAATTACTAAAATTAACATATTTATCAATTAATCTATTAACTTTATTAATTATCAATTATATTTTAATTAATTACCAATTAATAAATAATTAATTCATTATAAATACCAATAAATAAATTAACATATTTAATTAATTATAATTAAATTACTTCCCACCCTATTCCCCTATAAACCCACAACCCGCTACAAAAAACCAATTACTAAAATTAACATAATTATCAATTAATCAATGAATTAAAAATAATTACCAATTATATTTTAATTAATTACCAATTAATAATTAATTAACAATAATTCAAAATAAATACCAATAAATAAACATATTTACTTAATTATATTTAAATTACTTCCCACCCTATTCCCCTATAAACCCACAACCCGCTACAGAATTACACTACGCAAAAATTAAATACCATAAAAATAATTAATTAATATAAATAGTAAAATAAATATACACTTTTCAAACATATACTAACATAAAAAACACTTTAAAAATTGGTATTAACTTACTTACCTCAAATTCGATATTTTTGTAGTCTATATTCTGTCCATTCTTTATTTTTGTAGTCTGTATTCTGTCCATTCTATATTTTTGTAGTCTATATTCTGTCCATTCGATATTATGTACATTCTATATTTTTTAATTCGATATTAATGCTATCCTATTCGATATTTTTGTAGTCTATATTCTGTCCATTCTATATTTTTTAATCGATATTAATGCAAATCGATAATAAAATCTCGATATTTTGACTGTATACCGCAAATTGCATGTAGCACAGTGCAAACATGCGTAGCATAGTACAGCGGTCATTTTTTGCTTTCTCGTGGTCCTCAATGTCAAGTTGGCAACCGCAAGCAAAATGACATGCTGACGAGACCTTTTCCTCGTTCGCGATCAGCAACATCAAGTTGCCGATCGCGAGCGTGGAAAATAAACCTCCCGGTGGGCTTCTCAACGTGGGGAGGTCATGTTTCCCATTGCGAGTGGTCGCGTATAATCGTGACCACTCGTGATGAGAAACTACCAGTCCGCGTTGAGAAAGCTGCTGCTCGAGTAAAAATCTACTCGAGCAGGAGTAAAAGACATCTCGCACTGTGCAAGATGTCATTTTCAATGATTACACAGTGCGGACAAGCATCCAGCACTTTGCAATCATCGCGAACAGTGTACTACGCAGGTCGCGTAGTGCTATGCTTAGCTCACGTGGTACGAAGTGCACTTTGCGTAGCTTCGCGTAGCGCTACTACACGAACTACACCCAGGGTTAGTTTTAACGTTAGCACAAAAAGGAGGCCTAAAACCACTCCTTAAGTCAAATTCAAAACTCTTTGGAAAACTTCAGAAAACTCCTGTAAATAAAATTTCAGTCTGAAGTTCTACTGAATACATGTTATGAAAAGAGTGATGAATGAAGACTATTACAAAAGGGCCTGTACTTCACATTTGATTATACTCTACCCTGGCTTGAGTTGTGATTTTAACACTTACAACTTTTCCTTGCTAACTAATTGGTTGCAAGATGGCATATGTGCCACCCTAAAAAAACCTAAATAAATAAATAAAACATTTGGTTTAAATACTTCGATTTGTATAGGACAGCTATTCACCAGTGAGGGTCTCTAGGCGCTGTCCATAGGCACAGGGAGATTAAGTGATTTGCCCAGAATCACAGGATATTGAGCCAACGCCGAGACTCGAACTTGGATCCCTAGCTCTTAAACCAGCCGCCCTGTTACATCACACCCTAATTAAACATTTAATTAACTAAATTGTTTTGCAACCAATTATTCCTACGTTTTGCACATGGTTCAACTGTTAGGAGAAAATGTTATAGTTGTAAAGTAAACAACGAAACAGGGATGAAATAGTATTTGGGTGTAGCATATTCTGTTAACTTAAATTGTGTAGCTATGTAATCCAGTTGAATAGCTTTTAGAAATAATGTCCCACATGTCTATTGTGGTCCAGGCTGTGGGTTTTAGTGTCTTCCATCATTGAGATGAGATACAAAAGAGAAGAAGATAAACCACTAGCCCATATATCTCTGAAGGCATATATTTTGTAAAAGGAAAATTGACTTTAGTTTACTGACAATTTCTCAAACAATGAATGCAGAGATCTGGCTCCACAACATTTTCTTCCTTGTCATCAAGTCAGTGTCTATGATCTGAGTGAAGGGTAATTATCTCACCAACTAAGCAAGACTTCAAGTAAGCATTGGCAAAGAAAATAGCAATTATTGGCTTTGACAATGCTTTAGTAGCCATGTTGTACATAAGCACGGCTCCTGGGCAGCCTGGATGTATTATGACCCAGTCAGTGGTGTTAGTATCATAATGTTTTTTAATGGTGAGTGGAGTAGCCAACACAGACAATGTAGGGATAGGTCAGGGCAACACGGACAAAGGAAGGAGAGAGGGTGAGTGCAGGGAGGGCTTGCCAACACGGACAGCAAATGGAGGAAGGGAGGATGGGGATAAGCCAATACTAAGAGCGAACGGAGGTAGAGAGGGTGGGGATAAGTCAACATGGACAACAAACAGAGAGAGGGAGGTTACGGGCAAACTAACAGGGGCAATGAATTGAGGGAGAGGGTGGATAAGCTGGCTCCAACAACAAACAGAGGGATGGAGGGTAGTGACAAGCCAATATCGACCATGTATGGAAAGAGGGTGGGGGAAAGCTAACACAGACAAAAGAAGGAGGGAGGGCAGGGGAATGCAGACAGACTAAAGCAAACCACAGACAGTGGAGAAGTACATGAGGGAGCCTGCTAAAAAGTAGGCCTGGGTTGTAAACTCCACTCTGTTGGCGAAGTTTGCAGAGTCTTCTGCACTCCATGCTCTGCAGAGCTTGTAGAGTGCAAACACTCCACTCAGTATACTGCAGCAAAGCTTTTTCCCCTCTCGCGAATGGTAAGTTGGCGAGCTCGAGCTGTCACTCGGGTAGACTTTCTACCCGAGCAGCAGGAAAATCAGCACCAATGGAAGTTTGCACTGCACTCCGCCACTTGCAGAACTCCGCAGAGTTTTTTCATCACTTCGTGGAGTTCCAAACTACGCCCAGGCCTGCAAAAAAAGAAGCCCTATGGTAGAGTGCTAAAATAAAAATAAAAAAGTTTGCATGTAAAAAAATGAACAGTGGAAAGGCACAAGTAATGCCTTCATGCTCCAGATGAGGCATAAACATACAAAGAGGAAGAAAGCCTTTGGCAGCTGACCAAAGCGAAGAAAGAAAAGACAAGTGACAATGAAGCCAACCAATGATAAGCAGTGAGAAGTCTCTAAGCCCACTGATTGAAAACAGAACTTTTAGAAGACAGTGCATGGTCTTTTTAGGCAAGACCTAAAAACAGGTAATTGGATTCGGCAAATCTTCATGGAAAAATTTGAACCAGTAATTAATGGCACCTACAGTTGTGTAGTGAACATGAATATGACATAAATATGAAAGGATCCACATATAAAACACTAATGTAAGACATCCTTTTTAAAGGGTTTATCTAAATTGAAAATATTGCACAATCCAATTAATGGAGGATATACCTCGAACTCTTTTTAAGCCCTCAATATGTATGCTAATGGAAAAAGAGGGTGGAAAAAATCTGGGCCATTTCAAGGAGGCCTTGACGGTCCCTTAGAAATGAAGAATTATTGGGAAATAAGTAATTCCGGATCTGCTATTCCCAGTAATTCCTCATTCTCCCCTGGATTTTCAGAAAGAGATTCCAGCTATTTTCAGCAGCCAATAGATACCTGTAGAACTAAACAGATATGCGGAAACATCACAGATGCCATAATTGAAATGAGGCGAGTAATTGCTGTTACGCGTGCCATCTGAATTAAGAAGCGATACAAAAGGGGATGATGGACGGAGCGTTGGAGCAAATCAAACTCTCACCCCCAATTAATTGATCTGGATTTAATCCATCACCATTCTTTAGCTCACTCCGCCACCCCAGTTCAGACCTGGCCATATGCAAATCCGTCTGACCCTGTGCCTCATGGGAACAGTCCGGCCCGAACTACCAAGCCATGTCTTCCCTTGACCGGAAACAAGCATCCTGGGACCGGTTTCGGGTTCATAAACCACATCAGCCAGGCCATCTTGAATCCAGTGGCTAAGTGAGCAAGGGACTCACGTCTGAGCATACCCTGCCGACTTGAGGCGAACAAAGCGATACAAAAGGGGATGATGAATGGAGCGTTGGAGCAAATCAAACACTCACCCCCAGTCAACTGATCTGGGTTTAATCCATCACCATTCTTTAGCTCACTCTGCCACCCCAGTTCAGATATGGCCATATGCAAATCAATCTGGCCATGTGCCTCATGGGAACAGTCCAGCCCGAACTGCCAAACCATGTCTTCCCTGGACAGGAAACAAGCATCCTGGGACCGGTTTCGGGTTCATAACCCTCATCCGGTCCAAGGAAGCTTGTTTCCGGATATAAATGAAATGGCACCGGAACACACTTATTATCTCTGCTTGTCCTGGGTCTGCTGAATCACAGAACAACAATAATTCTTCCATTCTGCTCATCTACACTCAAGGTTTGACTACTTAGGAATAGAGTTTGCATCATTTGACATCGGACATTTGGCAACAAAGAAGCCGGGTCCCACGTTCAGACCACTTGGACATCCTTCTCTATGCTAGATGAAAAGAAAGTGCAAGCTACATTCAATTCAGGTTCCATGCTGGCACCCTGCCCAGTCTGCATTAAAACACACTTTATCTCCTCATTCATAAATTAAGTCTATAAATAGTTTATAGACACTCTTTCCTCTATTTCGGTCCTCTGAGCCTGGAACAAGGGCATTGACTCCCCACTAGTAAAATTAGCAAACTCGACCCATGATGTGTTTCAAATTATCATCCAATTGGTATCCTTCTCGTGTTGAGTAGTGCTAGAAAAACTAAGGAGCATATTACCAACAACTAGCGATATTTTTTGCTAAGTAGACTTAGCGGCAATTTTTTTATCGCAGCGCATCGCCGGATATTATCGATGAGATAACGTGCTATTAGCAACATTTATCTCAAAAGCGATAATATTTCCGGCAATAGCGGCAAAATCCGTGAATATCGCTGAGAATACAGTAATTTTCATGCATTATCACTAACAGGGTCTTAGCCATTATATCCACCTCCCATTGGATATAATGGCTAAGAACTGGTCTGAGCAGGTGTTAGTTTTTGGAGATATTCGCGCTTAGTGCGAATATTTCCATCGCTACGCCTGCCTTGTTAATAGGTGATAGCGACGTTAGCGGCTGCTTTCAGTCGCTAACAGGTTGGGTACGCCCACTTTGCATGTCATTAGCAATAAATATCGCTGACATGCAAAGCTGGCCCCAAACCGCTTGCTATCGCCTACAAGCTGTCGCTAACTGCTGTTAGCGACTGCTTGCTAATAAGGCGACAGAATTATCGCAACTTAGCGGCCAAAAACAGCCTGCTAAAGCGGCGATAATCACATATCGCCCGCCTTGGTAATATGCCCCTAGAAACCATTCAGCTCTCAATATATCTTGAAGTGAATGGCATCTAAATAGACTAGCATTTTGACTTCTGCCCAAAAAGAAGCACTGAGTCGGCAATGCTCATGTCCACAGAAGAGATGAATGCCACTATGGATGAAGGCCATTTTATAGCAATTGTTTATTTATGTATTTGCACAGCATTTGATATGTTCAGCCACATATCCTGATAAATGGACTTGAAGAAAGTGCAATAGGTGGCACTGCACTCAAATAGTTAATCTCATTTCAGGATGGAAGGATACAAGCAGTAAAACTAGACAGGGCCGGACTGGGAAACAAAACCGGCGCCGGCAAGGTGCTCGGCTGGCCCCTCCTCCCCACTCGGGGGTTTGGGGGGGTTGGGAGTGCCGTGAGCTCTGCAAAAATGGCCCTGTAACAAAAACGGCCCCCAGGGGCCCAAAACAGGCCACCGGGGGATTGCCCTGTGTCGACTATGGCCAGTCCGGGCCAGAAACTAGACAAGTTTATATCTGAGAGAACTCAGGTGTCTTTGGAATACTACTGAGATCTTCCTTAACTCCCTTAGACCCCTTGAGGTTGCACATCTTCCTTTAATCCAAAATTGCATTTTGGCAAAATTACATGATGCAAATATGTAATTTTATGTTTAGGAAATGTTCTTGAGTCAACATTTGTGCCAAGTATGCATTTAAACAAAGCACCCTGAACTAACACTGCTTGTGTTCTGCTGCTATGGAATGCTGCATTTTGTGGTAAATTTTTAACACAAGTAGCATATAAATATGCAAAATGAGGTAGTAGTGTATTTCAGGAATGTCACGTAACAAACAAACATTACGTGAAATTCCCCAAATTATGTAAGTCAGGCGGGCGTAATTTAAATTTTCCCCATCCCTAACAATATTCATATCATTGTCCAGTTAAACCAGTAATATAAATTCTTCCTTGTTAAGCTTCCTGACTGCCTTCTAGGGGTCAAAATTAGGATGGTCTTTAACTTCTTAAAGCTTAATACCAACAAAACAGAATTGGTGAGTTTTAGTAAGATCAAAGACCATTGGAAGAAAGCATATTGGCTTCTGAGTTTGGGGTCCCCTACACATCCAGAAATGAAAGTGAAATTGCTATGAGTTTAGGGCTCTTTCAGTTTCGTAGCGCAGCCAGACACAAACTAATTTTTGACATTTACTAACCCATGCAAAGCCACATTGTTTGGTTTAGTAAATACAAAATAACACAAGTCAGTACAAAGTGCTGCCTTGCGTTACTTTGCTTTGGGCTGGCATTATATGGGTGGAGAAGGGTGTTCCTATGCATCCATCCATTTATATTGCCTCTAGCCCAGATGTACAGACTTGTAAACCTGGGATTGTACCAAAATGGTGCTCCTATCTGACACAAGCATAACAGGAGAATTTTTTTTTTCTCCTCTTGACTTACTCTTTCCAAGTGTACTGCATTCTGCAGCTGACATGGGAAGAGGAATATGCCTCTGTGGATTATTTGTTTGCAGGAAGGCACCACATTCTATTCGCAGGGAGTTTCATGTATACTGGACTACATGTCCATATAATGTGGGATGTTTGAGAGTCCAAGAGGTTTGGAAGAAAGTGGTGTCTCAGTTGTCTACAATAACCAGATTAGTTCCATTTACTTTTTTACAGGCACACTTCTTAGGGCACATGAGCTACATATTGTGAATGCCTGCTGCCCAAAAGTTTGTTTCACCCCAATATGGTTTCTTCAAGAAAAGCAAAAATCTTGAACATTTTCAGGCCATATTGATGTGTGTTTTTAAGAGAGATTGCTGTACATTTCTGTAACACGGAGCACATTTTGGGGGATTTAGGTGTCAACCAGTCAAAGCATTTTAAACTGTGGGGGCTGTCTAAACATTCCATCGGGCATCAAGCAGACAACATCTAAACGCATGTGTGACTCACAAACTGAGCTTACAGGTTGAAGTACTGATAGGAAAGAAAATTGTCATGGTGTGTGAAATTTGCATAATTTGCTTTTGCAGAATTATGGAACAATTACATTAAATTTTATGAAATGATGTGAAATTCAAAACGATCATTTCGTGAAATGCGTCCTCATGTCAATTATTGGCCCAAGGCCGTATTTAATCGTACGCACCCCTAACAACAACTGCTTCTTTTTTATTGTTCCTGTAAATCTTTACCACAAATGGCACCATTCACTGTAAATGTTTACAGGAAATCATGCGTAATTACGTGAAGTATTGTATTGGCATAATTTCAGGAATTCTGCACCATTTACACCAGGGTAAATTACATTGTGCGCAGGCCAAGTCATATTCACAAGTTATATTAAGTGTGGTTGTTTCATTAACTATTAATAATTCTATGTTTACACGCCGAAAGGTTTTAATTAGGCAAAGCATTACCCTTTATATTAATACATTTCTGAAACAAAGGTAGGATAGAAAGAAAAGTTGTATCCATTGTGTAAACAAAGGCTGCACCAGTATCACACATTGTGACAAATTATTGGTGTTAATACATCTACATACTTTCCTTCTTGATATACCATGTTTGTAAAATGGTTCACACGGGGATATTCCTCTGTAATATTGATCATGATTACAATGAATGCTTTTCCTACCCCCATCAAAAAAGAATTGTTTGTGAATGTAACTGTGACTTATCAGTAAAACACAATGGGCCAGATGTAGGGAGCCTAATTCTGGTCGGTAACGGCCGACATTACCGAATTTCGGCTTTTAAGATGTAGGTGGCCAAATTGTAGGAATCGGTAATGTACCGAATCAGTAACTTAAGGAATCGGTAAATTACCGAATTCTTAGCATACAGATTCGGTAAATTACCGAATCCTTAATGTAGAGAGCACACAAGTGAGTGCTTTTTACATTTAAGGATTTGTTATTTACCACCAACTATTAGTTGGTGGTAAATTCCGAATACCTTTGAAAAATCAATTTTGTGCTTTTTATTCAGTGCCATGTGGCAGACATACATGCCCTTAGGGCATGTATGTCTGCCACATGTGCACCCATGCACTATATAGGGGTGCAACAGGGTGTCAATGTGACACCCTGCCACCCTTGTAGGTCTACCCCCTATTACCGATTCGGTATTTACCGAATCGGTAATTCTCATTCATTCCTATGGGCCTCCAAGCCCATAGGAATGAATGGGGAATACCGATCAGCATTTACCGAAGTTTACCGCTTCGGTAAAATTTACTGAATCATTAGCTACATATCATTTACTGATTCTAAAATACTGAATCGGTAAAATTCTGTATTTTAGAATCGGTAAATGATATTTACCTACATCTGGCCCTATGTATTTTAAAAGTTGCTATGTTTAAGCTACACATAGGAAACGTTTTTCTACTATATGTGACTGTTTTACTAATGTATTGTCTAACTTGACCTAAAGCGTCACAATTGTTTTGATGTTTAAAATGATCTTTCTATTATCCATCTTGCACATTTGATATTCAAATATTTTTCAAATACCAAAATAGGAGTAGGTTTCACTTAAAGTGATTTCATCTGGACGGAAAAGTATGCCACAGTTTATGATTCAATAGATTTATTTGGGG
Organism: Lissotriton vulgaris; assembly: GCF_964263255.1. Taxonomy (NCBI): domain Eukaryota; kingdom Metazoa; phylum Chordata; class Amphibia; order Caudata; family Salamandridae; genus Lissotriton; species Lissotriton vulgaris. The sequence continues at coordinate 335,145,576 of NC_141685.1, forward strand.
GGTTTAATTATGAAGCTAATATTACTTCCATGCCCTCAACCTTTCCACCCTCCTCTATAAGACTGTATGTTGCTGCTGTCTCTACACCTGCAGGAAGTAGAATCAAGCAGTAAATCTATTCAAGTCTTATTTGAACATTATACTTCATTGAAGACCCCCTACAACTCAAGGATCTCTTGGGTAGATGATCTGATCGCGCATCCAAGATCTTGGGAACATGAGTATTCTAGTGTCTGATATAAAAATGTCCAGCAATGAGCTCCAGCTTTCACTGAAGTCTCACTCTGTGCCTACAATATTATGAAAAATATTCTCCATCCTTAATACTAGCCACAATTTATTATATAAATTCAGCCCTGGTTCATCCATCTTCCTTGAAGTTTTGTTTGGTTGTAGGCACATTATAAAAACCAAAGGTGTCATTACAATGGCGGAAGGCCCGTAACCGAAGCCTATCAGTATGCGGGCCCACGCCATTGTACTGCAGTTTTCCGCCTCCCAGATTACAATGGCCGGCGGAAACGTGTCGGTCAGAAACACCGACCACAATGGTTCCGACAGGAGGTCATTTTCCAACTGCCTGTCGCCGCAGCTGCATAGCCTAGCATTGCGGCGGTGCCTGTCAGATATTTGCTGAGACTGTCATTTGTAAAAGTTTTTCTAATTGGGGAAGTCTCATGGAGCTTCTGGCCTAACTGCGTGGTGTAGCTAACAGTGACCTTGTTGCAGGTACCAGTACTTCTTGTAGTTTACCGTGCTAAAATCGTGTTTAACTTGTTTGAAGAATTTAATTACATATTTATTGAAAAGGTCACCCAACCTGATGCATTGTCTATCCAGGTCCTGAAAGATAAACAATAAATACCAGGTTACAAATTGGAATTTCCAAAAAGTGGGATAAAGTGTTAATGTTAAGCCCTTCTTCAGAATTATTGTGCCTAAGACCTTGAATGTTTTGTTAAGGATCCCCAAACTTCTTACACTTTCCTTGTCACCTTTCTCCATCGATGAGAGCTCCCACTTTGACAACAAGTGTTCTATGAAACTCCACAGATGCTTTTCCTTCTTTATGGGCCATTCCCACATACATCTCTGCTGGGCAGCTCTATAATAACTTACTATATCTGGAATTTCAAGAGCAGCCTTCTTTGCGGGGAGAACGCTTTGTTGAAAGCTTATTCTCATCTTTTCCCTCCTCCTCTGAAGTTAATGCAGTGTCACTGGCAGGTCACGCAGTTTAAAACTGTAGCGTAGAGTACCACATTCTAAGAATTAATTATTGTAATTTTCTATGTTCCAACTATGCCCAGCCCATTCCACAGTTTTTTTTCTGATAGGTACATTGGATGGCTAGAAGGAAACATTAGATATTTATATTCCGCCTGCTGAAGAAAGGCCTCATATAATTGAAGCCTCATCCTCTGTTGGTGTGAAAGTTTCAAGAATTAAGTTTTGAGTCATAGTTCAAAGAAGCCTTTCTAACTCTTATACGAGCCCTTCATCTAGCACCTCTAAGCTCCAACAATGAAATGTGTAGAGGAAATCGATTGCCGTTAAACATCATTGCTGCTAGTACAAACTCATTACTGCCTTTTTGCTATACTTCCAGCATCCGGCCAGTCCTAAACACCAGACACATGTACCAGAGGAAGGTGAATGCAGTTGTAGCTTAATCCAGTGTAAAATGAGCAGCAAGATTTATTGAATAACAACTAGGAAGTGACTGTGCCATATAAAACCTGCTTTTGAGAGAGCCAAGTTGACGAGTTTATGTCTCATTTAGAAACCCCCAGAACTATCAGGTCACCAATTAGAAAGTGAAGATTGAGGCAGAGATACTGCAAATCAGATGGTGGTATTCCCATTTCCATCAATGTCCTGTGGAACACCCCTTGTAAGAATCTCAAGGTGGTATTTTCAGGGTGATTTTAAAATGGTCTAATGATGATGAATGGTGGGGTGGTAGTGGGATCATCCAGATCTAACTTGTTCATAGTCAAAACTAAGCAAGAAGACAGTAGGGAATAATAAAAAGCCACACCACATAGCTATACACAATTTTAAAGACACTCTTTAATAACTTTGGTCAAAGTTGCCCACCTCCCTGGTCCACTGCCAACAGACCACACAACTATAGTGCACTCAACAAAGAACAGAGAGGCAACATAAATGGCTCACAATGCACAAATGCAAAACAAGCTAAACAATCTGGACTCTTCACTGTTGTAAGTATGATCCTTTAATGGATACTTGGATCACATATGGCGTAAGATGATGGAATAGTGCAGCCAGAAAGCAGCCAGTGCATTTCACCCTGAATAGGGCTTTTTCAGGGCAGTCGTCGTAATGCTCCAATATAAAGGTGGTTACAAATGTACCCGGATCACTGTATCATACACATCAAAATAGTGTGATATCATTCCACAACTGTAATTAATCACAAGGACAAACGTCTTTTTGTCTCCAACTTTTCTTAAAAGTCCGCAGTTAATCAACAAACAGCGTGGTTTATTCCCGAAATGTGTATTCAGATCCAAGTTCTGGTCTCATGTGCTCACTATGATAGGTGACGCACCTATTGTTAATCTTAGTCCAAAATCATTACTTCATACGGAATCACTGCGCAGCGCTGTGTCTTTGGACCCGCCGTCAGGCTTAAAACAACGGTAACTTGTTCATAGCCTTTCATCTTGCTGTCCCTTGGACTCAGGGAAACTCGGAGATTCGACCAGACCGCAGCACAAATCTAGTCCAAGTTAGGGAATCCACAAAAACCTAATTTTTTTGGGGCTCTCCTTTAATTCAGAATAGGCAATCGTAAGAAATAACATAATACTTTAGGCCTTCCAGACTCAGAGGAATTCCTGACATTCCCCATGTACTGTTGTGCATGCATTGCAGAGTTTAGGATCTTCCAGGATTCCCCGGGTCTACTGATCTCATTCACAGCCTGGTCCAGGTTCCAATTGTTGGCCTTGTATAGAGACATGAGTATTTGCTACTACCACGGTCATATTCATATTCACCACTGGCTCACAATTTTTCAGCCATGGGCCAGTCACTCTGTAGATGAGAACAATTACTTCCGGTGGTCATGGAGAGAGATTGACTTGGTGCTGATGGGGATGAGGCCTGGGTGAAGGTAGTGCTTTTGTCAAAATATAAATAAGATATAAATAAGAGCTGACAAAGCATGTACGAGTGCCATGAAACACTCAAATGTAAATTGCAAATTCCACTACAATGAAGTACACCTCTCCACCACCATTCTTAATTTAGAGTTTCGAGGACGTGGTTAACCCCATCAGAAAGGTGGACGATAATATCAATGCCATCCCGAGCAACCTCCACCGGCCAAATTTTAGAGTTGCCCTCTGGCCCTGTGTACAACTCTCGATATTGACAGGAACAGCTTTCATGGCAGACTGGTTGTACTGGTTGAATATACAACACTACACATGTAGTGTGGCTCACTGGTTAGAGGCGGCAGACCCGAGAGCAGAGGTCGGCCCGGGACCAGGGTTCGATTCCCGGCGCGGCAGGTTTCTGGACCAGGGTCAGCGGACTCGATAATTCTCTCGCCTCGGTGCCCACTCTGATCAGCGATCACACTCGGCAACTCTGGGCATTAGCTTGCCTCATCTTCACTAACGGCCCCACCAGACCGCCGGGGATGCCTGGTCTCACCCTGGAGATACCCATTAAGGGACCATCTCTCAGGGAAGCCAGGAAGGGTTTCGCAGCGGTCGAAGCGCCTTGGGACCCTACGGGTAAGTAGTGCGCTATATAAATGCCAATACATACATACACATCAGGGTTGTACAACTCTGCCTTTTTTCATCATCATCTGGCCCTCTTTCCCTGAGGAAAACGCAGCTCAACGTGAAAACTGTAAACTGTCTAAATCTTCCACCAGTGGTAAAACTTGGGGGGAACAAGGGACATGGAATGGACCAACCTTTAAAGTGGGGAAAAAACAACACTTCTCACCTCTGCTATTAAATCCAGTTGCTGCTGGTGACTAGAGGGAGAAAAAACAGAGTGGTAATATGGCTCTAAACAAGGGCCTTTGCAAAACATTCACTTATTATGTGTCTGGCAAGATGCACTCTAGGACGTTTAAAAAGCATTCCAACTTTCAAGATGCCACAACTTACCGTTTTCATAGGAACCCCATTAAAACTTTAGAAAGTTCAAATTTATGTTTTTTTGAAGTGTGGTTAAGTGTGCACTATTATTTTGCTTCCTGTCATCTGTGACAAATCTGCTAGGGTTGTGCGGAGCTGCTGTGGCAAAATCTCAACATACTTTGTAGTCTCCAAGCTCTGAAACGCTCTCCCTGTTCACCTATGATCAACCACTGATCCCATATAGTTGAAAATGTGGTTCTTCAGCAGCCCATATTCCCCCTTTCTTTCCCTAGGATTTTCCTCCCTCAGCACCAGGATGCCCTTTTCTTGGTAAGCAGAGCACTCTACAAAGCTTCATTCATTCATATATAGTTTTAGCACACCATTACAATATATTTTAAGTTAGGAGCAGCACAATCATTAAAGAAGTGAACAATGATAAAACTAGTATAACGAGGGGAAAGCATTCAGCATCATATCTTTTTCACAACAAAATACAACTCACAACCACTTCTGGTAATTACCTCAAATATTACATTCCAGTTCAAGCGAGTTTTAATATCCTCAGAGTATAACAGTTGATGGATTCTATCCATGCTTAACTGTTGGTGTTAACAAAGTATAACAAGCCATATGAACTGAAACCATAATTCTTATAGAAAACATATTTTTTAAATGAAACATTTTTTAAATTAATAGGTACCGATATAGAGTTTAAAATCTTGACTTCGTAAGTATTAAGGTTAAATCATTCACTACAAAGGAATATTTAATAATATCATAGTCTTGCTGCTCCTGCTCATCGCTCCCCTGCCGACCCTTGTGCCTAGCCCGCAACTGCATATCGTGCCTGCTGTCAGTAGGGGACCAGGCAAGGGGGGGCCAAGGGGGACAGCAACAAGCCCCTAGCGTTTGCCAACTTCCCAAAAGCTCCCCAAGCTTAAAGAAGCTTAAAGAAGCTATAAAGAAGCCTGCCTCTCCCGTGTCTTAGAATCCAAGACCACCCAAGAGCTTGGAAAAGGACAATCAGTCTCGACCCCTGCCCACTGAGTGAGGGGGTGCCGCTCGTATAGAGGTCTCTGTTCGTTACCAGGACTTTGCCAGCGAAGCGCTACAGGAGTAGCCTACTGCCACTAATAACTGTTTACCTGCCCAAGGAGGAAGGAGATTTACCAGCGCGGCCGCAGAGGAGGTGAGAGGCGCGGCCCCGGGACTGCGAGGTACAGCGTAAGCACCATCAGCTGTTTCCTCTTCCCGCGTGGGCCGCGCCCCCTCCCAGTGCCCCGCCCTCTCTGAAAGCATTCATAACCTCTCGCAGCCCCCGCTTCGCGGGTGCCGCTCGTATAGAGGTCTCTGTTCGTTTCCAGGACTTTGCCAGCGAAGCGCTACAGGAGTAGCCTACTGCCACTAATAACTGTTTACCTGCCCAAGGAGGAAGGAGATTTACCAGCGCGGCCGCAGAGGAGGTGAGAGGCGCGGCCCCGGGACTGCGAGGTACAGCGTAAGCACCATCAGCTGTTTCCTCTTCCCGCGTGGGCCGCGCCCCCTCCCAGTGCCCTGCCCTCTCTGAAAGCATTCATAACCTCTCGCGGCCCCCGCTTCGCGGGAGCCGCTCGTATAGAGGTCTCTGTTCGTTTCCAGGACTTTGCCAGCGAAGCGCTACAGGAGTAGCCTACTGCCACTAATAACTGTTTACCTGCCCAAGGAGGAAGGAGATTTACCAGCGCGGCCGCAGAGGAGGTGAGAGGCGCGGCCCCGGGACTGCGAGGTACAGCGTAAGCACCATCAGCTGTTTCCTCTTCCCGCGTGGGCCACGCCCCCTCCCAGTGCCCCGCCCCCTTTCACCAACTAACGTCTTAAGCAAGGTCGCCAACGCGCATCGCGGGACGCGCGCGGGTCGACGCCCGGGCGAAGCCCGGGCCAAGGGCGGGCCCGTTTAAGCCTGGTTAAGTCTGGTCTGGGCCCATCCTTTTAATTCTCCATCCCCGCCCTGTCTATTACTACCTACACCGGGAGCTCACCACCATTACTGCCTCAGTTCTTCAATCCACGGGTGTCTTTCTGCAAACATGACTACCAGGGCTATGAGGAACAAGACGGCTCATGGCGCGGGTGAAGTAATTGGCCCAATCGATCAATTCATTACCAAAGCCAATGATGCTATCAACCAGGGAATTGTCCTGCTTGAAAGACGTGTTTCCCAGGACCTTGCTGCAGCACGAAGGTCTTCTATGGGCCTTTTGGCTTTAGCCAAAACACCTATTCACCAGGAAACTAACGCTCCATTACTACAAGAAATTCGTGCAGAACTTCATACCATCCCAATGAGCGTCGACTTATCAGTCACTCACCTCTCATTAGGCGAAGTCTCGATGAATGACTTGGAGAAAACACCTACCCTGGTGATCAGCCCCACTCAAACTGTGCCGTTAACTTTGACAGAGTCTCAACCCTTGCCCTCACCCTTAGCTGTAACTTCACCCCCAAAACCCGATAAGGTGTCCAAGGAGGGTGCCATTCCTAAACAAGCAAGTGTAAGGGCAATACCTAAGACCAAGCCACACTGCCCACCGAAGCGTACTAGGTCTAAAAAACCTCTACGTCTCAACCCTTCAAAGAACACAAGACAGCCACTGCCAGACAACTTGGATGACTCCTCTCTCTTGGCTGCATCAGTGGAGGAGTCCCATAGGGGTCACGAGACTGTTAATACCAACCATTTAGAACTCAATGCACAAGTGTTCGACTCAATTAAGGATTTCATAAAATCGCAACTACTCCCTATCGAGCGAACGCTAAATAACATCGAGAAGCAGCTTGCTAGATTAACTAACCCCATCAGTCATCCCAAGCCTCCTGCTATCACTCTAGAGCCACCGGTCTCCACGACCACCAAACACGTTAAGGCTGTCACCGTACAGAAACCAGTGTCCCAATTGACAACGCATATAGTTCCCCCACCTACTGAAAAAACCCCTAAAACCCCAAATATTAACCAAGCAACTCCTACAGTCGCTAAGGGCCCCACTAAACAAGCACAGGGAAAACCACCAACAAGTGCTGACCCCACTAGAAAGAACCCTAAGCCCCCATCTCCTAAACCCGCGGTTATCCAACAGGCTGCTGATGCACCCAGCAAACCAGTTGGACCAAAGAGACCAGTCCATCTTCCCCCAGAAGCAAGCCCCTACACCGTGATCCTCACAGGGGTACCAGAACTGGAAGAACATATGAGTGAAACCACCTGGTCATTGAAAAATAAAGTTATGCAGTGGCTTCAGATCAATAGACCCCTTCCTTCACACTGTAAAAGTAGACTGTCCATGGTACGAAGAGTCCCCTGGATAGGGGACACAAGGAAAAGAATAAAAGGGGATTGTATCATCATTAATTTTGATAACCCTGAGACAGTGAGTTACATATGTTCCTGGTCAACCCTGGAGAGAAAGGGAAGTATAGACACTAACCGTCTGTCCTTCTTTTACCCACCGAGGTTTCCACGTGAACAAGATTTCCCTCAAAATTGGGACCAATCACCAGGTTGGAGTTGGTCTCAAGTAGAAACGCGTAACAGGAGGAGGGACTGGGACTATCAGCCCTGGAACCCTAGAAGAGATCAACCATATGCAGAGGGGTGGAGAGGGGCTCCAACTAGCAACTATTTTTCTACCTTAGAAATGGTTGATTGACCACTAAATAACCATTTACAGTCAAACAATAATTCTATGACTCCCCGGTCTCCTGTTAGCCCAGGGCTGTTGTCAAGCAAATATGGGTACCTTATCCCTCCCCAACCCCCCGTGGTCTCGCCAAACCCGGCTTCGTCATATGGCCCTTCTGGGTTGGAAAGACTACAAACTGACGACTCCCAGACTTCTCTCTTACCCTTAACTCCCGATCGGAATCCTCCACATTGTTCCTCACTGTACTCCACTGAGGATAATTACCTCTCTATCTTATCCTGGAACATAGCCGGGCTTTCAAATAAAATAGGTGACCCCACTTTCCTGAACCATATACACACTTTCGACATCTTAGCGTTCCAGGAATGTTGGGATTTGACACCCGTAAATTTGGATGGTTATAGTACACACTTCACTCCTTCCACCCAGTCCCATAGAGGTAGACCCTCGGGAGGCCTTTGTTTGTACGTCTCGAACAGATTAAACGTATCACTAGAACGCGTTGACCTCCCGCAAACTGATCATAGCTCAAAGTCCTTTGGCCGCCTACTCCAGGCCTTTAAAATGTCCGGGAAAGAGGTCGTCAACTCTCTCATCATTAATCTATATAATGGTGCCCAGAGAGATGATCAAATAAAATTTATGGAGTTTCTTTCTAAATTAATAAAGAAGGGCATGGGAGGGTCCTCTTCAGACAGGCGCCTGATCATATTAGGTGACTTCAATTGTCATATATGCCCATATAGTGGAACCAGAGTCTGTGATCAAAGAGCCCCAAATGGAGAACACACTACCCATTTTGAACATTCAACCACGGGAACCCAACTGAACAACTTACTACATGAGTGGGACCTGGGTTTCTTTAATGATCTAACTTTGCCCCCGACTGATTTTCTACCCACATTCCATGGAAGGGGTTCGCTCATGATAATAGACTTTTTCCTCCTGTCTCACAGTCACCACGGAGACGCCTTAGAATTCAACAGAGAGGAGTTGGTTCTGAGCGATCACTACCCCATCAGCATTAAAATATATTCCCCCTCCAGTGGTACTAAGTCCAGGAGCAACATGGAAAATCTTTTTTCACATACCATTTCACTTTCATCAAGAAATGGATACACCATAAAATGGGCTAAAATCGACACCTTGAAGTTTCTTGAAAATTTGATCAGAACGGGTCCTGACCTCTTTTCGACCTGTTTGGAACTCCCACCCAATCCATCAGAAATTATCTCTGCCTTCGACCAAATCGCGTCATCAATTAGAAAAAATTTGACCCGAAATAATAACAAAAACAACGCTTTCAAGAATCAAGGTTGGTTTGATCACGAGTGCTCAAACACTCGCGACATCTTGAAGGCCAGCCTTAACAAAACTCCAAAAAACCAGATGGAAATCAGATCCGCCCGTGCCGCTTATAAACTGGCAATTAAGAATAGAAAAAAGGTCCTGAAAAATGCGGCCTGGGAAGCTCTGCTGAAAGCCAGTACTTTAAGAGACAACACGGCATTTTGGAGGCATTTTTTAACGATAGGTCCACTGACTGTATAGAAATTGCTATCACCGAAGATGTCTGGATAAACCATTTCACAGAACTGTACAAACTAGACGACCGAATTGAACCAATGGAGAATAATGAATCGCTAACAAATAATCTAGAGCTGTTTCCACTTTCCATCCATTTCAATCACTCGGAAGTGGAAATGGCCATCCTTGAAAGCTCAAATGCCAAAGCGCCCGGCCCAGATGGAATCCCCATAGACCTATTCAAAGATAACATCCAATTATGGGCACCTATTCTTACCAACGTCCTTAATTCGTATGCCCACAAAGGATTCCCTACAACATGGCAAGAAGCGATCATAATACCCATTTTCAAAAAAGGTGAAAGAACGGACCCAAAATGTTACAGACCAATTTCATTACTGGACTCCATGATGAAGGTGGCCGGGAGAGTCCTTCTGAATCAACTACAGACATGGGCACAGGAGAATAACATTTTATCTAAATTCCCATATGGGTTCGTTTCTGGTCTTGGGACAGTGGAACAATGTTTAAATCTAGCTCTGATCATTGACAAACATGTGCTGGCAAAAAGAGGCAATATATATATGACCTTCGTGGACTTAAGCTCTGCTTTTGATTGCCTCAATCACAGTCTACTCTGGTCTACCCTCACCAATATGGGCGTTGACCCCAACATTTTATCTTTCATTAAAGAACTCTATCGAGGAGCCGGGGCCAAGGTCCGTTATGGGAAGGATGGAGCTTGCACAAATAAGTTCCCTATTAGAAAGGGGGTCAGGCAGGGTTGCATCCTTGCCCCCTTTCTTTTTAACCTATACATCAACAGCGTCGCCGACTGCCTGGCCAAATTAGATGTGGATTATCCTAAAATAAATGGCCATGCGGTTCCAATTCTTTTATACGCGGACGACGCTGTGATTATGTCCAGGACCCAACTAGGCCTTCAAAAAGCGCTGACCGCTTTTTCTACCTTTATGGATAAGAGAGGTCTCAAGATCAATGTAAGCAAAACTTTTACAATGTGTTGCAGCACCAAAAAGAACATTTCTTGCAATACGTACATTGATACAAATAAGATCTGTCTCACAAAATCTTTCACCTATCTAGGTATACTTTTTAGCAGCACCGGCACCTGGAAGAACGCCATACACACCCGAAATCTGGCTTTTATCAGACAAATTGGAGCCTTAAAGAAATTTGCGACCAAACTAGGTGGGAAACCAGTTAGAATCCTGCTGGACATATTTGCTGCCAAATGCATCTCTACCGCAGCATATGGAGCAGGTATCTGGGGCCTGGCGGACTGTGGAGAGATCCAAATCAGTGAGAACGCGTTTCTAAGATTTTTGCTGGCTGTCCCTCGATCAATCTCAACCACAGTCTGCCACAATGAGTTAGCACGAGTATACATTACAGACATAATTAAAACCGCGCCTATCCTGCTATGGCACAAAATCTGGTCCTCGGAAAAAACGGTGTTAAACCAGGACATAATTAAGGACTGTATGGCCTTAACCAATTCAAGAAAGATACCCTGGCTCGCCTATGTACAGAAATTCTTAACCTCCCTGGATCTACCTGATATGTATATTAACCCCACAACGTGTCAAACGATTTCTAAAAAGGACCTCAAGGCTCGCTGCCTAGGCTTGCTTTCAGATAGGCGTTCTTATCTCGAAGGCAACAAAGCATCGATTGCCAATCATAACCTCCTACTTTATGATGACGGCATCCCATCTTACCTTTCTCCGTTCACCACTCCCTACACGAGAATGCTGCTGACAAGGATGAGGACGGATTGTTTCTTCCGTCTACTAACCTTTCCCACTGTAAACGATTGGTCGCCTACTCCGGTGGTTTGTCCTTGTGACAATGTTTCCAAGCAGTCCAACATTCACGTTATCCTATTCTGCAAATTTTATGACTATGGTAGAAGGAAATATCTTTTCCCGCTCCTCAAATACTGGGGCCTAAGACAGTGCCGGCCAGCCTTACTTAAGCTATACATGCTTGAAGAAGAACTCACAATCAATGCAGCTAGTAGCTTTTTGAAATACGCAGTAAGGTGCAGAGCATCAATGAACTAACTGTCTTCTGCTCCCCATGAGCTAAACTTTGCACAATTTGCACAAATTTAACCCTTTTAACTTGTTCTTAATAAGTAGTATGTCTTTCTGATTGTATTTCATACTCATTTTATGCTGTACTATATGTGCTTTTATGATTTTCTCTGAAAAAAATCGAATAAAGCTTTATTTGAATTGAATTGAATTGAAATAATATTTAAATTGGAATTATCATTGATTAATTAACCCCAGACATTCGATAATTACTTCTGAGTAAAGACCACTGAATAATGACCAATTTACAACAACAAAATGTCTCTAAAGTGCTCTTATTGCTGGATTTAAATTTCTTTAGATGCTGAGTACAATCAAAAAGATGCACTGCTATCCGTTACTATCCTCTGATGCCCTAAAAACATTATAAAAGGGAGTTTTGCAGTTCAAACATACTACTCTATTTTTTTTAAATGCACCCTAATGTCTTCCCATTTGCTTATACAAACTGATCATTATTACATTAAATACTTCAGATTGCATCACCTACCAGCTTTAATTCACCACGCACAATCAGTTAAACTGAATATAAGCAATACTGCAATAAATAAAGTCAATGTTTTTAACTATCAAGCAAACGTATTCCAATGGACATTAAAACTACATAGTCTGAATCAATTATAGTCCCCATTTTTAAAAAGGGTGAGCGGGAGAACCCTGCTTGCTACCGTCCAATATATCTGTTGGACTCTTTAATGAAGGTAGCGTGCAGGATAGTTTTTGATCGATTACAGGCATGGACTGAAGAAAATGGTATTTTAAGTGACGTCCAGTATGGTTTTAGAGCCGGCTTAGGAACTAACGAGCCGATTTTGAATCTCAGTATTTTAATTGGCAAATATACGCAGGCTAAAACAGGGACATTTTAGTTGGCATTCGTCGACCTCACAGCTGCTTTTGATTGCGTAATTCACAATAAGCTGTGGGGTGTTCTTAGCGAATTAAAAGTTGACCCTGTTTTAATTCAGTTTCTAAGGCAGCTATATTCTGGAACCACTGCACATGTCTGTTAGGGAATTAAGGGTGAGTGTACTGCGCCATTTAAAGTGGAGAGGGGCATAAGGCAAGGTTGCGTTTTGGCACAACTCCTGTTCTCATTATATACTAACGCTTTGGAACAAGAGTTAGTGTCATACACAAGGGAACCACCGTTTGTAAATACCCACCCAATAGTCTCTCCCATCTATACCAATGACGCGGTACAACCCACGCAGGATGTCAAGATTGGCTCAGTTGCAGACCAACAAGGTCTGTGGCGCTTCTCCTTTGTAGGGAAGCTGGGGCAAGCCTGGAGCAACCAGGATCGCAAGTCAGATTCAAGATGGCAACTTCAGGGGGCTCACTAGCCAACAGGCAAGGAGCCAGGAAAACGCATCAAGCACAAATGTAAAGGCGGGGCCCACGGGACACTTCAGGTCAAATGATGCTCGGGCTGAGGCTTCTTGTACCCCAATGCACAGCTTACTGAGGCTTCAGGAAAGGAATGCAGGTAGCAAAATGCAGGATGTCCAAGATGTTCGGTCTCACGTCTCCCATGTCTACCACGGGTCTCAGCTTTGCTGTGGATGTGGGTCGGGCCAGAGAAGTCTGGAAGTCCAGTTCTTGAGTCGCAGAGGCTTCGGGTTCCGGAGTGAGCCTTGAAACTGCAGACCAGCAAAGTTGCTGTTTGTGCCTGTTTGAACAGGGTGGTCACTCCTTGACCACAAGGGAGATATCTTCCGTCTTCTAGTTAGAATAGAATGTCGAAGGTCCAAGAGTTCTGTATCAAAGTTTAATTCCAGGATAATTAAAGTTTTGGGGACACAGCTCCAATACTTATACTAAGCTAAGGGGCTTGATTACCTGCCTAGGTCCATCCTATGGGTGGACCTGAGAAGGGGGTGGTTACACCCCTTTCCCTTTGTCCAGTTTTACGCCAGAGCTGGGGCTGGAGCTCCCCAGCAACTGGTTTGAACCGGGCTATGCATGGAGCACCTTGTGTGCCCCAGGTAGTGTCTAGATGCATTCACTGAATGCAGCCCTCCCTGCCCCAATACACATAACCCCTGTCTGGGGAGGTGCTGGCACCTCCCTTGGCAGGAAACCTATTGTCCAGGCGCCCTTTCTGTAGTTTCCCCCAGCACAAGGTCGTCAGAATTGTGTCTGTGGCAGCAGCATTCATTTTGTGATGCTGAGGCTCTGTTTAACTTTAACCAGGTAAAGCAGTAACATACATGTCTTTTCCCTCTAGAAGGGTGGAATGCTACCCCCGCCACCAGAATTGACGGGGGGCTTGTATTCCAAAGTGTTTGACACCTTACAGGACATGTTTTGATAAAGCCAAACCAAAGTTAGCATTAACCGCGAAGATTACAATGCACTTAAGAGTATATGGTATGGCTATATTATAGAACAGCTATAAGGAGATGGTTACGAAAGCTGAAGAGGGGCTCAGCTCATGCTAGGGCACGATCTCATATAAAACCAAGCACTCTGCCTCCAGGATTGTCGAGGCCTACCATAGGAGTAGCTTATAGGTATATATGTGTCTATATGTAAAGGTAGATATAGGTATACTATATCTAAGTAAGGGGTGATTCCACCACCTTACCCAGGCTGTGTGAACAGACCTGTGTTGTCAGTTTGGAAGGCAAACCAGGGGTGGCATAATACATGCTGCAGCCCCTGGTAGCCCTAGGGTACACCTATGCCCTGGTTACCTATGGTACACTATGCAGGGGCTCACAAGAGTGACCCAGTAACCAATATGGTATGCACCAAAAGTGCATGGTATCAATTTAAAGAGAGAACTGCTGGGCTGTGGGTCTAATTAGCAGACCCACAGCCAAATTAAAGTCGAAAAACCTGAGAATCACAGCAAAAAGTGGGGGTGACCATAGGAAGCAGACCCTACTCTCCTACAGTGTCCTTTTTAACCAAACTAGCTCATGGGATCCAGCTGTTAAGGCCAGGAGCTTACTCTTCATAAAGTCCATCGCGGCCCTAATAAACTTCACAAAAAGATTGGGGAAAAGGCCGCCAGAAATTTTACAAAAAATGTATCAAGCAAAATGTGTAAGCATAGCATTCTATGGGGCAGGCATTTGGGGTTTTCAAGAATGCACATCAATTAAACGTATTGAAAACGCCTTCTTAAGGTTTATTTTAGCCGTCCCAGCAAGTGCTCCAGTTTTTAATTGTCACAGCGAACTAGGAGTTTCATATATGTCCGATTTAATTAAGGTTCAACCGGTATTGCTGTGGCAAAGAATTTGGACTTCGGCTAGTACTGGCCTTAACAGGGAAATAATAATGGATGCAACAAGATTAGATAACGCCTGCAAAATGTTATGGTTTAAATACGTAAAAAATGTTATGCAGGACATAGGACACCCAGAGTTCTTTTCCTCACCTGATAAAATTAATTCTATTAACTAGAAGGATTTCAAAAAAATTTGTATGACCCATCTGAAAGAAAATAGGTTAACTCTTGCGAAGAATAAACCTATGGAAGTTAAACACCAAATAATTACTATAACATGCAACATCCAACCATATCTGTTATGTATCACGGTTGGATACGATAGATACCTACTAACAAGATTTAGATTTGGGACTTTCCATCGTTTGACCACCCACCCAGTTATTAATGATTGGTCATGGGAACTCTGCTGATGCCCTTGTGCCAATATTTCATTACAAACTACAATACATGTAATCCTATTTTGTAAATTCTATAGCAACAAATGGTGAAGATGGATAATATCCCCACTAAAACTGGAGGATAGAGGCAATGTTGCCCTGCCTTCGTGCATTTACAGATGATGGGAAATTGTTACTGTATCAGCTTTATGGTGGGTTATCTAAAGAGTGTGTTGCGGACTAGGAAATGTCTAAATAACTAAATCGCAAGATATGTAACAGGTTGGAAGCATTTAGTGTGAGATCGGTCGTTTTAGAAATTATTGATTGTTTACATGTATTTTATAAACATTTAAGAACTTATATTCATGAGATGTGTATTGATAAATTCTATATGTAAAACGTGATGATATATTCTTTTTAGATGCCTGCTTTTATGGTTTTAATGTTTAATTTTTTTTTAATTGAATAAAGCTTGTTTTGATTTGATTTGATTTGACTAAAGTATATATTCAGCCCTTATACCAACTGGTTTATAATATAGGTAGCAGCTTTCTAAACTCTTCTAATGACACCCACCTGACGATATGCCTCACATAAATAAATACTGCCTAAAGCAGATACTTAGGATGGTTAGCGCCTTTCTTTTAGATATTCATAAATGGATGAATACTAGGCACTTACGTTTAAATGCTTGTGAATTTTATTTTCTACGTACTAGAAGTAAACACTGCCTGAAAGATTTTCACAATAACACAGCGCACGCCGAGGTGGTGTAGACTGTTGCTCTTTTATTAATGTCTTACAAGACCTCTAGTGGGAACTTACTAAGGTTCTTTGGGATATATGATGTTACAACGCGTACTTTTAGCACGCATACCATTACCACGGATTTTTTACAACGCGGGTCATGTTACAACGTATACCTTTACAACGCAATACACTACAACGCAGATACTATTACAACGCATACCATTACAACGTAAGTATAGGTAAGTATATAATATTAGTATATATTGTAAATAATTATTTATGTAATATTTAATTTAATTAATAAATATTAAATTATAAAATAATTATATTAATGAAATTAAATTAATTTTAATGTTATTATTTGTAAATATATATTAAAAATACCCCTCTACCCCAAAACCCAAACCCAGCCCTAAAACCTAAAGATACCCCTGTACCCCAAAACCCAAACCCAGCACTAAAACCTAAAAATACCCCTGTACCCCATAACCCAAACCCAGCCCTAAAACCTAAAAATACCCCTGTACCCCAAAACCCAAACCCAACCCTAAAACCTAAAAATACCCCTGTACCCCATAACCCAAAGCCAACCCTAAAAGCTAAAAATACCCCTGTACCCCATAACCCAAACCCAGCCGTTAAACCTAAAAATACCCCTGTACCCCAAAATCCAAACCCAGCCCTAAAACCTAAAAATACCCCTGTACCCCAAAACCCAAACCCAGCCCTAAAACCTAAAAATACCCCTGTACCCCAAAACCCAAACCCAGCCCTAAAACCTAAAAATACCCCAAAACCCAAACCCAGCCCTAAAACCTAAAAATACCCCTGTACCCCAAAACCCAAACCCAGCCCCAAAAAACCGAAAAATACCCCTTTACCCCAAAACCCAAACCCAGCCCTAAAACTTAAAAATACCCCTGTACCCCAAAACCCAAACCCAGCCCTAAAACCTAAAAATACCCCTGTACCCCATAACCCAAACCCAGCCCTAAAACCTAAAAATACGTCTGTACCCCAAAACCCAAACCCAGCCCTAAAACCTAAAAATACCCCTGTACCCCATAACCCAAACCCAGCCCTAAAACCTAAAAATACCCCTGTACCCCAAAACCCAAACCCAGCCCTAAAACCTAAAAATACCCCTGTACCCCATAACCCAAACCCAGCCCTAAAACCTAAAAATACCCCTGTACCCCATAACCAAATACCACTAAAAAATGTTAAACTTACCTATAATAATACTTACGATGTAATGGTATGCGTTGTAATAGTATGTGCGTTGTAGTGTATTGCGATGTAAAGGTATGCGTTGTAAAATGACCAGCGTTGTAAATATATGCGTGGTAATGGTATGCGTTGTAAAAAATTCGTGGTAACAGTTACATACCGGTTCTTTGCATCCAAACACACCGTTCTAAGTGGGTTTTTCCTCCTCCTTTTCGTTGAATGTACTCATGGGAACCAGCAATGAGACTAGTATAGAATAGGCTCTAAGCTGTCACTGAACCCCCACACTGAGGATTACTGTATCTTCTCTGCCACTTTTTGAGTTCTTCTATATAGATTTATTGCCTTTCACTCTCCTACATGGCTGTGGACTAATCACGTTCCAACTACTAGCAGTTCTAAACAATAAATGTTTGTGTGAAAGGACCATACTATCTTACAGTATCTATCTGAAATTAAGGATAGAGAGGCCTGTCCTCTTCAAAGGTTCACCATTCTTTATTTTATTTGGAAATTGGCCCTTATTGCGCATCTTGCTTCTCATTCATAAATAGCCATTAAGCCTTGAGGAAGTAACTGTTGAGTAACGAAACATGTGTTGGCTGCCTGTTCTTTTGGGGATTTATACACTGAAGAACTTTCAACAAAGTGTCCCAGAATTTTGTGAACTCTAAAACAACGTACTACGATATGTATTGACAATATGACATCGGATTAACGAGATTTGTGCCAACCAGACATTAAAACAGTAAAAATATCTTAAGTCTTTGGATGTTCTCTATATAATGGCCTAGTTTATATATATGCCCTTTCTGATCATCGTGAAGTTGTGACTCTGTAATAAGGTCAGGGCTTGCCAAATCCTTTTATCATAGAAGCACTTTCCTCTGTGCCACACAATTGAGTGCGGAGGTACAACAACTGTTTATTTAACTGCCAGAAAGATCACAATGCAGGCTGTCATTTCTATCACGTAGAGAAAAGTACAATCCGAATACCAAGTGAAACTGATAGGGAACCTATTTCATACAACACTATCAATGGACAGTCATATAAATAATTGTGTTGAATCATCTAATTGTCGTGTCATATTGCTGTGTGAAACCCATGACATTTTCATGCTCCACTTTTTCCAGGCTTGGCAGTGCAGGCTGGACTGTTCCCATGAGGCACAGGGTCACACTGATTTGCATATAGCCATGTCTGAACTGGGGTTGCAGAGTGGGCTAAAGAACGGTGATGGATTAAACCCAGATATTTTGACTGGGTGTGAGTGTTTGATTGATTCAGATGCTCCGTCCATCACACCCCCTTTTGTACCGCTTTTGGCCACCATAAGTGTGGCAGGGTATGCTCAGACGTGAGTCCCTTGCTCACTTTGCCACTGGATTCAAGCAAGCCGGGCTGAAGACGGCTGGAATGCCAGAAACAGGTCCTCGGAAGCTTGTTTCCGGTCCAGGGAAGACATGGCTTGGCAGTTCGGGCTGGACTGTTCCCATGAGGCACAGGGTCAGACTGATTTGCATATAGCCATGTCTGAACTGGGGTGGCAGAGTGGGCTAAAGAACGGTGATGGATTAAACCCAGATCTTTTGACTGGGTGTGAGTGTTTGATTGATTCAGATGCTCTGTCCATCACCACCCCCTTTTGTACCACTTTTTGCAGTGTCATTAACTGGGCCAAGATTACCTGCAGTAATGCTTTGCTGGTAGGGACTTCTAAGGCTGTAATAAGTTACAGGAACCACAGCATTTGGTAGCACAAGTGTAGCCTAATTGGTTTTACATGTGAAATCCACAGTTTTTTCACTTTAAATCACTGTTCTTTGACCTATGCTGTGGAGTAGGACACTCTTAGTCAGTTCCAATGCTCTGTGTTGAATGGCTTTAGGCTGAAACCTCTAGTAGTCACTTTAATATCCTTATCTCTATGATTGTAAATTGTAGTATCCTTTCTTCATGGTATTTTCTATGGTTCTCATGCATCACTGTTAGAACCTTATTCTGTCATAGGGTGGTGGGTTTTGGCCTTGTTTCTGCCTCATCTGTGTTCCAGCGTGCAATGGAAAATATTCTGAAAGGTCTAGGAGGCGTTTGTATTTATCAAGATGATATACTTATTCATGGAGATGATTTTGAACAACAAGGCTGGGAGCTTGATAGCGATATTGGAATCTCAAACGGATACATCTGGGATGACATTGGATGCAAGCAAGAAAATCACGGGTAGGCAAGAGAAACTGGGGGTGAGAGCTGGGGCTTCTAAGATTAATTTAGTATCTGATGATACTTTGTTGCCACCAACGGAGGCTAATCTATTGATGTCTGAAACAGGGAGCAACATTGTAGATAATGGGGAGAGCCAGAGAATGAATGTTACTATGGGAGTTAAAGTGAACAGTCCGAATGTCGCAAATGTGAATAATACATTAAACGATCTTGCCCTGTTGGCTGAAACTGCTATTAACTTACAAACTGGAGCAGATATTGCCCCGCCTACTCAAACTATATCTCCTTTAGTAACTATTAGTATTGCTTCAACTCAATTAGAGACCCAATCTGCGGAAAATCCTAGTGCAAATGATAAACAATCTACTCAATCTATTCAAGCTTTATCTATTATAGCAGATGAAGTGCTAGTTGAAGTGGGGCTCAGTATGGAAACAGAAAGAGTAAAAGAAATAAAGGAAACTTTAGGGGCTGAGTGTCTGGAAAATGTGGAAGGTGCTGAGACAGATGAGGAGTACTGTGACTTTTCCGATTTGGGCAATAATACACCTTCATCTTCATTCTCAACTAAAGATAAGGCTATCAGTATTAAAAAGGGAAAAAACAAAACCAAGAACAAGATTAAGAAAGTCATAAATAAACCTAAAACCACTACTATGAAGGTGATAACAGAAAACAGTCCTATCAGACAATGGATACAAGCTAAAGGTGGCGTTAAATCAATGGCCATGAGACTCTCAGGAAATAGTCCTATTGACATTGGTGCTTCATCTGGGGATGTAAGTGGCCTTAATGCTGTGACGGATTTAACAGGCTCTGTGGGCTCTAACAAGCGGGTAGCTGATGTACTCATTGTAACTCAAAATGCACAAATTACTCCCATTCCCAATCCTATTCCCAGCTCTTCCCCTGCTACTGTTACTACAGTTCCTACACTGGTATCAGTGGACGGACACGACCTGCCGGATCCCATATTGGAAGCTTTAGTGGAAGTATCCTCTTCTTCTCTACCGGCTTCTCAGCCTGCGATAATCCTTTCACCCATAGTATCCTTGGAAACTCCCAGTACATTCTCTTCCACTACCACTACCATCTCACAGGTTGCAGCAAACACAGCAGATTTAGCTGATTCAGGTCTTGGGATAGCTTTGAATACAGGACTAACAAAAGACTTTGCTTTAGATGGGCTAGAGCATTCTTCATGTTTGCCTGTGGATTGGACCCTTCAAGGGGAGGTGTCTTCTTCATTTCAGACGATTTTACAACTATTAAATGAACAAAAACAAGAAGCCAAGATTCATTATCAGCAGATGAGGGAAGATAGTAGCAAGACTCAATCTTCTTTGCAGGAAATGTAATTTTAAACTTAGAGCCGTCTCCCAGGATATGGAAGAGCTTCAGCAAAGAGTGGTTTTAACAGAGGTAAAACCACTTCGCTCTGAAATAGCTGTGAATAAACATGCGGCTCAACTTTGTCAAATGCAAGTTAAACTTGAAGATTTAGAAAATAGGCAACGCAGACAGAACCTACGCATATTTGGAATTGTGGAAGGGGCCAAAGGAGCTGACCCTAGAGCATTCATTGTTCAATTATTTCAAAAAGCTTTTCCCGAATTATCAGACTGGGATTGGGATTCGCAGATACAACGCACCCATCGGCTCCCACTATTTCAAAGAAATAAGGGTGGTAAATACCTCCGACCAATTCTGATATGTATAGGTAACTTTCTGCTCCGCCAAGCTATCTCATTAAAAGCGCGACCAAACACTCCAGTTACCACTGAGCTAGTTACTTTTTTTGTTAGATCTGATCTAAGTAAACTCTCTTTGGAACGACGATGGAAACTGAAACAATTTATTGACCCGATAAAGGAATTGGGTGGTCAAGCTTTCTTGCAAGAACCAGCTAAGCTGAAAGTAATTAAAAATAGCCGCTCTTACTATTTTCTGGAAGAGAATGATGTGGAACGAGCATTGGCTACTTGGAAATTGGAAAAAGATGGACATTGAATAATGCTCTGTTCTAAATAATGTTATAATAGGTAACAGGGCATGGTATTTATGTGTGAAATTTGGGTGTTTATTTAGGGATTTAGTGTTATTTCTTCCACTTATCTTGTTTGATTTAAAAGTATAAAGCAATAGCGATTGCTAAGCGCGGTTTTGTTTATCTGAAACTTCATTTGAATGCCCGGATCCTCTAGGCGGCTGACTCCGCTCTTTGGCTGCCAGTATAGTGGCAGCCGGTCTAAGGGGGGGACCTGCAGGTAGGTATAGGGAAGTGGGCTGGGGTAGTGTGTGGGGTGGGGAAGGGGGAGGTATTTTTTGGGGTAAAAAATGCATCAGGGGGCTAAAAAACTATATAAATGTGAAGTATAGCAACATTGTTTTGATTTACTGTAGAGGCTTTATAGATAGGAAAATATACTTTATAAAATGTATCAAATAAAATGTTTGGTATGGAATGTGGTGGGCTTAAATAGCAGGATTAAGAGGAATCTTGTGTATGAGGAACTTAAGATGTATAATCCTCAAATTGCGGTTATCACTGAGACCCACGTAGCATATAAGGATAAAAAATTGCTTAAACAACTGGGATATGACATTATGGTTTGTACTGAATTCAATGCTTCAATCCGGGGGGTGGAGATACTAAAACATAAAAATCTGAAGGTTGAAATACGTAAAACATTAACTGATAAGGCGGGCAGATGGGCAATTGTACAGATAATATTGGAAGGCTGTAAATATACAATATGTGGGGTCTATGCGTCAAATCAGGATGAGCCAAAAATTATTGACCAGATTAATATGGAATTGCTCGCATGGGATGGGGAATACATTGTGCTTGGGGACTTTAATTGTATTATGAATTATAATTTAGATACTACCGGAAAAAGCTCGTTTCAGAGAATGAGGAAAACTAGGGCTGCAATTATAGATCTGGCAGCAATTCATCTTCTTGAAGATGCTTGGAGATATTTATACCCCAATTTGGCCGGCGATACGTATTATTCCGCAGCACATAAATTATGCTCACGTATAGATATGGTTTGGGTTTCAGATTCTATTCTCAGAACTAGCTCTATGGCAATTTGTCCAAGGGTAACTTCGGACCACAATCCGATCTCTTTAACATTTGAGGTCACAACTGTGAAATCTTCTCCTCGCCTCTTCTCATTTCCTAGATATTTATTCATGGATCTTAATTTTGTGAATTAACTTAAAGAGCATATAAAGGAATTTATTGACATAAATATACACTCTGCTCGACCTCTGACAGTATGGGACGCTTGTAAAGCAAGCATACGGGGATTCACACAATAGTTTATATGGCGGCAAAAAAAATAACGCCGATGCCAAAATGAGAAAATGCTTGCGGAAATACTCGATATTGAACATCAAATATCTGAAGCTTTAGTAACTGGGGTAACAAATTTGGATACACTCAGCTTCAAATTAATTGAACTTAAAGCAGCTTTAAAAAATCTTTTCAGGGCTAAGAGTATTAGTAAACTAAAGAAATATCAACCTAACCAATATGAAAATGGCGATAAGATTGGCAAAGTATTAGCTTACAAAGTGGCTGAAGATTGATCTCAGAATATTATTAAAGAGATTAAAGGGGATAATAACCAATTATTTTTAGACCCCAAGTCAATATTACAACAATTTGCATTGTTCTATCAAAATCTTTATACACCAGAAACCGTAGTTACGGAGGATAATATTAAAAATTTATATAGCGGTAAACAGAGTCAAAACTTTGAAGCCTGAACAATCTGATCAACTTGAGGCAGACATCACAACAGCAGAAATTAGAAATGCTATTAACTCCTTAGCAGCTGGCAAAGCTGTAGGTGAGGATTCTATTCCCTTGGAATTATTTAAATATTGTATGGAGGAACTGATACCGCTATTAATCAATGTGATTTATGCTATTGGCAATGGGGAGCAGGCACCAAAGTCTTGGAACCTAACCCAAATTATTTTCTTTTTAAAAAAAGGGCAAACCACCTCAGGAGAGAGGCTCTTATAGACCAATCTTGCTCATTAATAGTGATGCTAAAATTTTTGCAAAAATATTGGCAACTAGGTTGGCACCAGTAATGTCTCAGCTTGTTTCCTCCCAGCAACATGGGTTTATCCCAAAACGAGATACTACAGCACATATTAATATGGCTATCTCTGCTTTTGATGCTGCTCGGACCCAGTCTACCCCACTCGGTATGATTTTATTAGATGCAGAGAAGACATTCGACCGAGTGGGGTGGGACTTTTTATGGGCTGCATTGCAGGCGTTTGGTATCAAAGGCCAATTCTTGAAATGGATCCAATCGCTGTATGATAGTCCTATGGGCAAGATATGTTACATGGGAAATTGCTCCTCTACCTTTTCAATCAGGAGAGGGACACGGCAGGGGTGTCCTTTGTCACCCCTGTTATTTGCTTTTGGTATGGAACCTTTTTTGATTGCACTTCAGAGCCAAGCTTTAATCTGCCCTTTTTTAAATGGCTCAAATGCTCTTGATATTACTGTGTATGCAGATGAAGTTGCAGTTTTTTCTTCCAATGTGCCCCAAGCTATGAAGGGTATTATAGTAGAAGCAGGGAAATATGGCTTAGTTTCAGGCTATCGACTCAATACCAGCAAAACTCAGATTATTATGAACCATCAACCGCCAGCCCCGGTTTTAGGAATTTGTTCTGTAGCAACCTACCTGGGGGTTAAAATCTCCTCGGATATTGATCAAATTGTGGCATTGAATTATGAACCATAATTAAAAGAGACTGCTATGCTATTTAAGAAGTGGCATAAGTTACCCCTTAGCATTACTGGCTGAATAAACCTGGTCAAGATGAAAATATTACCAAAATACTTATATCTTTTTCGTTCGATTCCCTTACGGGTAAACAATTCTTATTTTCTCAGGTTAGAGGGTATTATTAGCAGTTTTATATGGGGATATAAGAAAGCTGGCAGGCTGTGTCCTCACTTAAACTTCCTTTTAATCAAGGAGGACTGGCTCTCCCGGATTTTAAACTTTATTATTGGTCGGCTTTTCTGATTCATTTTTGTAGCTTGCTGATCCCCGATAAATGCTTATATTTTCATAGATTTATGTTAGGACGGGAAGTTAATATGTTTCTTTATAGGCTAAACGACCCCAATTACTTTAAAGGGGTAAAGTTCAAGACCGTACGAGATACAGTTAATATTTGGCGCTCCATTCTGGTTAAGAGTAAGGTCTCTATTTTTCATTATAAAACACCCTTGTGGTGTAATCTGGGTCTACCCGCAATTTTTCATGACTCAGCTTGTTGCTTACTATCAGACTCTGGCATTAAACTATTTGGTGATATATATGACCACAAGGGATTTATGGTATATGAACGACTGAAGATGTGTTACAATTTGCCGGAAGTGGCTCGGTTTAAATGCTATCAGATTAAGGATTACCTACTGAGGAAATTAGAGCTTACTACTGTATTAGATTCCGAGGTTTGGAATTGTATCTATAGAGAGGTAGATAAAGCCCTGATTAGTATAGGGTATAAGATCTTTTCTGGCTACAATATTAACGACATTACAAAATTAGCTGAGATATGGAGTAGAAAGCTGGCAATGAATGTACCATCAGATTTGATTACTTCATCTCTTAATAGCTTAAATGTGTAAGTTCAATCTTCCAGTCTTAAATTACAGTTGTTCAAAACCGTAAGTCAACTTTATCGTACCCCGAGAGAATTCTTAAATGGGCAACAAATAATAACTTCAATGACCGTACGAAATGCCCATGGTGCTGATATTATTCACATGTTCTTTTCCTGCCCGCATCTTATTGAATTATGGGATGGAATAACTAAAGCTGTTTCTGATAGACTTGCTCGTCCTATTACATTTTCATCAATGGATGTGTTGGTGGGTATATCTGGGGGTAATAGGGTATTGTGTGACTTGTTGAACATTTTAGTTACATGTGCAAGGCTGATTATTGCTAGAGCTTGGATTAAAAAAAAACATCAACGGTTATGGAGTGGTGGAGTCTTGTTAAGGAAATATATAACATGGAACTTGCTCTTGCTGCTACAAGGGGCTTGTTTTTGTAGTATTTTTTGGGTTGGCCTCTATTGTGCCTATGATTATGCTTTTTTTTGCATTGGATATGTTAATTCACTGATCTTGCTAAATTGTATGTAGACAGTTATTGCTTCTTATGGTTTTTCTTTTTGTTCCCCTTGATGCAAATGAAAATATTTAAAAAGGGAAAAAAAAAGGAAAATATTCTGAAAGGTCTAGGAGGCGTTTGTATTTATCAAGATGATATACTTATTCATGGAGATGATTTTGAACAACAAGATTCTCGTCTTAAGTTCGTACTGGAGAGATTGAGTGTGAGTATCTTAACTATTAAGATGGAGAAATGCAAGTTTAGAACAGACTCTTTGAACTATTTGGGTCATAACATATCGGGATGTGTAGTCAGACCTAAAGATGAATTAGTAAAAACCATCAGTAATTTATCTTCCCCATCCCATCCTCTAAGGAAGAACCTATGAGTTTTCTCTGAATGATTGAGTATTATTCAACATTTATCAAGGGGTTTTCAGAATTGACTTCTAACATGAGATCGCTTTTAAAAAAAGGTGTTAGATTTAAGTGGTCTGACATGTGTAAAAAAATGTATGCTTATTAAAGAAAGTTTAGGTAAACCCCTTTCTTACAGAGCTTTGATACAAAACTCAAATCTATTTTAACTACAGATGCAAGTGAAAAGGGACTGGGTGATGTCATACAACAGGTTGGCCCACATGTATGAAAACTATCTTGTTTCTTTCATGAAGTTTGAGGGATCCCGAAACAAGGTATTCAGTAGTAGAGCGTGAATCTCTTGCTATTTTCTGGGCTGTGAAAAAACTTAAGAGATTCTTGTGGGGTGTTGATTTTGAGATAAGATCTGATCACAAACCTTTAGTGGAAATCTTTGAAAGCAAAGGCTTGGATATGATTTCAAGTCGCATACCTAAGTGGATAATTGCTCTCCAAGAATATTCTTTTTCCCTCAGATACATTCCAGGGGCTGACAAAAGAACTACTAGTGTTTTTTCATGTTTAGTCCCAGATAAATGCTGTGAAGATGAAGAAGTTGAAGAAAGTGGTGATTGGGTCTGTGAATTGGAAGTCAGTCATATTTCAGAGGAGAAATGGTTAAAAGAGATAGCTCAAGATGCAACTCTTAATGAAGTCATGCCTTTGATTAGAGGTAGTTGGTCAAACATCAAAGTTGGATCTGATTTGTCTAATCCATTTTAGTCTGTAAGGGATGAATTATCGGTTGATAGAAACATATTGCTTCGTGGTGCTAGATTAGTTCCTCCCATGAATCTTAGGAAATAATTAATAAACGTAGCACATGTTAGTTATCCTGGTATCACTAAAACCAAAGAAAGGCAACGCTTGTCTTACTGGTGGCCAGGGATGGATAAAATGATTGAAAGAGAGATTCTTGATTGTGTTCTTTGTAGCATTAGTGATAAATCCAAATCAACTAGGGTGCAACCTATGATTGTGAGGAGTCGCCCTAAACGTCCATGGGATGACATTGCTTTGGACATTTTAGGACCTATTAATAGCTCAGGTTCTCAAGTTTTTCTTTTAGTTGTAATGGACATGTACTCTAGGTGGCCCGAAGTATTTTTTCTATCCAATCTTGATTCGGGTTGTATAATTAAATGCCTAAAAAATTGTTCTCTAGGGAAGGAATTCCCAAATCTCTATTATCAGGCAATGGGGTTCAACTAATCTCCAAAGAAATTGAAGAACTTTTGTCATCTTGTAGCATAATACATAAAACATGTTCTCTCTATCATCCTGGCTAAATCTCTAACATTAGATTGGAGAAGATAAGTGCTTAAAAGAGTTGAAGATTACAGATTAACACCTCATTCCACTAAGGAAAAACTCATTTTTTTCTATTTCGAGGTAGAATACCTAACACACATTTTGAACCGTTTTGGGTCAACACCTAGGCGTCGATTCCGATCCGATAAAATCCCCGTCCGTACGATTCGTATCTGGAGCCGTTTCCGTACGACTCGTAAACACACCGTACGACCCGGCGAGTACGATCCGGACCGGGTGATCAGGACGCTATTTGTATGGTCCGCGTCAGGTAAGTGCGTACCTCATGTACGCTGGGTGTACGGCGCGTACCCCCCATGATCGCAGGGGTATGGCGCATACCCCAGAGATCATGGGAGGTACGCGGCGTCCCCGGGGGGGGCCTTCCATACTTGTTTCGGCGCGAACTATGCGTTTACAGCTGTTTCCAGCTCCCGTAAAAAAAAGGGTCGTACGGTGCGTACCCGACACGAATCGTCGTAAAACCAGCCGCGAACCGTAGCGATGTCACGTACAGCGGGTTCCGAGTGAGACTCGTACGGATATTTTAGTCGTACGGAGTCCTGTACGACTCGTACGGTCTTTGGCTCCTGGTACGGATCATACTTCGTCGTACGTACGGGGACGTTTACGGGTACGATTCGTATGGGGAAAATTGCTCCGTACGACGATTCGGAGCGCATTTTACCGGATCGGAATCGACGCCCTATTGTTCATTTATGTGTAGAGAATGTGTGTATAATGATGATGATGTTCAAGCTAAGGCGAGTCAGAAGGCTCTGCAGAGGAAAAACTATTTTGACAAAAGAAAATCTGTTAAATCACTGAATGTCAATGTTGGTGATCTAGTTGCTATTAAACAAACGTCCTGGGTTGATTGGAAACACTTGTTTAAAATATTTTGAACCCATGGTAGTCATCAAGGTCTTCAAGAATGCTATAAAACACAAGATCATCATGTTTGGAACCTGAATAGAGTTGTTGTATTGAGAGGAGGTCACAATACTACTCTGGAGCATCGTACCGAAGATATTGAGCTTTCAAAGGATAAGAACTTACCTTCCTCAGCCGTTTTAAATCCTCGTCGATCATCAAGAGCAACTAAACGTCCTATGTATCTAAAATAATATGTTTAACCTCTTGTTATAGACTTTTAAATATTTATTGTACTTTTTATTGGTTAGTCATATTTTTCTGAGTATTACAAAGACATTTATGTTTTCTGAAGAAGGTAGATCTGTGATATCCTTATCTCAATGATTGTAAATTGTAGTATCCTTTCTTCATGGTATTTTCTATGGTTCTCATGCATCACTGTTAGAACCTTATTATGTCACAGTGTGGTGAGTTTAGAGCAGAGAGAAACAGTTGCGCTGAGATACTGGTTGGATGGGATCTTCCACCTTCCAACTTCAATCAAAATCTTCATTGCTTGGAGCCTGTTTCTTAAAATTCCACAGTCACCTTTACAAATAGGTCAGAAGATGTGGACAGCTGGATTAAGATGCTCTGATCATGTTGCTCATTTACAGAAAGTGGTTAGTTTGTAAAGAAAATAAGTGCTGGGGCTCTCGTCAGAAGGCAACTTGCACCAGCCCAATTCTCGTGTTAGCACCACCTAAAACAGAACCAAATACTAATCATGAAAGTGGATAGAGGATGTGGCATATTGGAGAGAGCTGCTGACTTTGGAACAGGGGGATCTCCTTCTAGTCTCCTTGTCCGCTCAACATCCTTTGATTCTGGGCAAATCACTTAGGGGCACATGTATCAAGCCTGCATTTTCAAATTCCCTAATAGTGCATTTTACTGATCCACTATTTGGGAATCACAAAAACAATTTTGATTCCTTAACATTACCTAATAGCGATTTGGTAAATAGCGAATCGCTATTAGGTAATGTGACTCCATTCATTCCTATGAGCCTAAAGCCCCATTGGAATTAATGGTATTGCATTTGCTAATTCCTATTCCTATTTGTGAATTGTTAATCACATATAGCGACTGCAAAGCCTAAGGCCCTCCTGAAGCACACCGAGAAAAATGCAAATGTGCACATGTCAAGCACACACATGCCCTAAGGTCATTTGCACATTATATGGCACTTTAGAAAAAACTGTTTCGTGCATTTTTCAAAATATGCATATATTACCATAAACTTGGAGTTGATGGTAATTAGCATTTCATAAATGCACAGTTCGCATTTACGAAAGGCTTTTTGCATCTGCATTAGGTAATCACAAATTGTGATTTCCTATTTGCAATATAGAAAATTGCAAAAAATTGTGATTACCTATATTGTGAATTACCCAAAAGTTACGTGCATCAGAAAAGGGCAATTTGCGATTGCAAACGGCCGATTTGACTTGATGCATGTGCCCCTTAAGAGCGCGAACCAGACCTGTGAGGGTATCAGTGCGCTTTACAGGACAAAACAGGTAGATACAGTATACAAGGAAAACAAGCGGTCTCAGGTCCCGGATACATTTGGGGTAAAAACAGGTAGATACATTATACAAGACAACACGCATTCTCAACTCTTGGATGGGATGCCCAGAAGTGCTGGGAAGGTATAATCCGGAAAAGCCATGGATAAAGACGTAATGGTGGGTAGAACAGGTCGCTGAGGTGATTATAATATCATTGTTAGGCAAGGAATTTTCCCATTAGGAAAGTTTTGGCCTCCTTTTTAAAGTGGGCTAAAGACGGAAGTCTTCTGATGGCGGGCAGGAGAGAGTTCCATATTCTTGGAGCGGCCCCAGAGAAGGCCCGATTGTAGTTTTTTTTTATGGAATCGTGCTGCTTTGAGCAAAAAGTGAATGTGTCGTTCACTGGTGTTCATGAAAAGCACTGGTGTTGATGATTAAGTGCTAGTTCAAATTGTGAAGAATACTGTTGTCAGGTTCAGCCTAGCATCTGTGCACATGTAGCAGTATGATCGATGAAACCTAGTCTAAATTGTTATGGTTAAATCGGAGACTGAAGTCAAGTCAAGTCAAGTCAAGTCAAAAGATTTATATAGCGCGCTACATACCCAGAGGGTCTCAAGGCGCTTGAAGAGGGTGGGAACTGCACCATTGACTCTGGGTATGGTGTTTAATAAGTAAAGTTTTGACTTTGTGCATGTTGTGTATTGCATATAATTGCTTGTGCCTGGAATCCAGAAGTGGCATAATTTTTGACTTAGGTGGATTCCTTCACAAGTTTTATGAAAGCATATTACTCTCAGCCAGACTAAATAGAATGTGTCCTTTAAGTTGCCTGGAGAGTACTCAGCTGCACAAGTTGGTATATCAATAGTACAGCTAACAATAGGCCCATTTCAGGCGGAGTAAGAGTCTCAGGATGGAGGAGGGGGCTAGGTAAGAAATTACTTTGACGATAATTTACCTTGCTCTAAGGTATAGGCCTCTAGGCTTACAACCTATGTCATTTGGTGTTAGACAAATTGTAATGTTGTGTAAGTGTAATGCGGAATGGGATACAGAGAGTGAAGAATGAAAGGAAGCCAGAAAGCAACCAAATTAAGCCCTTGAAGGTAACAGGAGCTGAAGCAATGAGGTCTAAAAGAGCAAGCAGAATGACCAACAGTAAACTAGAGGGAAATAGTATAGAGAACAACAAAAAAAAGTGCTGGACGAGGACTTCTAAATGAACTAACAAAAAGTTGCTAGGACTAATGAATGCGTCTCTTAGTCCAAATCAACTCTCTGCCTACGTTGACCCTTAAGTCACACTCGTTGACACCAAACCACATATTCTTCTCTGCTCAGATGCCCCAGCCATCACAGGCTGCTCTACCACAGATGGCTTACATAGCCATGTCAAAAAGTTGAGCTTATCCAGTGAGTAAATGTCTTATGTTCCATGTACTTATGACAGGGGTGGAGTTGAAGTCTTCAAAGCTATTATGCAGCAACTGACTGTGTATGCACAGGAAGGATGCTACTAGTAGAAGATGAAAAGCCGCAAACATTTGCAGCTGCTTGCCAGTTGTGGATCTCTGCAGAGTTTTGAAGGAAAGAGGTGGGCATGGGTAAGCAGAGAGAGAGCAGAGAGAGACAGGCCTTTCTTTTGTATGGAGATACTATTTTAATCTTATCTAGACTGCAGTACAAGGGTGGAACAGACAGTGGCCTGCTTAGTGACTATAAGTTACTTGATGTGGCAGTTCTATTTTGGGTGCCAAAAAGTCAAGGAAAATATCACCTCTACAAAGACAGGGAGAGCTGAGAAGGAACACGGAAGATACAGAGGCACTGATGTAGATGATGAGGCCATGTCAGGTTTTGGGAAAATACCCAAGGGTGGCTACTCTGCTAAGGCGGAGAGGCATCAGCCCACTGCCTTTCAGCACTGCAAAAAAGGGAAAAATTATAATAACAGAAAGTTATTATAATTTGTTTTGGTGCTGAGGCAGTTTTGCAGGGCGGGTGAGGCTAGGCTTGTTAGTGGAGGCACTCTCTAAGTGTTCATGACTGTTTAACTATCCTTCTTGGATTGACCAAACAGTCATGCACACTTTACATGTTCTCCACCCAGGGTGTGATACAGCCTGGGTGGAGAACATGCACAGGCTTCCATTCCCTGTCTGAGCGCTGACTCTCTGACCAATCGCAACGCTAAATTGTGATTGGCTTAGGGAGTCTGAGTACTTCCTGTTTGGTGAGAAACCAGGGGGAGGATGGCGAGGACCGAGGCGACCAGCCAGCCTGCTGGCCAGCAGATAAGTGATCCTATTTTTTTACACCCCCCAAACACCTCTTATTGCCTGACTACTCATTTGCAGGAGAAGCCGCCACTGGGAACACCTACACTTTTGATTTGTACTGTGGAATTTTTGGACCCATTCCAGGGTTTGTCACAACAGCTGCCTGCCTCTCTCACAGGACCAGTGTCGAAGGCGGCTGACAGGTCCAGGAGGATGAGGGCCGCCATTTCTCCGTTGTCCAGCAGGGACTTGATGTCATCGGTGGCTGCGATGAGGGCAGTCTTGGAGCTGTGGTTGCTGCAGAACCCGGACTGGGAAGGGTCCAGGATGTTGTTCTCCTCAAGGTAGCGGTCAGTCTTTCGTTAGGGAGATAGGCCGGAAGTCCTAGAGGTTCTTGGGGTCCGCCTTGGGTTTCTTGAGTAAGGCATTGATCTCGGCGTGCTTCCAGCTCTCCAGGAAGGTTGCTGTCTTGAAGGAGGTGTTGATAACTTTCCGGAGAAGGGGTGCGATGGATGTGCTGACTTTGTTGAAGATGTGGTGTGGGCATGGGTCTGATGGCAATCCGTAGTGGATGGTGTTCATGATCTTGATGGTGTCCTCGTTGTTGATGTTGGTCCAGGAGAGCAGGCTGTTGGTGCGGATGGTGGTCGTGGGGGCGGAGGTCTCAGTGGTTGTCGGGCGGTCGTGGCGTTGAAGCTGTCGTGGATGTCTGCAGACTTGCGGTGGAAGAAGGTGGCCAGCGAGTCGCACAGGTCTTGCGAGGGTGGGAAGTCAATGGTGTTGGAGCTGGGATTGGAGAGTTCCTTCACGATGTTGAAGAGCTCTTTGCTGTTGTGCATGTTGTTGTCTAGGCGGTCTTTGAAGGACGCCCTTTTGGCGGATCTGATAAGGTGATGGTGTCTGCGGGTGGCGTTCTTGTGGGCTGCTTGGCTGTCCGGTGTTCATTCACGGAGCCACATCTTCTCCAGCTATCAGCAGGTTTGCTTGGAGGCCCGGAGGTATTCAGTGAACCAGCTGGCTTTCGTGTTGGTGTGACTGTTGGAGTGTTTCTTGATCGGGCAAGGGTGTTGGCGCAGTTGTTGATCCACTGTCTGAGGTTGAGTGCGGTGGTGTCAGTGTCATGGGGTCGGAGGGTGGGCTCTGGGCAAGGGATTGTGGTTAGCTGGTCTTCGGTGACTTTGCTCCAGTAGCGGTGAGGCATCTGTTGGGTGTAGTGGTGGGTGGTGGGTTTCTTGAAGGTGAAGTGGATGCAGCAATGGTCGGTCCAATGGAGTTCGGTGGTGAAGTTGAAGGAGACTTGGGGGCTTGCGGAGAAGATGGGGTCAAGCGTGTGACCGTCAGAGTGGGTGGGTGTTGTGACGAGTTGTCTGAGTCCAAGGTTGGGTAGGTTATCAATCAGGGTGGTGGAGTTGGTGCTGTTGTTGTTCTTGAGGTGGAAGTTTCATGTCCCCGAGGAGGATGTAATCCGTGGAGGCGAGGGCGTGTGTGCTGATGAAGTCGGCGATGGAGTCGCTGAACTGTGGTTGGGGTCCGGGGGGTCTGTAGATGAGGGTTCCTCTGAGGGTGGTGTTGGGGTCGGTGTGGATCTGGAAGTGCAGGTGTTCGGCGGTGCTGAGGGTGTTTCTGTGTTAGTCGAGACTCTGAGAGTGTTCCTGTGGACGATGGCGATTCCTCCACCTGCTCCGTTGGTGCGGTCTCTGCAGGTGATCTTGTAGCCTTCCGGTACGGCTATGGCTATGTCGGGTGCCGAGGCAGCGTTCAGCCAGGTCTCCGTCAGGAAGGCGAACTCTGGGGGGGAAAAGATGCGCAACATTCATTAAAACCTACACTAAACTAAGGACAGGTAAAACACTGTTGAATAAAGGTAGCAAGAAAGCTACCAGCATCAGAACCTCTGTAGAATTTCTATAAGTAAAGAGTCATCTATAGCATGATTCTGCACAATCAGATATGTCAAGAGAGGTTTGTACCTCTCCATGTCTGAAGGGAATCTGACTAAACTCACGTTGGGCTCGCTAATTAAAATCACAAAGAACATTTGGGAAAACATGACCTCATACACATCATAATATGTTTTCCAGTTCCCAGATAAGAACTTGGCATCTTGAACACTACTCCCATATTTCCTTCTGTGCATCCAAAGCATCCTTAGTTCATCCCTCGGTCTGATATTACCTACTGGTAGCACTCCCTTTGTTCTGCATTAAAATCATTTTACCTTGCCAGTTCTTCATTGCCTGTCTATCACTGAAATACAATGTGCGTTTTCATTAAGTAACAAATGCCTTTGGTTTGCACCTGCAGAACACAAAAACATGCAGAAAAACAACTTTCATGTTAGCATTAACTGTCTCGACTGTAAATTTAAGGCCCACAATCCTGCTAATTTAACATTTCTCTTTAAAAACAAATTAGTTCTACAACCTACATGTAATCCAATAAAATACATCTTTAATAATGAATCAAGCTATATAGTGCTGTATTCTTATATGCAGTACAAAAACTATTACATGTAATTTTAAGCAAAAATGACAACTTGTCAAAAATTATAAAGAAAACATTAAACACACATATGTTTCATTCTCACTAATGCCTGGCACAGTCACTGCATTAGATGCACTTTAGTGCACCACCTTCAATCTAAACCTATAAAAGGTAATATCAACATTCCAGATGTTTCTGAAAAGAAAACAAATGTTAATATACACACACATATATGTCAAAACACACAATACATGCAGCTTCTATTCCTTTGGTGCACCTTATCTCATTAGTATGATTGCATCATACGAGTACATAAGGCCAAGTGTAAATATATATATATATATATATATATGGCATGGTAAAACGCAAAATGATGGAGCCAAATTACACTACTCCACTGTCTTTGATGCTGTACAGTACTCCTTTGTCTGGGAACCATCTAGATTTATGCCAGAGTAGCTTGTATGGTACTTTACAAATACAAAGGAAAATGAAGCTGGCCTGTAATAATTGAATTTGAATTTGAATTTGAATTTAAAATTATTTATAAAGCGCACGTACACCAGCGGTTTCATGGCGCTACAACTAACAGAGATCTGGGCGAAGGAGCTGGAGCTGAGTAAAGGAAAAAGAAACTGCTAATGGACTAATTGAAGGATTTGGTGAACAGATGAGCTTTGAGCTGCTTCCGGAATTGTGGATACAGGGTTAAGGCTCTGAGCTCAAGAGGCAGGGAGTTCCAGAGGAGCGGGGCAAGGGTCGCAAATTTCGAGCCTCCCCATTTCTTTCTCCGGAACCGTGGGACTGTGAGAAGGGACTGAGTAGATGAACGCAGTTCCCTGGAGGGAACATAGGAGGTGATCTCAGATGAGATGAAACCCGGTGCCGTGCCCAGTCGTGCTTTAAAGGTGATGGAAGCGAGCTTAAACTGGACACGGGCACGAACAGGGAGCCAATGTAAAGACTTTAGGAGGGGAGTGATGTGGTGAGACTTTGGGAGCTTGAACACCAGGCGTGCCGCCTGGTTTTGGATCTGCTGCAGACGCCGTAGACTATATGCAGGTATACCTGCATATAGGGCGTTGCCATAATCCAGGCGGGAGACGACCATAGCCAGGGTGATCAATTTCAGAGCATCAAAGGAAAAAAAACGGGACACCTTGCGTATAGTGCGCAGTGAAAGAAAGGAAGAAGAAACCACAGAACTAACCTGGAAGTGAAGGGTGAGTTGAGAGTTGAGTTTAATGCCTAATGTTTCGACTGAGGTAGAGGGAACAGGTGGAGAGCCTAGGGAGGGGGGCCAAAATAAAGAAGACCAGGGGCTGGATGAACCACCCGTCAACACCAGCTCGGTCTTGTCTGGGTTGAGTTTCAGATGGTTGTGGTTCATCCAGTCCCGGATATGGATCATGATAGATTGGAAATTAAGGACAGAAGTGGGGGAAGAAGACAGATTGAAGACAAGCTGGAGGTCGTCCGCATAATTAAACACGGCGACCTCCATTTGCTGCAGTGAAAAGATAAGAGGGGCGATATAAAGATTAAACAAAAGAGGGGAAAGGGAGGAGCCTTGGGGAACCCCGCACTGAACTTTCGGAAAGTCTGCAGTAAGTCCGCATAATCCTTTCATGGTTATAGTAGAGTTACTCCACATCTTTTCAGTTATCTATACTACTATTATAAAGAGAGAACTGTGTCCTTTGAGCCAGGTAAACTCGAAAAGTACACCACCAATCCAAACACCCAATACATCTTTGAAAACGTCAGGGCAAGCAGAAGGACATAGGCTATATAAAAACAAAATATATATGTTAGAAGGGAAACGTAATTTTTAAGGGAAAGTAATCCCTTAGAAGTAGCGCCAGCTAACGATGTGCGTACTGATGCGTTCTGACATCACGGGGAGCGCAGAAGCCGGAAGCAACACCCTGCGAGGAGCGGACAGGAGAAAGGAAGCAGCACCCTCCAAGGTCCGGAGCGCGTAGAGGAGAATCGACATGCCCAGGGGAGCGCAGAGTAAGAGCGGACAGGAGAGTCGGCAGAAGCGGCCAGGACCAAGAAAACGAGCGCTGAGAAACAGCGGAAGCGACACCCACCAAGGTCCGGAGCGAGTAGAAGAGCGTCGACATGCCCAGGGGAGCGCAGAGTAAGAGTGGACAGGAGAGTCGGCAGAAGCGGCCAGGACCAAGAAAACGAGCGCAGAGAACCAGCGGACATGAGCATGGGCAGAAGCGGCCAGGACCAACAAAACGGGAGCAAGGAAACACTGCTGCTCCCAGCCGCTCTGCTGCGCCTCCCCTGCTGGGATGCTGCCTCCAGCCCCCTTCTGCCCCGGGCAACGCCGGGGTGGGCTGCTAGTTTTATATATAAGTAAATAACGGCCAACAGAAAAGGCCCTTTTCATCCTTATTCTGCATTACGTATGAAGTACTTAGATGTAGTCTATCTTGAAGGTCACTTCTCACTAATATATTAACAAGATGAAGTGTATAAGAATGGCCAGAGATACTATAAATGAACTTGTTAAACAAATTGACCTCTTGAATGTAAATCAGCTGTAGATATTCTAAATGTTACATGGGTAGTCCTCACTTACTCCAGTACACATAGTTACAAAGGCCTTATTACAATAAATAAATTAATGCATAATAGTTTTAATAATGTCAAGTGTTGAAAAGTGTGTTGGAGCTAGGAGCTTGGGTTGGATTGCTCTTTAAGCTTCAGCTCTGTTGGCTTTGAAATGACCATAGAGTAAATCTCAACCTGCAGTGGATTCCTACGAAAAACATTTTCATTTGAGGTAAAGACAATTTTCAGATGTTGATACTTGTCACATTTATTGGTCTATTGATGTCTGTGGACAAAAGTGCATGAGATATTTGGTTGCATATGACTTTGTTGAAGACCAGACGTCACTAAAATGTTTCTAACTAACACTGTTTTTAACTAACCATTTCCATCTAATTTTTCAATTTGCAAGTTATTCACCAGACTGACTAATTCTGGTTAGCTAGGTGAAATCCTTTCTTGGTGTTTTTGCTTCGCACTTTTTGTTTAGCACCTTTTTGCTCATTACCGTTTCATTCTATTTCTACTTTCTCCCTAGGTATCCTCCTTATGTCTTAAGCCTATAGCCCAGCACCCCTGTTGTCTATGCCCATGTGCTCTTATTAACCCATCCCTCCTTCACCTGTTACTTGAAATTAGCTTTACGATTCTCTCTTAAAATAGCCTTTTATTGAGGATTCCCTTCAAGCTCCCATAACTTCCTCCTCACAATCTTTAGGAGCCTGGTATGGCCTTTTCCTCGTCAACCTTATGTTCCTTTAAACTCCCTGTCACATTTTCCCTATGCCCCATATAGCTCTCACCATATTTCCAAATACCATTTTCATCAAATGAGTTTTAGCCAATATAGTGTTTCTTTAAAATTGCCTTTAATACATTTTTTGGGGGAGAAGTACAAGGATTTTAGTCAGAACAAGGTTCATCTTTATCTGAGATCTGTGCCATACTGCATTTGTTTTAAGAGAATAATGTATTTTATATGTTTATATTTGTATATTCTGAAAATAAATATATATTGATTATGGAAATATTGTTCCTGCTGTGTTAAATGTCTTTGCCTTTTTCAACTCTCTATATCATCGTTTGCATAAAACCTTTACTGGAAAATGTCAAAGACTTTGTCACTGTTATAATCTTTTTTTTAATTCTCATATCACCAGTGTTTGCACAGACAGGCCTTGATACATCACGTATTCAGCCCTCAGGCCACCTGCAATTAAACATCTAGTCCTGCTGATCCAGTCCTTCCAGTATAATGGGCTTTTTCCCCTGGACCTGTAGCGTCATAGTGACAGCTGAGTGGTCCGAAATGTGGGCTGGATGATGTCTGATCTTTTTAATGTTTGTCACAAAGCCTCTTTCGACCAAAAAGTAATCTAATCTAGAATAGTGGCTGTATTTTTTGCTATGGTGGGTATAGCCTCTTGACTGACCTCTCTGGTGCGCCTTCCTCCACAAAAAGAATCCTGCATGCTACGTAACACGTGCAAGGGTGCCTGCATTAGCGCTGGGCAGCACATTATGCACCAGCACTGGGGTAAAGTGCAGGAATGCGCCATATTGGATAAATACGGTTCATTCCGGCCTTTTCACAACTGCGTAGGGCAGGGCAGCAAGAAGACTTGTGGAGCTGCCCTACAATTCCCATAAATAATGTGGGCCAGACCCGCCTTAAAAAAACTGCATGCACTAACTAAATAAATACACATGGCCTTATTTATGAAGGCCTTGCACCGCCGGTGCGTCACTTTTTCCCATTTTAAAAGTGGCGCACCGGCGGCGCAAGGCCTTCATAAATAAGGCCCACAGAATGTAAGACTCAAATTCAACAGCTCGAATGCTTTTGTTTGTGATAACATACATACTGAGGGTTCAAGATAATAAGTGCCCCGGGAATCGTGTTTTAAAATGGACCAATCACTGCTTCTTTTTTTCATGTAATTTTTCATTAACTTTTTTATACAAAGCAAAACAAGGTTCTATTCTCCTACTTTTGCCACTGAAGATGAATGTACAGGAAAAATTGTTTTTATGTGATTTGTCGCACCAGTTCTTTGTTTGAAATGCCGATTTTCATCGTGATGCAGGATGCAAATGTACGACAACTCAATTTAGAAATTCAAAGATGAAACACAACAAGCTCTAGAATGAATAATGCACATTACAAATGTGTTTAAATACTCTGCTCGTTTAGATGATGGGCAACTTAAACATTTTCTATCGGGAAACCCGAGACTGTAGAATGTGTCTTCTGCACACCCAGCAAAAAACATTTCAACCGTGCCTAATTCTGCTTAAGTTAAATGTCCTGCTCTTGTGACCTTTGCTCTGAAAATATTTAGGAAGCCACCGTGCTGCACAAACCTTGCTCAGTTTCACTCGTGTGCCATTTGCTTCTCATTTCAGCTGTCCACGGTATTTCATCTCTGGCTTACCCGGTCCCAGAATGGCAGCACACTCCCACGCCACCCCAGTCAACAAGAGAGCGACGTGTGCCTGGATCGCCTGTTGATTTTTACAAAGATGCACTGCTCTTTCTGCACACCTGTCTAAGCAATGTCTAATGACAGACACTTTCTGTCTCTTTGGCTGAATCAAACATGTATTCGCCCTAATTCTAGTTTGCCATTGCAACATATACACGTAATGACACAGATATACTAACATCCATTAAAGTAAGTATTGACTCAAGAAGATATCAGGTTTCATTTTTTTGCTATCATTGATGTCTGAGGAAAAGAATGTGTTGATTTCCGACATTCTTAACTGTGTTGGGCTCTCTCTTGCACGCAGAAGTTGATTGATGTAGCCTGCTGGTGATATTTACCAGCACGTGCACACACTAGATTTTATTTAATGCTAAAAATTGGCTACGGCTGCAAAGTGGAAGATGTTTAAATACTTTTATTCACACAAGAAGACATGTTCAGTAAGCTCTTTACAGGTGAATGTTAAACTCACTTACAGAAAGAGTATTTGTAGGCCCATGAGTAAACCTGTATGTGACTTACAAAAATATGGTCATGTGTTCTGTGCGTGTGTGATGTACTCAACACAGGCACACATTATGTGAACATAAGTTCCCCATGGGCATGCCCGAGGGACGGTCAGGGGGGTGGTCAAACTTATTTATTACTAATGGTGTATTCACAAAAGTTTAGATGTGAACTTGTTACACATTTCTGAGGGCCTACTTTGCACACAATGGATGTACCATAAGTTGTACAAAAAAAGTGAATTTTTCAAAAGTTAAGTATTGTCAAGGCGCGCTTGAAGAAGTTGTGTATTATCTTCTATACTTCAATCATAGGGCTAATAAAGTTAGTGTAGCTCATCAATATACTTGGACAGTATACACTTATGCATGTAATATGTGCAAATTATATAGGGGCAGATTTATGATGCCCTTGCGCCGCAATTGCGTCACTTTATTTGACGCAACTGCGGCGCACACAATGCGCCCTATTTACAACGTGACGCATCTAGGAGATGCGTCACGGTGTAAAGCCCTGCGCCATAAGGAGGCATTCCTGCGCAGGGGGGGGCGTTCCTGCGCAGGAACGCCTCCTGAAAGTGGCTGAGGGAAATCTATGAGATTTCACTCAGTCACTTTCAGGCCAATGCTGCGTCAAAACCCTGCGCCTGCTTGAAGCAGGCGTAGGTCTTGATGCAGCATTGTGTAGATGGAGCACCCCCGAGCCTTGCTGGAGCTGCATCGTGCTTGCGACGCAACTCCAGCAATGCGCCACATTTCCGGCACAGATGCGTCACACATCTGTGCCGTTTTTGCACCATGGTGCGCCGCATTATAAATGCGGCGCACCTTGGGTGGCGGAGCTGTGGCGCACTGTGGCGCACGTTAACTGGCGCATCCCTGGGGATGCGCCAGTTAACATAAATCTGCCCCATAGTGTGTAACAGTTGTATTTACATGCACCCGAATGATCAAAATGTTGCTTCTTTGGATCTCGTAGAGGTATAGGTTATGCATGGTGTGTGCAAATATCTGTTTTTTTTAATAAGATTTTTTAAGTTCTACCCCAAATGACTAATTTGTTGGCAAAAAACTATTTGAAGTTGATCCAATGTTTAGTGAAAATGGCCTGAACAGGCCTCGTAGGATATACAAACCTTTCAAACCTAACATTACCTGGAATTTCAGGGTTTTAGTGATGAAATATGGACCTCTCTTGACTCTAGTTTTGAATCCAAGACAGTGGAAGCAGAAATGGGTGAGTCTTACAAGTGCCATATCCCTGCTTCTTCCTAATGGTCTTAAAGGCCCATGAGACACAAGTTATTATCAGTGCTCAATCCTTTTCACTTTCTATCACTTAAAAACCTTTTGCTGTACCCAATGTCTCTGTCAGAAATTTGCAAAATCCTCATACGTATCAAGTTCTTAAAGTTGTAATCTTTGATTGGCTTCAGTGGAAAAAACATCTCAACAGTTCTAGCTATTAAATGCACATGCTTTTGGATTGAGTAGCTTGAAAAGGATCTTGCAGGAGAAAACTTGAAACAACTGGTTTTAAGGACTGTTGGAACCTACAGAAAAGGCCAAGTTCTGTGTTTTTGCCAGTGCATTCTTTGGATTTCAACTATGTGATCTCATCACAGGTGGTTTGTATTTGAGAGATTAGGATGACCTTGTCTATTAGCTAAGATGGTTCATTCACAAGCTTTAAAAAACCTCCTCCAAAATTGAATAGGTGCAGACAACAGTCAGTTGCATGAACAAGTGTATCTTATTGGAATTAAAACAAGTTAACATTGCATGACCCTAAAATTGCCCAATGAGTGTTAAAGGATATTATCACCTTTTGCAATAGGAAAAATCCAACTTTTCGTTTTTTGAACAAAAAAAAGTAGGGTAGAGAATTCGATGAAGATTTCAAAGAAATTTCTTGCATGCCGTTTTCCAAGTTATGACCCCGTTTAAGCATTGCATTCACATAACAACATAATATTTTTCGCACTGTTTTGGAAATTACCCTTTTTGCAGCGTCACCACCAAGGACTTTGTGCACTTTACCACTGCTAATACTGCTAACCTAGATGAATCCCAGCTCGGGTCAGGACATCGCCACTGCCACCGCCATCACTGCCACCAGATCACCCACAAGGACCACACCAACCGACCAGGAGGAGGCATAGCCATCGTCCACAAGAACTCACTTTGCCTGACCACCCACTTGGATGACCCAATGACAACCATGGATCATCTCCAATTCCAGATCCAGACTAACCTTAACACACCCTCCGCATCACCCTCATCTACAGACCACCTGGCCCCTGCATGCCTTTCACTGATGAAATCATCGACTTAATTGAACCCCAGGCTCTTGCATCCACCAATTACATCCTACTCAGCGACATCAACTTTCACTGGACAACCCCAATGACCAGAAGACCGCATCCCCTCTGGAGAACCTTGCCAACGTTGGACTCAAGCAACTAGTCAACTCGCCAACCCACGTAGCAGGACCCATGCTCAACCAACTTCTCTGTCATCAAAAACATCACCTACAGCCACACCACCGAAATCTTCTGGACCGACTACCACTACATTAATTTCGCCTTCAGAAAACCGACCATACACCACCGCACCCACTGCCCCGCTGTAACTGCAACAAGGACACTGAAGAACATCTCAACAACTCACTCAGTGCAACCACACCACAGCCATCCACAGATGCCAACATCTCAGCATGTAACCTCCACCGATGGATCTCCAACTACTCTGACACTCTGGCGCCCATCAAGAAATCACCAGGCAAGCAACACTCCAAGAAAGCCAATTGGCTCACTTCTGCCCTCCATGTCTCCAGACGTACCTGTAGACCGCTTGAGAAGAGATGGAGAAACAATAAAACCAAACTTGGCACCTTCTTCCACCACAAGATAAAGTAGATCGATGACAGCTTTGACACGCAAGACCCGCCCATCACTCCTGCCACCACCATGTGCTATGAAGAGAACCCCAACAGATCCTGCTCAACTGGACCCCGCACACCTCAGGTGACACTCTCAAGACCATTCACTCCAGAACCTCCTCTGTCCCCTGCCTGCACCACATCTTCCACAGAGCCGCCACCTCCATTGCCGCCGAAACTACGCTGCACCGTCAACTGCTCCATTGGAACCGCCCCCTTCCCAGACCACTGAAAACACGCTGGGATCAACCCTCTGTTTAAAAAACTTCCCAGCGACCTGACAGACCTAAGGAATTTCAGACCCATCTCCCTCCTCCCCTTCCAAGCCAAGGTCATCGAGAAGTCCATCAACACCCAACTCCACGAGTTCATTGAAGCCAACCACGTCCTGGACACCTCTCAATCCAGCTTCAAAAGTAACGACAGCACAGATACTGCCCTCCCAGCCACCACAGATGACATCCACTCCCTCCTCAACCTGGGAGAAACAGCAGCCCTAATCCTCCTGGACCTCTCAGCTGCCTTCAACACCGAGCTGCCAGTTCACGATCCTCACACATGCCTACAAAGCTCGACACAACCAAGGATCATCCTACATTAACCATCAACTGAACTTCCATCAGCCCTCAAGAAATCTGAACTCCACCACAATCTAACTTGCTCACACCAACTCTACCCACCACAGCCGCAGCGTTGGCCACTCTTTCTTCTACATTACTGCCAAGAACTAGCACAACCTGTCCCCCCAACCTTTGGACAGCACCCTCCCTGGCGGACTACAGGAAGAAACTCAAAACCTTATTTTTTGACAGAGACACGGCACCCTCAGTGCCACATACCCTTAGGGGAGACAGTGCTGTGTTTTACAAATAACTGATAGAATGATAGATTGATTGTAGCGAAAGGGAATGAAATCAACCAGTTCATGTGTGTGGGGGCTGCTATCTATGATCTGTGCATCACACTTGCAAAGTTAATATTCATTGGCAGTGTGGGTGCAGTGGGACTCTGGTAATGAGCTGACACATGATATTGTGACCACCATCTCTCTAGAAGAGAGCTGTATATTCATGCTCCAAAGCGAATGGTAGTCCTGCATTACACTAGTAGTAAAGTTGACAGCGAATGGCCTCTCGCACCACCAACTACTGCATGGGTCAAGCCTATTGTACTTTGCTGTGTTACAGACCCTGTGCTGTCTATCATATTGTTAGTGTATGTGCCAACCATATCACAAGTTTAGAAATCGGGAGCGAAGAGGAGCAGTGTAATCAGGGTGAGGTAAAGGCATCAGAGTCTTGACTTCTTTTTTATTGCTATATTTATGTGTCTTGAAGTATGTGTGTGTTTTTATGATACACAGTTGTGTGTGTGTATGCATGTGTATGCATAGGTATATATGTGTTTGTGTAGGTATGTGTGTTGTTGTGTTTCTATTTAGATTCCATATGAATTTCCTGATTCATGCCCTTATATAGGTACAATTCACATTACCATTATATAGGCATAGAAACCCAGTCCTTATTTAGGCATAGTCCATGCTAATCAGATACAACCATGACTACTTACAACCGTTCATCTACGTCACAACTTATTCTTGGAAAACCAGACTCTTAAGCTAAATTATGCAAAAGGGTTGAGGCAAGAAAAACCTGCACCTGTTAAAATATGTGGCTATAAATTCTTGTGATGGTGCTCGTAAAACCAAGGAACACAACCCTATCTGTTCCTT
The DNA here is from genome assembly GCF_964263255.1 of Lissotriton vulgaris. Lineage (NCBI taxonomy): Eukaryota > Metazoa > Chordata > Amphibia > Caudata > Salamandridae > Lissotriton > Lissotriton vulgaris. The sequence continues at coordinate 335,190,203 of NC_141685.1, forward strand.
CTTGGGCAAAGACCAAATTACAAAGCAAAAATATGGAATCAGCACTCATCAAGGAAATATCGTGATCAGTCTCTTTTGTCTTTAGTAAGTCAGAAGAAGATTCTCATAATAAACAGGTACGGACTTAGATGATGATCCTTTTTCAATTCTTTATTAGCTGATCCAAACAGATAAAAAATCCAAATTAACATGTGAATTTTCTTTTAGCCAACGCGTTTCGTCTCATGAATGAGACTTCTTCAGGGCAGTGTATGTATTTTTAACGAATATATGTCATAGCTACATGACATGCTATTACAGTATTATTTTATCTTACTGCTAACACTGTACATTTTATACTTCGCATTCTGTCTTACGATTGTAGCAGTTCATATCTCTTGCATGAAAAAGAAGACTGTTCAATAAACCCTTTTTATTGAAACGCCCGTCCCTCTATTTCACTGCAATTCTGTAGAAAGGAAGCATGCAGGTTTGACTGAGTAAAATGGTTATCTATTGTTTTCACGACTCTGAATATATTGTTCCGACTCTAAGGGAAACATAGTTGTCATGTTTATGCGGTTGTCAGAGATTAATCCCCTCTTGTTCATTCGAGAATGTTTCTAGAGATCTCTGAGTTAGCTGGCACACACAAGTAATTAAGTTTAATGTACTCGATAGAGACATACTGACTTCAGTCCTATGTCAAATCTATAGTGTATATTATTCCAATGTGCAGAGCCTATTAGGGATATAGGAACTACACTACAGTGTGTGTGTGTCTTTGAGAAAGAAAGACAGGAGGATGGACCGATGGAATCAATGACCACAGCACACATACCTGTTCATAATTTAGTGTTATTCTAATCACAGCTTTTCAGATAAACAATACAAATCTTCATTAGTGTTATGTCGCTGGTCTTTGTTCTCTCGAGTTGCAGATATCTACTGCCAGCCGTCAACAGCAAGCCCAGCATGCCCTGTGTGCCATGTCGATGCACAGTATTAGGGGGCAGATAGCCGGGTCTTGTGGCTTAGTGGACTTAGGTGTCCACTGTAGGGTCCTGTGTTCAACCTCATGGTGACAGGTCAAATCCTGGTGGAGCCACTCAGCCTTTCATCCTTCAGAGCTTGATAAAATGAGTACTGTTGGGTAACAATAAACATCTATTATTCAGCACCAACCTACCCTTGGGTAAAGGTATGCTTTACAAATACATGTTGTGTTATGTTAGATGCTCTATATGGAATGCATAAAGTTCCACTCGGTTCGAGATGCTCTCTCTAGGAATCTATGTGCTGTTTCTCAATATTATTATGAAAAAAAAGCCTTTTGATTTTTGATTTAGGGTGTGAATAGAAGCAGGTGTAGTCTAAGACTACTGTGTATTTTCTAAATATAATGTATGAATATTTAACATAGAAACTAATTAATACACTATTGATTAAAAAAAGACAGCATCGCTATACTGTGAATATATCTAAATGAAACGATAAACAAAATCATGCTTTTGTAGCATATACACAAATAATAATAAGAACACCAATAAATGTATGCATTGAGAGGGCTCAAAAACTAAAAAGGGCTCAAAAACTAAAATGGGGCAAGGCACATGATACCCCAGAATTGAGAGGACATAGGGTATAGTGGTTATGTATATAGACATATTCATTTAAAATGATTATAAATGATTGCATGTTAATGGGCAAAAATAAATTATCACACTAGGCACTTACAGTAAGTCTAATTCAACTATGAAGCATGATATGAAAACAAAAAAAATGCAAAAGATTCAAACAAGAAAAAAGCTGACAAAAGATAACTAATTGAGGACCCACAATAACACCTGATCATTCTGCTAATATTTGACTGAGTTACTTTCATTGTGAAGTTGATGGCATACAAAAAGGTGTGCTTCCAGACTCACTGCATAAAAGAAGGAAGTCAACGTTGGAAGGGATAATGTGCTACAAGCCATGCCAATACCAGAAGAAGTAGTATATAGGAGATGGAGGAGAAGCTAATTGCAGCAAACTTGCCACTGAAGAACTCGAAGACGTCAACAGACGACTGAAGAGTGAAGTTGTAGATGAAGAGTAAATTCATTGATGATGCCGGTGAAAAAGGGATCAGATTCGGGATCACAATTGGTACAAAAGCCATAATAGGAGTCACATGTGCAGGGGAACTCAGTACACTTGAACACCGTGAAAGAGGTGACCCATACAAAGCAGACTTAATGGTGGGATAGCACTGCAACCTACCTCGTGTGGCAACAAAGCCTGAATGAGCTCCCAATGATCTACAGGAAGGATGGCTAGCAATTAGGAAAGAATATTTGAGATAGAAGTGTGTGATAACAGTTCAAGCATTGAAAGAAAGGTTGCACAACAGGTGGTTGAAGCTTGTGAAAGCACAGAGCCCAGTGCTCAATCAGGCTGGCAGACGATGTACACCCAGGGAGCGCAGCAACAGTGTTCATTCAGATTGATATGGTATGTTCATGATTATCGACTTAGAAGAATGATGATTAGAACCGCATATACAGGAATGAAAACTGTTGAAATTTCACCAAACAAGTTTGAAAATAGTGTACTCAAAATATAGGTACAGCTCCTAAAATGAAGAGCCAATTGTTTTATAATTGTGAAATTCTCGTTGCATTGGAAGCATGAAAAACAACACTAAATACATCGGCAACGCGTTAGAAAATAAACCTATCCTTGGGTAAGACTACAACAAGGAATATGTGTCCGAATAACATAGCTATCATTGTTAAGAGAATTGCAGAAAGGAATGAATGAGGAACATGCAGCAAGTAACTGCAAGCAAGGCCGGGCTTGGAATTGTTACCACAGAAATGCATAGTATTCTTGTCTCAAAGAAATGAGTGTTCCAAAGGCTTAGTGCACAAAGATGAGAACAGGATTTCACAAATTATTATAAAAGTACATTCCCAGGTAATTTGGTGAAATGTAGTATTGTGTGGGTTGATACCATCCTAAAGATGTCTGTTTCTAGCAGCTAGGGAAGTTACGAGCAATAATAGGCAATGAAAGAATCCCATGCAATGACGAAGTTAAATGTGGATGGTCTGCGGGAGAAAAGAGGTATACTTTCCCTGTGTTGATTAGAGAGATGCCTCTTCTTTGGACCTAGTTTGCTGTGATGCAGTTAGACTTTAAGGCAGAAAAAGAGCAATCTTTTTTGTGAGAACACAGCACTTTGTGGGATTTAAGCATTTGTGTGTTGCCAGTCGACCACTTCTTGTACTTCCTTGCAAAAAAGAGCCATGGCAGGATTACAGTGCAAGTATCTTCTACCCCAAGAACTGGCAGAGGTGTTCTGTCCAAATGGCACTTTGCCAGGAATCCATTCCTGGACTAGTTCCACCACTTTTGGAAGCCACCCGTTAACAGCAGTTTTATCTCCAGTGACATAATCTATGTTATATGGTTGCTATAAATATAACAGGATTGTGTATTAGACTTACAGGAACTTCATAGTATAGTGACTTAGAGGTATATTTAACCCGTTAACCACGGCGGTGAGGACGTTTTCGTACGTGGGTGGGGCCGCGTCGGCCATTGGCCGACTGCAGCACTGGGGAGGTAGTGCTGCCGTCGGCCAATGGCCGACGGCAGCAAGGAAAGGGTTAAGAGTACTGTTGTATCACTCTTGCACCACATAATGTGGTGCAAGAGCTATGCAACTCAAACATGAGATTCATGAAGCCACGCTAAGCCGCCTTGAGTGGCTCTGAGTGGCTCTGAGTGGCTTCTCAATCCTCAAGTAAAGCAATGCAGCGCTATTCGCTGTGTTGCCTTATCTACACAATTGAGGCATTCCATGGGTGTTACATGAGTATTCCCATGCAACTCCCATGGTTTTTAATACATTCCCAGATTTTCCAGAACTGGTAAACCTGGGAATATACAAAAAGATATGCCTCCCCAGATGAGGCGTAACAAGGAAAAATATATTTATTTCTCCCCTTTACTTCCTCTTTCTATGTGTGCTCCATTTTGCATTCTGCAGCACACATAGGAAGAGGGATTTGCCTATTAGGATTGTTTTTGGGCAGGAAGCTGCCTTTCTGCACAAAAATAATCCTGTCTGCAATGCAAGCACCCTTTAACCATGGTGCAAAGGTGCCTGTGTAGGGGGCTAGACAGCCAAAACAGCACCAGCGCAGGGACAAGGACAGGACTGTGTTGTATTCCTACTCTTTCCCTGTAATGCATCACAGTGCAGCAAGGTGACTTGCTGTGCTGCATTATATTACTTTACCATAAATATGGCCCACAGTCCACCTTTCCCATCTGTGAGTGTTGGTGGGTTTCAGCTAGCTCACATCAAACCCAAAATCAACCAGCATAACAAATATTGTTGGCAACCTTGAACATGACACTCTGATTCCCAAGGAATCGGTGGAAATAGATCTAACCCTTTCATTTGGTCACTCATGCATGCCTGTGGTAAACACAAGATACAACAATGCATTTGCAAACATTTACTGAAACAATTGCACTCATTCATAAAAAGCAAGAGCTGCAATTGTTAGAAAGATTAAACATGTTGCAGTAATCAGCATTGTTAAAATGGTAAGGAATATGAACAATTCAACCATGTTAATTGTTGCTAATGTTTGAGCCCTCTTATCTTTATCTGATACTTTACTAAATAGAGCATAGCAGAGGCACCACTCTACCAGATCACTTGGGATAGCCCAGCCCCCTTAACTTGGTCTTAGGTGCCAGGAAGCCAGTCACAATACACAGGTTACCTTCCTCAGCAGCATGGAGGTAGGAGTCAGCTGGGCTGCATCTCAGTTACAGTCTGCAGCAGTTTCGTGATAATCTCAGTATGGAAATACTCCTCTGAAAGAGCTTTAGTATGAAAATCATTTGTATAAAAAAACGCTGTTCTTATCTTTATAAAAAAAACTGTAGCAGAATTTAAGTGTCTCCTACTGAGCACAGAAAGAAAGCAAAACAATGGCATTGTTTTCTTTATGCATGACCCTGGAACTAACTGTACAGACAACAGGGTGCCAGTGCCTCTTGCAAACACACATACAGCACATTCACACATTAGCAGAAAAGTATGGCACAGGGTAACAAGAGAAAGAGATGCCAACTTAAGGGGTGGAATCTAAAATGGAGACTAGGCGTGTGTCATGCTACAGTCAGGCAAACAGTTCTTGTTTGTGAGTTTCTCTATCATATCTTTTATGCTCTGCAATTGACAGACACTTGATATTTGATTAGGAAAGTACAATTGTGACTCTGCCCTTCCAGAGAATTGTAAGTCAGGTGTTTAGAGTGATACTGGAAAGTATTTTTTAGGGTGTGGGGACATTCAGTACATCCGAGACAAATTGTTGAGCAGAAAATATTTCAGAGAGGTTTCAATTGTACCAATGCATTATAAATCAATGTAGCTAAGATTTACAATATATCATAAACAACAAAATTGTTATTCCTGTAAGCCATATTGTCATAAAGTTCATTTAGATAAATATATGTGAGACAGTTCGTATACCAAACAGTACTTCAGCAAAATTAAAACAGGACATGAAAAGGTCAAAAGGAGAAGAAAGTTTTTAGCATCTGTGTATAAAATCCAATGGCTTAGCACCTATATTTCCAAAAGGAGAACTAGCCAGTTCAGTATTAGCGTCCAATGTCAAAATTTGGAGTCCTACTTACAGCCAGAGTCGAGTTAAGCAGCCAACATGTGTTTCGCAAGAAACCCGGCTTCTTAAGGGCTGCAAGGTGATTAATGAAAGTCTATTATACATCATAGCAAAACAAGGCACAATAATAGATTAGCCTTCATTTACTGTGGTCAAAGCATGTTATTCTTCTTCTATGTTTTCCCATACATATATAACAAGCTCTTAAATGTCCAATTACAATAAGATGTATTACCTTGTGTCATGAGTAGCAGAGAGTCACACATGATCACACCCAAAATAAAACCTAGATGCTTTTACACATACATTATCCCATAATAAAGGAGCCATAAACACATCAACCTACATCCATATTCCAAACTAACCAAAGTGCCCCTGAAAAGTATGAAAAAACAAGTATTACAAATATTCTATGAAATCTTAATGGTTACTACAGTACACAGCTTACCCATTAGGAGCAAGACTTTGCACCGCTCGTTAGACTCTTCTGAAAACATACAGTAAGGGCTATACCTCTACATCTATAGAATGTCCTGTTTCATGTCACAGATAGCTAAATCTCAACGCAATCTCTATCAACATCATAAAAATTAGAGCAACAGAAAAACAATGTTTTAACTATACACACTACCCCTGTAGGTATCTTAACACAGGCCATTATAAAATTGCTTACCATATGTATTAACAGATCCCCTTGAGAAATGCAGCTCTCCTATTTCCTCCCAATCATTTTTAGTGGAATACTGAGTTGAATGTAACACAAATACCTCAAAAACCGTCGAAAATGTAAATGAATTTCCACTGTTGCTGCAATTACCTAAAATAGTAACAAGATATTCTAAGTTGTGCTGCGGTAGCAAATATACAGCCTGACTAAGGAAATCCAGCAAAAAAGCACTACATCTTCTTCTCATCGCAATAGAAACACGTACAGATATATCTTTTTAAGTCTTTTCAAGCAGGAGACCCTACAACCTCAAGTCAGCAAGGAAAAATAAAACCTCCAAATGTCGAATGAAAATCTTAATTTACGTCTTCCATATCTCCTGTTTGTCAAAACAAATATTATCTTGCATGAAATCACCCGTATTAGAACCAACAACGCCCTCTTAGGTATTGCAAGTGCTGTTCTTAGCTGGCTTGAACCATATACAGAACAAATATAGTGCTTCGTTTAGTTCAGTCCTTTAGGGACCTGTTCTAATGGCTTTCACTGCATGTGTAATCCGTCATCATGCATATTCTTGAAAATATACGAGGATTTCCTGTTTATCATAGGGTACATAATGTGCAAGAAATCGAACAGTCTTATTCGCAATGAAAGGCCTAACGGCGGAATCTTCCTGCTCAAATCCTACCCATGCACATTTTTTTAAAGATAAACAGGAGTTGATGTAACTGCAAGAAATACTCTTCAAGGAATCCTCTGGTTAATCCGCCGAAAGGTTACACCCATGGACTCCTTGTGTTGAAGGGAGCTGAATGGGGCTAAAGTGACAGTAATGTTCGGGGCAACAGAAAGAGAACCCCCCTTTTACTTTTTAGGTGCCTACCTTGAAACCTAGAAGCGGGGAGCCGATCCGGGATGCTGCGGCGGCCGCTTTTGTGCCATCTATCAGACAATAATGGCACACCGGGAAGAGACCTGGCAGGAGAGCGCTCGTGCTCAGGGAGCATGTCGCAGGGTCCAGAACTCTGTACGGAGGGTTGCCAAAACTTGTTCAGACATTGCCTCTAGAATCGGGGAGGCAGAAGCAAGGATCTCGACTTTGGAAGATGATATGGCTATTCAGAGGGACATAACAGACTCAATTAAATCTCAAAGAGACGATGTCCAGTGGAAACTTGCTGACCTTGAAAACAGTTACAGACAAAAGGGTCCCAGACTGGGAAAAGGAAAACAGATTCAAGAGAAAATCATGTAAATAATCAAAAAGATAATCAAAAACAACCATTCACTGGGTTATGCACTACAGTTTTTAAATTTTTCTAAATGTATTATGTGCCCACATGCACAACGCGAAGGGAAAGGGGGTGAAGGTGCTGTGAAGGGATTTCAATGAAATGTAAAAAAAAAAATCATATTCGTGACAAACAATTAAATTCAATTCTTTTTTTTTTTTTTTAAAGAATTTTATTGAGCATATTCAAAATATACATAATTGATCATATGTTATAATATAGTTGTTATAATACATAGAAGAAAAAATTAGATACGTATACTAGTACAAATTCCATTTAAGGATGTGGCAAGTATGGTGATGACTGAGCAGAGAACAGCGACTAAAGGGACAATTACAAAAAGAACAAGCAATTACAAAAAGAACGAGCAAAGTACAATATAATAAATACTCATTATTTCAAGTTCACGCTTCTATATAATAGTAACGTTAATTTAACGCTAATTTAAATAATTCTAGACTAAACCCTTTGCAGTTCGTACCAATTAGCCACTGAGGACCAAATCAATTCCCCTTTAGCTCTAGATTTTTTCCCTCTGGTTTCATATATAGCTATTTCTTGTTTATATGTTGCTAAGAGTCTGTTAATCCATCCATGAAATGTGGGGGCCTCAGTGTCCTTCCACCGGGCTGCTAGAATGATTCTGTATATGGCGGTACATATGTAAGTTATGTAAATTTCTGGGTTACTAAGTTCTAAAGAACTATCGAAACCTAATAAGAACAGATTAAATTCAATTCTTATGTTTGTTAAAACGTTATTTCAAGTGGTTCCCCGTCATGGGGCCACACATATCAGCTTTTTCAAGTCCAACAATTCTCCAGAGCCAGGCTTCTATTGTAGCTGTGTCAATCTTGCTTGGGGGTAGAAGCTGGTACAGGTGGGGTAAGTAGTCTACGTTTCGACCCTATGTGGGGTAGGGAAAGTTGCCCTTACATAGCGGGTCTTCATCAGGACAGAAGGTTGGAGTGGACAGACTTCCTGGGGGGGAATTAAAAACAGAATTTTACTTGGAGTCTATTGGAGAGATCCCTACAAAGCCCTGAGTGGGCCACAACCCGCTCGGGTGAATGTTGGCGAAATTACACATACTGAACAGAGTACTAACACCAATTGGACAAGGTGTATGTATCAACAACGATAAGAGAACCTACCAATATTAACTTATATCTAAAAATCATCGTTGTTACGTGGGTACATAAACCTCAAAGCACAGATTCATAATTGATGATATCACGTGTTATCTCACCTCCAGGACCCCATTGTCGGGTATCCCTGGAACCTCGTGTAACTTGCAATTTCAATCATCTAAAAATCAAGGAGAGAGGGGAGCATGTTAGAAAATTAAAACACCTCCTTCATTGGACATCAAAGTGCATTCCCTGATTAAACTTCTGTATACTGATTTGAAAAGTTACCTGTACTCCCTGGTTGGTGAGTCAGCTTAAAATGTAGTTGGGTAGGCGGTGAAAATACCGGTGTTGTAATAGGGAAAGCGAACGTCGAAATTAGACCCGGGAGTTCTATAGTTATTTGCCCAAGTATTGCGTGCGACTGGCAATGGAAACAGAAACTAGACGCACTCACCAAATGCTCGGCAGATAGTCTCGGAGTTTCTCCTAACGGCGTCTATTCCCGTACAGATCCCCGTGCGGCTGGCCGGTTACTAGGAAGTGTAGTTAGGGGGCGTGTCCCTCCCCAGGGATTCGACACCGTAGAAAGACTAGTACTGAGTGTCGTTTTGAAAGAAAGGTGTTCTCTTACTGTTCTAAGGGCCGTAAAATATGCATCATTACTCTCGGAGCTCAAAGTATATACCAGAAGAATTTGGAAAAACAACGCGTCATCAATGGTACATTACAATAAAAATTGTGGAAAAATAGCAGCGCACTCGCCTCACACGGCAGTGAAAGCTGCTTGTCCAGACACATAAGATACACTTGCTCATTTTACCACAGTTACCGCATGTCTATAGCCATGCTTGTATAGTGCACCTACCAACACAGGGTGGTGAAGACTACAGCCATATATACTGATGTGGACTGGATCTGTGAACACTTCCTAAGACAAAATTGCACTTGATGTTAAAGGCATTAAGACATTGAACTTTATATACTACCAGTACCAGTTCCAAAATAGATAGAAAAAGGTTGAGATACTTGTTTAGAGACAGGAGAGGAGCATTAGATTACAGGTTAGCTAGTTGTGCAAAACTGCTTTCTTGAAAACAGGGCTCCTAGAAACAATCTTAGGATTTTGGGGGTACCGGAAGGGATGGAAGGGTCTGATACTAGAAAGTTTATTGTGGAATTTTTTTGGGAAGCATTTCGGATGTTAAAGAGTGGGACTGGCAACTCGAAGTTCAGAGGGCACATCGTTTTCCATTCAAGATAAAACACTGCGCTGGACAAATGGGTACACAGACAAAATATCGAGTTTTAAATTTCGATATACAATAATATCGAAGTTTAAATATCGATGGGACAAAATATCGAAGGTAAGTAATATCGACAGTCTTAATATCGATATTAGTATGATATCAGTAATATCGAAGTTTTAAATATCGATGTCAATAATATTGAAATAAATAACTTCGATGTTACTAATATCAATTTTTAAATACATTTAGTGTATATTATATTGTATTTATTATGTTTTAATATTTATTTTTAATGTAATTTAATTAAATATTGTCTTTTACTACTGTAGCGGGTTGTGGGTTTATAGGGGAATAGGGTGGGAAGTAATTTAATTATGTTAAATTAATTATTAATTAGTAGGAATTATTAATTAATTAATTGAGAATTAATTTTTAATTAATTTTAATTAATTGATTAATTGATAAATATGTTCTGTAGCGGGTTATGGGTTTATAGGGGAATAGGGTGGGAAGTAATTTAATAATAATTAATTAATCAATATATGTTTGTACATATTTTAATGAATAATTAATTGGTAATTAATTCATATTATTAGTTAATTAATTAATATAATTTTGTACATATTTTTAATTATTAATTAGTTGGTAATTAATTAATATTAATTAGTTTATTACATTAATTATAGTAATTTTTTATATATAATTTTTTGTTATTCTTAATTAATTAATTGGGAAAAATAATATTAATTATTAAATTTAATTAATTACAGCTAATGTGCTAATATATTTACTTTATTGTTATTGTTAATTAATAATTAATTGGTAATTAAATAATATTAATTAATTTTGAGTAAAGGAGTATTTTTAGGGTTCAGGGTCAGTTTTCAGTTTTTGGGTAAAGGGGTATTTTTAGGGTTCAGGGTCAGTTTTCAGTTCTTGGGTAAAGGGGTATTTTTAGGGTTCTGGGCCAGTTTTCAGTTTTTGGGTAAAGGGGTATTTTTAGGGTTCAGGGTCAGTTTTCAGTTTTTGGGTAAAGGGGTATGTTTAGGGTTCAGGGTCAGTTTTCAGTTCTTGGGTAAAGGGGTATTTTTAGGGTTCAGGGTCAGTTTTCAGTTTTTGGGTAAAGGGGTATTTTTAGGGTTCAGGGTCAGTTTTCAGTTTTTGGGTAAAGGGGTATTTTTAGGGATAAGGGTCAGTTTTCAGTTCTTGGGTAAAGGGGTATTTTTAGGGTTCAGGGTCAGTTTTCAGTTTTTGGGTACAGGGGTATTTTTAGGGTTCAGGGTCAGTTTTCAGTTTTTGGGTAAAGGGGTATTTTTAGGGTTCAGGGTCAGTTTTGGGTTTTTGGGGTACAGGGATATTTTTAGGGTTCAGGGTCAGTTTTGGGTTTTTGGGGTACAGGCGTACAGGGTAAAAACAAAAAAAATTACATTAAATCAATTAAATAACATAAAAAAAATAAAATTACATTAAAATATTAAGTGTTTTATTTATTTTAAATGTATATGTATTAGTTTTAATTTCGTTTTAATATTTGTATTTAATATTTGTAAAATTATATGTATTTTAAAATTATTTTTACATTATTATTAATATATTTAAAAAAACGATATTTTTAATTCCGATATTTTTATACTACGATATTATTTTTCGATATTTTTGTACTTACCTTTATGAAGATATGATTCCGATATTTTTGATGTCGATATTTTTGTGCCGATATTTTTGTATTTCGATATTCTGTCTGTCGATATTATGTCAGACATTCGGACAAATGGACGATAGACCTCGTGCTATTCTTATTTGCCTGAGCCATCTTTTGGCTAGAGAAAAGGTTTATGATTTGGCTAGGCCGGATAAGGGGCGGGTTGGCAAGGGCTGTGAGTTCTTTGTCAGACCCGACCTATGCCAAGCAACGGTTGAACGGAGGTGGCAGCTCCGGCAGCAAATAGCACCCCTTCAGTCTAAGGGAGCTCAAGTATTTTTGCTTTTCCCGTCTAAACTAAAAGTCATTTCTCAAGGTCAGACCAGATTTTTTGTTTCAGAAGTTCAGGCTAAAGAGTATCTTAACTTGCTCTATGTTGTTAGATTTGCGGGGGTCTTTTCTTTATAGCTCCTATTTTTCTTGAGAAATTCCATGGGGAAATACTTGCTGTGGTTCTTTTTTAGTGGGGATACCCGCTTGTGGGGGGACAGGGTTGTTACTTGTGTGTGTGAGAATTTTTTTTTCTAATCTTTGGTCTCCTACGGGTAGCTCCCCAGTTGGATTTTTACCTGGCGCTGATACCGGGGGAGGGTTTGGGTTTAAACCAGCTTCTCCATCACTAGGACTCAGTTCCTGACACCTTGTTTGGGGGGTGGTGGGTCAAAGGGGGTTTTGGGGGGTGGGCTTGGGGGTTGGTGAGGGTATGGGGGGAGGAAGGGGGGAGGGGAGGGGCAGGGGGGGAAAGCTTGAATTTACAGTTACACCATGGCCCATTGGCTAAAAAATGTGATATGTTTGTCAGTAGGAGACGTTTACTCTTTCAAGGGGGTGTGGCTACTGATCTGCCTTGCTTAGGTTATCCTTTTTCTTTTCAGAATCCATGGCCCATGGTAAAATACGCATAGTTTCCTGGAATATTTGTGGATTGAATGATGACAAGAAAAGGGCATTGTTTTCAAGAGTTGTTCATTCTTTGCGATTAGAGGTACTTTATTTGCAGGAAACGCATGTATCTTGGAGTGATCGGGACTATCTGAAAATTCCGGGGTGTGATTTAATTGGATGCTCTTGCCAGAGTTCTAGGATTAGAGGGGCGGCGGTTTTATTAAAACGTGGATTAGGGCTTTGTAAGAAGACCACCTAAGATAATTATGGGAGATGGGTAATCAATGAGCTGCAAATAAATGGCAGATCCTTAACCATATGTACCATTATTCTTCTAATCTGAATGAGCCGGCACTGCTGCACCGTTTGAATATTGCGCTGGCTCTCTGGCCCCAGCCTGTTTGCCTCTGTGGTGATCTGAATATTCATCTCCCTGCTGATTTTGATTTAGCGGCGGGCAAATTACGTTGGTAAAAAGCCAAGAGTCTTTAGGTCTCTTCAAGCTATGGCTCAAGAACATTGCCTCACAGACCTTTGGGTTTACCATAATAAACATCTTGATGGATACACGTATTTCTCTGCCCCCCACAATAAGATGGTCCGGCTAGATTATTGTTTTATGTCTGAACAACTTGTAGCTTCCACATCTATTTCAGTCCTTCCTAGGATTCTATCAGATCACAACCCTTTGATCATGGAATGCATTTTCACTCATATAATAAGAGTCTCAAGAACTTGGACTTTTGAGAGGAAGCTTTTGCTGGAGCAATCATATATAGACCATATGAAGAACTGGATTGTGGAATTTTTAAATATTAACAGAGGGACAGCCTCGTGTATTACTGTTTGGGACATGCTAAAAGCGGCAGTCCGGGGGTAAACGAAGAGCTTTTCGTACTCTCGGCAGAGGTTTATACAGGATGAGATCAATAGGAAAATTGTTGAATTGGGATTGGCAGAGGCTCAACTTATGTGTGCGATTAAGGAGGGTCGAGATATAACTCAGGGGCAGTTGCAGGTGGCTAGAGTCAGGGCCTATCTGCTGGAGTGCTTTGGTCAAGACCTTGCTGCTAAGTACCTGCAATTCCGTTCTATGGTGTTTGAGTTTGGGGAAAAAATCAGGTAGGGTCTTGGCGAAGCGACTTCAGCAGAGAGGATTGGCCAACCGTGTCACTAGAATTCAGGACTCCCAGGGGCATATCCAGGATACGTCGGAGGGAGTCATGGAGGTATTTCAGCAGTTTTACTGTACTTTATACACAGAGGAAATGAGAGATTCCAACTTAGAAAGTGAAGCTGAGGCTTTTTTTACAGGACCTTTACACTCTCCAGGCCCATGTTCAGCAGAATGAAGTTCTTTCTGCCCCTATAGATTGGAATGAGTTTGAGTTGGCAATTAATTCATTAGCCAATGGGAAAACTGCTGGCCCTGATTCCATCCCTCAGGAATTTTATAGTTTGTTTAGTTCGGAAATACGGGACAATATGCTTGAAATTTTCAGAGGGGCACAGCTTGGCCATATTCCAGCTACATGGCATCAAACTACTATTATTTTAATTTAAAAAAAGGGGAAGCCGGAACTAGATCCATCGTCTTTTCGCCTGATATCTCTGATTAATTCAGATGATAAAATATATTTGAACATTTTAGCCACTAGACTGTCATCAGTTATCTCTCCAATAGTTTCCCTGCATCAGCATGGCTTCATTTCAGGCAGAGACACTGCTAACCATGTACGCCGTGGAATTGCACTCTATGACTGGGCCCAAGATACGCAATCTCCCCTCGGTGTAATCCTGTTGGACGCCGAAAAGGCGTTCGACAGGATAGCCTGGGGGTTTTAATGGGTGGTCTTGCAGTGGAAGGGGTTTAGCCCTGAGTTCATCCAGGCAATCCAAGTACTCTATATCACCCCAGAGGCCACTCTCTGGGTTTCAGGGTTGTTATCAAGATCATTTCACATCAGCAGGGGCACCAGGCAGGGGTGTCCCTGTTCGCCCCTGCTGTTTGCCTTGTATATTGACCCTTTTTTAAGCAAAATTGAGAACTCATTGGATATACTATCAGTTTAGGGTCAATACGTCAGAATATAAGGTCTTGGCTTACACTGACGACATCATAGTTTTGACCAGTAGTGTGCCATCAGATTTCTTAGCTATTAAGAACTTAGCAGAGCAATATGGCCAGTTCTTTGGATACAAACTTAACGTTGCCAAGACGCAGGTTATCCAATCAGCAGCTATGTGCCCCTCTGAAGTTCCAGTTGCTCAAAGTGCATTGTATCTTGGGGTTAAAATCACACCTATAGTTGAAAAGATTCCTGACCTAAATATCTTACCTGTTATCGAGTCTGTTAATTCCACCTTGACCAGACTAGATAATTTGCATCTGTCTTTATATGGGAGGGGGAACGTCTTGAAAATGCTGATCTTGCCTAGGTTTTTGTATCTTTTTAGAACCATACCGCTGGAATTCTCACAAGCCTGTCTTCTTCACGCTGAAAGATGCTGTAACAGATTTCTTTGGGGGTATCATCAACCGCGGTGAGCGGCCAAGTGGATGCACTTATCCCGTGACCACGGAGGGTAGTCTGTGCCGAATTTAGTGGTGTACTGGTGGTCAACTTTTCTTCAGTACTTTGTCACACCTTTTTTGGGGATAGAGCATTTTTGCCGTCTTTCATTAGTCCCTCCATCTTTGAAATAGGACTTGGGGAACACGCCAAGGGGATTCTGTTACGGGTTTTGGAACCCAGTTATTACAAGAAAACAAAGTGTAAGGCTGCTATAGCAATATTTACAGTTTGGCGTAAGGTCCGGCACAAATGATCTATTCCCAACCTTAATTACTACACACCATTTGTCGCAGCAAGACTTCTACCCCATATCTTTCAAGATCACATTACATTCAGGTGGATGTCGAAGGGAATAACGTCTCTGGGTGACTTAGGGAGCGAAGGTTCCATGGCCACTTTTTTATTTTTAAAGGATACGTTTTCTTTTAACACTAACACATTTTTTTTTAATATTTACAAATTTGAAGCTTTGTGGCCAAACTGAAGGATCAAGAATCCAGTTTATTTAGCAAGAATTTACTTTTGGAATTGATTTTGAGGCGATCAAGAATTGGTACATTGTATAAGCATCTACTCTCAGGCCTCCCCGATGACCTTCTCTCTCAAAATGCTAAATGGGAGTTAAAGTTGGGTAAGGCAGGGATTGACATTCCGCAGGCTCTGGAATTGTCAAATAGTGTCCTAATATCAGGAAATCTACGCTCCAAATGCTACATGGCATTATTTGATCTTTATTAAACACCAGCCAAAACTTCTAAATGGGGAGGGAGTGGGGGTCATTGCTGTCCGAGGTGTGATTTGTCAGCCGCTAATGATGTACACATGTTTTTGACTGCCCTAGCCTTACTACATTCCCTCAGGAGGTAGAATTGTTTATCATTTCTAGACTTAGCATTCCGGTTGTACTCTCCTCAGAGCTTGTTATTTTTGGTTGTGAGAATAATTGTGTATTGGAGAGATCAAGATATGCATCCGCCCTTCTTTTTATTTAAATGTCTTTAGTGAGACTTTGCATAACATCAGAGTAGATTAACGCCGATGCTCCCACACTCGCAAACTGGAGGGCAAGGATTCTTGCTCTGTACAATTTGGAGTCAGCAGTTTTTCAGAGGTGGGGCAGAAGGAGGCGGGAACAGGGCCAAAAAATTTGGGCTCCATTGAAGGAGTGGCTTGGAGCTTAGTGTAAAGGTTTTCGATGCTTGATTTAATGTCAGTCTAAATATATATATTTTTTTCCTATGTTTCTTTCTCCTTTGTCTCCTTGAAAAGTTCTGTGTATGTACAATATGCAGCCATGATTTTTAATTTGTTATTTGTCAATATGTTATGGTCTCTTCCTTTCAAGCTTAAAATTAAAAAAATGTTTTTTTTAAAAATCAATAAATCCTAGCCTCATCGGATATTTTGTCAACATCCTCTAAAATGTGCCCTTACTTCTAGAGTCCTATTCACCATTTTAATAAAGATTTAAAATACTGAATTGTGGGAAACCTGTTACTTGTTGAGTTTAGCAAGCCTTTCAGCTGATAGAGAGCTCCTGTTTGGAGTAAGATAGGAAACTCATTTTATAACAGACTTAGGGGCTGATTACAAGGGAGTGCGGTGTTGGCAGTCTCACCTCCACTCTATTATGAGTTGGGCGGTGTCACTGACACAGACCCGCCACAGCTGCCAGGAAATGGTGGTGTAGGGCATCAATGTGGCGGTCCCGCCAGCATATTAGGAGTTTCCTTTCTGCCCGAAGTTTCATGACGGTTTCTCCTCCATGAAAACTCTGGCAGAGAGGAAACAAATGGGGCCCTAGAGGGCCCTCTGTGCCCTGTGGATACACACAGGAGCGTACAACATGCACCCCCCTGTGTGCATAAACACCGGTTCATCAATCCATGCCGTGCAGGAACTATTTTTGGCGTCCAAATTGCGGTGCCCGTTTTCACAGGCACTGGTGTGAGAACACCCCAAACAAATTCGCCAGACTGGAGGAAACTCCCAATCTGGCAGGTGGCATCACCACGGGTTTGGCAGTGGGCGGGGCAGACCTGGCATTGCACCACCAAACTCGCAATCGGGCCCTTAGTAATAATTGGTAAGAACTTATGTCTAACCTTTGAAAGTACTCCGATGTACATCCTCATGTTGCGTGCCATTATAGGTTTTTACAGGCCTGCCTGTAAATACAGCCCAGAAGACTTTTCCTACAAGCACAGGTTTCAACCAACTTACCAGCTTTAGTGGTAGAGACAAAAAGACTGTGAGCCAGGCATCTACAATCAATTATCTGGAGATAATGCATGTTGGGTGACTATCAGTTCTGCAAGACACTGCCAGCAGTACATTGATTAAGATGTGGTTTCCTGGAACACCATTTCTTGAAAAATGTGCATACATAAGAAATTCAATTGTTGTTTTAAAAGGTTAATAATATGTTAAACCCCTGTTTTAGTACAGAAAATATGAATAAGTGTAATACAGATCTAAGTATTTTAATCAGTAAAATAAAGGCAATACATGTAAAAAGCGATATCAAAGTGGCTACTTATTTGCATAGTAGATAACAAGGCAATTTTTGTTTGAAATATATGATGGACTCCTTCTTTTATAACAATAGCTTATATCTACCTTAGTACCGAAATCTTGTCAAAAATAGATGTTTCCTAAATGACCTACATCCTTGCTCATACTTCAGTGTTTTTCCAGTCTGCAGTTTGTTTACATTTTTCTCACCAGGAGGGAATTCACATAGTGACTCCTGGCAGGTGCCAGCGCATCTATGTGCGGCAAGATCTTAACCATGAGTGCAGAGTTCCCTGCTCCCATCTGGGAGTAGCATTTACATCATATATGGTGAGATAATCTGTCTGGTAAATGTAATATGTGTCCATACGGAAATATTTCCTAGCTTTCGTAATTGAAAGTTTTAATTCTTTTAAGGACATGGAGGTGACATTTAGGCATTTCTTTCTTCTATATTTTTAACAGCAGCCATTTTCAAATTATAGACATCATTTCCCATGAAACCTAGGAAAACCATAAAGTTCGAACAAAGAACATGTCCATCCAATCAAGTGCCTTCAGCCTCATCAACTGGCATTGTCCCTCATCAGACTTCCTCTTTCTTCCTGCAAAAAAGCTGACGGTGGTAAATAGTCACTCCTGTTTAGAAGACTCCGAACTTATAATCAGAGAACATCCATGAACCCCAGGAAAACCCTGCGGTTTTCAGCAACAGAGGCATAATTACTCAACAGTCATTACAGAGACCAGGAAAACGTAGATCCAATAACCTGGGCAGGTCATGATTCATCCATGGGCGGGCTAATTTTTGCCTCCGTGTCCTTAATAGAATTGAAACTTTCCGCTATGAAAACTAGGATTTTTTTTGTTCTATGTCAGGACACGGAGGCAGGGATTAGGCTAGTTCAAAGTTTGTCCACCATAAGAGCCGCAATGAAGGAGACTGGCTTGAATAAACCTTTTGAGGGTTGGATCTGATGACCAGTCTGCTGTATTCAAGATATTCTCCAAGCGAGCTCCTAACACATAGGCTTTTGCTGTAATTTTGCCCATGCTGAGTGTGTGCCAAAAATGATGGCATTGATGCCAACCTCCTTGATCACCCAGCGGACCCATCTCGCTATGGTCGGGGATGAAACTGCCCTAAAGGGCTTCCTCAGAGCAAGCAGCAGTTGCCTTTCTCCATGAGGCAGCAGTTCCTCCGTCATGGTTTCATAGTCCTTAATGTAGGTCACCACGCATAACTTTGGCACCTCCGGTAAAACCAGGTAAGAAATAACCTGAGACCGCTCTTGATAAAACGCATCACATGGAAAGTAACCCCATCTGGAGTGAAATAGTGTCCCGTAATATCCAAGGCCCTGATGTCCGACATTCACCTGCTGTTGGCTGAGAACTGTTTATAAGAGAAGTACTCATTTCTTGGTCATCCTGACAAAAAAATCAAGATCAAAGGATGGAATAACTTGGCACTGGTGGGAGAGACAACAGTTTACTGTGTAATAACCTCCAGACCAGTGGATGTTCCCCAACCCGGAAGGTTCGCTACAGTTGCAGGGCCTGCCGACATTGCCAACCAAAAGGTACACCTTACCCTCTAAAGCAAGGGAGACTAAGAAGTTTAGGATGTGGACAACGTCTGTCCCCACGGGACCCAGACTTCGTCGCAGACACCAACCAATACATTGAGACCTGGCGAATCGGTACCTCTAAACACAACCCTCTGTCAAAGTTTGGGAGAGGAGGTCCGCTGTGCTTCTCAAAATACTTATGACCTGCCATCAACCCCATAATCCTCCACGCAATAAGAGGGAGGGATTTGCTCATTACCAGAGGGTGAGGTTTGTCAACTGGATTGCTCAGAGAATGGTAGCAGACAGATTGGAGTAGCCCAGGAAAGTGTGGCTGTGATGGGACAGTGACAAGCCCGGGGGCACTCAGCTATTGGCTAGGCCTGTTTTCTCACCTGTGGTCACACGGTTATTCTTTTATTTCTTGGAAATAAAACTTCACTTGCGATTTCCAAACCAGTGTGATCACCACCAAGACCCCCTTCTATCGGCGAACCTGAGTCGTCACCTCATGTTCATTGCAACAAGGGGGGGGGGTCATAACCCTGTTCCATAGTTCAGTCCTAGAGGAAGACATCTGTGGACGCTGCTCCCCGATCCGCTCTCCAGCTAAGGTAGGAGGAAGCTGGTGATCGAGACGCGATGTGAACATGTCGATCGTGAAAGAACACCAAAGCGACAGAAGGGACTGGAACATTGGAGGAAACAACCTCCAAAGACTAGAGTCTCGAAGAAGTTGGGAGTGCCAGTCCTCCATCTGGTTGTCCGACCCTGTGAGATGCCCCACTGTCACCGAGACCTGATACTCCGGGCAATACTCCCAAATGTTCTTGGCGAGGTCCGCCAGGGCTTTGGACAACATGCCTTTCAGGTGATTGATATAGCGGACCGCTGCCACATTGTCCATTTTAAGGAGGATACAAAATTGCACTGGGTCTCTGGTCCAACACCGGACCACAAAGGAATCCGCCTTCAACTCTAGCCAATTGATGTGGAGGGATATTTCTGCAACGGACCATCCACCTCAGGTGGGGAACCCTCCGCAATGGGCTCCCCAGCCTCAACTGCTGGCACCTGATTTAATCATGAGGTTTGGTTTGGAGCCAAAGATGGTACATTCGTTCCACGCCTCCATATGGAAAAGCCACCAACTGAGCTCTTCCTTGGCCTCACCCAACAAAGCCACCTGTAGGGCGTCTGTTAGCCCACACAGCAGATGGGATGCCTGGAGTCTCTACAGAGCCTGAAAATGTAGGGGTCCTGGAAAGATAGCTTGGATCGAGGCTGATAAGAGCCCGACCACACTGGCGATGTTGTGCAGGGAGGTCTGAGGCATCCGTAACATCTTCTGAACCTCATGTGAGATTTTGGCGATCTTTCTGGATGGTAGACTCTACGTGGCCTCCACTGAATCGATCACGAACCCCTAAAAAGTGATTGAGTGGGAGGGCAGAAGACTGAACATCGCTTGTTTGATTATGAATCCCAGGGAATGAAGGAGCTCCACTGTGGACCACAGTTGACGAGATAAAGCCCCCGCGCACTGCTTCATGAACGACATGTTGTCCAGGTACACAATCATCCATATGCCCTGTGCTCGCAGATTCTCCACCACCGATGCAGAACAATGGTAAAGCACCAAGGTGCTGACGAGAGGCCGAAAGGAATTGAGGTGAACTCAAAGGTTTGGCCCTGCCATTGGAACTGAAGAAACTGGCGATGTGGTGGAAAAATCAGGACAATAAACTAAGTGTTGTTGAGTTAAACCAGGCCATCCAGTAGTCATGTCAAAGGAGGTCATGAAGCGGATGGATACACCCCATCTTCAAGTGGCAGCATACCAGCCACTTGTTGAACTCCCGTCTTTTTAGTGGAAGGGCTCATCGCACCCTTTCACGACAGCTTCAGCACTTCCCCCTGGTTGAGAGCGACTTCTTGACCTGAGAAGTGGAGTAGACGGGAAGGGACAAACTGGGTGAAGATCCATGGAACTCTACGTGGAACCCCTGTACCATCTCTGTGGCACCCAGGTGTCGGCTGTAAGAGCCCGCCAGTTGTCTAGGAACTGTGCTAACTGGCCCCCTAAGCAAAGCATGAGATAAAAAAAGAACTCACCATGGGATGTTGTGGCTCCATCCCCTCAGGGGCAGTTGTGTTGTCCTCTGTGGCGGGATAGGCCCCTGGTAGGATAGAATCCTCTGAAGCGTGACAAGTCCTGCCACTGTCTTCTCTGTGAAGGTTGGCCTCTGCCAGAGGTAGACTGAGAGGAACAGCCAACCGTATGCCCCCTACCACAGTCAGCCCCAAAGAAAACACGTGCATTAAAGATGTGCTACACATTCGACTGGGCCTTGTCCAGGGAGTTAAAGGTAGAGACAAGTTTTCTAAACTTTTTGATGAAAGCATCACAATAGAGCCTGCCCTGAGCCACCAGGCCTGTCTCTGATGTGGCTAGCACCCCTAACGTAGGATCCAGTTTAATAGGCAATGACCTGCGCCTCTCAGTAGAAATGGTGCAGTTGGCATTACGTAGGAATCTGATCACTTGTTGAGCCCAACTGGATAGGACATCGGGCGGGATTTTGGGCCCCGGACACCTTAGTGTCCTCTGCCATATCAAAGATCTTTACTAAAAGTCCATGATGTCCAACAGCTTGTCTTGGCACACCTGCCAAGACAGATTGATGAACCTTTGTTGGATCCTTGATATATTTGGTTAACCATACAGGCATTAATCTACTGCGTGACTGCCACCTTACAATCCAATGAAGGCTGGGGGCACTCCGCCCTAAGGTGGGAAAGGACCTCCTGGTCCAAAGTCTTAGGCAGCCTACCAGCCACATACTTGGCCACCATCTCACAGAAAACCCAATCTAAGGAGTGGGGTGTAAGAGCTCCTCAGGATCCAAACCGTCTGATTGGGCCTCCTGTGGAGGGAATCCACTGACAAAGAGGGGAAAGGGCGCCAGCACCAACAGCAGCCATGGTCGGTAGTAGGAGTTCCTGCAGGCCTGTGATGTGGGGAGGGGTAGGGGCAGGGTGGGGGGTAGTAATATATGGATTACGGAGTTTAACAGGTAAGTAAACATATAAATAAATGAAACTAATTTTGTTGCGTGCACTGCATCGCATTTGGTGATGCAGTGCACGCAACGAAATCTGTAGTTTTTATTTATATGTTTACTTACCTGTTAAACTCCGTGATCCATACATTACTACCCCCCACCATGCCCCTCCCCCTCCCCACGTCACCGCCCTGCAGGAACTCCTACTACCGACCGCGGCTGACCAATAGTGGTCTGACTTGTCTTCAGACCTTGAAAGGGACTCATCTGAGTAATGGAGAGAGGCCGCAAGGCCTGACCCACCCGCCAGCGGAAAGCCAGCCTGAACCTCCACTGGCGGGGAGGGTGCAAGGTTCCCAGGAACACCTTCTTAAGTCTGTTAATGGCCCAGGTCCACTCCTTCGGGGTGGGCGTGCTTACACAGATTCTCTAGGGGAGGTGGCAGTAACCTTCTATTAAGGTTTAGGGGCTGAGGGCCCAGGAAGTTTTTCCCTCAAGAATGAGGCATTGAAGAAATCACTGTGCCAAGTCTAGCAATCTCTACTCCAGAGGAGCCACTGCTTGCTAGACTGCCTTGAAAATTGAGGCATCCACTGCATCACAGAAGTCATCTGTGATCGGGAAATACTGTATGTCCTCCTCCTCATAGTAAACCTCAAAATCCTACATGAGGTAAGTAGGTAGAGGTAGGTACGGGTGGCTAGCCACTAGGTAAGAGGGAGCAAAAAGACTGGTGGAAGTCCAAGAAATCAACAATAAAATGCAGGAGGTCCTGCACAGGCGCAACAAAGAGAAAACAGGCCCTTATTTCTGGAATAATCGAGCTCACAACCATGCACGTCCCCGCATGTTTAATAGGTCCTAGAGACCAAGAATACCAAACGTCCCTAATTCACATGGGCGGGGTAAAACACTACAGCCTGGGCCCATCTGCTTTACAAATGCAGTTTTACTGTCCTGCCGCCTTAGACCAAAGGGTGGTCAGTTCCAGGCCGGCTGGGGCCGTAACAAATCAATCAGTTCACTCGGGTAGAGGTGCTCGGATAAGGCCATAACTGACGTGCTCTCCGCTAAATGCTGCAAATATAACATTTCCTTCCACAAAATGATTTCAAGCAGGTGGTCTAAGCGCTTGTCTTGCCGAGGCTTGATTACGGCAGCGCTACCCTCTGTGGCCTGCCCAAATACACCCTGGCCCCACTAAGGACATCACTGAACACAGCGGCTAGACTGATTCCAGGCACCAAACGAAATAAGCACATATCCCCAGTCCTAAAATCTCTTAAGTGATTGCCATACGAAGCGTGAATTCAGTTAAAGAGTGCTATTCTGGCGCACAAAGGCCTTCACTTCAATACTCCCAGGTACATTGCGCAAAAACTTGAGCTATCATGTGGTGCAATAGCCTCAAGAAGTGCCAATACTTTGCTCCTGAAACAACTCATCCTTCTCAAAAAGAGAACTTGTCACAGAGCCTTCTCAGGAGCTGCCCCAAAGAAATGGAACTCTCTTCCACCTGAATTATGCAAAATCTCCTCAGTGACGGCGTTCAAATTGGAAGCCAAAAGATTCCTTATGAATAAATTCTTACCCAAATTGGGCTAGGCTCATCTGCTCAAAGACACTGTTTCCTACACCCATTGTACCATCATTTGTGTCTGCTCCTCTTTACCGCATACTGTGACCCCCTTCATTGCCCGCTTGTACCTGTTTATTGTATTACCCTCCATTGTGCAATTGTCCTGTAAACTGCGATTAATCCTGTTTTTTTTGTTTTTTTTATTTACTCCTACCTGATGCCGATTTTGCATTTAAGTTCTTTCTTCCATCCTAATGTAAAGCGCTCTGATATCCTTTGGGATCTTGTTCGCGCTATATAAAACTTTATAAATAAATAAATAAGCGTCCAAAAGGGGATGTGGGAGGCGTGTCCTCTAGCGGTCAGCTGACTGCTACGTACTCTGGCCCCGGGCTTGAATGACAGAGCAATGAAGCTCACATCTGCAAAGGAGCGGCAGAGCATTCCCACGGCCGCTGGAGCGAAGTGGAGACTTTGCTAGCCTGTGAAAAATTAACCACAGAAAATAATGGAATCAACCAACATAATAAAGGGAAGAAAAAGGAGACCGCGTCTCCACACTGATCTGACACAGGCTGCAGCAGTGAAGAAAGAGAGAGTCCGACGAGGGTTTATGCCCCGTTACTTACTGGTAATCTTCATTACTCCGAGTCCATGTCTTCCTCACCACAGTAATTACCCATGAGCCTCCGGCTCCACACAGAACTCCAAGTCTAAAAACAGCACTCTAGTCTCCCCGCCCTCCTCAAAGAGGGCCCCCAGTGGCTCCAGCCAATCCCATAAAGGGATACATAGACAGCAACTCAACCTGAAAAACCAAGCCGCAGACATGAAGCCACCAGCAGGGCCGGGAGGGAAGGGAAACTATACTGTGGCGAGGACGACATGGACTCGGAGTAATGAAGATTACCGGTAAGTAACCGGGGCATTACCTCCTCATCCTGTCTTCCTCGCCACAGTAATTACCCATGAGCCGATACCAAAGCAATCAGCTTCATGCAAGGAAAACACTCCACAGAAAACATGCGAGAAACATATTTCAATCACAAGAGGTACAAATATTCCACAGAAACATACACCTCAAGGAATCCCAGCTGACAGTACAGAAGAGGCAAAGGAAAACAGAACCCCTACCCCCAGACCGAAGGCGATAATGGGACATGAAAGTATGCGGGGACGACCAAGTGGCAGCCCGGCAAACATCCATCATGGGCACCCACTTAAAAGTGGCCCACGACACAGAAACAGATCCGGCGGACCGACCCCGAACATGAAGAGGGGGAAGTTCAGAAACAGACCCATAAGCCAACAGTATGGCCTCCTTAATCCAACGACTGACAGAGGACAGGGAGGGCTTCAGGCCCCGACGAGACAAACCAAAATTTGACAAACAAACGTCAACCTTACAAAAGGAAGAAGTGCGTGATAAATAAACCAACAATGCATGACGCCCATCCAACAGGCGAAGAAGGCAATCCACAGCCGAGGAAGGATCAGGACAAACAATCGGAAGAACCACTTAAGCAGAACTGTGAAAATAAGAATCCACCCCAGGAATAAACGTAGGATGAGGGCGCAAGACTACATGATCAGACAAAATGACCAAAATTGGAGAAGACCGCAGGAAGGCACCCAGCACACCAATACGCCTGGCAGATGCAATAGCCACAAGAAAACACCACTGTGAGCGTCAAGAACTCCAGGCCCACCGACTCCAAAGGCTCGAAAGGAGCCGGCTGCAAGGAACGCAATACCAGAGTAAGGTCCCAAGGAGGAGAACAGAAGATAGGACGGGGACGTGGCAAAGAAAGCGACTAAAAAAGCCGAGCCACCAAAGGAGAAATTGAACCAAAGGCAGGGCATGAAATGCCCGAATGGCGGCCCATTGAGCCCTGATAGAGGAAATGGCCAAGCCCAAAAGGAAACCATCAAGTTAAACAATCCAGAAAACAAGCAGGGTCCAAAGAAGCCAACGACAGCCTGTGACTAAGCGTGAGTGCAAAATCCGTTCCGCTCGCGGATTTTCGGTAAATCCGCAATCTGCGAATTCCCGCGAATTTACTGAAAATACGCGAATCCACGAGCGGTGGATTCGGGGGGCAAAAGTTCAAGCCTTCAAGCTTGAAGTTGTTGTAACTATTTTAGGATGGCGCCGGCAAGCTGCCAGCGCCATCCTAAAATATTTACTAAGTTAGCTTCAACAGGAAGCACTAATAGATAAAATAAAGCAGGTGCTCGAGCACCTGCTTTATTTTATCTATTAGTGCTTCCTGATGAAGCTAATTTAGTAACTATTTTAGGATGGCGCTGGCAGCTTGCCGGCGCCATCCTAAAATAGTTACAGAATGATGGATGGACAGCTCACTCAAGGAACCCCTGCGCACATCGGTGTGCATAGTAACACACACATGGCCGCTGGAACTAGTTGAAGCTCAAATTCAGTGACTCATTCATCTGCCCAAAAACAATCGTGAGCGTTGTCGAGGCTGGGCAGGTGTGCCTTCTTCCCAAATCTACAGTCGAAAATCAGCTGTGATGCTGGATAGATTCCTTTGTATCCTTGACTTTCACGAGCGCAATCCTCGTGCTGTTCCTGTGACCAGGAGCTTCTTTCTCTTGATCTGCTGCTCTGATCGGTCTCTGACCTTTTATACACACAAGAGGCATGTGAACTCGCATGGAAGCCCCGCCCGTTTGGCCCCACTCGCACACTCGCGGTGTGCACCGTCTTCCCGCCATTTACCCACCATGATGGACAGCTCACTCAAGGGACCCCTGCGCCCTTCGGGCGATTGCATAGTAACACACACATGGTCGCTGGAACTAGTTGAAGCTCAAATTCAGTGACTCATTCATCAGCCCAAATACAATCGTAAGAGTCGTCGAGGCTGGGCAGGTGTGCCTTCTTCCCAAATCTACTGGCGAAAATCAGCTGTGATGCTGGATAGAGGCCTTTGTATCCTTGACTTTTACAAGCGCAATCCTCGTGCTGTTCCTGTGACCAGGAGCTTCTTTTTCTTCATCTGCTGCTCTGATCGGTCTCTGACCATTTATACACACAAGAGGCACTTGAACTCGCACAGAAGACCCCCCCATTAAGAAGAATACGCAAAATACGCGAATCCGCAAATTCGCAGATTTTGCAGATCCGCGAATCCGCAAATCCGCAAATTCACGGATCGTGGATCCGCGAAATCTGCCCATGCTTACCTGGGACACACTCATCAAGAGGTAAAGTAATCCCAATGCATAGCGAGGACTTAAGAGTAGAAAGCCACCGAGATTGCTGAATGACGCCAGCAACCCGAAAGAACAACCTGCACGCAACAGCGATCCCCTCTCAAGAGCCAGGCCCGCAGACCCAGGGACCGGAACTCAGGCAGAGGCAGAAGAGGACCCAACAGAGGATAAGGCACGAACGGTAACGTCCAACCCGGAGAAACAGCCAATTCCACCAATAGGGGACACCAAGGGCGAAGTATCCAACCCGGAGCAAACAGAAGGGCAAACGATCCTTCCCACTTGAGCCCCTGCAAGACCCAGGAAACAGGGGAACAGGGGGAAAAGCATACAAAAGACCCTCCAGCCAAAGGAATGACAGGGCGTCCACTCACCAGGCAACCTGTCAAGGCATAACCGTGCAAAAGCATTGTATCATGGCATCGGATAGGGAAGTGAAACAGGTCCACAATCGGAGAACCAAACATCATCTGCCACCTCCGGAACATCAACTGCATGAGGGACAAAGACCCCATGGAAGGAAACACCTGGCACAGACAATCCGCCACAGTGTTCACCGGACCCGGCAGGTAAACTGCAGAAAGGGACGCCAGGAGCACCTCCGCCCAACCACAAATCCGACGGCCGAGGCAACTGAGGGACCGAACACTGCACCCCCTTGACGGTACACACAAGACATCACCACCTGGATCGTCCGACCGGACCTGCACATGGTGACCCTGAACAAGATCCGAGAAATCCAACAGACCCAGAAGGACGGCCTTCAGCAACTCTAAGTAGGAAGAACAAGACAACACCGACGAGGCCAAACCCCCTGAGTCGTCGAATCCCCCAGAGTAGCACCCCACTCCAGGAGGCCGGCAACCGTAGTGACCACTCGGGTGGGAACAAGCAGAAAGGGGCGGCCCTAGGACAGACGACCCTCGACCAACCACCAACTCAGGACCACCCGAACATCCGCCGACATAGGAACAAAAACACTCATATCGAGGGAACAGGGGTCCCAATGCGACAAAATGTGGGACACCACCGGGTACATGTGGAGGAGAGCCCATGGCACCGCCAACAAAGATGCCGACATCAGACCCTGAACCCTCAACTACAGGCCCACAGGATGAGATGGCCCCAACAACAGGGCACAAACTGCAGACATCAGGGATAGAATCCAGGGAGGGGGCAGGAACACCATCTCCAACCGAGTCCGGAACAGAGCCCCAATGAAAGTCAAAACCTGCGCAGGAACCAGGGAGGACTACGGCACAACCACGAGGAACCCTCGACGCTCCAGGACATGGCACACTCTCAGGACATGCAACTCCGCCTTAGGAAGAGAAGAAGCAGAAATCAAGATGTCGTCCATATAAGGAAAAACACTAATGCCCCCCCATGCAAAAGTCCAATAAGAGGAGCCAGAACCTCAGTAAAGATCCTGGGAGAAGAGCAGAGTCCAAAAGGTAATACCTGGAACTAGTAATGACGACCCAGGACGCAAAACCGGAGAAACCGCTGAGCGTCTGGATGAACAGGCACATGCAGATAATCATCCCTCAAGTCCATGGACGCCAGGAATCGCAGCGAGACACCAGAGGAAGGATCAACTGAGGCGAAACCATCTAGAACATCTGGTGAGGGAAGAAAGAATTGACCCACTTCAGGCCCAATACAGGTCGAAGATCCCCGGTGTGCATGGACACCAGAAACAGGATGGAAAACATGCACAACCCCAACTGATCGCCGGGCACAGGAATCACCGCATTTCCGACCACCAGGGAATCGATGCCTACCAAAAGCGGCAACCGTCATAGAGGGTCTCAGGGATAAAGCGTGGATCTGAAACAGCCAGGGAGAGCCTGGGTAAACCCAAGACGTACACCCTCTGAAACCACCTGAAAAACCAAGAAGCAAGTGAGGCAACCCCCAACCGGACCCACACCAGGAGCGATCCAGTCAGGACTTGGAAGCGGGAGTGGAGGAGGCAGAAGCACCAGAGAACCGGGACATATGAAAGGAAGGGTACCCCATCCACGCCCCCATCCACGCCCCCATCCACGAAAGGCCCGACCAGCACGTCCCCTACGACAAGGACCAAAAGCCCTCCGAGAACCAAGGGAACGGAAGCGACCAGCCCGTTCAGGAGCAAGGAGACAACGGTCCCCCGCCGTCTTCCTCACCATTACTTCCAAAGGGGGACCAAACATCGCAACCCCAGAAAAGGGGATCTCCGTCAGGAGACCCATCTGCGCTGCATCAGCCTTCCAGGAGCGAAGCCACAGCTGACGCCTCGCAGCCACAGAAGAACCAGCCACAGAAGCTGCCGCCTCCGAAAAGCAGGCGAACCTGCCGCTCCATCAACGCCAGGGTAGAAGAGACATCCACCCCATGGACCAACAACTCCGACAGAGACTGAAAATCCTTAAGCAAGGACCGGATCTAGGAAGAAGAAAAGGTTGCCGCCCCAAAGGAAAAGTTAGTAGCCGCAAAAGCACGCTTGACAGCACCATCCACCCTCCGATCCACAGGGTCAGCAGGAGAGGAAACCTCAGAGACCACAGCACCATGCGACGACAAACCGTCCATCAAGGAAACCACTGTGACCGAGGAAGGAAATGACGCCGAAAAATCATGCAGAGGATACCTTTTATTCAGGAAACGAGGAAAAGAGCTCTTGTCCACATCCTTCCATAGAGTTTCCAACACCTTCAACACTGAAGAATGAAGGAGCAATGAATCAGGTACAGGACACTGACACTGAGAAAACAAGACATCCTTCAGAGGCAAAACAGAGTCAGGGAAAACCAAGTCTCCGCGAATGTGACGCAGCACCTCCTTAAGGACGGCACACAGTACAGAACGACCCTTGACACCAACCTCCTCCTCAGCGTCAGAGTCAACAGCTGGAACGCCATCAACACGTGCTTTCACGTCAGGAGGAACAGGAACCCGGTCCCGTAAGGCAGCTGCCACCGCAGAATGGATCATCTGTCGCAGCGAATCCACAGAGGGAACAGATATGCCAGAGCCAGAAGCCTCCACTGCTTCAGGAGCAGACAAAACTCGAACCCTTTTACATGACAGAAAAAGACCAAGTGAAAAAAACACCAGTAAGGCATTGAAAACACCTGAAAGGTACAATAAGCAGCAGGTTGCTAAGCAACCAAAGCAGACTCACATCGCCCGCCCACAATGTATCATAAAAAACTAGGAATTCCAGCGCGTGCCTCCCAAAGAGACTCCCAACCCATACACTGCAAGGAATCGAAACACACGGCCAACTGGCACGCTCCCCAAAGCCGACAACAAACACGGCAATAGGTAAGCGCAAAATGAACACAGGCATGGCAAATGGGAGAAATAACCCGACCGCGCGATGTCCATGGAACAGGACGCGCGGTCGGCAGGGGGCCAATAAACCAGCGGCAAGAGCAGGCGCGGCCCCCATACGAAGTGAGAACACCTACGCTCTCGCAAACACACAAAGTACTCGAAAGTCCGCTAGAGCAGGACAAGGTGCCCGGCAAAGAAGGGGGGAATCAAATGCAAATTAAATAAAATACAATCACAAAAACATCAGAAATAGAGACTAACTTCCCCCCTTCCAATACCCACGGACATAAGGGGATGCTGAAGCAAGACCCCCGCCCCACTCACCTGAACCATCAGGGAACACAGCACTCGGAGAAGTGCAGAAAAAAAGAACAGGTCGAGTTGATGTCTATGTATCCCTTTATGGGATTGGCTGGAGCCACTGGGGGCCATCTTGGAGGAGGGAGAGGAGACTAGAGCGCTGTTTCTAGACTTGGAGTTCTGTGTGGAGCCGGAGGCTCATGGGTAATTACTGTGGCGAGGAAGAGAGGACCAGGAGGTAATGCCAGTTGATGAGGCTGCAGGCTCCTGATTAGATGGACATGTGATTTGCTCGAACTTCGTGGCTTCCCTAGGTTTCATGGGAAATTAAGTCCTATATCAATGTTTTTGTTATTTGAAAATGGCTGCCGTTAAAATTTAAAGAAGAAAGAAATGCCTAATCCTCACCTCCTTGTCCTGACATAGAATCTACAATGCATAACCAGTGGTCCAGTAGCGGCCCATGGTGGGAGTGATGCCGGGAGGTGACATTTAAATAAAAATCTAAATTTTAATTTTAAAAGGAAGATTGGAGCTTTTCTTAATTGAATTCAGGCCACTCATCATCTGTTTTCTTTTCTGTTTGATACACTTAGACTGCTCCCAATGATCAACTGGTGGATACTAATTTAATTTCTAGCCACCAGTTTTAATCCCTTCACATTCACTAGTGGTTTTAAAATATTCAATTGTAAATTCTGCTTCTTTTTTTCATATACACTTTATGAATCTGCTAATAATATTTAATTTTATTTTCGAAGCATTCACGGACCCACTGGGGTAGTCGAACCACAGGATAAGTAAGAATCATTGCAATAAACCATTGAACCGTAACCTATCTGATCATGTACATTTATATTAATACCTGCACTTTCATAAATTATATGGGATTTTGTTCAGGTCATATACTATTTACTACTTCAAATTGTGGTACCACCAACAACACTTTATGGGAAACAGGAGGTCATTATTTGGCTGAATTTACTCCAAGTGCTACCTTTATTCAGGCGATTGTTTATCTAGAGATCACAAGTAAATTAGAAAATAAACTTACATATAAAAGAAACCAAAGGCTAAAAGTCTAATAACAACAAAACATATTCAGCAGCTCATGATATCAAGAAGTTTGGAACTAAAGTGTAACCATCGATAAAAAATTCAACAACCAATAAAATGAGTTGTCAAAAAACGCAAGTGGTTGTTTACAACAGACAGAAGGGTGTTAGAAAAAGCATAGAAAGGGAAAATGAAAGCTATGAGTGAGGGAGAAAGTGAGAGAAGGGACATTATTGGGGAGAATAAGCGTTGAAGAGGGAGAGAGACAGAGAGTGAAGAGAGTAGTAGAGAGAAGGAAGGAGCAAAAGTGAGTTGTGCCAAAAGATAACTAAAGGAGAGCAGGCAAAGAGAGAGACTGGGATAACTGATAGTAAACAGAGAAGAGGGGGAATAAATAATAGACTAGAGAGGGGTGACTAAGAAAAGAGGAAAAGGAGACAGCAGGTAGTGAGGGAGAACGATCCCAGGAGAGATGAAGCGAGGAGATACGTTAAAAATACAAAGTAAGAACGAGGGAAAGTATTTGAACTGGAACTAAAACAAACCCGTCTTAAATAAAGAAAGAGAAGAATAACCGTGTGACCACAGGTGAGAAAACAGGCCTAGCCG
Organism: Lissotriton vulgaris; assembly: GCF_964263255.1. Classification (NCBI taxonomy): domain Eukaryota; kingdom Metazoa; phylum Chordata; class Amphibia; order Caudata; family Salamandridae; genus Lissotriton; species Lissotriton vulgaris. The sequence continues at coordinate 335,222,644 of NC_141685.1, forward strand.
ATGGCCTAACAGCTGAGAGCTCCCGGGCTTGTCACTTTCCCATCACAGCCAGACTTGGACAGCTACTGACTTAGACCTCCCACAAAGGACAAAAAATAAGTCCGACCACCTATTAATAAACAGCAAAGTAAAATTAGATGTGTAACGATGGGAAAGAAACTCCAGCCCCCATGGATGAGTGACATATTTCCAATACTTCTGAGCTACTAACATTATTTCTGTCAAATAAATCAAGAAACGTATTTTACTTGCGGAAAACTGGCCATTAAGGGGCTAAACAACTACTTAGAATGACCGAAGTTTGATACCACATGATATATATTTAAAATTGTACGTGCTAAAGCTGTTGAGGTACTTCCGAGGTCACTTGATTTCTAGTTAAGCACATCGCTTTCAGAACTACTGCTGTTAATAATGCTAAATGAGTGGGTGCATGAGTGAGTAGACAAGTGACTGATTGATAAGTGAATTAAGGAGTGAGTGGGCGACTGGGAAGAGTGTATTTGTCGATTCCTGAAAACCAAATCATATTGCCTCACTTAAGCGAATCAGCTCTCAATCGCTTTCTACCTTGAGATTCTTTAATTTTATTGTCTTTCTTCTTATTAAACAAAATAGATATTTTCAAAGTGTTGTGTTTACTAGATCTGCATTAATAAGTGCATTTTAAAATATTTTGAGGCAAAGTGATTATGAGAGAGAATTCAGCCGGGGAAAGAAACGGCGGCATTTTCCCATGAGAGACGGCGTTTTGCCCACTTTAAACTCATTTAAAGGTACTAGTCATGCACAGAAAAGAGCGTAAAAGCAGAACCCAATTAAAACTTGGTTGTATCTATTTATACACCGAGGACCAGATCAAAAACGTTGACTGGCGCTATTTATTTTGTTGCAGTTTAAGTTAAGGCATTTCAAACTCCTTATACCATCCTGTTATGAAGGCAGGTTTCTGGGGGTGGTAATGTGTGGAAAGAAAGGGGCATATTATCAAGAACCTCGTTAAAATTATTAAATTAAAATGGTGATAATGGGGTTGCTAATATGCGTTATAGAATTCCAATAGAAGCCCAGGTTTGATGTGCAGGACATCTAACCTGGACTACTATTGCAATTCTATAACGCATATTACCAAGCCCATTATCTGCGTTTTAGCAGCAGTTTCCTGCGGCTAAAACGGCGATAATTATAACAAGGTTCTTGCTATGTGCCCCAAAATTTGTGCATATTTTCTGTATGGCACATGTTGTGCTGGTGATGTATTGTCTTGTTTTGTGTGTGTGGGGTTGTGTACTGCTTTATTTCAAAGTGATGTTGTTGTTTAGTATTATGGTTGTTGCGCCCTGTTTCTTTTCTTGAATATTTTGTTTTGTTGTGCTGTTATGTTTACTTTAGAAATGTCCACAAACAATGCTGAAGAAGTAAATGAGTTTAAAGTTCCTGTGACAAGCAACCACTTACCACCATATATCGTGGTACAATAGTGCTGCTCAACCTATTGACAGAACTAGCCAGACCAAAACTGAGGGAGAGACTAAGGTGTGCTAAACATCACCAAAAATGGTAACGCAACTTTACACATCGCAGCCTATCACGGGAAAATAAACCTGTGTCAACGTGGAATTCACAACTCGGCGGTACCATGCAATAGTCGGCCAATAACGCGGCCAATGTCCGCAATACTACCACCGCGATGGAGATAAAAACACAAACCTCAACGCGAAAAAACATGCGCTGTGCTAAAGCGCAATGAGGAAATCAGCGATAATCAGTGCCAGGCCTGCAATACACACATGGCAGATGGGAAAAATCACTATAAAAGTAGAAAAAACACTCAAACACAAACTGACCAACACCTAGGCACCATGGAGGCAGCAGGCGCAGAGGACGAGCGCAACCCCACAAGCACCCCGGACGACCATCCTGGGACCTCGGGGACAGGGAAGGGCAAGGACAAGGGGAAGAGGAAGACAAAGTTCAGTCTGCAGGAAAACAGGATCCTGATAATGGAGGTCATGGAACACCATCAACAACTGTTCGTCACCTCAAACATGTCATTAGGCACCAAAACGGGGATATGCCGGGACAACGCGGACAAGGTGATTGCCGTTGGAGAGCACAAAAGGTCAATGGACGAGGCCAAGAGGCAATGGATTGACATCAAGCGCAAGACCAAGGAGAAACTCGCAGCCAACCAGAAGGCAGCAATGCAGACTGGGGGTGGGAGCCCAGCACCACAGCTCGTGCTGGATGACATGGAGGAGCTTGTGTCGACAGTCATCAGTGTGGAGACTGTGACCGGAGTCGGGGGACCGGACCCTGCTTGACAGGACAAAATACAGCTGCAACAGGGTGAGTGACCATCAGGTATTGGGGGGATTGGTGGAGATGGCCACAATGGCACACATGCACAATCAAGAAGAGCTCATTGCATACCCACAATCACTCTGGGTCATGGTCCTGATCTGCAGACTGTCACAATGTACAACACCATGCTGTCTGAATGTCAACATGTACCATGAGGCTACATAAATGTGGACACATTGTAATACACCCTCTCCCCTTCACATTGCAGAGGCACTGTCAACATCTCCTGCACAGTCGTCCCAGCCACTCTTCACTGATGACGAGGAGGACACCCCCAACGTCGACACACAAGCCCTCCAACACATCATTGACATCATCCGCAACTCACCTCCAGGATCAGGGCAGCCCAGCCTGATCGAGGAGACCCCACCCACTACCCAACCCACCCAGCAGGAGGCACCCACAGCTCCAGCACCCCCCAAGACCCCCAGGAACAGCACATGGCCTTCCAACACCGTGTGCTGGAGGGCCAGAAGGAGACAGCTGAGCAGGTGTGTGTGGGGTTCAACCTCATGTCTACCAAACTGGATGCCATCCATGGGGGTCTAGGTCCCATCAGGGTCCATCTCCAGTCCCTAACGGGCACCCACAGCCCACTCCATGGTCTCCAATGAGCCCTGACTGACATCGCTGGAGTTATGACTCAGAGAGAAGAACACCTGTCCGCTTAGACTGGCTCCAGCGATCCGAGCCGTGAGCTGGCACACATGCGGAGGCTCATGGAGGACTTGGTGCGGAAGGAGGCGGAAAGGATGACAGCCACCGCTGCACATCTGCGAAATGTAGCTGGGATCTACCATACCTTATAGATCCTCATCATGGCATGGCTGCCACAAGGCGGGGCACTGATGAATGCTGCTGCCCCCACACCGTCCACATCCCAGCCCCCTGGTGTGTCAGTGCCTCAGAGTGTGGCAGGCATATCCACTTCGGCACCTGATGTGTCACTGCCACACAGTGCGGCCGACAATCCTCCTCTGGCCCCTGATGTGTCAGTGGCACAGTGCCGCAGCCGGTAGTGCAACACCCACAGGTGGGGCAGAGCACACATACGAAGATGAGGACGTGGATGGGATTGTTGCTAGAAGGAGGCAGTAGCATTCATTTCTGACACCTGGCCTGTTTCTGCATGGTGCCGCACATGGCCTCATGACCTCCCACTGTCCCCCGATACACCCCGCTGCAGTGACCTTGTACCACATCATGGACTGCCATATCCTGTTTGATGACCAATGACACAGCGATCAGACTGCGGACTGTACCCTTCCTCTTCCGCAATACTTTTCATCCCCGGATGGACTCTGTCTGACCCTCCACAGGCCCAAATTGTGTTGTGTGCTTGGCATGGTCCTGTATCGCTCCAGCTGCAAAAATCCACTGGATCCACCAATGCACTGCTGTGTCATGTCTTTCATCATTCATATATGGATTGTGGATGAATGAAGGGACATTGATTTCCCTTACCTCAATGATGCTCATCTGGTGGGATGCCAGTTACAGTGTGCTACATTACCTATTGTGTTCCGGATGCTGTGGACACTACAATAGGGACACACTCATTAGTCATTCCTTTTCCGGACATGGCCTGAACCACGCCCAGAGCCCCCGAGTCATTGTTGCAAGCCCTTCACTGGTCCGGCATATGCGAGGCCAGACCACTTCGTTTACGCTCCGAGGGTGGGCAAACATAGCTACCTGTTGCAGGCGCACTCACTGGTGGTGTGCAGGTCACTGGTCTAGTTGTCACCATGTAAGGACAAATCCCTAAGGGCAGGTTTGCACACACACCACACCCATCCGACACAGGCCATGTGACCCCGCAAATATAAGGCACCGACAACGTCACATTCCCCTCTAACGGTGGTGACTGGATGACCACGGGTCTCAATTATAAAGGGACCATGACACAGGGTTAGTGGCACCTGAAGCCTTGCAGCCGCCACCGGCCTACCACCACGTGGCACTGACTGGCATTGCACAGGGTTAGTGGCACCTGAAGCCTTGCAGCCGTCACTGGCCTACGTGGTGCTGACTGGCGTTGCACAGGGTTAGTGGACCCCAAAGCCTTGCAGCCGTCACAGGCCTACCCCCATGTGGTGCTCTTTGGTGTTGCACAAGGTTAGTGGCACCGAAACAGCTGAGTGGGTGTGCAGCCTGCGTTGACATGTGCACAGATGTGGTCTCCACCATTGATGATTCAGTGTAATGTGTGGGACCTGCTGGGCCGCGTGGTGGGCCCTCATGATGTGGATAATGCCAAGGTGGAGGGACCGGGGCCTGGAGCTTACACTGGCAAGTGGTGTGCCTACTGGTGGACACATCGGTGGCAGCAGGTGAAGAGTGGGACCTGTGCGCACAGGGGCGGCGGTGTCTCTCACTCTCCCCTTCCTTTCCTTCCTTCTCTCGCTCACACACTCTCTCCCTTCCCTCTCTTTCTCTCCTTCCTTTTCTTCCCTCTCTTTCTCTCACTGGCTTACTTTCCTTCTCTGTTTCTCTGTGTCTCACTCCTTTGAGGTGACCATGACACCCTTCCTAATTTTGTGCTTTATTTTTCAGGCTGTAATGTCGAGATTGTCCCTGACGGACCTGATAGGAGACTTCCGCATTGGTGTTTCGTGTTGTATTTCAATAAAGTTTTTGGTTGTTACTTCAGTGCAGCGTTCTTCTGGACACACATGTGTGTATTTATTTTGGCAATGTGAGTCATCATGTGTTTTTTGTGGCTCTTGTGTTGTGCACAGTATGTGTATGTCCGGGGGAGGTCTGGGGGTGGTGGCGGGGGATGTTGTGCCCCTCATGGGTATCAGAGCTGCATGATCATTGTCTCCATGGCATCTGTGGGTCTTCAGGTGTGGCTCTTAGGTGGGCTCAGTTTCATGCTGTGGGTAGTCATCCTGCTGAGCACCAGCAAAAGGCAGGTGTTAAATCCCTGGTGCTATCGCAGCTTATCACCTGTTTTTCTTGCGCTTCGCAGATCTGGCAGTTCGTTGTGAAAGTTGTGTTGTGGTTTTTTTGTGTGTTTTTGCATGGGAACACCTACTCTGCATCTCATTAGGGTTAGTTGTTGTTGTCCACCGTGGGTATAACTTTTGGGGCAGTTATCTCGGAAATACTGGTGATGTCTGCAGTTTGCACCAGCTTGTGAATGGGATGTTAAATCTATCTCCACTTTTGATGCGTTAAGGAGGAGATAAATCGGAGTTAAGTCCTAGTGAATATCCCCCAATGTCTTAACTTAGCACCCCAGTGCTAAATTTATGTTTCTATGAAAATAGATTCACAAACAATCTCTGACCATTACATGCAGACACACAGGAAGAGGTCAGCATGTGACACTTTGGTATTTCTTTCCTTCAAACACATGGGAATTCAGACTATTTCTCTACCTGGAGATTTTGAGTACAGTTATAGCCACTTGTGCTCAGTTTATGATTTGTAGAGCTAAATAATTAAAAGTCACTTATGATTCTTTATGAGCCACACCAGGTTGTTTCCATAGAAAATAACTGTATTTGTGCAGACCATCTCAAGGTTAATCGTTCGCCTCCATCATAGAATATGTAAAGGTTAAAAGGCAACTTACTCAGCCACTACAAACGTGGTGAGATTCTTCACAGTTTCATCTTTCATTGATGATGCCCTAAACTAGATTCACATTATTGTATTATTATTATTATACAGCTTATAGAGCGCCTGGTTACGCTAACAGAGTGTCCATGCGCTAGAACAACAGATTAGTACCCAACAGAAGGACTAGAACCACCTCACCCGAGCCGCTCCATGGAGCAGCTACAGAGGATTATTTCTGACCACGAGTCTCCGGCGGACACATCCTTAAGTCAGCAGGGCGGTCATTCCAGGACTTTGCCGCAAGGTAGCCGAAGGAGCTCCCACCAGCTCGTACCTTCAGAACCCTAGGCACAATCAACTTTGCCGTACCCAAGGACCTTAGGAAGTATGCAGGTCTATAGGCAGTAAGAAGGGGGTGCAAGAAGCTAGGACCTTTCTTTTTGAAGATCCTATGGCTAAAACACAAAGCCTTAAAGGTGACTCTGGCCTGCATGGGAAGTCAATGTAATTTCCTCAAAGCCTCCCCTATCGACGCCGGTCTAGGAATGTTCAGAATTAGACGAGCCGCAGCATTCTGAACCTTTTGAAGGATGTTCAGCTTTTTTTGGGTCAACTCTAGGTATAAGATATTGCAATAATCTAGACGTGACGTAACAAGGGCTTGTATAATGGTATGTATAGCATCTAGTGGGAGAAGATCCAGGATTTTTCGAAGCAACCTAAGAATTCCAAAACAGGCACCAGCCAACGCTGATTTCTGTTTGAAAAATGAGAGGGAGTTGGCGAACCATACTACCAAATTCTTGACCTTGCATTGTATAGTGATTAGCATTGGTGTCTCTGTAAACTGTTGTCCTGATGAAGATCCCTAAATGAGGTTGAAACAATAATTTGTAATCTTTACATACTTGTCCTTTCATTGTTTGCCAGTGACATAACAGTAGCAAGTGTTGTTAATTACACAAACAACTGTTCTGATTGTCCTTAGAAATTATGTTTGCTCAAAATTACAGCTTTTTGCGCTAGGATATCGCACAACATGTTTAAACTTGTGATTTTATTGAAATTACTTATGGATTATTAATAAACTGTATTTGTTAATGCAGTGTTGGTTTCTGTGTCTCTAATTGCATAATTACTGTTTGAATGTTGTTCTGCACTCATGCTTAGATCTATGTGACTAGGTGAATTCAAATCAGTTTAAAATTTGACAAAGTATATCCCATGGGGGACTCAATCGATATTTCATCAATAACCCTACCTCCTATTCTTTGACCCTCTCTTTAAACACATAGCTCAAGCCCTCTTAATTATTCAAAAAGCTGTCTGGAAGAGAAGGCCCACACAACTTCAGTCCGATTTCAGCAATTACGTTTTCTCTGACCATTCACAGCTAATGCACTGTGAGTCTTAAGAACAAATAGGAAGACAAATACTTCCCACAGGATAGAAGAAGGCACATAGACATCAACCCTGGGGCATTATTTTACCACTGGAGCCTGTGATAAAGATGACATCATGCCAGGATCAGAGGAATACATCGTTATGGTACTCAAACCAAATTTGATAGAAGCTGGATGAAGGACTGTGGATCACCTTTGCAAGATTATAAGTAAACTATCAGCTGTCATATCCGATTCAGATTAGTTCTATTTAAAGTCTTGGAAATGTAGTTACATAGCCTTATTCCAATATTTTTGATAGAATTCTTGACTTTTAAGGAATTGTCAAAAAATGGAAAGCTGTTGCTTAAATGTGCATTGATGCAGGTGGAGTTTAGTTGCATATAACATGGTGGGTTCCTACTAAGGCTCTCTGAGACCCTGCCAACCTGCTACCAGACTGCAGTGGTTACTTTTACTTCATACCTGTGCCATTAAAATCTTTGAAGTTGTCATACTGGTGAAGATGATGAGGCAGGAGCATTGCCCTGCTTTAGGCTTTGTCCCGCTAGACAGTTCTGAGCGAGGTGAAGGAACTTGTGAGATTCAAGACCCAATCTGTGTGATTGAGCCTCAGAGGCAGTGACACAAGAGCTGGAGTCACTCTTGCTATACTGGTGAAGCAGAGTGCCTGGTGATGCGGGTGGCCTGGGGAAGTCACCAGAGCAAGACAACAATGTTGGCCTTAGCCCTTATCCACTGCAATATGGTGAAACAGGAGGCCAAGTGAACAGGAGGTGAAACTGTAAATGGACTGTGCCTAGGATGTCTCAGAGGCTTCTGCTTTGGGTATACCCAAGGCCCAACAGGCTCAATACAATTAATTCATCTTATATCTGGCGAATCTTCTAGGAGGGAGGTGAGGAAAAAGAAATTTTACATGACCAATATGTCCCCTGCGTGTACCCCAACGCTTAGTGTATGTGCATGTCACCCATGCATTTTCCCTTAGTGGCCTGAATAATGAGGCCTCTGCATTTACGTCCCACATTAGGATGCCAGTCACCAAGTTTTCCATAAATGAAATGTTAATTTTGCACTGAGTCCCATGTGCCCATGTGTTGGCATTGTGCATTTTTAATATATTGTGAAGAACCCATTTCTCCATTTCGTGGCTCAGCCAGTTCCCGAATTGAAGTTTCATGCCTCCAGACACTCTGAGGGCTGCAGCTACGTATCCCTGACCTCGCATACTTTTGGCCAAGCCGAGAGGGGCCCAGCACGGGGTGCCAAGACAGTATTTTGCACAACAGTTATCTGCTTGCTCTACAGAATCACATTCCTGCCTGGTGAAGGAGGTAAACAGAACCCGTTTGCAGAGATAGGGCCTAGCCTTTCTGTCTCCGTTTAAGTGATTTGCAGAGCTCGCGTCCATAGAAAGCTCAAGGCCCCCACGCAATGAACGAAGAAATATATGCCCACACCGGCTCTTGATGATGAGCGACCTTTGCTTCAGATAATACATCCCCGGACTTAGGATATCAGATAATACCAGACGTGCTGGTCGCCCTGACACTGAAGGCCTCCCTACCAGACGGAAAGTCAGCTCCCCCCAGTTACACGTCAGTTGCACGTCATGATCAAGCTGTGCACACAAGTAGGGCAAAGTTCCAGCTGGCCATGCAACCCCCTCCATGCATCCACCCACCTATGACTCACCTATGACTCCTCAAGTGAACTCCCACATGTACGCCCTCATGCACGCCCACATGTTCTTATCTCTCTTTCTCTGCTCTGCCTGGAGCGCTCCTCCCTATGTACGAATTGAATGTATAAATATTGTACTCTGTGAATAAAGTTTAGAAGACCCTTCCTGAACCTTAGTGGTGATGGAACCGATTCTCCCCTAACTCGAGTTATTGAAATAAAGCCCTTTTGAATCGGACACCACAGACTCTGCCTCTCATTTTATGCATGACCCTTCGTTTAAGTATAGAAATTATGACAGGGTAATACTTTATTTACCACAGAGGGGTGGGCTTTGGTCCTCATTGATCAAATATGGCCAAGGCAGACTTTTCTAATGTTACCTCATCTGATAGGCTTGCCTATTGCCCTCACTCCACCTTTACCAGTCTTCGGCCTGCAGGTCAAGATATGCACTGTAGGCATACCTTGACCCTGCCAGACGAGATTGGGAGTGCGGGAAGGGTTCTGGCCTCTGGCTACTTTGTCTGGACTGAGAGCAGCCCCCAGTTTGATACCTGTCATTCACTGTAACATTACTGAACCCCTTCAAGTGTCAATGGGTTTGTTGCTCTCTGTCTGCCCTCTCACCTTTCTGTTTGACAAATTGTGAGGCACTGTATAAATGATAGATGGACTTCTGGGCATCCCAGGAGTGACGGGTTCTGGACTACCCTAGCTGCCACTCTCTGCTGTAGGTAAGCAAGTACCAGATATGAATATGTGCAGTTATCACTGCAGTGTTCATTGCTGATTTACTCTTTTGTAGCTTTCCTAGCTCACATGTCCTGATTGGGTCTCCGCTGCATCTCCAGATCCAACTTAATTCATCAGCTCCACTTTACAGAGACTGCATGAGGGAAACTGCAATTTCATCATTACCCCCTTTTGAAGCGTACACACAAGTGAACACTCACATGAATGAGAGAACTTTCATACATAAAGTTGATGATGTCAGTTTCAGGAGATACTGGACAATGACGGCAGTAATAAAATTCCTGAAAACGGCCCCTCAACTCGTTTAGGACTCATCTGGGTTTGAAACCAGTGGAGAATGTATATCAGTGATAGAGGACTAGTTTTAGTTGTTGAACTAAACATAAATCTGGAACTGTCAAAGAAATATTGTCTCTCTATACGAAAGTGATCAATATGGAGGAGCAGAGAAAGTGAACAAACGTTCAGTTCAGTGGGTTCCTGTAGAACTCAGAATCTGAGGACATGTGTGCATTGTTTGTCCTTCATACCAAAAGCTAACCACCTCACTTTCTATCCATCTCTGGAGTTCCAAAGAACACACAATGTCCTCTTCAGAGCAGTCTGCAGGTAAAACTTCCCTCACACATTATGTCTTACTTGCTTTATAACTAGCAGGCTCATCAGGATCTGTCTGTGGCCTGGTAAAATGATGGGCAAATCCTATACAATTCCCACAAAATATTCATTATGGCTGACCTCTCATACAAAACCAACTTAAATAGGAAAAATAACCTGGTTCTCAGTGTGGCTCTCCATTAACAGGATATCAAATACAATATAGTCACTGTTAACCATACGCCTCACCACAAATTGCAAAAACAGATAATTTCTTGAGCACGAAGACCTGGAAAAATTTCTGGAGACACTAGTGGATGCCCCCATTGACATGTCATGATCCTCTGAATGGAATATGGATCGACACCTTGGGCGACTGTAATGGAGAAACAGGCTGGGGGATGTGGTGTAGACAGGTCTCTAATCAGGCAAAAAGAAGTTATGGAACTCTAGAAAAGCCCCTGTGTACTGTCCTGTCATCTATTGTGGGTAGAGAGTATCAACATGTCTTTCAGTCTCTCAACCAAGCCTCTGCCTCCTCAGTGATTAGTTACCCAATCTTGATGGATGTGGATTTTCAGAACCCTCAGGTAGGGAGCTCTTTTATTGGAAGGTAATATTGGCAAGTTGTAGTGTACTGTTACTTCCAGGATGCAGACCTCGCAACTACCATTTGACCACTACCTGTAGAGCGCCATCGCATTTCTGAACACTTTAATAACCCTCCGCTGAACTTTTTACCTCCAGGATGCATGTTATTCTTGTGCCTCATATTGGGTCAGAGGCATCAATGTTTGAGGTATGATCCACTTGAACAAAGTCTAAATACATTTGATTGTATTGCATTACATGTTTACATTTCAGTATCTCTTGTTCCACCTTCTGGGCACTCCAAATGCCTTCTCCCCACCCCACCTTCACACTTGTTGAGGTGCTCCCTTGACCATATCTGACTGTCACCACAACATTAGCCAGCTCTAATTATCTGACAAGCAAGGGATGCATTCTTCTCCTCACTGACCTCCCAGAGGTTTTTTTTTATATTTAACTGTCACACACTACATGTGGATTGAGTTCAAACCAGTCCTCTTATTCTTTATCTACACCTCCCTGTAGCTGGGATTAGTCCCCTTGACCTTTGACCTAGACTGGTCTGTTCTTCACTCCGTTGCTTTGTCCCGATAACTCCTTAACCTTCATGTCCTCACTGGTCATGCCACAACTGACTTAACAAGTCCCATTTAGTCTGATATCACTCACTCAACATAAAACGCATGATGCATTACATTAAGGGCAAAGTTGCTATCAAACCTGGCTTCAACATCCTCTGATGCAGTCATACTACAGAAACAAACCCGACTCAGACTGAATCTTTAAAATTGAAACGTGATTGTTAGTGGAGGGTCACTGGTAGCAGTAGGCCTGCATGACACACAGAAACCTTGAACGTCGCCGACATACCGAAAAGATCCAAAAGTGTGGTGTGGCCCCATTATTGTGGATAATATTGCAGTTCACTGGCAAGAAATGATGGGTGGATCCTATGAGATCTATGCCCTTCGACAAAATAGATATTTTAGGTTCGGTAATCATCCTAGGCTCCCTTTATGCACTCAGCACTGCTAGATCATAATTCTGATTCAGAAAAGGGGGTGGTGATGAACAGAGTGTCTGAATTAAGCAGACCACTCTTACCCAGTCCAAAGATCAGGGCGTGATCCATCACCGTTATTTATCTCACTGCACCATCCCAGCTCAGAACCTGGCTATATGCAAATCAGGTAATTTATCAAAAAGGAGAAACAGACACTTGTTACACATCAGACCATTGGTAAGGAAAGTTTTTAGAGTAACCTCAAAAACCCTATGCTGATGTGGTTGTGCGGTATATCTGGTTCATCCGCCCCGCATATGGGTTGTTGGCAGTTATCATTGGTTACTCCAAAATAGTGATGTTGCCAGCCTCAGCCCGAGGCACCTCTGGTCTATAGTGCAGTGTCCAGAGAAGTGAGAAAAAGTGTGTCAAAATTAAATTCTCGAAAAAAGGAAAAAAGGTTTAAAAACTGGAAAATCACCCTGAGAGATTTTTATTATTGGTGTGATTTCCAGGTTGATTAAAATAATTTCGGTACTACTAGATTGATCGAGTTACTGGATCAAAGTAGTTTTAAATCTACACAAACGTCGACATGTTTCAGCTCTGTCGGCCCTAGGGGTCTATAGAGCTTTCGTCAGGACTAACACATAAACAGACAATGGACTTTTTACTCACACCATTTGTGTTGTTTTTAGTAGTAACCTGTATAAATTCCAGGGATAAAGGCTCCTCCAGTTTCTTACAACCGGATGGCACTCGCTTGCATCGGGGAAAACACTGGACACAGAGCCGCGTGTGTTAGCAATCTCGTCTGGTGCTGACTCTGCCCCCGGCAGATAATAATAATAAATAATAAAAATCCAATAATAAAAATCTCTCAGGGTGATTTTCTAGTTTTTAAACCTTTTTTCCTTTTTTCGAGAATTTAATTTTGACACACTTTTTCTCACTTCTCACTTCTCTGGACACTGCACTATAGACCAGAGGTGCCTCGGGCTGAGGCTGGCAACATCACTATTTTGGAGTAACCAATGATAACTGCCAACAACCCATATGCGGGGCGGATGAACCAGATATACCGCACAACCACATCAGCATAGGGTTTTTGAGGTTACTCTAAAAACTTTCCTTACCAATGGTCTGATGTGTAACAAGTGTCTGTTTCTCCTTTTTGATAAATTACCTACTTACCCTGGGGAATGAAACAGATATTCCAATCCCTAATCCCCCCTATTGATTAATTGTTATATGCAAATCAGTCTGCCCCTGGCCCAGTGCATCATGGGAACAGGGCAGACTAAACTACCAAGCCAATTCTTCACCAGAAAGGAGACAAGCTACCGGGGACCGGTTTCTGGCATTTCAGCCGTCTTCGGCCCGGCTTGCTTGAATCCTGATGGTGCAGTGAGAAAGGGACTCATGTCTGAGTATACCCTGCCACACCTATAGTGGCCAAAAAAGATCATAATTCTGAACATCACTGTTGAGAGATAAAGCTGAATGTGGCAGCTTAAAACTGCTTGTAGGTTCTTATTGGATTCTATCATGGACAGATCTGGCCCCATTATCAGGGTTAATGTAAAGAGTGAGGTGAAAGGAGATCTTAGACTCCTAGACACCCAACATAAGTAGTATACGTTTTTATTGTGCATTTACTGCTCATGTTCCCGGAGAGATTACTTTCAGATGTCAAACTTGATCCTACCACTACTTTTCTACTGTTTAATAGTAAAGGGTGGTATTTACAGCCTCCATGTCACATGGGACATGTGACAGGGGACATGTTGCACCAGCACCCAAATGGCAGTGAATGAACGTTTCTAGTATAAAAATCCTCAAGGTGGTTTAGTTTCCTCGCCTTTGGCCTTATGGATGGACGGGAAGGCCACTATTAGAGTCCAATTGGTGAATGACTCTGCACTTGCTGATAAGAAACCAAGAACTGACCAAGCTTTATTGGAACTTAAGATAAGTGAGATGGCACACAGCTACAAAGCACATCACTCGCCTGGCAATTTGAAGTTGTTGAAATGGAAAAGAAATTGACCTTAATGCACTGTTCACTTCTGTTGCTGAAAATGCATTGTCACATATAAGGTGGTGTCATTATGAGCAAAGAAAAAAGTTGGGTGATTGTTGACAGTGCAATTGAGACAAAGAGAGCCGCAATGGCTATTTCTACCTCCGTAGATGAAGTACAAGGTCTACTTATACACCCAACCCCATTCACTGTTATGTTCACTAGACACTTTCATGGATTATACCACTCACCTGATAGTGATACATTGGGACAGAAGTGGAGGTTATACAGAATTTATGACTACCTACCCTGTCTGAGACTAATAGAGACCATCTAGAAGGTCAAATTATTGTGGAGCACATAGACAGGGAAACCACTGATCTCCCATGCAGCAGAGCATCAAGAGATGATTGTTTACCAGGTGAATGTTTAAAGTCCAATGAGGCTGGGAACATTGGTCAATTGCATGCATATCTCAATAAAGCAATATTATGTCTGAACTAGGCAAGGACCAATTGTCCTTTGCCAGCTATCGACCAATGTCAATAATTAAAACTGATGTTAACATTTTCATAAAGATTGAAGCTGAAAGGCAAATACAAGTAACCTCAAGTCTCATTCATAATTGCCAGCCAACATAATGGTCCACCCACCCAATTTAGATGCGGATGGACCTTACGTTTGACAATGGCAATGACTACTCTGTCCCCGCCATATCCAACCTCTTGAAAATCCGGACAGAATGGTCTGTCAGAGAAATGGCTATACATCCAGGCACTCACCCATCCAAAATAGGCGGACATATAGGCATTTCTTTTATTGTCCATCACCCCTAGGCAAACCATGATGGATAATCTTGTTTTGGGATTTTCTTTTTGAAAATGAAAAATGAAAATGTTTGGTGCAGGCAGCATCATGCTGACTCAGTCCTGCCCCAAACAGAGAAATACATTGGTAGGAACCACCATGATGGTGCTTCTTGTCAATGCATTATAAATGATCACCTGCTTGTTGGTCATTTATAAATTTACTCCATGCCCCCGGTGGAACGAAGGGCAGTCTGCCAAATAAGAAAGTTGATCCATAGGGCCTAATTACAAATTTGGCAGTCCATGGAACCGCCAAACCCGTGGTGGTGGTCTGACCGCTGCCACACTGCGGGCCTACCCGCAGCATTTAAAGTGTGACGGTTATACCACCACTGAACAGCAGCGACTGCCATGTATCAAGGATGTGGTGGTATTGTAGCAGTCCGCCATGAAAAGAGTTATTGGGAGGCAACAAAGGGGGCCCCCTTGTGCTTCTGGGCCTGGCGGTGCATGCAGGGGGCACATGTTGTGCCCCCTGTAAATTTGCCCCTCCAGTTCCTACACATTCTGGCAACTATGCCACACAGTGAAGGGAGTTGAAGGCAGCACTCTGAGAGTGGTGGTCTGTCTGTTAGGCTCTTTTATGAGCCTGCCAGATCACAGCTGGCAGACTGCTGCAGGTCCACCGCCAGACCAGGAATAAACTCCTGTTCTGGCGGGCGGTTGTCACACAGGTTTGGCAGTCCCACAGCAGAAGGCGCATTGCACTGCCAAACTTTGATTAGGCCCTTAGTCTTTTTTAAGGTGATTTTAACAAATTGTGTTATTAGTTGATGGGGTGAATAAGCATCTCAAATAACAATCAAAAGCCTTGTCAGGATTAACCCTTAAAGCCACTAAATTAACCTAAGCTCAACCCCATAGTAGGTACGGCATAGAGTAATAGGTTTAATTTAAAGGTAATATGTAAAGTATTATGCAGTACCAAAACAGTAATAAAGTCACAACACAGCACGAGAAACATCCCAAATTAATATAAAAAATAGAGTACATTTTAATAAATAAAATCTCACCAAAATGACAAAAATCTTATAAGGAAAATCAGAGTTTTAGAGTTTTGTCGCTTAAATGAAAAAATAGCCCCAAACTGGGTCATCTGCTTGTGCTTGACCAGTACTTAGCCACAAGGTAAGGTCAACAGTGATGGAGTACAGATCGGATACAGGAACCATGTTCAACCTGGTAGGAAGTTTTACTTTCAGACTGATGGCCTGATTTAGATGTTGGTGGATGGGCTACTCAGTCACAACGGTGGAGAATTTTCCATCCGCCCTAAATATAAATCCTATAGGCTATAATGGGATTTATAGTTTGGCGAGTGGTATGTTGGTCACCCTTGTCAAGGAGTAATCCATCCACCAACATCTAAATAAGGCCTTCAGTCTCCGAAATAAAAGTCAAAAATTCTCAGCAGGGTGAGCCAGCAGGCTGCCAAGAAGAATACTCCATGCCGTCTCATAGCAGCGGAACAAGGTCTCTTTGAAGCTGTTGACTTTTGGCAGGAAAACTCCAAGCAATAGACATCTGAATTTTTATGCAGTGAAAATGTCGCTTACCAGCCAATAAACGGTTGCACCTTGGCATAGAGAAGATTTTTACCAACGGACTTTGGGCATAATTATGAGCACGGTGGTCCTGGGACCCCCATACCCACGTTGGCAGTCCAACCCCTGACAACTTGGCATTCTGGCTGCCTGATTACAAGTTGTGCGATGGGACACTGCAAGACTGCCTCCAGACCGCTACCGCCCCAAGACCTCAATACCTGAGCTTCTGCAGCGACAGTGGTGGGGATAGGTATGGGCGGAAAATCCGTTTCGCTCGCGGATTTTGCGGATTTTCGGGAAATCCGCAATCCGCGAGATTCGCGAATCTCCCGCAAAATCCGCAAATCCGCGAGCAGCGGATTTTGCTCGCACTGCTCGCACTGTTCGCGTGAGTTCGCGGCTTCCCAGTACAACTTCGCGCCCCGTGAATAAGTGCTAAATTGCAGAAATACGATCTTAGCAAAACTGAAACTACTTGCCAGGTTCAAAAGTTCAGGCTCATCATTAGTAGCCATTTCCTGTAGTGCTTCCTGAGGGGCCCCTCCAGAGTTCAGTTGCCAGTTGCAACTATTATGTGACCCTGCTCTGAACCTCAGAATAGTTACACATATGCCACACAGGTCCTGAATTACAGCTAAGGGAGACAAGCAGGAGCCAGGCTGGAAGTTAAAATCCATTAATCAGCCCCTAATTCATTATTGTCAGTTGGGGCAGGGCAGGTGTTGTAACTAATTTTGCAACAATGAAAGCACTTAGCAAGTGCAAAAGATCACTAATCAGGGCGCACTAAGGAAGCAGGTGCCAGCTAAAAAAATATTCTGTGACACATTAATCAGCCCCAAATTAATTCAGGTCACTTGAGGCAGGGAAGGTGTGCTTTGCTTTGCCGAAAATAATGTACACTGGACAACCAGAGGGTGTGGTGATGAAACAGAGGGTGGCATGGGTGGGCCAGAGGGTGGCATGAGTAGTCAGAGAGTGGCAGTGGTGACAGAGAGTGGCAGTGATGAAGAAGAGTGTCCCAAACAGGCTGGACACGTAGAAACAACAAGTTCGCAAAACTTGCGACCCGACAGGTAAGTTCGCAAATTGCGAAATTGTAAAAACCCTCGCGAACTGGCAGAAACACGGGCGAACACAAAAAAAAAAATCCGCAAATTCGCGGGAATTCGCGGATTTTGCGGATTGCGAATTCGCAAATCCGCAAAATTCGCGAACGCGAGATCCGCAAAATTCGCCCATGCTTAGGTTGGGATAGCGGCTAACAATGTTGGGGGTGGTGGTGCTGGCTTGGGCACCTCGTCATAATTAAGATGTGCTGTTCCACCAACCTTTTCATGACGGGGACGGCGCCATGAAAAGGTTGGTGAAAAGGCAGGTTTATAGGGTAAAAACATGTTCTCAGGGAGAGTATGCCCTGGAGACATGTTCATGGTGACACCTATGTGTGCCCCTATGCCATCTGCACGGTTGTGCACACTGATTCTCCTGCAGACCGTGCTGCAGTGAACATTCACCAGACTGCCCAGTTACATTTCAGCATGGCTGACATTGGCTGCAGCTCTTTCCTAGGGCTGCAGTATGTTGCTGTCATGACTGCAGCACAGCAAGCCTGCAAGTCCCGCGGTTCAGTTATAATGCGGCGGTCGAGATGCTGCCTGCTTGATGGCATTATCCTGACCGCTATTTAGACAAAATATCGAGTTGTAAAGGTTGACCTACACAAATATCGAGTTGTAAATATCGTACCACAGAAGTATTGATAGCAAGAATATTGTGGTCAAGCATATCGAATTTAAGGTAAGAACTATTTGTTTTTTTATATTTTATGTGTGGGTTGTGGGGTTTATAGGAGTAAAATGTGGGAAGTAATTTATTTTTAATTAATTTTTAATTGCTGTTCATAAATCTTAATTAATTAATTAATTGTAATTAATTAGAGTAATTGTGTAATTTATTTTAGGTGCTGGATGAGGGGTTATAGGGGTAAAGGGTGGGAAGGCATTTATTTGTAATTAAGTAATAATTAGTTGATAATTAATGATAAATAATTGGCAATTAATTTTGTTACTTGTTTAATTATATTTTTATGAGGGATGGGTTTTGGTTTTATAAAGGTAAAAGGTAAAAAGTTATTTATTTTTTAATAATTAATAATTACATGTTAAATAATATTATTACATATTTTAAAATTAAATATGGAAATTTGTTATTAACTTTAGGTGCAGTTGTGAGGTTTATAGGGTTAAAGGGGGCAGTAATGTATTTTTAGTTAATTAATCGTTAGTTGATAATTAATATTAATTAATTGATAATTATTAGGGTAATTGTTTAATTTTCTAAGTGCATGGGTTGGGTTTTGGAATTATAGGTTTAAAGGGTGGGGAGTAAATGCATTTTACTTACTTTATAATTCGTTTTTAACAACTTTTAGTTTTTAAATTGAAAAAAAAATTAAATTTTCTACAGTATAAGTTTAGGTGTGGGTTGTTTGGATTATAGGGGTAAAGGGTGGAAAGTTAATTCATGTTTATTTGTTTTAATTAGTTTTTAACTAATAATATTTTTAATATTATATATAATTGTATTTTAAGTTTTACCATATGTTTTAATTGTTTTTTTTATTATTTTATGTTTGAAATTAAAAAAAAACTGGGTTGTTTTTAATTTTTAAACTGACTGGAGTGGGAATAGTACATTTTACCCCTCCGCAATCCAACACTTTCCCTACTATTGCACTGACTGGAGTATGACTAGTAAATGCTATACCTCCGTTACCCACCGCTTTCCCTACTGTTGCACTGACTGGAGTGGAAATAGTAATTTTTCCCCTCCGCTATCCAACACTTCCCTACTGTTGCACTGACTGGAGTGGGAATAGTACATTTCATTCTGCTGCTATCCAACACTTAACACTTTCCCTACTATTGCACTCACTGGAGTGGGTATAGAACATTTTATCCCTCCACTATCCAACACTTTCCCTACTATTGCACTAACTGGAGTGGGAAATTAAAGTTTAAAGACTTTTAAATAGTTTATTGTTTTAATTTATATTAGAATGTTTTTTCTAAAAGATTTTATGTTATTGGTATTTGTGTATATATTTATTTGTTGAATGTTTATATAATTTCAGAATTATAAAATAGATTACAATTGATAGTTTATTAATTGTTTTAAAGTAAATATTTATATATCAATTATCATATATGTGTGTTTAACGTTTTTAAATTAAGTTTATTTGTTATATTTGCCAAAATGTATATTACATCTTTTTTTGTAAAATTATTTTATTTAATTGATTTAATTTTTATTATTTTTTTTATGTATATATTTAAAAAAATATATTTTGTACTATATTTATGACACTGATTTTTTTCTGATATTTTTGTACTTAGCATTATAAATATAAGATGTCAATATTTTTTTACATTGATATTTATAACTCAATAGTGTGTTATGGGGATATTTTAGGTGTCAATATTCTGTCAGGGACCCATCCTGACCGCTGCCACTTGGCCCTTAGTCACTTTTTTGGAGTTTAGATTCTTCCAGTGGGGTAAGGATGCAGGCTGTAACCTAGTGCCAGATACCTTCTCCATGAGGTCCTGCTGAATCGGATTTGCTGATGGGAAAAAACAATGAGAGGGAGCAACCTGATTCTTTGACCCATTGGCATGTACCTTCATTGGATATACTTGACAGGTTGCACCCAGTCCTCCAGAGGTCTTTGAAACCTAAAAGCTTCTAAGTACCAAGATTCAGAAACATTTAGGAATACACTTTCATTCCAACAAGGGTTCAGAACCTTGGGGATAATACTTGGGGATAATACTTAAGCAGGGTTCTGGGGGGTTCAGTTGGAACCTGTCCACTAGACAGTTGCAGAAAAGAGCAATAGTAGCTTGTTGTATCCTGTAGCTTGAACAGACGATTAGCCTTCAGACCCTTGTAGTCCACGTTGTTCTCTCAGATAATAGAAGGATATTGGATCCAGTTTTTTAGGCTCTTCTCTGTTCACAGATAGCAGCCCAGTCCTCTTGTGCTCTTCCATAGGTCTTGCAAGTATTCTGGGGATGTCCTGTGGGTGTCATATTGCTGCCTCTTACCAGACTGTGGAAAGGAGTGACTCCTAAATGCTCTATAATCAATAGGGTAAAAGTTCCCAGGAGCAACCCTACCCACTGTTTCAGGGCTTTCTGTGTGCCCTGCTGCAAACAATCCCACAGTGACCCTCTCTGCTTATTTCCAAGATTGTAAAACCATTCTCCCCTTATGCAAAACCTGCATACTCCTCCTATATGTGTTGGCGGGGAACTGAGCAACCCCTGCTTTGTTGTCACTCTAAACTAGTTTTAGGGGCAACTGCTTTCCCACTAGGATTGATGCCTGCCTGACAGGGTAACAAAGAATGACATGCACAATTGTCACCTAAAATTTGCCTGTGACAGGGTAGGCCTCTTTGAATGTAATCAACCAGATGGATATCCTGCCACAGGAACAGAGCACCACCCCACACCGAGTGATTTAGTAATATTTAAAAACGGGATTTTGTGCCTTTTGAAAAGGGTTATTTTGATAGACTTGACAGCAGACTTTTAGGCTGCTTCAGCCAGGCTACATGTGGTAGCATGAAGCCTTGTTTTACAGGAAATACTGTGGACAGTGCAATAGGTGCTGAGGTCCACAGGTGATATTTAACTTCCATGCCCTCAGTACATTTTCTGCTCCATATATTAGGGATTTATAGGCAAGGTAACTATGCTAATCAGACGTAAGCCGATTTAACTATGTGTAAAGGGTAAAAGCACATTCATTGGAGCCTGAACAACAGGGCCCTAGTGTGCAAAGCTAGAAAACAAGCAAAAATAGTATCCAGAAAAAGGTGAAAATTCTGTGATGATCATTAAGAAAAGTTGAATTTGCTAGAGTCCTGATTTAATTGCTGAGGTTGCTACCCGTGCCAGAAAACAATGACCCAAACTGGTTGTGTAGGATTTGTCTGACACATTATTCATATGTATGGGCATGATACAAGGAGGTGTTCTTACACTGCTCCTGTTCTCTCTGGCACTAGAGCCATTGGCCATGGCACTTAGTAAGTTGGAAAAAATCAAGGTGATAAATACTGCAAAGACTTCTCAATACTCATATTATACATAGATGACATTTTGCACACCCCAAGAAGCACAAGATAATCAATTTCAGCTTTGATTTTAGTGATAGGCTAATTTCTCTCCTCTCTGATTACAAAATTAATGTGAGCAATAATGAAGTGCAGCGTCTTTTGCGAGGACCCACAGGAGGGACAGTACTTAAATTGGGAATTTTGGTCAATAGGGGATTGGTAAACATGGCCTCTGACAATTTCTGACCACTTCTGAAAACAAAAACAGCTTATGGTTTTCTTAGATTGTCCTTGATGCAAAGGTCACTGTGAGGTGGGTACAAATGGTTACAATCCCTATGGCTCTTCATTATAATCACATTTTAGATCTGATATCCATGTCCATTCCTGCTACTATGATCTGACAATTGGACAAGAGAATTAGGGATTTAATTTTGGGTGGGCAGATGGCATAGACTAAAACTGGACAAATTATATGCATCCCCCACTTAGGGGAGCTTAATGTGGATGTTTATCATTTAGTACGTCCAGTGTAATTGACTCAAAACTGTTGGAGCCTCAGAATGAACTCTAATATTCATATACCATGTAGAGTCTCAATGTTTTGCATTGTAAAATTACCTAGTGGGTCAAACACTATCCCTCCCACAGTCATAATAATGAGGAAAGCTTGACCTTTAGCTCACAAGCATCTCAATGTCTGCAGCTTTATACATACTAGAACTCCTTTATGAAATAATGCTTATCTCTTGATTAAAATGACCAATTTTAGATGGCGCCAGTGGGTTTCTGTTGTATTGAAATTGTAGACATCTTTTGCAGCTTTGCAGGAAGGATTCAAAATATCATACTCAGAGATGTGGAGATACAGACACCTCACACATTGTATTCATGTTGGATAGGCAGAGGCACGCTTATAACATCTGCTTAACTAATCTGCTCTTTTCATAGAACAATGGGGGAATACTGCAGGAATAATATCCGATCTTAGCAACACTCTTGTCTTGGGTCTGTACTCCACCCAACTACAATGACAGGCTCAAGTGTCTTTATACTTCATTCAAAAAGGACTGCATATAATTACTTATCATGCATGACAAGGACATGAGTGAGGCACAAATTAAGGGGCCCATTAGCAGTGGCGGCTGGTGAAGTTTGAGAGTGGTGGGGCTGGGGTTGCGAAGGTATGAGTTAACATAACATTAAGGTAGCACAGGATTTTTTTGCGAGGTCGGTCGCGATTCCCTGCGCAAATCTTGTTTTAAAACTTAAATAATTTATTTTCAAGAACAATTTTTTGAAATAAAAAGAGCAAAACACCATAGCTGTTTTTAACTTCAATGGTTCCCAGTTTAATGGAAGTCCTTATTTTGGCATATTTTTGAATTGCTGCAATATATAAAGGAAATTAGCAATGAATTGAGCACAACAATGTTGTGATGAACAGAAGCAGAAAAAGTTCAGTTGAAATGAAATTCTTTTAAGAGACAATTTTCAATTAGGTGGCTGTTCAAACAGCCAGGCACCAGCATCCTGCTGACTAGTTATGGCAAGTGCAAAAAAACCAATCATGCATGCGCTGCACTTCAGGCGGCATAGGTAAAAGCTTCAACAGAGATAGGCAAATTAATGATACTATTAATCAAAGGTATTTCGTGGTGAAAACAAATTGCACGGTATTTGCTCCAAAAAGAGAAGGGAACTCTGCAAAGCTAATTCATTCAGTGTTTTGTTGAGTTCAGATCTAGATGTATGACCCCTAAATCAATTGTGAAGGAATATCTGGATGTGGTAAAAATGAACAGTAAATGCGTTTTTAATGTCAGTTCTGACATTCTAGCTCTGTATTTTTTTGCAGCTTTTATAAAGGCCAAACTCCCCCAAGGATACTGGTGCACTTTACATGAGCACCAGTTGCATGAGACAAGGAAATATTCATGTTCTGACAGGGAGAGTATTTACCCAGAACCACAGGATGTTGAGCTGACACCAGGGGCCTTATTTATGAAGGCCTTGCGCCACCGGTGCGTCACTTTTTCCCATGTTAAAAGTGACGCACCGGCAGCGCAAGGCCTTCATAAATAAGGCCCCAGGACTCGATCCTAGCTCACCACTGAAAAATCGGCCGCTCTGACATTCACATCATCTACCATAAAGAAAATATGCCAGTCATAACATGTCACAAGCACACCTCACGGGATCATTTTGTTTACAAGCTAGGACCACCATCTACTTGAAATAGCACCCCATATTAAACTTTAAAGAATTATAAATACGTTCCTCCCTCCCTGTATTTACAAATTGCATTTATAAAATAAAAATTCCTCTCTCCTGATCCTAAAAATAAACCTTAAGAAAGTAAGAAAACGATGTGTCCATTCCAACATGCAAAAAACAATTCATTTATACCTTTTATTGGGATTATAATACAGCAGTGATGATTGATAACATTTCTTACTTTACTTTCTTCAAATAGGCCGGGCCCGAGCAAGTCACTTTCTCATTTCCCCAGCAGCAAAGTTTTTCTTTTTCATAAGGTTGCCGGTCTGAAGCATTGTCAGGACCGACTGACTCGGGAGAATCTTCAATTGAAGCAAGGCAAGTTCTTTAACTGCACTGGACATCTGCAGTGTCTAAAATCCACGAGTATGCATGTGGTGGAAAAGGCGTCCAAAAATGTCTGCAGCGCGGGAAGCAGACAACTCGAGTCTGCGAAGTGTGTATTCAAAATTAATGAAGACACACTGCGCAGACTCGATTACTTGGCTTCCCGGCTGCCTGTATCCATAACTCCACCCTTTCCTAGTACATCACAGGGTGGGGGCCACACCACCTTGTGACGTGCTGGGAAAGGGTGTGGTGACATGCTCTCATCACCCTGATTGACGGGAAGCCCCTGAGATACAGGGCTTTAGTGAAAGACGCCCGGGGCTGATTTCATTCCCAGGGCATCAGGGGGAGGAGACTGGTCGAGAAGGCCTTGTATTTGCCGAGCTGATGACTTCACAGGCCTCAGGGCCGTGAGAGCTTCAGCCCGGCAAATACTCTACACTTTCGGCAAGCCTAGGGGCAGCATTTGAGGAATGCTTGCTTCCGTCACGGATGGAAGCAAGCACAGAGACTGACAAGGTGCATCAGAGAAGAAAGCACAAAATGTGTGCTCATTTTATTAAAAAAAAAAAAAAAAAAATTTGCGAACAAATTGCTTTTCATTTTATTTACTCTGACTGTTTTTGGCAATGAAAGTAAGGGGGGCGGAGCCCCGACGCCCAACAGCAGAAACCGCCACTGCCCATTAGGATGGCAGGCGGATCGCCCCCGCAAGGCTGGCGGTAGCCACCGCCGGCCTGGCGGGGCGATCCACCCGCCATCCTTGCCCTGAAAACCCCCCGCCATATTAGGATGGTGGGGGAACCGCGGTGGACGGTAAGACCGTCCGCCACTTTTCTGTCCTGGTCCGCATGCGGAGAATCCCCTGGAGGCCCGTTACGGGCCCCCAGGGACTCCAGGGGGCGGGGGGTGCACATGGGGGGTACCTATGGTTGCCCCCCACATTTCAAAGTGCAACATGGCAGGCACCAAGAAGTGCCTGTCTTGTTGTGCTTTGAAATGCACGACGTGCGTTTTTACCATTGCGGTGGGCAGCGCTTTCAGCACCGCCTGCCACAATGGTAAAAATACAGGATGTGCCCGCCACTGTGGCAGGCGCAACCTAATGCCACCATCGGGACCCCCGCTCTTATGTGGGGGCGGTCCCTTTTTCCGATGGGATGGCGGGCGGACAAAGTCCGCCCGTCATCCTAATGGGGGCCCTAAGTTCCTATTCTTTAAAATTCTACATGATTTATATTGGACAGTGTACAAATACCACACAGTAAAACTGATAACTGATGAGCAATACTGGAGATGTAAGGTCCCTTGTTGCAACCTCATACACATTTTATAGTTGTGTCAGATTATTGGGTGCATATATGGTGGGTATTGAGGCGCACTAGTGACCGACCTTTATGTGCCTCCCTTAAACTAGCCAAACTACTCCAAACAAATGACATTACTCACTGATCGAGGCTAAGATATGTTTACTTAGGCACTATAAAATGACCAACATACCCACTCAAAGTGAATGGGATGTGGAGCTCCTTTCATGTATGTCTCTTATTTACAGATTTCAGGTTTTTTGGGAATGGTTTCAGGAGTGGAGTGTGAATCTGGGTCGATGACAGGGTTGTTTGACCATTACAGTAAGACATTTGGGGCCATATGTATGAAGCTCAAATGGGTTTGCAAAAACGCCGAAAATTCGCATTGTATTTAGCAAATTTGAGTGCAAAATAAGGAATTGCAAATTTGTGATTCCTTATTTTGTAATTGCATTTAAGGAATCGCAAATTTTGTGATTCCTTAAATGCAATGTATGAAGCACCCAAGTTGTGCGATTTCTCCTTAAGAAATCGCAAATTTGCGATTTCTTTCACAAAAGCACTTTTTTGCATTTGTGAAGGTGCCATGTGCCATGTGGTGCACATACATGCCCTTAGGGCATGTATGTGCGCCATATGTGCACACATGTGAATTTCAGGGGTGCATCAGGGTGTCCTTATGACAAAGGTATCCTTATGACACCTTTGCACCCTTGAAAATATTCTCAATTTGCAATTCTCAAATTGCGAATCGCAAATTGAGAATAACTTCACATTCATTGCTATGGGCCTCCTGGTTACATCCTTCTGCCATCCACCAACCACAGTTCTTTTGGGGCACACATTCTTCAATTCTACGTATAACCTGCATTCATTGTTATATTGTCACACACATAGGGGCTTATTAACAAACTGCATTTTGTAGCACTTTAGTAGTATTACAGTAGTAAAACTAATGTATTACAAAGTGATATTCACAAACCTAAATGGGGAGGTCAATGCCTCCACCTTTCCTGTCTTGTATGTGCCAAGATCTCCTCCCAGACGGCAGAGATATCTGTGCACGTACTAAATATTTTAGTAGTAAATGTGGTAAGGACAGGGAGGAGAGGCTTAAAAATGGTGAATACTTATTATTAAGGAAGAGGTGTTCAGGAAGGAGTATGGAGGGGTTAACAGAGGGCTAGACAGGACTTAATGGAGGGACATGTAGCCATTTACAAAATAGTAAGCCCATTGCTATTCACAAACTGCACATCCATGGTTAGTACAGCCCAAACGTACTCAAAACAGTTGTACATGTACTCCAGCTAAGAGTTAGAGTACCTCTAGAACCACACATGGCCAACCACAGGCACTGCAATACCCTCTCATAGAATATATTTGAGGCAGGGAAATAAAAGCCCATAGGAACTAGTGTTAAAGTGAATAATGTATTTTAACATTTTAAAAATATGGATTAACAATAAAAATTATATATAATGATTGTTTTTTTAATAAAACAATTTAACTAATTTTTTAAAATAAAATAAAATAATTATGTATATTAAATATCTTTCAATACTTTTTACTACATAATGAATAAATATATCCATACTAATATAATAAAGAGAGAGCCCAAACCTTTGAGGCGGGTAATCTCAGGAACCACAGCACCAATCACAACACCCAATACAGCGTTGGGAAGGGCAGTTGCAGCCGAAGGACATAGGCTATGCAGACGCCCAACATATACATTTAAAAGGTAAAAGAACCGTGCCAGCAAAGTAGTCCCTTGTGGGCGTGTCTGCGTTGTGCTGTGGGCGTGTGCTGGGGGCGTGACAAATGCTGGGGGCGTGTGGTACGTTCCGCCCTTCATGCCATGTCTCATATCGTGTGCTAATCCCGCCCTGCTCCCTTTAAATTCCCCTGCACCCCACAATCATAACCCACCCTTACTCCTTAAAATACCCCAACACCCTTAAACACTAACCCATCCTAACCCTATAAATATACCCTGTGCCCCAAAACCCAAACCTATCCCTGAACCCTATAAATACCCCTGTACCTCAAAACCCAAACCTACCCCTGAACCCTAAAAGTACCCCTGTACCCCAAAACCTAACCCTGAACCCTAAAAATACCCCTGTACCCCAAAACCCAAACCTGGCCCTGAACCCTAAAATGCCCCTTTACCTCAAAACCCAAACCTAGCCCTGAACCCTTAAAATACCCCTGTACCCCAAAACCCAAACCTACCCTGAACCCTAAAAATACCCCTGTACCCCAAAACCCAAACCTAGCCTTGAACCCTTAAAATACCCCTGTACCCCAAAACCCAAACCTACCCCAGAACCCTAAAAATACCCCTATACCCCAAAAAACCAAATCTAGCCCTGAACCCTAAAAATACCCCTGTACCCCAAAATCCAAACCTAGCCCTGAACCCTAAAAATACCCCGGTACCCCAAAACCCAAACCTGGCCCTGAACCCTAAAAATACCCCTGTACCCCAAAACCCATACCTATCCCTAAACCCTAAAACGACCCCTGTACCCCATAACTCAAAACTATATCTGAAAAACATATACCTCAGTACCCCAAAACATATACCCCTATACCCATACTTACCTTATCCAAACATTAAAAAAAACATGCTTTTACCATTTATGCATTTACAACGAATTTCGTTGTAAATGTATGCATGGTAAAAGCATATAAAATGTAATGCTATGCTTTATAATGGCATTGCGGAGTCATGGTACTTTCGTGATGAAAGTATGCGGAGTGATGGTATGCGGAAAGAAAGTTGCGGAATAATGGGTGTTTTCCCTCCCCCGGTAAGTACATTGGTGACACGGCGGCCCACATCTCCAGCAAAATGTTCATATTTTTTCACCACCCATTTGAAAAATGCACAGGTCTCTCTCATTGATGGCCAGCACCGACATACACTTTTAGACACACCTCCCACCACAAGTTCTAGAATTGCGAACTTTAGAGCTGGGGAGCTACGTTTGAATCTCGGCAACAGCTCAACATCCTGTGATTCCAGGCAAATCGCTTTGTCTCCCCGTGTCTACCACTAATGAATGTGTTCTTCTGTAATGCAAATTGTGCTCATGCCATGTTGTCGAGTTCGCGCTACATAATATTGCAAGGAAAAATAAAGTAGGGAAACTCGAGTTCACACACTACTGAATGCGCACTCTTAAGTGCATCAGCAGTGCACTGTGAATCGGAGCGCTTCACAGGCCTGTCACAGATAAGAAATGCTATCAAAACGAAATCCTACAAAACAATATACTACTGGCCGTCAGCAATATATACCCGGACAACGTCGGGACGGGCAGCTAGTTGTTTATAATTTGAGTGGGTCTTTTTTCTTTACATTTTAAGAAAATTGAATACAATCAAAATAATTAAATGTTAATTAAACATTAGGTCAATGAAGCTGTAGCATTTCTATTTTGTATTACTATTAAAATAAACATTTTTAACTATTTGTTTCAGTAATATTTTTTTTTGCTATTTTTTTAGATCAATCTTAACATTTTAAACTTTTCGCTATACTTTTACCCAGCGAGCTCTCTGATCCTACGGCGGAGATCTTTGCCTACATGTGAAACGTTGCAAGTAGAAACTATACATTTGCAGCGGGTGTAGTCATCTAAGCCTAGATTTCATGGTAATTTTACATTTGTAATCGATGATTAGCCTAAAGTATAACATTTAACACAAATGGTAAGAGTGAACTTACACATGTCGATTTTACCAATGTTATCTTTCTGATTAGCTACCATGCAGCTCTCCTAATTCTCTTTCTGTGACCACCATTGTGGGAATGGTTTCTCATACATGTGGTCAGTTCTCAAAATTTTGCTTTGTCATCCTATGTCAAGGTGCATCATATATTTTTAGGGTCTATTCATAAACTGTATATTGTATTACTTTATTGGCATACTTCCAAATGCTAGTCACAATCTTATGCTCGGAGTGTTCACCTTCGCCTTTCCTATTTTTTTCTTTGTAACTAGCGCTGCCCAGATTTCAGAGTCTCTGCACACGCAAGTATATGTTTTAACAGTGAATATGGTTGAAATAGAGGGTAGTGGCTGGAAGACGGAGAATACTTATACCTAAAGGAGAGGTGATTAGGGAGGAGTAAGAAAAGGGTTAGGGATGGTTATTGATGGCTTTAGGGAGGGTTGCACCTATCCACAAAAGAAAAAGCCAATTGCTATTTACAAACTCTACTTCAGAATATACTATAGCCACAAAGTGGCCTGAAAGAGTAGTATATTACTCCAAAGCTGGTGTGCGTTGAGCACCAAACATAGACAACTACTGGTGTTATGTTTCATATAAGTACCCTAATATAGGCCCGGGTAACATCATACCCTTTTTCCTACATTACCTCTCCTACACTACACAGCAACAAGCCTTTTAGGATTGAAACTTTACCTAGTTCTAGTCCTGGGTGCAGAAGGAGGGTTTCCCTGAACAATGGTGTTCTATGACTCCATCTTTAGGCGGACACAGTTTGAATGAATATTCATCACGGTTCTTGGAAACCAGGCTGGGACTACATCACCTTCCTCCCCATATCTATGTACACGGTTCACCCCATACTTCATCCTCATATCCAACAATGGCTATTACAAGAAACAAGGGACAAAATAACCTTAGATACTTTCTGTATAAATACAGGACATGGTGCTAGTGTTAGCTAGAGGAAAACTAGACTTCCAGGCCGACACACTGACCAGAGACGCTGAGGCTCCTGCATGCAGACGCTCCAGCTGACAGCAGTCTAAACATCCCTTGCGGGGTGTCCAACTCAAGACCAGGATGGGGTCCCATAATCTCTTTCTTCAGGTAACGGGGTTAGACTAAACCTAGCAGGAGTTTTGGCTTCACACCTACTCACATGTTAGGTACACTTAGGTACATCTAGATAGGTATCGCAGGAGTGTGCGCTTTCTTTTATCATGCATTTTATATCCATGTATGTGTTCATGACTATTGCAAAATGGTAGAACTGTACTATCTTTTTATATTCACTGTACTGCTGATCATATCTTTCTCCTACTGTCTAATTGTTGTCACAACACATATATTTTACACTAGAAGAACCACTGTGCAATAAATACTTATTGTAATATGTTTCTTCTGTGTAGCTCTCTGAGAGAAACTAAGTGAGCACAAGTGACTGAGTGAAAGGTAGTACATTGTTTCCACGATCCTCGGGGTTAAGGGTTGTCATGTTCTAAGGTTGCCAGAAACTATCCTCTCTCCGATAAGAGAAGATTCTAGAGAAACTGTCCGCTAGCTAATGCAAACAGGCTAACATATTCGGTGGGGGTGCTCAGAGTTAGTCTGCCACCAATCCTACAGTTTATGTTATCTTAAAACGCAGGTCCTGTGTGGGTAATACATGAACTACATTACATGGCACTATCAATGTTGGTTTGGTACTTATTTAACAGTAGACTAGGAGTAATTCAGTCTTGCTTATTCTCAGAGACCCTACTCACAAAACCCCAGAGACGTCTGGAGTGGGTGGGCACAAATTCGCCACAGCTGACTAGGAAAAAGATCCTATTTATTGGCTGTTGGTTAACCCAGCTAGACAGGACACAGTGTTCCTAAACAATTGTGCACAAAGCCTTATCTTAGTTCCCTTGAACAAAGTTCTTCCTTTCAAAATGACTGAGGGCGACGATCCTCCAATGGTGTCTCAACGCGTCTCAATAGGGGAAGATGATCTGACCGGAATTCTAATTGTACCTAAATACAGACATACAATCACCCTAAAACTATTAGAGACTGGTTTACTAGCTAGGGGTGGTTTAGTAGCTTTCGTGATTGAGGCACCCCAATCAAACAAAACAGACGTATTCTACTCGTGTGTTACATTCCCAGCAGCAGATGCAATAACACTGACATTTCACTAATATACAGACTGAGATGCACCAGAGGAGTATTGTCCATTCGAAGACATAGAGAGATTCCACTCACTTACCAGGAGCACCTATACTGGTTTAAAGGTGCCCTACCCCACAGTACAGGAGGAGTAAGACTTGGTCCGTTAGGAAGACCAGGAGCAACATTGAAACAATACCACACAGAGATTTACTCACTCAACACAAACATTTAATTAAAATCTACAGAAACATGACACAATTCGTCATGAGGACTTTCACAGTCCAATCAGCAGCAGTTGCAACAAATGGAACTCAATCTCAGAGTACAGCAACTAAAATCACTCAACAAACATTACACTCATTAATGGGCAAAATGCCCGCAAAACGCGAACAAATGCCATTCTTTTTTTTTAATATCTTTATTGAGTTTTTTTTCTCCAAAATTTATAAAGCCTCGCCTCCCCCCCAAGTCAGACAAGTTCAACAAAGAGTTTTTCACATATAAACACAGAGAAGTTAGAAAATTGGATGGATTCATACATTGTACATTAATGGCTAAATAGGTTAATCAAACAACCAAAACATTCCCTTCTATTTGGAGAGATAGAGATAACATCTAAATATTTATTCATTTCAAATAATATATAACTATAACAAATTACATTTTGCAGTATTTAGATCCCGCAGGTTATGGCTTTATGTTACAGAGAATTGCTTTGAGATTGGGACCACTCAATTAGAGGATTCCAGATTTTCAATCCCATGGCCCTCCGTCTTTTGCCTTTTCCTTTATATATAGCCATTTCTAAGTTAAATATAGCTAACAGTCTAGGAAACCATTGTTGAAAAGATGGTGGATTAGGGTCTAGCCAGGCGGAGGCGATACAGATTCTTAGGCCCGCCATGGTAATAAATATTAGTTCATGTCCAGAGGATGGTTCTGCGAGATTAGTTGCCCCAAGCAAAATCATTTTATTAGAGAGAACTATTCCGGTTTTTAGGATAACAGTTAGAAACCGTTCAATGTTCAGTTTTAAGGAGGATAGGTTTGCACAGGAAGAAAATATGTGCACGCTATCCGCATTAGATAATGTGCATCTAAAGCAACAAGTGCCCCTCCCACTCCCCCATTTGGCAATTCTATCAGGGGTATAATACAAAAAAAAGCAGGTTTTATAAAACTGTGTTTGTAGTTTGGTTGACATAAGGATGGTTTGGGATAAATCATAGGCATAAATAAATTCTTCCGTGGTGATTACTAATTTTCCCTGCCACTTCTGTGCTGTTTTCTCAAGATCGTTCGGAAGAAGGGATAACATGTGAGAATACATCTCACCGATTGTGATTTTTTTTTTTTTAACGCTTCTGCTATCGGAATTTTATTAAATTAGGTATTTTTTCTAGTTCTTCGTGTTAAGAAATCTCTAATTTGGAGATATTTAAAAAAGTCCCTCCACTCCAAGTGGTATATTTCCCTCAAGGTTTCAAACGAGTGTAGCGCTTCATTTGCTAAGAGATATCCAAAGTGTGTAATTCCAGTTGTTGTCCATCTCTCAATACAGGCCCCACTAAAGATTTCAGGGAGAACCGGGTTATTGCGTAGAGGAGAGTAGAGCGAGAGTCGTCCTATGCCCAGTAATTTCCTCACAGCTTTCCACGCTTTAAACCCCCCCCCCATTAAGGTCTTTCGACGGACCTTTTTGTGGTAGCTATCATAGAGAAATCGCCACAGATACCCTTTGCTCTTATTGCCTAATACCAACTCATGGATTGATGGTTGGTCTTCCCCTGAGACTGTCTCATTATTATCTAATAGAAAAAAGAGTTCATGATTATATGAGAGCATACAAGCCCAATAATATAACTTAAGGTTAGGGAGGGCTAAGCCTCCTTTTTCTTTTGGAAGAGTCAAGAGCTTGTAGGCTCTTCGAGGTTGTGAATAGGACCAAATAAAACTAGAAAAGGTGCGCTCTATCAGTTTGAACCAATATTCAGAGATTTCCAGGTTGATTGCTCTAAACATATTAAGCAGTTTAGGGAAGTATACCATTTTTAAAGCGTTTACACGGCCGATCAAAGAGAGGTGTAAATTATTCAGACAGTGAAGATCTTTCTGCATTTTATCTAGCAGGGGGCTCAGATTTAATTCGACCAATTTATCGAGTTTGGAGGAGATAGACACCCCTAGGTAGGTCACATTTATTGTTACTCGAGGATCTACCATGATGCATTTATCATTTAAGATTATTTGGGTTTTACTCTGATTAAGAGCTTAGCCGGCCATATTACCAACGTTTTTAGCCTCAGTTTCAATTATAGGTAAGGCTAATGCCAGATCTGGTGTTACTATGGCTATGTCATCGGCATCAGCAAGAGTTTTGGTCATATAGCCTTGGGTCAGTATAGGGGTAATCCCAGCATTAGATTCCAGATTGCGAATAAAGGGATCAATGTAGATGGCGAAGAGCAGCGGGAAGCATGGGCATCCCTGTCGAGTTCCCCTTGATATTGTTAATTCTTTAGAGAGATTGCCGTTTATCATCACTACAGCTTTAGGGTTGGTATATAGTTTTTGTACTGCCTGGATGAATCTTTGTTTAAAGCCCAGATGACCCATTGCCAGCCACAGAAATGACCAGGAGACCCGGTCAAAGGCTTTTTCGGCGTCTAAAAGAATGAGCGCCATTGAGTCTCCCGTCACCCCTGTCCTGTCAAAAAGGGTGATCACTCTATGGATGTGATCTGTAGTTCCTCTTCCAGGTATAAACCCGTGCTGGTAATTTGAGACAAGTTTGTGGATTAATGGTGCGATTCGATTCGCTCTTAATTTAGAATATATTTTTGTATCTACATTGATTTAGGTGATGGGACGATAGGAGCCCATCTGATTCGGAGGTTTATCTTTCTTCAGGAATACTACTATTTTTGCTTTTGACCATGACCTTGGTGGTTGCCCCCCATTAAATATGTGCACACATAGATCTAAGAAAGTGTCTTTAATTTGATCTAAAAAAGTAATATAGAACTCTAGAGGGATAGAGTCTAAGCCAGTTGCTTTTCATCTAGGCAGAGCCTTGACTGTCTCTACAATTTCATCCAGGACTGGTATCTCCTCTAGATCATCTCGGTCTTCCTCAGTAAGTCTACTGGCTATTCCCTGATTTAAATATTCTTTCATACTGCCTCTATCTGCCCCTCCATCCTCTGAATATAAGGTGCTGTAGAAGTGCCAGAATGCCTCTCTGATTTTATTACTTTCTGAGATTAAGCCTTCTACTGGGTCTGATATTTCCCGTATGAAGTTCTGAGATGTTTGTTGCCTCATACGTATGGCTAATTGATGGCCAACTAGTTTGTTTACTTCGTAGATTTTCTCACTATGTGCTATGGCTTTTTTAAGAAGCATGGGCGAATTTTGCGAATCTCGCGTTCGCGAATTTTGCGGATTTGCAAACTCGCAATTCGCAAAATCCGCGAATTCTCGCTAATTTGCGGATTTTTTGTTTTGTGTGTTTGCGCGGGTTTCTGCCAGTTCGCGAGGGTTTAGTACAATTTCGCAAACGCGAACTTACCTGTCGGGTTGCAAGTTTCGCGAACTTGTTGTTTCTACGTGTCCAGCCTGTTTGGGACACTCTTCTTCATCACTGCCACTCTCTGTTACCACTGCCACTCTCTGACTACTCATGCCACCCTCTGGCCCACCCATGCCACCCTCTGTTTCATCACAGCACCCTCTGGTTGTCCAGTCAGTGTACATTATTGTGGCAAAGGAAGCACACCTTC
This sequence comes from Lissotriton vulgaris, assembly GCF_964263255.1. Lineage (NCBI taxonomy): Eukaryota > Metazoa > Chordata > Amphibia > Caudata > Salamandridae > Lissotriton > Lissotriton vulgaris. Next base: position 335,257,790 of record NC_141685.1, read on the forward strand.
CCTGCCTCAAGTGACCTGAATTAATTTGGGGCTGATTAATGTGTCACAGAATATTTTTTTAGCTGGCACCTGCTTCCTTAGTGCTTCCTGATTAGTGATCTTTTGCACTTGCTAAGTGCTTTCATTGTTGCAAAATTAGTTACAACACCTGCCCTGCCCCAACTGACAATAATGAATTAGGGGCTGATTAATGGATTTGAACTTCCAGCCTGGCTCCTGCTTGTCTCCCTTAGCTGTAATTCAGGACCTTTGTGGCATATGTGTAACTATTCTGAGGTTCAGAGCAGGGTCACATAATAGTTGCAACTGGCAACTGAACTCTGGAGGGGCCCCTCAGGAAGCACTACAGGAAATGGCTACTAATGATGAGCCTGAACTTTTGAACCTGGTAAGTAGTTTCAGTTTTGCTAAGATCGTATTTCTGCAATTTTGCGCTTATTCGCGGGGCGCGAAGTTGTACTTGGAAGCCGCGAACTCACGCGAACAGTGCGAGCAAGCCATAAAATCCGCTGCTCGCGGATTTGCGGATTTTGCAGGAGATTCGCGAATCTCGCGGATTGCGAATTTACCGAAAATCCGCAAAATCCGCGAGCGAAACGGATTTTCCGCCCATGCTTATTTTTTAACCGCTTTGGTGATAAATGTATTCATAATAGCAGCCTTATCACTTGCTACCTGATATTGAATTTTAGTGAGCTCTTCTAACGTTAAAGAATTATGGGTTGCCCTGATGAGTTCTTCTTCGGAACCCTGTAATTTTTCCGATAGCGATTTATGCAGGTCTCTGGCCAATTTATTAACCCTTATTGAGTATTGTGTGGTTTCCCCTCAGATTCCTGCTTTTAGAGCGTCCCACACTATCTCTATAGAGGTACTCCCTACATTAGTCTCTAGAAAATTTGGTATCCATGCTCGCATGTGATTACAATAGTCTTCTTCAAGGAGCAGGGACTTCTCAAAGGTCCAATTTCTTGACTTCTGGGCCATTTGTATTAGCTCTAGGGTGCATACTAGAGGATTGTGGTCAGATAGTACTCGAGGCAGTTTTTCTATTTGTATGACTTAATGACTTAGAGCTTAATGACTGTGATATAAAAAAATAGTCAAGCCTAGTATGCACCCGGTGTGGATTTGAGAAAAATGTGTAGCCAGGATCCTCAGAGTTAGAGATCTGCCACCCATCCAGAAGTCCGTGCATATGACATACATTTTTAAGGGCCTTGAACACATTGGGTTTCCTCCCATGATACACCCAATTATTCAGAGAAAGATCGCAAAAGAATCAAAGGCAATTTCCGATCTTTAACAGACAAAAGAAAAATGATCCATATTATAAAGACTTAGTAAAGGAAGATGAAGATTCTTGTACAAAAACTAAGTCAGAACCCCCAGTAGAAGAAATAACAATTGATCAAACCAAGGAAACAGAGGAAAAGGGGAAAAATAAAAGGAGGAAAAAACCTCTCAGAAGAATTCAAAAAAAGAAAAACCGCAAACTCAAATTCCAAAAAATCAATATACTCCAAAGAGATTTACAAGAGCAAAAAGATGAGAAAAGTACACCATCTCTCAGGGCTCAGGTGGGAGCAGTGGTTTCCTCCTGTATGTTTCAACTTCGGAGGATCCGCAAAATCCGCCACTTTCTTCCCCCGGCAGCGCTCACCCAAACTGTTATCTCGTTGGTACTTTCCCGTCTGGATTTTTCCAACGCCATCTATCACGGTCTACCACAATACCTGACTCAACGCCTCCAAATCGTCCAGAACCAGGCCGCCCGCTTGATCCATGGAACACCCAGATGGCAATCAGCTAAACCTTTGCTTGCGAATTTGCACTGGCTCCCGGTCGAGCGAAGGGCTGCCTTCAAGGTGGCTTGTCTCACCTTCAAGGCACTTCACTGCCCTTCCCCTGCTTTCCTGAAATCTACCATCCACCCTTACTGTCCTACACGCCATCTTCGATCCGCTCACCTTGACTTGTTGATCATCCCCAGGAGCAAAACTAAGAGATTCGGCGGACGCCGGTTCTCCCAGTTGGCCCCTGGACTCTGGAACACCCTCCCTCTTTCTATCAAATCCTGCTCTTCTTTTCTCAACTTTAGGAAAATGCTAAAAACTTATCTTTTCCCTACCCCCACGTAGACTCTGTTACCTCTACCTCCTCCTCACTCTGTTCTGTCTACCAGCGCCAGGAAGCTCCGGTGTCAGTGCGCTTTACAAGCAACACTTAACATAACATAACATAACATATACGAGTAAAAAAGGAGAATCTCCCAAAGGAATATGTACAGATATGAAGCCAGAACTGAACCCAAGGGCGGACGAATATCTTCCAATCAAGACAATCAAGATAGTCAACAAGACAAGACACGAAAGTATTGATATCAATAGAACCAACATGAAGGACAACGCAAGCAGTGCAAATATACAGTCAAATGCACTTTAATTTGAAGAACTATTCCCCACTGATAATACACCACTCAATAGAGGCAGGATACTCAACCTCCTGCAAAATATAAAGTCTCTTCAACTATTGACTAGCCGGGAAATTAATCTAGTGACTCTCCCTAAAAGTGGTCAAAACAAAATTGCAATGGTTTCCTTTTGGTCTCCCGTAATACCTGGGATTATACTTAGGGAAAAAGAAATAATACATAGATTTGGATATGACGTAATTGAGAAGGTCGAGTTCAAAGGAAATACAAACTATAAAACCGTAAACAACAACAGACAACGAATCCCTAATTCTTATCCAAACAATGGTCCCAGATCTTCATTGAGATCTTCATTGATGCATGAAGACTCGGGGGCTAGCAATTTTAGAGATCTGAGACAGGGAGAAGCGATCCTGAAAATTCGTTTAAACAAAGGAGAAAGGGAAGTTTGGTACCTGGATTCAAACGAGAACAAAGTTACCGATATTGAATCCGAGAAGTCGTGGACATGGCTGCCGGGGATGCTGAACTGCAACAAAAGTGCTAACCAACTGAAGACTTCTGTTTAACCAAAGTCTAAAGTTAATATCGTGGAATATTGCAGGGAGAACAACAAATAAAATGAAGGAAGTTCTAAAAAATCAGCCCGATATTTTAACCTTACAAGAAACCTGGGCAACAGAACACTTTTCACAAAAAGGGTACTACGTCTATAGCATATCTGCAAAAGCTACTAATCGGGGCCATGCCAAAGGAGGTTTGGCTATTCTAATGAGAGAGGATTGTACATGGGAACAAGAGATAGTCGAGACCAACAGTGACAATCTGCAATGCATCAAACTTTTTTTAAAAACCGATAACATGAGTCCCCAAAGAGCAATGTTGCTTTTCAATATATATGCCCCTCCGGGAAAAAAGAATGACATGTTATGTGAAGACATTTTGGAAATCGCTAAACAAACAATAGAAGCCCATATGTTTCCTCTTTTTACAATTATGGGTGATTTCAATGGGAACATTTCTAATTTAGAAATGAAAAAGTGGGGAAGAATTTTCGAAGAGGAAAGCCTGGAATCTTATACTCCCCAATTCCCCAGAGACATCCGCTCAAACAAAAGAGGGAAAATAATGTTATCTGCGCTATTTAATATAAATGGGGTAATTTTGAATGGGAACATTGAAGGAGACATCCCGGCATCATATACAAGACAGGGAAACGGGAGTCCATCGATAATAGATTATATCATCTGTGGCAAGGATCTATATGAAACCATTTCCCATCTTCACTCCAACTTCTCATCAGACAGCGATCACGCCATGATGCAATTACGAACCAGTTGGTCGGCTCAGTCTGCAATAAAAGGACAGATGATTCTTTGTAGAAATGAAACTCTGGTAAACAGCAACCAGAGACGTATCTTCTGGAACTCATCTTTTATGGGCAAAATAGCAATACTGGTTCAGCAAAAACACTTCTTAAAGAAACAGCACTCAGAAGACCCTATAGAAAATTTTGAGAGTATGCTTACCGAATTAAAAGAGGCACTAATAAAAATGAATCCTCAAGGAAATACTGGTAATAAGATGAAGAAAAACTCAAAAAAAACCTGGAACTCTCAGATAAGGAAAAAACTAAATAAACTGATACGAGCTCAATATTTACATTCTTCTCCTACTAAAAAGAAAGAAATAAACAAATTGAAAAATCAGTTGAGAAGAGAAAAAATAAGTCAGAAAAAAATTATTCAGGATCGCAATTGGGTCGATTTACAAATTGCTGCAAAAGAACCAAACCAGAGAACTTATTGGTCACTAATAGCTAAACTAACAGGAACAAAAAAGAAATTACTAGCGGTACCGGTTCCTCCAAAAGAGTGGGAAAGTTATCTGACAGATCTCTATAAATCAAATATGGTCAAACTTGAAGAAAACTGTACAGATAATGTAAAGGAGAAACAAAAACCATTAATTCCTACAACAACAACTATAATGGTAGAAACTCACATTCGAAGGGCAAGAAGCACAGGTGCCTTCGGCCCGACCAAATTCCTATCAAGGTCTTGCAGATGAACCCTAAGGAATGGAGTCTTTTGTTAACCCCACTATTCAATTATATTTTGACCACTGGAACAGTACCAAAATCGTGGCAGGGGAGCATTATTATCCCCATTCATAAAAAAGGTTGTAAAACGGTAGCAGGAAATTACCGTCAAATAGCTCTGATGGATGCGTCCGGAATTTTTTTTGCGGCTGAAGTTTTATTACAACTAAAAAACTGGGCTTTTTCGCTGGGACTGATACCAATGTTCCAGGCTGGATTCAGGCCAAAGCACTCTGTTACGGACAACATTGCAATAATTCAGGTTATTCTCGATAAATATGTGACACGAAAAAAACAGACGGTCTATATGGCATTTATAGATTATTCGACCGTATTCGATCGTGTTGATCGACCTACTTTATGGAACAAACTGAGGGGTTTTGGAATCAATGAACATTTGCTACAGGTAATAATAAGCCTCCACACAACAACGTGGTGTCAAGTCCAAATGGGGGGCGAAAAAGGTTTAACGAAAGTAATAAATACAGAGAATGGTCTCAAACAGGGATGTTTACTAGCCCCTATGTTATTTTTGCTTTACCTCAGTGACCTGCCAAAGCAGCTACAGCAGGGCTCAAGTCTGCCTCTAAAAATAAACAATCAAAGTATTCATTCGTTGCTTTATGCAGACGACATAGTTATGTTCGATCTCACACCATTCGGATTGCAAAATTCTCTTGACATTTTGTTTCTATATTCAAATAAAAATTTCTTAGTTCCGAATGTAAAGAAAACAAAAGTCGTAGCATTTTCTGGAAGGAAAAAAAACGTCAAATACAATTGGAGGCTTGGAGGTGAAAAGATCGATGAAGAAACAGAATATACATATCTCGGCAGGATTCTTTCAAAGAATCTAACAAACATAAAGCATATAGATAAATTAACAAAGAAATCTGATCTACACGCCGGAGCACTCTCAAGACTCTATAATGCCACGGGGACCAGGCACTTTTCCACACTGCTGAAAATATATAAAGTAAAAATCCCTGCGGTCCTCTCTTATGCTACAGAATACATACCTCTAAAGCAATGGGGCTTTATGGATCGACAAGAGGGGAAAATATTGAAAAGAATGATGAAGGTCCCAGCTGCTACACCAGTACAGGTTCTAAGGTTAGAATTTGGAATAACAAGTGCTTACGCAACGGCTGTGGCCAACATTATTAGGTGGGCCTATAATCTCCTCCATGCAAAGGAGGGGACACTCAGGTTTTTGCTGCAAAAGGAAACCTTTGATGCAGAAGCAGCTAAACAAACTTTCTCAGGGAATATGTCAGCTGCATTTCAAATGGCTGAAATTACTACAGAAATATTACTTACCTGGTCTGTATCGCAACTAAAACTTTTTCTTAAATGTTTTACACCAAGGTTGAGTTTTGACCTGAACTATGCGCATATCAGAAAACTAAAAACTTTTAAATCATATACTGAACTCATAGAATATAAACATATCCAGCCTTATATTTTGTTTTCCCTAACTCATAGTGCAAGGAGGGTGATCTTGATGTTACGATTAGGGATCTTACCTGTCCAATCTCATACATCTAAATGGTCGGCTGGGGAAACTAATCATCTTTGCTCGTTATGTCAAGGAGGCGAGCAGACTGTGGAGCATTTATTATTTGTTTGCCCAAACTCTAAAGTTGTAGTAGCTCGTGCTTCATATATTGACCCTATTTACCGAACCTGCAGGCTAACAAAGGAAAAAGAACTATTAGCAGTGGGCAAATTGCCTCCGAACGAATTTGTATGTTATAATTTGTATAAATTTTTTAAAACTATGTTGCTTTTATATTAATATGTGATGTATTCATTTGTGGTCCTCAGTTGAGTACCAAAACAAATAAAAAACTTTTGACTTTGACTTTGACACCCAATTATCCTTCATTGACCAGTCAGAGGGTAAATTAATATTGAGATCCCCGCAAATGAGAACTGGTAATGGCCAATGAGCGAGTTCGCTAGAGACCTCATTTATCAGGGTGGGATCGTCACAATTGCTTCCATAAATTGAACAGATGGTAACTAGCTGTGATTGTTCAAACTGGCATTCTGTGATTGCCCACCTCCCGAATTTATCTGCTTTACATCGGTTAAAGCTAAAATCTCTGCCTCTAGCTAAGATTGCCACCCCCCTGACACGAGCTCCCTGAGTAGTGGCACAGATTAAATTGTACCCTAATGTTTTTAAAAGGTGTAGCTGTGAGCCTTCAATATGCGTCTCCTGCATACATACTATGTTGGGGCCTATAGTTTGTAGACCCACTGCAACTGCTTGTCTCTTCTTGATGTCATTTAGGCCGCAGATATTAAGTGACATAATCTTTAGTGCCCCCATTTGTTTGTGCTACCTATCTTAGAAAGATATTCTTCCATAAAAAAGAGTGTTAGCTATATCTTTCCGCATGCTACGGAATATCTTCAGGTGGATCCCCACCGAGACCAGGAAGACCGTCACCCAGGCCCTCGTCACCAGCCGCCTGGACTACGTCAACCCCCTCTACGCCGGTACCACCGCCAAGCTCCAGAAGAGACTCCAGCAGATCCAGAACGCCTCAGCCAGACTCATCCTCGACATCCCACGAACCAGCCACATCTCCGGACATCTGAGAGACCTTCACTGGCTCCCCGTCAACAAAAGAATCACCTTCCGCCTCCTCACCCACGCACACAAAGCCCTACACGACCAAGGCCTGAGCTACCTCAACAGCCGGATCAACTTCTACGCTCCCAAACGCCACCTCCGATCAGCCAACCACGCCCTCGCCACCGTCCCCCGCATCCGAAGAGCGACTACAGGAGGAAGGTCCTTCTCATACCTGGCCGCCAAGACCTGGAACTCCCTCCTGACCGACCTGCGCCTGACCCAAGACCACCTCTCCTTCAGGAAGAAGCTGAAGACCTGGCTGTTCGAGCAGTAGGGCCCCCCTTTCCCCCCAGCGCCTTGAGACCCTACGGGTATGTACTGCGCTCTATAAGTGTCATTGATTGATTGATTGATTGATCTTTATGATTTTCATTTTCTCTGTGATTTTTAAAATTCCTGTCTGACCTTACCCCTGAACCCCCCCCACCCAGAGGTCCCACCGGCCTGCCCTACCTCCCGATGCCTCCTCTTTCCCTCCCCCCACCCCCCACCACCTTTGAAGGTTACCTGACCCTGTCTGGACCAGGGGTGTGACATCCGTGAAGGCGGGCCCTGCGGGCTGAGATAGTTTAATAGTGTGTATTATATACCTATCTAGACCTAATTAACCAAAATCTTGATAATATGAAAAACATTTTGTACATAACTTTATAAACTAAATATGTTTTCAGTCCTGCTTATCCATTCTACTAGTTCTCAATGCTTCTGCAGAATATGATTCCTGATAAATATAAAGTGGAATAGTTAATTCAGCTTAATTATTCCTTCTATAGGTTTTTTCCTGTGGTTTTGCATTATTTCCCTGAATTTTGTGGCCCAGTCCCTGAGATTTCTCGTAGATAGTTTTCCGCCTGCACTTCACTATTAAAGCTTTTTGTTGACCCCTTGAATATGATTTTCAGGCGTGCAGGTTTTTGCAAAAATACTTTAGCTCCAATTTTTTCAAAAGGTTCAAATAGCTGGCGCATTTTCCATCTTTGCTCGACAGTAGAGTGAGCGAAATCTGGTCTGGCAAATAATTTGAATCCCTTACATTCTCTTTGAGTGGTTGGTCTGGCAAGGTCATAGATTGCTTCACGGAGAAGGAAATTACCAAAATAGACCAGCATTGCCCTGGGATATTGATGTTGTTTGTTAGAGTGTTTTGATGGCGTTAGGGGAAAACGATGAGCCCGCTGTATCTCTCTTTCCATATCCCAGGCTACCAGCTCCGGAAATGATGTTTTAAGAATGTTGATCATTGCTCCTCTAGCATCGTTTCCCTAAAAGTTTTCTGGGATTCCAAGGAATCTTAAATAGTTCCTTCTAGACCTGTTTTCATGATCTTCCACTTTTGCCATGAGATCCTTTATTATTCCAGCATGTTCCTTTTCGTTTTTTTGGAGCTTCACGATGTCTGTTTCGAGATTCTCAGTACGAGTTTCCACCATGACCATCCTCTCCGACATCTCAGAGCAAATGTTGCCCACTTTTTTCACTGCACCTTGGAGTTTTTCAATAGCCATGCGATTCCTATGACTATCTTTCTTCACGTCCTCGTGGAAGTTTTTGATTGAGCTTAGCACCTCGCTCAATGAGGGCTCAGTTGTTTTTTGACGTGATGTTCTCCCGGTGATTTAATCATTGGGATTTTTCGGGTAGAATTAGGTCTGCTTTTGGCATAGTCCGTGTTGTTACCGGGGTCTGTGGTCTCTTCGTTCATCATATTTTTCTCTCTTCTATGTTTCATCCTTTTTTCCCCCCGCTCCTTTTCTTCCTAAGGTTTGTTTGCTAGATAATCTTGAATCATTGGAGCCTGAGTTCTGCAGAGGTATAGAGCCAGTTTGCGCACCGGGACTTGATTGATTTGAGTCGCTTAGTTCACTTATGTCACTTGAGATAGACATCCCTGTTTCATATAGTTCTTATTCAGAGTCTTCGTCAGAAAGTGAGTGAGTAGCTGAATGTGATTCTTTCCCATCTGAGAGCGTTTGCGTATTGAGAGAGGGGCATGGATGCTCAGCTTTCTTATTCATCTCTTTTTGATCAGATTGGTCTCTCTGATTAGCTATCATTGCGTAAGCCTTTATGGATGTCTTTGTCTCATTTCTCCTCATATTTGGGTCAGTTCTCAGAGTTACTTCGCCTGTCCCTGTGGTATGATTCCCTTCAGTGTTGATTTTAATTGGGACCATACTTTGAGCATCCTTGCAATTTCCATTCAACTCTCTAGAGTTCTTGCTTGGCAATTGGCTCTGTGCTCTTTCATTTGTCGAAGCGTCGCTCAGGCATTCCTTCGGGCGAGGGCTAAATATGTTAGATATTTTTGGTTGGGATGTAGTCGGTAGACCAGTATTCTTAGCAGCAGCTTTTAGATTTTTTATGGTCTGTAACCTCTGTGCTTTTTTAGCCATTAACTCCAATTTGGCGTTTTCCTCTGTTTCCTCTGTTTCTCCCCCTTTGTCTTTCTTTTTGCCAACCTCTTTCTCTTTTTCTTTCTCTTTCTCTTTCTCTTTCTCTCTCTCCTTGCGTTTAGCTTTTTCCCTTTCTTTTTCCAGTTTTTTTCTTATCTTTGGCTTTTCCTTTCTCTTGGGATTCATTTCATGCCCTGTCTTTTTCTTTTGCTCTGGTCCCTCTAGTTTCAGGGCCTTTATGTCTGTTATTTATGTGCGGAGTAGGTGTCTCCTCAGGTGTCTCCTCAGTTTCGGCGTTCTCAGGATTTTGACTTCCTAGATTTATCACATCCTTTGAATATGCTGGGTCTTCTTGGATCGCTGTATCACCTTGTAGGAGAATGCCTTCTTCATCTCCCTTTTTTCTCCCTTTCCTTTGTTGTGAGTCGATTTATTTAAAGCTGCTGTTTGTATTTTCAAGCTTTTTTGACTTTTTTGAGTTTTCTGGTCTTTTTGTGCGATGAGTTCCTCTCCCCATCATCCTCTCTGTCCTCTCTGTCCTCTTCAGGGTTCCTCTCCATATTTTTAGCCTTAGATGGTGTTGCTGTCTGATTGTTTTCTGGCATCTGTAAATCCGTCTGTAAGCCCAGGTGAGTTCGAGGTTGCCCTATTTGGATTTCTTTCTTTCTCAGTAAAATATCAAAGCTATTCTGACCTCTCTTATACTTGATTTCCTTAAGGCAGGTATTTAATAGACTCTGTGAGAGAGCGGTAATAGAGGAGTAGAGTCTGCACAGTTGAAATTGTGTTGTCCCAAATATCAATGGAGAAAAAACAATGTTATTCACTGTGTCAAATAGGGCAGATGCAGTGGCAAGAGTTCCAGTCACAGTCCCAGTGCATCGTTCAAGACTGCCGCTCCGTTTTATTAAGTTTGTTCTGCCTACAAGCAGCATTAATCTTCACAAGCCTTTACAGCTCTTTTCCTTCTCTCAGCCTCACCCTCTGCCTTACAACAGGCACCTCCTGCGTTTCCCCTGGCAACGGGAGGCGTAGGACACGGAGCGTGCGTGAGATTTAAGACCCCATCTCTCGTGTTAGCAGATGAAGCCTTTGAAGCCTTTTGAAGTCAGGCAGAGAGAGACGAGGAGAGGTTTCGGTGTCTCGGTATCGGTATCTCTGTGGGGGAGAACAGCAATTGACAGATGCATTTGGCGTCGGTATGATGTCTGCAAGACGGGGAGGTGAGTCAGAGAAAATCAGCGTGGAAAGACGGAAAAGACGGTCGTCGGACTGAAACAATTCAACTTTGTGTGTTGCAGCCACGAATATACAGATCTTTGTGCCAAATAGTGAAGAAAAAAGCAGAGTCGAAAGCAGATGCCGATACTATCTTTAGCGCTTAGAAGTCATATGAGAAAAGTTAATTAATTGCCATCGGGATGTTGCCGTCACTCTTACCAGGTGCCGCTGTGCTGTAAATTAGTGATGCGGCGTATGGCGTTCTTCACTTGTTCATTTGTTCTTCACTCGAGGGTTCATTTAAAGGTTCTTTGTAGGTCAGTAAAGGCCGGAACAGATTGTATCTAGTGGACATGGGAAATCATAGTAGCAGGCTGATGCAGATAGTGCTGGAATGTAGAGAGGTACTCTCTATGCTGTATCTGCCCAGCGCCGCAGAGCACAAAACTGCGACCGCTCACACAGACGCCATCTTCCTTCTGCCATTCTGGGGAGCTCAGAAAATAACTCAGCTTGAGGCGGTATTCCTGAATGCTACCCCATTTGAAAAACACAGAATGCTAACAATCTACTTGCCCATGGGGATAACACCACAGTTAGAGGATTGTACCACTTGTGGTACCATCTTTGCTGCCATATATACCAGAACTCAAGGTATTCCTTCTTTAGCAGTGATACCCGATGTATTGAAACAGATACTGAATGAGTACAGAGCAAAGCCGTTTCTGAACTTAGGGATGAAGTTATTAAATACCTATGAACATGTCTCAGCCATAATACTAGCTAATATTAAAGGGGAATATTAAAGGGGTGGCAATTCACCAATGCCTAAGAGAGTTCAGTCCGTTAGATCAATCACACAAGCTAGCCAAAATAATTGAAACTGCACATACAGAATTAGGCAAGAGACAGTGTGGGTGGTAAAGCTTTAAAACTACAACTGAAAAACACAATCTCTAGGAGACTGCAGAGCTCACTTGGCAGAGTTAAAATCACTAATACTGGCACTTGTAAATACGGATCAAAAATTCCCAACAAATCGTGTGTGATTCCTTTCACTGTGTGCAATTGTATATTGAATATCTATATAATTGGGAGCAAAACGAGTTCTAAGATGCAAAAGGTGGCACAATTAAGCATAAAACGCTATGAGAACAGGTAATAGAGTTAAAAAACGAACTACCGAGGGCTCATGTGATACATACACTTTGGGCCCCATTCACAGAACTAACTTAAGACAAAATCCTAAACTTACTACCATTTATTCCTTTTGGTATTCACAGAAGGCACTTACCAAAATGAGTAAGTGCCTTCTGCGAATACCAAAATGGTAGTAAATTTAGGATTTTGTCTTAAGTTAGTTGTGTGAATTGGGCCCTGAGTCATCAACGATATGGTGTTCACGTTGAAGGGAATTCATTGGCTGATGAAGCCACAAAGGGGGCTGTACGCGCGGCTTCCATAGCTGCAATCACTCGTTAAAATACGAGGATAGACGGTGAGATTATGGTCAATGTCATTGCTTCGCGCAAAGGCAGCTCAGCAGTACCAATGAAATTTCCACTCAAGTACTCCTACAAGTTAGATGCAAGCAACATTCCATATGCTCAGATTCCTGGAGTGAGGGATACAGAAATACCAAATATGGATCGCAGACAAGGTTTGATTGTTGCAGCACACAATGTTTTGGGTTCTGCACACACAGACATTACAGCCACTATTTCATTATTAAAACAGCGCTACTGGTGGCCAGGTTTACCAAAACAAATGAAGGACTATGTCTTGAAATGTGACATCTGCCAGCAGATACAAAGGATTTACCATAAGACGCCCTGCGCAGACACCATTATTAAAATCAAATAAATATCTTGCATGTGTATATTTGGACAACTGTGGCCCCTTACACTCTGATGGGGCTTACAAGTATATCTTAGTGGCAGCAGATTCATGCTCAAGATTCCTATGGGTCTGGCATCAGCGCTCGGCTATTGCTCCAACTGTTATCAAAGATTTGTGAGTTTGTATAGGGACATGCGCAGTTGCACGTTACATTCTGACTGTGGCCCGGCATTTTGCTCTCAGGCTTACAAAGAGGACATGCCAAGTTTGGGCTTAGCATTGTGGTACTTCTTTCGGTACCATCCTGAGGGAAATTTGGTTGTGGAGAGGAAAAACTGGGACTTAAAGAAATCTTTAACAGCTAGGGTATTAGGCAAGGGTGGTAGTTAGGTCAATCACTTATATAGGGTACCAGTAGCACTCAATAATCAGCCAAGAAGTTCGCCAGGGGGTATCTCTCCATATGAGGTCCTATTTGGAATGAGAATGAGGGTACCGGATCTCGATTGTGAAAGCGTAGTGGCGGATGAGAAACCATTTGATATCCATGATTGTTTGGCTGTTTTACAGGATCTAAATGAATCCAGGACACAACAAAGTACGGCCACAAAAAACAGACTGCCACTGTGGCAGTCACGGCAAGACCTGTCTGAATCCCAAAAGTCGGGGATCTGGTCAAAGTGAAAATAGCGGACTAAAAGGAATTTGGACCATCCTACAGAAAGCCTGCACCTGTCCTAGCGGTACAAGGAACAAGAACTATAGTTTTGCCGCCTTTTGCTGGGAAAAATGAGAAAAGATTTGTCTCAATCAACTTATTCAAACCACACTATGTGGCCGATACTAAGCAGTAGGCCTCATGGACCCCAAATTATCATCACGCTTGAAGAGCCACCTGTACGGAATGAAGGGCTATGCAACAATGCTATGGACCTCATTCCTCTTGAACCCAAAGTTCAACTTCAAAATCAAACTCAAAATAATAACCAGGTTGAAATTAGACCTAATACAGATGTCTACATAAACAAGCCTCAACGAGAGCAAAATGTGATTTCAACAAATCGCGATGCAATTCCAACAATTGAACAAACTGGTTCTGGCTACTTCATGAACTTTGATACGTTTTCCTTGGATCCAAGTGAACCGAAAACAACGCCAGCCCCCCAATCACACTTTCTGCACTTTCTTCAAAATACATACCTGATATCGCCTTGGGTAGAACTCTGGGTAATTACTGGGATACTGTTTTTTCTTTTCTGGCTAGGCTTAGTTATAACATTTAGCCTGCTTATTAATGGACGATACCTTCAGCGAAGCTCTGAAGCCCAAAAGATCACCCTAATCCTGAAGCCACATCAATCATCACATTGTGAAAAAAGAGACTTGTCATATCACAGCGGTTCCTATGCAGGACGGTATAGTTTGGGACAAGGTTGATTTTGATATATTTGGCCCGACCGAACTATCAAACATTTCTCATGTATTTAAAATTTCATTAAGTGATATCATTACCTCCAGTACTTTTTCTGATGATTGGGACACTGAAACTGTTAATAACATGTTGTTTGATTTAGAGAAAACTGCTGCATTTCCAAACACTGAAATGTTAGAAGGTACTTCAGATTACAAGACTTTGTACTCTTAACAACATTATGGTCATCATTTCCTACACAAATCTATTACACCTAGAAATGTTTTTGAGTACCATCAATGGGAACATTGCTCTACACCATCAAAAAGTAGTTCCCAAACATTTGCACAGACATTGTCATATTTTTCAGGGTTTAACACCACTGACCCGACCTCATATTATTATAAGGTTGCTCCGACATTGGCACTGAAAATTATGTTGACTAACACCAAACAGATTTACTCTGCTTCCTGTATTGCCCAACTGTCTGAACAGGGTTTTGACCTATGGAACAACATAATAGACTTAAAATCAGTCTGGGGATCTAGGGACTGGAAAGTCCAGGGAACAAAAACACTATATTACAGCCTGCCTCATTCCACAGCAGATAATATTTCTAAATGACACTGTGCAACAGACATCCTGTCTTGGACTAGCCAAGAAAAGGACCTGAACACATCTCGGTTTCCAAAACCATTGCAGGGGTGGCAAAATTCAACTATAAAGGAAGGGGCAACAGTGTATGACATTTTACAGTACAATAGAACAGATACAAATTGGAAAGAGTGGGTGGTTTGGCCCTTAGACACAAACAGATATGATAGATTCTTCGGTATTACCGAAGGGTTCAGTATCCACAGGCCAGAGCCACGTTATGTACAAAGAGAACACCCAGGGGTAGTGACATCCTATACTGTTGGGAAGTTGTGCCTTGATTGGCTAGAAACCTCAACACTCACAGAAGTGAAACAGCACTTATCCTTACTCTCACAAGACATAGATCTAAGGGATTTTTTGTTAGGTCCCAGAAAGACACGTCAGAAACGTTTCATATATGCTGCCATTTAGGCTGCCTACAATGAAATTTGGAAAATATGCCAACAAGAGGCTGCCGAGATAATACAGGAAATAGACTGTATTAACTTAGAGAACTCTCTAGCTGTGGTAGACAATGGGTTAACAACTTTGACCTCAAGGATATATTCTTTAGGCAACATTGTGTCTTCTGCGATAGACCTACTAGAACAAGACTTGGCCATATTACAATCTCAGTTACGTTCTATTATGTTATTAGGTTGGACGCTGCAATCTATGGTTGCAGGATATCAATCAATCAATCAATCAATGTACAATGCCTTGGCGTTTTATCAACAGTACGTCTGAATATAATTTAGCAGATAAACAGGAGCTAAATATAGAATGCTGAGTAATGAGAAACTGGATAGACTACCATTTGCAGTAGCGGAATCACCATCAACAGAATGGCTCATCCATGGCCACATAACTCTACCACTCACTACTTTTCAATTTCAATATTGCCTTGATCAAAGACAGGCAGGCAAATATGAACAAATTTCAGGCAATTATGAACAAATCGGTAAGGAATACATTAAGGAATCCTGGGAATTACCATTTAGATTTCGATGCCGGAGTGGGGATCGAGAAGTGTTTCTAAGTGGTACAAACTGCAAGAACACTTTAAGTGGTTCTCCCATGTGCCAGGACATTTTATTGCATGGAGCATGTAATGATTCGATAGCAAATTTGCCTTGTCACATGAAAGGGGCTTCAGCTGCCTTGATTACACTGGCCTTCAAGCAGCTCTCGAATGGGAGTTACTTGATGCTGAACGGTCAAGGTTGCTGTGGTATGCTTCTGGGCATTGCCTATCCGATCACTGTGACCTCCAGGGTTACTTGCTGTATGCAAGTATTGTTTCCCCCGACAAGTGCAGTCAGGGAGCTCAATTATGGCTTTTGTTGAATGTTTCTTTTATACATCTTGATACTTTGAGTAGACTGAAAGCCATGCTTTTACAGCAAACTGTACCCTTAACCTCCACTCGAGAGACCTTTGATCTTCAAGTCGCAAGGACCTCGACCAAGATACACACACTTATACGTACAAACTGCCCCTTTCATTTCAGAGAAATGGTGAGTCGTATCTTTAACATGTCTGATATGAGTGGCCTTGTAAACCTATTTAAGCACCTTTCAGACGATCCTCAGAGTATCCCAAATTTTATACACTCCGTATTTGGAAGCAATTTTTAACAATGGCGTTCTATGACTCCATCTTTAGACTGACACAGTATGAATGAATATTCATAAGGGTTCTTGGAAACCAGCCTGGGGCTACACCACCTTCTTCCCCATATCTACGTACACAGTTCATTCCATACGTCATCCTCATATCCAACAATGGCTAAAATAAGAAACAAGGGACTAAGGAACCTAAGATACTTTCTGTATAAATACAGCACCTGTTGCTAGTGTTAGCTAGAGGGAACTGAGACTTCCAAGGTGGCACACTGACTAGAGACGATGAGGCTCCTGCATGCAGACGCTCCAGCTAACAGCAGCCTAAACATCCCTTGCGGGGTGTCCCACTCGAGACCAGGATGGGGTCCTTCACTCTCCTGCTTCAGGTAATGGGGTTAGACTAAACCTAGAGGGATTTTTGGCTTCGCACCTACTCACATGCTAGATACACATAGGTACATCTAGATAGGCATCGTAGGAGCACACGCTCGTTCTTTCATATTCACTGTGCTGCTGATCATATATCTCTGCTACTGTCTAATGGTTGTCACATCACATATATTTTACCCTAGAAGAACAACTGTACCATAAATACTTATTGTAACACGCCAGATTGTTTCTTTTCTGTAACTTTCTGAGAGAAACTAAGTGAACACGAGTGATTGAGCGAAAGCTAGTACATTGTTTCCACGATCCTGGGGGATCAGGGTTGCCATGGCCTAAGTTTGCCAGAAACTATTCTCTCCTCAGTAAGAGGAGATTCTAGTGGCACTGAGAGCTAGCTAATGCAAACAGGTTAACATATTTGGTTGGGGTGCTCAAAGTTACTCTGCCACCAATCCTACAGTTTATGTTATCCAAATATGCAGGTCCTGTACGGATAATATAATTGGTACTGTAGTAATTATTCAAAATTAAGTTAATAGTGCTGCAGCATTTTTTCTTTTGTTCTACATGTAAAAAAATAAAGAAAATTAATTTACTATAATACTTAACATAAAAATACTTGAACTAATTTATTTTAAAGTTTGATAAACCTTTTATATTTTCCCTGTAGTTTGCCATGGGGAGAGCTCCACCTGGACTGTTGTGTCTACCTAGGATAAATTATAGGTAAATGTAAAAAAGTTTACTTTCCTAGGAAAATAGTAAAAACATTTATGGTATATAATGATTTAAATTTATATTATGTATTTTTTTAATTCAATTCAAAATTCTATTTCTTTATACCGTTACTTATTTTTTGTAATTCAATTTAAATTTAACATTATATCATGTGGGGATTTATTTTTGCTCCTTAATTCTGTTATTTTCTGTGGGAGGGTGTTGTAGTATCAGTGGTTGGTCATGTTACTCCAGTGACTTACTCCAGCTCTCAGCTGGAGTATTTTGTGGCTATTTTAGGTCCTTTTTGGCTGTAGTAACTTTAGAAGTACATTCTGTGATTAGCAATGGTCTTGCTCTCCTCCCTATACCCCTTCCATTTAGTAGTAAGTAGGTCCCATTTTCCAGCCACTCCCCTCGTTCCGCTTACATTTACTACTAAGTAATAAACTTGCATGTGTCAGGATTTCCCCACAGAAAAGATATGAGAGATGGACTCATAGGTTTGTAAATAATATGTTGTTCAACTTTGTATTAGTGCTACTAAATATACTACAAAATGCAGTTTGTCTGTTGAGGAGGGGCCTAGCGGGCATCTGAGATCGCCGCGTGAGCACAGGGCTCCCGAGACCCTCGCCACCCTTCGCACATATCCTGGAAGATATCCTGATTCTGTATATGGGTTATCGGAGATGAACTTCGGCTGACACTTTTGCTCTTTTTAAAAATTTAATTTAGACTTCAGGAACCGCAGCTACGTTGATCAGAACTTTTGAGGCTCACCCGTGGTGAAGCCGGGGGCTGGACCAGCTAAGACGCCGGGAAGTAGTTGACCAACAACGGCCTGAGGGACTTCCCCCCAACAGCCTCACACTAACTTTCAGTTTAGTTTTTGGGTCCTGGCACTATCAGATCGCAAGACGGTTCCAAGGCCCGGCCCTGCCTCTCCATCGCGTGCCGGCGGTCGTGAGTGCTTTTGTATTGAGCTACGTTGTTACCCTTGCCACTTGTGCCCACTTTTGAAGCCTTTGGTGGTCTGCTCGTGAACGGCCATTTTCACCAGGCCTCACTGGCCCCTTCGGGGTGCACTTTCCAAGATGGCTAACAGAGCTGACAATGAGAAGCGGAAAACCAAGACGCCTCTATGCGGGGGACCGATCCAAAATAACGTTATGGACCGTTATACCCATCCTAAGCACCTATCCATCCTAAGTACCAGCCGCACTCTGGAAGATGCCAAGGAAGACCAGGCTGCGTCGGCCGACTTGACTCTCCAGGATGGCATGGGCGCCATTGCCAGCATGAAGGCTTCCATTGGCCAGCAATATGAAGCTCTCGCTCTTAAAATCGACACTGTAGCCATCGATGTTACCCTGATCAGAGCTGACTTGTCCAAGACCAATGAAAGGGTCAAGGCGCTAGATTTGAAGACCTCTAGCCTCACGACCGACGTGTCAGACATACAGACTGAAATCGGTAAACTTTGAAAACAGGGCTCGACGCAACAACATACGCATTATTGGTGTCCCTGAAACTCCCGAAAATCCCGCAACGGATCTCCTTGTTGAAGACCTCGTCCTAAATCACCTGGCCCCTACAGGTCTGAGCAAATTCTTTGCTGTGGAGCGTGCCCATCGAGTGCCGGGTGGGAAACCGAGGCCGGGTGCCCCTCCGAGGCCTATCATTGCCAGGCTCTTTCATTTCAGAGACAGAGACGCTATCCTGCAGGCCTCGAGGGTGAGCGGCCCTGTAAAGTTCGAAAACACAACAGTGAGCTTCTACCCGGACTTCACCCAGCTTGTTCAAAGGCAAAGGATGGGATTTCAGGGAGTGAAGCGAAGACTGCGAGACGTGGGCCTGAAAAATGCGATGCTATTTCCAACTAGGCTTTGTGTCGAATATGAGGACCGGACATTTTTCTTTGACCGCCCTGAAAGTGTAAGTGACTGGCTGGATGTGCTACCTACTCAGAACGATCGAACTGAGCACCCTGTGGGTGCTGAGGGTGGTGTGCCGGAGCAAGAATGACACTGTGGTTCCCGACTTCCGAACATTTGACTTATTACACAGCTGGGTTTGATGTGTCTACTACTGATGTATGCCCGAGGGTGGCGGGGGGGAATGAGACTCTTTCCTCCTCCGGGTTTCTTTTTGTAGACTAGTTTAATGTCAGGGCGACAGGCACACTGCAAGTTGGGGTGGCTTTTGAGTCTAACGCAGGGGTGCAGGGTGGGGGGTGTTGTAACAGGTTCAAGTTGGGGGTTGGAGGGGGGGTTGTGTGTTTGTTAGTTTCTCTCAAGGCAACGTATTGTTTTCTTATTTGAACTGGTCATTGTGTTCTCTGTGGGGTGGACTCTGCATTCCTTACCGGGATGGGGGTAGTGGGTTGAGGCTAATGTCGTGGAATGTCAATGGTTTGGGTGATAGGATAAAATGGGGGGTAGTGCTACAGTTCTTGCAACGCTTTTCCCCAGATGTCGTTCTCCTACAGGAAACACATTTGATTGGGAACATGTGTCAAGATATGAACAGGTGGGACTATCGTCTTGCTGCACACTCGGGATTTACTTCTAATTCTAGGGGTGTGGGCATCCTTGTCCGGTCCTCTCTCCCTTTGGAAATAGATGATGTTATCCTTGATGACAGGGGGCGCTATGCCGCTCTCACTGGTAGATGGGAGGGAAGGACTGTTTCACTGATCACCGTATATGTCCCGCCCGGTCTACAGACCTCTACATTTGCCGATATTGGGCGTGTTGTGCTGAACCTTCCTGATGGCATCCTGTTGATGGGTGGAGGCTTCAATTCTGTTGTCTCCGGCAGCGTAGATCGCCACCCCCCAGAGATCTTACTAAGTCTCAATCATGGCTGAGTGGGTTTTTGGAAACTTTTGGTCTGGTAGACTGTTGGAGGTTGATGCACCCTGAGCAGATACAATACACTTTCCAATCTGGGGCCCACGGCAGTCTCTCCAGACCTGACTATGTTCTGATGCCGGCGGCGCAATTCTCCTCTGTTAGAGAAATTCAACACATTGCCCGGGGTATATCTGACCATTCCCCTTTATGGCTCTGCATGGACGTTAAAGTGTGTAGCGAAGGACGGGTCGCTCCTATAAACCCTTGGTATCTTCGCAATCCTAAGACCCGCGCTGATTTGATTAAGTCCCTTGATCACTATTTTCTTGAAAATGTGGGGTCTGTGTCCTCATCTGTGTCATTGTGGGAGGCTTTCAAGGCGGTTATCCATGGACAGGCTTTGTCGCTAATCGCTGGTGCTAAGAAAACTAAGTATGAAGAAATTGTTCGTCTTGAGACAGATATAGTCGAGCTAGAGAGTGACCTCGAGGTTGGCGTGACTCGTGCTAAACTTCATTTCCTCAGCCTGAAGCAGCTAGATTACAGAGCCCTGGTGACTGACGCTGCCAAAGTGATGAATAGGGAGCAACAGGGCAGATTGTATGATGTTGGTGACAAGGCTGGTAAGTTGATCGCGTGGCTTGATAAGAAAGAAAGGGCGAGTCGTGCCGTTCCCGTGATTGAGAAACTTGATGGAGTGTGTGTGACGGACCCGGCTGAGATTGTTGAGTGTTTTGTGGAACATTTTCAATTGGTGTACTCTCCGGTCTCTGATAGGGCAGAGGAAGACTGTCATCTGTTGTTGCGCGACATCGCATTGCCGCGCCTCTCGGAGGTCGATACAGACCTGATGGATTCACCACTTTCGGCGGATGAGGTTGCCACCGCTATCCGTTCCGTGCGCTCCGACAAGGATATGGGTCCCATTGAACTATACAAACTGTGGCCGGACAAAATGGCGCCGTATCTTTGGGATATGTTCCTGGAGTCGCGAGACTTTGGCTCCCTTCCCCGTGATCAGCGTCTCGCTACCATCGTGGTTATCCACAAAGAGGGGAAGCCGCGGGATCGCAGCGCTTCCTATAGGCCCATTTCGCTTTTAAATGCCGAACCAAAAATTCTACCCAAATTATTAGCCAACCGACTGATCAAGGTAATTAGTGGCCTGATCCACCCGGATCAGTCTGGTTTTATCCCGCATCGCAACACTGCGCTTAACCTGCGGCGCTTACATTGCATCCTAGCGAGGGCGGCGTCTCTTCATGAGCCGGCCATCTTGGCGTCCTTAGACGCCACAATGGTCTTCGACACAATAGAATGGCCGTATCTCTGGGCCGCCCTCGCAAAATATGGTTTTGGTTCGGGTTTATCGGGTGGGTGAAACTTTTATATGAGAAGCCGCTCGCTCAGGTAGTTGTTAATGGCCGAGTATCAGACTCCTTTGCCCTTGGGAGGGGCACAAGGCAGGGGTGCCCGTTGTCCCCCCTGCTTTTTGCCCTCGCTCTGGAACCACTGGCTGCCTGGCTGCGATGGGAGCCTTCGATAAAGGGTATCCAGTGGAAACCGGATTTTGAAGATTGCGTACCGCTTTACGCAGACGATATCTTGTTGTACCTTACGTCCCCCCGAAAATCGCTGAATGTGTTGTTTGACGTGCTTACTTCGTTTGGAAAGAACTCAGGTCTTGTTATCAATTGGGCTAAATCTTTTGTATATGTGCTTTCGGATGGTCTCCCCCCTTTGCCTTGTAGATTTCCTATCCAGGTCTCGCAGACGGGTTTCAAGTATTTGGGGATCTTCATATCTCTGGACCCCGCGGTTCGCTACGAGCGCAATCTACTCCCCCCTCTTCAGAGGCTGAAACTGGATGTTATGCGCTGATGTAGGTTGCCATTGTCACCGCTCGGGCAAGCGGCGCTTTTCAAAATGATGTTCTTGCCACGATTTTTGTATGCTCTCTAGAATACGTTCGATATTATTCCTGCAAGCTATTTTCGAGAGGTGGAGAGCTTACAGAGGAGGCTAGTCTGGGACGAACGTGCGGGTATCGCCCTTGCTAAGCTAATGCTCCCCTGGTACGACGGAGGTATATCGCTTCCGGATATCAGGCGCTATTATTGGGCCTCTCAGCTAAGTGCGATTAACCACGCAACGTACGCACCTTGTCCTAACCCAGCATTCGAGATGGACAAGTATTTGCTACCGGGCGGGAACTACAACAGAGCGCTCTATTCTAAGGCAATAGGGGGAAACTATCTGGGCCTACCAAGATTGCTGTACGAGTCTGGCATGATGCGAATGTGGCTTTGGGATGGAGAGACCGACTGACCCGTGCAACCCCGTTATAAGCGTCTGAAAGAGTGGGATGTCTCTGGAAAACGAAAGTCTTTGAGAAATGGGACATGATTGGTATTAGCAGGGTGGGTGACCTTTGGGCCAAGCGCAAAATTAAGACCTTTGAGGCATTAAAGATAGAATACGACTTGAGTGACAGGGAATTTTTCAGGTATGGTAGGTCACCATGCTTTGACCTCGGTTTTCACTGCGGGCGCCGACATCCCTGAGTCCTCCCTGCTCGAGGATCGGGTGCTTGATGGTCATGTGCCCGATAGCACGATTTTGTTAAAATACAAGAAGTTGATCAACAATCGGGCTGATCTACTTGTACGTCTCAGGAAGGTCTGGACTGGTGACAGTTTGGATCTGGACGACGAGGACTGGCAATCTGCGTTATCTTCGCCCAAGGAGGTGGCTATACCTGCCCGTCTCCGCCTTGTCCAGCTTAAAATCCTCCACTGTGTGTATGTTACGGGCCCGCGCTTGGTTCGTATGGGTTATTCCCCCGACGGGTTATGTAAGCGTGGCTGTAGAATGGTTGGAACCTTCCTTCATATAATTTGGGAGTGTCCGGAGGTGGTTACGTTCTAGAACCGTGTGCATGCAGTGATGGGAAGGGGTCACAGGAGTGGTATTACTGCCTGAAGCCAGGCGCTGCCTGTTGAATGTGTGGGAGCCGAATGATTATAATGTTGCTCAGACCCAGTGGGCGACCCTTGGAAACATGATTGCTAAGAGAGACATCGCACAGTTGTGGGGTTCCCAGCGGCCGCCCACGGTGTCGGTATTGAAGGAAAATATGGACTGGTGTATGTTTAGAGAGAAGACTGTATATGTGGCAAGGGGTAAACCCAGGAAATGGAATAAGATCTGGAGCCAGTAGAATGCTTACCGTGGAAACATATGTACGCCCCCTTTCGTTGAGACCCCAGATGTCTCCCTCTCCCCACGATCCGACATTCCATGTATTTTCCGCTTTGTGTCGTCATTAACTTGCTTCCCCACTGACCTCCCCTAGTTCCCTGTATTATTTATATACTGTATAACACTGCACTCAGAAGTCCCTCCTTTATGAACACATGTCCGTGCGAATTGTACTATTCCCTTGTGTATTGTTTTTTTTTCTTGTTTCCTTCAATAAAAATAAAAAATAAAAAATAATGCAGTTTGTTAATAGGCTCTCAAGTTTCCACATGGGGGAACTTACACATATATCACATTGTTGTACAAACAAATGAATGTTCTTTTTTTTTAGTTGTTTTCTTAATCATTTTAGTACATTCAACCGTATAGTAGGACAGTTCTATGTTTATGGACCTATATTAGCACATATCACATACAACATAAGACTCATCAATAGTAAAGAATTGCTTGCAAACACAACCAGTTCTATTCAGGTAACTTACACTTGTGAGTAATCTACATGTGCAAGTTTACTCTTACACTTTTGAGTAACTTTCAACTTTTGGCTCATCACAAAATCTGGGGGTAAAGTTATTCAAAAATGTACACTTACACTTTACGTCAATTTTAATAAACTTCTTTTCTTTTGCCTATACTTTACCTGTGTGGACTCCTTGCAGTAAAGTAAGGAAGTTTAAATAACTTGGAAAATTAAGTACAAATATTTCAACTTTATACTTAGATTTTGCGAATAACTTTGCTGAATTGGGGAGGCTGCTTGTTCTATATGCAAATTCTCACAATCGTCTGCCACCATATCAGACTTTGCGAGAGAAAGAGGTGTTCTCCCTTTCGCCTCCTTTTAATCTCATGTTGAATATCTACTAAAAATGTGATGTTGTTGTGCACATGTTGGGTGGGCTGTGAAGCTGCCATCTAAGGGGATCATTGTCGTAGCAGTTGCATTCTGTTTTATGTTACTGGCTGCTATGATCTCCTCCTGTCTACTCTTTGTGGCAAACATCAAGGGACAGAAACCCCATTGATTTCAGCCACTGTCCACATTAAGCGGTTAGTGGACGAAGGACAGTGGCGTAAATACCCTTGGATTTATCAGCAGCATTTGATACCATCTTGCCTTTGCTGCTGTGGGATAGACTCCAAGCCCTGGGCATTTCTCACCAACCCCTAGCCCTTCTGTTCTCATTCCTTAGGAAAAGATGTCAAAAGGTGCAGGTATAGCACTTTTACTCATGGATCTTTTCCCTGCCTTGTGGAGTGCCGCAGGGCTCATCATTGAGTCCCACGCTTTCCAATCTTTAAGTGGCCCCCCTAGTGGTAATAATTCAGACACTCGGGATGAAGGCAGTGTCATATGCTGATGACACTCAAATTATTGTGTCAATTCCCAAAAAATCATGCTCGTTAGCAAAGAATGTCTCACGATGCATGGCGACTGTGGCAGAGTGGATTCCTTGTAATTTTTGTAACTTAAAAGGGGTCACCTAGCTGGAATAGCAACTGCTTCCCACATTCTTTATGAAAATACTTGACTCCGGGGAAAAAGGCTGAGAACCTTGGAGTTCTGATTAATACCGAACTTAACCTCAAGGCCCAGGCGAATCGTACAATAGTAACTTGCTCCTGGATTATAAGGATGCTTAGGAAATTGTTTCCGTTTTTTCAGCAGTCTGCCTGTAAACTGTTTGCTCTTGCCCTGGTAATGTCCAGACTGGACTATTGCAACTCATTGTACCAGGACAAACAAAAAAAACATGCAGCACAGACTACAGGTGTTACAAAATGCACTGGCCCGACTAATACTGGATAACCCCAGGCATCAGTTGGCTGCAATGGGATTAGAGACCCTTCACTGCCTTCCAATCAGAAAGCGCATTATATTAAAATCTCTTTACATTGTGCATAAGGCTCTATATGTCCCATATCCATCATGAAAATCTTTACGCCATTAACATGTACCAGCTCAATTCGGACTATGACTTATGACATGATTCTAGAAAATTTCTTATAATGTATTAACTCATCATAAGTTCTCTTTGAATTTTTTTCTGAAACACTGCAGTATTCTTTCCTTTTTTCACTTGTTTCACTTCTCCCGTATTTCTTCACGAGCACAAAGTGTTCATCTCTCACTTAATACACAACTTTAGAGCTAGGTTGAAGCTGCATTATAATTTGTGAAGTATAATTTGCATACCTTTTCTGACAATATAGTTGCATTCAATCTTGATTTTGGGACTACTTGTCATTATTCTATTGTCATTCATTTACCCATACAATACATATCCCCTCATTGATTCCTGTTGAGACATTGTTGCATGATGTTAAGTTTAACGAATGCCATTAGTGCTGGGCCACTATTTTTCTATCCTGAGGAATTCTCTTTGTATTATGTCAACGTTTTTGTCATTTGAAATAGCGGGAATTGACTGAACAAAAACTGTTTGAACTATATCCCAAGCAATAAATAAATATTTTAAAAAATAAATAGAAAGGGGTTTATGACTAAAACGTAGTAAAGTGACTCAAATACCTGAGTAAATAGCACACGTAAATTACTCACAAAATTAAGTTACTTTTGTGAATAATTCCCATGATATTTGCAAGTTAGCCATAGTCATCAAATTATGCACTTCACAAAGAGTGGATGCAAAGTTCCCTGACTTCCCTGCAGTTGGAGATCTCGCCCAACATAGATGGGACATCAGGATGCAAGGAACCTGCTTAATCTTGTGGCAGTGGAGAAATAATTTAGCTCTATGACTTTCGGCTGAAAGGTAGGAATAGGAGAAAGAAATCACTCAAAACAACAGTAAACAGTTGCTAATTGGCACCCTTGTGGCCTTAACGAGGCAGCGGGAGTTGTTTTGCATTGGAGCACCCCTTTTTCACGCTGTTGTATTATGGTAAACAGTCGCCAGCTTTACATTTAAAACACTCTCATGCTGGAGTGCACTGGACTTTGAAAGTTAGAAAATCCCTACAACCTCACTCTTCTTACTTTTGAAGGTCTTTGCTTTCCATTCCCATTCAACCCTGAAAACTGGTTTACTTGTGCCCATGTAATGAGTGAACCTCCAGACCTTTTCAGGGTTGAAACTATCTGAAAAACGTTTGTGTTCACCAACTTTTACATGGAGGCCCACTGTGGGATGACATCAAACCACCATTTACAGATTATATAGTCACAGATACATTCCACTAAACTGATTAAACCTCCATGTCAGCAAGGGCAAAATGCCCTCATTCATGATTTTATGCATCAGAAATGCCTGTATTCATGGACTAAATTTTCTTTTGGTGTGCACATGGCTTTAAAAGTCAGGGCCCTTAGAATTTAATGTAGAACGAAGAGGGTGTGGGGTTTAGTGCACTTATTCCCATTAAGAACTGCAGTCAAAGCCTCAATTTATATCCATGCTTCGTTGAAGCGGAGATGGAACATGAAATGGCTCTGGCTTGATCTCGCACAGAGGGGGTGGTACCCAACTGAAGGTGATCAATACACAGCATTTTCTCCTGCTGTACCAAGTCAGCCTGACATTCAAGAGATGCTTTTGACAAGTAATGTGGGAGAGGCGGTGTCCTCCAGCTCCTTTCACAGGAGAGCTATTGTTGTTATTTGCAGGATTGCTAATTATGTTCAGCCTGCATTAAAAGCAAGCATAATTATGAGGGTCTTGGGAACTACTGTTCTATTTTCTGAGAGATGGGACATATAATATGGGAGCTGTGTATAGCAACAGCCTCATGTGTACCCTGCATGCCCTGGACTGCAAGACGACTCTGCTGTAGCGTTGAAAGTTATAATCACTTCCTCGTGTGCATTCACTTAAAAAGGTAGCTTGCATGCACATTGATGTTTGCATTATGTCTTGTTATACATCTATAGCAAGCACCATCAAGCTTAGTAGTGAACAAATGATATATCTCCAGCAAATGTGTGTTCCAAGGTTAAATAAGAAACCTCCATTTGCATAAAGTGGTCATAAACTATGCATCACATTTTTGCAAATGGACTGGAATTTTACTAACTTACCTATGTATTAATAAATAGGTTCACAAAATACTAAACTGTAGTGGGTCACAATCTAACCTATCTTATCAATACTCATGAGGTATGTCCAAATTAAGACTCACAGGGCCAGATGTAGGTCGCCAATTACTGGTCGGTAACGGCCGATTTCTGTGCATGTACACCTGTGCCATGTAACTCACAGACAAGCTCTTAGGGCATGTATGTGTGCCACATGGCACACAGTCCTGGAATTGGGGTGCTACGGGGTGTCAAAGTGACACCCCATTCACCCTTGCAGGATTCGGTGTTTAACGATTCGGTAAATACCGAATCGGTATTTCCCATTGATTCCTATGGGCTTCAAGGCCCATAGGAATCAATAGGAAATACCAATTCGATATTTACCGAATCGGTAAATACCGAATCATACCAATTTGGTAATTCTAAAATAAGAATTACCTACATCTGCCCCCTTCCTATTTATCTACTCTTAAATACCGAATCGGTATGATTCTGTATTTAAGAGTAGGTAAATAGGAATTACCTACATCTGCCCCACAATGTTTGGAACCCATCACAGGGATGGTGGAATGCTGAGGTCAGCAGATCAACATGCCTGTGATCGAATTTTAGATAAATCCATTTTTATTTTTTAAATACAGCATAATACAGCACATTTTTCTTGAAGGAAATGTGGCTGCATTTAAGAAGAAACGTATTTTAAAAAGAAAAGTTTTTTTTGTGTGTGCCTGTTTGAGAGTTGGTAGTGGCCCCATGGACCACTGCCTCCCCAACAAACGTTTGTTTAACATTCACTAAAGGAAAGGGACCTCTTCCCTTTTGCAAATGGGTTAGTAGGTCTATGAGGTGCTGGTAAAAATTCAATGTATTGTGACCAAAGGTTGGCTACAAACCATTAATACATACCTTAGAAAATCGTTGTATGGAAGGGACGCTCTGAACATGCTATTCCAAATAATTTGCAATGGGTTCCTAAACCAGTTTCATGATTTGATAACCAGATTGCAAAATGATTAGTACATTTCATCATCATCATCATAGATACATTCAGCCAATCGAATTTGCCATAAAAGCACAATAAATAATCAAACAATGAAAAAGAGAAAAAACATACAATATGAAAGTGTGGCACAATTTATCATTGCAAATTTAGCAGGCAACAATCTTAAAAACATAATTCCATATGAATGCAATAGCAGACAGCTTATTTTAAAAACTACCAACAGCGCCAAACACAAATCAATTCAGGAGAGACTGCAAATATACAGCTGTTCTAAACTGTAATTAATTATGGTTTAGTAAACTGTTTAAAATTCCTAAAAGTATTTTTTATATGTAACAAGGTATGAATTAGGAATTCATTACATGTAGAAATTAAAATTGTGGAGGAGTCGTATTGGCCCAGTGACAAAGATAGAATTAAAATGTGGAGGATTCGTATTGACCCAAGGGCAAAGATAGGGACGGTCTTATGCTACCAAGAAAATCTCGCCAAGAGAGTTCTCTCCCAGATTACCCAATGTAGATAATACCCAAATGAAGGGGGAGAGTAGTACATTTAAAAAGCCCATTTTGCTTTGCAAACCCTTTGAGTTTGTGAATCGCAAGCTTTGTGATAAAAAAATAGCTTTGTACGTCAGGCCTGAGTTTGTTAATAGTGAAGAACATATAGTGAATAATAATAAGGTACTGAAGTCGTGAGAAGAAACACCCTTAAATCCAAATATGATCAAATAAAGAACCCTAGCTGAGACACAAATGCTATCTAAAGAATGTCAATTCAATTCAAGAATGTTTTATTCGATTTTAGTAAGAATATAAAATCATAAAAGCGACAATAAAAAAAAATCCAATATATACAAAATCATCATAAAAAAATAGCATTCTATACAATAAGATACTATACATCTGCAACATTAATAAATATTTAGTATAAGAAATTGTCCCTTATCTCTAGCTATACACTGGCTAATACATTATTGCTTTTTGTCTCTTCAAAATGCTCTTTAAAAAGCTGGTTATTATTATGGTACAGTATTCATTTTCTAATTGTTGTAGAAAGAGATAGGCCGGGCGATATTGTCGCCAGGCGCCCCGCTTTAAATACTGCTTAATCCACCTTACACGATCTTCAATGTAATATTTGCAAAATAGTACAACATGTATGGTAGATTGCTGTGAAGTGTTATCACAGGGGCATCCCGTCAGTTCCCTCCACCAGTCATTTTTCATTACCAACCGGTGAAAGGAATCAAATCTAAACCGCATTAGAATATATCTATCATAGCCATTCCAGCAATAAAATAGATACGGTTGAATCATAAAGCGGACCAAAGTCATCTGATGTTGAATGATAGATTTTTTGTTACTTTCCACAGTCAGTCTCAGCCTTTTGAAGTGACTCATGCATAATTGTTTCAGAGTCTTTCTAGAAATATCACAAACTGATTCAGGGTTATTATAAAATTCTGGTCTCTCTAAATCAATTGTCAAATTTCTTATATAATTTAACCAGGGGATCTTTCGTGCTACTTTCCACAGTCAGTCTCAGCCTTTTGAAGTGACTCATGCATAATTGTTTCAGAGCCTTTCTAGAAATATCACAAACTGATTCAGGGTTATTATAAAATTCTGGTCTCTCTAAATCAATTGCCAAATTTCTTATATATTTTAACCAGGGGATCTTTCGTGCTTGGTCCAGTCCTATTATATCCTTAATAATTTCCCTATTTAATTCCAGGGTTTCTGTGGACCAGACTCTATGCCACAATAAAATTGGTTGTAATTTAATAAGATCAGTAATAAATTCAAGCCCTAGTTCAGCATGGCAATTAAAAACAGATGTACTCTGTGGGACTGCTAAAATGTATCTTAAAAAACTATTTTCTACGATTTGAATCGATGCCACATTACAAAAACCCGAAACACCCTCCCCGTACATAGCTATGCTTCTACATTTTGCTATGTAAATTTTTATTAAGACTTCGGGTGGCCTTTTTCCCAGTTTTTTGCAAAATTTATTAGGGCCACTGTTGACCTTTTAAACAACAGGGTCCTATTCCTAATGGCTGGTCCCATTGAGCCAGAGCCCTCAATAGGAACACCAAGGTAGGAAAAAGTGTTGGTATAATCAATTTTAACATTGTTCACCACCAGATCTTTACCCTTTTTATAACCTTTCCCACACAGCATCACATAAGTTTTCTTAGCATTGAGCTTAAGTCCCCTTTTGGCCATAAACTCCGTGTATGTGAGGAGTGCCCTCTGGGTCCCTATCTTAGTTCTAGCCATAAGTACTGCGTCATCCGCGTAGAGTCAGGAGACGACCTGGCAGTTGTTATATCTCGGGCAGTCTACAACATTGGCCCGCAATTCCTCCTCCAAAGCGTTGGTATATATGGAGAAGAGGAATGTGGCCAAAACGCAGCCTTGTCTGACTCCCCTTTCCACGCGGAATGACTTGGTACATTCACCCTTAAAGCCATATCTGACCTTTTGCTGAGGCTCCTAAGTAAAGTTGTTTTAAGATTAGCACAATAGCTGGGTCCACCCTTAGGTCTTCTAGGATGCTCCATAGTGTGTTATGTTCTACACAGTCAAAGGCGGCCGTCAGGAGACGACCTGGCAGTTGTTATATCTCGGGCAGTCTACAACATTGGCCCGCAATTCCTCCTCCAAAGCGTTGGTATATATGGAGAAGAGGAATGTGGCCAAAACGCAGCCTTGTCTGACTCCCCTTTCCACGCGGAATGACTTGGTACATTCACCCTTAAAGCCATATCTGACCTTTTGCTGAGGCTCCTAAGTAAAGTTGTTTTAAGATTAGCACAATAGCTGGGTCCACCCTTAGGTCTTCTAGGATGCTCCATAGTGTGTTATGTTCTACACAGTCAAAGGCGGCCGTGAGGTCTGCAAAAATTACATACAGGCGCCCAGTCTTTGCTTTAGTGTACTTCCCTTGTAGTAACGTGAAATTTAGGACCTGCTCTACCGTGCCCATCCCTTCCTGAAACCATATTGAACCGGGGTTAAAATATTATTGTCCTCTGCCCAGGATTGCAATTTATTCAGCACCACCCTTCCAGCAACTTTAATAAAAGAATCCAAAAGCGATATTGGTCTATAGCTCAATGGATTATCGCGGTCCCCTTTTTTGTAGATTGGTACGATGACCGATTCAGACCAAGATTCTATAAACCCTTCTGAGCAACAGGCTTTAAGAACCCGTGTCAGAAGAGGAGCCCAAAGATCAGTTGGCATCTTGAATACATCGATTGCAATCCCATCGGGGTCTGCGGCCTTATTTCCCTTACTTTGATTAATCGCTGATAGTACTTCCTTAAATGAAATATCAATTTCAATCAGGGAGTGCGGTGCCTTACTTGCCCCCGTCTCCACATTCTTAGGGTGGCTAGCAGCGTAATTTCTCTCACTGCTATATACACTGGAGAAGAATTTAATCCAGGTATTTTCGTAGATTGCAATTTCCAACCTCGCACTTTCTTTAGCTGCAAGAAATGGTGCATTTACAGCCTGCGAAAATAAGCAAGTTGTGAGGCCTCACCCAGGTTCACTCATGCCTGCTCTTTCAACTCTCGTTTGCGTTTTTTTCTCGCTGCATTATGGGCCTTCCTACAGGTTTTAACTTCTTCCCCGTCCCTAGTTGGTGAAGCCAATGCTGCTTTAAGACGTGAATAGGTTTTAGTACATTGGCTATCAAACCAGCCTTTACCCTTTGTTTGATTTTTGTTATTCGAGGAGGTCATGATATCCTGTATAGTTCTAGTAATCCGCATAAAGGCATCAAATGTTTCAACGTGAGTAGTACCTTCGTCTAGATATGTTAAAATTGGTATAGGGCCTTTGTAACTATATTCAAATTAGTCAGCTTAGGATCTTTTTTCCCCCACCTCAGTGAGTATCCGTTTTGCCGTGACAGCACCAAGTCTTGGGACCATGCCAGTCGTTCTACGGTAGAACTTACATTTTTGCCAGTTACCAATATGGTTACACTAAGTGGCAAATGATCACTAAAAACACTTGGATTAATCACAAATTTGTGCACCAGGTTGGCGTACCGGATGGGCATAATTATAAAGTCAATCGTGGATCTAAAACCCCGCCCAATATAAGTTGGACCAAAATCAACAGTTGGGGAGCACATCCTGTTTACAAAACCCAAATCAAGCATTGCCATAATTTCATTGAATCCTTCCCCTCTGGCAGAATGAACAAAGTGCTTGGGGTGCCCATTTTCATCTTGATCGTACTTAGCCCCCCCTACATGTATCTTGCTTACAAATACTTGTGTTAAACCCCCCCATATCAAAATCACCTCACTTCCTTTAGTGGTAGAATGTTCCATTAGGTCCTCATTTAAACTTTTTAACACATTCATTTGCATATCCTTGTCAATATTGTTATAAAAGTTTACAATTAACAGCTTTAAATTCAGAGGCAGATGAATAACAACCATTTGGTAATAGGGGGTGCTTAATAGCATTTTAATACTCTGTGCTATCAACATGTTTGAAATATAAACTCCAATGCCCCCTTTATGTCTCCCATGGTTTGACCGTATTGCAGGAACATGGAATGTTCTATATCCGTCTAGATGTAACTCCTTTAATAACCATGTTTCTTGAAGGCACATTATATTCGTCATACTATTTGCATCTGTTTCGGTCTGCTAAAAATGCTGCGAAAATTCCTTCCTCTGCTTCCTCTAGTTCACAGGAAGCTGACAGTACAGGCTTTGATTTGTTCGAGGATTGACTACTCGAATGTTCTCTACCTGGGTTTACCTGATTATCTCCTGCATAAACTTCAGGTAGTTCAAAACTTCATGGCTAGGGCTATTTTTGGCCTACCCCGGCAAGCCAGGGCATCAGAGCTGCTCTCTTCCCTTCATTGGCTTCCTGTCAAGAAGCGGATCACTTTTAGGGCTCTCACATTGACACACAAGGCACTCCATTTGGTCGGGGCCTCGTACATTCAAAAACGGCTCATTTTTTACAAACCCACCAGATCTCTCCGATCGGAAAGTCTTGGCTTGGCAACGGTTCCCCCATTAGGAGGGCCAGGATAGGAGGACGCTCCTTTAAACATCTTGCCCCTAAACTTTGGAACTCCCTTCCTGTTGATCTCCGTCGTACCTCCAATCTTTTTGCCTTCAGAAAAGCTTTGAAAACTTGGCTTTATAATCAGTAAGCTGTTATATTCTCTTTCTCCTTTTTAGTTGCGGGTTAGAAAGCGCCGGGACACTCTTTGGAGTAGCCGTGCGCTATATAAGCAACCCCATTAACATAACATAACAGAACATATTGTCATTCCTTAAATTCAGCCCACTCGCTAATTGTAACTTTTGACTCGAGTCCACTAATATTCCAAGACAGGATCCTGACTGCCCCTGGAGTAGATATAGATAAATTGACCATGTCACTTCCAGCACCCACATGTACCCTTGATGTTTCCTCCTGTAAAGGGCTATCCTCAATAACTATATCCGAAGCAGAAAAAACAGGGGAATTCGTCATACTATTTGCACTTGTTGCTTCCAAAGTCAAAGTTGGATTATTAACTGGGATAATACGTTTTTCCTTGGGGCCGTCCTGATAACTTTTATATGGCCTGTTCTTGGGGGGTACTATCTTTGTTGGACTAGGTACAGCAGCCTCACTCTGATAATCACTTTGGGTTCTTATTTTACATTAGTTTTTGTTCAGGTTCCTTATTTGTACGGGACAATCAGTATCATAAGTAGAGCCATAATGTCAATCCACATCATCTAACTGCTGCAATGCGTTGTATCTATTTCCTACTGTTATACTGTAGCCCAGGTTATTTGCATGGTGGGGAATACCCGGGTATTGTTGTCGCCTTGAGCTCAAACATGGATGGTTGAAAAAACCCAGGGGGAGAACATTTATTTCACCCTTATGTATCGCATTTGCCCCACATCGTCTCAAAATTTCACAAACCAGTGCTGGAGAGCCCAGGGTTAAAATGACACAATCCCCCGGTAAAACCTTTCTATACCTACCCACCCATGGTATTCGTCTCGCCATTTTAAAAGCCTTAAACATCTCATGTGCTAAGACGCATTTTGCCCCCAAGAAGTGGATGGTCTTATTCCGCAGGGTGGCCCAGGATTCTTTATCTTTCTCCTTTATCATCGGGACTTTTGCTATGTCAATTGTATAAGGTGCCGCAGCTGGCGGGAGGTCTAAGTTAGTTGGTTCTGCTAAAGCAATTTGGGGAGTTGATCTCTCCTGTCTTTTCTGTCTCTTATCTGTGTACATATTATATCAGTATAGGGTATCTCCATATCTGCTTTCTCAAGGCTACCTGCTCCACTCTGGCATTCTTTACAAATAGGCCCTCTACACATTGTTGTGCTACACTCCCTTGCAATTTGTAATGCATTACCCTGATTCTTTCTTCCCTGGGCGTTCTTGTCTACAGGTATACTTTCCCCTCCCATCACCTCAACTTCTCTTGGTGTTCCAGGGGCTAAATCATTTATTGTTTTCATTATTTTAATCTGATTTAACTCTATCTGACTTAACTTAACCTGTAATGGTTCGATAAGGGCCTTAATGATGGAAGTTAAGTTAGTTATAAGGCACTCAAGTTCACGGACAAAGTTGTTTCCTTGCCCTTTATAGTTATTTTTACAGTTGTTGTTATTTCTTGCATGGCTTGTCTTTTTCTGCGCCCTAGAGGCCCCTATAGATGGCTTCCTTGAATCTATAGATTGCACAAAGGCAATATCTTCAGATCCCGTATTTACGTGCACCAAGGGTGGCAGACTTATAGTTGAAATTTTCTTTATCTTGGTGCAAGCTCTTTTAGATGGTGGTAGGGATGAAAGAGCAGAGTCATCTGACAAAATCTCCTCTCCTCCTATAACAATACAACCATTTATCGGGTCCATTGGTATTTTGGGTGAGGCGAGCAGCTCAGGTGATAAGCCCTCTCCAGACCTGGGCACCCCACTGCATTCTATCGAGTTAAGGACCTCCTTATCCTTTATCATGGCGTCCTCAACACTGGAAATTTGCTTCCCGAGAGCTCCCACTGCCCCTGTCAAATATTTCATTAAAGACATATTATTTGAGCTCAGTTTTGAATTTGATTGTCTGATACCAATTTATTCCACTTCCTTTTCCCCATCTTCCTATATAATACTATTTAGGCCAACCAGGTATACTAGAGTTACTTCAATTGTCAGTGCCCTTAGATTCAGCAATAATAATGTCCCAAAATTCACTTACAGCACAGCTTAGTGTCCCGGTTAAAATTGTAGAAATTCAAAGAGACGGGGCCCAGTCCAGTCTCCTCCGGGCTGTGACGGGCAAAGACGGGCCCGCCCTTGACCCGGGCTCTGCCCGCCGTGAAATTTGAAGGCCAGCCCCCCTCCTCCTCGTCTCCTGGGACCGCACCCTGCTGCCTGCTGGATGTTGTGGTTCGGCAGCTGGCGGCCGGCGATCCGCGTCAGGTGTGGGGGCAGGAGCAGGAAACCAGCAAGGAAAGTACAGGGCACTCAAGGCGGACGGCGCAAACCCCAGCAGGAGCAAAGGTCCATGGCCAGGAGAGCAGACAAGGAAAGCAGGTGAGGGCGTCAACAGACACTCTCTCCTGCTGATCTCAAAAGAAACCTCAAAAACCTACAGAAAATCGACAGATCGTCAGTTTACATTGTATTCAATCATAAAATCAAACATTGAATGACAATAACACAAAAGCATTTATTTATGCCGAACAGTGTTGATTCCAAAAGGTCTTCTTTCTTCCTTTAAAAAAAAAAACAATGCATTTCGGGTCGAGTAGACCCTTCTTCAGGGGCCTTGAATGAAGAAAGCCATGATCCTCGTCGTTCTCTGTTTTTGTCCTATTCTTCAGTGAAACCTTCTCGAAGACTGGAATGACAAAGTGATCAGTCGCCTTCAGCCGACGTTGGAGATCTAAATGCGGTAATCCAAATGCTGCCTTTCACACCTGTCCGGACTCCCTTTGACACAAATGATATCTAAAGAATGTTAGTTAACTAGTAAGTAAAACTTTGTTCGATCGATTTTGTGATCATTTACAAATAAGAACATTACATCGACACAATAAAATCCGACCCAAACATATATATACACATATATATATATATATATATATATATATATATATATATATACATACACATTCCTTCACCCAGTTAACTACATATCACCGTAAGTAGTGAAGACAGTGGGTATGGTTGAAAATCATTTTGTGAAGACAGATAGAAACTAGGTGTAGGCAAAATTGTGCAATTATTTCCTCTGTTAACACAAGCAAATCATGTGAAAATTAAAGATATTTTCAGTATTATGTGTGGGCATTTATCTGCCTGAAATTCACATGCATTCTGTGCCCTGGCAGTGAAAATTATTGCGAGATACCACTTCAAAGGCCACATGTAGACCTTTTAGCAGTCGAAAAATGGAAAATCAGGTTGTTTGCCACCGCTAAAAAGGGTTGTAGTATGTACAAACCTTATTATGAGAGTCAGTAATCTATTTTGGACTCGCAAAATGGGGTTTGCGAATCGCTATTAGAAAGGGGAAGGGGTACCTTTATGTATGGCAGCAAAAATATTTTTTAAGAGCAGACAGTGGTAGCACTATTTATTTTTTCTGTTAAACCCATCCGAAAACGGGCTGCATTAAAAAAAAGCTCCTCTATTTAAAAAGAAAACACAGACATGGTGGTCTGCTGCCCCCATTCAGCCAACATACCTGTGTTATTGCCCATTCTCAATGGGTCGCAAATTGCAACATACCACATAAATAATGATGAGTCAGGCAGCGACAGCGGGCACAGGTTAACGCAGATGGGCAGTGTGGCGGGGCAAGGTGGGAGGGGGTAGTCAACATATGACGGAATAGGTATAATTAAATAAATAAATAATACCTATTCTGTCATCTGTAGGCTTCCCCCTGAAGTGCACTGCCTCACCTCACTCCACTTACCTGTTACGGCCGCCGATTGGGGCAGATCATTTGTGAGCCCATTGGTAATCTCTAAATGTGTCTGAGACATATTAGTACATTCTGTTTTGTGAGTCGCAAATTGGAAGTCACAACAAATCGCAGTTTGTGACCCGCAAAATAGAATGGTCATACATCTGGCCCTTAATGTATTACCCATCAAGTTTCTAAAGTTACATAGTAATCATTCCTATTGTAGTACTTTTGACTGCAGCACAGATCCAGTTTCACAATTCCCGCAGGAAAGTTTCTACTCATTGACCAATAATCAGGGTTTACACGAGTTAATGCTTGTGTGATAAAAAATGTGCACAGATCTATTACTAGAAGCTAACAAACATTATTTGCCAAAGTCAATGAGTCTTGTAGAATAACTGACAGAATATCGAAGGATAGAATATCGACATACAGAAATATCAACGTAAGAATATCGAAGGCAAGAGTATCGACATCCTATCTACAACATGGTAAGTACAAAAATATTGAAAATAAAATATCAATGTTAAAAATATCGTATTAAAAAAATATTTTTTTTGTTAAAAAAAGATGTAAAATAAACTAAATAATACTTATAAATAAAATAAACATAGTTAAAAATATTTAATAATGTTTAAAATTCATAGGTAATACATATATAATAATAAAA
The DNA here is from genome assembly GCF_964263255.1 of Lissotriton vulgaris. NCBI lineage: Eukaryota > Metazoa > Chordata > Amphibia > Caudata > Salamandridae > Lissotriton > Lissotriton vulgaris. The sequence goes on from NC_141685.1 coordinate 335,296,027, forward strand.
CATTAATTAAACATATAAATAAAATATATAATACATATACTTACTTAATAATCAGTTTCTTTTTTTCAGAACTAAATTTTATTGTGTTATTGAGAGATTGCAAAGAAGGCACAGTTCTCCGGGCACCGTAGAAGCTGCGAGCAAGTAAGCAACAATCATATATAGGCAATCCAATCAACAATTGAAAAGAAATTAACAACCCCGAGACCCTTTCTCCCATCTCCCTCCCACTCCCCCAAACCGGATCCTACCCTAGCTCCCTGCACAGTGTCTACTTGGTCCAAAATCAAAAAGCATGTTAGGAAACATTCAGTGTGTACTCCTCTTCACCCAGGATCTAAACTCAATTGTCCTGCATCAATGTCATGTTGCGCTGGTGGTTCCAACCATAGACCTTTATAGTCTGCCCATCTCTTCCATATTTTATAATGTTTTCGGGGGCAGACCCTGGCCTCGAAGACCGGGCGTTCCAGTTCCATGTAAAAATCTAATTCCTTTTTCCACACTCCCACCAGTGGGGCCCTGGGGTCCTTCCAGGCTCAAGCCACATCCCTCTTGGCCACCGTGAGGCCCAGGAGCAGCAACGCCATTTATAAATATTGCCCCCCACTTGTTCCATGACATGAAGAAGGCCCAGCTGCGGTGAGCGGGGGAGCTCCCAACCTAACACTTCAGACATGCAATCCCACGCACAAGTCCAGTACCTCATCAGCTTATCACAGGATCACACCGTATGCATAAACGTGCCCACCTCACGCCCGCACCTCAGGCAATCAGGGGATGCAATCAGGCCAGCCCTCTATAACCTTTCCCTAGTGTAGTACGCTCTATGCAGGTGTTTGAATTGAATAAACCCCAGGCGTACCGCAATAGCCGCTCCCCTTGGGGCCTCAAGGGCTTCTCTCCAGTCTTCTTCCTCTAACTCACCTATATCTCCCTCCCATTTGGTCCGCAGCTTCTCTAGGGAAGAGGAGCAATGTGTAACCAGTGTCTGGTATACACAAGATATTTTCTTATTTTCCAATTCCCCATAAACACTTTAGCCTCCAGGGGACTAAATTCAGGCAATGAGTCCAGGCCGTTCAAGGCGGGTGTGATGGCGTGACGGAATTGCAAGTATTTAAAGAACTGGGTTCGGGCATGTCATATTCTTCCCTCAGCTCTTGAAACGATTTAAGGCTCGTGCCTTTCATAATGTGGGCCAGTGCCGATATTCCAATCGCATCCCAGCCACGGAATCCCTGTAAGGACGCCAGTGCCGGCAACTGCCCATTCTGCCACAATGGGGTTTCCCCCGTCAGTCTGTTCCACCACCCCATAAGGTGTAGTGCCCCATGCCATATCCGGATAACCACTTAAATAACAACTGGGAGCCTCTTTCGATTCGCAGCCACGTATAATATAGTGTGTAACGTGTCCGGGTCCATCATGTATCTCTCAAGGGCATAGGCCGGGTCGCCCCGGTCTCCATACCACCATTAGTTCAGCACCAATAGGTGAGACGCCTGATATTAGGACAAAATATCTGACGTCGCCAAGCCACCACAATATGTGGAGAGGAAACAAGTGCGGAGTGCCACTCTCGCCGCCCCCCCCCCAGCCCAGAGAAATTGGCCTAGCGCCGAATCCACCTGTTTGAACCACTGCAGTGAGATAGGGTAGGGATGATTTTGAAGTTGGTATAATAGACGCGGGAGAGCCACCATCTTGAATATGGCCGAGCGGCCATATATGTTCAGGGGCATACGGGACCATGTTTTCATGTCCGATCGAACTCGGTCCCAGACAGGCACAACATTACGCATCCAGGAGACCCCAGGTAAGTCTGTCAGGAATACGCCCAGATATTTAAGGCCTCTGGACGCCTCCTGCAACGCTGACGCCCAGGATCCCAGGCCCTTGCGCTCCCCGAATACCCACAGCGTGGATTTCCGCAAGTTCAAATGGAGGCCCGACACTTCTCCGAATATTCGCATTATTTCGAGGACCCTTGGCCCTGATCTATTCAGATCTGTGAGAAAGAAAAGGACGTCATCGGCATAAACCGCGATTCTATCAGATGGTCCCGCTTCCCACTCGATGCCTCGCATCTCTGCATCCACTCGTATCCACGCCGCCAATGGCTCCATGGCAAGGGCAAACAAATATGGAGACAGGGGGCATCCCTGCCGGGTGCCCCGGCCTATAGAGAAGGGGTCAGACACCGCCCCAGTCACTCTCACAGATGCCGTCAGATCCGTGTATAGCAGCTGCAGATACGATAGAAAGTGGGGCCCGAGATTTAGGTGGGACAGGAGGGCACGGAGGTAGACCCAGCTTAACGAGTCGAAGGCCCTATCTATGTCGGCCAGAAGGAGTGGGATGTACCATGTTACAACGCATACTATTACAACTACCTACCGTTACAACGCGACCATTACAACGCATACCATTACAACGCATAGCGCTTTGAGGTGCTGGATAGTGGTAAGTATAATTTACTATTCTAACTCCAGTCCCCGTGGACCCTAGGGAAGGTGTTGGATAGTAAATTATACTTATTCCCTATCCTAGAGCGCCCCCCAGCGCAATGCGTTGTAATGGTATGCGTTGTAAAAGTCGCGTTGTAATGGTAGTGCGGAGTAAAAGATGCGTTGTAACGGGTGTATACCGAAGGAGTGCCGTCTGGATCTCGGCCGCCCGGGCTGCTTAAAACTGCCACCTGCGCACGTCTGATATTGTGTCTCGTCGCCCTGTGGGGCATAAACCCAGCCTGATCCGGGTGGACAAGGTCGGTGATGTAGGGGAGGAGGCGATTGGCTAGTGCCTTCGCCAGTATTTTCGCCTCGACATTCAGGAGCGATATTGGCCTATAAGATTCATGATGTTCAGGGGGCCTCCCCGGTTTGCAGAAGACCACTATTTCGGCATGTCGCCAGTCCACTGGTAGTCGGCCACATTCTCTGGCCGCCTCCAGTGCCCTCTTATAGTACAACCCTAGCTGGAGATGGAATTTCTTTAAGAATTCACACGGGAACCCATTGGGTCGAGGGGCCTTACCAGCGTTCAGCTCTCCAAGGGCTGTGCCCAGCTCCCCAGCTGACAATGGGAGTTCAAGACGAGCACGTCCCTCATCCGAAATTGCCTGTGGCGGGAGGTCCGCAAGGAATTTGTCGATGTCCTCCGCCGGGAGGGATTCCCGGGGTGTATATTGGGCCGCGTAGTATCGTGCAAAGCTGGCTGCTTGATCTGCTGGGGCGGTTATGGATTCCCCTGCCTCATCTCGAAGTCCCGGTAGGGACTGCACCTGGAAGGTACCCTGGCAAAGCCTATAAAGCATTGTGCTGAACTTATCGCCCCACTGGTATATTCTGCTCTGTGTTGCCAGCCACAGCTGTCGAGCCTCGTCAAGTAGTAGAGAGGTATATGACTGCTGCGTCAATAGCAACTGTCCAACGTCCCTTGCATCTCCTCCTGTATGGCATTTTTCCTCCAGGTCTAGTACCCGACCCGCTGCCTCCTCTATATCCTCCCTACGTGTCCTACGGGCCGCCGCACACCAGGCAATATCCACTCTGCGGAGCATGGGTTTTAGAGCCTCCCAGAGGGTCATGTCATCAGTTTCGGACCTATCATTGTCGTCCCAGTAATGAGCTATGGCCTCCCTCATACGCGTCTTATAACTGTCTTGTTGCAGATGCCACGTGGATAGGCGCCACCTAAATGGCTGCCGCCTCCTATCTAGATGCAAGTCCACTGTTGTCAGGGAGTGGTCCGACAGGCCGTATGGCAGCATGGATGTGGAACCTACCCTCACTATCCGGATGTATGTCACTATCACGCACACTGTTACAACACGTACCATTACAATGCGGTTGTAACAACGCAAGTCGCGTTGGGGGGGGCGCAAATTTAAAAAATATAATTTACTATTCCAACACCAGTCCCCGTGGATAGTAGGGAAGGTGTTGGGATAGTAAATTAAATGATTTTTTATCCTTGTGCGCCACCCAGCGCAATTCGTTGTAACAACTTTCGTTGTTATAACCGCGTGGTAATGGTACTTCGTTGTAACGCGCGCGTTGTAAACGTTGTATACCCCCTATCCAGGTGTGGGGAACAAACACGTAATCTATCCTGGAAAAGGACTTATGTACTCCAGAGACATAGGTATATTCACGACTATGGGTATGTTGATAGCGCCATGTATCTACCCAGCCCATCCCTCTCACCATGTCGCTCAATTTAGTGGGTGTGTCTGCTAGTAGTTCCCCCCCTGGCCTGTGACGGTCCATCCGCCCATTCATTACATCATTCCAGTCACCGCCCACTACAGCCAGCACGTCCGGAATCTCGGCCCATACATCAAACAGCTTTTCTATGAGGGCCCCTTGTAATGGGGGCGGGGCATACACACTACCAAAGACCATCGGCTCATCACCTATCATTCCTTTAACAAAGACAAATCTGCCCTGCGCATCAACCCATTGCGTCTCATGAACATAGGACAGCCTGCGATGTATCAAGACTGCTACCCCCCCGGGACCCCCTCACAAAGCCAGCATGATATACACTGCTGGTATACATAGCGTTGCAAGCTTAGGGTTTTGGTGCCCAGGAGGTGTGTCTCCTGCAAAAGTAGTACATCTGCCTTTTCCCTCTTCCCTAGCCTCAAAGCTGCGCCCCGCTTTATTTTATCAAGCATCCCCCGTACATTCCAGCTCACAACACATAGCGATGCCTTCGGAAGGCCTATCATGGGGGTGTCAACTGCCATCTATGGGCAGAAAGGTCAATGGCCTAGGTGTCAGGGACCACACACATATACAAAATTTCAATAGGACTTGAATGGACACTGTGCCGTTGAAAGCTACCCCCACCCCTCCAATCCCCCCCTCAACTCTCTCCCCTCCACCCAGTTCCTCCCCAACAGCCCCCCTACCCTCCCCTGGCCCCAAACTTCCTCTGCAACTCTCCCACCACCCCCCATACCTCAATAACATTGAAGTATCTGTCGCTGTATAGATTATCTCCAACCCTCAGCGGGAGGCTGGAGACCCACTATCCCAATGGATCCCCATGAACTACCCACTCAGTCCCAACTTACCCCCTACCAAACTAACTCCGCTAACTAAGGGGATGTGTCCACCCTCCCTACGACATCCCCCAACCCTCATTCCACATCCCATAACTATTCATCTAGTATTAGTCAAAATCTCTGGTGGTGAATCTCAAGAATTTTCTTCGCCCACGATGTGAGCACGCCCCTCCAGCCACCCTTCGAAGCCCTATGCCAGAAATCTGCAGAGCATCATAGGGCCTCATGCCTCCAGAGTCTGAGTGTCCGTAACATTAGCTGCCCCCGTCGCCCCATCACCAGGAGGAGGTTGCTTCTTAGATCGCGATCTCCAGTCGCTTCTGCTCCGCGACCGCCGAGGTGTCCTTGGGTGCCCTGCCATGGAGGATGAGTCAGAGTCTCGGCCCGGAGGGGTATGCACCCTGAATAATCAGTTTTGATAATTATTTTAATAACTTATAAATTATTAAAAAATACAAATCTATCTATACACATAAAACAAAAACAGAAATAAAAACTAAATAATTATGTTTAATACATTTAAAAAATGAAATTTACTTTCAATATTTAAAAAATTAATTATATACTTAATTATCTAAAATAATAGAAGAATATTAAACAGCTAAAGAAATAACACTACTATTCAAACTCAAAAACAACTACAGCAAGGAAAATGTTGGATAGCGTAGGGCTTAAAATTACTATTCCCACTCCAGAAAGTGCAACAGTAGGGAAAGTGTTGGATAGCGTAGGGATAAAAATTACTATTCCCACTCCAAAGAGTACAACAGTAGAGAAAATGTTGGATAGCGTAGGGGTAAAAATAACTATTCCCACTACAGAAGGTAGAAACCTAGGGAAAGTGTTGGATAGCTTAGGGGTAAAAATTAGTATTCCCACTCCAGCGAGTGCAACAGTAGGGAAAATGTTGGATAGCGTTGGGGTAAAAATTACTATTCCGACTAATACTATTCCTACTCCAGAAAGTAGAAAACTAGGGGAAGTGTTGGATAGCGTAGGGGTAAAAATTAGTAATCCAACTCAAGAAAGTGTTTGTTCAAGATGGCCTGTACTGTTTTTAAGGCACTTACTGAGGCAGCTCCCGCCTTTATATCATCACGCCTGATTCGCTACACCCCCCCCAGAGCTCTCCGTTCTTCCTCTCTCAACCTCCTTGTGGTCTCCAAATACAAAAGGAAAAAGCACGGTGGTTCGAGTTTCTCTGTCTTAGCCCCCTCCCCCTGGAATTCCTTGCCTCCCACACTTCGTCTCTGTCCCAGCTATGACTCCTTCCGTAGACAGTTGAAAACCCTCCTTTTTCAGTCAGCATTCGAGTAACCCCTTCTCCATGACCTCTGCAGTTTGTTAAGAGCGCCAAGAAACCGTTGGTGTATGTGCGCGGTACAAATATTTTTAATGTAATGTAATGTAATGTAGTAGGGAAAGTGTTGGATAGCATAGAAGTTAAATATAAGATACTAAAAATAATTTTTGTATTTAAAATAATTGAAGATTTAATTTTTAAATCACTCTACAAATACCCATTAATAATGATTAAAAACATAATTACTATTGAATAATACATTAACAATAAATTAATAATAAATACCAATAAATATTAATTAAAACATATTAATTACCAAATAATAAATATTGAACACTCAAATGATTTTTTATATCAACAACTAATATTTATTAAACATTAATCACCAATTAATAATTACTTTTTAATATACTAGTTAACAATATCAATACATAATATTTAATAATATTTAATTACCAATTAATGATTAATCAAAAATAAATAAATTTTCATAACCAAAAAATTATAATGTAAAATATTTACCAATTATTAATTAATGCCCAACACATTAATTATCAATACCCAACAATAAATGTAATAATTACTTAATTAGATTTAAATTACTTCCAACACTTTCCCTATAAACGCACGACACAACCGAATGATAAAATAATACACTTAACATAATTATCAATTAATCAATTAATAAAAGTTAATTGCCAATTTTTAAAAATTCATTACCAATTAATAAAAAGTAATTACCAATTAAAAAAATTAATTACCAATTGACAAAAATTCATTGTCAATTAAAAAATGTAGTTACCAATTAATAATTAATTAAATATAAAATAATTATCAATACCAATAAATAAAAAAAAAATCATTACTTAATTACAATTAAAATACTTCCCACCAAATTCCCCTATAAAACCACAACCCACTACAGAACTTAAACGCAAAAATTAATTAAAATGAATAATTAATTTAGTATAAATAAATTACTTCCCACCCTATTCCCCTATAAACCCACAACCCGCTCCGGTACTAAAACAAAAAATTGACTTAAAAACATAATTAACATATAAAAATAGTATACATATAATTTAAAACCTGGAGAATACTTAACAAAACAATAATATAAATATTGAAATTAGTAACATCAAGATTAGCAACATCGATATATTTGATATCGATATTACTTACTTTGATATTACTTACATCAATATTAAAAAAATGATATTACTTACCTTAGGGTCGATATTCTGTCCAACGATATTCTTGACCTCGATATTCTGTTCTTTCGATAAAACCAACTTAATAGTTCTGTAGGTCGATATTTAGGATTCAATATTTAGACTGTGTACCTAGTCTTGCTATTTCTTTTTTATTTTTTTTATTTTTGGAAGACCTTTATTGATAGTACATCGTACACATAGCCAAAACAAAACGCCCGAAGGCTCACAAATGTATTACACAGCAGTACGGCAATGCGCGAAGAATCTATTACAAAGGTACTGAGGTCTAGTTTTAAAAGTTAAGTCCTGAAGGAGAAACGGTGTCAGGATGTCTTAGGACAGCACAATGGTTCCAGCATGAGAGGATCAGGAGAGACAAGCATACAATGCGCTAAAAGTACCGGAACCACCACTTGCCACACTGAAGAAAAACGTTGAAACCCAGAAGAAAAGGAAAAAGGGATAGAAGGCCCATAGAACAAAAGAGAAATAAACAAAAACCCCACCTCCCACCCCCCACCCTGCACCCCTGCAGCTGGCTACGGCCTACCCCCCCCTAGCAGTGTGCCTGTCGCCCCACTAAAAGGAGTCCCGAAATATAGAAAGTAAGAAAAGGGTCCTAACCTATAACTATAATGAAATAAAGAGAAGCGGGGAGGAGCCCACCACCAGTCCCCCGGCATCCTCCTACCATAGTTCGATATTAGCACAGGATATACTGCCCGGTGACAAATAGCATTACTAGCAAACATTGTACAAAGCACGAGGTCAGCACATTGCGTTATCCAAGAAATCAGCACGCCCCACATCTGTTTCGGTCAGCAACGAGGAAACTATCAGTCAGCGATAAGAAGCGTTCATCCCTGTCCCGTCTTCTCTCTCCCACCACTGCTAGCAATGGTGACCCAGAAAGGCGCGAACGGTAGTCCAAAAGGGGCTCCTTGATACAAGCACTCAACCAGATCATGTACACTCAGGTCCAATGTTCCTATTCTGGGACAGGAGTACGCCACCCTCATAGTATAAAGCAAAGCCGAGCCAGGGAGGAAAGTCTCAATGTCCAGCCCCTTCTGGAGCGATCCCCTGGTAACAGGGAGCAAGACGTGGGGAGAAGCCTCCCTTCGTGATCGCAGTCCGTGGTTTGTACTTCGGTCCGGGCAGACATCATCCGCTGCAAGAGCAGCCTCGGAACCCGGAGCCTCAAAGCCGTCACTGTTGCGTAAGGCCGCCATCTTGTGATAGGCAGACGTGGAACGAGAAATGCCGCTGAGGTCCGGCAAGTCAGCCATTTTCAAGCATCCCTGTGTAATCATTATATCGTCGACCTTACTGGTCAGGGTTCACACAGAGTACACCATATCGTGATGAAGGGAGACAATAGCCGCCAATAGATCACCATAGCCCTGATCACATCCACGCTCCCTTCCAATCATGTCCCCTTGCACCACACGTCCGTGATCACTCCATGGCCCCGGCTCCTCAAGGCTGCACTCCATTATGCGCTTCGCGGTCTCAAATGGAAACTCTCCGGGTCGGGCCAGGCTGCTCACCATGAGCATTAGGTCTACGCTTTGGAAAAGAGCGGCAAACAGATCCAAGAAGTGGCCGTAGGCATTTTCCCTTAAACCAGCCGCCCTGTCCGATGTCGAAGGGGTGAAGAATTCGGGAACCTCCCGCTCGTAGCGGGGCAATGCTCAGGCAGTCACTCGGCAGCCCACAGTACGGGTTCCTGTAGTCATGCAATCTCTCCAGACAAAAGCGCCAGGCACAATCATCTCTGTACCTGCTGTCCAAGGGGGCGCGCGGTCCAAATCCGGCCGCGTCTCCCACAAATGGTCTGACCGGTTCCACTCAGCTGCTGGCGCCCGGTGTTGTTCACTCGGCAGCCGGCCCCAGTGTCCACTCGAGGCCCCGGTCTCAGGGCCGCTGCGGGCCGCTAACTTCAGTCGGACTTTTCTCCCGTTTGCAAAGAGGCGCAGGCTTCAGGATTTCCCCACGGGCCGTCGGAGCATAACGGCTTCCGCAATGTGCCTTCTTAACGCAGGATCGCCGGCAGGATAGTCACAAACTAAGATCCCCTATACACGTCACGACGTAACAAGACGTTTGTAGCCCCTCCCACTTCGGCGGCGCAGCCACGCCCACCCCGGAAGCGGCAGACTTCTCATTACCGAGCCGGCTCCGCACGGCAACACTAGCCGAGCAGAGGACGATAGCAGTAGGTTAATGGCCGATTCCTTCGCCCACCAACTGTAAGTAGAAACCTTCTTTCTCCCCAGAGAACCTGACACACTATCGGGTATCACGGTGCAGATCACTCTATTAAGCTGGGCACACTCCATGTTGCTCGACTGGTAGACGCGCCTCTTACCATTTTCATATTCCGCTATTACAGAATATGTTTCCTTGGTGTGAAGAGCCTACCCCCTGCCCGTTGAAGCACGTTAGAGCCTATAACTAAGTAAGCCCTCGCTCAGGCCATGCAACTTATGTGTACTCCTATGTGTTACGTGTGTGTTTGTCTTGTACGTTGTTTTACGTTAATCAACGTTATTCAATGACGATGTGCACAATATGCAGCGCCGATTTTTTGCAATCACCAGCCAATGACTGAGGATCACGACGATAATTTCAGCGCGCCCTCATGGATATATACGAGTGCAATGAATAGTAATGCATGTAGGAATGCACGCACCTAGTGATAAGTGCGCCTTTAAGAACATATACGAGTGCTATAAACAATAATGCATGTAGTAATGCACGCACCTATTGATAAGTGTATGTGTCCAGAAAACCCCCCGCGGACACTTAATCACCCCGTTATTTATCACACGGAGGGCTAAACCTCTATGGCATGAAATATCACAGCACAGAGACACTTCACTACGTTACAGGAGAGTAAGCATGATCATAGCTGAATTTTGTTTATCTTCCTTTTCCCACAGGTCTCTTCTTCTTTTTTCATTCATTTTTTTGCCTGCTCATCTACTTGATCGAGCGCATATACCACTGGCCATTTGCCATTAGGTACACAGGGGTTCAGGTCAGGGTGCGCCTTTTAGGGGGCCCACACCTCCCGTCCACCTGTTTTTGGTCCTGAGGAATACCGGGCAATTGCCCATTTGGTAGAAACATGTTGACCAATTCACACAAACACATATAGAGATTCTCTGGTCGTAACTCACCTACCAGTATCTCGCCACCAATATTTTTAACATTGTTCAGTTGCTCCAAAATAAAAATTATGTTTTGAGCTAAACCAGGACAATTTTTAAAAAAATGTTTGCACCTACAGTCACAACCCGCTCCACTGTAGTACAGGTGTTGAAGCACATCCTGGTGATGCTAGGTCACCAGGGTGGACCCCGATGATGAAGCATGTCACCACTAGGTTGGTGAGTGAGGGGTTTTAAACAAAAGGTTGAATTTTTTCCTTTTTGCCAGAAAGTTCACCCTCCAGAGAATGTTTCAAACTCTCCGTTGGGGTTACTCCTCTTTTTGTTTCATTGAGTTCCTTCCAGGGGAATGGGAGTAATCTCTTTTTCACTCCTAGTGAACAACATCCCTTGCTCTCTCTTTGATTTGCAATTAAACACATTTACTATACAAAGGGTCTGCTAACGCCATCTGGGGAAGAGTTGCACTTCTTAATTATCTCAATACAGCAATCAACTGGTGTCAGTAATCTATTTATATTTTTCAAGGTGTTATGTGTGTTCCATTTGGATCGTTCTTACTACCTTTTGATTCCGTTGAGAATGAAATAAAGTCTATGATCTTGGTCAAGATTATTAGCAATTGATGGATTTTATGGCAAGTGATTCAAATCACTAGTTAAGGTGAATTGACTACGGCCACTACTTTCGTTGGTCATGTTTGCAAAGGAAAAATCTGCTTGGGATGCCATCATTTAAATGTCTTAGAACAAAAAGGCCAGTTAGAAGTACAAATGCATTATCTACAAAAATGATGTACAGTGGGCATTCCCCATGACAACATGGTGTATGGAGAGTACCATTTCACACAAATGCAAAAACTCTAACCATTTTCATACTTTTTCTTGTGCAAATTAAAGAAGAGAGACATCCATGCAGTACGTGGCTTGCAGTTGATCCAGCGCAAATCGTGTCAAATTTTTAAACACATATATTAGGTTATTCTACCTATTTTCTCTCAAGGCCCATAACAAAATATACTTAGAAGCAACCATTAGATCCTCCAATTAATCTTTCATGTGAGCTATTAGGGACTTGGATATAAAGAGAAAAATGGGGCAAACACTCATGAGGACCTGGAATAAGAAAATGCCAACCTCATGCACATACATAAACAATTAAACCTTTAAATTCACGTGGGTAATTAGTTGGCAAAATAATTCACACCAATAATGACTCAAACAATAATATAACTCATGAATGCCATTTATCTATGCCTCAATGTGAATAATCAAGAAACACAAATCATAATTAAATCTTTAGCTAATGAAATCATTTAGTTCAAGTAGTACACAACATTCATAAATACAGTTCTCAGTTTATGCCCACAAAGTATCAGTTCAGTCGTATGTTATGATTTCCATTGGATGTGCACTGTGGGCTGCTCATAGTGTGATCAATACCTTTCTAGGAAACCCGGAAACATTAAGTGATACTTTTGTCAAATCATCAATTCCAACAATTTTATGATTTGCATCCTCTCCTTGGAAGTAAGAAAATTTGATTTTTTCACTATCCATTCCCAGACATTCTGGGTTTGCAATTGTATGGATATATTTCTGTCAACAGTGTTGCTGAAAGAGAATAGGCCTTTTTGCTCACAATCACAAGAAAGAAACTCTCTGAAAAGTTCTCACAGCATCTAAACTGCTAACTTCAGTTAGCTCTTGCCTTTCTGAATGAGGAAAAGGAAGCATTCAAGGCCTACGTGAAAACTCACTAAAACCATGAGCATGTTAAGATTAATATAAAAAACATTATCATGAATAATTCAGTTTTCTTCTTAGTAAATTCACTCCTTATTCTTTTCTTCAAAGTTTACATGTCAATTTTAAGCACTACTAAAAGGGAACATTTCACAGGTTTTATTTTTCGAGCGAATTAATATGCGTGTTGCTTTTGTGATTCACATTCATATTTTGCATATTTAATGAAATACTGTAGGAACTTTTATTTGTTAAGCATCTTTAAGCTAGTCGGCGTTTTCATTATGATTTACGATGTAAGCATTCTTTTCATTATGGCACATTAGCTAATCAGCAGCACATTTCTAAGTTAACCACGTTTTATGGCTTAAACATGTTCCTACATTTCATAAACATATAACTATTTCTCTTCATTCTTCATTCATGTTTTTCTCATTTTCACGTTTCAGAACATCCTTGCATGCAGTATAGGATCTCATGTATTTGTCATCACTTTATTTCACCTATTTTGTTAAAACTATATTAGTAAAACACGTCTAATGGTGATAATTGATATAGGCAACAGTTTCTGAACTTTTACACTCCCTCACAGTTTACCCTAGGCACTACTGACTTCTTGCACCAAATTATCAAAAAGCCTTAAAAATCCCTCAATCTTTACTACAACTATATAATTCCACCCGTTTTACCATGTATACTTCAGCCGCCTCCGGATTCAACAGGGTACAAACATCACTAGTGTTTCATAAACTAGACGTTTCCCTCATTGCTCTCCTGTTGTATGGAAAAAATCAATACCAGCTCCTTCACTGTGTGTGAAAAAAAAAAAAAACAGGTCACTCCCGTTGTATTTTAATTTTCTTACCAGGCAGGTGGAGGAGCAGGCATTTACACAGAGCTGCATAGAACAGGCATAATCAAAAGTGCAGCTCATCGACCAGCACAGAAACAATAGGCTGCGAGAAACAATTTTTTTCTGTGTTTCTAGGATAAAGAGCCGAGCCGAAATGTTAGAGGGTGATAGTGCAAAGCTTGGAACAGACAGCAGGTGGTTGTGCTCCCACTACCATTGTACGGGTATCTCTCTCTCTATTAACAGTCATGGGGCACTTACATGCATGTCACCAGTATTGTGTCTGAAATGCAATGGGAACACGCTTACTCTTGATTTCCTTGAGCCTTTTTAATGAAAGGTGAATTACTTTTTCGGAAATATCTCGGTTGATATATTATGGTTAACACCTACAAAAGGGTCTAGTCCATGGCTGAAGAGGTAAAGACTCCATCTGTGAGGTGCCAACTGCATTATGTGTTACAGCTAACCCTAAGATGTACCAACAAAAAGCAGATAAGCTATTCAATCCACAAGTGAACAACACAGAAATATCTCTCTTACAAACTAGTCTTTAATTAAATGGCATTGGCAGATGTCTGATATAATACTCAGTATAAAAGCATCATTGAGTTAATGGCTAAATTCACTAATGTTTTAAATGCATCTCTAGCAGAATCAACCATTTTTATTTCCAAGTCACCTCGTTGTGAAATTTCCTGGAAATGTTTGAAAGGATGTATAAAATAGTTTTGTACCACCTCGAGTTTCAATTGCACACAAGGGCGTTGCAAGTCACGTGAGATGCCGACTTAAGCAGAAAATGTCTCTTGGCTGTGATCTGCAATTTTATTTAATTCTCATGCTATTGTAGAAGGTGAAATATCAAGCGGTTTTAACATTTCACGTAATTGATGATGTGTGCAAATTTCTCTAACATAAATAAAATTCTGCTGGAGCCTAGTCTTATCCAACACATCAAATTTCCAATGTGGCAAAATCACCACAGATAAAATGCTTCCCTCCTTAGGCATATAAAGCTAACCAATCTATGGGGCATATTAACAAGTGCAAGGGATTATTATCGATAAACGCGCTTACGCTTTTTTGATTACCGCCGTGTATCATTGGTTTACATCGCCGTGTTAGCGGCGTATTTACAACGCTTAGCTCACAGGCGATGTCAATTCCAGTGATACACTGTGATAATCATCATTAACGTCTGAAGTCCGGCGATGATTTCACACGCTACTGAAAAGCTTGTGAATATGGGAGTGTGGACTTATTCTGTCTATCCACCTCCCATTAAAAAGATAGCTAAGTCAGATTTTTACCTGACGTTAGATTACAGCGATAAACGCGGTTAGCGCAGCTTCTTTCATTGCTTGATCCGCGTTGTTAATAGGGCGATGTTGCTTTTGGCAATGGATTCTGAGGAAGGCGAAAGGTCGCCGAAATGCATCATGCCCAACGTCCGCATTAAAGGCGTCCAAAGGTTTCCCCCGTGTGGCTTCTTGCTTCTCGCAAATAGAGAAGTGTTTTGTTGGATTTTTAACCGCATCGCTGCTGCGGCGATTTTTGCGCTGCGCAGCTTTTTTCACTTTTCCACGTTACATGACGAGCTCAGCTCGTCATCAGCACACGCCACCCGTGGGTGATGACGAGCTGAGCTCGTCATCAGCATCGAAGGGGTTAACACAATGGCCAGTAGCGTGTTTGAAGAGGTCCCGTTCCGCTAAGAGGCCTCAGTCAATACTGGTACAGCTGCTGCTGAACTGTTTTTTCACCAAGGGATTGGTAAACTCTGGCCTGCCTCGGACTGCAGAGAATGGGAAAGGGCTGCTGTCATGAGCAGCGCGTCATTGTACGTGGAGCTGGGAATCATATATCCTGACTTGCGGCCCGCCCAAATTTATGCATATCAGGCTGGGACGTCTGTAGGGACCTGAGGAAGCCAAGAGGACAGCAATTTCAAAACAGTGCCTCCCATCGTAACAGCACTCACCTTTCCCTGAATATTTAGACAATCAAGTCGGTCCCCCCCATGCACAGCCTTCCCCAACAAGGTGAACTCTGGGAACTGTATGCAACATCTCGAAACTACAGGAGGTGTGCCTATCGATGACCGCGGGGTGGAGCTCTTTAACCAATGGCATAGTGTCAAGAGACTTAAAGGTAGGGATGGAGCAAGCTCAGTTCTGTCAAGGCATCTGAGGAAGGCGAAAGGTCGCCGAAATGCATCATGCCCAGCGTCGGCATTAAAGGCTTCCAAAGGTTTCCCCTGTGTGGCTTCTTGCTTCTCGCAAATAGAGAGGTTTTTTGTTGTATATATATATATATATATATATATATATATATATATATATATATATATATATATATATATATATATATATATATATATATTCACTGAAAAAACCATAGGTTTGACACCAGTTATAGTTAGCTGGAAATTTTACTGACATAAAACCATTGAAATTCCCACGTTATAGTCAGTTGGATTCACTATAACTTGCGCGCCTGCAATGCACTGCTGATGACGTCACATATTACATCACTCATGACATGGTCATTGACATCACTCATGACACCCCCACCTTTTTTCCTTATTCTCACTTTTTACTTTGACTGAGGAAGACCTGTTTGCAGACCTATTTGTACCTATTTGTACTGAGAAATGGCTACAGTAGCAGCAGCAGCAGGAGCATCTCAACCACCACCACCACCACCACCACCACAAGGACCACCACAACACCACAGTGGTGGAGAAGAAGAAGAGGAGGAGGCGGAGGAGCAGGAAGAGAGGCAGTACCTGCCTGAAGATACTACCACCTATAAGCCAAAGGAGCACATTGTCTGGGAGTTTTTTAAAATCCCAAGGGGCCTTAAGAAAGTTAATGCGCCAAAGGTTACTTGTCTGATCTGTGGCACTGTACTTTCCAGGAGGAACCCTGCCAAAAAGTATTCTTTTGGCAACAACACCATGTTTCGCCACATGCAACGCCGGCACCCAAACAACTATGCTGCGGCAGAGGTCAGAGAACTGACCAGAAACCCTCCCCAATCTTCTCCCAGCACCTCCCAAATTAAACAACCCACTCCATCGGGTCCAGAGACAAGGGAGATGGTCCCAAACATCCAAACCCAGTTTGGAGTTTTCAAAATAATTAGCAAATTTTGTGGAAGGACAATTTGCTATGGAGAGCAAAGTATTAAACTGATTAACCGTGCTGGAGACAACCACAAGTGCAAAAAAAACCCTTCATCTTTTCCTGTTTTTATTTTGCTCCAGTTGAGCCGTTTACAATTCCCTGTTTTTTGTTTGTCCCCATAAAAATTACAAAAAATATATAAAATTGTTCATAAAAGCCAAAAAAAGTAAAAAATGTTCCAAAAAACAATAAAAAATATAAAACAACAAAAATAATAAAAAAACAGTTCTTCTTAGAACTACCTCCAATTTATAAAAAAATGCTACATTTAAAAAAAAATCTGTCATTCTTTTTTCCCCATGGTACGCTCCCCGGTACGCTCCCCGGTGCGCGTACCGGGCGCTACCCCCGTGCAAATCGGAAAAAAAAAAAATTGCCCCGCAGGGCCCTTTTATGGCCCCCACATCAAACCTAGGGGGTCAGAGGGGGTCTACCCTGCCCCCTTTTGGTTATTTCCCCCTTTGTTTTTGCCACCTCTTGTGTCTCGATCCTACCGAGACACAAGATGGCGGCCGCTCCGGACTGTTGGAATGTTGACAGACACCCGAGAGCCAATCAGCTTTCCGCTTGCGAACTCGCGTAGCGCGCTGGAGCACGCCCCGGTGCGCGTACCGGGGCGCGCTTATAGATATATATATTTTTTTGAACCTAAATTACTCAAAATCCACTGGAGCACATATCTTGAGACATAGCAAAGGCACATCGGGCTACCAGTCCCTACAATTTTGCCAAGTTTGGTGGAAATCCATTTAGCCGTTCGGGCTAAAAGTGAGTCCAACCGCCCTATGGAAATTAACATGGGGAAAACACGTTTTGGGACCCCTCTTTTATCTCGGCCCCCACTTGACGAATCCCCCCCCAAAACTTTCAGGGAAGGAGCGGAGCGCAGCGAGGCAAATTTAAGGAAAATTACAGGCAGATTCCTCAACCGGCGCCAAAGTTATTCCCAATAGAATGTTGCGGATTTTCTATGGAAAACAATCCTAACTATAATTACCTACTGGCGACCGCCAGTAGGTAATATATATATATATATATATATATATATATATATATATATATATATATATATATATATATATATATATATATATATATATATATATATATATATATATATATATATATATATATATATATATATATACACACATATTACTCTCCTGGTGGTCACCAGTAGGTAGTTATAGTTAGGACCTATTTTCCATAGGAAATTTGCAATATTCTATTTGGAATAACTTTGGCGCCGGTCAACGAATCTTTGCTAAATATTCAAAACTTATGATACGCTCTGGTCCACTCCTATCCTGAAAGTCTTGGGGTGATTCGTCAAGCGGGTGCCGAGAAAAAAGGGGGTCCCAAAACCTGTTTTCCAATGCATTTTTTCATTGGAACCTTTAATCGCAGTAACAGCCCGAACTCCTGAATGGAATTACACCAAATTTGGCAAAGAGGTAGTCCTTGGTTCACACTCATGCCTTTTGGTTAAATGATGTAAATCTGTTCCGTAGTTTGTTAGACATTAAAGGAAAAAAATACACATATATCTGGGCGGAGCTTAATGACTTATCTCATCGTGAGATCTGATTGGCAGTCAGCACTTCATCCAAGAAGTGTTGGCAGCCATCTTGGGACCAATATACATGATAGCACCTCATTAAAAAGCATTGCAGTTAATTGAAGATTTTAAGACTTTTGTTACATTATAAATTATTTGTTGATGGTACCATACGCATTTTAGGAATTGGGGTGTGTTCTAAGGTGATTTTAGCATGTGAAAAAGGCTTCTGCTGGGATATCATGAATCATGTTTGCGAGAAAACTATTTTCTCATGCTTTTCCCACAGAAGTTTGGAAGGTGATCTATAAAATAAACTGAGGGCATATTTTCTGTAAATTCACATTATCTTTCTCAGTCATGTGAGAATGAAGTCTGACATTCTCAGTAAAACATATACTTCCAACAAGGGCTGCGACTGTCAGTTGATTCCTTTGTGTTCTACTGCAGCTTCCCAGAGTGTTCTAAAGAACAACTAGAGTGCTAACAGCCTTACGTATGACAAAAGTATAGCACACCTGAAGCTATCTTGATTGAAATAAAGTGGTAACTCTTAAAACATTTAATTTAAAAAGGAACAAAATGAGGGGGTTCATTTTGCCATGGAAAGTATGATTAGTGCTGCAGAACGAAAAATTAGGGCACATTTTGAGTGACTTCTCAAATCCTCTTCTATTTCATTAAAAAAATTCTGACATGCAGACTGAAACATGTACTTTCAATACCAGAAGCAGACTCCCCTGGTGAGAAGTATCTTTACTACAGTGATCTAATGAGCAACTAGAGTGCCAACATTCAGAATTTATGGCAAATGTGTGACACATCTGAATGCCTTCTTGATGGAACCAAAGTAAAACACTGAAAGTATTTCCTACTGAGGAGACTGTAGTAAATGAGGAAATTAGGAAATGTCATAACAAATAAGCCTCCCAAGATGGCCCCAGATACAAAAGAGCCCAAATGTAGCACAAATATCACCCAGATGTAGCCCAAGTATAGCCCAATGACAGAATGTCCCAGAGTGTTCTAAAGAACAACTAGAGCGCTAACAGTCTTACTTATGACAAAAGTATGGAACACCTGAAGCCATCTTGATTGGAATAAAGTGGTAAAACATGCACTTTGAATACCAGCAGCAGACTTCCCTGGTGAGCAGTAGCTTTACTACAGTGATCTAATGAGCAACTAGAGTGCTAACATTCAGAATTTATGGCAACTGTGAGACACATCTGAATGCCCTCTTGATGGAACCTAAGTAAACAAGCATTCAAAATGCAATAGGTCTCGCCCTCGTTTAAGGTAAAGCAATTCTGTTTGTAATTAGGTGGCATTTTAGCTTTGCTTTTATTAGTGTTTTTCAAACTTTCTTGTAATGCATGTGTGCATATATGTATATGTATATGTATGCATGCAGTTATATTTGTATTTATATAGATATGCAGATTATATATATGTTTTATATATGTATGTATATATACACATACATATGTATAAATGCATATATATGCATATATATAAATGTGCATATGTGTGCGTGTAGACTAGAGAGAAGTAGAGAGAGGTACAGAGGTTAGAGGTGTGGAGGTAGAGGTGTAGAGGTAGAGAGGTAGAGGTAGAGAGGTAGAGGTAGAGGTAGAGAGTAATAGCGAGAGAGGTAGAGAGAGGTAGAGAGTAGAGAGTGAGTAAAAGAGAGTAGAGACTAAAGAGTGAGTAGTAGAGAGTAGTAGAGTGAGTAATAGAGAGTGAGTAGTAGAGAGTCGTAGAGCGTGAGAAGTATAGAGAGAGTAGTAGAGAGTGAGTAGCAGAGAGTGAGAAGTAGAGAGTGAGTAGAAGAGAGAGTAGTAGAGAGTGAGTAGTAGAGAGTAGTAGAGTAGTAGAGAGTGAGTAGTAGAGAGTGAGTAGTAGAGAGTGAGTAGTAGAGAGAGTAGTACAGAGTAGTAGAGTAGTAGAGAGTGAGTAGTAGAGAGTGAGTAGTAGAGAGTAGTAGAGAGCAAGCAGTAGAGAGTGAGTAGTGGAGAGTAGTAGAGAGTGAGTATTAGAGAGTAAGTAATAGAGAGTGAATAGTAGAGTGAGTAGTAGAGAGAGAGTAGTACAGAGTGAGTAATAGAGAGTAGTAGAGTGAGTAGTAGAGCATGAGTAGTAGAGAGTGAGTAGTCGAGTAGCAGAGAGTGAGTGGTTGAGAGTAGTAGAGAGTAGTAGAATGAGTAGTAGAGAGTAGTAGTAGAGAGTAGTAGTGAGTTAGTAGTAGAGAGAGAGTAGAAGAGAGTGAATAGTAGAGAGTGAGTAGTAGAGAGTAGTGGAGAGCGAGTAGTAGAGAGCAAGTAGCAGAGAGTGTGTAGTAGAGAGTGAGTAGTAGAGAGTGAGTAGTAGAGCGAGTAGTAGAGAGTGAGTAGTAGAGAGCGAGTAGTAGAGAGTGAGTAGTAGCGAGACTAGTAGAGAGTGAGTAGTAGAGTGAGTAGTAGAGAGTAGTAGAGAGAGTAGTAGAGTGAGTAGTGGAGAGTGAGTAGTAGCGAGTAGTAACAAGTAGTAGCGAGTGAGTAGTAGAGCGTGAGTAGTAGAAAGTAGTAGAGAGTGAGTAGTAGAGAGAGAGTAGTAGAGAGTGAGTAGTAGAGAGTAGTAGAGTGAGCAGTAGAGAGTGAGTAGTAGAGAGAGAGTAGTAGAGTGAGTAGTAGAGAGCAGTAGAGAGTGAGTAGTAGAGAGAGTAGTAGAGAGTGGTAGAGAGTGTGTAGTAGAGAGTGAGTAGTAGAGAGTAGTAGAGTAGTAGAGAGTGAGTAGTAGAGACTGAGTATTCAAGAGTAATAGAGAGCGAGTAGTAGAGAGTGAGTAGTGGAGAGTAGTAGAGAGTGAGTAGTAGAGAATAAGTAGTAGAGGTGAGTAGTAGAGAGTAGTAGAGTGAGTAGTAGAGAGTGAGTAGTATAGAGAGTAGTAGAGAGTAGTAGAGAGCGAGTAGTAGAGTAGTAGAGAGTGAGTGGTAGAAAGTAGTAGAGAGTAGTAGAGTGAGTAGTAGAGAGTGAGTAGTAGAGAGTAGTAGTAGAGAGTAGTAGTAGAGAGTATTAGAGAGTAATAGAGAGTGAGTAGTAGAGAGTAGTAGCAAGTGAGCAGTAGAGAGAGAGTAGAAGAGAGTGAATAGTAGAGAGTAGTAGAGAGTGAGTAGTATAGAGATAGCAGTAAAGAGTAGTAGTACAGAGTGGGTAGTAGAGAGAAGTAGAGAAGTAGAGAGTGAGTAATAGAGAGTGAATAGTCGAAAGTAGTAGAGAGTGAGTAGTTGAGAGTGAGTAGTGGAGAGAGAGTAGTAGAGAGTAGTAGAGAGGGAGTAGTAGAGTAGTAGAGAGTAGTCAGTTAGTGTCAGTCAGTGTTAGCCAGTGTCAGTCAGTGTCAGTCAGACAATGTCAGTGTCAGTCAATCAGATTCAGTCAGTGTCAGTCAATCACTGTCAGTCAATCAGTTCCAGTCAATCAGTGTCAGTCAGTGTCAGTAAGTCAGTCAGTGTCAGTCAGTCAGAGTCAGTCAATCAGTGTCAGTCAGTGTCAGTCAGTCAGTGTCAGTCAATCAGTGTCAGTCAGTGTCAAACAGTCAGTCAGTCAGTCAGTGTCACCTAGAGCAGCTCTGCTGACCTGGTTATCTGGCTCTAAAGCACCTCTGCTGACCTGGTTCTCTCCCTCTAAAGCAGCTCTGCTGACCTGGTTTCTCTGGTTATACAGCAGGTCTGCTGACCTGGTTCTCTGGCTCTAGAGCAGCTCTGTTGACTAAGTTCTTAGGCTATAGAGGAGCTCTGCTGATCTGGTTCTCTGCTTCTATAACAGCTCTGCTGACCTGGTTCTCTGGCTCTAAAGCAGCTCTGCTGACCCAGTTATGTGGCTCTAAAACAGTTCTGCTGACTGGTTCTCTGGCTATAGGGCAGCTCTGCTGACCTGGTTCTCTCCCTCTGGAGCAGCTCTGCTGACCTGGTTATCTCCCTCTAAAGCCGCTATACTGACCTGGTTTCTCTGGCTCAACAGCATCTCTGCTGACCTGGTTCTCTGGCTCAAGAGCAGCTATGCTAACCTGGTTCGTCGGCTCTAGAGCAGCTCTGCTGACCTGGTTCTCTGGCTCTAAAGCAGTTCTGCTGACCTGGTTCTATGGCTCTAAAGCAGCTCTGCTGACTTGGTTCTCTGGCTCTAGAGCAGCTCTACTAAACTTGTTCTCTGGCTCTAAAGCAGGTATGCTGACCTGGTTCTCTTGCTCTAAAGCAGCTCTGGTGGCCTGGTTCTCTGGCTCTAAAGCAGCTCTGCTGACCTGGTTCTCTCCCTCTAAAGCAGCTCTGCTGACCTGGTTTCTCTGGCTCTACAGCAGCTCTGCTGACCTGGTTCTCTTGCTCTAGAGCAGCTCTGCTGACCTGGTTCTTAGGCTCTAGAGCAGCTCTGCTGACCCAGTTCTATGGCTCTAAAGCAGTTCTGCTGACCTGGTTCTCTGGCTCTAGAGCAGCTCTGCTGACCTGGTCCCTTGGCTCTAAAGCAGCTCTGCTGACCTGGTTCTCTCACTCTAAATCAGCTCTGTTGACCTGGTTCTCTCACTCTAAATCAGCTCTGTTGACCTGGTTCTCTGGCTCTAGAGCAGCTCTGCTGACCTGGTTCTCTGCCTCTAGAGCAGCTCTGCTGACCTGGTTCTATGGCTCTAAAGCAGCTCTGATGACCTGTCTCTCTGGCTCTAAAGCAGTTCTGCTAACCTGGTTCTCTGCCTCTAAAGCAGCTCTGCTGACCTGGTTCTCTGGTTCTAAAGCAGCTCTGCTTACCTGGTTCTCTCCCTCTAAAGCAGCTCTGATGACCTGGTTTCTCTGGCTCTAGAGGAGCTCTGCTGACCTGGTTCTCTGGCTCTAAAGCAGCTCTGCTTACCTGGTTCTCTCCCTCTAAAGCGGCTCTGATGACCTGGTTTCTCTGGCTCTAGAGGAGCTCTGCTGACCTGGTTCTCTGGCTCTAAAGCAGCTCTGCTGACCTGGACCTATGGCTCTAAAGCAGCTCTGCTGACCTGGTTCTCTGGCTCTAGAGCATGTCCTTATCTAATCACTCTGCTGAAACATAAGTGCCTATAAACTTATCCTGCTGTCAACTACTAGCTCTCTGGGAACCCAGTCACTGTCTATGCACTTGCAGAATGACTCAGGCATTGAGACTATACCTAAGCACTTACAAATTAACTAAGCACTCTGTTTGCAGCACTGTCATCATTCTAGTTACTAGTGATGTTCTTATAGAATGACCTAGACACCAACACAAGTACACGTACAATATGTTTTGCACAATCCCTACAAACCTCTAGGCAGATACATACTATTGGTACACTCCACTAAATAATGAAGTAGTACTCATGCAAAGAATCAACAAAGGAGTGTATTAAGGGAAAAATGAAAAAAGAGCAAGCATGTATGTAGATCACAGTGAGAATCTCCTGTGAAGAGAACCCGTTAGGTTACTAAAAAGCCCTCACTCGCCAACCTGGTTGGTGACATGCCCTAGTGTTCTGCAACGCCAGTGTACTGCAGAGATGTTTTTTTTAGTAATTGGTGAAAAGTGAATATGTGAGTTGAAAATGTCTAGATTGTGTCAAAAAATATTTTATTAGTTTTGCCAGTCAGACATGAATACAACCTAAAGTGTGGGATAAAGAACTAAATTAAAAGTTCAGTTTTATCCCTGGAGTGTGGTCAACATGTTTCTGCCTATGTGTGAGCATTTAGTGCGGCTTTCATCAGGACCAAAGGTGTAGTAGTGAACCCCGGCGGTATAGGTGCGCCGAGGCCAACCCTAACCAGGGGTTACTAGTGTTAAAAATGATTAAAAACACTAGGTACAGATTCCCTCAAAAGTTGAGAGGAACCAAGTTTATTCTGGTTAAAAAGGTAACAAACAATGACAAACAAACATAAAGAGCAAAAAAGACAAAGAAGATTATGTCAGTATGCTCCTAGAAGTTGTCATAATTAAAAAACCAAGCCCACCTGCATGGTTTTTTAGTGAGACACATCTAATTACTCACTTAAACAAACAGTCAGACAGCTACTAAATACTCCATCCAAACAGTTATATATTCACTCAATCTTCAATACAGATTGGTATATATATAATAGATATTTAAATGTCAAACAAAACCACATTCCCTGGATGATGTCATCAGTGATGTCACTGATCATGTCATGAATGATGTAATATGTGACATCATTAGCAGTGCATTATAGGCCCGCGAGTTATAGTTAGCACAACTAACTATAACAGAGGAATTTCTATGGTTTTGAATGAGTGAAATGTCCAGCTATCTATAACACTCATGAAACCTATGTTTTTTTTAGTGAATATATATATATATATATTTATATACACATATATATTAACTCAGATAATCTACAGAAAGATGTGCAATGCTATTTACCAGTGGCAAAGCCTGCGATTCAAAACAATACAGGATTAATGACCCCTAAATGGCTTTTTTAAATGTACTTAACCATTTTGTTATTCAGAACATGATATCAAATGGTAAGTTGGGTTTCAAAAGGCTTTCCAAATTGCAATTTGAAAGGGTCATGTTTACAGCATCCGTACCAAATCGCGATTATGAATGCTATGTATCAATCCTTTAAATGACCTATTTCAGTTGCTCCTGCGGGACTTGCACTTTGGGACCCCTTCCCCTCTGTGAATGAAGAAAAAAAGTTGTTTTCAGAGTGGGCATTGGTCCTTTACGGAGAATGGTATACATAAAAAATGGGTGTTTAATCAAAATGCAGTCACAGGCATAGTGGTTCATTGAGCTCAGCAGGCACCATCTCTGTGATGGCATCTATTCGGAATGAGTCGCAATTTGCGAGCTACCTCATGAATATTGATGAAGTAGTTTGAATTGGGACGCATTCCTATTCATGATTTAGCAATCCTCCCCATTTGTACATAAGTCAGTTGCAGAATTAGAACTGATTAACAAAAAGCTGGTGCACATTTTGCCACCATTTTTTGTTAACCGTTTGTAACAGATCTGGCCCTGAGTAGTTAACACATGAGTAGCAGAAAGCCCAGATCTCAAACAGAGAGCAATGGTTGATGCTCTGGGTTTACAAGCTGTGCTGTCCTCGGATGATGTGTGTGTGTAGTCAGCATTAACTCATTTTGCAATGTCACAATTACTAGCTGGTATTATATAACTAGAAGATCTTGCATGGGGTGAAAGATTTAAATGTTCAAGGCAAAATTATGGAAGGGAAAGAAAGTGCATGCCAATATTCGTCGCACCACTTTGCACTTGTGACTGTCACCTCCAGTGTGTGACATGTTGGAGGTAAGAGAGTGTAAGGGGAATCGATATGCATCTGAGTCAGCGAGGCCGGACAAGATGCTATGTACTTTCAAGAAAGTGAGGTGTACATTATGAGGGCAGTGGCTACCACCACACCTGCAGCACATTTTGAAACACTCACTTGCACACACACACTGTTCTTATAGTAGGAAATGTGACACGAGAGGGTCTGTGGTTTGAAAGTACCAATAATAGTCAGGTGCGCAGCACTGCACTTAATCATCAACACCGACGCTTGAGCACCATTAAGGTCACATTCATTTGTCCTTAGGCACCGGGAGATTAAGTGATTTGCCAAGAATCCCAGTATGTTGAGCCAACACCCAGGCTCGAACATGGTTTCTCAGCTCTGAGGTTGGCAGCTCTGGTGATTTTGCCACATCCCCAGCCCATTTGTAGGGTTTGTTGGTTCTGTGTTAG
Source organism: Lissotriton vulgaris (assembly GCF_964263255.1). Classification (NCBI taxonomy): domain Eukaryota; kingdom Metazoa; phylum Chordata; class Amphibia; order Caudata; family Salamandridae; genus Lissotriton; species Lissotriton vulgaris. The sequence continues at coordinate 335,321,884 of NC_141685.1, forward strand.
ACCAGAGCATACAGGAGAAATTGGCTGGTGGAAGCTGCCTCCTGCCGGGAGCCCGGCACCTATTTTGTTGTACCAATTAATCACCTGGCATAAATAAAGCAGTGGAGCCACACATGGAACTACAAAGCATCTTACCAATGAATTATGGGTAAACCCCCCATCACATGCAGCCTTTGTCGAGGGATGATGAAGAGAACAGAGACAAACACTAGTCACTGACTAGCGGCAAGGGAGTTTGTGACGGATAGAGAAAGTGCAGGCACATTATGGCGTGTTTGCTGAAGCTATGGAACCAAAGTGACTGTGCATATTATGCTATCTTTCCATCCAAGGTAGTAAACGATACCCTCTAAAAATATGCACTTTGCATTAACTGGATCCCACAAAACGTGAATTGCAGCTTTGAATCTGAGTGACCCACACCTACCACTCCGTTCTGATATATTCCTGTGAGCCAGGTATTTAAAGACACTTTTGACTTCAAGGAATTATACACACCAGTACAGAGGAAAGAGCCAGGGCCTGTAGCTTGGTTGTCCCCCTGAAGGAGCACGTGTCATACACCACAGGAGTGTGGAATAATACAGACCTGATGCCACTGCACCATGAAAAAGAAGGGGGTAGACAGTCTGGTGTACTTAGAAGCAGTCTTTTTCAGCCCCAGTACTACAAACGTAGCTATTCCAACATCTGCCATGAGGACATGAACTTCAAGAAGCTACTGTGGCTGTCTTTATCTTTGGAGGGATGTGGAAGTTGTTTTGATCCCATATGACCCATTTCCACTTCCCACTCCTCATGTGAAACCAGGGTTCCTGTGTAATACAACTGATGCTATTCAGACAGTATTGTTAAAAATATATTTATTAATGGGAGAGGTTCATTTAGTCTTATCCAATGCCAGAGTAACAGCGATGAAAAAAACTGATCATTTATGGCTTGATGTACAAAACCTTTTTGCAGTTGCAATTGAGCTGAATCGTGTATGCAAAAAAAACATTTTGGTGAGTATGAATCACAAATTATGACTTGGTAAGACGTTACCAAGTTGCAATTTGGAATTGCTAATATATACTGATTCAGTATTTTGAAGGGGTGTGTTACGGGTGTCCCTTTCAAATACCTAATCTGAAAGGGATGTTTTAATGTGTTGCAATCGAATTCCTGTCACAAAACATGAATATTTTACCAACACCTCAAAGGAGGTGGTAACCCATTTGCAAATGGAAAGAGGTCCCCTTCCCCTTTGAGAATGTTAAAATAATTTTTTTTAAGACCAGTCAGTGGTTCAACGGACCAAAGCCTGCTCTTAAAAAATGAAAGTTAAGTGTTTCATTTCCCTTTTGAAATCTTTTAAAAAAATAGCATTTTTGAAAAACATCTTTATGCAACAGGGCAACCCAATCTTCCCCCTATGAACTGGTTAATACAGTGTACAAATAAAGTGCCCCCGGAGGAATTATTTATACTCTAATCAAACAACATATTTCTCAATGCAATGATCCAGCTGTGAACAATAAATATTACACACACATTTTCCTTAGATGGTGTACTGTTTTTACACAGTCATTTTTATATTCAATTATTAAAATTACAACACATGGAATTCAAAGAATTCAGTAGAAAGAAAGCAAATACAAAGAACAATATGGCAACACTGAAACCCCCAACCAGATCCATACAACCATAGTAGAATACATCCAATTCTAGGATCTGCTAAAGTGAAATAATCTTTTAACCATGCAGGTTTACAAATCCACAATCCCATGTAGTTTAACCTTTTGTCTCAAGAATTGAAGTGGACTGATGCATCATTTGGTGCAGTGAATGATGTTAAAAAGGACCACCCGCGACGTTTCAGTTCCAAGTGGCCAGACTGGTCTGCAAGATCATCATCAGGACTCAGTGTTGTGAATGCCCAAATATTGAAAAGCAATAACAGACATAGTGGTCTACTGACACCAGCAGGTCACCTTCCCTGTAATGGCCATCAATCCTAATGAGTCGCAAATTGCAAACTAGCAATGTGAGATTCTGTTTGTTGACACGCCCTTTTGATCCATTATTTTGATCCCATTTATCTTCCATTACACTCTACGTTGTGCACACGAGGGTAGGCTCTGCTGTTCACAGAGGCGACGTGAACTTGTATCTTGCACTGCCTCGTCCTTATTTATATCTCCCTGTGCACAACGCATTGATGGTATAATAGGCTACCTAATATGCTTCCATCAGTACTTTTCTTGCATTGGTCTAAGGACAAAGGCACTTTCTCTTCGTATATCTCTTCGTATATCTGAATGTATTAATTTTGATTCCTGATATACACATCCATCAAGCAATTCTTTATTCGTGATTATGTCGAATGATCATTAACATCTTTTTTGCCCTTTGTCGGGGTTTGGGAGTGTGACCATTCATAACATGTGGCCGGAGCATGACACCCATGCAAAGAATCAGGAGCGCTTCTGTAGGAAGCTGGCTCTCTCTCTACATAGTGCACTAAATAGAAGTAAACTGTGCAGAGTCCAGTGAGTACAAAGGCAAAAGTAGATAATACTAACACTCTATTTATGGTAGTGTGGGCGACCAGTTAGGCAGTTAGGCTTAACAGAGGGTAGTGCTAAGAATTTGTTGTACTACTTTCTATGGGAGAAATAGCAAAAATAGCACAGACAGATCTAGGGTTTCATCTTCTGGTTTCAGAAATGCACCCCACCAAAGTTCAAAAGGCCACCTGCGGTTCCTCAAGAGAGTCACCAGTTAAACCGGCAGCAGGGTGCTGCAGGTGTTGGTAGCTGGTGCACTGTGCAGAAGGGTGGCACCTTGAAGTAGGCTGCAAAGGGGGACTTGCAGGCAAGTCAACAAGCTCTAAAATGGGGACTTAGGTCACAAGGGCCTCTGAAGCATGGGAGCACAGCCAGTTTGCCAGGACCCAGGTCAGGCGGGCTAGGTGGATTGCAGGTTGGTCAACTGGGCTCTGTGCGCAAAGGCAGTCTTTACAGTCATAGGAAATCTACTTGCAGGAACGATTTTAGGACAGATAGGCCACTCACAGAGTAAGTCTCAGGGGTCTCGATATCCCTAGATGGGTGCTTGGTTCCAGGGCATCTACATCCTCTATGTGAACATTTCCTGTGATAAGGGGGCACAACCCTGACATAATTGGCTAATTGTCTCCAATCCAAGATGGAGGAATCTGAAAATTGTTGTCCACATCAACTGCCCCACCATAGGTGTGGTGCTGGCTGAATGGGGGCACACCTCCTGATCTTATACATTTTCCTGCCTGCTCTCCCACCAAAATTAGGCTCAGGACAGGGGGGTTAGCATCTTCCACTAGCTGGGGAGGCTTAGGTTGCATTATAAAGGCTGCATGGCCTTTGAAGCTTCTTGCCTTGAAAGGCAGTTCCTTTTTGGATAAGGTGTGAACACCTCCGTCCAGTGCAGGCTTTGTTCTTCACCTCTGTGAGCAAAGGCTCTCATCCCAGGAGGCCAGAAGTATGTCTAGTGTGGCTGGCTAGTCGAGACCAGTTAGTCAACACACTTGTGGTAGGTTTTTTGGGGCCACCTCTAAGGTGCCTTCTGCATGCATGTATTAATAAACTTTTAACTGGCATCGTTGCAGGTATATTATAATGAGATGTTTGGTACCAAACATCTTAGGGTACAGTGAAGCCATCATGTAGCTGGAGAAGTCGTAATGATGGGTGTTCAGTCTCTGTACTCTTTATGGCTCCCCTGTTCACTTACAATGTCTAAGAATGGACTAAGACATTGCAGGGTCATATCTGCTGAGGCATATACGTCCACACATGGGATATAGTGAACCCTGCTGTAGGGGAGGCTAACCTGTATCTCATGCAGTGACTGTAGGCATGGCACACATGGATGTGGGCCATGTCGACTTTTTGTGTGCACCAAGACACACAGCCTGCAATGGCAGTTTGCATGATCTTGTTGAGGGGTTCCCTACAGTGGCACAATTTGTGCTGCAGCCCTAGTGGACCCTCTTCAGTCCCAATGCCAGTGGTGGCTAGTCCATAGGGGGCGACGGGGCAGCTCCCCACTAGGCAAAATAATCGGGCAGCAAGAAATGTAAGTAGACGAATTGACAGCTTTGACAATTCCTCTGTTTATATTTCCGCCCTTTGCTGGCAGCTGCTTCACAGCCTCAAGTCTGCATGAGTCATGACAGAGTCTCGAACGCACAGCGCACGCAGGCGAGAGCAGCAGGAGTCCAGACTCCGACTGCGCATCTACGAGGGGCGCTTTTTATTTCAGCACTCCCACTCCATTGACATTACATTAGGCATGCTGCGCATGCCTAGTGTAGTGCAGGAGTCTGGAGATGGGATCCTGCTCGGGCGGTGACGTACAGTCGCCGCATGCCCAGTCAAATTTAAGGATACAGCCTAGTAGCCGCTCCCAGTCGCATCCAGTCATGCCCCTTGCCAGTCAAGCAAAAGAGCAGGGATAAGTTATTCCCGTGCGTGAGAGGAGACAAATGGATGCAGCCTTGAGGTAAGTATTATTTTTTATTTTAATTCCCCTGCCCCCACCCCTGCGCGTCAGTGCTGCTTTTTGACAAGGCCTGTGACATAAACGCTTTCAAATAATGTGTGCAGCATAACTGGTGCACTGTCAGTAGACTCCCAAAAACCTCTCCGTAATTGTGCAACCGTTGACTAGTTAAAAAGGAACTAGTTTGGCAAGAATTAATGCACATGACTGAATAAAAGCGGGCGCAGCGACTCAATGAGTTCAACTCTCATTGCTGAAACGTGCAGTGCTAAACAGGCCAAGAGGTCAAATCCAGCAGAGCAGTATAACCCACCCTGTGCCTTTGGTTCTTCCAATGGTTGGCATAGTGGGAGGCATTAAATGGTCTAATAGCACATACATCCCGGGGTGACTAGCGGTCTCGGTATCCATACAAAAAAATAAATAGTACAATACAGAGTGTACACAGAACAGCCAATGCTGCCAATATTGTCTACAATATGTGGAATATATATTGCCTGCCCTGCCAACTGATCATAATTGTCTTCATGAATACCAGCACGCGATAGCAGAATGCGTAATGTTGTTTATTGATATGAGACCTTCTGCCTGCCTGCTATTATCAGGAGCAATACTAATACATGATTTGATTAGCCCACAAAAGCAAGGTGTCACATTTAATTAATACAAGTAACCAGCCGTTTTGTAACCAGGGAGTTATAGACCCACGTGGTCGCAACAGCATCTTGCATACTATATGCAGATATATTCTGCTCATGATACATTCACACTGCCAGCATTTACGCAAAGGCATATTCATCATGGATACGTCTACAATGTATCAAATGGTCTGATGATTATTTGAAAAGGCGATTATTACAATGCTACTCATTAAAAGGAAGACGACCATGACAGCCTGTGCAGTAGTTAAATGACTTTTAACAGGCACGCTTCTCTGTGCCGCGCGGCCAAACGCACTGCTTGAAAGGTGCTGCTACGTCACTGTCTGTGAGCGCGCTCAGTAGCCACAGCTCTGGTCTGGTATGCCATCGTTGACCGAAATTTGTAGAAAATGGTCAGAGGGTGAAATATCCTATCATTCTTCGAAAATATTAGTGCACGCGTTTTGGCTACAGGCGTCTGTGTGTGTGTGTTTTTTTTTAATTCTGCTGTTGGTACTTGGGAAAGAAATGAAAATCTCAATGAAGTGGGGGTTTTGCTTCCTGAGCCAATGAATGGCAGCAACTTAAGGAGTAAAGTCTGAATGCTGGAATGTTCTGGCCTTCGCTTTGTCCGAAGAACAGAGCTGTCACTGTCCTCATTTGTAATACTATGTACAATGTCGCTCTCCCCATATAAAGTCTTATGCACTATGTCGATCTTCCTATATGTAATCTTATTTATGTACAATGTCACTCTCCCCGCCCCCCCACTAAAGCACTGATAAGCGCTGTCAAATTTAGAGCATGCAGTAGATGCAAACATGACAAAGTAATATCGTTTAATCTACTGTACTGCTTCGTCTTTTAGAAATAAAAGTGCATTCTGAGACGCTTCAACCATCCCATTAAAATTTCGAATTTTTTGAGGGGTTTTTATGTTTGTGAATTACATATATCATTTAATAATGTGTATATCTGTTTGATGCATAAGTGTTTCTGTGTTTTGAATATTGTTTTAGAATTCAAATTGTAAAAATGGCTGAAGCCAGGATCCCCAGCTATCAGTGGGAGTCTGCAAAAATCAAAACGTTTAGAATCATTGATGTGACCTTTTCAGACTACAGACGGAGACAACACCAACCTTTAGTTAAGGTAGGTGTTCACTGATCTCGCTGACAGTAGAAATGACTCAGATGCAGGCCAACTTAATTCACCAAGTTATAAATCAATCCATGGGGGCGTGGCTTGCACGTCGTGGAGAAATGGCGTATCCGATGTGAGCTCCGCCGAACCGCGGGACTCTCGGTAACATTTCGAACCTCATGTGCCATGTTTGAAGGTGTGGAGGGCTCGTATTTTGTTCTGGATGATGCTGGGAGATCGAGAACAACATTTTGAAAGATTTCCAGCCAGTTTCAAGCATCTTTATACAAACGATAATTTTTACTCTGTCAGGGACGCGAGCGGCTGCCATTTTAGGTTGCGGCGCTCGCGACCGCCTTAAACTACAAGATTTACTGCTACACCTATTTCGGCAATGATACGTTCTGATGGGCACCGAGTGCTACACTTCGATTTCTCTGTACATCTGCCATGTGGAGGTGATTTTTCATCTGCCTCAGACGCGAGCGGCCGCCATTTTGGGTTGCTGCGCTAGCGTCTGCTTACCCGGTCATGATTTACCACCTCTAAAGTTTGACTTGCCATAATTTCAACGTTACAACGTGCTGTTGCTTGTTTTATCTGCTGCAATGAGTCATTGTTGCTTGAAGAGTCTAAAACCAAGTATTACACATCTCTACAATTTATCCTCTTCGCTACTGTTTTATTTTATTGATCATATCGTCTGCATCCTACTGCTCAACCATCCGCATTAATTATCTTGCTATCCTGGTTATAATAAGACGCCTCTAATTTGAAAACAAGTATGGGTACAAGCAATTGTGTTTCAATGTGCAGTTTCGCAATGGTCCTCTATTGTCTCTGCTCAGTTTGTTTCATCCTTGTACCAACATATTGTGTTATTGAAGCAGCCTTCATATTAAATAATATCATTATTTGTTTCTTTGGAGGATCTTCAATTCACTTTCATTGGTTATTCTTACATTTTGGAGGATTTCTTCATCTACTTTGTATATACTGTCCTTCTATTTTACCGTTTGTTGTCTCCACAGCAATTGCTGCAATTTCCTTCTCTGTACTTCATCTTTTTGGTACCTCTCTTGACGTCCCACAATGGCCAATGACCTTCATTCCGCTACATCCTCTATATCTGGGACAAAACCAAAAAGACATAAAAATGATCCACCTTCTCACATTCACTCATCTCAGAATCCTGTTTTGGACTCCATATTGGATGAAGTTCGTGGTCTTCAACCCTTTATGTCTGCTACCAATGAAAAATTAAAACAGATCGAAAAGCGATGGGTTGTTATGGAAAACAAGGTTTTGGAACTGGAACAACGTGTCAGCGACTTACAGGATGTCTCTACTAAGGTACCTTTACTAGAACAGGAAATTCAGAAGCTAAACATCCATACAGAGGACCTTGAAAATCGCAACCGTAGAAATAATTTACGCCTTTATGGTTTGCTGGAAAATATTGAAGGTTCAGATATGGTGTCCTTCGTACAGAAATTCCTTCCAGAGCTTCTAGACCTTCAGTCTTCAACAAGTCTCCTTAACATACAGAGAGTACATCAGCTGGGTCGTCTTAATCTTCAAGTTAATGCATGTTTTGAAGGCAGTTAGACTTAAACGTCGTCTTATATGGTCAGGCCATAATCTTTTCATTTCTTAGGATGTCTCCAATGAAACAAATGCCCTTTATCTTCAAATGAGGCGTCTTAACATCCAACATGGAATCCTCCATCCATGTCTCTGCAAGATAACTCATGATGGGCGGTCACGTTTTTTTGATGATCCTGAAATGAATACTAATACTTGACTGTTCTTTTTTCTAGGGTTCCTGATTTAAATTTGCATATCTGTTTATTTATTCCTCCTACAGTTTGTGTTTTATCCATATAATTATGAGGTTCTTCTGTTCTCTTTTCTTCTTTGTTTCTATTCTGAGGTCCGCATCCACTGGCATCTCGTCGTCCTCCCTTTCTTTTCAACTTCTATTTGTTCTTACAGATCTGGATGTTATTCCTCGATCTGTCTTCTTATTCCTCTTTTCTGTTTTTTCTCTCTTTTTTCTCCATCTTTATTTTTTACTTCTCTCATCCTGATTCACTTTCTTTCTTTTCTTTCTTCCTTCCTCTCCTTTTCCCTTACTTATCAATTCCATGTTTAGTCCTGTCTTTTGGTAATGTGTGTCCTTTACCTCTTTCATATCATCTCATCAATTTTTCTTTAATTGTTCACTAGACTCAACTTGCTGTTTGTGTATAATGGTATTGTGTGTTTTTTTATATTGTTCTCTTTGTATGCATCTTATGTGTGCTGTTTTATTTTTTGTAGCTGTACTCCTGCTGTGTATCAACTCCACATGTATCTTACCCTCCTAACCCTCCACTATGTGTAAGTTTGTCACGTGGAACGTTCGTAGTCTTGGAAACTTGGTACTGTCTCATTTATCCAAGATTGACTCTCAGGTTTCTTTTCTCCAAGAAACTCATTATACTGACGCAGAATCACTTAAGTTGAAGAGACATTGGGTGGGGCAAATTGTTTATTCTCCTGCTTCTACCAAAAAAGGGGGTGTTGCCATATTATTTCATAAGTCCTTATCTGTACAAATTTTGTCTACACAGAGTGATGATGATGGACTTTGAGTAATGACAAAGGTTGTTATACACAACAAAACTCTAGTTTTGTTTAATATTTATGGCCCTGTCAAACCAGATCCCAAGTTTTGGAATGACATTAAAACCAATTGCCCTAATATTGTTGTTGCTGGCGATCTTAACCAATGGATAGACCCTTTTTCCGATGGATTATCTAAATGCAAGTTAAATCCTGATAAATGTCACAAAGCATTTTAATTCGCCATTACCTCTCGTCCACTTTATGATGTTTGGAAGACATGTAATCCTGACTTACTTGATTATACTTTTTTTTCCAATGTCCAGCACACTCGTTCTAGGATTGTTTATGTTCTGGTTAGTAAATCCCTGCTCCCTTCTATTCAATCTTCAGAAATTGGATCCATTTTTATTTCTGACCATGCTCCCGTACATGCTGTCCTTGACCTCTCACTTACTTCTCCTCAATTTAGTCGCTGGAAACGTAATGTTTTTTTTTATTATCTGACACTGTTCACATTAAAGAAGCCACCAAGTTTATTTAATGATTTTTAAAATTTTAATAACCCAATGGATACCTCTGTTTCTAATAATTGGGATGCCTTTAATGCCTCTTTTCGTACCTTCACTATTTCATATGTCTCAATTAAAAAGAAGGCTATACGGAAAAAATATTTACAATTAGACCATCTCAAATTACTAGAACACACATACTTCACCTCCAAATCGCCTTCTACTCTCCATGAATTAATTAAGGCCAAATCTGAACTCAATAAATTAGTAACAATTGAAGCTTGTAATATTCTTCTCAAAATTAAATCAAAATATCATGGTGGTCAAAATAAAGCGGGTAAAATGCTTGAATCTGAGCATTAAAATATTGGTCCCATCTTTACTGAGTCTACTAAAAAAATTGTGTCATCAAATGAAGATATTGCAGAGGTTTTTCATGAGTTTTATAGATCTCTCTATTCTGATGATACTTTTCCCTCTAATCAAAATGTAAATACCTTTTTCTCGGGTCTTCCTTCCCCCCCATCTCTTCCAGATGAAATCAATGCAGTGGAAAGAGAGATCACATCTCAGGAAATAATTAATGCTATTAATTCTTTAAAAAAATCCAAAGCTCCTGGCCCTGATGGTCTATCCGTTGAATTTTATGCTACCTTAACCTCCATTTTTGCCCCTCTCCTCTTAGCACTTTTTAACTCTTTTATTAAGCATGCCAAAGCTTCTGGCTCTTTTATGGATGCTTTAATTATTATCATCCCCAAACCGGATAAAGACCATTCTCAGTGTAAAAATGTTCGGCCAATATCATTAATCTTCAATAAATTATGATTGTAAAATGAAAAATTATTCCCTTATTGGTTAAATCTGATCAAGTCAGATTTGTGAAGGGCAGATTGGCATCAGATAGTGCTCGAATGTTCGCAAATATTATTATTTCATATACTAAAAAATATAAATCTCCCATTGCAGCATTGTCACTGTTCGCCAAAAAGGCATTTGATCGCATTAACTGGCAATTTATGTTTAAAACTCTTCAATGGTTTGGTTTTGGCCCTACTTTTGTTTCATTTATTAAATTATTATACTCCTGTCCTCGGGCTAGTATTTATGTTGACCCCTTCGCTGCTCATGACGAGCTCAGCTCGTCATGCAGTACACTGGTCGAATGCTCATGACGAGCTGAGCTCGACATGAACAATGGGAAATCAGGAAATGCAGCGCCGCGGGGGAAAACCTCTAGCAGCCAAGGTGTTAATAATCATTTTTCTAAAAAAAATTCTTTATCCAGAGGTACAAGACAGGGATGCCCACTTTCACCTTTACTTTTTGTCTTAAGCCTTGAACCTTTCCTGGAACGTATCCCTATTAACTCACGAATTTCTGGCTTTATTCCTAACTCCATTGAGACCAAAATATCTGCTTATGCAGATGACATCTTAATTTACATGTCGAACCCTACAGAATCCCTCTCGCCCTTTCTGGAAGAGGTTTAATTATACTCCAGTATTTTCCAGTTATAAATTAAACCTCTCAAAGACAGAAGTTTTACCTTTAAACTCCATATGTTATCAGTTTATGTTTAATGATACTAATTTTACTTGGTGACCCACTAAAATCAAATACCTTTGTATTTGGTTTTCCTCCTCGCTGCACGCCACACTTAAATACACGTTTAATTCATTATTCACTGAAATCCAATGGGTTCTTCATACTTGGTCTCCCCAGTATCTTTCCTGGTGGGGAAGGTTAGATACTATTAAAATGATGTTTTCCACACATTATCTATGTTACCTATTCAAATTCCTAATTTTTGTGGAACAAGAAACACCCGCGTAATGCTCTTACCAGGCTTATTGACCTAAATCTGAGGGTTGTGTTCGTTTTCCTAATTTTAGAGCTTATTATTCAGCTTTTTTAATCAAGCAAGCCTTTGCTTTATCCCATGATTTTGCTGGCATCCCTATTCCCAAATGGATTGTTTTTGAACGTTCCTTACTAAAAGACTTTTTCTTTCAAAATATACTTTTTATGTCCAACAGCACTTTCCTGTCACATAACCCCATTTAAAAATATTCTCAGACTTTATTTTATAATATATTTTCAAATGATTACACTCCTTTTCAGTGTTTTTTATCCTCCACAATTTGGTATAACAAATATCTTAAAAATAAAGGTAAATCATTCTCCTACAAATTTTGGAAAGAGAAGGGAATTATTTTCGTTCACCAATTGGTTTCCCAAAATTCGATTATGCCTTTTTTTACTTTACAAGTACAATATCACTTACCTGACTCATGTATTCAAGAATTTAATATAAATACCAACACCTTACAAGCACAATTAAATACTTTTGTTCTCCCAGATGCTACACCCTCTCTTACCCCATCTTCGCATTTATATCTTTTATTTCCCACACACAGGCCTAAAGCCGCTCTTGTATATACGTTATTGTTATCAAATGTTATTGAGAGACCCAAATGCCCTATCGAAATTGCATGGGAAACTGACTTGTCCGTTTCTTTTGCCATTACAACTTGGGATAAATTATGGTCTAAATTGTTTAAAGCTTCTGCTGCTGCTCGTATTGCCCAATCTTTATATTTCATTTATAATAGAGCTGTTATAACTCCTGTTGGGATTTCTGAGTTTTCTCCCTCTTCTTCCTCTCTATGCTGGCCTTGTTCTACTGATACATTAAAGCATCAGCTTTATGAATGTTCTAATGTATTTACATTTTGGAAATCTGTTTGGTCTATATGCATGACATTTTTTAAGTGCGATCTTATATTAACATTACAGAAGGTATTTCTAGGCTCTTTATCACCTGATGTTGATGACTCATCTCCTGTTTCCTTGTTATTTGAACGTTTTATTGCATTAGCTTTTAAAGTTATCTTATCATCTTGGAAAGATATTTCTACACTATCTTCATTAACTTGGTGGAATTTTATTTGTGACGAGCATAGAATTGCTAATGTTTCCTCCATTTCTCTCTCTCACAAAGTAAAATCTGATCTTCTTTGGCTTCCCTTTTCGTCATATCTATCTACTCATACTCCTGCACATTAATTCTTTCTTTTTCTCTCTTTTCTTTTATAGTATTCTCCTACAACTTTTTGGACCTTTCATACCTTTCTGTCCCTCCTTCTTTCTTTCCTTCTTTCTTTCTATCTTTCTCCTCTTTTTCTTCTTCTTTCCTTTCTCTTATTTCCCTAAGATTATGCTTATATTAAACAATTATAATATTTATTTTCTCTTATATTTTATAATATGCTGTATATATTATGAGTTTTTCATTTTATTGTTTTTAGTTTCTCTTGTATTTCTTGTAATTGAAAATTCAATAAAAACTTATTAAACAAAAAAAAATCCATGATTTTCTTTAGGAAAACACAGGGAATCACGTGACTGAGCCAGGCGTAAACATGAGGTGAAAGGGTGAGCTAAGATCAGGGAGTAAACATGAGGTGAAAGGGCGAGCTAAGATCGGGGGGGGGGGTTAAACATGAGGTGAACGGGCGCTACACAAGGTGTATGCCCTGATCAAGAAGGGGCATGGCTCTTACCTTGCTCTTGTGACATGTGGTGACTGGGGGTCGTCTGCTGGCCCTCACATAATACTACCCTGCATTATACTGTAAAATGTAGCCAACCCTGCTGCATAATTTGGTACTTTCTGTTGTATAATTCCAGAGGACCTGTGTAAAATGCTGCTGCTCTTCCGGTACTTGAGAGAGATGGAGAGAAGCAAAGGAGAGAGATGGGAGGGTAATAGGGGTCATAAGGAGGAGGCTGGGGCATTGCTGGGTGTATTGCATTATCAACCTTCCTGCTTCCTCAAATTTGCTTAAAAATTCTCCATTTATCCACTATATTTTCAAAATTTTCTCCGGGAGAAACCCCCTCTTGCTCGCCTCAGTGCAGTACCACAATAATTTTACGCCCTCTCACTTTCAAATGTCACCAGCCGCCACTGCCCAATGCCCTAGGTACCAGGGGTACCATCTACTAGGGACTTACAGTGGGGCTGAAGTTATGTCCATTGTGGAACAGTTTTAGGGAAAGAACTCTGTTGCTGGGAACCTGGTTAGCAGGAACCCAGCACAGTTTCCGTTAAAGTTGCCCAAGATGCCAAGCAAAAAGAGGAGGTACTCCAACAAACTTCCAGTTTCCTACAGCTACCAAGTCTGAAGAAGAGGAGTGCAACAAATATATAAATGATCACCCCATGATGAATGAGTATATTTGAGTCTGAAATGCACTAGTAATAAACAGTGACATGACCATTACTTTAAACTTCACACATCTATTGCATGGCTTATTTAAATGTAGTTTCAAAGGTAGACCACCTAGCACAAACTAACACTTTACAGTCCAGGAAAATGAGTTGGTACTGCCCAAGGTACACCCCGTAAGGTGCAAGTACCTGATTGGGTTCTACGTTTGATGAGAGCAGTTAAGCTTTGGTTCCTACTTCCTGAATAAGAGCTATAACATACCAATGTCAACAAAGCGCTCACTCTTTGATCCCAAAACATCCACCAAATAACCTTTTTAGTTGTACTTGGAAAATTCTTTAGGAAATGAATCCTAAGAAGATTTCAGCTGGATTCAGAGGCTGAGAATGTTCTGGATGCATGAAACAGATACAGAAATGCATAGAGAGGCCAGGGTCCTGTGACGTTGTTTCATTTATTTTGTAATGTATGACAATGCATCCGCTGCAAATTATCTCCTGGCCTTAGATAACACTGCTAATTTATCACCATGCTTATTCCTATGAAGATAGGGCCAGATTCACAGAACTAACTTAAGACAAAATCCTAAACTTACTACCATTTTGGTGTTCACAGAAGGCACTTACTAATTTCAGGATTCACAGAAGTCATTTAGGAGTCCTAAAGTTAGGACTCCTAACTTTACTACTCCTAAACTGAGAAAAATCCTAACTTTAAGACTTTTGGTAATTCACAGAAGGCAATTAGGAGTTCTAAAGTTAGGAGTCCTAACTTTACTACTCCTAAACTGAGAAAAATCATAACTTTAATATTTTCGGTAGCCACAGAAGGCAATTAGGAGCCCTAAAGTTAGGAGTCCTAACTTTACTACTCCTAAACTGAGAAAAATCCTAACTTTAAGACTTTCGGTATTCACAGAAGGCATTTAGAAGTCCTAAAGTTAGGACTCCTAACTTTAGGACTCCTAAATGCCTTCTGTGAATAAGACATGGGCCCTAAAGGAAATCGGTGTGGAGCAAAGATATTATGCTCTGAAGATCAATTTACTAAGACCTCTTTGGTTCTTTGCCTGAAGGCAAGGGCAAAACCTCTTAATTCACTTCTACCTCAGCTTTTCCTTCTGCAGGGTTTGTAATACTGCGGTATGATTTATTTTTCTTGCAGAGCTAAATAGGCTGTTGGAAGGGAGGCAGGGAGCAGATACAAATAGTTGCTTGGAAGTTTGGCGAGGGTAAAAAAATGTGGACTTTCCAAAGTAACATAGTGACGGAGCGTACATGTTAACAGACATTTGCCTCAATCAATCCTGGCTATCAAAAGAGATTTACAATAATTATTTTTTGATGAAAACATTTAAACTGGTTGTGTCAAAAACGTGAGATTTCATACTACATCATAAAAGCATGCAGAAGTGTTCAAACATGGAAATGTGAAAATGTAAACAAAGAGAGAGAAACAATGATATTTACTTATACATATAATCACATGTTTTGAGAAATTAAACTCAGTTAACATAGAAAATGTGGTGACGATGACTTCTAAAATGTGTTAAAATGAAATTATGTCTGCATAATAAAGCACCTGAAATGATTAAAATGATTAATTCAGAAATAATCGATAGTATGTAAACCTATAGCTTGCTCTAATGTTATGTGATAAAAACGTGTATTTCAGAATGACACTTAAAAATTTGTTTTGAAAATGATAAATATGCAAATAATTTTTTTATAGTGCCTAATATTGACATATAAACTTTAAAGAAGAATACTGATTGAATTAATTAAGGAAGTTGAAAATGCAATTATTAATGTGTGTTATATTAATCATAATGTGGTAATGATTGAGCAAAATTTTACATAGGCCTCGGATGCTTTTCTCTTTTTCCTGCTCGAGAGGCAGAATCTAGCTGAAGTAATCACTTCAGACTCTGTGAGAACTTATTGTGAAGTTTCTCTTCTGTATTTCACAACAAAGGACTAACTTTTGATTTAGCAACACATTTGACAGAAATGTATCAATACTATTGCAAACCCAGAGAGAGCGCCTGGAAATGAACAGACTGTGAGTAAAATGAAGTTTCCTTATGTCCGAGGATAAGAAGGAAATATAATATAGTTGGAATGAATTTACAAAAGGATTACTTAATGCTTCCGGATTTCTTAGTGAAGTATTGATAACCCCATGAGCAACCATCTGTAAACAGCCAATGGAAACCATTTGGGCTGATGGAAAAGATATTGGGTGGGTGTAAATCGTGAACTTTTGGAAGTATTATTGCCCCTTTGAGGAGAAGTCGGGCTTGCTGTCATTTTCAATTTTCCCTGCCTGGCATGCTGATGGACTGACCCTTGATTTCACTTAATGCCGAACTTTCGAACTGAACTTTCCTGACTGGATCGAAACCTGCACTTTGCCTGCTGGAAGAGTTAAGCAGGAAATAACCTTTCGGCTAAAGGGTTAACAAATTCCTTTCTGTTGCACGCTGTGCTTCAGTTTCAATTGTTAGGAGACAGCGGTCCCTTTCAAGGAGAATCAATATAGATAGCCACAGTTCTTGAATCAAGATCGGGTCTATTTTATGTCCAGATGGACAGTATTTAGAATTTATTTACACACATATAAAGCTAGACACTACACAAACAATAAGTGATCAGGACGTGACAGGGTATTTGGAAATCAGCCAATTTTCCTACCACAAGCAAGTGACTTAAAAGTGACTCTTAGTGAAGTTACAAATTAGCAGTAGTCTCAATAACACAGACATCTTATACTGTACATCATTCTTAATTTGTGGCTCAGAGTCAAGATGTAATTTTTGACGACGTTGCGATCCCCAACAACGGTAATGGGATCATCATCATGACTAAGCAAACAAGCAAATGCCTGGGAAGTTGCTGTATAGCAATTTTAGAAGCAGTAGCCAGAGATATTGGCAAGATGCGAACTAATTAAATTGCCAAATGAAAGCCACAGAGAGGGCTAACAGTGAGGTTGTTATAGGCGTCCAGTTGGCCGGGTAGGGATGTATGGTCCCGGGCCGTGGATCAGAAAGGAACCGTAGTATAAGTTGCACGAAGGAATTACACAATGGTAGTACATCCCGAGAGGTATGGAAACAGGTGTGGAAAGAATCTTACCAAGGTACGATAGGATGCGGTTCGGTCACCAGTGTCAAACCGGAGCCTTGAATATGGCTCGGAAGAGCGGCAAAATCACGGTGCCTGGTATCTTGCTGAAGGTAGCAGCACTTACTGAATGAGGAATCCGTCTCCTAAAAATTGCTACTACCCATGGCGCCCTCCCACTGTAAGGGTTCCCTTGCTTCTTTTTCTTTGCTTCAGTGTCAGACATTGTCAAATCTCCATGGAAGGCGGACAATAACTCAATCATATTTGGTTTGCATGATCTAAATGCTGAGTCTCGAATTTTCCCATGTTTCTCTCTCTCTTTTCTAGTTAACCAGCAAATATACCTATTGAATCAGCATTGTGTTGTGTGGCTATTTGTTCTAATTATAACACTCAAAAAGAGAAGGACTTAAAAACATAGCAGAGGAGATCCTCCTTCAAACAGTTTTGTCTGTGCCTCTGTCCTAGGCAAATCGCAGAGAGACTAGTAAAGGAAAAGTAGAGGGGAAAATCAACAGATTTTTAAACTCAAAGGGCAGCTTACAAAGCCCAGGTGCAGACCAACACACTCGGAGGAGTGTTGATTTGTCAAAGAGAAAGAAAATGAGAAATTGAGTAAAGTAAAGAGAAATTTTCCCATGAGGGATCACTAGTGTGAAATGGAGTGAACTAAAACTAACTCAGAAAATACCGCCTGAATTTCTTTATTATTGGTCTCCATGGGCGGAATAAAAAATCAAAGACCGGGGTATACAGTAGAAGTTACCACTCTTTATCCCTTACTGCATGCAGTGGAGAGGTGTGGTGCAGTGGCTAGGGTATCTGACTTCAGAGCACAGGGCTCATGGTATGATCTCCGGCTCTGGCAGCAGCTCAGCTCAGCACCTTGTGACTCTGGACAATAGCTCACTTAATTTGCACAACGGTCCCCAGCGCCTTGAGACCCATAAGGGTGAGTAGTTTGCTCTTTACAAATACGGATTTACATTTTTACCAAAATGTTTCATACAAATTTTGTTGCCCTTCTGGGTCACCAGCCTTCTTCAGGGTAAAGATCCCATATAAAATTGATTTGTGTCACAATATAATCAATTTGTGCAAGTGGTTAAGTCAACCTTACTTTTTTCTCAGTAACACATTCATCAATAATGTCCGAGCTTCATACTTAAATCTCTGAACCCCAGACCGTTGTGGGGACACCGCCCTGTAGTAATCTCTCTGTAATTTGCCTAGGACAGAGGCACAGACAAAACTGTTTGCAGTGGGGTCTCCTCTGCTATGTTTTTGAGTCCTTCTCTTCTAGGGAGTTGTGGTGTACTTGTTGGGGGAGTTAGAGAAGGCTCAATCACTTGTCTCTTTTGGTTGTGATTTAATTTCTTTAAATTAACAGCTATTACAAACTGATTATGAAATGTGATTTCATGTTCTGATCATTCAAACTGAGGCTTTAGATAAATGTTTTCCAGGAGTAATCATTATCGTATGTGCATCATTGGTGTTAACCTTTCGTATATTAAGGTATGTGTATTTAATAGTAACTGTGTGTTGGTGATGATTTCGGCATGCATTTGTGATTTTTTTATTCCAGGTCCTCATACGGTGAATGTTTCACGTTCTCTAATTATCCACGTCCCTGACAGCTCAACAAAAATATCCATTGGAGGACCAAGGTGTAATAATTAGGATAGTAAATACTTTAAAAAGTAAGAAAGGTTATATGTTTATGGGCACATTGGTGATTGTGATTTGCAACGTTTTAGTGAGATGAAATTTTGTTAAAGCTTTCTGCTGCATCAATAGTCATGGTAAACAGTGCTATAATCTCATCGATGGCTTTGAAGCTGATTTGTTCTGAGCCACAATGTCTCTGTTCACAGCACAAGTGTTAGATCTAAATTTATATTGCAACAGCAATGATTTGTTTGCTGACTTCTTTGCAGTTGCTTGACAAACTAATGCAAAATGTATTTTGCTTCTGAACCACGTTACGGGGAAAAAGCAAAAAATGGTTGTATGGCAGAACATCGTGAACAACAATATTGTGACACTAGAATATTTTGTCAAATAGTTTGTCTACCAAAGTATCGAGACTGAAAACTTTGTATGCAAATTAACAAAATATCACATCAAAACTATATATATATATATATATATATATAGATAGATATATATATATATATATATATATATATATATATATATATATCTATCTATATATATATATATATATATATATATCTATATATATATATATATATATATATATATATATATATATATATATATATATATATATATATATATATATATTGTTTTAAACTGTGAATTGGAATTTTGTTAGCACAGTACATTGAGCATTTAAAGGACTCGTGACCAGCAACCGGCCAACTGGCACCAAGATGAAACCTTCCCCACAACATGACTGCCCCCCTTACCCTAACAGGTGGCATAATTACAAGGTTATTTCATCGCAGTGAGGATTCCTTGCTACTCCACCTTCTACCAGTAATGTACTACCTCTCAGTTATGTGGCTCCTATATACTCCGGTCAGGGGCACTGTTCCCCCATGTATGATTTATTCAATATTTTGTCCGTCATTTGTTTGCGTAGCACTTTTTACCCTAAGTGTGATGGGTATGCCCATATGTGGGTCCCTTGCTCACTGTGCCACTGGATTCAAGCTAGCCTGGCTGATGAAGGGTAATAGCCAGAAACTGGTCCCAGGATGCTTGTTTCCAGTCCATGGAGGATATGGCTTTGCAGTTTGGTCTGGACTGTTCCCATGAGGCACAGGGTCAAGACTGATTTGCATATGGCTGGGTCTAAACTGGGGTGGCATGGTGAGCAAAAGAACTATGGATTTAAACCAGATCTCATGCCAGGCGGTGAATGTATGACTTATTCTGCATTCCATCCATTATTTGTTTGCGTAGCACTTTTCACCCTAAGTGCGATGGGTATTCCCAGACGTCCCTTGCTCACTGTGCCACTGGATTCAAGCTAGCCTGGCCGATGAAGGGTACTACCCAGAAACTGGTCCCAGGATGCTTGTTTCTGGTCCAGGGAGGACCTGGCTTAGCTGTTTGGTCTGGACTGTTCCCATGAGGCATAGGGTCAAGACTGATTTGCAAATGGCTTGGTCTAAACTGGGGTGGCAAGGTGAGCAAAAGAACAATGGATTTAACCCAGATCTCTTGACTGGGGGTGAATGTATGATTTATTCAGCATTCCGTCCATCATTTGTTTGTGTAGCACTTTTCACCCTAAGTGGGATGGGTGTGCCCAGACGTGGGTCCCTTGCTCACTGTGCCACTGGATTCAAGCTAGCCTGGCTGATGAAGGGTAATACCCAGAACCGGTCCCAGGATGCTTTTATCCGGTCCAGGGAGTGCCTGGCTTGGCAGTTCGGTCTGGACAGTTCTCATGAGACACAGGGTCAAGACTGATTTGCATATTGCCAGTCTAAACTGGGGTGGCATTGTTATGTTATGTTATGTTATACGTTCTTTTATAGCGCGCAAATCACCCGGGAGCATCTCAGCGCTTGGCTAGAACTAATCCTGAGATGGAAGAGGCCCGAATGAATTAGAAAAGGAAGGCTTTTAGCTGTTTCCTAAATATGCCATAATTATCAATTTTACGCAGGGAATCTGGTAACTCATTCTAGTATCTAGTATCTTGGCGCTAGATATGAGAAAGCTTTTCCTCCCGAACGACTTAGTATTTGTAGAAAACCACGCGTACCAGACCTCAAGTTCCTATTAGGAACATGTTTGATAAGTCTTTTTTTGGAGGTATTTAGGACCTCTACCATTGAGTGCTGTGTATGTATGGCAACAAGGGGTGGTAAGGAACAGAGTCTCTGAATAAATCAGAAAACTCTCACCCAGTCAAGAGATCAGGGCTAGATCCAACACCGTTTTTTAGCTCACTGCACCATCCCAGTTTCAGAACCTGGCTGTGTGCAAATTAGTCTGTTCCTGTCCCAGTGCATAATGGGAACAGGGCAAACCAAACTACAAAAGCCAATTCTTACACTGGGAAGGAAACAAGCTCCCGGGGACCGGTTTCTGGCATTACAGCCGTCTTCGGCCCGGTTTGCTTGAATCCTGATGGTGCAATGAGCAAGGGACTCATGTCTGAGTATACCCTTCCACGCTTAGGGTGGACAAAAATATTTACAACAAGGGGTGGTGAGGGACAGAGTCTCTGAATAAAGCAGAAAACTCTCACCCAGTCAAGAGATCAGGGCTAGATCCAACACCGTTTTTTAGCTCACTGCACCATCCCAGTTTCAGAACCTGGCTGTATGCAAATTAGTCTGTTCCTGTGAGCTAGGGACTCACATCTGGGACAGGAACAGACTAATTTGCATACAGCCAGGTTCTGAAACTGGGATGGTGCAGTGAGCTAAAAAACGGAGATGGATCAAGCCCTGATCTTTGGACTGGGTAAGAGTGGTCTGTTTAATTCAGACACTCTGTTCATCACCACCCCCTTTTCTGAATCATTTTTGTCCACCATAAGCGTGGAAGGGTATACTCAGATGTGAGTCCCTAGCTCATTGCACCATCAGGATTCAAGCAAGCCGGGCCGAAGACGGCTGAAATGCCAGAAACCGGTCCCCGGTAGCTTGTTTCCTTTCCAGGATAAGAATTGGCTTGGTAGTTTGGTCTGCCCTGTTCCCATGATGCACTGAGCCAGGGTCAGACTAATTTGCATATAGCCAAGTTCTGAGCTGGGATGGTGCAGTGAGCTAAAAAAACGGAGATGGATCAAGCCCTGATCTTTGGACTGGGTAAGAGTGGTCTGCTTAATTCAGACACTCTGTTCATCACCACACCCTTTTCTGAATCATTCGTGTATGTATGGCAGCAGATCTTAAAAAAGGATCTTTTCCTCACCGCTAGCCAGTGGAGTTCACGCAAAAGGGGCACCGATGCGGGCCCGCTGGGTGATTCAAAACCATCCTGGCTGCAGTGTTCTGAATCACCTGCAGCCTGTTTAACAAGGTCTCTCCTGCTCCTGCCAGTAAAGCGTTGCCGTAATCCAAACGACTAATAACCATAGCTTGGATCAAGGTTTTGCAATGAGCGGTAGACATGAAGGGGAGGATCTTTCGCAGCAAACACATGCTGTAGTAGCAAGAGCGGGTCGTAGTGGTGATGTGGTCTTTCATTGCTTGGGACTGATCTAATTTAATCCCTAGGTTTTTCACACAATGAGTGGGCACTGGGGCTGCTCCCAACTGGGTGGGCCCCCAATCATCAGACCAGCTTGCTGTGGCTTTGCCCATTAGCAATAATTCCGTTTTACCAGCGTTCAGCTGGAGATAATTTTGCGTCATTCATTTGTAGCCTAAGTGAGTCCATGACTGCTAAAATGGCTGTCTCTGTACTAAAGCCCTGTCAGAATCCAGATTGCGTTGGATCTGATCATTCGTTTTGCTCCAGATAGTGACTCAATTGTTTGTTGATCATGCTTTCCAGCATCTTGCCCAATAGTGGTAGGAGGAAAATCGGACAGTAGTTACCCAATTCTCGTGGGTCGGCCGTAGGTTTCTTCAGAATCAGCCGTACAAATGCTTCCTTACACATTCTTGGGATTTCCCCCAATTGAATAGATGAATTAAACAGTTTGTGAATGGCTGGCGCACAGCTGTTGGCTAAAAGGGCCATCATCTTGGGGGGGCACGGGTCAGAGGGGGAGCCTGATTTAGCAGAGAGAAGTGCTTTTGCAACTTCTTCGAGGGTGATAGGGTCAAAACAATCTAAGGTGCTACCTGTCCTTTTTTCGAGCTCCAAGTGTTTACTGGGATACACAGCGACCTGCGCAGTATTGGATGGAAAGTTGGCATAGATTCTGGTGATCTTATCTTGGAAATAACTGGCTAGCTGGTTACAGAAATCTGGAGTTTCTAAGGGGGATTGTCTGCATGCAAGAGGCGACACAAATTCCTTTACTATGTTGAAGAGGGTTTTAAGGGCATTGGCGGCGTCCTCAATTTGATTAAGAATAAATTGATGTTGTGCTAGTCTTAAATTTAGATGGTAGGTAGACAGGGTTTGTTTATTCTGCATTCTGTCTAGTGTTGTTTTACTGACGCGCCAGACTCTCTCCAGCCTTTTGCATTTGGACTTTTCTGTCCTAAGCTCAGTGGTGTACCATGGGGCTGATGGACGATTTTGCAATTGAACCAAATTTTTCTTAGGAATCACTGCATCCAAGGCAGAAACATATGCCTTATTGAAACCCTCCAACTTTATCTCCTTTCCCATCCCTATTTTCCCCATTTCAGATTGAAATGCCTCCTCAAAGGCTTCAGCTGATAGATTACACCAGGGTCTCAGCATACTCTGTTTCTTGCCCGATTTTACATTCGAGGACCTGGGACACGGCAATTTGTTGACAAAGTTGATCATGGCGTGGTCAGACCAAGTGAAAGGCTCTGGGGGATTACAAATTAAATGCTCAATGTTAGAGAAAATTAAATCTAAAATATGCCCCGCAATGTGGGTTGGACCAGTCACTCTTTGGGTAAGGCCAAGCATATCAAGAGCAGAAATAAGTTTATTTACCTCCTGATTCGTTAGGTTTTCTCCGTGAAAGTTGAAATCCCCCAGTAGAAGGAACTTATTTGTAGCAAGCACATGGCAATAAATTCGATCAGGTTTCCACAAAATCATTTTTTTGGCCCGGGAGACGGTATAATAGTGCTCCGTTCCACTTGTCAGTAGGAGAGGTTGTGACTTTAAACATTCCTAATTGCATGCTGTCCTTACTTAGAGAGGAAATCCAGTTTACTGAGAGATGATTCTTAAAAGCAATCGCTAACCTCCCATCCGTCTTACCCTCCCTGTCCAGATGCAAAAAGGAGTAGTTCTCAGGAATAGCCACTGCAATCAGGGGATAGTTAGTAACTTTAAGCCATGTTTCCATGAAGAAGCATATGTCTGGATCATGAGAAGAAATCATATTCCAGATTTCGAAAGGGTGCCTGACAAGCAATCTTGCATTGACTAATATGCACTTGACACTGCCAATATTTTGTTCCATAGGTAGTTCCTAGTCTCAAGACCAGCAAACGTCTGGGAGCCTTGGAATTTACATAGGCTGCAAGCCACGGGGCCTTCAATGCGCTGGGAAATTTCTGCTGGCAGCACAAGTGCTTGAGGCTATTACCTGGCTCCCTGGTTCTGAGCCTCTGTAATGCATTAGCCGAGTAGGAGATACGAAGGATGATGGAAGAATTTTCCTCTAATCGGACAGGGTTTATGGCCTCTGGGCTCAGTCGGGCGCGGACGGGGGCAGACGGGCTTGCCTTTGGCACGCCTTCGGCGCACCGATGGCGCGCCCGCTGCGCGTGTCCGTTGCACGTGTGCGTAGATACGCTCATTTTATAGCTTGTAAATTGGTTCCACAACTAGCCCGCCACCCTTCCCGACCCGCAAGATGGCTGCTCGCTCCACCGGCCGCCTCTGGGGTAGTAGGGTGATTCTCACCGCCTAGCGCCTGGATCAGCTGAGTGAGGTGAGCGGGGGGAATAAATGAAAGTCAGCCTGCCGAGTGTGAAAGTTTTAATAGCAAATACCACAGAAACAAATAAGGTGCAAATAAATGAAAGCAACAATTAAAAAGCACTTCTCCCGGCTTTCCGCCTCAGGAGATTCTAGGCAGCGGGTGTGCACTGACACAACCTTTTATAGCATGTAAATTGGTTCCACAACTAGCCTGCCACCCTTCCCTACCCGCAAGATGGCTGCTCGCTCCACCAGCCACCTCTGGGGTAGTAGGGTGATTCTCTATGCCCAGAGCCTGGATCGGCTGAGTGAGGTGAGCGGGGGGGGATAAATAAAAGTCAGCCTGCAGAGTGGGAAAGTTTTATTAGCAAATGCCACACAAACAAATAAGGTGCAAATAAATGAAAGCAACAATTAAAAAGCACTTCTCCCGCTTTCCGCCTCAGGAGATTCTATTGTGAGCAAAAAGACAATGGATTCAACCCACATCTCTTGACTGGGGGTGAATGTATGATTTATTCAGCATTCTGTCCATCATTTCTTTGCGTAGCACCATCCATACTACTACGGCCGAGGTCCTTTCACTGAAGACAGCACCTCTCGGTCACAGGCCACTGCATTCCAACAAGGGTGCCAATTTCTTTCAAGCCTGAGATCAGACTCTCCTCATCATAAGGATGATAGGAACTATACACATCACCCGTGTGTGGTGCCAGCACCCGAGCAATGGCCTCCAGTTCCTCCAGCAGAATTCCATCCCTATCCTTAAGACCCTGGTTCAACCGCTGTCCCTCATCTCATCTTGCTAGCCAGGCCAATAACTTTAAAATTCTCTAAATACATAAACCCGCCCATGCTTTGCCTGAAAATGGGTCCTAGCCTTCTGATGTGACAACAACCAGTATTCATTCCAGGTCTTCTCAAACTCAGCCACCAGATTTGGTGTTGGGCTAGGAATGAAAGCCACCTCTGACTCAACAAATTTTTTCTCTAGAGCCAAACATTCTCACACTCTCTCCCTCTTCTTACCAGTAGTATGGGAAATCAGGTGTCCCTGTATCACCATCTTGTAGGCCACTAGCGGTACCACTCCAGAGAACAATGTTCTCTAATATTCATTAAAATGCCTCAAAGTCTCCAATTCCAACTGTGTTCTAGTGCACCAATCCAGGAGCTCCTAGGGATTTTGGAACAGATGTATCAAGCCTTTTACCAGTTGCCAACTGCCCGATTCGCAGAATCGACCCGTTTGCGAATGGTAAAAAACCTTTTCAGATGTATGATCCCAAGAGGCATTTCAATTTTTGAGATTACCTTTTTTGTGAATGCATTTAGGGAAATCGCAATTTGCAATTTCCTAAATGCAACGCAGGAAGCAGGTAAAAAGTGTGACCTTGCTTTAAGGAATCACAAAATACCACCAACTTCAAGTTGGTGGTAATATGCAAATTCCTAGAAAAATGCAAATGTTTGCATTTTTCTAAGTGCCATGTGGCGCACACATATTCCCTCAAGACATCTATGTGCACCACATGTTCACACTTACCTTTTTTGGGGGGTTGCAGCAAGGTGGCCTTTTTGGCCCCCTATCACCTTTGTAATTGGATTCACAATTTGAGATTACCAATTTGGTAATAGCAAAATGCCTTCCCATTCAATCCCATTCATTCCTATTGGCCTCTACAAAGTAGTGAGAGAGGTGAGGATTTTGGGGTCCTTTCTAACCTAGGGGAAGAACCAACCAGATGCCTTGAACACATAGAGCACATCATGCTGAACAATTCTGTGGTGATCCTCCCATCCTCCTAGGACCCCCCCAAGCACAGTTACGGGCAAAAATACAATCCCAACCAAAGGCCCTGCAAAGCAATATGGGACGAGATTCTAGAGTACAGTGAATATTATTTCACCACAAGTCTGCCAACTACATAGAGCCATGAAACATCACCAGGGATGTGCCCAACCTTGGCGGCATATGAAACTGGGTCACCCTGTCCATGTTCCCGCTCAGGTTAAGGTTCCCCCAAGGATCATGAGGACATCCTGTGCTGCCACCAGCCAGTGTCCCATCCATGTAAGACGATCCGTTTGTAGGCCAGGTGGAAGGAGACCATGGTAAGAGGGATGCCATTCTAAGTTCCAGATGACACCACCATGCACCCATTTGGAGAGACCCACGTCTTCACCAACTGGAATGGGGTAAGCATGGGCAGAAAATCCGTTACGCTCGCGGATTTTGCGGATTTTCGGGAAATCCGCAATCCGCGAGATTTGCGGATTTCCCGCAAAATCCGCAAATTCGCACGCAGCGGATTTTTTTGGCGGCGCGCGGCGTTGGTGATACAATTTTTGCGGCGCGCGGCGTTTATCATCGTTTGCCGAGTTGTTTTTTTCGATAGTTTGCGAGTGCTGCGCCATTTTGGATCTTGCTGTGTGATCCCGCGGGAATTGGCGAGCGCGATTACGTCATCGCGGCTTGCCAGCGATAGTTTGTCAACGCGAGTACGGCGAGATCACGTCTCGCAGTACTTCGCAATTGCGAGATTTGAGATGCGGCGAGCGAAAATATAAATTTGCAATTCTGCACAAGAAATCCACCAGCAAGCAGCACAAACCTTCTAGAAATGATGATTTTTATGTGAATAACTCCTTAGTTTGACATTTGCCTGCACTTTTTTAGCGAGGAGTCCATTTTGGGGAGGGGGGCAGGGGGGTGGGAGGAAGGAAGTGCCCCATAGTCTTCAACTTCCTGTTCCTGTTCAGCAGGCTCCTCCCAGTGCTTTGTCCATCTCCTGGTCACTTTTCATTTGGATGTAGAGCTGGAAGGATTACTTTTTGTGGATGCTGCTGGATCTTTGGATTTGAGGCCTTTTTGACTTTCTTTGGATCACTGTTGGATTAGAAATTTTACAAGTAAGTTTGTTTGGGGCATTACAGTTGCTGCAACTAAAATTTTGGAATTTTCGATTTTTGGGCTGTTTTGGGGCCTTTTGCCCAGGGGTACTCAGTGGTGGGTGGACTGATTCTTTCTGTGGGTTGTCTTGAACTTAAACATCATGGAGGCCATAGATGAATTGGGATTGTGCTGATTTTTCTGTGTTTTTCGATTTTTGACCTGTTGTTGGGGCCTTGACCAGGGGTAGTGAGTGGTGCATGGGCCTAGTCTTTCTGTGGGCTGTCTTGAATTTAAACATCATGGAGGGCATGGATGGAATGGGATTGTGCAGATTTTTCAGTGATTTTCGTTTTTTGGGCCTGTACTTGTGGCCTTTTCACCAGGGGTATTTGAGTCTAGCATGGGCCTAGTCTTTCTGTGGGCTGTCTTGAATTTAAACATCATGGAGGGCATGGATGGAATGGGATTGTGCTGATTTTGCAGTGTTTTTCGATTTTTGGGGGTGTTCATGGGGAGGGACATGCCATGTGGCTGGTGGCCATTTTGAGTGCAGCTACAGGCACTGGCCATGTGCTGGCAGGCAAGTGGCCATTTTGAATGCAGGCTTTGTTGTTAGGCCTCCAACCATTTTGCCTACTTTTCAACCTTTATTTATGCTCAGGGGTAGTGAGTCTTGCATGGGCCTAGTCTTTCTGTGGGTTGTCTTGAATTTAAACATCATGGAGGCCATGGATGGAATGGGATTGTGCAGATTTTTCAGTGATTTTCGTTTTTTGGGCCTGTACTTGTGGCCTTTTCACCAGGGGTATTTGAGTCTAGCATGGGCCTAGTCTTTCTGTGGGCTGTCTTGAATTTAAACATCATGGAGGCCATGGATGGAATGGTATTGTGCTGATTTTGCAGTGTTTTTCGATTTTTGGGGGTGTTCATGGGGAGGGACATGCCATGTGGCTGGTGGCCATTTTGAGTGCAGCTACAGGCACTGGCCATGTGCTGGCAGGCAAGTGGCCATTTTGAATGCAGGCTTTGTTGTTAGGCCTCCAACCATTTTGCCTACTTTTCAACCTTTATTTATGCCCAGGGGTAGTGAGTCTTGCATGGGCCTAGTATTTCTGTGGGTTGTCTTGAATTTAAACATCATGGAGGCCATGGATTGAATGGGATTGTGCTGATTTTGCAGTGTTTTTCGATTTTTGGGGGTGTTCATGGGGAGGGACATGCCATGTGGCTGGTGGCCATTTTGAGTGCAGCTACAGGCACTGGCCATGTGCTGGCAGGCAAGTGGCCATTTTGAATGCAGGCTTTGTTGTTAGGCCTCCAACCATTTTGCCTACTTTTCAACCTTTATTTATGCCCAGGGGTAGTGAGTCTTGCATGGGCCTAGTATTTCTGTGGGTTGTCTTGAATTTAAACATCATGGAGGCCATGGATTGAATAGGATTGTGCTGATTTTGCAGTGTTTTTCGATTTTTGGGGGTGTTCATGGGGAGGGACATGCCATGTGGCTGGTGGCCATTTTGAGTGCAGCTACAGGCACTGGCCATGTGCTGGCAGGCAAGTGGCCATTTTGAATGCAGGCTTTGTTGTTAGGCCTCCAACCATTTTGCCTACTTTTCAACCTTTATTTATGCCCAGGGGTAGTGAGTCTTGCATGGGCCTAGTCTTTCTGTGGGTTGTCTTGAATTTAAACATCATGGAGGCCATGGATGGAATGGGATTGTGCAGATTTTTCAGTGATTTTCGTTTTTTGGGCCTGTACTTGTGGCCTTTTCACCAGGGGTATTTGAGTCTAGCATGGGCCTAGTCTTTCTGTGGGCTGTCTTGAATTTAAACATCATGGAGGCCATGGATGGAATGGGATTGTGCTGATTTTGCAGTGTTTTTCGATTTTTGGGGGTGTTCATGGGGAGGGACATGCCATGTGGCTGGTGGCCATTTTGAGTGCAGCTACAGGCACTGGCCATGTGCTGGCAGGCAAGTGGCCATTTTGAATGCAGGCTTTGTTGTTAGGCCTCCAACCATTTTGCCTACTTTTCAACCTTTATTTATGCCCAGGGGTAGTGAGTCTTGCATGGGCCTAGTATTTCTGTGGGTTGTCTTGAATTTAAACATCATGGAGGCCATGGATTGAATGGGATTGTGCTGATTTTGCAGTGTTTTTCGATTTTTGGGGGTGTTCATGGGGAGGGACATGCCATGTGGCTGGTGGCCATTTTGAGTGCAGCTACAGGCACTGGCCATGTGCTGGCAGGCAAGTGGCCATTTTAAATGCAGGCTTTGTTGTTAGGCCTCCAACCATTTTGCCTACTTTTCAACCTTCATTTATGCCCAGGGGTAGTGAGTCTTGCATGGGCCTAGTCTTTCTGTGGGTTGTCTTGAATTTAAACATCATGGAGGCCATGGATGGAATGGGATTGTGCAGATTTTTCAGTGATTTTCGTTTTTTGGGCCTGTACTTGTGGCCTTTTCACCAGGGGTATTTGAGTCTAGCATGGGCCTAGTCTTTCTGTGGGCTGTCTTGAATTTAAACATCATGGAGGCCATGGATGGAATGGGATTGTGCTGATTTTGCAGTGTTTTTCGATTTTTTGGGGTGTTCATGGGGAGGGACATGCCATGTGGCTGGTGGCCATTTTGAGTGCAGCTACAGGCACTGGCCATGTGCTGGCAGGCAAGTGGCCATTTTAAATGCAGGCTTTGTTGTTAGGCCTCCAACCATTTTGCCTACTTTTCAACCTTTATTTATGCCCAGGGGTAGTGAGTCTTGCATGGGCCTAGTCTTTCTGTGGGTTGTCTTGAATTTAAACATTATGGAGGGCATGGATTGATTGGGATTGTGCTGATTTTGCAGTGTTTTTCGATTTTTTTGTGCTCTATAACTGAACTGATGTTCCTCTGTCTTCCATTTTTTTTAGGT
Organism: Lissotriton vulgaris; assembly: GCF_964263255.1. Taxonomy (NCBI): domain Eukaryota; kingdom Metazoa; phylum Chordata; class Amphibia; order Caudata; family Salamandridae; genus Lissotriton; species Lissotriton vulgaris. The sequence goes on from NC_141685.1 coordinate 335,352,011, forward strand.
GCACAAGACTCAAGAGAACCACCAGTGCCTGGAAGAAGTCCTGCAGCGGTGTGTGTGTGCAGCATAACGTCACGCGACGTCACGTCTGGCCTCAGACAACTCTACAATTCGTGCAACTGCGGCCTGCTGTCTGACCTGCTCTGAAGAAGATGGCCCCGCCCCCAAAGAAAGTTCTCCGTAGCTCCTCTAGCAAGAAAGTTGCTAGTAAGGAGCAGAAGAAGCAAGTTACCAAGGAGGCTGGTGTGCCACCCGCCACTTTTTTTGGGAGCAAAAAAAAAAGTACGCCTGCAGCAGCAGGATCTGCTGGGGACCAAGCTGGGAGCAGCACCCCTGCTCCATTGGGTTCAGTGCCTCCACCACCACGCCAACTTAAGTCAAAGCCCTTGAGTGCTTCAGAGGCAGTCAGTGTACTTCTCCAATCACCATCGACCAGTGATGTTGGCTCATCGCAAGAAAGTAGCAGCAATGTCCCTGAATCAACACAGGTTGTTGTAACTCATCTGACAAGTGTTGAACAACCACAGCTGCAACAACAACACCATGTGCAAGTACACGCCCAAGTACATGTGGAAGGAGAGGCAGCAAAAGGAGATGCGCAAGCAAAGGTGCATGGAGTTTCACAAGTGCCCACAATAGTTGTTCCTCCTGAAGTAGGGGCACATTTGGAAATCGACAATGAAGCCGAGGTATCATTGGAAGCCACTCCTCCTGATGATCATTCATTGTCTTCCACATCCCTAGCAAGGAAAAGATCAAGGGGGGTGTCTACATCTTCTTCAAGCCCACCTCGTTCTGATGCAAGTGATCTGTCTTGGGAACCACAACTGCGGTCTGACAGTGAGGCACACCATGATCTGACACCGGTACCTAAGCGTAAAAGGAAGGTCGTCCAAAAACTCAAACCTATGGAGTGTGATGAGGCTCAACAAGAAGTGACAGATACTGCTGGTGATGAAGCCTCTCACGATGACGACGAGCCAGTCATCACAAAGGTCACTGCAGCCCCACCGGGCATGCAGCAAAGAGACATTTTGACCCTATCCTGAGAAGCTGCTGAGCGTGATGATGATGTCGGCGAGGAGGCAATGGAAATGGAATCATTAGATTTGGAGTTAAGTAGTACACCAAAACCTACCGCTTCCATATTTCTTCGCAAGAAGGTACCCACCTCGTCCTCGACCTCAATTCGTGGTGGTGAAAGTGCAAAACGTACTGAAGTTCGGCAATCCACATCCTCCACTTCATCTGGCATTAGCAGCAGGACCACCACCACCAGTATCGCCGCCTCCTCCGGCCCCCGAAGACATTTCAAGTCTCCAGTTTGGGACTTCTTTAGTGTTTGCCCAAAAAAGGAAAACGTAGCCCTTTGTAGCCTTTGTAAGCTTCGATTTAGTCGTGGTAAGCTTGGTTCTAACTATGGTACCGGAGGCCAGAGAGGTCATCTTGAGAGAAGGCACGCTGTCCAATGGTTTCCGCACCTAGAGGCGGTCAAGAAAGCCGGAATTGCACGTAATGAAAACGTTGATTTTTCATCTGCTGATGACGAGGAGGTAGAAGAAGACGATTCAAACACTTCACTTACACCCAGTTCCCATGTCAGCAGCACACCCCATGGGAGCCACACTAAGAGTGTGGGAGAGAGTGAGACATCAATGCGGAAAAGTTCATCAGCGAGCGTAACTGGGTCGAAGAGATCATCATCATCCCGTAAATCATTGGTCCAGGGCAACATTAAAAAGATGTTGTTTACAGAAGCGCAATATGAACGCAACCACCCAATGACCCGTCTGTATAACACTAAGCTGGCTAAAATGCTAGCTCTGGACCTTCTCCCTTTTTCTTTTGTAGAAGGGGTTGGTTTTCTAGAATTAGTGACAGCGCTCTGCCCTAAATGGAAGGTTCCTAGCCGGTTCTATTTTGCCCGAGTTGCGGTTCCAGCACTACATGAAGATGTTCTGAAGGTGATTGGGGCAGCTTTGCAGAAGAGTGCTGTTCACACTATACATCTGACAACAGACATGTGGACCAGTGGCGCAGGCGCTGATTACATGTGCATCACTGCACACTGGGTCTCTTTTTCAGGGGCTAAAGCAAAGCTAAACTCAGGTGTTGACACTAACATTGTTTTTAAAGGTGCTCGGAAACATGCAACACTAGCCATGTTTGGTTTGGAGAAACGTCGATAAGGGCGAATTTACGAAGATAAATACCTGGAAAGGGATGACGAGAGTCCAGCGTGATTGCCACCCATAGACTGGACGTCCAGGACTGCACAGAAGACCGACTCCGTTAGCTCGAGGGGCTCGAGAGGGAAGGTGGCGTCAGCCTTATCACCCGGCGGATCCCAGCGCACTGCTTCTCGGCACGAAGGGAGTGAAGCCCAATCCACGTAGACCGGACTGCCCGATGTCCATGGCGGCGCTGTGGCCCTATGAAGTGATGCCGCGATAATTCGTCGGATGTCCCCTGGCGCCGATACAGATTACAGACTGGAGACCGGACTGCAGCCCGCAGGCGAAAACGAGATCAGGAGATTGTGGCCGGCTGAGGAGCGGAGATAGCACCGACAACGCGTCTGAGACGAGGAGGGGCTGAGGCGAGGAGCGGCTGAGGCGAGGAGCAGGAGCGGAGGAAGCTCAAAGACGAGAGGAGGATACCGCGAGGACCCGCGGGTGAGATTCCTGCCCGGGAAATGAATAATACTGCAAATAAGCAAATGAGGCAGCACTCGAAGCGGCGCGCCTGACCCTAACATGGCGGCCGCTCGAGACACTCGTCCACCCTGTACTGCTTGACACATTTAGTCCACCCTCTATTGCCTGCCAACAGAAAACTACGTGCAAGCAGGAAATAAAAAAAAGGGACTACCAAACTGAGTAATCAGAAGTCTACCAACAGAATCTAACTGGAGCCAAGAAAGGGAAAACGGACTAATCTGTACTGCTTGATACATTAGTCCACTCTCTATTGCCTGCCTACAGAAAACTACGTGGAAGCAGGAAATAAAAAAGGGACTACCAAACTGAGTAAACAGAAGTCTACCAACAGAATCTAACTGGAGCCAAGAAAGGGAAAACGGACTAATCAAATTAAGGGGAAAGAAAGAAAGTCCTTCTGCCCATAATAGTAGTACCAAAATAGCGGACATACTGTAATTTTCAGTTTTAAACACAAGAGCACAACAGGGGTCTACATAAATCCTGGATTAATATGGCCATTTGAAACCACAACTAATAAGTTGCCACGAAATCTATTAGAAATCTATCAGAAGGGAACCTGACATCTATCACTATCACTATCATAGAAGGAGTTTACTTACAGAGAAACTGGATTTATCACTACCATAGAAGAAACTCACTTAAAAGACATCTATGCCTAACACTATTCTTCTATAATCACTGGAACTATTAAGAGACAAACAGTGAAGAGTCACCAAAAGACATATAACGCAAAGTGAACATGGACGAAAGATACCCAGAGGCGGATGGCTCAAACGCCCAGATCATAAAATATCCATCTAAGTTATCTAAAAACGGAGCCAAAAAATTCAAACACAATACCCTGAAGAAAAACGCGGACACACTGTTCTCTGACCCATACTTTAATTCAGATAAAGGCAATATAACTAATGACCTGATATTCTACACTAATAAAACGGCTAAATGGCGCAATGCCTTCACAAGAATGCTTTACATAAAAGATATGAAAAACATCCCACATGGAACAAAGATATTGACCTCACCATCAAGAAGATGTAGAGCAGAATTATGCATCACCATATATAAAACTGGAATAGTGTTGATACAGGCAGCGAACAGTGAACTTATGAAGTTCGACAAGGTATTCCCTACCATAAAAGAATCTCTAGAGGGCGTAAGAAACCAACTACACCTAACCTCACCAGAATTCACTCCTGAGAATATTACTGGCAGAGACGCCAATCGAACTGGAGAGAAAACTGAAACAGAAGCGACTATATCGGAAAATGAGACAGAAAGGACAGAGAGGTCTACGAACCATGAGAATAAAGAACAAGACCAGCTCCAAAAGGAAGCGTCGACACCGATCCCAAACGCCGGGCCCTCCCAAGCAGAACGTACAGGGGCGCCGAGTAAATCACTCAAGGTGAATCAAAAAACGGCTAAGATAGGAGACATCATCCTTGTGAATAAAGAACTAGAACAGCTCCAAAAGGAAGTGTTGACACCGCTTACAAACGAAGAGCCTTCCCACGTAGAACACACAGGGGCGCCGAGTGAATCACTCAAGGTGAATCAAGAATCAGATAAGTTAGGAGTTATTAACCATCCTCTGCTCACTCCGAATACGTTACTAAAGCCTTGTACAACCTCACACACGAAAACGCTCCTAGCCTCAAAAAACCCAGGTAATTCTCATAACATCTCAAGAAGGAACGGAACCGACTACCAAACTAAGGATATGAATAATATGACTGGGACACTAAAAAAAGACCAAAAACAGAGAAGAGCAATATACAATCCTCGGACACTCAGGTTAACCATCCCTAAGAATTCACCCAGGAATCTGAAGGTTATTAAAGATCTTCAGAAACTAGTCTACAACATAACACAAGTCACAATGAATACCCTACAAGCGACTGAAGAAATACTGGAAATGACGGCAAGCACCAACTCCAAGATCACGAATATTCAAAATCTCGTGCATTCCTTGCATAGAAAGAGTAACGAGATGGACATGTCATTAGCGAATAGGATCAACCGACCGAATAGGACGAAGGCCCTGCCGAAGGAGGAAGCCCTTGCCTTACTCCGAACCTATGAATCACCAGACTGTGAAAAAGAGAAGAACATCAAAACAGTTCCGATCGACTCTAATAGAACAGCAAGAAAGAAGGATAGGAAACCCAAAATCAACAATTTAAAGCAAGTCCAGCTTAATTCCGAATATGAGAATCTGAATGGTAATACCACTAGAAAACAATTGACTTGCCTCCTACTCAACTGTCGATCGGCTACCAAACATGCATCAGACATAGCAGACCTCATCATCAACAAAGAAATCGATCTGGCAATCTTGACAGAAACGTGGCTCTCGGAAGCATCATCTCCAACCATGGATCTCTTAGTACCACCTCAATATAACATTGTGAGACTAGACAGACCTATAAAGCCTGGAGGAGGAATTGCTTGCATTCACCGATCAGATATCGAGGTCAACCAAATTCAAGCCGATCCCCTAGAATCCTGCGAATACTTAGGTCTCAATATAAGATCGGCAACCAACCAAAGATGCAATTTACATGCGTTCTACCACCCACCAGGAGAGAACGCTAAGTTCATAGAGCAGTTAATGGAGATCATTACGACCAACTCTAACACGGATGCCAACAACATTTTCCTAGGAGACTTCAACTTACACTGGGATGACTGCAACGACAAACTAGTTAATACACTCAAGGATTTCCTTGCCGAGCTAAACCTCAACCAAGCATGCACACAACCCACACATTCTAAAGGAGCAACACTGGACTGGATTATCTCGGGCAACAAAAACTCATCAATCCTCTCAATAGCCCCTTGTGACTGGTCGGACCACTATGCGATAACTTTCTTGATACCCATATTGAGAAAGGGCAAGACCGTTCAACCTGCCAACAGCAAAAAATGGATCCGAGACACAAGGGAGGCTAATATTGAGCTACTAGTAGAAAGCTGTGAGAGAGACTTAAAGCCTCCTAGCTACCTGCAGAATGCAAATGAGCTGACAGATCACTACCTAACCTCGATCGGGAATATCGTCAACAACACCTTGCCTTTAAAACTAAAAAGAACCACGGAGAAGATGAAAAATCCATGGTTTGATGGATCACTGAACGAAGACAGACGCAAACTGAGAATGGCCGAAAGAAAATGGAGACAACACCCATCATCCCCTGAGCTGAAAGCCCTCAGAAAAATTAGAAACCAATATAACAAAAAGATCATCAACTCCAAAAAGGAATTTATAAGATCAGAATTGGATAATTCCAAAAACAGACCTCGGAAACTCTTTGAAATCCTGAAGCAACAATCAAACAAACTTGCAAAAACAGCACATGAAAACTCAAAAATATCTCTAAGCAGCGAGGAATTTTCTACATTTTTTACGAAGAAGGCTAATGCGCTGGAAACAGAGCTCTTAAGCGCTGCGAGTAACCTCTCCATCCAACCACGGACTACGAGCGATCACAACCCGACATCAGTATGTAGCAAGTTAAAAAACAAGGCAAAGTGGGACACATTCGAACTATATGATCAGGACACGATCGCCAAAACGCTATCGAAAATCAAACCCAACAACCACTACCAAGATCCTTTACCTGCGAAATGCTTAAGAGGAATCAGCCATATTGTGGTGCCAATCTGGACCAAAATAATAAACGCATCATTGTCACAAGGGATCCTCCCGGACTGCCTAAAAACAGGTCAAGTGGTTCCCTTGATCAAAAAACCAACGGCGGATGCTAAAGACCCGAATAACTTTCGACCAGTAACTAACATCCCTGTATTGGCCAAACTTATTGAGAAATGCGTGCAGAGCCAACTGAGCCAACACATCATTAAGTTCTCCTTACTAGACGAATGCCAATCAGGATTCAGACCAGGACATAGCACGGAAACAGCGATCCTCCACATTGTGGATGACGCACTTCAGGATCTCGATCAAAATCAAGCATGCTTACTAATTCTCCTGGACCTGTCATCGGCATTTGACACAGTAAACCATGAAGCATTACTGGCCAGGCTACAGGACAGGATGGGAGTATCTGGAAATGTGCTGAAATGGTTCGACTCTTTCCTACGGAACAGAACACAACGATTCCTGGTCAACCAAACAATTTCTCCACCTTGCCCCAACTCAATCGGAGTCCCACAAGGATCAACACTATCTCCTGATTTGTTTAACTTGTATGTCGAACCTTTCACAACAATTCTCAGAAACTCACAGATATCCTACCATATGTATGCGGATGATACGCAAATTTACTTAAAGATTGCCTCTCTTGAAGACATTGAGCTAATGAATGAAACTTTAAAAATGGCATTGCAATGGCTAACTACCAACCATCTGAAGCTAAATGCTCAAAAAACAGAGTTCCTACTAATTTCTCCACCAAGGTGCGTCACAGAAATAAAGGAATGGACCAAGTTGATGACTGCGCTTAACTGCACTCCGACGCTAGTAAGCTCAGCTAAGTCGCTAGGAATTACTCTAGACGAGAATCTTGACATGAAAGCTCACATTAATTCAATGGCTAAAAGCGCCCGCTTCCACCTGAACTACCTAAGAAAACTGAAGCCATTTATCTCTGAAGCAGATTTGAAACTGGCAACCCAATCCTTAGTCATCTCTAGGATTGAATACGGTTGCACTACCTTAGCGGGTCTACCAAAAACTTCCACAGCACCACTAAAAGCTTGCCTCAACGCTGCAGCGAGACTCATCTCTGGATCAAGAAAATTTGACCGCATATCCCCGCACTTAAAAGCATTGAACTGGCTACCCTATGAGGCGAGAATTCAACTAAAGATAGCATGTATCACCCATAGGGCGCTTCACCACAATACTCCTGGATACCTATCCAAGAAGATTGAGCTGTCAGGAGGCAACAGACCTGCTAGGAGTGCCAAGGAGTTGTTGCTGCGTCCAGCCATCTTTAGAAAGAAAAAAACTTATGACAGAGCGTTCTCAGGAGCTGCCCCGAGAATCTGGAACTCACTCCCTCCAAGCATCAGGAAGAACCCTAATACCTTAACTTTCAAGCGAGAAGCGAAGAGCTTCCTAATGAGTAAATACCTTGCATAGAGGAGTTAATGGATCACTTTGGGATCTGATTCTGTCCTCAAACAAATCACTCACGTCATCAGAAAGAGAAGGATCGACGTGAACTAGATGAAAGATAAACTATGGATCGAAACGGACAGACGTTCCTGGTGATTAAACTGTATACCAGCTGCAACCTCATGGCAAAGTGAATGTATATAATTATCTCACATCCCTAATTCATATAACCTCCTACCTCATTTATTTGTCGAAATCGACAGCTGTTAATGCTGCATGCTTTATAGATGCTGCTTACTGGAATAGAATAATTCGAATGGAAATTAATTTCTTAAATGTTACTATTGCCTGCTGCGTACTGGACAAGAATGATTCGAATGGAAGCTAGTTTCTTAAATGCTAGTATTGCAGGCTCTGTAGTTACGACGTAGTGTAAAAGAGTGCCTCGAATGAAAGCGAGTTGCATAAGCACTCTCCAAAGCTATATAACAATCTACCTCATATCTATTTGTATTCAATTGGTTATCATCTTGTTAATATTTATATCATACTTTTATGTGAAGCGCTCTGATACCCACGGGTCTTGTTCGCGCTATATAAAACTTTACAATAAATAAATAAATAAATAAATAAATTTCAGAGTGCCGTGTTTGGCGCACTGTATAAACCTGGTTGTCCAAAAATTCTTGGGTAATAAACGCAGTGCAGCGTACAGTGTATTGGAGACCTGCCGAAAAATTTGCAAGCATTTCAGGCATTCTTTTAAGGCCCGGAAGCAGCTGAGGAGCCTGCTATATCAATGTCAAATGCCAGTGAAAGCACTCATCCAGGAGGTGGTAACACGTTGGAACTCAACCTTCTACATGCTTGAGCGTCTGTATGAGCAGTATACGGAACTCGATCAATATTTCTTGAAAGAGGGTATAGAGGAGCTGAGGATGGGTGGGCCGCAATGGAACATAGTTGAAAGCCTGACACGCATGCTTCGTCCTTTTGAGGTCTTCACGCGTGCAGTCAGCAAGGAGGACTCTAATTTGGGAAAAGCTATCCCATTGTTGTACATGCTGGAGGACCAACTGAAGGAGGTGTGTTCTGTGTTTGGAAAAGATGACAAAAAGCAAGACTCTTTGCTTCTGGCTGAGCAATTATTAGAGCTCCTACAAGGTGATGAACGTCTTAAAAAGATCCACTCAGAACAGCATTACATTTGTGCTACTATTCTGGATCCACGCTACAAAAAGGCGCTGGCAGGCCAAGCATTCTTTCCTTTTGATGATGAACATGTTCCAAAGTACAAACGTTGGCTAGCCTTGTCAGCCAAGAAGTTTGAAACAGAACGGCTGGAAATTGAAGGAAATGGCAGTACATCAGCAGGCCATCCCCAGTCAAAACAATCCACTTCTGCACCTGTGGCTGTGGCACAAGTGACCTCTCAGCCGTTAAAGACACTGGCAACCGGATCATCTGCACGAAAGACAACAGAAACCTTGGAGGCTGAAGAGGATTGGCTAGCTCTGCGTGGGTTTGGTTCTCAAAAGGTCAGAGGCACAGCAAGAGCTAAGCAAAGTGGAGGAACCTTGGATGAGGACCTTGAGTCGATGGTGAAGGACTATCTGAATGACTCAACAGAGGTCTATGTTAATTCTGACCCATTGGCGTATTGGCATGGGAAAAAAGAATTGTGGCCACAGCTCACCAACCTGGCTTTAAACTACTTGTCTTGCCCATTTGCAAGTGTGTCTTCTGAACGGGTTTTCAGTGCGGCTGGTGGGATTGTAACTCCCAAACGGAGCCGCCTCTCGCCCAAAAATGTGGAGAGGTTAACAATGATCAAGATGAATCAGCACCTCATACCACCAGATTTCAGAGTACGAGAGAGCGTGCCGGATGAAGAGGAGGTGGCCAGCAACATAGATGAGGGAATTTCTACTCTGTCAGGTGACACTGACCTCACCCTGCCTGAATTCGCAGAGTATGATGACGAAGCCTTATTCTTATTCCTGGACCGTGATAGCGACTTCGAGCCCTGAAAATGAGACAACGAATCAATAACTTTCTTTTTCATCCTTATTCACTTTTATTCCTGTGTGTCTGTCTTTCTTTGTTGTGCACAGTTAATATAATTCAAACTTTAATCAGATAATCACAAAAACAAGCCCATCAGCAGAACTGTCTTCACTTGTTTGCTAATTTATTTGAAGGTGCCGCAGTCTGCATTCCTCAGGTTCACAAGTTCAGAAGAACATGCTCCTCTATCCTCCTCCTCCAGACTCCTATTTCCATCAAAGCAGAGGGCTGGTTTACGCCCAATGAAGAAAGACTTAGCACTTGTGGGGGTGTTTTTCTACCTCTTTGCAGGTGAGTTGACGGGTCTGGGGCCATTGCTGGGAAGCACTAAAAGTGGTTTGGACCAAATCCGAGGCGGAAAATTTTTTGTGTTTTTGATGACTTGCTTGCCTTTGAGGTGCTCTTAGGGGGGGTTCCGTCTGTTTGTGGGTGAGTTTCGTGGTCTGGGAGCATTGCTGGGACACTCTAATCTTGATTGCATTTGCTTTTCAGGAAATCCGTCGTGCCAACCCCGACTTATGGCCTAGCTACGCAGCGCGTTTGGACCGAAGGCCAGGAAATATTGCAAGTATGAGATTTTGCTTTTGGCCTGTTTGGGGGTGTTATGCTTCTTGGCGGGTGGGTTGCCGGGTCTTGGGGCATTCCTGGGAAGGTCTAATACCGGGTAGAAGTGGTTGGGACAAAATCCAGGCCGATTTTTTTTTTTTGGCTATTTCTGACATTTTGCTCTATGTAGCGTTTTCGGGGGCCTGTTTGGGGGGCTTCCTGGTGTTTGTGGGTGAGTTTCGTGGTCTGGGAGCACTGCTGGGACACTCTAATCTTGATTGCATTTGCTTTTCAGGAAATCCGTCGTGCCAACCCCGACTTATGGCCTAGCTACGCAGCGCGTTTGGACCGAAGGCCCAGAAATATTGCAAGTATGAGATTTTGCTTTTGGCCTGTTTGGGGGTGTTATGCTTCTTGGCGGGTGGGTTGACGGGTCTTGGGGCATTCCTGGGAAGGTCTAATACCGGGTAGAAGTGGTTGGGACAAAATCCGCGCGGAAAAGCCTTTAGTTTTGGCACTTTTTGTAACTTAGGGTTCGTTAGGGTTAGCCCTAGCAGCAGGATTGCATGTGTTTCGGGGTGTTCTAGATTTTTCCAACTGAGTTCTGGGGTCTTAGAGCACTCGTGAGAATGTGTAATTTTGGTTGCAAGTCATTTGAAGAAAATCCATGGTGGGAAAGGGGGGATTTGGCATAGTTAAAGAAAGCCTTTGCCACTATTCTTAACTTAGGGTTCGTTAGGGTTAGCAGTATTTCTATTGCATGTGTTTGAGTGGGGGGGATTTCGAGTCTTGGAGCGATGCTGGCTATGGCTACTTTTGCTTGGTTGCTTGCAAGTGGTTTGAATGCAATCCACGGTGGGTAATGGGTAATTAGGAAGGGGGTACTTCGGCCTACTTTTACTTTCAAAGTAAGTTTTGTCACCAGTTTTCTGCTAGGCCTCGTTTTTTGAGATTTGATTGGGGGTCTTCTACATTTTTGCGACTGGCTTTAGTAAGGGTCTGGGTGGGAGCACTGCTAGGAAGATCTAATTTTGTTCTAAAACACAGTTTACAGTACACCTAGCTTGAGGGGCAAGATCCGCTACATTAATTTGCCCATACTTATTTATCCTTCAAAAGGTGACTCAGAGTACGCACTTTCAAAAATATTGTACTGTCTACTAGGAAAATCAAATTGTGACTTTTTGCACTCCACAGCCTACATACCTTATATTTATTTATCAGTGGTGTTGTAATATTATATCACTTCCTGTTTTTCGTTGAATAATTACAGGCCGGGTTTCAGTCTCTGCAATGGGGAAAAAAGGATGGAGTCAGGCTTCACAGTAGCGAGCCACAATTCAGCATCAGGCAGGCAGTGGACAGGGTGTCTTCTGGTGACCAACATCGATGGACGAGGCGTCGGCTGCAATGGAGGAGTGCCGCTAATAGGAGGATTTTTTTTCTGCAGGCAACTTACTTACCACTTCCAACAGGACCACTACAACCACATAGATACAGTATCCCTTGCCTTTTTCTCTGACTGTGACTGCATTTCTTGGCTCTCTCTCGGCTTCTACATTGATCCCTTAACACATCACTTAGTCCACTCCACTATCACATCTGCACCACACATAGTCATTTGTAAGTGCTCCTACATAATTCGCAAGTCGCAGCACGCCCCAGGCCGTAGAGGACTGGGATGGCCCCAATGATGAAACATGTCACCAAGGGGCAACCCTGGTGAGTGAGGGGACACCAAAAAAAAAGCAATTTCTCCTTTTCTATCTACTATACCTTCCAGACCATCCCCACTGAGTGTTGTTGTGAATGGATTTATAGTGACCAGCAAGGCTCTCGGGTATCTGGCTACAGAGACCTTATGTTGAATATCGTTATCAATAATTTACACATAGGCCCTTTACTGTTGCATTCTTTCTTCCACAGTTGTCGAATGTACTACTTACTTTTCACTGACATGCATGCAGTAGTGCATGCACTTTCAAAGATTGATGGATAGGTTTGTACCCAAAGATTTGTTTATGTTCACAATAGTTTGTCTATGCTGTGCTATTTTTTCTTGTCTCCCAAAACCTTCCCCAAAAACCCCCGTACCCATCCATTTTTCAAACCCTAACCCTCTTCCCCCGGGCTGTGTGGTTTTGATTGATGTGTGACTAAATTATTAGTACAGCAATAAATCCACACACTTGCTGGGTGGGGAGGATAAGGTGATAGCAACAGGCTGGTGAAGAAATCCGAGGATATATTCTTACTCTGCTTGACAAAGAACCATTGCTAATGTGAAAGAACTTCAACCGAATTAGTAGTTATACTTTACCATTTGTTAGGCTACAATGTGGCACTGCTCTACTGTACTTCTGTCACCTGCTATATTCTCAGTTGTACCGTTGAATTGCTCAGGAGGACAAACCAGATTTCATTTTCTTTTTTTTCATAGGCATGCAACTGCCACTGTGTCACACCACTAGTACCACCGCTATGAGGAAATTTTATCCGACCAAGATTGCCAACGTTATTCGGTGTTTCCCGTGGAGCCAGCCCTGGGTCTAGCCCTACTTTCAAACACAAATTACAGGTAAGATAAGCGTTTGGTGGTTTGGGGGTATAATGGAGTATTAGTACGAGAGACGAGAGACTGAAGGTAGTACTACTAAAGTCCTAGGACTCTTGGATTCACTTCACTTAGTGTGTGAGAGGCACTTAGTGTTGAAAACATTTGGGCATTTACACTTAAAGGAAGAAAATGGAACTAAACTTTCAGGAAAACAGTCAACGTTAAACCCCCACCCACCAGGCAAGCAGTAAAAAACAGGTATGCTCAGATAAAGTTTGAAAAAGTATATTTATATCCCTAACAAAATAATCTCCCGCAAGACCCTCCCTAACCCCAACGATTGTCCTTCAAAAGTCCCCAAAAACCCAACTCCCAATTCCCACCCCCCAAAAGTCTCTAAAAAAGGGGCAAGGGACACTATGGGTGGATGCTGTTAACTTTTTGGGCCAGGGCATCATGCTCCTCGCGGAGCAAGGCGAGCTCCTGCTGAAGGCGGGACACCATCAGGGTAGTGCGGCGCAGGCGTGCCTTCACTGCCTTGCAGGTGCAATGCCTGTGAGAGGCAGCTGTTGGCCTTGCTGCTCGGCGGTGGCGTTTGCCTTTGGCAGCCCGGCTCAGTCTGGGTGGACCACTGTGCTGGGTGGCAGCCCGTGGGGCCACGGAGGCCGATGCAGACGACGTTGTTGTAGTTGTCGACTGCACACTTTCCACGTCCTCCAGGGCCACCAGCCGCCTATATTCCGCAACAGTGGCCTCGATCCTCCGTTGCCGGGCCGCTCTAGCCAGCTCCTTCCTCCTTGTTCGTTTGGAAGGAGAACCTATATGAAGAAAGAAAGACATAGTCTGTAACCAATGCTCTTTAAGATTAACTCAATCATTCAGCAGAAATTTGTGTTGCAGTACAACTAGCAACTTGCAAGCGCATTACATAACTATTGAGGCCAGTATCTATCTAACCTCACACTTCTTCATCCTTGCTCTAACATTAGTGGGAGTTTAAGGAACAAATTCTACGAGCACTGTGGACTTCCATTGGAGTCGACTATGAAAGTACACCAGTCTTATTCTTCTTCTTATCTCTTGTTTTGGAAAATTGGTACGTTATTTTCTGCAAGCCGGCATAATGCCAGCGCAGTAAACTTGCACCCGAGAAAAAGAGACGCACGCCATGAGGAGTGACCTAGACTTGCGTTGCCGTTGCGTTACTGTACCCGTCCAGTACATGCAGGTGGTGAAGCTCTTACTTTTCTATTACGGGTGGCACTGAGAATACTCTGTTACAACTCAAGGGCTACTGCTTAATTAATTTAACTTTCACCCTACAGTGGAAATGAGTACTAGAAATGGAAAATTGAAGAAGATAAATAATCTGATTATCTATCACTTCACATGGGATGTTTTTGCTTATATATGGGATGACTTTAGGTGCTTTGCTTTTTATTGAGTGACCAGTGATACATCCACACATGAATGACTGAGTACTACTAAACTTATTAAGAGAGGTAGGGAGTGGCCACCATAATAACCGGATCTATGCAGTGCTTGCAATACAAACTACTGCTACTATTTATGGTAGTATTTGGACAAAATTAAAAGTTCTTTTCCTTGCCTTTCCTACACTGGAACGGACGTGCGGGTGCAGTGTTACATGCTCTTCAAAGTTACACTTAGTTCATCCACTGACCGTCTACTCTCTCTAGATCATGGGTACTCACAAACTTTCTCTCAGGGGCTACATTTACAGTGTAGTTTGGGGCCGAGGGCCGCACTGGTGGGGGCGGAGTCAGAGGGGGCGGGGCTAAAGCAAAACGATAACTTGTGACCATGAGGTTGCACACAGGTCCCTGCAGCAGATGCCCTCATCCACTGAGCCACCAGACCCAGCATTTACATACATCTCTCTCCCTCCTGCTCTCCCTCCTGCCCTCCCTCCATCTCTCTCTCCCTCCTGCCCTCCCTCTCCCTCCCCCTCTGTCATCTCACTGTGTGTGTGTCTATCTGTGTCAGCCTTCAGCCCGGGTTGAGACCGCTTCCTCAACGCGCACACACAGACAACAACACCAAAGTACTTAACAGGTCTTTAAAAGACCATTAACATATTATTGAGGCTTTGTTTGTTTTAGCGCCCCTGCTTCTCCACCCTGACAATCACTGCTTGCCCGGTCCCACAGAGCAGAGGCTTTGTTCTATTTCACCTCTTTGTGGCCTTGCATCTCCACTCTGCTCTGTGGGGGCCGGGGGAGCAGTGATTGTCAGAGTGGAGATGCAGGGGCGCTAACAGGTGAAATACAAAAAAGCCTCTGCTCTGTGGGGGCCGGGGGAGCAGTGATTGTCTGCAAGGTCTGCGCACCGCCAAGGAAGGCTTGCCGGGCCACCACCGGCCCGCGGGCCGTACTAGGAGTACCCCTGCTCTAGATACACATATGCTATCTAAGAGTCAGATAGTAGCATGATCCAGGTATATGGACACATACAGTTTCTGTGTCACCCACCCAGGCTGTTGTCCTTCCACCCATCATTGCTTCATCATTCACCCAGCCATGCATCTCATATTCTTGCCTTCCCAGCTAGTCTTCAATCTCAATAAGTAAGGAATATATAAGAGCTTACCTCTGGCCGCCACCACCACCGTCTCAACTCTCACAGCCGCCGCCGCCGCCTCCTCCCCTGAAGAATCGCCCTCAGCCTCCGTGTCGAGCACCACCACCTCCACACTGGCCCCGCCACCAGATGTTCCACCTACAAAGTACATTTAAGAATGTTAGAATAAAGCACTCACTAGTCACTAGTATTTGGTCTAGGAATGAAGACATGTGAAAACAATGTAATTTGTGACTGTCTACGTTAAAGTTAAAAAAAATGTCCCTTTTTCCAGGGAAGGTTGTCTTGATGCACTTTTTGGCACAACTGATGAAGGCTGTTTTTTTAACACGCACCATTTTTCTCCACACAGACAGAAGATGGACTTCTAACAACAAGATCAAGTTGAAACCAGGTGAGAGCTCGGCTCGACCACAAGAAATGTCTTCAATTAATCGTCAGCACTAACCACTTTTCCATTATCAGTTAAACGTTTAGTTTTATTATGACTTCATTTTAATAAATGTGTTTACTTTTAATAAAGCTTTTAAACTTAAATACAATCTGTGTTTTTTGGTCCAGACTAGAGTGACTGAGCGAAAGGTTTTGCAATTTTTGCAAGCATGAGTCCAGATAGAACACTTCAAAAGACATTATGGACAATCCCAGAGGACTGCACTAAGTTGATAGAGCTATTGCTGACTAGAATCATGGGAGTTTCGCCAACCGTGCAATCTTAGTTAGCTACACAGACAGACTAATAAGAATAATCTAGTAATACCACAGGGAGTCATAGTAGAGGCAGGATAAGAATTTAGATACAGTCTACAAGAAGAGCAAAGACAATTTTGAAAAAAGTCAAATGAGGAACGCTAGGAAAAATAGGTACTAGTCTAAAATGAAAACTTACTGGGGCCAGCAGAGGAGCCCTCGCCTGCCCGATCCTGGCCCTGTTGAACAGCATCCGCCGCCTGCTGCTCCTGTGTCCTCCTCTCGCCCCTGGGGGGAGCTGACGTACAACATGAAAGAAAGAACAGAAAACATGGATGATTGTTGCTTGTCAATGTCAACCAAATCAAACATTTCAAAAGAACAATAACAAAATATTTCCGCGAAATTATATTGATTATGGTTACTTTTCATTTATTTGCGGACCTGTGACTTCGAAAGTCACGTAACTCACTAAACAAAGTACTGAAACGTTCACCTAGGACTGGCAGGCAGCAGTCCGCAGGCAAGACGCAAAGTGACAGACAAACTCCATTGTGATTTCAGTCAGATCAGTGACAACACTAACAGTTGCCTGCTACATTACCAGTCATTTAAATAGTCAAACTATCAATCCACCGCCACTATTTTTCTTATTGTCAGGGTTACAAAGGAAGGGGCAGATTTAAGCCCTTGCAGCTCTTTTGCGCCGTTCTTGCGTGACTTTTGTGACGCAGTAGCTAAACAAAAAAGGGCGCCATGGTGCGGCGTATAATATTATAACAACGTGACGCATTTGTGAGATACATCCCGTTATAGAGCCCTGCGCCATCAGGGGGCGTTCCGGCGCAAGGGAGGGCATTCCTGCGCTGGAACACATCCTAATAGTGGCTGAGGGAAATCTACAAAATATCAATCAGTCACCTTTAGGACAATGATGCGTCACACAAACCCTGCACCTGCTTGAAGCAGACGTACGGCTTGACCCAGCATTGGGGAGATAGGGTACCTCAGAGCATTGATGGAGCTGCGCCATCGTTGCGACGCAACTCCAGCAGTAAAGCGTCGGTGACGTTTTGGGCCCATGGTGCGCCGCATTGCAAATACGGCGCACCATGTTTGGTGGTGATAGCGGGCCGCACAATTAATGGCGCATCCCTGCTACTTTGCAGGGATGCGACGGTAATTGCAATTCTGCCCCTTAGGGGCATACTTACTTACGCGTTCTGGCGCATCTCCAGAGATGCGCCAGATTAAATGCGTCACGCAAAACTACCCTTGCGACACGGCAGATGTGCCTCATTTACAATGCGGCGCGCCCTGGCGCAAGGGTAGGCACTTGCGTGACGCATCTCGTCACGTAAGAGCGGCGCATCGCTGGAGTCACGTCGCCAACGCAATGCAACTCCAGTAATGCTCAGGGCCACCCAATACTTAACATGCTGTGTCAGTCCTTTCGCCTGCTTCGAGCAGACATAAGGAATTGAATTGACGTAGCAGCGTCGCAGAAGTGCCTGCGTTAAATCTTGTACATTTCACGCAGGCAATTTTGCGAGGCGCACAGCCGCTGGACCGCCCACCCTGCGTACTAGGAACGCACCCATTGTGGTGCAGGCCCATGGCTTTATAACGTGACGCATCTCCCTAGATGCGTCATGCTGTAAATGACTCGCAGGGATGCGGCACGTTTACGCCGCTGTTGCGTCACGCAAGGCAACGTAAACGTGGTGCAAGGGGCTTGTAAATGTAATCTGCCCCCTAGTGTCTAGCATTACGCAGTTCTGTAAAGTACACTCATACATAATAGTTACTCAGGCCAATGAGACCACGAAATAGAAAACAAATAAGCATAGTAGCAACGCCACTGAGAAGGAGAGCAGTGCACCTGAAATGCACAGAAGATTTTGAAATATAATTTAACTACAATGTAATCGTCATCAGCGGCATTATTGGCTTGCTCCATGTAAAAAACAAATATTTGCAATACAACAACACAGAGCAGGAGAAAACATCATAGTAGTGAGTGATTAAATGGCTACTACTACTCACCAAGCCCGGGGATCTCCAAGCCGAGCTGGTCCAGCAGGTCGCGCTCGCGGTCCAGGAGGTCCGTCCAACGATGGGTGACCTGGCTGTAGGTGCGCTGGACCCCGTAGAGGTGGGATATGGCCCAGCACACCTTCTCCCACCGCTTCCGGCGCTCCCGCATGTTGTAGCCGCCGGCCGCGATCCTGCCGCCTCCCGCGATGGTCCTGGGCATGCGGCGCTGGACGAAGTAGACCAGCCTGCCCACTTCCTCCGGGCTGAATATCTCCCGTCACGTCACCTGCTCCCCCCTCAATCTCCCGCATGCTGTCCTGCCACTGGGTCCAGCACTACTCCCCGCCGCCGCTGCGGCCCTCAAGTGCCTGGGCAGCTTCACGGCGCCTGGCTTGACCATGGTCTGGGCAGGTAAGGTAGGAAGAAGTAGAAAATTAAGAAAGAATAGGATAGGGAAGAAGAAAAGAAAAGAGTTTAAACAAGTAGTTTAAAAGTAAAGAAAAATAGCAGAAAAGACAAAAATATACAGCTAGGAAAAGAGAGGGATAGATAAGAAGCAAAATCGTAAAAAAAAAACTGAAAACAAGCAAAGGATGGCAAAGATACCAAGAGGATTAAACACCATGCCCAGACACAGGAAATGAATGAAAAACAAGATGGCCGGCGCCCGTTCACGAGCGCGAAAGAAAGGTTGCGCGAGATTTTCCTCGCGATCTCGTGCGAACCTGTAGATTTCCCGCGCGATCTCGTGCGAACCTCTACTCGCAATGCGCTTACTGCGCGAGATTATACATAGCGGGCGGAAACGGAAATACGTCACGGAAACAAAATGGCCGCGCCCGTACTCGACCTTGGGGTAAATTCGCGTGTTGCGCTGCAAGCGGCTCGCGAATACTGCAAAAAAACTCGCGAAACAACAAGCCGCAAAAAAATAAAATGCTCATTCGCACGAATTGGCGGCTTCCGCGGTCGGTTTCACACGACGCCGCGCCCCGCGAATAGCGCGAAAAAAACCGAAAAACGATTTCAGCAAAAGCAAAAGCAATGAGCAGGTGCAAAAGGTCAACCTCATGATTTGTAACGATTCTTTGTAGTGCTTCCTGAGGGGGCCCTCCAGAATTCGGTTGCCTGCTTGCAACTATTTTGTGTGACCCTGCTCTGACCGTAACTGTATGCCACAAAGGTCCTGATTTACAGCTAAAGGAGCAGACAAGCAGGTGCCAGGCTGGAACTTTAAATTCTTTCAGTGACACATTAATTAGCCCCTAATTCATTATTGTCAGTTGGGGCAGGGCAGGTGTTGTTAATAAACTAACCCCAAATTAATTCATGTCAGTTCAAGCAGGGCAGGTGGGCTTGCTTTTCCCCCCCATCTTCTACAGTGATGATGAACCAGAGGGTGGCATTGATGTAACAGAGGGTGGCATGGGTCAAAGAGAGGGTGCTAGTGGTAAAACAGAGGGTGCTGGGAGGCTGTGATGATGAACCAGACGTAGAAACAACATAGTCGCGACCGTTGCGAGCCGACAAGTAAGTTCGCAATTGCGAACTAATACCAAATCCTCGCGAACTGGCAGAAACAATTGCGAACACACAAAAAAAAAAAATCCGCAAATTCGCGGGAATTCGCGGATTTTGCGGATTGCGAGTTCGCAAATCCGCAAAATTCGCGAACGCGAGATCCGCAAAATTCGCCCATGCTTAGAATGGGGTCGACTTGTGAAGCTAAATCCCTTCTCCCCTGGAACCCATGGTGAATCCTGCATTTGCCACCAATTGAAAGGTCCCTCTATTAAAGAACCAACATATATTCCAGGCTGAACAAAACTTTGCCCCTATTGGCACTGTCAAATTGTGGAACAACCCCACACCAGCAAATAAATACCCCCTCCCGACATCCTCTTCTGGTGAGCTCAAACCAGCCCACCGAAAACTCAATGTGTCCATCTCCATGCATTTCCTGGCCCTTCCCCATGTCAAAATTATCTTGGAATAAAATATTGTCAAAGAAAAAAAAGGAAATCATAATAAATCCAGATCATTATAAGTAATCTATGTAAAATATTACACTGGAAAATAATTTACTCAAAACAATAGTTCATTACAAGTAATGAGTATATGTATAGACCCACACACTCCCAACATAGCTGACAGAAGCCAATCATGGCTTGAATGTTATACATATGTGTTGGTACCAGGGGCCGTTTTTTCTGTAAACAGCTATTATGTATAACAGAATAATGCAGTGGTTGAATGGCAACTAAAGTTACACGTATTTTAAAGGCGCGTATTTGAACACATAGTTTATTTTATTTTATTTTATTTGTACTTAAATGTATAAAATAGATGCTAACGATGACAAGTGAAGAAAGACTAACATGAAAATAAAATGTGCAAGTCACCAACTTGTTTTTTGTTAACTCATGGGGTGTAACCATGTTTACCATAGCAACAGTCAGTTGAAACTGGTTGACTAATGAATCACATGACAACCTGTACATGTATATATATGCCATGATTTAGCAATACAGATGTTAGTGATCAAGGCGGGAGCAAGCCGCCGAAACGCGTCTGAGCAGAAACTGAACCTGAAATAAATCGTTTGAACTGAGATTCACGGAGTCAGCGCCTTCTTTGACTGGAAGTTTGGTGTGGTAAAGAATATATATATATATATATAATTCAATGAAAAAACCATTGGTTTTAGGCCATATATAGTTAGGGATTTGCATTTACAAAACCTTATTTTACTCGCATAAAACCATTGAAATTCCATATATAGTTAGAAGCGCTAACTATATATCGCGCACCCGCAATCCACTGCTGATGATGTCACATATTACATCATTCATGACATGGTCAGTGACATCACTGATGACATCACTGATGACATCTGAAATGACATCACTGATGACATCACTGATCACAACATCCAGTGATTGTATGTGTCTGTAAAGTTTAAATATGTTTCACATATTGAAGAATGAGTGGATGTATAAGTGTCTGGATGAAGAATTTAGTAGGTGCATGACTGACTGTATGAGTGAGTGATTAAATGTGTCTCACTGAGTGCATGGGTTAGTGACTAAACTGTCTTAATTTGTGCATCAGTATGTTTGTTGTTGTGTAAGCTGCTGCATGTGTTGATCAGTAGCTATAAGAGTGGCCATATGGGTTATTGATTGGTTGCCCAAGTATTTGAATGGGAGGCTGAGTGTGTGTGTGGGTGGCTGGGAGGTGCGTGACTCTGTGCATAGATGTGTAAGCAGTTGATTCACTAGGAGTATGAGTTCAAGAGTGCATGTGGAAACAGCTATATGGGCGGTTGACTATGCATGGGTGTGTTGGTGAGTGAATGGATTTCTCATTGCTACATGTGCAAGTAAGTACGTATGTAAAACACAATACATGTGAGAGTTGAGATATATAAATAACTGAACATAAGAGCCAGTGAATGTGTGAGTGGCTGTATCGATCACTGTGAGCTTGTATCAGGGATTATATAAGAGAATAAATATGTGTTATTATATGTTTGAATAAGTAAGATGTGTATAACTTTATAGTTGAGGAAATGGAGGTGTGATTGATTCTTTGCATGACTGACTAGGTGTGTGAGTAACTCCATGGATGAGTGACAGTCTGTGAGTGTCTGTTTATACTGAGTGTATGTAAGGTTATATTAGAGTCTGAAGAGGTTCATTGTATTATCACATAAGTGATGTGATCAGTGATGACAAATGAGATGTCATCAGTGATGTCATTTGAGTTGTCATCAGTGATGTCATCAGTGATGTCATTTGAGATGTCATCAGTGATGTCATTTGAGTTGTCATCAGTGATGTCATTTCAGATGTCATCAGTGATGTCATCAGTGATGTCACTGACCATGTCATGAATGATGTAATATGTGACATCATCAGCAGTGGATTGCGGGTGCGCGATATATAGTTAGCGCTTCTAACTATATATGGAATTTCAATGGTTTTATGCGAGTAAAATAAGGTTTTGTAAATGCAAATCCCTAACTATATATGGCCTAAAACCAATGGTTTTTTCATTGAATTTTCAAGGTTTTCTAAATGCAAATTCCTAACTATATATCCACTATAACCTATGGTTTTTTCTGTGAATTTCATTGGTTTTTTGATAGCAAATATGAAAAGCTTTAAAATGTCAAGTACGTGATAGATAAAAAACATTTTCGTATTTATGCACGCTGATGTGCTTTGAACGCTGCACCCCCCCCTCCCCTCTTTTGTCTTAGTAGTACTCTCTCTTTGCAGATACTGAAGGGTAGTTAACGCAGGCCTTTACCCCCGTTGTAATCCGTCGTGCCTCCTTGTCTCTCCATTTGATTGATTGTTGTCCAAGCATTTACTGTTTTAGAATTGGTTCTCTTTGGATCATTCTCTATTTACAAACAAGCACAAAGTCGCAATACTCTGTTTAGTCTTTGCAGATAGTGAAAAATCGTGTAAAAAAATAAAAGTAATCGAGCAAAATCAGTAGGCCACTAATTGGATCTCTTTTTGACCTCGCTAAAATAGAAATATTAGGAACAACCCTTCATGAGAAATACGAAAATAGTGAGATGAACTGAGCTCCACACCATGAGGGCTGCAAGACAGCTCGGCTCCATCACCCATCCCGCACAAAATAACGACAAACCCTATGCAAATATTAAAAATATAGACAACACACCAGCAAAGAAACAGGGTAAAACATTTTATTAAAAAACTATTTACATAACGTTGGTTTATAAGATGATGTCAGTAGTGGACCGATGTGTGAATAGATCGAAAACAGCACAAGGCTCCAAGATCCGGATGACAAGCTCCTGGATGTTGGGTGCCATAGTTTAGAGTTCTGAATTTCAGCCTTTTTCAATGCCTGTGCTTTGTTGAATCAAAATGGCGGCTTGACACAAAGCTGACTCAAGCGTTGCTACTGATGCTATGCAGACCAAAACTGGTTTTCAGTTTGTACATTTTTCTAGATTTTTCAATCCAAGTTTGGTTGACTTTGTAGAACGATGGCTTCAGATTTTCAACATACGGTGTGGTGGCGCTGACTGGGAGGGGGCGCTTCGCTCCTGCCCCATCCCCAAGTAAGATTTTCATACGTGAAAGTACGTTAATGGTTTTGGTCCCTGAGATGCTTCGATGTCACTACCATTCTCAAATAGCATAAGTTCTGGATGTTGGGTGCCATAGTTAAGAGTTCTGAGCAGTGCTTGTAACACTGTCTGAAGCTTATTTCCACCTACTGCAGCTTCACTATTCTCAAAGTAAGTGAGTGTCGTTTGTGGACCTGACTGCATTAGAAAACAATGTGATATGTTACCTTCCTAAACAGCTTGACGGAGGCCCCTGAGGGGCGGTGTGATGGCCATGGACTCGGAGAAGACGCTTGGCTCCGACACCCTCCCCAAGTCTTATAGCACTGGTGTAGCCTGAGATCGCCCCCGACATAGGCGGCCGGCTCCCGGGGTCCGGCGGAACTTTTTGCCTTTTGATGACTCTTCAATTCTGGACCTTGTCCCACAATCCGTTTGACCTGAAGACAAGCTGTAGTGGGGCGCCCCTTTATCATTTTAGTTACCATTCCGCCCGCTTTTGCTACACTGTGCCTCTTCCGCCATTCAGCTGTTTACCGCCCGCTCTTGCGACTACAGCGTCTCGCTCACCATGTAGTTGAGATGCGCCCGCTCTTGCGGTGCAGCGATAGGCGGCTGCCACAGGACTCTCAAAATGGCGGCCGGCTCTTCGGTTTTGGGCCTGGTCCACTAAAATGGCCCTGGGACACCTTGGAACTCGGACGCTTGTCTGCTAGGGCTTGGGTCCCATTCTCGAAAAGCGTCCCCTCAGCCGTGAAGATTCTACAAAAGTCTTGGGGGCCTCCGACTCCCGCAGGCTTCTGGTGGGGAGCGGCTGCCATGATTGCTCGTGGAATGGCCACGACGGAGCTACGAGATGGTAGTGGTCTCATGCTGACGCCAGCTTTAGTCTGAAACATCCAGAAA
The DNA here is from genome assembly GCF_964263255.1 of Lissotriton vulgaris. Taxonomy (NCBI): domain Eukaryota; kingdom Metazoa; phylum Chordata; class Amphibia; order Caudata; family Salamandridae; genus Lissotriton; species Lissotriton vulgaris. The sequence goes on from NC_141685.1 coordinate 335,376,334, forward strand.
CACTATAGACTACCAATTCGATCAGTTCCGGTAGCGCCCCAACATGACCCGGAAGAGAAGAACTTGCCCTCCCCTCTTTGACTGATGGTTCTTGTTGCCTGTCCCCTCTGTTGTCATTTAACAGAACTTTTTGGACTGCTGAAAGGGGTTGTGTTCTGAACGCTGGTTGGTGGAGACATTTAGACTATATTCTTGACCTACGTTGTCGCGTAATGCGTTTTATGACACGCCGCGTTAGCGCACCCGGAAGTGATCCGAGGCGCGGCGCGCAGCGCGTAACGTAAGCATAACAGGTCATGTGACTTGTTAATAAAACTTTTCATTGGTTCATTTTACTTTTGTTAATTTAATGATGAAAAGCTTGGTCATATGACCTAAAAATTACGCTTTTTATTATTTTCGAACAATATTTTTTTTTCAAACATATGTTATAATATTCCAGGCTAATGTACTTTCCCGGAAAATTTACAACTGTCTTGCAAGTAAAATATATTCCTTTTTCGAGAAAAAGGGCGTTTCTTCCTTCCATGACGGAGCCGTTGAGTAAAAGAGATTCGGCCTGCTGTCTTAGTCGCCGATACGCCTGATTATCAGATTCTTATCGATCACTTTATGTTGCAGACATGAAAAACACAACTGCCCTTGACCATTTATCTTTACTGCGTTCCTACATATTATACCTTTTATCCGTCATGTAATTGGACTGCTTTATTTCACTTGCCTTTTACTGATTCGAAAACAGTCACTAAAAGTAAAAACTTTACAAATGTAAATACTACTACCGTGTTTTGTTTTAAAAACCTTTATTGTGAAAATGTCAGTATACAAATACGGGCCTATAACCACGTGGGCCGGCCACGGAGCAAACTGAAATCGTATATGATGAGGAGACATTTACACTGTAGAAGAACGTAACGAGCGGGCCATTACGTGACAAGAACAAAGGTGTCTAACAGTTGCGGAATCGGTGGACGTACATTTTGTAATTAAAATACGACAGGGCCACTTACAATAACATTTTCTAGATATACATTTGCGGGCAAGGAGTTACGAGTCCCATTTATACCGGCGCCATTTTGGGCGAGGCCGGGCAGGTCCAAGATAAAGTCAAAATGTCTCCACCAACCATCGGCCAGACCAGAATCCCTTTCGGCCCTTTATGCTACAAGATGGTGTCTTCCATTCAGAAAATATTGGTGGCAGCATTTTGAAAGGAAACAGAAACAGCCGTTCTCGAGTTTCACATTGTTACATTTAGGAAGAATGTTGAAGAGTAGTATGTGGAAAATCTGAAGCCATTTTTCTACAAACTCTCAATCAGACTTGGATGGAAAAAAAAAACCTGAAGAATGTACAAACTGAAAACCAATTTTTGTCTGTATAGCACCAACAGTAACGCTTGAGTCAGCTTTGTGTCAAGCCGCCATTTTCATTCAATCAATAGCGTCCCCCTGCACACATTCAGGGACCTGGTCGTGTCTTCAGATGAAACGCATTGTAGGAAAAGAAGCAGAAAGGAAAAGGCAAAAAGTTCCGCCGGACCTAGTGAAGCTGCAGCAGGTGCAAATAAGCTTCAGACAGTCTTACAAGCACTGCTCAGAACTCTCAACTGAGGCACTCAACATCCAGGACTTGCCATTCGGATCTTGGCGCCTTGTATTTTTGTTTTGTTTTTGATGGAGGGGAAACAACAAAAAACAGGCATTGAAAAAGGCTCAACAGTGCAGGGCGCCTTGTGCTGGTTCCGACCTATTCACACATCGGTCCACTACTGACATCACCTCATAAACCAACGGGGCACCCCACGCCGACTTTCGGCGCAGCATTGTAGGATGGCCACACCAGTGCGGCAATTTGCTGGACACCACCTCGGTGCCATCCAGATCTCGGCGCGTTCGACTCACTGTACCGCAACAGTGACCGCAACTCAGCTGGACACGCCGTCTTTCGGCGCAGCATTGTAGGATGGCCACACCAGTGCGGCAATTTGCTGGACACCACCTCGGTGCCATCCGCATCTCGGCGCGTTCGAGTCACTGTACCGCAACAGTGACCGCAACTCAGCTGGACACGCCGTCTTTCGGCGCAGCATTGTAGGATGGCCACACCAGTGCGGCAATTTGCTGGACACCACCTCGGTACCATCCGGATCTCGGCCCGTTGTGCTGCCTTCGGCCTATTCGCACATCGGTCCGCTACTGACGCCGCCTCACGTGCCAACGGATTATCTACGCTTTTTGTAGCCCTATGGCGCATAACAGGTCATGTGACTTGTTTATAAAACTTTTCATTGGTTCCTTTTACTTTTGGTTTCCTAAAGATGGAAGGCTTGGTCATATGACCTAAAAATAACACTTTTCATTGGTTTAGAACATTTTTTTTTCCCAAACGATGAAAGCCCCACCTTGTTTCTGGATCATTCAGACTGAAGCTGGCGTCAGCATGAGAGCACCACCATCTCGTGGCTCCGTCGTGGTCATTCCGCGAGCAATCATGGCAGCCGCTCCCCACCGGAAGCCTGCGGGAGTCGGGGGCCCCCAAGACTTTTATACAATCTTCACGGCTGAGGGGACGCTTTTCGAGAATGGAACCCAAGCCCTAGCAGGCAAGCGTCCGAGTTCCAAAGTGTCCCAGGACCATTTCAGTGGACCAGGCCCAAAACCGAGGAGCTGTCCGCCATTTTAAGAGCCATGTGGCAGCCGCCTATCGCTGCACTGCAAGAGTGGGAGCAACTCAACAACATGGTGAGCGAGACGCTGTGGCCGCAAGAGCGAGCGCAACTCAGCTAGATGGCCGCCACCTGGGGAGGCCGGTTTACGCCGGCTCCCCCACGCCCCCCCCCGGGCCGCCGCACGCCAATTTTCGGAGCAGCATTGTAGGATACCAAAACCAGTGCGGCAGTTTACTGGACATCACCTGGGTGCCTGACGTACATGTTGTGTCAGCCATGTGACACTGGACACAGACCGCTACTGACGAGGCCTCCCCCCGCACCACCCGGGACGCCCCACGCTGTTTTTCTGTACTGCATTGTAGGATCCCTAAACCAGTGCGGCACCCAGGCGACATCACCTGGGTGCCGTCCAGAACTCTGCACGTTGTGCTGCCTTGGGACTATTCGCACAACAGACCGCTACTGACGAGGCCTCCCCCCGCCCCACCCGGGACGCCCCACGCCAATTTTCGGAGCAGCATTGTAGGATCCCTAAACCAGTGCGGCACCCAGGCGACATCACCTGGGTGCCGTCCAGAACTCTGCACGTTGTGCTGCCTTGGGACTATTCGCACAAAAGACAGCTTCTAACCATTGTTGCTTTTAGTGTTGAGAAATGTTTAAATGTTTTTAGTTTTTGTTCCGTTCGTTAAAGTTAGTAGTTAATAAAGTTTTATAACCTTACTTTGTTGGAGTGTTATCTATTTTTTTAAAAACGGGTGAATGGGGCCTTGAATCGGGTTATTGTCATGTGTGGGCTTTGGAAGTGTCCTGCTGCAGGATCGGACATTTCAAACTCAAATGCACGTTCTTTTTCTTACCTTTCCGAAGCATGGAGCGCAATAGCAGGCAGAGAAAGGGTGATGCACGTGTTGAACACTACCTGACCTGGCAAGTTGCTGGCAGTGCCCCCCCGCCCGCTCCTGAAAGAGGGCACACACACACCGCCGCCCCGAGTACTTCACAAATCTTTAAAAGACCATGCGCTTGTTCATGAGGCTTAAATGGTTTATCACCTCTTCTAGAACCCCTGCATGGACCCTCTGACGTTTCATGGAAAAATTACCATGTAACACAATACCAAGCCCTGTCAGCTGAAACCCCCAAGGAATCGTGGGGCATATTATCAAGGGGGTTTATCTCCGCTTTTTTGGCTTTAAAAGCCATGAAAGCGGAGATAAAATTATCTCCCTATTACCAAGCTGTCGCTAACACCAGTTAGTGACAGCTAAAAGGAGATAGCGACCATCTTGGGCTCCGCTTTGCATGTCAGTGATACTTATCACTAATGACATGCAAAGTGGCGTGCCAAGATGTTAGCGACTGGAAACAGTCCCTAACATCGCTACCTTCTATTACCAACTTTTGGAGATATTCGCGCTAAGCGCGAATATCTCCAAAATCTAACACCTGCCCTGAGCAGTTCTTAGCCATGTTATCCAATGGGAGGTGGATAACATGGCTAAGAGCATTAGGTCGATAATACATGAATATCGCTGACTTTTCTGCGATAATAGCAAGGTTTATCTGCGATAAAAATCGCCGATGTGCGGCGATAATTTTTGTCTCTAAACAAGTTAGAGACAAAAATTATCGCTAGTTGTTCGTAATATGCCCCCGGGTTTTTGCTTGCAGAAATCGGGAGGCGGGAGACTAGCACTGAAATCAGTAGTCACACGCCTGAATCAGGAGGATTGGCATGTCTGAATTCTCTACAGCTGGGGCCATAAACTACATCCGCAGGGTTAGGTGATAGCCTGGGACCAGCCTGGCATCTAAAATGGCTGCCGTGCACGACAAAATTGTGGCATTCGAAAAAAGGCAAGATGGCGCAGCCGCTGGAAGAGATGTATCAACATATATCAGCCTCCTCAGCCACCCTCAGGAAACATAGGGGATTAGGATACGTCTCCCGCACCCCCTTATACCTAGTACTTTAATTAACGAAGCACAAAATGGCGAATTCCCGTTTCGCTACCAGTTTGCGGCCCAGTTCGCGGCCCGTGAAGCGCTTCTACCGTGAAAAATCATTTTTTTTTAATTTTCCCCACGGGACCCTTTAATAACCCCAACAACATTCCTAGGGGGTCAAGAGGGGGATACCTTGCCCCCTTTCATTAAATTCCCCCTTAGTTTTTCACCTTTTCTTCTCTCTCGATCCTACCGAGAGACAAGATGGCGGCCGCTCCGGACTGTCACGCAGCAAAAAAAAAAAAAAAGCTCACGCACAGCCGCTGGAAGAGATGTATCAACATATATCAGCCTCCTCAGCCACCCTCAGGAAACATAGGGGATTAGGATACGTCTCCCGCACCCACTTATAACTAGTAATTTAATTAACGAAGCACAAAATGGCGAATTCCCGTTTCGCTACCAGTTCGCGGCCGCGCTTCTACCGTGAAAAATCATTTTTTTTTTTATTTTCCCCACGGGACCCTTTAATAACCCCAACAACATTCCTAGGGGGTCAAGAGGGGGATACCTTGCCCCCTTTCATTAAATTCCCCTTTCGTTTTCCACCTCTTCTTCTCTCTCGATCCTACCGAGAGACAAGATGGCGTCCGCTCCGGACTGTTTAGAATGTTGACAGACACCGGAGAGCCAATCAGCTTTCTGCGCGCAAAGTTCCGATAAGCGAAAAGTAAGCGGACCGGATCGCTGCCCGGAGCGCTGTTACAGATATATATCTTGATTTAAACGTTAATTTCTCAAAATCCACTGAAGCACATATATTGAGACCTAGCAAAGGCACATCGGGCTACCAGTCCCTACAATTTTGCCAAGTTTCGTGCAAATCCATTCAGCCGTTCGAGCTAAAAGTGAGGCCAACCGCCCTATGGAAAACTCAATGTAAAAAACGCGTTTTGGGACCCCCCTTTTTTCTCAGCCCCCCCTTGACGAAACCCCACCAAATTTTCAGGGGCTGCTCAGAAACAAAATGTGCCATTTTCCTGAGAATTTCAGCCGATTCCGTCCACACACGCCAAAGTTATTAGACATAGAATTTTCAGAAGTCCCATAGGGAAAAAATCCTAACTATATATACCTACTGGCGATAGCCAGTAGGTAATATATCTATATATATATATCTATATATATACCTGCTAATGGTTTTAGACACTACTAGTCTTTACACCCGTATTGACCACAGGCAGGGTCTCGAAGCCATCAAACATGCTCTGGGTCAACGTCAAATGAAGTACGCATGCCACAATGAAATGATCATGGAGTTCACAGAGTTCTGTTTAACCAACAATATTTTCCTCTTTGAGGACCAGCTGTACATACAAACATCAGGGACGGCGATGGGTACCTGCTTTCCTCCCAGCTATGCAAACCTTTTCGTTGGCTGGTGGGAGGAGCGGGTACCCAGGAGCTGCACAGCAGGCACAGACACAGGGCATGTAAAATGCTGGCATCGTTATATTGACGATTTGTTTATTGTTTGGGATGGAGGAATGGACTCAGCAGGAGAATTTATCAAAATTCTAAACAGCAATGATCTCAATCTACACCTTTCGGGCTCGGTTAGTCCGGTTAGAGCGGAGTACCTAGACCTGAAGGTGTACATTGAGAATAACCAGATGGAGTGGTGTGGCTCACTGGTTAGAGGTGGCAGACCCGAGTGCAGAGAACGGCCCGGGACCAGGGTTCGATTCCCGACGCGGCAGGGTCTTGGACCAGGATCAGCGGACTCGATAATTCTCGCATCGGTGCCTACTCCAACCAGAGACCACACTCGGCAACTCTGGGCATTAGCTTGCCTCATCTCCACAAAGGCCCCTCACAAACGCCGGGGATGCCTGGTTTCACCTTGGAGACTCCCAGGAGGGACTATCTCACAGGGAAAGCCAGGACGGGTTCCCCAGCGGTCTATAGCGCTACGAGGCCTGCGGTGCGGGTAGAAGTGCGCTTTACAAGACACACACAATTACAATGCATACCACCCTGCACAGAAAGGACACTGCTGGCAATTCAACACTCTTTGCCAGCAGTAGCCATCCCACCCAGCTAAAGAACAGCATTCCCTACGGAGAGCTATTAAGAATCCGCAGGAACTGCTCAAAGGACTCCGATTTTGAGGCGGCCGCTTCAGAATGTATTAACAGATTTTCCATGAGGGGGTATGGCAACAACTTACTAAAATATACCCTAAAGAAGGTAAGGAAGATGCAAAGATCTCAACTCTTGGCAATTGAGGATCCTGTAGTGGGAAGGAACAGAAAATCGAACAAGAAAAATGGTAAATTGAGACTCATTACTCCATATTCAAAGGGAGCTAGAGATCTGAAAGCCATGCTTAATAAAAACTGGCACATCTTGAAAACGGAGAGTGTACTCGCGGATGACCTACCTGCTCATCCTCTAATCACTTTTAGCAGGGCCAGGTCACTCAGTGACATGCTTGTCTCAAGTCATCTAGACAAACCGACACCCAAAACTAATTCCTTGAAGCGGATTGCGGGCTTCTTTCCCTGCGGCCACTGCAAGGCCTGCAGTGGCAGCAGACGGGTGCTATCATTTGATATACCTGACACCGGTAAGAAAGTGCAGATCAAGCACTTTATTACGTGTAGCTCCCAGTTTGTGGTTTATTGTTTAGTCTGCCCGTGTGGCTTACGCTACATAGGCAGTACTATCAAGGAGCTCAAACTGAGGATCCTGGAGCACCAACGGGCACTCGAGAAAGTAGACACCTCATATCCAGTTGCCCAGCATTTTGCGGAGGAGCATAGCAAAGACCGCAAACAACTCCGATTTTTTGGATTGGACATTGTTCCACCCAATGTAAGAGGAGGTGACAGGTTAAGGAGACTCCGCAGACTTGAGTCCAGATATATTGTAGATCTCTCCACTAAACACCCTGGGGGACTCAATAGCGGTGAGGAATTAGCATGTCATCTGGGTAAATAAGACTATAGGAGGAAGATAAACTCTCTCTTACTAAGTCTGGTACATTAACTGTCAGTCCAGCAACAATATGTACATTCCTCCCATAGTACTTTAATCGAATCACTGTAAGACCGTATTTCTCAAATATGTTTTTCTAATATGTTTTCCGATATTATTTCAATCTTGGGTCTGTTCCTGATCTCGATTTTTGAATTTTGACTTTTGATTTTGAATCTGACAATAATATCAACTGTGATACCCCTTTGCAGACGATGACAGGCTACCATAGGTGTGTAAATATGTAGATATGTATACAGTAAAGTATGTACATATGTGTACAGAAATAGCCAGCGTGAATTATGACCTAATGTGTGAGGTCTGCTGTGATTATTACTTATGAACTGAGGCTCTTCTATATTACAATGGACTGTATTTCATAACAGTTGAACCATGATTTTGATGTAGATATTTGCATCCAGAATTAATTGAAATTCAAGTCCTTGAAGCCTCTCTTTGGCTAACCTAGATTTATTACCTATATACACATACACCGGATGGTGCCTCTGCTTCTTCTTTTATATATATTTTTATATATATCTTATATATTTTTTTCCTTTGCTGGCTAATTGTTTTGAAAGAGTACCCTTCTGTTATATACTCCATAGAACAAAAATCTTTTTTGTAATATCGTGATGAATTCCAATGATGAATTTTGGACGATTTCCATATGAAGGATAGTACTACTCTTTCCATGTGCTAGATGATTTTTGTTATGACTTGCACTGTTTATTCACTTGTAAATATGGCATTGTAAATAAAACCATAGGACACTAGCCGATCCACGGCTTTATTTCGACGTGAGAACAGTCACGCATGAATCAGATAAGACCCCCACTCGGACAGAACACCTTTCCAATATGGCGCCCACAGTGGCCAAAAGGGGTATAGTCCTATGTTTATGTCAATGTTTATTAATCTGTTTATTTAATGGGATGTCTGATACTGACGAGTGACATACTGACGAAGGCTCACGCCGAAACGCGTCTGTGCTTATCTGTTCCCTTTGATTAAAACTTTGGTTGACTCTTGGACTACGAGTGCTGCCTCCTTCTTGCTCGAAGAAACATTTAGCTCTGCTGCTGCTGTCCTGCCATTAAAAGGAAGAAACGAACGAAGCGTGGGTGTTCTCATTTGCAGAGCGCAACTTTTTTGAATATATATATATATATATATATATATATATATATATATATATATATATATATATATATTCCCTGAAAAATCAATAGGTTTCACACCAGTTATAGTTAGCTGGAAATTTTACTGATATAAAACCATTGAAATTCCCACGTTATAGTTAGTCGGACTCACTATAACTTGCGCGTGCAATGCACTGCTGATGACATCACATATTACATCACTCATGACATGGTCAGTGACATCACTCATGACATCACTGATGACACCATCCTTGTGACACAGTGACAGACCTCCTTTCACTGTAAAGTAACCTTTGAAACACATATTCAAAAATAGAAACTAACATTAACAAAAAAGTGGATATACCCATACCAGTTACAACAACCAATTCAGTAATTTCACCATCTATATACAAATTCACACATTCACCAACAGTTTTATGTATTCACTCATACATATACTCACTCATCATATGTAGTGATACCCCTATTCATTCTGTTACACACCGACAGTCATCAAAAACTTACTCATACATATACTCACACATGCAAATAAACTAATAAACATCCATTTATTTGCATATACAACTATACACACGTTAGCACATTACTTCTAAGGAAACTTACACATACTTACTCTCTTAAACAATCACTTATAGAAACACATACTTATTTAAACAGGAACTCTTTCAATCTCTCACTCTCACATATACTTACTTATATACATCAATGCTCATATATACAAGATTTAAACATATGTAGTTACTCATAAAGACACTAGTGAGAGAGGCATTCACTCTCTAACACACACATATACACACTCATCCACCCATACAATCCTACACAAATGCTGTCTTCAAAACACTTACAAACAGTGAGTCAGTCATTGATGCATCTATGTGCTAAGTAACAGCCACACCAAACCATACAGACACTCATACTGATACTAAAAAAACATCTAATAACCCATATACACACACATGTAGCTACTCACCAACCCATGCAGCCACTTATACACAAAGTAAAACACTGATACATATATTTAAATATTTAAACATTACTCGCTAATATATGTATTCACTAAGATACACTTAATAAGCCAGTTAACCAATCAATTTTTTTTTTAAAAACATCCATTTAGACACTTATTTAAACATTTATTCTTCCATCGACCTTAACATATACATATATAAAATATATTTATTTTTCAGAAAGATACTCATTCACTGGACGATGTCATCAGTGATGTCATTTGAGATGTCATCAGTGATGTCATGAGTAATGTCACTGACCATGTTATGAGTGATGTAATATGTGATGTCATCAGCAGTGCATTGCACGCGCAAGTTATAGTGAGTCCGACTAACTATAACGTGGGAATTTCAATGGTTTTATATCAGTAAAATTTCCAGCTAACTATAACTGGTGTGAAACCTATGGTTTTTTCAGTGAATTTAATAGGTTTTTTAAATGCTAATTCCTAACTATAACTGGTGTGAAACCTATGGTTTTTTCAGTGAATTTCATAGGTTTTTTAAATGCTAATTCCTTTCTATATCGAGTTTCTAACCTTTTTTTTTTTTACAATTTGCTGTTTTTTTGTAAGTATTCATTTTTTTTTATATAATTTTTTTCTTTTGCGCTCTGGGTGCGCGCTCCGGGAAACTTTCAGCTAAGCTCTCCGGTTAGCTTTCCGGTGAGCTCACCTGAAAGCGCACCCAGAGCGCTACTGTCGTTCGTGAAAAAAAATATGAATGAAAAGTTATTAATAATGCAAAACATTTCATACCATACAAATAAAATCAGTTTTTTTTAATAAGGAAAATGATTATGCATTTCTGTAAAAGTTTGATGACGTCACTTCGGCGCGCAACGTAAGTGCCCGCGGAAGCGCCTACGTTCGCGCCGCGTAAAAGCACCCAGAAGCGCCTACGATCGCGCCACGTTTGCGCCCCGGAAGCGCCTACGATCGCGCTGCGTAAACACACCCGGAAGTGCTCCGGAGCGCGCAGCGTAAACGCGTCGGGTCATGTGACCCTAAAATAACACTTTTCATTGGTTGCTAACAGTTTTTTTACAAAGAATGAAATCCCCACCCATTTCCTTCACTTCTTCTTTACCTTTTGTGACTGAAAGACCTGTTTTTTGCACCTGGATCTTTCATGATTTACCATGGCTGCCAGAGAATCCAGCAGTGAGGATGAACCTGAGTTCATCAATGAAGAGCCTCCTACCCCAAAGGTGAAGGAACATTTCATATGGAAATTTTTTAAGATTCCAGCTGACCAGAAGAAGGTGAATGCACCAAAAGTGGAGTGCAGGATCTGCAAACAGGTCCTGTCACGGGGTGACCCCAAAAAAAAGTACTCTTTTGGGAACTTTACGATGATCCGACATGTGGAGAGGAGGCACCCCAGAATTTTGCCCGGGAAAGCTCTGGCACAAGAGGTTCCCAGAGATGGGGCCTCTACATCAACCGGAGGAGCAACTTCTTCTGGGAGAGGGCAATCGCAGGAGCAGGTGCCAAACATACAACCTGCTTTTAACCATGGTGTCCTCAGATGCAGATACTGCAATCAACTGCTTACCTTTGGAGAACAAAGTGTCCAGCTCATGGTTCGAGCATTAGAAAACCATTGCTGCCCTTTCCACCCCTAATTTTTTTTGTTCTTTTTGCTCCTGTTGAGCAGTTTCCATTCCCTGTTTTTGTTCCTGTTCAGTTAAAAGAAGAAATTCAAAAGTTCTTTTCAGAACTTCCTCCAATTCTCATCAAAGAGCTATATTCTTAAAAAAATGAAGAGTAAGTGAAATATAGTGCATTGATAATTGAAAGGAGAATGAGTAAGAAAGAACAGAAAGGTATGAGAGGAAAAAAGAAGTGAAGTAGGAGGACTGAAAGAAGGTGAGTGTTAGAAAAGAAAGTTATGAGAAGAAGAATGAATATGGGGAATGTTGATATTCAAAGAAAATGTTGAAAAGGAGTGGTGTGGAAGGGTAAGAAAAGATGCATTGCTGGAGTTGAAGGTAGAAGGCCTCATTTATGAAGCCAAGCGTCACTTTAACGCCACCAAAGCATCACTTTTGGTGACACAACATTCCAATAAAAAATGCACCTTATTTATTCATATTTACAAAGTGGTGTTTCTTGGTAAATACATCACTTTGTAAACCCCTGTGCCACATTATTCCTACGTCAGGTGTAATGTATGCAAAAGGGACGTATTGACGCAAGAAAGGGTCGTAGAGGTGACACAGTGAATAAACTGGAGGCCTCATTTCTGAAAAGTGAGGCATCGCTGCGTGAAAACAGCGATGCGTCACTTTTCTGGACGCACTCCTTATGACATTCCAGATATGTCATATTTAATATATGACTAATCAATTCGCAAGGAGTTACAGATATGTCAGTATTTCTGACGTATCTGTAAACACAAAAGTAACGCATTGCTGGAGTGCGTCACAAAAGTGACACAACTCCAGTAATGTGTCCTTTCACATGGAAAAAGCACCATGTGAAAGGTCTGCTGTGAAGCAGGCGCAACATTTTGATGCAACAGCATCCTAAAAGTGACGCACTGAAATCTCAAAGATTTCACTGCGTCGCTATTACAAAGCTTTTTGCGGCGGAACACCCCCTCTGCATGCATTATACCTGACGCAGATATAATGTGGCGCAGGATTTTAAAAAGGGACCCATCTACCTAGATGCGTCACTTTTTAAATATAGCGCAACGAGGCGCATTTTTTTACACCACTGGTACGATGCGTCACTTTTCTGTGCGCACTCCTTATGACATTCCAGATATGTCATATTTAATTTATGACTTATCAATTCGCAAGGAGTTACAGATATGTCAGTATTTTTGACGTATCTGTAAACACAAAAGTAACGCATTGCTGGAGTGCGTCACAAAAGTGACGCAACTCCAGTAATGTGTCCTTTCACATGGAAAAAGCACCATGTGAAAGGTCTGCTGTGAAGCAGGCGCAAGATTTTGACGCAACAGCATCCTAAAAGTGACGCAGTGAAATCTCAAAGATTTCACTGCGTCGCTATTACAAAGCTTTTTGCGGGGGAACACCCCCTCTGCATGCATTATACCTGACGCAGATATAATGTGGCGCAGGATTTTAAAAAGTGACCCATCTACCTAGATGCGTCACTTTTTAAATATAGCTCAACGAGGCGCATTTTTTTACACCACTGGTACAATGCGTCACTTTTCTGTGCGCACTCCTTATGACATTCCAGATATGTCATATTTAATGTATGAGGAATCATGTCGCAAGGAGTTACAGATATGTCAGTATTTCTGACGTATCTGTAAACACAAAAGTAACGCATTGCTGGAGTGCGTCACAAAAGTGACACAACTCCAGTAATGTGTCCTTTCACATGGAAAAAGCACCATGTGAAAGGTTTGCTGTGAAGCAGGCGCAAGATTTTGACACAACAGCATCCTAAAAGTGACGCAGTGAAATCTCAAAGATTTCACTGCGTCGCTATTACAAAGCTTTTTGCGGGGGAACACCCCCTCTGCATGCATTATACCTGACGCAGATATAATGTGGCGCAGGATTTTAAAAAGTGACCCATCTACCTAGATGCGTAACTTTTTAAATATAGCGCAACGAGGCGCATTTTTTTACACCACTGGTGCGATGCGTCACTTTTCTGTGCGCACTCCTTATGACATTCCAAGTAACGCATTGCTGGAGTACGTCACAAAAGTGACGCAACTCCAGTAATGTGTCCTTTCACATGGAAAAAGCACCATGTGAAAGGTCTGCTGTGAAGCAGGCGCAAGATTTTGACGCAACAGCATCCTAAAAGTGACGCACTGAAATCTCAAAGATTTCACTGCGTCGCTATTACAAAGCTTTTTGCGGGGGAACACCCCCTCTGCATGCATTATACCTGACGCAGATATAATGTGGCGCAGGATTTTAAAAAGTGACCCATCTACCTAGATGCGTCACTTTTTAAATATAGCGCAACGAGGCGCATTTTTTTACACCACTGGTACGATGCGTCACTTTTCTGTGCGCACTCCTTATGACATTCCAGATATGTCATATTTAATGTATGAGGAATCATGTCGCAAGGAGTTACAGATATGTCAGTATTTCTGACGTATCTGTAAACACAAAAGTAACGCATTGCTGGAGTGCGGCACAAAAGTGACGCAACTCCAGTAATATGTCCTTTCACATGGAAAAAGCACCATGTGAAAGGTCTGCTGTAAAGCAGGCGCAAGATTTTGACGTAACAGCATCCTAAAAGTGACGCACTGAAATCTCAAAGATTTCACTGCGTCGCTATTACAAAGCTTTTTGCGGGGGAACACCCCCTCTGCATGCATTATACCTGACACAGATATAATGTGGCGCTGGATTTTAAAAAGTGACCCATCTACCTAGATGCGTCACTTTTTAAATATAGCGCAACGAGGTGCATTTTTTTACACCACTGGTGCGATGCGTCACTTTTCTGTGCGCACTCCTTATGACATTCCAGATATGTCATATTTAATGTATGAGGAATCATGTCGCAAGGAGTTACAGATATGTCAGTATTTCTGACGTATCTGTAAATACAAAAGTAACGCATTGCTGGAGTGCGTCACAAAAGTGACACAACTCCAGTAATGTGTCCTTTCACATGGAAAAAGCACCATGTGAAAGGTCTTGCGTCAGTCTAACACCTGCTGTGAAGCAGGCGCAAGATTTTGACGCAACAGCATCCTAAAAGTGACGCAGTGAAATCTCAAAGATTTCACTGCGTCGCTATAACAAAGCTTTTTGCGGGGAACACCCCCTCTGCATGCATTATACCTGACGCTATTTTTAAAAAGTGACGCATCTAGGTACATGGGTCACTTTTTAAAACTCTGCGCCACATTATATCAGCGTCAGGTATAATGTATGCAGAGGGGGCATTCCCCCGCAAAAAGCTTGGTAATAACGACGTACTGAAATCTATGAGATTTCTCTGCGTCACTTTTAGGATGCTGTTGCGTCAAAATCTTGCGCCTGCCTCGCGTCACTTTTATGTTTTCAGATATGTCAGAAATACTGACGTATCTGTAACTCCTTGCAACATGATTCGTCATACATTAAATATGACACATCTGGAATGTCATAAGGAGTGCGCACAGAAAAGTGACGCATCGCACCAGCAGTGTAAAAAAATGTGCCTCGTTGCACTATATTTAAAAAGTGACGCATCTAGATAGATGCGTCAGTTTTTAAATATAGCGTAACAATGCGCATTTTTTTACACCGCTGGTGCGTCACAAAAATTGACGCACAGGCGGTGCAAAATTGGCAGCGCAAGGCCTTCATAAATATGGTCCTTGATTTTCCCCGTGCTTCGCTCCCCGGTGCGCGTACCATGCGCTTCCCCCGCGCAAAACGAAAAAAAAAATAATAATTTAATGCCCGCAGGACCCTATTTTAGCCCCCACATCAAACCTAGGGGATCAGAGGGGGTCTACTCTTCCCCCTTATGGTCATTTGCTCCTTTTTTTTCAAACCCCTTGTGTCTCGATTTTACCGAGACACAAGATGGCGGCCGCTCCAGACTGTTTAGAATGTTTACAGACACCCAAGAGCCAATCAGCTTTCTGCGCGCAAGTCGCGTGTCGCGCCAGGAGCGCACTCCGGTGCGCGCACCGGAGAGCGCCTATAGATATATATATTTTTTTGAACCTAAATACTCAAAATCCACTGGAGCACATATCTTGAGACATAGCAAAGGCACATCGGGCTACCAGTCCCTACAATTTTGCCAAGTTTGGTGGAAATCAATTCAGCCGTTCGAGCTAAAAGTGAAATCGACCGCCCTATGGAAATTAACATGGGGAAAATGCGTTTTGGGACCCCCCTTTTATCTCGGCCCCCGCTTGACGTATCCCCCCCAAACTTTCAAGGAAGAACCGGAGCTCGACGAGGCCATTTTCAGGAAATTATCAGGCAGATTCGTCAACCGGTGCCAAAGTTATTCCAAATAGAATTTTGAGATTTAACGTTGAAAACAATCCTAACTATAACTACCTACTGGCGACCGCCAGTAGGTAATATATATATATATATATATATATATATATATATATATATATTTTTTTTTTGTTTCACCAACTTGAAAAAATCCAAGAACGAGAAATTAGGAAGTGGTGGGAAGCGACGTCATTACAGAGATATGTAGATTGTAATAGAGTCCCTAGAGGCCTACGCATCTTCACCATTCCTTCCTATGAAAACCCAGATCCCCAGCTGTTGAAAGACTGGGCAGCCTACACAGCTGATTCAAGCAAGGGCATGTTACTGTTGCTCATTAAATATGCATGGAGCGATAGGGACAAAGCCCTTAATGAAATACAGAAAATAGAAGATCTAATCGCAAAAGAGAAAGACACAAAGAGCACCGAAGAATTACGTGCAATTATGCAAAAGCGTCTGAAAGAATATGAGGGCGGAATCAAAAAGAGGAAGCAAACGAAGTTCCAAAGGGACGAGCAAGACTACCTAACGGGCAGGATACTTACTTTTGCGAAGAAATTCGACGCAACACGAAAGAGGCTGGCCCAGGGAACCCAACAGGCAAAACAATATGTTACCTCTGAATCTGAGGTCTCGGCATCTGAAGATGAGGCGCCCAGGACAAGCGGGCTACAAAACACGGGACCCACTCCAGAGGAGCCTTTTTTAGACAAATTTCAGGTCCTGCAGGAGACAAGACAGCGTCCCCCACCTCAGAAGGCGAAAAAATCTACAAAAAAAGGAGGAAAACCAGACGGGGCAGAAGGGGCCGCCCAAGATACTGCACCCATGATGACCCGAAGCAGGGGCAGGAGGGGAAGACGCTAAAGCAAGAAAACACCATAATAAACCTCTCTCAGAGAAAACTCACGACCTATGAGGAAAGAGTACTGAGTAGGGGTATGACTTTCTGCCCAACTGCCAAATTTGACCCCGTGGAAACGAGGATTGATATCTTCAAATTTGTTCGAAAATTAAAACTGGACAAAATCTATGCCAATCGTCCATCATCAGACCCAGCAACGAATACTGACTGTATGAACGGAACAACTAATGATCTCATGGACGAAGATCTGCCCCTCCTCCAGATCACACACTCCTTAGCCGGCACTGAAGACCTATCGAGTTCAAGTGAGGTATTCAGGAGGGAAGAAATCATACAAAAACGGGATCCTAGCAACCTCAAGAAAAAGTCGAGATTCCTACCTCATGCCACGCATGACGCCATTGATGTCTTCAATGATGCGGTTTTACAGGACCTGGAGAAATTAGCTGCCCAAAAAGTGGAAATTTCAAGTAAAAATTCCAACATCTCAAGTATGGAGTGGCAAGCCATAAGATCGCTCAAGGAAGATAACTCAATAGAGATAAAACCCTCAGACAAGGGAGGGAACATAGTTATCTTTGACAAAAATCAATACAAACTAGAGGCCCTCAGACAACTGGAGGATAGAGACTGCTACGAGACGATTAACAAGAAAGACTTTGAGCAATGTGTCTTTGAATATCATGGACTGTTGAAAATGTGGCGAGATGATGGCATGTTGAGCAAAAATGAATACGAATACCTATATTGCGAACATCCAATCATTCCCACATTCTACCACCTGCCGAAGGTGCACAAAGACATCAGGCACCCTCCAGGAAGACCAGTCGTCTCCTCAATTGGCCGTCTTTTGGAAGCAACCTCTAGATTAATTGATAACTACCTCTCTCCATTCGTCAAGGATCTTCCGTCCTTCGTCAGGGATACACAAGATTTCCTGAGGATAATTGATGGGATACACTGGGACACTGAGATGTTATTCATTACTCTAGACGTTGCAAACTTGTACACGTCCATAGGACACCAAGATGGACTCCAAGCGATCGAATGGTTCCTAAAAAAGAAGAACATGCAATTTCACCAACATAATCGCATGTTACTGAGAATGACTGAATTCTGTCTCTTTAACAATATCTTTCTGTTTGCAGGTACATTTTACCATCAAATCAGGGGGACCGCCATGGGCACGTGCTTCGCCCCCAGCTACGCGAACCTTTTCGTGGGCTGGTGGGAGAAGCACGTGGCCTGGGGGGGGACCAACGAGTACTGTCTTGACCATATTATGGTCTGGACAAGGTACATAGATGACCTGTTTGTTGTGTGGCGGGGCGACAGACCCTCGGCTGAGAGGTTTGTGGCAACGCTCAACAACAACAGTCTAAACCTGAGGTTCACCAGTGAAATAAGTGAGAGGTCAGTCCACTATCTAGATTTAGCGGTATTTGCGGCAGGGGGTAGTATACAAACTAAACTCTACCGCAAACCCACAGCAGGAAATGCCGTACTTCACGCTGCCAGTCACCATCCCAAATCAATGGTAAAAAACATCCCATATGGCGAACTATTGCGCATCAAACGGAATTGCTCTGAAACCAGCGATTTCCTAGATGCACAAGAGGCAGCGATATCTAGATTCCAAGAACGGGGCTACTCCAAAACATCTTTAGTAGTAGCCTCAAAGAAAGTGGAACAGAAAGACAGAAAAGACCTCCTGGTAACCAAGAACAAACAGGCAGAGACAGAATCCACAACAAGGATGATAACAACTTACAACATGAGATCAAAAGAATTGGTCCAAATCTTTAATAACAACTGGCATATTCTGACTACAGACAACATCTTGAAGAACAGAATATCGCCTAGACCTTTGATCACATACAGACGTTGTCAGTCACTCGGTGATCATCTGACCAGGAGTCACTACACTGAGCCCCCTATAGCGTCAAGATCCAAACCCATACAAGGTTTTTATCCTTGCATGCACTGCAAAGCGTGCAAGTATAGCCAGAAGAAGACCAAATATGAGGGTAGACCGAAAGATCCACGACCAACCAGGAATATCACGAAATTCCTGAATTGCAACTCGGAATTCGTTGTATATATTCTGGTTTGTCCGTGCTCCAAGAGATACGTTGGCAGTACCATCAATCCAGCGAAAAAGCGTATCTTGGAGCACATGCGTGCCATCACAAATAGGGATAAGAACTATCCGGTGGCACGCCACTTCGAGACCCACCATAACAGCAACAGGGATCTCTTGTCATTCTATTTAATTGATCAACTAGGGAGACAAGAAAGGGGTGGTGACAAGATCAGAACCCTCAGGGCTATGGAATCCAAATACATCATAGACCTTCAAACAACGAAACCGACAGGTCTTAACAATGATGAGGAACTTTGGGTTCATCTGGATTGATCTATAGGGGTATCTCTTTTCGAGTAACAATATGCAACTTCTGAAAACAACACACGACAACATCATCTGCCGCATTCATCCCTGCACACAGTATATATGTCAACAATGTACTTACATCAGGGAGTCACATGCCCATACAGGGCTAGATGTACAATAACAAAAAACAAACATGCCCATCCAGGGCGTTATAGCAACTTAGGGACTCACACACATGTACGAAACAACATGAAAGAGAAAGACCATATGTACACGATGCACTTTGATATATGACTGTGTAAAGAAGGTTGAATTACATCTATATTTCCCTTCAGTGAATTACGTGGTTCCCCATACAGATCACCTTGCGGGGGACACTCAATGATATTTATTATCAGCATCTTGAATTTAAAAGTATCACAATATATATATATTTATATTGATACAATGTATAATTGTACATATCATGATTTGAACTGGTCGAAAGTGTTATCTCTTTAAGTTGTTTGTGAGCCAAAGAATGTCTAAACACAACACGAGGGAAGTTTTTGCCTTCTTTGTTTTTTTAACGCACGAGCACTTTATTGATCGCCATTTCTCCTATGCTGCATAGAGAATCAGTAAGCATTAGCACTTTACAATATGTCTGCCGCTATTTTCATGTACTGTTTGGCTTAGTCCTCTTTCTATTGTTGATAAGAGTTGGAGTTTAAAGGGCGACTTTTTACAATGCACAATTGACACTGAGGAAGCCGTTTCACGGCGAAACGCGTTTGTCTTTTGATGGGGTGACGGGGGTCTGTCAATAAACCGAAAAAACATCCAGCTCCGAGTGCCGTCTGGCCGAGTGGCAGTGTGTTGCACCTCTGCACTTTATGAAATAAAGGAAGAATATCCGAAGTAAGTCTGGCTTGGATTTATTCAGCTGTGTCTGCGCACTGGGTTTGGTGCAAAAGGCGTTGCACTAACCTTCTGGTTGGAATTCATATATATATATATATATATATATATATATATATATATATATATATATATATATATATATATATATATATATATATATATATATACATATATTACCTACTGGCGATAGCCAGTAGGTATATATAGTTAGGATTTTTTCCCTATGGGATTTCTGAAAATTCTATGTCTAATAACTTTGGCGTTTGTGGACGGAATCGGCTGAAATTTTCAGGAAAATGGCACATTTTGTTTCTGAGCAGCCCCTGAAAATTTGGTGGGGTTTCGTCAAGGGGGGGCTGAGAAAAAAGGGGGGTCCCAAAACGCGTTTTTCCCATGTTAATTTCCATAGGGCGTTTGGCCTCACTTTTAGCTCGAACGGCTGAATGGATTTGCACGAAACTTGGCAAAATTGTAGGGACTGTTAGCCCGATGTGCCTTTGCTAGGTCTCAATATATGTGCTTCAGTGGATTTTGAGAAATTAACGTTTAAATCAAGATATATATCTGTAACAGCGCTCCGGGCAGCGATCCGGTCCGCTTACTTTTCGCTTATCGGAACTTTGCGCGCAGAAAGCTGATTGGCTCTCCGGTGTCTGTCAACATTCTAAACAGTCCGGAGCGGCCGCCATCTTGTCTCTCGGTAGGATCGAGAGAGAAGAAGAGGTGAAAAACGAAAGGGGAATTTAATGAAAGGGGGCAAGGTATCCCCTTCTTGACCCCCTAGGAATGTTGTTGGGGTTATTAAAGGGTCCCGTGGGGAAAATAAGAAAATAATGATTTTTCACGGTAGAAGCGCTTCACGGGCCGCGAACTGGGCCGCAAACTGGTAGCGAAACGGGAATTCGCCATTTTGTGCTTCGTTAATTAAATTACTAGGTATAAGTGGGTGCGGGAGACGTATCCTAATCCCCTATGTTTCCTGAGGGTGGCTGAGGAGGCTGATATATGTTGATACATCTCTTCCAGCGGCTGTGCGTGAGCTTTTTTTTTTTTTGCTGCATGACAGTCCGGAGCGGCCGCCATCTTGTCTCTCGGTAGGATCGAGAGAGAAGAAAAGGTGAAAAACTAAGGGGGAATTTAATGAAAGGGGGCAAGGTATCCCCCTCTTGACCCCCTAGGAATGTTGTTGGGGTTATTAAAGGGTCCCGTGGGGAAAATAAAAAAAAAATGATTTTTCACGGTAGAAGCGCTTCACGGGCCGCGAACTGGGCCGCAAACTGGTAGCGAAACGGGAATTCGCCATTTTGTGCTTCGTTAATTAAAGTACTAGGTATAAGGGGGTGCGGGAGACGTATCCTAATCCCCTATGTTTCCTGAGGGTGGCTGAGGAGGCTGATATATGTTGATACATCTCTTCCAGCGGCTGCGCCATCTTGCCTTTTTTCCAATGCCACAATTTTGTCGTGCACGGCAGCCATTTTAGATGCCAGGCTGGTCCCAGGCTATCACCTAACCCTGCGGATGTAGTTTATGGCCCCAGCTGTAGAGAATTCAGACATGCCAATCCTCCCGATTCAGGCGTGTGACTACTGATTTCAGTGCTAGTCTCCCGCCTCCCGATTTCTGCAAGCAAAAACCCGGGGGCATATTACGAACAACTAGCGATAATTTTTGTCTCTAACTTGTTTAGAGACAAAAATTATCGCCGTACATCGGCGATTTTTATCGCAGATAAACCTTGCTATTATCGCAGAAAAGTCAGCGATATTCATGTATTATCGAGCAAATGCTCTTAGCCATGTTATCCACCTCCCATTGGATAACATGGCTAAGAACTGCTCAGGGCAGGTGTTAGATTTTGGAGATATTCGCGCTTAGCGCGAATATCTCCAAAAGTTGGTAATAGAAGGTAGCGATGTTAGGGACTGTTTCCAGTCGCTAACATCTTGGCACGCCACTTTGCATGTCATTAGTGATAAGTATCACTGACATGCAAAGCGGGGCCCAAGATGGTCGCTATCTCCTTTTAGCTGTCACTAACTGGTGTTAGCGACAGCTTGGTAATAGGGAGATAATTTTATCTCCGCTTTCAAGGCTTTTAAAGCCAAAAAAGCGGAGATAAACCCCCTTGATAATATGCCCCACGATTCCTTGGGGGTTTCAGCTGACAGGGCTTGGTATTGTGTTACATGGTAATTTTTCCAGGAAACGTCAGAGGGTCGATGCAGGGGTTCTAGAAGAGGTGATAAACCATTTAAGCCTCATGAACAAGCGCATGGTCTTTTAAAGATTTGTGAAGTACTCGGAGCGGCGGTGTGTGTGTGTGCCCTCTTTCAGGAGCGGGCGGGGGGGCACTGCCAGCAACTTGCCAGGTCAGGTAGTGTTCAACACGTGCATCACCCTTTCTCTGCTTGCTATTGCGCTCCATGCTTCGGAAAGGTAAGAAAAAGAACGTGCATTTGAGTTTGAAATGTCCGATCCTGCAGCAGCACACTTCCAAAGCCCACACATGACAATAACCCGATTCAAGGCCCCATTCACCAGTTTTTAAAAAAATAGATAACACTCCAACAAAGTAAGGTTATAAAACTTTATTAACTATTAACTTTAACGAACGGAACAAAAACTAAAAACATTTAAACATTTCTCAACACAAAAAGCAACAATGGTTAGAAGCTGTCTTTTGTGCGAATAGTCCCAAGGCAGCACAACGTGCAGAGTTCTGGACGGCACCCAGGTGATGTCGCCTGGGTGCCGCACTGGTTTAGGGATCCTACAATGCAGCACAGAAAAACAGCGTGGGGCGTCCCGGGTGGTGCGGGGGGAGGCCTCGTCAGTAGCGGTCTGTGTCCAGTGTCACATGGCTGACACAACATGTACGACAGGCACCCAGGTGATGTCCAGTAAACTGCCGCACTGGTTTTGGTATCCTACAATGCTGCTCCGAAAATTGGCGTGCGGCGGCCCGGGGGGGGGGCGTGGGGGAGGCGGCGTGAACGGGCCTCCCCAGGTGGCGGCCATCTAGCTGAGTTGCGCCCGCTCTTGCGGCTACAGCGTCTCGCTCACCATGTTGTTGAGTTGCTCCCACTCTTGCAGTGCAGCGATAGGCGGCTGCCACATGGCTCTTAAAATGGCGGACGGCTCCTCGGTTTTAGGCCTGGTCCACTGAAATGGCCCTGGGACACTTTGGAACTCGGACGCTTGCCTGCTAGGGCTTGGGCTCCATTCTCGAAAAGCGTCCCCTCAGCCATGAAGATTGTACAAAAGTCTTGGGGGCCCCCGACTCCCGCAGGCTTCCGGTGGGGAGCGGCTGCCATGATTGCTCGCGGAATGACCACGACGGAGCCACGAGATGGTGGTGCTCTCATGCTGACGCCAGCTTCAGTCTGAATGATCCAGAAACAAGGTGGGGCTTTCATCGTTTGGGAAAAAAAAATGTTCTAAACCAATGAAAAGTGTTATTTTTAGGTCATATGACCAAGCCTTCCATCTTTAGGAAACCAAAAGTAAAATGAACCAATGAAAAGTTTTATAAACAAGTCACATGACCTGTTATGCGGCATAGGGCTACAAAAAGCGTAGAAAATCCGTTGGCACGTGAGGCGGCGTCAGTAGCGGACCGATGTGCGAATAGGCCGAAGGCAGCACAACGGGCCGAGATCCGGATGGTACCGAGGTGGTGTCCAGCAAATTGCTGCACTGGTGTGGCCATCCTACAATGCTGCGCCGAAAGACGGCGTGTGCAGCTGAGTTGCGGTCACTGTTGCGGTACAGTGACTCAAACGCGCCGAGATCCGGATGGCACCGAGGTGGTGTCCAGCAAATTGCCGCACTGGTGTGGCCATCCTACAATGCTGCGCCGAAAGACGGCGTGTCCAGCTGAGTTGCGGTCACTGTTGCGGTACAGTGACTCGAACGCGCCGAGATCCGGATGGCACCGAGGTGGTGTCCAGCAAATTGCCGCACTGGTGTGGCCATCCTACAATGCTGCGCCGAAAGACGGCGTGTCCAGCTGAATTGCGGTCACTGTTGCGGTACAGTGACTCGAACGCGCCGAGATCCGGATGGCACCGAGGTGGTGTCCAGCAAATTGCCGCACTGGTGTGGCCATCCTACAATGCTGCGCCGAAAGACGGCATGTCCAGCTGAGTTGCGGTCACTGTTGCGGTACAGTGAGTCGAACGCGCCGAGATCTGGATGGCCCCGATGTTGTGTCCAGCAAGTTGCCGCACTGGTGTGGCCATCCTACAATGCTGCGCCGAAAGTCGGCGTGGGGTGCCCCGTTGGCTTATGAGGTGATGTCAGTAGTGGACCGATGTGTGAATAGGTCGGAACCAGCACAAGGCGCCAAGATCCGAATGGCAAGTCCTGGATGTTGAGTGCCTCAGTTGAGAGTTCTGAGCAGTGCTTGTAAGACTGTCTGAAGCTTATTTGCACCTGCTGCAGCTTCACTAGGTCCGGCGGAACTTTTTTCCTTTTCCTTTCTGCTTCTTTTCCTACAATCCGTTTCATCTGAAGACACGACCAGGTCCCTGAATGTGTGCAGGGGGACGCTATTGATTGAATGAAAATGGCGGCTTGACACAAAGCTGACTCAAGCGTTACTGTTGGTGCTATACAGACAAAAATTGGTTTTCAGTTTGTACATTCTTCAGGTTTTTTTTTTCCATCCAAGTCTGATTGAGAGTTTGTAGAAAAATGGCTTCAGATTTTCCACATACTACTCTTCAACATTCTTCCTAAATGTAACAATGTGAAACTCACTAGGAGAACGGCTGTTTCTGTTTCCTTTCAAAATGCTGCCAACAATATTTTCTGAATGGAAGACACCATCTTGTAGCATAAAGGGCCGAAAGGGGTTCTGGTCTGGCCGATGGTTGGTGGAGACATTTTGACTATATCTTGGACCTGCCCGGCCTCGCCCAAAATGGCGCCGGTATAAATGGGACTCGTAACTCCTTGCCCGCAAATGTATATCTAGAAAATGTTATTGTAAGTGGCCCTGTTCTATTTTAATTACAAAATGTATGTCCACCGATTCCGCAACTGTTAGACACCTTAGTTCTTGCAACCTAATGGCCCGCTCGTTACGTTCCTCTACAGTGTAAATGTCTCCTCATCATATACGATTTCAGTTTGCTCCGTGGCCGGCCCACGTGGTTATAGGCCCGTATTTGTATACTGACATTTTCACAATAAAGGTTTTTAAAACAAAACACGGTTGTAGTATTTACATTGGTAAAGTTTTTACTTTTAGTCACTGTTTTCGAATCAGTAAAAGGCAAGTGAAATAAAGCAGTCCAATTACATGACGGATAAAAGGTATAATATGTAGGAACGCAGTAAAGATAAATGGTCAAGGGCAGTTGTGTTTTTCATGTCTGCAACATAAAGTGATCGATAAGAATCTGATAATCAGGCGTATCGGCGACTAAGACAGCAGGCCGAATCTCTTTTACTCAACGGCTCCGTCATGGAAGGAAGAAACGCCCTTTTTCTCAAAAAGGAATATATTTTACTTGCAAGACAGTTGTAAATTTTCCGGGAAAGTACATTAGCCTGGAATATTATAACATATGTTTGAAAAAAAAATATTGTTCGAAAATAATAAAAAGCGTAATTTTTAGGTCATATGACCAAGCTTTTCATCATTAAATTAACAAAAGTAAAATGAACCAATGAAAAGTTTTATTAACAAGTCACATGACCTGTTATGCTTACGTTACGCGCTGCGCGCCGCGCCTCGGATCACTTCCGGGTGCGCTAACGCGGCGTGTCATAAAACGCATTACGCGACAACGTAGGTCAAGAATATAGTCTAAATGTCTCCACCAACCAGCGTTCAGAACACAACCCCTTTCAGCAGTCCAAAAAGTTCTGTTAAATGACAACAGAGGGGACAGGCAACAAGAACCATCAGTCAAAGAGGGGAGGGCAAGTTCTTCTCTTCCGGGTCATGTTGGGGCGCTACCGGAACTGATCGAATTGGTAGTCTATAGTGTTTCTGGATGTTTCAGACTAAAGCTGGCGTCAGCATGAGACCACTACCATCTCGTAGCTCCGTCGTGGCCATTCCACGAGCAATCATGGCAGCCGCTCCCCACCAGAAGCCTGCGGGAGTCGGAGGCCCCCAAGACTTTTGTAGAATCTTCACGGCTGAGGGGACGCTTTTCGAGAATGGGACCCAAGCCCTATCAGGGAAGCGTCTGAGTTCCAAGGTGTCCCAGGGCCATTTTAGTGGACCAGGCCCAAAACCGAAGAGCCCGCCGCCATTTTGAGAGTCCTGTGGCAGCCGCCTATCGCTGCACCGCAAGAGCGGGCGCAACTCAACTACATGGTGAGCGAGACGCTGTAGTCGCAAGAGCGGGCGGTAAACAGCTGAATGGCGGAAGAGGCACAGTGTAGCAAAAGCGGGCGGAATGGCAACTAAAACGATAAAGGGGCGCCCCACTACAGCTTGTCTTCAGGTCAAACGGATTGTGGGACAAGGTCCAGAATTGAAGAGTCATCAAAAGGCAAAAAGTTCCGCCGGACCCCGGGAGCCGGCCGCCTATGTCGGGGGCGATCTCAGGCTACACCAGTGCTATAAGACTTGGGGAGGGTGTCGGAGCCAAGCGTCTTCTCCGAGTCCATGGCCATCACACCGCCCCTCAGGGGCTTCCGTCAAGCTGTTTAGGAAGGTAACATATCACATTGTTTTCTAATGCAGTCAGGTCCACAAACGACACTCACTTACTTTGAGAATAGTGAAGCTGCAGTAGGTGGAAATAAGCTTCAGACAGTGTTACAAGCACTGCTCAGAACTCTTAACTATGGCACCCAACATCCAGAACTTATGCTATTTGAGAATGGCAGTGACATCGAAGCATCTCAGGGACCAAAACCATTAACGTACTTTCACGTATGAAAATCTTACTTGGGGAGGGGGCAGGAGCGAAGCGCCCCCTCCCAGTCAGCGCCACCACACCGTATGTTGAAAATCTGAAGCCATCGTTCTACAAAGTCAACCAAACTTGGATTGAAAAATCTAGAAAAATGTACAAACTGAAAACCAGTTTTGGTCTGCATAGCATCAGTAGCAACGCTTGAGTCAGCTTTGTGTCAAGCCGCCATTTTGATTCAACAAAGCACAGGCATTGAAAAAGGCTGAAATTCAGAACTCTAAACTATGGCACCCAACATCCAGGAGCTTGCCATCCGGATCTTGGAGCCTTGTGCTGTTTTCGATCTATTCACACATCGGTCCACTACTGACATCATCTTATAAACCAACGTTATGTAGATAGTTTTTTAATAAAATGTTTTACCCTGTTTCTTTGCTGGTGTGTTGTCTATATTTTTAATATTTGCATAGGGTTTGTCGTTATTTTGTGCGGGATGGGTGATGGAGCCGAGCTGTCTTGCAGCCCTCATGGTGTGGAGCTCAGTTCATCTCACTATTTTCGTATTTCTCATGAAGGGTTGTTCCTAATATTTCTATTTTAGCGAGGTCAAAAAGAGATCCAATTAGTGGCCTACTGATTTTGCTCGATTACTTTTATTTTTTTACACGATTTTTCACTATCTGCAAAGACTAAACAGAGTATTGCGACTTTGTGCTTGTTTGTAAATAGAGAATGATCCAAAGAGAACCAATTCTAAAACAGTAAATGCTTGGACAACAATCAATCAAATGGAGAGACAAGGAGGCACGACGGATTACAACGGGGGTAAAGGCCTGCGTTAACTACCCTTCAGTATCTGCAAAGAGAGAGTACTACTAAGACAAAAGAGGGGAGGGGGGGGGGTGCAGCGTTCAAAGCACATCAGCGTGCATAAATACGAAAATGTTTTTATCTATCACGTACTTGACATTTTAAAGCTTTTCATATTTGCTATTAAAAAAACAATGAAATTCACAGAAAAAACCATAGGTTATAGTGGATATATAGTTAGGAATTTGCATTTACAAAACCTTGAAAATTCAATGAAAAAACCATTGGTTTTAGGCCATATATAGTTAGGAATTAGCATTTACAAAACCTTATTTTACTCGCATAAAACCATTGAAATTCCATATATAGTTAGAAGCGCTAACTATATATCGCGCACCCGCAATCCACTGCTGATGATGTCACATATTACATCATTCATGACATGGTCAGTGACATCACTGATGACATCACTGATGACATCTCAAATGACATCACTGATGACATCACTGATGACAACTCAAATGACATCACTGATGACAACTCAAATGACATCACTGATGACATCTCAAATGACATCACTGATGACATCACTGATGACAACTCAAATGACATCACTGATGACATCTCATTTGTCATCACTGATCACATCACTCATGTGATAATACAATGAACCTCTTCAGACTCTAATATAACCTTACATACACTCAGTATAAACAGACACTCACAGACTGTCACTCATCCATGGAGTTACTCACACACCTAGTCAGTCATGCAAAGAATCAATCACACCTCCATTTCCTCAACTATACAGTTATACACATCTTACTTATTCAAACATATAATAACACATATTTACTCTCTTATATAATCCCTGATACAAGCTCACAGTGATCGATACAGCCACTCACACATTCACTGGCTCTTATGTTCAGTTATTTATATATCTCAACTCTCACATGTATTGTGTTTTACATACGTACTTACTTGCACATGTAGCAATGAGAAATCCATTCACTCACCAACACACCCATGCACAGTCAACCGCCCATATAGCTGTTTCCACATGCACTCTTGAACTCATACTCCTAGTGAATCAACTGCTTACACATCTATGCACAGAGTCACGCACCTCCCAGCCACCCACACACACACTCAGCCTCCCATTCAAATACTTGGGCAACCAATCAATAACCCATATGGCCACTCTTATAGCTACTGATCAACACATGCAGCAGCTTACACAACAACAAACATACTGATGCACAAATTAAGACAGTTTAGTCACTAACCCATGCACTCAGTGAGACACATTTAATCACTCTTTCATACAGTCAGTCATGCACCTACTAAATTCTTCATCCAGACACTTATACATCCACTCATTCTTCAATATGTAAAACATATTTAAACTTTACAGACACATACAATCACTGGATGTTGTGATCAGTGATGTCATCAGTGATGTCATTTGAGATGTCATCAGTGATGTCATCAGTGATGTCACTGACCATGTCATGAATGATGTAATATGTGACATCATCAGCAGTGGATTGCGGGTGCGCGATATATAGTTAGCGCTTCTAACTATATATGGAATTTCAATGGTTTTATGCGAGTAAAATAAGGTTTTGTAAATGCTAATTCCTAACTATATATGGCCTAAAACCAATGGTTTTTTCATTGAATTTTCAAGGTTTTGTAAATGCAAATTCCTAACTATATATCCACTATAACCTATGGTTTTTTCTGTGAATATATATATATATATATGGAGAGGTGTGGCTCACTGGTTAGAGCAGGCAGACCCTGAAGCAGAGGTCAGACCCGGGACCAGGGTTCAATTCCCGACGAGGCAGGGTCTTGAGCTCAAATGTCCACGAACTCGATAATTCTCACTTTGGTGCCTGACCTAATCATGGGTTCACACTCTGCAACTCTGGGCATTAAGCTTGCTTAATCTCCACAACGGCCCCCGCTGCGGGATGCCTGGCTTTCACATTGGGGATGCCCTGTAGGGGCTATCTCACAGGGAAAAGCCAGGACGGGTTCCCAAGGTAAGCCTTTGAGACCCCTGGATGATAAGCGCTATATAAATTCAATATACAATACAATACAATACAATATATATACAAGTAATGAGTATATGTATATATATAACACCACCACCGCCAATACCCCACCACAAATACCAGCAATACCTCAACCACAAATACCACCACCACCAATATCACCACCACCAATACCAATACTACCACCAATACCACCACTGATACAACCGCCACTAATACCACCACCACAATGCCACCACCGCCACTAATACCACCAATATCACCACCATCATCACCAATACCACCACTAATACCACCAATACTTCCACCACCAATACCACCACCACCACTAATACCACCACCAATACCGCCACCAATACCACCAGCACCAATACCACCACTGTCAGGACTAGGGTGGCTTGCGGTCTAGGGGCCGCCCAACTCAGTAACTATTACAGTCCTGTATCTTGTCCTAAGCACTTATGTGGTAAAGTGCACTATTTTCCTTCAAGGGGACGTTGGTGGCACAATTGTCCAGGACTATAATGAATGTAATGTAATTCACACTTTTGTATATAAATTTATGTTTTACTGTCCGCCCAATGCGTGAGGATTAACAGCTTGCCGCGTCCGCGAGATGCGTGAGGTTCGGCAACCTGAACGCACCGCGTTCGCGAGATGCGTGAGGTTCGGCAACCTGAACGCGTCCGCGAGATGCGTGAGATTTGGCAAGATGTCGCATCCGCGAGATGCGTAGGCTTTTTCAATGCACGCGCTTACGGGGAAAACACAGGGCGTAGTCACGTCGATGTACGCGACCACACCCCGCGCCTTTTGCTCACTATTATGGGTTCTTCTGAGGGGTAGCAGGCTTCTTGGCTTGCTCTATTCTTTTTGGTGCTATTTTCGATTCGTTCTTCAGATTGGGGACTCAGCTGACTACGGAGCTTCTGGTGGTGAGTCCCGAATTGCAGATTTCAGGTTTAAAGGCGTGAAGGCAGTTTTAAGGTGAGTCATTTTGGTGCATCCAGAGGAGCTGTAAGAAGAGTCATTCTTTGGTCCCAGAACTTGCAGAAGGTTTCCTAATTCGTAGAGTAGGTCGTACTCTACAGGTAGGAGAGCATCTTATTATTACAGAATAAAAGACAAGATTCATTACTGCGAAAATTGTTTTTCTTAAAGCAAGGAATTTTGACAGAAAGTTATGTCAAATTTTAAGGATTCTGATGCTGAGGTTATTAAACTTTGATCTGTTTAGAGGTGCATTCAACCTCTTAGGGTTTTTAGAAAAAACTGCTGGTATATTTTGATCTCAGATATTTTTGTTGGTATTTTGATTTCTTTTGACATCCTTGAAAAGAAGTGCAATTCAAAAATAATAATAAAAGACCAGCTGTCAATGATTGTGATTATGTAAAGAGGAACTTTCAGAATTGTGATTCGGTAAAGAGTTATTTACAGAATTTTGAATTGTTAAGGATATCTTTCTTTTAAGTGAACTTGCAAGCTGATATCTATTGAAATACCGAGAACCAAAGTAGGTTTCTTCATAGTATAGGTTAAACTTTGGAGATAGTCTTTTATTTTAAAATACAGAAATTAAAGCAAAGTATTTTGTGCATCAATAACTTTTCCTTTTCAGATCACCTTCCCTGCTGTTCCTAATTCCCTTTCCCCCCGCTTGATCACTTCAATATTCTGTGTAGTATTTACAAACAGAATTGGAGGTATCGAGAGGTGGGCCCTTATATCATCACATCAGATCCCGAGGAAGACTTCACCTGACAACCACCACCAGTATCAACACCACCACCAACACCACCACCAATACCACTCCACCAATACTACCAGAAACAATATTACCACCACCACTAATACCACCCCCACCAACACCACTGCAATGCCAATACCACTGCCAATACTAATACCACCACCAATTTCACCATGAATACTACCACCATCAATATCACCACCAATACCATCACTACCAATACCCCACCACCAGTACCACCACCAATAACAACAATACCTCCACCTCCAATACCACACCCAACAACAACACCACCAATATCACCACCACCAATACCACCACCACCACCACCAATTCCACCAATACAAATGCCACCACCACAAATACCAATACCCCCACCCCACCTTCAGTACCAGTACCAATACCACCACCATCACCAATACCAATAATGCCACCACCAATACCATTAATACAACCAATACCACCACCCCCAATACCACCACCACCAAAACCCCACCACCAATACCAGCAATACCTCCACAACCAATATCACCACCAATACCACCACCAATAATACCACCCCCACTAATACCACCACCACTAATACCACCAATATTTCCACCACCAGTTCCACTACCAAAGCCAACAGCACCACCAATACCATCACCAAAACCACCAATACCACCACCACCAGTATCAATACCACCACCAATACCACCACTAATACCACCAGAAACAATAATACCACCAACACTTATACCACCCCCACCAATACCACTGCAATGCCAATACTAATAAAACCAACAATATCACCACCACCAATATCACCACCAATACCATCACCACCAATACCCCACCACAAATACCACTAATACCTCCACCTCCAATACCACACCCAATACCACCACCATCACCAATACCAATAACACCATCACAAGTACCACTAATACCACCACCACCACCAATGCCACCACCACCAAAATCATTACCAGTGCCATTACCACCACTATCAATACCAATACCACTTTCACAAATAATAGTATCACCCCACCAAAGCCACTAACACCACCAATACCAATACTGCCACCACCAATACCACCACCATCATCAATAACACTATCACCAATACCACATATGGCACCAGCACCAATACCACCAGCACCAATACCACCAATACTAACACCACCAATACCAACACCAATACCACCATTCATACCACCTCCACTAAGACCACCACCACAAATAAGACCACTGCTACCAATACCAGCACCACTACCAATACCATCACCTCCAATACCACCAACACCTCCACCAATACCTCCCCTAATACTACCACCAGTACTACCACCACCAATACCACCACCACCAGTATCAATACCCCCACCAATACCAATACCACCTACAATACCACCACCAATACCACAACACCAATACCACCAGAAACAATATTACCACCACCACTAATACCACCCCACCAATACAACTGCAATGCCAATATTACTGCCAATACTAATACCATCACCTGTACCCCCACCAATATCGCCACGGATACTAGAACCACCAATATCACCACCAATACCATGACCACCAATACCCCACCACCAATACCACCACCAATATCATCAACACCAATACCACCAACACATACACAAATACCACAACCAAAACCACCACAAATACCACCACCACAAAGACCACCACCAATACCACCACTAATACCACCACCACCACCAATACCACCACCACAACCACTTCCACCACCAATACCACTATTACCACCACTGCCAATAACACCAACACCAATACCACCAATACCACCACCACCAATACCACCAATACCTCTACCACTAATACCACCACCAATACCACCACCAACACCAATAACACCCACCAATACCACCACCAATACCACCACAACAGTATCAATACCACCTCCAATACCAATACCACCACCACCAATACCACCACCACCACTAATACCACAACCACCAATACCGCTCCACCAATACCACCATCAATACCCCCACTGCCAATACCACCACCAAAACCTCCACCACCAATACCAACATCAATATCACCACCAATACCATCACCAATACTACCACCACCAATACCACCACTACCACCAATACCGCTGCCACCATCAATACCACCAGCACCAATACCACCACCACCAGTATCAAAACCACCACCAATACCAATACCACCACCAATACTACCACCACCACCACCAATACTACCACCACCACCACCACTAATACCACCACCAATATCCCTCCAGCAATACCACCAACAATAACACCACCAACAATACCACCACTAACAGTACCACCACCACCAATACCACCACTAATACCACCACCACCAATACCACCACCACCAATACTAATAACACAGCCAATACCAATACCGTTGTCAATACTAATACCACCACCAATACCAATACCAAAACCTATACTACCACCACCAATATCACCAATACCACCAATACCACCACCACCAATACCACCACCACCAATATCCCACAACCAATACCACCAATACCTCCACCAGCAATACCACACCCAATATCACCACCAACACCTCTACCACTAATACCACCACCAATACCAATACCAATAACACCACCAATACCACTGCTATACCGCCGCCAATACCAACACCACCCCCAATACCACCACCACAATATCACCACCCCCACTAATACCACCACCATTAAAACCACCACCACCAATACCACCACCACTGCCACCAATACCACCAATACCAGCACCATTACCACCACCAATACCTGCACTAATTCCACCACCACCACCATCAAAACCCCCACCAACACCAATAACATCATCACCACCAATACCACCACTACCAATACTACCAAAGGCAGCACCACCAATACCACCATCACCAATACCACCACCAATACCACCACCACTATTACCACCACCACCATTAATACTACTACAAATACCATCACCACCAATACCATCACCGCCTTCACAAATACCACCACCAATACCATCACCACTACCAATACCACCACCACCAATACCGCCAGCAATACCACTACTAATACCACCACCACCACCAATACCACCACCACCACTAACACCACCACAACCACTACCACCACCAATGCCACCAATACCACCACCACCCATATCACCATCACCAATACCACCAATACCTCCACTACCAATACCTTCACCACCAATACCACCAGCAATACCACCACCAATACCATCACCAATACCACCACCACCAATACCACCATCACCAATACCACCACAACCATCAATACCACCACCACCAATACCACAAACCCCAGTATCAATACCCCCACTGATACCAATACCACCACCAATACTACCACCACCACCACTAGTACCACCTCCACCAATGCCCCTCCTGCAATACCACCACCAATACCACCACCAACAATACCACCACTCATACTAAGGCCACCAATACCACTGCCAATTCCAATACCACTGCCAATACCAATACAACCACCAATACCAATACCACTGCCAATACCACCTCCTTTACTACCACCACCAATATCACCACTACTACCAACACCACCACCACCAATACCACTACCACCAATACCCCACCACCAATACAACCATATCTCCACCACCAATACCACACCCAATATCACCACCACCACCAATACCATTAACACCGCCAATACCACCACCAATATCAGAACCAATATCACCACCACCAATACCAATAACACCGCCAATACCAGAACCAATACCACCACCATCAGTACCACCACAATACCACCACCCCAACTAATACCATTACAACTAAAACCACCACCACCAATAACACCACCAATACCACCACCACCAATACCACCACCAATAACTACATCAATACCATCACCACCAAAACCACCACCAATACCAATAACATCACCGCCAATGCCAGCACCACCTATACCATCACCACCAATACCACCACCACCAACAATACCACCAATACCACCAACACAATACTACCACAACCAATACCACCACCACCAATAACACTGCCAATGCCACCACCTTCTATACCACCACTACCGCCAATACCACCACCACCACCACCAATGCCACCTCCACCACCAATACATCCACCACCACTAATGCCACAAATAAATATACCACCACCACCACTTTCAATACCACCACCAATACCAGCAATACCAATACCTCCACCTCCACCTGTACCACCAATACCACCACCACCACGACCACCACCACCTATACCAACACCACCAATACCACCACCACCAATACCGCCACCACCAATATCAATACCACTACCACTAATACCACCGCAATCATTACCGGTACCACCACCATCAATGCAACTCCCACCACCAATACTGCTACCACTAATACCACCAATGACACCACCACCAATACTGCCACCACCACTATCACCACTACCAATACCAGCACCACCAATACCACCACCATCAATACCAGCAATAACACCACCACCAACACTGCCAATACCAATACCAATACCACCACCTCAGTGCATCTCACTCACTAATAATATCAGGGGCACTGTACAAGGCCTGAGCTGCAGCTGAGACCATCACTCCCTCCGTCCATGCCTGCCATAAAGCACAGCCCACCCTGCACCAGGAGGTGACGTCAGGGCCCTACTACAGCTGGAGTGATTTTTATTAGGCCAATGGATAGCAATGACATTACGCAATGCCACAATGCACCCTCAAATCATGGGTAGGGCAGGAAATAGCTTCCCCCTCTGCCTCCTGAGCAACGACAGTGCAATCACAGAGTGAAAGGTGTTGGAGAGCTTTGTTGGTGTTAATAGCTTGGATCATATGTAACTCTCACTTCACACTTTGTGTCAGTGTAATTATCAACACTTACACATCTTCTTCACTGCACTGTTTATCACAACTTTGAAGATGTTGCAGGCCGGTCTCTTTCTCTGATATTTACAATCTAACAAGCGATCAAGAAGGCTCTTTATTGCAATGCAGTAGGTCTTGCATTGGCAAGAGTTTGAGATAGTAGTACTGTAAATTACAATGCCTTATATTTAGGTTTTAAAACCCAAAACATACATAAAAGGCATTGTTATTTACAATGCCAATAGCTCAAACTCACGCGAATGTGAGACCTATTGCCATGCAAATGCTTGTTTTGTATAGTCAGTGTCCAGAGTCCTGTAGGGGTTCTTTGTTTTCTATGCCTCCTGCTTGTTGTTTGACAATGTGGCTGGTGGCCATTTTGTGTAGGCAGCCAGTGTGCTTTTGCCATAGACCTGCATGCGTTTATTGTTTCCCAGGCC
This sequence comes from Lissotriton vulgaris, assembly GCF_964263255.1. NCBI lineage: Eukaryota > Metazoa > Chordata > Amphibia > Caudata > Salamandridae > Lissotriton > Lissotriton vulgaris. The sequence continues at coordinate 335,413,118 of NC_141685.1, forward strand.
TCCTGCTTGCTGGTTTACCATATGGCTTATGGCCATTTTGTGTAGCCAGCCAGTGTGCTTTTTCCATAGGTCTTCATGTCTTCTTTGTTGTGGCATGCTTCCTTTCTGGTTGTTGTTGTGACCATGTGGCTGGTGGACATTTTGTTTAGCCAGCCAGTGCGCTTTTGCCATAGGCCTGTATGTCTTCTTTGTTGGGGCCATGCCTCCTTGCTGGTTGTTGTTGTGACCATGTGACTGGTGACAATTTTGTGTAGCCAGCCAGTGTCCTTTTGCCATAGGCCTGCTTGCCTTGCCTTCTTGCTCTGTGTTGTTGTTTGACCATGTGAAACTGGCTGGCAGCAATTTCTGCATCCACCAAGTGTGCCATTGCCATAGGCTTAGATGGATGGATGCAAAATCAATTTAATAATATGATTAAGGATCATTGTAGTGTGTATATTATGAATAGGATTTTGATGAACAGTGCGTATATAAATTACATGTAATTGAAGCTTTTTTATTTTACACCTCTAATAGGTTTTTCTCGTCCTCCCATATAAGCATTAGGCAATTTTAGATTTTTTTAAATTATAATTGTTATTGTATCTTTTTATTTTACATGTTTTTTCTTTATTATTTTTTTGTAATTTTACTTATTTTTTATTTTCTTTTAAAAAATATTCTTTTAATTTAATTTCATTTAATTTTTTACATTTTCCTTTCAATTTTGTGTTTTGCATTTACATTTTTATTTTTTTTATTTATTTTATTGTACCTTTTTAAAAATATTTTTTATGTAATTTTTTTTGTTGCCATTTTGCCTCGGTTGATCCATCATCCATCCATCCATACATGCACCTTAGGGGCACAGCCAAGCGACAGCATTCCAGTTTTTAGGTATATAGGGCCATATGTATGAAGCTAATTTCCTGTCGCAAACGCTGTGATTCGGTAATAATAGCGTTTGCGACAGAAAATCCGCAATTTCCAATATATGAAGGAAAAAATGCTCGCAAAAGAAGGAATCGCTATTTAGCGAGTTCCAAACATTGCGAGAGCCTGAAATATGCGAATACCAGAGCGATTTCCAAATTTGCGAAGAAAGCAGTTAGCGATAATCGCAAATCCGGAAATCGCTAATAAGGATTTGCAATGATATGTATCAAAAATTTGCAAATTGCTAATTGATGAAAATCGCATCTTAAGGAATTGAAATTACCACCAAGTGGGAGCAGGTGGTAACCAGGTGCAAATTATTTAGGGAAGCCCACAATGCAACACACTCTTTTCCACAATGGCTGGGCTCTACGTGATAGCGAGGAGGCGAACACTGAGAGCTGTGGCACAGAGGAGGAGACGGCAGGACAGGATATTCCGTACGCGCACCACCATCTACCAGCGCACTGAGGAGGACATCTACACCCACTACAGACTGGAGGAAGAGAGCATACTTGATTTAATAGAAGAACTCAGACCCTATCTAGAACACCCCACCCGCATGACACAAGCCATACCCACACACATCCAGATCCTGTGTTCACTACACCTGCTGGCCTCAGGTAGTGTTTAGGGGGTCATAGCCTCAGCAGGAGGGGTGTCACAAAGTGCCCTGTAGCGCTTCTTCCATGCGTTCCTTGATGCCATGACACATAGGATGCAACACCACATACACTTCCCCAGCACCCCACAGGAACTAGCACAAACCAAGCAGGACTTTTACAACATTGCCCAATTCCCCCACGTAATGGGATGCATTGATGGGACACATGTTGAAATATCCCCCCCCTCAAACGTAGAGTAATTATACAGGAACAGGAAATGCTACCACTCACTTAATATACAGGTAGTGTGTGATGCCAAAAACATCATCACTGACATAGTGGCAAAGTACCCCGGAAGCACACATGACGCCTTTATCTTCCGTCACAGTGGGCTATACTGTAGACTCTCAAGAGGTGATTTTGGTGAGGGATACCTACTAGGTAAATGCTCACCTACATAGGCCACATTTCCACTGACTAGCATGTGCATTATAGTGACTAACCGTTAACATTTCCAACCACAGGTGACAGTGCTTATGCAGTCCGGGATTTCATCCTGACACCCTACCTCAATCCTGCTACTGCTGGGGAGCGGCGCTACACCCGGGCACACATTTCAACAAGAGGCACCATCGAGAGAACCTTTGGCATATTGAAGAGCAGATTCAGGTGCATTCATAAAAGTGGAGGAGCTCTCCAATACAGCCCCGAAACGTGCTGCAAAATTGTTGTAGCTTGTGCCATACTGCACTACAGCGCTACCAGAAAAGGACACCACTGGAGTTGAGCGATTCTGAATCCTCCGACGTGGAGGGACCTGGACCTGTACGCATGGAAGGTGGCGTAGCTGGTGCTGCAGCTGGGCGACAGAGGCATGATGAGATCATGCGCTACTACTTCTAGGTGAGTAATAATGACACAATTACAACTTAAATCTTTGAAAATGCCACACATCCTCATAGGCAAGGTCAAACCCTCCTAATGTAATGCACATGTTCAATTCACAGTGCAACTATTTAACTGGGATTACTGCAAAGTCAACACTGTAGTTGTCCATATTTTGCCCCTGTAAGTCATTGTTATTTGGCTGCACATCCTATTGGTATGTAGCAGGCCTGTTGCTCCTGCCACTACGGCGCCTCTCAACAGTGGGTGGTGGGGTGGTGGAGCTCCGCACTGACTGGGAGTCCTCCTCACTTGGAGTCAGCACTCCTGGTCCTGTGGTACGTAAGGCACGCAGTTCATCCAGGGCAGAAGTGGACTGCACTATGACAGTGGCAATGTCCTGAATGCCGTGAGAGAACTCACGCTGGGTTTCAATGGTACGCCTGGACAGAATATTTGTTGATGAGGCCAGGCGGTTGATTGCGCGCATGTAGCGGTCCATGCGGGCCAGCTCTTTGCGCCTAGCAGTGCGTTCTGCACGCAACTCCGCAGTGAGCTCTTGCACAGCACCCCTCATTTCTTCACGCATACCCCTGAATCCTGCCCTCATCTCACGCTGTATTGCCTTCATGTGTTTGGCTTGTAGGCGCTGTACTTGGAGCATGCGCACTTCCAGCCCTGCAAATACTGAATCTTCCTGCTGATCGATTGAGCTGCTGCACGTGCGGGGTCTATGCCTGCCTGTGACCTGTGGACCCGGGCTGTGTTGTGGCCTTGACTCCTGCTGCTGGGAACCTAGAGCTTCAGACTGCTCCATGTTATTGTTGCCCTCATCATCGTCCTCCATGACTGGCAATGGCCTCACGATCTTCCTTCTGTGTCCCTTTGGTGGAATGACAGGGCTGTCCTCCCCCAATATGTGTCCTGCACCTGGCTAGCGTCTCAAGGGGCTGGGGGTCCTGTGTCTCTCCCACTGCCTATGCCCTTATTAGTTGCAGGAGCTGTGGATAGAACAGCACACATTCATTTTATTTGGTAATGTATGATGTGGAAATAAAATATTTCACAGTTATCCCTTACTTTACTTTAGTTATTCCCCTTTTCTGACCTGCACATGTGAAAATTGCCTAAGATGGATGCTACTTCCAACATTAATTTCTATTGTGACTACATCTCCCACAATGCATTGCTATGACTGCCTGTGTACTTGCTCTAGTGTGACATGTGGTTCCCATAATCCCTAGGTTGCTGCAGGGGGGTGGGGGTGGTTTAGGGTGTGAAGGCATGCTTCTTACCTGGTCTGGCAGCTGGTTGTTCGGAGCTGTCTAGCACGGACACGCCCGCAACACTCGCTGGAGCCAGTGTTTTCTCTACCAGTTCCTCAAGCGGTGTAGAATCTTGCACGTTGGAGGTCCCCCCACCGGTGAGCTGAGACTGTTCTAGTCTGGCTGCCAATTTTTCATTGGAGTGCTGGCGCAGGTCGTACCAGCGCTTGCGTAGTACTTCAACACTCCTGTGTGTTACTCCAAGGGCATTGACTTTCGCCTGTATACCTTCCCAGATGCGTCTTTTCCTTGCTTTAGTCACCTTGTGTGAGCTTCTCCCAAATAACAAATCATCATTTGGAACCATCTCAGTGATGAGTGTCTCAAGTTCTGCTTCTGAAAATTTCATCTTTCTCTTTCTAGATGTTTCTCCTTCTTGCTGGTCCTGCTGGGTTGCAGGCATATCCTTGTTCCCACTCTCAGCCATGGCTCCTCAGTAGCAAACCTCACTCTCACACTCTCTCACAATCAATGCTGTTGCAGCATGGGTAATCAGTTACTTCATGGATGGTGATGTCATCAAAGTGCATCAGGATTTCGATTGGATGATTCTAGAAAATCGCAATTTTGCGATTTTTTCCGATGTGAAATTGCAAGTTAGCGATTTTTTCCGATGTGAAATCGCAATTTTGCGATATTTCTACATTAAGGAATCGCTATTGATTATCTCGCTATTATTTAGCAATTTTGGGCGAATCGCTAAATATTTGTGATTGTCCTGATACATTCCGATTTGCGATTCTGAATCAGTGATTCGGTAAAAATTGCAGATTCTGATTCGCATATCGGCTTCTTCATACATATGGCCCATTATTCTGTTTCCTCCTTGAATCTCTGGCTGCAGTGCACTTCAAGACACATCAGCATCAATCATTTGAGTAATGATGTTTATTCCATTTTATCCTGGACCACCTGACCTCTCCAGGTCTCCCTGCCCCAGCTGTCTCAGCTGAGGAAGTTCAAGGCCCTCCACCACCCATAGGCTACCACCTGCGCCTCATCCCTGTTGGCCAGTGGTAGGCCATAGGTAGGTTTGTTCATCCTCTGCTTTATTGTTTTTATTATATTGCCTGTATTTTTATTGTTGTGTCTGTGACTGCTGTTGTCTGTCTTGACCCGCTGCCTGTACGTGGTCCATGCCCCTTTTTCTTCCCTCTGTTCCCCTCGCTGTCCCCGTGCTCTCTCTGCCTGGTCTTTCCTTCTGTACCCCTGGCTGTCCCCGTGTCTCTGCCCAGTTTTCCCTTCTGTTCCCCTCGCTGCCCTCATGCCTCTCCGCCCATTCTGCCTTCTGTTCTTAGCTGCCACTGTATTTCTGTGTTCTGTATTTTGCCTCTGTGCCACTTGTTTTTCAGGTATTTCTGTGCCCTTTTGCCTTCTGTGCCACTCGTTTTCCCCTCATTTTTGTGCCCCTTTTTCCTTCTGTTTCACTCATTTTTTGTTCCCGTCTGCCTTCTGTGCCACTCGCTTTTTCCCTCGTTTTTGTGCCCCTTTTGCCTTCTGTTCCACTCGTTTTTTGTGTCCTTCTGCCCTCTGTGCCACTCATTTTTCCCTAATTTTTGTGCCTCTTTTGCCTTCTGTTCCACTTATTTTTGTGCCCTTCTGCCTTCTGTGCCACTTCTTTTTCCCTTAATTTTGTGCCCCTTTTGCCTTCTGTTCCACTCATTTATTGTGCCCTTCTGCCCTCTGTTCTACTCATTTTTTTGTGTGCCATTCTGCACTCTGTGCCACTCGATTTTCCATTGTTTTTGTGCCCCTTTTGCCTTCAGTTCCACTTGTTTTTTGTGCCCTTCTGCCCTCTGTTCCACTTGTTTTTTTGTGCCCTTCTGCCCTCTGTGCCACTCATTTTCCCTGGTTTCTGTGCGCCTTTTGCCTTCAGTTCCACTTGTTTTTGATGCCTTTTTGCCTTGTGTGCCACTCGTTTTTCCCTCGATTTTGTGCCCCTTTTTCCGTCTGTTACCTTTGTTGTTACTCACTGCCCTCGCCGCTGCATCCCCTGCAGCCCCGCCCCTCTGACCACCAACTGCCCATTCGCTGCCCCCGCCTCCCAGCTGCTCCTCGCTCCCACCTCCCTATATATGCCGCCCGCTGTGCAGCCGCGCCGCTGGCACGTAGAAGGCGTGCCTAAGGCAAGCCCGTCTGCGCCCGTCCGTGCCTGGACCGTGTCCAGCGCCAGAAAGCCTGCCCCCCGCACCCACCACGACGACCGCCGCCACTATGACATCAGCACTCTGCACACTCTCTTCTCTGGACGGAGCCACACCTGCTTCGAGGCCACCCCGAAAGGCACACACTGCCCCTTCACCTTCCACAACTGCAGCTACACCAGCTTCAGAGCCGACGAACCACCCACCAAGAAAGACCCCAACCACCTTCGATGCATACTACTGAACACCCGCTCCACACACAAGCATACCATCGAGCTCTGGGACCTGCTCGACAATACATTCACGAACGCCGCCTTCCTGACAGAGACCTGGTTTAACGACTACTCTGCACCCGACATCGCCATAGCCATCCCAGACGGCTACAAGATCACCAGCAGAGACCGCACCAACGGAGTCAGAGGAGGAATCGCCATTGTCCACAAGAACAGCATCAGTTCGCCATACACATGCAGTTCCAGATCCACACAGACCCTAACTCCACTCTCAGAGGCACCCACGTCTACTGACCCCCCGTAACCCGCCCCCAGTTCAGCAACTCCATCGCCGACTTGATCAGCAGGCACGCCCTGACCTCCACTGACTACATCCTCCTCAGAGACCTGAACATTCACCTTGAGAACAACAACGACAACTCGACAATCCTGATCGATAACTTCACCAACCTCGGACTGAAGCAACTTGTCACAACGTCCACCCACACCGCCGGCCACACGCTCGACCCCGTCTTCTCCTCAAGCCCACATGTCTCCGTCAGCCACACCACCGAACTCCTCTGGCCGACCACCGCTGCATCCACTTCGCCTTCCAGAAGCCCACCACACACTACTGCACCCAACAGATCCCCCGCCGCTGCTGGAGCAAAATCTACGAAGACCAACTACACGCAAACCTCGCTCTCAGCCCACCCACCGAACCCTCCAACACCGATGACGCTGCCCACAGCCTCAGACGCTGGATCGAGGACTGTGCCAACACCCTCGCCCAGCTGAAGAAACCCCCCCACAGAAACACCAGTAAAAGGGCCAGCCGGTTCACCCCAGAACTCCTAGCTTCCAAGCAAGCCTGCCAGAAACCAGAGAAGAAATGTCACAGTGAACAAACTCCGGTTAGCCACGCAGCACACAAGGACGCCATCCGCAACCACCACTACCTCATCAGGGCGGCCAAGAGGACCTCCTTCAAAGACCGCCTCAACAACAACGCACACAATAGCAAGGAGCTCTTCAACATCATGAAGGAACTCTCCAACCCCAGCTCCAACACCAACAACATCCCGCAGTTGCAAGCCCTGTGCGACTCTCTCGCCACCTTCTTCCACCCCAATATAGCAGACATCCTCGACAGTTTCAACAGACAGCAACACAACAGACCCTCTGCACACCATTGACCATGACCCCCTGCTAGCATGGGCCAGCATGAGCATCAATGACAATCAAAGACCATGCCCACAATCCACTCCGGCTCTCCATCAGACCCATTCCCGCATCCCAGTCTTCAACAGAGCAAGCAGCTCCATCATACCTGACTTGCGCAACCGCATTAATCTCTCCCTCCAGACCGCGACCTTCCCAGAGATCTGGAAACACGCCGAGATTAACACCCTGCTCAAAAAACCTAAGGCAGACCCAAGAGCCCTCAAGAACTTCCGGACCATCTCTCTGATCCCCTTCCCGGCCAAGGTCTTCGAGAAAACCGTCAACAGACAGCTAACCTGATACCTCGAAGATAACAGAATCCTGGACCCTTCCCAGTCAGGGTTCTGCAGCAACCACAGCAACGAGACTGCCCTCATTGCGGCCACCGATGACATCAGGACCCTGCTGGACAACAGCAAGACCGCAGCACTCATCCTCCTAGACCTCTCTGCCGCCTTCGACACCGTCTGCCACCGAACACTACACGCACGCCTCCACACCGCAGGGATCCGAGACAAGGCTCTGGATTGGACCACCAACTCATTCCTCTCCAGCAGAACCCAGAGCGTCCGCCTCCCTCCATTCCTTTCCAAAGCATCCGAGATCATCTGCGGCGTACCCCAGGGGTCCTCCCTCAGCCCGACACTGTTCAACATTTACATGGCCCCGCTTGCACACAGTCTGACAGCACAACCTCAACATAATCTCCTATGCTGACAACACTCAGCTGATCCTCTCCCTCACCAAGGACCCCATCACCGCTAAAGCCAACCTCCACGAAGGAATAAAGGCCGTTGCCGACTGGATGAAGACCAGTCATCAGAAGCGGAACTCAGACAAGAGGGAGGTCCTCATCCTCGGCTCCAACCCTTTAGCCTGGGACGACTCCTGGTGGCCGACGGCCCTGGGGTCAGCCCCGACGCCCACCAACCACACACGCAACATGGGAATCAATCCTTGACTCAACGCTCTCAAGGACCAAGCAAGTCAACGCCTTCTCCTCCTCCTGCTTCAACACCCTCTGCATGCTCCGCAAGATCTACAGATGGATCCCGACAGATGCAAGAAAGACAGTCACCCAGGCCCTCGTCAGCAGCAGACTCGACTATGGAAAAGTCCTCTATGCAGGAGCCCCGACCAAGCTCATCAAACGACTATAACGCATCCAAAACGCCTCAGCATGACTGATCCTCAACGTACCACTCCACGGCCACATCACCCCCCACCTGAGAAACCTGCATTGGCTCCCCGTAAACAAGAGGATATCCTTCAAGCTCCTCACCCACGCACACAAGGCACTCCACAAGACTGGCCCAGCCTACCTCAAATGACGGCTCTCCTTCTACATCCCCAACCACCAGCTACGCTACGCCGACCTCTCACTCCCCACTAACCAGCGCATCCGAAGAACAACCACTGGTGGGAGATCCTTCTCCCACCTTCTCCGCCAAGACATGGAACACCCTCCCACTGAGCCTACGACAGACCCAAGACCTGCTGACCTTCAGGAGGATACTCAAGACCTGGCTGTTCGATCAGTAGCGCCCCCACCCCAGCTCCTTGAGACCCTCGCAAGTATGTAGTGCACTTTACAAATGATTGATTCATTGATTGATTGATTGTTTGCCATAGTCGTACATCAACCTCCATTTTTTAAAAGATTACTATTCCATTTACCCTGAGTGCCACAGGTGTCTCCTTTAAAATATATGGACATAAAGGAAAGAGCTCTATCATTCTGTATGTTGTATGTTATTTTGATAACATTTTATGGTATGGTGGTGTGTTTTGACTTTAAAGTGGTTATTACTACCTAAGTAACCAACTACACTAATATTCCTTTTGTCTGTACTAATTCAGACTGCAGACAATGCCATATTTCACACCTCATTATGATGGCAGTCAGATGCGCTGCAGGAAGGAGACCTGAAGTCATAGGTTCAGCCTGCCATATTATGATATAACTGCCATGTAGGTGGTCGGAAACATGCAGTTTTCTATTGCGGCTTGTGCTGCAGCCCAGAAAAGGGCCACAGCACAAGTTGCAGTAGAGAAATAGATTTTTGCAAACATCCATGCACCGCATGGTGCCTAGCACACAGTGCATGGATGATTAGGGGGGCCCAACACTTGCCCCCCTGGCCACATAGCAGTGGCCAATGGGGGGGGGGGGGCACTGCTATGCTAAGAAGAGAAATCCTCCACAATACTGCCAAACAGAAGGCCTGTGCAGTCACATGTCAGTCTTCCAATCTCTCCCGGTTGTGCAGCTTAGTGCAACTGACAACTGAGAGCATTAATATGGATGCTTCCAAGAAAGTCGTCAGTGAGAAGAAGTAAATTCCGATGAGTGGCAAGTTGCTCCAAACCATATTTGGACCACCATGCCATGTGCCTGCTGCACCGGGTTCCAGGGAGCAAGCTAAGAGCAGCACTCTAACATCAACAGCTGCACCCTAACCTAAGCCCAAGACCATGTCTGTCAGTGAGGTGGCCACTGCAATCCTGGCAATGCCAATGAGCAGTGACACTGAATTTGATTTGCTCCTTTCACAAAGTAGTACTGAATCGTTTCAGGAAACAGAGCAAAGTGGACAGCAGCCGCAGCCAGCAATAGTACATCTTCCTGATGTTGGAGCAGAACAGGAGGATGAGCTTCCTTTTGATAAAGAACCTCCTCTTTTAGAATCATTGGCTCCCAGATCTCCAGCAAGAAAAAGGAAGGGACGACTCTACCACCTTCTCCAAGCCCAACTTCTGATGAAGATGATAGAGACATGGAGTGGAGCCCAGCAGAGTCCAGGAGATGCCAGTAGAGGCAAGGGAAAATAAAAGTGCTTGAAAGCCTTTACACTTATGGAAGAGGATGAAGGGGAGGATGATTATAATGATGAAGCAGTCATTGTGGAAGCTGACACAAAGAAGTCTGACATTGCTATTCAACCTGCTACAAGGGAAGTGGCACAGGTAGCACGACCAGGTCCCATGTTTGCAAAGCCCCAGCAGAGACCTGCACTAGTAACTACTACCTCAGTAGAAGTGTGCACTGCAGGGAAGCAATCGACAACACGCCCACCTACGTCGAGTTCTTCTTCAGGCTTTGGCAGTGGAACAGAAAAAAAGTAATCCTCCCCAGTTTAGAACTTTTTTTATGGTTAGCAAAGAGGGGGAGAACATTGAAGAATGCACCATTTGCACACAAATGTTTGTTGAGGTAAGGCTCATACAGATTATGGTCCCAGATGCCAAATGACCCATATGAAAAACACCATGCAATCAAGTGGGAGGAGCATCTAAAAAACTTTCTGAACGTGTTTGCGGTGTTGAAGGTGAGAAGGAGTGCCAGGGAACATCAGCTACAAGTACAACCACAGCAGAAGGCAATGATGATAAAGAAGGAGAGAGTGACATCCTCACGCAAAGTAGCCATGCTCCCAGCAGTGCACCAGTAGAATTACCCACCTCAGCAACTTCACAATGGCACAAGACTCTGAGTCAGCTGGAGACACCACGGCATACAGTGACTACCCCACTATGATGTACACTGAGACTACCACCACCTACTTCTCAAAAGTCGCCTGTGTCAGTGGCCCCAGAATAAAAGAAAAAATAACAGGCTACTGTTACAGGCATGTGCAGGCAGGAGAGGATGTTTGACTGCAACTACCCAGTGGCACTTTTGTACAATGGGAAGCTGGAAGAAATGTTAGCGCTTGACCTCCTTCCTTTTTCTTTTTTGGAAGGAGTGGGATTCTTAGAATTTAGGGCAGCCATATGCCTGAAATTGAAGGCTCCAAGTCAGACCTATTTTGCCAGAGTTGCTTATCCAGCACTGCATCACGATTTGCTGCAAATGGTTGGCAAGCTTTGCAGCAAAGTGCTGTTCACACTATCCACCTGACAATAGACATGTGGACCAGTTGTCAGGGGATTGATTACATGTGAACAGTGGATCTTTTTGGAAGAGTAAAGCAAAAGATATCTACAGGTCTTGGCCCTGAGGAAAGATTTAAGAGTGTTCTGTGGCATGCAACAGTGGCCATGTTCACCATGGAGAAATCACATACCAATGTAAGCATCTTGGATGAATTTACCAGCAAGACATCAAAATGGCTGTACCCATAGGTCTCAGAATTGGATTTGTTGCCACGGACAATGGCAGTAAGATAGTCAAGGCCATGTCAGATGGTGGCTATTCCAGGGTTTTGTGTTTGGCCCAATGCATCAACCTGGTGGTGCAAGACTTTCTCAAAAAGAAGACATAGTCAACAGCATCCTGACCACCTGCAAAATAATCTGCACTCATTTCAACCATACTTTAAAACCCAGAAGCAGTTGCAGATTATTCAGTGTGATAATAGAGCACCAGCACCAGCCCTGATACAGGAGCTGCCAACCCGTTACTTTATTTTATTTATTTATTTATAAAGTTTTATATAGCACAAACATGATCCCGAAGGATATCAGATTGCTTCACAAATTGAGGGAATGAGGTAACATCAGTACGAGAGTCAAATAGGCAATATACATAAAATGCAAAAATTGTGCACAGGAAAGGACCAATATAGGCATTGAAAACATAACAGCAAGGGGAGCAAATACAATAGAAAAATACCGGAGTAACATCCATTCTTGGAGTGTGTCCGATGCGCTAAGAGCTGACCATCGCTCTTCTTATGAAGGTAGGAATTTGTTCATGAGGAATCTTTTTGCTTCCAGTTTGAAAGCAACCTTGGAGAAGATTCTCCGGATTTCCGGTGGCAGAGTTCCAAATTTTAGGGGCAGATCCCGAGAACGCTTGTTGACAAGTTCTCTTTTTGCGGAAGATCTGGGGTTTGAAGAGGAAGGAATTAGCACTCCTTGACGGTCTCCCCCCTCCGGATAGTTTTAACTTTTGCGCCAGGTAATTGGGGGTTTTGAAGTGGAGGGCTTTGTGCGATAAGCATGCAATCTTTAGATGAATTCTAGCTTCGTAGGGCAGCCAGTTTAGAGATTTTAGGACCGGGGAGATGTGGGCATTTCGCTTGGTGCCCGTAATCAGTCTGGTCGCAGCATTCAATGAAGCCTTTAGTGGAGCCAAAGTGTATTTGGGGAGGCCGTATAGCGTAGCACTGCCATCGTCAAGCCTCAGTAGTACAAGCGCTTGGACCACCTGCTTGAAGTCGGCTTGAGGTAAGAAAGGTTTGAGGTTCCTGGGAGTTCTCAGAAGGTGGTTAGCTCCCCTGCTTATGTTGCTGATATGGGTCTTCATATTCAGGTGTTTGTCCAATGTGATTCCTAGCGATTTAGCTGAGTCAATAATGCGGGGGGAGCAGTTGAAGGCTGTGAGTTGGTTCATCCAGAGGTCAATGTTAGGAGTGTGTTTTGGGGGAGAGATTTGGTGGCGTTTAGCAGGAGGTGATACTTAGTTAGCCAAGTTTGAGTAGTCAAAAGGTTGGAATTTAGCAGAATTGAGTGAAGTAATGTTGTCTGGGGAGGAGATTTTCAGGTAGAGTTGGGTGTCGTCTGCATACATATGGAATTGAATGTCCAAAGTTTTTAGTACATCAGCTAATGGTTCCGGAAACAAAAATTAAGAGAATGGGAGATAAGGAGGATCCTTGTGGAACCCCCATGGTGACTGGGGATGGGTGTGAAAGAGAGTGGTTTGCCTTAACTCTTTGGGATCTGTGCTGGAGGAAGGACGTAAACCATTGCAGCATTGCAGGCCCATCCTTTGCTCCAGAATATCTAGGAGGTTGTCGTGATTGACAGTGTCAAAGGAAGAGGAAAGGTTGAGTAGGATAAGGAGGCAAGATTCTAATAATAATAATGTACAAAGCTTTATTTCGATATGAAATATCTTAAAAAGCACATGGCAGTTAAAATACAATTCATTTATAAAAGACAATACATAAGCACTTAAACGAGGATACTAGAATAAAAAATCATTAAACCAATTACAGCTTTGGACATGATTAAGAAGCAGTCGCCGTATAAAATTATCTTAGGACTTTCAGTCTGATCACCCATTCTCAACTAAGACATTTGGCCACCCCACAAGCTAGGGTGGTGTTAGGATCTGTCTGCAAGATTCTAAGGGCAGAGGCATGATTCTTGGTCTCAAGCTGATAGCAAACAGGCTTTAACCTTTTCGAACTAGGTTTGTTATAAGCACGACATACGAAGAAAAAATGTGGGATGGTTTCAGGTGCATCAGTACAAAACAGGCAGGTGTTTGGTTGGGGGGTTTCCACTTGCAGGTGCGTTCACGAACCGGAAGAGTTCCCAGGCCAGAATCATTTTTGTCAAGCATTATTAGAATGTTATCCATGACATGAGTGAGAGCCGATTCAGTGCTGTGCCCACTACGAAAGCCTGATTGGTGTTGGTCCAGGAGATGGAAGTTTTTGATGTGTGCACATAATTGAGATTGGATGCATTTTTCCAAGAGTTTGGCTAGTGTGGGGATGCTGGAGATGGGGCGGAAGTTGTTAAGATCTGTACTGTCTGCTGTAGGTGTTTTTAAAATAGGTGTTACCTGGGCCTCTTTTAGACAGTCTGGGGTCGTTCCCTGTGAGAGAGAGGCATTGACAATCTTTGTCCAGATGGGGGAGATAGAATCTTTAATTGCTTTGAAGATGGTGGGAGGTAAAGGGTCATTGAAGTGATTAGATGGGTTGATACTCCGAAGGACCTTATTGATTTCATTTTCGTTTAGGATGGTGAATGTGTCCCAGGAAGCGTTGTGCTTGATACCTCTGCTAAGTGGAGCAGCCTTACATGGTGTGGCCAGAGAGGGTGCAGGTCCTTTGGATGATAATAGAGACTTCCTGGTTTCTAGATCAATGTTAATAACTCTGGTTTTCTCAGTAAAAAAGTCAGCCAAGTCAAAACATGAGGGAGGACTGACATCCGGATTTGATCGGTTGGGGGCTATGACAGATTGTTGTTTAACCAGTTTGAACAATTTCATGTGTCGATTGGCAGCTTGGTTAAGTTGGGATCTGAAATATTCCACCTTGGCTGTCTTGATTTGTTTGTTATAGGAGCTTCTAGCTGATCTAAGGTGTTTTAGATGGACCGCTGAAGGAGTGGATCTCCAGGAGTGCTCTAAGGTCCTAAGATTGCGACGCTCCGAATTTAAGTTGATATTGAACCAAGGTTTAGATATTTTTGAGGGTGGATTTTTTTGCTGGAGTGGCGCAATATCGTCCATGATGTTAGAAATAGAAGAGTTATAGAAATCTCTAAGTGCATGTATTTCAGCTAGGTCTCTTTGGAGAGAGAGGGCATGCTTACAGCGGGTTGCTAGGTCAGCTGTGTTGATGTCTCTGAGGTCTCTTCTCCAGATCTTTGGTTTAGTAATATGAGGTTTAATCTGAGATACTTTCAAGTTGATATGGAAAGAAATGACGTTATGGTCAGACCAATGGCAGGGTAAGATGAAGTTCAAAGTTATAGACTGACCTTTGCAGATGATGAGGTCAAGAGTTTCTCCCTTTTTATGGCTAGGTTGGTCACAATGTTGAACCAAATCGTGATCCTTCAAGAAGGAGTTGAAGCATGCTACAGCTTGGTCGTTAGGATTTGACCAGTGAAGATTAAAGTCTCCCAAGTAGATTTGGGGCTGCATTGAATCCACATTGTCAGCTATGATTTCCATTAATTGTTCAATGAATGGTAGATTGTCGCCCAGGGGGTGATAGAATGTATGCAGTTTGCAAACCAGCTGCTTGTTACTGGAAATGTTGAGGCAAAGGTATTCGCAGGTTGATGAGGAAGAGGATTCCTAGAGGGAGATCGCATGTTTTCTTCTATGTATACAGGCTACGCCACCTCCTATTTTCGTTACTCTGTCCAGACGAATTATGTCATGGGAGATGGGCACTAAGAGGTCTAAAATCGGAGTGGACGAGGGGATGAGCCAGGTTTCTGTGAGGATAATGATGTCTATCTCATTATGATGTATGAGGTCGAAGATCTCAGAGGCATGTTTGTTGGCATATCTGCAGTTAAGTAGTATGCATTTGAGTGTAGCCGGAGTATGGGGGAAGGAGGCTGAATGAGGTTCACTCTCTTGAGGTTGCCATTATTTATGACTCTGCGGCTGTGGAGGGGTTCTCTGTTCGGGTTACAGTGAATTGTTTGAATTATTCTCTTTATACTTGAGTTGGAGTCCGTGTTTGAGGAGTAGTGCTTGAGGAGGCTATTAATTTCAATGAACGCAGGCCCTGTCAACGAACATCTGAGGGGAGAAGCTATGATATGAAGAGGGACCCTAGAAGGGGAAGAGGGATGATCATGGGGAGCTTTATCTGTGACACTGGCGGTGGTACTGGGCCAATTTGAATGAGTGCGGAGGGGGCTTAACCCCTTCGAAGCTAATGACGAGCTGGGCTTGTCATGGCGCTTACCTGCCGTGCGCGGATGACAAGGCCAGCTCGTCATGATTTATGGGGTTTTTGTTTTTTTAGCGCAGGACGGGAAAACGCCTAGCAGCCATGTGGTTAACAAGGGGAGCTATTCAAGTGAGAGGGCTTTCAAGACGTCGAATTCTTTGGAGAGAAGGTGCAGTTGGTTGGAGATATCGTCCAATCGTGCCAGCACGTCTGGGTGGTGGGAGAGCGGTGGAAGTTGAGTGTGTAGATCCGGAGACGGGGGAGGGAGTCTAGGTGTGTTAGACAGATATGCGGCAGTAAAGGGGAATTCTAGTGAGGAGGTTTGGTCATTGAGTGTGGGCGGAGTTCCAGAAAGCCTTTATCCGGAAGGTAGATTGGGTGTGAGGATCTGGGGAGAGGGGAGGGTGTCTTTAAGTGATATAGAGGTCAGAGTCATTAGTAGGGGAGTCCGGTATAATAAGATGTTCATTGGTTCTTAGCGGTGTTCTGTAAAGTGAAGGCCCGGGGATTGATAGTGGTGATAGAGTTAATGGCCTTGTATTATGTGGTTCAAGCAGATCACTGGTCAGCAAGGGCAGAGGAAGGGAATTGGGTGAGGGGGAGGTAAGTCTGAGGAGGAAGTAGGGGCATCGTGTTGTAAGGTGCTTGAGGTGGATAGATCTAAATCTTGTCGTAAAGAATACAAGATGTTGATCTTCGGAAAGAGCTTGTCAAATTGATCTAGGTTTCGTTCAGAAGCTTGAATGAGGACAATCCCATTGTTGTAGATAGTAATGGTGAGATTTATTTTGTATATAGGAGAGGAAGTAATGGAAAGACTAAAACCATGGGGGGGGGGTTCTTTATTTATTTGCACTGGAAGAAAGATAGGAGAGATTTCCTCCATTGGGCACTTTTGTTTGTGACGAAAATTAGGTCTGACATGATGTCGCCATTAGAAATGCTGAAATACGTGTCAGATATAAGTGTTTCCGGGTTTCTTTTGATTAAGTCATGTTTGAATTTTTTGGATGCATTTTTAGAGTGGTATTGAGGATGGTGATCTTATAAGTACAGTGGCCAACTTGAGATAGTGAACCTCCGGTCGGGCTGGTTATGTTGGCCTCCATAGTGTAAACCAATTGAGGAGCCAGATGCTTCGGGAAGTTAGGAAGGGATCTGTTCACCCCACTTTGTCAGGTGGAAGAACACTAGAATGATTCCAAGACAGGGGAAAAAAAACACATTCCAAGATGGCCGCCAATATGTCGAGCCTTGATCCAGTTGTATTATTCGTCCTTTGTTTAGTTTTATGGCCAAGGCCACGGACAAGTCCTATTTACATGGGGATGTCTAGTGCAATCTTTTGGTAAACAAGAGACAATTGTGAAGTGTAATTTCCCATTGGGTTACCAGATAGGCACCATTTTGAAGGAATTGGGTTGATGATTAAGGGCTGAGCCAGACAAAATGTGATAAAGTGGACCCTAATGAGAGCTCCGAAATGTCCAGGTTATATAAATCAAATAAGCATGCCTCTACAGGCCAAGGAACATAAAAGGAGCACAAAAAGGTTGGAGAAGATACATCCACTGTTGAGCCTGGATAGCTAATTTGTCATGCATTGTCCCAAACTCGAGGTCAAATACTAAACATGATTCCACTAGGTGGGCACTGGATCTTACCTCTTCTTGGCAGACAACTGTGATTAAATGCGCACTGTCCCTTTAAGACAGTCCCACTCTCAGTATCAGTTTCAGGCCATGACCGGGTTGACTCTGGAGCGTCAGCTGCAAGCACACAATCGGCAGCTAGACTCCATCGAGCTGAGCATCCCCCTTAGAGCCGCGACAAATGCACAACTCGCACCCCAGGCGAGCACACAATTAAGATACATAATGGCCAGGCGGACGGGCGCTCCACCCCAGAGCCGTTCCACCGCTCAGCCCGCCAACAGCAACTGTGGAGGAAAGGATCGTGAGACTCACCGGAGCTACGTAGGAAGGGTCTCAACCTTGATGCTCCAGACAGCGGCTCCCTGCAGTCCTCGGGCGCCCAAACTATGCACAGCTGGAGATCGGCAGTCGAGAGCTGGTTCAATCGTTGGAACTCGACCTATTACATGTTGCAGTGTCTGCTTGAGCAGTACTAACAGATCAATGACTATGTCATTCAAAGATTAGGGGATGCAGTTGGGAAAGCTATGACCATGGATGCGGACAAATGGGGCCTGGTCAAATGCCTGACACAGGTGCTACACCATTTTGAGGTTTTCATGCAGGGAGCCAGCAAGGAAGACAGTAGGCCAAGTGTTTTGATCTGCTTTTCACAAAAAGGACAGACCCTAACCACACTACTCCCGTGGACCGAGGCAAAACCCACCACTCCCCCAAGGCGAGATGTAATGTAATGTAATGTAAAAAGGATTTGTATAGCGCTGCGTTCACCGGACGGTTTCTTGGCGCTGATCACCAACCCAGGAGGAGGCAAAGAGGGGAGAAAGAAGAACTTTATGTATAGAGATAATAATACCAATCCAAACCTATGGAATATAACACGTGTGAATTTATTAATACACTACTTCCGAATGCATTAGTCATGGCAGACTTCCAAGTACCAATAAGATGAGTAAAATAAAGTGCAATGTGTATATATATATGTGGCAATACAATAAAAGGAATAAGAAATAACGAGGAAAAGAATAGTAAAGAATACCAAGACTGGAAATAAATTAGTAAAGAATTTGGTAGGAACACCTCACCGACTGGTTCCGAATCCTAATCCACATCTCGCCAACCAAGGTGAGGGGAGTAAGGTACTGCAGCCAGGCGAGACTTCAGTCAGGACTCAACGTTCCCACCCGCCCACCGCAATACGTCTATTCTGTGGTGAACTTCCATCTGGCCCCGGAGGCCCCTCGCTTTAATACTGTTTCAAGCAACAACAAAGCTTCTAGAAAGCCTTGCCCCTTCTTATCAGAGAAAACAAGGCTGGCTCGTACCAGTCCGCATCAATGTCAAAGCATTGGCTGGCCAAGCCCCTGTAGTTTGGCTTTGAGCTGGAGTTTGTACATTCCATCGATAATATCCAGTTTGCTCTGGTCTGTGAGGCGCAAAAAATAAGTGAGGAGCAAAACATGCCCTCTCCACCTTAGACGCTCAGAAAATGGCAACAGTCATGAAAATTGAGTCAGTTATACAAACACAGTCATGCACCTAAAGAATCTTCACACAAAGCAAAATTAGTGCAAGATGACATGAGACCATGTCAAAGCCAATAGCAAGCACTGCTGTAAAGCAAGATGAAGTAAAATAAACATATTGACATGAAGCTATGTCAAAGTAGATAGTAAGGGTTCATATCGAAGAGTACTGCTCTACTCTGTAAATATTCTCACAAGGCAGGCATGTGTAATATTGTTCTACATTAAGACCAGAGTACAATAACATGCTAAAGTCTATCTGAGATGGTGATAGTTGACGGTCATCATGGGGTACTTGACCACACCAGTGGCCCATTTAGTACACCTAGCTCTCCCTTTGTTGCATCTGCTACAGGATCAGGCAAAATGAAATGACTGAAAGGTTCACCCGCACAGGTGTGAATCAAAACACAGATGTGCATGCCTTGGTAAGAGCTTAATCCTTCGCTTCACTTCTATTACAAAGCTGCAACATAACTTCATCTTATCCAAACAGTACATTTGTTCTACACTACTTGGTCCACGGTTCAAAAATTTCTGCCCACTTTCCTTCATTTTTCTGAAGGGGATGTTATAGACTACAAGAGGTGGATTGCTGAGCAAGCTGGAGTCCTGGAAGAGGGACAGCTGGTTCTTAGAGTGTCATGCAGCAGTTCTGAGGTGCCACCGTCAACTCTCAGAGAGGGAGGTCTTATCTCACAGCAGCCAACAACACCATCAACCAGAACACCGACAACAACAGCAACAGAAGGACTGGACCCAACCTCTCCTCTGTATTGGTATCAATCAGTAGGGCTTTACGTCCAGTGCAAAGGCGATGGCAAAAGAGGTTGAGCAAGTGGCGGCACCAATGACCATTCACAGGATGTTCCAGGAGTATCTGGATGATCCAAAAAAGGTCTATGTGGATCAAAACCCATTGATAAATTGGGATTGGAAGATGAGCCAATGGCCAGCACTCAGCAGTCTGGCAATAAAGTATTTGGGTTGACCTGTAGCCTATGTTTCTGCTGAGTGTGCATTCAGGGCAGCTGGTGTGGTTGTTACAGTAAAAAGGACCAATCTCTTGCCTCTAAATGTGGGGAGATTGACTATTTTCACAATGAAGCAACATTTCATACCACACAATTACACCGTTCCTGAAACAGCAGAGGAGGAGGATGATTTGTCAGTTTCAAATATTTTAGCTGACGAACTTCCGGGTGAACCACCTGAGTTTGAGGACAAACTCTACTTCCCAAACTGAATATGCCAGTGCCCCTATAGAACTTTTCAATTATTTCACGTTGAACTTCTATCGTTGCTAAAAAATAAATAAAGTAGGCAGTGGAACATTATAATTCTTCTGTCAGATATATGCGAACCCACCATTGTTTTGTCACATATATATTGCTGTATTGCAGTTGGACCAGTGTGCATTGAAGACAGCTCCACAGCTCCTTCATGACATTGAAGAAAATGCATGCCTCCCTCGCAGGTCTATCCTTTTTTCATCACTTCGCCTACTACCTAACCTACCCGTGCTTGGATTGGAAGAGGTAACTACAACTATGCAGTGATGGTTGAGTGATTATGAATGAGGATTGATGATTCATGTGCTGTCAGACAGTGAGAGAGGGTGGTGAGCTATAATTTGGGAACTTGCTTGAGATGATTTGCAATATTTGGGGCTCGAATGATGGGCGATCCTTTTTTCATGTAGGTGATTGGCCTTTACAAACTTACTTAGAGAAAATTAGCATGTGCAGTCCACTTCTATGATCCTTCCGTTTTTTTCATCACCTGCGAGGGCTGCCCCAGACGAGCCATTGATTTATAAGACTGCCAATAGTGTACCTATCACTATGCTTGGATTGGTACAGGTATCCATTGCATACCAATGGATTATTGAGTGATTGTGAGTGATGCCTGATGATTCATGTGGTGGCAGACAGTGTCGGACAGTGAGAGACAGTGTTGAACTGTAATTTGGGACCTTGCTTGAGATGATTTGCAATATTTGTGGCCTGAAGGATGGACGATAATTTGTTTGTCCTGTAGGTGATTGGTTCTTTCACACTTAGCCAGATTTATTTGTAGGGTCCACGCCTTTGTTTTGGTTCTTCAGAGAGCAAAACAGTCACTTTATTTAACAAACAAAACCTATACAAAATACTGCAATTCTGTTTCTCTACTTTTTCTTCAACAGCAGAGCACTACACATCTATCTTGCTCTGATCATGACTGGGACAGAGTTATTTGGAGTCAAGAGGAGGATTGAAGAACTCAGGGCAGGACTACCTCCTCATCAGCTAGAAACAAAACGCTATTGACTTCAAAGGGAAACCATTACTCTGAGGCCTAGTACTCAGCTATGTGGAATGGAGAAAGGTGTGCGGCTTTGTGAAATGCTGCTGTGTGTGTGTGTGGGTGTTGCACTGGTGACAAAAGTGGAAAAATGGAGTTCCCCTCTTGTTTTATTAGCTTTGTATCTGAGTCTTCTTGGTACACTCCTCATGAAGCTTACCTTTCTTCTGTCCATGACCTTTTATTTTTTTTACAATCCATGGCGTTCTACTCTACTGCATGAACAGAAGGCAAAAGCTGAGCTTAACACTTCTGCTTTCCTACCGGACCAGACCAGACAGGCACCCAAGAGAGAGGGACATTCCCTAGGAGAATCCAGATGCAGCACCTAATTTAGCAATACAGTATAATTTTGCTTGTATCAATCATATTTGGAGATCAGGGGGAGTGGGTTCACTCATCCATAATTTTATTTTTTCCAGCCTAGAAGACAGAACATTTAGATATCTAATAATTTGGGTCTGAGGGGCAGAAGGACTGTATACAATGCATGTAACTATACTTTGTCATACCCATCCCTCCCTTTCCTTCCACAATAGATTGATAATGATGTGCTGCTCATTGCCCAGATGAATGTTGTCCTTGTCTAGTGCTTGTCTTTGTCAAACCTGTCCCCAAACCCCATTTTACATCCAATCAAAAACCCCTAACACTTTTCCCCCAGGCTGTGTGATTTATTGAGGTGTGGCTTATTTGACACCATGAATAAATCCCACACTTGGTGGGGCGGAAATAGTGAAAGCAACACCAACTCACTGCAGGATCTTCTTTTACCTAAGCAATATCCATAAAAGTTATATTTTGCACCAATTATAACATTAGACACTGCTTATGATAATATACATAATATAACTTGCATACTAACAGATATAGAAAAGAAGTTTATAGATCAGATAGAAGATAGACATAGGGAACTAGTTAACAATGTTGTTAACAAGAATAAGCATTTAGATTGGACCAAAGGAGGAGTTAACTGATAAAGCTGAAGGAAGATCCGGTCCAATAGTTTTGGATTGGCAACAGTGAGGAAAGCTTTGCATACAACAAGCTGAGAGTAGTTACATTTTCACTATTGTGGGACAGAGTGTGTGTGATCATATATTTTTAATCAATGGACCTTGGAAGACGTTTTTGCAAGAGCCATTTCGCATGGTCCCAGGAGCATATTTTGGTGTAGAAAGAATGCATATGTATTTTTGCCAAGCAAATTGTATGGTACATGCTACTTGGTGGTTGTGTTTCTGAAAATATACCATGTGGATGATTTGGTGAGATCTGAAGGAAGGTCAGCAAGCAGAGGAAAACTAGATTGAGTGCCATAGAGGTTGTTTGGAGCAATAATACCTATCTTGGGAATAGTGCTTAATGATATCAAGATTAGAAGACTATTTACTAGATGGCGGAGTCTGTTGATTGCTGAAGGTTCAACAGTGTTGTACTTATATCCCTGATAAAAGTAAAGCTCTGAAGGGATATGTTAGTAATATCACTCATATACATCAGGAAATACAGGATTAAGCAGCCAAAGGAGTTTAGAATAAGATTGGAAAAGGATTTGGCACAGTTGGAAAGTGGTTTACAAATCTGGGAAGTGGAATCTTTCGATACATCCTAAACCCGATGCTGATTTTCATAATCTTTATCATTGCTTTGGTTGGAATGCTGTGAGCAAATAAATGGCACAAGGCGAGACAGTTGGAGAACTCCTTAAGAGAAAGAAAAAGAAGAATGGAAAGACTGCAGGACAGTTATTATGGACATTGGAAGCAAATGGAGGGGTTCAGACAGAGAAGGTTGGCTACAACATCTGTTTAGACCAGTCTGCTCTGCAGGGGTATTTTGAAGATTTTATGATGAATTAGCATCATCAGAGGGATGATTTGATGGAGTTGAAATTTCATGTTTCCATTGTCTTATTTGTAGGGATGCATCAAAATCATGTGAAAAACGCACCCACACATAATCTTGCTTGTGTAAACATAAAGTGTTAGAATTGTGAAGCATGTTAACGTATCTACCTGACATATTTTAGGTTACTGATAAGTGGTATGAAGAGTTAACATACAAAATGAAAGTAACTAGCAGAAGACGCTAACATGAAGAAACTGTGCTGTGCAGTTTACACTACTTATGTACTAAATGTGTTAAATACTAATTCTTTCAATAATTAGGTAAAATTGGTATTCGAAATGTAATATGGTTATGCCAATTTGAAATGCGTAAGTGAAACATTCTTATGTTAACCAAAGCTGTAGGCCAGAAATGCAACCCCTGACAATCTCTTGCTTTAGGATTAATGTTCTGAATTTCAGTGCACTGTGGAAGCTGTTCTTTCCCACTTTTGCATTGCAGGTGAAAGAACATTATTTTTGTCTTTGTTTTAGTAGCTTGGCAAGGAGAGAAGAAGCTACAATCGTATGACTAGAATGCGATAAAGGAAAGACCTTGTTATCACATGGGAGAAGGCATGGGAATCAAGGATGAATTGTTTCAAAGGATGTAGATGAAGAACACCATGGAAAAGTATGCTCATGACTGTACCCATTCTTGAATACGTGTAAAGAGGTGCATCATGGGAATGCTACCTGTGTATAATTGGTTGTTGGAATTAGGGATAGTGACCACATTTTCTTGCCTTTAGAGAGGGAGAATCTTGGAACAAGCTCTTTATTTTGAGATGGTGGATTTATGCTGCCTGGCCCACCTTGACGGTGGAGAGACGTCTTAGGAAGATTCCATGACTGACACCTTTTTCCTCCCAACTGGAATTGCTTACCCATTAAAGTAGGGATGTCGTCTTAGGTATAGAGTAGTGATAGATTAAATGCTTTTCATTCACCAAGCCTTGATGCAGGGGAATTTGGACTCTCTCTTGTTTCCTAATTATTTGTATTCTCCTTCTTGAACTAATAGTTTTGTTTATGTTGCACAGTCTCAATTAAGCGTGTAAATTTGGCTTTATGCTATTTCCTTTGTATTTTTATTTTATATTTTTGTTTTTTTGTGTGTTTATGTTATATTTTTGGCTATGTCATATATCAAACTAATCTTTCAAAATTGGCCTTGGTTATTAAGCATCAGGAAGTGGTATTCTAAATTGATTGTGTATAAAAGATTTTCTCCCCTTAACCTTTTCATAGTGCTAAAAAGATACATGGGAGAGTGTCTCTAGATAAGTTCCAGAACAATTAGAAATGGCCCTTTCAGTATATATTCAAATACGTTGGGTGAGCTGTTGTAGATCCTACTGATGAGACCATTGAAAGCCATGGGACCCTTAACTAGGGTAGGTTATATGGTAGCAGGGGATGTGTCAATAATGCTGACATCTGGTTTACCATGACAGACTGTCTCATAACACCAAGAATTATGATTAAAAAGAATATTACCTTTTATGAGCTGAGAATTAATTTGTTGCACTGGCTTGTATAAACTGTTGTCATATCGAGAAGAGTGAACCCGCCTGACTGTGGAGTTTAGATTGCTTGATGTCCAATCATTGATGCTGCAATGCACAGAACCTTGCACAAGCCTCAGGTGATGTGGGTATCAGCAGATGGCATGCATATTGTTTTCAACAGCCATCTTTCAATGCCCATTGTTAGGATGCATTCACTTATTTTCTTTTGAAATTCGACATATGGACAGTTGTGAATGCCTGTTTTTTTTCTTCTCCAGTTTCATGAACCTCAACCAGGAAAGCTATTGGGCAATTGCAATAGCAGCAAAAATGACAAATAGGTCATTTATTTAAATCAACTTCAAGGTAGCACCATACACTACACAGGAACTGATTTAGGCATTGGCAGATACACCATTCAGCCACAAGTGTGGCAGAGGAAACAACTAGACGGCTGAATATGCCACTATTGGAAAGCCTACCCTGGTAACTTAGACAGTTAGTCTGTCGCATTATTCCGCAATTCTCTGGCAGCATAGTCAAATTGATCTTGCATGTGGGTGCTTCAAATGTACCTTCAAATCAGTGAAACATTTCTCAGATTCACCTCACAATTGTCTCTGATGAACTGAACAGTTCTCCAAGGATATCGAGGACATTAGCATGACTTTCCATACAAGACGGTCATGATTTGTCTGCCAGTCTTATGTAGTGGCGGAGGCACCATAAAAGATTTTCTACTATGCTGCAATCTCTCTAAAGTAAAGCTGCCAGTAGATCCATCACAGGAAGGCCAGCTCCACCCACCCACCAGCATAAGGGGGATGTACGTTGTTACAATGCATGCTTTTACCACGCATGCCTTTACAACGCAGGTTTTTCAACGCAAGTCGTTACAACGACTTGCGTTGGGGGGTGCTGGATAGTGAATAGTTTAATTTACTATTCCAACTCCAGTCCCCGTGGATAGGAGGGAAGGTGTTGGATAGTAAATTCTATCCTAGAGCGCCCCCCAGCGCGTCCTTGTAATGAATGCATTGAAAAACCTGCGTTGTAAAGGTACTGCGTGGTAAAAGTTGCGTCATAAAGGATGTTTCCCCCATAAGGGGATACAGAGAAGAGCAAATGTACCTTTCACCATTCTTTTACAGAAGTAAATCAGGTTAACCCTGTTAAATCTGTCATAGATTTTATAATATAGCCTTATAGCGGCTGTACTATTTGTTTTAGGCCCTGAACCTGAGTTACAGGCCTGAGCCCCAGGTCAGGGCCCATGGCGAGGGAGAGGGCCTTTAACAACCAGGATAGCCTTAGGCAGAGGGGCTATAATGCTATTAGAATCTTCCATCCACAGAGGGTAGGATGCTCTAAATTAAAAAGGGAGCGACAGATCACAAACATTGAAATATTGGAGCAGAAGGCCTATACCTGCCATTCTAAGCTTCTCTATTGTCTTCAATTAAACTCTCAGGAATTCCATTGTTCTAATATGCAGTTCCCTCTCATCTTCACACTGTGAACGGAAGTAAAGTGTTTTTAGAATAAACAGCAGGAATATGTGCTCATATAGCAACCTTGAGGCATATTATCAAGGGGGTTTATCTCTGCATGTTTGGCTTTAATAGCCAAGAAAGCGGAGATAAAATTATCTCCCTATTACCTAGCTGTCGCTAACACCAGTTAGCGACAGCTAGTACGAGATAGCGACCATCTTGGGCCCCACTTTGCATGTCAGTGATATTTATCACTAATGACATGCAAAGTGGGCGTGCCAAGATGTTAGCGACTGGAAACAGTCGCTAACATCGCTATCTCCTATTACCAACTTTTGGAGATATTCGCGCTAAGCGCAAATATCTCCAAAAGCTAACACCTGCCCTGAGCAGTTCTTAGCCATGATATCCAATGGGAGGTGGATAACATGGCTAAGAGCATTACCTCGCTAATGTATGAATATCGCGGACTTTTCAGCGATATTCATGCATTGCGGCCGATTTTTATCGCATTTGCGATAAACCTTGGTAATAGCAAGGTTTATCTGCGATAAAAATTGCTGCAGCTCTGCTATAATTTTTTCACGCTAACATAATATGCCCCCTTGTTTTGTTGTTTTCTTTTGTTAAGAAAATTGTGGAGTTGTTTATCACACAAACCATCATGGCCCTGTGCTGCAGCATCACTTCCAAACGACAGCCAGTTCATATGCAGCTCTGTCAGCAATTCATCATGGGTTCTAAGATAAAGTATTTGTCATGGTGTTTTTGTTTATCCTTTGCCACTGTAGCACTGATATAATTAGCACCGCGACACACATGCCAGTGTCATATTAAGACTTATCATCTTTCGTGCGCTGCATTACAGCTCAATAGTCGGTGCCAACAGTGATATGGATACGTTGTTAATATGTCATCTTAATATAGACATTGGAACAACAAGACTTGAGAAGTGGGAAATTTTTCTGCAGAGTACAGTCCAGCAGCTGAAATTCCTCCACCAAAGGGATATTATTGGGGAGTAAATCCAATTGGAGAATTTTACTCTGTATTTAGAGTTTTTCCATTTATTTGTGGATTTTCCACTCCCTCCAAACTCTAAATGAAGTTCTCAGACTTTAGTAAGTTTACATGGAAACTCAATGTGCTTTTGAATCTTGATTACAATGCAAAAGTGTTCGCCGAAAGAAGGTGAGGTAGAAAGTAGTGGAATTCCTTTTGATAAAAAAAGTTTAAGAATAGCAGCCAGAATAATCTTTTGGGACCCAGAACCTGTGCCAGATAATGTCAGGGCACAAAGAGAAGTTTTTGTCCCTCAAATCCCCTAAACTCCAGACATAGAGGTCATTAATTCTTGTCATCCCTTGGAGCTTAAGACATTGTTTATCTATGTTTGAACTGAATGTAAGTAATGCAGCCATATTCATTCTAAGAAGACACCGTCTGACAATGATATTCAGTATCACAAAATGCAAGTCTAGAACTACGAATGCACCAATCGTGCCAAGATCTAGTGACAACGTGAGCAAGAAGTGTAAGCATGCCAAAGACCTGGAAATCACAAACGAAAAAAACATAAAAAAACATTCCACTGTGAATATAGTACTGAGAAGCTCACCCTTTCAGACACTAAATAGGATGATCCCTGCACTGGCATGACTGCATTCTGTAACAAAGAATGTACAAACAACCGCAAACAAGTTACAATGAGAAAAGAATTGCACCTGCTCTTACAAGAACGCTTAGAACAATGAAATCAAAAGTGATACCTCCACTGCTATAAACAGTGTGCACACGCAGCTATCAAGGATCGGACTCCAGCCTTTGGGCCAGGGGCATGGACATTTGCTGACCAATGCAGCAAAACCATAAAAAATGTCAGTCAAGCTCGGGATTACATTAGTTCACAGCTAAACCCAGTGGCCTAAACTCACACACAGAAATCCATTGAAACAAAATTGAAACAAAACACCAGGGCACACGTCAGGAAAGAGGGCACACACAAGGGCACATAGCATACACCAACCAAAAAAAGAGACCCGTACAGCACTCACAGCGGTTTAAATGGGAGCAGTTGCAAGTGACAGGGGACAATACAATGAATATAAATATTACATGGAACAACATCCGAACACCCGCTCATATGTCTTGTCACCCAGCATGTACATCTGTCACACAGTTCTCAATCATCAGACTCACTTCCGAACCTGGAATAAGGGTCTCCTGCACACAACACCAACCTTCCACCAGGGGCATAGCTGATGCAGACCCCAAGAGCAGGCACAACCAACATGCAAGCAAAACCTACCTGCTGACATGCATTCATGCTCTACCAGCATGAATGCATGTCAGCACGCAATGTACACGCCTGTTATAGGAGACAGGATATCAACTGCATGAAGACAACTGGAGTTCCATCCAACAGAACCCACATGTGGCTACAATCCACATACCTTTATCTCCATAACCTCTAAATACTTTCTTTCCATTATGGGGTCGAGGCTAGCAACATGAGGGGGAGCTGTTACTCTTCCGAGCTCCCCATACTTCAATAAACTGAGTAAATGCTACCCATGCTTCTATCACTGCCATCAAGGCCATTGCTAGGTGCACCATGGAACACCACTCAACATTGTAGATGCTCCTAAGAATTTATTTGACAGGGCTCATGTAAAATAGTGTGCCATTGAAAATGATGTAATGTTGACCTAAAGCATGTAAAATGCTCAGAATACATGGTCATTCCACACTGTGGCCCAATGGTTAGCGCGGCAGACCCTGATGCAGAGGTTTAGCCTGGGACCGGGGTTCAATTCCCCGCCTCGGTGGGTCTTGGACTCAAAATTTCCACGGACCTGATAATTCTCGCCTCGGTGCCTATTCCAATCATGGAGTCCCACTCTGCAACTCTGGGCAATAGCTTGCTTAATCTCCACAACGGCCCCCACAACGCTAAGGATGCCTGGCCTCCACCTTGGGGGTGCCCAGGAGTGGACGCCTCACAAGGAAAGCCAGGACGGGTTCCACAGCGGTATTCGTACAAGCGCCTTGAGACCCTTGCGGGTGAGTAGTGCGCTATACAAGTATCAATTTACATTTTACATTTACAAGATTAACAGGCCCCGTCCAAGGCCAGCTACACTGCCAGTGGTTCCTGCTGCAGCCACATTTGTAGTTGACGCTGATCGTGATATTGGTGTATTCGCATAATCACCCTGTACCCCTATACCTTGTGGTTTCATGCCTGAACATTTTGCCTTGTGTCAAGTACTGCTGCCTCTGTTCACTTATTGCTCCATTGCTATGAATTAAGGGAGGTTCACTTATACAAGATGTATTGCATGGGGCATGTAAGGGAACCCTAATGGCAAAGTAGATAGTGCCTGTCCTTATGATCCAAAATTCAGCACCCCACAGGAACAACATGTGACCCAGCAAGTCTAGGGACTGCATGCTGAACCTTCAATGGAACGTGCTTATGGTAATACATGACATTTGAACTTCAATGGGATCACCATGGAAATACCATTGATCTGTGCAGACCTGAATAAAGGGTTGCTAGAATATCTGAAGTTGAGTTATGTGCTCCCAAGTCATCATAGATGTTATGAAGCTGCAAAGGTCAGTGGAGTTTCAACAAAAATCAAAACGATGTATGCCACTCAGAGCAAGGGTGACAGAAGGGCTCTCTTGATACAGCAACTTGAGAGCCGTGGGATGCCAGATCATTGTAAGGTTCTTGGAGGAACTGATTTTGAATGTCTTCAAACAAGCAGGCCACTTGCAATAATCCTCTCCGCTGAGGGCTTACAGAATGCTGGGGTATCCACTCTCTCACCAGGAGAGACTCTAAGAAGGAGCATTGCCTGATTGCTTAGTTTCTGTAACAGAGACAAAATTTTCCAGGCATCAAGATGTTTTCACCCAATCGTCTTTCAAGATTATAATTTACTTTTTCCAAAGCAGGGAAGAGGCTTTGTGAACTGCAAGACCAAGGATGTACAATGGGAATACATTATTTTGTTGTCCAGTAATGCTCAAAGACCAGGAATGGGAGTGAGCTGTTTGGGTTTGTTCAAATCTTCTACACCAATTGTTAATTTTCCACAACTTCATCAATATGAAACAAATGCTTCAACAGGAACTGCACACAACATGGTAAAGGCCCCAGAAACACTTATTACAGCACAACTCTATGAGTTTAATTATGAGTCGGGCGGTCCTCAGACCTCCAGACTCGTGGTGGGGCAGCGGTGGCGGTCTTCTGACTGACACATTACGACATTGACCACCGTGCCAACCTGGGACTGCCGAATCGGCCAGGGGATTGCCATTCTCTGGCAGAGGTGCAGTGGTCTTGAGGCAGTAATATGCTGGGCAGGCCCGCCATTTTAAAAAAAAGCTTTTAATCTCTAGGTCTACATTCTTCTTTGTGCTACTCATGGATCAAGCCCATATACCTGCCGCTGGTACTAGTAATCAGATTAACATCCCCTATAACGCAGCCTTCATTCCATATCACAAAAAAGACCCTGTTATTACCCTTTAGAAAGAGCTAACCTTGATTCCATTACACTTTCCAGTTTCAAACCAATCACCAGATTGCCTGGTCAAGCTAAAAGTTTGGAAAAGATTGTTGTCACAAAGCTCTGTTTGTTTCTGGGCAGTTACAATTGTGTGCCACACCCCAAATGGTTCCATCCATAAGGTTGTCATAAACATCCATTTTCCTAATGCAGCTTGGTAGTGGGAGGAAAAGGGCCGATACACAACCCTCATTATGAAATGGATGTTTACAAACATCCATGAACGTAAGCCAGGTACCATGGGGTGCCTGGCAAGCGAGGTATCGATGTTTGGGCCTCTCAGCAGAGGCCGCGGAGGGACAGAGGTCCTGCTAGGGGACCAATAGTGAATTTCTGACAGTCTTTCAATGGCGGTCTGATCGCCATTGAAAGGCTGCCTAAAACGTGCATCATAATGCTTTTGGCGGGTCCTGAGAAGGCACCGCCCCATTGTGAGGGTTACTTTCTGCCCGCTTGCCCTAACAGACTCCTTGAGCCCGTCGTATAGGCAATGGTCGGTCCCTCTGCCCCCTGCCACCGACCCGTGCATCATCATATTTATGAGGCAGGTCACAATTGTGCAACCCATTGGGAATCGCTAAACACAGGGATGGTGGTCTGCTGAGGACAGCAGACCACCATATCTGTGTTTGCTTTTAAATAAACCAACTTTTTTTTTGTTTTGCAAATGCAGCCCATTTTTCTTAAAGGAAAACTAGATGTGTTCCAAAAAGAAAAATTAAACGTTTCAATTTCATTTTGAAAAAATAGTTTTTGCATGCATCCACAAAGGGGAAGGGGGTCCCTCGCGAATGAATTAGCACCAAGTTGAAATTGGTGTTAAAAAGCGAATGTTCTGCAACAGCATTTAGGTCACAAAACATTTGTACATAGGACTGGAAGTCACTAATACCGAATCACTAACCGATCGCTAACCCATTTTGAGATTCTGCAAAAAGTTAGGAAATCACAAAATTGGGTTTTGTAAACTGAAAAATGCTTTTTTTGTCCGCAAACGGCCCCAATCTGTGAATCGGGCCGTTTGCAACAAAAAAGGTACATCCATGTGGCCCTAAGCACTTAAACGGAGAAAGTTCTGATCATAGTTTGCTGTAGTTGAAAAAAGGGAGAATCCATGCCTGCCCACTGCCAATATAAACGTTATGAAAATTAACCATTATATGCCTGGTTAAAAACCATGGTTTACACAAAGAATCCTCGGAACATTTCTGAAGGGATAATCATTTAACATCAAAGATTCTTTCCTTTAGTCCGAGACTGCACGCTCCATGGCTTTTCGAGCATGGAAAGAAAAATGGCACGCCGGAGAAATAAAACAAACAGAGCAGGAAGTATTTTGAAACATACTTATTCAATAACACCGTTCTAGGACAATAATTTATTTTTTCAAAGGCACGCCAGCTATTTTTCTGCATTATTGTTTTGATAGTAAATGCTTAAGCACACTTTATTTCATGAAAGGTGAGTGCTGCCAAATGTCAGAGCTGAACCAGCACGGGATCTGGAACGCCGCATTTTGGTTGTATTTTTTGCCTTTGGTCATTCAGTCTGCAGCCTCTAGTTGTTCCTTGTGAAGCCTGTTTGAAGCCAAGCAATGGATAGAACGTTCAGATCATTTCTGCAAACCTTAAAATGTAATTTATTCTCCCAGCTCATAGTAATGATTTCAAATTGGATGTGTATAGTGTTAACTATTCACTGAGAGTGCAGCTGTGTTAGTTAGTATGTTTACTGGGGGGTTAACATCATTAATGGTAATGGGGTGTCCCAGTAGCATGCCAAAACCCTTATCCCATACTTGACAAGACGTTCTCTGCTACACCTTTACGAACCCCGTCAACCTTTACACCTCCGGCTCATCTATTTTCCAGCAGAATACTAGCGTTTGAGCAAGTGATCCTGATGGACATTATGCAATTGTTTGAAATAAATAAATATATCAAACATAATGTCTCAAGAGATGACTGGCTCAGCCTAGAATCCCTCAAAAGAAATACTAATGTTATCATTAAGCCAGCAGACAAAGGGGGAGCCATTGCAATTCAGGATACTGCAGACTATGTAACAGAAATATGACACAGTTGCAGGTGACGGACAACTACAGAAAGAACAATAAGGTGAAGGAGGGCCTAAGGGAGTTTAAAGACTATGCAGAGACACATTCCCTAACTGAACATATAAAACACAAAAGTGTCAAAGGGTCTATGTACAAAGTCTATGTGTAGTACGTTAAACTAAAGAAGTCTGTGTCAAACCATTTGAATTCTATGAAAAAACATAAATAAATATCCTGTGATCACTAACAGGATACCCATCAGTCACCACTCGGAACCGCCCTTCGTCATTTGGGATTCCTGTTAACCATATAGTAGGTCCACTACCGGTCAAGATGGAAGGTCTGATCTTATAACCTCTTGTGAACCTGGTAGTGACCAATATGGTTAGAGTGTCACAAGATACTCGTAGGTAAATATGGGGGTGACTGATTTGCAGTGCTTGTGAAGAAAAGTGTGCTTAGTGAAAATAAAATTGGGTGGCCATCTTTACATCCAGGTAGATATTTGTTAAATATACCTTTGCTGCTCTTTTAATATTGGTGGAGCGAGCAAATAAAACAGAATAACATTTTTTCATTCTTGCTCCCTCACCCAATTTTATTTTCACTAAGCACACTTTTCTTCACAAGCACTGCAAATCAGTCACACAGTCAGTTTGACACAGACTTCTTTAGTTTAATGTACCACACATAGACTTTGTACATAGACCCTTTGACACTTTTGTGTTTTAGACGGACAACTACAACTAATCAATTTGAAAGCTTTTATTCGGTTAAATAAATCAACCATATAAACAGTACAGTCATAAAAGGCCATCTACAATAAAATCATAAAAATATGAAACCATGGGACGGAAAGTGCAATACATCAAAATTCGTAAACATGTTGATACAGAAACAAAAGTGCAAATGCATATTACAAAAGTGCGAGTGCGTGTTACACATGGGAGTCCAAGCATTTACTGGGACATATATTGTCCTAATTCAAAAGTGCAAATGCACAAGTACATGATAGTCTTAAAAACATACAGTTAAATATCAATAATCATAGATGTCCTAATACTAATGGATTTCAGTAGAAATGTAGCTAAATAAAAGCACAATCGTGGGTCATCCAATCTGAGAAGCAAATTCATAGCATCTGTAGTAGATCTAATATTATAATGTAAAAAGAATGGTTTTAGATAAAATGTCCTGAGATGGGAATAAAATACACAGAATAATAACATATGGCAGCAGCTTTGTCCATCACATGGGCAAGCGTGAGCAGAGCACTGTTTCATAATTGGAAAATTAACAAGATGATGTACAATACCCAATCTTAAACCTGTCAACACAAATCGATGCAAGGCTCTTGTCACGACTGACAGGTAAGTTTGGAAACCCTCTTTAAGATCCAATTGCACATAAAAACGGAGAGTTGATTGATTCTTAGTAACACGGGCACGGGCCTCTATTTTATTTGCTAGCAAGGTTAATTTGATCTCAGCTCTAGCAACAGAGGCAGTACACCTAGAGTCCAATCGGATATCACTATTGAATACAAATTTAAACCAATAAATAATGTAGTTCAGCCAGGGTATTCTTGAGCAATTCTCCAATTTTAGACAGTCCCGTATTATAGATTGAGTAAATAATGTTTCCTCTTTTGACCATATGGATTTCCATAATAAGAGGGGTCATAATGAAGCCAGGTCTGAAATATATTTAATGCCCACCTCACGATGAATCAGTTCTGTGGAGGCAGATGTAGGGACACAAAGCAAACGTTTTAAAAATGAATTTTCGGTTTTTGTAATGTATTACCCTGAAAGTGGCCCCAAACACCTGCCGCGTAAAGAGCTGAGGTGACACATCGAATCTCGTAAATTGTCAACATATCTTTGATGCGTCGGTTACCCAGTCTGGCCGCAAATTTAAAAATACCATTAATATTTCTAAGCATCTTAGAATAGGCATTATCCTGTTCCTGGGCCCATGACCTATTTCCTGCAAATGTAATGCCCAAATAACAGAATGTCTTAACTATCTCAACCTTGGAACCTTCAATAAAATAAGAGCTAGATGTTATAGGGTTCCTGCAGCAAGCCATAACAAAAGTTTTTGATTTATTAATTAAGAGTTTTCTTTTAGTGATAAAAACAGTAGAATTATCGATAAGACGCTGTAGCCCAATGGGGGTGCGGGAAAGTAAAACCGCGTCATTGGCGTACAAAAGGATTGGGACAGGCTTCCCATCCACCCTAGGGGCATCCGACACAAACAGTTTCAGGGCTGTGTCAAGTTCATGGATAAACAATGAAAAAAGTAATGGAGCTAGGATGCCGCCCTGACGGATGCCTCTTTTGACTTTAATAAGTGGGGTATATTCGCCTAAATGACCGTACCGCACCTTACTTGACAGCTCCCCATTTAATCTAGCAAGGAAATATATTATCTCTTTGGGGGCACCCATATCTAACAGTAAGGCCCATACAATGGAGTGGTCTACCAGATCAAAAGCACTGCTAAGGTCAGCAAAACATAAGTATAAATTGCCCTCCTTAGCT
Source organism: Lissotriton vulgaris (assembly GCF_964263255.1). NCBI lineage: Eukaryota > Metazoa > Chordata > Amphibia > Caudata > Salamandridae > Lissotriton > Lissotriton vulgaris. The sequence goes on from NC_141685.1 coordinate 335,448,420, forward strand.
GGTGTATACTTGCCAATCGAAAGATCCAGGTTGACACACTGCTCTAGTCTTAACAAATTTTGTTTTAAATATGTCGTCCCTGGAGGAGGAGATTCGTGCGTATCCAAGATGGACACGTGAGCACAGGGCTCCTGAGACCCTTTCCGCCTCCCGCATCTATCCTGCAAAGTATCCTGATTTGGACGATGGGTACTTTTCGTTGATGCCCTGCTGATACAAAAGCTTTTTTCAAAAATCGATTTGGCCACCGGGATCCGGACTTACTGCACTTTGAAACTTGCGGCCTATACCGAAGGCCGTCCACGGGCTTGAGTCCCCGAGGTACCCAGGTGGCAATTGAACAACAGCGGCTGGTGTGACACCTCCACTGCCCCTGTGGTACTTTCGGTTTCCCGACCGGCACGGCTGACCTGATTTTGCTGCCAGTCCTATGCTTGCTTTCGATCCTCGCTCTCTCGCCTCTACAGGTTTGCCGCGAGGGGAATCATTCTGCCCAGATCCCAAAGGTTCCGTTAGAGCTCATCGCCCATCATGGCGGGCAAGGCGGATGCAGAGAAGCGTGCTACCAGAGGCTCATATCGAGGAGGGGTTACCCAATCCCAGACCATAGATCGCTTTACTCGCCCGAAAGGGTCCCCAGGCGGTGTGAGCAAGATCCTTGAGGAGACTGGTGATGGTCCTCCTGCAACTGAGGAGCCGACTGTGAAGGATGTTATGGGCGGCATTGCAAGTGTTCGGACAACTATGGGCCAGCAGTATGAAACCCTGGCAGCTAAGATAGACACGGTGGCGATCAAAGTCAATCTTATCAGGACGGACTTGGGGAAAATCAATGAGCGGGTCAAGTTCCTGGACATCAAGACCGCAAGCCTGACCACTGATGTCTTGGATCTCAAGACCGAAGTCCGCAATCTCCAAACGTCCAATGACTTGTTTACCAGTCGGCTGGATGATTTCGAGAGCCGGGCCAGACGCAACAACGTCCGCATTGTAGGTGTTCCGGAGAACTCCGCAGACTTGTCTACAGACCTTCTGGTGGAAGACCTTGTTTTACAACACTTGGCACCAAAGGGCCTCGGTAATTTTTTCACGGTGGAGCGTGCTCATAGAGTCCCCAGTGGAAAGCCCAAGCTGGGGGCCACTCCGAGGCCTATAATAGCCAGGATTTTTAATTTCCGGGACAGAGACGCTATCCTGCAAGCCTCACGTACCAATGGTCCCACTAAATTTGAGAATGTGTCGATCAGTTTTTATCCGGACTTCACACAGGCGGTGCAGAAACAATGTATGGGCTTTATGGGGGTGAAAAGGCGACTCAGGGACTTGGGACTGAAGTACGCCATGCTTTTTCCGGCCCGCCTGAGGATTGAACATGAAGAACGTGCGCTCTTTTTTGACTGCCCCGAGGTGGCCAGTGACTGGTTAGACACTTTGCGGACACATCGTACCAGCTCAGAGAGTTCGAGGGGCGCCGAAGGCGGCTTGGAAGAACAGGAGTAGTGAGTCTGCGCCGGCGAGCCAATTTTATTGACTTATGGCAGTGTCTCTGTGACTGTTATGTCTATACAGTGTGGATACCCGGGGGTGGGGGGAATCGGGACTCTTCCTCCTCTGGGGACTTTTTTCTCTCTTCTTGTAGGTTAGTTTAATGGGGCGACAGGCACACTGCAAGTTGGGGTGGCTTTTTGGTCTACCGCAGGGGTGCAGGGTGGGGAAGTGTGTTTTGAGGGTTCTTTTGGGGGTGGTAGGGGGGTCTTTTCTTTCTTGTCTGTATTGAGGCTGCGCTTTGTCCCATATTTTATCCTATGTGCCTATTTCGTGGTGGGGGAGGCAGAGTGTTCATTTCTGGGATGGGGGGTAGGGGGCTGAGGGTGCTGAGCTGGAACGTCAACGGTCTTGGTGATAGGATAAAACGGGGGATAGTTTTGCAATATTTGAAGCAATGCTCCCCAGATATAGTTTTACTCCAGGAGACACATTTAGTAGGAAATACGTCCCATGCACTGAATAGACGGGGCTACCGTCTGGTGGCCCATTCTGGATTTACCACTGGGTCGAGGGGGGCGGGCGTCCTGGTCAGGAACTCCCTCCCCCTGGAGATGATGACACGGTGCTGGATGATAGAGGCCGCTATGCGGCTATCACGGTCGGTGGGAGGGGAAGACAATCTCGATTTTGTCTGTGTATGTTCCGCCCAGTCTACAGTCCACCACATTTACTGATTTGGGCAGAGTGGTCCTGGGGTTCACTGACGGCATGTTGGTTGTGGGTGGCGATTTTAATTCAGTTGTTAGTGGGGATGAAGATCGTAGCCCTCCCAGACTCCTCCCCACATCGCAGCTATGGCTGGGGAATTTTTTGGAAATGTTGGGTCTAGCGGATTGTTGGAGGCAACTGCACCCTGGGCAGCTGCAGTATACCTTCTACTCGGGAGCTCATGGGAGTCTCTCGAGACTCGATTATATCCTCGTACCAGTGGTGCAGATGGTCTCTGTAAGGGAAATCAGGCATTTAGCTAGGGGGATCTCAGACCACTCTCCACTCTGGCTCACTATTGACGTACAGCTGGGGGCCGGGGGTCGGATTGCCCCGATTAACCCCTGGCACCTTTGTAACCCCAAAATTAGAACGGAGGTGGTTAAGTGTATGGATTACTACTTTGCTGAGAATGAGGGATCGGTGTCCACCCCTGTCTCCTTTTGGGAGGCTTATAAAACTGTGATCCGTGGTCAGACTCTATCCTTGATTGCTAGCGAGAGGAAGCGCAAAAATGCGGAAGTGGTGGGCTTGGAAAATGAAATCACTGGGTTGGAGGAACAGTTGGAGTCTGGGGCTACACCTGAGGGACTATACTCTTTGGCCCTTAAACAGTCTGAATATAGAGCTCTGGTGACTGATGCGGCCAAGGCAATGAATCGTGAGCAACAGGGGCGTTTGTATGATGTTGGTGACAAAGCGGGAAAGTTGATTGCTTGGCTAGACAAAAGAGATAGATTGAATCGGGTGGTGCCTGTTGCTGAAAAAGTGGATGGCACGCGAGTGGTGGACCCGGTTGAGATAGTTGAGGTCTTTGCCCAGCATTTTCAGAAGGTTTATGGCCGGTCTCGGATAGGCCAGAGGAGGACTCGCACTTGTTGCTTCGGGATATCGCGTTGCCTAGCCTGTCGGAATCGGACAAGGAGTTTATGGAGGCGGAATTTTCAACCGATGAAGAAGCGCTCGCTATCTGCTCCCTTCGCTCTGGGAAGGCCTCAGGTCCGAATGGTATACGAGTCGAACTGTACAAGCTGTGCCCTGATACAATGGCGCCGCATCTTCGTCGGATGTTTTCGGCATCGCGAGATCTCAGGTCCCTTCCTCGGGATCAGAGACTGGCGTCCATTGTGGTCATCCATAAAGACGGTAAGCCCCGTGAACACTGTTCATCGTATCGGCCGATCTCGCTTTTGAATGTGGAACCGAAGATCCTGGCGAAGCTTTTGGCAAACCGGCTGATTACGGTGATCAGTGACTTGATACACCCGGACCAACCTGGCTTCATACCCCATCGAAACACAGCGCTCAATCTTCGCCGTCTTCATGGCGTCTTAGCAAGGGTGGGGTCTCTTGATGAGCCGGCCATCTTGGTTTCACTTGATGCCTCGATGGCCTTCGACACGGTGGAATGGCCATATCTGTGGGCAGCCCTTGCTAAGTTTGGTTTTGGCCCTAAGTTCATCGGGTGGGTCAGACTTCTGTATGAGCAACCGCTGGCTCAGGTGGTGGTCAATGGCAGGGCCTCGGAACCCTTTGTTCTCGGACGCGGCACGAGGCAGGGGTGCCCTTTGTCGCCACTCTTTTTTGAGCTTGCCCTTGAACCCCTTGCCGCATGGCTCCGCTGGGAACCTTCGCTCAAGGGCATTCGATGGTCCCCTGACTTCAAGGATCGTATATCGCTATACGCCGACGACATATTGTTGTACCTTACCTCTCCCCGTAAGTCACTGGGAGTCCTATTTGACATCTTGAGTTCCTTTGGGAAGAATTCTGGTCTAGTTGTCAATTGGGCCAAGTCCTGTATCTACCCACTCACAGGAGAATTACCTTCTCTGCCCCGCATTTGCCCGATACCCGTTTCTAGAGTCGGCTTTAAGTACTTGGGGATCTACATTTCATTGGGCCCCACAGTACGCTATGAGCGGAATTTATTACCTCCGCTTGCCCGGCTTAGGTCGGATGTCGCGGCGTGGTGTGGCTTGCCTTTTGTCCCCTTGGGAAGAGCGGCCCTGTTCAAGATGATGTCTCTCCCGCGATTCTTGTACGCCATCCAAAACACACTTGATCTGGTGCCGGCTAACTATTTCCGTGAAATTGAGGGCCTTCAGAGGAAGCTGGTGTGGGGCGGGTGACCTCGCATAGCCTTGGCAAAATTGACCTTGCCCTGGTACGACGGTGGTATAGCGTTGCCTGATATTAAACGCTACTACTGGGCATCCCAACTGAGCGCTGTTAACCATGCCATGTACGGTCCTGTTCCGAATTCCGCATTCGAGATGGAAAGGTGGCAGCTCCCCGGGGGCGGCGATAATAGAGTGCTCTATTCTAGAGCCGCCAGGAAGAACCTGACGGGCCCCACTGGGGTGGCGGTACGAGTGTGGGGTAGTGCAACTACGGCTACGGGATGGACGGACAGGCTGACTAGAGCGACCCCCCTATATGCTGCGGAGAGACTCAATGGTCTATGGACGTCGAAGGTATTTGATAGATGGGACCTTATTGGCATCAGTAAAGTGGGCGATCTCTGGGCCAAGAACAGAGTTAAGACTTTTGATGAACTTAAACAGGAATATAAATTGAGTGATAGGGAATATTTTCGATATCTCCAAGTCCGCCACGCACTTGAATCGGTTTAACCACCTGGAACTACGATCCCGGAGTCTTCTCCCCTGGAAGATAGAGTGCTTGACGGGTACATCCCTGACACCACTATCTCTCTCATCTATAAAAAACTCATCAATGACCGTTCGGAACTCCTTGTACAGCTTCGGCGTGCCTGGACTGGCGATGGACTGGAATTGGATGATGAAGACTGGCAGGCTGCGATATCCTCCCCTAAAGAGGTCGCGATTTCGGCGCGTCTCCGACTGGTGCAACTAAAGATTCTGCACCGTGTCTATGTCACGAGTCCACGTTTGATACAAATGGGTTATTCTGCGGATGGGCTGTGTAGGCATGGTTGTGGTATGCTTGCTACCTTCCTTCACATTATATGGGAATGTCCGGAGGTAGTGGTTTTCTGGAATCGAGTGCATGCGGTGATGGGTGAAGTGACGGGTGTTGAGTTATTGCCTGAGGCCAGACGCTGTCTGTTGAACATTTGGGAGCCGAATGCTGCACTGTTGCTCAGACTCAATGGGTCACACTGGGCAACAGGATTGCAAAAAGAGACATTGGTTAATTGTGGGGATCTCAGAGGGCACCATCAGTCTTAACTTGGAAAGAAAACATGGACTGAGGCATGTTTAGAGAAAAAATTGTGTATGTCTCCCGTGGTAGGCCCAAGAAATGGGGAAGGATATGGGGTCAATGGAATTCATACCGAGGAGGGATCTGCACTCCCCCCTTTATTGAAGCTCCCAACATTCCTCAATTCCCTTGACTGTGCGTTTCGGTTTTCCAGCTTCCAGTTGTATGTGATGTATTGTTTTGCTCTCGGCCCCCCCCCTCTCTCCAAGATCTCTCCTCCTTCATAGCAATACTCATTAATCATTTGTCTCCCCCTGCCGTATGAGACAGTCATTACATTGCATGGTACCGCCTCGATTCTTTGTTGTGTTTCAATTTTTGTTATTTATAAAAAATATAAAATGTGAAACCTTTTACTTATCCTCTTATTGCCACAAGCTCTCCATTATATCGTGCCTTTTCACTGCCGGGCCCTCGGGTTGTCGGCTGATGAGCTGTGTATTACTGTGCTACTGATATTGCGTACAACTGACCAGCCTCCGTGGTTGTAGGTCTTTAACTGTATTCCCTTTTTACAAAATAAAGGTTTTAAAAAAAAAAAAATGTCGTCCCTACAGAAAAATCTTCTCTCTCCCCTGTGGCCCTTCCTCTCTCCACCTCACCTCCGCCCTGATGAAGGTGTAGCCCATGCCGGGCTATATACCCAAACACGCGTCGGCGTTTGCTCCACCTTAGGAACCTACAAAACCACCTGGGACTAGGCATGGGCGGAAAATCCGTTCCGCTCGCGGATTTTGCGGATTTTCGGGAAATCCGCAATCCGCGAGATTTGCGAATTTCCTGCAAAATCCGCAAATCCGCGAGCAGCGGATTTTGCTCGCACTGCTCGCACTGTTCGCGTGAGTTCGCGCCCCGCGAATAAGTGCGAAATTGCAGAAATACGATCTAAGCAAAACTGAAAGTAACTACTTACCAGGTTCTAAAGTTCAGGCACATCATTAGTAGCCATTTCCTGTAGTGCTTCCTGAGGGGCCCCTCCAGAGTTCAGTTGCCAGTTGAAACTATTATGTGACCCTGCTCTGAACCTCAGAATAGTTACACATATGCCACAAAGGTCATGAATTACAGCTAAGGGAGACAAGCAGGAGCCAGGCTGGAAGTTAAAATCCATTAATCAGCCCCTAATTCATTATTGTCAGTTGGGGCAGGGCAGGTGTTGTAACTAATTTTGCAACAATGAAAGCACTTAGCAAGTGCAAAAGATCACTAATCAGGGCGCACTAAGGAAGCAGGTGCCAGCTAAAAAAATATTCTGTGACACATTAATCAGCCCCAAATTAATTCAGGTCACTTGAGGCAGGGAAGGTGTGCTTTGCTTTGCCGAAAATAATGTACACTGGACAACCAGAGGGTGTGGTGATGAAACAGAGGGTGGCATGGGTGGGCCAGAGGGTGGCATGAGTAGTCAGAGAGTGGCAGTGGTGACAGAGAGTGGCAGTGATGAAGAAGAGTGTCCCAAACAGGTTGGACATGTAGAAACAACAAGTTCGCAAAACTTGCGACCCGACAGGTAAGTTCGCAAATTGCGAAATTGTAAAAACCCTCGCGAACTGGCAGAAACACGGGCGAACACAAAAAAAAAAAAAATCCGCAAATTCGCGGGAATTCGCGGATTTTGCGGATTGCGAGTTCGCAAATCCGCAAATTCGCGGATTGCCAATCCGCAAAATCCGCTCATGCCTCTATGTCATCTGTCCCCTATCCATCTTATGCATCTGTGGCAATTGTGTGAAGTGTTGCATGAAGTGTGAATGATTGTGTTTGTGTGTTGGTGGTATGTGTCGTGGGAGTATGGGCTATGAATAGGAATTAATCCCCTTTTCTAATTTTTTATCATTGTATATTTATAATTGTCCTCTTTGAACATGTCTGTCCATACTACTAAAATACAAAATTAAAATGAAAAAAATGAATTATAATAACCAATAATAAATAGGTTTGATAATACACATGTGTTGATTCATTTGTGAGATATCCACTTAGGGTTCAGAGTGCTATTTAGTCTTTTGGACCTCTTGCAGGCCACTTTTCTAAAATTACAGGGCAGGTTCTCTTCCTTGCTTGATTCTTGTTCTTTCCCTGTCTACCTGCCCTATATTGATGTGGGGTCCCCCGTTTCTTTGAAGACACTGCTCTAGTCTGCCAACACCCTTTCTGAATCCAAATTGCACTTGTGTGAGGACTGAATTCTCTTGGACCCAGGCTTCTAGTCTTGATAGCATAACCCTACTCATAATCTTTATGGACGAGGCCAATAAGGAAATTGGATGATAATTACAGGCATCGGTCTTTACTCCCTTCTTATGAATTAATATTATTATTGACTGGCCCCATGATAAAGGAAATTAGGTCTCAACAGCGGCATTAAAAACTCTGGTTAAAAACAGCGACCATAAAACCATTTCATTTTTATAAAAGTCTATCGGGACCCCATTGGGTCCAGGTGCCTTGCCGCCCTTACTACTAGTTATGCCCTCCATTACTTCCTCTATACTAAATGACAGAGGCATCATTGGCCATTCAGTGGGTATTGATTGGGCAAGATAGGTGGGACATCTTTATCAATTGGATTAAAAATATTTGAAAAGTGAGCTACCCAAGAATTGCAATTGATATAAGAATTAAGCTCTGGGATAATGTCATCCTTCAAGAAGGTACTGTTAACAGTATCCCAGAAAAGTATACTATTTTTGGTATCGGCTGCCTGGCTTAAGTCTTCCCAGGCTATTATTTGGAGTTCCGATTTTCTAGATTTGAGGGCTAATGCATAATCTGTACGTAAGGCCTTTATTATATCCGGGTTTCTGGACTTGCACCTCAGAGCTAGTTTGAGGCGGCCCAAAGCCGCCATATAGTTATCATCAAACCAGCCCACCTTAGGTTTATTATTTCTACACACTGGTTTTGATAGGAGTTTCTCTACAGTAATATTGAACTTAGTAAAAATATCGAGCAGCAGTACTGGGTCAACCTCGTCCCCTAAACAGACTTGAATTTCGTTCTGACATTGTGTAATGACATCATGCTGGATTTTAGATGGGTCCACCCTGCCCATTTTATCCGAACACCGTTCGGTCTGGTGGGGGGAATACATGGGCTGTGAGAGACACCAGTAACATTTTTAAAACCCCAACATAATAAGAACAGAGAAATACTATTATGATCGCTAGTTGGTTGGTCCGTTATCCAGGGAGATGAGAAAAAAATGTACGCTATTGCTGGAGATAATAATGTGATCAATATTAGACGTTGCATTCCTGCCTGTAATTGTGGGACAATTCATATTATATTTATCGGTAGCACAATACAGTGACTCTAAGTCCATCTTAGCGATGACACCATTTAGGGCCCTACCATAATCACAATGGGGGAAATGTATATAACAATCACCTTCAAATTCCCCACTCCTGGGCCCACACACTTTGGTCAAGGACAATGGGCATATTTGAACATTAAAATCACCAACCCAAAGAATAATAATCGGTTTCCTAATGGTACTAGTCAGCTGTTCTAGTTCCCTTTCCAGGGTATGGACAATAGAACTACGTAAAGAGTTAAACAAATTGTTATCAAAATTAATCAGGATAACATCCTCAGCCTCAGTGGAAGCCAGCCACATAATCTGAGCATGGGTGCCCACAGTAATACATCCTTTAATTTTACATTTATTCAAAGTAGTCAAAATCAAAATCAAAAGGCCACCCTTAAGCTCTTCCCGATTGGGAGGCCTGGGCTGGTAGCCAATGTGAAGTAAAACCCTCTACATATATTGGATCAATACACCACGTCTCCTGTAAGCATATAATGTCATGTTGAGCCAGGATAAAATTAGACCATGATAGAGTACCTATTGTGCTTTTAAAACCGGCAATGTTCCACGTGATGACTTGATACTCTTTGCCTGAATTCGGTTCATGGAGTTCCTGAGGGTGTACTTCATGGCCCACCTCTTTACTAGTAATAATTCATTCTACTGAAATACATTCTAGATCACTAACAATGCTCTGTGTCCATATTACATTAGTAGAAGGCGTCCCGACCTGCTCTGGCATACATATATCAACCTCACTAGTTATGTTCTTAACGTTTCGATTTTCCATTGTGGGACTTTTAAGTACATAACTTTCCCAACCATCCTCATGTCAATCGTTGGTATCCAGATTACTCAGGGCCTGATACCTATTGGTTACTGGAATGGTAAAATTGGACAGGGGAGAGAACCGAGAAGGGGTTAGCAAGGATCCATTAGTGGGCCACCTTACTTTTCCGTGTGTCACCCTCAGGTGTCTTTAGAAGTACCAGAGGGAGAAGAGTGGGATTAAATTCCCACAGTGACGGTGGTGGTGCATTTTTAAGTGTATTAGATGCCCACCGTGGGGATCTAAAGTTAATAATAATACAACCCCCATCAAAGCATTTTTTCAGAGGCCCGATCCAGCCCACTCTACGGGTTGTTAAAATCTGATTTATTCCTTCCATAGGATAACCACAGCTATTGGTCAACCAAAACACTACTTTGTTCATAAGAGACCCATGTTCTTCTACCTGGCCAGTTTGGAGTTTGGGAACGTTGGCCAGAATTGCAAACTAGGGAGTACATTCGTGGGGCAAATTTGCAACCGTGTCCATTGTCCTATCCCCATGGGCTAAGGCTCTTGGGCCATCAGACTTTAAAGGATCAGATGTAATAAGTGTGTCTGACTTGTTCGCTATTTGCTCCTTTTGGGGTGGTTCAAGTATATTATTGTTAATTAGATTTCCAATTACTATATTTCTATCTTTTTCCCTATTTTCCACATGTGTAATTGGGGCCTGCTCCTTAGGGTTTTTACTGAGATCACTACGATCACTACCCACAACAGTGGTCTGATCAATAGGGCCAGTAATAGTATCCTTCTGGTAATTCTTGTTTAACTGTTTTTGAAATGTACAATTAACTTTATCCAGCACTCCGCTAATCTTATGGATTTCTCTAGCTAAAGTTTCCAATTTATCTTAAAGCGGCCTTAAGAACTCTATCATTTTATCGGAGATGGCCGCTAATGTTAGATGTTGGGGTATAAGGTCTGTACTAAACGAAAGATCAGCAGGCAGATCTGGTTTCCCATTATGAATACTCCTGTTAGCAGTTTTAGCTTTGGCATTAGAGTTAAGGTTCCCCTGTTCTAGGGTAGTTTTTCTGCATCCCCTGGTCTTTTCCGCTATCGGCCGGCTTTCAGGGATAGTTTAATCAGGGTCATAGATATTCGAGTAAGATCCCCACTGCTCCACCCCAAATCAACGACGACCGTATCCAGCTCCTCGACTGTCAAAGAGGTATAGATCGATTTATTGGATCCGTTCTCACTAGGGGGACCAGGGGGAACCCAAGCCCCATTCCCCTGTTCTGCCCCCATATAGCTTGAGCCCATAGACAAACGCCTCTCTGTACGGTCAATTTCTTCTGAGAGAACATTTACCTCTTTGACCAGAAATGAATCGATCGTGGTGCATGATTTATCAGTAAATTGCTTAGCTAACTTCCTCCTTGCCAAAGTAAAACAACAAAGAGGGCTATGCGGGCAAGTGATAAGAATGTAAATAACCCTTTAAAGGTGCCTACAGGGGCGTGGAGGTTACTTCCTCAGATATAATACAGCAGCTAAAATAAAACTAAAGGGGCCAGCACAACAAAGTGAATATGACCTCCTGGAATCTTAAGGCCTTAAGACATTACTAAACATGAGATGTGTCCCCTTACCACATCTCCAGCTATAAGGTATTACCTTTCAGGGTAAAGTGCAAGGTAGGTTGGCTATAAAGTGACGCGTGCTACAAAGTATATATTATTCCCTCATCAGCGAAATCACTATACATAGACTTTGGATGTTGACCAACCCGCTAAATAGTAAAGTGCAAAAATAAATAGGCATTTAATAAAGTGCCATGTGCTGAAGGAAAACAGTACAACAGTAAAACTGTTGGCTTGCTAATCTAAAACCTCTGCACAGTTTGTTAATATGTCATCATAAAATTCACTGTTGAGACAAAGTGCAATGTGACTTGTTTAAAAAAGAAACATACTATAAGATGTAATTTTTGCTACCACACAAGTGTACTCACTATACTGAAGCTTGTGTTTCAATAGTCCATAGTAAAAGGTGCAAGATGATTAATCCTTAAAGTGACATGTGCTTGGCAGAATAGATATATTGCACAATTATGTAAAATACCACTCATTCAAACACACAGTACAATATTAAAATCGGAAATTAAAAACCAGGGAAATATTAAAATATTTATGAGAACCAGAGCAATAGCAGTTTGGAGTAACGAGCACCAAGGTTAAGGGAGGTCTAAAACAATGTTCTGTATCCCCACTAACTCAAGGTTCATTAAGGGGACACGGCTGTTAGGCACCTGACCTTTCCTTTACTTCTGTATTCCGGTTGGGATCCTGGTTGTTAGAGGGAGGGCCCTGTCCGGCCTCTTCCTGGCTGTGACGGGCTAGGACGGGCCCGCCCTGGGCCCGGGTGCCGCCCACGCATGTCCCGCGCTGCAGGGGCGCTTGTCGAATTTGTAGCACCTCCGGGCACAGGCTTAGGTGTCACGGGTGCGCCTTGGGTCCCCGGGGCTGCTGGGAGTCGTCGTTGCAGCTGCCTCGAATCACGCTGGGCGTTTCCCTCACGGCGCGGTGGAGAGGAGAGGAGCACCCAGCTGTTTCCCTCACGGCTTGCGGGCTGGTGCTACGAGTGAGTTTCTGCTGTCCCACGCTGTGGGGGTGCTCGTCAATATTCTAGTGCCTCCGGGCACAAGCTGATGCATCACGGGTGGGCCTTGGGTCCCCGGGGCTGCTTGAAATCGTAGTTGCAGCCGCCCCGAATCACGCTTGACGGTTCCCTCACGGCGCGGTGGAGAGGAGAGGAGCACCCAGCTGTTTCCCTCTCGGCTCCCGGGCTGGTGCTACGAGTGAGTTTCTACTGTCCCGCGCTGCGGGGGGCGCTCGTCGAATTTCTAGTGCCTCCGGGCGCAGGCTGAGGCGTCACCTTGGGTCCCGGGGGCTGCTGGGAGTCATAGTTGTAGCGCTCTAGTGCTCCACGGGTCTCCCTGGAGCCCCGGAAGCACTATCACATTATGCATCACCTTCTGGAAAGGCGTGGCCAGAAGGCTATAAATAAAAGGACAGAAGTCGCACGTGACTTCCTGTCCACATCAGCAGCTAATGTCTCCGTGTCGGTTATTCATGCTATGCTATGCTGTAGGCCTGCACCCAGGGAAGGCAAGCGCACATTAGCGACACCAGCCGGGTGCTGCATCCAGCATCCCCACACTGGCGACGAGGGTGGGATTACCTTATCCACCTGACCTGTGAGCGCCGCCTATCCTGACCGCCACGACTCGCGTGGACCGGTGGCAGCACCGAGGCCGGAGAATAAAGAAAATCGAGACTGGCCCGCGAAGCAAGAAGAGAACGCACCTATCGGTAAGCAGCATATGCAAGAGGCTGCATGGCGCACCGGCGGCAAGAACCCCAAAGCAGCACGAACGGCGGAAGGCCGAGGCGCCGAGCCGGAGAGCTCCATCGGCAGGCCCTGCAGTGCGCGCATGTGCAGACGAGGCCAGGCCAACGCCCGAGGCAACGTGCTCCAAGCAGAGCAGCACGAAGGGGGAAAACGCGCGAGGACCAGCGCGAGGCACCAGACAAGTACAAAAAAAAGAGCATCGCGTTGAAGAAGGAACAGCCGCGCGAGCAGGATACATACAGCAAACAAGCACAAGCAAGTGCAACATGTACAACAAATGCTAAAAGACTCAGATAGCTCGAAGGGGGCTCCACATCAGAAGCTCAGGAAGACACAGTCAAACAATCAAGCAACAAGCACGGCAAGGACAAGAAACTGAGGCAGGAAATATACAAGCAAAGGCAAAGGCAAGAGAAAAAAAAAAGGGAATAGATAAAATATCAGCTTAATCACGGAAGACCCTGCTCTGTCCCCATGGTCGTGACTGAGTCTAGATTTTGGCAGCTTCCCAGATGGGAGAGTCACAGAAGTACTAGTCGACAGCTACACAAAGTACCCCATCGTGGACCTGGCAGCAACCACCAGTTTTGCGAACATCCGTCCTATCCTCACTAAGTCCTTCACCATGTTCGGAGTCCCGCTCGTCATCAGGACAGATAATGGGCCCCGTTCCAGGGAAGCGATTTCAAAGAATTTCTACAAAATCTGGGCATAAAGCACCATAGGATCACACCTCAATGGCCCCAAGCCAATGGAGAAGTGGAAAGATGTATGAGGACAATAAACAAAGTTCTGCGAATAGCCACATCTGAAGGGGGTGACCCAGAAGAAGCGCTCCAGCTGTTTCTAAGAGAGTACAGGAGTACCCCGCACAGCACTATGCAACGCTCGCCATGGGCACTGATGCTAGGCGGGCCGAGAAGAGACCTACTCCCTATGGCAGACAACTGGACTCCGGCTTCCTACTCGCCAGCAAGCACCCAGGAGCGGAGAAGGAGAAAAAACGAGAGGGCGAGTCACCAACGACGAGCTCAAACGAGAACCTTAAATCCAGGAGAATCAGTTCTAATCCGAACTCGAAGACCAGGAGGGAAATTTCGAACGCAGTTCGAACCAGAACCCTGGATAATCAAAGAAACTAAAGGCACTGCGATAACAGCCAGCCGGAATGGAGAAGAGGTGACCCGAAACATATCCTGGTTTAAACACATCCCACCGGCTCAAGACCAAACAACCATACCTGAAGAACCTGCAGCCAGGGAAGAAGGGGGAGGAACGGGAGAAACAAACACACCTTTGCCCCTAGCTGCAACAGACACAGCAATCCCGCAGTCACTGCGGCATCCTCAGGAATTGACACCTGCAAGAGGCAGATGGCGCTAAAACCTCAGGCCCAACCCCAAGCCAAGTAAGAGACTTCCGGACTTTGCATGTTGAACAGTTTACTTTGATTTTTTCAAATTTCCAAGTTGGGAAGGGATGTAGAGCTCTAGTGCTCCGAGGGTCTCCCTAGAGCCCCGGAAGCACTATCACACTATGTATCACCTTCTGGCCAGCCGTGGCCAGAAGGCTATAAATAAAAGGACAGAAGTCGCACGTGACTTCCTGTCTACGCCAGCAGCTAATGTTTCGGTGTCGGTTAATCATGCTATGCTGTAGGCCTACACCCAGGGAAGGCAAGCGCACATTAGCGACGCCAGCCGGGTGCTGCATCCAGCATCCCCACAATAGTGGCAGTCTCCCCGAATCACGCTGGCCGTTTCCCTCACGGCGCGGTGGAGAGAAGAGGAGCACCCAGCCGTTTCCCTCACGGCTCCCGGGCTGGTGCTACGAGTGAGTTTCTGCTGTCCAACTACAACTAAAAGAGTGAAGCTATGATAGTATGTTTACTGGTGTGTTCATCGTCCCTGCTGCAGCTTTATGAGCGGTTACTGGCACTAAAGCAGCTTACATGATATCATTGGTGCCCACGGTATCTGCATTAAAACATCTTCCAACTTTAGAGCATGTGGTTATATTTACTACAAATTACCCAAAAGCCTGATGAAGCAAAGCTATGTGCACATGCTACCTAGAACTACGGTTCTTAACCTGTGGTCTGGGGCCCCAGGGGTTCCTCCTGTGTACTCAGGGGGGCCGTGACTGCTTAGGAAATGAAGTAATATTTACAGATAAATAACATTTATATAAATGAAGACACAAACTGTGCAGTTAAAGTTTTAAAAAAAGTTCTGTAAATGTAAAAAAATACTGGAATTGAAGGCTAAAAATGAAGTCGGTATCCTCAGTGCAAGTACCAACAGAATATAGATGGGTGGCCTCAATTTATTTGGAAACGCTCCAACCTTCCTATTAAAATTTTGATTGATGTAATATTTGTGAATTAAATACAAGATTTACTCAATTGTGTATTTGTTTGATGAATGTTTGTTTTTGTACATTTTATGAACTGTTTAATGATTCAAATCATGGTAAATGTTCAGACTGAGGTGCCAGGTTTCCAGTAATGATTCACCGGGGGTACCTGGATTCCAAGAATGATTCTGTGGTGGTCCCTGTGTTCCAGTAATAATTAAATTGGGGTCTACAAAAGTCAAAGGATAGACGGAAATCGTTTTAACATTTTACCATTTGGTGTGAATCCTTGATGTGGTTTGTGGCAGTTATTCTGAAAGTACATTTGATTGATTCTAATTGATAGAGGAAGGTGTGCCAGCTACAAAAAAATGAATGATTGTGGTGCTACACCACGCAGCAACCAATGCTCAGGCGATTCTGAGGTTGTGTATGAAGACAAATTCATATATTACATTGCAAATCTTTTTACTGTCAATATCACCCCATGGAAATTATATATTCACAATGTTCTTATGGTTTGGACAGGCGAACACAGTCAACAAGGTAAATAAGAGATCAGTGGGTATACAATTCACCTTGACATTGAGTCAGGATGAAATAGACTTCCTAGATTTAAGGATTAAAGTAATGGAAAATACTCTATACACAACATTTTTTAGGAAGCCAATGGAGCGTAATACATTACTCAGATACTTGAGCCATCACCTCAGAAACCAACAAGACAATTTGCCATATGGTCAGTTCCTGAGGCTCCGGAGGAGTTGCACACACAGGTCAGATTTTTTCAAGGAATCTGATCTTCTTATCATGTGACTCAAAGAACAAGGTTATCCCAAGTATCTACTTGCACCTACATAGTTGAACCACTTATGAACTTTCAGTAATTCTTCGAACTTCAGGCACTTCACATACCAGAGTGCTTGGGGGCAACCCGGAGGAGGGGCTAGCGGTGTGCGGTCCATTGCTGATTTTTCTACATAAGGGCTCCCATGAGCCTCCCAAGCTGACGAGCTTCTGGTCGACGCACCTCCGTGCTGGGCAACAAGGCCCGTAACGGTTACGAGGCGGCCTTCTCTTCCACCCTCATTGACTTTCTCTACTGATGAGGGAAGATATCCCGAAACCCGGGCCATGTCCTGGGTCTAGAGATCGGGGGAATAACAAGTATCTACTTGCACCTACATAGGTGAACCACTTATAAACTTTCAGTAATTCTTCGAACTTCAGGCACTTCACATACCGGAGTGCTTAGCGGCGACCCAGAGGAGGGGCTAGCGGTGTGCAGTCCATTGCTGTTTTTTCTACATGAGGGATCCCATGAGCCTCCCAAGCTGACGAGCTTCTGGACGACGCACCTGCGTGCTGGGCATCAAGGCCCGTGACGGTTACGAGGCGGCCTTCTCTTCCACCCCTTTTGACTTTCTCTACTGATGGGGGAAGATATCCCGAAACCCGGGCCATGTCCGGGGTCTAGAGATCGGGGGAATAACAAGTATCTACTTACACCTACATAGGTGAACCACTTATGAACTTTCAGTAATTCTTCGAACTTCAGGCACTTCACATACCAGAGTGCTTGGGGGCAACCCGAAGGAGGGGCTAACGGTGTGCGGTCCATTGCTGTTTTTTCTACATAACGGCTCCCATGAGCCTCCCAAGCTGACGAGCTTCTGGACGACACACCTGCGTGCTGGGCAACAAGGCCCGTGACGGTTACGAGGCGGCCTTCTCTTCCACCCCTATTGACTTTCTCTACTGATGGGGGAAGATATCCCGTAACCCGGGCCATGTCCCGGGTCTAGAGATCGGGGGAATAACAAGTATCTACTTGCACCTACATAGGTGAACCACCTATGAACTTTCAGTAATTCTTCGAACTTCAGGCACTTCACATACCAGAGTGCTTAGGGGCGACCCTGAGGAGGGGCTAGCGGTGTACGGTCCATTGCTGTTTTGTCTATTGAAGAGAGCTAAGAAAAAGGCCTGGTATTGTTATAGAAAGACTTTACTTGAGAACAAAGAAGACCAGGAGAACATCAAAGACAGGGTAGTTTAGTGACTACCTTTGGTAATAGAAGCAATGTAGCAATAAAGATCATTATCAGCATTGGTCCCTGATCACAGAGGCCTTTAAGAGAGGTAGAAATATCCACGACCATGTGGTCAATTCTTACTTGATGAACACACCTGCCCCAGATCTTAGAGCTCAGCTATCGTTACCACCTCTAGTGGGCCACTATAAGTGTGGACACTGCAAGGCATGTGACCTGACAGTAGAACAGAAGGACATTTGCCATACACATCCAAACATCACAGCAACTGCATTCCAAAAGATGTGATTTGCATTATTAAGTGCCCCTGTAACAAGGTTTATGTCGGTCAAACAAGGCAAAAAGTGAAATCCGGTATCCTGCAACAATGCTCTTGAATACGTTGTAAGGTCCAAGACGCACCTTTAGTTGAGCATTACAACCACCTAGAACACCCAAAAGATAGCTTAAAATGGTGGATTCTTGAAAGAATCCTGCAGAACCGCAGAGGAAGAGATATGACATCAACTTTAAATTGTCGGGAGTGTAAATGGATCTCCTTGACTGTTAACTAAGGGCTGAATGAATCAGAGGAGATTTCAAGACAGGTTTCTCTATTGTGTACAGGGTAACTCTATACATAGGCATCTCCTGTTTCTACTTATCTATTATGGTGTAGAATGCCTGCATTCTAATTTAACAAACTAGCTATGCCATAAATTGTATGATGTTGCCATAATCCTGTAAAACTTGTAAACGTCCCAATGACTATTACGATCAAGCATTTTATGTATTTTTCTATATCTTCTACGTAGATACCTACAGAATATGGTAGTAGTATGCCTGCATTTTAATTTAACGGACGGAAGAAATCTCCCTTGTGGTCAAGGAGTGACCACCCTGTTCAAACAGTCACCAACTGCATCTATGCCAGCGTGCATTTTCAAAGGTTCCCGCTGGATCCCGAAGAATCTGCGACACAGGACACAGACTTCCAAAGCTGAGACCTGTAGCTGACACGACAGACGTGGGACCGGAATTCCTAGACATCCTGCATTTTTGCAACTGCATCTACTTCCTGAGGTATCCCGAATTTGTGCATTAGGGTATTTGAAGCACCTGCCTGGAGCTCCTTTTGCACCGAAGTACAGGCCAGCACTCCACGAGTGACCCGTGAGTCCCCTTTCTTCACCACAGCTTGAGGCGCCTTCATGGTTCCTAGTCCATTGGCTAGTGACCCCCCACGAAGGCCAATCCTTTGTTTCATGAGCTTACCTGGTTGCTCCAGACGTGCTCTCACTCCACTCCTCTCCAAAGGAGGAGTCCCTCAGACCTTGCTAGTCCGCACCAAAGCCAATCTTGTCATCTTATGTGGGTTTTAAAATGGAAATTTATGTTTACTTTTTTTTTCTCCTTGCAAAGTTAGACAGTTGTTGCTCAGATATAAATTTACCTTAAATAAATGAAAAGTCAGGAAGTGCTTGGCAAAACCGAACAAGTTGCTTTAAATAATCGCTGCAGCTGGGAGAGCCTTTGCAGAATGCATCTGCTCAAAGTTTCTCGGTGTAAAACGTTTTGGCCATCAATGTATACAGTTCATGGGGTACAATAAAATGTTCTCTACATTTCTAAAGATCATCTTAGTCAGAAATCAATCACATGTGTGCATCTGATAAGGGCACAGATGACTCTCAACCTCGAGGCGAGCTAATGTGGGCCAGTGTGTATGTGCCCAGATGTCGGGTGTGAAGAGCGACTGTTCACTACGTTTGGTGTGCATGTCATGTCCTGATTGGTTGAGTATACCTATCTACATGTGGTATGTGGCTTGTGGAATTCCTGGCGAATGCAAGCCTTTGTCCTAATGGGTTTTATTGGTGCCAATTAGCTCGTATTTGTTGGTGGTGCAACTATCTATCAGTGGAACTGATCACAGTTTGCCCTGGGTGCATGTTTTATTTGGTTTATGGGGGACCCCACAAGTGACCTGTTACTCGATAGGCGTGGGTATGGGTCCCAGGACCTACCTGACCACTTATATCTGACTCAGGGTTGATGGAGCGGTCACCTTGAGTGTATCAACAGCAATGATGTAAGTTCCTCTGAACACCTAAAAATAATATGGCAGCCACTGATATCATGTTTATCAGCATTACACTTACAGTGGTCAACTTGTAAATTGATATAGTTTGCGCAGGTTTCATGAGGTTATGTTTGCTCTGGTCTGAACGCACATTGACATTGGTCTTATTAGCAACAACAATATTATCGTACAAGCATGGATTATTACATACATTGGTATCACTGTTGCTGGATTCGGCGCTTCTGTGGGGGCACAAGTTATGGTATACATTGACATTGCATTGATGAGCATTGTGAGGCACAAGCTATGGCATATGCTAACATTGCATTTACTGATATTGTAATTGAACGGCATGACAATCATTGACAATCATTGCCATTGTATTAAACCATTCTAATACAATCATGCTGGGGTAAAGGAAGTGTGAAAGGAAAGGCTGTAGGGTGTCAGTTCTTTCTAACACACAGCAAAATATAACTGAACTGAGGAAATATTTCAAAATATATCAGCAGTTAGGAAAGTACAAATTAAGCTCTTTTTTTGTAATTCTGAAATGTGATTGAAACAAAGATTGCAATAGGATCAAAGCAAACCAAGGCAATTGGTGATGTGCAAATGTAAACTATTTGCTGGAAACTGATTTCCACACATTATTGTTTGTGCATTATATGGATTTATCAGTATGTCATTGTGAAATCAGTGGCCATTTCAATGGAAAATATGCTATCTGTAAATGACAGTGTTTTATCGGACTATGCGTTAGTAATGCATTTCCAACAGTATACTCTAAAAGGCACCACTGGATAGCATCCACACCCTTACCGCTCTCCTTCTGAATGCACGTCACTCATTTATTTTACTTGTCCTTGATAAAGCGCTTGGATTTTTCACTGTTCCTATGACTTTAATGTTATAACTTTGATGGCACCACCCCTGATGGAGCAAGGTTTCACTCGTAAAGGGACTTGCTCAGATTCAACCCTCTCAAAGTAATATATAATGTTTTAATCAACATGTTTCATCTTACTAATAACGCACCACACAACATTTATAGCATCTAGCGGAAGGTTTCATATGTGCTTTCACTAACTGTAACTTGAATGACCTAATATGGCCGCGGCAATGCGGGAACTTTTCTAAGCATGCGTCTGTCACACTCACGTGATGTGACGTATTCTTTACTTGGTGGGAAATCTTTACTTGGGCACACTAGAACTAAAGATGGCTGCTCTATGTTTTCATGTGCTAACGCTTGCATTGCTGTTTTTATCAAATTGTTTGTTCTGCTTTACTCCTAACGCTGGCTGTAGTTAAAATAAAATATTGGGAATAGAGTAGAGATAAGTGGCATACAGTGCATTCATTTATTCTTTGTTCTAAAATAGTTTCACTTTGACTTTGCTATTAGCTCGTACTTGGACCTGATGCAATCTTGCTGCACTCCATTTTGCAATCCTGCGACTGCACAGAAGAGCTCAAGAGTCCCCAAGTCATGGAATTGAACTTGTGCCAGTGACTGCCTTGCCTGAAGATGCGCCTGGGAAAGCCACCCTTCGACCTCACGAGAGGAAGTGAAATTAAACATTTTCAATACAATGTAGTTGTTGTTGAAACATCCATTGTTGGGTGGAATAAAATGCATGGGAAAATAAAGTTATGGGCGGAAAAGATAATTTGCATTATTGAATCAAGTGACCTCATAACTGGTATGGTGTGGTGACCTCTCCTCGTCTTTTGACCAATCAAATTGAGGGAATACACAAATTTGCAACATTTGGGGGTGGTACACTGCCCTGGAAAATGGTTTATATAAGGTAGGCTTAGTTAGTTAGATCGTCCGACTTGTCAGGATAGCTGACCTGTCACTGACTCAACACACTCAATAGGTAATGGAGAGCAGAGGTGCTGGCGGAGCATTCTGTCAGGAGAATCGATAACCCAATCGGGGTTCTGGGAAGGAAGGAATGAATGAATTAATTAAGTATGGGCGAATTTTGCGGATCTGCAATCCGCAAATTCGCGCAAAATCAGCAAAAAAATCGGCGTGTTTGCGGGAAAATCCGTGAACTCGTGGATTTTTAGGGTAGAGTACTTTCTGGCTAATCAGTAAGTGCTACCTCGCTGGGTAAATGTATAGTGCTTTTCCTAACACTACAGCTGCGTAAAGTGCCAGAAGAGTTGTCTCCAGTGACCATGTGTGTGTTACTATGCCATCGGGCTGAAGGGTGCAGGGGTCCCTTGAGTGAGCTGTCCATCATAGTGGGTAAACGGTGGGAAGACGGTGACACTGCAAGCGTGTGGGCGGGGCCAAACGGGCCGGATTTCTATGCAACTTCACATGCCTCTTGTGTGTATAAAAGGTAAGAGGCCGATCAGAGCAGCAGACGAGGAGAAAGTAGCCCCTGGACACAGGAACTGCACAGGGATTGCACTGGTGAAAGTGAAGGTTTCAAGGGCCTCCATCCAGCATCACAGATAATTTTCGACTGTAGTTATGGGGGGAGGGCACACCTGCCCAGCGCCAGTGTCCCTTGCCTCATAGTGGGTAAATGACAGGAAGACGGTGACACAAATAGTGTGTGGGCGTGGCCAAAGAGCGGGGCTTCTATGCGACTTCACATGCCTCTTGTCTGTAAGAAAGGTCAGAGGCCGATCAGAGCAGCAGATGAGGAGAAAGAAGCCCCTGGACACAGGAACTGCACGGGGATTGCACTTGTGAAAGTAAAGGTCGCGAAGGCCTACACCCAGCATCACAGCTAATTTTCGACGGCAGATATGGGTGGGAGGGCACACCTGCCCAGCGCCAGGGTCCCTTGAGTGAGCTGTCCCTCATAGTGGGTAAATGGCGGGAAGACGATGTCACCACTAGTGCGTGGGTGGGGCCAAAGAGCGGGGCTTCTATGCGAGTTCACATGCCTCTTGTGTGTAAAAAAGGTCAGAGGCCGATCAGAGCAGCAGATGAGGAGAAAGATGCCCCTGGACACAGGAACTGCACGGGGATTGCACTCGTGAAAGTGAAGGTTGCAAAGGCCTCCATCCAGCATCACAGTTAATTTTCAACTGTAGATATGGGGAGAAAGCACACCTGCCCAGCCTTGACAAAGCACATGATTGTTTTTGGGCTGATGAATGCGTTACTGAATTTGACCTTCAACTCAGGCACGTGCTTAGTTGTAACTATTCTCTGACCCTGCCTGACCTGTTTAGGGTCAGGACAGGGTCAGAGAATGAAATGAAAATGGATTTTATAAAGCGCAAATAGCTGCCCTGAGGCGTCCAAGCGCTGAGACCGAGGTGCTGCCTACAGAGGCCCATGGGCCGAGGGAGAGCTCTATTTATTAAACAGGAACGTTTTTGATTGTTTACGAAAGGAGGGCATATCAAAATTAGATCTCAGATAAAGGGGAAGGGCATTCCACATTTTGGCCACGTTAAAGGAGAACGAGCGGTCTCTTGCTCTTGGTCTCCTGATCTTGGAAACTATGGCTAGAAAAGCATGAGAAGAGCGCAATTGTTTGCTGGGATGATATGGGGTAATTAGAGAGTGATTGATCACTGGGCCTGTTTCCCAGAAGGCCTGGTGGGCAATACACAAAGATTAAAAATTATTCTCTCCCTAACAGGAAGCCAATGCAGGCTTTTCAGCCCAGGGTAGCTGCAGAAGTGTGTGCGTTGCGCAATTTTGAATTATCTGTAGTTTAGGTGAATTCTGGGGCTCCTAAATACAGAGCATTGCCAAAATCTAGGCGAGATTGAATCAGGCCTTGAATCACAATGTGCCTAGCCTCAAAGGGTAGCAGGGGGAGAATCTTCTTAAGGACTCTAAGGAGACCAAAACAAGTAGCAGATAGCCTGGTTGCCTGGCTGTTGAACGTTAGGGACCTGTCTAGCCAGATTCCAAAACTCTTTATGATGTCCGTAGGGGCTGGTGGCGAACCTAGACAGGGGGGCCAGATGGAACAGATTGAGACTGGAGCGGATCGACCCAGTAGCATAAGCTCTGTTTTATCTCCATTGAGCTTAAGACATGATAAGGTCATTAGTTTTTCACTTTCTCCAGACAGCCTGCCAAATCCACCTCTGCTGGTGAGCCGTCTCCCTGCACCAGGGAGACCACCAGCTGAGTATTGTCCGCATAGGTAATGATCTTAATACCATATGGACGGACGATCTCAGCCAGTGGTCTCATATAGACGTTAAACAACGTCGGGCTCAGGGATGAGCCCTGAGGGACTCCACAGCCCAGGGGTTTGCTAGAGGAGATGGTATCTGGAGAAGTGTGGCTCACTGGTTAGAGCGGCAGACTCTAAAGCAGGGATCAGGCCTGGGACCAGGGTTCAATTCCCGACGTGCCATGGTCTTGGGCTCAATGTCTGCGGACTCGATAATTCTCGCCTCAGTGCCTACTCTAATCATGGGTCCCATGCTGCAACTCTGGGCAATAGCTTGCTTAATCTCCACAACGGCCCCTACAACACTGGGATGCCTGGCTTCACCTTGGGGATTCCCAGGAGGGGCATCTCACAGGGAGAGCCAGGAAGGGTTCCACAGCGTTCTACAGTGCCGGGACGCCCCGTTGCTGGGGCAGCTGTGCGCTTTACAAGTATACTACAAGTATACTACACATCTTCATAAACTTGAAAGTTTCCGTCACTCAAAAAAGATTTAAATCACACTAGCGCTCTGCCTGTGATTCCTACATTAAGGAGACGCTGCAATAAAATGTTGTGATTCACTGTATCAAATGCAGCGCTTAGATCGAGGAGGATGACTACCACCGATCCCCCTCGATCCAAGATCAAGTTTCCTCCATCACTGCAAGCAGGGCGGTTTCTGTCCCATGCTTAGGGCGAAAGCCCATCTGAGTAGGGTCAAGCAGATGGTTACTCTCGAGAAAAGGTGTTAGAAGGCCGTTTATATATTTCTCTAGGATTTTGCTGACCCAGGGGAGCAGTGAAATGGGGGGATAGTTGTTAAAGTTGTTAATGTCCAAATTGATTTTTTTAAGAGTGCCCGCACCATGGCCTGTTTCCACATAGGTGGGACAGTACTTGTGGAGATGGAGGCATTAAGTATGTCCAGCATATTGGGAATAATGGTGTGAGTGACAGTGGCCAGTATGCAGGGAGGAGCAGGGTCACAGGGAGAGCCTGATTTCACTTGCATCATTAGGGGGGAAATTGATTCTGAGTTTAACAAGGGGAACTCATCTAGTTTGGCTGGAGAGTGACAGGTAGTTTCCTGAGAAGGTGAAGATGGCGATTCCGCATGGATGTTCAAATCCACTTCCGGGAATGATGAGTAAATTAGGTAAATGTTTTTAAAGAAAAACTCCGCCAGATCATCACCACGAGATTGCAGGTCATAGTTGGTTAAAGAAGGTTGAGGGATTTGGTGAGGCTTTTCACAATTTGATATATCTCTCTGGAATTGAGTGAGCTGTCCCTCATAGTGGGTAAATAGCGGGAAGACGGTGACACCACTAGTGTGTGGGCGGGGCCAAAGAGCGGGGCTTTTATGCGAGTTCACATGCCTCTTGTGTGTAAAAAAGGTCTGAGGCCGATCAGAGCAGCAGATGAGGAGAAAGATGCCCCTGGACACAGGAACTGCACGGGGATTGCACTCGTGAAAGTAAAGGTCGCGAAGGCCTACACCCAGCATCACAGCTAATTTTCGACGGCACATATGGGTGGGAGGGCACACCTGCCCAGCGCCAGGGTCCCTTGAGTGAGCTGTCCCTCATAGTGGGTAAATGGCGGGAAGACGATGTCACCACTAGTGCGTGGGTGGGGCCAAAGAGCGGGGCTTCTATGCGAGTTCACATGCCTCTTGTGTGTAAAAAAGGTCAGAGGCCGATCAGAGCAGCAGATGAGGAGAAAGATGCCCCTGGACACAGGAACTGCACGGGGATTGCACTCGTGAAAGTGAAGGTTGCAAAGGCCTCCATCCAGCATCACAGTTAATTTTCAACTGTAGATATGGGGAGAAAGCACACCTGCCCAGCCTTGACAAAGCACATGATTGTTTTTGGGCTGATGAATGCGTTACTGAATTTGACCTTCAACTCAGGCACGTGCTTAGTTGTAACTATTCTCTGACCCTGCCTGACCTGTTTAGGGTCAGGACAGGGTCAGAGAATGAAATGAAAATGGATTTTATAAAGCGCAAATAGCTGCCCTGAGGCGTCCAAGCGCTGAGACCGAGGTGCTGCCTACAGAGGCCCATGGGCCGAGGGAGAGCTCTATTTATTAAACAGGAACGTTTTTGATTGTTTACGAAAGGAGGGCATATCAAAATTAGATCTCAGATAAAGGGGAAGGGCATTCCACATTTTGGCCATGTTAAAGGAGAACGAGCGGCCTCTTGCTCTTGATCTCCTGATCTTGGAAACTATGGCTAGAAAAGCATGAGAAGAGCGCAATTGTTTGCTGGGATGATATGGGGTAATTAGAGAGTGATTGATCACTGGGCCTGTTTCCCAGAAGGCCTGGTGGGCAATACACAAAGATTAAAAATTAATTCTCTCCCTAACAGGAAGCCAATGCAGGCTTTTCAGCCCAGGCTTGGCTGAGAGCCTGCAGGGTAGCTGCAGAAGTGTGCGCGCTGCGCAATTTTGAATTATCTGTAGTTTACGCAAGGTGAATTCTGGGGCTCCTAAATACAGAGCATTGCCAAAATCTAGGCGAGATTGAATCAGGCCTTGAATCACAATCTGCCTAGCCTCAAAGGGTAGCAGGGGGAGAATCTTCTTAAGGAGTCTAAGGAGACCAAAACAAGTAGCAGATAGCCTGGTTGCCTGGCTGTCGAATGTTAGGGACCTGTCTAGCCAGATTTTTTGACTCTTTATGATGTCCTTAGGGGCTGGTGGCGAACCTAGACAGGGGGGCCAGATGGAACAGATTGAGACTGGAGCGGATCGACCCAGTAGCATAAGCTCTGTTTTATCTCCATTGAGCTTAAGACATGACAAGGTCATCCAGTTTTTCACTTTCTCCAGACAGCCTGCCAAATCCTATCTAAACAAATCGTAAGAGAGGGTCCGAGGGAAGTGTTTAATGACAAAACAGGCTAATACCCCCTTTAAGACTACCTAAATAACAACAAAGCCTGTAAGTCAAATGGTGCTGAGGTACGACTATTGACACTGGTATACTTGTGCACAAGTGAGTTTGAGGAAATATAAATTTTTGGTCATGTTATGTTCCCTAGCGCGTACCCCACCGACTCCATGTACCAGCTTAAAGTGCATGTAACTTCCCTCCTGTGCCAGCTATGAAGACGCAAAATCATTTGCGTCCAACGTTAACTTGTCCTCTTTCAGATCCACCCTGAATGGATTATATAGTCCGTTCCTAAGTATGCTATGCCACCGTCTTTTTGTAGTGTACTTTACATGTTTTTCCTGCTCTGGCAGAGTAGGCCCTGAATTTCTGCCATCGAGCCTCTTTCCTGGCTTCTGACTCTGACAGCCTCTACCCAGGCTGCCGCTGTACCCGTGAACTCTGACTTACTTCCAGCGCGGCCCTCGCGCTCAGCTCAGCCTGCTTTTTGCCGAGACTGACTATAACCTTCTAGTTATCTGTTCCGCTCCTCGAGAATACATTCCTGCCTACTAGCTTCAGTAAACATCCCCTCCAGCTGCAGAGCCAAAGGGCCGACCTGTCTCAGTGCAAGTAATTCATAGCCTCTGTTACCATGCTCCCATAGAAGGCCCCGTGCCCCCACGCTTCTCATGCAGACACTTAGGCGCTTATACACGCATCCACAGTTAGCATAAGAATAGCTTCTGCCCTAGAGACCTTTCCGTCCAGATAATATGGTTCCTAAACATCAGATATCAGATATGATAGAAGTATAAGTTGATCTGACATGCCAGACTTCTGTCTCTTTCCGTCAGTGTAAATGTCAAGCCCCCTGCACCCCTCCAATCACACGTCATGCAGCTGCGCGCGCATCCAAGCTTCCGATTTCTGCCGACATTGCAACAATTCTGTTAGTGCCACCCCCTTGTGACACCTATCAGTGACGTTTCTAGCACACACCTCCAGTGCACGCCCAGTTCACGCCTCTTGATTACGTACCAGTACCACGTGTATACTGTTATCTTGACTTCTCTCAGCTGTTACGCCTCTTGCACTGTTGCTTATGACATGAATTAAGTATATAAGCTATGTACTGTTAATAAAATGTAGCGCTCTATCCCTTCTGACACCCCTGTGGTGGTCAGAATCAGATATCCTGGTCATGACCATTCCTTTTTAAGGAATAAAACCCCTAAGAACTCTAACACCACGGACTCTGTCTTTTTTCTTTCCGATCTGAGTTATTATTGATTAAGTACTTACCTGCATAGAAATTAAGAGAGTAAATTCATTATTTACGTCATTTTGGCGCCCGAATAGGGACCCCTCCCCCACCTCACGCGCCGGTTGGCGCATTGCAAGCTCTGTCCCCTGCCATCAGTTAGACGGAACCTACGCGTACCGGCAGGATTTCCTGCATCTCCCTCTGGCCCAAGGAGGTGACGAAGACTGCGATCAGTGCCCAGACGAGGCGGTGAGGAGTGCGGAGGATCCCGACCAGAGCCTAGCCGAAAGAAGCAAGGTCCGAGGTGTCAAGAGGCCCACCAGGTTTCCGAAGTTTTCCGAAGTTTTCCGAAATTTTCCGAAGTACCGAGTCGAGTCCAGTCGAGTTTTCCGAGGCCTTCTGTTTCCGTGCTTCCCGGTGAGTACCATTGCTGGGACGTATCTAGACGGGTTTGGGTACACAAGTCCGGTCTGCACTGTTTTTAGGCAGTGTATCTGTACTGTTTAGCAGTATATCTAGTATTCTGAATTTCTGCACTGTTACACCAGTGTATCTGTACTGTTGAGCAGTACATCCAGTATAGGGGGTAGTCATCTATGTTTCAAATGTCTTCTTATGTGATTAATGTCGTGGTATGAATGTGACCGTTTTAATGTGCATTATTGTGTTTCTTGTATAACCTAGCTGTAACCAGTATTTAAGGAGTAAGGATCGAGCATTCAGTAATAAGTAAGCAAAATGCCGTTTTTCAGCAAGTTAAAGCAGATAGGAACTAGGAAAGGGATACTGGAGGAAGAAATTCCTATTCCCCCTAGGGACACTCCAGGTAACTTTATGTATCATAAACATGGCATAGATGCCATATTGTATTTAGACTTATGGGCCGATTACACCAAGCACCTAGACGAAAGACACAGATGGCCTGTTACTGGAACATGGGATGCCGAGTGCATCATGAAGGTAGAAGAAGCATTATGGAAAAAGAAAGCTAGACAATCTCAGAAAGACGCCATAGAATTTTGGCGTAAGGAATCACATAAGCGTGCTGAGAAAGCACTCCGTAGAGAAGACAGACTTAAAGAATCAGAAAAAGCTCAAGAAAACGAATTAGTTACTGAAGGGATCCGAGTAAAAACAGAACAAATAGACCGTGCCCGAAACAATCTTGTAAACGGTATGTATCTTGCAGCCGAGGGCACATCTGAGGCCCTATCAGAAATACCGAAAAACTTACCGCCACCATTAGTTCCAACTAAAGTAATACATAAGACTACTAAAGACATATTCCTAAATTCTTATCTAGAGGATGTAGCACCAGCTTACACCAATTTGCCTGTTCGTGCCCTGCCTCCCGACAGGGACGGGGGTGGCACTCCGCCCCCAGATCATGTTCCGCCGGTACCGCACCAGACCTCCCCCGCTCCGCCAGCTCCGCCACTTCCCGCACCCAAAATTGACCTACCGAAACAAAGCCTACCCGATCCTACTAAACGACAAATTCAAGTTCAGATCCAGACTCCGCAGGGAGATAATGCCCAAGCTTCCGCTTCAGGAGGTGCGACCGCGGGTCTTCGGACCCCGCCATTAACACCCAGATTCAATTTCAGAGACATGCAGAGTCCTCTCACGTTCAAGTCACCCCGTCTTGACGCACTCAGAGAAAACATTTCCGTTTGTAGATATGATCCAGTACCTGGTAAAAACGATCTAATGATATTGGCATCACTACGGTTAAGATCTGCCACTGATATCTTGCTATGCTATGTAGGAATGAAGGAACGTCTAGATAGAATATATGAGTTCGTCCAGACAGGGAAAGACCCTGACAGTATCAAGGATGCAATGGAGAAACAGAAGGTTGACATTCAAGCACAGATACTACGATTTTTCATAAATTGTTTAATAAGAGAACGAGACAGGCCCGGAACAGATCAAAGTGAATTAGATGCACTGAACAAGTGGGGTCAAAATATAGCCGATGGAAAACATGACAGGGGGGCTTGCATAGCCAGTATGTACAAGAAAATTAGAAAGGCAGTGATAACGGTACACCAGAAAGGGAATGACAAAGCTTCCTCCGAGGAGGAAGAAGAACTTGAAGAACCAGAAAGAACTACAGATACTATAGCGTATGTAGGTAAGGGAGCTTACCTTAGGAAAGGCATCCGTCCGGAAAACAAGAGAGTTTTTCTCTCTGCTTTAACAAACCCAAATTCTTCTGAACACCAGTTCCAGGAGACCGATAAAAGACTACGAGAAAGAATGGGGTACCATGTACTCAATTCGATGGATGAACAAGAACTAGCCCGGTCAGCCATATTATGGGCTGAAAATCCAGACATATATAATGATGATACCTTAGCACAGACGTTTCTAAACCTTTCCCCAGAGGAACAGAAATTAGCAGGTGTATACATGATTCAGCACCTCCTCATCAAGTACAGAAACCATCATTCTGATCCAGGTCCCTTACACGAAACATTAGAAGCACTACTCATGGATAGATGGAGAGGTTTCAGTACCAAGTTAATACAAATAATTCTAGAACAACGACATAAATATAACACCTTCATAAGCTCTGAATATGTTCCCGTCCCACCTCTAGAAAAGAAAACGTACCACATGCAATGCGGTAGTGGCATTGAAAGTCAGAACCCCTTACGAGAAGTACACCCAGTTATGGGTACGGATCACGTCTTGAAACGTGTATATGTGCACACACCACTGACTAAGTTAGAGCTGTTAGAAATGAAGAAACTAGTTCCGAGTCATGATAAAGACCCTGCAGGTTTTCACAGAGAGCTTAAAGACATGTTACTGATGGGGGATTACACGTATGATGATATTATGAAAATGTTAAAGGTGTTGTTGCCCACGGGCATTTACGAGAAATTAAAGGAAAAAGAATGGGAGGTGGGGGACACAAAGATTGCATGGGCAGAAATAGAAGACGAAGAAAGCAAGCGAATCCCAGGGGTAGGCCTTGGGGACAAGACTAAAGCATTACCCGGTTTAATAGTACAGGTTCTGCCAAGATTATTGACAACTAGAAAGGAAGATTGGGACGCCATCTCGTCCTGTAAACAGAAACATGATGAAGATACTAGTGACTTCTATTCCAGATTCGAGAAATGTTTCATTATAAATAGTGGCCTACAACCAAGTAGCGAATCATATCCACACCTTTTTGTATCAAAACTAGTCGAGAACTCCCTACCCCTAGTTAAAAATAGAGTGTATAAAGTTGAAAGTACTTGGCAGGCAAATACGCCATCCCAGATGTTACAAATGTTACAATATCATCAGAACAGAATTAGAGAAGAACAAGATCAGGAACAGAAACGTATGAAAGACACCAAGATGAAAATGTTAGTAGCTCAGACGGTCCCAGCCGACGGCCAGAGAAAAGGTGGGACCCAGACAAGTCACACTACAGCTCCCGTTAAAGGGACATGTAATTATTGTAAACAGCCAGGTCATTACGTACATGAATGTCCAGTCCTGAAACATAACATTTCAACAGGTAAAACTAAAGAAAGACCGCATCCGCCTAGACATGATCAGGTCCAGCAACAGACCTCACAAAATGTACAGCCAATGCAGAATACACAGCCTATGCATGCTCCATCTCATACAGCACAGACAGTAGCAGGACCACAGCCCATTGCCGCGACTCAGCAAGTTTCACAACAGATGTACCAGTATGCCCAATCTGCATATCCAGATTACCCCCGATATACATGAAACAGCCTAGAGAGGGAAGGTGGTTTGCCTCTTATTGAAATTCCTGTAGATCAAGAAGGTCCTTATGTACACAGTCACGTATTGGGAAAAGACAGAAAGTTTTTAATTGACACAGGGGCAAGCCGCACCACAATCAGTCATAATGAAGTCCCAGGGGCACCCCTCTCAGGCTCACAGAATGTTTCCCTTGGTTTTTCAGGACAGCCTATTGTAAATGAAGTATCGGAACCAGTACCCTTGGCTGTGGGTCCACTATCACGAGTTACAGATTTGTTACTTACGAACTCATGCCCAGAAAATCTGTTAGGAATCAAAACATTGAAGGCTCTAGGAGCTATAATCTGCTGTTCCCCGGAGGGAGTTAGACTCTTTCTACAGGATTTCAAGGGTCATTATGTTTTACGAGAATTTGATGTCAGATTGAAAAATGTACCAGATCACCTATGGGCAAAAGGCCCAGCTGACGTAGGTTGTATGCATATCACTCCATACCGTGTTACACTCAAGACAGGAGTTGTTCTACCCAGAATCAGACAATACAAGTTACCACCCGAGGCTGTAGTGGCTTTACTGAAAATCATTGAAGAGCTCATTGCCCAGGGAGTGGTCGTAGAGACCGACTCCAATATCTGTAATTCACCAATCATTCCAATTCTTAAACGTACAGACCCCAATGCACCGCCAGTATATCGGCTGGTGATTGATCTTCGAGAACTGAACAAATGTATTGTACCACAGTACCCTGTGGTCCCCGATATCTCTTCCCTATTGACTGCCATTGATTCAGAAGCAACGTTCTTTACTGTAATTGATCTCAAGAACGCTTTCTTCAGTGTACCTATTGATCCAGAGAGCCAATATCTCTTCGGATTCAGTTTAAATGGACGAAGTTTCAAATTTTCCCACGCACCTCAAGGATTCACAGAAAGCCCCGGCATCTATAGTCAAGCACTGAAAAGACAACTAGATTGTATTCAAATGCCAGTTAACACCGCTTTACTGCAATACGTCGATGATCTACTGATCACCGCACGAAGTGAGCCCGAATGTGAACAAGCATCACTGACAGTTTTACATTTCCTGGCCGACAAGGGACACAAGGTGTCTCCTTCGAAGCTACAATTCTGTGTTCAGCAAGTTGTGTACTTGGGTCACTTGCTGTCCAAAGTGGGGAGACAGCTCACTCCCGATCGCATTCAGTTAATTGTAAACATGCCACGACCCCAGACACAAAAGGAAGTGCGGGCCTTTATAGGCCTCACCTCGTACTGCAGACAATGGATTCCTCAATATGCATTTCTAGCTAAACCACTCATCCAGTTAACGACGCAGGAGGCAGCAACTTCGATTGCCCTCCCTTGGACTCAGGAACACACACAAGCCTTTGAGGAATTAAAGAAAGCATTATGTCAAGCACCAGTTTTAGCGACACCATGTTACAGCAAACTGTTTACACTTTTTGTTACAGAACGTGACGGTACAGCATTGTCTGTCCTCACTCAAGACCAAGCAGGTTCACATAAGCCTTGCGCTTATTTTTCAAGCACATTGGATTCCGTAGCTCAGGCACTCCCTGCATGCTTAAAGTCAGTAGCTGCAACAGCGTTAGCAATAAGACAAAGTGATTCAATTGTTCTAGGACATCAGTTAACAGTACAAGTTCCACACTCTGTAGAGGTTCTGTTAAACAGAACCCAAACTCAGCACTTGACTATAGCACGACTGACAGGTTACGAATTAACATTATTCCAGCCACACATAGAAATCAGACGCTGCAGTATCCTGAACCCAGCAACACTGTTACCTACAAGTATGACAGATCCAGCCCCGCATGATTGCATAGAGATCATTAATGCAGTAACAAAGCCCAGACGAGACTTAACAGATGTTCCATTGACAAATCCAGACCTGACACTTTATGTGGATGGTTCATGTATGAGAACAAGTACAGGAGAATTAGTGGCCGCGTATGCAGTGACCACTGAAACTGAAGTTAAAGAAACACATCGTATTGATACACTGTCTGCTCAAGCGGCAGAGCTTATTGCTCTGACCCGAGCCTGTATACTAGCCAAGAACAGAAATGTCAACATATACACTGATTCCCGTTATGCGTTCGGAGTTGTACACGACTTCGGAATGTTATGGCAAGAACGAGGTTTTCTGACCTCTCACGGTGCCAAGATCCAACATGGTCCCCTCATTCAAGCACTGTTAGAAGCAATACATCTGCCTTCAGGCATATCCGTCATGAAGTGTAAAGCACATACTAAAGTCACAGATTCTGTTTCCCAGGGTAACGACCTGGCAGACCAGACAGCCAAACATACAGCATCGACTCACACTCAGACAATTGATACGACAAAGACAACAGAACAAACAAATTGCATGACAGTCAGGGATCCCACACTAGATGTTATCGACATTCAGACACATGCTACTCCAGAAGAAATAAAGAAATGGATTGAACAAGGAGGGATCCAAACAGATCAAGGTTGGGTGACGAAGGGAAAATCTACATGGTTTCTCCCTGACTCTATGGTTCAAGTCATGATAAATACAGCACATAGCCCAGCACATCTAGGAGAGAAAGCGATGCTAGACAGTTTACAAAATCTTTGGAACAATAAACACTTACGAGCAGCAG
This sequence comes from Lissotriton vulgaris, assembly GCF_964263255.1. NCBI lineage: Eukaryota > Metazoa > Chordata > Amphibia > Caudata > Salamandridae > Lissotriton > Lissotriton vulgaris. The sequence continues at coordinate 335,482,596 of NC_141685.1, forward strand.
CAAAACAGAAAGTGCGTACTTGCATGATCTGTTGTCAGTTCAATCCAGGTAAAAGCGTCCCTGTAGAGCAAGGTGGATTTCATCCTCCCGATCACCCTTTTGAAGTCCTCCAGATGGATTATATCCAGATGGACCGTTGTAGAGGATTTAAGTATGTTCTCGTAGTTGTTTGTGCTCTGTCCCGCTGGACCGAAGCATACCCAGTCCCAGATTACACTGCTCCGACCACTGCCAAGCAGCTGGTTCGTGAATTTTTCCCACGATACGGCCTGCCTCGTGTCGTGTACTCAGATAACGGACAGCCATTCTCATCTGCATTAATGAAAGAAGTTTCTTTATTACTTGGATACCAGTGGAAATTCCATTGTGTCCGACATCCTGAAGCCGCAGGCCTTGTAGAAAGGCATAACCAGACACTAAAGATCCGCCTTGCCAAAATATGTCAGGAGAAAGGGGTCGACTGGATAGTCGCCCTGCCAGTGGCACTATTCTACATGAGAATGGTTGCCCATTCGAGATCAGGGCTATCCCCATACGAGGTGGTCTTTGGCAGACCACCGAATATGTGGGGGACGCCCATTCCGAAAAAGATTACTGATGTTGATTGTAACATGTTGACAGATTACCTTGCCTCCTTGATGTCTGCACTCCAATCATGTCGTTCACAGGTTGCCGCAGCTTTCCCTGACAACACTGACGTAAAGCCACACGATGTCCGTCCTGGTGATTTAGTCCTGGTACGCAATTTCGACAGGAAGAGTCCGCTGGAGCCCCGCTGGAAATCCCCGAAGACCGTTCTTCTCACCACAAGGACTGCCGTAAAAATCGAGGGGAGAAAGGGGTGGGTTCACACGAGTCATGTGAAAAAAATTTTTGGACTGAAACCTGATCGAGACTCGTCCACCCCCACCAAAGACTGTGTTGAGCCAAATGACTTTACAGAATCTGAACGAGAAAAAACTCCCCAAGAAGAGTACCGCATGAAACTCCGATCTAGCAAGTCAGACAGTTTAATTGTTTAAGTCCTCCCCTAGGTGAATCGGTTAAATAGTTTCTGACATGTATCCCCTAGATCGAGATAGAGAGAGAGAGAGAGAAGCCAAGAAACGTACATACTGTAAATCACTTCGTAGTCACTGTATAGTGACACTATTAATCATGTTTATTCTGAGTATTTTTACTATTGTTGCTAGCATCCTTTTACCTATCTACTACCCTATTTTCAAGCGTGAACAATCTGCTTACAATATATCTGCTGAACACACTTTTAGTGAGTTACCTCCACACGAACTTTCCTACAGACTTGCGCTGCGCAACAACACTTTTATTAGTATGCTACACCATTCTCATCAAACTAACAATGCTACAGATTGCTGGATATGTGGCCGACTCCCTCCCTATCAGAATTACAAGGGAGCTCTGCCCCTCTTTCCGTACCCATTCACTCACAATGGCTCTTGCGGAGCATGGTTTAAAATAATTAATTCCTTAGATCCTGATATTGCTGTTTTCGATGGGGGCTGGGTTTAGGGAAACCTGAACTTAGTCCTGCTTGACGTCTGTTACCCTGATAAGGAGGGACTACCCACTAGAATAGGAACTGATCTAGAAAATGAAGTGTATGGATTAGGTAATTATACAATTAGCCTTATGATTCTTACTGTTGAATCTGAAGCCGCACCTGTTATACCCACTATGTCAGTATTGCCAGTCACTGGTGAATTATGTATCAGGAAGAAAGGTTCAGTACACTTAGGTCATAGTAAATGCACTACTGTGGTCGAATTCAGTGATCAAGGTAAATCGTCTTTTAAAGCTATTCGTCATTCTTACTTTGTTTGTGGTCATACCGCATACATACGTCTACCTCCAGATTGGGATGGTACCTGTTACATTGCATTCCTTCTGCCACCTGTTTTCCTAGCTCCCCCTGATTACCATAGAAATACCAATCTAGTAAAGAATAGACCCAGAAGAGATATCCCACTTGTCGACTACACAGAAACGGCATGGGAACAGTACACTGATTTTAATAAAGGATTCTTTTTCTTTTTAGGACCTGTTCAGAATAGTAAATTAATACGTAGATTAACTAGAACACTTGAAGCAGTAGTAAATGAAACTGCCTCCGCCTTAGGTAACCTAACAGAAGAGCAGTCCGCCATGCGGGTTGTTGTTCTTCAGAACCGTCTTGTTATTGACGTCATCTTGGCAGATAGAGGTGGAGCTTGTAAGGTCATCGGGTCAAGTTGCTGTGTTTTCATACCACAAAACGCACCATCTGTATATCAAGCTATTACCCGTCTCCATAAAATTGCAAATCAGATACATCAGAATCCAGGCACCTGGACTTGGTCCGGTTGGTTCTGGACAACGTTAACAGCTTGGGGATGGAAGATCCTATCCTTCCTAGGCATTGGCCTAGTCCTAGTATTCAGTTGCTGCCTGTGCCTACAGTGTGGGCCAGCGATTTGTGGACTGTGTGCCACCTCTTGTATTGAAAATTCCAGTTTTCTCTCAAAACGTAAACGAAAGAAAGAAGAACAAATGATGTTGCAAGAACAAACTGATCGATTCATGAGGATCGATATTTCATGAAGGGTCCGTAGGGAACAAGGAGGGAATGAGGAAATATAAATTTTTGGTCATGTTATGTTCCCTAGCGCGTACCCCACCGACTCCATGTACCAGCTTAAAGTGGATGTAACTTCCCTCCTGTGCCAGCTATGAAGACGCAAAATCATTTGCGTCCAACGTTAACTTGTCCTCTTTCAGATCCACCCTGAATGGATTATATAGTCCGTTCCTAAGTATGCTATGCCACCGTCTTTTTGTAGTGTACTTTACATGTTTTTCCTGCTCTGGCAGAGTAGGCCCTGAATTTCTGCCATCGAGCCTCTTTCCTGGCTTCTGACTCTGACAGCCTCTACCCAGGCTGCCGCTGTACCCGTGAACTCTGACTTACTTAGCTCAGCCTGCTTTTTGCCAAGACTGACTATAACCTTCGAGTTATCTGTTCCGCTCCTCGAGAATACATTCCTGCCTACTAGCTTCAGTAAACATCCCCTCCAGCTGCAGAGCCAAAGGGCCGACCTGTCTCAGTGCAAGTAATTCATAGCCTCTGTTACCATGCTCCCATAGAAGGCCCGTGCCCCCACGCTTCTCATGCAGACACTTAGGCGCTTATACACGCATCCACAGTTAGCATAAGAATAGCTTCTGCCCTAGAGACCTTTCCGTCCAGATAATATGGTTCCTAAACATCAGATATCAGATATGATAGAAGTATAAGTTGATCTGACATGCCAGACTTCTGTCTCTTTCCGTCAGTGTAAATGTCAAGCCCCCTGCACCCCTCCAATCACACGTCATGCAGCTGCGCGCGCATCCAAGCTTCCGATTTCTGCCGACATTGCAACAATTCTGTTAGTGCCACCCCCTTGTGACACCTATCAGTGACGTTTCTAGCACACACCTCCAGTGCACGCCCAGTTCACGCCTCTTGATTACGTACCAGTACCACGTGTATACTGTTATCTTGACTTCTCTCAGCTGTTACGCCTCTTGCACTGTTGCTTATGACATGAATTAAGTATATAAGCTATGTACTGTTAATAAAATGTAGCGCTCTATCCCTTCTGACACCCCTGTGGTGGTCAGAATCAGATATCCTGGTCATGACCATTCCTTTTTAAGGAATAAAACCCCTAAGAACTCTAACACCACGGACTCTGTCTTTTTTCTTTCCGATCTGAGTTATTATTGATTAAGTACTTACCTGCATAGAAATTAAGAGAGTAAATTCATTATTTACGTCAAGTTTAACAAAAGACTATCAACTATGGCTGATTAAGTCCTATCAGCCCACCCGATGGCGGAGCCTCATCATGTAGGACTCCAAAACCAAGGTAAGTGTGCAGTCGCCCAGTTGTGATTTAGCAACGCATTCCTAAACCATGGTATGGTCACCACAATTGTTAGACTAGAGGGTGAGGCTGATATGTGCAGTGCAAGAAAGAAAGATAAAGTGATGTGTACTAAAATGGCTATCAAGGCAAACAAAGACCTTTATTAGCGTCTGCCAGGACGTCAGATTAAAAATAGTGAAACCACAGTGTAAAAAAATCACTGTTTGACTTGCTTGGTAGAAAACTAAGTAAGATATAAGAGGGCCAACATGTTTCTGCCTTAAATGTGAAGGATCACTGGCATTCGTCAGGGCCGAATTAATATCTGCTACTGCAAGGCACTATAATATGTGCTGGACTAAACAAAATATACAACAAAGTGAGCAAAACAAGAACCATCCTACCACATCTTCTCAGTGTTGTTCTGGTGATGCGATAGGTCTTTCCTGTAGAAGCACAAGAAGATGAAAAAGAACAATGTAGACATTGCATTTAGACCTTGTTCCAAAAAATTAATGTACACCAACTATACTCTAGTGGATGATGTACCGTGCAACACCAGTCAAAAAACTCTCATACCTCAGACTGGACCATCACTCATTAGTAATAGTCACATACAAAGTGCATTGTAATACGTCACCCAATGGTTGAAAAGGTGTACACAAGTTTAACACTTACCCAGCTGTGTGTGGGAAGTGGACCTCACCTCACCCGGCAACTGCTCGGACGGATAAGGCACCGCTCTAAATGTACAAAGACAATGTCTGTGAAAGATACATGTCTAGAGGATACGACCTCTGTATATTATTATTAATAAAACCCACATACTCTCTATCAGCTGTCTGTCACATGTACCCCACCGGTGTCTAAGGTGGCCACATCTAACGACTAAGGCATCTGGCCCTCCAGTGTATTAAAGGGGATGCTCATCAATTGTACTTAAGCAACACCTATTTCCCAGCCAAACTACTGAGTAATGATGTTTAATACTACTGTTTAGAACCAGTGGGGAAAGATCCCCCTCATCTTTATCTCCTAAAGTCCATCTCAACAGCAAAATAAGGGTGTTGAATAATGCTGTTCAGAGCTTGGTAAAAGGGAGTCCTCCTGTTTTTATCTATTAACTGAGTGGAGGGATCAAAATAGTGTACTACCTGGCCTACCCAGTTTAAGTAACCCGGTCCCTGCTTACCTGTCCGTCGGTACCTTAGGCTGAATGACGAGCCGAAGGGGAGGCACCGAACGGACAGGCTGGCGTCTATTTATAGCGCTACATTGATTGGTAATGAGGCTCAGCTGAGTACCGATGTGTACGCGCTGCAATTGCGCGATACACAAATCACTTCAACCTCGCGCATGCGTACAGCAATGTAAACAAATCGCGCGCATGCGCGAAAGCCGGTACGCCTTTTCACGCGTACCGCGCATGCGCGAATACAACTACATCTGTACACGCGTACCGCACATGCGCGTTGGCGGAGCGCTGACTCTATCTATCTTGGCAAGTAGCGAGACGCTGACGAAAAGCAGCAGTCTCGCGCTTGCGTATTACGGGCCCAATCCAGCTCTGCTTATCGCGTGTTATAAGGCAAAAGGGGACGCGATTATGTTGCAGAAAACACCGCGACTCGTTAGTTAGCTTGTTGGGCGGGAGCTAAATAGAGGGATCTTAAATAGCCATGTTACGAGTTTAAAGCCCCTTAAATTGGTAACTGCGCCCGAGGAGCGTAATTGTGCGCTGTCTTGCCGAAAACTGGCAATGACAAAAATGTACATCTGAGGAATTAACAAATTCCTGGGCCAGCTTACTAGGAGACCTTAACCCCTACAGTGTACATAAATTACTAATGGGTGTGGGTTGATGGTGAATATATAGATAAGGGGTCTGTTATAAAAGTCAAAGGTAGACCAGTAGATTGCATGTAACTTAGGAACCTGAAAATGGTTAACGAAGAGCCTGGTGTCGTTAGCGCCACAAATGTGTAGTGGTTATTCGCACTGAACCCGACTCGTTGTGACTACCAAGAGCACACATGGCAAGTGGTCCATTCAGATGGATAACCATGGAATATTGTCATTCAATCCATTGACATCAGATTGCAATCTGTGAATCCACCGTTGCTCCTTCACAAAGAGAAAATGGGAGATATTGGTGATGTGTGGTGGGATGTATGGCTGTTCCAGCACTAACCAAAACATATCCTCAGGTTTGTGTTTCGCTTCCAAGAAGTGATTGGTAAGGCCTGTAGATTGCTTCCTGCATCGGATAGTACTTTTGTGTTCGCTGATGCGAGCCTTAATCATCCGCGTTGTATGGCCCACATATTGTTTTTTGCATGGACAGATGATCAAATAAATCACTTTTTCGGAATTACAATTAGTATGCCTTGTCAATTTCCAGGGTCTATTGGTTCCAATATCCACCGTTAAGGTTTTGCGCGTCTGTGGACAGGCAGCACAATTCCCGCACGGGTAATGGCCTTGAACTGGATTGCTGTTCCAGATGGTATTGGTGGTTTGTCTCATCTCGGTGCGAGGTCTGGTATGTACCAGATTATCCCGAATAGAGGGTCCTCTTCTGAAAGCAAACAGAGGGCGAGGTATTGTACCTGTTGCTGTATTCAGGATCTTCCAATGCTTAAGTATGGTTTTCTTCACCTGGTTGGAAGATGTGGTGAAAGTTTGGACCATAGTCATCTGGTCCCTTGTGGTCTCTGGCCTCTTGTGTTGCAGAAGTACCTCTCGATTATTGTTGAAAGCTCTCTTACGTGCGCGGCGTATTAGATGATCCGGATAGTGCCGATCTTTCAGATTAAGCGCTAGTTCCTTCGCGTGTTGTTCGTATAGGGTGTTAGATGAACAATTCCTTCTCACCCTGAGAAATTGTCCTACAGGTAAATTTTCGCGAAGGGACTGGGGGTGAAAACTCTGATAGGACAAAAGCGAGTTCCGTGCCATTGGTTTCTTAAAGAGCTCACTTTGTAGACCTCCTTCTGCCGGGAAGATCTGGAGATCCAAGTACGCCAATTTCTCTTTGCTGCTCTCCATGGTGAACTTAAGGAACTGATTCCTAGAGTTTAACCAAGCATGAAAGGACGAAACCTCCGTTAACGTCCCTCTCCAAATCACCAAAATATCGTCGATATAACGTTTCCACAGTACCACCTGGTGGATAAAGGGGTTACTGTGGTTCAATACATGATCTTGTTCGAATTGATGCATGTATAGGTTTGCCAGGCTCGGCGCAAATACACTACCCATTGAGGTCCCTGAGACCTGGATGTAGAGATCATTTTGGTATTGGAAAATTTTTTCCATCATGGCGATCCTCGCACACTCCATAATGAAAGGGACGGGTGTAATCGTGTCCATTTGTTTGGACTCTAAGAGGCTCCTAATGCAGTCCAAGGTTTCTTGTTGAGGGATTGACGTGTACAACGATTCGACGTCGAAGCTCACCAGTAGATCTGTCTCAACATTAAATTCCACATCGGCCAGGAGTCTAAGCACATCACCAGTGTCTTGGAGGTACGTAGGTGTTTCCTGCACAATCGGTTTTAAGAAAAAATCTACAAAAGTAGATAGAGGCTCGAGTAACGAACCTATGCCCGAGATGATGGGCCTCCCAGGAGGCGGTCTTTGTGCCTTATGAATTTTGGGAAGGCAGTAGAAATAGGGGATGACCGGATGCGTGGTGATTAAATATCTTGCTTCATGAGAAGTGATCCAGCCTTCTGCCATTCCTTCCTCTACCAGACTCTTAATTTCATTGGAAATTCTAGGGGTTGGATCTTCATCGAGGAGACGGTAGGATTTAGTGTCATCAAGTTGTCGCTGACATTCTTGTTGATAAGCTATAGTGTCCTGTAACACTATCGCTCCGCCCTTATCAGCCGGCTTGATAGTAAGAGATCTGTCATTTGACAGAGTAGCCAGGGCTGTTTTCTCAAAATTGGACATGTTGTGGAAGGTCTTACGTCGTTGTTCGATGTTCATAACGTCATGAGTCACTGCTTGTTCAAAAGCTAGGACATTCGTTGGTACTTGTTGGTTCAAAGGAGTGAACGTTGACTTAGGTATAAGGCCAGTGTTCTGTTCGCCCTGGTCAATCATGTTAGACTTGTTCATGTTGGAACTGGATGACTTGAAAAAGAAATGCAGACGTATTTTCCTATAAAAGCTTTCAAGGGGGCGTGGCCAAGATGGCGGGGTGAGCGGACGCTTCCTCCCGTAGCTCCTCCGGCCCAGCTCAGCTCGAGCCCCGATTTCTGCGCTTCTCTCCCCCCCCGCGGCTGCACTGCGGGCAAGAGAACTGTGCCGGAACTCTTGGGGCACATTTTGATGCCACTTTGACTTCTGTTGCCCCGGGGGAAGTCCCCGAAAAGTTTGTTCAAAGACCGAGGCGAGGAGTGGAGCCTGGATCGCCCCGAGGAGAAGGGCCTGGAGGCGGAGCGTATTGTGGCGCTGTCCGCGCGCCTCGGCTGGGCTGAGTGCTGAAAGCTGCGGATCCCGAGGGAGCGGACTCGACGGACTCCGCGGAGTGTGGCGGCTTCCTGGCCGTCGCCCCTGTGGCCAGAGTCATCGCTGGACGACAGACCCCAGACCTGCGTCGGCGATTTATCCCCCTGCTATGGGTGTTGGTGTGTGACGCCTTGCGGACTACGAGCCTGGAAGCGGGGGACGGCGGAGTTTGAGCGGTGACCGAACCGGGAGTACTAGCCGGTGCAACTAGGGGACACTGGTTTCGCACCTTCCCGACCCATTGCTGTTGAGGGTCGCCCATAGACTTGCTGGCCTGGGCTGCCCTCCTAGGTTCCGCCCTCCCGCCATCTTGTCGCTGAGGAGCAAGTACTGGTGACCCTCGCCCGCGCCCTTGCCATACGGGCGCCTCGGTTCATCCTGGTGCTTACGCATCTGCCGTCCTCCCTGGAAGCACGCGGCTGCAGGCCTCCGACCTGAACCTGGATTATCGCCCTGACTGGCTCGATGGTTGTCTCGCCCTGGCCCGTGCCGCCATTTTGTCGCCTGTGACGCACTACCCTTGTCCTCGGCGAGGTCTTCACATCTGGTGCCCACGAGCGGCTGGGCGCATCTACAGCGGCCAACTCTCGGCTTCACCCACCGCGGAGGCCAAGATGGCTGGGAGGCGAGGTGCGGCACGGGGTGATTGCACTCTGCCGGACATGCTCGGCAGGGCCCAGCAACTGCGAGACAGGACGCAGCCGTCCCCGGGGTCCTCCCGGGCCTCAACGGACGCCACCGGAGGCGAACCGCCAGTCACGAGGTCCTTCATGGAGGACTTATTCAGCTCCCTCAAGGAGGAATTCCAGACTCTCAAGACCGAGGTGGCCGGAGAGGTCCGTGAAGTGCGCAGAGAAATCGAGGGCCTGGGCGAGCGGATCGACACTGTGGAAACAGCGGCCCAGCGTCGTGATGAAGAGATAGTTCATCTCCAGCAGGACGTTCTCCGCCTTCAGGAGCAATGTGTCGAGCTCCAGGCCCACTCTGAGGACCTCGAGAACAGGTCCAGGCGGAATAACATCCGGGTGCGAGGCGTTCCGTCCGCGGATGAGGGTGCGGACCTGGTGGCCTATCTGCAGGACCTGTTCCGCGACATCTTGGGAGAAGAAGCGGACTTCCCGATCCGCATCGACAGAGCACACAGGGTGGGCCGCCAGCGCCAGTCATCGGCACCCCCACCTGATATCCTGGCATTCCTGCCGGATTTCCCCCTAAAGGAGCACATTATGACAGAGGCCCGCAGGAAGCAGCCGTTCTCCTTCCGAGAACGACCCGTGGCGCTCTATCAAGACCTGTCCGCCATCACACTGCAGAAGCGCAGGTCTTTCCGCATCGCTACGGACTTTTTGCGAGAGCATGAGACGGCCTACTCCTGGGGTCACCCCTTCCGTCTTATTTTCCGATGGAATGGGGTGCTACATCAGCTGCGCTCCTTACAAGATGTCTGTGGGGTGCTGGGACTCACAGCTACAGAGGAGGAGGGGGCGACACCCGCATGGAGGCGCCCCGAGCGACGGGGCCGACGGAGATCGAGGAGGCGCCAATCGTCAGCGACAGCGAGTCGCCCTGACTCCCCTACCATCAGGGCGGATATGGCGGAGGCCCTGAGGACTGCGGCCAGGAACTTGCCTGAATCTAATGGCGTGGCCCAGACGGCCTAACTTTTCTCCGGGGGGAGAGACTCTTAGCATCTGCGATGCTGGGTTGGGGCTGGGGGTTGGGGGGGAGAAGTTGGAGGTGTGTGGCTGGACGTCCACTTGACTGGTTTCTACAGACTCGCCCACTTGGGCTAGACTGAGACAATGGGGTGTTTTTTCTTGTTTTTGGTGTTGGCTGGTTGCCATGGGTTGGTTCTGGGGGGGTTCAAGAGCTGGTTTGGTGTTAGGGGGGTCCCGTCCGATACTGTCCGAACACATGCGAAGCCGATTCTGGCCTTCCCTGCGCCCCTGCCCCGCGCGCCCCTTCCGCTGATCCCCCGCTTGCTGCATAGCGCTTTGCGTCCCTGGGAGCGATGCCGTCCCTGAAAGTAGTGACCCTTAACGTTAAGGGTCTGAATAATCCTGTGAAGCGTAGGGCGATCCTTTCCCTGCTGGAAGGGACACAGGCGGATATCTGCCTCCTGCAGGAAACCCATTTACTCTCTAAAGACTGCCATAGGTTGCGCTCTGCCAAGTTCCCCACGCAACTCTTTTCCTCAGCTGCGACTAAGACTGCGGGGGTAGCCATTCTTCTAGCCAGCTCCTTCAGGGGTGAGGTGTTGTATAAACATGCCGAGCAGAAGGGGAGGCTTCTGGTGTATCGCATGCGTCTGGGGGGTGTTGCCTTCACGGTTGGCTCCGTGTACAGCCCAAATGACCACCAGGATCGCTTCCTGGAATCTGTGTTGGTAGACGTTACTGCCTCGCCCGATCGCCACGTCATTTTGGGGGGAGACCTGAACATGGTCTTCGACTCCACCTTGGATAGGTCTGCCCAGCGCTTTCCGCAGACGGGGGAGCTTTCCAGAGCGGTACAGGACCAGATTGCAGAGATGGATCTGCATGACCTCTGGCGCACCTTGCACCCCACCGAGAGGGACTACTCATATTTCTCCCACGCACACCGCACTTACTCGCGGTTGTACTACCTCTTAGTGAGCGGGCCGCTTCGCTCGGCCGCCGCGGCGGCGGACATAGGGGTCTTGTCCCTATCCGACCATGCGCCGGTTTCCGGAGTATTCGCTTGGCCGGCAGCCCCCCCCTCCAGAGGGATGTGGCGGCTTCGGGACACGCTTCTCCATAAGAAATCGGTGGTGAAGCGGGTGGAGGAGGTCATTCAGGAGTACTTGACCCACAATGACAACTCCGACACGTCCCTAGCAACGCAGTGGGCGGCTTTGAAAGCGGTCGTCAGAGGGGAGTTTATCTCCATCTCCTCGGCGGAGAACAGGGAGCGGCAACGTAAGAGGGAGGAACTAACGGCGCAGGTCAGGGAACTCGAACAGGTTCACCGCCGGACGGGGGCTCCTCGAGTTTGGAGGCAGCTGAAGGCGGCGCGGAAACTCCTCTCTGCGTTGGACCTGGACCGGGCGGAGTATGCGGCGTTGCGCTTGAAGCATGCCTTTTACACCGGCGGAGACAGATGCGGTAAGCTCCTGGCCCACCGGCTCAGGGCTGCGCAGCAACGCAACGTAGTAAAGGAGCTGGTGGGAGCGGATGGGGTCCCGGTTTCCGGTGACGCGGAGGTGGCGGATTCCTTCCATGCCTTCTATGAGGCGCTGTACGCTGCAGAGCCCTCCCCACCGGGAGAGGCTGAGGCCTATTTGGAATCGGTAACCCTCCCTGCCCTAGATCCCGCCCAGGCGGACCACCTGGAGAGGGGCATTCATGTGGAGGAAGTCATCTCCGCTATTGCACGGTTAAAGCACGGCAAGGCCCCGGGCCCGGATGGCTATACGGCCTTGTTTTACAAGACCTTCTGTCCCACTGTCGCGCCTCTCCTGGCTCGCTTGTTCAATTCCTTTTCTGAACCGGGAGCCATACCGCCGGACCTTCTCTCGGCGACTGTGTCGGTTATTCCGAAACCGGGGAAAGACCGGACTCTGTGCGGCTCGTATCGGCCCATCTCGCTTCTAAATGTGGACCTCAAGCTTTACACTGGGATCTTGGCGGCCAGACTTGGTCTGTACCTGCCAGGTCTGGTGGAGGCGGACCAGGCCGGTTTTGTACCCGGTAGGCAGACGGTCGACAACACTAAGAGGGTGACGCACGTGCTAGAAAAGGCCTCACGCGTCCCGGGGGAGCGGATGCTGCTGTCGGTCGGCGCGGAAAAGGCCTTTGATAGGGTTCATTGGCCGTACCTCGAGCTGGTTCTCGGGAAACTGGGGATCGGCGAGAAGTTCCGCACTATGGTTTTTAACTGTTATAGGAGGCCATCAGCATCGGTGCGTGTCAATGGACACAGCTCCGGCAGCTTTGCCATTGAGCGCGGCACGAGACAGGGCTGCCCCCTTTCGCCGCTCCTGTTTGCCCTCTATATGGAGCCGTTTGCCCAGAGGATCCGCGATAACCCGGACGCTATTGGGGTGAAGATGGGGCAATACACACATACTGTCAGCTTATATGCGGACGATGTCTTGCTGACCCTGGATGACCCCAAGCGGTCGCTCCCTGCCTGCGTCCAGGAACTGAACACCTTTGCCCGCGTAGCGGGCTTCAAAATGAATATGTCTAAATCGGCTGCCCTGGATGTGTCACTTTCTGTCGACACCAGGCGGGGCCTCCAGCGTCTTTTTCCTCTGCAATGGTCCTCCTCCACGGTGCCTTACCTGGGGATTTTGCTCGCACCCTCCCTACCTGCAATGGTCGCAGCTAACTATTCCTCCCTGGGCAAAAAGATTAAGGAGGAACTCGGCCGATGGAACAAAGGCCTGCTCTCGTGGCTGGGCCGTATCGCAGCGGTGAAGATGACGATACTGCCTCAGATCCTGTGGGCCCGATTCACAGAACTAACTTAAGACAAAATCCTAAATCTACTACCATTTTGGTATTCACAGAAGGCACTTACTCATGTTGGTATTCACAGAAGGCACTTACTCATTTCGGTATTCACAGAAGTTAGGAGTCCTAACTTTAGGACTCCTAAATGACATCTGTGAATACCGAAAGTCTTTAGGACTCCTAAATGCCTTCTGTGAATATCAAAAGTCTTAAAATTAGGATTTTTCTCAACTTTACTACTTATAAACTGAGAAAATCCTAATTTTAAGACTTTCGGTATTCACAGAAGGCATTTAGGAGTCCTAAAGTTAGGACTCCTAACTTCTGTGAATACCGAAATGAGTAAGTGTCTTCTGTGAATACCAAAATGAGTAAGTGCCTTCTGTGAATACAAAAATGGTAGTAAGTTTAGGATTTTGTCTTAAGTTAGTTCTGTGAATCGGGCCCTGTATCTTTTTCGCGCTCTACCTCTCCAGCCCCCTGTAGGTTGGATACGGCAGGCGCAGGCTGACATCTCCCGCTTTGTGTGGCAGGGCCGTAAGCCTCGAATGAAACGGGTCCTCTCCATGCTTGCCCCGGAGGCGGGGGGTCTCGGTGTCCCGGACCTCCGGAAGTACTTTCAGGCGGCGCAACTCCGATATTTGGTGGAGTGGAGCCGGTGGGAATCGGACAAGCACTGGCTCTTTCAGGACCAGGCAGTTGCGGGCCGTACTCTCCAGGAAGTCCCGTTCCTACGGCGCACTCACCGCCCGCCTAATCTCTACGCCTCCTTTATCACCCGAGTTCCGCTGCGAGTGTGGGACGCGGTGTGTGAGCTTCGTGAGCTCACCACTTTTCCATCACCGTTCACTTCCATCGCTGGCAATCCAGACTTCACTCCGGGTCTGGAACCGGGAACCTTTTCCCACTGGGTGAGCGCGGGTTGTAGGGCACTTTTCCAGATCTACGGGCCGGAGGGTGTGCTCCCCTTCCAGCAGCTCCGACAGGAGTTTGGCCTGACGGAGGGGGACAGACTGCGTTACATGCAAGTTCGCCACTGGGCTCTTCAACCCCCAGTGCGCGACGTCGCTGCCCGTTCGATTACGCCCTATGAGCGATGGCTGGTGACCCGGACCTCGGACGCCAACCTTATCACCGACTTGTATAAGTTTCTCCAACCCCCGCCGTTTCATTACCATAACCCAGGGAGAGAGCGCTGGCACAGGGAATTGGGCAGTACCTTGAGCCACAAGGAGTGGGACAGGATCGCGTACCGGGCGAGGCACTCTGCGTACCACACTGGGCTGACGGAGACCTTTACTAAGGTGTCCACCTATTGGTACTACACCCCGGAGAGGCTCTACGAGATGCACAGAATCGGCGATAAAGGTTGCTGGCGCGGCTGCGGACAGGAAGGTACCCTCACGCACATTCTCTGGGAGTGCCCGGTGCTGTCGGCCTATTGGAAGGAGGTCTTGGATGAGGTAGACAGGCATTTTGAGATAGAACTCCCACGCTTCCCTGCGTATGTCTTGCTAGGCCTCCCCAATGACCTGATGTACCCGCTGAAGTCCCGCAGGGGTAGACAGATTGCGATTGCGCTAGGCTCAGCGGTTCAAAACATCCTTATACTCTGGCGTACCCCCACTGCCCCCTCTACCACTGGCTGGCTACACAGGCTCTGGCAGGTACTGGGTATGGAGAAGATGTCGCTGACAGTGGCTGGGAATGTGGACCAATTTGAAGAGCTCTGGCACCCCTTTTTGGCACTGCTGTCCACGGAATTTCGCGAGCTCACTTGTCCACGGTACCTGCGACTCCTTAGGCTGACGCCGCCGGCGGCCCCAGCGGAGTGAATGTGGCGGGATCAGGGGTTTGGGGCTGGGGGTGGGGGGCAGGGTTACATGCTTCTAATGCTGACTTTCGGACGGGGATGTTGGGGTATTGTTTTCTTTCCTTTTCTCCTTCGCTTTTCTTTCTTCTATTTTTCCAGGGACGGGGGGCTGGAGGGATGGTGTGTTTTTTTCCTGTGTTGCGGGACGCTACTCTAGCTCGGCCTTGCTCGGGGAATGGGGGTCTACTGGAGGGTCATTTGCACTGCCTTATTGCCTTATGACTTACGCTTTGTTGCCCTCCGGGGCTTCCTGCTTCCCCACTTTTCCTCTGAATCACTGCAACGCTTCGCGCCTTGTATTGTATGTTCGCTTGACCTCCTATTCCCTTCCCCATGTTTTTTGTATCTTAATAAAATACTTTAAACCTAAAAGCTTTCAAGCTCGCATCTCAATTTGAATAGGTCACCTGTATTTGTAGGGACAAAACCCAGCCCTTTGTTGAAGACAATATTTTCAGTTGGTGTGATGGTCCTCGAACTCAGGTTTACAACTAAGTCGCAGCTCCTGTTGTTGGGCCTGTCTTGTTGGATTGTGGAGCCCAATTCACAGTTTGTTGGTTTCCCCTTTTGCCGCGGTTCCTGCCACGGCCCTGCCATAAAAAAGACTGGTCATAGTAAAATGACGGATTTGGAGGATACATTGGCATGGGGTGACCCATCGGTGGGGGGCCCATTGCCCCCGGATTGTAGTTCCATGGGCCCGGAGGCAAACACTGTCCTGGGTTAGGGTACTGTTGTCCACCCCGACCTCTGTAGGGTCTACGTTGGAAACCTCCGTCTCGTGAGCCGGTATTAGGGCCTGTATTGGAGTTC
Source organism: Lissotriton vulgaris (assembly GCF_964263255.1). Classification (NCBI taxonomy): domain Eukaryota; kingdom Metazoa; phylum Chordata; class Amphibia; order Caudata; family Salamandridae; genus Lissotriton; species Lissotriton vulgaris. The sequence continues at coordinate 335,498,189 of NC_141685.1, forward strand.
CCTTGGTCGCTCGAGCCAGAATCAGATCCCGACGAAGAGTAATTTGACCCATATCTTCTCCCTTTCGAGTTGGTGGAGGGGGCTACATAGGAATCACTCAGATATGGGTAAGCCAATTCCATGGAAAAGCGCGCCAGATCTTTTTTAAATTTCTCCACTTTGTTTAACAAGATGTTGTCATAGTAGTCTTTGTTCGTTTTATTGGCATCTTCTAAGTTCTTTTTGTAAATCACGGGCCGCACAGCTGCATTGATTTGTCCCTCTAGGACTTGAATCTCTATCAATAAGGCATCAGCTGTTTTTTTAGCTGTTTTAATGATTAAAACCAGCCAATCGCGGGTGCACCGCCAACCAATCAATGCCCAATTTTTAAGAAATTCTTTGTCTTTCAAAAAGAGTCTGGGCGTCGTAGTGACGATCAAGCCTGATGGTGCACACTTGCCATGTAAGTACTCATTCATGATCACACCATGCAGTGAAATCCGAGAGTGATTCTTTTTCAGGTTCAAAAGTTTGACCCAATCATCCTCTGTTGTGGGAGTAGAGGTAGAGGGTAAATCGTCTAGTATACTGGGGTTGTTGCTAAGGATGGTATTCAAATCCTCATCGTCAAATGCTAGGCCACCAAAGTCCTCCATAGTGAGGAACTGCAAACAGACAGTCAGCTAGATAAGTGAAGTGGGTGAGCTGAATGCACTATAACATTTGCTGTGTAGTGCTAAATGAAAAAACAATGACCCGCAACCGAGGCTGCTCTATACACTATCTAAACAAATCGTAAGAGAGGGTCCGAGGGAAGTGTTTAATGACAAAACAGGCTAATACCCCCTGTAGGACTACCTAAATAACAACAAAGCCTGTAAGTCAAATGGTGCTGAGGTACGACTATTGACACTGGTATACTTGTGCACAAGTGAGTTTAACAAAAGACTATCAACTATGGCTGATTAAGTCCTATCAGCCCACCCGATGGCGGAGCCTCATCATGTAGGACTCCAAAACCAAGGTAAGTGTGCAGTCGCCCAGTTGTGATTTAGCGACGCATTCCTAAACCATGGTATGGTCACCACAATTGTTAGACTAGAGGGTGAGGCTGATATGTGCAGTGCAAGAAAGAAAGATAAAGTGATGTGTACTAAAATGGCTATCAAGGCAAACAAAGACCTTTATTAGCGTCTGCCTGGACGTCAGATTAAAAATAGTGAAACCACAGTGTAAAAAAATCACTGTTTGACTTGCTTGGTAGAAAACTAAGTAAGATATAAGAGGGCCAACATGTTTCTGCCTTAAATGTGAAGGATCACTGGCATTCGTCAGGGCCGAATTAATATCTGCTACTGCAAGGCACTATAATATGTGCTGGACTAAACAAAATATACAACAAAGTGAGCAAAACAAGAACCATCCTACCACATCTTCTCAGTGTTGTTCTGGTGATGCGATAGGTCTTTCCTGTAGAAGCACAAGAAGATGAAAAAGAACAATGTAGACATTGCATTTAGACCTTGTTCCAAAAAATTAATGTACACCAACTATACTCTAGTGGATGATGTACCGTGCAACACCAGTGAAAACTCTCATACCTCAGACTGGACCATCACTCATTAGTAATAGTCACATACAAAGTGCATTGTAATACGTCACCCAATGGTTGAAAAGGTGTACACAAGTTTAACACTTACCCAGCTGTGTGTGGGAAGTGGACCTCACCTCACCCGGCAACTGCTCGGACGGATAAGGCACCGCTCTAAATATACAAAGACAATGTCTGTGAAAGATACATGTCTAGAGGATACGACCTCTGTATATTATTATTAATAAAACCCACATACTCTCTATCAGCTGTCTGTCACATGTACCCCACCGGTGTCTAAGGTGGCCACATCTAACGACTAAGGCATCTGGCCCTCCAGTGTATTAAAGGGGATGCTCATCAATTGTACTTAAGCAACACCTATTTCCCAGCCAAACTACTGAGTAATGATGTTTAATACTACTGTTTAGAACCAGTGGGGAAAGATCCCCCTCATCTTTATCTCCTAAAGTCCATCTCAACAGCAAAATAAGGGTGTTGATTAATGCTGTTCAGAGCTTGGTAAAAGGGAGTCCTCCTGTTTTTATCCATTAACTGAGTGGAGGGATCAAAATAGTGTACTACCTGGCCTACCCAGTTTAAGTAACCCAGTCCCTGCTTACCTGTCCGTCGGTACCTTAGGCTGAATGACGAGCCGAAGGGGAGGCACCGAACGGACAGGCTGGCGTCTATTTATAGCGCTACATTGATTGGTAATGAGGCTCAGCTGAGTACTGATGTGTACGCGCTGCAATTGCGCGATACACAATTCACTTCAACCTCGCGCATGCGTACAGCAATGTAAACAAATCGCGCGCATGCGCGAAAGCCGGTACGCCTTTTCACGCGTACCGCGCATGTGCGAATACAACTACATCCGTACACGCGTACCGCGCATGCGCGTTGGCGGAGCGCTGACTCTATCTATCTTGGCAAGTAGCGAGACGCTGACGAAAAGCAGCAGTCTCGCGCTTGCGTATTACGGCCCCTATCCAGCTCTGCTTATCGCGTGTTATAAGGCAAAAGGGGACGCGATTATGTTGCAGAAAACACCGCGACTCGTTAGTTAGCTTGTTGGGCAGGAGCTAAATAGAGGGATCTTAAATAGCCATGTTACGAGTTTAAAGCCCCTTAAATTGGTAACTGCGCCCGAGGAGCGTAATTGTGCGCTGTCTTGCCGAAAACTGGCAATGACAAAAATGTACATCTGAGGAATTAACAAATTCCTGGGCCAGCTTACTAGGAGACCTTAACCCCTACAGTGTAAATAAATTACTAATGGGTGTGGGTTGATGGTGAATATATAGATAAGGGGTCTGTTATAAAAGTCAAAGGTAGACCAGTAGATTGCATGTAACTTAGGAACCTGAAAATGGTTAACGAAGAGCCTGGTGTCGTTAGCGCCACAAATGTGTAGTGGTTATTCGCACTGAACCCGACTCGTTGTGACTACCAAGAGCACACATGGCAAGTGGTCCATTCAGATGGATAACCATGGAATATTGTCATTCAATCCATTGACATCAGATTGCAAGTCATATAGACGTTAAACAACGTCGGGCTCAGGGATGAGCCCTGAGGGACTCCACAGCCCAGGGGTTTGCTAGAGGAGATGGTATCTTCTTCATAAACGTGAAAGGTTCTGTCACTCAAGAAAGATTTAAACCACGCTAGCGCTCTGCCTGTGATTCCTACATTAAGGAGACGCTGCAATAAAATTTTGTGATTCACCGTATCAAATGCAGCGCTTAGATGGAGGAGGATGACTGCCACCGATCCCCCTCGATCCAAGATCTCTCTAGTTTCCTCCATCACTGCAAGCAGGGCGGTTTCTGTCCCATGCTTAGGGCGAAAGCCCGTCTGAGTAGGGTCAAGCAGATGGTTACTCTCGAGAAAAGGTGTTAGAAGGCCGTTTATATATTTCTCGAGGATTTTGCTGACCCAGGGGAGCAGTGAAATGGGGCGATAGCTGTTAAAGTTGTTAATGTCCAAATTGTTTTTTTTTAAGAGTGCCCACACCATGGCCTGTTTCCACATAGGTGGGACAGTACTTGTAGAGATGGAGGCATTAAGTACGTCCAGCATAGTGGGAATAATGATGTGAGTGACAGTGGCCAGTATGCGGGGAGGAGCAGGGTCACAGGGAGAGCCTGATTTAACTTGCCTAATTAGGGGAGCATGTGATTCTGAGTTTAACAAGGGGAACTCATCTAGTGTGGGTGGAGAGTGACAGGTAGTTTTCGTGACATGGTGAAGATGGCGATTCCGCATGGATGTTCAAATCCACTTCCATGAATGATGAGTAAATCAGGTATCATCACAATGAGATTGCAGGTCGTAGTTGGTTAAAGAAGGTTGTGGGAGCTTGGTGAGGCTTTTCACAATTTGACATATCTCTCAGGAATTGGAGCTGGCTTCAGAGATTTTTCTAGTATAGTATATGGATTGAGCAGTCTATATTTCCTGTTTATAGGCTCTAATCGCCTCTCTATAAATAATTTTGTCCGGTGGGGAGTACCCCAGACGCCATTTTCTTTCCAGTCTTTTACACTGGAATTTCTTCTCCCTGAGCCCAGCCGAGTACCTGGGAGCAGTATTCCTAGATCTTTTCAGGGTGGTTTTTTGAATAGGAAGTGTGGAGTTGAGAGAGTTCAATATCCAGTTGTTGAAATTGTCATTGGCTGCCGAAGGTTCCTGACTGATTGGCAATTTTGACATTTCTAAATCATGAGCCCATTGATCTGGTGACAGTTTGGACCAATTTCGTGCTTCCCGTAATCCGGGTGTTAAGGCAGGGAGTGTATGAGTCTCCCAAATAAGGGGAATCAGCGAATGATCCATCCAGAATAGTTGCAAGTAAGCAACTTAAACTCTTGCAGCTTGCCGGCGCCATCTGTAACTATTCTCTGACCCTGCCTGACCTGTTTAGGGTCAGGACAGAGTCAGAGAATAGTTGCAAGTATGCAACTTTGGCACCTGCTTTATTTATAGCTGTAAGCGCTTCCCTGGTGAGGTACCATTTTTGTTACAGGAGCATTGTACCACAATGAACCCTGCCCTTCATAGTTATACAAGAAGACGCCACCGTTTTGTGCGATATCTCTAATCAATTGGAGTACTTTCTACTGGCTAATCAGTAAGTGCTACCTCGTTGGGTAAATATAGTGCTTTTCCTACACTACAGCTGCGTAAAGTGCCAGAAGAGTTGTCTCCAGTGACCATGTGTGTGTTACTGTCATTGCGCCGAAGGGCGCTGTGGTCCCTTGAGTGAGCTGGCCATCTAAAAAAAAAAAATCCGCTGCTCGCAAATTTGCGAATTTTCGGCAATTTCGCGAGATTTGTGGATCGCAAAATTGCCAAAAATCCGCAAATTTCTCGAGCGTAACGGATTTTTGGCCCATACTTAGAATGAACGAATGAATGAATGAATGAAGTTATATTTGTATAGCGCATTTCTACCCTGAGGCCTTGTAGCGCTTGTGGACCGGACAGTGAGAAGCACATCAGTTTAAGGCACAGTGCTAAACAGGTGAGTTTTAAGAAGCTTGCGGAAGGCCTGTATGTTCGGTTCGCCACGCATAGTAGGGGGGGGGAGAATTCCAGAGGTTTGAGGCATTCAAGGATAAAGAATGTCTCACCTGGAATGATGTACTTTCCTAGTAGTGGCGAGGAAGGCAGAGCTGGAACGAAGATTTCTAGAAGGTTGGTAGGGGGTGACCAGGGAATTCTATTCACCCAGATGGCCTGGCGAGATTTCCAGATGGCTCTGTGAGCCAGGCACATGGCCTTGAACTGTATCCTGGCCCGAATAGGTAGCCAGTGTAGAGTCCTCAAAGCAGATTTTGCTGATTGTCTCCGAGGAATTTGGAGCAGTTGGCAGGCTGCTCAGTTCTGGACCACTTGATGTTTTTGCATGTTCGCCTGCGGGGCGCCCAGGTACAACGCATATCCGCAGTCCATGTGGGAAATTATGAGAACTTGCACCATAATCCTTCTCACCTTGAAGGGAAGCAGTAGGAGATTTCTTCTTAACATCCGAAGCAGGCCGAAGCAGGCAAGCAGGCAGCGGCGAGCTTGACGGCTTGACAGTTAAAGCAGAGAGAGCTGTCCAGCCACATGCAGAGGCTCTTGATCTGCTGCTTTGAAGCAGGCATCGGGTCGAGGCAAGTTGGCCATATTAGTGCTGAAAAGGGAGATGGAGATTTTCCCAAAAACATCATCTCAGTCTTGTCACCATTTAGCTTAAGGTGAGATAGTTTCATCTATTCGGCTTCTGCCTCCAGGCAGCTGCCTCGAAAGCAAGATGAACCCTCTGGGTGGTTAAGTGCCACCACCAGTTGGGTGTCATTTGCGTACGTGATGATCTGTATACCGAATGGAAGAACTACCTCTGCTAAAGGTGCCATATAGGTGTGGGGCTCAGGGAAGAGCCCTGGGGAAACCCACATCTAAGAGGCCTGTGGTTGGAAGAGGCATTGCCCTCAAAGACCTGAAAAAAACGGTCTTTAAGGAAGGAGTGTAGCCAAGTGAATGCCGAATGGGTCACTCACAGACTTTTTAGTCACTCCTACAGGATGTTATGATCAACAGTGTCAAAATCGGCACTGAGATCTAAAAGAATAATTGCTGCTGAGCCGCCCTGATCCAAAAATCTCCGTGCCTCCTCTGTTACTGCCAGAAGGACTCTGTCCCTAGTCGAGGGTGGAATCCTGTTTGTGAGACATGTAGCAGGATGTTGGACTCTAGATTCTGTACTAGTGTTGAATGTATATGTCTCTCAGTCAGCTTGCTCAACCAGGGAAGGAGAGATATTGGACGATAGTTGGCCAAGTTATAATGATCTAAATTTGTTTTTTTAAGAGGGCCTTGACTTGGGCACATTTCCAGGCAGGGGGGACCGTGCCTGAGGAGATGGAGGCATTTAAGATATCCCAAATTACTGGGCAAATAGCATCAGTAAGTAAGAAGAAGTGTCGCAGGGGGCAGGGTCTATGGGAGAACCCAAGGTCACCCTAGGAATAAGAGCATTTAGGGAAACATCGTCCAGTAAGGGGAACTCTGCTAGAGAGCATAAAAGGTTGGGAGAAGAACTCCCGGTGCTGGACGCGATAGGATCAATCTGGCGTGGAGAAAAGGATTGGTAAATCAGGTGGATTTTTTGGAGGAAGTATTCTGCTAGATTGTTACATCAAGCTAGTGCATCCTCTGGGTTGGGGGTTTTATGTGGTATGGTGACCAAGGATTTGGCAATACAAAAAACCTCTTTTGGAGAGTTTGCGGCTGCACTAATCTTCTCCTCATAGAAGGAGGACTGGGCGATTTTGATTTCTGACTTCTGGAATCTGTTTTCCTCTTTTCTATTGGGTTCTGTCTCCAGCTCCTTTCACATTTCCGACAGGTTTGTTTGAGCTCCCTTGTTTTTAAATTGGATCTTTTGTAGGAAGATCTTTCAGGGACTAGCATATCCAAAGAGCTTAGGATCCAGAGATTGAAGTTGTTGTTTGCCATCACTGGATCGGAGCTAGTGGACGGTGTGGTATTCTCCAGGGGATTAGACCATTGGGTAACTGAGAGATTTGACCATTTCCTTTCTAGTGTTGGGGTGGTGCTACAGTTTCCCAGATTAAAGGAATTAATGAATGGTCGGTCCAAGGGAGGGGGATGGAGATATCAGCCAAACGATTCCGTACATTACCAAGCACAGGGTTCAGAAGATTACCTTTTACATGTGTGGGTACCAAGCCTTTCAGGTTAATTTGAAGTGCTGATAGGCTGGATATGAGCTCTTTGGCCATGTAGTCAGAGGGATCGTCCAGATGGATAGTGAGATCCCCCAAAATCATGTAGTTAGCTGGGGAAAGAGCTAGATAAGCAACAAGAGCAGGGAGTGCGCTGAGAAATTGTCCTATGGGTCCTGGGGGGCGTTAGAGTAGTAAGCCAGAGAAAGTGCTAGTAGGAGAGAATTCCAAAGAAAAATTCATATTTTCACTCACTGCCCCTCAATAGAAAACCGGCAACAGAAATTATCTCTAAAAATTATCGTTAGACCTCCCTCTCTACCAGTTTTACGATCCGCTCTTTGTATTAAGTACCCAGGTGGCAGGGTTTGAGTGACAGCTGGGTCTCCTTCATCCTGTAACCAGGTCTCAGTGAGGGATATTACATCTGGTTTAAGGTCTTCTATTAGGATAGCGAGTTCGACTCAGTGTTCAGGAAGGGAGAGACAGTTTAATAGGTAGAATTTTAAGGGAGGGCCGCAAGAGGGTATCTCCTTACTGTCTAGTTGAAGCTTAAAACTACAATGGGAGCAACCGGAGGGACTATTGGCAATGTTTAATGAGTGTAGGCAGTTGGTGCCAGTGACCCCTTTCATACCAAGCAATGTCTGAGCACTGTAGGTGAGAATACGATCCGGAAAACTTCCAGGGTCGTGGCCCCTGGTCCCGGTCGGGCGCTGACAGGCGCAGACGGGCTTGCCTGCGTCGCGCTGGTGGCGCGCCCGCTGAGCGCGTCCGCTGAGCGTAGGGACTGGCATGCTTCCTAAGTACTGCCCACCTATCACGCTGACCTCCTGTCTTCACCCCCAACTGGAAGTAAGGAGACCGCCTACACCCTCCACAACATTCAGTTAAAACCTGCGGTGGACCGGGGTGCAGCGGGAATGCAGGAGCGCTACAAGAAAGTGCAAGTGAGTGGATAGCAAAAGTGATTTAAAATGCGGCGAAAAATTAGAAAAAAAACTGGTTTTTAAAGACACAGTAGCAGGTGTGCTTACAGACGTGCCTTTCTGCTGCACCCCCAATCAGGGTTTCTGAGGGAGAAGATTCGCTAACCCATTCAAGGTCCAACTGTTAGCCGTAGTGAGGTGTGTGGTGCTGGCGTTGTACTTAGCTGAGGGTACCTGTTTCCAACCTGAATCCATCCTAATCTGGTCCTGATCTACACCTGTGCTATCTTACTGGCATCTGAACTACTAGAAGTCCTGTTCTTTATTTCAGCCCGTGGCAAGGTTATTTTATGAATGCAAATGTTTATATACTGCCTATTATGCTAACACCCTTGATCCCTTAGGACTCTAGGTATCAGTGACTAAGATTGGTAAGTCAATGGTATAGGTCCTAAATGGTTAATAAAATCCTGATTAGCGTAGGTTTACCTGTTCAAAGTGTGTATGTTTTATGGGCCCAGGTGAGTATGTTAAAACGAGCAGGTGAGTCCGCACTCTATAACCCCCACTATGAAAACTGTTCCAGCCACCGCTGGGCACAGCTTACCTTGGGAGACATTACATCAAGGTTCAGGAATACCTGTACATAGTTGTGCTTTACAAAGAATGTACTTTACTTTGAAAGGAAGTCAGTAATTATTGTTTAATGTTTGTATACATATATATATAAATATATATTTACATATATTTCACAAGAAGAATCACACTTCCTTCCAGTATGAAATCCAAGCCCATCCAGTCGAGAGGTAAGTAAAGTAGATTTTATTTTAGCAGGCAGCTCAGTAGTAATAGCATGACGCATTTCAACACATAAGTATCTTAATCATATGCAGCTGCGGGGAACAAGTGACTTTGAATTTAAATACACTCCATTAGTTAACAGTGAAGAGGGATGCTTGTATGCACACATCTACTTTAAAAGCACCAGTCACAACTTAATTTCTTTTTTTGTTTTTCAATCTGGGCCTGCACAACTGGTTTCCTTACACAATATTCGTATTAATTTCATTGACAGTGTATAGTTTTGAAGCAGTTTCCGAATTTGTATACTTTACGTCCCAGTGACCAGCATGCAACACACTGTTTTGCGAAATACAGCATCACATCCTTCTTATTTAAAGTCGTTTTCAGTATTTGCCATGATAAAAATGTTTAATCCAAAGGTTGTAACATGCCTACATTAATGCTTTAAAGGAGTCAATTCCATGTTGTGCAAGGTGGCAGGTATAATTATTTTCCTCCCTTCATCTCAAGGGCATTGTTCCTCCTAGTGAAAAATGAAATTCCACTCTTTTCCTGGCTGCACATTTTTATTACTTTTCCGCTCATGAAGTGCAGGGGGAAATCCCCACAACCCCTGGCTGCATACAATATATATTCCACCTCCCCCCGTTTCGATCCGAGGCCACCGAAGTCATCTGCGGCATTCAGCAAGGATCATCACTCAGCCCCACCATCTTGAACGTCTACATGAGACCTCTTGCCGCCATTGCACACCAACACAACCTCAACATCATCTCCTATGCCAACGACACCCAGCTGATCCTCTTCCTAACCAGAGACCCCGACACCACCAGAACCAGCCTACACGAAGGGATGAAAGACGTCGCCGAGTGGATGAAGAACAGCCGCCTGAAACTGAACTCAGACAAGACGGAAGTCCTCATCCTGGGACCATCGCCCTCCGCCTGGGACAACTCTTGGTGGCCCCCAGCCCTGGGCACCGCTCCCAAGCCAACAGACCATGCACGCAACCTGGGATTCATCCTGGACTCCTCCCTCTCAATGACCAGACAAGTCAACGCCGTCTCCTCATCATGCTTTCACACTCTACGCATGCTTTGCAAGATCTTCCGATGGATCCCAACTGAAACCAGGAAGACGGTCACCCAGGCCCTCGTCACCAGCCGATTGGACTACGGAAACACCCTCTACACCGGAACCACAGCCAAGCTACAGAAAAGACTCCAACGCATCCAGAACGCCTCCGCCCGACTCATCCTGGACATCCCCCGACGCAGCCACATCTCCGGCCACCTGAGGGACCTACACTGGCTCCCCGTCAACAGGAGGATCACATTCAGGCTACTCACCCACGCACACAAGTCTCTCCACGACCTGGGCCCCAAGTACCTCAACGACCTCCTGACCTTCTACACGCCCACCCGGCAGATACGGTCTACTAGCCTCGCCCTCGCCGCTGTACCACGCATCTGAAGAGCAACCGCCGGAGGCGGATCCTTCTCCTACCTGGCAGCCAAGACATGGAACTCCCTCCCCATCCACCTTCGGCTCACCCAGGACCACCTCGCCTTCAGGAGACAACTCAAGACCTGGCTGTTCGAGCAGTAGCGGACCTCCTCCCCCAAGCGCCTTGAGACCCTTCCGGGTGAGTAGTGCGCTATACAAATGCAATGATTGATTGATTGATTGATTGATATATATATATTCACAAAAAAAGCAAAGCTTATACGTTAGGTATAGTTAGGAAAACCTTACTTAGGTTTGGTATATCAAACTCAAACTCAAGAAATTCTTTAATTAGAGTTATATCCTAATGTATGCACTACTTATACACTTATTTATATCTTATTTGTGCCTAACACACCTTAAATTACACAAGCATAACAAATTCATAACTTATAGTTATCTTTTGAAGTTATCATTTACGCACTGCTTTCATATTATTTTAAGGCACACTTAGAACTCAATCTAGCATAAACTATAGTGCGATAGTGAGGAGTTCTGTAAAATTTAGTAGCATTTATTGTAACGAGTTTAGTGGCATTAACTGTTTAGACATAGTGTGGAGTGCTATCTAATGGAGTATCTTGCAGTGCAATGGTGTCAAACTCAATTGGATTAATTATAGAAGCTTAAAGTGTAGTCACATACAATAAAGTGTGTTTTAGTGGAGTGGTGCAGATTGTAAACTTGTAAAGCAAAATAGCATTCAGTCGATTGTGGTACAGTGCAGTGGGGTATATTGGGTTTCAGTACAATGCATTGGCATAGAGTGTAGTAGCGGAGACGGGAATATTTGCTTACACTCCAGTAGTGCATCATCAAGTGGGCCTTAATAGAATATTATGTAGTGGAATAGCACAATTTGGAAGAGGGTACAGTGGACTAGCATCAAGTTACGAGCAGTACAGTTTAGGGCCTTCCAGTGAACTGGCATACATGAAAGTGTACTAGGCTACAGCTGTGAATAGCATAATAGTGTAGAGTATAGTGGTAAACATTGCAATGGTGTACATTTCAGGTGGATTGGGTAGAATGTTGTGGCATATAGTGTCATAAAGTGGAGTATTATCTGTAAATTCCGTACAGTGGAATGATATAAACAGACATTGGAGTGGCATAGAGTGGAGTGTATGAATTAAAAGAAATGCAGAGTTAAACTAAATCCAAAGATGGAAATATTTTGTATCCAAAAATATATACTATAATATGTGAATGTTGTGTGTGTAACAAAGGTGGTTACATTCAATGTATGTTGCTTAATTTATATCAATGTGTGTATTGGGAAATCCATCATTCGGAATTTGGTAAAAACATGCCTGGATTACATATTATGGAATCCAATGCTTATTTTAGGTAGTGCAGGTAAGTAGTGTAAAGGTTTTTGAACTTTTAATTCATTTAAACGTTTTGAGTTCAGTTTGAGAGGTATGCTTGATAAATATGGGCACATTTTGCTGTACTACCTAGGAGTGTGGAATTTATTAAAATATCTACTTGTCCATGGGACTGTTGCTTCATAAATCTACTTGTTCTGTAACAGAAGCCACTTGCCCCTTTAGTGCTTAGTAGTGCAGCGACAAATTATGACAGCAATCTCATTATATAAGAGCTCTGATAAAGCCTCTCTGATCATGCCAGGGCTCATACCATAGTAGTGTTTGAAAGTATGCAATTCCCTTATGTTGCCACGTTTCCACAGACCTACATACTGGGGCTGAAGGTAGTGGTAAGCAATAGTTCCAGGGTTAGAATGCCCTTTAGATTCTGTGCAAACCTACTAACTTGCATGTTTAAGGGTTTTCAACAAAACTTCTCTAATCTTTTCCCATACTAAATGTTGGAAATGTACTCCTGACAATGGCAGACGTAATCTTCTTCTATGGGTGGGAAAAAAGTGGTTGGAGGGTAAGTGAACGTGCAAACACATGTTCGCATGAGTCTACGCGTGCATATTTGCTCATGTTAAAATGCAGTTCACAAATAAGTTCTAGGAGTACTATTTCCTTTCCTACTTCTGTGACTTATTGGGGATTCACGAAAGCCATATAGCTCCACTTAATGCAAGGACATATACCATGGGTGCATGCTTGAGACTTTCTTTATTAATTGGACCCCTAATTTGGTCTGGCATTGACTGTGAACATTTGTATTTAATAAAATTCTGTCTCTCCCCCTGTATGGCTGGCTTCACTGTGAGTGACAGTATTCTGTTATTTCACAAGGAGCATATCAGCATACAAAGTAGTTTTGTACAGTGCCAGTAACTACTGTGGCAGTGTGTGCTTTATGAGACAACTTTTTGCTTTTGCCAATGTTTTTTATAATGGTGAGGGCCCTGCAGCTCCAACCCCAATAAGGTTTTACAAACACCATGCCAAACAAGTCACACATTGACAAAACTAAAAATCTGACCACCAATTTCAGACTTACTGGCTTTGTCAATGCTTGTTTATTTTTGTTTCCTATAATCCTATTGAAACTGGTTACACTGATTTTCCATTATGAATATTTTTGGGAACTGCTAGCATGCACCAACATGTTACTAAATGTGGCTGCAAAGAAATTGTACCTGAAATTTTACAGTAGTTTAGCAAAATGTTTTTTTCCTGCTTTCATTTGTATATGAACATTTTATTTTGAAAGCAAAGAATCATCAATCTTGCTTTCATGCTTCTGCAAATATTTGCATCCAATCAGAGAGCATTCTTGGAGCATTATAGATAGCCTCATATTGCTAAAATTTGAAAACGTGTGTATACATTTTTAATCTGGAACCACTGTCAGTAGTGCAGTCGAAGCTTACAACATTTACTTAGAGCGCTCACCCTAATAATCAAGACTTTCAATTGATAAACCATAAATACACATTTGAACAGCATTAACATCTGGGCAAAAATATTATCTTAACTGCAGACAAAGGGCCCGATTCACAGAATAAACTTAAGACTCAATCCCAAACTTACTACTATTCATAGAATGCACTTACTACTTTTCGCATTTACAGAATGCACTTACTATTTTTGGTATTCACAGAATGAATTTACTACTTTTAGTATTCACTGAAGTTAGGATTTTGTCTTAAGTTTGTCTTAAGACAAACTTAAGACAGACCTAAGACAGACTTAAGACAGACTTAAGTTAGGATTTTGTCTTAAGTCTATCTTAAGTCTGTCTTAAGTCTGCCTTAAGTTTGTCTTAAGTCTGTCTTAAGTCTGTCTTAAGATAAACTTAAGACAAAATCCTAACTTCTGTGAATACCAAAAGTAGTAAATTCATTCTGAGAATGCCAAAAGTAGTAAGTGCATTCTGTGAATACCAAAATAGTAGTAAGTTTAGGATTGAGTCTTAAATTCATTCTCTGAATCGAGCCCAATGTCCTTCCCTGATCCATAATGTGGTACTGCATACAAAGGGTTTGTGCTACACTTGGTTGGTCATACTTGTCCAAAGACAAAATACACTAAAACTTGTTTTAGTAGTATTAAACCTGACCCCAAACAATATGTCCTGGGAGTCGGATTATGGGAATTCCACATCCCTGACTACCACAGTACTTAGTGATTGGCTAATGAATGCCTTTACAAAAGGTCAAGGCAGGCATGTAGATTTTGGGTACACTTTTTCCATGTTCTGCATTATGCCTTCGGATATAAATAATTAATTAGTTTGGCATTTTTGCCACTTTACTATAGTGGTAATAGATTTTGCAAAATGTGTACGTTTCTTTATATTTTTTGCATACATTGGAAGTTGTAAAGTACCACCACAGTTCCACCAAATTATTCTGTAAGGCTTCCATTTTTATTTTTAAATTTCTTTATATTTTTATAGCACTCTACGGACAACAGTATTTTATTTTATGTAACACAGGCTACCATTGATATTTTCAAATTTTTTAATAATTTTATAGCACTCTACGGACAACAGTATTTTATTTTATGTAGCAGGGTCATTTTTTGTGATTAATCTGCTACTCTGCACCTTTTTTTTAACAATATTTAAATTTGTTAAAATTGGAAAATACACTTCACCACACTATAGGCCCGATTCAAAGAATGAACTTAAGACTCAATCCTAAACTTACTACTATTTTGGTATTCACAGAAGGCACTTGCGACTTTTGGCATTCACAGAATGAACTTAAGACGCAATCCTAAACGTACTACTATTTTGGTATTCACAGATTGCCCTTACTACTTTAGGTATTCACAGAAGTTAGGACTTTTGGTATTCACAGAATGCACTTACTACTTTTGGTATTCACAGAAGTTAGGATTTTGTTTTAAGTCTGTCTTAAGTCTGTCTTAAGTTTGTCTTAAGTCTGTCTTAAGTCTTTCTTAAGTTTGTCTTAAGACAAACTTAAGACAAAATCCTAACTTCTGTGAATACCAAAAGTAGTAAGTTCATTCTGTGAATGCCAAAAGTAGTAATTGCATTCTGTGAATACCAAAATAGTAGTAAGTTTAGGATTGAGTCTTAAGTTCATTCTGTGAATCGGGCCCACAGTGTTAAATAGTGTTTTTCAGAATTTTTTGTTTTTATTTTGGTTTAAAAAACATTCTGGTACTGTGGTTTTTTAAAAACAGATATAAACTTTTAAATATGTTTTCCTACCAATTACAACTTTATGAATGTGGTAATAGGTGTTGGAAAAATACCAAACTTAATACTTACCTACATTACAATGAGTGACACAGAACCCATGGAAGTTCGAGTTTAAACTAAGATGGTTGTCTTTACCTTTTGTAAAGGCAGTCAGTATATAGAGAATCAGCTAATGATTTGTCATTTCTGTGTACCTCAGGAGTACTGCGATACTACAGTGGCCATAGATTTAGCAAACAAATTACCTTAAAACATATGAAATACTTAACCTATTATCTACAGTACCCCACAGAATTATATGTGCACCAAAATATATAAGGAAATAAAAAAAGTCCCTATTCTACTAAAATTTAGATAAAGTCTACACTTGACATTTATAAACCCCTTGATATCATAACCACATATTCAATAGATCACCACAATAGACACAAACTTAAAAACTAATATACCATAACATTTAGACAATTGTACAATTTATTTGATAAAAATAATATATTCATAGTGCCATTTAAAAACAATTAAAAATGAGTAAATTCACAGAAATTTGATTCTTGTTAAAAAACTTTGTAGTTTCACCTGTTGGACTGATTGCAGTAGGGCTCATGTAATGCTGCAAAAGTAGGTAGAGTAACTCCCGAGAACTTTTACCTCATTGGTTAGGGAGGAGCCAGGAGTAACCTCCACCCACAGACATACATTTGTATCCCCAGTGTCCTCCTCAGAACACTTTCTGGACCAGAGGAATATACAAAGAGGACGGTACCTGTTCTCTGAGACCTAAGAAGAGCCCTGAAGAATTGGACCAGCTCTCCCTCTTGTGTCCAGAACAAAGAAGTAAAGTCCAAGAGTCAGAAAGGCTGACCTCCTGTTCGAGTTTAATAGACAAAACAAGCTATAAGAGGCCTTTTCTGCAAATGCACAGCTGACCAGTTCCAACTGGCCCTGCGCTGGATACTGCTGGTGGCTTCTGCTGGAGTGAGTCTTCTCCAGTCCTTGGGTATGGTCCAATATGTGCTCAATAACTCTTTGTGTGTGCTGCTGGACCGTGTTATCCCTTCTGCCTGGATCTTTCCGACATTGACATTGCACCATACATGATGCTCAGCTACTTTGACATTGTGCTCATTGCACAAACAGTAGGCAATGTTTCTTGATAAATATGGACATTACAAACACTGATCGCATTCACCAAACAATCAGTTCCCTTGCTTCACATACAACAACTTCTACGTTAAGAGTGCCTTGCGCTTGAGACTGTCCACTTTCCGTTCTAATATTGGAGCTTGCTTTCCAGATGTTATACAGTCCCACGTTAACATGCAAAACGTAGCCACTATATTAGGTGTAGTTGAAGGAGACAGCGTAATAAAAAGGGGCCGGCCCATGACGAACACCCACGATTAAAGCAGATCTGGGTTGTTTCCTCACTACTGAACCATGGTAGGAGTGTTGTGTGTGCATTGCACTTACCGTTACTAAGACCAGTTAAAGCCCTCAGGTTGGTGTAATAAACAAACTTAGCAAAGAGATTGTGATTGAGTGAATCCAAAGATGTTGACAAAGCATTTTGTTGATATCGCCCAAGTGCGAGACAGAGTTTTTGGTATATTAAAGATCTTGTACTGTACCTGTGTGTTCCACTACCACTAGGGAGAGTCCACGAGGTTGAGTCTGCAGATGACGATGTTGAGTCTGTGTCCTCTGTGGCACTCCCCTTACCCTCTGGGCCACTTGCTCTCTTGGTGTCTGTTGTGTCAGAACCGGAGCCACTGTGGCCAGCTACTTCACCAAAGATGTTGGCTCTGTCTCCTCCGCTTGCCTGGGATGATGCTGAAATGACATTTAAAATAGGTTTTTTGCATCTGCATGATTACACTGGACCAAAAACGTTTACCACAGAACATTTCTATAGTGCACAGATGACTCCAGCTACAAGGTCCACTATGGTTCTTTTGACATTAGCATGTTTTAGAACATTTGAAGAAATATAGCCTGCAATAAGTACTATATTCCACAGTGTCCAGCCAGACACACAATTTTTATCAATTAAATGTATAAAGTGTTTTCAAGAGCAACCAACAATAAAGTGGGATACAATCCTACATCCAGTACATGAGAACACGACAAACAAACAAATAAACATTAGGATTTTCAGGCAAAAGAGAGACGAAGCTTCTGGTCAATGTAAATACAAAACAAGCTATCCAAAATAGTTATCACAGTAATCTAACACAATGGTTGTCTGTGTGAAACTATTCAAGAGGTTGACAACGTTTTGATTCCTTTGGACGAATGATGGGATCATCATCAGGACTGTTGAAATCACATGCCTGAATATTAGAACTGCCTGTAAAGAAAGGGGAAGAGAAAGGCAGTGGGAGCGTTTGTGAGGGGGGAATGCATCTTGTTTGAACACTCGTATAAAACGTGGCCATGCACTGTGAGGAAGGTGGAGGCCTTAGTGTTCTATAGCGCAAAACATGCATTGATGCATTGTGAAAAGGTCATCAGTAAAGATAAAAAGAAGTGTAGTGCCCTGGAGCAAGGCCTGAGGCGCCATGTGATCGGTTTGTCGGTGCTGCGATCAATAAGTGAAGTACGCGTAGGCACCATGTACTCAGTTTGTAGGTGCGGTGATCAATAGTAACGAACCATGCTAGTGCAGTACGTAATGTAAAGGTGAAGTCAGAAGAATAGTGGTAGATTTAAGAGTGCATAAGGCCAAGTGCTTGGAATAATAATCCGTGCAAGTATAAGGCGCCGTGTATAGTGGTGGATAAAAGGTGCGGCGATCATATCGGCAAGGTGCATAATAGCAATTGGTGTAAGGATGGAGAATTGCACATAAGTGAAATGCATGCTTCGGCAGAAATGGTCTGATGCATGCTCGGTGGACTAACCTGGACACTGCGGAATATAGTACTTATTGCAGACTATATTTATTCAAATGTTCTAAAATGTTTTTTAAGGACCACTGTTGTTACTTAAATTGATACCCAAGGTCCTTAATTTCCTTTTTGGGTTCCCTTGTACCTCTTTAAACTTTGACATTAGCATGAACACATGCATGCATGCTACATCACCTGTAAACTGTTGCTCACAGTGATGCTATAAGCACAGACTGCTCCAATTGCATGAATAAACTTGTCTCAAATCCATCCTCATGCATCTAGTGGGATACTTGATCACCTTGGATCCCTTGTTACTTGTAGAATACAATAGTGACCTGATGTCATCAAATAGGATGGCAATGATAAAATCCTTTCAAAACATTCCATACAAGGCCCTGAATTCATCAAATGGCCAGATACCTAAAACAACATCATTATGCATGATGGACAAGTAATACAGCTATGTTGCGGTCAAGTAATACAGATATATTACAGCAATATATACAGTAGCAGGAATAAGGTGACAGGCAAATGCTCATTTCAATCTTTTTTTTTTTTAAATTATTTTTCTTGAGAGTTCATAAAAACAAGATCATACTCATTTCAATCTGTTGAATTCCTAATTGCAACTTCTTCATATGCCAACTGTCAGAATAGTATAATTATGGCTGTACTTCAGTAGCTTTGCTATGCATCACATGTAGCACAGAAAGTAGCGTGGTGACAATCTGGCCCAAAGTTTTCAGAAAGGTGTCTACAAATATCCACAACATAAGCATTTACCTAGGTCTAGGGACATTCCCAATCCAGCTTGGTACTGGTGAGAACACCATTCTTACAATGCATACGTAAAAGCCAATAGACCATTAAAGGTTGTTAAGGCTCATGGAATCACCATTACATGAAGAGGTGATTTCATGTTTGTCCTAATGGGAAGGCACATCACAGCACCTTTTTGTCTCGCAAACACAAAATGTCTTGTAATACTTAGTGTAGACACTCACATATGATCCCTACATTTCTGCATTTCACTCCCTGATACATGTCACCAGTCAGTGAATGAAGCTTGACAAATTTACATGTGAAGTTCACATATCTGAATGGTATACACCTGTTACAACGCATTCGTTACTCCGCACTACCATTACAACGCGACTTTTACAACGCATACCATTACAACGCATTGCGCTGGGGGGCGCTCTAGGATAGGGAATAAGTATAATTTACTATCCAACACCTTCCCTAGGGTCCACGGGAACTGGAGTTAGAATAGTAAATTATACTTACCACTATCCAGCACCTCAAAGCGCTATGCGTTGTAATGGTATGCGTTGTAATGGTCGCGTTGTAACGGTAGGTAGTTGTAACGGTATGCGTTGTAACATGGTACATCCATCTGAATACTCCCACATCTATGCCATGGAAATTCCAATAGTGACAAATTACTGTAAGTCTACCTGTCATGTCCTTCATTGCTTCATCATTTGTACCTAACCAATGACATTAAGTAATATCAATGTGTATACAGTCCTGTCTGTGGTAACACGTGACCTATATACCTATCACAAATGACTATTTCCAAATACAGATTGGCCTACACATACATTTGTGTTAGAATTAGACATCAACCTAGGAAGACATTTAGATCATGTATGAAACAGTAGTGCAGATGATACTGCAACAGGGAAAGGTACACATTCCAACATGTAGGCACTAATACTAATGGCACCAGTGATTTGTGCACACTCATGCTACTGTTGTATCTCAGCTTACCAAAGGGAAGTGTATTCTAGTCACTGCATACAAAGTGCACTGTGTGCCATGTCATATGTAATAGGGCTACCGTCACATAGTAGTGAGGGAGCATCACTCCTGACACAATGAAGACAAGTGGTCTGTTTGGTACAACGGTCACCTAGAACATCCAAGAACATGAGCCGAGTAATTACTTTCCTGGCAGTGAACTGGGTTCTGCTGTGTTCCTGGTTATAGGGACAATAGGCAATGCACATAATCATGCACCTACTATCAGACCTACACATTCAACAACTTTTCTAGCGCGTTGTACATGAGTCACCCTCACTGTTGATGGGAAAATGGATGCCTGTTCCCAAAAAAGATGGCAATGTAACATGTAGATTTCTGGTCAGGACTTACCCCCTTGTACTACTGCTGTTTAGCCCTCAACTGCCCATCAAGCTCAGGATAAGCCACCACCAGAATGTGGGCCATTGGGGGGGTCGAGATGTGGAATGGGCCTCACCACATTGGGAGGTCTTTCCCAGCTGGACCTCCATGATCTTCCAGGGCCAGTGCCTCAGGTCCTCCCAACTTTTCCTTCAATGGACGCTATGCTGTACATAGACCCCGAGAGTCCGCATCTTCCAGGCGATGGCTTTTAAAATGTCCCGCTTCTGATGGACATTGACCTGTATGGATACAAGAGATGAATAAACAGATTATCACTGCAGGTTTTTTAATATCTCTGTTGTTGAGTAACAAGTTGTAGACATCTAGCACAAGCATAAATCAATAGTTAACACACAACGGGAATACACACATTTTGGAGTCATCTGCTGACTATCCTCATCCCTGGTCATTTCCTACACTGACTTAGCCAACACACTAACATCATGTAGCCCAGGGCCATCCTACATGTACTGTGATGTGGTCTACTCAATGGGATATCACACTACCTCTGATCGAGTGTGGTATGTACTGCTATCACAGGACACACCTTTTACCATATGTGGCACTGTTACAGGAATGAAATCAACAAACCATTGTATTTTGTAACCAATTATATGCATTGTTAATGTGTCACATGTGCAATAGGCCGGTACAGTTTAAGCATGAGTTATGGAGTGACAACAGACCTGTGGAAGTCAGGGGCCTGTCACAAGTAAATGACACACATTGACAATGTTAATGTGGGTCAATGGTTAAGTTAGGATGTTACCTCGGTCACCATTCCAAATATGGTCCATGTGAAAGTAAGCGGGCTAATAAAGGCTCTGAAAACTCATTTTGTGAACTTCCAAGGATCTGCAGGTCTACAGTGAGATTACTCTGTGCATCAATTGTAACACAAGAGTAACTCTGCCCCAGATTGGGCACAATTCATTGTCAGGCCTTACTCTCTGCAGGCTAAGCATACTGATCCCGTATGAATGTCTTATTTCCACCACTTCAATATATAAAAGTACATATTGTGGCCATCCAATATGTGTCCCCGAGGTTGTATGGCACTTTGAAAGGGTCTGTGAGGTATAGCTAGCTTACAGACAACAGTTTGGGGAGCCCTGATTTGGGAGAAGTGATATGTGGAACTGTACACATAGCTAACATCATCCTCACCTGCTTCTTACAGTATAGATACACAGCTCATGCTGTAAAGGCTATGCATTTGTGTGCACATTTGCCATGATCTGATTAGTAAATATATTATAGGTACCATAAAATGTATACTTGTATAGAGTGCTTGCACCACAAGTAGAATCTAGAGCTTATCACACATCACACATCATAATGGTAATGTTAAGTACACAATGTACAGTGCTCAACAATCCATTATATCACTGACCAATGTATACCAGAAAATGTTACAACAGTAATCAGACTTCACTCTGGAATTAAGAGGCACATTGTAGCCTGTGGGAATGGGAATTATGGAGTTAAACAGAGTAATATATTTAGGTAAGATAATAACCTTTGCATCTGGCGAGCAGTAGGGCTGGCCATACAGGGGAAGGACATCCTCAGCCAGTTGCTCCAACTCCTCTGGAGAGAAGGTATGGTCCCTCTCACCTCCTTGGCCTAGAATGATTGTCTATGACTGTTTCCGTCATGGAGGAAAACACCTACTGTGCTGTCGACTTCTGCTACTGGCAGCAAGTTCTGAGCATACAATATGCGAGGTCAAGCATCTACCATTTTAGCAGTTGGAAGCACAGTATTTGTGAATATTAAGTGTGTCGCCACCAATTCATATGAGGTGTTACATGTTTAGATATGTACTACTCCATTGCCATGTAGTTTCCTTTACACAAACATCTGTGTAATGCGTTACTGTGCATAAATTCTATATTAGCGTGGTGCACTGTACACTGTCGGTTATAGTATTTTGAAAGAAAATTTCAGAAATTACTTTAAGGTGCTCAAAATACATTTTGGGATGTATAATGTGCACATTTATGTAACAGACACATGTAAAGACCACAATGGGGATTATAGGTGGATGTTGTACAGTGGACAATTATAATGTGAATAGTGTGTAATGCTTTCTGAACCAGTCATGTTTTGTCACATGACTTTGGCTTACTTTTCATGTATGTTACTCTCAGAACTGTGACCAGTGTTCAAAATTGTTTTCACTCCACACATAGGCACCCTGGGAGAAGAAGGAGGCGACAGCCTCCAGTGTACCGCCCATTTCCAGATAATGGAAGAAATAGATATCATCAAGAAGTTTTGATTGAATAGGCAAACCATGCTGGATTTATGTAATCAGTTGGAGCCTGATCTCCTTCCTCAAAACACTAATCCCACATGTATCCCACCAATTGTAAAACCTATGGCAGTATGTGGAGAAGTGTGGCTCACTGGTTAGAGGAGGCATACCCTGAAGCAGAGGTCAGACCCGGGACCACGGTTCAATTCACGACGCGGCAGGGTCTTGAGCCCAAATGTCCACGGACTCGATAATTCCCGCTTCGGTGCCCACTCTAATCACGGGTTCACACTCTGCAACTCTGGTCATTAGCTTGCTCTCCACAACTGCCCCAGCGGCGGGATGCCTGGCTTTCACCTTGGGGATGCCCAGTATGGGTTATCTTACAGGGAAAAGCCAGGACGGGTTCTCAAGACAAGCGCCGAGATGCCCTACGGTAAGTCGAGCGCTATATAAGAACACACATACATACATATTCTGGCCACAGATTCCTTTCAATACACTGTGGCTCTAACTGGTGGTATGTCACAATCAATGCTGAGTGTTGTGCTACAAGACGTGCTTTAAGCAATGATGAGACACACTGACAGCTGCATCTAGTTCCCCAGACACGAGTGTGCAATAGGCTTGTGAAGGTTGACTTCTATGGATTTGGTTGCCTCCACATGTGGTTAGAGCCATTGTTGGCACCCATATTGCCTTAGTACCACAGCAAGCCAAGGAACAAGTTTACCATAAGAGCAAGCACTTCCATTCTATCAACGTACAAGTTGTCTGCTTATCGGATGTTTATATCTCAAACGTCTGTGCCCTGTTCCCTGGATCAGCCCATAATTCCTTGACACTGCTGAACAGCACCATTCCCCATCTGATGTCACAACTACTACTGTAGAGGCCTGGCATGTTGGTAAGTATGATCTGTCCTACCTTTGTGTGGGTAATTTTAGGTAGCAGATTGGGAAAGTGCATAAGGTAATACACTTATGTCTGTCTTACAACTAGGAGACTCAGTCTATCCTAATCGTCCATGGTTGTTGGCTCCGCTGTGGAATCCAACAATGCCAGGGGAAGTCCTCTTCAATGAGGCCCATGAAGGGCACGGCAGCCAGTGAAGTAGGCTTTTGGGTTCCTGAAGGCCAGATTTAGATATCTGCACAAGACTGGGGGAGCCCTCCTCTACTCATCCCGAGAAGGTGTGTTAAATCACAGCGGCAAGGCAAATGCTCCTCAACATCACTCTGCAACAGAATATCTCTTATATCGCAGAGGATGGAGACCATGAAGTGCCCTGAAATGACAAATTATGATAGTGGTGAAGAGGAAGGAGCTGACTTGTGTCAAGATCTCATGGACAACTTATTCTCATGAGTGTAAGTATTTTGTGAAATGTTATGACTTTGACTGTTATAGCAACTCTTATTATGATGATGTGAGAAGTATGTTAAGGTAATATATTATGAAGGTCAAGCTCTGGAAAATCCAGCTGAAAGTTGTTTGTTGAGGAATGTTCTTTTGACAATGGTCATTATTTTTGTGTTGCTTTGTTTAGCTTTCACTTCTTTTCATGGACTTTGTTCTCCAGAAGTTGACATGGTGAATTGTCTTATATTCATGGTTTAAAAGGTAATGTCTTTGTTTAGGTACCTTCATAATGGCATCTTCATTTGAGCATTTCAGAGTTTTGACATTTGTTGGTATATGTTGCTGTTCAGAAGTGCAAAGGGGATATGGGTTGTTCCTGGGAATAACTGTCACAGACTTTGGGTGTACAAATCCTGTACCACGACAACTTACAGTGACAGGATGGAAGTTATGAGGACTCCATTGGACTTGTACCTTGTCATGTGGCAGTCCTAATGCAATATATGTACCATCATGTACTCCAGCAAAATGTTGCTGTGGGGTCAAATCATGCTATTGTCCCTACACATTGGCAAAATCCTCATTGTGTGTAATGTGTATGTAGCTGTTGATGTGTCTCCTCATTTTAGGGCAACGTGCTTATGGCCCACCACTGACATGTGGTTGTGACATTTCACCAAATGCGGCAACAACGGATTGCTAAGATCCTGTGATCAGAAATTGCAGTACCACAATGTGTCTGGCTATTGGTATTATTGATGTGGGATTCCTTTTGAGAGCTAAGCGATATGTCTCCAGCTGATGATTTTAACCAATTTTATTTTGCATATTCAGTTGGAAATTGTCTGATGTCTCCCCTCCTTCCATGTTTTAAGGTCGGAAACTGAAAATGTGATCACTGGCACAGAATATTTGAATCATATGTGATTTGCTATCTTTCTGAAACAATCACAGCCTATTTGTAGTACACTGGAATAAATATGGCATATGAGAATATACTTGCATGTATGTGTTGGTGAGACATGGTTTTGATCCTGAGCTAATTATTGTGCACGTGCAAAATATTCAGGCTTGCACAAGTTGACATTTTTCATTGTAAAGTTCAGATGAGAGCACATATATCCATTGCTAGTTGTGTGGTATACTCACAAGACAATGAGATTCTGAGGAGTGTATCTTTTTCAGTGAACAAGGAGAAAAAAAGACATTGTGCAAACCCAAACAGGGAATCACCAAAAGTGAAGAAGTCAGTCTTGGTGAATGAAGCCATAGATGTAGATCCCAGTTTTTTTTTCAGTCCAATGTCCAAAATACTACCTCTAGAATGGGGAGTATAAGGGCTTCATATAGGGGGGCTGCATTGTCTAATGGGTGTCTGGCGAGTACTTTATCCACCAACCCCAGGATATACATTTTACTCAGCCCTGCATAAACAGTATTCTAGAATGTAAATGGCTTTGGCCTTGGATGATATTCTGACATCTACGGTCAATTCCTAGAATCACTTCTGATCATAACCCCATCTTAGTCTTTTCAGGCTAAAGCTGCTATTAAAGTGGCATGGCCATTTTTTTTCCCACACTATTCACTTACAGGTAACGATTACTTATCCTTTAATTATAAAAAGTTAGAGGATTTTTGTTAAAGACAACTTGGGTCAGCTTCTCCTTGCATAGTGTGAGACACAATGAAGGTGGTTATAAGGGGATAACTCAGCAGCATATCTGGCAGCAAAATAAGGAGCGGGAGGCTGCAGTCAGGGCTGCCATTCAAACACTCTCAACAATGAAAATACACCGTACAGAGGCAGTCGGCAAGCTGCCCAAGACCAAGCGCTATTGTATTTCTCATTAGTAGACAAACAGCTGTCCATGAGCAGGACGCTAAGGGAGTAAGTAGCTGTGAGTTAGGCACAGGACCTTACAATATGAATATGGCGATCGAATTGGGAGGGTGCTTTCACATCAGTTAGCAGACAATAGAGCTAAAACCCAGAAAAAAGGACATTAATGGGGAGAACGGGGTGCTGTCTACACACCTGCAAGCTATAATTGAACAATTCTCCAAGTTCTATCAAAGGCTTTACATGCAACCTACACAAGATGAGGATGGCCTCCAGAAGTATATCAAGGGGAGCAACCTGCCAGCCTTGAGTGAGGAGAATTCGGCCTCTCTCGAATTATAAATCTTGCAGGACGAGGTTGTGTAAGCCCTATCTAGGCTTCCTTCTGGGAAGGAGGCTGGCGAGGACTCTATACCAGCTGAGTTCTACAAAGCTTTTATTACCATTATTACTCCACCACTGGTAGATGTCATCAAGTACATAGGGGCAATGGATGTAGCTCCTGAATCATGGAAAATGACCAACATAGTCTATTTTTTAAAAGGTATAAGTAAGCCACCCGAGGAGCGTAGCTCTTACGGGCCGCTATCCCTCTTAAATTCAGATGCTAAGATCTTTGCCAAAATCTTGGCCATTCGTCTGGCGCCTATGATGCCAAGGTTAGTTTCCAGCCAGCTGCACTGCTTTATCCAGGGCAGAGATACCACTGCCCATTTGAACAGAACAGTGGGGGCATTTGATCTAGCAAGGAGGTTAGTCATGAGCATGGGCATGATCCTGTTAGATGCCATAAAGGCATTATACCAGGTGGCCTGGCATTATCTGTGGGCAATACTATTATAATTTGGTTTGAGAGGAAAATACTGTAAATGGATGCAAGCTTTGTATAATAAACCTCAGGCTAAATTGCATATTTTAGCATACAATTAACTCTCTTCCAAATACACAATGGCATTAGAAAAAGCTTCCCTCTTTGGAGAAGTGTGGCTCACTGGTTAGAGGCGGCAGACCCGTAAGCAGAGAACGGCCCGGGACCAGGGTTCGATTCCCGACGCGGCAGGGTCGTGGACCAGGGTCAGCGGACTCGATAATTCTCGCCTCAGTGCCTACTCTAGTCAGAGACCACACTCGGCAACTCTGGGCATCAGCTTGCCTCATCTTCACAACGGCCCCCCCAGACCGCCGGGGATGCTTGGTCGCACCTTAGAGATACCCATCAGGGACCATCCCTCAGGGTGAGCCGGACGGGTTCCCCAGCGGTCGAAGCGTGGAGATACTCCTCCGGGAGTCGATTCCTAGCGCTATATAAACCCGCAATTTCTCCCTTGTTATTTGCACTATTTATAGATCCCTTTATCTGGTTGTTGCAGTCCAACACACAGATGTTACACTTTATGTCAAGACCAGGCCAGTTGAAAGTCACCGCTTATGCGGACGATATAGCCGCCTTCACTACTGACCAGTAAATGCATCTTATCAATGCCGAAGCAAACAAATTTGGCATCCTCACTGGGTTTAGGCTAAATGTTAAGAAGACACAAGTGCTCCTCAACTTCCAGCCTAGCAGACCAATACCAGGGGGCTGTCCGACAGCAACTTACCTTACTTGGGGATGCATATTTCTCCACAGATAGAATGCATACCCGCATTAAACTATGATCCCCAGTTGGAATTCACAACCAAGCAACTGAGAAGTTTGCATAAGCTCCCAATTGGTATTATAGGGAGGTGCAATAATATTAAAATGAAGGCACTTCCTAAATTTTTATCTTCATTTCGGCAATTCCTTTATGTATTCCTAACTCTTTCTTTAGGCAGTTAGAAGGTGTGATAAGTAACTTTATCTGGGGGTATTAAAGTCACGACAGGCTATAGGACTAATGAAACTCCCGTATGACCAGGGTGGGTTAGACCTCCAGGATTTCAAAATGTGTTATTGAGCAGCATTCTTGGTCATCTTCGTAGCCTTTTGGACCCTGTGACACAAGACCTTTGTCACCGTCTGGTCTTGGGGCCTGCAAGCCTTATGTTCTTATATAGAATTAACAACCCTAATTATTTTAAAGGAGTTCGTTTTAAGACCATCAGGGATAGCTTATATGTATCACAGGGAATCTTTCCCAAATGTTCTCTATCTCTTATTCATGATAAACATCCTCTATGGGACAACCCTATACTCCCTGAGATTTTCCAGGACCAGGCCAGCAGATGTTTGGTCCTAAAGTATTGGATTGACCGCCTGTAGCAGTTGTTCGAACAAAATGGTTTTAGGTCATTTGAAAGCTTACAATCCTCTTTCAATCTCCCAGGCTAGACTTTTGTTTAATACTTCCAGATTCATGACTACTTTTTGAGACACCAGGTATTAACAGCTGGGTCAAGCTCTGAGGCATGGGAAAGCTTACATGGGCAGAATCGGAAAGCTGCAATTAGCATTATGCATCATCACTTGTTCCAGGTTAGGCCAAATAGCTGCAAAAAGCTGGCAGCAAAATGGAGTAAGATCTTGGGGACAGATATCACTACTATAGCAATCAATTGGGCCCTGGGAACTATAGACAGATTGATACACTCTGCTAGTTTAAAATTGCAGCAGTTCTGAAAGATCTGTATGCTAAACTATACTCCAGAGAGAATCGCAAGGTGGCCTCAAAAACGGGGGAGGCCAAGAGGGGTTCAAAGCAAATGCGCCCAAATTGTGGCTTGATTGCGGCTGACATAGTCCACATGTTTCCTACGTGCCCAGAGTTAGATACATTTTGGCAGAAGATAAGCCACACCTTGAAGCTACATTTAAGATAAGACTATTCTCCAGCTGTAAGCGAGATTATGTTGGGCTATAAGGAGAACAGCCATGGGTCAAGATCCCTTACTTCAATTATCCTGGTGGCTGCGCGATTCGCCATAGCCAACGCTTGGATCTCTCCAAAATCACCTTCTGTGGCTGAATGGCATGCAATAGTGAGGGAGACTTGCGAGATGGAGATGGCCAAAGCAAAAGGAATTCACTCGCAAAACACTCGAATCTATAATGGGTAGCCTATTTGATACATAAGGGCACCAGGCTAGCCTTTGGGATTGAGCAGAAAAAGGAATGGTGACTACAGGGCCATGCAACTTAGTAGCAGCACTATCATTCTACCTAATTTAATTTAACCTAATGTATGTGCTATAACGCATTCTATTTCTACTTTGTTTCGCTCTGCCACATGATAAACAAAATATTGTATTGGTGCTTCCCTTCTGACAATAAAAAATACTAAAAGTAAAAATATCCATTTTTCTAAATTGGTTTGGGTTTTTTCATGTGTTGCAGTTTTACTTTATTACTGTTTTGGTACTGCATAAATACAAAATACTTTACACCTTGCCTCTAATTTACAGCTCTCTGCTCTGTACCATAAATACAGGGGGTTGTGTTCAGGTTAATTTAATGACTTTCGTTTTTTACCCTCACAAAGACTGGGATCATTTCTTAAATAATACTCCAATCTCTAACAGAGACAGTAATATGTTTTCAAGATGACATTTTTTTGTCCACCGGAAAACTGTAATGGAAAATGACGAGTTATTATTTGAGGCTTTAGGGGGCTAGAGAACAGAGGGTTGACTGTAAAAGAGGGGATGCCTCACTACCATGTAAACGACAGTGGACAACTTTGGCCATATTACCTTTAGGTAGGTTGAAAATAAATTTGGTGGAGTTTGTTTTTGTAAATGCTTGTGCCATGTGTTATAGCTGAAGTAAGGTCATTTCTCAGCTTGGCCCAATACTATCGTACATTTTCAGTTTCTTAGAAGAGCTGGTAAAGAAAAGCGATTTTGAAGGGACAGTAGATTGCCAATGATAATTTATTTGAAACAATAAAAAAGCTGATTGGTTGTGTGACACCCATGCACAAATATGATGTTAAGAGAAAATTCATAATGACAACAGATGCCAGCATGAAAGAACAAGGGGTGATGCTATTCCAGAAAGAAGGGAAGAATGAGATTGTTCTTGCATTCTAACCCTAACCAGGAGCCCCAAGGGGTGGAGAAATAAACTATTCTATCATACTTCACCCTCCAAATTGACTGCTTATGACATGATGTAACAGCTGATATCACAAACAACGTAGATGGTATCACTGGTGACAATATGCAGCAATTTACCTTTGGCAATAAGGTTGATATTACTATGGGTACAGTATTTGTCTTATTTGTGTATGTATTGTTATTTAATGATGTGAAGTTCTTAATTTCTGTTAACTATTGTTATAAATGTTGAGAGTTCATAAATGGTGCATTTAGTGTGCATGTTATGGTCTTTATGGTTTGGGAATAGTGATGGTTTGTGAAATTAACCATAACTGTTCCAGTTTCAGAGGCTTTTCAATGGTAATTTGGAACTATTACGTCCATTTAGCTGTATTTGTTTAAGGACATTTTAGAGTGTTTCTGTTTTTTCACTTTAGGCTGTTATGACCACAAGAATTCATAACTTACTTTCGAGAACGGGTTTTCAGCGAATTATTATTTTTCATAATCTACCTTCTATAACAACATTGCACATACGGTCTGGGCTCATGCTCCCTGGCTTAAGTGGAAGCTCTGTCTACCCCTTTTATTATACTAATACTGTTTTTCAGGACAAAAGCTTCAGTTCCTGGTATTATGTAATGGCTATGGCTACTATTTTTTTCTGTTGCAGCCAACCAATTAGTTTTCCCAGAGCCTCAAATCATCTGATTATCTGTGGATACTGCATTAGAAGAAGGAGAATATTTCTCCCTCTTCCAGTGATGTACTTGTTTTCTGGGTTTGTAGATGTTTGCAAACTAATGGCCATGATATACAAAATCTATTTCACATGCACTGTTTGAAGCCCATCTAAAATATTTTTGTAACACAAATTTCCTATAAAATTCAGATGGAATTTCCACCGAATCAACCATAGGCACACTACTGAATATGAAAATAGTTTCATGACAAATTTGGTGTATTTCCATTTAGCGTTCATGCTGCATTCCATGGAGTTTAAATGAAAATACTTGTTTTTTTCATGAATCTCAAACATTTAAATAAAAAATATTGTGAAACCTTATATTGTTTCGATACTATTGTATTCATTATAATTGGTAATTTTCACGTGCAATTAAAATACATTTTTATTTAATTAATAATTTCTAATTTAATACCACGTTTTGGGGCTTTAGGAGAATAGAGTGGGAATGTTTTTAAGTTATATTAGATCCTTGGTGTGGTTTTCCCCCTAACATTTTGCCTTTAACCCTCCTCTTATGCTGATTTTGGTTTTGCTGGCTTTAGAACTCTGCACACTTTCCCGCTCCTAGCCAGTGCTAAAGTACTTGTGCTCTTTCCTTAAACCACGGTAAACTTGGCATATACCCAATTGACAGATCTGAATTAAGTGTATGTCCCTGGTAAAGTGGCACCACCTGTGCACATCCAGGGCCTGTAAATTAAATGCTACTAGTTGGCCTGCAGCACTGATTGTGCCACCAGTCAAGTAGCACTTTAAACATGTCTCCGAACTGCCATTGCAATATGTGCATGCAGTTTTAAACTGCCGGTTCAACCTGGAAAAGCAAACCTTTTGCCTGGCCCA
The DNA here is from genome assembly GCF_964263255.1 of Lissotriton vulgaris. Taxonomy (NCBI): domain Eukaryota; kingdom Metazoa; phylum Chordata; class Amphibia; order Caudata; family Salamandridae; genus Lissotriton; species Lissotriton vulgaris. The sequence continues at coordinate 335,529,498 of NC_141685.1, forward strand.
AACCTTCCTTTTTAGTACACAAAGTTCACCCCTAGGGTAGGTCCGGGACAGCCCAGAGGGCAAGATACAGTGTACCTAATGTTAGACATGTTCTTTTTAGTTTTACATGTCCTGGTAGTGAAAATCTCTTAAATTAGTTTTTCTCTACTTTTCCCTACTGCAAGGCCTACATCTCCCATAGGTTCACATTGGAGTTACCTTATTATATTTCATAAGTGATAATTTCTAAATGGGAGAAAGAAACCGGATCTTGTTTGGTGTCTTTGGAACTGTACTGAAAAATCCTCTGTCATGATGAAGTCGGCTTTTAAATTGCAATTTTGAAACTGTTAGAAAGTTGTAATTTTCCAGCCTTGGCCATTTAGTGCCTGCAGCCTGTCTCTGTGTAACACGATTGGGTGTGGCTGACAGTTGGGTTTTGTTTAATCCTCCTAGATAGCCTACAGCATAGGTGTGCCTGGATGGGTTATCACTGGCTGAAAGGGTGGGCAGAGCTGGGCACAGCCCTACTCACTTGAATAGGCTGTGTCCTGCTTCCACACAAAGGGCTGCATATCTACCGTAGCAAGTCTGGAGCCAGGACAGGGAAGGCAGTCTGCCTTTGAACTACAAAGGGAAACCTCTAGAAGCTTTTCCCACTTCAAAAGAAGGTCCAGGTATAAATATTAGACCTCAGACACCAGCTCTTAGTACACTTCTGGACCTGTGGATACTCTGCCAGAAGGAAGCACTGCTGTGCTGCTGAAATGACTGCCACTCTACTGGAATGCTACTCTAAAGAACAGCTTCCCAGTTGCACGGACATGTTGCCTACTGCCCTCTTGCTTAGGTGAGAAGGACAGAACCTGCATCTTTTGAACCAAGAGTGACTTCAAGGCTAGTTGGCTGGCTTCCTGACTAGAGCCTCAGGGACAGAAGACTCTAGCAACCTTGAACCCTGCACGTGGACTCTGCCGTCTGTGAGTCCCACCCTGGCAAGTGGTTCCACCCCACTCATGTACTCTTGGAAGTGGACCTTAAGGTGCTTTGCCAGCCCATCTGCAGATCCTGCAGAATTGATGCATCTCCTCCTCTGCATGGCGCAACCCCAAGCAAAACCGATGCATTGCCTCTGCTGCAAGACTTTTCTCAGTGCAAGAACTCTAGATCGACCTTGCAGGCCGTATGAAAACCACCACAATGCAAAGCTTTACTGATGCAGGCCTTCTCATTAAAAATCTCTTGTCGACCTATCTCAACCTCGATGATGAAGCAGGTTCTCATATTGCAGCCTCCCAATGTGAGAAACTGGAAGCCCTCATCGACGGGATCCTTGATAATGGTTCAGGATCTTGCATCGTAGCTTTGTTACTCCTCGGAACCAAAGCAGAGCCTCAGTACTGGCAGCAGGACTTTTCCTCGGCGTGAGACCTTGTAACTCTCTGCACCAGGATTTAAGGTACTCTTGTTCAGCAGGCCTAACCGGGTCCCTATAATAGCCAGCACTTATACGCAGTCAGGCTGAATTCTTGACTTTGTCCAGGTCCGGTGCAACCAGATATCCTCAGTTGCTGCATTGTGCTTTTTGGAACTATAGTCACTGAAATATTTTAAAATTGTGTATCTCTGGTCTACTGGTTTAACTTTTGTGATTTTCATACTGATTTATTTATTAATATTTCCTACATTTTTCTAACTTGGCGTGGGATTTTTCTTGTGTTGTGTTTTCACTTTATTACTGTTTGAAGTGCTGCATAAATACTTTACACATTTCCTTTAAGTTGAGCCTGACTGCTCTGTGTCAAGCTACCAGAGGGTTGAGCAAGTGCCTCACCCTGACAATGATAGTTGTTGCTGCTTGAGTAGGGATCCACACCCATCAGTCAGCTACCCCATTTCTTATAAATTAGAAATTATTTTTATTCTAATTAAATATATTAAATATATATTTGTGATTCGTAACAAAAATTGGTTAATTGATCAATTGTTTTTTAATTATATGTGTATGTTGTGTTTTTTAATGTATACTTTATTCTCATATGACTAAATTAGTAAGGGCCTGGAGAACTTCTTGGGTGATTAGTGCGCTATACAAATCAATATAACATAGTTGTGGGTTATTATGTTTCAAAGGGAAAAGGGTGAGAAGTTATTTGAATATATATATTTATATAACTTTTTTATGTTAATGAAACGATTAGGGCCTGATTACGAGTTTGGCAGTCCCACCGCCGCGGTCATGTCAGCCTTGGATTCACCGCAGCCGTTTAAGTGGTCTGGCCGCTGTATTGCAATGTAGTCCGATTTCAGAATGAAGGACTGTCGAAGCACTACCGCCACCGCCAGCTTTTTGCCGACTGTCATGGTGTCGGTCGGGGCAAAGTAGCTGCTATGGGTTGGTGCAGAGAAGTTTTGATGGCTTCTGAATTACGAATTGGCTTTCCAACAAGCAAAACATGGCAGTGGGACAGCCTGCTTCGAGTCATCGGAAACAAAGGATTTGGGGTGCATACTGACCCATTTCCATTTCCATTTCCTCCCTTCAGTCTTCAATGTGGATTCCTTCCTCCAGGTCCCTCCTTTACAGCAGCATTTTTTACCTTATAGCAAATTACCCTTTTGGTGCCGAAATCCAGGTAAGTCTGTTTTTTTATATTTACCCATTGACCAGACAGGGCACATATGGTTCAGACTCTACCAATGTTTTGAAGGTATTTTTAAAAATGTGTCATGCATATGTGTACATTCAAAACGTATGTGCTCATAATATTCACAGATGCTTCGACAAATACAAAAAACTTTCACTACTGTCAGAAAGACCGCCACTGCCCCATTGGAGATATTGTAATACGACGGCTGGAGATTGCTGCCATGGCAGCCTTCTTCAGATCATTGCTTTTGTGGTACGGCTGTCGAACCACCAAACTCGTAACCAGGCCCTTAATTTTCAATTAATTATGTAAAATCTATAATTGACTATTTGTTGTGTAAATTATGCATTTTTAATTGATTGATTGTTTAATTTGTGTATTTAATAATTAGATTTTTAAAATGTCTTCAATATATTAATGGATTTAATTGTATTTGTTTATTTGATCAAAGTGTTAATGATATTATTGTTTTATTTATAATTTATTATACTTTTTTGGGGGTTGCGCTGTTTTGGTGCTAGGGAGGGAAGTGTATTTATTTAAAATTATATTTGACAAATTGTTTTTGTATTAGTATCGTTTTGCATTATTATTTTTTTACATTTAATTTTATTTACTTATCTACTGTGTATTTTTTATTTTGAATATGTTTAGTAATTTTAAGTTGTAGACATTGTAATGTTTGTTTAAAAAATTATTATGATTTGATATGATATATCTAACCCATCTTAAGTCCCACACTTTCACTGATTTTGCTTATTGTGGAGTGGGGATAATAAATCTAACCCCTCCAAAGACCAACACTATCCCTGATTTTGCTTACATTGGAGAGGAGGTAGCAGCTTAACCTCTCTAATTCCAACACTTTGCCTATTATTGCTTAGCTTGGAGCGGAAATAGTGAATCTAACTCCTCCAAAGTCCAACACTTTCCCTATTGTTGTTTGGATTGGAGTAAATCGACCCCCTCCAAAGACCAATAATTTCCCTACTTTGCTTGGATTGGAATGGGCAGAGTAACTCTAGCCCCTCCAAATACAACACTCTTTCTCCTTTTGTTTATGATTGAACAGTTAATCTGAGTCCTTTGAAGCTAAACACTTTTTCTAGTGTTGTTTATTTGTTTGTTATTTTTCTTAAGTTTGTCTTAAGACAAACTTAAGACAGACTTAAGACAGACTTAAAACAGACTTAAGACAAAATCCTAACTTCTGTGAATACCAAAAGTAGTAAGAGCATTCTGTGAATACCAAAATAGTAGTAAGTTTATGAATGAGTCTTAAGTTCATTCTGTGAATCGGGCCCATAGTATCTGGAGAAACCAGAAAATCCTGTTCTACCAGAGACCTCTTGCTCCAACCTGCATGCATGCAGAAAAAAATTTACAAGCGGGCCTTCTCAGGGGCCGCACCAAGAATTTGGTACTCTCTACCGGCGGCCATCTGTAAAATTCTGTCCCTGGCATGCTTCAAAATGGAGGCCAAAACTTTCCTTATGGGCAAATTCCTCTCCTAACGCTTCATCACAATCACCTTAGCGACTTTGTGCTACCTTCCGGTGGGCTTTCGCGGTGTCCGATGACACCCATCTGGCATCCCTGGGCATCCCACCCTGGATCGGGGGCCACCTGTCTCTTGCAATGTGTATCTACCTGTTTTTATCCAAACTGTTTCCATTCTATGTTATCCCTAATGTACCCTCCCCCTCTAAGTTTCCTTGTACACTACTTGCCTTTCCTGTAAAGTGCTCTGATACACTTATAGGCCTGGTTTATGATCTATAAAACTCTAAATAAATAAATGGATCCACTCACATACCCACTCAAAACTCATACAATCACTCAGAGAGCCATTGAGACATGTATGTACCTACTCACAGACCCACTTAGAGATTCACACACCCAGTCACAGACCCACTCAGAGACTGATACATTCACTTACAGATCCACTCAGACACTCATGAACTCACTGAGGGACCCACTCCTATTCTCCTGCACTCACTAAAAGACCCACACAGACACTCACTCACTCAGTCACTCAGTCACTCAGTCACAGACACATTAATATTCTGAAGCAGTCACTCACAGGCACATTAAAACACTCATGCACCCACCTAAAGACCCACTGAGATACACACCTACACACTTACAGACACTCATGCGTCCACTTATAGGCCCACTCTAAGACTCGCGCAGACAGTCACCAACCCAGTCATTTACTTACACACCCAATCACAGATCCACTTATATACTCATGCATCCACTCAATGTCTCATTCAGGGACTCTGACACCCACTCAGAGACCCAGTTTGACTCTCATGCACCAACTCACAGACTTACTCAGAGATCCACCGATCTTCTCACAGACCCACTCAAAACTCATACACCCACTCAGAGAGCCACTGAAAAAACTCACACACCCACTCACAAACCCACCAAGAGATTCACACACCTTCTCATAGACCCACTGAGAGACTGATGAACCCCCTCACAGATTCACATCAGAGACCTATACAGAGACTCATGCACTCACTCACAGACCTTTTGGTATTCTGATGCAGTCACTCTGAGACTCGCTCAGGCACTCGCACATCCACTCAGAGACCCACTGAGAGACTCATGCGTCTACTCACAGACCCTGTAAGAGACATTGATGCCCACTTACAGACCTACTCAGACACTGACATACACTCAGAGAAACACACATCCAGTCACACACCACTCAGAGACAGACACACCCACTGAAAGATCCTCTGAGACATTGACTCACAGACCCAGTCATACACTCACACACCCACTCACAGACCCACTCTTTCTTTTCTGTACCCACTCACAGATTCACTTACAGATATATATTGGTAGTGGTATTGATGGTGGTGGTTTTAGTGGTGGTATTGTGGTGGTGATATTAGTGGTGGTTTTATTGGTGGTGGTATTGGTTTTGGCAGTGATATTGGTGGTGTTATTGGTATAGGTGGTGGTGATATTGGTGGTATTAGTGGTATTGGTGGCGGAGGTGTTGATGGTGGTATTGGGTGTGGTATTGGTAGTGGAGGTGACATGGGGGTGGTTGTATTGGTGGTGGTATTAGTATTAGTAGTGGTATTGGTACTGGTGGTGGTATTGGTGGTGGTGGTATTACTGGTGGTATTGTCTGTGGTAGTATTGTTGTTGGTGGTGGTATTGGTGGTAGTGGTGGTATTGGTGGTAGTGCAATTGGTAGTGGTGGTATTGGAGGTGGTGGTATTGGAGGTGGTTTTGGTGGTGGTGGTGGTGGCATTGGCAATGGTATTGGTGGTGGTATTGGTGGTGGTGGTGGTATTGGTGGTGTGGTATTGGTGGTATTGGTGATGGAAGTGGTTGTGTTGGTGGTATTGGTGGTGGTGATATCGGTGGTGGTGGTGGTATTGGTGGAGGTGTTGGTGGTATTGGTGGTGATGGTATTGGTAGTGGTGGTGGTATTGGTAGTGGTGGTCTTATTTGTGGTGGTGGTCTTAGTGGAGGTGGTATGAGTGATGGTTTTGGTGGGGTGGTGGTATTGGTGCTGGTGGTATTGGTGCTTGTGCCATTGGTGGTATTGGTCGTAGTGTTATTTGTGGTGTTGGTGGTATTGGTATTGGTGGTGGTGGTTGTAGTTGTATTGATGAGGTGGTACTATTATTGGTGGAGGTGGTATTGGTAGTGGTGGTAATGGCATTGGTATTGATATTGGTGGTGGTGGTATTGGTGGCGGTGGTGGTATTGGCGGTGGTATTAGTGGTATTGGTGGTGGTGTTATTGGTATTGGTGATGGTGGTATTGGTACTAATGGTGGGGGTGGGGTCGGGGGTATCGTTATTCGTGGGGGTGGTATTTGTATAGGTGGCATTAGTGGTGGTGGTGGTATTGGTAGTGGTGATATTGGTGGTGATGGAATTTGGAGTGTTATTCGAAGTATTTGTGATATTGCTGGTGGTATTGGTGGTGGGGTATTGGTGGTGATGTTGGTGGTGGTGGTATTCATGGTGATATTGGTGGTGGTATTGGTGGTGATATTAGTATTGGCAGTGGTATTGGTATTGCAGTGGTATTGGTGGTGGTGATATTAGTGGTGGTATTGGCGGTGGTGGTATTATTGTTTCTGGTAGGATTGGTGGTGTGGTATTGGTGGTGGTATTGATATTGGTGGTGGTATTGATATTGGTGGTGCTGGTATTGGGGGTGGTGGTGCTGATAGTATTGGTGGTGGTGGTTGCATTGGTGGTGGTGGTATTGGTGGTGGTGGTGGTATTGGTGGTGGTATTGGTGGTGATGGTGGTATTATTGGTGGTGGTATTGGTGGTGGGGGTATTGGTGGTGGTGGTTTTAGTGGTGGTGTTATTTGTGGTGTTATTGGCGGTGTTATTGGTATTGGTGCTGGTGATATTGGTGGTGGTGTTATTGGTATTGGTGATGGTGGTGATGGTGGTATTGGTACTGATGGTGGGGGTGGGGCCGGGGGTATCGGTATTCGTGGTGGTGGTATTTGTATAGGTGGCATTAGTGGTGGTGGTGGTATTGATAGTGGTGATATTGGTGGTGATGGAATTTGGAGTGTTATTCGAGGTATTCGTGATATTGCTGGTGGTATTGGTGGTGGGGTATTGGTGGTGATGTTGGTGTTGGTGGTATTCGTGGTGATATTGGTGGTGGTATTGGTGGTGATATTAGTATTGGCAGTGGTATTGGTATTGCAGTGGTATTGGTGGTGGTGGTATTAGTGGTGGTATTGGCGGTGGTGGTATTATTGTTTCTGGTAGGATTGGTGGTGTGGTATTGGTGGTGGTATTGATATTGGTGGTGGTATTGATATTGGTGGTGCTGGTGTTGGGGGTGGTGGTGCTGATAGTATTGGTGGTGGTGGTTGCATTGGTGGTGGTGGTGGTATTGGTGGTGGTATTGGTGGTGATGGTGGTATTATTGGTGGTGGTATTGGTGGTGGGGGTATAGGTGGTGGTGGTTTTAGTGGTGGTGTTATTTGTGGTGTTATTGGTGGTGTTATTGGTATTGGTGCTGGTGATATTTTTGCTGGTGTTATTGGTATTGGTGGTGGTGTTATTGGTATTGGTGATGGTGGTGATGGTGGTATTGGTACTGATGGTGGGGGTGGGGCCGGGGGTATCGGTATTCGTGGTGGTGGTATTTGTATAGGTGGCATTAGTGGTGGTGGTGGTATTGGTAGTGTTGATATTGGTGGTGATGGAATTTGGAGTGTTATTTGAGGTATTTGTGATATTGCTGGTGGTATTGGTGGTGGGGTATTGGTGGTGATGTTGGTGTTGGTGGTATTCGTGGTGATATTGGTGGTGGTATTGGTGGTGATATTAGTATTGACAGTGGTATTGGTATTGCAGTGGTATTGGTGGTGGTGGTATTAGTGGTGGTAATGGCGGTAGTGGTATTATTGTTTCTGGTAGGATTGGTGGTGTGGTATTGGTGGTGGTATTGATATTGGTGGTGCTGGTATTGGGGGTGGTGGTGCTGATAGTATTGGTGGTGGTGGTTGCATTGGTGGTGGTGGCATTGGTGGTGGTGGTGATATTGGTATTGGTGCTGGTGATATTGGTGGTGGTGTTGTTGGTGGTAGTATTGGGTGTGGTATTGGTGATAGTGGTATTGGTGGTGGTGGTATTAGTGGTGATATTGGTGGTGGTATTTGTGGTGGTATTATTGTTGGCAGTGGTATTGGTATTGTGGTGGTATTGGTGTTGGTGGTATTAGTATTGGTATTGGTGATGTTATTATTGTTTGTGGTGGTATTGGTGGTTTGGTATTGTGATATTGGTTGTAGTAGTGGAATTGGTGGTGGTGGTGGTTGTACTGTTACTGGTGAGTGGTGGTATTGGTGGTGGTAGTGGTATTGCTGGCGGTTGTGGTATTGGCAGTGGTGGTGGTATTGGTGGTGGTGGTACTGGTGGTGGTATTGGTGGTGGTTTATTGGTGATGGTATTGGTGGTGGTATTGGTGGTAGAAATATTGGTGGTATTGGTTGTGGTGTTATTGGTGGTGGTAGTGGTTGTGGTGGTGGTATTGGTAGTCATATTGGTGGTGGTGATATTGGAAGTGGTGCTATTGGTGGTGGTGGTATTGGTCGTAGTATTGGTGTTGGTGATATTGGTGGTGGTGGGATTGGTGGAGGTGGTATTGGTGGTAATGGTATTGGTAGTGGTGGTCTTATTTGTGGTGGTGTTCCTAGTGGTGGTATTGGTGGTAGTGGTATTGGTGATGGTGGTATTGGTGGTGGTATTGGTATTGGCAGTGGTATTGGTGGTGGTGGTGGTACTGGGGTGGTATTGGTGGTGGTGATATTGGTGTTGTTGGTGGTATTGGTGTTGTTGGTGGTATTGGTGGTGATTTTGGTGCTGTTGATATTGGTGATGGTGGTGGAGGTGGTGGTATTGATGGTGGTGGTATTGGTGTTGGTGGTGGCGATGGTATTGGTGCTGGTGGTGGTATTGGTGCTGGTGGTATTGGTAGTAGTTGTATTGGTGGTGGTATTGGTTGTGGTATTGGTGGTATTAGTGGTGGTAGGATTTGTGGTTGTGGTGGTGGTATTGGTGGTGTTGGTGGTGGAGGTAGTGGTATTGGTTGTGGTATTGGTATTGATGGTAGTATTGTGGGTAGTGGTATTGGCGTAGATATTGGTGTTGGTGGTATTGGTGGTGGTGGTATTTGTGGTGATATTGGTGGTGGTAGTATTGGTGGTGTTGGTATTGGTTGTGGTGGTATTGGTGGTGGGGGTATTGGTGGTGATCATGTTGGTCGGTGTGGTGGTATTTGTCATATTGGTGGTGGTATTGGTGGTGGTGGTATTGGTATTAGTGGTGGTTGTATTGGTGGTGGTGGTGGTATTGGTGGTGGTGGTATTGGTGGTGCTGATGTTGGTGGTGGTATTGGTGGTGGTGGTATTAGTGGTGGTGGCAGTATTGCTGGTGGTGGTATTGGTAGTGGTGGTATTCATGGTATTGTTAGTGGTAGTGGAGTCAGTGTTACTGATGGTAGTGGTATTGGTGGTGTTGGTGGTGGTAGTGGTGATATTGGTAGTGGTGGTGGTATTGGTAGTGGCAGTGGTATTGGTGGTGGTGGTATTAGTGGTGGTGGGATTGGTGGTGGTATTAGTGGTAGGGGTATTGGTTGTAGTATTGGTATTGGTGTTGGCAGTGGTATTGGTGGTGGTATTGTTGGTTATGGTGGTATTGGTGGTGGCTGTATTTTTGGTGGTAATGGGATTGATGGTATTGATCCTGGTGGTATTTTAGTGTTGGTGGTCTTGGTGTTGGTGGTATTGGTTGTGGTGGTATTGGTGGTAGTGTTGGTGGTGGTGGTATTGGTGTTGGTGGTGATGGTGGAGGTGGTGGTATTGATGGTGGTGGTGGTATTGGTGGTGGTTGTATTGGTGGTGGTGGTATCAGTGGTGGTATTGGTGGTGGTGGTGGTATTGGAGGTGGTGGTGATATTGGTGGTGGTGGTGGTATTGATGGAGGTGGTGGAAGTGTGGGTATTAATGATGGTGGAATTGGTGGTGGTATTTGTGGTGGTAATGGTGGTGATGGTGGTTTTAGTGGTTGTGGTAATGGCTGTGGTATTGGTGGTGGTGGTATTGGTGGTGGTGGTAGTGATGGTGGTGATATTGGTGGTGGTGTTGGTGGGGGTGGTATTGGTGGTGGTGGTATTGGTGGTGGCATTGGTGGGGTATTGGAGGTGGTGGTATTGGTGGTGGTAGTTGTGGTAGTATTGGTGGTGGTTATGGTCTTGGTGGTGTTGGTATTGGTTTTGGTTGTATTGGTGGTGGTAGTGGTGATGGTGGTGGTATTGGTGGGGGTTGTATTGGTGGTGGGGATATTGGTGCTGGTGGTGGCATTGGTGGTGATATTGGTAGTGGTGGTATTGGTGGTGGTAGTATTGGTGCTGGTGGCGGTAATGGTGGTGGTTGTATTGGCAGTGATGGTGGTTTTTTGGTGGTGATATTGGTGGTGCTGGTGGTATTAGTGGGGATGGTATTGGTGGTATTGGCGGTATTGGTTTTGGTGCTGGTAGCATTGGTGGTGGTATTTTTGGTGGTGGTATTGGTGGTATTGTTGATGATATTGGTTTATGTGGCGGTGGTGGTATTGGTGGTGCTATTGAAGGTATTGGTATAGGAGGTCTCAGTGGTGGTATTGGTGGTGGTATTTGTGATGGTGGTATTGGTGGTGAAGGTATTGAATTTGGTGGTGGTAGTGGTATTGGTGGTGGTATTGGTGTTGGTGCTAGGATTGGTGGTGGTGGTATTGATGGTGGTGGTGGTGGTATTGGTGGTGGTTGTGGTTGTGGTAATGGTAGTAGTGGTGATTGTGGTGGTGGTGGTATTGGTGGAGGTGGTGGTAATAGTGGTATTGGTGGTGGTAGTATTGGTGGTGGTAATGGTATTGATGGTGGTGTCATTAATAGAATAGGCTTTTGAAAACAACCCATCAGGTGGCTTTAGTGCAGATGATATGTAACACAGATGTGCTGTTGTCAGCTTCAGCCCATTAGCGCAGGCTACCTGGAATTCTCATGACTTAATTTTATAATCATTTGTAAATCCATTTCACTTGGGAGGTTGAAATAGACAAGAGATAATGCTGGGTTAAAGTGATTGAAACCAGGCACCTGTGTTACAGGGGTGGCCGTGCTGATTAAAAATACACACCACTAAAGTAAACAACAAACCAACTGACAAAAACAGCTTACTGCTATACGAGAGCTACCACCCGAGAGCAGTATAACAAAACCTCCCGGTGGGGCAATTCCTCCGAATACGGAGGAACTGCTCTAATGTAGACACTTTCAAAGAACAAGCTGACGAACTGGAGAATAAATTGCTGGATCGTAATTATCCTGCAGGAATGGTGAAAAAAGCAATAAAGTGCTAGGAACAACCACGGGGAGAGCCTCTTGGAAACCACCAACAAAGAAAAAACAAATAGAGTAGTTTGTGTCACTACCTACACTCTAGTATCAAATCTGGCCCAAAAAATCATCAGAAAGAAATGCTCTATTTTGAACAATGCAAACAAGCACTGGGAACCCCCGTATTTGCGTTCAAACGCAGCAGAATCCTACGCAATGATCTGGTCGAGGCACAGTCACATCGGAACAAAACAACAGACCAGATTACACTCTGGAACCAGCCAAGACCATAAATACACTTTCCATGTGGGAACTGTGTAGCATGCCCCCTAGAAGTACACAACTAAGGAAGTTGACATTGGGACAGGCAACCCATGGCGACCAAAAAACTTCAGCAACTGCAACACTTAGGGGGTTGTTTACCTACTGACGTGCCCATGTAATCTCAGATATGTGGGCATGACCCCTGAAAAATGAAAACAAGAGTGAACGAACATCGCAGTACTATCAGATGCAGTAAATCCAACACCAAACAAACCAAACACTGCCTTGAGGTAAACCATAAAGACACTGACATGAGATGGGTGGTTCCTGAGGTCATGAATATATGCAGAACTGATTTGACATAAGCTCTTTTCATAAGAGAACAGCGCTGGGTGTTCCGTTTACGCTCGTGTGATTTTGGTCTGAATGATGAAATCCCCTGGCTTCAAATGGGACGGTAGAAACATCCATTTGGGCAAAACACAGCTGAAGCAAATACCAGAAGGGATACTTAACATCATTAGTTAGTCCTAGATTGGGCCAGGTTCCCCAATGTAGAACAAGCCTCTTCTTCATTGTCATGAAACTCTTCCCCTAATTATTAACAATTGTTAAAGTTGTCATTAGACCTCTTGCTCACCTACCTGTGGGCATACTGACAGTGTATATTTATACATATTTTTTTATATATAATTTTTTACAAGGCTCCCGCATTCCCAGATTAAAAAAACAAAGTAGGGGGTCGGTGACCTTCAGTTTTATTTTTGCATCAGAGCACTACAGAATAGTGAGGTTTCTAATACTTTTATATTTCAACTTTATACATGTGTTGGGCCTTAATGATTGCACTCCCAGGAGATTTTCTCATGTGTATATCAAATAGACTACCTTGACACCAGGGATAAACAGTATATCCATGTCAAGGCAGATTCCTAACCCACGAAGTAATACACCTGCCTGACTTCTGGTTATCACACATTCGGGACAGACACTTCCTGTCTGAGCCGCGCTTCATTGGGAGCACCGAGGATCAGGCATACTGGGCGATTTAGACAGAGGACAGGTCGGACACCGGATACTTCCATATTGCAGAGTGACGCATTACACACAGGTCAGGCTTAACTGTGCACTACCATGGTCAGGCGCACATAAGGACACCGGAAACCACATAGATGGTTCCAGTTAATGATGGAAGCTGGCCCCGCCCTATGATTTTACCAATCAAGCGTACTACTTATATAACTGCCTCCTCCGGGTCCAGTTATGACCGGGGAGGGGGGCAGAGGGCTGCTAAGTGATGCCACGGAAAGCGCACCTTGACGAAGTAAGGCATTGGGGTATGAATGTACAATGGATGCATGTTTAGGAGGAACTTTCGCCTGTTTTTTTATCTATCTTTGAGTCATGGTTCTTATGCTGTTAAACGTGTGCTTATCTCTTCAGGGTTTGACTACAGGGGCTTTCCTTTACTCCCCCTCCCAAGAAGCAACTAGGGTAAAGACTGTGGGTAAGATGTGGTAGGTAAATCTCCCCTGTTTCTATATTCACTTGTGTGTTCACTTATGGCAGACACGTGTTACACACTTAAACCAAGCACGCTTAAAATGTGTGGAGTGGCGTTTGCATTTTCAAGAATGACCTTCATTTCTAATTGGTGCTTGGTATGTTTTGTCTCTCTTTTTTATAGGTTACTAAAGACCCCTAGACAGTAGAGTGTGACAAAGGTCAACCCACTGCAGGTTTTTTCTAACCACAGTGTTTGTAAGAGTGGAGCCCTTTATGTATTAAAATATCTAGGTCCTGACGAATGCCATGTACCACTGTTGACACAAGGCAGAAACAAGTTGACCCAATTCTACACGGCAAGGGGTTAATAGTTCTCACCATTTCGCTGTTCACTAGTTTTTATATACCAAACAGTCACCTAGTTCATTGAAATTAATTGAGGTAACTGTAAGGGTTTTTAATTTCATTCACTCACTATGGGCCCCCACTTAGGGCCTCATTAGGATGGCGGACGGACCTGTGTCCGTCCGCCACCCCAGAGGAGGAGGGACAGCGGCGGTCCCTCCGTGCTGATTAGGATTTGACCGCCACCCTGGCGGTCACATCCTGTATATTTAAAATTACGGCGGGTGCTGCTTGAAGCAGCACCCGCCGCAATGTTAAAATAACATGTTTTCCTTTGCGTGCATGAAACTGCAGGCACCGTGTGGTGCCTGCCACTTCGTGCACGCAATGTGCACACCCCACCCCTCCTTCAACCCTGGGGGCCCGCAACAGGCCCCCAAAGAAAAGTCTGTATGCCTTTCCACAGCGGAAATGCCGTCGTGGAAAGGCATAGGACCGCCGACATCCTAATATGGCTGGCGGTGTCTGATAGACACCGCCAGCCATGTTGGAGCTTTTACGCCGCGGTCGGAAGGCGACCGCGGCAGAAAAGCAGCGGACGGAAAAAAGATCCCCCAGCCATCCTAATCTGGCGGGGGGGTCTTTTTCAGTCCGCAGCAGTTAATCCGCATCCTCCGGGCCGGCGGTGGCTTCCGCCGGCCCAGAGGATGCGGATTAACTGCAATCCTAATGAGGCCCTTAGTTAGAAGTTCATCCCTGTTGTCAGGTGTATGCCCGCCCTCCATCAAACCCAGGTTTTAGAGGGCGAGGACTGGCCAATGATAAAGCATGACACGAGGTGGTGTGTGAGGCCAGTCCTAAACTTTTTGTGAGATGTCCACACTCACATACACAGAACATTTCTGAGGACTTTTTAGGTTATTCTAATAGGAGCGGCCCCATTTGTGTATAACATTTTGTGTTGGAGGCTGGCCGGCTCCTATCGCCCTGGTGTGCCTCTTGTTCCCTTCCCCAGTAGAACCTGAGGCTAGTGTGCATTCACTAAGAACACACTCAGGTCTCTGTAGGCCACCTTTGAGGTAAATGGAAGTATGAGTTTGGATGCCCCTTTCCTGGCGAGGAGTGGGTCTGAGTGTCAGCTTATCCAGCCACAATCTCAGAATGCATGGTTAAAACTGATCAAACTTTTTGTGCTACACAGGGTGCATCTGAGTCCTGCAAAAAATGTATTAATTTGTTCTTGGGGAGAATTCCTGCCACCCCAGTTGTTGCATCCCTGATGCGGAATGATGTCACATATTGTGGTCCTGCCCTTCGTTATCCCAATACTGACCAGTACTGATTATACAGCTTGTGCAAGAAACAGAGATGACCATCCTAACTAGCTTGGAGGTGTGAACCTGGGGATTGTGCTCGCATATGAAGACAAAAAGGCAATAGCTCGATTTGTAGACCTAGTACTGCTCTACGCTAAGCCTGCTGCGACATGGCATTGGAAGCTACTCCCAAGATTGCAGTGGCAAAAATCATTGATTGTTTAGTCCACAGTGGAGGGTACCATCCTGAGAACTGGAGAGACCAGAGGCCTCCAGAAGCACCACATTGCTATACACTGAGAGGAACAAGTACTCTGCTTCCAAGCAGCAATCATGAAGGACTCCCACCATACCTATTCAGGATATTTCCTGCCATGCATTTGAACCTACATGCTGCTGGTGCAATGCCAGACTGGTGCCACCCGACATCCTGCAGTGCAGCGCAGCAATGCACATCCTCCCCTGCTATGGCAGGGCACTGTATCTTTCCATCACCCCGATGAGCATCCACCAAGTGCCTTTCCTTTCCCTTTCTCATAACTACATAAATGCTAGAGTGAGCCACTTTACTATGCAGAACACCCTTCTGTATTGTGACCAATGTTGTAGTGCTGCTTTAGTCCAGAACAATTTGGGTGCTCCAAAGGCACGGCAATGGCAGGCCCGTCTGCACCTGTCTACTTCTTGACCGTGCCTAGCACCAGTCATTATGCTGGTGGCTGATCAGAGGTAAGACCCTTAGCTACGTACAACTCTGCTAGGTTACATAACCTAAGATCCCAATGTAGGATCTGCAATAACCCTGGTTTAGTAGACTGTATAGGCCCAGTTTACTGTCTTTTTGTAAGCTCTCCTTCCTCTTCTAATTCGAGGAGTTATCAATCAATCAGGGTCCTTGCAAAGCACTGCTAATCACTCGTAAGGATCTCAAGGCGCTGGGGTGGGGGATTGGGTGGGTTTCTGTGGTTCGGTCAAAGAGCCATGTCTTGAGGTCCTTCCTGTAATGAGGCAGTGACAGTAATTGCCTGAGATAAAGAGGCCTGGTCTTTGCAGTGAGGTAAGAGAAGGATCTTCCTCCAGCCGAGGTTTTGCAGATCCACGGGATAGTGGCCAGGGCCAGCTGGATGGAGTGGAGATATCTGGTCAGTGTTTGGAAGGATGGGCAGTAATTGAGTTATTCGGGTCCAGTGTTTTAGAGGGCTTTGTAGGCAAGTGTGAGGAGCTTGAAGGTGATTCTTTTGTTGATTGGGAGCCAGTGGAGGTTTTTCAGGTGACCATAAATGTGGCTGTGGCATTATGAGAAGGAGCAGCTGGATACTCAAATGAACCTAAAAGCAGCTGTAATAAATGTGCATTCCCTCCCTGAACACGCTTTGGAAATCTGTAACCTGACTGAGGAGGAACAATTAGACATCCTCTTTATGACCAAAACCTGGTTAAACGAAGACTCCTATCCAGACTTGCAACTGGCCCTCCACCCAAACTATACGTGTCTGCACCTAGACTTGGAGGGCTGGCAGGGAGGAGGGGTAGCCTTAGCATTTAGAAATACACTGAAATGCACTACATTCCAGGTTGAGGATCTTTTAGGGCTGAGGCCCTGGGTTTCTATATCTCACCCTCTGCCCAATGCTTCTTTGAAGGGGTCCTGCTTTACCGCCCCAGGTTATACAGGAGACTTCACTAACTCCATCTCCCAGGCACTGGCACACAGAATAATAATTATGCAAGTTTTGCAATTATGGGAAACTTTAACATTCAGTTGGACAACCCATCTGACAGTCTAGCACTAAAACTATCCGATACACTTGCAGACATTGATCTTTCAATGACTCAAATGGGACCAACACATAGAGCAGGCCACACAATAGATGCTATATCCTCTAACACCCCACTAGATCTCGGTAGGCTTAGAGTGGCCCCTTGGTTTAACTATTTTATACTACCCATTTCCTGGCCATGGTCTCCTCCTAAGAGTAAGTCGAGAATGGGACCCCTCTCCCAAGAACCAAGCCTCCAATAAGGTTGACACATCCTTGTTGAAGGATATCCCAGTAGCTACCAACCGACGTTCAGAGTGAATAACTGGGTCTCTGAGGTTAATACTGCTGCCCCTGAAAAAGGACCCATAGACACCAACCTTCTTCCCACTGGTTCACTAATGAACTAGCGGTAGAAGGAAGTACTGTAAGAAATTGGAATTTCTATGGAGGAAACAATACACTGAAATCAACATAATTTGGTACAAAGTTGCCATGAGCACTTACCATACCAATTTGAAGCTTGCAAGATCCATTTTCTTATTCTGCCACACTTGGGGAAGCAAACAACACAAAAGACATCTTTAAAATTGTGTTGGTTTTTGATGGACCCTAATGGCATTACACCCCCTTGAAAAGAATGCTTCCCTATGTACTAAATTGAGCATATTCTTTGAAGACAAAATTGTAAAAATTCAGGACAATCTCTTAAAAACGAAGGACAACAAGCCAAAGGGTGATGTTCTAAATGAAATAATGCCTCTGGCTCCGGTAAAAATGTTGCAGTTTAACCCTCCTACTGTCGAAGAACTGGAATGCTTCTAAGACAAAAGCAAATCTGGCTAACCTCTGGATCCCTTTCCCTCGCAGGTTGTGAGGCATAGCCTCAGCCCAATTTATAATGCTCTCTTCTCAGCCTCTCTGCAATCTGGGATAGTCCCCATCTCATGGAAAAGGGCGAATGCCATTCCCCCGCCTAAAAAACCAAATGCAGATCCTGAAAATCCTCTCTAATTTCAGATCCATTTCTTTGCTCCTAGGAGCCTCCAAGAGGATTGAAAAAATCATAAATACTCAACTAACGCCATTCTTAGAAACCTTCAACCTCCTCCACCCCTCACAATAAGAAGTGTTGTTGGGCTGACTAGACACCGCAAGCTCTGCTGACACACAGCTGTTTTTTAACTCCTTTGTTGTTTGTATTTTAATAATTGCAATACAATTGTATGGAAACTTAGCCACTTACCTCACGCTGTGCTTAGCCCCGGTCCGACACGGCTTGTGCCGTTTGATCGGAGGGCTGAAGGCACTCACTTCCGCTTTCCGCTCCGATGAGCAGGTTAGCGCCACAGACCTCACAGGCTCATTCAATACTTAAACAGCCCTGTCAGCGCAAGCGCAGCCAGCGCGCGCAGCGGGCGTGCCGGCTGCGCGCCGAAGACGCGCCAAAGGCAAGCCCGTCTGCGCCCGTATGTGGCGAGACCGGGCCCAGGGCCACCTTCCCTGGTTGATCTACAGTCACATCAGTTATTGCTTATTCGGCAGACGAGCTATTTCAGCTTTGTCCTGGTCGAGATAACAACTGCAATATTTTAAAACTTGAGAACACAGATAGACTCAATGTACTCATTGTGATTTTAGTTTACGACCCACTAGAAGGACCACCAATATACCTTATTTAAACAACAGTAAAAACATGAATATAAGCAGAGCTCTTTTAAATGCTCGGTCTTTGGGCAAACATAGGCAGGAGATTGCAGATTTTATTATAGACAGAAAGATTGATATTCTGTTTGTAACTGAAACATGGACTGATAAGGCGTCTGAACCGGATTTGGTGGTGGCAATTCCGGAAGGCTATACTGTGAAATGATGTTATAGAGTAAATAGGAAAGGAGGTGGATTGGCCATGATTGCACGTGACCATTTCCCTATAAGGATATCTTACGTTCCCTCCTCCTCATGTGAAGCCGTCCAGTTTTCAATTATGATAACCCCCTCATATAACTTTAAAGGAGCACTCCTTTATAGACCCCCAGGATCACGGACAGCGTTCCTGGCTACCCTAAATACCCTGATGGAATCTCTAGCGATAGAAGATTCTTTCACTATCCTAGGGGATTTTAATTTCCACATGGAAAATACGAACAATAATGAAATTATGGCACTTCTGTCTGATATGGAGATGTTGGGTTTCACCCAGCTGGTCACCTCAGCTTCGCACGAGGCAGGCCATACACTGGATGGCATATTCTCCACTTCAAAGCATGTTTATATAAAAGATATCCTGCCATTTATATGGTCAGACCATCATGCGATCATATTTAACATACTAGCAAATAACATAATAGCGAAAAAGGTAGTGGAAAACAGATTGGGGACATTTAAGGTTTGGAAAGATATAAACAAGGACCATCTGACAGCACACTTAACTGCTACCAGACCACTTATCCCGC
This sequence comes from Lissotriton vulgaris, assembly GCF_964263255.1. Classification (NCBI taxonomy): domain Eukaryota; kingdom Metazoa; phylum Chordata; class Amphibia; order Caudata; family Salamandridae; genus Lissotriton; species Lissotriton vulgaris. The sequence continues at coordinate 335,548,664 of NC_141685.1, forward strand.
CTGACCCTAATGTCGCTAGTGACAGGTATTCTAACTGGTTAAACAATGCCATGAATTTGTTGGTGCCTAACAAGAGAATCTCTATGAACCGGTTGTCTCCCTCTGCACCCTGGTTCACCGGTGCCCTTAGAGAACAAAGACAAAAGTGTAGGAACCGTGAACGACACTGGCGGAAGTCATATAGCCCAGAGAAAAAAACACGCTATAAGGAAGAACTGACCAAATATAAGATGATGATTACTCAGGAAAAAAGAAAGTTTTACATCTCCCAGATCGAAGCTGCAAACTCCAATAAACAATTGTTTCAAGTAGTTAAGAAGCTAGCAGGACACCCCACAGAGACTATCTCTATTCCATCACAATCTCTTTGTGACTCCCTAGCAGACTATTTCTTTGAAAAAGTCAATACTATTTATTCAGAATTTTCGACTAATGCTGAAACTAAAAGACAGTCAACCTCCCCTAGGCGCTTAGACTATTGCCCAACGCAATTTAAGGAGGTTAATGAGCAATTTATCACCGAAATAATGGAAACTATAAAATCAGGATCTACCTCTGATCCCTGTCCCCCCACAGTCCTTGGCTCGGTTTTCGACACAACTGCCCCAGTCATCACTCAGATTTGCAATGCCAGGTTTTAAGCAGGGACCTATCCGGACAAGCTAAAAAACACCTTTCTCAAACCTCTGTTAAAAAAACCCAATTTAAATGCTGAAGACCTTAAAAAATATAGGCCAATAGCTATGAACCGGCAGCTCTCCGAATTTATAAAGGACCATCATCTGCTGGATGATAAGCAGTTCGGGTTCCATAAGTCACACAGCACTGAAACTGCGCTTATTAAAGCCACTGAAGATATAAGGATCATCAGAGATCAAGGAGGTACTGCCCTGCTTGTACTGTTGGACCTTTCAGCGGCATTCGACATGGTCGATCATTCCACCCTGATCGACCGTGTCTCGGCCATAGGCATTCAAGATAGAGCATTAGAACTGCTCTCTTCCTTTCTCACGAACAGGACTCAGGCGGTGACACTAGCCCCTTTCTCTCTACACAACTGACGCTACCTTGTGGAGTGCCACAAGGCTCATCCCTCAGTCCAATATTTATGTGTCGGACTTAGCAAGACTTACATCTTATGCGGACGACACTCAGTTGGTGTTGGCAGTATCTGATGACGGAGAGATGGTGGCAAAATGCTTTCAAGAAGGAATTGGATGGCCAGCAATTGCTTGAAATTGAACTCCGAAAAAAACAGAGGTTATCATTTTCGGAAACCTTTCCCCGCAATGGTCCAGTTCATGGTGGCCTTCACCATTGGGTACCTTACCCAGCCCGGTATCCAAGGCTAGGGACTTGGGAGTCATATTTGATGGCAGTTTGAATTTTTTATCTCACATTAACCAAGTAGTCTCAACTGCCTTTTATAAACTCAAATTGATTAAGAAATTGATCCCCTGTCTTTGCAGGAAAAACGTTGGTCAGTACTTTGGTGATGTCCTCATGGTACACAGACATAATATCGAAATTTAAATATCGATATACAATTATATTGAAGTTTAAATATCGATGTAACACAATATCGAAGGTAAGTAATATCAACACTATTTAATATCGATATCAGTAATATCGAAGTTAAATATATCGATGTGTAGTAATATCGATGTAAATAATTTCGATGTTACTAATATCGATTTTCTAATAATGTTTTTGTATATTATAATGTATATAATATGTTTTTAAGTATTTATTTATGTAATATAATTAAATTTAGCATTTTAGTTCAGTAGCGGGTTGTGGGTTTATAGGGGAATAGGGTGGGAAGTAATTTAATTATGTTAAAATAAGTATTAATTAGTAGAAATGAATAATTAATTTTAATTATTGGTAATTAATTTTAATTAATTGGAATGAATTTATTATTACATTTATAAATAATAGATTAATTGATAAATATGTTATGTAGCGGGTTGTGGGTTTATAGGGGAATAGGGTGGGAAGTAATTTAATCATGTTTAAATAAGTATTAATTAGTAGGAATGAATAATTAATTTTAATTAATTGGTAATTACTTTTAATTAATTGGTAATTAAATATAATTAATAGATTAATTGATAAATATGTTATGTAGCGGGTTGTGGGTTTATAGGGGAATAGGGTGGGAAATAATTTAATTATGTTAAATTAAGTATTAATTAGTAGGAGTTATAAAATAATTTTAATTAATTGGTAATTAATTTTAATTAATTGAATAATCGATAAATATTGATTAATTGATAAATATGTTCTGTAGTGGGTTGTGAGTTTATAGGGGAATAGGGTGGGAAGTAATTTAATTATGTTAAATTAAGTATTAATTTGTAGGAATTATTAAATAATTTAAATTAATTGGTAATAATTTTTAAATAATTGGTAATTATTTATTTAATAGTTTATTTTTTGATTAATAAATGTTATTTTTTATTTATAAGTATGTTATTTTAACTCCTACGCTATCCAACACTTTCCCTACTGTTGCACTCTCTGGAGTGGGAATAGTAATTTTAACCCCTACGCTATCCAACATTTTCCCTACTGTTGCACTCTCTGGAGTTGGAATACTAATTTTTAACCCTACGCTATCCAACACTTTCCCTACTGTTGCACTCTCCGGAGTGGTGAGGAAATATACATTTTATGGTCAAGTTGTGTTCCCTAGCGCGTACCCCACCGTCTCCATGTACCAGCTTAAAGTGCATGTAACTTCCCTCCTGTGCCAGCTATGAAGACGCAAATACATTTTTAGTCCAACGTTAACATGTCTTTTTTCAGACCCACCCTGAATGGGTTAAATAGTCCGTTCCTAAGTGTGCTATGCCAACGTCTTTTTGTAGTGTACCTTACACGTTTTTCAGCTCTGACAAAGTAGGCCCTGAATTTCTGCCATCGAGCCTTTTTTTCTGGTTTCTGGCTTCTGACTCTGAAAGCCTCAGCCCAGGCTGCCTCTGTACCCGTGAACTCTGACTTACTCCCAGCGTGGCCCACCGCGCTTAGCTCAGCCTGCTGCCTGCCAAGACTGACTACAACCTTCGAATTATCTGTTCCGCTCCTCGAAAATACATTCCTGCCTACTAGTTCAAGTAAACATTCCCCAGCTGCAGAGACAAAGGGCCGGCCTGTCTCCATGCAAGTAATTCATAGCCTCTGTTACCATGCCCCCACGCTTCTCATGCAGACACTCAGGCGCTTATACACGCATTCATAGTCAGTATAGAATAGCTTCTGCCCCAGAGACCTTTTCCGTTCAGATAATATGGTTCCCAAACATCAGATATCAGATATGATAGAAGTACGAGTTGATCTGACATGCCAGACTTCTGTCTCTTTCCATCAGTGTAAATGTCAAGCCCCCTGCACCCTCCGGTTTCACGTCAATCACACGTCATGCAGCTGCGCGCGCATCCAAGCTTCCGATTTCTGCTGACATTGCAACATTTCTGTTTAGTACCACCCCTTTGTGACACCTGCCTGTGACGTTTCTAGCACACACCTCTAGTTTACGCCTAGTCCACGCCTTCTGATTACGTACTAGTAACACGTGGATACTGTTATCTTGTCTTCTCTCAGCTGTTACGCCTACTATATTGCTTTCTATGGTGTAAATTAAGTATATAAGCTATGTATTGTCAATAAAATATTGCTCTATCCCTTCTTCCACCCCTGTGGTGGGAAGAACATGATATCCAGGTCTTGACCATTCCTTTTTAAGGAATAAAACCCCTAAGAACTCTAACACCACGGACTCTGTTTTTTTCTTTCCGATTTGAGTTATTATTGATTAAGTACTTACCTGCATAGAAATTAAGACGGTAAATTATATATTTACAACATTTTGGCGCCTGAATAGGGACCCCTCCCCCACCTCACGCGCCGGTTGGTGCGTTGCAAGCTCTGTCCCCTGCCATCAGTTAGAAGGAAACTACGCGTACCGGCAGGATTTCCTGCATCTCCCTCTGGCCCACGGAGGTGACGAAGACTGCGATCAGTACCCAGACGAGGCGGTGAGGAGTGCGGAGGATCCCGACCAGAGCCTAGCCGAAAGAAGCAAGGTCCGAGGTGTCAAGAGGCCCACCAGTTTTCCGAAGTTTTCTGAAGTTTTCCGAAGTATCCACGTGTCGAGTCCAGTCCAGTCCAGTCGAGTTTTCCGAGGCCTTCTGTTTCCGTGCTTCCCGGTGAGTACCATTGCTGGGACGTATCTAGACGGGTTTGGGTACACAAGTCCGGTCTGCACTGTTTTTAGACAGTGTATCTGTGCTGTTTAGCAGTACATCCGTGATTTCAAGTTTCTGCACTGTTTTAGCAGTGTATCTGTGCTGTTTAGCAGTACATCCGGTATAGGGGGTAGTCATATATGTCTCAAATGTCTTCTTCATGTGATTAATGTCGTGGTATGAGTGTGACTGTTTTTAATGTGCATTAGTGTGTTCTTGTATAAACTAACTGTATCCAGTATTAAATAGCAAGGATTGAGCATTCAGTACTAAGTAAACAAGATGCCGTTTTTTAACAAGTTAAAGCAGATAGGAACTAGGAAAGGGATGTTAGAGGAAGAAATTCCTATCCCCCCTAGGGACACTCCAGGAAATTTTATGTACCACAAGCATGGCATAGATGCCATATTATATCTAGACTTATGGGCCGAGTATACTAAACATCTAGACGAAAGACACAGATGGCCTGTTACCGGAACATGGGATGCCGAGTGCATCATGAAGGTAGAGGAAGCACTATGGAAAAAGAAAGCCATAGATGCCATAGAGTTTTGGCGTAAGGAATCACATAAGCGTGCTGAAAAAGAATTACGTAGAGAAGATAGGCTTAGAGAATCAGACAAGGCCCAAGATAACGAGTTAGTTACCGAGGGGATCCGAGTAAAATCAGAGCAAGTAGACCGCGCCCGAAACAACCTCGTGAACGGTATGTATCTCGCGGCTGAGGGTTCGCCTGAGGCCATTTCAGAAATACCGAAAAATCTGCCGCCGCCATTGGTTCCAACTAAAGTAACTCATAGGACCACTAAAGACATATTCCTGAATTCCTATCTAGAGGATGTAGCACCCGCTTACACCAATCTGCCTGTCCACGCCCTGCCTAACGACAGGGACGGGGGTGGTAACCCGCCCCAAGATCATATTCCACCAGTACCACAACAGAATCCTCCTGTTCCAACACCTCCACCACTTCCCGTACCTAAAGTTGATCTACCGAAACCACGTCTACCTGATCCTACTAAAAGACAAATTCAAGTTCAGGTACAGACTCCACAGAGAGATAATGTTCAAGCTTCCGCCTCAGGGGGTGCGACCGGGGGTCTTCACACCCCGCCATTAGCACGCAGGTTACAGCTCGGGGACTTGCGGAATCCTTTTACGTTCAAGTCACCCCGCCTTGACATATTCAAAGAAAACCTTTCAGTTTGCAGATATGATCCAGTACCCGGCAAAGACGATATAATGATGCTGGCATCACTACGGTTAAGATCTGCTACTGATTTCCTGCTGTGCTATGCAGGAATGAAGGAGCGCCTAGATAGAATATATGAGTTTGTTCAGACTGGGAAAGACCCTGACAGTATTAAGGATGCCATGGAGCGTCAGAAAGTTGACGTTCAAGCACAGATACTACGTTTTTTCATAAATTGCCTAATAAGAGAACGAGACAGGCCTGGGACAGATCAGAGTGAATTAGATGCACTAAACAAGTGGGGTCAAAATATATCTGAAGGAAAACACGACAAGGGGACTTGCATAGCCAGTATGTACAAGAAAATTAGAAAAGCAGTGATAGAAATGCACAAAAAAGAGAAAGAAAAGGCTTCCTCCAAGGAGGAAGAAGAACTTGAAGAACCAGAAAAGACTACAGATACTATAGCGTATGTAGGTAAGGGAACTTACCTTAGGAAAGGTATCCGTCCGGAAAGCAAGAGAGTTTTCCTCTCTGCCTTAACAAACCCGAATTCTTCTGAACATCAGTTCCAGGAAACTGATAAAAGACTCCGAGAGAGAATGGGGTACCATGTACTAAATTCTATGGATGAACAAGAGCTAGCCCGGTCAGCCATATTATGGACTGAAAATCCGGATATATATAATGATGACACCGTAGCGCAGACATTTCTGAACCTCTCCCCAGACGAGCAGAAATTAGCAGGTGTATACATGATTCAGCACCTCCTCACGAAGTACAGAAACCAACATTCTGATCCAGGTCCCTTACCCGAAACATTAGAAGCACTACTCATGGATAGATGGAGAGGTCTCAGTACCAAGTTAATACAAATAATTCTAGAACAACGACATAGATATAACACTTTTATAAACGCTGAATATGTTCCCGCTCCACACCCAGAAAGAAAAATGTATCATATGGAACGCCTGAGTGGCATTGAAAGTCAGAACCCCTTACGAGAAGTACACCCAGTTATGGGTGAGGATCATACCTTGAAACGTGTGTATGTTCACACGCCACTGACTAAGTTAGAACTGTTAGAAATGAAGAAACTAGTCCCGTGTCATGATAAAGACCCTGCAGGTTTTCATAGAAAACTTAAAGACATGTTACTGATGGGGGATTACACATATGAAGATATCATGAAAATGTTAAAGGTACTGCTGCCCACGGGCATCTACGAGAAATTAAAGGAAAAAGAATGGGAGGTTGGAGAGAAAAAGATTGCATGGGCAGAAATAGAAGATGAAGAGAACAAACGTGTCCCAGGGCTAGGCCTTGGGGAGAAAACTAAAGCATTACCAGGTTTGATAGTACAGGTTCTGCCCAGATTACTGACAACTAGAAAAGAAGACTGGGATGCAATCTCAGCATGTAAACAGAAACCCGACGAAGATACTAGTGACTTTTATTCAAGATTCGAGAAATGTTTTATTATTAATAGTGGTCTTAAACCAAGTAGCGAGTCGTACCCGCATCTTTTTGTATCCAAATTAGTTGAGAATTCCCTGTTAGCAGTTAAAAACCGTGTATACAAGGTCGAGAGTACATGGCAAGCAAATACGCCATCACAGATGTTACAAATGTTACAATACCATCAGAACAGAATTAGAGAAGAACAGGATCAGGAACAGAAACGTATGAAAGACACGAAAATGAAAATGTTAGTAGCCCAGTCGGTCCATACCGACGGAAACAGAAAGGGTACGACCCAGACAGGTCACGCCGCAGCTCCCGTTAAAGGGACATGCAACTATTGCAAGCAGCCGGGTCACTACGTACATGAATGTCCAGTCCTGAAACATAACATATCAACAGGAAAAACTAAAGAGAGACCGCATCCACCAAGACAAGATCAGGTCCAGCAACAGACCTCACAGAATGTACAGCCCATGCAGAACACACAGCCTATGCATGCTCCATCCCATACAGCACAGACAGTAGCGGTACCGCAGCCACAGCCCATTGCCGTGACCCAACAAGTTTCTCAGCAGATGTACCAGTATGCCCAAGGTACTTACCCCGATTACCAACGATACGCATGAAACAGCCTAGAGAGGGAGATGGGTTTGCCTCTTATTGAAATTCCTGTAGATCAAGAAGGTCCTTATGTACACAGTCAAGTATTGGGAAAAGACAGAAAGTTTTTAATTGACACAGGGGCAAGCCGCACCACTATAAGCCATGACGAAGTCCCAGGGGCACCCCTCTCAGGCTCACAGAATGTTTCCCTTGGTTTTTCAGGACAGCCCATTGTAAATGAAGTATCAGAACCAGTCCCCCTGGCTGTGGGTCCATTATCACGAGTTACAGACTTGTTACTTACGAAATCATGCCCAGAAAATCTGTTAGGAATTAAAACGTTGAAGGCTCTAGGAGCCATAATTTGCTGTTCCCCGGAGGGAGTTAGACTCTTTCTGCGGGATTTCAAGGGTCATTATGTGTTGCGAGAATTCGATGTCAGATTGAAAAAGGTACCAGATCACTTGTGGGCAAAAGGCCCAACTGATGTAGGTTGTATGCATATCACACCATACCGTGTTACACTCAAGACAGGAGTTGTTCTACCACGAATCAGACAATACAAGTTACCACCCGATGCTGTAGTGGCTTTACTGGAAATCATTGAAGAGCTCATTGTCCAAGGAGTGGTCGTAGAGACCGACTCCAATATCTGTAATTCACCCATCATTCCAATTCTTAAACGTACTGATCCCAATGCACCGCCAGTATATCGGTTGGTGATTGATCTGCGAGAGCTGAATAAATGCATTGTACCACAGTACCCTGTGGTCCCCGATATCTCTTCCCTATTGACTGCTATTGATTCAGAAGCAACGTTCTTTACTGTAATTGACCTCAAGAACGCTTTCTTCAGTGTACCTATTGATCCAGAGAGCCAATATCTCTTCGGATTCAGTTTAAATGGACGAAGTTTCAAATTTTCCCGCGCACCTCAAGGATTCACAGAAAGCCCCAGCATCTATAGTCAAGCACTGAAAAGACAACTAGATTGTATTCAAATGCCAGTTAACACCGCTTTACTGCAATACGTTGATGATCTGCTGATCACCGCACGAAGTGAGCCCGAATGTGAACAAGCATCACTGACAGTTTTACATTTCCTGGCAGACAAGGGACACAAGGTGTCTCCTTCGAAGCTACAATTCTGTGTTCAGCAAGTTGTGTACTTGGGTCACTTGCTGTCCAAAGTGGGGAGACAGCTCACTCCCGATCGTATTCAGTTAATTGTAAATATGCCACAACCCCAGACACAAAAGGAAGTGCGGGCCTTTATAGGCCTCACCTCGTACTGCAGACAATGGATTCCTCAATATGCATTTCTAGCTAAACCACTCATCCAGCTAACGACACAGGAGGCAGCGACTTCGACTGTCCTCCCTTGGACTCAGGAACACACACAAGCCTTTGAGGAATTAAAGAAAGCATTATGTCAAGCACCAGTTTTAGCGACACCATGTTACAGCAAACCGTTTACACTTTTTGTTACAGAACGTGATGGCACAGCATTGTCTGTCCTCACTCAAGACCAAGCCGGTTCACATAAGCCTTGCGCTTATTTTTCAAGTACATTGGATTCAGTAGCCCAGGCACTCCCTGCGTGCTTAAAGTCAGTAGCAGCAACAGCACTAGCGATCAGACAGAGCGATTCAATTGTTTTAGGCCATCAGTTGACAGTACAAGTTCCACATTCTGTAGAGGTTCTTTTAAACAGAACCCAGACTCAGCACTTGACCATAGCACGACTGACAGGTTACGAATTAACGCTATTCCAGCCACACATAGAAATCAGGCGCTGCAGCATTCTGAACCCAGCAACACTGTTACCTTCAATTAGGACAGATCCAGCCCCGCATGATTGTATAGAAATCATTAATGCAGTAACAAAGCCCAGACGAGACTTAACAGATGTTCCACTGACAAATCCAGACCTGACACTTTATGTGGATGGTTCATGTATGCGAACAAATACAGGAGAATTAGTGGCCGCATATGCAGTGACCACTGAAACTGAAGTAAAAGAAACACATCGTATTGACACACTGTCCGCTCAGGCGGCAGAGCTTATTGCTCTGACCCGAGCCTGTATTCTAGACAAGAACAGAAATGTCAACATATACACTGATTCCCGTTATGCGTTCGGAGTTGTACACGACTTCGGCATGTTATGGCAAGAACAAGGTTTTCTGACCTCTCATGGTGCCAAGATCCAACACGGTCCCCTCATTCAAGCACTGTTAGAAGCAATACATCTGCCTTCAGGAATATCCGTCATGAAGTGTAAAGCACATACTAAAGTTACAGATTCTGTTTCCCAGGGTAACGACCTGGCAGACCAAACAGCAAAACATACAGCATTGACTCACACTCAGACAACAGACATGACAAAGACAATAGGACCGACGAATTGTATGACAGTCAGGGATCCCACACTAGATGTTATCGATATTCAGACACATGCTACCCCAGATGAAATAAAGAAATGGATTGAACTAGGAGGGATCCAGACAGATCAAGGTTGGATGACGAAGGGAAAATCTACATGGTTTCTCCCTGATTCTATGGTTCAAGTCATGATCAATACAGCACATAGTCCAGCACATCTAGGAGAGAAAGCGATGTTAGACAGTTTACAAAATCTTTGGAGCAATAAACACTTACGAGCAGCAGCAAAACAGAAAGTGCGTACTTGCACGATCTGTTGTCAGTTCAATCCAGGTAAAAGCGTCCCTGTAGAGCAAGGTGGATTTCATCCTCCCGATCACCCTTTTGAAGTCCTCCAGATGGATTATATCCAGATGGACCGTTGTCGAGGATTCAAATATGTCCTCGTAATTGTTTGTGCACTGTCCCGTTGGACCGAAGCATACCCAGTCCCAGATTACACTGCTCCGACCACTGCCAGGCAGTTGGTTCGTGAATTCTTCCCACGGTACGGCATGCCTCGTATCGTGTACTCAGATAACGGTCAGCCATTCTCATCCGAATTAATGAAGCAGGTTTCCTTGCTGCTAGGATATCAATGGAAATTCCATTGTGTCCGACATCCCGAAGCCGCAGGCCTTGTAGAGAGGCATAATCAGACATTAAAGACCCGCCTTGGAAAAATATGTCAAGAGAAAGGGGTCGACTGGATAGTCGCCCTGCCAGTGGCACTGTTCTATATGAGAATGGTCGCCCATTCGAGATCAGGACTATCCCCGTACGAAGTGGTCTTTGGTAGACCACCGAATATGTGGGGGACGCCCATTCCTAAGAAAATTACTGATGTTGATTGCAATATGTTGACAGATTACCTTGCCTCCTTGATGTCTGCACTCCAATCATGTCGTTCACAGGTTGCCGCAGCCTTCCCTGACAACACTGATGTAAAGCCGCATGATGTCCGTCCAGGCGACCTGATTCTAATAAGGAACTTTGACAGGAAAAGTCCGCTGGAGCCCTGCTGGAAAGAGCCGAAGACCGTTCTACTTACTACGAGGACCGCGGTGAAAGTGGAGGGCCGAAAGGAGTGGATCCACACGAGCCATGTTAAACTATGTAATGAACTGAAATCCGACCCAGGCTCGTCCACCCCTTCCAAAGACTGTATCGAGCCCAGTGACTTTAAAGTTTCCAAACGAGAGAAAACTACACAAGAAGAATACAGATCAAAGCTCCGATCTAGCAAGTCAGACAGTTTAATTGTTTAAGTCCTCCCCTAGGTGAATCGGTTAAATAGTTTCTGACATGTATCCCCTAGATCGAGATAGAGAGAGAGAGAGACAATTCAAGAAACGTACATACTGCAAATCACTGCGTAGTCACTGTATAGTGACATTGTTAATAATGTTTTTTCTAAGTCTTCTGATCATTGTTGCCAGTATACTCCTTCCTATCTATTGGCCTATTTTCAAGCGTGAACAATCTGCTTACAATGTTTCTGCCGAACATACTTTCAGCGAGTTACCTCCACATGAACTCTCTTACAGACTTGCGCTGCGCAACAACACTTTCATTAGTATGTTACATCATTCCCATCAGACTAATAATGCTACAAATTGCTGGATATGTGGCCGACTCCCTCCCTACCAGAATTACAAGGGAGCTCTGCCCCTCTTTCCGTATCCGTTCACTCACAACGGCTCCTGTGGGGCATGGTTTAAAATAATTAATTCCTTGGATCCTGATATTGCTGTTTTCGATGGGGGCTGGGTTTGGGGAAACTTGAACTTGGTCCTGCTCGACGTCTGTTCCCCTGATAAGGAGGGACTCCCCATTAGAATAGGAACTGATCTAGAAAATGAAGTATATGGATTAAGCAATTACACAATTAACCTTATGATTCTTACTGTTGAATCCGAAGCTGCACCAGTTCTGCCCGCTATGTCAGTATTACCCGTCACTGGTGAATTATGTGTCAGGAAGAAAGGTTCAGTACACTTGGGTCATAGTAAATGTACTACTGTGGTCGAATTCAGTGATCATGGTAAATCGTCCTTTAAAGCTGTCCGTCATTCCTATTTTGTTTGTGGTCATACCGCATACATACGTTTACCTCTAGATTGGGATGGTACCTGTTATATTGCATTCCTTCTGCCACCTGTTTTTCTAGCTCCTCCTGATTATCACAGAAATACAAATCTAGTAAAGAATAGACTCAGAAGAGATATCCCACTTGTCGACTACACAGAAACGGCATGGGAACAGTACACCGATTTTAATAAAGGATTCTTTTTCTTTTTAGGCCCTGTCCAAAATAGTAAACTGATACGCAGATTAACTAGAACACTTGAAGCAGTAGTGAATGAAACTGCCTCCGCCCTAGGTAACTTAACAGAAGAGCAGTCCGCCATGCGGGTTGTTGTTCTTCAGAATCGTCTTGTTATTGACGTCATCTTGGCAGATAGAGGTGGAGCCTGTAAGGTCATCGGGTCAAGTTGCTGTGTTTTCATTCCAGAAAATGCGCCATCTGTATACAAAGCTATTTCACGTCTTCATAAAATTGCTAATCTGATACATCAGAATCCAGGCACCTGGACTTGGTCCGGTTGGTCTGGACAACGTTAACCGCTTGGGGATGGAAGATCCTATCCTTCCTAGGCATTGGCCTAGTCCTAGTATTCAGTTGCTGCCTGTGCTTGCAGTGTGGGCCAGCGATTTGTGGACTGTGTGCCACTTCATGCATTGAACATTCCAGTTTCCTTTCAAGACGTGAAAGAAAGAAAGAAGAGCAAATGATGTTACAAGAACAGACTGATCGATTCATGAGGATCGATATATCATGAAGGGTCCGTAGGGAACAAGGAGGGAATGAGGAAATATAAATTTTATGGTCAAGTTGTGTTCCCTAGCGCGTACCCCACCGTCTCCATGTACCAGCTTAAAGTGCATGTAACTTCCCTCCTGTGCCAGCTATGAAGACGCAAATACATTTGCGTCCAACGTTAACATGTCTTTTTTCAGACCCACCCTGAATGGGTTAAATAGTCCATTCCTAAGTGTGCTATGCCAACGTCTTTTTGTAGTGTACCTTACACGTTTTTCAGCTCTGACAAAGTAGGCCCTGAATTTCTGCCATCGAGCCTTTTTTTCTGGTTTCTGGCTTCTGACTCTGAAAGCCTCAGCCCAGGCTGCCTCTGTACCCGTGAACTCTGACTTACTCCCAGCGTGGCCCACCGCGCTTAGCTCAGCCTGCTGCCTGCCAAGACTGACTACAACCTTCGAATTATCTGTTCCGCTCCTCGAAAATACATTCCTGCCTACTAGTTCAAGTAAACATTCCCCAGCTGCAGAGCCAAAGGGCCGGCCTGTCTCCATGCAAGTAATTCATAGCCTCTGTTACCATGCCCCCACGCTTCTCATGCAGACACTCAGGCGCTTATACACGCATTCATAGTCAGTATAGAATAGCTTCTGCCCCAGAGACCTTTTCCGTTCAGATAATATGGTTCCCAAACATCAGATATCAGATATGATAGAAGTACGAGTTGATCTGACATGCCAGACTTCTGTCTCTTTCCATCAGTGTAAATGTCAAGCCCCCTGCACCCTCCGGTTTCACGTCAATCACACGTCATGCAGCTGCGCGCGCATCCAAGCTTCCGATTTCTGCTGACATTGCAACATTTCTGTTTAGTACCACCCCTTTGTGACACCTGCCTGTGACGTTTCTAGCACACACCTCTAGTTTACGCCTAGTCCACGCCTTCTGATTACGTACTAGTAACACGTGGATACTGTTATCTTGTCTTCTCTCAGCTGTTACGCCTACTATATTGCTTTCTATGGTGTAAATTAAGTATATAAGCTATGTATTGTCAATAAAATATTGCTCTATCCCTTCTTCCACCCCTGTGGTGGGAAGAACATGATATCCAGGTCTTGACCATTCCTTTTTAAGGAATAAAACCCCTAAGAACTCTAACACCACGGACTCTGTTTTTTTCTTTCCGATTTGAGTTATTATTGATTAAGTACTTACCTGCATAGAAATTAAGACGGTAAATTATATATTTACAACAGTGGGAATAGTAATTTTTACCCTTACGCTATCCAACACTTTCCCTACTGTTGCACTCTCTGGAGTGGGAATAGTAATTATTACCCTTACGCTATCCAACACTTTCCCTACTGTTGCACTCTTTGGAGTGGGAATAGTAATTTTTACCCCTACGCTATCCAACACTTTCCCTACTGTTGCACTCTCTGGAGTGGGAATAGTATTTTTTATACCCTACGCTATCCAACACTTTCCCTACTGTTGCACTCTCTGGAGTTGGAATAGTAATTTTTACCCCTACGCTATTCAACACTTTCCCTACTGTTGCACTCTCTGGAGTGGGAATAGTACTTTTAACCCCTACGCTATCCAACACTTTCCCTACTGTTGCACTCTCTGGAGTGGGAATAGTAATGTTTACCCCTACGCTATCCAACACTTTCCCTACTGTTGCACTCTCTGAAGTGGGAATAGTCATTTAAACCCCTAAGCTATCCAACACTTTCCCTACTGTTGCACTCTTTGGAGTTGGAATAGTAATTTTTACCCCTACGCTATCCAACACTTTCCATACTGTTGCACTCTCTGGAGTGGGAATAGTAATTTTTACCCCTACGCTATCCAACACTTCCCCTACTGTTGCACTCTCTGAAGTGGGAATAGTCATTTAAACCCCTAAGCTATCCAACACTTTCCCTACTGTTGCACTCTTTGGAGTTGGAATAGTAATTTTTACCCCTACGCTATCCAACACTTTCCATACTGTTGCACTCTCTGGAGTGGGAATAGTAATTTTTACCCCTACACTATCCAACACTTTCCCTACTGTTGCACTCTCTGGAGTGGGAATAGCAATTTTTACCCCTACGCTATCCAACACTTTCCCTACTGTTGCACTCTCCGGAGTGGGAATAGTAATTTTTACCCTTACGCTATCCAACACTTTCCCTACTGTTGCACTCTCTGGAGTGGGAATAGTAATTATTACCCTTACGCTATCCAACACTTTCCCTACTGTTGCACTCTTTGGAGTGGGAATAGTAATTTTTACCCCTACGCTATCCAACACTTTCCCTACTGTTGCACTCTCTGGAGTGGGAATAGTATTTTTAACCCCTACGCTATCCAACACTCTCCCTACTGTTGCACTCTCGGGAGTTGGAATACTAATTTTTAACCCTACGCTATCCAACACTTTCCCTACTGTTGCACTCTCCGGAGTGGGAATAGTAATTTTTACCCTTACGCTATCCAACACTTTCCCTACTGTTGCACTCTCTGGAGTGGGAATAGTAATTATTACCCTTACGCTATCCAACACTTTCCCTACTGTTGCACTCTTTGGAGTGGGAATAGTAATTTTTACCCCTACGCTATCCAACACTTTCCCTACTGTTGCACTCTCTGGAGTGGGAATAGTATTTTTAACCCCTACGCTATCCAACACTTTCCCTACTCTTGCACTCTCTGGAGTTGGAATAGTAATTTTTACCCCTACGCTATCCAACACTTTCCCTACTGTTGCACTCTCTGAAGTGGGAATAGTCATTTAAACCCCTAAGCTATCCAACACTTTCCCTACTGTTGCACTCTTTGGAGTTGGAATAGTAATTTTTACCCCTACGCTATCCAACACTTTCCATACTGTTGCACTCTCTGGAGTGGGAATAGTAATTTTTACCCCTACACTATCCAACACTTTCCCTACTGTTGCACTCTTTGGAGTGGGAATAGTCATTTTTACCCCTACGCTATCCACCACTTTTCCTACTGTTGCACTCTCTGGAGTGGGAATAGTAATTTTTACCACTACGCTATCCAACACTTTCTCTACTGTTGCACTCTCTGGAGTGGGAATAGTATTTTTAACCCCTACGCTATCCAACACTTTCCCTACTGTTGCACTTTCTGGAGTTGGAATTGTAATTTTTACCCCTACGCTATCCAACACTTTCCCTACTGTTGCACTCTCTGGAGTGGGAATAGTACTTTTAACCCCTACGCTACCCAACACTTTCCCTACTGTTGCACTCTCTGGAGTTGGAATAGTAATTTTTACTCCTACGCTATCCAACACTTTCCCTACTGTTGCACTCTCTGGAGTGGGAATAGTAATTTTAAACCCTACGGTATCCAACGCTTTCCCTACTGTTGCGCTCTCTGGAGTGGGAATAGTAATTTGTACTCATAAGCTATCTATGTTTATAATTTTATTATTATTAATTTTATGTTGTTATTAATTGTTATTTATAATATTAATTTATGTTTATAAAATTATTTATATATATTTAATGTATGTTTTTTGTACTTTTATGTTGTTATTAATTGTAATTTATATTAATATTGTATGTATATACATTTATTTTTATATTATTATATTTTTATATATTTATAAGTTATTAAAATAATTAATTTAGAGTTAATATTAATGAAAAATATACTATGTATTATACATTTATTAATAATTATTATTTTTTACATTAATTGTTAATGTTTTATAATATAATATATTTTTAAACATGTTTATTACATTCATAATTATTATTTTGTTAATATGACAATTTTATTTAATTAAAAGATAACGATATTTAACAAAAAATGATATATTTTACATTCAATATTTTTTTTCCGATGTTTTGGTACTTACCTTTTTAAAGATAGCATCCCGATATTTTGTCCTTCGATATTTTTGTTGCGATATATTTGTATATCGATAATGTGTCTGTCGATAATTAGTCAGACATTCGTCCTCCTTAGATTACTGTAATGGGCTGTTTGCCAATGCGCAATGAAGGGTGATTAATAAATTGCAAACGGTCCAGAATGCTGCTTCTACACTGTTATCAGGGACCTCCAAATTTAAACCCATAAACCATGTTATTAGGAATTACCATTGGCTAACGGTCAGGAACCGGGTAAAATTTAAAGCTCTATGTATTGCATTCAAAGCTGCACATCAACTGGGCCCTCAGTTCTTGAAAGATCATTTATCATTCTACTGTCCTAATAGGCAACTCCGCTCAATGACTGCTTATCAGTTACAGGTCCCAAGAGTAAATACAGTTTCTTGGGGAGATCGGCGCTTCGTAGTTATAGTGGCCAGACTGTGGAACGTTCTGCCCCCACAGATCTGCTCATGGCAGACATTACTGCATTTCCGCAAGTTGATAAAAACATGGCTGTTTAACCAATAAGCGGTTGCTCTCCTGTAAGTTGAAGTGTATCATGGCCATCTATCCTTCAGCTAGCTCTTGATCCTGCTCAGTTCATAGCGCCGAGACGCCCAAGGGCATTTGTTGCGCTTTCCAAGTTTCAAAAATAAATAAATAAATAATGCTTCAGGGCTCTCCACAGCATGGAGACATCGCTCATGGATATAACAGACTCCATCAAATTCACGCTGGACATAATGCTGCATTAATTTTGTTAGATCTCTCCGTGGCATTTAACATGATCTTACATGAGATCCTGTTACATCAACTTGCTTCCATTGGGGTGGAGGAGACAGCCCTAGCTTGGCTCCTTTCCACAGCATAGCGAACAGGCAGTGGGCTTAAGCCATTTTTTCTGAGGCAAAGATCTTCAAGTGCGGAGTTTATCAGGGCTCAGCCCTGAGCCCCTCACTTTTGAATATTTACATTACCCTGCCAGTATACCTAATCAGATCATTTGGTATCCAGGTGGTCTTGTATGCAGCTGACACACAGATTCTGCTGACCTATCACAACAATGTGTCGGAGGCCAAGCTAAATTTGCAGCCTGCCTTGTAGCAGTGATGGGATGGCTTAAAGCCATCCCTCTACAATTTAACCTAGAGAAAACCGAGGTCCTGTTGTTTGGTGTCGACCAGGGCCGGACTGGGATCAGCAACCAGCCCTGGCAGATTGCTGCTTGACAGGCCCTGTGGGAGGGTGCTAGTAAGAAGCACCACTTCCCCTTTAATTACAGGCGGTCAATATTGCAGCACTGATGCACAACCGGCCCCCAGTGACAAAAAATGGCCCCCAAAACCACAAAAACTGCCCCCACCCCTCCAGCCCACGGGAAAACTCCCTCTGCCCACTACGGCCAGTATGGCCCTGGTGTTTACCGCCTGGCTGGATGGTCAGGGGCTTTGCCAACCAGCTGCACTTTACCTCCTCCCTCTGCAGAGGTGACCAAGAACATAGGATTGCATCTAGACACACACCTATCCTTAAAACCCCAGATCTCTTCTGTAGTTAAAACCTCTTGCTGGATACTAAGGATGCAAAGGAAATTTCTTAAACTTCTGCCCTGGAAAGCCCAGAAAACATTCTGCACCCAGGAGTCCCAAACAACCTTCCTCAGCGATGGTAAATGGTACAAAAATTGACAACCCGCCTTCTGTTCAAACCTCCAAAACATGCCTCAATTTCCTATTATCATAACCAGTTGCACTGGCTACCAGTAAAAAAATGGTAATTTGTCGAGCCATGATGGTGGCACACTCGGCCTTCTATAAGACAGGTCCTAAATACCTGCTCTAAAAGAAGATCTCTGGGCTCAGAGTCTACCCAGCTACTGATCAGTCCTACACCAAATGAACGAAGTGGGGTGGTTCAGCCTGCTCGGTTCTGGAAGTCAGGTACTTGAAGGAGCTCCCCTCCCACTCACATGCATTCCAGATAAAAATGTGTTTCAAAGGCAACTGAAAATTCATGTGTTTAAATTGTAGCATGGTTGATATCCTCTCTGTGGCTATCTGCCACAGCGCGAAGACAATCTTGTAGTAGCCAAGCACTCCAAAATTCCCTTCATTAATTCATTAATTCAAGTGGATTACTGGATGTAATCTGTTACCCATTTCTTTAAATCTGTGGTCTGAAGAAGCACTGACAACACTAAAGGGATGTAACTGTTGCAATATGTAATGGTTATACGTCTGCTTCATTTCCTGTTTAACCGCTGGTACTTATGTTTATTATGGCTATATTGCCTTCTATTGCTGCAAAAGCACCATGTTGTAAAGCTGGTAGCTGTATTTCAAAAATGCAATATGAAAATGTCAAAAAACATATGTGCAAAATCAGCATGGATGAAAATTGAGCAATACAGAGAGAAAAAGAAGTACAAAGCGTTACATTAGATGTGTAGGGTGAGTACAAATCACATTAGGGGGGCCGATGACCAAATTCATTTTGGGTAAATTTTATAAAACCACATTACTGAGCTGAGACAACCATACATTCAATTGATTCAGATAGGTGCATTTTTTTCTCTTGATTCTAACGGCCGCAGTGAGGAAACTAGCGACATTAAAAGTTTCCCACGCATTTGATAATAACTGCAGATAAAGAAGAGCTGGCTTAACTTGCAAGAAGCCTTTGTTAGTTAGGATTGGGAGGATAAAACGCTTCCGAATAGCAATAAAGTGCTCACAGAAAAAAATAAAGTGTGTTGTGTCCTGTCCTGTGCGGAGAAATCATCACATGAACAAACCCCCAGCTTTTCCACCCTCTTCCAGCCTGGTGACTCTGCAAGGAGGAAATGAACTTGGTTCAGACTGAATCTGACCAGTTGGGGTTTGTAACGATAACCAAATATGGTTCAATAGTCAGGGTGGTTTTCCGCAATTGATGAGCCCTTACCGTCGGCTTTGCCAACTCCCTATCTTCCCAAGCCATGGCAGCCATTAAGAGATATGAATCCTTAACCCATTTGACATCCCCCTTCAACAGCTTTTCAGGCGAGTTATATAACTCGGGTTGGCTCAATTTCACTGTCAGGTTATAAACATATCTGTGCCAGGGGATACGATTCCCATGTTCGAGAGCCAGACAATCTTTAAAGATTTCCTGGTTTAGCTCTAGTTCCGGATTCAAACAGGTCAAGATCCATTTTAAAAGGGGTGCCATGGCTAATAAGTCCTCCACAAAACCAACTTCACACTCCTGATGAACAATATAGCCAGCTGTAGATTGTGGGACAGATAAAATATTTCTAAGAAACGTATCCTCAACGACCTGAATTGCTTTCACATTCCTAATTCCCCAAATGTCAGCACCATACATTGCGAGGGAGACGTTTTTCGCACCGAATATTTTCAAAAGGGCTTGCATGGGTCTTGCCCCCAAATTACGTGCAAAGCCCAAAACAGCAGACGTCTATCTCGCCAGAGCCTTGGTCGTCAAATATGATTCTTAAATATGGGAAGGTAGAGACCCTAGATAATACGTTTCACTGGCAGTGAAAGGTTTTAGCCCTTGCGGTCTTAGGACCAGTTTTCATTATGTGGGACTTAGAAAAGTTGACACTAAGGTCTAGGGATTTCATAAAGGCCGTAAAGGAATTTAAAAGTAGTTGTAACCCCACTGCAGTTCGTTCTAAAAGAGCGGCATCATCCGTATAAAGGAGTCCCGGGATCAGGCATTTCCCAACACGCGGAATATCTTTACACGCATCGCATAGTACAGAGTCCAGAATATTAATGTAAAGAGTAAAAAGTAAGGGGGCCAAAATGCACCTCTGCCTGACACCATTGGTAATGCGTATTCCTTCAGTACAGTTGCCCATCTGATTATATCGCACGGTAGCAGATAAATCCCGATGCAGGTCTGCAAGGAAATAAACAATATTTCTGTCAACTCCTAATTTCTGGAGCATAACCCATAGTTTGGACCTATTCACTCGGTCAAAGGCAGAGGAAAGGTCCATAAATGCCAGAAAGAGTGCTCCCTTCTTGACAACTGTGTATTTCCCAATCAGTAGGTGTAACTTGAGGCATTGCCCCTGCACTTCCTGAAACAATATTGCAGATCTGAAAGGGTTTTCGTTTCCTCTAGCCATCCCGTGAGTTGACTGAGCACCACCCTTCCGAGCACCTTAACTGCGGAATCAATGAGGGAGATCAGACGATAACAAGTAGGATCCCCTCTATTACCTTTTTTAAAAATGGGTACTATTACAGACTCTGACCACGTGTTGGGTAGGCCTAATTGACAGTCCTTATTAAAAACATTATACAATATTTTAGACCATGTCTTAATATCAGATTTAAACAGGTCAGCCGGCACACCATCCTATCCCGGAGCCTTATCACTCGTCATTTGTTTTATTGCCGCTGACACCTCTGATTCTGAAAAAGATAAAGTATACGCCTCAGTCTTAAAATCTGGATTGACACAAATGTCATCCCTGTCATATACTGATTTAAAATGATTATGCCAGATCTGCTCCTGGATGCCAAAATCAAGCTATTAGGAGACTCATGAAAGAAGGGCTTATTAACCACTTCTCAAAATTTAGCGCTATTTTTGATGACATCAGTGGATAATGACTCATTCCAAGCATCCTTTCTGATCTCCTTTTTCCGGTTTATTAGGGCCAATTTATAGGTTTTCCTTACTGCAGCTATTTTTGGCTTATCTAATGGATTAGATTTTAAAGCAGCCAACAGCTTTCTGTGGGCTACTGAGCAATTATGGTCAAACCATCTCTCCCCTACTATATCCTGTCCTTTACATGACCGTTTGAGATCCAAGGCCATCTGAGTACAGGTTTTAGTATAAACTACCAAATACCCTCATCCCCATTACATTCATTCATGTAAATAAACATCTCATGGCCAGCAGGTTGGCATGGAAATCCTGGGGTACCACTCAAAACCATTTTATTCTATGAGTTTGGTCTGTGGGCTGTATATCTAATTTTCCCACCGTTCTGTTAGTTTTTCCCTGTTTCTTTAGATCGTCCACTATGGTCAGTGTAACAGGATTATCATCACTGAATGTAGACCAAGATACAGTATACCGACTTACCGTATTTTTTAATACAGCGCTAATAAGAATGTAATCAATAATTGACCCAGTGCCATTGCCCTTAAAGGCTGGGACCGTCAAACCCCCATCAGTTGGCTTCGGACAAATCAGGTCATTTTCTGCCACCAGTTCCTCCAGGTAGAGTCCCGGTGAGGAGTGTTCAAAATGGGTGTCTTCTTGGTCAGCCGGTCCCAAACTATCCCAAACATGGCATTTTTCATTACAACAATGTATATTAAAATCCCCCAAAACAATAACCGAATAGGATTTAAGGTTTACCTCGCTATATGATTCGAGAAAATGATATAGACTGTTATTAAAAGTTCTTTCAAAGGAATAATAAAAATGTACAATAATCCAGTTGCCAGCATCAGTGGACGCAATTTGTACTGCCAGACAGTGAGGTGAACCTGTCTCCAGTTTGGTGTGAGTACCAGCAATTTCCAAGGAAATCAGTGTCAATAAAACACCCTTCGCCCTCCCCATGGTTGTAGATGACCAGTAAGTTGTATAACCATCCAGGTTAAATGAATTATTGGTGTCCCAAGTTTCCTGTAACCCAATAATGTCGGACTCAGTTAGACCAGCCCCCCACCTAGCATCATCACACTTATTCTTTAGCCCCGCAATATTCCAACTAAGCATCCTCGTCCCTTCATGGATTTTCTTAATGGGGGTACCTGGCACTAGTATTTCCTTTTTGGAAACCGACCCACTATCTATGATGGTCTTCGTTGGTACTGAGGGGCCCAGTCAATAAATCTCCTCTAGGCTTGTGAATGTCTCAAACCTATTATGAGTGGGGACATTGAACTCATAGATACCCCGGTGTTGTGTTCTCTCTATTGGCTCGATCCTGCCTCTTACAGTTTGTAATGTGTTTCAGTAGAAGAACCCTAAGGGTAAAATACTAATACCAACCCCACTTAGGTTCCTAGTTCCAGCCCTCTCTAGGATCAATTTGACAATTTGCGGGGATCCAAATTTTAGTATCACGCAGTCGCCTCTACAAGTTTTGACTGAATCCCCTATCCTGCGCGTCATTTTAAACTCTCTAAATAAACAGCTGCCAAGTCCTGTTAAGTTATCCAGATGATGGAGGGCTTTAATCCTAGGGGAGGTCCAATGTTCCTCCATTCTAGATTGCAGTGGGGGTACATTTGACAAGATGACAGTGTAAGGAGGGGCCACTGGTGGTAATTTAAGCTGAGTAGCTCTATTTTGTCGATGGTGTACTTCCTGGTCTACCCCTGAGACTTCACTTAAATCAGGCCTTCGCCTCTCATTAACATATGCAACAGATTTACTGCTTCTCACTACTGGAGAGGCTTGAGAACCAGTATTTCAGCCTCTACTGGCACCCCTGGCGGCTCGTTTGGCGCAATGGCTGGTTCCCTAATCCGATTAGTGGACCCATTTGGCCCTCCACCATTCAGAATACATTGAGGCGAGAGTAGCTGGTTCTCAATTTTGCTCAATCTACAGTCTATTTCAGCTAGTTTAGTGGAAATAGGTTTAAGTAGGGACAGTAATTTTTCTTTGAGTTTTGCTACTATTCGAGCTTCGAGGTCAGATTGCACCTGCCTAAGAGAACCTTGTGAATTTACACTTATTGGACTAGGTACACTTGGGACAACAACCTCTTGTACACAGCCTTTCCGTCCACAAGGACCTCTGGTTTTTGGCGCATTACTAGCCTTATGTGAAGTAGCTGGGATGCCACCTGCCTTCCTTTTTTTGCTGTGGCACTAACAAAGACAGCTTCCCCCCCTTTTTCTGCATGAACTAATCATTGCTGGCGGGTTAAAATTTTAGAAGGAGAGGGTTGATTATGGACAGAAGTCTCGACTACATGGGATGAGTCATCTAAAACTGCAACCGGTGATACAATAGCCGGTTGGTGGATCTGAACCTCATGCACATTCAATGTTTCTCTAGTATCCACTATATCTGATGTCAGCAAGGGGCCAATTAAAGGGGCTCAAGCAGGGATTAGGATCTAACAACAGCCTCTTTTGGGTCAACTCTATTTCATGGATTAGTGCCGATTCGGCCCTAATGAGAAAAGCATGAGTGCCCACCATCCCTGATACTCCAGCCCCATTGCATTGACCCTTATTCATTTTTGACAAATATTCTGATCACAGATATTAGAAGGAAAATACAACACTTTTTAAAGTTCAGGTTTGAATAAACTGACCCAAGTCTTTTCAAAACACGAAGGTCTTGATGAAAGGGGGGTGGCCCAGCCCAGCCTCTTCCGGCCGCTGACGGGCACGGACGGGCCCACCCTTGGCTCGGGCTTGGCCCGGGCACGCCCGCGCACGTCCCGTGCCGCGTGAGGCACAGCGCTGGTTTAAGCGCCTCCGGGCGCCTTGGAACAGCGTCGTTAGTGTGCGAGACCAAGGGGGTGCTGGAGGATGAAGTCCCGGGTAACTGCGGTATCCTTCGGGCCGCCTACGCTGCAGCAAAAGACAAGGTGAGTGGTAGCGCGATTAGCAATTCCCCCGTGGCAGGTCACTGGCAAGCGGCAGAAAAGAGAAGTCATTCCGCCCAACATCGTAATCATTGCGGTATCACAGTTAGGAGCAAAACTTTGTTAAACTGCAAAATCACATAAAAACGCAAACCAATCTTTGGTGCGACAGCAGTACGATTGATGAAAATATTTTAGGAGTAGAAATCACTTTAAGTAAAAATGCATTTAGTTGATAAAACTCAATTAGCCATAAAAACACCATTGGTGAAGCTACATTAAGCAGAAGAAAAATCTTTAATGTTTAAATTTACATTGTTTTTGCTTTTCCCTTTAGGTTTATTCTTCACAATATTTAATCTGGATGCTGCTACATACAATCTGTTTTAAATTGTGAATTCCAAATAATGCAATATCTGCAAAACGGGCACAAATCATAAAGTTTGATATTTAGTCATCCTATTAACCTTAACCTACACAATGATGTGTAATGTAAAGAACACAGATAATTTAGCTGTAGTTTTACTTCAGTCCTTGTCATATCCATCCATCCATCCAGGCAATAGTTCAGCTCGAAGAGGCCTTTGCCTCAAGGTCCTATCTGCTGCACTGCAAGATGTTGTTTCCATGGATTTTAGATCTTTCTTTCCAGAAGTAAATGGACAGTAAACTGTGCGATGTGTATCTCTCACTCCCTATTAAACTTATGCTTGGATGCCTCCGCCGCACCTAGGTCAAGCCTGGGAGCTCCTTTCCACATGCTTCACATTGCAATCATGAGAAAAACACAAAGGAGACAACTCCTCTTACAAATAAAGTACACATCTTGCATCTGGAAGGAATAATGCCTTTAGCCAAGCAACATGGGTTTATGAAGACCAAAGGTGACTTTAAATGGAGTGTGCTTGGCAAGAAGAGATGTGACCCATCCCTGACATTGAGTGGGCGGTCTGCATGTTCAGAAAAATAATTTTAGTGTAGAACATCCAAACAATGTATCTGAACATCTGAAAGCTGCTTTTGTATCCCGAATGTGAAATAGATGCGTTTTTAAACACACTATCTCATTTTCATCAGTTAATGGTAGCATGGGATTTGTCTGTCCGTCTATCTATCTATCTATCTATCTATCTATCTATCTATCTATCTATCTATCTATCTATCTATCTATCTATCTATCTATCTATCTATCTATCTATCTATCTATCTATCTATCTATCTATCTATCTATCTATCTATCTATCTATCTATCTATCTATCTATCTATCTATCTGTGCCATTGGCATTTTCTCTGTTTCTGTTAACCAATCTATCCGACTATTCATTTAAGCATCCACCAATTCATTCATCTTCCCATCCACCCAAAAATATTCTTGCCTGCAAGTCCTTATTTTCTATGGGATTTCTTCTAGATCTGGGATTCCTGATTAGCTGGGGTATGCACCCAGGCCAAGCAAGAACCACCACTGTAGTCAAGGTAAGCTAGATGCACACCAAAAGATAACCTGTGCTCACACTTGGCACAGAGCAGTCAGACTTATTTAAAGAGGCAATGTGTAAAGCATTTGTTCTGATCAGCACAAAGATAACGATGCATCAGTTTTGTAGCAAGACAACTGCAGAACTCACGTCTGAGGCCCACAACTTGAAAATGGCACCTCAGGCAAGGATAGTCCAGCAGCACCAGCAGGATTGCAGGAAGCATTTTGTGTCCCTGAGACTTCAGAAAACAGGAAGCAAGCCAACCCCTGGAGATCACTTGGAGGGAAGGCAGAGTCCAGCTCTTCTTTGGCAGAGTCAGGGAGCAACAGGCAGCAAGTCAGCAAAACAGGAAAGCAGCCCTCCCAATAAAAAAGCAGTCCAGTTGAGTCCTTTAAGCGGCACAGCAATCCTTCTGACAGAGGTTCAGTTGGAGATTCAGAAGTGTCTGCTTTTAGAGGGACAAAAGTGCCTTTGATGTAGAGGGTGATTTCTAAGCATCTCTGAAGTGCACAAGTATCCCTTTCAACCTGTGGGGGCTAAATCAGTGGTTTATGTGTGGACAGGACACTACCTATTGAATTGTATGTGTCAGCCCCACCTATTCCTCTCTACCCAGGAAGTGCAGATGAGGGCGCAGAATGCAAATGGGCCTCACTGTCCTGTGTATTTGCCTGTCTAGAGGGAATGCACAAAGTGTAGCTCTCACTAACCCAACCGTGTATTGGAGACAGACTGTCAGGCACAAAGAGCAGTAAGTGCAGAGAGATGTTCACTTTCTAAACTTTTTTTGTATTTAACAACAGGAGTATAACCCATAAACCATGTTGAGATTTGGGTAGGTACGTGAAACAGAACAACAATATCTCAGCTGGTGTCACTAGGCAGGACGGTTAGACATGTATGTACAATACATTACACAAAAAGAAAATGAGAGACTCTAGGTAGATTTTAAAATGTGCACAAGGCATCATATAATTAAGGTCAAATTTGAGAAAAAGCAAGGTACATTTATAACAGCACTGTAGGCAAAAATGTGCGTGAACAACCCAAATTGGACTTGGTGGTCAATTGTGTACGTGACACAAAAAGTGTCGACACAAGTGACCATGTGTAATCAGCGAAAACACAGCGCAAGCAGGGGATGTGAGCAGGTATATATTTTTTTTCACACTCTCTCCGTAGGTATACCGCATTTGTTCCAACTCCTTGGAACCCAGAGGAGCCTCACTTGCCTCCGATGTCCACCCTCAACACGGCCTCTACAAATACACAGCCCTTGGATGCTTTACACACCAAGGTATTTCCCATTTGGCCCGCGCTGCTTATTCCACCCCCTGTGAGCCCCGGTCTTCCTGTTCACTTTGTCCTCCTTCACTTGCAGGATCTTCTTGATTCACTGGATTCCATACGTTTACTTCCCTGGCTCTCCGCGCCACACGTGGACACGGGAC
This sequence comes from Lissotriton vulgaris, assembly GCF_964263255.1. Lineage (NCBI taxonomy): Eukaryota > Metazoa > Chordata > Amphibia > Caudata > Salamandridae > Lissotriton > Lissotriton vulgaris. The sequence goes on from NC_141685.1 coordinate 335,575,841, forward strand.
CATGTCCTGCCAGGAAGCGCAGCTCTTCCACCATTATTGCCGTTTAGCTACCTAGCAATCACCGCCCCCACCCCTATGCTTCACGCCCCTTTCCACTAAGGTTCACTTCCCAATGAGACATCACTCCAACACAGGCACGCTTATTATTGAACACACCATATCTCACTCATCAATTTATCACAGTCCAGGAGAATGTTTTCCCACCCCTAGCCACCATCTCACTGTATCCTAACCATGGGTACAGTCACCTGTTTATTTCAGCGCAATATCTACGCCCTGACCTTCCGCACCCGCTCTCGCCTAGCCACCCACAAGACTGTCACCACCGTCCCATGCCCACTCTCACGCTCCGTACACCCACCACAGTTTCCCCCATCACCACGCAATAGTGTTCCTTTACCCTAGCCTTGAGCTTCATGTAGCGTGCTGCACAATTAGCCTTCCATCCTCGCGCGACCTGATCCTTCCTCTTCCCATCCCTTATCCTTCTCCATTCCCTCCTTATACAGCACCATCTACACTCACAACCTCGTCCTGAAGATGATCCTAAGTAATAGGATCGAAACGTTGTCGACTCCTCAGCGCAACTAAAGGCGCATCTACTGTGGTTCAACATAAATTATTGTCATTTTTCCTCCAGAAATTGTAAATCATTGTTTTGAACCACTATATTCACTTGAGGCTCGTGGCCACAGGAATAACATCCGAATAATTGGCAGACCGGAAAGCACCAACACAGGCCACATGGAGGAATATGTTGAACGGCTATTGTGAGGAGCCTGCGATGAAGACCCGTTCTCGATGCAGCTAATTGTGGAGAGAGCACACCGCTCCCTGGTTTCACGGCCCCCTCCTGGTGGGCAACCCCGGTCTATTGTGGCTTGTCTCTCCTTAATTATCATGACCGGAACGCTGCCCTGAAGCTGGCACATGAATATAAGAGACTACAATACGATGGCGTGGAATTCACCATCTTCCCAGACTTCACCATTGCGGTGCAGAAGGTGTGCCGTAAATTCATGGGAGTCAAGCAAAAACTTCGCAAGGCGCAGGTCGAGTATGCATTTCTTTACCCAGCGTGCCTGAGAGTTTCATACCACGGCCTTCACTTATCCACACCCGGCAGAGGAGTACCTTAAATCCGTTCAATGCCACTCTCCTCGAGGCGACTCTGATGACCACGCTTCTTGGTTGCTTTCCCTTTACACTGAATGAGAGACTCAGAAATGTACTTCTTTGACATAGGCCGTTGTGTGACAGTGGCAATCCTTCGATGGTCTGAAGGTTGCCTGCTTGGCGCATGGTATGCGCATCTGGAGACTTGGTACTTCAAATGGATGGCGTAGTTCCTCCCCGAGGTGTCACGCAGTCCTCCACCTGACAAGTACAGGTAAGTGAAATCCTGCAATGCAGACTTGTGTTCTTTTTCTGTTGGTTTGGATGGGTACACATGAAGCAGATGGTTTGTAACTGTACTTTGCCAAGCACACTTCCCACCCTGCTCGCTCCCCTGTGGGGCACTGGGACTCTACCTGGGCAGGACTGAGGGAAGGGAAGTTCTTGTGTTTCCCTGGCGACCCTCCCATATGGGCATTCCCCCTTGCTTCATGTTTTTGTTCTCTGTGATGACTTACAGATCAACTTGTTCTTGGACTGCAATGACTTATTGGGCTTTATTCAGGTGGTACACTTCCAGCACATTGGAAGTGCTGTTGTGGGTGGGGGCGGGATGGGGATAGTTGTTGTCTTTCAATGGTTCCAATGTATGTATTGGCAGCTAGACATACCAGCACACTTTGTGAAGCTTCTGCACAGACACTTTCATAAGGCATCTCTAGGGCATAAATTTGCTAAAGTGGAAAATCAGACGCCTCGGAGACCCCGCAAGTGTCGACAAACACTCGCCTATCTCGACAGTCATCATATACATATAGCGGTGCTCCAGGAGAAACATACAGACCCCCGCCGGTTGCCCTGCTTCGGGGGTAGATGGGCATTGGACAGAAACTTCTCCTCATACTCATTATATTCACGGGGCACACTGATCCTGGTTAGGAGAGGCACCCCTTTTGTTCCAGGAGACTCCCTTTGTGACCCATCTGGCAGACATTGTATGCTCTTGGGCACGCTTGGTACGCAATTGGTTACTTTGGTTTGCTGCTCGGACCAAACACTGACAACCCAGATTATTTCACTTCTTTATGAGGGCAAATTCTGAATGTGCGATCTACTCATGTCATTTGGGATGGGGATTTCAATACTACACTGTGCCAGTCGCTCGACCGATCACATCCTCAACCACATCACTACACCAAAACTCATGAGACTCTCTCCCATCTGCTCCCTGAACATGGGCTCATTGACCTCTCCCATCTGCTCCCTGAACATGGGCTCATTGACGCATGGCGACATGTACACCCAGGGTGTAGGGAGGGCACATACTATACCACAGCCCACGCCACTTGGTCTCGCCTTGATTATTGGATTGTCTCTCGTGGGGTTGCACTGTGGATAATCTCCATAGACTATATATCCATGCTCCTGTACGCATGTAAATAGCGCTCCTTATTCAATCGCTGCCCTGTTCTGCTTGAGGATAGTGCCTGAAGTGCTACTAGATACCGTCTTTCAGGTGGAACTGGGAGAGGAGATCGCAAGTTTCTTTAGTCGCAACAAAGGTTCGGTCACACACATGAGTACTCTATGGCATGCCTTTAAAGTTACAGTGTGGGGTTTCTGTATGGCAAAAAGTTTCTGGGTACTTCAAGACATCAGGCGCAGCTTTCATTGGCTACAGGGCGAGCTTAAGCAATCGGAAGCAGATATGTGGCGCGAAGCTTCGGGCACTCAGAGGGCAGCATTACGTGAAAAACGTATTGAATATACCACCACTCCCGAGTGGGAGGTTCGCTTCCAAGGTAAATATTTTACTGCTCAAAGATATGGAGAAGGGGAGAGGCCAGGCAGAGCTCTTACGATGGACGTCTGTCATCCCTGATTCTCTAATTATATTTTTGACATTGCAGACGCTTTGGGAGAGCGTCATAGAGACAGTCGAGACATCCTACACACATTTACATCCTTTTACAGAGATCTCTACAATACCCCAAGAGCTGAGCCCCCAGATTTCACTCCCTTTCTTGGAGACATCGCTCTTGGATGGCTGGGAGACCACCAGCAGGAGTTTCTAGGAGCGCCCTTCCAGGACGATGAGTTTCGGCGGGTGATTATGGAAATGAAATCGGGGAAAGCCCCGAGCTCCGATGGCCTTCCTGTCGACTACTATAAGTCCTATATAGATCAGTTGATCCCAGTGTTATGGGAGGTATATTGAAGAACCGTTTATACCCACTTACTGGGTCTCGGTGGCAGGGGAACCGCCCAAGTTTTATTCGAATAGCCCGGGCTATGGAACAGAGTCTCAAGCTTGTCGGAGACAAGACAGAGGAGGCTGCTGCTTCACTCTGCAGCTTACAGGCCTTATATACACATTTCCCACCTTAAGAAACCAGTTTGGGTGCCCAGAGTCAAAATGCAGTTACACCATTCTTTGTTCAGGCCGGACGGGGGCTGCAACAGATGGTATAAAAGATTACGAACAGGGCTTGCAAAACAGGATATGTACGTGAGAGAACAGACAGATTTTGAACAACAGGATATGTGAAAGAAACAAGTTCTGGGACGGTGGCGTGACCAAGTCTTGCGAAACAAGATGGATGTGTGCAGGAGTTCAGTCCGAGGGTTGTAAGGCCAATTCTTTGTTCCCTTTTTTGAAATTGGCTCAACCACAAGGAGCAGGAAGGACAGGGTGGTCGTGTCAGTTAGAATTTCATCAGACATCAGCAGAAATGACCAGGAGGGTCGTGCAGAGGTGTTTGACACAAAATGGCAATGCAAAAATAATGGAGCCCTGACACAAAATAAATGCCGACAAGAAGGAAACTTTTCCTCAATATCTGGAAGCTCAGGAGGCTCAAACTCTTCCATAATCTATGAGGGAGGTGCTTATCATTTCACTCCTGAAGCCCGTCAAACCTGCGGATCATACAGGCCTCTCTCCCTCATTAATACTGATACAAAGATCCTAGCAAAACCTTTGGCGAACCGTCTCAGCCTTTTAATGGAGAAGTTAGTGCTGCCTGATCAGGCAGGTTTTATTCCCGGGGGTGAAAATCTTACCGGACTCGCAGCTTGACTGCTCCTGCCGTGAGGGAAACGGCTGTGGGGCTCCCTGCTGACCGACAAGCGCCGTGAGGGCAACGGCTTCTAACTACATTACCCAGGTGCCCCTGGGACCATCGGCGCATCCCTTACACGCCTGGCAGCACCTGGAGGCGCTACATAGCTGAGGAGCGCCGAGCGCTCTAGCGGGGGTGAAAATCTTACCGGACTCGCAGCTTGACTGCTCCTGCCGTGAGGGAAACGGCTGTGGGGCTCCCTGCTGACCGACAAGCGCCGTGAGGGCAACGGCTTCTAACTACATTACCCAGGTGCCCCTGGGACCATCGGCGCATCCCTGACACGCCTGGCAGCGCCTGGAGGCGCTACATAGCTGAGGAGCGCCGAGCGCTCTAGCGGGGGTGAAAATCTTACCGGACTCGCAGCTTGACTGCTCCTGCCGTGAGGGAAACGGCTGTGGGGCTCCCTGCTGACCGACAAGCGCCGTGAGGGCAACGGCTTCTAACTACATTACCCAGGTGCCCCTGGGACCATCGGCGCATCCCTGACACGCCTGGCAGCGCCTGGAGGCGCTACATAGCTGAGGAACGCCTCCCGCCCCGCGGGACGCGCGCGGGCAGTGCCGGGCTAAGCCCGGGCAAAGGGCGGGCCCTCTGTGGCCCTCAGGGGACTGAAGGAGACTGGACTGGGCCTGGACCCTTATTTTCTCCCCTTGTGGACCATTTCCGCACCTGGAGCGTGTAAGACATCTGATCTTTTTTAATATTGAGCTGTATAGGTTGTTTTAACACTTAGTGCGTAGATTGAAGGGTATCTGTTTGCAAGTATTAGTTCTATTAATATTCATAATGTCTAAATCCAAAAATGATAAGGCACAGGTGGGTCCCGCTACTCTTGATAATTTCCTGGTTAGGAAAGTAAACCAGATAAATAATAACAGGCGTGCATCACTGGGGAAAAACTCTGTGGTAGGGGAAATGTCTGAAAACTCCCCTATCAGGCCGTTACAAGGATGTGTAATTAACTCGTCTGATGTCATTTCTATTGACCCTCCAGTGTCTACTTTAGTTAACGTGGAGGCTCATTCTGACCCTCAGGTGCTGTCATGTCCTGATATTAGTGTGTTACATGAGCCCCAACCAGAAACCAGGGCTATAAGATCTTGTAGAACACTCTCTCAAAGGGTAAATGGGAAGCAAAATAAGTCTAAAAAGAAGGATGGTAATGCAATTATCAGTCCTGCAATACCAATCCCTTTTGTTTTTACGGGCACTAACAATGATGGTAATGGAAATGGTGTAAGCATAACTCCTGATTTTCTAGCTTCACTTATAAAAAATCTAGAAGCTTCTTTGGCAACTAAAATGGAGGAGCTTATTAAACCATTAACGAGTAAGATAGATAACCTAGCAAAGGAAGTGACAAGGCTGGGTGGTCTGTTATCAGCAAAGAATAGTGTCACATCTTGTGGAAGTGTACCCTCTGGGAGGAAAGGTTTACAACTTGCCGATATCAATGATACATGTAATAAGGCAAGGGGGAATGCTGCAGTTGCAGTGGCCACTGGTTCTGAAACCCCTATTCGTCTAGATATCCCTGTGGCAGCGGCTCCGTCGATACCATCCACAAAGCAAATAACCAATAGAGTACCCAGACCCCCGAGGTACAATTGCTATCTTAATTTACCTCCAGATTGTGCTCCGTTTGTGGCTGTACTAACTAATGTGCCCCCTTGCGGGACTCATCCCGCATCTCCTTTTGATGAATCCGAATCCTCTTTGAAAAATAAAACTGTGTCTTGGCTCAATAAAAACTGCGGGTTCCCTGTTTTATACTCGGACCAAATTATGACAGTAAGACGTGTAAATTGGGTAGGGCCGTCAAAAAAGACTGGGACAGGGGACTGTATAGTCATAAATTTTAAACACCCCCAGCACGTGGCAACTATCCTTTTGAGAGCTTCTGCATTGGTATATAACATGAATAGTATTTGTGTACGCCCCTTGGGTTACTTTTATGCACATCTGTGTAAACCTACACCACAACAGAATTTAACCAGGCGGGGGTTTGAACCCTATACTCCTGTTCAGGAGTCTCAGTTTTTCTATAATGTTACTAACCCTTGTGGGTCAGGGGGGCATATTAGAAGTCATAATAGGAGTCCAATTGACGGTCATCATCAATTTGGGCTGAATCTAATTACACAGAATAGATTCGAAATGTTATCCGGTCTGGAGCAGTGTGACTGACTGGGGGCACCTGCGGCTCAGATTACTAGGGCTTCAGGTGAAACGACACATTTTTTGAACCCGGAGGGTAAAACCTCAGGAAACCTTGTTGTCTCCTGGAATATTGCTGGTCTTGCGGCCAAAATGTCCGATGTAAACTGGGTTACCTACATCAAGCAGTTTTCTATTATTTGTCTCCAAGAGACCTGGGAGTTGGGCTGTAATCTGTTCTTAGAAGGGTATAAGGCCTTCTTTGTGCCGGCCGTGCCTTCATTGCGGGGAAGGCCCAAGGGGGGTCTTGTAGTCTTTGTCTCCATATTGATACCATGCGAAGTACGGAGACTGGTAGCCCAGCACAAAGGGGTCATGGGACTAATTCTATCTGGTGGTAATGTTCTTGTGGGATTGGTGAATTTTTATAATGCTGCTTTTGATAGTGCAGGTTTGAATGATATCCATGCTCTTAATTCTTTTGTCTCTAATTTTATGGAAAAAGTGGGTCATAACCTCATGATTTTGGGGGATTTTAATCTGCATCCATGTGTAGATCCTTTGCACAAGTGTTTATCAGAAATGATCTGTGCTCGTGCGGATTGTCTGCATATGGAGCACACCATAGAGGGGGAAATGTGTAATGACTTAATGAATGACCTTGACCTCTCTTTGGCTATGTCCTTAAAGGACCCTTCATACTGTTTTGATATCCCTACTTTTAAGGGACATGGCAGGGGTACCTTCATTGACCATATACTTGTCTCTAGGACTATGCAAACTTTTCTAGATTCTTTCTGTATCCTTCCTAGTGAATTTAGTGACCATAATCCTGTCACAATCTGTTTGAACTGTCCATGGGGAAAAAATTGTCCTAAAAGTACTGTCCAAGGAAGCTTGGGCACAACAGATGGGAGGAGGCGGTTAAAATGGTCAATTGACTCCGCAGATGCACTCTATAAAGACATCTCTGAAGGGTGTGCTGAGGACATTGACGTTTGTATCAACGGGGGAGGTGAACCTAAATTAGTTCTAGAGGCTTATCAAAACATAGCGGAGAAGGTGTCAGCGTTCTTATCTGTTCCTAACAAAACCCAGGTAAAAGTAGGACCGAGATGGTTTAGCCAGGATTGCACCGTAGCTGCTCGCAAATTGAGGCTTGCTTTGTCAGCTTCCCCGAGGGATCGGGAGGTTGTAAAACTCTGTAGAAAGGAATATAAGGCTATTACTATCTCCTGTAAGGAGCTACTGAGGAAAGAGGCGTGGGAGGAATTGCTTGACCCCTCCACCCTGAATAGCAGCACCAAATTCTGGGCTTTGGTTAAGAAACCTTTCCTGATCGAGGACCCTGATGACGGAATTGTTTGCTGTATAACCAAAAAGGAATGGGAAGGCCATTTTAAAAGTTTATATTATTCTGATAATTCTGGATCTATGGCTGTTGCCCCCTATGATAGGGTTACCCCTATTATTTTTAACAAAAGCGAGGTCTTGGCTGCCGTAAGGGGCCTCACTGCTAATAAAGCGCCAGGGCCTGACGGAATACCCCCGGATCTTTTCAAGTCTGATCCAACCTTTTGGGCTCCCATTCTGGTTGCCGTATTTAATGCGGCGGCCGCAGTGGGGTGTCCAGAATCTTGGGGACTATCAACTATAGTCCCCGTATTTAAGAAGGGAGATAGGGGAAGTGCACTTTGCTATTGACCCATATCCCTAATCGATTCAATGGTTAAGATCATGGGGAGAGTTATACTTCAGCGCCTAATAAGTTGGTCGAATGAAAACCATATCCTGTCAATCTCTCAATATGGTTTCTGTGAGGGGCGCTCAACCATAACTCAGTGTCTCAACCTGTTCCTTATTCTGAATAAATATACTGTTGTTCAGAAGGGAGCAATACATCTTGCCTTCATGGATCTGTCCTCAGCCTTTGACTGTGTCAACAGGGGGAGGCTGTGGAGGACCATGAAGGACAAGGGAATAGATGGGGGTATTGTGGAGTTCCTAGCGGATCTGCACAATGAAACAAGAGCCAATGTGAGGTATTCTTCGACTGGGGAAACCACGGGTTGTTTTCCAATTAATAAAGGTGTACGTCAGGGGTGCATTATGGCTCCTTACCTTTTTAATTTTTATATAAATGACCTGGAGGCTGATTTACAGGAAATAAAATCTGATTGTCCTAGGGCGGGTGCGAGGGGTATTCCTCTGCTTCTATATGCCGATGATGCGGTCTTAATTTCACGAACTGAATTAGGTCTTCAGGCACTTTTGATTGGATTTAATAAATTTATGTCTGATAGGGACCTTACGGTCAACAATTCAAAATCTTTTATAATGCATGTCGGCCGTCAACCTAAGAAGAAGTTCAATTTTAAATTGAATGATGTTCCGATACCCATCACCCAGATGTTTTCCTACCTGGGTGTCTTATTTGATACAAAAATGAGTTGGGCCCCACATCTGGCAAAGAAGAAGGGGGAATTGTCCAGGGTAAACGCTTCTATCTTCAATTTTGCCTCTAAATTAGGAAAAAAGCCAAACGGGGCTATGATGAAATTATACAACGCTAAATCCATAGCCACTGTAGTGTACGGAAGCGAGATTTGGGGCTACACAAACAGTGATCAACTTCAAATAGTTGAAAATAAATTTTTAAAACGTCTGTTGTGTGTCCCTGGGAGCACACCGAATTTGGCCGCTCATGAAGAACTTGGCTGTTTACATTTATCGGACATTGTTGGACTGAAACCGTTGTTGTGCTGGGTAAAACTTTGGTTAAGTGATGCAATCCCTCTGACTCACTTGATAGTGGAGGATCTTTTATCGCTTGACCACTCAATGCGTGTACCCTGGCTTAAATATTTGAAGTCACAATTTGCGAAACTTGGCCGACTGAACCTGTTTGATAACCCGGGGGATATAGTTAAGGGTGACGTTGTTGCAATTAAGAGAGCTTATTACCTGAACCGTAACGCTGCAAGAGATGAAGTAGAGCTTCTGAAACCTAATGTTAGAATGTATATCATGTTGAGAACTTGTAATTCAATGGAATTGTATCTAACATGCTCCTTCACCACCCATGAGAAATTTTTGCTGACCCGCTTCAGGTTTAACATCTTTCATCAGCTTTTAATTAGACCCAAGTCGGACATTTTTAAGAAACCAGCAGCTCCCTGTGGCTGCGACGGGAAGTCTCCACAGGACATGCTGCATTTTATATTTTTATGTAAATTTTATGAATATCCACGAAAGCGGTACCTGGTTACTCTTTTAAAGAAATTAAATTTTAACCAAATCAGACCCGCCCTTATGTACTTACAGTTGCTGCATTCGGACAGTGTCCTCCAGGTGCTAGAATTCTTAAAAATGACTATGAGACTAAGAAATTGTTTGGATGAGTAATGTGCATTAATTGTAGTTTATGGCACTATTGCACTTTATTTCGTATATTCTGTATATGGACTTTACTTGCATCTCTTATTCTAATTCTGTCAATGCACTCCCTTTTTTAGGATATATTTGTGTTGTGTGTAATTTAAGATTGACTTTGTGAGTATTGTGATGTTTTTATTATGAATTGTTTAAATTGTGTGTACTTTTATGGATTGCAATATATCCGAAATAAAGTCAATTTGATTGATTGATTCCCGGAAGGGTGACCCCCTGCACACTATTCTCCATTATGCACAACGTTGACCCCCAATTGGCACTCATGGCAGTCTTTTTAGACGCCACAAAAGCCTTTGACTCGGTAGAGTTGGATTATCTTTTTACCATTCTTCGATGCATGGATCTCCCTGTCGGGTTCATGGATCTGTCTACTGTATGCCTCCCCGACAGCGCGGGTAAGGGTTAATGGCCACACTTCCTCTCCTGTCCTGCTCATACAGGTGCACCCGCCAAGGCTGCCCCCTCTTCCCTCTTTGGTTCGCCCTTGTGATAGAACCCCTTGAGGCGAAGCTCAGGCAGCATCATCAAGAAAAAGCCCTTTGTTGCTTTCTCCGTCCCGTATTGATTTCCCTTTTTGTGGATGACGTCACTTTAAGAACCCGATCCAAAATCTCAATCCGTTCCTTCGAGAATTCGTGAGATAACTCTAACTCTTCAAACTTCCTAACAATTAATGATCCACTTCATTCCTCACTTCTTACACAATCACTCCTTAATGTTGAACTTCTCCTTTCGTCTCTTGTTTTAGAACTCTCCTCCCTCAGAACTGATGTCTCCCTTCTTGCTAAAGCCCACTCTTCGGATCACGCCCATACTTCGGTCCCCTCACAATACATCATATCGTCGCACATCAACACTCCTCTCACTTCTCCCACAAACATCCTGCCTAGCGCTGTTACCAACTCCAACACTCCACCTAGCACACCCCTGCCTTTAACTACATGACCCCATCCAAACCCGCTGAACTTACCAACATCGTCCCATCTTGCACTACCATTACGTCCCCCCCACAACATGCTTCTTGCCCAATGTCCTTGGATGCTAACTTTTCTACAAACTCCCCTCTCTCCCTCACCACCCTCGTCCACTAATCCCACATACCCTCAGTCTACTATCCCAGTTCTATTGGGAATGAACAGAACCCCCTTTATCTGGCATCACCTAGACCCCCTCAACAACTAACTTCTATCCTCCCTTGTCCCCCCACCCAATTCCCTGACTCCTCACCCCTCTGTTGCATGTTGATTAACTGCCGATCCGTCTCCTGCCACGCAGCAGAGATTGCGGAAACCATTCTCAGTGAAAACATTGACATTGCATTCTTAACAGAAACTTGGCTCAACCTCCACTCCACTCCTATCCTTGACTTGCTCATTCCCCCAGGATATTCCATCATTAAGAAAGATCGAATCGATCAAATAGGAGGTGGCCTTGCCCTTCTCTTTAAATATGAACTTAATATCTCGCTAGTCCATCTCCAAGACCCCTCCACCTTTGAATACCTTTGCGCTGATCTCTCTATTCCTGGCTCCCCTACCATTCATTTACATACTATTTACCACCCCCTGGCAACTCTATCTCTTTTACTGAGGAAATGTCTGATATTATTATTCAAGCATTGCTCTCCCACTCCAAGAATCTCTTTCTTGGTGATTATAACTTCCACTGGAATAAAAACGATGACCCTGCTGTCATCCTATTTAAAGACACCATGGACATCACTGACCTGACCCAACTCTGCCAATCCCCGACTCACACCAAAGGTGCCACCCTTGATGCTATTATGACTAGCAAGAATCTTGGCTCTCTCTAAAACATCCTTCCTGTAGACTGGTCGGAACACCACCTTATCCTCTTCACCTTGAATAGCTCCACTACTTGCCCCACCCCTAGCTGCAGTCTACCTATGAAACTTACCCGTAATCTTCGCCTTATTCCACCTGATGATTTGGAATCCTCAATCAAAACTCACTTACCTCCCCCCCTCTGTCTCACAACACCAATGACCTAACTGAACAGTACAATAATTCTATCCTTGAAGCCCTTGACCAAATTGCCCCAACCAAACTCAAACAACAAAAAAAACATCCCTCCCAAATCCTGGTTCAACTCCGACCTTAATAATGAAAGACGGGCCCTCAGGCAGTCAGAACGTGCCTGGAGGAATCATCCCACCTCTGATAATTTGGTTCTCCTTAGAAACGCCAGAGCCAAATACAAAAAGCACATCTTCAATGAAAAAGCCTCCTTCCTCCGTTCACAACTTGACCAGGCTAGAAACCATCCTAGAGAACTCTTTAACATTGTTAAAAAACAAACTTTCTCTGGCCCTCCTAAAATATTAGCCACTGTCGAAAGATGTGAAGATATTGCCAACTTATTTTCGAATAAAGTCAACACGATTGAACTATCCTTCTCTTCCCCCTCTCTCACTCCAATCTCCCCTCAGCTAACACCCC